>NC_142166.1:17296803-20120136 GCF_029865625.1 Vigna umbellata
TATCAATGGTCAATGTGCCTTTCCAGCAGAAACCGTGGAGGATGTGAATTACATGACCAATCAATACCGTCAAGGGAACTACAATCAAGGGTGGAAACCACACCCAAGCATTGGTCAAGGGCAAACTGGGCAAGCTGGTCAATTTAATAAGCAGCAGCAACAACCCACCTTATGGCAGCAGATTTCTATGCTTAATGAAAGGTCCATGAGGATGGAAGACACTCTTAATAATTTCATACAGAAAATTGAGTCTACCCAAAAGAGCACTGAAGTTGCTATCAAGAATTTGGAGATTCAGATGGGGCAGATCACCAAGCAGGTGGAAGAAAGGCCAAATAGAAATTTTGGGGCTAATACTGAGGTTAACCCCAGAGAAGAATGCAAGGTGGTAGAGAGTGCTAAAAATGAGATAGTTGAGTTAGACAAAGGAGAAACAGAAGAGAAAAGAGAAATAGAGAGCAAAAATACTTCTCCTTTTCCAATACATCAAGGGAAACAACTGGATTTCACAGAATTATTCAAGATGGTGGATAATGATGCACCTTGGGAGCAGATTCTACAACAAATTACGGTTTACACTAAATCTGATGAAGACGTCTCTACAAAGAAAAGACGTAGAGATGATGAGGCAAAGAAGTGTAAAACTGTTAAAAAGGAGCCATTCCCTCCAAAAGCAATAGATCCAGGAGGCTTTTCTATCCCTTGTACCATAGGGAAGAAAAGGATTAAAAAAGCTCTTCTTGATTTAGGTTCAAGTGTTAACTTGATACCTTACTCTTTACTAGAGCAAATCGGCGATGTTAATATGAAACCTGTAAAGGTTAATTTAGTAATGGCCGATGAAAACGGCCAAAGCTATCATTGATGTAAACGAAGGTATAGTGGTGCTCCAGGACCGAGAGGAGAGAGTTGTTGTAGATGTCTTTAAAGATGAGACGCAAACACAGGAGGAAGAAGCTAGTTATAAAGCTGCATTTCAAGATGCACACATGACTAGCCATAAAGATGAAAAGCCCAAGGTTATAGGTAACCATTGTTTGTTGTTTCAGGTGCATAAAGGAGAACAGATTGGAAGAGGAGGAAAAGTTCCTGATGACTGGAATAAAGGAAGACCCCAACTTGGTACACCTGTGAGAATCAAAAACAAGTTGTGGGTTGTGAAAGGCTATAAAGAGAAGGAGATGATAGAGATAGAGTCTCCACATTCTAGAAAAATCAAAGCAGTACACAGGAAACAACTGATGAGTTGGTGGGACAAGAACATCAACTATGAAGAAGGAATTTGAACTTTACTGTGTCAAGCTAATGACGTTAAAAGAGCGCTTGCTGGGAGGCAACCCAGTGATTTAAAAACTTTTGATTTTGTTTTGTAACTTTTAATTTGTGGACATTATTTGTGTAAATACTTTGTTGGATATAGCATCTACTGAAGGATGCTAGGTGGTTAAGTATCTACTGAAGGATACTAAGTTTGTAACACCTACTGATGGGTGTTGGTAAGATTGTAACACCTACTGATGGGTGTTGGTGGATTTTGGGTCAGGCTCGTGACGTTAAACAAGCGCTACCTGGGAGGCAACCCAGTTGATTGAATGTTTCTGTTTGTTCATTTTAGTTGCATAATAGGTTTTGCATAAGTATTCTGAAGATTGAATTGCAAGGAACCAGTGAGGGGCATGTTTAGGAGGCACGTAGGTTAAGAAAAGAAGGAGAAGAACACTTCACGAAAGTGCCGCTGAGCGGCAAGTTACCGCTGAGCGATACTATCGCGGAGTGGGTTTAGTTTCCCCTTAGCGGGACCCGAGCCCATTAGGGTATTTTTATACCCTAAGCTGCGCATAAACTTCTATTTTCAGGCTCTTCTCTGCACACTCACTCACACATACCTTTTCCAAGGTTCTCCACATCTTTTCCCTCTTCCCTCTTGAGAAAATCTCTCTTTCACTCACTTGCTCACTAGTTTTGCATCTAAGTTTGGGGTTGGGAGAGAGCATCATTGAAGGGAATATTTCTTCATTGTGGTACTAATGCTTAACAATGTATCTTTTGGTTTTGTGAATTATGTTTGATGCAGGGATGGCCTCCTCATCAGGCAAAGAGAATCAAGACTATAAGATCCAAGAAGAAGGAGGATACAGAGGACAACTCAGATTGAGGAGGAGCTGAGATAGCATTTACTGATGAATGCTATCATGAACTTATGCTTTTGATGGTTTAAGTGTTCTGAACTTATTTACTTTTGTTTTAGATTAAGGTTGACCTGGTTTGTTATGATGGTTTGCTATTGACTGTGATTGTGTGATAAGTAATGCTTGATGATGATTATTGATTGATTGATGTTGAGATAGATGTGCACATTAAATGCTTATACAGGTGATTCACAAGCTTTGTGAACAAATGCAGGATATTATGATTGTGATTGTGAGATTAAGCAGGATGTGTATGTCAAATGTGAATGAGCCTATTTGTGAGGTTTTGAGCTCCAGAGTTTTTATTGATTGAATGCTATTACTTTGAAAGCATGAATGATTTTGCCCAGGTTTTCTATGATTGAATCAATTGCTTGTTTTGCATCATATGATCAAGGCCGTTTGTTGGAACCCTTTTTATTGGCCAAATTCATGAAGTTAGCCCACTAAAAGAGAACACTTTGTGTTCTATCCTTTGAACCCTTAGCCTTGAACATAAATTGAAAACCCTTGTTGAAAAGCTTTACCTTGAGTTAAGTAGAAAATCTTTTGTGGTATTGTTAAATGTTCAAGTTTGGGGTTGTTGGGAAAGCATGAAAAAGAAAAAGGAAAAGCATTAAGCTAAAAGTTAAGAATAAGAATGTGAAAAGAAAAGAAAAAGAGAAAGAAAAGAAAAGAAAAAGCAAAGCTCAATGTTAAAGGAAGTTGGGAAAAATAAGAATAATTGTGTTGTTGTGATTCTCTTAACTCAAGGATTTTGTGATTCAGAAAAACCAATTTTCTTATTAGCCCAGCCACGTTATAAGCCATTGAAAAGTCCTTGTGATGATGCATGCTTGTAAATGTTTTGATTGTGGTTAAATGAAAGGCAAAGTTGATTCATGTGACATTGTGGTAGTGGAGTGAATGAGTGATTACCTCTTATACACTTGTGTGTGAGTGAAACACTTTACCTGGTGAGGAAGTATTCCATGAGCACATGAACATCCATGCTTAATTGATTGATCATTCATGAAAAATAGCATTTGTTTGATATTAACTGACTTTGTGAACACTAAAGCATGTGCACATCTTGATTGAAATCTTGGTCAAAAGTTTGATTGAAGTCTTTGCTTATCTTGAAAAGAAATTTTTGAATGAGTGAACCATCATATGAATTGGTAGAAGATTGAGTTACATTTTGTTTGCTTGAGGACAAGCAAAGTTCTAAGTTTGGGGTTGTGATAACAGTTGAAAAACTGTTATTTTCATGCTTGAAATTGATACTAAAAGCAACCTTTAACACTTAGAAACTAGCTTGAAATCATGCTTTTATTCATATTTTCAGAAATAAGAGAGTTGGACAGGTTTATGCTTGATTTCAGTGTTTTTGTGCAGGTTTTAAGGTGAATTTGGTGAAAGAAGTGAAGAAGGAGAGAGATGAAATCAGAAAAGACATCAAAAAGTGCAAAAGGAGAAGCCGCAACTGCCGCTCAGCGGCAGTTTACCGTTGAGCGGCACTCAGAAGCTCACGGGGGATCCTCTGAGGGGCAAAATGGCCGCTGAGGGGAAGAAACCAACTCACGCACTTACCGCTGAGCGGTACTTTACCGCTGAGCGGCACACTTATGGGCTTGGGCCTAAATTTTCTGTAATTTTAGAATAGTATATAAGCTTTAGGACGTCCTAGGGTTTGTATCTTTGGCAGAAACGAAGCAAACACTCTCTCTTCCACCCTTTTGAAGGAGGATCTTGGATGCTCAGGCTACCTCTTCACCTTTCTAGGGTTTTATCTTTCATTCTTTCATTATTATTCATCTAGTTTCACCATGAATATGGTGAACTAAACCTTGTATTGTTGTTGGGGAATCAATGTAGTCTTGTGAAACTCTCATATATGGAATTTGTTTTTACATCTTATATTTAAGACCTATGCTTTCTTCCATCATTAGTTAGGGTTTTTCCTCTTTGCTCAATGCTTGCTTTGTTTAACTCATTCAATGCATGATTATTGATTTTGTCGATACGGGAACGTACGGGGAAGTCTAGATCCGGGGAATTTCTCCCAATAGTATATTGGTTGCCGTTAAGCTCCTGCACTAAAAGAACTAATTATTAGGAATGCTAGGAATCGTATGAACTCGTAATTAGGGATAGGCCTTCTTGCAAGGTAATTTAGAGAGTGGCATTAACAATGATGAAAAGAATGTTGAATTCGTAAAGTATATGAGAGTGGATAAGATGAAATTGATAACCCCAACAACATACTCATCCATATATTCCATTGAAGTGTTTGTATTTTGTTTTAGCCATTGATCAAATTCATGCATACATGTTTATTTTCTGTTTTGCATATTAAACTCCACTTATTTCGTTCTTAAGTCTTAAATAATCAACGAATCACATAACTAAACTAGGCCGTGAGTCCTTTGGGAGAACGATACTTGGTCTTACCGAGTTTATTACTTGAAACGATTCGGTCACACTTGCCGATTGTTAAACAAGTTTGTGGCGCCGTTTTTTCGGTGTTCATAAATTTGTCATCAGTAGGCCTTCGAAATAAGATAGAATTTTGGGAAGATAAATGATTAGATTCAATATCACTTAATGGTAGTTTCCTAAATTGTATGCCATATCAAATTATAAGGATAAAACCATAGGATAACTGGGTGGATGGAATGATGGAATCTAGGTTTGGGAACTGAATTGGAGGAGAGCTAGAATGGTATATGAAGTAAATAAGGAGGTAGTACTAATGTAAATGATAACTAACAAAAACTATGTAAAAGATAAAGAGGATGCTTGGTTTTGGAAAGTACAAGTGGTATGAGAATTCATTGTAAGTTTTGCATACAACTTACTAGAAAACAAATCGATAAGGGAAAGTAATAGTCTATTTCACATGTTTTAGAGTGTGAAGGTCCTACCAACAACACAATATTTGGCTTGGAGAGTTTTGATAGATAAAATACTAATAAAGGTTAATTTAGCTTATAGAGGAGTTGGGGTAGATAACAACAATTCATGTTGTTAAAGCAGTGTAACGAAATAGTTAGTGCGTTCAACAAATCAAAATACCTTTAATAATTTTATCGTAAAATATAAATTCCTTAATAACAATTTAAACAAATTAAAGAGTAAGGAAAAGAGAAAATTGCAGAGGTGATTTTTATACCGGTTCGGATCACACAAATCCTACGTCTAATTGTAAATCTCAACGAAGAATTAATGCTTTACTATCACAAACCAAAAAACTGTTACAATCACAAAGAAAATAAACAAGTTGAAGCTTAGAAAACCTCTATGGTTACCACAAAAGATGAAACTCATTTTCCCTAAAACCCACAAGGGATGAACACCTCCTCCGAATGCTTTACGAATGATGACCACCTCCTTTGAATCTTCACAAAGGATGAACACCTCCTTTGACTCTTCACAAAGGATGAAAGGCTTTCAACTCAGCAACAACAACAACACTGAATCACACTCCTAGTGAAAGTTCTCGCTCTATGCCAACACCAAATTCTTAAAACGATAGCACAAGGGTTACGCAAACCCTAAAACACTTATCACCGCAC
The DNA here is from genome assembly GCF_029865625.1 of Vigna umbellata. Classification (NCBI taxonomy): domain Eukaryota; kingdom Viridiplantae; phylum Streptophyta; class Magnoliopsida; order Fabales; family Fabaceae; genus Vigna; species Vigna umbellata. The sequence goes on from NC_142166.1 coordinate 17,302,550, forward strand.
ACAACAGATAAGAATAAGAGTCCCAATCTAATTTATAGAGATTTCACTCAAGGATACCTCCAAAAATTCGTAGTCAGCTATTTAGTGTGTAATAATCGATTATCCACTTATGGTAATCGATTATGGATCAATGAATGCACAACGGTCAAAAACTTGCTTAAAAAAATCTCATAATTACTCCTGATAATCGATTATCTTGAGTATAAAATGAGGTTTTGTGATTCAAAACGCATTTTAACGCAACCTAAGGAAAACAATACATAGAATCAAAGATAAACTACACCCTATACATCTTAAACTACAAAAGCTTTAACATAAAAACTTGTCATCATGAAGATCTTCTTGCAATAAGAGCACTTAAGACTTGACTTTGAGACATCATCAAAACTTCATCTCTTCTGCTTTACGATAAGACATGTGAGTTTTGTAAATAATTTTAGGAAAATAATACTCATCTTGTTCTATACTTTTTGCATATTTAGGTCGTCTTGGGAATTCTATGACAAATGAGTATGGGTTGCTTTTGTACATCAAAATCTTCTTAGTGTACACTTCTAACACTTTTACTTATCTACCTTAAATGGAGAACAAAACTTAATCTGGAAAGTATCATGAGGAACAATAATGTGGGAAGTTTGGAATAATAGAAACAAGACAATATTTAGACAAGGCAAGGTGGATGCTAAGGAAATCTTTTGCTTGGCACAATTAAACTCTTAGCTGTGGATGAAACATAAAATCTCAAATGTGACATTTTTTTTTTTCGGATTGGAACCAATGTCTTATTGAGTACCTAAAAACATTGTCAGCTCAAGTTGACTAAAAACAGGCCAAATATGAGGATATGTTGTTTAGATAGAATGGAATATAGGGACCATTGTTTGATGTACGGACAAAGAAACCAATACTAAAAATACAAAAGTAAAGAATTGGAGAGGCTAGTGGAAGGGAGAGGTAATATGTATAATACACTACAAATATATGTTTTTTTGTTAATGTCTTGCATCTATTCAATTACAAGGGGTGAAAGTGCAACTTAACACAATTTGAACAACTTAAAATGTAAACCATTAAAGCAAATTAATAACAAAATAGGGACTATTGGAAGCTTGGAATTGCATGGATGCTACCACAAAGGAATCTTATCAAACTCTTACCTAGGTGGAATACTCAATAGTATACCTTATGTAGTGTCATAGTAACAAATGTCTTATCATTGAACTAATATATATTAAAATGACCTTAAGGCCTCTTTATTGCATTTCCTAATTATATTTGTAAAGAACAAATAGTGAGGATTCTTGATGAACAAGCGTCTGAGTGATAATTCAGGGGTTATGGCATGATTTTATGCTTAATAGGCAAGTCATTCTAATTGTAATACCTATATCATCAATAATCTTTTGTAAAAGGTTTAAGACACCTTAAGTGTCTCTTATATATATATATAATATACTTTGTTGAGAAAAACAAAATTTAAATTATTTTTAATAATATTAAAGGAGTATCTCTACTAATAAATACAAATAACCTAGATAATAAACAAGGAATTTCATAAGAATAATTCCCAAACGTTAGTTAAATATGAGTTCTAATGAAAAAAAATGTATACTTATAATGATTTAGCTTAGGGTCTCCATAATTATTGACTAGAATGTTAAGACAAAATTGTCTATAAGACTTATATGTCTAAATGCTTTCATGTGTTTTGAAGTTTAATAAAATAACTATAAACAAATGAGAAGCTAAATTAGAATAATAGGATAAGAAGAAAGATAAGTGTTAGACTCAAAATTCCCAATCATATAGCAACATAGGAAAAGCCTAAGGAAAACACTTAGACATAAAACGAAACATAAAATAACCAAGTTAATACATCCGGACGCAATACCAAACGACTTTCAAGTCAAAGTGTTTATGAGAGTTATGTTAAACGCCTAAGTCATACTGTACCAAACTGTAATCTGATAAACTGTCAAGAATGTTAAAGTTTCGAAACAATGTTTTTTGCTAAACCCTTTAAAAGTCTCAAGTAAAAATATGTAGAAAACAAATCTCGTTAAACGCTCTAGCTAAACAAAGCAAAATCTCAAAAACTATTTATAGCAGACTAGATGATACCATGAGCTAAACCCTTCACTTCATCCAACGATGAAGTTCTTATTCAACGCTTGAAAAGCTTTAATGATAAACGCTACCTCAACGATTGAAAATGTAGAAAGAACTTTGTTGTTCAGAACAAGCATTAAATTTCATTAAATGATAAACGTTCAAAAATAAGAAAAGTGATAAGAGAAAAGACATATCTGTTGCATGCACATCTACCCTATTTTATGCAAATAACCTACTACACACATCCACTTGCTCTACTCGAAGTATATTAGAAGTGGACGTTAGAGACAAGTATGCTTTGACAAAAGTCGTGCCAAAAAAATAGTACACCTACTTCTACAAAGTACTGAAAAAGCAAGTATGCTTTGACAAGTTGACCTTAACCAACAGTTGCTTCACATGCAAAGAAAGAGAAGACACAAGATTCAAGGCAAGAGCTCCGTCTAACAGATATCTTTTGAAGAGCCTTTAATAAAAGGTGATTCAAAGAAAGAATCAAGAGAATAGGTTACGAAAAAGAATATCATCCAACAAAGAGAAGAAAAACATCATTTAGAGAAAAGCACAACGAAGTTCAAGCTCAAAGAGAATATCTGAGAAGAGAAAAATAAAAGTCAAGAAGCACTCTCAAGCGTCATTGTAATATTAGCTTACTATTTGTAAATAGAGAGAAAAGAGAAAAAAGAGAAACACTCATTGAGTCTGTAGACTTTATTGTATTGAACTTATATCTTCTTTGTGAGAAATCGTCTATTGACTTGTACGACATCAGCAGATTGCAAATTCTGAAGAGAATTAAAACACTTTTAGTTTAAATCAGGAGAGTTAAGGATTACTAGGCAGCGTATCGGGGGATACTAGGATTGTCTAGTGGAAACCGGGAGTAGGTGAAACTTAACTAGTCTAGGATAAGAAGGTGATATTTTCTTATTAGGGATACTAGAAGTGGTGAAGAATACTACACAACCAAGAATGGGTGAAACTCAACTAGACAGCGTATTAGGGGATACCATGATTGCCTAGGGATACCAGGAGTGGTGAGAATACTCAGTTATAATTTTTTTGAAGATTATATTGGAACCCTCTAAGGTTAGAGGAGAATGGGCGTAGCCTAGTTGGAGTGAACCAATATGAAAATATTTATGCATTTACTCTTTACTTTTCTCTTAACACATCTCTTATAAAACTTGCAGTTGCATTTTTGTTTTAAATATAAGAGCTTCCCATACTAAACGATTATTCATTAAAAGGAAGTATTTACAAAAACACCACAACGAATATTCTAAAGAACACTTGAAAAGAATTTATTGTTTAAAACTAATTGCCAGGTTGAGTGTTGTTGAAAATAGAATGGCTTAATTTCAATACCAAGAGGGGGGTGAATTGGTGAAACATAAAAATAATGTTTTCTTTAAATCTTTTTCGCAAAGTAGATGCCTTTAAAAGATTTCTTGAAACGCAAGGAAAAAGACTTTGTAGTGCAGCAGAATATAGCCGAATGAGTAAAATATAAAGTCGACTGAATGTAACAGAGTAGGGATAGAAAGATCAAACACTGAGTTTTTATACTGGTTCGGCCAAGCCTACATCCAGTGTCCTTCCACCACAGGAAGAAAATGCACTATAATGATCAAGGTTTTTACAACAAGCCTTTTATAGCAACAACCACGTCAAAAGTATAAAACACCTCTCTAGCCCTCTAATCAAAATATAGGCATATACAAACAAAGAACAGGAGCAAGATGTCCCCTCTCCTATAGTCTTTAATCACTTTGAACAATCCTCAAAGTCTAGAACGCCGCACATTCTCTTCTTGTAGTCACAACAAGGCAACTCCAATCTTCACAAGATTGATAGAAACTGATCACAAAATAGACACCTCAATTCCAGATCTATCAGACACTAAGAGCACACATATTCTTGCTCGTCAAGCAATCACCAACGATGAACACCACGGTCTTCTTGATGAATTCTTGGAGCTTTCACACTTTCTACAAGAGATCAATAATCTGAAAGAAATCAATCAAATCGTTAGAATCACAAAAGTTCTTGCAGAAATCATATTTGCGTCAATTTATAGCAATTCGCAACTCTAACACATTGTAATCGACTTTGCTACTAATGCAATCGAATATAACAAAACAATTATAACAGTTAGCAGCAATCAATGCAATTAATTGAATGGAGAATTAATATTGTCGAATCACAACAAATGTTTGGTCAACATATTTAAAAATATAGTCGTTGTAGCATTTAATTCAAGCATTAACAGAATTTCAAAACTGTAACAGACCTTAGTCGAATGCAGGTTGCATGTAATTGAGTATACAACATAATTAAACAAAGTTGTGAAAAACTTTCTCTTCACAAATTCTCACAGCACACTTTGAAAAAGATTGTGCAAAGCCACGGGTTTTAATTGACTTACTTCATAATAAAGTCGACTTCAAACTGCTCTTTTGCCACATATTATAAGTTCAACAAAAGTGCATGTGGTTTTCCTTTTCTCAAATATATGTCATGCATTCATGGATAAGATCTCATGTAAAACACAGTGAATTGCAGCAATGACAGAATCAACATAAACATGTTCTCAAATAATCGTAAACATGAAAGTTATGAACATGTAACATATAAGCAACACATGTTGTTATTAATAATGTTATCATCATAAAAAACCAGAAGTTCTTTGAGATTGTAAGGTTTGGCTAAACTATTGCTCCCCTTATCAACAATCTCAACAAGTGTTTACCAAGTTACTTGAAAAATCTTGTACTCGACGAAAGGGTTATATCAGAAAGGTTGCGAAAAAGTTTTCCATTAACACTATTTAACCACCCCCTTCTTCTAGTGTTTTTAGAAGATTTTGATGCCCATCCTGAAATAGGTAAAATTAGTCTTATGTTGTTTTTATAAGGACAACTATGAGGACAAGTGTAGTGCATCTTAAATAATTAGTTGATTGGTGACAATTTTTAATAAAAGGTTAAATTTATTTTGATGGGTCTAGGTTTACGTATCATTATAAGTTAATTGGTAACATTTTTCTAATAAAGGTTAAACTTATTATGATTGGTGTAGGTGGACCTATCATAATAAGTGGACATAATGACGCAATTGTAACTAGAGGAAGAAATTATAATGTCACTTATTGAGTGACTTATCATAGTATATGTTTACCACATTTATTAATTTGATACATGACATAGTATGTTTGATAAAATTCAAGCTTCCTTTCTCAACTTATATTCTCACCAAATCCATTGTTGTGTCTTGCATTCTCGTATCTTTCATTGTGGTTGTGATGACTTGGGCCTAGGCTCAAACTCTTTTCAAGGGCCCATTACTCATGGTATGGCTAGGAAGCTCCAAGAAGAACTTGAAGATACCTCAAAGGATCTTAAATCACTGTATACCGAGTTACATCGGCAACTTTTGGATCCAAAGGAAGCCTACTTTAAGCCTATTTCAGCCCATGAATAAGGAACCCCACTTTAGCTTGTAGATTGGACTTCCTCAACGCATCATAGTCGGCGCCCAATAGTAGAGTGTAGAGTAGTTTTTGAGCACGTGTATTTTTTGCCATTAGAAACTGATTCACGTGGCTATTACATGGCTTATGATCCGTGTATGATGGCATTCCTCGTGCAAGGGTGATGAAATCCCTATAAACTCAACATTCCTTCCTGATCGAGTTTGTATCCGAATCAAATTAATGTGCAATTAAGTGAAGTATACAAGGAAGTGACTCCTAGGTCGTCTCTCAAGGACCAAATGTGGTTCAATCAAAGGATCAAACACATAGTGAGGGGGTAGGGGTTTGGACAGTTTTACAAATTCAAATTAACACAACAAATAACGCAGATTAAAACGATGATTAAAACAGGTTGGAAACTAATTAGATTGCAATGCTCCTAATCACGAATCAGAAATAAATCATTTGTTCCTCTCAATCCCAATCGAACTTGAATTAATCAACTAAGCAAAGACTAAAACGACTTTTCATGACTACGAATTCAGCAAACGCATACAATAGATTTAACCAATTTTGCGCATCACAGATTAGACCATTAAGCGTGAACCGATAAGCAACGCAGACAACAGATTAAATACAATGCATATTAACAACAATAAAATCACAATTAAGCTCCAATTATCTCATAGGAACATTACAATCGTCCTAGTTACCAACCCAGCAGATTTAATCTTCCATTACAATGAATTCAACATAGCTAAATCGAATTCTAATCATCATAGGGAAAATGAAGCAATAACAAACGAAAGATAGCAATGAAAGAACAAATACAGAAAACACAATTGAAAATGCAGTTGAAAACGCAAGCACAAAAGGCAAACAAAATGTAAAATGATAATGGAAATGAAGGTGCATAAGAAGCAAGGATAGAAAAACAAAAATAAACAACAATAGCAAAACAAAAACAAATTTCAATGCAGACTTAATTGAGAACGAAATTCAATACATAAAAATGGGGAAGATAAAACGAAAATAAAACCTCATGGACAACTCTGGTGCATAATCTAAAAAACGAAAAATATGTTCAAATGAGAGTGTGCTAAGGGTGGCTACTGCATGGGCACCAAAACCTAGGTCAGCCCCCCTTTTGGGCTTTTTCTTATTCTACCAAAATGGCCCAATATTCAAATTTGGTCCTAAAATTAAAAGAAATAAAATTATAAACGAAATTGGAAACAAATATTGATGTGGAAAATAACAAATGACGTGGCAACACTTTTGTTGTCCCAAAATATGATTCCAAAATTGGCCTTGAAAATAATATGAAAATAAAACTCAAATAATTCAAATTAATTAAAATATGAATTACCCGACAAATTAAGCCCAAATAGCAAAACTGAGGAAATATTGGACAATTAAGAACAATTCACTAATTAAATTTGGTGCAGAAAGCTAAGTGAATATGACAAAATAATGATTCATCACTTTCCTTTATAAAATACTTTTGATGCATTGTATTGTTATGTTATAGAGATTACTCCAACCACGCTATGCTTGGAAGTCATCTCTATTTTTGAGTTCTTCCCTTACCCCTCTAACTTCCTTCCTTAGGTCGTAGGTCGTTTATGCTAGATCTACCACCATATACACCATAGATCCGTCCATTAAACCATACACCTTCCATTTCCACTACACCTTTACTTTTCATTTCATAGAGCAAATGCTTTGGCTCTCTACTCGTGATTTATTGATTGTACAAGGCCCATGGAGAAAGTCACCATGTGGTATTCGGAGCTCTACTTTAAGTCTAGTAGTGAGCTCATTTTCTTTCCATTTCCATGTTCTTCAAGTGATCATTCTGTTTTTTCTTGATTTTGTTTTCAATATTTTATTGAGTAATTTATATTTCAGTAGGTTGTGTTAAGTTTTGAGTATATTTTTTGATCATTTTAATCGGTGCAAATCCATTGTTTTCGTCTTTAATTTGAAATCCTCTTTTGTTTTGTCTTAGTATTGTTATTTTGCTTATTTTTTCATATATTTATGAAGTTGTTGTTGTAGATTGCGTTTTTGTGATTCCATTGTGATATTGTTGATTGTTCAAGGCTTGTATACCATATGAGCAGTTGTGCTTGTATAATTACAATGGTTTCAAATTTGATTTGATGTTTAGTTGTGTGTTAGTACCAAGTGTAGTCCATATGAGCCATGAAATGCTTAGCATATATCATGGTTGCAATTGTGAAAACATCAGCAAAATTCAGTTTAAGTAGTTTGTCAAAACTACCCTTTCTTTGTTTAAGTCATTTTCTGAGTTTTTAAATTTGTTTAGCATTAGTTAATTGTTGAACTTTTTGTATTATCTTCTTAGAGTCTCTACGAAGTTGCATTTACCATTTCAGAGTTAATCTTCGTACGAATTGTTCATTTGAATCTGTTGATAGGGGAGCATTGTGATAGTTGAACCCAATCCCTCTGACTTTGGTTTTTGATGAAAACAACACATTAATAATAAAAATACATGAATATGTGCTGTGTTATATGTCACATTTTGTATGTGCTTATGCTTAATATGAAAAACACACATATTATGATTGTCACATGTGTTGAACATATAATGTGTTGAATGATGCATACTGTGTTAGTAAAGTGATTATATTTGTGTATGCACAATGTATGTTTTGATATTATGGTATTCACATGCACAAAAGCATATTTGAATGACTAAATCGATTACAGTGGTGTGATAATCAATTCGGGTCATCAAACAGCTTGTGTTTTTTAATTGAGGCAAAACAACTTGCTTGAAATCGATTATATTAGTTGGTGAATCAATTAAAACACGTGTGATTCCACATATCTTTTTCAAGTGTGTTGTGATGTGAATTAGAAAGAAAAGTTTTCAAAAATATGTTAAGTGGTAAAGCTTAATCGATTACACAGATTATGTATTCAATTAAGTTTATTAGAGATTTGAAAATTTTTTGATGCTTGTCATAAATGTATCAATGGTCATATTTTTAAATGTGGTGACTAAGCATGAAATGAAAATCAATTGCATTAATTGTGTATTCAATTAAGGAGTTGAATTAGTTATAAATCTGTTACCGTGCTTAATGTAACCGATTAGATTAAAAGCGTAATCGATTATATTGCGTCTGAAATGACTAAAACTATATATCAAAATTAACATTTTCATATCTATTTCAGATTGAGTTTAAACGTTTTAGAGAAGTAATGTAGCACTCCAAGAAACAAGAAATCAAAGTGGTGGACTAATCTTGAAGATTTCTTGAGAGACAAGCTTTACTGTTTTGAAGAGATTGATCGTTCTGCACAATTGAGGTGCTTGTTGTGTGATCAGAAGAAGTTTCACAATATGTGCGTTGTTGTTTCGCAGTGCATGTTGTCAGGAAGAAGAACGATGAGTTCTTATACTTGGAGAGGGTTCTCAAAGGGTTGACTGCAGGGTTTTGTTTATATTTGGATATATTAGGTTAGTGAGTTAGAGAGGTGATTTACATTTTGACATTGTGATCGTTGTAAAGCCCTTGTTATAAAAACTCATATCTCTATAGTGCAAATTGGCTTTCAATCTCGGGTTTATTGGAAGGACACTGGATGTAGGCATTGGTCGAACCTTAATAAACCTCAGAGTTTTATTTTTCTTCTTCCTATTGTCAACACCCAATTTCGTCCGGGTAAGTAAATAATTAAAAATAAAGAATAAGAGAATAATAATTAATGATGGGTAAAAATGGATAAAATAATAACTATAATACCAGACACAATATTTTTGAAATGTTAGTTTAATATGGTAATTATTTGAATCAATATTATGCTAATAATTATAAACACTAACTAAAATAGTATATTAATATAATTTGCTGTGTCAGTTGCTTTTAAAGAGGAAAATATGATTTTTTTTTATAATGGACAAATTTTCTGACAATATTGATAATCAATGTTTTGAATTATTTAATTTGTTTTCTGGCAACCAAGACCATTTCTTTCCCTATTTTGTTTTATTGTCATTTAATTCACAATTAAGGTAAGATTGTCATAATATTACCGTGTGTGTATATAAATACGCACTCTGTCATAGAAAAAGGGGACGAAAGGATAGAGAGAAGGAGAAACAGGCAGAAATAATAAAAAGAGAAAAAGACAGTATAGAGGAAAATAGGTTCTCACCCATAAGGGTTCTGTCAACGATAATCACCAAAGAAGAAATAAAAGAGTATTGAAAGCTAAAAAGGTATGTCACCTCTACACCATTATTTTTTTCCCTTTTTATTGTACTCTGAAGTTTTTCCTAAAGGTATTATTTTTCCTACACACAAATAATGTTTTTTTTAAATCATAAATTTTTTTATAAGTATGTGTCGGCTTATGGCCAATTTCTTTCTTTTTCCCACAAAAAAAATGTCAATCTTGTTAAACCAAATCTTTGTTGGGTTCGCTTTTCAAAAATCTAAATCAATCTATAATAATTTTTAAAACAAACTCACAAACATTTTTCTACATAAAGAACTACGCGATCCCTGATTGTCCATCATAAATGGATATACATAGGAGCAAGGTCAATCCTTGTCGGGTTCATAAAACAAAAAAAAAATATTTTTGTTTCTTAATAGTTTCTTTATTTTTTTTAAGGGAAAATTAAACAATTATCAAAACCACGTCAACTTTATACATTTAATTAAAGGTACTGCTTTTAGGCAGGCATAGTAGGGTGTTAATACCTTCCTTACTCGTAACTGATTCCCGAACCTAAAATCTACTTTTCGCAGACCATGTCTTATTTTTTTGGTTTTCCATAGTTTTTCCATAATAAATTATGGTGGCGACTCCAAAATATTTTCTTAATCCCGTTTGTTTTTCTGCTCGCCATCCCGTCGCGATCTCCGTTGCGACACCTATCTCTCTGCATTAAATCGATTACATTTTGTCTTCATTCGAATATGCATATTGTTACATTGAATACATATTGCTTGCTGTTCAAGAAAGATTTAAAGATTCATTCCTTTTGCGAAAAATATTTGAAAAGTGAGTATTTTTATAAAACACCCATTCACCCGCCCCCCTCTTGGTGTTGAGAAACAAAGCTCGTCAATTCTAACAATTGGCACCAGAGTTGGTTTTCAAAAATTATTTGAAAAACAAATCGATTAATTTTTTTGTCTAATCAATTGTTCGATCCTGAAAATGGCTTTTGTTTCTTAGACCTTTGGTGAAGGTGCTTCCACAAATAGACCTCCTCTATTTGCTGGTGAAAACTATGCCTTTTGGAAAATAAAAATGCAATTTTTTCTTGAATCAATAGAAAAGGGTGTATGGATGCTACACTCAATGATCCATTTGAACCAAATCATGTAATTAATGGAAAAACTATTTTGAAAATTTTTTTTGAGTAGACTCCAGAGGAAAACCGAAGAGCATAGTATGATGTAAAAGCACGAAATGTTATTGCTTCTACTCTTACAATGGATGGGTTTTTCAGGGTTTCTCAATGTAAGACAACTAAAGAAATGTGGGAAGTTCTTGAAGTCAGACATGAGGGGACAAATGAAGTCAAGTGGGCCAGTAAGAATTCCCTGGTGTAGGAGTATGAAATGTTTAGGATGAAAGCAGGAGAGACCATTTATGATGTGCAGAAAAGTTTCACACTTATAGTCAACCATCTGATGGCTCTCGGCAAGGCTTATGAAAAGGAAGAAATCAACCTCAAAATTCTGAAAAGCCTAAACAGAAGCTGGCAACCTAAGGTAACTGCCATATCCAAATCAAAAGATTTAACTAACATGAATATGGCAACTTTGTTTAGCAAGCTTAGGGAACATGAACTAGAGCTTGGTAGATTATGGGAAGAAGAGGAGATTGAACAAAAAAAATCGATTTCACTCAAGGCTACAAACAAAAGATTCTCCAAGAAAGCTGAATCTGATACTGAGCTGATGCAAAGATAACTGAGAAAGAGGTCATGAATATGATGGTAAAAAAGTTTACCAAATTTATGAAAAATAGAACTGCTGCAACTAACTATGCAGGTAACTCTAAAGAAGGAAGAAAGAACTCCAAGACCAACACTGTGATGTGTTATGAATGTGGCAAAGATGGTCACATTAAGCCGGAGTGTCCAATGTTGAAAAACAGACAAAAGGTTGACTCCAAGTATCCATAGGACAAGAGGAGAAGTAAGCAAAGGAAGGCTTACATTACCTAGGAAAACAATGATGGTGATTCATTAAGTGATGATGATAAAAGTGTAGAGGAGGAGTCAAACATGTGTTTCATGGCAGGATCTGCACATTTAGAAGATAGTGACAACGATTTTGAAAATGAGCCTATCAAAGTGAAGTATCACATGGTGCTGGACACATATCAAGAGATGCATGCGAAAGCTATGAAATTGCAATACAAGGTAAATTGATTAAACTTTGAAGAAGAGATTTTGGATATCGTATTAATAACCTTGTTAAAGAAAATGAAAAGCTCCAACAGGATTTGGAAGATGCTTTGCAATCTGTTAAAACTGTTAAAACTGAAGTTTAGATTGTAGAGAAAAAATATGAAAATTGTGCTGCTCATTTAGAAAAGATTGATTACTTCACAAGCATGCTATCTAAATTTACTCTAGGAAAAGATAATTTAGATGTTGTTTTAAGATCACAAGGTAGAGCAATAAACAGACAAGGAATAGGTTATAAGGCTAAGAGCAATAGAATTAATTCTAAGAAATTCATTGATCTAAGCAAACTTGTTACAAATGCATGTTTTTGACATACTGTTAGGAAATGTTACTACAAAAAGGTTGGTGTTCCAAGAGGAAAGTACAAGTGGATTCCAAAGGAACAACCTCCTATGACTAACAATAAAGGCCCCAAGTTTATTTGGGTACCAGCATCAAAACCATTTGAGAATGTTGTAGGAAAGTAAGTTGCTACAGAAGCAGAGAAGTGCTCAAGGATGGATTGCAGTGGAATATATCAAAGATTCTTGAGTAACTCGATGTGGTAACGAAAAATGTTAATTTCATGCACTCATGCATTATAAGTTTTTGTATGTGAATGTATGTTGTGTGCATGGTTGATGATTGCTTGTCTGGTTGATGATTTGGTATGAAAAATTGTTTTCACGATTTTTAATCGGTTAGGTTATAAACAGAATAGGTTAGTGTTTCTTTGTGTTTTCCTGTTTTGGTTGAAATGGATTTAAAATTTAATAAAATCGATTATGAATGGTTCATATGGGCTTTCAATGTTTGAAAGATAAAAATGGGCCTATTTGTTTGAAGTTTTACTGCGTGTCCTTAAATGTATTAGATTTGGAAATCTAAAGTGAAATGACCCTTTAACAAAAATGGTAAAACCTAGATCGAGTAAGATTCTTCAATGGGTCCTTCATAAAAAATCTTCTTCATCTAAACGTGCAAGTGTGTTGCTCGAACAGAAAGGAATGCAAGTCCAACTGGATGAATAAGAGATGATGCTGCGAGAAATAGGTTTATGTGCTGGAGAAAAATCAAGGAAGTTGTTCCACATAAATCGATTGATCTGTCACTGTTCAATGGTGAAGGGTTCTTATTTCTATATTGGCTTACTCATCAAGGATTGACAGAATTTGTTCAAATGAAAGGTGACTACTATCCACAGTTAGTTGAAGTGGTCTACAATAATCTTCATGTCGAAAATGGCGATATTCATTCACAGGTAAAAGGAGTAAACATCATAATCAATAATGATTTCTGGCTACTTGTCATAGGACTCAAATCTGAGGGTTGTATGTCTCACATAAAAGATTCTTTACATAACAAGAGGACTACAAAGAAGCAGATATACAAAGACTGCCTTAGATATCCTAGCAGGAACAAAAGAGGAAAGGTTTATTTGCATAAAGGATTGAATAGAGAAGAAAAGATGTGTGCATAAATCCTTGCATGGCTATTACTACCAGGGAGATATCTACGTGATAAATTGACAAAAGAAGATTTATATTTAGGTTTAAAACTTTTAGTTGACCCTATTTATGTAGGTTTTTCCCAGTTTGATCCCCGTTCTTTTAAAATTCCCAATTGAGTCCTAAAAAGTGTTAATTTGAATCAATTGAGCCCCTACCATTAAATTTACTTAACAGTCTTTGCACAGGTGGGAGGTTGATGTGTCAATTATTGAACACGTGTTATACTAAGAGTTGAAACGTGGCATGTTTAGCATGAAGCATCTCCAAGTGCATCTCATAACAACCGGAAAATTCCATTTCCACCCTTCCCGGTCAAAAAGCTCCTCGAGCTCTGCTCCATCTCCCACGGCGACCTCTCCTTCGCAGGCCAAATTTTCCGGCGAATCTAGACCCCTTCCACCAACGACTGGAACGCCGTTCTCCGAGTCCTGGCCCAAAGCCCAGAACCGATGTAGGCCCTGTCATGGTACCTCGCCCTTCATCTTGATCAGCAACATAAGCATTTACTTTGTGGGTGGAGATTGAGCCTTTGGTGTCAGAACAACGTGCGTTTGCTATGTCTACAACTAAATTCGGGTCAAGGAAGTGGGCATCCGAATCCGAACTCACAAAAACCGATAAGAGCAACCGATCAACAAATGATAATTTCGATCTCGATTTGGATTTCGATCTCTCAGAGTTCGTCTTCTCTGCTTTTGTCTTTTCATTTATTTAATTTTCGGAATCTAAAAGTTTAACCTATTGTGCAAATCTGCAGTGGCATCAAAGGAATCGTGTCCGCGTTGCACCTGATCAGAGACAAGGCTTAGAAGGATGGTTAGAAGAAGAACGAAGAGACACTTTCCAGGTACTGCTTTGCGTACGTTTCGATCCCACCCGAAACGTTTCTAACTTCGAAGATTGTGCCTAGAAAGATTCGAATAATGCGTAGAAGGTTTTAGTGGTTTTGATTCAGATGCGCTTGCTTCTCTCTTGCTTCTTTCGAATAATGCGTAGAAGGTTTTAGCGGTTTCGAAGAATTCATGTTGAGAAACATTTCCAAATTCCGTTCCAAAACATTCAACAAAGGTGTTTCCAGCAACGTGGTCACGGTCATCAAGCCGAGGAGGTAATCGCCTTTCCTTGTTATAAACCAGCAAATCCATGGACTCGATTTTGCGAGTGATCTGTTGAAGAAGAGTAGGATTGTGAAGAACGTTTTGAAAGAAAGTGAGAAAATCCATTGTGGGGATTTTGTGTTATTATCAAATGTTTATGCAGCACAACAGAGATGGTACGATGTTGGGAGGGAGAGGCTTCAATTAAATCGGAAATGTTCTCTGCAAAAAGGCCGAGTGGATCCAATTTGGGAAATCGGAGAACCAGCCGGAAAAGAAGCATTATAGAGGAGTCTGCTAGTGGCCTTGGGAAAGTGTGGCCTGGAACCCTAATTTGGGTTTTAATTTTTAGAATATCTTTTTAATTATATATTCCACGTTTGCAGAATAAAGAATGCCAGTTTAAAAAAATTGAACACGTCAACCTCCGATCTCAGCAAAAATTTAACTCTATCAAGTAAATTTAACAACAGGGCTCAATCGATTAAAATTAACAGTTTTTAGGACTCAATTGGGAATTTTAAAAGAACAAGGATCAAATTGGGAAAAACCCACATATTTACTGAATGTCATTCAATCAAGAATACCAACTAACTTGGGTTATAGTTTTCAAGAAACATATGACTGATACCAGAATCAATGATGAACATAATTTATCATATGGGGTGTTCATTAGTAAAATCTTGAAGCTCTATCAAGTCGTTCTTTCTGGGGAAACTAAAATCATCTGCAACAGGACAAATGAAATTTGAAAAGCAATACTAACATGTATCGGTATGAAAAAGACTAATGATGGCTGTGTATTCAGTGATGTTCAGAATCAATTTGGAAATGCAGAGGAACTGTCTGACTTTGATGATGACTCTATCTCATTTTCTCCTAAATCTGAATTCGAGAGTTTTGTTGTGAACAAATTCAAGAAGGTATCTGAAAGGACTGGAAAAATGAGAAAATCTTTATTCATAATGGAAATGAAATTAGAAGAACTTATTAAAAATTATGTTGACAGTTCTTTTACAATAGAAGAATCAAGTGAAGATGATGAATCAAGAGAAGAGATAACAATGGAAGAATCTGAATCTGAATCGAAGTTTTCTGTGTTTTCTTAGTTTGGTTTTGCTTTTACTTTGTTTTGTTTTTGTTTTGTAGTAAATGGCCTTATATGTCATATATGTTGTTTTATCTGGTTGTACTCATGCTTGGACTATTAATGAAAATTATATTTCTATTTATCAACCTGTGTGAATGATAATTTGTGATTGACTACAGTGAGCTGATCAATAATCAATTCAATCACTTGTATGAATGTATGCAATTTACATATTTCATGATTACAATTTATTGTTGCATGATCATACTTAAATTGTGATAATGATTATTGTACTCCATAAATGCTAAAATGCTTTATTTAGATAAGGTTGAAAGGATATGTAGGAATTCTGATTGTTGACTAAGCTACAAAGTGAAATCGACATTACTCTGCAGAAGGAAATCGATTAAGAGAAAGTCAAAATCGATTATGATTCATCAATTGGTTTGAAGTCTCTAAACTTCTGATTTTTACATTGTAAACCTTGACTAATGATTTGTGATATGTCTAATCATAATATATCTCATAATGTTTAATCTGCTATGAATTTGAACTGAGATTATGAGTGATTAAACTGTTTTAAATTGTTTCAAGATGTATCTACTTTGCTCTGATACTGCATATGAAATACTTTTATGGTACATTGCTTGAACATATCTGTATGATACATACTCTGTCATATCTCTGTTTTGCATCTGTGATAATGAAATTTGATATGCATAATGATAGGGGGAGTATTGTATGTTATTAAATACTACTTCACATGTTAAAAAGGGGAGACAATGATGAATTCATGTGAACATTATTGACAGTGGGAGCATCATTATATTTCATAAAATTTGGTTGATGCATCTCTATTTGCTTCATTATCTCTGTTTCAATTACAGTCAGCAACATTTCCTTTTTTGCTAATGCCCAAAGGGGGAGAAGTAATTCATATAATTGAATTGTGTTACTGAGATAATTGAACTGTGTTTGATTGTGAACTATTGTGGACTGTACAACATGGTTTTATTAATCATGGTTGTGCATCATAAGAAAAGGGGGAGATTGTTGATAGGGGAAGAATTGTGATAGTTGAACTCAATCCCTATGACTTTGGTTTTTGATGATGGCAACACATTGATAATAAAAATACATGAATATGTGCTGTGTTATATGTCACATGTTGTATGTGCTTATGCTTACTGTGAAATACACACATATTATGATTGTCACATGTGTTGAACATATAATGTGTTGAATGATGCATATTGTGTTAGTAAAGTGATTATATATGTGTATGCACAATGTATGTTTTGATATTATGGTATTCACATGCACAAAAGCATATCTGAATGACTAAATCAATTACAATGGTGTGATAATCAATTTGGGTCATCAGACAACTTGAATTTTTTAACTGAGGCAAAACAACTAGTTTGAATCAATTATATTAGTTGGTGAATTGATTAAAACACATGTGATTGCACATATCTTTTTCAAGTGTGCTGTGATGTGAATTAGAAAGAAAAGTTTTCAAAAATATGCTAAGTGTTGAAGCTTAATCGATTACATAGTTTATGTATTAAATTAAGTCTGTTACAGATTTGAAAATTGATTTATGCTTGTCATAATTGTATCAACGGTCATATTTTTAAATGTGTTGACTAAGCATTAAATGGAAATCTATTGCATTAATTGTGTATTTAATTAAGGAGCTAAGTTAGTTATAAATTTGTTACAATTGCTTAATGTAACCGATTAGATTAAAAGCGTAATCGATTATATTGCATCTAAAATGACTAAAATTATATATAGACGCAGTGATTTGATTTCTGTAAGACAATCGAGATTAACATTTTCATATCTGTTTCAGATTGAGTTTAA
Source organism: Vigna umbellata (assembly GCF_029865625.1). Taxonomy (NCBI): domain Eukaryota; kingdom Viridiplantae; phylum Streptophyta; class Magnoliopsida; order Fabales; family Fabaceae; genus Vigna; species Vigna umbellata. Next base: position 17,320,155 of record NC_142166.1, read on the forward strand.
GCGTTTTATAGAAGTAATCTAGCGCTCCAAGAAACAAGAAATCAAAGTGGTGGACTAATCTTGAAGATTTCTTTAGAGACTAGCTTTACTGTTTTGAAGAGTCTAATCGTTCTGCACAATTGAGGTGCTTGCTGTGTGATAAGGAGAAGTTTCGCAATCTATGTGTTGATGTTTCCTTGTGCGTGTTGCTAGGAAGAAGAACGAGGAGTTCTTGTACTTTGAGAGGGTTCTCAAAGGGTTGACTGTAGGAGAGGATTGTTCTTGCTACATGGTTTTGTTTGTATTTGGCTATATTAGAGTAGTGAGTTAGAAAGGTGATTTATATATTGACATTGTGGTCGCTCTAAAGCCCTTGTTGTAAAAACTCATATCTCTATAGTGCAAATTAGCCTTCAATCTCGGGTTGATTGGAAGGACATTGGATGTAGGCATTGGCCAAACCAATATAAAGCTCAGAGTTTGATCTTTCTTCTCCCTTTCTCTCTAAATTAAATCGATTACATTTTGTCTTCATTCGAATATGCATATTGTTATATTGCATACATATTGCTTGTTGTTCAAGAAAAATTTAAAGATTCATTCCTTTTGCGTAAAAGATTTGAAAAACAAGTATTTTTATAAAACATCAATTCACCCCCTCTCTTGGTGTTGAGAAACAAAGCTCATCAATTCTAACAGAATCCTTAAAACTTAAAATTGGTAGTGAGGTTGAGTCATTTAACTACATAATTGGTTGTTTCAAGTTCAAATTTCGATTTATTGTGTGTTTGTGTCCAATTTCAGTTCAAAAAAAAGTTTCTTTTGATGTTCAAAAGTTGTTGAGCTAGTTTAATTTGATTCATAACAACCTTTTCTGCAAGTTCACCTTTTGAAACCACTATTTGAAGTTCATTTGTTTTGTACAAGTTGAGATGTAATGTTGATTTTCGAATTCTTCGAGTTTAATATGGGTTGGATTGTAGTAATAGCTAGGTTCTGTGATATTAATTCAAAAATAAAGTGAGCAAGATGTTATATCAAGTTTAAACAATAGGAGGGGTGAATGTAAGACCCGGGAAAATATGGGTCTTAGAAATAAAGTAGTGGAGAAAATAAGAGATATAGTTTTGGTGGGTTTTAGATATTTAAAAGAGATATTATTATTATTAGATATTTATGATAATTTAAATAATATATTGATATATTATTATATATAGTTAGATATTATGGCTAGATAATAATAATATATATTATTGTTAGACTCGTTATCATAAATTAAAATAAAAAGTATTATTATAAGTGAGAAAATATCAGAGATAGAGTTGGGTGGATTCATAAATATTAAGATATAGAGAAATGTGTGGTTTTGTGTTTAGAAACTCTAAATCAAAGAGAGAAAACAGAGGAAGAAAGGAGATTGACGTTTTAGGAGAAAAAAAGAGAGAGCGACGGGACACTCTTAGTGTAAAGTAAGATTGGTGGTGTTTTAGTGTTGCAGATAAAGCCTTATGATTGGCTAAGGTATGGGGAAAATTACCTTTGTTTGTTTATTTTTGTATGTTATATGTGTTCTTGGTTATTTTGGATTAATAATCCTTGTTGATACATGTTTATATGATTATGATTATATGTTGTTATTGTTGGGAAAGAGCTTGTGTATGCATGGGCATAGGTTTCATGTAGTATTTGTGTTGGGTTTTCCCTATAAATTTATGTATGGGTTATTGGGTTATCCCAACAGAAGGTTTGATGCTAAGTGAGAACAAAGTTAAGATACTTAGGGGTTTCCATGCAAATATATGTTGTAAGTGGTTGGTTATTGGACTCCCTTCCAATGTGGAGAATATGCCAAATAATGTGAACCATTATGTCTCACTTTGTTTTAGTAGAGGCGAGTCAAATTATTAGGGCAAAATAGAGTCATTTGAAGAGAGGGAAAAGCCAAGTGAGAGAGAAAGGAAGAGAAGAAATTATTCCTTCATAACACAAAACCTACACTAGTTTTTTCATCGTTGTGAAGTCGTTCACCGTTGGATCGAGCTGATTTTTGGACAGTGGGTTCCAGACGTATGATTTTTCATTCTGAATGTTCGGATTGTCAATCGGAGGTCTAATTTAGAAGAGAAAAATCTAAACAAAAACAAGAAATTATTCCTCCATAACACAAAACTTGCACTGCTGTTTTCATTGTTGTGAAGTCGTTCACTGTTGGATCGAGCTGATTTTTGGAAAGTAAGTGTCAAACGTATGGTTCTTTACTCTAGCCGTTTGGATTGTCAATTTGAAGTCTAATTTGGGAGAAAATAGTCTTGCATGAACAACTTTGTTTTCGAGAATTTTTATCTTCTTGGTTCTCATATGTAAGCATTATAATTAGTTAGTTTGGTTGATTGAAAACCCCATTTGATGTCTTTATTAGAGACTCGTTTGCACCCTATTATTGGGGTTATAACATGTCAATGATTGGATCTGTATGATTTAAGTGATGTATTATGTGTGTTTGAGTATGTTTACATGAATATGTGATGCTTGAATACATGTATGTTACACGTGATCTAGGGTTGATGTATGTGCGTTTGAATGCTTGAATCATGTCTAGGATATGTTTGATTCGGTAATAATTGATTATCATTAGTAATAATCAATTATATGCGCGTTGGTTTTGAGTGTGATTTCCGGAATAATCGATTATCACGGATGATAATCGATTATCCCTTCCTACGTGATGTTTCTTGGTAAATTTCACTAAGATAAACGATTATCTTAAGTGATAATTGATTATCACAGTGCATTCTGGTGAAAATGACGAATTTGATGAAGAATGGACGTGAACCAAGCATGAGGAGCTGTGGAACATGATGATAATCAAATATTGAGGTTAGTGGTTATGTTTAGGATTAGTTTGACTTGTGGTTGAGAGTGGATCATGAGTGAGTGATGGGATGTACCTAAGTATGTGATTGATGAGCATGAGAGTGGGAGAATAAGTCTACTTGTTGTACCTCGTAAATCCTGGTTCTATCTGCGAATAAGTGCTTCCTTTTGCCTTGTGTGCATTGGAAGGAGATGATTTGTAGGGGAGGGTACAGATGTCATGTAGGAGAGACTACAGGTGGGCTGTAGGAGCGACTACAATCGGTGAGATAGGGTACAAGAGTGAGATGGACTCTTTCCACTATGGTATTGTGGTGCGGTGATGCTCATGGTGTTGTTCATGACTAGGATAGTCATGATGGTGGTGTATCTATGATGATGATGATCATGGTACTTAAGATGTTGCAGGTCATGTTATGTTGATAGTGGTGTTACTATAATGGTTATAGTAAGTAGTTAGCATGAGCGTCAATGAGTGGATAGATCAAGGGTCTATATGTGAGATGTCAGTGATCACATCAAGGGTTAGAGATCAAGGATTGATAGTCTAATTTCAAGAATTGAGGATCAAAGATCGAGTAATTCAGTATGATTGAATTGTTTAGGATAGAGAATTAAGAATTTTATTGTTATTACTACTTTGTGTGGGGTGTTTGATTATGGTTGATATAATCAGTATGTATGTACCTTGTTGTTATGATTATTTTACCGGTAGTTTACCCAATACATGTTTGTGTTTATGTGTTTCTGAATGAAGTTATCGGTGATGATCGTATAATGTGTTATACGTGAGCAGATAATGTTATAGATGTTCTAGAGGCATGATTGATTTGAGAGAGGATGAAAAATAACCTTGATTTTCATTTATAGCTATTTTGTTTTACAAGTTAAGACAATATAATTGGAGTATTTCCTTTGTTATTTTATTACTCAAAGTAATGTAATTGGATAAGGTTTTATTTAAGTACGTTTCTACGCTATGATAAATTATAAATTTACCGATCTTTAAAAACCTATGACATCTCAGAAATCGGGATGTTACATTAACTAGACGACTTTAATAATACAAGTATTAGACAAGTTGTCTTTTATGTTTTCTTCTCTATCTTTAAGAACACTTTATTACTTTTTCAAGCTTATGATTCTAGTTTCTCTTGGTTATGGGGAAATCTCCAATTCAATAATGCTTGCATTGTTTAAGACATTAAACGATTCATCATTGTCTCATCTATATAGACTATGTATGAGCTTACTTTCACTTGATCAACTACACAACGACAAGTCATAATTATTAGGAAACATTCATTTTATCATTATAAAAACTTAGTTTTTGAATAATTCATCAAATTATCTAAGAAAATTTCATAAAATAGACTCCTTAATAAGACTGCTCTAGCTAGATTGATCAGTACATTTCATTTGCATGGAACAATATGGTTCAAAAACTTATTTTAATGCATAATTTCATTTAAAGCCAATTTTATATCATTTGGACAAATCCCACTTAAAACATTAGTTTTAAATCCAATTAACCTTAAGATAAGAGTAATTGCATTAAAAGTATAAAATTGAAATCACACTAGTGCAGTCAGGGGATACGACAACGGTTATTTTCGCTGATAGGATCGGTTCCTGAACCGAGGCATATTCAGGCGAGGCAAAAAGTGGTAGACTTTATGCCTCGGTTCTGAACCGAGGCATAAAATGGTAGGATTATGCCTCGGTTCCTTGCGAACTGAGGCCCTTTCTCCCCCTTTACTGCCTCAGTTGGAGCTTGAACTGAGGCAATAAGGTTCTTTTTTTTCTTCTTCTTGAGGCCTGCACCAAGAGCCATGAGGTAACAAGTTTGTGAAAGTTTTCCATCAACAACCTACAGCAAAAGAACATGTGAATATATATTGGCATCCTGAAACATCAGTGGGTTATGGGTGAAAGTAAAATGGACACGAACAATCAAACTGCTATCCTTCATGTCATATCAAAACAAAAATAAAGAGCAACTTGCAAGGATAATTTTAGCCGTCTGGAAAATAATTGCAAGTTGTTCTTTAAAGCATATGATCGCAAAAGTCAAAGGGAGTAAAACACTCACTGGATTAGTTGTTCTCCACCCAATTGACACAGTTAAACACAGCGGCAGTTCCCCCGTAGCATGCATTAGTTGAATCAACACCCTCAATGTCACTATTTCCGCATTTCTGTTCATTTCAAACAAATAAAGAACTTTCATTTGTAGTGGAAAGTAAAGGAGAAATGGATGAAAGATCAAGAAAATGATAATATGACAGAAAAATCCAATCAGATAATTAACAATGTAATTTTCCAATAAAACAGTAAAACGTTATGAAGATGGTAACTGGTAACTATTAGGATAAAAAACGAACAGCAAGTAAATAGGCATTTAAACTACAATTAGAAGATGAACATGACAATCTATTGTGCCAGCCTTTACTTTTGGGTTGAAGGAATTTAATGTGATTTTTTGAATAATATTCTAATCGTTATTATTAATAATAAAATAAATTCAAGTTACTAAACATAAATGCAAAAAGGACAAAATTTGAATCCAAATTGTAATATGCAGCAGAATTATTAAAGAGTAATTTGGAACGTTGAAAATCTAAATGTTATCCTTGTTCATATTATTAACTTCCACTTGGTTTGAAACCTTGAAAATAAGCAAAAAAAAAAAAAAAAGGTAATCGAGTAAAACAAAAGCCAGGAACTTGAACCTCTGCATGAGTCCGAATTTCGACCTGGATGCAAATCAAAAACCATTAAATTAGAGGGTCACGGATGTCGGGACAGAAAGTGAAGGGGCGAGAATAATATTTCTCTCCCCAGAACAAAAAAGAGACCCAGTAAGCCGGATCAAAGTGAAGGAAAAAGTGGTGGAGAGAAAGAAAATAAAGAGATAAACTTGAACAGATCTGGAACATTGCTTGCATGCAAATAAAAAGGAAAAAAATTATTTTTATTTATTTATTTGGAAAGTGGAGGAATTTTAGGACATACCGGAGGAGGCGAAAGCGTCGTTCCAAGAGGGTGGTGCAGCGACGGCGGTCTGCAGCGGCGTGAACTCGTCAAGCGGAGCACCAAGGAGAGAGCAATGGAAGCAGCGACAATGGAGGGCGAGAATAAATGAACAATAGAAAGAGAGCGCGGGATGAAGAAGAAGAAAATGGAGGGTGAGACGAAGAAGAAGAGAGCGTGCGCGATGAAGAGAAGAAATGAAAAGTAGGGTAAAAACTTTTGAATCTAGGTAGAAATGCAAGAGCTATTACCTCCGTTCTACCACTGACCGAAGTAATACACCCATTATGCCCTGGTTAAGTAACAACCCGATGTCTATGCTCCTCTAAAAAAATTTTAAAAAAATCATTAATGGCAGTTTTTGTAATTTTCTTCACCTTATACGCCTCGGTTCTACAACAACCGAAGCATAAACAGCTTTATACACCGGTTCTGCAGCAACCGATGTCATAGTGCAAAGCAGGTCAGGTGACAGAGCAGGTGACAGAGAAAATGTGAGATTTTGACAGACTATTAGGCGTCGGTACTTCCTTTAACCGAGGTAATAGTATATATATGTTTCGTTCCTACATTTAACCGAAGCCTATTTGACGAGGTTAAACACCGTCTTTTTACTAGTGTCACCTGTAAAAGGTTGTAATTCTACCCAGAAAGGCCATGAATATATATTTGATTTTTCTTTTTCAGTAGGTAAAGTAATTTGATATAAAATAATTAGTTGACAATGATTTTTAACACCTTTCCATTTTCTTTTGGTTACCAGAACACCGTTCCTTTTGATGAACAGTGTAATGATCTGTAAAAAGAAGGCTGTAACGTGTGACTGTGATCTATACTGTCGTTGTGTCGATCGTGTCTTTCGTGCCAATGATTGTTAGCTTCCGTCATGAAGATAAACGTTTTTTTTTTTACTTTTTAGGCTCAACTTTATATCTGTCCCCTTCTCCATTACACAGCCCTCATGCCACTAGCTACATGCATAATTTAATCATGCTGATATACGAATAACCACCACATAAACATTAACATTAGGACATCAATTATTGCAGCATATGAAAATATACAAAAGTGTTCTCATTACTAAAATAATAATTAATTCCTCCACGTTATCGTCTTCCAACTTTCACTTTAATTTCATAAATGTGAAAAAAAATACACACGGTAATGATATAAGACTATATTCAATAATTTAAAAATACAAAGTGCTGAAACTCAATCCCATTATTGATTTATTACGGTATGAGATGTAACAACATAAACACAACATACTACAGCTTCACACAAATTCATCTATGGTCAAAAGAGGAACCCTAAACTCCAAAACATTGTTCTTGCATTGAGAAGTGACCCACTTGACCATGTAGAATTTTTATTACACTTTTAGGTTAAATATTTATGGACCTCAATTTTTATTATCACTTTTGCTTATTTTCTCTTTGGACTTCTTTGTTTAATTATCACATATTGCTATGGGAATCCATGATGTTCTTAGGGTTTTCGATTTGCTTCTTCTCTTCTATTTGGATCCTCAGTAGCAATCTCAGTCACAGCACCACTGCTTACATGATTCAGCTCAGATGCTTCCCCAATGTCAACAATCTCATGATTATTTGGTTCTTGCAATTTCGTTACCTTATTTGTCTTGGGGTTTCTGTAAATCAAATACAGCACCATCTGAATTATGCCGAATAGAAAACCTAGAGTGTTTGGGAGCTGCATCATCCAAATGGAAACGGTAAATGGACTTTTTAGAAATCAAATTAGAATTTATTTATTTTTCTGGTATAGGTTATATCAAATCGAAAGGAATCAAAATTAAAATGTTCAGCATATATAAGTATGAGATAAGATTTTTGAAATTATATAATAATATAATTGGGGGACCCTTGTTTTCATTTGACTTCCTTTTTCATATGGGACTCAATAGAGTGCGTACAGGTAATAAATTACGATTAAATTGACATTATCACTTATTAAAGCGCAAGGAAAAGTAATGGAAGGAAATGAGAAGGTGATAGAGGAAAGGACTTAGTCCGAATAAGACAAAAGTTTAATATAATATGAATAAATGCTCCAAATAAACCGACATTGAATGATTGAATTTAACTTACAGCGATGTAGTAGTCGTTGAGGAGAAGGCCATAGAAGAACCACATGATAGCATTTAAGGTCAAAAAGAAGGACAAACTTAAAGGCATGAATTCCACGCTTTTCGTCTTTATCACACGTTTCTGCATGCATGCATCAACCATATATAAGAATTAACTTTTGTCGAGAGCTTCAGAAAAAAAATAGTGCAAAGAGGTTGATGATGAAATTCCTCTACATGCATAAAGAAATTGCAAACTTTGTCATTGAAAAAGAATAACGAAAAAACTCTTTCACTGATGTCATTTAGGGATTTTGTTTTTATTTTTTTTAAAAGAATATATTTAAAAAAAAAAGGTTCTTTGTTGGAAATAAAAAAACTTTTATGCAATTTCACAGGTGTGGATACTACTTTCCAATTACATTTTCCGTTTCAAATAATGAAATTTTTCATTATTCACGTTTAAAAAAACGTTCAATTTTGATGGAAGCATAAGTTTCTAAACATACTCCTTGGTTTTGTATAACAATAAAAAAAATATTTTTTAATCTCAATATAATAGATGTAATTTTTAGATGAAATTTTAAATATGATTTAAAAAAAAATAAAACCTGTGATTCTACATACAAATTTTGTTGCAGTATGCTAGACTCCTTTTGGTTTAACAATTTGGGGGAACTGGTGCAAGTAATTAAAAAGAAAAAATTTAATGCCGTTTTATCCCAAGTAACTTTGGTTGAAGAGATACTATTTAGAGTTGATTAGTCTAGAGCTGTAGAGGACAACAACGAATGCTCAACTATGGCAAAAATAAATCAATTTTGAAAAAAAAAAAAAAGCTATTTACTTTGGCTTTCAATTATTAGATTGATTTTGAATTTTATTTTCTTTAGATCAATTTGGATTTTAAAATCGTATGCATATTTACGATCTGAATTCTTACCATAATCCCGAGAGGAGCAGCGAATACGCTTATATTGAAAACGAGAGAAATCCATCCAATCACTTTAAGGCGTTTGGATCCTTTTGCTAGGAAGAGAGTTAAAAGAAGCATGCCTCCGAACCCAAAAACATCCAACAAGAAAACAATCATCATGGTCGAAAGCTGTGACAACATTTTATAGAAGGAAAGTAATTAGTTTTTTTATTTTTCAAATTAAATAGAAAAAGAAATTATTATAAGAAGGAGTTATTAATTATAAGAAGGAAAACCCTGGTTTTTCTGGCTGCATAAATTAAGAAGATGGCAAGGTAGAGTGTCTCTATGACACATCCAAAGGAGTTAATAGTAATGAGAAGGAGGGTGCCCTCCCTTTTTACGAGTGCGTAATAAATCCACAGCATTGAACTGAACAATGCAACAATATAAGGTAATGATTGAAACCCCTCCGAGGACTTCTTCTTGTATATTTGGTAAAAAGTTGGTCTGCATTCATCAGATATAATCCACATATTACATAAACCATATGCTCCTCATCAATTAATTACAATATGTAATGCTATATTATTAAATCACTTACAGTGGAGCGAGGAACACCATAAAGGCGATGATGTTTCCTTATTACACCCAAAAACAAAACAAGAGACATCCATCAGTACTTATGAACAAATTGAGATTATTAATATTATTATCATAATTCATTATATTACTACAATAACCTCCTCCTATTCCTCTTACTATTGTTATTATTTCTACCAAAGTTCTGCCCTAATTCAATAGTGTTGCTTTCAAGTATTATGATTTATTATTCTTTATAATCTACAGCTATACCATGCAATGTTCGTTCCGCATATGGTTCAAATATCATATAGGTAATAATGTCTGAAATATCTCCCATGTAAACATAGTATATTTTCTGAAATGTCCCTTTAGATCTTCATTAACGAGGTCAAGGGTGAAGAACTTTTGGGGAAGGGTAGCGTGATACCAAAGTGGAAAGTGAACATTATAAGTATTTTTTTGTGTTTAATGAAGAATTTTTATCGATAGAAATAAATCAGTAATCAAAATTATTGATAAATTTTAAAATTTAAATTATCAATAAATATTTCTATCAGTAATGAATAAGTGAATAAAATTCATCGCAAGAATCTATGGATAAATTACAATTTATATTATTTTTTGTTGGTAAATTTTATTGATATTTTATATTCTTATTATCAGTGAATATTTTCATTGCTAAATATTGACAAATATTTCTTATTAAATCTAACAAAAAATATTTGTATATCAAAAATAGATGGGTGAAAATAATAGGATAAGAAGGATAAAGAGGAGAAAGAGAAAGAGGAGGAGGTGTAAGCGATAAAGGTATGATGGTCATGGTGATCCAACAATGATGGTGGTGACTTGAGTTGGAGGGAGAAACAAAGGAAGACAAGGAGAAAGAGTAGGAGGGGAGGAAGAAGAGGAAGAAAAAGAAGAAAAAGGAGAAAAAAGAAGAAGATGATGATTAAATCATGATATATACCAAAAAGTTGTAAATTTATAAAATATTATTGGCAAATTTAAAATGATAGATAATTATTAACAAATTTTATGATCTATCAATATATTTTATCAACAATTTTTTTTATCATTAATCTGTTTATAAACATAACTTATACACAGATTTTATTATTATCATCAGACCGTCGTGTATGTTAGTCAAATATTTACAATTTTCACAACAATGATGCTAATTTGTTGTAAGACAGAATACAACAATAACATGTTTAAATATTATCTTGAGAGTAATTGGTTCCATTAGGATGATAATTGATAACTGAAGTAATCTATTGCTTTATGGCCATATAACGATAGTGTTTTGGTTCAAGAGAAATGTCAACATTATATTTCAAGTGGTTTTCAACCTTGCAGTTCAATGTGGTGTTATAAAGTTGAAGAAACCATTTTCTTTTGTAATCTCCTTTATGTATGCATTGGAGGGTGTAATTTTGTTAACATTAAGCTTCTCTTATGTTGGGTTTGGAATTTTTAAAAAGAAAAATATTCATATCCTCTTAATCGATTTATTGGAAACTATTTTGTCCAGTTGATATAATTTTTAACTAATTATTATAAAAATTAACAACATATATTTGATACTCGAATTACGTTAGTGTATGTTTTTTTTTCACAAAGATATAAACAGTAACACACACTTTTGCAAGAAGTTTGCTCAAAGCATCATTCTTAAAGTAGATGAAAAATATGAAAATAATAAATAAAAAAAATAAAGTGGAATATGCTGTAGAGATTTATGGTATTAGTATGTACCTAGAAGGCCGAAAATGAAAGCCAAAGTTTGGTGATGAATGGGCATGTTAAAATGTGTTTACTACTATGAGTGCTCACGAAAAGGTGTAGATAGGATTCTCTCAATGTGAAAACCCTCTCTCACTTGAGTTTATCTCTTCTTACTTTCAATTGCACTTAGTAAATATGATAAGAATTAGAGTCTATTTATAGTACATAAAAGGGAAGTAATGCAAGTCAAGTTGCTAAGAGAAGTGAAACATCAAAATACTTCATCATTTTAAATATATCAATACTTATCATATATTTATTTAATTTGTAGTTTTAGAAAAACTAGATTTTATCATACATATATAGCTCGTAAAGGAGGTTATAAACTACTTATTATGTTGGAATGAAAAAATTAAATTCATTTATTGAATATAAATAAATTAGTTTTTGCCTAAGACATTGTGTTCAGAACAGTTTTAAATAAATTTTATTTGAATGCAAAATATAAATATAGAGTAAAAATGGTAAGTATGAAGTTAAACAAAGAAAAAATATTTAGAAGAGGACAACAAACTATATTTTATAATTCACTAAAACACCCATAAAAGTGATTTTATTATATGAAAGGTCTTTTTTTTTCGAAAAACAACTTAAAAAATCATCCAATTATAGAATTATAGAATTATAGAATTATAAAATTACCAAATTATAAAATTATTATAAAATATAAAATTATTTAATTCTAATATTATAAAATAATAAAGCTTTTAAAATTGTAAAATATCAAACTATCAAATTATAAAATTATAATTTTTTTAAATTATAAAACTATCAAATTATAAAATTATAAATTTGTAAAATTTTAAGATTATAAAATTGATAAAATTATAAGATTATGAAATTACTAAATTGTCATGTACTAATTATGGGATAATAAGATTATAAAGTTATAAAAATATAAAATTATTAAATCAAAAAATTACATAAACTGAAAAGTTATAAAATTATAAAATATTAAAATAGTTTTTTTTTAAATAATAAATTGATATTTGTGACAATTAAGTAACATAAAAGAATAAGATAACAAGTGCATCAACCAATTAACATAGAAAACTTAATTGCATATACTGAAAACTATAAAAGTTTTTAAGTTCTTCTGATAATTTAATAGTCAAAACATCCAAACTTATCACTACTTAAAATTTAATTAAGTCATTTTTTTATTTTGATTATGTTAAGTTGTTTACCATTAGTTCTTTTTCCACTCAATGTAAACTAGATGGAAGTGCATATCAAATCTTTATTTAGTAGCGATTTTAAATTTTTTTGTCCCAATTTTTTTTTAAGTTGTAATTTTAACTTTTATAAAAGTTCAATTTAATACTTGATTTTTTAATTCTTTAAGCTTAATATTTGATTGTCATTTGAGAAATTTCATTTGCAATTCACGTTGACTAAATTAAGTGTTTTTGGCCTCATAATATATAAACAAGGTAATAGATATTTTAATTCATTAGATATAAGAAGTGAAATGAATGTAATAAATAAAAAGAATTAAAAATATATTGAATAAAGATCAAATTAAATTAGGTGATAATTCCATGTAATTTCTACCTTTTTTAATATTGTAAAAAAGTGATTTCCTTTCAATTTTATTTTGCCATATATCCAAAGTTAATAGAACAAGGTGTGTTTTTATTGGTACTCAATCTCATTGCTCAGTCACCATGCATAGAAGACCCCTCTTTGAACTTTTATTTATAAACGAACTATTTACATATATTTTTTTCATTGTAATTTAAGTCGCTTATATTGGGAGAAAATCCCCTAAAAGTAAGGTTATATATTTCGTCTTCAATCTCAGATCCATGTCTTTCTTCGATGATACATTGATTCATAAAAGTATAATTCACTTGTAGGTTTGGTAACTTGGAAAAAATTATTTTCATCATGTACAAAAATAGAGAACATGAAACTGTAGTAATAAAAAGTATTTTTCAAGACTTAAATACTATTTGACATCTAGCAATTGAAAACTAAAAATAGAGAACATGCAAAATATGATTAGAAGAGAAGATAAAAAGAAATTAATAGCCTTAATTGAACGTCTACAAAAGTCATTACCCTACTAATTAGTTGTTAGAAAAGTGTTGTATAATAATGTAGCTTTAAAATTATGTTCAAGTTCCCTGCCACCCCTGCTCCCCAAAACAATGACCCTGAATGATTTCTCCAATAATTGATAATTCCTTTTTCTTTTAAGATAATTTTATTATACTTACAAACGAAAATATAAACTCAAGGAAAAGTTTATACGTATATATTTTTATCCATGTTTAACATATATCAATGTAATCATTACTATTTTATCATACTAAAATTAGTATAAATAATATATAGTCTCAAGAACATAATTATATATATATATATATATATATATATATATATATATAAATATTTATTTATAATGTTATACTTATATTTTATATTATCGTTCTATCTTTTTAATATCAATATCTTTTTAGGAAAAGTTTATGTAAAGCAAATTATGGGTGCTTGTCAAGAGCCAAATGTTACATGTTGAAAGTTGAGTACCACCTTTCAAAGGTATAAAGTTGTATTAAGGGTTAAATGTTACATGTCAAAGGTCGAGTACCACCTTCCAAGAGTATAGAGCTATAAATTGAGGGTCAAAAGTTACGTGTCGAAGGGTGCATACAACCTTCCAAAGGTTGAGATATGCATTCCAAAGGTTGAGAGTTACCTGTCGAAGGTTATCTTCCACATATCGACATCCAATTACTACCTACCAAAGGTAAAGCGCTACCTATTGAGGACCACGTGCTTCTTATCGAGTGTGTACTGCCTGTCAGGAATTCATGTGTATTGCAGGTTCCATGTGTTGCGTATCGAAGATAATAATGAACCACTCGTTGTATAACTTAGCCAAAATGGATCAACCATCACCTCAAGTAAATGGGTCATTAGGCCACTAGGCCCACACCCAGGGCAATTTAGGTAAAGGCCAACAAGTATTAAATTGTGCTATAAATACAATAGTAATCAAGGTTTGGATTTACTTTTAACATTAATTGTGATTTTCCCTACTGATGCATAGTTGACTTGAGCGTTGGAGAATCTTCTATAAACACAATCGTCATATAACTTGCAAAGGATGAATACCGGTTGAAAGAAGGAAGAGTGACTGATGAAGTGAAGGTTAAAGGAGTTTATGAAGTTGAAGTCTCTTTACAGTGTACCTCTTCGGCTCTATAAGAGCAATTGACACCCACCATGGGGCTCGAACCCATGACCACAAGGTTAAAAGCACCATTGTTGTTTCAACATGTTGACGTCGTCTTTCACGGCTCAGTTCACCACAAGCTATCATCACAATTTTACCTCTTTGGCACTTTTCAACTTCAAATAGGAGAAGGATGAACCTTTGAGAGCCTTCATGAAGACGTTCACTAAATTACCTTTAAAGATAAGCAACCTAAACCCCAAGTTCGTTCTACACTACATGATCACGATATTGAAGTCGAATCCATTTGTTGATGATTTATGTATGATGTCGCCGAAAAGCATGGATGAGCTGAGATTGAAGATTGCCAAATTTATGCATCTAGAAGAAGTTAAAGAGTACCGAAGTAAGGTGAGAGCTTAGAATATGCTAGTGGAAAGGAAGGGCAACTGATGAGTGAATACATATGCCCGCATTTTAGGTTTAATTTTGAATTTTTGATGGAATTTTTCTGTTTAAAATATTGATTTAAATAAGATTTGTGATAATATAAATTAAGTTTGGGAAATAAAATGTCTTAAAAAGTGATTTTTAGTTGCATAAATTATTCTTGGATATTCTAATGTTTGTTGGTATAGTTGAAGTTAAATTTTGATTCATTTAAAGCATGAAATTATATCATTCTAAGTTACAAAATAAGTCCAAAATATGAAAATTCTAGAAAGAAATATACAAGAAGTTGAATGCACCCCCTAGTTTTCACTTATACACTTCCTTTCTAAGAAATGGGCCACAAAATTAATTTTTACTCTTACACCCCCTAATATATCTATTTTCACCACTAATCCACCATTTGCTAAGCAACCCAATCTGATGTAGACACATGGCATAATCCTTGCTCTCACAAGTAGATCGATCAGATTGTGCGATGTCATCATCTTCAATCTCTCACCATCCAACAGAAATCCTAGCTCCTTCAATTCTAGATGTCGACAACAACTATGAACCATCGCTAGTGGCACTCCTATGCGTCATTCATCCATTGAAGCTGTTAGTAACCATCCCGTGTCTTTGCAACATTGTTAAGACAAAGTTGTCTGTACATCTAACCACTCTTATGTTTTGAAGTTTAACCAAATAACATTAAACGAAATAAGAATTTAAAAAGATCATAGGATGAAACATAAAACTTAGGGTCAAGAATCCCCAACATAGAAAAACCGTAGGAAAACGTTAGGATTGTAGAAAACATAAATATACCTAAATCAAATACTCAGACGCAGTGCTAAACAACTGATAAATCAAAGCATCTAAGAGAGTTTCGCTAAACGCGTAAGCTTACTATACCCAAGGGGTATTCAGTTGAACTCTCGCGAAAACGAAAAAGCGGCAAGACAGTGTCTTCGACAAAAACTCTCTAAAAGCCTAAAACTTAAAATGAAAAAGAAAACATAACATGTTATATGATATTGCTTTGAAAAGGAGAAATAACAGAAAACGTTTACATCAGTCTAAACGATACCATGAGCTATTGTACACGAAGAAAGTGAAGACTGATGAATCATTATCTCATCTTATTAACTTAGCTTTCCACACCGAATTTAATTAGTGAATTGTGCTTAATTATCCATTATTTTATCAACTTTGCTAATTGGGTTTAATTTGGTCAGTAATTCATATTTTAATTAATTTGGATTATCTGAGTTTAATTATTCTCATTATTATTTTCAGGGCAATGTTTGGGATTATATTTTGGTACATAAAGAGAGTTGCCACATCATCTTTTAATGTCCACCTTAGTATGTTGTTTTAATTTCAATTATAATTTCGTTTTTATTGTGTATTTTGGACCAGAATTACATTTGGGCCACGTTGGGTCAGAATTGTAAGAAGCCCAATTGTGGGGGCTGACTTTGGACTAGGGTTTTAGTACCTAAAGGGGGAAAAACATATTCACTTCTTCATTCTCAATTTTTTTGCTCTTGGACAGCTCCCCTTTGGGGTTTTAGGTTTTCATTTACATTTTCATGAACTTTCAATTTCAACAATATAATTTTGATTATACAATTCAGTTCTCTTCTCTTAGCTTGAAATTTTGGATCTGCAGTTTCAATTCCATTCTCATTCTCGTATTGCAATTTCATTTTAGGTTTTCCCATTTTGTTTTACCAATTTGTTTCCCTATTTCATTTTCCATATTTCGTTTCTTTAAGCATTGCGTTTTCTGTTTTGATTTTGTTTTCCAGTTTGAACTTCGAATCTGAATTGCATTTCTGAATTGGAATTGAATTTTGTTTCTGCATTGGTTCTGCTCCAATGTTTCAAATTTCGCTTCGTTGTTTCAAGGTTGTATTAATGGTAGCTTGAATCTGTGTGGGTTGGATTGCATTGCTTCCTTGAGATTTCCAAACTGTGATTGTAATATGCTGCTCTGACCTTGCTCATATTCAATCTATTTATGCACCTGCAGTTAGGGCACGCTTAGTGGTCTAATTAGAGTTTAATGTTTGCTTAGTCATTAATTTGTATGCTACATAATCGATTGAATGTGTGCATTGTGTTTGCTTAATTCGCTATTATATATGAAAATTATGTTTAGTCTTTGCTTAGTAGGCTAATTAGTGTTGGATTAGGGGTTATAGGAGAGGATGATTGTTGTTAATCTGTGTTTGGAAGGATTGTAACCGAACTAATGACCAATTTGTCCTTAATCAGTGTTTTAATTTATGTCTTTATTAGTAAAACTATCCAAAATCCCCCCTACATGTTTGACCTATTTCCTAAAACATATTTGGTCCTTGAGAGATGACCTAAGAGTCACTTCCTAGTATATACTGCACTTTAATTGCATATTAATTTGATTCGGGTACGACCTCGATCAGAGGCACAAGAATCAAGCCCAAAAGTTGAGTTTTTAACGGATATCTTTCCAAGGGTCTATTTATTGAAGATTATTTAGATAAAGAATCAACAAGATAACATATAACGTAAATATTCATCCTTAAAGAACTGTTCAAAAATAAAAGCACAGAAAGAGCTCAAGGAAAGAAAACATTTGAGTAGAAAAAGAGAAAAGAATTCAAGTAATACTCTTGAGCTTTATTGTAATATTGTCTTATTATTGTAAGAAAGAGAGTGATGAATCATTATATTGTACTATTCACTAAGCTTTTCGCACCAAATTATATTAGTGAATTGTGTTTAATTCTCCATTATTGTCTCATTTTCACTAATTTGACTTAATTTGATCAATAATTCATATTTTAATTAATTTGGATTATTTGAATCTAATTATTCTCATTATTAATTGCAGGACAATTTTGGCATTATGATTACGACTTCAAGAGGGTTGCCACATCATTTAATTTCGTTTTGTAATTTTAATTATTTTAGTTTTGGGCCCAAGTTTAGGTCAGATTTTGTACGAAGCCCATATGGAGGGCATTTTCATCTTTTGAGCTTTTAAAACCCCAAAATCAGATTTTAGAATCTCTCCCTCATTTTCGTTTTAGAGCATTGGCGTATTTGTAGCCCCCCTTTTGGGGTTTTAGGTTCTTTCTTTCATTCTCCTTTTATGTATTGAATCTCTTTTTTAATTGCAATTTAATTTTTCGTTTTAGGTTCTTGTTACGTTCTCGTTGCCTATTGCGTTTTCCCTTTTCATTTTCGCATTTTGAATCCAATTTCATTTCTAGGTCTGCATTTATGTTTTAAATTCCGTTTCTATATGCATTTGTGTTTTCAATTTTGAATTCTGTTGCGGTTTTCAATCTGTTTTGTAATTCCATTTTGTGTTCTTTCGCTTAGTTGAGTAACTGTGTGGTGCAAAAGTGATTGCATATGAGCATTGTGTTTGCTTAATTCTCTTTTTTTGAAGACCGAATTAACCTTCGCTTAGTTGGTTAATTTGTGTTGGATTAGAGGTGAGAGTAGTATTTATTTGTTGTTAATCTGTGATTGGAAGCATTGTAATTGAGCTAGTGATCAACTGTTTTAAATCTGTGTTTTGTGTTCATATTTAATTTGGTTCATTTCAGTTCACAAAATTATCCATAAACCACCCCCACCACGTGTTCGATCTAATGACTAACACACATTTGGTCCTTGACAGACGACCTAGGAATCACTTCCTAGTTTATACTACACTTTAATTGCATATTAATTGTGAGTGTTTAGACTGCATTGTATTGTATTCACATCCTCTCTACGAGAGTTATAATAGTCTGAACGACTTGTAAGTAATCGTTTATTGCAATTTTGAAGAGAATTAAAATACTTGTTGATGGCAAGGTTGTCTAGTACCAAGAGTGGTGCAAATACGCATCTAGTCTAGGGTAACGGGAGGTTATTCGCTAACTGAGAAGACTAGGAGTAGTGAGAATACTCATGCAGTCTAGGACAATAGGAGGTAGCTTAGTTGGAGTGAACCACTATAAAATCATTTGTGTATTTGTTACTTTTCTCTTGACTAAACGCTTCTCATTTAAAACCTGCAGTTGCGCTTTTATCTCTACATAAAAGAACCTTCTGCACCAAATTATTTAACAAAGGAAGTTATTACAAACACTGTAGTGTACACTCTGAATAGAACGTTAAGAGAAAATATCTTTTACTATCATTTACTAAGTCGAGCATCTAGGCACTTGTTTGACAAATCCAAAACTCAACTAACATGCTATATCAGAAGGGTTGCGAAAAGAATTTTTCCATTAACATTATTCAACCCCCCTCCCCTTTTAGTGTTTTTCAGGTACTTCAACACCTACCAAAAGTTGGAGCTACCAAAGGAGTCCATAACATCATATGATGAGCCGATATATAAATTCTTTAGGAGAGAGTGTCTATGAGGTGGTACATCCTGTTAAGACAAGATTGTCTATAAGACTGAACTGTTTAAACACTTTCATTTGTTTTGAAGTTTAACAAACAAAATTTAATAAAATGATCATATGACAGTGTTATCATTAAAATAAAAATAAAGCTAAGATAATTGATTTGTGAAAATACTCCTTAACCCTCAGTGACCATCATTATTGTCGTTCTTGTGAGCTCCATTGTCACTGGAGCTCACACCCTAGGCTCTCATTGTTGGAATAATTGAGGTTCAATCCCTTACTCTTCATTTCAGTTTAAATTTCATTTTTTGACTGAGTCTTGTATATTTCACAACTTCAAGGATGAACATAGGTATTTTTTTTCATTCTGGTTTCAATGATTTAGGGATTTCCATTCAACATCGGTTTGTGTTAAAATAGAATGGCTCAATTTCTAACACCAAGACGGGTGGTGAATTGGTTAATTGTAATAAAACAAAATCTTTTAAAATCTTTTTCACAAAAATTGATGCCTTTATACTTTTCTTGAATTGTATGGTAAAAGATTTTCAATGTAGCGGAAACTTAATCGAATAAGTACAGAAACTAATCAATTATATAAAAGAGAGTAGGGATCAAAAAATTCAAACACTGAGTTTTTATACTGGTTCTGCCAAGCCTACATCCAATGTCCTTCCAACCACAGGAAGCCAATGCACTATAAATATCAAGGTTTTTACAGCAAGGTTTTTATAGAGATCTCACGTCAAAAATATAAAAGACCTCTCTAACCCTCTAATCTAATATAGGCAGTCAACAAATAAACCAGCAGCAAGAATCTCCTCTTCTGCCGTCTAACCCTTTTGAGGCACCCTCAAAGTCAAGAACACACACATTATTCTTCCTGTAGTCACAACAAGGAACTCAAACCAATCTTCAAGAGATTGTAGAATTTGATCACGCAGTAACACCCAAGTGTGCAGATTTGATCAGTCTTTGAAACACAACAGTCTTGCTCTTCAAGAAATCACAAGTTGTTGATCACCACGATCAATATTGTTTCTTGGAGCTTTTCCTCTCTTTCTGTAACATCACAACTTTCTGTAAATGATATGAAATTGTTAGAATCACCAAAAGTTCTTACAGAATTCAAATCTGCGTCAATTTATAGTATAACACATATTAGACGCATTTTAATCGATTGAGCTACTAACGTAATCGAATATAATAATCAATTATAACAGAATTAATAGCAGTCAAACAAGTAATTGAATGTACAATTAATGCAATCGACTATAATTTAATGCTTGGTCAACATATTTAAAAATATGATCGTTATGTTAGTTGTTACCAGCATTTAACAGATTTTCAAAACATCAACTAACTTATTCGAATACATAGTGCATGCATTTTATTAAGTGAAATCTTTTTGCACAGTTTTGAAAACTTTTCTCTTTGAAAAAACTCACAGCATACTTCAAAAGAGTTTGTTCAAACACACGAGTTTTAATCGATTCACCCCATAATGTAATCGACTTAAAACTGTTGTTTCGCCACACATTTAAAGTTCAACCATAGTGCTTGTGATTTTTCTTTTCCCGAAAACATATGTCATGCATACACATATAAAATCACATATTTCACACAGTGATATGCAATGAACAACACAAACATAGCTCAAACATCACTAGTGGAAAAAGAGGATTCCATGAAGGGCTATTACGATAGGTGAAATCCACCTATCATAATACATTGAACGGTGGCAATTTTGTAATAAAACTAAGAGATATTATGATGTATTTTAAGAAATCTATAATAATAAGTGTAGTGGTGGCATTTTCATAATAAACATTACTTGTATTATGATATGTAAAAACCACCTATCACAATAAGTTAGGCACTTTGGCAAAATGGAAATTATGAGAAAACATATTATGATAGAAATTAAAACACCTATCATAATAGGGGAAAAACCTCTTTCATTTTTTTCATTCTCGTCCTTGAGCACAACATTTCTTTTTCACATTCCCATTTCATTTCTTTCATTCTTGTTCTCGAAACCCTTACACGTCTCAAAACCTCCACGCCGTGAACACTCGTCGGAGCGTCCACGTCGGCGATGACAAGCCTCCACACTATCGACGCCTCGTCTCTACACCGTTGTCATCGCCGTCGTCTACTACAGGATCGTGGACGGAAGATGTTCTAAGGTAATGTCTACCCTAATCCACGAAACTTTCTATTTCTCCCTTTCAATCAAAACAAGGGTTTGATTGCAATTTCGAAGTTTTTCATCTAGAGTTTGGGGCTCGACCTATAGTCTGTTTGAGAGTAGAATAACCGAGGGGATTCTCGACACCCACTATTACTCACAAAGGAACTCTCGTTAAAGGGGATTCTTGGGCTACCGCCTGTTTTTTCAAGGTTCAGTTCCAGAATTTCATTCTTAGAATTTTAGTCACAAGGGGATTTTTAGTAGCAGACAACATTAATTGTCTTTAAATTCAAAGAGGAACAATGTTCAACTTTGAGGGAACTAGAGGAAAAGGCATTCTAAAGACTGTTTTGAGAATACACAGTCCAAAGTTTTATTAGAGGGTATATACTTTTAAATTTCAGGTTAAGTATGCATATTGATTGATGTCATTCTAGCTATGTAAGTGAAAAAATATCTTTACCTCTGTCAATGCAACTCTAAAATTAAGTTGACAAGAAACTAAAAACTATCATTTATACATGTTTTTCAGGTGATGGCATAGGCAGATTTAGGCCTTGCAGATGCATATATCAACGGGGATTTTTCGTTTGTTGATAAAGATTAAGGTCTCTTGAATCTTATTTTGGTAACCATTCTCATCTAATCTTATAGTGATTTGTCTGCTTGGGACTTTACACTTTACTTTCTTGTACCTTGATAATTTTATTGCAGATTCGCATAGCCAACCAAGATTCAAATGCATCCAACTCAAAAGCACCAAGTAAATAGCTGAAGTTTTTTTTACTGTTTACTAACATGGGCAATTTTACCATCTCGATCCATTAAGATAATTGTATTATGTCATATTTGCATCATATCCATCTCCTAAGTTTCAGTTTTTGTTTCTTATTCTTATAATTATTTCCATTCATATCTTGTTTAAAAGGGACAATTTGAAATAAGAATTGGAGAGGCTGAGGGAAGAACAAAGGCATATGGAGAATGATCTATCAAATATTCGTATTCGGTGGCACAATCTAATGAAGGGGAAATTGAAAGCAACCAACGTATTGCAATGTGTTAAGAGATTAGAAGAAGAATTGGAACGTTTCATTGAAGAAAATATTCAAGTTGATCTTGATGTGAAGGTGTCTAATTATCTGATACATTGATTTAGTTGTTGTTATAGGCTTGGGGCAATTGCCTTCTTTTTCCCCTTTCTACTCATGTACACATAAATTTTCATAAGAAAAATTTCA
Organism: Vigna umbellata; assembly: GCF_029865625.1. Lineage (NCBI taxonomy): Eukaryota > Viridiplantae > Streptophyta > Magnoliopsida > Fabales > Fabaceae > Vigna > Vigna umbellata. The sequence goes on from NC_142166.1 coordinate 17,342,873, forward strand.
TGTATGAAATGAATTCCATCTTATTTGTTCAATTGAACTTGTTCATTTCAAGATATATTGATTATAAATTGATTGGATAAGATCATAATATAGGAAAATTAATTATAAATTGATTGGATATCAAATGTAAGCATGTAATTTTTTTGTAAAAAACAAATCAAGTTTTTATGATAGGTAAAAAGTTACTTGTCATAATATATTCGACATATTATGATAGGTGACAAAACTGTCATAATACGCTGAACCTTATTATGATGCCCAAAACTATGATGTCAAGTCGCCCTATCATAGTAGGTCATTTTTACCTATCATAAAAAGCGATTTTTCCACAAGTGCATGTTCTCAAATATGCTTTAACAGATTTAACACATTAAAGAAAAGCACATGACATGTAAACATAGAACATGTAACACAAAATATACATGTGTTATTAATTATATGTTGATGGAAGCAGCTTCACTCTTCAAGAATGAGCAGCTTCTTGGACCAGAGGTGGCAACGGAATTGGAAAACGCAGATGCAGTTGGAAGCGCACGGAAGGTGTTTGATGAAATGTCTGGTGGTGTTTGGATGAGTGGTTTGGTAGATTTCTAACTCAGTAGGCTTTCCAAAGGGGAAAGGAGCTAGAGGAGGTGCTAGATAACAAAGCATAGAGGTGAACTTGAGAGTAATAGCTGGAAATTGGCAGCATTTCTTTACTTCAATTCAAGTTATTCTTACAATGGATTGAGGTTCTCTTTTATAGATGAAGAGAGGCCTTCAAACATGCCTAGCAAGCTACTGGAAATGTAAGAGAGACGTGCTGGAGAAGCTATATGGACTAATCTGCATGTTCCATGTGCACAACATTGAAAACGTGCTCAAAAGAGATGAAACTACACGGTTGCTTTGTGTTTCATATATAACATGTGCTTCAAACTTGGACATTGGTGAGTGGCAGCGGCTGCAAGCTTCTTTGGCTGCTTGGTTATGGTTCCAAGCCTTATTATTGTCCTACAAAACAATGTAGATATATTTAGTAAAGTAAACATTCTAAGACTTAGAAAGAAAAGAACTTTTGTTTATTCAACTTGCCTTTCTTAGTCTTAAGTTGATACTTCTTAGGATGGGAAGTCCCCAAAAAGGGTTGCCATCATTCCCTCCCTCTTTAAAAATGATTTGCCCTCAAATCGGGAAGAAAGAAAGAAGCACAACTTTGGGTTTTATTTTCCACTTGGATCAAAAATATATCTACAAAAAATAGCAACAATTAGTATGAGGAAAAGGATGTATGCAAAGATAAAAAGATAAAACGAAGGCCTTTTGACAAAAAGTAGAAGAAGTATTGGCCTTTAATATTTTTTTGAATTCACTTCGTTTTGAACATTCCCCATGATAAAATGAAGAAACAAAGTGATGTTTTTGAGAAGAAGATTCAAGGTATTTACCTTTTAATGAAGAAGTTAACAACATGCATATCTTTGTCTCCTTCTTTTCTTGAGAAGGTTGCTTGGCCAACCTATTTTCTTGTTTTCTTTCTTTTTCAATTTTTTCTTTGATTATTATCTCATCCTCTTTCACTTGTTCAGGTGTAAGAGGAATCAATGTAATTTTATTGCCTTTATGGAAGAAAGTTATTTTGTTGGTATAGCCATCATGAGTGGAATTATGATCAAATTGCCATGGCCTACCAAGTAATACATGCCCAGCATCCATTGGAACAACATCACATAAAACATTTTCTTTATAGTTGCCAATGGATATTGGTATGGTTACCTGTGTGTTCACTACTATTTCTTCATCCTCTGTTATCCACTGAGTGGCAGTGGCTGCAAGCATCTTTGGCTGCTTGGTTATGGTTCCAAGCCTTATTATTGTCCTACAAAACAATGTAGATATATTTAGTAAAGTAAACATTCTAAGACTTAGAAAGAAAAGAACTTTTGTTTATTCAACTTCCCTTTCTTAGTCTTAAGTTGATACTTCTTAGGATGGGAAGTCCCTAAAGGGGTTGCCATCATATGTTGTCATCATCAAAAACTGAGATATTACTGAGATTGTGGGTTAAGCTAAACATGTGTTCCCCCTATCAACAATCTCAACAGTTTGACTGTTGTTACATTTTGTTTGCCAATGGAGTTGGTTTAGAATATATTTTTCAGGTGAAGTTTGTTTTGGGTCATGAGTAGTTGAAGCCCATTTGAGTTGATGAGGCTATATTGATTAGCTTTCAATGGGCATTTCAGTTGCTATGATTAGAAAGTTTTACAAACTATAAGGGCATTTTATGATTTTTATTGTTTAAAATGATTCTGTTTGGGGTTTAAATCCATTAGGTGTTGGTGTCTTTGTTAAGACAAGATTGTTTAGAGAAACTTGATTGTCTAGCAACTCGAGTTTTAAAGTGTAATAAACAACACTCAACGAAATATTGATTACAAAATGTAGCGTCTAACAATGGTAAATGCTAAAGGATAGTACTAATATAGAATATTGAACAAGATAAAAATTTATAAAGAATGTAATATTTGAAGTAAAATATATTAAAATGCAAGCAGTGTATGATATAATGACAATATAAAACATTTAAATATTGAACTAAGTGCTTATGCTTAACATTTAATATCCAAACGTGTTAAGCCACTAAGCGTCTAACATAATGAACCATCTAGGATAATAGTATAATGAGTTAAATGCCATTAAAGGATATATAATTATCTAATATCTCAAACGTGTCCAAAGTATTGAATAAAATCTGTCAAATGACATAGAACTCCCAATAAAGTATTTAATCATTGAAGTACCTAAAAAGCAATAGAAGGAGGGTTGAACAGTGATAAGAAAAAACTTTTCGCAACTCTTCTTATATAACATGTTCGTCAAGTATGAGATTTATCAAACATATGTTAAATGGTCGACTTCAAGTGATTGAAAATGATAACTTCTTTTCACGTGCTATTCAGAATGTATACTACAGAGCTTGTAAGAATTTCATTAGTTAAAGAACAACCATTTAGTATGGGAAGATTCTTGTTTTGTAAAACTAAAGTGCCACTGTAGGTTTTTATGAGATAAGCGTTTAGGCAATGATAAATAATAAATACACATATATTTTTATATTGGGTCACTCCAACTGAACTACGTCTAGTCTCCTCTATCACAAAGGGTTCCACTATAATCTTCAACAAGATTACAACTGTGTATTCTCACCACTTCTAGAATTCTTAATAAGCGAATAACCTTCCGTTACACTAGACTGGATGAGTATTTGCACCACTCCTAGTATCCTCAATCAACGAATAACCTTCCATTACCCTAGATCGAATGAGTATTCGCACCACTCCTCGTATTCTCAATCAGTGAATAACCTTTTGTTACCCTAGAATGAATGTGTATTTGCACCATTACTAGTATCCTTGATCAGCGAATAACCTTCCGTTACCCTAGATCAGTTGAGTATTCGCACCACTATTGGTACTAGACTATCTTGGTATCCTCTTATATGCTGCCTATATTTCCTGAACTCAACTGAGTTGAACAAGTGTTTTAATTCTCTTCAGAATTGCAATCAACAATTGCTTACAAGTCTTTTAGACTATTGCTCTCGTAGAGAGGATGTGTTTACATTACTATACAGTCTAAACACTCGTAGGTGTTATTCTCTTTTCTCTTTTTCTCTCTTCTTAAAAAATAAGAAAATAATACAATGAAGCTCGTGAGTGTTGCTTGACTTCTTTTCTTCTTAGATATTCTCTTTTTCTTGATCTCTTGTGTGCTTTTCTTTGAACGTTTTTCGTAGGATGAATATTTTTATTGTATGATATCCTTTTGATTCTTTCTTTGAGAATTCATCTATTTAAAGGCTCTTGGAGAAATATTCGTTAGATTGAGCTTTCTTCATGTACAATAGCCATTGGTTAAAGTAAACTTGTCAGAGCAAACATGTTTTCTTAATGCTTTTGTTGTGCATGCAGCAAATACGTATTTTCTCTTATCACTTTTGTTGTTTTTCAATGTTAAGCATTTAATGTAATTTAATGCTTGCTCATAACAACAAAGTATTTTTTTACATTTTCTATTGTTGAGGTAGCTTTTATCAATTGAGCTTTTCTCTAAAGATACTAAACGTTGAGTAAGAACTTCATCGTTCAACGAAGTAACAATTTTAGCTCATGGTATCGTCTGGACTGTGTAAATGTTTTTTGTGATATGGAATTTAATAGCGTTTATGAGGTTACGTTTTCTTTTATATTTTTGGTTTAAACTTTTAAAGTGTTTTGTCCAAGTCATAGTCTTGACACTTTTTCTGTTTTCCATGAGTCCAACTAAATACCCTTTGTGTACAATATAGCTTTATTGTTTAGCATAACTCTCTTAGGTATTTTTGACTTACTAGTTGTTTATCATTACGTCTGGGTGTTTTGACTTAGGTGTTTTTGTGTTTTCTACAATCCTAAGTGTTTTCCTAAGACTTATCTATTATTGGAGATTTCGAACTTAATGCTTATGTTTCGACCTATGGTAGTTGCAGATTCGTGTTTCGTTTAATGTTATTTGGTTAAACTTCAAAACATGAGAGTGTTTGGACGGCTAGACGATTTTGTCTTAACAATCATCATAACACTTGAGCAAGAGATATATCATCTAAAAGGTATGACAAAGTGTATAAGTGTATAACCATAACTAAACCATGCACTAGAGCTTAGAAAGTTTTATGAAAAATGTTTTTAAAGACTATATCATCTAACACATCAAATGCTTTACCTTCAGATCATGCTTTAATCAAACAATGCTGACATGTGCCAAAAGTTTTTTAAACACTCAACATGAAAAATGACCATCAACATTTAAAACATTTAATGTTGTATGATCGAGGCCGTACTCTGATAATGGTTGAAAAACCGTTATTTTTATACTTAATTTTGATATTAAAAACACCCTTTTTGACTTAGAAGCTTTCTTCAACTCATTTTTTTGCTTTAGTTTTGGAAATAAGAGAGTTGGATGGGTTTTATGCTTGGTTTTCCTTGTTTTGACAGGAATTAAGATGAATTGGATGAAAGAAGTTGAAGTAGCAAGGAGTTCCAACCCAGAAAAGACAGAAACAGTACCAGACCGAACGGTAGGATGCGGGAGAATCCAAACCGAACGGTTACTGAGACTGACCGAACGGTCAGACAGAGGAGAAGGCAAAGACCCAACGGTTCATAACAAAGACCGAACGGTGTGAAGGTGGTGGAACTAGGCCGAACGGTGTGAGCATGAAAGACAACTGCTGAACGGTGTAACTGAGGACCGAACGACTGCAAAGAAACATAGGCAAACCGAACGGTTTGTGAGAGGAGAAGCTGAATGAAGTGGTAGAAGTCATGCCGAATGGTCAACAGCGTAAGATCGATCGGTCAAAAGTGAAACCGAACGGTCATACGCCATTTGAGTGCCGCAACTACCACTGAGCGCCAAAAGTGCCAACGATGTGGGCTTGGACCTGTTTTCTATTATTTTTATGGGCTTGAACCTGTTTTCTGTTACTTTTATGTTCTATTTAAGGACTTGCACGTCCTAGGGAGTGTATCTTTTGATGGCTTGAGCACAAAAACACACTTTTCACCCCTTGGGGGTAGATTTGGAGATGGTGATTGCTCTCCTCTTCTCTTTCTAGGGTTTTCTATCTCTTCCATTCTTTCATTCCATTATTCATCTAGTTCTTCCATGACGATGGAGAATTAAACCTTATTTATTGTTGGGAAAGATGTAACCTCTTAAACTCACATGTATTGAATTGATTCTTGATTATATATGCTTTACTTCATTAATTGTTAGGGTTTTTCCTCTATACTCTATGCATGCTTTGTTTAGCTCATTCAATTGCATGAATATTGATTTTGTCACTATGGACACATATGAAAAAAGCTAGAACTAGGGAAATTCTCCCGGAAGCCATATTACCAAGACATAGGAATAGGAGGATCGATTGCCTTTAAGCCTTTGTGCGAATGTAATTCATGATTAATTGCTAGGGAGACAAGACATTGTGAACTAGTAATTAGGAGTAGGCTTTCTTCACTAAGACATCGGGTTTAAGGTAAATTAGAAAGTGGCATTAACATTAATGAAGAAGATGAATTCATATCTGCATGAGAGTAAATTAGGTGAAATCTAAACCCAACAACAATATCATCAACTTCATACATTCATTCTTGTGTTTAGCCTCAATTGATCAAATTGCATTCATGTTTATTTTATTGCATTTGCATCCAAAAACCCCAAAATTTGTTCTTTAGAGTCTTAATTAGTTGAGTAATCACATAACTTTTTAGTGTTGTGAGTCTCTTGGAAAATTATGCTTGATCTTACCATTTATTATTACTTGATACGATTCGGTACACTTGCCGAGGTCTTAACAAGTTTTTGACTCTGTTTTCGGGGATTAAAAATTTTCGTGGAAGAACTATTCTATTTGTGTGATTTTTAACCTATTAGACTTTATCTTTAATTTTTATCTTTTTATTTCTTTATATCTTTCTATCTTTTCATCTTTCTATCTTTTCATCTTTCTATCTTTTCATCTTTCTATCTTTTCATCTTTATATCTTTTCATCTTTATATCTTTTCATCTTTCTATCTTTTCATCTTTCTATCTTCTTATCTTTTTATTTTTTATTTTTTATCTTTTTATATTTCTATCTTTTCAATCTTTTATTTTTTTTATCTTTTTCTCTTTTTATCTTTTTATCTTTTTCTCTTTTTATTTTTTCATCCTTTTATCTTTTTATTTTCTTTTTATCTTCTTATCTTTTTATTTTTTTTCTCTTTTATTTTTTTTTCTCTTTTTCTCTTTTTATATTTTTATTTTTTTTATCTTTTTATTTTTTTCTTTTTACCTGTTTATCTTTTTATTTTTATTTTTATTTTTATTTTTTTATTTTATTTTTTTCATTTTTATATCTTTTTATCTTTTGACTTTTTTTTATTTCTTTTTATTTCTACTTTCTATCTTTTTATCTTTTTATCTTTCTATCTTTCTATCTCTTCATTTTTTTTCTTTTTATTTTTTTATCTATTTGTGCTAATTAAGTGCTCTAGTGTAGTGTTCTTTAGTGTTTGCAGGATAAAATTTGAAAATTTGTACTAGGAGCACAAGATCATCAAGAGAAGAAGCACAACATCTACTGATGGATGCTAGGTGATTAAGTATCTACTGAAGGATACTATGCTATCAGACACTTACTGATGAGTGTTGATGAAAAGGATTTGCATCTACTGATGGATGCTATGTGATTGAGTATCTACTGAAGGATACTATGTTATCATACACTTACTGATGAGTGTTGATGAAAAGGATTTGCATCTACTTATGGATGTTAGTGGAAGAGTATCTACTGAAGGATACTATGTTTGTATACACCTACTAATGGGTGTTGGTGATAATGATATGCGTCTACTGAAGGATGCTAAAGGATTTTGAGTCAGGCTCGTGACGTTAAACATGCGCTACCTGGAAGGCATCCCAGTTTTCTAAACTTGTGTTTTTATTTTTGTGAACTTTAATTTACTTCTGTTTCTAGAATAGGTTATGATTTACTTGGCTTAAAATTTAATCTGTGATGCAATGGTTTGATGATGATGTTATGTTTGTGATGAGTGTTGCTTTATGATGCTAATTATATTGATTGATGTTGAGATAACGCATGATGCTAATAACACAGGTGGTTGCTCGTAATATTGTGAAACAGATGCATGATGACTTGTGATTGTGATTATGATACTGAGCAGGATGTTTATCAAATTGTGGAACTTGAGTTAACTTGTGAGAGATTAGGCTCCAGAGTTTTTGATTGAGTGAGTGCTATTGCTTTGGAAGCATAATTCATTTTGCCTAATTTTCTATAATTGAACCACTTGCTTGCTTGTTATAAATGATCAAGGCCATGTTTTTCTTCTCCCTTAGAGTCAATGTTTATAGGTGAACCCAATAAAGATGTTTTCTCTAACCTTTGAACCTTGAGCCTAAATTTGAAAAATGGAAAAACCCTTTTTGAAATCCTTACCTTAAGTTAAGTATGGAGTGGTGAGAAACCAGAAAGAACTTTGTGAAATTTATCAAAGGGCATTGAGCAAAAGCAAAAAGCAAAAGAAAAAGAAAAGAGAAGAAAAGAAAGAAAAGAAAAGGTTGAGCTCAATGAAAGGAAAGTTGGGAATAATTTGAAGATTTGGTTTCTCACATAAAAAGAGAATGAGAGATCATTGTTAATGTGAATAAATGAATTGTGCACTCTCTTAACTCAAGGAATTTTGTTGTCTAGAAAAACCAATTTTCTTCTTAGCCCAGCCTCAATACAAGCCTTGAAAAGTCCTTGTGATGAACACTTGCTTGTGAGTGTGTTTGATATGTGGTTAAATGAAAGGCAAAGTTGATTCATGTGACATTGTGATGGTAGAGTGTAAGAGTGACACCTCACTATACACCTTTGAGTTTGAGTGAAACACTTTTGAGTGCTTGAGTGAAACACTTTTGATTGCTTGAGTGAAACACTGTCTTTGGTGAGGAATTGTTCCATGCATTTTATGATAACATTATTGCTTGGTTGTTGATTATTCATGAGGTTTGCATCTATTGTGTATTTCTTGGTTATGTGAGAACCATAGTTGAAGCTTGATTGGCTAAAGCATCATTATATCTTGACTAATCTTTCTATGATGAGCATTCATGAGTGATTTACTTGTCCTAAGAGAAAACTGCTTTTTGGTGTGCTAGACCATTGTAGTATGAGTATTTTGTTTCAGCCAAGTTACATTTTGCTTGAGGACAAGCAAAGTTTCAATTTTGGGGTTGTGATAACGGTTGAAAAACCCGTTATTTTTATACTTAATTTTGATATTAAAAACACCCTTTTTGACTTAGAAGCTTGCTTGAACTCATGTTTTTGCTTTACTTTTGGAAATAAGAGAGTTGAATAGGTTTTATGCCTTGTTTTCCTTGTTTTGACAAGACATAAGATGAATTGGATGAAAGAAGTTGAAGTAGCAAGGAGTTGGAACCCAGAAAAGACAGAAACAGTACTAGACCGAACGGTAGGATGCGGGAGAATCCAAACCGAACGGCTAAGAACCCAGACCGAACGGTTACTGAGACTGACTGAACAGTCAGATAGAGGAGAAGACAGAGACCGAACGGTTCATAACAGAGACCGAACGGTGTGGTGGTGGAACTATGGCGAACGGTGTGAGAAAGAAAGACATATGCCGAACGGTGTAACTGAGGACCGAACGGCTGTAGAAAAACATAGGCAAACCGAACGGTTTGTAAGAGGAGAAGCTGAATGAAGTGGTAGATGTCATGTCAAATGGTCAATAGTGTAAGACCGATCGGTCAAAAGTGAAATCGAACGATCATGCGTCATTTGAGTGCCGCAACTACCGTTGAGCGCCAAAAGTGCTGCTGAGCGCTGACGACGTGGGCTTGGACCTGTTTTCTGTTATTTTTATGGGCTTGGACCTGTTTTTATTATTTTATGTTCTATTTAAGGACTTGCACGTCGTAGGGATTCTATATTTTGATGGCTTGAGCACAGAAACACACTTTTCACCCCTTGGGGGTAGATTTGGAGATGGTGATGGCTCTCCTCTTCTATTTCTAGGGTTTTTCTATCTGTTCCATTCTTTCATTCCATTGTTCATCTAGTTCTTCCATGACGATGGAGAATTAAACCTTATTTGTTGTTGGGAAACATGTAACCTCTTAAACTCTCATGTATTGCATTGATTCTTGATTATATATGCTTTACTTCATTAATTGTTAGGGTTATTCATCTATATTTTCTGCATGCTTTGTTTAACTCATTCAATTGCATGATTATTGATTTTGTGACTATGGAGACATATGAGAAAATCTAGAATTGGGGAAATTCTCCCGGAAGCAATATTGCCTAAACATAGGAATAGGAGGATCGGTTGCCTTTAAGCTTTTGTGCGAATGTAATGCATGATTAATTACTAGGTAGACAAGATAATGTGAAGTAGTAATTAGGAGTAGGGTTTCTTCACCGAGACATCGGTTTTAAGGTAAATTAGAAAGTGGCATTAACATTAATGGAGAAGATGAATTCATATATGCATGAGAGTAAATTAGGTGAAATCTAAACCCAACAACAATATCATCAACTTCATCCATTCATTTTTGTGTTCAGCCTCAATTGATCAAATTGCATTCATGTTTATTTTATTGCATTTGCATCCAAAAACCCCAAAATTTGTTCTTTAGAGTCTTAATTAGTTGAGTAATCACATAACTGTTTAGTGTCGTGAGTCTCTTGGAAAATGATGCTTGGTCATACCATTTATTATTACTTGATATGATTCGGTACACTTGTCGAGGTCTTAACAAGTTTTTGAATCCGTTTTCGGTGATTAAATGATTTTTTATCATACTCGAATCAAATTATTTGTAGTATACTAGGAGAATGACCCCTAGGTCGTCTCTCAAGGACCAAATGCGATTTATGAATTAGGTCGAACATGTGGTGGGGGTGGTTATGTGACAGTTTACGACAATAAATTAACACGAACTAAAATAATTGTTGAAATGGAATGGCTTAGTTTTCAACACCAAGAGGGGGGTGAATTGGTGAAATACAAGAACAATGTTTTCTTTAAATCTTTTTCGCAAAGTAGATGCCTTTAAAAGCTTTCTTGAAACGCAAGGAAAAAAGACTTTGTAGTGCAGCAGAGTATAGTCGAATGAGTAAAATGTAAAGTCAACTGAATGTAATAGAGTAGGGATAGAAAAATCAAACACTGAGTTTTTATACTGGTTCGGCCAAGCCTACATCCAGTGCCCTTCCACCAAAGGAAGCAAATGCACTATAATGATCAAGGTTTTTACAACAAGGCTTTTATAGTGACCTCCACGTCAAAAACATAAAACACCTCTCTAATCCTCTAATCAAAATATAGGCATATACAAATAAAGAACAGCAGCAAGATGTCCCCTCTCCTACAGTCTTTCACCACATTGAAAAATCTTCAAAGTCCAGAATGCCGCACGTTCTCTTCCTATAATCACAATAGGGCAGCCACAATCTTCACAAGATTGAGAGAAACTGATCACGAAATAGACACCTCAAGTGCAGGTTGAGCAGACAGTACGAGCACACAGATTCTTGCTCGTCAAGCAATCACCAAAGATGAACACCACGATCTTCTTGATGAATTCTTGGAGATTTCACACTTTCTGCAAGAGATCAATAATCTGAAAGAAATCAATCAAACCGTTAGAATGACAAAAGTTCTTACAGAATTCAAATTCGTGTCTATTTATAGTTTTTCACAATTCTGACGCTCTCAAATCGACTTAGCTAATAATGCAATCGAATACAACACTTCAGTCAAAGCAGTTAGCAACAATAAATGTAGTTAATTGAATTTACAATTAATGCAGTCGGATCACAATAAATGCTTGGTCATCATATTTAAAAGTATAGCAGGTTGTAACATTTAATTCAAGCAATAAAAGAATTTCGAAACTGTAACAAACTTAGTCGAATGCAAGTTGCATGTAATCGACTATACAATACAGTTAAATAAAGTTTTGAAAAACTTTCTCATCAAAAATTCTCACAGCACACTTTGAAAAAAATTTTGCAAAGCCACGAGTTTTAATCGACTTACTTCATAATGAAGTCGACTTAAAACTGTTGTTTTGCCACATATTATAAGTTCAACAAAAATGCATGTGGTTTTCCTTTTCTCAAATATATGTCATGCATTCACAAATAAGATCTCATGTAAAACATAGTGAATTGAAGCAATGATAGAATCAACACAAACATGTTCTCAAATAATCATAAACATGAAAGTAATGAACATGTAACACATAAACACATGTGTTATTAATTATGTGTTGTAATCATAAAAAACCAGAAGCTTTGAGATTGTAAGGTTTGGCTGAACCAGTGGTCTCCCTATTAATAATCTCAACAATAATGATTAAGACAGGTTGGTTATTGGCTTCCCTACATGATTACAATCCCTGATTGCAACTAATTATATGTTTTCTTCACCCTAATCTAACACCAATCAACCAACTAAGCGAAGATTTTAATTGAGTTTTCATCATGATGAATTAAGCAAACGTGATTGCAACGATTAATCAATTCTGCACACACGAATTAGGCAACTAAGCATATACCTAATTTCAAATGCCCAAAACAGATTAATACTATGCATGGTCAGGGGCACAATGACAGCAAATTAATCTCATAGAGACAATGCAGTTTGACCAATTACCAACCCAGAACAATTAAGCTCCCATTGAATTAAAATTAAAACACCAAAACGAAATTGAATTCATTGTGAAGCAGTGAAAACAGAGCTGGAATTCCAAATTGAACAGAACCTAGAAAACGAATTTAATGCAACAAAACAAATTCAATCCAAAACTGGAAAATGAAGAACAAATTACAGCACCAAAACACAAGACAGAAACGCACCAAACAACAATGTACCAAAAAAAAATGCTCTTCAAGCTCGAAAACGAAATGCAAAATGGAAAATGGATTGCTCAACAAAAAACGAAAATGGAAACAAGTGCAAAAAGGAAAATGAAGTGCAAAACGAAAATGAAATGCTGGAACAGAATAGAGAAAACGAAATGGGAAATAGCAAGGAGAAATAAACTGGAAGAAAATTTTATTTAACTTCTATCAATTCAAAAAAAAAAGAGTGAATTAGAGAGAAAACGAAAAAAAAATAGAATGAGCTCTCGAAAACCAAAAACGTGAAAGTGTAGAATAAGGAAGAGTAGGGAGGTCTGCCCCCCCCCCCCCCCCCCCCCCCCCCCTTTGGCACATTTATCTAGGCTAGAATTCTCAAATGAGTCTAATCCTAAATGGCCAAAAAGGACCCAAAACCTAAATCTTCCCAAAAATACCTAAAAACGAAATTACATTTTAATTTAAACTACAATGTTGATGTGGATGAACGAAAATGATGTGGCAAATGACATGACCTCCTTCTTGATGTCCCAAAATAATATTCCAAAAGTTTCCCAGTAATTAATAATTAAAATAATTAGTCTCAATTAATTCAAATTAATTAAAACAAGAACTTCTGGTCAAATTAGGCACAACTAGCAAAATTGCCGAAATAATGGACATTCAAGCACAATTTCCTAATTAAATCTTGTAAAATAAGCTAAGTGAAGTCGAGAAAATATTGACTCATCAAAATAGACCACACTTAGTGTTTTGCACTCATGGGCAAAATCAAGACGCAGATTAAGGGAACACATCAAAGGAAATTAGCAGAGTGACGCAACCTCAGCAAATAGAAAGAAAAAGACTCATAAGAAAACAAACAGATTTACATAGTCCTCAAGGAATCTAGAAAAAGAAAAGGGGTAGACAACATCCGACACACAAAGAATCAGAAAAACCATATACTTATGGTAATCATCCAAACAATTCCAAACATGGCAAAATAATCAATCAACTCAAGAGGAGAATCACAAGTAACAAAACCTCACAGATGCACTATCACTATTTGTCTCAAGTGTCTAGGGTAAACAATTTCAACTCAATGCACTTAAGAAAGCAAGCAACAAACAAACTTGATAAGCCTCTGATATGAACACCCAAAACATAAGCATGTTCAAATCAAAAGGTCTTTTCATGGTTGTAATTGGGCCAAGGACAAGGGAGGATAAAATATGGATGAGAAGCTACAAACCAAAAAGAATAGAGGAGCAATGGGGAACAAGTGTAAATACAATCAAATCACTTCTAAAACCTCTAATTCAATCATCTTGACTCTATTATTCAAAAATTTTTATTTTTCTCATTTTTCTTCTATTTTTTATTTCTTTTCTTGTCTCTTTTTTTATTTTCAGAACACAATTGTAAGAGACAAGATGCACAACTTATTTATAAAATAGCCAAGAAGAGGAACCAGCTAACCAATGCATAAGAATACCCAAGAAGACGACAATTGTTCCCAAAACAATTCCAAAGCTCCAAAATTCCCTAAGGTTAAAGTAATCATGGTTTTTCACTTAAGGCTAATGTATGAGCTTCAAAACAAAGAAAAGGGAAAAGCATAGGCTCAAAGGGGTTATCAAAGGATTAAAATCGGCTAGGCTTATTTGGCTAGAGAGGCTCAAGAACAAAATTGCCTTTATCACTTCTAAACATGCATATCAATCAAAAGTTATCAACCAGAGTCAAGCCAAGACATATGTGCAAGCAATCAAGAGGTATATCACACATAAGAAACACATCAAGTAGCTCAAATTCTAACACAGGGTATTTTTGTCACAATCAAATCAACCTCTCAAACATCATAATCATCTTTCCAAGCAAAGAAAAGCAAGGATTTCAAACCAATCTTAGTATCAATGAAGCGAAGGACGAGTCTACAACCTAAACAAAGTCCCGAAAATAAGAGAAACATGCAAAACTGTACGCAAGACACAACAAAAACAACCTAGAAAACAAAACCTAAACAAAGAAAAATCTCCACCAATAGACCACTCTTAAACTACATAATGTCCTCAATGTGTCACAAGCATAAGATCAGCAATCAGAACAATCAGCAGATATGGACAAGTGTAATAAAAGTGAGAAAGGAAGTAGAAAAGAAAACTCCCTGAGTCATAGGGAAAGTGAGGCGGGGTCGACCAAAGACGTCTCCTCCACCACTGCATCCAAAATAGAAGGATTGTTGAGGAAGGGCTTCGGTCTGTGCCCATTGACCTTGAAGCTTTTATCTGTGGATGGACTCAACTGCACCATAAGGATAAACATTAGTACCAACAAAAGGTTCAATCCACTTTGATTTTAACTTAGCCCCCATGAGTCCGAGCCTAGAGTTATACAATAAAACCTGTTGTCCAAGCTCGAAGTCCTTTCTAACAATTGAACTTTAATGGAACTTATTTGTCCTTTCCTTGTAGAACTTTTAGTTCTCAAAGGCTTCCAAACGGATCTCATCCAGTTCATTCGACTATAACTTTCTTTCCTCTCAACCTTATTCCATGGAGAAGTTGTAAGACTTGACAGCCGAGTATGTCCGATGCTCTATCTCAATGGGTAAATGACATGTCTTTCCAAAGACAACCCGATAGGGAGATATCGCTATACGTGCTTTGTAGGCAGTCCTATGTGCCCAAACAACATCGTCCAACCTAGTGCTCCAATCTTTCCTATTAGGCTGAACAATCTTCTCCAAAATCTTCTTGATCTTCCTATTTGAGATCTCAACTTGTCCATTAGTTTGTGGGTGGTATGGTGTAGAGACTATGTGCACTACCCCATATTTCTTGAGCAAAGATTGCATTGATTTGTTGTAGAAATGGGTTCCTTGGTCGCTAACAATGGCTTTAGGCACTCCAAATGTGCAAAAGAGGTGAGATCTAACAAAATCCACAACAACCCAAGAATTGTTACTCCTTGTGGATCTAGCTTCCACCCATTTCGAAACATAATCAAAAGCTAGGAGGATATATGAAAAACCAAAAGAAACAGGAAAAGAACCCATAAAATCTATACCCTAGACATCAAATACCTCACAGAACAACATGGGTTGTTGAGGCATCTATTGTCTCCTTGAAAGTGATCCTCTTGCTCTTTGACATGGCTCGAATGTGCTACAAATCCTCTTCGCATCCTTGAAGATGGAGGGCTAATAAAAACCGCAATCTAGTACCCTACGAGTCGTTCTTTGAATTCCTAGATGACCACCAAGTGAGGAAGCATGACAAAACTGTAGGAGCGAGTCAATCTCATGGTCCGGAATGCATCTCCTAGTAATCTGGTCACTACATAGCTTCCACAAATATGGGTCATCCTAAATATAGTACTTAGCATCGCTCCTAATTTTATCAATTTAAGCACGAGATGCTAAGGAAGGAAAAACATAAGCAACCAAAAAATTAACAATATTTGCAAACCAAGGGTAGAGTAAGAAACTAAAACGGTCAATGCTCTGCAACTAAGTTTTATGCTTCACTCTTGTCTTTGATTTGCAGATCAAATTTTTGGAGTAGGAGCACCCACCTGATCAACCTTGGCTTAGACTCAACCTTCTTCAATAGGAACTTTAGAGCTGCATAGTCATTGAATATAATAACATGTGAACCAAGCAAATATTATTTAAACTTATCAAGAGCACAAAAAATTGCTAAAAGCTCTTTCTTAGTGGTGGTGTAATTTTTTTAGGCAACATCTAAAGCTTTGGCAGCGTAGTAAATCACTCGTGATAACTTGTCAATCTTCTACATCAAGATAACCCCCAATGCATAATTGGATTCATCACACATAAGCTCAAATGGGGCTGTCCAATCTTGTGCCTGAATTATTGGAGTTGAGGTTAAAGCTTCCTTTAGAAAATCAAAAGCCTTCTTGCATATGTCATCAAAGTCAAACTCAACTTCTTTCTTGAGCAGTTTGGATAAGGGAAGCATTTTTTTTCTGAAATCCTTGATAAAGTGCCTGTAGAAACGTACATGTCCAAGAAAAGATCGAACCTCTCGCACGTAAGAAGGGTAAGACAATTGCGAAATCATAGTTATTTTTACAGGATCTACCTTTATTCCCTTGCTAGAAATGATATGCCCTAAAACTAAACCTTGTTCTACCATAAAATGACGTTTCTCAAAATTGAGAACAAGGTTAGTTTCTATGCATCTTTTTAAAACTTTTTCCAAACTATCTAAGCATGTATCAAATGAGGATCCATATACAGTGAAATCATCCATAAACACCTTTATGCAACTTTCAAGAAAGTTGCTAAAAATGCTAAGCATGTACCGCTGGAAGGTACCAGGGGTGTTGCATAGGCCAAAAGGCATCCTCCTATAGACAAAAGTACCAAAGGCACAGGTGAATGTAGTCTTTTCCTGATCTTTAGGAGCAATGTGTATATGAAAATACCCAGAAAAACCATCAAGAAAGAATTAATGGGACTTACTTGTCAGGCGCTCCAACATCTGATCAATGAAGGGCAGGTGATGAATCATTATTTTATACTATTCACTTAGCTTTCCGCACCATATTGTATTAGTGAATTGTGTTTAATTCTCCATCATTGTCTCATTTTCACTATTTGGGCTTAATTTGACTAATAATTCTTATTTTAATTAATTTGAATTATTTGGGCTTAATTATTCCAATTATTATTTGCAGGACAATTTTGGAAATATATTTTGGGACAACAAGATTGTGGCCACGTCAAGAATTGTGTTTAATTTCATTTTTTAATTTTAATTATTTTAGTTTTGGGTCAAACTTTATGATTTTGGACCCATTTTAGGTCAATTTTAGGAGAATCCATACTAAGGGCATTTTTGTAATTTGAGGGCTATAAACCCTAAATCAGATTTCACTTTCTTCCTCCTCTCCCATTTGGACGTTATTCTTCTTAGGTTTTGGGAAGCATTGGGTGTTCTTCTTCCCCCTTTTGGGGGGTTTTAGGTTTTGTTCTCGTTCTCTTTCTTGTAGTGAATGATTTACGTTATCAATTGCAATTTCAATTTCATTTCTTGCTTTCATTTTAGATTCTAGTTTCGTTTATTGCTTCACTTTCCAGCTTCCATTTCCATTCCAACGTTGAATTCATGTTCTATTTCGTTTTCCATTTGAATTTTGCATTCCAGCTTTGATTTTCGTTGTGCATTTCCATCCAGTATTGTTTTGCGCTTTGGGTTTTCATCATGCGTTTCAGCCAAGTTGTTCTTTTTGCTGCATTGACTGTAATATCGTTCGGTCACTGTTCATACCGTTCGGCTTGTTCTTGTTCGTTTTTGTTTCTGATGCGTTGTAGTTTTTGCATTCTGATCTAATCATCATTTTAATGTTGTAATACCGTTTGGTAATTGTTAGTACCGTCCGACTTGTTCTCGTTCATTTTTTTTATGATGTGTTGTAGTTTTTGCATTCTAATCTAATTATCATTTTATTAGTGTAATACAGTTCGACTTTCTCTTGTATGAACTCGTCCGAATTAACTACAATTCAGTTCTCCATTCCAGTTCTCTATTCCAGTTTCCATTCTCTTGCTCATTTTTCGTTTCTCTAACACACTTCATTGTTAGAACCATTCGGTCATTGTTAGTATTGTTCGGCCTCGCTAATAATAACATTTGGTTTCTCATTTTCGCTCCAGTTTTATGTCCACATTTACTTCGATGTTTTCAATTTTGTTTGGTTGTGTTAATTTCGTTTTAATGTTAGCTTAAGTGTGCTTGGTTGGTCATTAGACAATTTCTTTGTTTTCCTTGAGATTGTTGGTCTTTCATGGTGATCTCTCTAATTTAACCTTGCTCTGTATTTAATTATGTTCTATGCTTGCAATTGGGTACACTCTTAGTTGCCTAATTGTATTCAATCTTTGCTTAGCCGATTAAACCGCATTAGCTTAATCTGTGGTAGCGTGGAAATGATTAAATGGGAGCATTGCATTTGCTTAATTCGCTTTTGTGAAAGCATGATTGTTCTTCGCTTAGTTGGTTAATTCATGTTGGATTAGGGGTTAGAGGAATGAGTAATTGTGTTGGAAGTGTGATTTTGCTGCTCTGATTGGGCTCAACATTCAATTTGTTTTGTGCTTGCGATTGGGTATACGCTTAGTTGCCTAATTGGTGTTTAATCTTCAGTTAGTTGATTAGACTACATGGTGCATGATTGATTCAACTCGTGCATTGCATCCGCTTAGTATCCAATTATGAAAACATGGTTATTCTTCGCTTAGTTGGTTAACTTGTGTTGGATTAGGAGTTAGAGTAGTGTTTATTATTGCTAGTCTGTGATTGGAAGCATTGTAATTGAACTAGTGACCAACCGTTTTTAATAACCGTTTAATATGCATTTCTTGTTGAATTAATTTTATTTAGCACAAATCTTCGCAACCTCGCTACCCATTGTGTGTGTGAACCTTTGACAAAGTAAGTTGGTCCTTGAGAAACGACCCAGGAGTCACTTCCTAGTATTATACTACACTTAATTATATATTAATTTGAGTCGGGTACGACCTCGACCAGCAGGGGGAAATGATCTTTCCTAGTTGCTTAATTGAGCCTCCTATAATCAATACAAACTCTCTAGCTGTTTTGCATTATGTCGAGAATCAGCTCTTCTCTTTCATTCTTCACCACTGTGAGGCCAGTCTTCTTGGACACAACATGAACCAGGCTCACCCATTGACTATCTGATATTGGGTAGATGATCCTAGCTTGTAGAAGCTTGGTCACCTCCTTCTGGATGACATCCAAAATTACCGGGTTTAGCCTTCTCTATGGCTGCCTAACTGGTTTTGTTCCATCCTTCAAAAGAATTCTATGCATGCAAGTGGATGGGCTGATACCAGGTATGTCAGCCAAGGTCCAACAAATGGCCTTCTTGTACTTTCGTAGCATACTCAACAACTTCTCCTCTTGAACAACATCAAGGGAGATGGAAATAATCACAGGTTTCTTCTCATCATCCTCTAAGTACACGTACTTGAGGTTATTTGGGAGCGGTTTTAGCTCATGAGTGGGTGCATGCAAGTAAGATTTATTTATACTTCCTGTAAAGTGGTTACTGCATCCTGACTCTAAAGAATTCACATGTAAAGGCACAACACCCATCTCATCAGACTCAACAACAATATTCATGATAGATACATCATCAACATCATCAATATCACAATCCACCTCAAAATCCACATCAATCATAGATTCTGATTCAAATTCAAATGCATGTATGCAGAGAAGATAGAAAATAATGTCCTTTATCATGCAAAGAATCAAACTCATCAATAATATATTTCTCAACAATATCATCCCGAATAACAATCCTAAAGACAAAATGGTCTTCGGTTGGAAACTTCATCGCATCAAAAATGTTAAAATGAACACAAATATCACCAAATTCCATAGATAAAGTTCCAACATACACATCAATTTTGGTTCGGGAGTGGATCCATGAGAGAATCCCTCCTCCATCTCCAATTCATAAAAGTCAGTAGGGAAAATCAATTCACCAACCCTAACCAAAACATCATCTATGTAACATGTTAGGTGGGAACCACTTCTATTGGCCAATTGAATGACCACACCCGTAGGTTGTAAAGGACCAAGAGACAGAGATTTATAGATTTAAAGAGGCATCATATTAATAGAGGCACCTAGATCTAGCAAGGAATTCTCAAATTTACTATTCCCAATAACACAAGGAATACAAAATGTACCTGTGTCCGTGCACTTTTCAGGAACGTACGGGAATGACTAACCAATGAATGCAGATACATTTCTGCCCATGTCGATCCTTTCATCTCCTTTCATTTTCCTCTTGTGTGTGCACTGCTTCTTCAAGAATTTAGCATACTTTGGTATCTGTTTGATTGCATATAGCAGAGGTATGTTCACTCCCACCTTCTTGAAGGTCTCCAAGATTTCTTTATCTACCTATTCCATCTTTTTGCTAGGAATCACCTTCGAAGGGAATGGAAGAGGTATAAGTCGTTGTGGCAATGTAGGAGATGCACTGATGGTGGTGGAAGAAGAAGAAGGACCACCTAAAGAGGAAGAAGAAGGACCACCTGCCTCAAATGTCCTGCTTGGACCAGCCTAGTCTTCTTTTCTCTGAGAAGTAGCAGAGTGAGGCTGAGGTGTAGGTGTAGGTGTAGGAGGTGGCACTATGGACACAACAATCTTCTTCCCAAATATCAGGGCAATGGCCTTTACAATCTTCAGATTCTGCATAGTCTGAGAAGGTAGCTTATCAAAATTTTGAGACTGTGCCTGATTCAGTTGCGTAGCCATCTGCCCTATCTAATTGGTCAAACTCTAGATGGAATCTCTTATCTCCTGGATGGAAGCTCTTGTCTCCTGTTGGAATTGCATATTTTGAATAATCATCTGTCTCACTAGCTCCTCTAATGTAAGCTCAAAAGAAGTGGAAGGTTGAAGAGCTGGTTGGGGAGGTATCTCTTGTTGTTGTTGTTGCCTCTGATATTGCTGAACAGGTGGAGGCACATATGGTCAACTAGGACCTGGGTTGTACCTATTGCTGGACAAGTCATAATTTTGTTGTCATGGCTACCTGTTATTGTAAATGTTTGTAGCATAGGCTTGAGGCGCATCATGGCCAATAGGTTGCTGCTGTCGCAACCGGAATCGCGACGGGACGACGATCCAAATAAGAAACGGGTTTTGAAAAGAGATTTGGAGTCGCCACCATAGTTTATTTTGGAAAACTATGGAAAAACCTCAAAACGATAAAGCACGGTCCACGAAAACCAAAGATTGGGTTCGGGAGTCGGTTACGCGTGGGGAAGGTGTTAGCACCCCACAATGCCTGCCCTAAGGCAGTACCTTTAACTAAATGCACGAATATGATGTGGTTTTTCAAAGTGTTTAATTATCCCCTAAAATAAAATTCTAAATAAAAAAAATATATTTTTTAGTTTTTTGGGCCCGACAAGGATTGACCTTGCTCCTACGTATTCTCATTCAAAATGAGAAATCAGGGTTACGTAGTTCTAGCTAAAAGATTGTTTGTTGTTTGGAAAAGCATATGTTTTTAATTTTTGGAGATTTTTATGTTTTTAATATTTTCGAGAAGGTAATGAGTACTAGGCTGACGCGAACGGTCGCACGAGTACTCATACCTTTAAAATGATATTTAAATACTTTTAATTATTTTTGAAAAGAGAGATAACGATATTAAGCACTAGGACGATGCGAACGATCACACGAGCACTCATACTGTTATCTGCTTATTTAGGAAGACTTGAGAGCAATGAGTGCTAGGCTGATGCGGACGATCGCACGAGCACTCATACCCTCGTTTAATATTACGTAAATAAGAGAGAAAAGTATTGAACACTAGGACGATGCGAACGACCACACGAGTGTTCAACCTTTAAACGTATTTTTGAAATTTTATTTAAGAAAAGAAGAAAAAGGTTTTTAGCACAAGGACGACGCGAGCGGTCACACGTGTGCTTAAACCTTTAAAATGTATTTTTTATGTAAATTTATTTAAGGAAGAAGAAAAAGGTTTTTAGCACAAGGACGACGCGAGCGGTCACACGTGTGCTTAAACCTTTAAAACATATTTTTGTAAATTTATTTAAGGAAGAAGAAGAGGTTTTTAACACAAGGACGACGCGAGCGGTCACACGTGTGCTTAAACCTTTAAAACGTATTTTTGAAATTTTATTTAAGAAAAGAAGAAGAGGTTTTTAGCACAAGGACGACGCGAGCGGTCACACGTGTGCTTAAACCTTTAAAATGTATTTTTGAAATTTTATTTAAGAAAAGAAGAAAAGGTTTTTAGCACAAGGCCTACGCGAGCGGTCGCACGTGTGCTTAAAACCTTTTTCAAAATATTTTTATTTGATTTTTAACTTTTGTAAAAGAAAGGAAAAAAATTTCAGCACAAGGCCTACGCGAGCGGTCGCACGTGTGCTTAAACCTTTTCAAAATATTTTTATTTGATTTTTAACTTTTGTAAAAGAAAGGGAAAAGATTTTCAGCACAAGGCCTACGCGAGCGGTCGCACGTGTGCTTAAACCTTTTCAAAATATTTTTATTTCATTTTTAATTAATTAAAAGTAGATAATGATAGAAAAATAGAAAGTAGGGGAGTTACTAAATATAAATAAAGGGTAAAAATAAAGATAATATGGAAAGCTTAATGATGAAATAAAATAAATAA
This sequence comes from Vigna umbellata, assembly GCF_029865625.1. Lineage (NCBI taxonomy): Eukaryota > Viridiplantae > Streptophyta > Magnoliopsida > Fabales > Fabaceae > Vigna > Vigna umbellata. The sequence goes on from NC_142166.1 coordinate 17,365,549, forward strand.
AAAAATGGTGTTTAAATAAAAGATGGGAGTGTCTAAATGAGAAAATGGGGTGCCCAAACCATTTTTCTTTTATAAAAAGATTGGGCCTAAACCCAAGCTAAAAGGGGTGTGGAAGTGAGAACAGGAGCTGCGCGAAGTAGAAAGGAATTTTTTTGTTTACTTGGGCCAAGCCCAGCACTGGCCCGAGGATGGTATGGGGTGCGCGGGTGAGAAAACAGGGTCTGCAGAACGGAATTGAGGCTCCTTTGGTTTGCAGAAACGGAATGGGCTTCAACCCAAACAGGGGGGGGTGTGAATGAGAAATGCGCGTCGACATGAAGAAGAATCGGTCCTGCTGGGCCCAAAGCCTCTCTATCCAGAAACCCTAATCCCATTAGGGGTTTGGTTGAATTCCCCCATTTCGCCACACCCCATCAGCATCCGAGAGGTCCCCTTTCCTCCTCCTCTCAACAAACAGACCGTGGACCTTCACCTCCGCCACACGACGATCACCACTCAACCTTCACACCACCGGTAGCCGCCAGCCACGGTCCATGGTGTCGCCCGTGACGGCGTTCGTCACCGGAACCGTCCCTGGTCGAGGTGAAAGCCCTCCCTCTTCCACCGCTTGTCGCGCGCGAGTTTGGACTCGCCCTCGCCGCCGCAAATGATACCCGTCGCCGCCAACCACAACTTCAGGTTCTCGCCTCTCTTCTTCTTCTTCGCGCGAGAGGGAAGAAACGTTGCTGCTCTACGACGAAACCTCACCACTACGAGCAGAGCCAACCGCCACCGATGCCTCCGCGATTTGCCCCTACTCGCGCCGGTGCCGTTGTGACTCCCCTACCACCGTTGCCGGCGTGCGCCACCCTCCGATATCTCCCTCTTTCTGTCATTTATTTCCTTGATTGTATGATGGGTTGTTATGTGCGGGAGTGTTGTTTGGTGAGGAAGAAGACGAAGGCGTGGAGATGAAAAAAAAACAATTAGAAGCTCGACTTTATGCGTGTGTTTGGAGAGGTGGTATTTGGTGCTTGAGGATTCAATTTTGCTGGGGATTGGAGATGAACATAAGCGTTGAAGGGTTCCATGAAAGGGGAAGAGAAGAATGGTTTTGTTTTTGTTTCTGTTTCTGAATTTGGTTGACTGCAGGTGGGGGGTGACACACTGAGGAAGTTCTCGGTGGAGGGTGTCGGAAACGCAAATTGATGATGTAGTTGGGATAGCGGTTCCAGTGGAGAATGGAATGGTTCAATGAGGATGAAGACACTGTTCCATTGTTTCTGTTACATGATTTTTCTGTTGTGTGTTTTGTGTTTTTTATTTCAATTTCAGTATTGATGATTGGAGATGAACAGAGGCTTGGGGGCACATCTTATGGAACCTACCTCGTTTTGAGCTTGCTTGACATTGAAAAATAAGACCATAGAAGTGGACGTGGGGAGGGTGATGCAACCATGAACATGTACAGTGGAAGGTATTCAAACCATACGCAAATAGCAATTTCAAGAGAGATATATGTAAGGGCAAACAAACAACTCTCTAAGCAACATTACTTACCTTTCGAAGATCCACCCGCTATGGTCAATCTCCTGCTTCCAATGAATACTCTTCTTCCTTGAGCTTCCAATGAATACTCTTCTTCCTTGAGTGGCTGCCCTGTGTCTCTCTTTCAGATGCCAAAAAAATGGTGAAAAACTCCTCAGCAATGGATGATCCAAGATGATGGCCCGGAGCTGTGTCCAAAATCTCTTTTCTCTTCCTCCCGATCCCAACCAAAATCCTGCTCTAAAATCTTCGAAAAAAAAATTCTTTGTAACCACCTTGTCCCCCTCCTTCCAGACATGTTTCCCATACGCCCATTCCCACCTTTTTTCATTTTTTCTATTTTTTATTTTTTATTTCAATTTTATTTTATTTTTTAATTGTTTTCAGTTTTAATTTTATTTTTTTAATTTTTTAATTATTAATTCTATTAAAACAAAATTGAAGATAAGAAAAATAGAAATTAAATTAAAAACAAAAAATCTAAATACATAAAAATAGAATAAAACAAAAAGGTAAAATAATAAAAAGGAAAATAATAAATAACCAATAAAAAAAAGAATTTTTTACAACCCGGACAAAATTGAGTGTTGACAGCTGCCCCTCTTTACTTAGATATTACTAAATAATATGAAAATTTAATCTTTTCGTATTATTTAAGTAAAGCTAAGTAAAGATAAAAACACAAATTTTGTTCGGGTTTCAATCATGACAGAAAACGAACAAAATAATTCAAATCACGATACCAAACGACCAATGTCAAGTAGAGTATCCGTAACAAAAACTAAAACCTGGATTTGACCATTGCCTCGCAGAGGGCCAAACTCACAGAACAAAAATTTAAATCCGACCATTGCCACGCAGAGGGTCGATACCAGAAAATTAAAATCTGGATTTGACCATTGCCTCGCAGAGGGTCGATAACAGAAAACTAAAACCTGGATTTGACCATTGCCTCGCAGAGGGCCAAACTCACAGAACAGAAATTTAAAGCCGACCATTGCCATGCAGAGGGTCGATATCAGAAAATTAAAACCTGGATTTGACCATTGCCTCGCAGAGGGCCAAACTCACAGAACAGAAATTTAAATCCGACCATTGCCATGCAGAGGGTCGATAACAGAAAATTAAAACCTGGATTTGACCATTGCCTCGCAGAGGGCCAAACTCACAGAACAGAAATTTAAATCCGACCATTGCCATGCAGAGGGTCGATAACAGAAAATTAAAACCTGGATTTGACCATTGCCTCGCAGAGGGCCAAACTCACAGAACAGAAATTTAAATCCGACCATTGCCATGCAGAGGGTCGATAACAGAAAATTAAAACCTGGATTTGTAACTTTGAAAAGTTGATAAATGCCGAGTCAAACATGAAGATTTTGCAAACAATTTTCCTCGCTTCCTCTAAGATGATGTTATGTCATGATGATGCATGGATGCATGAACACATGAGACCTTCATTTTGGTCTTTTCTTTTAATCTCGCTTTTCATCATTTTTTTTTTTTTTTTTTTTTTTTTTTTTTTTTTTTTTTTTTTTTTTTGAAAATTCCATGCTTGGAATCCATTGTTAACATTGTCATCAAACACAATGTACGTTCAAAACGCATTCCTAAAAACAACGTTGATAGGTATAGAACCCTTTGATGAGCAGGAAGAAAGTGTAACCCTGAGTTAAAATTCTTTTTATCGCTTTTTGCAATCCAAATTAAATTGAACCCTGTAGAATGTGGAAGAATGGTTATGAGAAGCAAATGAATAATGATTAACGTATGTGTGTCCCTCCTTTGGGGAAAAGTGCTATTAACATGTTGTGCTCCCATACTGCCCCAATCTTACACAATGGAAAAGTGAAAAGATTTGGGTATGAAGGATTCCCCCAAATTGGATGATCTTCGATTGACAGGGAGACCTCTTTTTCCCTTTTTTTTTTTTTTTTTTTTTTTTTTTTTTTTTTTTTTTTTTTTTTTTTTTTTTTTTTTTAACACTGAATTGTGTCGTTCACCACATCATTTTGTTTCAAAGTTAAATTCGTGAGAAAGATTAGGACCAACAGTCTTCAGTCAGCGTGGACTTTTAAGGGCTTGTACCGTGGTTAAAGGTAAAAGGGTTTTGAAAGAAAGGATAACAAAGGCCCAAATAAGTGTTTGATGGTTAAAGTCTTTAAACACGAATCATTTGCAAGGTGCCCAGTCAATTGTCTTTAGGGATTTGAATTTCAAGCATATTTATTGTTGTTTTTTCTTTCTTTCCCTTTGGATCATTCTTTTCGTTGCCCCTGTTGTGGTCTTTTATGATATTTCCCCTTTCATTCATTTTTTCTCAACTTTGGATGCTTGTGATGTACCCTTTCAAATTGACGTCGACATGCTAATGATTCTTGTCTAGGGTGATGAAAACAATTATGAATTTCGGCTCAAAAGGGGTGCAATTGGATGAACTGTTTTTGACGATTGGATAATGAAAAATGGCCACACGTCACTCCTAATCTTGTTTGTCTGACTTTCTCTTGAATTTAAACCTGAAACGAAACTATGTAGTGCCTAACACATCAACTTCATTTTTTCTTTGTTTTATCCTCTTTTTTTTTTTTTTTATTATATATCTCCCTAATCAACGGATTATCGGTGATATGTAACATGATGAAAACTGCCCCAATATTAGGCATATGGCGAAATCCTTCGTCTTGTGAGAAACGAAAAAGTTAGGGTTCAAGTAATGTGAATGCAGATGCTTTATCAAGAAAAGACACCGGTTACACCCAAAACCTTGAATCAGGGAAGTATTCACCAACGGTATTTTTCAAAACTGTTTTCGAACATACTATGTCTTTGACAACTTTATTAACAACAAACTCAACATGTAACTCTTTTTTTTCGTTTTTCCTTTCCGACATCCTCCAGGACCGAGCTCGCCAACCTGATATACCTGTGATGCTTTTATCAACGCGCGTTTACTTATTTTCATTTTCATTTTCACTTGACTACTTAACAGCTCAGCGTGACATGCAATATTTCAGATGGAATGCAAACAACCAAAATATGAATGAAATCATGTGAAATTTATTTATTGAATAAAACACAGAGTACAATAAGCGTTGAAGATAACATCAACATCCCTTTAACAGCAACCACTATCACGGAATCATCATGCGTAAAACTTTTTTACTGCATCAGAATTAACTGGCAATGGTAACTCCTCTCCGTCCATTCTCGTGAGAATTAGTGCCCCACCAGAAAATGCTTTCTTCACTACAAATGGCCCTTCATAATTTGGAGTCCATTTGCCTCTATGATCCTTTTGTATAGGTAGGATCTTCTTCAACACCAGCTCACCTTCATGCAATTCTCTTGGATGTACCTTTTTGTCAAATGCCTTCTTCATTCTTCTTTGATACAATTGTCCATGGCATACTGCTGTTAGTCTCTTTTCATCAATGAGATTGAGCTGGTCGAAACGAGCTTGAACCCACTCCGCCTCTTCTAATTGGGTTTCCATTAAAACTCGTAAGGACGGAATTTCCACTTCAAACGGAAGTACTGCCTCCATTCCATATACAAGCGAGAAAGGCGTTGCCCCAGTCGATGTTCGTACCGAAGTGCGATAACCATGTAAAGCAAAAGGAAGCATTTCATGCCAATCCTTATACGTGACCACCATTTTCTGCACAATCTTCTTGATATTTTTGTTAGCAGCCTCTACTGCCCCATTCATCTTTGGACGATAAGGAGAAGAATTAAGATGATGAATCTTGAACTCCTCACATAACTCTGTCATCATCTGGTTGTTCAAGTTAGTGGCATTATCAGTGATGATCCTGTTAGGGAGTCCGTATCTGCAAATCAACTCCCTTTTTATGAACTTGGTCACCACCTTTCTAGTCACATTAGCATAAGAAGCAGCCTCGACCCACTTGGTGAAGTAGTCGATTGCGACTAATATGAAACGGTGTCCATTTGACGCCTTTGGCTCTATAGCTCCGATGACATCTATTCCCCACATCGAAAAGGGCCATGGTGCAGACAACACGTTCAAGGTCGTGGGTGGAACATTGATATTACTTGCGTATACCTGGCATTTCTCACACTTTCTCACATGTGTACAGCAATCATTTTCCATAGTCAGCCAAAAATACCCCGCTCTCAGTATCTTCCTGGCCATTGAGTGCCCATTCATGTGCGTGCCAAATGTACCCTCGTGTACTTCTTTTAGTATCAGGTCGGCTTCTTTTGCATCTACGCATCTAAGGAGAACCATGTCATGATTCCTCTTATATAGAATATCCCCACTCAAAATGAAACTGCCAACCAACCTCCTTAACGCCCTTTTGTCGTTTTCTGATGCCTTCTCTGGATATTCTCGGGTCCTAAGATAATGCTTGATATCAAAGTACCAAGGTTTACCATCTACCTCCTCTTCGATGAAATGACAATACACTGGCTTTGCATGACTCTTCATTTCAATCATTGGCAATTCTGCATCTTGATCAACTTCAAACATCGATGACAAGGTAGCCAATGCGTCTGCTAATTGATTATCTTCTCTCGGTATATGATTAAACGTGATGGAATCGAAATACTCAATTAATCCCCTGATGTAAGCTTGGTATGGAATTAATTTAGTATCCCTAGTCTCCCATTCTCCCCTCAATTGATGAATAACCAAAGCTGAATCTCCATATACATCCAGAATTTTTGCTTTAGACTCTATAGCTGCTCGAATTCCCATGGCACAGGCTTCATATTCTGCGATATTATTCGTGCAATTAAAACACAACCTTGCCGTCATTGGAATGTATTGATTCTTAGGAGAGATAAGCACTGCCCCTATTCCATGCCCCATTACATTCGAAGCCCCATCGAATAATACCGTCCACGCTTTTTCATCTTTGTCCTCTTTATTCTCAGCAAATAAAGCCATGATATCTTCATCAGGAAATTCAGGTTGCATTGGCTGATAATCACTAATGGGTTGATGGGCTAAATATTCCGCTAAAGCGCTACCCTTGATAGATTTCTGAGTAACATATACAATGTCGTATTCTGACAATAGCATCTGCCATCGAGCTATCCTTCCAGTGAGAGCGGGCTTTTCAAAAATATACTTGATAGGATCCATTTTAGATATCAACCAAGTAGAGTGGCTCAACATGTATTGTCTTAGACGATGAGTAGCCCACGCCAGTGCACAACAAGTTCGTTCTAACGACGAATATCGTTGTTCGCAATCTGTGAATCTCTTGCTCAAGTAATATATAGCATGCTCTCTTTTCCCATCTTCATCATGCTGACCCAATACACAACCCATGGAATTATCCAATACGGTCAAATACAAAATGAGCGGCCTTCCTGGCATAGGTGGACGCAATACAGGAGGGTCTTGCAGGTATTGTTTGACCTTTTCAAAAGCAACTTGACAATCTTCATTCCAGACTACTGCCTGGTTTTTCCGTAGTAACTTGAACATTGGTTCACAAGTATCAGTTAATTGGGAGATGAACCTAGCAATGTAGTTCAATCTTCCCAAAAAACCTCGAACCTCCTTTTCTGTTCTGGGCGCAGGCATTTCCGTTATCGCTCTTACTTTGTCCGGATCAACTTCTATCCCTCTTTGACTGACAATAAAGCCCAACAATTTTCCAGACTTTACTCCAAACGTGCATTTGGCAGGATTTAATCTGAGTTTATACTTTCTCAGTCTCTCAAATAATTTCTTTAAATTGAAAATATGCTCCTCTTCTGATTCAGACTTTGCAATCATGTCATCCACATAAACTTCAATTTCCTTATGCATCATATCATGAAAGAGTGTCACCATTGCCCTTTGGTATGTTGCCCCAGCATTCTTGAGTCCGAAAGACATCACCTTATAACAGAATGTTCCCCATAACGTGATAAAGGTCGTTTTTTCCATATCTTCCGGTGCCATTTTAATTTGATTATATCCCGAGAATCCATCCATGAACGAAAACAACGAAAATTTGGCCGTATTATCAACCAGAGTATCGATGTGTGGTAACGGGAAATTATCTTTCGGACTTGCACGATTTAAATCACGATAGTCAACACACATTCGAACCTTCCCATCCTTCTTAGGCACTGGTACAACATTCGCTACCCATTGTGGGTATCTTGCCACGGCCAAAAATCCTGCGTCAAATTGCTTTTGGACTTCTTCTTTAATTTTTAGGGACATTTCCGGCTTCATTCTTCTCAATTTTTGCTTGACTGGAGGGCATTCTGGCTTGAGCGGGAGTCTATGCTGCACAATATCGGTATCTAGACCCGGCATGTCATTGTAAGACCATGCGAATACATCTTTAAACTCCTTCAACAGGACACGCAATCTTTCCCTCACCTCCGTTTTCATACTAGTACCGATTTTCACCTCCTTTATCTCATCCTTCTCTCCCAAGTTAAGTATTTCAATCTCCTCCTGATGGGGTTTTATCTCCTTAGACTCTTGTTCCACTAATCTCAATAATTCCGGAGAGGGTTCCACATCATCTTCGAAATCATCTTCCGTATTATTGATAGGGTGCTCAAAATTAGGAACATTGATATCATTATTTTCAAAACAATCATTGTCACATCTGCATCATTTAAATTTATGAAAAAGTATAAATAAATAAGGTAAACAAAGAAAAATGCCAAATGATGATGAAATGCAACTTTATTATCACGCTGAGTGAAAAGTAAAAAAGAATCAATCCACAAAACTTCAGTTCTAAAGCCCCAATCGAAACTATGAGCTTAATTAAAACTATTACATTTTGTTCACATTAAGCATCACAGGTAAATCAAGTGTTTCCCAATTGTTGAGTTGAGTATCAGGGGAGCAAGCCCACACAAAGCTCAAACTTTGAGGCCCTTCTTCATCCTCCACAGCTGCTATTTGGTCAGCATTGATCCACCCAGCACTGCGGAAGCTTTCCTTGATGTCAACAATGTGAATTTTGCTCTCTTTGGGCCCTCGTCTTTCTGCACGTGCCAAACTGCGCTCTTTTCTTTCTTCAATCATCCTTTTCCTGTCTTCCTTGGTAGGTTTGTACCCCAAGCCATATCTGTTCTTATTTTCAACGATCTCCAGAGGGAATGCTCGCCCCTGCCGATATTTGCCCAAACCTTCCCCATATATATAGCCCTCTCTTAGCATAATCTTGGCCATCATAATAGAAGCACATGATAGGCGAGGATTTACTGGAAACGGTTCCACACAAGCATTTCCCACAATTTCCAATGATTGGAAGGCTGTCTCGAGAGCTTCTTCAGCCGCCTCGATGTAGCGCGTGGATGATGGTCCACTCACCAAAAGATCCTCTTCTCCTGATACTATCACCAGCTTATCTCCTATCACATACTTCAACTTCTGGTGTAGTGTAGAAGGCACAACTCCCGCCGAATGAATCCATGGGCGTCCCAACAGACAACTATAAGCTGGCAGGATATCCATAACCTGGAATGTTATTTGAAAAACGCATGGGCCAACTTGCATTGGTAAATCCACTTCTCCCATCACTTCTCTTTTACTGCCATCAAACGCCCTCACAATCATTGAACTCGGCCTCATATGCATTCCTTCGCAAGGTAGCTTTTCCAGAGTTGCTTTCGGCATGACATTCAAGGAGGACCCATTGTCCACTAAAACGCGCGCAATAACATGGTCCAGGCATTTCACAGAGACGTGAAGAGCCTTGTTATGCCCTCTTCCTTCAGCAGGTATCTCTTCATCCGTAAAGGTGAGATAATTATTAGCAACAATATTGCCAACAATACCCTCGAATTTATTCAATGAAATACCTTGCTCCACGTGAGCCTCACTGAGTATCTTCATTAGCAACTTTCTGTGTGATGCCGAATGCATGAGCAAGTCTAACAAGGATATGCGAGCAGGCATACGGTTTAACTGTTCCACCACCTTATATTCGCTTTGTTGTATGAATTTTAAAAATTCACAAGCCTCCTCTTCAGAAACCTCTCTCTTCTCTTCCTTGTCGGGGATTTCCTCTGTCTGTGCCCCCTTCCCCTTTAAGAATTCTTTTGCTTTCGCGGCTATCGTTGCTTCATTATCATTAACCCTTTCTCGTGCCAACTCAGGTGATGTGAAAATTCGACCACTCCTAGTCATTCCCCCTATCCCTGATATGTTTTTGACGACAGGGTCAACGCTTTGCGTTTCGCCTGACGCATACGTCCCATATCTCCATGGGACGGCTTTTTCGTTCTTGTAAGGAAAAGGGGCTGGTACATGGATAACCACAGGCGACCTTCCTTGAGTTGGTGGAATAGAGGTAGTCTTAGTGAAACGGATCACCAATGGTTCTGGTACAATCATGCCGGATTCATCACCAGTTTGTGCAAATACATCACCCTCTTCCCTCTTGTAGCATACCTGCATCAGACCACGATCTAGCAGGTCTTGCAGAATTTCTTCAAATTCAACACACTCCTCAATAGAGTGCTCAGCCTCTGGGTGGAGCGCGCATGCCATACTCTCATCATAATCACCCTTCAAGATACCCACTTTCAGCAATGCCTCCAAGATAAACCTCCTAGAGCTCTTAACTTCTTTCACATTTCTCACCAGCTCATGTTCTTTCACTTCGACAGCATTCGTCGAAGCACTTCCATGCCCAGATAAAGGATTGGCCTCGACACTAGGCTTATCCTCTTGGAACTTTAACCACCCAGAATCAATTAGAGTCTGCACTTTATGCTTGAAAGCCAGACACCTCTCAGTGGAATGACCAGCGGCCCCTCCATGATAACTACACTTTGCCTCTGCATCATAGCCTCTTGGGTACGGAGGCTGCAAAGGCTTCAGGGGACAAACGACAACTAGCCCTTGTTTAATAAGCTGAGGCAATAATTCCGTATAAGTTGTAGGAATTGGAGTAAAGTTAACATAATTTCTTTCCTGGTTCCTTCTTGGATAAGCATTTGGACCCACATTCATATTGGAAACTACATTTGCCCCTCCCCTCCAATTATTCGTCGGGATGTATTGTGGTTGATAGTATCTCGGTTGTTGTTGGGGCCTAATTTGATGACCAAATGACGCGTTAGCTGCATGTGGATGTTGACCCCAGTATGGTCGATAGTTATGGGTGGGAGCTTGACCTCTCCACACGGGGGTTGCAGATGTTGCATGCACATCTCCCTCCTTTCTTTTCCCTGCGTTGAAATTGGGTTTTTTGGAGTTTGCACCCGCCGACGAGCCATATGCAATCTTCCCATTCTTCAACCCGATCTCTATCCGCTCACCTATCACGATGATATCGGCAAAATTTGAAGATACATTTCCCACCATATGTTCATAAAATGGTGGTTGGAGTGTATTTACAAACATTGCCACCATTTCCCTATCATACAAAGGTGGCTCAACTTGTGCAGCCAATTCCCTCCACCGCTGAGCATACTCCTTAAAACTTTCGTTGTCTTTCTTCGACATGTTCTGCAGCTGTAAACGATCTGGCGCAACATGTGTATTGTATATGTACTGTTTCACGAATGCATCAGCCAAGTCCGCCCAACAACGAATTCGAGTAGGCTCCAAATGGGTATACCAGTTTAACGCCACTCCAGCCAAACTATCTTGAAAAACATGGATGAGCAGCTGCTCATCATAAGCATATGCAGCCATCTTTCTGCAAAACATGGTCAGATGGCTCTTTGGACATGTATTTCCCTTATACTTCTCAAAATCTGGTGCCTTGAACTTATGTGGTATTTTAACGCCAGGAACCAAACTCAATCTAGAAACATCCCCAAATCCATAACTCTCATACCCCTCCACAGCTCTCAATCTTGCCTCTAAGCTCTCCAGTTTATCCTTTGCCCCATCAACATTACTAGTTACCCCCTGAAACGAAGTATATGGTGCAGCCCTGGTAGAAAAACCCTCTCCGGCAATCACAGGTGGCACCGGGGTTACTCGTATTCCATCAGTCATGCTTGCATGCATCCCTTCATTTATCATAGGTACAGACATTACAACAGGCCCCGGAGTACTGATTGGCGGTAGGTTAGCAGTAGTAGGGAAAGAGAATGACGTCTGCTCCCCTTCTGTGTATTCTCCCACAGGTGGGGTATAACCTGGGGGTAATCCATACATTGGGAACGAAACAGATTGGCTCCCAGCATTGAACATCGGAGGGTAATATTGAGCACTTCCCTCAACTTGCACAGACGTCGCCCCTCCCGTAGTCTTCAGGGCCTCGAGAGCCGCCAAAATCTGGGCCATTTGATCCTTCAACTGGCTGACATCGGCCTTAATAGATTCGTGTGACTGCTCCCAATTCTCCATGACCTTCGAGTTAGCTCTGGTCCTGTACGGATGTCGTGGAAAATTTGCCGTTGTTTTCTCACTTGTACTGCCGATTATTATTTTTTATTAAATTAAATTAGATAACGATGAAAAATGCAAAACGAAAGAAAACATGATGCATGCTAGTAATAAGTGGAAATCACAGGATAACGATGACAATACTGATGGAAAATTAACACAAGCCGATACCAACAAACATCCCTTATCTTTCATTTAAAGGAAATTTGATCCATTACATAGTCTAAGGAACAAAACACATAATTCCGATGTACATCAATCCCGTGCCCGGGCAATGAAAGATTTCATCTCTCCCACCAACCATTTACAATGATTAATAAACAATTCTATTTCCGCTGGTGAGTTACAAAAATGAGTGCTTGCTTCAGCATTCGACACCATCCTGGGGATGTCTTCAATTGCCCTGTTTGCCAAAGCAGCCAACTGAGAGAATCTTTCCTTCCAGTGCTTTACAGCAATTTCTTGCTCGGCGATGTGCTCTTCCATTCGCCTTATCAAGGCCTGATGCTTTTCTTCAAAATCTATCGACCTCCATCGCTCCTCCTGTTCCTCGATATATTCCTCCATTTGTTTTATCAGAGTTCGATGTTCTTCCTCTGCTTCCGTTAGCTTCCAACGCTCCCTATTCATATCCGCCTCGAACGACATAGCCATCTCTTTCATCTCATGCCCCGCTTTTTCTATCTGAATCTGCGCTTCTCTTAATCTCTTTAGGGCTTCTCGTTTATCTCTTTTGGCTTCTTCGTAGAGGTGTTTCCACTCCTTTCCCTCTTCTAAAGCCACCTTCTTCTCATTTACCCTCATGGATAATTCCTTACTCGCGGCAGCTAGATCCTGTTTCACTCGAAATGTGTAATCCCTCTCAGCCTTCTGGCTTTTGACAAGGTTTTCATAAGCCCGCGACTTTTCTTCATTATCATTTCTCATATCCACAAGATCATTACGCGCCCTTTGTAATTCATTCTCCAACCTAGCATTTCTCACCTTCAATTTCTCCATCTCAGCCTTCAATTGTTGCACCTCTTCACTTTCTGGGGTTTGAGATGGTCCTTCACTAGCTGATTGATCCTTGATTGGCTTGAAAGGCAACTTGACTACTTTCACTCTCTCCAGAATCCAGGTGTGGTAACTAATACTGCTATCCACTACTCCATCCCTCAAGTCCTTCTCTACTCGAACAACATTTTCCCAGGCGCTTTTAACCTTTCTTAACAATTCGATGAAATGCCCGTCTTCGTAATAAATGAATAGAGTAGCAAGGTAATCTGATGAAGGTGCCCCTTTTATAGGATGCCCAAATTGTCTTTGCACCAAAAGAGGGTTGTAATTGATACAGTACCGGGCACCTATGAGAGGTACATTAGGAAAGTTACCACAATGCTGGATAGCCAGTTTATTTCCGAGCCAAGGAAGGCGCCATTTTATACTTCTTTCGCTCAAGCCGGCAAGGAATCGGGCCCAATCGTTTCCTCCTTTACCTTTAAGCCCTTGGTGTGACAAAGTCTCCGATAGACTCTTAACGTCGACCATCTCCTTAAACACGCGAGTTGTCATCCATGTATACAACGCCGGTAAGCAACAAAGAATCTTCTTTCCCTTTCTCTCATGGCAAAAACTCAAAGTCCCATAAACATCCGCAAGAACTGCTGTTACAGGATTCTCTGACCTGGTTTTACTCGCCACGAAGACGTCCATCGCGGTGTAATCCACAAATTCTTCTATTTTGGGAAACAAGACAATGCCATATATGGTGAGGGCTAATACATCCATGAAAGTTTCCCAATCTTCTTTATCAGCCAGATGATGTAAATACTGCTCTAGATATCCCTGTGATAACCCATGCACTTGATTCCTCATCATCATCCTGTTTTCAAGCTCCTTGGGATGTAATTTCATGATGGCAGCAATGGTGGGTATAGAGGCATGATGCTCTAAATGTTGATAGGGAGTGGTACCCTCCAGTGGCAAACCCAAGATATACTCAAACTCTTCTATGGTTGGCGCCAACTGAAAGTCTTGAAATGTGAAACATCGAAGCGGAGAATCATAATATTGTGCCAAGGCTGTGATAGCGGGTATTTGTACTTCAACCTCCATTAAATTCAACAAATTTCCATATCTTCTCTGAAAGGTTTCTCTCTTTATAGTCTTAAGCCTTTTGCCCAAGTTTATCAGCTCAGTCAAATTTCCAACATGGGTCCTTAGACTATACTTCTTTCTTAAATCGGAAGAGTCGGTGTGCCGTGTAGCATCGGATCTTGTGTTAACATCCATCTCGTATGAAGTCAAGTAGGTACCTGTGATTTCCTTTTAACACGTTACTAAATGATGTATGAATATGATGCATGATAATAAACAACATGACGAATGCATGGTATGACATGTAATATCATAAAAAATGAACAGCGTGAGGGTTACAGAAGTACATAATCCTCCCATCGTGCCCTAACAAAGGTTCACTGCTCTGAGTTCAAGGTCAAGTATATGCAATCTCACAAGGATGGTTCCCTGAACCTAAAGGTCAAAGGTCACTAGAGCTATGGCCCCCTTCATAGCATTTCCACAACAGTCGAGTAATCAACTAGGTGTGAAAACACATATGAAGAGAACAGACTCTAGCTGGAGTTCTCACGATAGCCAAACAGGAAGTACATCCCAGAGTGACACCGCTACACAACTCCTCTAATTCTAAGCTACGCTCAGACCCGGGTATAGGGCCCCACTCATGATATGCCAAAAGTGTGTGTGTGAAGGGAGGAAATTATGCACACCCAAACCCTCACCTGCAAAACAACCAGAAAAATTCCCAGGCAGATATAAACATATTGTCTACCCTAGGGTTCAATATTCCACAGTTATTGCAGTTATTCCAAATATCATACATAGATAGAGAAAAGGGAAAGAAAAACACAAAGCAAAACCACACCAAATTCGTGCATCTAATTAAATGGCTCGACTCTCTAAAGTCCCCAGTGGAGTCGCCATCTGTCGCAACCGGAATCGCGACGGGACGACGATCCAAATAAGAAACGGGTTTTGAAAAGAGATTTGGAGTCGCCACCATAGTTTATTTTGGAAAACTATGGAAAAACCTCAAAACGATAAAGCACGGTCCACGAAAACCAAAGATTGGGTTCGGGAGTCGGTTACGCGTGGGGAAGGTGTTAGCACCCCACAATGCCTGCCCTAAGGCAGTACCTTTAACTAAATGCACGAATATGATGTGGTTTTTCAAAGTGTTTAATTATCCCCTAAAATAAAATTCTAAATAAACAAAATATATTTTTTAGTTTTTTGGGCCCGACAAGGATTGACCTTGCTCCTACGTATTCTCATTCAAAATGAGAAATCAGGGTTACGTAGTTCTAGCTAAAAGATTGTTTGTTGTTTGGAAAAGCATATGTTTTTAATTTTTGGAGATTTTTATGTTTTTAATATTTTCGAGAAGGTAATGAGTACTAGGCTGACGCGAACGGTCGCACGAGTACTCATACCTTTAAAATGATATTTAAATACTTTTAATTATTTTTGAAAAGAGAGATAACGATATTAAGCACTAGGACGATGCGAACGATCACACGAGCACTCATACTGTTATCTGCTTATTTAGGAAGACTTGAGAGCAATGAGTGCTAGGCTGATGCGGACGATCGCACGAGCACTCATACCCTCGTTTAATATTACGTAAATAAGAGAGAAAAGTATTGAACACTAGGACGATGCGAACGACCACACGAGTGTTCAACCTTTAAACGTATTTTTGAAATTTTATTTAAGAAAAGAAGAAAAAGGTTTTTAGCACAAGGACGACGCGAGCGGTCACACGTGTGCTTAAACCTTTAAAATGTATTTTTTATGTAAATTTATTTAAGGAAGAAGAAAAAGGTTTTTAGCACAAGGACGACGCGAGCGGTCACACGTGTGCTTAAACCTTTAAAACATATTTTTGTAAATTTATTTAAGGAAGAAGAAGAGGTTTTTAACACAAGGACGACGCGAGCGGTCACACGTGTGCTTAAACCTTTAAAACGTATTTTTGAAATTTTATTTAAGAAAAGAAGAAGAGGTTTTTAGCACAAGGACGACGCGAGCGGTCACACGTGTGCTTAAACCTTTAAAATGTATTTTTGAAATTTTATTTAAGAAAAGAAGAAAAGGTTTTTAGCACAAGGCCTACGCGAGCGGTCGCACGTGTGCTTAAAACCTTTTTCAAAATATTTTTATTTGATTTTTAACTTTTGTAAAAGAAAGGAAAAAAATTTCAGCACAAGGCCTACGCGAGCGGTCGCACGTGTGCTTAAACCTTTTCAAAATATTTTTATTTGATTTTTAACTTTTGTAAAAGAAAGGGAAAAGATTTTCAGCACAAGGCCTAGGCGAGCGGTCGCACGTGTGCTTAAACCTTTTCAAAATATTTTTATTTCATTTTTAATTAATTAAAAGTAGATAATGATAGAAAAATAGAAAGTAGGGGAGTTACTAAATATAAATAAAGGGTAAAAATAAAGATAATATGGAAAGCTTAATGATGAAATAAAATAAATAAAAAAATGGTGTTTAAATAAAAGATGGGAGTGTCTAAATGAGAAAATGGGGTGCCCAAACCATTTTTCTTTTATAAAAAGATTGGGCCTAAACCCAAGCTAAAAGGGGTGTGGAAGTGAGAACAGGAGCTGCGCGAAGTAGAAAGGAATTTTTTTGTTTACTTGGGCCAAGCCCAGCACTGGCCCGAGGATGGTATGGGGTGCGCGGGTGAGAAAACAGGGTCTGCAGAACGGAATTGAGGCTCCTTTGGTTTGCAGAAACGGAATGGGCTTCAACCCAAACAGGGGGGGGTGTGAATGAGAAATGCGCGTCGACATGAAGAAGAATCGGTCCTGCTGGGCCCAAAGCCTCTCTATCCAGAAACCCTAATCCCATTAGGGGTTTGGTTGAATTCCCCCATTTCGCCACACCCCATCAGCATCCGAGAGGTCCCCTTTCCTCCTCCTCTCAACAAACAGACCGTGGACCTTCACCTCCGCCACACGACGATCACCACTCAACCTTCACACCACCGGTAGCCGCCAGCCACGGTCCATGGTGTCGCCCGTGACGGCGTTCGTCACCGGAACCGTCCCTGGTCGAGGTGAAAGCCCTCCCTCTTCCACCGCTTGTCGCGCGCGAGTTTGGACTCGCCCTCGCCGCCGCAAATGATACCCGTCGCCGCCAACCACAACTTCAGGTTCTCGCCTCTCTTCTTCTTCTTCGCGCGAGAGGGAAGAAACGTTGCTGCTCTACGACGAAACCTCACCACTACGAGCAGAGCCAACCGCCACCGATGCCTCCGCGATTTGCCCCTACTCGCGCCGGTGCCGTTGTGACTCCCCTACCACCGTTGCCGGCGTGCGCCACCCTCCGATATCTCCCTCTTTCTGTCATTTATTTCCTTGATTGTATGATGGGTTGTTATGTGCGGGAGTGTTGTTTGGTGAGGAAGAAGACGAAGGCGTGGAGATGAAAAAAAAACAATTAGAAGCTCGACTTTATGCGTGTGTTTGGAGAGGTGGTATTTGGTGCTTGAGGATTCAATTTTGCTGGGGATTGGAGATGAACATAAGCGTTGAAGGGTTCCATGAAAGGGGAAGAGAAGAATGGTTTTGTTTTTGTTTCTGTTTCTGAATTTGGTTGACTGCAGGTGGGGGGTGACACACTGAGGAAGTTCTCGGTGGAGGGTGTCGGAAACGCAAATTGATGATGTAGTTGGGATAGCGGTTCCAGTGGAGAATGGAATGGTTCAATGAGGATGAAGACACTGTTCCATTGTTTCTGTTACATGATTTTTCTGTTGTGTGTTTTGTGTTTTTTATTTCAATTTCAGTATTGATGATTGGAGATGAACAGAGGCTTGGGGGCACATCTTATGGAACCTACCTCGTTTTGAGCTTGCTTGACATTGAAAAATAAGACCATAGAAGTGGACGTGGGGAGGGTGATGCAACCATGAACATGTACAGTGGAAGGTATTCAAACCATACGCAAATAGCAATTTCAAGAGAGATATATGTAAGGGCAAACAAACAACTCTCTAAGCAACATTACTTACCTTTCGAAGATCCACCCGCTATGGTCAATCTCCTGCTTCCAATGAATACTCTTCTTCCTTGAGCTTCCAATGAATACTCTTCTTCCTTGAGTGGCTGCCCTGTGTCTCTCTTTCAGATGCCAAAAAAATGGTGAAAAACTCCTCAGCAATGGATGATCCAAGATGATGGCCCGGAGCTGTGTCCAAAATCTCTTTTCTCTTCCTCCCGATCCCAACCAAAATCCTGCTCTAAAATCTTCGAAAAAAAAATTCTTTGTAACCACCTTGTCCCCCTCCTTCCAGACATGTTTCCCATACGCCCATTCCCACCTTTTTTCATTTTTTCTATTTTTTATTTTTTATTTCAATTTTATTTTATTTTTTAATTGTTTTCAGTTTTAATTTTATTTTTTTAATTTTTTAATTATTAATTCTATTAAAACAAAATTGAAGATAAGAAAAATAGAAATTAAATTAAAAACAAAAAATCTAAATACATAAAAATAGAATAAAACAAAAAGGTAAAATAATAAAAAGGAAAATAATAAATAACCAATAAAAAAAAGAATTTTTTACAACCCGGACAAAATTGAGTGTTGACAGCTGCAAAGAAGGAAATACATTTGTATAGTGATCATTGGAAGGACATATAGCACATAGCCGTGCAACAGATGCATATGGAGGTGTTGGTCTCTGATTGCTAGCCATCTATGTCACCAAACTCACAAGAGCATCAAGCTTGCCCTCAAATTTCTTATCAACAGATGATGAATGTGTAGCAACATCATGAACTCCCCTCACCACAATGGCATCATTTTTGGCACTAAACTGCTGGGAGTTGGAAGCCATCTTATCAATCAAATTCCTGGCTTCAGTAGGCGTCATATCTCCAAGCGCTCCACCACTGACAGCATCAATCATACTCCTCTCCATGTTGTTCAAACCTTGATAAAAATACTGCATAAGGAGTTGCTCAGAAATCTGGTGGTGTCGGTAGCTTGCACAAAGTTTCTTGAATCTCTCCCAGTACTCATACACACTTTCCCCACCAAGCTGTCTAATCCATGATATGTCTTTTTTATCGCAGTGGTCCGGGATGCTGGGAAAAATTTCTCCAAAAACAACTTCTTGAGATCGTCCCATGGATCTAGGCGCCAGGTAGTATAACCAATCCTTTGCCACGACCTATAAAGAATGTGGGAATGCCTTCAAGAAGATGTGATCTTCTAGAACATCATGAGGCTTTATCTTTGAACAAACAATATGGAACTCCTTCAGATGTTTATGTGGACATTCACATGGAAGACCATGAAACTTGAGCAACAAATGGATCAGTCCAGTCTTGAGAACATATGGCAAGTCCTCATTAGGATATTGGATGCACAAGCTTTCATAGGTGAAATCAGGTGCAACCATTTCCCTCTTTCAAACCTCCTGACTGTCATAGTCATCTCATCCGTTCATCGGAACAAGATATACATGATAATCCAACCTTCTTCCCTATTCCTACTCTCAAAACTTACCTGCCTTATGCACATAGTTCTTCCACCTAACTTGTCCTCCATCTGTTCCACCATCATTCCTTCTTTATTCCTTCTCATTCTCACTTCTCACCTTAGCCATTTCCTCTGTTTCTCTCATCCCCTTCTCATCTTCACCTTGTTGGGCTATGATGTCTCTTTCATTTTTCCTCCTCCCTTTTGATGTTTATCAAATAAGGGGGAGAAAAAGGAGAAGAAATAGTACACCAGAAATTAAGATAATATAGAATTTGGGGGAGTTTCTCCAGATTCTTAGAGTTCATCTTAGGAGTCAGTGTTTACATTTTTTAATCTATTTGTGAGTATTTTGTTTTAATAAAATTTTTGTAAATGTTATTTATTTACAGCTTTATCTGTTTTTGTGTTTATCCTTATCTTCTTTACAACTTTATCTATTTATCTGTGTTGATATAATATTATTTTGATTGTCTTCACTAACAGCATGGAAAAGATAAACAAAAAAATATAAAACACACAAGACTTAAAAGACTTAAAAACCTGAACTAAAAGATTGAATACATCGTTGAAATGTGTATTGGTTAAACATAAAAAAGAAAGAGATTGTTAAAGACAAAATGGTCCATACGAACAAACGATCTCATGTTTTGAAGTTTAATCAAATAACATTGAAACAGGTTAAAAGATCAGGAAATAACCTAGGATAAAAACATAGATCCAAAAACCCAAACAAACAAAACTAGAACCTGAAACCCAAAACTTAGAAGTCATAGGAAAACACTTAGGCCCTAGGAAATAGAAAAACATCTAGGCTAGAACAACCAGACGCTTGACTACATGATGTCTTGTCTAAAAGTGTACGAGAGAGCTGAGTTAAATGTTCATTGCTTAAGATACTTGAACCAGGTATTTAACTTCTCTCAAAAAATGAAAACAAGTCAAGACAGGGCCTTCGACTAAAACAACCAAAAGACTTAACTAAAAGATATAAGAAAACTTGACAAAGCTAAACGTTACATGCTTACAAGGTACATATAAACTCATTTATAATCGTGTGAAGATTATAGTGGAACCCTCTACGGAGAAGACTGGACATAGCTCAGTTGGAGCGAACTAGTATAAAATCTCTTGTATTATTCTCTCTTCTCTTTGCTAAACGATCCTCTTAGAAAACCTGCAGTTGAGCTTTTTATTTGAAAATATAAGAACTTCCAAACTAAATGATCCTTTACTTTTAAGAGGAATTTCTTACAAACGCTGCAGTAGAAATTATTCTTATTAGCACGCTGATCTTTATAAAGCTTTTATTTTACGTTAAGCGTTTAAGCCTTTAAAAGAATATCTCACTCGCTTTACAATGTGCTATACCATGAGGGTTGCGAAAACGTTTTCCATAAACACTATTCAACCCCCTCCCCCCTCCCTTCTAGTGTTTTTCAGGTACTTCACTTATCAATAGAATATTCAAAGTCCAAGCCCAATTAATCCTATATAAAGAGACCCAGGGAGGAAGAAATCACAACTCATTCATTCTCTTAGACTCTTCCACTAAAAGCAATCATCCACCACTCCTTTCACTTTTATTTTACAATGTATTCCACTCCATTCATGGAGGGTGTACCATCCCAAAAATACAGTGTAAAACCATATAATAGAATGATCACATATGATAATATTACAGCTCAGTTCTTACAAAAGATAGGACGTACGGTTGAGGCCGAACGACCTTACAAAAAGACTAGAAAATTAAAAACCGAACGCCATAAGTAATTCTGACTGAACGGTTTACAAAAGCCTATATCGAACGGTCAAAACAAAAGCAAAGGGAAAAAGGTGATCGAACGGTCACCTTACTATCAGACTACTATTGACCGAACGGTTCTACTGCTCGGTCTTAACTTCTACCTCTACTAAGTTATCTTCCTCCAACGCGTCTTCAAATGCTTCTTCCAGCAACTCTTCTCCTTCTGCTCCCACCCACAGGGTGATCATCGTAATGACAAAGACGAACGAACGGGAATACATGATAAGACATGAAATAGGGTAAGCTTATGTAATTTAATTCATGTATAAACATATATTTCACACAATCAATCAAACAAGATAATTCATCATTCGTTCATGCAAAGCTTAATACTAGACTGACAGTCCGGACTGTATGAAATCTGTGTAGCTACGACGTTCGTGCACCCGGGTGATGTAGTAACTAGGATACCCTCAACAGCTGCCACCCGAGGTTAGTCCTATCTGTCCAAATTAACCATAAGGACTAGGACCTCCTGTCGTTCCCACACATGACTTACCCTCCTCTACGTGAGGACGAGTAATCACGGAACATCAGGATGAACCGCCAGCTTAGCATGCCCACATTCATACTTTACCAAATCCAATATACATTCATGAGTCATTCCTCCCCGGAACGCTCGTCCATAATCCAAAACATTTCATCCATATCATATTCTCTTCATCTTTCATTATCAATCATCTCAATTTCATCTTTCATTATCAATCATCTCAATTTCATCTTTCATTATCAATCATCTCAATTTCATCTTTCATTATCAATCATTTCAATTTCATCCTTGTACCAAGATTATTAAGGACACCAAATACCGAACGTTAAATCCTAACTCAGAACGAGAACGAACACTTGGAGCGAGACAGAGAGGTCTCCAGTTCCAGAATAGATTAAGACCGAGAGGGTTACTATCAGGTTGAGAAAGAAACCGAGTACAACTATATATCACAAGAACGACTAGAACGAACGTTACTTACAAAGTGAGCCAATTAAATGAACTGACTCTTAAGAGCTCAAACCGAACACCGCAAAGACCATGCCAAGTGCTAAGACTCTAGGCTGAAACCAATGAATACGGACACTTCAAAGAATAATACTTAGAAGAATTCACATGATTAAACCGTACGCTTATAAATACTTAGCTTATTTGAATTTAGATCAAGAAATCCGAATGCCAGTCAATGACCGAGCACGGTAAAGAGAAAACTCTATTGAAGTTAGACGAACGTTATTTTCATCAAGATAGATTATAAAAGAAACGAGTAGGAGCGCTTGGTGTAAGACCGAGCACTACTCAGTACGAGCGCTTGGTGTAAGACCGAGCACTACTCAGTACGAGCGCTTGGTGTAAGACCGAGCACTACTCAGTATGAGTGCTGGGTGTAAGACCGAGCACTACTCAGTACGAGCGCTTGGTGTAAGACCGAGCACTACTAAACTTATATTAGAAGGTTTGATAAATATAATAAGATACCATTTGGAGTAGGGTTTAAGAACAAACGAAAATATACAAATACATACATATATATATATATATATATATATATATATATATATATATATATATATACTTAAGTTTATAACCGAATACCAAGAAACAACTATGCTTGGCCGAACGCTCATGCACAGTATCACTGAATCCGATTCCAACCAAGTTCACTAGAAAAACCGAACGGTCAAGGACCGTTCAGTGACGAACGTACACTTTCATAGGGGAAATTTCATACTAGAATTATTTATATTCAACTCATTTCTCAACATATATCTTCATAATTTCATACATTCATATCATAGTCAATTTCCATACTTCATAAAATCAAGACATAGCAACCATCATATTTCATATAATCAAACATCGCAACGATCATGCTTCATTTTAATTTAACAACTCCACGAACGTTCATGCAATACAGCAACATACAAATTAAATTAGATAAGCTTCCCTTACCTCTGAGCGTGACCGAACGTCCACAGAGGCAGAATACAATTCACCACTACCAGTTCTTCTACCCTCAACGCTCGACAATTATCCAACTAAACCAAGTAAAACCAAAACACTCTCAGAACCAGTCATTTGGAGAATGGTGATCAACACATGAAACCAAAACTGGGTTTTCATGTCTAGGAAAACGAACGACAGAGTGAAGAGAAGGACTTACCAGCTCAGCTTCACAAACCAAACAGTTTATCTGAAAGCTCTTGACGCAGGAAGTGCTTCTACGGTGTCAGAACGGAGATCGGAGAAGAAACAGTGAAGATTTCGTAGAGAGAAGATGAAGGAGATTTAGAGAGAAGGAGGAGAAAATGAAGTTCCAGAGTTTGGAGGAGAGGTTGCATGCAGAGAATGGCGTGGATTTCTGAAACTCAAAGTTTTCCTTCCAACGTCAAAAATGAGCGTCCGCTCATCTGCCGACACCTGCCTTCCACTATCTGATTTCCAGATCCTCTTCGCTTGACACCTGGCGTCCGTCATCTGAGTGTCGAGCCCCCCTCTTGACACGTGAACTCCACTAAAACGAATCCTGAGTGCGTTTTAAATGGGCTATGACAAAGGGCTAAGCTTCTAGGGCTATTCCACTTTAATTTCGTTATGGATTCTAAGATTAAGTTGAATTAATGTATTCGTTTCTTTTGATTATTGATTTGAGTTATTCTTCTTCTATGTCTTTCATCTCTCAACCACGATAAAAGCAATGATTTTTGCATCATAAATTGTTTGAATCTACATATGCATATTGATGATATGAGTTCAAGGGTTTCTAGGTTTGATTGAGAATGTACTTCGACTGAATTTTGGAACTTTCATATGATTAAACGAGTTTTTTCTTCTAATTGAGAATGTACTTTGATTGGTGGTAAAAATTTCAATTAAAATTAATTGAGAATTTACTTTAATTAATTAACTTTTAATTTGGTTAGGAGATTTAAGAATAGATATGATTAAACATAAAAGGATTTGATTGAGAGTGTACTTTGGTTGAATTAATTATGAATAATCTAGAAAGGTCTTGTATTTGATTAAGAATCTACTTTGGTTAATTGTATAATCGCCCTCAAGTTAATTTAGAACGTACTTAATCAATTTGAAACCAGAACAATGATCAATTAAACAATGATCGGTGAATAACCGATGATGAATCTATCTTGGAAAAAGAATGGAATTAGCCTATTTCATTATAATTGTTTCTAAATTTCTCATTTGTTCTTCAATGAACTCACGACATTCTTCAACATCAAATTCATTCGGATAGATTTTCATTCTTATTTTTAAGCATTGCATAATATTTACTACCTTTTTCAGAGTCTTCACAAGAAAGTATTGAAAAACAATTCCGTATTCGTTGGAAAACGATTCAAAATTACTTTAATCCTATCTACTTTCTTTATTACTAACTTCACAATACTAAAGTTGTCTTGTAAAGTAGTATTAATTTCATAGCTCTAAGGAGAGCCTATCATACATATACTTGGTCAGAAACCGTTCTTGCATTAAGAGAATAACTTAGTCATGTACAGTAAAAGACCGGTCTAAGAAGTGACCCAGTTGCAACGATCACTAAACTCAGTGAGAAGAAAGAAAACGAAATGACTTCATTTTCCTTATCCATGCAAAAATTTGACAATGCAGATAATGCAAAACGTTAAAAGATAAGAAAATGAAATGGAAGTATATAATCATGGTCGCTACCTAACTGTGATAGAAGAAAAGAACAAGTGAGAAAGAAAATGCTGAAGTTGTTGGCTGGATTCACAGTTTGCCATTATTATGCCGGAACTCTACAGTCACATGGAATTTTCTTGTTCTGAAATTTCAAGGCTGACCTAGCCTCGAAAACCATGAGACATCAGTCTATGTGGTTTGAACTTGATTATGTTTTGTTGCCTCGTCAGGTACAAGATAATTAGATAAGACCTAATAAAATCTCACCATCTTTGCGCACATGGCATGACAGGTTCATGGGACCTTCATTAATTTTCTTCATTCTGAATGAGACTCTGAAGAACTTCCATACCTATGTGCAAGAAAAGAGTCCACGATAGCTGCAGCAGATCTTGCTATGTCGTGGCCAAGATCCAAAACCAATGTGTAACTTAAATGAATTGATTTCAAGTGGATGAATTAGAGGTTATAGTAAATTGCCTTAACCTTCCGCCAAAGTAATCTATTTCGTAGCCTCTCGTTTAGGGCATTAATGCCACCGATACTCTCTCTCCAACAACACCGCATTAACTCTCTCATAAAGGCAGCCAACCCTATTAACTCTAATAATAAATAATAATTATAATAATACAAAACTTTATAAATAAAATACTACTAGGTTAACCAATATAACAGTCCGTTGGTTTTCAATGTTGGATGAAATGAACACTTCAATTCCAAGTGAGGTTTTGGTTGTTGATCCCATAAATTGTGAAGCGGCACCATGTGAATGATCCTAGTGCTCCTAATTACTTCATGACAGAGTTTGCATGTGAGTGCAAACTCAAACCTGCTAAAATACATCCATCAAATATAATCATCAATTAGCTGAAATTTTATTTTCAATGACTTCTTTTTATTTGTGTGTCACGTTGTTAATGAAGGATATTAAAGAAAAATCTTTACTTTTTAAATGTGATTAGTAAAATTAAATTATATTAATTCAATTTTTAATAAAAAAAAATTAATTAATTTGATATGCATTTGAGTGGAGAGAAAATTTGAGACAGAGAGCAACATAACAGACTTTGACCGTTGGGAGACAAGACTATTCTGGGCCATGCTAGAAGGAAATGACGTTACTTCAAGCTCGTTTATGGCATTAATATTGAGTTATAGAAATGTAATTTTTAATTCGATCCAATTATAAAACTAAAAAGATTATTGAGACTAATTTCTTGGTCAAATTGGTCCAACAATCCAATTGATCCATGTTAAAGCACTGGTATATATCGGTAAATTAGAAGAAAAAGGGTAATATATATCAGTAGTATTTTCTTAAAAAAAACAAACACGTTTACTTTATGAATGTGTTAATTAAAGGGTACTTATCAATCTTAAATATTAATTTAATATGTATCCCGTATATTTATTATCTGTCATTTTTGTGAAAACAAATTAAAAAACATATAAAATTAGTATATAAGTGATGATCCTATAATAATTATTATTATTTTTAAGATGGATATCTTAAAATAAGAAAAATCCATCTCATTCCTACGTGTAATTGACAATAACAACATTTCAAGGACATGGTTAGGTATACTCTTCCATCCGCATACAAAATATTAGTTTTATTTTATAAGACTCTGATATACAAATTAATAAGTATTATTTCTGTTTGTTTAATTAGTGAACTTCAGTTGTTGTCAATTATTTTTTTTATTTAATTTTTAATTAATTTAAATTTATGTATTTATAATAAAATATAAATATAAAAATAAGAAATCTTATCACTATTTCATTAGGATGAAAATTTTATATAGCTTTTATTTACACATAAAAACCTTAAAAAATAGATAAAAGAGAAGCAATGAAGTACTCTATTTACAGTAAACAAATTAGATTCCATGCTTCTTCTTTTTATATAGAAATCATGTCTCAAAATCTAATAAGAAGGAATACTTTAATGTCTTTTAATTCAAGAATATAATTTTGGTTAGCAGTGCGAAACCTTATGCTATATTTAATAAAAATTAAAACAATAAGTCATTTAAAGATAATTTGACTTAGAAATTAAAACTAATATAACTATTTTAAAATATCAGAGTTTGTCTTAAATTGTAGGAACGTTTTTTCAAGAAAATATAACTTTAGGAAAAAATTAATGTTAGTAATAAAATAAGTTAATTTTTAATCTATTTAAATGGGTCTTAAGAAAAAGGATCTGATTGTATTAAGAAGAAAGAGTTATCGTATAAATTTAGAAATATAATACAATAACTTTTTTGTTATTATTGTCATAAATTATTTTATAAATTGTCTTACTGTTTTAATTAGTACCAATAATGAATAAGAATAAGGATACGAAATAAGAAAAAATTAAAATTTATTTTTTACTAACTCACATTTTGTTAATGAATATTAACTTATATTCGTAATCATATTTAAACTTTTGTTTTCCAAAATTTAGTGAGCTTAAGGATGGAAGGGAGTGGATTTCCAGTAAACTTTTGTTTTCACATTAATGTGTGAAGAAATGAGATGAGAAGATGGAGGCAGGCAGTGGACCCACATACACTATACATGTTAAAAACAGAAAGAAAGACAATTTACATAAATGCAAAGGCTTCCAATCATTCTTTCTTCAGAATTCACCTTTGTAGTTAAATATGCGTGTTGAATATGATCACTTAATCATAAAATTATTATGCAAGCTAGAACTGGTCAAACATGAACCTATTTCGTGCCTTATATACTTAATTTTGGCTAAATCACAATTAATATTGCAAAACTTTACATTTTTATTAGTTCACGTGATATTTCATTTATAAAATCGTCATGGTTGTTATATAAAAAAAATTCACTAGTTCAAAAAATTATTGAAATTCGCTTAAGAACTTACAATTTTAAGAAAAATAATTTTTTAAAAGTCAGGTCACATTTATAAAATTGTTCACAAAGCATAGATATCATTTGTAAAATAGTTCAAGCCTATATTTTTATTGTTCGAGTATAAGTTTCAATTTTAGAACCAAAACCTATATTCTAAATTTTTGACAATGAACTTTGATTTACTTAAAAAATCGAAGGTTATTTTCAAACTAGGTAGAGTATTGGTTTCTACTATTCTTTCTCTATTTCCATCATTCTTGCCTATTTTCATCCTTCACCAGTGCAGCGAAGGGCTTTTACCGCGGTTCATTTTCACTATACGTCGCGGTTCTTGAACCGCGGCATATTCAGCCGCGGTAGTAAGTCAGACACTTTATACCGCGGTTCGAACCGCGGTATATAGGCTGCGGAATATGCCGCGGTTGTCTAGGGAACCGCTGCCTAAACCCTAAAAAAAATTTAAAAAAAAAAATTAAAAAATGCACTATATGCCGCGGTTGAACCGCGGCATATAGGCCGACGAATATGCCGCGGTTAGTGTCAAAACCGCGGCCATATGTCTCGTTTGTAAAAAAAAAACGAAGCACTATATGCCGCGGTTGTGGTTAGAACCGCGGCATATTCCCCTGTAGTTTTTTAAAATTGCAGGTCTGTTTTTGTGATATCCATTACCACAAAAACAGACCTGCATATAAAAACATTTACAGAAATTCAATTTCAACATAACAAACACATGTTCAAATGTATTTCAACATCAAATAAAGTAGAGAGTCTAAGAAAATTCTATCTAATCAAATGCATTGTTTAAATCTAAATCTAAGAGCTATTGTATAATCTAACTATATACTTCGCAGCAGCGTTCCTAATGAATAGTAGTGACTTCTCAGGAACTGGTGTAGTAGTCTTGAATCTCTGCAAAAGACAATTCATTTTAATTAGTGTATATGAATTCAACATTTGTTAAAAAATCAAAATTTGTTAAAGTTAAATATTACCGTTTCCCAGCTTCTTGTGATGTGAGAACGAACAATATGGGTCATCCAATACATTACATAGTATCCACACTCATATGACCCATTTTGTCTGTTACACTACAATATATCATCACAGTTGATAATAGTTAGTGAATAACATTTGTTATAAAACAATTATAACAAAGTCAGACTTTAGCATATGTCAAACCTTGAGAGAAATCCAAGCAATCTTTCTACTCTTAGCAATTGATCTCCCGTCCATCATCATACTTGCTGGAATAGAACTGTATATAAAAAAATGTTTTAGCATTCAGTTATATAACAAAGAAAGTCCAAACATTGAGGTTCTTACCAATCAATTGCTTGTCTGAGTTGTGTGGGAGGAGGCCTGTGCAATGAGCAGAACCACAAAGCATAGTTGTCTTGCACAGACATAACAAGAAGTTGCCAATGGCGCCTGAAATTCATAATAACGTAACTATTAAATATTAAAATCACATATGGAACATTATTATGTTAACAAAGTTCACTTACCCGGATATATAAGGCAAAAAGTATATTTTCTTGCCCCTTCCAAAACTTCTTATCAGACTCATGTTGATATGGTCAAAATCATTTGATTCATGAATTTCTTGGGGATCAATGAATCCATAATCATCAGAACGCCCCAACTTATTAGCGACCCCAAACATATACCTGAAATCAAAAATTAACTTTGATATAAGGATACTTGATATATAAATCAATTTTATATATAAATAATTGGTCATAGACTTACATCGTCCATAGTTGAATAATTGAAATATTCAACTCTTGTGTTCCCGACGCAAGCTCACGGACATCTTGGCTATTAAGGTATATTGGGACCTCAGAGCCATGCCCAAATACATTAGCATCATACTGAACCTCCAAAGGCTTATCATCAAGGATGTCAGCAAGTAGATGCAATGAAGAAAGAGGGTCATCCTCAGATAGAGGAATCTTCTGTTGTTCCTGCGTCTGTTGTTACATGAAAAGATAAGATAAGTTTTGACATCAAAAACCTTTAAAATTGAGAAGTGTAAAGAAGAATTTCATACCGAGGGGTCAGAAACTGGTTTAACCAAAAATTTAGGCCAAGTGATAAACGACTTATATGCTTGTTCCACAGTGAAAATCTCTTCCGTGGACAGTGGAACCGAGGCATCTGGCATGATCATTTCATCCACTGAGACCTTCACCTCATCCTCTAATAGTTGCATACCATGACATACAGTCGCTGACCTAAACTCTGTTCCACGAGCTACCAGCACCATCTCATCTTCTTCTAAAATGTATAGCAGACATGGACTACCATCGTCCATGTCATCCTCTGGGATGGCTGATGCGGAACAACTTCCTTTGCCGCTTCTCCCTGTCAGAGTAAATGTTAGATTATACAAGAGATAGAAATAATTGCACATAAATGTTTATTAAGTTTACCTGTGGGAGGGGGAGGGACCACATGTTCCTCTATAGGAGACTGCATCGGGCGCATGCTCTGAAACTGCTCCTGGTAGAGCATCTGGAATTCAGCCCTCACCTCGGCCCTGATCTCCTGCATAAGGTCTTGTCGGACCTTTTTTGTGATCTCTTCTGTCATCCTTTGTGTATCGCTGTACGAATATGAAGGCTGACGAGAAGAGCTCCCAAAATAATCCGTAATGCCTACTCCAGGACCTGCAGCACGTACACGTCCAGGGTGCTCAGGTCGTCCAATTGCAGCAGCAAGAATATCCTGGCGACCCTCTGGAGTGAATTGGCCTTGGGAGCTCTGCTCAACCAAGGCGTCCTGTAACATTACAAAACACCATTATTCTTTAAATAGTTTAATGTAGTATGTATAATGACAATATTTATTATTTTAGGAACAGTGATAACTTACAATTTTTTCAGAAATCTCTCGTGCAGTGTCGGAAGAGTAGGTGCCCGATGGTCGCATACGGGCCAACTTCCATTTCTCATGTCTAGACGGTGGAGAAGGAGGCTGAGGAGGGCTACCACTCTGAGATGGTGGTATAGCATCTGCCTTTTGCTTGAGGATTTTCTCCTCAAGCTTCCTATACCCACCACGAGATAATAGGTGGGGGTTTTTGTTCTTAGCACTTGTTCCTTGTGCTTTGCTTCTAATTGCCTGTCACATACACATTAATTAATGAGTTCATATGATATATATTTGTTAATGAGGAATTGAATAATATGAACTACACTAACCTGCCATTCCTCTGACATCCGACTCTCTTTAAAAACCCGCCAAGTCTCCTCATCAATGGACTTATATGCATTACATGGAGTTTTATGTTTAAGGTGTCCAAAGATGTACCTTGATGTCAACTTGCTTTTAAAGTTTCTGAAATTTTCTGCAACAGTTGACAAACACTTATTTCTAAGTGTTGGGACATTTGGAATGTCAAATGTCATCTGAAAAAAACATAATAAAGTTGTATTAGTACAAAATTATCAATATAAACAAATTATAATTCAAATGCTATTAACTAACTTACCAATATATCTTGCCAAATAATGTTCCGATCACCCTCGGACACATGATCAAAAGATGGAATGAGAATGCTAATCTTATCACGTGCCACTACTCCAAGGTATGATCGGAAGTCATCTGCATAGGGGCCAGTTGCCACACCCGTGGTGACATTCACATTCACCGGAGTTCTTTCACCACTATTTTTCCTGATTAATAGTTGTTTCATCCTAGTGGGTCCTCTAGTGGATCTGGGTGGGGGAGCCTCATCCCCTGAAGAATGTGGATGATCAGCCATATATCTGTCAAAATAAATAACAACATTAAATTTTCTTTCAAGACTTATGTAATATCATATAAATTAACAAAACATGTAATAGTATCCAAATTGAAAATTCATACATAAAGATATGGATTCATCATATGTATATTCCCTCATCATGATCTGACCGAATTGCATGTACATCATCGTCAACTACAGATTGGTCATCCAACTTTGTTGTAGTTTGAAATGAATGGTTGTCAGCAATATCAATATTAATTAGATTGTCTTCGTTAACTTCAATTTGTTTTTTGCCTTGAAGAGCAACATACCAATGGTCAGACGAAGGATCTTTGACATAAAAAACTTGAGATGGTTGATGTACCATGATAAACGGTTCGTCTCGATAACCCACCTTGCGAAAATCAACCAGTGTCATACCCGAGTCATCTATTTTCACACCACTCTTATTGTCAAACCACTTACACTTGAACAATGGAACGGAAAACTTGGTGTAATCAACCTCCCATATCTCTTCTATTATACCATAATATCTCATTGATCCAAGTACAGGAGATTGATCTTTTGATGTGGAAAATTGAAGTGACTCAGCTTCTAAACTGACTCCACTATTTTGTACTGTGCTTTTATCATCCAAAGTCTTCGTATAGAATGTGCAATTATTGACTTCATAACCTGTACAACACACGACATCAAACTTCAAACCATTTGCAAGCCACAATAAAGTTTCAGAAGAATGTGGCTCTTTGTCAATTTCAGATTTGAACCAAGACATAAATGTTTTGTTATGCTCCATCAATTGCCATTTCTCTGATTGTCTTGGATTTTTATTCTTAACAATGGCTTTGTGTGCTTCCAAAAAAGGGATCACCTCATCTGTGTTGTTCAATATATAAAGATGCGCTTGCAACAATTCTTCGCGATCTTTTGTCACCACATTGACACCTCGGATGCTTTTACTTGTAGAAAATTTATTCAACCATGCTGTGCGAGGAACTCCTATTGGATTCGTTGATGTCATGTAATCTGAACAAAACTCGATACTTTCTTCAGCAATATACCTTTCAATCATCGAACCTTCAGGATGATATGGATTTTTAACGTACCCTTTCAAAATCTTCATATAACGCTCAATAGGATACATCCATCTTAAGTATACCGGTCCGCACAACTTGATTTCTCTAACCAAATGAACAAGTAAATGTACCATGATGTCAAAAAAAGATGGAGGGAAAAACATCTCTAGTTGACACAAGATGATAACAATCTCGCCTTGAAGTTCATCTAACTTTGTAGGATGGATGGCTTTACTACATATTGACGAGAAAAATGAACACAACCTGTTTATGGTGTGCCTAACATTTTTGGGCAAAATTCCACGAATAGCCACCGGTAACAACTGTTGCATTAAGACGTGACAATCGTGAGACTTCATGCCAACAAGCTTTAAGTCCTGCATTGACACTAAACTCTTCATATTTGAAGAGTATCCTTGTGGTACTTTGATACTCTTTAAACATACACAAAAACTTATCTTCTCTTGTCTAGACATTGTGTAACATGCAGGGGGCAAATAAGTACGTTTACCAATCTCCTTCGGTGCCAACTCTTCTCGGATATTCATGTCAACCAAATCCAAACGAGCATTCACTCCATCTTTTGTCTTTCCCTGAATGTTGAGTAATGTACCAATCAAGCTATCACACACATTCTTTTCTACATGCATCACATCTATGCAATGTCGAACATCTAACTTTGACCAATATGGAAGATCAAAGAATATTGATTTCTTCTTCCAAGGGGTCGTTACAGATGACTTCTTCGATGTTTTCCCAAATACATGATGTATTTTATTAACTTTTTGAAGAACTTCAAGGCCAGTAAGTGGATTTGGTGCTTCGTCCCTCTCTTGATCTCCATTGAATGCTTTTTTTAACCTTCGATATGGATGATTACGTTTTAGAAATCTCCGATGACGCAGATACACCGTCTTTCTTCCATGTTTCAATTGATGAGCTGCAGTGTTTTCTTCACATATAGGACACGCTTTATGACCCTTGACACTGTATCCTGACAAATTACCATAAGCAGGAAAGTCATTAATGGTGCAAAATAACATTGCACGCATCATAAAAGTCTCTGAAGCGAATGCATCAAATATTTCAACCCCGTCAACCCACAAAACCTTCAAGTCTTCAACTAGTGGGCTTAGATAAACATCTATGTCATTTCCAGGCTGCTTTGGACCAGATATCATCATAGATAACATCATGTACTTCCTCTTCATGCACAATGCAGGAGATAAGTTGTAAATTATCAATATAACTGGCCAACAACTGTCATTGGTACTCAGATTACCAAATGGGTTCATTCCATCAGTGGCTAAACCAAGCCTAAGATTTCTACACTCTTTACCAAATTCGGGGAATTGTCGATCAATATTTTTCCATTGCTTTGAATCAGCTGGATGACGAAGCAGCCCGTCAATTTTTCTCTCATCTGCATGCCATCTAAGATTTTTAGCATCTTTGGGATTCGCAAACAAACGCTTAAGTCTGGGCACTATTGGAAGGTACCAAACTACTTTCAAAGCAGATCCATTTTTTTCTATCTGACCATTATCTTCACTATTGTTTTTTGACTTGTATCGTGATAAGCCACATTTTGGACACTTTGTCAAAAATTCAAACTCTTTCCTATACAAAATGCAGTCATTGGGACAAGCATGTATCCTTTTATACTCCATACCCATTGGACAAAGAATTTTCTTCGCATCATAATTACGAGTGGGCAGTGTATTTCCATCTGGCAACATTTCATTCAACAACGTCAACAGTTCTGTAAAACTCTTATCAGTCCATCCATTGCTCGCCTTCAAATTCATGAGCCTTAACACCGCTGACAAACGTGTGAACTTAGTTGAACCGACATACAAAGGTGTTTCTGCATCAGTCGACATCGTCTCATACACATGAGCTTTGGCAAAATTTTCTGCTCCAACATCGCGGATCATGTCCTCCAATTTGTCTTCATCCGGTCGATCTTCTTCCATGGTGGAATCAGTAACATTTACACTTTGAGAGTCAGTGGGAAAATCCATTTCTTCGCCGTGCCAGATCCATGTTGTATAGCATCTTAGAAAACCATCACATATAAGATGTTCTCTAATTTGAGTTGCGTTCAACTTTCTCCCATTCAAACAGTTCACACAAGGACATCTAAACTTCACTTCATCATCAGTTCTCCCCTCATTACGTTGCGCAAATTGTATAAATTCCTCTACACCTCTCTCGTACTCAGCACTAATACGTGGTAAATTAATCCAATTTCGATCCATATTCCTAAATATTACATAAATAATATTTTAAGGTTTATAAATAATACAAGAACTACAACACACATTACCAAAACTATAGCAAAAACCATACCATACATTACCAAAACTATAACAATTTCATGCATTATCAAAATTAAAGCAAAAATTATACCATACATTACCAAAACTATAGAAACTTCATACATTACCAAAACTAATGAAGAAATAACGTTAAGAATGCAAAAGGACATAAATACCTGGAAGAGGAACGACGGCGGTGAGGGTGAAAAACGCAACGAAATCACGATTTTGATCGGCTAAAACTCGTTTTTATCGTCAAAAATGAATAATGACCGAACAATTCTGAGTTTAAACGGTGAAAAACGCGAAATCTGAGGTGATGGGTGGTTCGGAGGAGAAGAAACGCGAAAGAAAACAGAGAACGCGCGAGGAAGACGACACTGTTCCAAGTTTTAATTTTTAACTCTGAACGGGGGAATCTACCGCGGTTCACTACTTAACCGCGGTATAAAAGGGGAATATGTCGCGGTTTCACGTCCAACCGCGGCATATACTAATTTAAAAAATTATCAGAAATGGCATTTTTGAAATTATTTTCAAACTATATGCCGCGGTTCAGCGGGCAACCGCGGCATATACCTCGAAATATTTCAAATAAACATTAAATTAATTTCAGATAGGAGAATATGCCGCGGTTGCTCGTAGAACCGCGGCATATACCCCTGAAACGTGTTCAACACAACTGTCTCCCCAACTGCCTTTCAGAGAATTTCAGAAGTTACAGGGGGTATATGCCGCGGTTCTCTGGGGAACCGCGGCATATACCCCCTGTAACTTCTGAAATTCTCTGACTGGCAGAGAAGTTGAGACGTTACAGGGGTATATGCCGCGGTTCCCCAGAGAACCGCGGCATATATGTTCGTTTTATTTACAAAACTGCCACCGCGCACCATTATGCTGCGGTTTTCGTTGAACCGTGGCATAATGTGCGCTGTAAAAACCCGATTTTTTACTAGTGCTTAGCTCACTTTTAAGCTTTTTTTTCTCTTTCTTCATGTTTTTTTATGTTGCGTTAAGGCTCGTTATGTTCTTCCTACCAAGGTACTTTGTGTTATTATTTGTGTTCTAGTTTTGTATTCAGTGGCATTGTTGTAACATGCATTTTCTTGGTTCCAAAATGTTTTGCATTGTTGTAACATGCATTTATATGTATTGAACTTTGAAAGATATTTGTGGATAAATACCAAAATCCTATGGTAATGTAAGTTTTCTAACAGATTTCGATGACCATAAATATGTCGGTAATGTCCTTTCAAAAACAATTACCAATGGATAACACACTAGTGGAAAAACAGTTTATCACGTCAAGCGTTCAACGTCTAACCACTAAATAGCCAACGTTAAAAATGATCAGTGGCAATTTTGTAAATAAATAAAATTATTGAACGTCGTTTAGAATTATAATTCGACGTAAAAGGATATAAAATGTCGAATGCCTCAGCGTTAGACGTCAAAAGGCTAGTGAATTCAATAATGATTTGAGCGGGAGACTGAAAATTCATTCACTTTATCTTAGCACACGAGACCCTCTTCTCTACTCAAACTTTTCTTGAACGAAGTTTGAAGACCATTGTAATCTTTTTTTCATTTGATACAAATGCAGGTTAATTAACTACTTTAGGTATGATTTTCGTTTGTTTTCACCGATTATTTTCGTGTTCTTGTCCTTCATAGGCGCATTTTGTTTTCTCTCTCACTGGTGGCAACACTTTATTCCGATGAACCCACCTTTTTTGAAGGTTAGTTTTCGTTTTCGTTTTGAAGAACTTATTTGTTGAATTTGTTTGTTATTTTTTTTGTTGAACTTGTTTGTTGTTGTTTGGTTGAACTTGTTTATTGTTGTTTGTTTGAACTTGTTTGTTGTTGTTGTTTGATTGAACTTGTTTTTTGTTTGATTGAACTTCTTTGTTGTTTGTTTTTGTTATTTGTTGATGATCCTATATTACCGTTCATAGTTCTACTTTTCAGGTTTCGTAGACTTATAAAAAAGAATTACAATTAATTAAAAAAAATAAAAAAATTAATTAACGTCGTATATTGACAAAATTCGACGTTAAATTAACGCCGAATTTTTTTAATTCGACGTCAATTTAACGTCTCCTGATATGACGTCGTTCTCAAATTCGACGTAAAAGGCCCAAAATATTCGACGTTGTACGCTACTTTTGTACTAGTGAGGACCGTCAATAATTACTGACGGATAAAGATTGTTGATAATTACCAACGGTAATTAGTAATTATCTACGTAATTATTTACCGATAATGACCGACGAATGTTATCCATCGATAATCATGTGACCCGGTGCGGTACATTATCGATAGAATAATTCATCGGTAAATAGGGTTACAGATTCAACTGTAGTGAGCAACATTTCTTATCCACCACAATAAACCTAAATTTAATCAAATGCAAATAATCCAAACAATTCACACAATACAGTGACAATCAAATCCATATCATTAAAAACATAATTATAGTGTCATTAATACAAACATAAAAGTCTTAAAGTTAATGTACATAAACTAACAAAAGTCCTAATAATTAGCATCGTCATCAAAATTATTTTGTTCTTCTTCATCATGTTGTTGTTATGGAGGTGACTAGACTAGGGTGGGCTAGACTAGGGTAGGCTAGACTAGAGAGTGTCATTGCTGGGACGGTGTTAAGGTGGATTAAGGTTGTTGTACCATAGGTTATGCTTGTGGAGGCAAGGATCTCATGACCAGATTTTGGAGATTCACAAATTGCTATTCAGATAATCATAAGCATGATCACAAGCTTATATTTGTTGTCTTAAATCATCATAAGTATGATCACCACTACTGGATGTAGATGGATTGTGCTTCAATATACCTCTTCCAATAGTGTAATTGGCAGCAAGTTGTCATGCCCCATATAATCGCCCTTTATTTGTTTCGTTGACGACGTCCACCCAACATTGGCTTGCCTAACAAATTTAACGATCTGTAAAATTAAAATAAAATTACAATTTATTTAATTTTCTAAGTTATTCTTCAATTGTGCTCATGACCTTCATGTTCTTTAGGTTCCCTCCCTCATGGAACATTATAAGATTTAGGTACACGTGTTTTGATTTCTGAACTTGTCATAGATCCTTTGAATTAAAAATGTTCTTCCACAAGTTCTTCTAATATATGTTCAAGTAACAGTCCCTATCATACCCTCCATCTTGATGAGAATTTTTCCTCAAATTCATACCACTTGAAGATTCCTTATCATGTTCCCCTATTTGGAGAGAATTTGATTCGTCTACAAGACCTTACGCAGAAACAAAAACATAAACTAAAGACACAAATCTAAAATAATCAAAAATATAAATACTACTAAAGAGATTTGCTCTAAGTCTTATATTGACGGTAAGCTTTAAGTGGTAAATCTTCAACTCTTACCTTGGAGACTTCATCCAACTTGTGTATCATCTTACATTGTTTCCTCCATTCAAGCTCCTCTTCCTACATGCCAACAAGTTCTTCTCCATTTGTTGAAAAGGCTCAAAAGTTCATCTTTCCTTTCTAATTCTTAGTTATGTTTTAGTTGTGTGTTTCTTTTTCCATGCTTCTGTCTTTAACTCCACTTTTTCCATAATTCATGTCACCAAATGTGTGTTATTGTGTTCATCTAATTCCTTGCTATACATTCTACCCTAATTGAATCTACCTTTGTTAATTCTTGAACCACTATGACCGAGAGTGGTGTTGTCTTGCCCATCAACTTGTATTATGATCTCTTTAAGCAATTTGCATATGCGAAAATGATTAATTTTTTTGAAAATATCACTCTTAGGTCATTCAACAAATCTCTCACATTATCAATATAAATCGTGTTTTGGACAATCTACATTTTTAGTATGCATTTGAGCCAAGAAATCACAATAACATTACATTGCTTTTATGCCTTGTATAATTGATCATCACACTCTGTTTTCAATATTTCTCTATATACAAACTTATATTTGTTCTTAGATAACAAACTATATTAAAAAATTTCTCAAATTCTCACCTGAATGAAAATAGTATACAAGAAAAAAAAAAGGATGGTTTAATCATACAAATGGTCCTTTTTTCTAGTATATTTTTTCAAATAGGTCTCTCACTTATTTTTTGTCTCAATTAGATCTCTATTTTTGAAAAATTGAAGGAATTATGTCATCGCCGTTAGTTTCATACTAACATCGTTAAAGATGATGTCACGTGTCAATTTGTGATTTGTTTTTTAATTTTTAAATATTTTTTTAATTTTTTTAAATAAAAAAATTATCCCATGTCAAACTAACATTGTGCCACGTGCCAATGATAGTGTGACGTGGCACTAATAGTATCATGTGTCACTATCAGGCCACATATCATTGCATTAGTCTCAATTTGGTCCCTATATTTTTATTTTGTCTCAATTAAGTGCTATTTTTTTAAATATAAATAATTTAGGTTTAAACCCTCATTTGGTCCTCATATTTGTGCGTCAATCTCAAGTGGGTCCTCGTTTTTTTTTCGGTCTCAATCGGGTCCATAAACTTGTAAAATTAAGCCAATTAAGCCATCTTCGTTAAGTTTTCACTAACGGCGTCTAACTGTGCTAAGCTGTATTTTTTTTATATGACGTGGCATTGTATATTAAATTGAATGGGTGATTTGTTGTACAATAAAAAATTCCACGTGGGTGTGTTAAAACCCTCCCAGAATCGCCCCACCGGCCGCGTCGGCCTCTAGATCTTTTGTGTTGGAGCTTTTCCTGGATCTTTTGTGTTCTCCTCTCTCCCGTTCTTTTTTTTTTCTCTCTCTCTCTCACTGCTTATTGATGCTCTCAAGACTTTATCTATATATGCCTCTCTGATGCGACGGGTGCCTCCAATTTTCCGGCAAGCTTCAAACTTTCCGTGACCGGCTTCGATTTAGATTATTTTCTGGTATGAATCGTTTGCGACATCCCCTTTGTTGATTTAGAAATGCTAGATCTACTCATTGTGTCACACGTTCGATCTAAAACCTGGTTCCACAAGAGGAAAAAAAACCTCCCATCGTTTCCACAAGCACTTGTTATATTTCCCTCCCAATTTCGCAAAACTATATTGTAATTTTCGAATTGTACAGCCAGAATTTCTTTCCTTTTTTTAATTTATTTTTATACTTCCTTTATTGATTTGAAGGAAAGAGAATATTTTGAATTTGGGTTTTTGTTGAATTGTGGAGAATATGGATCGCGACTTAGGGTTTTGATTTGGGGCTTTTCTTGGATCTTTTGTGTTGTCTTGGTTGTAGGTTTGAATGGAGGTAGCGCGTAGAGATTGGAGAGGTTGGGTTTTTAGGGTTCTTCGTGATTCTGGGTTGGTGATGAAGGCGTGCGTGATGGTGAAGAAGATGATTTCATTGCTGCGATTTGGGTTGCAGATGAACTGCGCGAGGAGGTGATGATTGCGTGAGGTGATGGAGGATGGTTGTCCAATGAGATGAGCATGGTGGTTGGCCATGGCGGCGAAGATGGTGGGGAATGACATTGTTGTGGCGGCTAGCTTCTCCTAAAAAAATTTCACGAAATATAACACTGCCAACTCAGCATTTTAAGTGTGTACCACCTCATCACAGGTAGACGGCGTCAGTGATAACCTAACAGAGAATGCTTAATTGGCTCATTTTTACAAGTTTATGGACCCGATTGAGACCGAAAAAAAAAAACGAGAGCCTACTTGACTTTGGCACACAAATACGAGGATCAAATGAGGTTTTAAACCAATAATTTAAACAAAACTTAATTTGTATATAAATATTATACAAATATTTGTATTAAATATTTGATGTAACTATTTTTATAAAACTCTCATTCGTATATTTAAATAACATAATTAATATTTATATAATTAACTAAATAAGCTTGTTAAAATATTTAATAAAAATATCAATTTAATAAAAATATTTGTATAATATTTATATACAAATTAAATTTTGTTTGAATTTGGAGAGAGACAAAATTGTTTAATTTTTTAAAATATTAAGACTAAATTGAGGCAAGATAAAAATACAGGGACTAAATTAAGACTAATACAGTGACATGTGACCTAACAGTTGTCATTGTCACGTCATAATCACGTGATACAATATCAATTTGACAGGTGAGAGTTTTTTTTTTTACTTTTTTAAAAATATTAAAAAAAATAAAAATAATTAAAAAAATAGAAATAAAAACATGAATTCACACTTGATATCTTTTTAACGGTGTTAGTACAAAACTAAAGATAAAAACTTAATTATTTCAAATATTCAAAATTAAGAACCTAATTAAGGTAAAAAATAAATAAAAAATATATTTAAAAAAAGTCACCAAAAATGAACCATATGATTAAAACAAAAAATATCAAAACTAAAAACTATAGAATTAGACGAACTAGCTCTCATATAACAAAATCAAAGTAAACTCATGAAAATTATATTTTTTTATTTAAATATAAACATTAATTATATATATATATATATAATAAAAAGGTAAAAAAAAACACAAACCAAAAAGATACAAGACCCAAAAAGAGAAAATCCAAAACTAAAGCTCCAAAACAGAGAATTAAATACTCATATAATTCCTATTGAAAAAAAAAAACATAAAATGAAACTAAAATTGCTAGGGTTTTTAAACAAAAAGTTAAAACAGTATTAAGGAGAGGGAGCAGGATGCGATTAATTGTATGAAACGCATCTAGATGGTTTACATTTGAGTGAGGTTGATTCCATTTCATGTCAATTTAGACAGCTTGTACTGTGGTGGGTCCCCCTCCCATCATTGAGGAAACACAGATAGATTCGTTAGTCATCATATTCACATCTAAGATAATCTAATAGTTCTAATACTAATCATCATCATCTTTTTTCCCTGTTGTTCTCTGTTTTTGGTAGTGAAAGAAAGAACTGACATCTTTGACACAGCAAATTTCAATGTGAGTCAAACAACAGTAATGGTAACGCTATGTCTAGAAATTTCCAATTGCAAAATGTTTTGATTTTGGAGAGAGGTGATATGATAAGATGGAACTGGTATTTTATTTTTTTTACCCAAAAATTATTTTTTAATATTTTATATATGTTAATTCTAATTTCAAAACGATGTTATGTTTATGTTTTTTCTATGGCATAAATAAAAATTTGCTATTGATAAGTCACTTCAAAAGGCTACGATCATAGACAGCAATAAAAAAAATACAAACATATTTCTTTTCACTATCCACCTTATTTTCTTTGATAAAAAAAACTGCAGAGTAAATACCTGGCTTGTAAAAAATAGTTAATGTAGTTAATAAGATAACTAATTAAGAACAGTTAATTTAGACGTAATGAAGAAAAATAATAATTTAGAGATATAATTGACAATTGATAATTATTATGATGTGGACCATGACTTAATTTTAAAATAATAAGCTTTCTATGCAAAAAATAAAATAAAAAAATCTACTATAATAAAACTCATGGCTACTGCAAATCACAATATATATGCCATTGGATGGCTTACCATATTGGTGATGAAAATATTTTATTGTAAAGGCACATGAGTAAATTCAGCAATATTTGAAAGAAAAGCAATAAACCATTATATACTCACGGTAAAGAGAAAATTGGGAGATTTTTTTTTTTAAATTCTTGCTCTTCATTTTGTTTCCATGTTTTGAATTAGGTACACACTAAAACCTTTGTCCACAGGTTAATAGAAGATTTTTTTATATTGATTTATAAATCGATATTGATATAAAAGTAGAGTATAAAAAGTATTTAACTTTATATATTGGTTATGCAACTAGTTTAAAAGTTCACATTTATATTGGTTCAAGAATCAACTTAAAATGTTCCTTAAAAAATGAATGTTTTATATGTATGACATAAACTTTTTATATCAGTGTAGGAATCAACTAATATAAAAAAATGTCACTTTTTATTGATTGGAGCATTAATTAGTATAAAAAAATGTTACATTTTATACCAATTGAAACGTTAACCAATATAGAAAGTGACATTTTTTTTATACTGGTTGGAGTATTAATTAGTATAAAAAGTTTTATTTTTTTAATATCATATTTGTATGTTTTACCTACCACATATACAAATTTGCATAAAATTCATCAAAGAACAGTTTGAATAGTCTAGATAACATATAAAAATCTAATAATTATTATACTTCCTAACGTCATCAAATAATGATTATACATGTAGTATTTACATAATAACTTATAAAATACCTAATATCATCTTTTATAAACACTTAAAAGGAACGAAACTCAATTCTCACTAACTTTTATTAGGACCTCTTTTTCCATTGGACACGCATCATTGAATATCTACACAATGAACCGTTTGATCTAGCTTATAATGATAACTATTTAAGATGTTAATTAGTTATAAATTGTACACATTACCAAATTTCATGAGTCAATAACATTTGCGGATATAATTTTCTACATGTGTCTCATCAAATAATATCCACACTCAAAGCTCTCCTATTGACATGAGAACTACAAGATAAATTCATAGAATATCATAAACTTTATAATTATATTTTAATAGTCTGAAATATTAACTACTTAAAGTTGGGGTAAATTACAACTTCTTTCTAGAGGTGATATATGTTCCCTACAACCTCGAGTAAGTCTCAACCACTTAGTCAAAGTTAATTGTACATTAAAATTTGTGTCTAGTATGAAACTTAATAAAATTAAATTACATAACAACAAATGAATTATTGAAAAAACGTACACTATTAATGTATTTTTAATTGTCAAAGTGTCAGGTTTCTTTTGTAATGAACATAAAAGAATCACAAAATATCATTGAGGGAGAATTACTATCAACTTCTAGTGACTCCTACAACAATATTAGTGTCAAATAAGTTTTACATAAATATAATTTAATTTATAACATACTTACTATTGCAAATAAGGTATTAAGTCAACTTGTTTTTTTCCTTTTCAAAGACCTCTAATAGGTACTTTTGCACCTCTTGACCTTTATTTCCAACTCCTTGAATTGCAACAAGGTCAACAAATCCATATATGGGATCATTCTTTCTTTCACTGCATATATGATATAAACACCTTAAACATTGAAAACGAATAATGTTAAAATAACATATTGAATATATTCAAGTAAAATTTTGCTTAGAACCACCAAAGTTGTAATATTAATATACAAAACATAATAAAACAAATTTTATTATCATTTTGTTATTGTCAAAGATTTTTTATACCGATTCTAACTCTAATAAGTATAGGTAATCTTACAACATTTATAATTAGGTCATTCGCTTGTTATATTGAGTAGAGTATAAAAAATGACTATAAAAGAGTGT
The DNA here is from genome assembly GCF_029865625.1 of Vigna umbellata. NCBI lineage: Eukaryota > Viridiplantae > Streptophyta > Magnoliopsida > Fabales > Fabaceae > Vigna > Vigna umbellata. The sequence continues at coordinate 17,409,802 of NC_142166.1, forward strand.
TTTTGCAAGAGGAAAAAATGACGAAGAGCTTTTATAGGTTATTTACCGAACTTATGTATTTGTGATTTCCTTGTGGAATTCAATCATTTAACGTGTGATAGCTGAGGGGATCTGAACTAGGAACGCGAACTATTACCCGATAGAGAAAGAAAAAAATCTGAGTATGTATGCATGGCCTCCATTGCTTTTTCCCCTGAGCTGTCTCCATACGTGGACAAGCTTCCAAAAAATAATTCATCTAAGTTTGCTTTCATTCGTATTCAAGGAACTGTCTCATTCTTGCAATATATTCCAAAACACAACACGATGCATATGCAGGAGAAGAGAAATGACGATAATTCGAGTATTTGCTAGCACCATGGCATTGGTCAATGCTGAATTCAATCAACTCATCATTTTCCTTACCCTCTTTCAGTAATTTCCAGCTTATTCCAGGTGTCCCTCCACGTATACACACCAACCATCAGCCACACAAAAGAAACCCCAACAACACAACGTTCTCACCCTTATTAGCCACACAATCACGAAAGCCAAAATCATTCACCACAATTATACATTCACATATTCATAGACAAAAAAATCAAGCAAACATATACATATCTTCTCTGACGCAAATGATAAGCACTTCTATTCACATAGCTACACGTATGAATTTTAATCATAAATTATTTCGTCAGGTAACGTACCACTTACAAAAATAAGGACCCTACGAAACCCTTCTCTTTAAGCAGTTCATGTTTTTTTTTTGCCAAATCATCCCTAATGCATGATTGGTTGGTAGACCTTCATTTTACTCATCATAAATTTATTAATATAATTTGCATCACTAAAACATGACATTAATTTACAAAATCTTAAATTTCCATTTACTTTGATTAATTTTTTATTAACATCTGTATATATTTCACAAAATTAGTATGTTATTGAAAACAAAGTTTTGCACATTGTTGATGAGTTGAATAAACACGTAGATGGTCGTTGGCGTAAGGAATCAAAATTTTCCGTACAAATTAGAAAACATTCATGAACTTGACGATGAAAAAATGCTGTAACCGAGAAGGAAATATATATATTTTTTGACGTCTGATGTTTGTTCTTTAAAACAAAGTCCAATGGAACACATTTAACATAAGTACACACACAATTTATGTTGTTTGTGGCTGTAACATCATTTTAAACGCACTTTTACTAAAAGCGCGGATAAAACCTTTTTCAACTTTGTCAACTTTCAAAAGTGAAGGCTGTTGAATCCAGCTTAGACACACTGTAATCAATAATTGCTTCCAATTAATCTACTCTAATCCCTAAGCCAAAATCTGTATGTTATTAGCATTACTTATAAAACACGCACAAAAAATATTACATAATTTAAATAAAATATATTTTAAAATTATAATGATTTAATAATTTGTTGTATATTATTAAAAAATGAATTTAACTTTAAATCATTCTTATAAATACTCTTATGTCGAGATAAATATATTACATACGTGAAATTAAATATTTGTAGGTAATTTAATAATGATCTTCAAAATGGAAACACAATAAATTTTACTAAAATGAATTCAGAAAACATATTAAAAACCGAGATCTAATTTATTCTCATAGAACCGATTTGTGATGTGAAGATGTTTTTTTATCGGCTTGTGATGTGAAGATTACTACCATTTTTAAAAAATTTACTAAATTAACTTTTTCACTTGTCGACATATAAATTCATTAATAACTTTTTATCATGGACAAACTTAACGAAAAAGACAAAGTATTAGCATTCTAAATCAGTTTTAATCATATTGCTGCCTTTGTGTATAGAGTTAGGTTACATTCCAATTAATCTGCTTTTGTTGTCAAGCATTCAAAACCTTTGCTATATTCTTTTTATCATAGATAATGCCAATATTTTACTTTAAAATGTAATAAAAATTTGGCGATTTTTATGTATTTTGAAAAGAATTTGGTCACTGTAAAGAAAACGCGTGGAAACACCAACTTACCTAGCTGTTTGCTTGTATCTAAAATATTTCGCAATCATATAATTCTAATTTGAATTGATTACTGAATTCCACAATTGATGCAATATGCTACGCTATAGCTCAATCGTTGGGGAAATAATATCTTTGCAGCTTAAAATTTTACAGTTAATTTATTACATATATAGTATTCGATTTTTAGGAGAATTAACACCTTATAAAGTTGATAATCATTATTAGAAGGTATACAAAAACAATTTTTTTCAGACCAATTATTTTAACTTTTTCTTTTATTTTCTAATTTTAAAACCTCCTTTTTATTCTTATATTATGAAAATCATACACTTAAGTTCAAACCTTTTTTTTATTGCATGCTTTTAATAAAATGTTATTATTCTAGATTTTGTTTTATAATACAGAAAAATTCTACTTTTTAAAACATTGAAATATTTCTTATGTTATGCTACACTCAATATTCAAAACCTTCCTTATCAGTAATTTAACACAACTATCATAATTGTAGTTATTGTTTCTTACACACAAGAAAAATTCGTTTTATTCAATAAATGCATTACAGATAAATTTTATACTTGTTAATATTTAAATTACTAAATCTTTTCAATTTTCAGAATTTGAAAAAAGATACTGCAGTAATAGTAAATAAATAATAAAATTTTATCTTCAAAACACATAATTGTTATTTTTTAAATAGTTTAATATATTGAACTAAATCTTAATCACAATCCATAGTAGATTTAGAAAATAAGAAATATTTTTTATAGGTTTTAAAAGCAAATATAATGTTATTACGTTATATAAATAGAATTGATTATAAAGGTATATTATTGTCTAACAATTTTTTTCATGAAAGAAAATGATGTGGTGTTGCTTATATAAATAACGGTGCTTTAGAAAAAAATGTTTCGAATGAGAAATTAAATATATTATTTTAAGTATTAATATTTAGTCCATCATATGTTTATAAATTTAGGTGAAACACGAACTTAATAACCTTACCATTGGAATAATGTTTTTACGTAGCGTGTTTAAACTTATGTAATAATATTTAAAACTTACATAATCAAAATAAATAATTCATATAATCAATTATACATCATGAAATAAAGAACGAAAGCATGCTAGAATTAGTAATTTATTTACTATTTTTAAATCATGTGACTATTTAGCATCTTAAGTATTAAGTATTATAATATGAATGAGGATAGATTTTCAAAATATTAAAAATGTTAACCACCTTGTTAATTATGTCACATATTTTAATAATCACCCACCACTCTGGAGTCCTATTGTACCAACTAAAGTTAGCCGTCACTAATGGTCATTAATTTATAAATCCCATATTCAGGGAGTTCTTATGCTCTCGTGTATCGTGAAGTGCATGTTACAACATAAAAAATAATGTGTACAAGGTTTGTTAAACTAGAGTAATCATTTCAACAAATGTGTTAGATATACTAAATTCTTTTTGACAAGAAAACATGACTTTACTTCTTCGAATAAGTATCAGGCATTATTAAAATAAATATTTTTATATTATCATTCAATTACAACGATATATATAATATGTTTTATTTTTGTAATTAGTGATTAATAATAGCAGACAAATTAAAACATATATGTGTTTATAATATCAGAGATGATATAGAAAAATATAAGATAATTATATACTTTCAGTATATTACATCTTTTCATATCTTAATACATACGAGACAGTTATATCTTTAAAGAAAATAATTTAAATTATCTTTTTAGAATTTTATGTTTATTTCATATATTAATATATAGATTTATAGAGAATAAAAGTTATTATTTAATTTGTGTTAACAAATGGATTTTAAATTTAACTCAATCCTAGAGTAAGATTTGCCTCCACTTATATATTATAAATTAGTTTTATCTCTGATCGTGATAACACTTTTAACAACTTGTAACCTTACTATTTATGTATAGAAAAGGTAGTCCAAATATATGAAAGTTGGATTTTCTAACTTAAAATCACAATAGCTTCATAGTAATCCAAATATCTTAATACTTATATTTTATGACTTAAAGTTACGATAGTTTTTGAACAAGAACAATAAAATACACTTATTCTAAATTTTATTTTTCGGGTTAAACCGAAACCATTTCTAATTAGTTGTTAATTAGTATAAAACCTTAAAATAATGTATATATTAAAATAATAAGCTCATGTAACTAACGACATGCAATATGATACGCTTTAATATCTTTCTTTTTGCATACTTTAAAACACATGCTTTATGTAATCTCCATCAGAAGCAGGTGCAAAAAAAGTGAGTTTCCTCTATATATTATGAAACTAGTAGATACATATAACTGTCATCAGGTGAGAGTGTGCCACTTGGTTAAACATCGATAGGACTTTGAATTCCACTGTTTCACGCGTGACAGTCAAAAGCTATGAGATAGAACGCAATAACACAATCGTTCATCAAGATATGTGTTAAATATATGAATCATAAACCATTCAGCCAAACAAATAAATAAAAATTATGCCAAACTCCTAAAGCAATAGTATAATGACTATAATAACATTTTTTACACGTGTCCTCTTTTCATCTCTAAATCGTGAAATTCTGTTGACCTAATGGGTTTCCTTTTGATAATAGTGCAGTTGATTCGGCTAGGCCAGTTTGGCGGCAATGTGTGTACATTGAAGTACCACCAAGATGTATAAAATTAAAAGAGACACTATTACCAATAATCAAAAACGACTTCTCCAATATACTTTAAATAAAAATAGATGATAAATTATTAGTATAATTCTATATGTATTTAGACATTTTAGGAATAACGTAAACAATTTTAAGTTATTGGGCAGACGATCCCGAAAAGGAAAATAGCAGACGTCAAATATCTTATTATGCTTTTTATCTTTTCAATTTTATACATATTATTAATATTCTTTTACTGTCTATAATTAATTGAGAGATTCTTGTTCTCTGTTTATTAACATTATTTTATTTAGAAATGCACACAAAATTGTTTCAATGAGATTAATGAAAAGAAAAGTTACATTCTTGAAAAAATTTCTAAAGAAGAATGTTTTGAGTGATGAAGGAAATGCAAAAATGGAGATGTGTCTCACTAGAAAGGGGAAGTGTGGTGTTTAAGGCTGGAAAAGAAAAGACTTCAACGAAGACATATTAGGTACGTAAGTGGTATTGAGCAAAGGGTTGGCCCATGTATTAAATAATGTAGAACGACACTGCACCAATACTTAATTATAATAATATATTGAGTTGGCAAAATCATCGTATTTTGTTATTTATCATTTACTACTTTAGTTATACAGATTCATCATTATCATTTCTCGTTTTAAGAACGATTCTGATGTCATATATATGAAGTGGTAATGATATATAATATTAATTTTCTATTGGTCGAATTTTAAAAATATTAAATAGCCTGTTACTAATTTTATTTGGAAAAAATAAATAAATAACTTCTCTTAGGAGTCTGTTGTTTTTAAAAACTTATTTATTTAAAAATAATGAGTTTTGAAACATAAAATAATAACCTTAAAAAATATAAAATATGCATTTTTTTTTTCTTTCACAAAAGCATCAAATTTTGTTTTTGCTTCTGTGTGGCTTTCAAAGCAATCATTCATAGTTTCATACTGTCCATGCAAAGTTTACATGTCCATCCATCGGCAAGAGCCTGCCACAACCTTATATATAGTGCCTCATTCTCCTCAATACTCGTGGCAGTTGAGACACAGAAATTGAGCTATAGCTACTTAGTTTCTTCTTTTCTCACCTTCCAATCTTCTCTCCCTACAGACAAGGGACGAAAAACCAAAGACCCAGATTCACGGCCATGTCTCACAGTCCTCTGACTTTTCTCTTTGGGGTACTAGGTATTTAACTACACAGAATTTTGACAATATTCATTCTCTTCTTATTCTGCACACACACACACACACACACCTATGAAGGTTACAGAAGATGTTACATCCTTCGTTTGTTTCTTGTAAATGTTGCAGGTAATGTTACGTCCTTCGTTTGTTTCTTGGCACCACTGTAAGTCTAAATGCATATTCAATCTACTTTTGATTCATATTTGAGTGACGTATTTAAACTATATAATAATATTCTAATATTTTACTGATCAAGATAAAAATAAACACATGTTGCAGACCGACATTTTATAGAGTTTGTAAGAAGAAATCAACAGAAGGGTTCCAATCAATTCCATATGTGGCTGCACTCTTCAGTGCAATGCTTTGGATCTTCTATGCCTATGTCAAGACTGGAGAAACGCTTCTTATCACCATCAATTCATTCGGTTGTGTGATAGAGACAATTTACCTTGCCATATTTATCACTTACTGTCCCAAGAAAGTTAGGGTAAATATACAATTAATACATCTTAGACTAGGATTACATATTATGGCTTTTCCCTTTTTGTATTCCTCATTAGTTATAGATATGGTTTTAAACATTATCTGAAATTGTTTCTGAACTTTCAGATGTCGACATTGAGGATGATTGTTTTGTTCAATTTTGGAGGATTTTGCACGATTGTCCTCCTAACCCACTTACTAGCAAAAGGGGCTGGCCGTGTCAAGCTTCTAGGATGGATTTGTGTGGTCTTCGCTACTAGTGTTTTTGCAGCACCTTTAAGCATTATTGTGAGTATATCACTTCAGCGTAGAACCTTCTTTTTTTTTCATTTAATCTCTTCACGTCACCTGTTATTAAATTAAGAATAAATTATCTAAGAATAAACTGTAAGACGCGCACTTTTATTTTATTACAAACTGTGTAGAAATTTGATTATGTTTACAGGAATAATTACTTCAAAATTCATAAACCTATGATTTGACTTCTACCCACATGCATAACAGTGAAAATATTAAATTAATTAGTCTCATGGTTGATATATTTTAATATATTTTTTTGTACATATCTAGACTAATCACTAATGCATGGTTCATTCATTTTGTTTTACATTTTCAGAGGGTGGTTATTCGGACCAAAAGCGTAGAGTTCCTTCCCTTCCCTCTTTCAATGCTCCTTCTGCTAAGCGCAATCATGTGGCTGTTATATGGTATTTCGTTGAAGGATATCTATGTGACGGTAAGTGTGTTCACGTTCATGTTCATGCACGAGCTAGCCATTGTGTGTTTGCTATTTTGTCTTTTAGGATAATGCATATGCACACATATGACACTGTCTTCTGGTTTTTTCTTGGAACAGTTGCCGAACGTTGTGGGGTTAACATTTGGAGTCCTTCAGATCGTGCTCTACGCAATGTACAGAAACAACAAGACCGTAAAGGACGAGAAGCTACCAGAACACAAAGGAGATATCGACAACAATGAAAACGCTGCTCCAACTGTGTCAGGTGAGACCCAAGAACAAGTGAACACTGACGCTGGAGATATAGAGATTGGAGAGAAGAAGGAAGAAAAGAAGGAAGAGAAGAAGGAAGACACAGTAGCTGAGGAGAAGCGTGACAAAACATGTCTCAGCAACAACAATAATAACAACGAAAACAACAAGAAAACAGAGGAGAAGGAGAGTGGCGAAGTTTGATGGAAGATCAGTGTTGTTGCCTTAATCTCATCTCTCTGTTTTACGTGTAAACTTAGAAAATGGTAAAAAAAGGGGCGGAGACGGTGTAGATATCGACGCCTATTTCTTTCTCCCTACAGTTATATTTAACTTATTTGGTTCACTATTTATGTAATTTCTGTTGTCTTTACTCAAGCGAATTAATTGTGCCCCCAAATATAGGGAACTTCATAGAGTTCATGTTACTATTATATAGTCCATAGTTGTAAAAGCTTTTCCAAAAACCTTTCATACTCGGGGGCTGATTCAGTGTGCATGAAGACTATCCGATCATGTAATGAGTAAGTTTTATGTGTTGCAGTTAATTTTTGTTTTGGTAAGAAGAATTTTGTGAAAAAAATAAAATGTATAGCAATCATATAAAACAGTTTTGTACTGTTATTTAATTATAAATTATTATATGATAAATTTACTAATTATTATAACGAAATGGTAAACAAATTTCTCAATAGTTTCTAATTGATTAACCAGATAAAAGCTTTGGTGTCTTAAATTACGATAAAGATGTGGGGACAGAATTTTAGCAAACTCGAAAGAGACGGAAACCACTCGAACGACCCATCGAGAAAATGTGGAATCAAAGCAAAATTATTGTCTTTTGCTTTCTTCTAACTTAGACCTTTGTGTTCCCAGAGTCATTTGTTAATTATGTTGTTCACCAGAAATAAACAATAATAGAAGTTACTTGATACAAGATTTAGTTCCAAGCACGATATGGTTATTTTACCTTTAAATTTCCATGAAAGTGGGCATATTTAGTTGATAAAGATCTCCGTTTAAGGATGTGTAGTTTTCCAAGATAGTAACCAGATAACGGCAAGGATTTGATACGAATATCTAGAGTCATGAGTTATGGTGTGGGAATGTCAGAATTTGCCATGGTTTTCACCTATTTGTTTTATTACAAAAAAAAATTCTTTGAAAAACTATTATATATATATATATATATATATATATATATATATATATATATATATATATATATTATTTATTTATTTATTCGAAAAGTATGAGTGAGGATTTAGTTATTCGAAGAGTAACTAATTACTATCAATTTTAATTGTCTAAATTAATTTATATTTTTTAAAAATATTTAAGGAAGGAGACTTTTTATTTTATTTTATTTTAGTGTATACTCGGATACATGATAAATGATTTTGAAAATATTATAATTTAAAAAATATAATTAAATATAAATAGAAACATAAAATATATAAAAAAATATAAAATGTTATATATTATTTAAAGAAGTTTTGATTCTATGATAATAATTTCTAGTGATTATTATTTTAGTAACTATTACATGTTGATGATGGTGACGAAGAGATAAGTAATCATAATTATCCATGTATTATTTATATATTATTTGTATTGTATACAGTCACATTAGTATTGGTTTCATCTTAGGACAATATAGTGCATAACACATTATAAGTACTTGTATCCAAACATACCCATTGACTACCATTAAGCAGTCTAGTCAAATATATGTCCGTTTACCAAAACTAATGGTGTACTGCCTATTCTGAAATTTAGTCAAATATGATTAAACACTTACTCAGTCAAGCCAAATGAGCCACTAGGCTCAAGCCCAGGCCTATCCAAGTAAGGGCTCATGAGTATTAAATTATACTATAAATATCACAATGATCGAGGTAACTTATTTATCCTTGTATTAATTACACTTTGAGTTTTTACTAATGTTTAAGGATGACTTGAGCATCAAAGTATCTTGTGTAGGCACAAACCTCATTCACCATACAAAGGATGAGTATCAAGAAAGAGAAGGACAAGTACTTTGGAGACTAAATGTTGAAGAAGTTCGTAGAGTTAGTCTTTACAAGCTACCTCTACGACTTTATAAGAATAATTGATACCCATCATGGAACCGAGTAGTATTTTGTAAAGAGAAGTTCAGTTAATGAGGAAAGCAAAAATTATGGTGCCACAAAAAGCAGAGTGGTCAGGGAGAGAAGTAGGACCCTACTCGGTTGATATAGCTGCGATCCTGAAAGCTCAAGTGGAAATGCAGTAGAAGTTTGCATATTTTAAGAAGAAAGGTGTAGAAGGGGTGGTCCTGGTGCCACTAAAGGCTTTAGCCTTGAGAAAACATCTTATGTAACGCCCTAAAATTTAGGGTGTCACAAGTGGTTACAAAAACCAATAAAATTTCAAACTTTTATCATAGTGCGAACACGTACTTTTCAAGAACCTCAATAATTAAACTGCATAATTATTTCAAAACGTAATAGTTCCAAAATCCTTATCCAATTACACTATTCAAAAATAATGAAAATAACGAAGGAAATAAAGAAGTCCAATTACATTGTCTCAAAGTTCAACATAATAACTTTAAAAGAAAATCCCAATTAGTTTGTTCCCCGTCATCTCTCGAATCTATCATCTCTCACCAACATCTACAACATCATTTGCTCATGTATAACACATTATACGATCATTGCCGATAAATTCATATACAAACACACAACACAAACATGTATGGGGTAAACTACCATTAAAACAATCATAATAAAAAGATATAAACACATTGATTATATCAACCATAAACAATCACCCCATACATAGTAGTAATGACAATAAGATTCTTAATCCTCTATTATCAACAATTCAATCATAATGAATTACTCAATCCCTGATCCCACTAGTAAAATATTTGCTTTTAAACTCGCACAATATGCCTCATTTTACACCAAACCGCTGCCTAAAACAACGCGGTGGCAGATTAGTAATTAAGGCCACCTTATAGGCCTCGGTTGCATGCAGAACCGAAGCATAACGGAGCTACCACCTCGGCTGCATGCAGAACAGGTGCCTTAAAACCCCCTACCCGCCATACTTTTGGACTAATAACTTTATGAAAAGGTAATACTACCTCGGTTTCATGAAGAACCAAGGCATAAAGCCTCTGCCACACTTGCAACACTGAATCCGCCAGACTTTTGGGCTGACAAAAGGTGATACTACCTTGGTTTCGCATAGAACCGAGGCATAAAGCCTTTGCCACCTCTGCTCTGTATGACCTTTTGAAGACTTTTTTAAGCTTCTATTCGTTTTGTCCAAGAGCTACGACCTCGATTTCTTTAGGCCTGGTGTCAAAAGCGTGTTCGGCTTCGGTTGCGTTTCTAACCGAGGCATATAATGTGCTATTGCTTCGGGTGTTTTAGACAACCGAGGTAGTATCGTTTATTAAGTTCAAAAAATTTAAGCTCATTTCCTTTCTTCTCGTGTTGCTGCTTCTGCTTCTTCTTCTTTCTTTCTCTTCGTATGATATAACGTTCTTCTTCGTTGCTTCTTTGTTGGTTCTTCGCGCTGTTGGTTCGTCTTTGCCCCCACCACTGTTGTTCTCCCCAAGGGCTGCCTCCACCATCGTCGCCGCCGTGAGCCGCCTCTGTCGTTGCTGCTTCGCTGATTTGTTCACTTTTTGGTGATGTCGTCGTCATTCTCACCCCGTTCTCACCTTCGTAGTCGTTTCTGTCGTCGCCCCCACTGTCATTGTCGTTGGTGTTGCCATCACGGTAAGTTTTTTAAACCATCTTTATCTTATCTTTGATATTTGAGTTGGAATATTGGTTGAAACCCTCTGCTCTCTACGTTTTGCTTCATGTTTTATTTTGTGTGTGATTGTAAAGTCTTGAGTTCTTGTTTCTAAACTCAAGCAAGTGACAGTGGCGTGTCTCTGCTCTTTACGTTTTGAGTTTTATTTAAATTCTTAAGTGATATAAAGGTTAAAAAATAAATTTTGATATAATGATAAAATAAAAATTTAGAAATTAAATTGAGTACTAGAAGGAGAGTTGTCAACGTGGCGAGAGTAGAAAGGTGGAGAGGGGCGGTGCATGGTTGTAGCTCCCGTTAAAACATGTGTTGAAAGGAAGAGGATTGCAAAATGAAAAGCAATGACTAGACCAGAGATCAACGACAACTATTCAAGCAATGACTAAAGTTCTTTATGTTCTTAGCTTGATAAATAATTTTTATTAACTATAAACAAGTTGACGTAGTCCAATGACATATATAATCCAAAAGCATGTTCTTATTGCACAATTTTACAAGGGAAATTAATCCACTAAGAGTAGCATAATCATATACATATTACAATCATTATATGTAAACAATAAGGACCATCCTAGAAAGAGATGTATACTTGAATGCTTAATGATCAATTTGCATAACACTGCTTTCTCACCTAACTCTTAGATTTAGAAAGTTTGGTAACCTTGTGAAATTTATCCAATATATAAATTTAAAAATTGATAATCATTCATGTTGTCTTTTACCAAATTTAAAACATTATAAGTGAACTTAGATCTTACTTTCTTTACTAATGTAAGACCTGTTACTTTAGATTTAAATCCTACGAAAAATACTAAAACATAAAAAATACAAAGATAGAGATAATACTAAGAGTTCTTTTTATAGATCCTACTATCGATTTAGGAGTAATATATACAACACCCATGGCGAACTCAATGATTCAAAACATATTCCTTAGAATTTTTCAAAAAAACACCAGTTAAAAAATTTACTAAACTAGTCATCTTTTCTTTCACATATTTATCCTTGTCAAAAATAAAAAATAAAAATATCAAGTATATGACTATATTACAAAAACACAATAGATTGATATATTTATTTATGTTTTATTGGGACAATTTATGTAAAGGAAATTTGTTGGATTAGATATTGTTTGTTTGAATATATTGCATGTTGTATATGTAATTATTTGTTTGCTTGAATATATATTGTTGTTAACAATTAGCCTTAGTTTCCCGCTTGAGATTCAATACAAAAATTATTTACTATCTCCAGATTTTTTGAACAAACGTACTTTTTACAAATGAAAATAGAGATAGTAATAATAATTTACAAGTATTGAATCTTGAATTGTCCAATTGGACAGTTTAAGAAGAGTAAACTTTTTCATAGTTTATTACAACATATCAATTTTAATATACATGTCTTAAATTTTATGAAAATTTGTCGTTGTGTTTTGTATTGATCTTCGAGTGCATATTTGATTGTGATTTATAATCACTTTCATGTCGTGTAACCTGAAGACCAATGCGAAATGCTGGCAAAATTTCGTGAAATTTAAGATATGTTGTTTAAAATTGATATGTTTAATAAACTAAAAAAAAGTGAATCTTCTTGAATGGGATAGGGTGACACCTTGAATACAAACACGATCAAAGTGATCATTCAAGATTATTGAAATTGTGTAAACAATTTCAGTAAACATGCATACGGATCGAGGGTGGATTAATTTACCACGCATCAGCACTGAGTACGAGAGAGGGGTAGAAGAAATAGAGTTTGCGCAACGTAATACGAGTACAAGTGGTGATGATGAAGTCAAGTTCAGATGTCCCTGTTTGAACTGTTTGAATGGGAGGAAGTTGAACGTAACTGATATTAGGGAACATCTTATCTATGATGGTTTCATACAAAGTTATACAACATGGATATGGCACGACGAATTAACAGACTTTCCAACTGTCTCTCCAACTGAAAATGTATATGATTCCACCATGGATAAGGAAGATCGACCAGAAGAAGACAACTTAGAGGACATGATCCGCGATGCTGGCGTAGAAGCTTGTGCCCAAGCGCATGTGTATGAAACGATGTCCACTGATGCGGAGACTCCTTTGTATGCTCGTTCAACTAAGTTCACACGGTTGTCAACGGTGTTAAGGCTCATGAATTTAAAGGTGACCAATGGATGGACTGATAAGAGTTTTACAGAATTGTTGTCGTTGTTGAATGAAATGCTGCCAGATGGAAATACATTACCCACCCGTAATTATGATGCAAAAAAATTTCTTTGTCCGATGGGTATGGAGTATAAACGGATACATGCATGTCCGAATGATTGCATATTATATAGGAATGAGAATAAAGTTTTGATAAAGTGTCCAAAATGTGGGTTATCACGATACAAGTCAAAACACAACGGTGAAGATAGTGGTCACACAGAAAAGAATGGTTCTGCTTTGAAAGTAGTTTGGTACCTTCCACTCGTGGCCAGACTTAAGCGTTTGTTCGCGAATCCCAAAGACGCTAAAAACCTAAGATGGCATGCAGATGAGAGAACAACTGATGGGTTACTTCGTCATCCAGCTGATTCAAAGCAATGAAAAAATATTGATCAAGAATTCCCCCAATTTGGTGAAGAATGTAGAAATCTTAGGTTTGGCTTAGCTACTGATGGAATGAAACCATTTGGTAATTTAAGTACCAATCACAGTTGTTGGTTCGTTATACTAATAATTTACAACTTATCTCCTGGATTATGCATGAAAAGAAAGTACATGATGTTGTCAATGTTGATATCTGGTCCAAAGCAGCTTGGAAATGACATCGATGTTTATCTCAGGCCACTAATTGAAGACTTGAAGTTGTTGTGGGTTGATGGGGTTAAACTTTAACCATTGATGTCGTCACTAACATCTCAAACCTAGACCATTGGTCTATCCACTCGTTAGTACATATATTAATTACCTACTATAACCATTATAGTAATACCACTATCAACATAGCATAACCAGGAGCATCTTCTATACCATGATCATCATCATAGATATATCACCATCATGAATATCCCAATCATGACCAACACCATGAGCATCACCAAACCATGAACTTCATCATAACAAGACTCAGTCATACTCTTGTACCCTACCTCACCCACTTGTAGCCTCTCCTACAGGCATACTCGAGTCATCCTTCTTTTGGCTTTGGACCTATTCCCCTATCACACAAGGCGAAATACCTATCCCCCCACCAAAGAAGACTCAACACTCGATTATCATTCTCTTTTCAACAACTATTTACCAAAGACAACATCTCTCTTCTTTCAACAACAAATGCTAAAGAGAGTCACTCTCTTTTCAACACCCAATGCCAAGGGAAGTCATTATCCGTAGATAGTCTCAGGATTTACTAGGTACAACAAGTAGACTAATCTTTCATGTCTTATGTGTAACGCCTCAAATTCTAGGGTGCCACAGGTTTACAAAAATCGAATATTTATAAACTTTCTTATAGCGCGGAAACATATTTTTCAAAAATCTTAACTTTTAAACATGCATAATTTATTCAAAACATAGTAGCTCCAAAAGCCTTATTCAATTACATTATTCCAAAAATAATTAAAATGCCTAAGGAAATAAAACAACTAAATCTACATTGTTTCAAAAGTCTATACCAAAAGAACTTTCTAAAGAAACCCAAATTTTCCCCCATCATCTCACGAATCTATCATGCCTTTCGAACATATGCAATATCATATGCTCACGTATAATACATTATACAATCATCACTAGTAAATATCATTGACAAACACAAACATGTATGGGGTAAGCTACCGGTAAAACACTCATAATAACAAGGTATAAACATACTGATTATATCAACAATAATCAAGCACCCCATACATACTACTAATAACAATAGGATTCATAATCCTCTAACATAAACAATTCAACCTTAATTAATTACTCAATCCTCGATCCCCGATCCTTGAACTTCGATCCTTGATCTTGATCTCTAATCTTGATGTCATCACTAACATCTCACACATAGACCCTTGGTCTATCCATTCACTAACACCTATGCTACAACTTACTATACCATTATAGTAACACCACTGTCAACACTCAATTTTGTCCGGGTTGTAAAAAATGTGTTTTTATTGGTTTTTTTATTATTTTCCTTTTATTTTATTTTACCTTTTTGTTTTATTCTATTTTAATGTATTTAGATCTTTGCTTTTAATTCAATTTCTATTTTATTTCTTATATTCATTTTTGTTTTAATAGAGTTAATTAATCAAAATAATTGAAAAATTGAAAAATAAAATTAAAATTAAAAATAAAGTAAAAAAATAAAATAAAATTGAAATAAAAAATAAGAAAATAAAAAACGTGGAGGAGGTGGGGTATGTGAGGCGTGTCTGGGGTGAGGGAGACCAGGTGGTTAGGAGGAATATTTCAAAGATTTTTGGAAGGAGAAAAGGAGGGGACAGAGTGAGAGTTTTCAGATTCTGATTTTTGGGAGTGGAAAGGAGGAGAACACACACACGGTAACCTTCATCTTGGATCATCATCCAGATTCATCATTGGCACCGGCAGAGAAAGAGAAGGGCCATAGGAGGTCACCGGATACAAGCAGTTAGCAACAGCCGTAGAGCTCCGAGAGGTAAGCCTCTTGCTCACCTGTGTGATCATGTATGCTTACTGTATAACTGCCTTTTATGCCTATTCCATTTTGCTTATGCTACAGTGAGTCTGCCACATTCCTCATTTTAGAATCTTATAGCATTCGTTCATCCTTTTCCTCTAAGCATCAATCTCCATCCCTTCTTGACACTGAACCTCCAACACCCTTCATCCATATTCACCCACTGCCACAAGTCATATTAACACCCACGGCCAACATCTATCATCTTCGTCCCTTCCCTCTTCGTTTTCACCTCCAACATTTGATCTCAAGCACACTGACACAATTCCCTTTATGCTCGCCACCCCATCTTCATCCTTACCTCCCAGCCAACATCCATCTCGTCTTCCCCACGGGATACCACCTCCAGCATCATCACCGTGAAATCCCCAGCACCACCATTCACCATCACAAAACCCCTTCTTCTCCTCTCTTCTCCCATCCTCGGAACCCAATCATCCTTCCCCCACTCACAACACAGTCATCAACAAAACCCATTCGTCTCAACTCTCAACCCAACTCCAACCCTCAAGATTTCCTACGCAAAGTTTTGATATAGCCATGGGAGAGTTTGAGTCTGTGGAGCGTGCCGCTAAGGTGGCGGCGGCAGCAGCGGAGAAGAGAAGGAGGGAGTTAGAGGAGCGAGGGCTTGGCGCGGCAACTGGCAGGATCTAAGGCAGCCATCGGCGCACTGGCGGCGGCCGGTCTTGGCGGAAGTGGTGGCGCACGTGTAGAGCAAGCAAACCTCTCCTTGGGTTGCCGTTTTCGAACGGAGAAGAGGGAGAGAAGGTGGTGGCGCCGCGGCCGGCAGTGGATCCGGTAGCGTTCGGTGTCGCCGACGAGGCTATGGGATGAAGTGGGTGCTTGAGTGGTGGAGCGAGTATGTGAGGGAGAGAATTGGATCTTGGATGTTGAGTGCAAGTGATAAAATGAGAGGAAGGAAGAAGAACCCCTAATGAGTTTCTGAGTAAAGAAGCTTTGGGCCTAGGCCAAGAATTACGTAGCGCACCCCCATTGCCCACTCGCACCCCTGTTCCGTTTTGGGCTTCAGCCCATTCTGTTTCTGCAAACAAAAAAATAAAAGAAGAATTGGGCCTGAGCATACTATTTCGGGATGCACCTCCAGTTTCATCCTTACACCCCTGACAGATACAAAGTTGGAGAAGAAAGGTTTTGGCCCAAATTAAAGAGCTTCAATTTTACTCCGCACCTCTGGCTTTTATCTCTGCACCCCTATTCTTGTTGGGTTGTTTCTCTTGCTTTATTTTTATGCTTTTGTTTCTTTATTTTTATTATTATTTGTTTGGTTATTAGTTTTTACTGTATGTAACCCCTTGAATGATAACCCCCACTCCTATATATGGTGTTTTATTTTTATTTATTTATTGGGCTTGGTTTATTTGCTGCACTCTAAACACAAAAAAAAGGGGGGGGGGAATATATATAAAAAGAATTTACAAAAAAATATATGTTTTAAAGGTTAAGCACACGTGTGACCGCTCGCGTCGTCCTTGTGCTAAAAACCTTTTCTTCTTTTTTAAATAAAATTACAAAAAATATACGTTTTAAAGGTTAAGCACACGTGTGACCGCTCGCGTCGTCCTTGTGCTAAAAACCTTTTCTTCTTTCTTAAATAAATTTACAAAAATATGTTTTAAAGGTCGAACACTCGTGAGATCATCCGCATCGTCCTTGTGTTCAATACCTTTTTCTCTTATAATTAAATAATGATATAAGTACTCGTGTGATCGTCCGCATCAGCCTAGTACTTAATATCTTCAATCTAAAAATTAAATAATGGTATGGGTGCTCGTGTGATCGTCTGCATCAGCCTAGCACTCAATACTCTTAAGTCTTCCTAAATAAGTAGATAACGATATGAGTGCTCGTGTGATCGTTCGCATCGTCCTAGTGCTTAATATCGTTATTTCTCTTTTAAAAAATAATTAAAAAATTTAAATACCATTCTAAAGGTATGAGTACTCGTGTGACCGTTCGCATCGGCCTAGTACTCATTACCTTCTTTTTCTCGAAAATGTCAAAAAAAAAACAAATATATAAAATCTTCAAAAGCTAAAAACATCAACACTTTCAAACAAACAAACAATCTTTCAACCAGAACTACGTGATCCTTGATTCTCCATCAAAAGTGGAGATACGTAGGAGCAAGGCTAGTCCTTGACAGGTTCACTTCCCAAAATCCAAAATCATTTCAAAACAAATTTTCAATCAATTTCCAAACAAATTTCTCAAACAGCTTTAAAAGAACTATGTAACCCTGATTTCTCATATTGAATGAGAATACGTAGGAGCAAGGTCAATCCTTGTCGGGCCCAAAAAACTAAAAAATATATTTTGTTTATTTAGAATTTTATTTTAGGGGATAGTTAAACATTTTGAAAGCCATGTCATATTCGTGCATGTAGTTAAAGGTACTGCCTTAGGGCAGGCGTTGTAGGGTTCTAACACCTTCCCTACGCGTAACCGACTCCCGAACCCAGAATCTGGTTCTTGTAGACCATGCCTTATCCTTTTATGGTTTTTCCGTAGTTTTCCAGAATAAACTATGGTGGCGACTCCAAAATCTCTTTTCAAAACCCGTTTCTTTTTGGATCGTTGTCCCGTCGCGATTCCGGTTGCGACAGATGGCGACTCCGCTGGGGATGTCTAGAGAGTCGAGCCATTTAATTAGATGCGCGAATTCGATGTGGTTTTGCTTATGTGTTTTTTCTTTCCCTTTTCTTTATATATGCTTGATATTTGGAATAACTGCAATAACTGTGGAATATTGAACCCTAGGGTAGACAATATGTTTATATCTGCTTGGGGAATTTTTCTGGTTGTTTTGCAGGTGAGGGTTTGGATGCGCATGATGTTCTCCCTTCACACACACACACTTTCGGCATATCATGAGTGGGGCCCTATACCCGGGTCTGAGCATAACTTAGAATTAGAGTAGTTGTGTAGCGGTGTCACTCTGGGATGTACTTCCTGTTTGGCTATCGTGAGAACTCCAGCTAGAGTCTGTTCTCTTCATATGTGTTTCCACACCTAGTTGATTACTCGACTGTTGTGGAAATGCTATGAAGGGGGCCATAGCACTAGTAACCTTTGACCTTTAGGTTCAGGTAACCATCCTTGTGAGATTGCATATACTTGACCTTGAACTCAAAGCAGTGAACCTTTGGTAGGGCACGATGGGAGGAATATGTACTTCTGTAACCCTCACACTGTTCATTTTTTTTTAATAATGATATTACATTTCATACCATGCATGTGCTTTGTTTCGTCATGTTGTTTTATTATCATGCATCATATTCATACATCATTTAGTAACATGTTAATTTTAAAGGAAATCACAGGTACCTACTTGACTTCATACGAGATGGATGTTAACACAAGATCCGATGCTACACGGCACACCGACTCTTCCGATTTAAGAAAGAAGTATAGTCTAAAGACCCATGTTGGAAATTTGACCGGGCTGATAAACTTGGGCAAAAGGCTTAAGACTATAAAGAGAGAAACCTTTCAGAGAAGATATGGAAATTTGTTGAATTTAATGGAGGTTGAAGTACAAATACCCGCTATCACAGCCTTGGCACAATATTATGATTCTCCGCTTCGATGTTTCACATTTCAAGACTTTCAGTTGGCGCCAACTATAGAGGAGTTCGAGCATATCTTGGGTTTGCCACTGGAGGGCACCAATCCCTATCAATATTTAGAGCATCATGCCTCTATACCCACCATTGCTGCCATCATGAAACTACATCCCAAGGAGCTTGAAGACAGGATGATGATGAGGAATCAATTGCATGGGTTATCACAGGGATATCTAGAGCAGTATTTACATCACCTGGCTGATAAAGAGGATTGGGAAACTTTCATGGATGTATTAGCCCTCACCATATATGGCATTGTCTTGTTTCCCAAAATAGAAAAATTCGTGGATTGCACCGCAATAGACGTCTTCGTGGCGAGTAAAACCAAATCAGAGAATCCTGTAACAGTAGTTCTTGCAGATGTTTATGGGACCTTGAGTTTTTGCCAGGAGAGAAAGGGAAAGAAGATTCTGTGTTGTTTACCGGCGTTGTATACATGGATGACATCGCGCGTGTTTAAGGAGATGGTCGACGTCAAGAGTCTATCGGAGACTTTGTCACACCAAGGGCTTACAGGTGAGGGAGGAAACGATTGGGCCCGATTCCTTGCTGGCTTGAGCGAAAGAAGTATAAAATGGCGCCTTCCTTGGCTCGGAAATAAACTGGCTATACAGCATTGTGGTAGTTTTCCTAATGTGCCTCTCATAGGTGCCCGGTACTGTATCAATTACAACCCCCTTTTGGTGCAAAGACAATTCGGGTATCCCATGAAAGGGGCACCTTCATCAGATTACCTTGCTACCCTATTCATTTATTACGAAGACGGGCATTTCATCGAACTGTTAAGAAAGGTTAAAAGCGCCTGGGAAAATGTTGTTCGAGCAGAGAAGGACTTGAGGGATGGAGTAGTGGATAGCAGGGTTAGTTATCACACCTGGATTCTGGAGAGAGTGAAAGTAGTCAAGTTGCCTTTCAAGCCAATCAAGGACCAATCAGCTAGCGAAGGACCATCCCTAGCCCCAGAAAGTGAAGAGGTGCAACAATTGAAGGTTGAGATGGAGAAATTGAAGGTGAGGAATGCTAGGTTGGAAAACGAATTACAAAGGGCGCGTAATGATCTTGTGGATATGAGAAATGATAATGAAGAAAAGTCGCGGGCTTATGAAAACATTGTCAAAAGCCAGAAGGCTGAGAGGGATTATACATTTCGAGTGAAAAAGGATCTAGCGGCCGCGAGTAAAGAATTATCCATGAGGGTAAATGAGAAGAAGGTGGCTTTAGAAGAGGGCAGGCAGTGGAAACAACTCTATGAGGAAGTCAAGAGGGATAAAAGGGAAGCCCTAAAAAGATTAAGAGAAGCGCAGGTCCAAGTACAAGAAGCGGGGCATCAAATGAAGGAGATGACTACATCATTTGAGGCAGAGTTGAATCAGGAGCAATGGAAGTTGGCGGAGGCCGAAAAGGAGTACCGGGCCATGTTAAAGCAAATGGAGGATTACATCGAGGAGCAGGAGGAGCGATGGAGGTCGATGGAATTTGAAGAAAGGCATCAGGCCTTGATAAAGCGAATGAAAGAGCACATCGCAGAGCAAGAAATGGCTGTAAAGCACTAGAAGGAAAGCTTCTCTCAGTTGGCTGCTTTGGCAAATGGGGCAATTGAAGACATCCCCAGGATGGTGTCGAATGCTGAAGCACGTACTCATTTTCGTAACTCACCAGCGGAAATAGAATTGTTTATTAATCATTGTAAATGGTTGGTGGGAGAGATGAAATCTTTCATTGCCCGGGCGCGGGATTGATGTACATCAGAATTGCGTGTTTTGTTCCTTAGACGATGTAATGGATCAAATTTTCTTTAAATGAAAGATAAGGGATGTTTGTTTGGTATCGGCTTGTGTTAATTTTCTATCAGTATTGTCATCGTTATCTTGTGATTTCCACTTATCACTAGCATGCATCATGTTTTCTTTTGTTTTGCATTTTTCATTTTCATCTAATTTTATAAAAATAATCATCAGTACAAGTGAGAGAACAACGACAAATTTTCCACGACATCCGTACAGGACCAGAGCTAACTCGAAGGTCATGGAGAATTGGGAGCAGTCACACGAATCTATTAAGGCTGATGTCAGCCAGTTGAAGGAACAGATGGCCCAGATTTTGACAGCTCTTGAAGCCCTGAAGACTACGGGACGGTCGACGCCTGCGCAAGTTGAGGGAAGTGCTCAATATTACCCTCTGTTGTTCAATACGGGGAGCCAATCTGTTTCGTTCCCAATGTATGGATTACCCCCAGATTACACTCCACCTATGGGAGAATACACAGAAGGGGAGCATGCTTCATTCTCTTTCCCTACCACTGCCAACGTACCGCCAATTAGTACTCAGGGACCTGTTGTAATGTCCGCACCTATGGTAAGTGAAGGAATGAATGCAAACATGTCTGATGGAATACGAGTAACTCCGGTGCCTCATGTGATTACCGGAGAGGGCTTTTCTACTAGGGCTGCGCCACATACTTCGTTTCAGGGGGTAATTAGTAATGTCGACGGAGCAAAGGATAAACTGGATAGCTTGGAGGCAAGATTGAGGGCTGTTGAGGGATTTGAAAGTTATGGGTTCGGAGATGTTGCCAGATTGAGCTTGGTTCCTGGCGTCAAAATACCACATAAGTTCAAGGCGCCAGATTTTGAGAAGTATAAGGGAAATACATGCCCTAAGAGCCATCTGACCATGTTTTGCAGAAAGATGGTTGCATATGCTTATGATGAGCAGCTGCTCATCCATGTTTTCCAAGATAGTTTGGCTGGAGTGACATTAAACTGGTATACCCATTTGGAGCCCACTCGAATTCGTTGTTGGGCGGACTTGGCTGATGCTTTTGTGAAACAGTACATATACAATACACATGTTGCGCCAGATCGTTTACAGCTGCAAAACATGTCGAAGAAAGACAACGAAACTTTTAAGGAGTATGCTCAACGGTGGAGGGAATTGGCTGAACAAGTTGAGCCACCTTTGTATGATAGAGAAATGGTGGCAATGTTTGTAAATACGCTCCAACCACCATTTTATGAACATATGGTGGGAAATGTATCTTCAAATTTTGCTGATATCATTGTGATAGGCGAACGAATAAAGATCGGGTTGAAAAATGGGAAGATTGCATATGGCTCGTCGATGGTTGCAAATTCCAAAAAACCCAGTTTCAACTCAGGAAAAAGAAAGGAAGGAGATGTGCATGCAACATCTTCAACCCCCGTGTGGAGAGGTCAGGCTCCCACTCATAACTATCGACCATACTGGGGTCAACATCCACATGCAGCTAACGTGTCATTTGGTCATCAAATTAGGCCTCAACAACAACCAGGGTACTATCAACCACAATACATCCCGACGAATAATTGGAGGGGAGGGGCAAATGTAGGTTCCAATATGAATGTGGGTCCAAATACTTATCCAAGAAGGAACCAGGAAAGAAATTATGTTAACTTTACCCCAATTCCTACAACTTATACGGAATTATTGCCTCATCTTATCAAACAGGGTCTGGTTGTCATTTGTCCCCTGAAGCCTTTGCAGCCTCCGTACCCAAGAGGTTATGATGCAGATGCAAAGTGTAGTTATCATGGAGGGCCGTTGGTCATTCCACTGAGAGGTGTTTGGCTTTCAAGCATAAAGTGCAGACTCTAATTGATTCTGGGTGGTTAAAGTTCCAAGAAGATAAGCCTAGTATCGAGGCCAATCCTTTATCTAGGCATGGAAGTGCTTCGACGAATGCTGTCGAAGTGAAAGAACATGAGCTGGTGAGAAATGTGAAAGAAGTCAGGAGCTCTAGGAGGTTTATTTTGGAGGCGTTGCTGAAAGTGGGTATCTTGAAGGGCGATTATGATGAGAGTATGGCATGCGCGCTCCACCCAAATGTTGAGCACTCTATTGAGGAGTGTGTTGAGTTTGAAGAAATTCTGCAAGACCTGCTAGATCGTGGTCTGATGCAAGTACGCTACAAGAGTGAAGAGGGAGATGTATTTGCACAAACTGGTGATGACTCCGGCATGATTTTACCAGAACCATTGGTGATTCGTTTCACTAGGACTTCCTCTATCCCACCAACTCAAGGAAGGTTGTCCGTTGTTATCCGTGTACCAGCCCCTTTTCCTTACAAGAACGAAAAAGTCGTCCCATGGAGATATGGGACACATGCGTCAGGCGAAGCACAAAGCGTTGATCCTGTCGTCAAAAACATATCAGGCATAGGTGGAATGACTAGGAGTGGTCGAATTTTCACACCACCAGAGTTGGCACGAGAAAGAGTTAATGATAAGGAAGCAACGATGGCCGCGAAGGCAAAAGAATTCTTAAAGGGGAAGGGTGTACAAACAGAAGAGATCCCCGACAAGGAAGAGAAGAAAGAAGTTTCTGAAGAGGAGGCTTGTGAATTTTTAAAATTCATACAACAAAGTGAATATAAGGTGGTGGAACAGTTAAATCGTATGCCTGCTCGTATATCCTTGTTAGACTTGCTCATGCATTTGGCATCACACAGAAAGTTGTTAATGAAGATACTCAGTGAGGCTCACGTGGAGCAAGGTATTTCGTTGAATAAATTCGAGGGTATTGTTGGCAATATTGTTGCTAATAATTATCTCACCTTTACGGATGAAGAAATACCTGCTGAGGAAAGAGGGCATAACAAGGCTCTTCACGTCTCTGTGAAATGCCTGGATCATGTTATAGCGCGTGTCTTAGTGGACAATGGCTCCTCTTTGAATGTCATGCCGAAAGCAACCTTGGAAAAGCTACCTTGCGAAGGAATGCATATGAGGCCGAGTTCAATGATTGTGAGGGCGTTTGATGGTAGCAAAAGAGAAGTGATGGGAGAAGTGGAATTACCAATGCAAGTTGGCCCGTGTATCTTTCAAATAACATTCCAGGTTATGGATATCCTACCAGCTTATAGTTGTCTGTTGGGGCGCCCATGGATCCATTCGGCTGGAGTTGTGCCTTCTACACTACACCAGAAGTTGAAGTATGTGATGGGAGATAAGCTCGTGATAGTATCAGGAGAAGAGGATCTTCTTGTGAGTGGGCCATCATCCACGCGCTACATCGAGGCGACTGAAGAAGCTCTCGAGACAGCCTTCCAATCGTTGGAGATTGTTGGAAATGCTTGTGTGGAACCATTTCCAGTAAATCCTCATCTATCATGTGCTTCTATTATGATGGCCAAGATTATGCTAAAAGAGGGCTATATATATGGGGAAGGTTTGGGCAAATATCGGCAGGGGCGAGCATTCCCTCTAGAAATCATTGAAAACAAGAACAGATATGGCTTGGGGTACAAACCTACCAAGGAAGACAGGAAAAGGATGATTGAAGAAAGAAAAGAACGCAGTCTAGCCCGTGCAGAAACACGAGAGCCCAACGAGAGCAAAATTCACATTGTTGACATCAAGGAAAGCTTCCGCAGTGCTGGGTGGATCAACACTGGCCAGATAGCAGCTGTGGAGGATGAAGACAGGCCTCAAAGTTCGAGCTTTGTGTGGGCTTGCTCCCCTGATACTCAACTCAGCAATTGGGAAACACTGAATTTACCTGTGATGCTTAATGTGAACAAAATGTAATAGTTTTAATTAAGCCTATAGTTTCGATTGGGGCTTTAGAACTGAGGTTTTGCGGATTGACTTTTTACTTTTCACTCAACGTGATAATAAAGTTGCATTTCATCATCATTTGGTATTTTTCTTTGTTATTTTATTTATTTATACTTTTTCATAAATTTAAATGATGCAGATGTGACAATGATTGTTTTGAAAATAACGATATCAATGTTCCTGATTTTGAGCACCCTATCAATAATACGGAAGATGATTTCGAAGATGATGTGGAATCCTCTCCAGAATTGTTGAGATTAGTGGAACAAGAATCTAAGGAGATAAAACCCCATCAGGAGGATATTGAAATCCTCAACTTGGGAGAGAAGGATGAGATAAAGGAAGTGAAAATCGGTACTAGTATGAAAACGGGAGTGAGAGAAAGATTGCGTGCCCTATTGAAGGAGTTTAAAGATGTGTTCGCGTGGTCTAATGACATGCCGGGTCTGGATACCGATATTGTGCAACATAGGCTCCCACTCAAGCCAGAATGCCCTCCAGTCAAGCAAAAACTAAGAAGAATGAAGCCGGAAATGTCCCTAAAAATTAAAGAGGAGGTCCAAAAGCAATTTGACGCAGGATTTTTGGCTGTGGCAAGATACCCACAATGGGTAGCGAATGTTGTACCAGTGCCTAAGAAGGATGGGAAAGTTCGGATGTGTGTTGACTATCGTGATTTGAATCGTGCAAGTCCGAAGGATAATTTCCCGTTACCACACATCGATACTCTGGTTGATAATACGGCCAAATTTTCGTTATTTTCGTTCATGGATGGATTCTCGGGATATAATCAAATTAAAATGGCACCGGAAGATATGGAGAAAACGACCTTTATCACGTTATGGGGAACATTATGTTATAAGGTGATGTCTTTCGGACTCAGGAATGCTGGAGCAACATACCAAAGGGCACTTTTTCATGATATGATGCATAAGGAAATTGAAGTTTATGTGGATGACATGATTGCAAAGTCGGAATCAGAAGAGGAGCATATTTTCAATCTAAGGAAATTATTTGAGAGACTGAGAAAGTACAAACTCAGGTTAAATCCTGCCAAATGCACGTTTGGAGTAAAGTCTGGAAAATTGTTGGGCTTTATTGTCAGCCAAAGAGGGATAGAAGTTGATCCTGACAAAGTAAGAGCGATAACGGAAATGCCTGCGCCTAGAACAGAAAAGGAGGTTCAAGGTTTTCTGGGAAGATTGAACTACATTGCTAGGTTCATCTCGCAATTAACTGCTACTTGTGAACCAATGTTCAAGTTGCTATGGAAAAATCAGGCTGTTGTCTGGAATGAAGATTGTCAAGTTGCTTTCGAAAAGGTCAAACAATACCTGCAAGACCCTCCTGTGTTGCGTCCACCTATGCCAGGAAGACCGCTCATTTTGTATTTGACCGTATTGGATAATTCAATGGGTTGTGTATTGGGTCAGCATGATGAAGACGGGAAAAGAGAGCATGCTATATATTACTTGAGCAAGAGATTCACAGATTGCGAACAACGATATTCGTCGTTAGAGCGAACTTGTTGTGCACTGGCGTGGGCTACTCATCGTTTAAGGCAATACATGTTGAGTCACTCTACTTGGTTGATATCTAAAATGGATCCTATCAAGTATATTTTCGAAAAGCCCGCTCTCACTGGAAGAATAGCTCGATGGCAGATGCTACTATCGGAGTACGACATTGTATATGTTACTCAGAAATCTATCAAGGGTAGCGCTTTAGCGAAATATTTAGCCCATCAACCCATTAGTGATTATCAGCCAATGCAACCTGAGTTTCCTGATGAAGATATCATGGCTTTATTTGCTGAGAACAAAGAGGACAAAAATGAAAAAGCCTGGATGGTATTATTCGATGGGGCCTCGAATGTAATGGGGCATGGAATAGGGGCAGTTCTTATCTCTCCTAAGAATCAATACATACCAATGACGGCAAGGTTGCGTTTTAATTGCACAAATAATATCGCAGAATATGAAGCCTGTGCTATGGGTATTCGAGCAGCAATAGAGTCTAAAGCAAAAATTCTGGATGTATATGGAGATTCAGCTTTGGTCATCCATCAATTGAAGGGAGAATGGGAGACTAGGGATACAAAATTAATTCCATATCAAGCTTACATCAGGGGATTAATTGAGTATTTCGATTCCATCACGTTTAATCATATACCGCGAGAAGATAATCAATTAGCAGACGCGTTGGCTACTTTGTCATCGATGTTTGAAGTTGATCAAGATGCAGAATTGCCAATGATCGAAATGAAGAGTCATGCGGAGCCAGCGTATTGTCATTTCATCGAGGAGGAGGTAGATGGTAAACCTTGGTACTTTGATATCAAGCATTATCTTAGGACCCGAGAATATCCAGAGAGGGCATCTGAAAACGATAAAAGGGCGTTAAGGAGGTTGGTTGACAGCTTCATTTTGAGTGGGGATATTTTATATAAGAGGAATCATGACATGGTTCTCCTTAGATGCGTAGATGCAAAAGAAGCCGAGTTGATACTAAAAGAAGTGCACGAGGGTACATTTGGCACGTACATGAATGGGCACTCAATGGCCAGGAAGATACTGAGAGCGGGGTATTTTTGGTTGACTATGGAAAATGATTGTTGTACAATGTGAGAAAGTGTGAGAAATGCCAGGTGTACGCAAATAATATCAATGTGCCACCCACGACCTTGAACGTGTTGTCTGCACCATGGCCCTTTTCGATGTGGGGAATAGATGTCATCGGAGCTATAGAGCCAAAGGCGTCAAATGGACACCGTTTCATATTAGTCGCAATCGACTACTTCACCAAGTAGGTTGAGGCTACTTCTTATGCTAATGTGACTAGAAAGGTGGTGACCAAGTTCATAAAAAGGGAGTTGATTTGCAGATACGGGCTCCCTAACAGGATCATCATTGATAATGCCACTAACTTGAACAACCAGATGATGACAGAGTTATGTGAGGAGTTCAAAATTCATCATCTTAATTCTTCTCCTTATCGTCCAAAGATGAATGAGGCAGTAGAGGCTGCTAACAAAAATATCAAGAAGATT
The DNA here is from genome assembly GCF_029865625.1 of Vigna umbellata. Classification (NCBI taxonomy): domain Eukaryota; kingdom Viridiplantae; phylum Streptophyta; class Magnoliopsida; order Fabales; family Fabaceae; genus Vigna; species Vigna umbellata. The sequence goes on from NC_142166.1 coordinate 17,437,945, forward strand.
GTGCAGAAGATGGTGGTCACATATAAGGATTGGCATGAAATGCTTCCTTTTGCTTTACATGGTTATCGCACTTCGGTACGAACATCGACTGGGGCAACGCCTTTCTCGCTTGTATATGGAATGGAGGCAGTACTTCCGTTTGAAGTGGAAATTCCTTCCTTACGAGTTTTAGTGGAAACCCAATTAGAAGAGGCTGAGTGGGTTCAAGCTCGTTTCGACCAGCTCAATCTCATCGATGAAAAAAGATTAACAGCAGTATGCCATGGACAATTGTACCAAAGAAGAATGAAGAAGGCATTTGACAAAAAGGTACACCCAAGAGAATTTCATGAAGGTGAGCTAGTGTTGAAGAAGATACTACCTATACAAAAGGATCATAGAGGCAAATGGACTCCAAATTATGAAGGGCCATTTGTAGTGAAGAAAGCATTTTCTGGTGGGGCACTAATTCTCACGAGAATGGATGGAGAGGAGTTACCATTGCCAGTTAATTCTGATGCAGTAAAAAAGTTTTACGCATGATGATTCCGTGATAGTGGTTGCTATTAAGGGGATGTTGATATTATCTTTAAAGCTTATTGTACTCTGTGTTTTTTTCACTAAATAAAGTTCACGTGATTTCATTCATATTTTGGTTGTTTGCATTCCATCTGAAATATTGCATGTCACGCTGAGCTGTTAAGTAGTCAAGTGAAAATGAAAATGAAAATAAGTAAACACGTGTTGATAAAAGCATCACAGGTATATCAGGTTGGTGAGCTCGGTCCTGGAGGATGTCGAAAAAGGAAAAACGAAAAAAGAGGTGAAAAAGAAAGGTCACATGTTGGGTTTGTTGTTAATAAAGTTGTCAAGGGCATAGTATTTTCAAAATGAAAAAATGAAAAAAAAAAGTTTTGAAAAATACCGTTGGTGAGTCCTTTCCTGGTTCAAGGCTTTGGGAATAAGAGGTGTTCTTTTCTTGATAAAGCATCTGCATTCATATTACTTGAACCCTAATTTTTTCGTTTCCCTTAAGACAAAGGATTGCCATACGTATAATATTGGGGCAGTTTTCATCATGTTACGTATCACCGATAATCCGTTGATCAGGGAGATATATATATATATAAAAAAAATAAAATAAAAATAAAATAAAAATAAAATAAAAAAAATAAAGGAAACAAAGCAAAGGAAAAATGAAGTTGATGTGTCAAACACTACATAGTTTCGTTTCAGATTTAAATTCAAGAGAAAGTCACACAAACAAGATTTAGAGTGACGTGTGGCCATTTTTCGTTATCCAATCGTCAAAAGCAGTTCATCCAATTGCACCCCTTTTGAGCCAAAATTCATAATTGTTTTCATCACCCTAGACAAGAATCATTAGCATATCGACGTCAACTTAAAAGGATACATCATAAGCATCCAAAGTTGAAGAGGAAATCTATAAAAAAAAAAAAAGAAACAGAAATGAAAAGGAAAGTATCATAAAGGACCACAACAGGGGCAACGAAAAGAATGATCCAAAGGGAAAGAAAGAAAAAAACAACAATGAAAAAATAAAGGATGCCTGAAGTTCAAATCCCTAAAGACAGTTGACTGGGCACCTTGCAAATGATTCTTGTTTAAAGACTTTAACCGTCAAACACTTATTTGGGCTTTCGTTATCCTTTCTTTCAAAACCCTTTGACCTTTAGCCACGGTACAAGCCAATAAAAGTCCACGCTGACTGAAGACTGTTTGTCCTAATCTTTCTCACGAATTTAACTTTGAAACAGAATGATGTGGTGAACGACACACTCAGTTTTATTTCCAAAAAAAAAAGAAAAAAAGGGTCTCCTTGTCAATCAAAGATTATCCAATTTGGGGGAATTCTTCATACCCAAACCTTTTCACTTTTCCAAAGCATACTTATTGTGCAAAATTGGGGCAGTATGGGAGCCCAACATGTTAATAGCACTTTCCCCCAGATGAGGAACCCACATACGTTAATATTTGCTCACGGAAAATCATTATTAATCTGCTTTTCATAACCATTTTTCCACATCCTACGGGGTTCAAGTTAATTTGGATTGCAAAAAGCGATAAAAAGAATTTTAACTCAGGGCTACACTTTCTTCCTGCTCATCAAAGGGTTTTTTATACCTCTCAACGTTGTTTTCAAGGAATGCGTTTTGAATGTACATCGTGTCGGATGACAATATTAACAATGGATTCCAAACATGGAATTTTCAAAAAAAAATAAAAATAAAAATAAAAAAAAATAAAATAAAAAATAAAAAAAAAAATAAAAAAATAAAAAAAAAATGAAAAAGTGAGAGTAAAAGAAAAGAACGAAATGAAAGTCTCATGTGTCTATGCATTCATGCACCATCATGACATAACATCATCTTAGAGAAAACGAGGAAAATTGTTTGCAAAAACTTCATGTTTTACTCGGCATTTATCAACTTTTCAAAGCTGCAAATCCAGGTTTTAGTTTTCTGTTATCGGCCCTCTGCGTGGCAATGGTCGGATTTAAATTTTTGTTCTGTGAGTTTGGCCCTCTGCGAGGCAATGGTCAAATCCAGGTTTTAGTTTTCTGTTATCGGCCCTCTGCGTGGCAATGGTCGGATTTAAATTTCTGTTCTGTGAGTTTGGCCCTTTGCGAGGCAATGGTCAAATCCAGGTTTTAGTTTTCTGTTATCGGCCCTCTGCGTGGCAATGGTCGGATTTAAATTTCTGTTCTGTGAGTTTGGCCCTTTGCGAGGCAATGGTCAAATCCAGGTTTTAGTTTTCTGTTATCGGTCCTCTGCATGGCAATGGTCGGATTTAAATTTCTGTTCTGTGAGTTTAGCCCTCTGCGAGGCAATGGTCAAATCCAGGTTTTAGTTTTCTGTTATCGGCCCTCTGCATGGCAATGGTCGGATTTAAATTTCTGTTCTGTGAGTTTGGCCCTCTGCGAGGCAATGGTCAAATCCAGGTTTTAGTTTTCTGTTATTGGCCCTCTGCATGGCAATGGTCGGATTTAAATTTATGTTTTGTGAGTTTGGCCCTCTGCGAGGCAATGGTCAAATCCAGGTTTTAGTTTTTTGTTACTGGTACTCTACTTGACATTGGTCATTTGGCATCGTGACTTGAATCATTTTGTTCGTTTTCTTTCATGATTGAAACCCAGACAAAATTAGTGTTTTTATCTTTACTTAGCTTCACTTAAATAATACGAAAAGATTAAATTTTCATATTATTTAGTAATATCTAAGTAAAGAGGGACAGCTGTCAACACTCAATTTTGTCCGGGTTGTAAAAAATGTGTTTTTATTGGTTTTTTTATTATTTTCCTTTTATTTTATTTTACCTTTTTGTTTTATTCTATTTTAATGTATTTAGATCTTTGCTTTTAATTCAATTTCTATTTTATTTCTTATATTCATTTTTGTTTTAATAGAGTTAATTAATCAAAATAATTGAAAAATTGAAAAATTGAAAAATAAAATTAAAATTAAAAATAAAGTAAAAAAATAAAATAAAATTGAAATAAAAAATAAGAAAATAAAAAACGTGGAGGAGGTGGGGTATGTGAGGCGTGTCTGGGGTGAGGGAGACCAGGTGGTTAGGAGGAATATTTCAAAGATTTTTGGAAGGAGAAAAGGAGGGGACAGAGTGAGAGTTTTCAGATTCTGATTTTTGGGAGTGGAAAGGAGGAGAACACACACACGGTAACCTTCATCTTGGATCATCATCCAGATTCATCATTGGCACCGGCAGAGAAAGAGAAGGGCCATAGGAGGTCACCGGATACAAGCAGTTAGCAACAACCGTAGAGCTCCGAGAGGTAAGCCTCTTGCTCACCTGTGTGATCATGTATGCTTACTGTATAACTGCCTTTTATGCTTATTCCATTTTGCTTATGCTACGGTGAGTCTGCCACATTCCCCATTTTAGAATCTTATAGCATTCGTTCATCCTTTTCCTCTAAGCATCAATCTTCATCCCTTCTTGACACTGAACCTCCAACACCATTCATCCATATTCACCCACTACCACAAGTCATATTAACACCCACGACCAACACATATCATCTTCGTCCCTTCCCTCTTCGTTTTCACCTCCAACATTTGATCTCAAGCACACTGACACAATTCCCTTTATGCTCGCCACCCCATCTTCATCCTTACCTCCCAGCCAACATCCATCTCGTCTTCCCCACGGGATACCACCTCCAGCATCATCACCGTGAAATCCCCAGCACCACCATTCACCATCACAAAACCCCTTCTTCTCCTCTCTTTTCTCCCATCTCGGAACCCAATCATCCTTCCCCCACTCACAACACAGTCATCAACAAAACCCATTCGTCTCAACTCTCAACCCAACTCCAACCCTCAAGATTTCCTACGCAAAGTTTTGATATAGCCATGGGAGAGTTTGAGTTAGCGGAGCGTGCCGCTAAGGTGGCGGCGGCAGCAGCGGAGAAGAGAACGAGGGAGTTAGAGGAGCGAGGGCTTGGCGCGGCAACCGGCAGGATCTAAGGCAGCCATCGGCGCACTAGCGGCGGTCGGTCTTGGCGGAGGTGGTGGCGCACGTGTAGAGGAAGCAAACCCCTTCTTGGGTTGCCGTTTTCAAACGGAGAAGAGGGAGAGAAGGTGGTGGCGTCGCGGCCGGCAGTGGATCCGGTGGCATTCGGTGTCGTCGGCGAGGCTATGGGATGAAGTGGGTGCTTGAGTGGTGGAGCGAGTATGTGAGGGAGAGAATTGGATCTTGGATGTTGAGTGCAAGTGATAAAATGAGAGGAAGGAAGAAGAACCCCTAATGAGTTTCTGAGTAAAGAAGCTTTGGGCCTAGGCCAAGAATTACGTAGCGCACCCCCACTGCCCATTCGCACCCCTGTTCCGTTTTGGGCTTCAGCCCATTCTGTTTCTGCAAACAAAAAAATAAAAGAAGAATTGGGCCTGAGCACACTATTTCGGGATGCACCTCTAGTTTCATCCTTACACCCCTGACAGATACAAAGTTGGAGAAGAAAGGTTTTGGCCCAAACTAAAGAGCTTCAATTTTACTCCGCACCTCTGGCTTTTATCTCTGCACCCCTATTCTTGTTGGGTTGTTTCTCTTGCTTTATTTTTATGCTTTTGTTTATTTATTTTTATTATTATTTGTTTGGTTATTAGTTTTTACTGTATGTAACCCCTTATGATAACCCCCACTCCTATATATGGTGTTTTATTTTTATTTATTTATTGGGCTTGGTTTATTTGCTGCACTCTAAACACAAAAAAAAGGGGGGGAGGGAAATATATATAAAAAGAATTTACAAAAGAATATACGTTTTAAAGGTTAAGCACACGTGTGACCGCTCGCGTCGTCCTTGTGCTAAAAACCTTTTCTTCTTTCTTAAATAAATTTACAAAAATATGTTTTAAAGGTCGAACACTCGTGAGATCATCCGCATCGTGCTTGTGTTCAACACCTTTTTCTCTTATAATTAAATAATGATATAAGTACTCGTGCGATCGTCCGCATCAGCCTAGTACTTAATATCTTCAATCTAAAAATTAAATAATGGTATGAGTGCTCGTGTGATCGTCCGCATCAGCCTAGCACTCAATACTCTTAAGTCTTCCTAAATAAGTAGATAACGATATGAGTGCTCGTGTGATCGTTCGCATCGTCCTAGTGCTTAATATCGTTATTTCTCTTTTAAAAAATAATTAAAAAATTTAAATATCATTCTAAAGATATGAGTACTCGTGTGACCGTTCGCGTCGGCCTAGTACTCATTACCTTCTTTTTCTCGAAAATTTCAGAAAAAAAAACAAATATATAAAATCTTCAAAAGCTAAAAACATCAACACTTTCAAACAAACAAACAATCTTTCAACCAGAACTACGTGATCCTTGATTCTCCATCAAAAGTGGAGATACGTAGGAGCAAGGCTAGTCCTTGACAGGTTCACTTCCCAAAATCCAAAATCATTTCAAAACAAATTTTCAATCAATTTCCAAACAAATTTCTCAAACAGCTTTAAAAGAACTACGTAACCCTGATTTCTCATATTGAATGAGAATACGTAGGAGCAAGGTCAATCCTTGTCGGGTCCAAAAAACTAAAAAATATATTTTGTTTATTTAGAATTTTATTTTAGGGGATAGTTAAACATTTTCAAAGCCATGTCATATTCGTGCATGTAGTTAAAGGTACTGCCTTAGGGCAGGCGTTCTAGGGTGCTAACACCTTCCCTACGCGTAACCGACTCCCGAACCCAGAATCTGGTTCTTGTAGACCATGCCTTATCCTTTTATGGTTTTTCCGTAGTTTTCCAGAATAAACTATGGTGACGACTCCAAAATCTCTTTTCAAAACCCGTTTCTTTTTGGATCGTTGTCCCGTCGCGATTCCGGTTTCGACAACCACTATCAACATAACATAACCTAGAGCATCTTTAACACTGTTGATGGATTGGAAAGTGTACCAAATCGCACAAGTAATATAAAATGGTGAGACCAAGTATCGTATCCCAGAGGACTCTCGGCACTAAATAGTCGTGTGATAAATTAATTAATTAAGACTTAATATAACGAGATCATTGGTTTGCGATGCAAAAACATAAAATAAAATATGAATGCAAATTGATCAATAGTAGAGTAACACAGAGATGAATGGATGTTGTTTAATATAAGATGAATATGTTGTTGGGGTTATATTTCACCAGGTTCCCTCTCATGTATATAAGAATTCCTCTTTATGCATTAATGTTAACGTAACTCACTAAAGCACTTAGAACCCAATCCCTTGGCTAATAAGCCTGCCTTAATTCCTAGTTCGTGCAATTCCTAGCGTTCCTAGAAAATTAAGTCTGAAGATCAAGAGCTTAAGACGACCAAGTACTCATACCCTCATCCTTGAGAAATATTACCCTTGGGAGAATTCAACAAGAACCTGAATTGTAAGGAACCTCCCAGCACTCATGCAATTCATAAATCATGCAACTAAATGAGTTAAATAGAGCAAGCATTAAAACAGATGAATTCCCTAACAATTAATGAAAAAAGCATATATGATTAAGAATAAATTCAAATACATGAGAGTTCACAAGGTTACATCATTCCTCAACAACAAATAGAGTTTAGTTCCCCATAGACATGGAGAAACTAGATGTACAATGGAAAAGCATGAGATAGTAAAACCCTAAGAGTAGAAGAGAAAGATTCCGCCTTTAGATCCGCCTTTAGAGAGTAGAAGAGTGTGTTGTTATGTTGCTCCAGCCAGAGATACAAAACCTAGAGCGCCTGGGTCCTTTAAATAAAGTTGGAAAAGAGTAGAAACAGGGCTCGGTCCAAAAGAGTCGAAATAGAGCAAAAACTGGGTCGGATCAGCAACGCGCGACGCTCGGGCGGCCAAATTGGCCGCCCGGGCAGAGGACGTCGATTTTCGGAAGGCTTGAGCCTCCAATTTTGCCCAAGCTTCGGGGATCCGCCACCTGGGCGAGCTAGGCCGCCTGGGCGACGAGCGTCGATTTTTCCACGCTCAAGCCTCCTACAGGTCGCCCAAGCTTCATGTGGTTCCCTCTTCTGGTGCTTTTCTAGGCCTTTCTGAGCTCTATATCATTAGCACTTCATCTCTACTTCCTGTATTAACTCATTTTCTATCAAAACAAAGGGAATTAGTCATAAAATCATCAAATTCAACCTCAACTCTCTTATTCACACAACTGAATAAAAAAGCATGAGTCTAAGCAAGTTTCAAAGTCAAAAATAGTGTATTTAGTATCAAAATTACATCACAGATAACGGTATTTTAAACCGTTATCAAATACCATGATCATCATCATAGATACACCACCCTCATGACTATCACAGTCATGAACAACACCATAAGAATTATCGTACCATAAACACCACAGTGAAAAAAGTCAGTCTCACTCTTAAAGCCCATTTGTAGCCTCCCCTACAGGACATCTATAGCCTCCCCAATAGATCATCTGTAGTGTCCCCTATAGATCATTTGTAGCATCCCCTACAATTTTGCTCGAGTAGTCTCGCAATCCAGCTAAGGAACATGTAATCCTGCCACACAAGGACAAAGAAGACATCATCACCGCCACACAAAGAAGGTTCAATACTCGAACATCATTCTCTTTTCCACAACTATTTGCATAACAGAATATCCTTCGCTTTTCAACAACCGATGCCAAAGGGAGCACCTATCTGCAGATAGAACTAGGATTTACTAAGTATAATAAGTAGACTTATCATCTACTCTCATGCTCATCAACCACATACCCAGGTACACCCTAACACTCACTTAGGCTTCAACCTCAACCACAAGTCAATACTGACCCTAAACATAACCACTAATCTCATTCTCTAATTATCATCACGTTCTACAATCAATTATAGTTGAAATTCTTACCACTAATCAAAGTACATTCTCAATTTGTAACAAAAACTCATTTAATCATATGAAAGTTCCTAGATTTAATCAAAGTAAATTCTCAATCAAACCTCGAAAACCTTGAACTCATATGATTAATATGCATATCGATTCAAACACCTTATGATGCAAAAATCATTGCTTTTAATATGATTGAGAGATGAAAGACATAGAAAAAGAATAACTCGCATCAATAATCAAAAGAAACAAATTCATTAATTCAACTTAACCTCAAAATCAATAATGAAATTACAGTGGAATAGCCCTATAAGCTTAGCCCTTCCTGAATGGAGTGAAACACATGGTAAAATAAAAGTGAGAGGAGTGGTGGATGCTTGCGTCCAGTGGAGGAGTTTGAGAATGAATGAGTTATGATTTCTGTTTCCCCTAGGTCTCAGGCTTGATTGGGTTTGGACTCTGAATCTTCTATTTATAAGATCTTTTATCTTATATCTAATATCTTTCAAATAATCAACAGATTTAATCAGTTTTTGAGAATATTTGATAATATCTTTTCTCGATTCAAAAAGATTTTACAAATATTATCTTTTGATATTTATATAGTTAAATAAGGTAATTATTTAACAATATCAAATAAACTGTCTTAAGATATATTTTCTCCAAATTATCTTTTAAAATATCTAATAGATTTAAACTTGCTCAAAATTACATTTCAATCCTTTTTCATTCAAAATTGCTTAGAAGTCTATAAATTTTCTCTAATTACACTTTAGCCTTTTCTTTCTTTTAAAAATTGCAAGTGAGCCCTTAGTTGACCAGATTGGACCAGCTTTGACCAGAGTTTAGCATCCAATGAGGGTCTATTTTGTATATTGGACATTTAAATTTAACCTTTTTAATCATTCAAAGTTAACTTCAGCTGCATCAACAAATGTTATAACATACAAGAATAATTTATGCGCTAAAAATCACTTTTAACGTCTTTTTAATTCTCAAACCCAGTAAATTCAATTGTCACAAATTCACTTTAAATCAATCATTTAAGTACAAGAATTTCATCAAAATTGTAAATTTTAAAGCATAAATGCAGACATAAATATGCACTCATCACATACATTACATCACTTGAATCGTCCAAAACCCATCATCATGCGGATTATAACCCAACAACCCTAATATTCTGCATATAATTATCATACCTTCTTTGTAACAGATATTTGCATGATAAAACCCCCAATTATCATAATTTTGTTCACACTTAGCATCAAACCCTATTATGGGATAACCCAACAAAACCATACATACATTTATAAAAAAAAACCCAACACAACCATGATATAATCCTATCATCATGCACAACACATTCTCATACATCCACATGCATCAAACCAATATTATCTTTCAAGATAATCAAAAGTAAACCCTATTCATCATACAAACAAATAAGAAAATAGACAATGGTAAACTTCCTCATACCTATGCCCAGAAATATTCCCCAATGTAGTTGCACTCTCTCATTTTCTCTCACTTTCAAAGTTTATGTCATATTTTTCTAATGGCCATAATTTCTATAGGAGGTGTCTAATATAATTATATTTATGTGTAGAATATACCTAGGATACTCTATTTATAATAAAAGCACACAAGAAGTAATAAGAACTAACTAAAATAAAATATATAAATAAGATAAAATAAAATCAACTTTAACTTAATTAATTCTGGTAAGTCATTAGATAATATATTTTATCTTACTATTTTTATTCTAATTAATTATGATAAATCTATCAATAATATATATTATTATTAGTTAGCCATAATATCTAATAATATATAATAATATCTCAATATATCTTTTATTTAACTATATAACAATATTCAAGAATATCTTTTAGAATATCTAACAATATCTAATAATATCTTTTTCTAATAATAATATCTCTTTTAATCTCAGGATTATATCCCCTATTTATTACTTTTTTAGAATAACAAATAAATCTTTTAAAACATTTATATAATATTTTTTTATTAGATTTCCATATTATTTAATTTGCACGTTTTCTCTTTCTACACTCCCCTATTTTAATTTCTTCACCTAATTAATAAAATATTAAAGACAATTTTACCCCTAGGCAGAAATATAAATATAACCAAAAAAAATAACATAATAATTATGTCTTAAAAAATATGTACACACAAGAACATTAATTACCAGTCTCAAGACTAACTTATTTCTAATACTCAGATCTTACATCATGCTCATTGATCAACCACACACACCCTTATGCATTCCATCATCCATTCATGCTCCATCGCCAATTCAAAAGTCAAATCTGACCCTAAACATAGTCATTAATCTCATTCTCTTATTATTATACATTATACAACTCCTCAAGCTTGGTTCACGTTCATTCTTCATCAAATTTGCCATTTTTAACAAAAATGCACTAGGATAATCGATTATCATAAGTGATAATTGATTATTCCTGAGAAGTTCACAATTACACAAAATACACTATGATAATCGATTATCACTAGTGATAATCGATTATTCAAGTGATTCTAACACATCAAATTTCCAAATTCATCACATATGAAAGGATAATTGATTATCATCCCAAATAATCGATTATTCTCGAAACAAAACTCAAAATCAACGCACATATAATTTATTATAATTCATGATAATAGATTAGTGTCGAATCAAAACACATCCTAGGTAGAATTCAAAAGTTCAATACACACATACATCAACAATAAACCACGAGCAAACATACTGAACACATCATGCATGTATTCAAACCTAATATACCCTTATAAACAAACCTTAATACATTCATTACATCACTTGAATTATCCAAAACCCATCATTTTGCAAATTATAACTGAAGCAACCCAATATTCTACATATATTATCATATCATCTTTATAACATATAATTGCATGGTAAAACCCCAACAACATACATTTGTCCTCCCTTAGCATCAATACGTATTATCATGGGATAACCCAACAAAACATACATACTTTCATAGGAAAAGCCCAACACAAACATAATATAAACCCTATCACCAAGTAGAACATATTCTCATACATACACATTCATCAAAACGACATTACCTTTCAAGGTAATAAAAAAGAACCCTATTCATCATACAATAAACAAGGAAACAAACAAAGGTAAGATTTCTCATACCTTGGCCAATACTAGGTGACAGAATACTTCCTGATAAACTTTCCTCATTGTCCTCTTTTATTTCTTTTACACTTTATTGTATACTCATTTTAGGTTTCATGGAGCATGGGTTACTATAAATACTCATCTCCACCATTGTATTTTTAACTTTTGAGCATAATGAGAATTAGATTTCTGAAATCAGAATTAATTCTCTCTTGAAAGTTAGGCTAGAGAGTCCAAGGACTTCCTCTAGCCATCTTCCAAGCACACTTTCCTCCATTTTCATTTCTCCTTATTCTATTGTGCTTTCTCTCTCATCTACGAAGCATCTCCATCATCAGCCACATCATCTTCAACGCTTCAGCCACATCCTGGAGTGTATTCCTTCTATCGCTGCCACATATTTGCACGTGTCAATGCATTTGCCACATCCTCCATTAGTTGCTCTTTTCAAAGACACAACCTCCGCAAGCCACTCCTCATTCTCGCATTCGTCTTCTCACGAGAGCATTTTTTTCTCAATAGCTCTTCCTGACCGGTTCATCACAGATCTACCATTCTCCTCGTCTCCAGCCGAGCTTCCTCACAAGTTTGCATCATTTTCCTTTGTTTCATCCTTGCTTCCACCCAACCCTAGCCTCACATCTTCCATCCTTTTCCTTTTCCTTTGATTTTGACCGATTAAAACCTTGTTTTAATCATTTTCACCGATTAAAAGCCTTCCTCATGGTTTATCTTCACTTTCCACCGATTAAACTCATGTTTTCACCGTTTAATCGATCTAAACTAGGGTTTACTTGAGTCTGATCTCATTCTTGGTGAGTTCGCACTCGTACTCATATTATCTCTTCGCGATTAGGGTTTTAAACTGTTCACATTTTTTCTCTTCCAATTTCTCCCTCGATCTAGAGCTTATTCCTCATTACGTTGTGTTCATCTCTGGAGGAAGCTTCAAAGGAGGTTCTCGTCGCACATCCAGCATCTTCTTCAGGCATCTTCCATCACTTGGGCTTTATCTATACTCCAAAAACACCACAAATCTTCCCTTGCACTAAACACTAGTGAAAAATGGGGATAAGAAGTCGGGTAATATGTTTCGGTTCTCCGAAAATCTAAACATATGAAAACACGGTGGCATTTTTGCAATTTCAACGAACTTTTAGGCCTCGGTTCAACAGGAACCGAAGCATAAAGGCTCAATTACCTCGGTTAAAGTCCCCAACCGATGCCTAAGGTTCTGCAACTTCCCGCCTTTGACTTAAATTTTGCTTGACAGTTGATTTAAATTTAACCTACTGCCTCAGTTAACAAAGGACCAAGGCATAAAGCTATTATTACTTCGGTCATAGTCCCCACCCGATGCTGAATGATCTGCAACAATTCACCTGCATCCCAAAGTACCATGGGACCCACAACCAATTTCCTACTCGAAACTCATATGGAAGAACCAATTCCCATATTCTATATTCTAAAATATCTAATTCAAATTAAATGGAATTCCAATAACTATTTCACATCATGGGACCCACTACGTCTATAAAACACATTTCTTCTCCCTTACTTAAATATGAGACTTAAACCTCATGCATCATTCATCCTTTTTTTTATACAATACAACAACTTCATATTAATTGACGGGAAGTTTTATGCCTCGGTTTCCCAAAGACCCGAGGCGTATAGTTTCAGTTTATGCACCGATTTTCTTGCACAACTGAGGCATTATGCCTTTATATTTTCATCCCTCTACGAAATTACCCTAAGCGCACTCTTTTCTTCCTCCACTTTTTTTCATCCTCTACTATCGCCGCTGCAACCACTGCAACCAATCGCTAGCGCCGCCGCTATAAGGTCGCTCGTTCGCCTTTGCCACCGCTACAAGGTTGCCTCTCCATCGCCCCCACTACAGTGTGCTCGCGGTGCCTCTTCTCGCAGAATAACTCAAATCGTTGCCTTGTCGCTGCTGCGTCGCCGCCACTACCTTTTGTCGCTGCCTCGCCTCCGCGCTATCAAGACGTCCTTGCCTTGTTCTCACTGCCACGATCCTCCTTGGCCCTTCTTGCTGCACCACCTCCTACAACGTTAGACTTCGTCGCTTCCTCCATGGGTTCATCTCTTGTCTGCGCTGGCTTGGTTCTTCGTGGTAAGTTTTTTGAAAACTCCTTCGTTTTTCTCATTGTATTGTATGGGATATGTAAATTTGTGTATGTATTGATCATAGGCATGGTGATGGAAAACTTCAAGTATTTAATTGAGAAAAGGTAACTCAAATTGAAAAATATTCAATTTGCAAGGTAAACAAAAGGCTGGAAAACTATTTTTTACTGTTTATCAATTTTCTTTTTCTTATTGAATCTTGTTAGTTAAAAGTAAAGAATTCACCTTCTGCTGGGCTTGCAATATTTGATAGTGAAACTTACACACTGGTGAAATGAAGGAGAAATCTTTGGTGAATGTAAGAAATCTAATTTAAGTAAGTCAATCAGTTTGTATTAAAAATGAATCCCCCGATTTGAGGGAAGATTATTGGTTGGATGGCAACAGGTTTTTGCTTAGAGAAGAAAAGAAAGTGTTAGAAATGAATTATTAATGGGAGTGGAACAACAACAGACAAGATGATGGAGGTTGTTGGACTTAGGAGGTAAGATTCTGATGGAATTGACTCATAAAATATGATACATTGTAAGTGCATATTAATCAAAGATTGCCCCTTTAAAAAATAAAGGTTGACGAAAGAAGCAAAAATAAATAAATAAAAAGGACCCTACTGCCTCGGTTGGGACCTGAACCGAGGCAGTAGGGGTGCACATACTGCCTCAGTTCAGAGGGAACCGAGGCATTAAAGTCCTGAGAAAAAAAATTAAAAAAAAAGCTATTGTTTCGGTTATGTTTGAACCGAGGCAATATCCCACCATTTTATGCCTTGGTTTTGAACCGAGACAAAAAGTCTACCACTTTTTACCTCGCCTGGATATGCCTCGGTTCAGGAACCGCTGCCTATAGGCAAAAATAACCGATATTTTTTCCCCTGACTGCACTAGTGAAAGTTTGATGCACCTCTTTCTCTTCTCTCCCAAAAACGTCACTTTTATCTCTCTTTCTCTATGTTTCTCTCTTTGTTGTAGGGTTTCTACACAAAATACCCCATTTTTCCTATATCTTAGTATTTATAAACACCCCAAACCCTATCTCTAATATTCCCTCAATTATCATAATATATTTTTAAATCCAAATCTATCTAAATCTCTATCTTTCTTTTATTCCACGTTCAAACCTTTATTTCTTTATTTTGCATGATTTTACTTCCTACACCATCCTTATTTAATTTTTGCACCAATTAATAAAGGTAAAAGATCATTTTTTTTCCTAAGCAAAAATACAAATAAACTGAAGGTCTCCCTTAACTCTCTTCCTACTTAGAATTGAACCCACAACCATTCAATCCTAGACCACCCTTTTATCATCAAGCCAACCCATGACAATGGTACTATCAAACACACGCATATCACAATCCAACCATCATACCAAAACATGTTTTACACTTTATCAAAATAACATCAAAGAAATAACATAATTATGATTTAACAAAGATATTCACATACAACACCTTATTATGCTTATCAACTCTTAAAAGAAAATATAGTGAACTCTTAACAACACTTTAATCCTAAAACCCCTATTTCCCCGGGTCTTACATCTTATGTTTATGCCATCTAATCGATATACTTTGTCTTACCAAATGAGGCATTTACTAATGAAATGATAAAATGTCTTGAGCACTCTCATTGCTTAACGCATATTAACGTTCAAAATATTTAATGCATGTATGAAAAAGTACTTTGATGCTTGCATACTTTGTTTCTTGATATTTGTGCGGATAAATAAAGCAGAAAGATATGATCAGAATCATAGCACCTAAGAAAAAACCATTGTGATAAAAGAAGAACATTCAAGAGATGTTTCCTTGAAGCCATTTGCCCAGTCACATAAGCTTGAGTTTCACTTAAGGCTATGAGAAAAACTTCTGAACCCTACAAAGTGGACTAAAGTTAGACTTTACATCTAAAGGCTACCAATTCTTTAAAAGTCAACTTCTTGGTCTAACAATCATCTTTCATGACAAGATATATATATATATATATATATATATATATATATATATATATATATATATATATATATATATATATATATATATAAAAGAAACCTTGAAGAGAAGTTGTTGTTGATGAAAAAATGTGAAATAATATTAGAAGCATAGCAATGTGAAAAGAGAGAAAAGATTAAAGCATTCTTACATTATCTCACGTTCAATATCTTTTGAGAGAAATATCTTTGTAAAGAGAGAAACACTTCTAAGTGTTACAGATTGCATTATATTTGAACATATATCCTCTCACTGAGAGTTATTCGTTTATACCTTATAGAAAATCCATTTGTGGATTTTTTGTAAGTTTTAAAGAGAACTCAAATACTTGGTTGTTCAACTGAGGTTGAGTTGAACGTTTGGACAGTTGTTTAGGATTAGATCTTGGAGAGGCTAAACTCGGTTTAGTCTTTTTCACTAGGAAACCAGGAGTGGTACTAATAATACTCATTGTAACCAAGAGTGGTGAGAATACTTGGTGAGATCCTAGAGAGGCAAAACTTGTGTAATCTTGAAAAAGATTGGTGGAACCCCTTAAGAGTTCTTAAGAGAGAATTGAACGTAACTCAAATAGAGTTAACCAGTATAAAAATATTTGGTTTACTACTTTCTCATTAAAATTGTTTTCCATTTACTTGTACTACAAAACCTAAGGTCTAATAATCCTAAAATCCTTATACATTCTCGTTACAAGTTATTAGATGTTGCTTTATGAAAAGATTTTAAAAACATTATTCACTCCATTTAGTGTTTTCCCTATAATTTCATGTTGATGTCATGGTTCCTTGATAAACAAATCTTCCTTAGGCAACAAAACAAAAAATACCAGTTAATGTTTTTTTTAATGACAAATCAAGATGCTCTCTTCTTTTTCTTTCTTTTTCTTCTTTTCTTTCTCTTTTTTTTCTTCTTTCTCTTATCTCTCTTTCTTTTCTTGCTCCGTTCTTTCTCTATTTCATTTGTTCTCTCTCGCTCTATTTTCTTTCTCTTCTTTTTCTCTATTTTCTTTCTCCTTTTTCGCTTTCTTTTCTTTCTTTACTTTTTCTTTTTCTCTTTCTTCACTTTCTTTTACTTTCTCTTCTTTTTCTTGTGCTCTTTTAATCTTTCACTCTTGTCTTCTTTCAACGCATCTAACTTTTTGAAAGTTCTTTATTCCTCCTCTTTCAAACATAGAATGTAGTTCTTGAAGTCTTCATTAGTAGTCATGGGACCTACACTCCAATTAGGATACTGATGAGGTTTATGGCCATAGCCTTCACATTATAACACTTGATTTAACCCTTGGGGAAAAAAATTGCCATGCTTGTGGTTCCTTTTAATACTAATAATTTTAGTGTTCAACTTTACAATTCTAGGCTTCAAGACATTGACATTCTTCACCAAGGCCTCATGAACACACAACTTCTAAAAGGATGTCTCTTCTGGAATATGTTGCATTGTTCAATATTGATAAATCCTACAAGATATTAAGAAAACAAAATAACAAAATATATTTAGATCCTCACCACTCGTCTAAGTGTTTCACTCAAATTCCACTCGTATAGCACATTTATATATGTTAAGACAAAATCGTCTAGAGAATAGACCGTCTAAGAAACCTAGTTTTGAAGTTTAACAAAAAAATATTACTATGTAGAAAAAGTAGTTTAAAACAGTAGCGCCTAATAAAGTAGCATTTTATAATGTTTGAAGCTAAGAGTTAAAGGAATGTTTTCCTGACCATACTGTTTAAATAAATTAGAAAATCATATACACCATCTAAAACAAAGTTCTTCTCATTGAAATCTTTGAATAAACTATATGAGCAAAATAAGCTAGCTTCTTATGAAAACAAAAGTCTTACCCTTATATAACCCAAGGATAAAAAAGATGTTTCAATACATTCTTATATCAAGCAAAGCCTTCTAGAGAAAACATCGTTTAAGTGATCAATAAACAATTTATCCATTGAGAAAGCATCTTTTTTATACCATCTAATAAATGTACACTTGTCTTACCAAACGATGCATTTATTAATTAAATGACAAATGATAAAAGGTCTTGAACACGCTACACTGCTTAATGCTTATCAATGTTCAAATCATTTAATACATGTACTAAAAAGTACTTCAATACTTATATACTTTGTTTCTTGATATTTGTGTAGATCAATAAAGTAGAAAGATATTATTAGAATCACGACACCCAACAAAAAGATATTGTGAGAGAATAAGAACATTCTAGGAATGTTTCTTTGAAGCCATTTGTTCTGTTAAATCGTACAAGCTCAAGTTTTTCTTAAGGCTTTAAGAAAAAGCTTTAGACCCTACAAAGTATACTAAAGTCAAACTTCACATTTAAAGGCTATCAACTCTTCAGAAGTCAACTTCTTGGTCTAACGGTCATCTTTCAAGAAAAGATATATACATAAAAGAAAGCTTGAAGAGAAGATGTTGTTGATGAAAAGTTGCAAGATAACATAAGAAGAATAGCAACGTGAAAAGAGAGAAAATCTTAAGGTGTTCTTACATCGTTGGACACTCAATATCTTTTGAGAGAAAAATATTTGTAAAGAGAGAAACACTTTCAAGTGTTACAGATTATATTGTATTTGAACATATATCATCTAATTGAGAGTTAAGTGTCAGTACCTTGTAGAAAATCCATTTGTGGATTTGTTGTAAGTTCAGAAGAGAATTCAAATACTTGGTTTTTCAGCTTAGGTTGAGTTAAACATCCAGACAGTTGTCTAGGATTAGATCTTATAGAGGCTAAACTCTTTCTGGTCGTGTTGACTAAGGAACAAGGAGTGGTGCTAATACTCGTTGTAACCAGGAGTGGTGAGAATACTCCATTATCAACATTCAAAACATTTAATGGATGTATGAAAAAGTACTTTGATGCTTGTATACTTTGTTTCTTGATATTCGTGCATATCAATAACGTAGAAAGATATTATGAGAATAACGGCACCCAAGAAAAAGACATTGTGAGAGAAAAAGAACATTCTGGGAATGTTTCTTTGAAGCCATTTGTTTTGTCACATCGTACAAGCTCGAGTTTAGCTTAAGGCTTTAAGAAAAAGCTCTGGACTCTACAAAGTAGACTAAAGTCATACTTCACATCTAAAGGCTACCAACTCTTCAGAAGTCAACTTCTCGGTCTAATGGTCATCTTTAGAGAATATATATATATATATATATATATATATATATATATATATATATATATGTATGTATATGTATATATATAGAGAGAGAGAGAGAAGAAAGCTTGAAGAGAGGATGTTGTTGTTGATGAAAACTTCAAGATAGCATAAGAATAGCAACGTGAAAAGAGAGAAAATTTTAAAGTATTCTTACATCGCCAGACGCTCAATATCTTTTTAGAGAAAAATATTTGTAAAGAGAGAAATACTTTCAAGTGTTATAGATTGCATTGTATTTTAACATATATCCTCTGGCTGAGAGTTAAGTGTCAGACCATGTAGAAAATCAATTTATGAATTTTTTGTAAGTTCATAAAAGAACTCAAATACTTGGTTTTTCAGCTTAGGTTGAGTTGAACGTCTAGGCAGTTGTCTAGGGTTAGATCTTAGTGAGGTTAAACTCGTTCTAGTCATGTTGACTAAGGAACGAGGAGTGGTGCTAATACTCGTTGTAACCAGAAGTGGTGAGAATACTAGGTAAGATCCTATAAAGGTAAAATTCGTGTAATCTGAAAAGATTAGTGGAACCCTTAAGAAGAACTGGATGTAGCTCATGTTGAGTGAACCAGTATAAAAATTTGTGGTTTACTGCTTTCCTATTCGAAACATTTTCCATTTACTCACATTATAAAAGCTAGAATTTACATCTTATTTACAAGTTATTAGATCCTATTTTGCCAAAAGATTTTAAAAATACTATTCACCAAAAGATTTTGAAAAAAACTAAAGATATTGTCCTTCAAACACCAAAACTCATGCAAGATTAAGGTAAATAGCTAATTGGGACTACAATTTATTTAATTTCCTATATTATTATTCAATTATGCTCATGATCATCATGTTCTTTTAAGTTCCCTCCATCATGGAATACTATAAGATTCAAAAAGACATATTTTGATCTTGTCATATATTATTTGAATTGTAAATGTTTTTCTTCAAGTTCTTCTAATACATGTTGACAATGTCATCTACCAGTCTAGGCACAAGTTCTGGTTGTTGGGAGTCACCAGTCCCTGCAAATATGGCACTCGGTGCCACCTCCCTATGCAACTCTTTGATTTTGAAAATTAAAATATATGTTTCTCAAGTCCAAAAATTAAGCTTTTGTAGTGAAATTAAAGTTCCATGAGTCTTGTTTCCAATACAAAAGTCTAGTTTATAATAAAAAAAATTCCATTCATTTAGAGGTATGTGGAAAAGGTTATAAGCAAAAGTCAATGTTGGCAGTGAATTACAGCACTGGGTGCCACCTTTGTTGGCTCTCGACGAGAAAGTTATTGTCAACTCTTTATGTTTGCCTCCTTAAGTGTCAGTCCTCTCATAAACCTCCTTCCATTATACACTATTAGACTTTCATGATGAGTATACCTAATGTAAAGAAAATTAATACAACAAAATTATACAATATCATTCAAACATACCACAATACATCTTACTTCTATAATCAATCTAAACTACATTTTGTTCGTATAATTTTTCTAAAGTATATTCTATAAATTATTTATAACTTAATCTCTAAAA
This sequence comes from Vigna umbellata, assembly GCF_029865625.1. Lineage (NCBI taxonomy): Eukaryota > Viridiplantae > Streptophyta > Magnoliopsida > Fabales > Fabaceae > Vigna > Vigna umbellata. Next base: position 17,458,325 of record NC_142166.1, read on the forward strand.
CTATAAGCAAATTTTGACTTAATAACTAAGTCAGTTGTAGAACTAAAATAATTATTTTGTGCTTCAAATTTTTACTATTCCTAAATTTTAAATTACAACATTAATCTATTATTAATCAATTATATTTTTTGAATATAGTGAAAAACTATACATATTGTTAGGTCTATTAAGGAGGAGGTTCACTCGAGAAACACAATACTAATGAGAACTGAGCCCAACCATATAAGGGATTGACACCACTCTCTACCCAAAACCTTAAAGCAATGGGTTAATGGGTCTTTCATCTTTATATAGTGCTCTACATTCTTATTTCTATCCAATGTGGGACTTAGACTCACACTTGGATTCCCAATAATCTTCCCCTCAAGGGTGAGTCCCTTCCACATTGGTACACTCCCCCTCCAGCAGAAGCATTTCCATCTAACCATAATCACAAGTAGCCCTTCGTACCGCCGTTCATCTTAACGAGACACGCTTACTTGGAACCCCTCGCCAGGAAGACTTTCGATATAGGGACCATTCTACTCGTCCAAGCCTGTCCCCAAGACAAACCATCGGCTTTGATATAGCGATTTAGAGCGTCGAGGTCACCCTTTTTCCTCTTTCAGGTTCATCATGTGTTGTCATACATCTCATCTCATTCAGGCAGCTATTCAGAGCATCGAGGTTGCTCTTTTTCCTTTTTTTTCAGGTGCCTTGATTGGACAATCTTGAATTTTGTAAGATTTATCTCTCCTATGGCTTCTTCAGTTGTTGTCTCTTCTGACCTCTCTTTTGTCACCATTATCCATATATCTTTTTTTTTCGTAGAAAAGATGGTTTTTTGTTAGTTTATTTATAGTCGTGGTGGCTCTCCAACAATTACCTCTTTATCCACTAGTGACTTTCCTCAATGGCGATTTGCAAGAAGAGATTTACATAGAGCAACCTCCTAGATTTGTTGCTCAGGAGGAGTCTTTTGGGTTGGTATTTCGTCTTATATGTCGTCTTGCAAATCATTAGCAATTTGGTGTCACTTGAGTACAGAAGCAAATATTTTCACTAGAACTTGATGAATTATATTAGTAACAAGCTTGGTACATATGTATGTACTAGCTTGAGGAAGAGTGTTAGATATATTATCTTTATGTTATGTTTATCTTTTATCTTTTAGTTTGTTATTATTTGTTATTTGTATTTTGCGCTTAGTCCATATTTCTTCTATTATAAATAGAGACCCTATGTGTATATTCAAATGACTGCTAACTCATAATTTTTACACCACTGTACTAGGTGCAATTAATTTCCCAAAAACAACGTTTTTCTAAGCTTCCTAAATGAGTTTAATTTCAAGTTATTGTTTCATGTTTGTTACTTTAGATGGGTAACTGAGTTTAACGGTCATGAGTGGTGTTTAGTGCACCAATGAACATATTAGGTCATTGAATTGTTGAGAAAAAATGTCATTTCGATGCTTCAATGTAAGTTAGATGAGCTTTATATGCATCTTTGGCCATTTTCTGCCCTGGTAATCGATTACAGGGGTCTTGTAATCGATTACCAGAGGAAAAATGGTCATTTGTATAGAAACTTCAATTATACTCCTTAGCTGGACGTACAGCACTCCCCAACTCTGTTTTTCTGACCTTTGCTGCTTGTTTTGCTCTTAACTTTCCCCACCGAACTTCAAACGAGTTGGTTCTTGTTTTGTTGGCATTTAGCCTCAAAGAGCTTTCGAATGACTACTAACTCATAATTTTTACACCAATGTACTAGGTGTAATTAATTTTCCATAAACAATGTTTTTCTAAGCCTCCTAAAGGAGATTAACTTCAAGTTATTGTTTCATGTTTGTTATTTTAGATGAGTGAGTGAGTTTAATGGTCATGAGTGGTGTTTAGGGCACCAATGAACATGTTAGGTCATTGAATTGTTGAGAAAAAAATGTCATTTAGGTGCATTCATGTAAGTTATATGAGATCCATAAGCATTTTTGGTCATTTTCTGCCCTGGTAATCGATTACAGGGGTCTTGTAATCGATTACCAGAGGAAAAATGGTCATTTGTATAGAAACTTCAACTATACTCCCCAGCTAGATGAACAACACTCCCCAGCTATGTTTTTCTGACCTTTGCTGCTTGTTTTACTCTTAACTTTCTCCACCGAACTCCAAATGAGTTGGTTCTTGTTTTGTTGGCATCTAGACTTAAAGAGCTTTCGAATGACTGCTAACTCATAATTTTTAGACCACTGTACTAGGTGCAATTAATTTCCCTAAAACAACATTTTTCTAAGCATCATAAATGAGTTTAATTTCAAGGTATTGTTTCATGTTTGTTATTTTAGATGGGTGAGTGAGTTTAACGGTCATGAGTGGTGTTTAGTGCACCAATGACATGTTAGGTCATTGAATTGTTGAGAAAAAATGTCATTTAGGTGCTTTCATGTAAGTTAGATGAGCTTTATAAGCATTTTTGGCCATTTTTTGTCGTGGTAATCGATTACAGGGGTCTTGTAATCGATTACCAGAGAAAAAATGGTCATTTGTACAGAAACTTCAACTATACTCCCCAACTGCATGAACAACACTCCTCAACTCTGTTTTTCTGACCTTTGCTGTTTGTTTTGCTCTTAACTTTCTACAAATGGACATGGCAAATTTCGGTTATGAAGGACATTGAAATGGAATAAAAATTGTTGATAAAATCAAAACTGATGAATGATCAACAACTATGACCAACAACAGTTCAAATGAAAATGACAATCACAATGGGAATAATTTGCATCTTTATTAACATTCAAAATATTTATTACAATACATTTACATTTACATTTATATTTACATCTATCTACATTGATCTCCTACTGCCAATAATCACTAAATACAAAATTCACTCATGTTTCGGACGATATCCAATATACGGGGTACTATAAGCTCTACTCTTGTAACGCTTTCGTCGTCATTCCTTCATAAGGTTGTTTTTAACGTGTTGGTTTTTTTTTTTTTGTTCCTTTAAATCTTCTCCAATTGTATTAGCCGATGCTTTCACAAAGGAGTAACAAATTTATTTGCTTGATGCACCGACATCATCAACGAACTGAAATTTAACAAAAAATACAATTTATAAAACCATAAAAGGAAATTCTAACAATAAAGGAAAGGGCAAAAACCGAAACTAGATAGGGAAAACCAAAGGTCATACGGCATATACCTTGCTCTCACTGGACAATTCCATTTCGTGCAATACAATCTACGGAATCAAACCAAAAAGGTGAGACCTTGAACAAACAAAAGAAAGTTTTCATTTACAAAAGCAAAAACGAGACCTTAAAGAAAGAAAGGACACACCTTCAACAGAAAAACGAAAAACCTTCAACAAAGAAAGGTTAAACCTTCAACAGAGAAGAAAAAGGACACACCTTGAACTGAGAGTGTAGAGAGAACGAAGGACTGGAGAGAGAACGAAGAGTGGAGAGAGAACGGAGAATTTGAATTGTATAGAGAGAATGAATCCTTTTTTTCTAAATGAAAAAAGCAAGGGTATTTTGGGATTCATAAGTGTAATTTGATTACACATTCCCATGTTACATTTTTCAAATAAAAAAAATCATTTTAACATATTCCAATACTATGTTGACACGTGACAGATAAAATTTGGAAATATGTAGTTATGCGGCAGATTATGGCATTTTTCTGTTCCTGCATAGCATAGTGAACATGATTAAAATGAAGGAACAGAACAATACAAGTAATTGAGCATGTTATTGCAACAGTGGATAGAAAGCAACAACCATGGTTAATCTTTTCAGCTCGTGATCCCCTTGGATACTCATCTAACGCTTGGTCTGGTTGGGAGCATTTGAAGTTCCAATGCGAAGGATTGCAGAAAACAAAGTAGACATGGTATTTTATGATCACGTCCACAAATACGGAAGAATATGCCCCGTTTATCAGGTATCTACAAAGACTACATACACTACAACTGAACCATGTTTTCTAATTATCTAAATGCATGTGAAGCAGAATATGTGTGAATTCAGAAAAGAAATATTACTCTGGCACTAAGTAACTAATTTATTCCTTTTCAAGTAAGATTTAGGAAACATGATTGTAAACACTAAGAAAGATAAGTCAAATGATACAATTCCGAATATGAATAGATCAAATTCTAAAAACTACATCGAATATGCGAAGATTATTGAACTTTCCCTCTTTCCTATTTCGTTTTCTGTTTAAGGTTGTTACACTTGGCTAAAGAAATATTTAATAGATATAGATTTAGAGAAAATAAACCTTATAATACCATGTGTCTTTAATCATTAATAGTAATAGATTAATGTTTTAATGTCCTAGTTATCTAATTCTGATAATAACAAACGTCTACTAAAATTTAAAGGCTAGAAGTATTCCAAAGAATTTGATGAGTGGCCAACATGCCTCAATCAATCAAATATCATCACGATGATCGATTTAAAGTATCAGTGCTTTTAAGTGTAAGATGGCGGAAGTCTGGCAAATAACCTGACTGTTGTAGTGAATTCGACTTTAAATTTAAAATAGACTGTACAATTTCATATGCTATACCGTACACTGCTTGACTCAGGAATAACTCGATCAAAATACAAACATGAGGCTACCAGTAGTATCGAACTAACCAACCAGACACAAGAGAATAACATTATTGCGTATGCACAACTCCTCCCATCTGGGCAGAAGAAATTTCATTTACAGATCACAATTTAGGTATGGTTATTACAACTGTGTCTCGGTACGTGTGGTACGCGTCAATCTTCTGCTCTATAAATTATTGAAGCTTTCACAGAAACATGCATCCTAATGAACCAAAAAATTTAATGTGAAGACTTTAACATTGCACTCAGGATAAAAAAACTGATGCAATCCAGAGAGCTTGCTCAATCAACCATCCATCTCAACATCACAAGCTATGCTTTCTTGATCAACTGGTGAGCTGACAGATTCCAACAAAACATCAATTTTTAAGGGGGAGTGTCGAATACTGTATTGGAACATAACCTGAAAGTGTAAAATTGCAGCATTGTTGTAAGCAGAACCTCCAAAATCAGAGCAACAAGCGAAATAAGCAAATCAATTAGATAAAATTGTCCAACTCTCCTGCATTTCAAATCTGAACATTTACAGGTCAGTGTCAAATGAATATTACGAAAAAAAAAAAAGCACAAGGAAGCAACAACAAAATTAACTTCATAAAGTCGTCTCAGGAAACTCTGATTTTCTGTTGCCGAAAATTGAGAAAGCCTCCAAAATTTCTAGCTTAATTACCACTCTGTAGTACAATGCAGTTTCAGTAATCCATAACATAAATTGAAGGACATGTCTTTACAGTGTGGTTGGAAAGAAATGCTAAAACTACTACTGGTCAAGTGATGCTTTTGGTGTTCACTAGGGGTAGTCTTGCTTTCTTAGGTTTCTTGTGGTATTCAGCTAAAGGTCTTTTTAGGAGGACTGTCTTTGGTTGATCTGCGGAGGTTGGCATGGAAAATTACACGTTTCTTCTAGTATTGGATTAGTTTTTGATGATACCTTACCTTCTTGCATTTGCATCTCATTTCTTTCTTAATAAATTATTTCTTTATCAAAAAAGAAAATAAAAGGAATCATCACAAAGCCACGTCTAGAGGTTGAAGAAATTATAAACTTTTGAAAGATCATAGCAATAACAGAATAATCGCAAGGCACATGTAAAATAGAATAATAACGAAAAGAGGAAAAGAGAAAAAGAGAGGATAAACCATAACATAAGTTAAACCTATGACTAATTCCCCACTCATAAAGCATCTAAACTAGATACATATAATACTTTTTATAAGGCAAATCTCCAACAACACTAACACTTTGTTTGGATAGAATGAATGGAAGGCAAGTGGAAAACGAAATAAAGGACAAGATATAAATGGAAGGTGAGAGATCATTTGGATGAGTTCAAGGCGAATAGGAATAAGTGGATAAGATGATTTTGTTGTTACTCATAATTTTATTTCCTATTGTTTATTAGTAATTATCCATTATTATTATAATAAAAAAAAGAAAAACAAATCCATAATCAGTTATGTAAGAAAATAATACTTCACAAAACATAATATTTTGGCAACATAATCAACCATGCATACAATATAATCGATTGTATGTCTAATATTATCAATTATATTACCTCTTTCACCTATAAGTTAGAAGCCACAGTGGCTTTCTTTTCAAATCTCATAAATACAACAAATAAACTTTACACCGTGGACCCATATAAAATCAGTTCAAATTAAAGCACATCAAATGAAACAAACACTCAATTGTCCAACATCTTTGTGATAGGTACCCAGAATTACTGAGAATTACAAGACAGTTCTTGTATTATTAGGAATGAACTAACTGTTCTACCAATGTGGTAAGAACAAATAACAACCAAGTACAACACTCAAGATCTTTCGAGAGGACCTGTCTCTCCTAACATCCTTGTTCAAAACAACCCAAAAAAAAATACTCCCTGCAAAAACCTAACATAGACTATATATAATAGTCTGTTATACAATACAACTTCAGGAGGTTATAACACCTACTTGCCACTAAACCTATCAATACCCCTTCCATGAAGTTTCACCTTGTCCTTAAGGTGAAATGTAGGGAACACCTTACTAATGGTAGGTGCTGCTTCCCAACTATTTTCAATGGATGGAAGATGTTGCCACGGGATTAAAACATCCACGTCACCTTCTTTGTTGATTCGTGTATCCAATAGTGCTTCTGGATAAATATCTTAACATCTAACAATATGAAAGGAAAAATAGAAAAACTTTGGTGCTGTCCTGAAATATTTCCTTACAACCAACCTTAGAGAAACTATCAGCGTAACCACGAGCTCGGTTGGCCTTCCCAAGATAATGTAGATCAGCTTTCTCAAGCTTCCCATCCATCAAAATCAATCCTCCCTCCCCAATTGAAAACCGTACAAGGTATCCTGAATGCAGCCCTGACTACAAAATGAAGTTAAATAGGAATTATTTAGTAAAGCCTAAACAATAAATTAAAACTTGAGTCCCATGACTAAATCCGAGCTTGTTTATTTCTAATTTTCATGACTCTAACAACAGACTATCCCATCCAGAATTGATATTTCACAGCCAATTATTTGAATCAGTTCAGTAGTGTAAAAAAAAATCAAATTTCAGGAAGTGGTGTAAGATTGTGTAGTCAGAAAGTGTCAATTCTGAGTCACAGAAGTCATAACCACATTAAGCAAGAGATGCCAATTTACAGTTATATAGAAACCTCTTTGAAACAAACCTGTTGTATAAAGCTTCCATCCAAACAGCCAAATACAATAGGAGGATCGTCCGAAGTGGTCAGTTTTCCATCCTCTTGAAGCTCCAAAACCAACTGTTTGCAAAGGTGGATAAAATGATTAAGCAACATGATAAATATCACATGTCAACAAGTGTATCTTAATACAAATAAAAAATTTATATTTTAGACCTGCTATACATGACTTCACCACAATTCAGTAAAAAGAGTCCTTCAATAACTTATTATCAAAAGTAAATTTTATCAATCCAATTGGTAGATTTAATGTTCTTATAAAAAGTAGATCAAGTTTATAAGATAATATTACATAATTTAATAGTCGATTTATGTAGTTTATTTTGCATAATGAAGCTGTTGAAAGTGTCTTTCTACAAAGTTTGGTACCTAGTATGAACTGATCTTATTCCTACGCACCAGTCCAGAAGGCTTTCTCCAATGTAGGGCAGTGGATTTGGGGAGGATGAAATTTACAGTCTTAAACTCTGGTCAGCCTCATGTTTTAAATAATTAGTTACAAAATAACAACATTCCACAATCAGTTCAAAATTAAAATAATCATGTTTCCTTAACTAATATCTCTTACCTTTATTATAATCACCGAAACTATGGTTGCCAAAACCTCTAGAGATGCACATGAAGAAAATACATATTTCACTAACAAAATTGGCATCCTAATGCACACTTCTTCCCCCTAATGAAGTCTAAGGAGGACTGGCGTACAAAACCACAAAGAGGAGTTGTTTCCAGGAGTTGAACCCATGACCTCCAAGTCCATAAGCAGCAAATTTACTGCTGTATCAAGGCTAAAACAAAATTAAATCCAAATTTCATGAAGCCAAGCAATCATTCAATCGTGTTTTTTATCTCACATTTGACCATCTAAAATCTAACATCAACGTGCACAATATAAAACTGCTCAATCAAAGGCTTTACAAGCTAGGTATCCAATGTCAAATATAATTAGAACACTGAATGTAATTATGCATTTTTTTCAGTTTTAAATTTTAAAAAAAAAAATTGTCTGAGCTTCAAGCCACTTGCAGGTAGATTCATTATCAATTTATCATTAAAAAAAATGCAACGTAGTTGAAAAAGAACAATAGCCAATGTTAAGCCATCAAATGTTCATAACACAATGATAATTTCCATTCTAGAAAGAAGGAAAGAGGGAATAGATGCCAGCCTAAACTTGAACTTAGAAGATGTCTAGGGTCTGCTTATGGCATATGCCAGTGAGTTTCTCCTATTTCTGTAGCATCAGGATATAACTCAACAAACTAGATGCCACACAAAAGAAGTTTCTGGAAGTGCACATGTTCACATACAGTGTTAGGTTTCTATGGATTAAACCTAACCAAAAGAGAGATCGCACACACAGTACTCACACACAGAAGACCAAAGAATGCTAAACTTGTATTCACAGCAGAAAGAAATACACTGTACAATCTCAATTGAGAGCCTAACCTCCCCCACAGGGTTAACACTCCTGTCAACTCAACAACTGTCAAAAAACGTCCCTCCAAACAATACATGAATTCTATTTATACATTCCCTCTTTCCCCGCTTCTCCTAACTGCCTCGGCAGTTAGGCTATTAATGCTTTCCTCTTCTCACATAAACTCTCCATTCTCTAACATACAGTATCTTCTCTCCATCTCTATGCAACCTAAAACTGTATCAAAGCAACCACATGTCTGCATTGGTACGTATGCAGTTTCCCTTCCAGCTATAATTGAACAATTTTATTAGACGGTAGATGGCTGCAATGAAAACATGAAGCAAGAAAAATTTTCCATGGGTGCCCAACAAGGGAAACCAGTGTTCCATACATACAATTTCCAATCTAAAGTCCGGAAAACCACAAAAGCATACAATATAAATATAAGGAGCAAAGAAAAGGCACCGAAAGCAAAGCAATGAAAAGATGAAAAGGAAGCAAGGGAAAACCTGCTGTTGGTTCGGAACCTGTCCTTTACTGTCCGTGTCCATAACATATTTACTACAGTTTTCATCCTTCCAAACTAATGCTAAAGGCGTAATTCCTGCCTGATAATGAGCATGCCTAAAAACAACATCAAAGCAAAAAGGTCAACCCAAAATACTAAGCCTAAAATGGGAAAATAGACCCATGTTTAATAACAAATCCCATTGCATAACAGATTATACGACCTAAGAGAACCATGACTTGAGTTGAAATAAACGCTGATTGGATAAACTTCTTCTTAAGAAGAAAGAATAAAATAACTTCTATCATAAGTTAAAAGTAATCTATGTATAAGTTGATCTTGAAGTTATCTCATTATAGCTTCTCCAAAAGTCAATTTTAACTTATAAAGCAAAGTGTAGCTCATGGGAAAAGCTATCAGATAACGGTTCTAAACAATCTGGCAAAACAATCCATTAGGTTGGCACTTGGCACTAGCAGAAAGGTTTGCTTCAAGCAAACCACGTAATGAAATAGTTATCAATTACTTGTTGTAAAAAAGAAGACCATCTTTGACATAAGGCACCGGTGCCGAATAAGCAGCTTGAAGACCATTCCAGTCACAACCATACACCGGAACCAAACTGAACCTATACTTGTGATAATAAGAAGGAGGTTCACAAGCACCACTTTCTGCAAGCTTGGAATTCAACCAGAAGAACCTAAACTCCGCAGTGCAATCGGACAGAGAGTAACCCTTCCAACAAACCATGTCAATAACGTAATAGGTCTGATCCAGCTGCCACCCCCAAAAAACCACACACAATACAAGTCAACACTCAACACTAACATTAAAAAAATTTTAAAAAAAAAATCCATTCAGATAGGCAAGTAGTAACCTCGTGAAAGATGCAATCCAATATAGAGTAAGACTGAGAGGAACCAGATTCCTTTCTCCTGGCGCCGCTCGGTAGCGCGGAGGGAAACCGATTCAGAATGGAACCGTTACGCAGACGGCTAATAGTCGTTCCGTTACACGAAACGACGAAACACCGTTTTCCGGAAGGGCGAGCGAAGACGAACCTGAAAACGACAAAAATCAAGTTTCGGTTAAGGTGTAAGAAATTGCGAAGAAGAGAGGTTGAAGGAAGCTTAGGTTAGGAGAAGAACCAATCTTGGGCGAGGTTGTTGGGAACGTCGATCATCCACTCGGGGAGCATGAGCTGCTTTGCGAACCACTTGCGAGCTTCCGCTGCCTTCAGCTTCGAGACTCCGACGAAGTCGAGGTTCTCGAGCGAGTTCGAGCCGGAAGAGGAAACGGATTCGGTAAGTTCGAGTTCGAGTTCGGGTTGGGATTCTGGTACGTAGGATTGGGAGGGGAGAGTCAGGACGGTGCTGACTAAGAAACGCGCATGGCGCTGGGCGTCTTGGCGATTCTGTGCCTGGCGGAGAAGAGACTGTGCCCTGCGCTTCTCTTGATCAGAAATCGGCGGTCGCTTGAACGGACGGCGGAGATCGCTCGGTGCCATGGCAGAGTTACTGTCAGTTTGAGGGATTCAAAAACGAGGAGAGGGCACGTTTCTGTTTGAATGTATTTTAGAAGGATTTTTGTTTGGGAACTTCTCAATGGAGAGAGAGAGGGACTAACGCTGTGTTCGGATGAAAGTAATTTTCTCTTTAAGCGAATCAGGGAAGATGGATTTACGAAAAAATCGTGTTTGCTTGTGCTGATATGTAACGATAGAAAAGCGATGATTTGCACAAATTTCACTCTTCAGACCATCTCTCCATTTCGGATGCAAGGATTTCGAAATGACTTATATGCCCTGTATCATTATTAAAAATTCCAAGACAATGTGCAGCATAATATATAAAAACGATAATATTAACATTTGAAAGTGTATTGGATTCTTAAGTGCAGTGTTGGATTCCACTAAAGAGCTTTTTGTGTCAAATATAAGACATAACTACTTATTTTAAAATTATATTAAGAAAAAATGACTTTATTTAATTAAATAAACTATATTATTTTAAAGTATAGGTTTTCTATTTAAACTTTTACCATCAAAATAAGTATATTTTAAATTTTTAATCTTAAAATTATACTAAGCTAAAATATGGTATTGTTTAAATAATTATTAATTTTTTTACATTTTAAAAATTAATTTTATTAATTATTTTTAATTTTTTACTCTTTATAAACATTTTTTACAATTAAATATAACATTAACGAATATCATTTTATATTACTTTAATAACTAGGGACATTTTTGTAATCTTTAATTTTTATCAATTAAACAATTTTTTTAAATATGTCCTATGAATCAAATCCTACACTAATTCTCACAAATTTTACTCTCAAATCTACTCTTAATTACCTACAAATCCACTTAAAAAACAAGAAAAATATTACCCTCAAATCTATTCAAATCCATTCAAATCATCTCCCCCAAATCATCTCTCTCAAATTACCTCAAAAGAACAAAGCCTGAGTGATTAGTCGGACTAGTTAGGCCAAGAGGTTTTACTAATATCTACTTTTAACATTTTATAATATAATATTTTTATAATCTATAATTTTATAATTTTCTACTCTTACAATTTTATAATTTTTTATTTTATAATTTTATAATTTTTAATTTGTTAATTTTATAATTTTGTAATTTTGTAATGTTGTAATTTTATAATATTATAATTTTATATTATTTTAATTTTGTAATTTTATAGTTTATAATTTTCTAACTCGAAAATTTTATAATTTATAATTTATAATTATATAATTTCATATTTTTCAAATATTTTAATTTTTTATTTTAAAATTTTAATATGCTTTAGCATTAGTGTTCGTTAAATATAACAAATTCTTTAAGGAAATACTCGTCGTGACATTTTGTAACATAGTATTGTTATACAGAACATTTGGTGTCACATTATAATTAACAAAAAAAATGCAATTTTGAAGGAAAGTTTTAAAATTTAACGAAGTCAACTCAATAATTTTACAAGTATTCAATTAATATTTTCGAAAATTTATTAGGCATTCACCTTAATTAAGCCAACATTTTAATATTTAGACACAGAACAAATCATTTAATTTGTTTAACAACGTAAAATACTAGAAAAATTTATTATTATTATTATTATTATTATTATTATTTTCTTACTGAGGAATAGGGTACCACTTTGGCATAGGGTTAATAAATCTTACCTGAACTTTCTATTTCATAAATTCCAATACAGTGGTGGTTGATGATGGAGCAAACCATATGGGGTCATTTGCCGGTGCTGATGAGGGCAAATTCCAAAGAATCTATCGAATACATTCTTCAAGCCCTTTGGAGAACTCGAAAGATTGGTCTTGGCACTTCTGATCGATGCGTCATCCAAGACATGCTTCAACTACACAATGAATCTGATCTCGACCCAGTACTCCCTCTCTTTCTTCTACGTTTATGGATACATAGTAGTAGCAATGATCTAGGTTATGTTTGGACAAACTTCAAATGAAAAATAAAAGGCATCTATCTATAAGCCAGTTTAGTTTATATATAAGTTAGCTTTTATATATATTTTTTTAATTTCTTAAACTTTTTATTTTAACTTTGTATGATATAATGGTACGATATTGAAAAAGACAATATTTTTCTCCGGCACAAATGCTTATCTATAAGTTCTTCTATAGGAATCCTTATCACGGTACAAAATATTATTTTAACGCTATCTGCAGCTTCTGGTTTGCCTCCGAATGTTAATTAGGAGGTGTGTTTATGAGAATACTTCAAAGGAGGATATTCCAAAGCTGTTTCCGGATGAAGTTCTGCCTGAATTGCAAAAACTGTTGACACTTCTGTTGCAGAAGTTTCAGCGAGAGTGGCAAGAAGATGTGATGAAAGATCGAGTAAGTTGTTTTACTGTATACTTTGTGAAAGTGAGCTCAATTGGGTACATTAATCTGAGATTAAAAATTTAAACTGTATTGTTTTCAAGAATATTGTGCCTAGATTAAAGGCGATGACATGGAATATGGCAAATCTGGAGAAAGGATCAGCAGACCCTGCAGCGGTTATTGATTTGAAGGTAAATACCACCTATTGAACTTGAGTAGAGGACGGACTTTCCTTCCTTCAATGCTCATTTTGTGCTGCTCTAGACTTTAAACACAAGTGAGAAGTAACAGATGTGCGTATCAATTAAGTCTTCTGGTCTGGCTTTATTATTAAGTATATATGCATATGTATTGTATGTAAAATAATCAAATGTTGTTTTATGTGATTTTATTGTTTTAACTGTTTCCGTTTCAGCTTCAAAATGATGCTCCATTTCAGTCGGGAGTTCAAGATGTAAAGTTCCAGTTGGCTACAGATTCTATAGATATGATGCTGAAAACCATGCACTGTATTAGAGACCAGTTTTCTACCATGGTAAACATTAAACTGAAGTTCGAACTTCTATCCAGATTGGATTTTATAATGAGCTCGTTATTTGTTGTCAGGATGAGACACTAAATGGGCATTAGCACCAGTAAACCGAAGGAGTTTCTTAGAACTTGTTTTTACAATGAATGGTATGTTTGACTAATTTGTTGCATTTTGCTTTTAGATTTACTCAGTATGCTTCTTATTGAAAAAAATTGGCCAAATTTAAAGTGCTGAAGTACTTGTGTTTGAGAACTTAACTTGAGCACGGTCATCATCAGGATACTAGTCAAACTGCATTTTCCTTGCATGGATAAAATGTTATTTCTGCAAATACAAGAGAATGAGAGGATATCAATTTGCTTATTGGTTAGAATAGGACAGTTGAGCTAATTATGGTTCAGTTAATTGGTCTAGTATCTATCAATGTCTTATCTTACTAGATGGAAAAAACATGAACTTAATAAACAATGCTTCTGAATTTAAAAGGGGAGTTTTATTGAATTCAATAATACACTGTTTTAGATACAAAATCGGAGCCAAGGCTCTTACAGAGATGACTTCTCCCCTCATACATCTGACAAAATTGCTTTTTCCTATATAACAGAGTATAACTACAAAGGAACACACTCTCCCCTCTCACGATAACTTCTTTACAAAGCAATTTCTTTCTGCAATAACTGTTCTAGCAACTTCTTTCCACAAAATAACTGCGCTCCATAGCAGTTTCTGAGACCTTGTATGTCTTTCTTGAGTATACCTTCCAAATGCAACCTTTTCCTGAAGGCTGAAGTTGGAAATTGATAGCTGTTCCTCCCATGTTGCATCTTCAGCTGGCTTGCCCTTAAATTGAATTAAAAATTGCTTCATTTTCTTTCCTGCATGTATACATCCTCTATTACTCAAAACCTGTTTTGGTTCATCTTGAGCTTCTAGTTCAGCCGGAAATTCAGGTTCTGTTGCATAGAAGCCAATAGCTTTTAGCTGGAATTCTTTGGCCAAATGGAATACAGGAAGTTCCCTAGAAGTAGGGGGTAGCTTCGATTTGTAAGACACCTCTCCGTACTTTTTCAATATCTGAAAATAACCATAAAAGCCTGGTACAAGCATAGCTGTCTGTGCAGCCCAAGGTTGAAGAAAATTTACTCTCCACTAATTCTGTTCCTTATGCTTCTCATCGATACAATGTTTCATCTGTTTTTGAGTCTTGTATAAATGATGTTTGACCTGTTTTAGTGCCTAATCTTGTTCCTTTAACTAACAAGCCATTGAATGGAATGTGAGGCTTTCTTCCTGTTGGAAGTTTCACATCGACTAGAGATAAGACCAATTTAGAATATGTAAGTGGATGTAAATCTCACCTTATAAGCTTGTTTTGTGAGGTTGAGTTAGGGTTTAAAGTCTACTCCTTAACATAGTATTAGAGCCATGAGTTAGAATTTATTTTAGCGAGATTTGTGTTTGTTAGACATATCATTCTACCTGCTATCGACCACACATTAATATTTAGATATAAGTAGGTATAAACTTCACCTTAAAAATCGGTTTTATGGGATTGAGTTAAGTTTAAAGTTTATTTCTTAGCACTTCCATTTGCCTCTTGAAATGAAGTAGCACATGTGGTTACATGAAAATTGGTGTTGTAATAAAATTCCGCCCAAAGTCAGTGGTAAAAACCACTTCTGATTGGCTATCCATTTAATTTTAATAGGGTGAATACATCTTTAAAACTATTCCTCGCAGCTTCAACAACTCTTACCAAAATAAACTTGCAAATAAGCTGTCAGGATCCCTTAGAATAGATTTTGGAATTCCAGGAAGTTAACCACCTCTTAAGCAAATAAAGCTGCTATCAATCTTGCTATAAAATGAGTGTTATTTATCAGAAATGGGGTCTATATTATGCAGTATTAACTAAAACAATAGATGACCAATTCTTGCTGTGTTAATGGTGTTTGCTTACAATTGAGATAAATTTACGCGTTACTAACACTTATATTAATTGATAAAGCTTTCTTCAAAAGTTTGTGTATTCTCATAATAACTAGAACTGGGAGGAGGTGAGAAAATCATTTAAATTGACCATAAAAATTCTTCTTATTCCTTTTAGTACAGTTTGTAAAGTGATTACTAAAAGTTGAAATTTTGAATTCGTTTTCAGCACAAGTTTAAATTTATGTTGCACGGAGTACAGTACTGGTATCTGATACGGGTTCCAACACAGCATTCAAAAAAAAAATTGGGGTACAAGTACTTAATATAATTTTTAAAATTATATATATAAAGAAAATAATTGATTATAGATATGATTAAATTTTATAAATGGTAAAAATGTAAATAAACATAATTTACTATTTAACTAAATCAACATGATCAAAACGCATATCTCATAATAAAAAACTATAAAATATAAAGTTTTAACAACAAATATCAAATATGAGTAAATGGATATGTTCTAGTTACTCTCACAAGAAGACAGTGATGATTGTGAAAGAATTTCAATGCATTTTATTGAAGCGTAGAAATTGCAACGCCATACATGAACCACCATTCTTCTAGTTTCAAATGAAGTAACCAATTTTTTTATTGTAAATTTTTTATAGGTACCTGTGCTGTGCTTTTTTGCATAATTTGAGTTACCCTGAAATCTTTGTTCCCTTTTCTTCTTTCAGAGGTTAAATTGGCTCTATGGTTGAGCTCAACTGAAAACATGAGATTTTGAATACATAATGTTATTGTAATTTAGATTCTCAATTCTCAGAGGCTGAGCCTTGGCGTAATGGTAAGGTTTAATGTCTTGTGAGTGCCTAGACACTGGAAACAGCCTCCCTCCTTTTGGTGATAAGACTGCTACCACCCTCTGTACCATATAGATACCTAAACCACTGCGCCACCCATTTTGCGATTTTGGGTTCACAATTCTCTAAAATTTGTCGCTCTTGTATATTTGATAGCCCTAAGAACAATGTAATGCCAGTCAAATATTGTGGTTGAAATTTAGTCTGAAATAGTGAAATACAAAGCTCATGGTGATTTCAATTTGATCTGATAGAGGAATTTCTTTTTTCTGGTATAGCAGGAGGACATCGATGACAGACCCAGCAGGGGGAATCAAGATTCGGGCTTCAGCCTCAACTGGCGAAATCATTTACGTAGTTTAGTATTCCCTATATAAGAAAGAAATATGGTTAACAGTCATGGTTTTTGGTTAAGATAATTCCAATGCTATTAGTTAAATTTCTAGTTTAATGGATTTAGCAATTCCCTTTTCCTAGTGAGAAACTCCTTTGGTTGTGGATGGGACACCCTCGTACATAACTTCCTGCCAGTCATTTTTTTCTCTCGTTTTCCCTTTGCTTTCTCAAGTTGTAAACATGAAGATCTTTGGATTCCCTTTATGGATTACTTTATTGGGCATCAGCAATTTCTGTTTCGATAAACAAAACGATCAACTTGTTCAAAAGAAAGAAGTGTGACCAAAACTCCTGATTATTATGTCATAATTTACACAAAATTTCACATTTCACGGTTTCACCTAACTCAAAATGAGAGCAATAAACTTGCAAAGTTGCTTTTTACAAAGGCCTTGCCTTGCCCTAAGATCTTGTCGTCAGCTATGATGGGAAACAGATCAATTTGTTACTGATGCATTAGAAGTCATTCTTGTCGGATGGATGTCAAACCCTGCTGTTGGGAGGCATCGGGAGAACCCCATCAAAGAAATCACCAAAATAGCCACGGGGCTCATGTACTAGCCTTGAGATGATATCTCTCAGGGTGATCAGTCCTTTAAGATTTCCATCATTGTCAGCAACGTAGACCCTATGAATCTTCTCATGGTCAAGCAGTTGAATCAGTTCTTTGATTGTGCAGTCCGTATTGCATGTAATCAGTTCACCTGACATTGGAAAGGTCCCTACATGCTTCTCTATGTAGCTTCTAACGGCTGTCAGGAAGTCTTTTGCTGTAATAGACCTGTCATAGGGAGAACTTATAAATTAGCATGCCACGGATATAGAACAGCAAAGAAATATGGGGAATAAAGAAGTTCCTAGTTCCTGTCTATCAGAAATGTGATGACAAACCTATAGTCATGGTAGATTTCTGGAGCAGTTAGGAGGAATTGAACATCTTGCAGGCTTATGTTACCAATTGCCCTGCTGCCACCAGCCCTTTTCATCACTGGCAACCCCCCAATTCTCTTTTTCCTCATCAGTTTAAATGCTTGAAGCACTGGTTCATCTTCATAGACCTGAAAACAACGAAACCTGTTACAAAGTTGGTAAATATAAAATCAACCCTTCGACTTTAGCTTTTGTTGAAGTTAAATGAAAAGAACTTCTACAAAATTTAATCACGGATATGTAGATTTTAACTAATGCAGAAAGCTCAATTTATTTTATCTTATTATTTTCTACTCTTATAAAACATGTTTATGAAAAAGTTATCCAAACAAGCCTGGGTGTATTGTGATGGTAGAAGGCATAATGGATTGTAGTTGATATATTGTGACATGTTTTAGTAAGGCTTTGTTAGTATATCATAGAGTAATGTGTAGCAGACGTAAACAACACGGAGAGTATAAGCTGAAATTCATAATTTTCCACCATGAATCAGAAATTAAACATAATACAGTTATCCACCTTTATAATATGATTTTGTGTCACCATGGGAAGACCAACTTGAGACAGCTTCTTGGTTCCCCAACTCTCAAACCACTGAAGACCAACACATTCTGCCAACATGTGAATTACAGAAGACTGTGTAATAATGTTTTGAATTCGACCTGTACCTAAGTCCACAACAGGAACACTCTTCATCTTATACTTGGAAAGCAGCAAAAGCATGGTCAAAAACGAGTTTGATCTCTCCAAAGCGAGAAAGGGGGCCCAGCGGAATGACCCTGAAATGTCATGAACCTGTTTACTAAACAATTAGCAACTTATATAAATGAATTATAACGAATTAAAACAAATCTGTTAGTAGTTTGCATTGATAAGTCCAACACACAACCTTGGTATCCTTATAAAGCTGAGAAGAAGTCAGATCCTCAAAAAAATTTCCTGAAGTTGTCATGGCAGATTCAAGGCCTAAGGTTTCGTGTTCAAAAGCTGAAGTTATTCCATTGACAGCAGCCGAAATAGCAGATCCACTAGATGGACTCCTAGGAGATGTGGGATCAGACTGTCAACAGCATTGATTGTCATATTCAAAGCGTGTGAAAAAATGAATCCACTAAAATCACTTCGATATGAACAAGGAAACACATCATTTTTCAACTAGTTCATGATCCAATTCAACATTTTCATCCAAGAAACTATCAAATAAGTCTCCTACCCAGAACCGAGAAACAAAATTCACATCACCCCACCAGAATATTTAAATAATATTAAACATGATACTTGCACTAGTCTCAATTAAACGGTCCTTTTAGCATGTTCTTGCTTCCTCTTCCAAATTTCTCACTTCTGAGCTTTCCTAAATTAGATCCACAAATATGTTATTTACACATCGTTTTTCTTACGGCAACTTTTTTCTGTTGGTGGGGAGAAGCAGAAGGTTAGTAGATAACTAATTAATCAAATTGACATACCAACCTGATGCAGAATCCATACAACAATTCCAGCAAACTCGACTATTCCTATGTATCTGTCGATCCAACTAGCATCTTCAGGTGCATCTACATCCACCACAGGTGCACTGAGAATGTTGTGTTGTGCAAGCAATTTCACTGCTTCTGCTAGAGTGGTATCTGATTTTATCTCAACTTCTGAAGACACAAAATTATGAACCAAAAAGAGTTACATTTTGTGTAGAATTACAATCTTTTCTCTTCCTGTCAGTTGATCCAAAACACTCTGTGTTCATCAGTGCAAAACATTTGCGTAGCTTATATCAAATACTAGAGATTAATTTTTCATGTGGGTATAATGATTATACTATAATCAAAATCACTTTTTTAATCCCTAAGAATCAAGGTTTTAAAAATTATAACTGCGAGTAAAGTATAAAAAAAACTACAGACAAATACAATTGATGTAGTCACAATTACTTCCAAAAAATCTTATCAGGCAAAATCCCAGTCACCCTTTTCCTAAACTTGGTAAAAATTGATAACTGAAGTGATGTGAGTTGAATGAGTACCTTGATTTGAAGGAGGTAGAGGAAAGGCAGAGACAGGGATGCTCTCAAAGCAAGCATTGAGCTTCTCATCAGGACTCAGCTGTGCCTCCTGAACGTCCCATAGATCCTCCACTCTCAACCCCACCTTCGCCTCTGGGCTCCGTGGACTTTCTTCCATTGTCACCATAACTCTCACTCTTTCTCCAACACCAATGCTCAAAAACTAATCTTTACACATCCCCATAAATAGCTCAACAGAAGAAAACATAATCTACTACCACTTCACAAGCTACTTCCCATACACCGAAGATATCCACCGCATGATTTGAAAACTTGGAACACAATTCGTTGACTTAGGAACATGGGAAAACGTGGAGGAACACGATGAGATCACACATTGTGTGATGAAGTCGTTTGTTGTACACGTAATGTCTCATTGTCTTGTCCTACGCTGTATAGCGACTAATCACCGAGCTTATCCAAACTCTCTATTATATTTTCGGCACACGTCCTCATCCAACATACCACTCTTATTGCTAATAACGGTGTGCGGTGCTATCATGCACCATAGGAGCTTTCTCACATTACTTCATTTTTCTAAGAGGTTCATTTTAGTTTTAGCTGTTGTTAATTTTTTTCTTAACTATATTATTGATGTACCATATTTTTTATTGTGCTATTTATTATTTTAATTACCTTTATCCATATATTTTAAAACATTATTTCCAATATTTTATTTTCTCGGTAAAATCAATTTATGCACGCTTTAAAAACGTTTTACAATAAAGCTTTTACAAATTAATTTATATATAAACTAATTTTGACTTATAAAGAAACTGGTTCCATTTCTTTTATCTTTTTGCTTGAAATTGTTATTAGAAAATTTGTCCAAACATTACATACATACATAATATATATACATACATAATATAATTAATTTATATATAAACTAATTTTGACTTATAAAGAAGTTTTGTGTAATTTTAATGGACAAAAAAGTTCTTCTATTAGTTTTGTTAAGCAATGATTGATTTATTTTATCCGAACAACAATGATTGATCTCATTTATGAGTGACCATTTATATATATACTTTCTTTACACTAAAGAGAGGATAATGAGTAGGATATTTATTGTTGGGCAAGCGGCTGATAGGAGAAAAGGGAAAATGATTGGGACATTCACTATTCATTAAGCTGACTCGATAATATGTTATAATTCTTCTCTTCCCCCTTCACTCCTACAATTGACTGATATTATTGTTGTTCTTATCCAACTCCCCAAATATCTTATTTCCAAGTAAAAGAGAAGGATAATATAAGAGGAACTACTAGTAGTTTAGGTTGTATGTGGAAAGGAAAGTTGTTTTTTTTTTTTTTTTTACGACACATCTTACTTAAAAATTTCTTTGCAAAAAGAGTTTAAGTAAATTAAAAGAGGAACTTTTATGTCTTAGAAGCACGTGACATGTTAATTAGAGAAGTAATGTATAAATAAATTTATAATGAAAGATAAGATAGTAATTGGGTTGAAAGTATTTTCGAATAATGAGAGATATCTTATGAGTTTAGAAAAATAATAAAGTTTATACCTATATAAATAACAAATTACTAACGGAAAAACAAAAATTCTTCTTTAAGAAGTACATATATATATCTTTGTCCTATGTATTTTAAGATAGAAAGATATTATAATAGAGAATACATGAAATGAAATCTTAGATCATCATCATTAGGTAATTAAATTTCTAAAACACGTCAGAGAGAGAAATGACATGAGTCATTCATCTCATTGGATCTCTAGAACACCTAATGGTGATCTTTTATACAAAGATAGTCTTCCTATAATATATGTGAGAATCACGTAATTTTGAGATCCTAACTTAGTTTTTTTTCTTCTTTTTTCTTTAATTTTTTTTACATCATGGACTTATTGAAAACCATTAAGTTTGTATACTATGTTTTTACATGTGGTTTAAGAGATTTTATGAAATTATGTGATTCTCATTGTGTCTTTTTTTTTCAATTTTATAAACTTTATGAAATTTAGAATTTTTTAATAGGTTAAATAGGTTTTTAATTTCTTAATTTTTATATAAAATTAAATTTTATATATATTTCAAATTTTAAACAATTTCCATCTTCAAACTTTATTAATGAATGAATTTAGTCATCACACATTAAAGATTTACTAATGTATTAAACAACTTTGTGCTCACACATGGACATGTATATATTCATGTGAATACGTATTGACATATGGCATTACCCTTTCTTACATCAACAAATATTTAATGTTGTTTGATTATGATAACTAAATTCAATCTTTAATAAAGTTTTGAAATGAAAATGAATGAAAGTTTGTGATAGAAAAAAATATATATTTGATCTTTAAAAATTTAGAGAGAAAATATGTTTCATAATTAATTTAAATGAGGTTAACTTTACTAGCAATAATATATATAAAAATAACATATCTTTTTTTTCAAAATAATTATTAAAAAAATTTCTCACTTAATTTAAGATTAAATATATTAAATAATAGTTAAAATTCAAATAAAATAATAAATAATATACATATGTGTATATGCGTTATAAGCGTTAGTATTATTGCTAGAAGAAAAATTAGCAGAAATTACAAATCACTACAAAATTTACTCTTATTTTATAATATTTCATTATATTTTGACAATTAAAAATCGTCGACAAATTTATCATATTTTATTATTATTTAACACTTATTCAAGGTATTAAAATCGTCAAAAAGAATATTTAAAATTTTGAAATCCAAAAATTTTTTATTAATTATTTTTTGTTAATTTTATAACCAATATTTTAATTGTCTATTTTGTTTAAAATTATTTTAGATTATTATAATAATGATATTATTCATCATATAATTTGAAAAAGTATTTTACTAAATGCATTATAAATCACCACAAATTACTTATCTATAAAATATCTCTAACAAATAATATCAAATTAGTTTCCTGAGTTTAGAAATGTTACAAAATATATTTCAAATTAATCTATTAAATTCAAAAGTATTACTAGGCATCACCATAAATTGTGTAAGTGTGAATTTAGAAAATAAAAAGCTTACAAATTATTATAGTGCAAACTTTGAAATCATAGTTTTTCATTAGAAGCTACTTGTTTTTTTGGGGCAAAGGAGTTACAACATAAGAACTTATAGTAAAATATACAAAAGAAAAATGATTATTTGACATACGTAAATTTTTTACGTTCATTTGACAGTACTCTTACTTACTTCTTTTCATTCTTGAAAAAATACAAAATTTTACACTTTTATAACTATTTTACTCTTATATCCTATGTCAAATGAATGTAAAAATATGTCATAATACCATTTTTCTGTACAAAAACAAAAAAAAAGTGAAAGAAAAGTCCTCACGATTTTGAGCTTGGTGACCCTTCACTATTTGAATCCCCTCTCTCTAAGCATCTTGCACTTGAGATGCAAACTACAAGTTCCACAAAACATCCTTTATAGAGAACCTATCTTTGTGGTTCTTTAACCAAACACCTCACACATATCTCCATCATTGTCTATAATGGTTGATACCTTGCAAATTATTGTAACCACACTCCTCCTACTATCTTCATCAGCTCCTAAGCTTGCTTGCAACTGCCTCATGTTGCAATTAAAAGAAGCAGAGTCATAGAATTGTAGATAAATTCTATTGAATGTTTAATATTATCATGCAAGTTAACAAGTTAGGACATATTAGATAATTTCGGACTACGTCTGTTTTAAAATTTTCAATTTATGAGAAAGAATTGTGACATTTAACTGCATGCAAGTGGAAGTTAATAATTGGGACTCTAATGATTTCTACATCATTTGCGCATTTATTCTCACACCCTTGAGCATGCCAACATGGATCATTCTTAGATTTCATGTTTTATCTATTTATCGCTCAACAGTGTTAGTTTATGTGTTTCTCCTTTTTCAGTTTTTCCTTTCCTATATAATGATCTTACATGATCATTGCAACGTACATTTTATACTATCACATAAATAAAGTCTTGCTTCCCTTAAGTTTTCTTTCACGTCTTCTTGCTCTCTGTTTTCATATTTGTCTCATTTCTTCTCTTTCACGTTTCAACACGAATAATCGCATTGTTTGTGGCTGAATATCATGGAAGAGCATGGAGCTTAGCATGCTATCAAAGCTCTTTAGTTGAAGAACTCTGCTTAGTTGAAGAACTCTCTTGCACCTAGTTAACTCTAATCCTTTATCTTGATTCTAATCTTTCTTCTTGCTTTCTTATTTTTCCTTCTTCCATTTCCCATTATGGAAAAAGAAGAGAAACCAAAAAAGTCTCTTAATCAAGTGACAACTATCTCTATTTGCATCATGGAGAAATTCCAACGATTGCCCTTGTTTTCCCCATTTTAGATTATGGAAATTATCATTCTTAGAGCAGGGATATGCTTGTTGCGTTCAGTGCAAAGAACAAATTGCAGTTCGTAAATGACTCAACAACTGAACTTGAAAGAAGTGATCCCATACATGATGCTTTGGCCACATGCAACAATATGGTTGTGTCGTGGCTTGTACATTCCGTATCTCCGTAGATCATATAGAGTATATTGTGGATGGAGAATGCAAAGGAAATATGAAATTATTCAAGTAGACTTACTTTATGTGTCAGATCTTCAATCGGATGCCGCATAGTTGAAATAAGGAGATAATACTATGGGTGAATATTTTACAAAGTTAAGAATATTTTGGGATTAGCTCTAGAACTTTCGGCTATATCTCGTCTGCAATTGTAAGGGAACTTGCAAGGTATCAAAAGTCATTGCTTAGTGAAAGATCGAAGAACGTGCAATGCAATTCTTAAGTTTTTTTTATGTAAATGGGCAAAAATCATAATGATTTTAAGGAAGTAGGCAAAAAATTTTAAAAATTACGCATTTAGGCAAGTCATGGGGGACCCAGACGACTTCAAATGAAGAAGTCGTGCCCCTTGCACGACTTTACCTTGACACAGTGGTAAGAGGTGAAGTTGTGCACCCTAAAAACGATTTTAGGGCTTGGTAATCGCCTACTAGACCTTGTAATCGATTACTGCGTGGTTAAGTTGTGCAAGGGGACACAACTTCACCTTATATAGGCAAAATATCTCTGGTAATCGATTAGAGCAGGGTTGTAATCGATTACTAGCAGTGTAAATGGGCAAAAACTCTCTGGTAGTCGATTACAACAAGGTTGTAATCGATTACCAGAGTAAAGCAATATAGAACAATATGCTAGAATACAAAAGTGTTGACGATGTGAAATTTTATATCTATAGTGATTGTGAGAATTGGGTTAAGAGCACAAATATTGTAATATCCTTCACAAAGTGAAGTAGTACACTATCAGTTGCATTTTACTCTCTTTCTTTGAGAGTCTTTCTTGTAATTTTCATTTATGAGTTTTTAATCTCATGGGGACATTTTAATCTTAGGATTGAAGAGTGTAGAGTTGGAGAAATGTACTCACTGCATGACTGGTAAGTAAACCATAGTAGCCTTCAAGAAGCATCCTCCCTCCAGGAAGTTAGAGTTGCTTGAATTGGTGCATTTTGATGTTTGTGGCCCATTGAAGGTAAAGTCTTTCAGTGGTGCACTTTACTTTGTTACTTTTACTGATGATTGTTCTAGGAAGCTTTAGGTCTATGCACTATAGAGAAAGGACCAAGTGTTGGACAAGTTTAAAAAATTCCATGCTTTGATTGAGAGGTAGTCAGGC
Source organism: Vigna umbellata (assembly GCF_029865625.1). Classification (NCBI taxonomy): domain Eukaryota; kingdom Viridiplantae; phylum Streptophyta; class Magnoliopsida; order Fabales; family Fabaceae; genus Vigna; species Vigna umbellata. The sequence continues at coordinate 17,483,862 of NC_142166.1, forward strand.
AAGAAGCTGAAGCGCATTCGTATTAAAAATAATGGTTAATATTGTGGACCGTTATTGTAGACAATATGGTGTTACACATGAGAAGACTCCTCCCAAAACTCCTTAGTTGAATGGTTTAGCAGAAAGGATGAACAGGACAATGATTGAAAGAGTTAAGTGTATACTTTATGAAGCAAAAATTTGCCTAAGTGTTTCTGGGGTGAGGCATTGCTTATAGCAGTGCATGTTATTAATCTAAGTGTTGCAGTTGCTTTAAACTCTGAGGTGCCAAACAAGATTTGATTTTACAAGAATGTTACTTATGATCATTTGTGTATCTTCGGTTGTAAAACATTTGTTTATGTTCCAAAGGATGAAAGATCCAAGTTGGATGTGAAGACAAGGCAATGCATCTTTATTGGTTTTTGTCAGGATGAATTTGGCTACAGGTTATATGACCTCGTTGAAAAGAAAGTTATTAGAAGTCGTGATGTTCAATTCATGGAAGATCAAATCATTGAAGATATTGATAAGATGGAGGAGTTTACACCTAAGGAAGATGGTAATGTGGCTGATGTTGATCCAATTCGGTTGTCTATTAATGATTTGGATATTGATGTTCATGATGACGGGCAACATGGTGATACTGATAATCAGTAGGTTGGAGATTACTTGAATGTTCCTATTGATAATGTTCATGAAGAGGAACATGATGTGTCATAAGATGAGAGTCTTGGTGATGTACCTGAGCTACCTCAAGCTCGACCCAGAAGATCTGACAGGCCAAAACAACCTTCTAAGAAGTACTCTACCAATGAGTATGTGATATTGACTAATGAGGGAGAACCTGAATGTTATGACGAGAACATTAAGAGTGAAGAAAAGAAAAAATGGTTGGATGCAATGTAGGATGAGATAAAATATTTGCATGATAATTACACTTATCACTTGGTGAAATTGCCTAAGGGTAAGAGAGCCTTAGAGAACAGGTGGATTTTTAGGGTGAAGCAAGAGAGCAATTCTACATCTACCAGATATAAAGCCATGTTAGTGGTGAAAGGCTTTAGATAAAGAAAGGGTATTGACTTCAATGAGATTTTCTCACCTGTGGTGAGGATGACATCCATCAGAACTGTGCTAAGTTTAGCTGCAAGTCTAGATTTGGAGGTTGAGTAGATGGATGTGAAGACAACTTTTCTTCATGGTGATTTGGAGGAAGAGATTTACATGAAGCATCCTGTTGATTTTCTTGTTGAAGGAAAAGAAGACTATGTGTGTAGGCTACGAAAAAGCATGTATAGTTTGAAGCAAGCTCCAAGGAAATGGCACAAGAAGTTTGAGTTTGTTATGTGTGAGCATGGCTATAAGAAGACTACTTCTGACCATTTTGTTTTTGTCAGGAAATTCTCTAAGAATGATTTCATTATCCTGTTGTTGTATGTTGATGACATGCTTCTTGTTGGAAGAGATGTATCCAAAATTGACAAGTTGAAGAAGCAAATGGGCGAGTCATTTGCCATGAAAGACATGGGAGCTGCTAAGAAGACTCTTGGTATAAGTATCACTCGTGATAGAAAAGAGAATAAACTTTGGCTATCACAAGAGCACTGCATTCAGAAAGTGTTGCAAAGATTTCAAATGGAAATTGCTAAAGTTGTAAGTACTCCTCTTACTACTCGTTTTAAGTTGAGTGTTAAACAAAGTCCTTCAAATGAAGCTGAGAAGATAGATATGAGCAAAGTTTCTTATGCTTCTGCGGTGGGTAGTTTAATGTATGTAATGGTATGTACAAGGGCTGATATTGCACATGTTGTTGGTATAGTCAGTAGATTTCTGTCAAATCCAGGCAGAGAGCATTGAAATGTTGTAAAATGGATTTTGAAGTATCTTTGTGGTACTAGTGGTTTGAGGCTTTGTTTTGGATGTGATAAGCCTACTTTAGTGGGTTACTCAGATTCAGGTATGGGTGGAGACATTGATTCCAGAAAGTTCACTTCAGACTATTTGATTCAGTTTGCACGGGAAGCCTTGGCTTGTCAATCAAAGTTGCAAAAGTGTGTAGCGTTGTCTACTACTGAGGCAGAATTCATTACACTTACTGAAGCGTGTAAGGAGTTGTTATGGGTGAAGAAATTCTTGCAGGAGCTTGGTTTTGTGCAAGGTAAATACTTGTTGTATTATGACAGTCAAAGTGTTATTCATCCTTGTAAGAATCCAACTTTTTATTCTAAATCCAAACATATTGATGTGAGGTATCATTGGATACGTGATATTTTGGATGCTACGTTGTTGAAATTAGCTAAAGTTCATACAGATGATAATGGTGTTGATATGATGACCAAGGCATTGCCAAGAGAAAAGTTTGAAGTTTGTTTTGAGATCGCCAGTTTGGCAAATATCTCCACATTGTCGTGAGGGGGAGATTTGTTGGGTTATTGGACTCCCTTCCTATGTGGAGAATATGCCCAAATAATATGGACCATTATGTCTCACTAGGTTAAGTGGAGATGTGTCAAATTAGTAGGGCACATTAGAGTCATTTGAAGAGAGGAAAAAACCAAGTGAGAGAAAAAGGAAGAGAGAAAGTCTTTCCCGCATAACCCTAAACCTGCACTGGTGTTTTCGTTGTTGTGAAGTCATTCACCATTGGATCAGACTAATTTATAGACAGTGGGTTCGAGATGTATGGTTCTTCGTTCTGACCGTTTAGATATTCAATAGGAGGTGTAGTTTGGGAGGAATTTCATCTTCTTTGTTCTCATTTGTAAGCATTTGTGCTTATTTAAATTGGCTGATTGAAAACACCATTTGGTGTTGTTATTGGAGACTCTTTTGTACCATATTATTGATCATAGTAGATTTTTCTTTTGTTTGGACGACTCGTGATTTTTACCATTGCATTAAGGGGTTTTCCACATTAAAAATTGTTGGTATCTCTTTGTGCTTTAGATTTTGTTTTTGTTCTATTTGTTTAGTGCTCCTCGCAAAAAGGAGGATTGATTTTCCGCTCCGTTATTACTCTTTACTAAGTTGTTATATTTTAAAGGCTCTTTCCCATAAGCTAGTTATGTATATTTCTTACCAATGCCACAATTATTGATAGATCTATGAGCACAACAAAGTTCATCACTTGAGTCGACATTCTCATCTACAACCAATTATAATGACCCACATGATGAACTTTACTTACATTCCTTTGTAGTTGAATAATTCATGACGTCTGCATCACAACCTACTATGGATGACAGAAGACACTTTGTATCTAATTCAATTGATTTTCTTTTCTCTTACTTGTTCACAAAGGATTTTACAACATCACTGTTTGCTAACGATTACATGTAACATATGAATCCAACACACTTTGATAATTAAACTCAGTTCTTTGATCCAAAATGACTCCATAACTACCACACTATGATTTCAGTGTCAAAACACAACCTCAATTACCACGACCCAACCCACCATGTAACAAATGTTTTCATAATTGCAAAATTAGTCACCACCACAAAATCTAAGATCTTGTAATCGTATTATAATTAGTGGGTACAAAAGATCCAACTTATTAACGATGAAGTTCAAATTTCATTCCAATTTTTCATTTTTAAAACTTCTTAACTATAAATTTTATAATTGAACTTTACACTTTAATTCAATTTATATTTCCTATTACATTTTTTAAATAACTTTAAAATAATTCTATTTATGTGTAAACCATTGTAAAAATAATAACAACACATTTAATTCTCAATTATATTACAAAATCAAAATAGTTTAATCCTTAAATTATTTTTTATTTTATTCCTTCTCTCAAACTAGTTAAACTTTAATTTCAACATCTATAATTAATTATTGTAAAAAAAATTCATTTAATAAATTTTATATTTATATTAAGAGTTTAACATGCTTTTCATCCTCAAACTATTTTAAAAAATTATGTTTGATCCTTAAATTAAACTATATATTTTGAAAGATCCTCTCCAACAAACATGTAAAAGTTATATTATTGTTCAATGTGAAAATTTGCTTATCTTACAAGAAACACTTCACGTCTCTTTACATAATTTTTGTAAAATCTAAAGATGAAATAAATATATAATTTAATTTAAGGATAAAAATACAATTTTCAAAAATAGTTTACAGTTAAAAGATATATATAACCATTATTATAAATATAAAACAATTATTTTCTATTGCATTTTTTAAAACTATTTTAAAATTTTATTTCCTCAATAATAATAATAATAATAATAATAATAATAATAGTGTTAAATATTTTTTTAGTGAGTTAGTTTTCATGTGGAAATGGATTTTGGCTTTGTCTCTAAGTTTTGAATTCTTAAACGTAGTTATGACATCAGCACATTTTTAATATCATTTTATAAGACTACATCCATTGACAAGATCCTAGTGATGGTTTGATTACTCCTTTTGTTTGGAAAGGGTCTCCTTGTCGAGAAGGGGTGATCCTCCTGCAAAAGACTCTTTGACGCTCAAGTAAGAGAGTTAGGATCTTTGTATAAATTATGTGTATTAGTGTTTATGAGAGAGTAAGTGTTCCTCAGAGAATACTAGTTATATTTATAGAATCAATGTGGATTATGAACCTATGTTCCTATTGGAATAATACTTAAGTGAGGAGTATAACCATAGTATAATAAATAATAAAAAATGATAAATAATAACTAACACACCAAACTACTAAGATTTAGTTATAATTAGGGATGACAACAGGTCAGGTCGAGTACAAATAATGTCTACGTGCTACCAAACCCGCAAAAAGAAAATCCACTCGCTACCTGCCCACTACTCGCACGGATATTCGTTTAAAAAATATTCACGGGTATTTTAAAACCCATAGATACCCACAAATATTTAAAAATATATGTTTTTATAAATTTTTAAAATAAAATTTGAATAAAATTACAAAACGATATATAAGATATAATATAAATTAAATTATATATTAATTAAATTTAAATTTAAATTAAATTTAACTTAATGAAATATAAATTTTTTTTTTTTTGGAGGTAGTGAATACTTGCGAGTGCGGATATTATAATACCCGCATCTGACTCGTCGGGTATTAAAATACCCACTATTCGCAATCTACAAGTATCAACTATCCGTTGCAGATTTTATCTGAAGATATTCACATACATGAATTTTTTTTGTCATCCCTAATTATAATATACAAATATGATCCAAATAGACATAATGAAAAAACTATGATCAGGATGAAAATGCATTTTATTAAAAGAGTTTAAGTATACAAATTATTCCAAGTTCGCTATACAAACAAAATTCAATTTCATGGAAAATAACATAATGCCTTAAAAAAATATCAAATTTATTCTAATAAACTTAATTTAAGTTTAAATATCTTAAATAATAATTAAAATTCAAATAAAATAACAAGCAATAAGTGAAATAAAAAAAGTTATTATAAAAATTAAATTTTAATTCAATAATAAAATAGAATTATTCAAATATATACCTATATAAGTATTAATAGATATGTTTTTACAAAATAATAATAATAAATCAAATATTAAAGATTATTATAAAAAATAAATTTTAATTCAATAAAATAAAATAGAATTATGTAAATATATACATATATAAGTATTAAAGGATATGTTTTTACAAGTTAATTATGAAATAAGTTATTAGCATTTATCTTTTTGTTAGCTAATTATAAAATTACTTTTATATTAATATTATAAACAAATGAAGTAGAAACATTTAAATTATATAACAATATAAAAGAAATAGAAAATAAGTTAAGAAACATATAAAATTACAAAGATAACATAACTCAAATTTTAAATACTTATATTTTTATTTTTATTTTATGTTCTTATGAATAACAAACTATTAAATACAATTTCTTTTATGATTTTATATTTTATATGTAGAATATATATATATATATATATATATATATATATATATATATATATATATAATATATATAATATTTTTTCTATTCAAGTCAAAATTGTCACATACTTAATTAGGAAAGATGTCTTTTTCTTTGTAATTTTAAAAGCTTAAATATGGTTTTACTTCTTTAATTTTTATATGAAATTAGATTTCGTTACTTTTTCTCAACTCTGAATTATGGCATTGTCATGTATACATGATAGTACACACACGTCAAAATGTGAATACAAATGTGGTGTCACAACAAATCTTTAGCAATGTTTAGAAAGATTACATTCATTAATAAAATTTATTCAATAAAAATTATTCAAATTTACATTCATAATTATCTTCTATTCAATATTCAATATTTATACAAACCCCTCTTTTTATAATAACAACAAATTTATTTCCATATTCTTTTACATACCAATATTACAAATCGAATTTTATTCATCCTTAATTTTTTTTTCCTCTCGCGGTCCAATTAAAATTCATTCGGCAAAGTTTTAATTAATTTTTTCAATTTACTTTTTTCCTAATATCAATTTTATTTTTTTTTTCTTATTTTTATTTATGTTTCATTTTTTTTCTCCTCTCCTTTCAGCTCCCTGGAACCAAACTTCAGTGGGATTCTCACAGTCGGAGACACATACAAAGATCCGGAATTTAACCGTCTACAGTGCAACTGGTCCATCTTAGGAAATAAATTGGCTATGGGTCCATTTCGGAATTATTTTTTAACGGTATTATTTTTGGAACATAAATCATAACATTAGGTATGTAGTTAATTTTAATTATTACCGTCAATTCTTTTTGATTTGATTTCTAAAATACCTCAATTAAATTATGTAAGTAGTACTTAAATTTTTTTACCGTGCGACTTATATATTGCTAATAAACCAATAAATACATGCACTTATACAAAGATACGATCATCTCACTTAAATATTTCACCATAAATTAAGAGATAAGAGTAAATTAACAATTAGTACATATGAAAATGACGGTTTCTCTTATAAGTAGAACTAAAAGTGAGAAAAAAATCAAAGAATTGTCAAATCAAATTTATAATTATCCAAATCCCTTTAACTCAATCTAGATGAATTCATCTCAAATTCAAATTCCTATTTTTAGACTTTAATTCTAATCTATTTAAATGATATTGAATTTGATATAAATTGAACAATATTTTTAATTTTGAAGATCCAAAATTAAAGTGCACATTCGCAATTTAAAGTTATGAAATGTCAAATTTCACACCCAAGATAGCATCATATTAGACTCATGCAACACTACGTCAAGTTGGCATGGGTCAAAGTCAAGCCCAATCGACTCAAGTCCAATTGAGTCAGCCCAAGACTAGGTCAAGTTGCAACAACTCAAGCAAGGCCAAACAAAGTCAACTTAGATCCAAGTGGAGCTGCATCAACATAGACTCTAGTCGAGTTGTGTCAATCTAAGCTTAAGTTAAGTGAAGTCAACTCAAACCCTCTTTGAGCTAATTTGACTTGAGCTCATGACAAGGCAAGTCAGCATGAGCCCAGGTTTAGCAAATTAGGTTGAGCCAATGATCGAGACGAATCAACTCAAACCAAAGGTTAAGCAAAGTTAGTTCAGGCCAAAGGTCAAGCTAAATTAACCTGAACCAAGGTCAAAACAACATGGGCACAAGTTGAGTTGAGCTGGCACAAACCTAGGTTGAGCTGAGATGGCATGGACAAGTTATATGATTTAACCCAAGCTCAGGTTAAGCTAAGTCAAACCAAATTCAAGTAAAATAGAGCTTTATGAGCTAATGCCAAGGTGAGTCAACTTGGTCAAGGTTAATCAACCTGACCAGGTTAATCCGGGCCAACTTAGGCCTAATTGAGACGAATCGACTGAAGTCAAGTTTAGTCGCCCAAACCCAGGTTGAGTTATGTTGCCCCGGATCCATGCCAACTCTCTTTGGCATGTGCCTATGTCAAGTCAAGTTTGCTCAAACCTATGTTAAGGTAAGTCAGCCCAAGCTTAGGTTTATAGTAGTTGATATCGACTAGATTGAGTTGAATCATCTCGGACTCAGGTTGAGTTGAGTCTTCCCATGCCCAGGTCAAATTGGGGTCTTAGTCAATCCAAGTGTACCCATAACCTAATTGAGCGTTGACCTCAAGCTAGAACGAGTTAGGTTATCCAAGCCCAAGTTAAGCAAAGTCAACTCGAACATTGGTCATGTTCATCTGCCCAGGCCTACTTTGAGTCGAGTTGGCCTAGTCTATGGTCGAACAAATTTAAGTTGTGGAGCTAAGTCAACTGTAGCCCGCATAAAGTCAAGTTGACCCTAGCCCAGGTCAGGTCAAGTCAACTAAGGCCGAGTCAGCCCGGATTATAGGTCAGAGTGAGTCGCCTTGGACTTGGACCAAAGTCATGCCGAATAAACCTAAACTCATGTCGAACTGAGTTGGTCTAAACCTAGGTTATGTTGTATTAGACCAATGGGGGAACAAATTTTTGTGAGTCATTTGAGGATCTGGGCTCTTCAATTGGCCCCAAAATAAAATTGTCCTTGCAGAGAAGGTTGGTAAAAGGGGAGAGGCAATGTGAGCAAAATCCTTTAGGAACCTACGGTAAAAACCAATAACTCTATTAGAAGTGGACTTTAAGCCTAACTCAACCCCACAAAACCAGCTTGTAAGGTGAGGTTTGCACCCACTTATAAAGTGTGAATTGGTTTTATCTCTAGTCGATGTGGGACTTCCAACACACCCCCCTCACACCGAGTTATATATGTCTCGAGCGTGGGATTAGACATTTTTAATGGGTGGTCCGATAGCAGGTGAAACAATATGCCCAACAAACAACAAATATCGTTAGGATAGACTCTAACGATGGCTCTGATACCATGTTAGAAGTGGACTTTAAGTCTAACTCAACCCCACAAAACCGGCTTATAGGGTGAGGTATGCACCCACTTATAAAGTGTGAATTGGCCTTATCTCTAGTCGATGTAGAACTTCCAACAAACTCCAAAAAAGCCACACAATGATTTTAAGGAACTAGGGGTAAACCAAGCCAACATGACTTGGATATTATAATTGGAATGAACTCGAACCAATAGTAAAATAAGGTGGTAAGTTTAGCAACTGAGTCCTTGTGTTAGTCATACTAGAGGGAAGCAAAGCACCAAGCTGATAAAGGGTAAATTATAAACACAACTATTCCAGTATTTTAGGACGAATGGTTACCCGCTGGGATAGGAAGGGAAATCTTCGAATGATGCTTCTTTTTCATATCCTTGTTACTGCATTGCACCTTCTTACATAGTAAAATAAAAAGTAACAATATACATGACAAGAGGAATATAAATAACAAACCTCAATAGTGGAGAATAACCTTCATTCTCGGGCTCAAAGCCTCGGGAGGTTAACTTATATCAAATGATTGTGATGGATCTCCACCTATATCCCGTATAAAATTTATATAACTTAAATCTATTCACTCCTTCAAATGTTAGCAACAGGCTCCTCTAAGCAGACATGGCTACCGCTGCATCATAAGAGTTTGACTAAAACATAAATTTAAATCTTGGCTTATGCAATATCTTTTTAGAATAGCAATAGCAACAAAGCTTTATACACCTAATGGGATTGATTATATTTATCACTCAATAAAAAATAACAAAAAAAGGTAATAAATTCAGTAAAATAAATTAATTTTGATGATATTTAAACATTGTCTTCAGTCTACCTCTATTACTTTAATTAAACTATCCTTCATTGGATAAACATTTCTTATCAGTCTTTTTAGGCTAGTTTCTTATATTTCTCTAAATGTTAATCCAACCTCCTCAAACATAGGTCGGTCTTAGAAGCAAGAGCATGACTCGGAGGACTCCAAATGAACCAGGGGCAACCAAAATCCATGGATAGATACATATTTTCTGAAATTCTGTACAGAATGTCTTTGATCACATTCCCCTTGATTTTCACTACCTAAAGGTCATTTTCTTTGTTCCTACATTCTTTCCGTTCTTCTACTCCCCGTCTGGGGTACTGAAACTCTCTTCCCTAACAAGGAATATGAAAAGTAAGTATATCGGGTAGTTAGGAAAAACAAAATAGAAACTCCACCTCTAATGTTTTCTTAATTGCGTCCAACAGCATCACTTCCTGCAGTTTTTCGGTTCAAGTAACGAATGGCAGCATCCTCGACCCTGGAAATAGAAAACAGAAACAAATTAGAAAATATTCTGACAAAAAAGTATTAAAGAATATTGTTAGCCCCAAATTCATCCATGCCATAACTTTTATTTCTCTGTGGGATAAGTAATCCATGCACCAATTTCAGAGTGAGTATGGTATTGTATTACAATTTCCTACCAGTTGGCACTTAAGAACAGACAAGCGTAACACGTCAAAATCTGAAATGTCTAGGTTTTTTATGAAGTGTCACGTTATGTCTAACATAAGTTTAGTATGGGTGCAATTTTTTTTGTGCATGATTGTCAATGTATTAAACTCACAAGTTTAGCAAGTGAATACTCACATTCGGGTTACAAACGTTCTAAGCAAGTGTATTATGCATGCAAACCTTACAACAAAAAGAGAAAAGGTCAACCATCATCATAATACTTACCATGGTTGATTGTAGAATGCAGAACGAAGTTCCTTTTCAACGTTATGCCTGGCATCTCCAGCAACAAGTTTCAAATCCTTGCTTTGAGAAGTAATCAAAGTATCAATAAACTCCACTGGAGACTGACTAAAACTAAGAAAAAATGCCCGTCTTCTCCGATGCTCTTGGATCTTCTTTAAGGAAACACGAATGGCCTCATCATAAGCTTCAATCTCCTTTTGGCTCTCAAGGCTTGACAAGAATGTAGACTTGTCTTTTTCCAGTGGAAAAGGAACATCAACCTGCATATCATAACATGCAGTTACAGCTGGTGCATATCCAGAAAGCTTGATGTTATACTCCAGATGTATTGGCTGTGGCTGTGACAAATGCTGTGCTAACTTCTGAAAAACCGTGGTGAAATCCATCCTCTCTTCCCCAAACACCCTTTGTAGAGAAGGATCACAAATGAAAGACGAAGGGTCATTTGGAATCTGTAGCTTCCTGGACTTCACATAGTTAAAAATAGAAGCTATTATTCTTGGACGAGTCTCAACCTCAATACCTAAGAGTTTAGACAGTTGTGGTGAAACCATAAACTTGTCAGGTGTATAATTCATTTCTATTGCAATCAATGCAGTAAATTCTTTGTTTCCTTTCCTCTTCACCTCAAAACCATCCTGTTGGGTAGGTGAACGTGCACTATCCCATACAATGACATGATTATCAGGATAAATGCTTTGATCCAAATGTATGGTAATTTTCTTGAAAAATGAAGAGAACTTTGGGTAAGGAGGACTCGATCTCTGTGAAATGCCAGATTTCGAATCCATACCATCTTCCAATATCCTTCCAGTTATCCTGAGAGACCACGAAGATTCATTGGCCTTATTATTCTCAGAATCAATTTTGGCATGATTTGAGAAGGTATTGAACACATAAACACGAAGAGTTTTCTGAACATGGGGAGGGAGTCTAGCCTCCTGTATATCAAACTTTCTCCTTGCCAAAGCAGTATCAACCTGAGCCTCAAAATCAAGTAATTGAGTATACAGAGCAGACTCAGGCAAAAACATAGTCCCCTTCCCTGGTGATTTCTTCGTTTGATGCTGAGCACTCGGCATGGATTGGTTCATATTCGATGAATTATGAGACCTCAACAGGGGCTTTGGGTTTGGTCGCTTGGCATTTCCGGTGGCCGGGGATGATGTCCCATTAGCAGCATTAGTATTTATACTATGCAAGTGGGCAAAAGGCTGAGTTTGAGGTTGTGGATGAGCACGTGCAATCTGAGACTGCATTTGTGTCTGTGCATACTGAGCTTGTGCAAGCACATGAGATTGGGGTTCTGAAAACTGAAAGAGGCCAGGGAATTGTGTCTGAGGACGTGACTGAAAGTGTGGTTGTGTTTGAGAGTGTAAAGGGGTTGAAATTGAATGGTTCCATTGCTGAATGGGGTTAGGGTGGTGTGCTTGTGTGCCCATTCCAGAATGACCAAACAAAGATGATGCAGCCACATTCTTTGCTTGATTATTCATTCTGATTGCTGCTTCTAAGATCTAATGGGAAATCTTCTTAGCATTCAAATTCATGAAACTGATATTAAATATTATAAATTTCAAAAAAAAATCAGAACAGCTTTTGTCAGAAGACACAAATAACATTATGGGGATCCTGAATTCTGAAAAGGTAACATTTTTAAGAGAAAAACTTTTAGAAAAATTTAAAAACGGAAACCCTAAGTACGAAAACACAATGCATGTAACCAAGATGGACGAATTGGAACAGAACCGGGCAAAAATTGAATTTGGGTTCACCTAACAAAAGGAACGTCCATGATTTATAGTTTTTGCAGAAGAAAAGACAACGGAAAACGTAGAAGAGGAAGAGAGATTCTTACTGATGGTGTCAGTTTCAGATTCTAAGGAATTCAACAAAGAAAATTGCTGGCTGATGAATGTTTTCTTCCCTTTTCCATCCTTTATACCCAAAAAAAAACATGCTCTCTGGTTTTTCTGAAAAACAACTTTGTCGTTTCAAATAACTTGTTTTTATTAATAAAACACATTTCTTTATGAATGAAACACAGTTTACCATTACAATGTCTGGTAAGAGGAATCCTGGTAAGAGAAATTGATTGATGTTAAATATTGTCATCAATATTTCTCTTACTAGCATTAATTATTAATATTAAAACATAATATATGTAGATTTTTTTAAAACTTACATCAAATTTTTTAAATAACTCATTAATATTAAATTTTAGGCTTAAATGTTTATTTTGTTCTTTCATCCTCACGTTAAGATGTGAATTTATGTTTAATACCCGGTTTTAAAAATGAAGACATTGAGTCCATATATTATGAAAAGTGTATGAATAAGGTCATGTCCGTTAAGTTGACAGTAAAGGCGTTAAGTTCATGCTGATGTGACCGTATTTTTTCTATTCTCTCTTTTGTTGTCCAGCTTTTTCTCTCTCTTGTTCAGCTTTTTCTTTGATGATTTGTTGAACTTGTTCTTTCTTTGTGAACCTTATTCATATACTTTTCATAACATAGGGACCCAATGTCTTCATTTTTAAAACCGGGTACTAAACAGAAATTCACCTCTTAACATGGGGACGAAGTAAGCATTTAAGCCTAAATTTTAATAATTAGCTATATGTACTATGGATTACTTTATTAACGCATAAACACAATCCTTTTATAGGCATTATTGTAAAAAATATTATGCACATGACCAATAGAGTTAATTTAGGTTGAGCTTATTCAAGTCGAGGTTTTCTATATTAATCAGTCTTGTTAAGATTCTTTTAGCTTTATTGATCTGAACTCTTCTAAACCAATTAGTCCTAGTTGAGCTCTTCCAATTCAAACTCCTTTAGATCAAGCTTTAAGACTGGTCATTTCAGATAGATTTCCTTTGGTTAACTCGTATGGACTACCCACTTTGAGTTGGTCTTTTGGACATAACTTCATGGCATACCATGTTGATCAAACAATATGGCCAACCAGTTACAGAACAGTTATAATAATGATAATGACAAGTAACTAACCACACTAACTAAATGGCACGGCTAACCAGTTGCAGAACAATCATAACAATGGTAATGACCAGTACTCAACTACCCTGACCGACAACATGGCCAAGCAATTTTAGAATGTTAATATTAATAATGGTAATGATGAATTAATCTATTAATGTCGATTAAGGTATGATTAGATCGTGATTAGATTGACAAAAAGGTAAAAACACATCACAACTACTATATATAAAGGTTTAAGGTATGACTTTCACATACACGTACATAATATGCATCACAACTTTCATTGCTAATTGGTCAGTCATATATTGACTTTACCATTAGAGTACCTTCTATAGGTACCATCCGAGTTGGACAAGAGAGAGAAGTAGAGTAGAAGAAATCCGAGAATTGGCATAACCCATCCAGTCTATAATGTAACTTGTCAGGTCTAAGACAACCATAAGCCTAAACACCTACATCACACACTTGCCCAACCTCAACACAACCTCATTTGTCTTCTTCTCAGCCTTATTTGGCTTAGTATCAGGCATTTTGGCTTCAATAGCTTGATCATTAAGCCTCGTCTATGTCTTGATCGAAGGACGAGTTCTTCAAAAGAACTTGTCGCTCAACAAAAGCTGATGAAGGGCTAATTCTTTAAAAAAATTATGGAAGCTTGCTATGGGTGAGACTCATCGAACCAGGAAGCCAAACAGCAAACGTTCCAGTGAGCAGAATGAAGGCGGCGGAATTCTGAAATAGATGCAGAGAATGGTATGGTTTCGGTGAAGAATGGAGTGGGTTAGAACCTCTCAGCTCAGAGGGCCTTCTACTTTGGAAGGAAGCTAGAGGTAAGGAGAAAGAAAGTGAAGAATTGGGTTGACTCAAGAGCAAAGGTAAGCTGGAATTTCATTTCTATAGAAATTAGACTAAGCTCAAAAAGTGTCTACAAAAGGGGGAAGAGGTCTCCTATTTATAGGAAGATAAGAGCCTTAAATCTGAAATAAAATTCAATCCAAAAGCAAATGAAATTAAAGAAAAAAGCGCCAATTTGTGTCAGCTTCAAACATCCCTCATTCCAACTCAGTAGCACACGTGAAACAGCACCAATTCTGAAACGCTAGGCTAGCTAGGTTATTGTCTGAGCTTTTTGATAGCTTTGGCAGCAAGCTTCTCCCTCCAAGTCTCTCTTTTCACGTGCTCAAATGCTATGCTGGCAGTTGCTCCCTCCAATTTTATTAATCCTACAAAACACATATAAATATATTAAAGAGAATTCTAATAAGACTTAGAGAAAGAAAATTAAGAAAGAGTCTTTAACAATCCTTCTTCACTTCCCTTTCTTAGCCTTAGCTTAAGTTGATACTCCTTTGAATGGAATGTCCTAAATGGGTTTCCATCAAAAAAACCCTATGCTTGTCTTCAATGAAAGTAAATGAAAGGCGAGTTCTTGAAAGAACCCCTGCTGCCCGGCCTAAATAGAAATAGATGAAAGGCATGTTCTTGAAAGAACCCCTACGACCTAACTTCAATAAAAGTGCATGAAGGGTGAGTTCTTTAAAAGAACCCTTGCTCGAGAAACAAAAAAATTGAGGAATTAGACCTAGAGATCTTAAATACTTTCAAAAAAGGTCGAGATTAACATTCCCTTTCTAGGTGTTGCTAAGAAAATCCCTAAATACACCAAGTTTTTTAAAGAACTTTGCACAAATAGAAGGCGTTTTAGGGATAATGAGGTTATGAATTTGGGAAGAAATGTGTCTAGCTTGGTTAAGAAACATATTGAGATACCAAAAAAATGCAAGGATCCAGGTATATTTTTTGTTCCTTGTGTTAATTGAAGTTCGAGGTTTGACAATGCCATGCTAGATTTAGGAGCTTCTATAAATGTAATGTCTTTATCAGTGTTTACTTTTCTATCTCTGGGACCTTTTAAGACTACTTATGTGATTATTCAACTGGCCAACCGTAGCACAATTAACCCTGCAGGTGTACTTGGGGACGTCCTTGTCCGAATAGACAAGTTAATTTTTCCTGTATATTTTTACATCTTGGATATGAAGGATGAAGAAGGAATCAAGTCATCAACTATTATCTTGGGAAGACCTTTCATGATGACAGCACGAACCAAGATAAATGTGCATGCAGGAACACTAACCATGGAGATAAGACACGAGAAGGTGCATTTTAACGTGTTAGAAAACACTTTTTCTCCATCTTTGGACTTTTCTTTTTCAAAAACGTCGTTCATAACTTTGGGCGATGAAGAAAATTACAAACCAAAGGACGCGGTGTCAATAGATGATGCCTCTACAACATCTGAGTGTGATTTTAGGGTGGATAAGATAACCTTAGGCAGTAAAATATTGTCATGTGTGGTACATCCACCCACTTTGGAGTTGAAACCCTTACCATCTCCTTTGAAATATGCTTATCTTGAGAAGGATGGGAAACTCCGTATTATTATATCTGCTTTTCTTACTGATGAGTAGGAAGAACAGTTGTTGCAGGTTGTTAAAGATCACAAGGAAGCAATAGCTGGACTTTGGCAGATATTCCTAGTATTAGCCCTACTTTTTGCATGCATAGGATACTTTTGAAAGATGATGTTAAGCCAGAAAGACAACCTCAAAGAAGACTGATGGAGGTTATCAAGAAAGAGGTCACCAAGTTGCTACAAGCAGGTATTATATATCCTATTTCTGACAGCACTTGTGTAAGGCCTATACATGTGATTCCCAAGAAATATGGAATCAGAATGGTCAAGAACGAGAAGGATAAGTGGACTCCTATTCAGGACAGAAGTGGGGCACACAACTTAGTAGTTCACCATCTTAGTAGGATTGAAAAGGAAAAAGATAACATTTCGATCCGAGATGACTTTTCCAATGAAGTCCTACTAGCATTCCTTCCACCATGAAGGAGGTAAGTATCCTCATATTTTTCTTTGCATTCTATATATATGGCATACATTGAGGACAATGCATGGATTAAGTGTGGGGGTGTAGGGAAACAATTAACTTTGTTCCCTATTTTGTTTTTCTTAAATAAATATTTGCTATGGATTTAATAGTTTGAATTAGTAACTAGGATGATCATGAATTCAAGAGAAAAAAAAAAGAGTTATGTTGATATGAGTGGATTCCTTCAATGATTTTCTGATTACGTTGACTTGAGAATTTCTTGATTAAATCTTTTGAGAAAGAGATTTGAACCATGTGAGTTTTGGGCCTAATGTTAAGGATGATGGATCATCATGTGCCATACCTATTTTTCTTGAGTGATTTACCCATGTTTTGATGATACTCTAATATTTAGCTTGATTCTTTGTTTTGCGACTGAGGTGAATATGCATGATTTGATATGATTGAGACATTTCTTGTTTTAGCTAGTTGGCCAAATAAACTTGTTCTAACATTAATCCATTGAAAACCCCTTTGAGCCTTAGGTCTATTTTCCTTGTTTTCAATCATTGTCAAATGAGAAAAGAAGAAAAATCATATTTCCTTACTTAGGAAAGAAGAAGGAGTAATTGATTGTGTTAGAAGTAAGTGATGAATAGGTGTGTGGGTGAGTACCTCACCCATAAAATAATAAAAATGGCAAAAAGGAATATGAAAAGTTAAAGTTTTGATAAAAAAAATGGAAAAGAGAATGCAAAAAGAAAATCTTCCTTGAGAGAACATCAAACAGTAAAGTTGATTTTGAAAATCAAGTGTCATTACTCTTTCTATATCAATTTCAAAAAAAAATCCTACCTCTGCCTTGGCCTTAATATAACTTTCAGAAAGCCCTCATGATCAATAATTGCATGTTTTCTTAAGTATGTGAATGTTAGAGTTTTGCAAAATATCAAAGGTGTCTACTTACATGAGTATTTTGAGTTTAAACACAGTCCAAAAACAACTAAGAGAGTTGGGGAGAAATAAATACATTTTGCCTTGAGTGATATATTTCATATTTGATTTTCTTATGAATTCAAAAGGTAAACTCATGTGTGCATAATAGAGTGATTTCATTTACATGTCCATGACAAGTTGATTTCTAGATGATTTATCTATATCCAATGCTATTCATTCTTTTGATCCAAATACAAATATGGAATAAAATGACCCAGAAGAAAGTCTTAGAATTAATCAATTTTGCCTAGGAGTGCAAAAGGATAAGTGTGGGGGTGTGATGAGTGCATATTTATGCCCACATTTTAGGTTTTATTTCAAATTCTTAGTGGAACAATTATGTTTAAATGGTTGATGTCAAGAGGATTTGTGACAATTGAAGTTATCGGGTTTGGGAGTTAAAGAGGCATAAAAAGTGATTTTTAGTGCATAGATTATTCTTGTATGTTATAATGTTTGTTGATGCAACTGAAGTTAATGTTTGAATGATTAAAAGGGTTAAATTTAAATGTCCAATATACAAAATACTCTCATTGGATGTTAAACTCTGGTCAAAGCTGGTCCAATATGGTCAACTTAGGGCTCCTATTCAATTTTGAAAAAGTTCAATTAGAGAAAATTTATGGACTTTTGTGCAATTTTGAATAAAATAAAAAGGGTTGAAATATAATTTTGGACAAGTTTAAATCTGTTAGATATTTTAAAAGATAATTTGGAGAAAATATATCTTAAGATATTTTATTTGATATTATTAAATAATTACCTTATTTATCTATATCAATAAATATCAAAAGATAATATTTGGCAAATCCTTTTGAATCTAGAAAGATATTATCAAATATTTCTCAAAAATTGATTAAATCTGTTGAATATTTGGAAGATATTATATATAAGATAAAAGATTTTATCAACAGAAGATTCAGAGTCCAAGCCCAATCAAGCTTGTATAAAGAGACCCAAAGGAGGCAGAAATCATAACTCATTCATCCACCACTCCTCTCACTTTTATTTTACCATGTATTTCACTCCATCCGTGAAGGGCTAAGCTCCTAATACTATTTCACTGTAATTTCATTATGAATTATGAGGTTAAGTTAAATTAATGAATTTGTTTCTTTTGATTATGGATTTGAGTTATTTTTCTTCTATGTCTTTTATCTCTCAATCATATTAAAAGCAGTGACTTTTGCATTATAAGGTGTTTGAATCTACATGCATATTAATCATATGAGTTCAAGGGTTTCTATGTCTTTGATTGAGAATTTACTTTGATTAATTAGCTTTTAATTTGGTTAGGAGATTTAAGAATAGATATGATTAAACACAATAAGATTTGATTGAGAATGTACTTTTGTTGAACTAATTGTGAATAATCTATAAAGGTCTTGCATTTGATTGAGAATCTACTCTGTTAACTGCATGATCGTCCTCAAATTAATTAAAAATGTACTTTAATTAATTTGAAACTTGAACAATAATTAATTGAATAATTATCTAAGATGATGAATCTATATTGGAAAAACAATGGAATCAACCTATTTCATCATAATTATTTCTATGTTTCTTATTTGTTCTTCAAACATTAACTTCATTATCATACTTTCTTACTTTTATCCTTGAACAACAGTGTATAACATTCATAAGAGTCAAATATTGAAAAACAATTTCGTATTCATTCGGAGACGACTTAGGGTTATTTTAACCCAATCTATTTTCTTGAATACTATTTGATAATAGTGAAGTTGCCTTAAAAAGTAGTATTAATTTGATAATTTCAATGACAACATATCACAAATTCATATAACATTTCGTCAAGAGGAATTGTTTTCCATTAACCAAAATATTTTCAACTTACATCAAACTTTTTACAAAGATTTAAATGTGTGAGAGGTTTATCATATTTTATTAATAAAATATGTTCTTGCAAATTATTTTTACACTCCTTCAGATCAATAAGATAAACTTTTTCATCAATCTACACCAAGATCATATCTCCTTTTCATGCAAGGAGAGGGTAAACCTAAACAAATATACGTTTTTGTACTCATGCATTTTGTAAAAAGATTAAAATAAATAACATTTTCCCTTTAAGCAACCTCAAGAAATATAAAATACTTACATGTTTGTCTTGTGAATTTTCATTTGTTTTTTCTTTTCCTTATTTTCTCTATTTTTCTCCTTTTCCCATTTCTTTTTCTGTAGAAAAAGTATATAATACTTACTTTAATTGACCTAAATCTGATTAAAATTTGTTAATTCTTATGTTGTGCTGAAAAAAAATAAAAGAATTCAAATGAAATCATTACTAGTGTTCGCAATAATTTAAAGGAGTAATTTTCTCTATAGAAACAATTTATGTCTTTTCTATATAACAAATTTCCAATTTTGTTCACTGGAATACTTATCATGTGCATATCTACGTAAGAAGCTAAATATGGAGAAAAGTATAATAATCGATAAACATATCAATTACTCTCTCACAAATAAATGCAAGGAAAATGGCAAAAGAAAATCGTTTTATTATTAATATGCTCAAGTACACACTACAGAAAATCAGGAAAAAAAAACAGGTTACACACTGACGGTTTTAATATCTAATAAAGAAAGTTATAATAATTAAAGCTACGTATTAGCATTGAAGAGTCGATAAAAGCAGAAGTGTTTTTGACAAAATAGTGTGATATAAGAAGTTTTGGAAGGAGCGTACTTTTTTGTTTGTCTCTAAAGCAGGGTAATAATATCCTTGAAGGATGGAGGACTGGACCTATCATGAAAACAGGTAGGTAGGGGAAGGCATTTCTAATTTTTTTCTTCCTTGTATTTTTTTTATTATTGTAAAAAAATTATAGAAGAAAGAAAATATTGTTGGACTGTTTTATTCGACGATGTTGTTTATGGATTGAATGGGTCATTAGTAAAAGCATTACCACCATCAAAAAGGCATAACATAAAGAATTGGGAAAGATATTAGTGGAAGCGTCAAACTGCTACACCTATAGGAGATGATTGAAGGTGTCAATGAGAAGACACTAAGAATAGAGTTTGAAATTTGAGACACGATCATCTGCAACTACAATTTGAAAATAACGAACACAACACACATCAGACGATCAAAGCCTAAAATTATTACTCCAAATAATCCAACGGCATAACACAAATAGACCAATATATAAAAAAAAAAAACAGTAACAAGCAGGCTTCTAAAAACAAAACTTCTCACATGAGAGCTTTCCCTAAAACATAATTTCTAAATAGCGCAATTCCTCTCGCTGCCATGATTTTCAAATCCCACGATTGTTGATTCTGTAACAAAGGTTACGAAATTGCATTAGAACAAGCAGCAAAACCATAAACAATATGCAACAGAATACAAAACCATTTGGGAATTACTGAGAAAAAAAGCCACTTAAAATACTTACAAATTTTATTGAAGGCAACAATGTCACAACTCTGGACATATTCATTGATGGGCTCAACTGTGAGACGTTCCTCAATAAGAGTGTCGACAGAAACTAGGTCATCCACGATAGTAAGCATAATTTGCAGTTTCTTGATGCCGTACCCAACAGGAACAAGTTTGGCTAAGACACAAAAACAATTGATATCAGAACCGAAAAAGAGGAGCAGACATGATAAGCAGAAAATAAAAGTACGCCATGCAAACATAATGGAAAGAAAAAGTATGAATTCTCTCTAAATGAAAGACTTGAGAACACAACATTTACAAATACAGAATATTGAATCATATAATTCAACTATTTTAGGAAGTACATCAAAATGAAAACAATTAAGTTCAAAATACGTAAAAATATCAACAACTAAAGCCAAAATATATAAATAAAAATGACATACATGCACCCCAAAGCAAGCCTTCCATGCTAACAGATCTCACTGCTTCCTCGAGCTTCTTCATGTCCGTTTCATCATCCCATGGTTTCACATCCATCAGAACAGATGACTTCCCGGCTGAAAAATAGAGTCAGCCGAAAATCAATGCACGCACAAAGTGCTATAAACAGGGGAGGGGAGGGGCGGCATAAAGTTCAAAGATAACAGGTAAATGACAACAGTGAAACTTACATTCTTTCTTTTTTCCAGATGCCTTCGCTGCAGCTGCCCGTTCCTCCGCTGCCTTCTTCTCTTCCTCTGTCTCTTCACCAAACAAATCCACATCATCATCATCATCATCGTCATCCTCAGCAGCAGCAGCCTGAAAAACAACGTACATTAAATGAAAGGTCAATAAAATATTATAGTTAACCCACACAATGCTAAAAAGAAATGAATCCAACACCACAATCGAAATATCTATCATAAGAAAGATACTTGCCTTTGTATCAGCAGCTGGGGGAGTTGCAACAGGCTCAGCAACAAGAGATCCCTTAACAGTGACACCAGATCCCTCACCAGAAACACCACTGTAAACAGAATATTGGCATTAAAATATAATCATCTCACGTGCCAAGTATTATACATATAATTGGCGAGCAAAGTCAAGGGAAGCGAACTTACGAGATTCTCAACAAAGCATCAATGTGCTTGAACCACCTAGACACATTGACATACTCAGTTGATGGAGCAGTTGGCAAAGCTGCATAGACAGTGAGATCATCCTTTGAAGCTTGGTACCTATAGAGCACGTGAAATGGGACAATACACAAAAAAGAAAGATAAGAAAAAAAAAATAAAGAAAATATACAAAAGAAGATGGATGAAAGCAGTGACATACCCGGTGATGTAACTGCGTGAGAGAAGGTACTCATCAAGCTTCTTCAACCCAGAGGCAGAGCTAAGGTCGTAGAATGTGACTGCCATGCTTGCTATGTGCGTTAATTCTTCTACAAAATATGCATAAAACGAATTGTAATATGAGCAATAAGAATTTCAAAAAAAAATTAGAAAAATCAGATCTTCGATTGAAATCCATTAACAGACTGCTTCGAACTTCGAAGTGACCTAAAAAGCCATTAAACCACAAAAAAAATGTAATTCCACCAAGAGAATTTGGAAATTCGGAGAGGAAAGTGTTGCAATTAGGATAGGTTTTGGGAACCCAAATTCCACAGGAAAAAAATATGGATCGAAGGAGGCTTCTTACCAGTGCGAGAAAGGCAAACGAAGGCAGCACAAACGAGAGACTGACACAGTGAATGTGAGAGAGAAAGATAATCCCGTTTTAGTTGCTTCAAACTGAAACCCTAACCCGAATCTGCAATTGGGGGCATGGGCCATCATCAAATTGGGTTACCTGTCATTTTATGTTGATATGGACATTGCTATTCTCACCTTTTTTTTTTCCTAAGTTTACTATAACACATATTAGGCTAAAATATTTATTTGGTCATAATATTCAATATAATTATTTAATTAGGTTTCTTAATTTTTATTTGATTCAATTAAATTTTCATTTTTTTTAAAATAATAAAATTAGATTCTAATGGTTAACTACGTTACAATCGTTAACAGTGAAGTGAAAATGACTGAATTAGTGTTAGGTGTGTCCAATTTGAAAATATATTTTTGTTTATTGACTTTGATTTACCATATAAGAGTTTAAAGTGAGACTTTGATGTACACGTCTGTGCTTCTTCTTCACCTTACCCTTAGTATTTCTTTTGTTCTTTTCCTTTGACCAGGAGAGAGTACACATAGGAGGTTTTCATCTTTCTCATTTTCATTTTACTTTTTCTTATACAAAACCACATTCAAGCCACCTCTCTTCCTCTTTTTCTTCTTCTCCTAAATCCTTCTTTTCCCATCCACAAATGAAATAAACAAAAGATTATTTTCCTCAAAAAACCACAACACAAGTAAAGCCTTTCTTCTCTCAATTCTTTCATTCTTCTTTCTTGTTCACTTGTCGTTCTCCCCTAAATTTTCTTATGTTCTTCCCCAATCCAACACACGTCGTTGAGCCCTAAGTTAAGTGACCTTACTGGTGGGAGCAGATCCCCTTCATAGGGTCAGCTTGTGCTCGCCATAGCTGACTTAGTAGGAGCAGTAGTAATAGTGATGAGAACCTAAGTAGGTTCTCGCTCATTTCCCTCCATCAACAGCGTCGTTTAAATCTGTTTTCACTTTAAGTGAGTAGGCACATTCTTTATGTACTAGCCGCTAGCCATTCCTTCTATGAACAAGTTTGTCGTGATTGTAAAGAGCCACCTTTGCCATTATTGGGCCCTCAATGGATCATCCCATTTGAACCCTAATTCATGATACATTTGTGAGGTGTAGTAGTGAATTATGAGTCCGCAACTCCTTATGAGAGCATAAAGGACCTTCCTAGAGGATTACTAGGAGCATGACAAGAAAGGAGACCTTTGTAAGACCCATGAAAAATATAGTATTTAGAAATAAAATAGTTTTGAGACTTTAGTATTTTTGTTTGGTAATTAGTGTTCTTGTGTGTACATTTTTGTTATAGCATAACTGTTATGTTATTTCTTTAATTTTATTTTAATAAAGTGCAACACATGTTTGGTATGTTTGTTGGATTGTGATATGTGTGTTATTATCAATGTAATGTGTAGGCTTGTTGGTAGAGATGGTTGTTTAGGATTAAATGGTTGTGGGTTCAATTCTTATGGAGAAGAGTTTAAAAGAAACTTAGTTTTATTTGTATTTTTGCCTAGGGGCAAAAAGGTCATTTACCTTTATTTGTAGAAATTAAAATAGGGGGAGTAGGAAGGAGAAGCATGCAAAGTTATAAAATATAAATTGGAAGTTATAATTTACATAAATAAATGATAGATAAAGATTGGGTAGTTATCATTTTTAAAAGTTTGTTGAGAAAAGATAGGGAGATTTGTTGTTTTTTTGGTGTAGATAATCATATCTTTAATGCATGTGTATGTATGAGAATGTGCTTCTATACTATGATATGGTGAATATCATGGTGGTTGTTGTTGGGTTTTCTCAAGAGAGTATGCATGATTGTTGTTGGGTTTTCTCATGATGGTATGTATAGTTGTAAAAAGGGATGAAGGTACGTATGGGTGAGAGTTTTAACATATAGATGTGTGATAAAGGGGTGTGTGATGATATATGAAGTATATTTAGTGAGGTTGGGTGTAATGTGCATGATGATGGGATTTTAGATTATACCTTTGATGTGTGTGTTTAGATAAGATTCCTTGTATCTATAAGTCATGTATGCATGAATGATGTGTCGAGTATGTTTACACGTAATTTAAGAATTGGTGTTTTGAACACTTGATATTTGTCCAAAATGAGTTTGGGTTTGGCGATAATCGATTATCTTACGTGGTAATCGAATATTTGCGCGTCGTTTTTCAGTTTCATCACTGGAATAATCGATTATCTGGGATGATTATTAATTATCCTTTCATATGTTGTATATCTAGAAATTTTTTTTGGAAACCTCTCTAGAATAATCGATTATCATTAGGTGATAATTGATTATCTTAGTGTATTTTTTCTAGAAAAATACGGTTAGAAGAAGAATGGAGGAGGGACAAGCTTCAAAGGCTGCAGAACATGATGTTGAGCAGGGAATGAAGCTAATTGCTATGTTTGGGGTCAGTTAGACACCTGATTGATGATGAAGCACAAATATGTGATGTGAGGCACTAAGGTATGTGGTTTATCAATGAGCATAAGAGGTGGAAGACGTGTGTCTGCTTGTTGTACTTAGTAAATCCTGAGACTATCTGTCGTGCAATATGGGATAACAACTCTCTTTGGATTTATGTGCGAAAAAGGGAGTGGTGTTCGAGTGTTGAACCTTCTTTGTATGGGGAGAATGATGTTTTGCCTAGTCCTTGTGTGATAGGGAAACAGGTCCTTTAGCCACGAAGGAGGACTTGAGCAGGCTTGTTTGGTGAAGGTACAAGTGACTTATATGGGAAGCTACAAGTGTGTGAGGTAGGGTACATGAGTGTGACCGAGTCTTTTCATGATGGAGTTCATGGGGTTGTGGATGCTCATGGTGATGTTCATGATGGGGATATTCATGATGGTATGTTCATGAGGGGATACTCATGATGGTGTGTTCATGATGGAGATATTCATGACGGTGGTATATTTATGATGATGATCATGGTGTTGAAGATGCTTCTAAGAATGCTATGTTGATAGTGATGTGACTATGATAGTGATGGTTATTGTAGTTAGCATAGGTGCTTATGAATGGATAGACCGTTGGTCTATGTGTATGATGTTGTGGTGGAATCGAGGATCGAGGGATCGTTGTTGATTTGCATTTACGAGGGAATTGTTGATTTATTGTGTTGTTAGTGCTTAAGATGGGGTTGCTTCTTGATGTTATGTATTGTTATTTATTAATCATATATTGTATTGTTATGATTGATGTCATTAACATCTTACTCCATACTTGTTTGTGTTTGTATATTTGTGAATGAAATTATCAATAATGATCATATAATGTATTATACATGACCATATGATATTGCAGATGTTCCAGAAGTATGATAAATTCGCGAGGTGACACGTAAAGATTTGGGTTTTCTTTAAAATTTCTTTTGTTTATACTTTTGAGAAAATGTAACTTAGAATCATCTTTATTTCTTTGAATATTTTAATTCGTGAATAATGTAATTTGGACATTGCTTTCGAAACTTATATAATTTTGAATTATTTTCGCACTTTTAAATATTGAGGCTTGTGAAAAACATGTTTCCGCACTATAAGAAAGTTTTGAAATGTTCGGTTTTTGTAACAACTCGTGACACCCTGAATTTAGGGTGTTACATATTGGTATTAGAACCAGGTTTTCGAAAAAACTTTGGGGTCTTGGGGAGTAAGCTCGTCTAGCTTTTTTTTGTGACTGTAATGCATGCTTATGTGGATGATGTTCATTATTGTGTAGATTCCCTTACGAAAGAATCTAAAACTATTATATACATCTTGTGATTACTTATTATATTTTCGCTGTCAAGGTTTTGTTATGCTTGATCATGTATGTTTAGACTACTTTAAATGATTCGTTTTGTTTTAAAATATGATGTGCATGGTTGAACATTGATACATTATCGTTGAAGCTATCAAATTAATACTACTTTACAAGGCAACTTTGATATTGCCAAGTTAGTAGCCAAGAAAGTAGATAGTGTTAAAGTAACCTTAAGTCGTTTCCCAACGAATACGACAATTGCTTTCCAATACTTAACTTTTATGAAGACTATGAAAAGGTTATAATGTTATGCAATGCTTAAAAATAAGAATGAAAATATATCCTAATGAATTTAATGTTGAAGAATATCGTGAGTTTAATTGAAGAACAAATGTGAAAGTTAGAAACAATTATAACGAAGTAGGCTAATTCCACTGCTTTTCCAAGATACTTTCATCATCAATTATCCACATATTATTGCTCAATTGATTATTGTTCGGGTTTAAAATTGATTAAAATACATTCTTAATTAACTTTAGGGAGATCTTACAATTAATCAAAGTAGATTCTCAATCAAAAGCAACTTCGTCTTAGATTATACACAATAAATTCAACCAAAGTACATTCTCAATCGAATTTTATTGTGTTTAATCATGTTTATTCTTAAATCTCTTAACCAAATTAAAAGTTAAATAATCAAAGTAAATTCTCAATTAATTATAGTTGAAATTTTTACCACCAATCAAAGTACATTCTCAATTAGTAGTAAAAACTTGTTTAATCATATGAAAGTTCCTGAATTCAATCAAAGTACATTTTCAATCAAACCTAGAAACCTTGAACTCATATGATCAATATGCATGTAGATTCAAACACATTATGATGCAAAAATCATTACTTCTAATATGATTGAGAGATGAAAGACATGGAAAGAGGATAACTCAAATCAATAATCATAAGAAATAAATACATTGATTCAACTTAACCTCATAATTCAAAATGAAATTACAGTGGAATAACCTTAAAAGCTTAGCCCTCCATGAATGGACTGGAATACATGGTAAAATAAAAGTGAGAGGAGTGGTGGATGATTGCTCTTTTTCACGTATCTGATATGGACCTAAACACCTATATGAAACCATTCACACCATGGCAATGTCCTTTAGGTGCAGATTTTTCGAACCCAAACCCCAGATACTTGAACCTGAATGTGTATCCTCTTCACACTCATGAACAACAGGATTCATGCATGCCCATGCAAACAAAACGAAAATTCAATACTCCATTCCCAAAAATCTGAAACCTGTGTTAGATTAGATGAGACCCTTACCCTGAAACCTAAGCCCAAACCGAGAATTGTCAATCTCCTCTAAATCTTCACTACCCCATTACATAGTTTTTGAGAAACCATACACCTACACTTGTATTCTCCTAACAATTCGCAACCCTAACCTGGTGATATGCCATAAAAAGATACACCATACAGACTCTAACAAGATCAACACATAAAATTAGGGTTAAATCCCCTTACCTAGATAAGTTTTATCCCTTCTTCCCAACGTCTTTCATCCTAGGGTTTTCTCCCATTTTTGCTCCTTACTATCTATCTCATCTTGCCTCAAAGTGCTCTCAGTTTTCTCCTTTCCCCCTAGTTTTTGCTGTGTTTTTCGTTTTTAAACAATCCCTAAAGATAAACCTTTATTATCTTTTTAACCTTTCTGTTACCACCGAAACTCTTGGAGATGAATCTCACGCCTTCTGTTATATTTTTCCTTATCTTCTTCTCTTTTTGGTTTGCATTTTCATCCCTACCTTTCATTTTCTTGTTTCAGGAATCTCCTATAAAGATTCAATATTGTTCTTTTTACTTCTACAGCCAAATTTGTTTCTTTATTCTTTTGATTTGGCTTTAAAACTTTGTTATGCATATAATTCGTGGGTGTAACACCCTGCTTTTTGATATGTCACCGTGTAAAATATTTTCCCAACTTTTCTATAAAACATTCATTTGAGATGATCAAACTTTATTCAATTAAAATGCAAAACCAAATCATAACTTTAAACATCGTTTGTTCAAAACGAAATTCTCGAATTATCTCTTTTACAATAAAATAACGAGTCTGAAAAACTTTTATCATCAACCCCTAACTAAAAGATCCCAACTCTCACGTCAGCAACTTTGATCTAGTCTTATCTGCAACGTCATCTACTTCTATACAAGTACGATTATTGTAGGTGGAAACCACAACCACAACATGCAAGGGTGAGCAACCAAAATTATCATAACATACAATGTATAGTAATCAATTTAAACACATGACAATATGATCATATTTCATCACAACATCAATATCACAACCAAATCATTTATAAACTAATGTCATTTCTTTGTATTGTGTCGTCATAACCTGTTCTCACTAACATGACCATCATAACTTGTTCTCACTAACAAGGCGATTCGAGTCGTCTTCTATCGCAACTTCAGACCTATCTGCTGGACTTCTTAAAGACTAACGAGTAAACACACCGACACTGTGCACACCGGTGCACTAGACTCAACATGAGCCGAAGCCTTTTGGGCAAGACATCCAACTCTCTCAAGTCCTCGCGCATGATGAAGGGTGACTCTTGAATCTCTATCTCTACACGAGACTCAACATCCTTAACGTAAAGCTCACACATGACTGACCATAGTACAAAGAAATGACGTAGTTTTGCACTCACATCACAAATCAATACGCATGCTCAATAACACGTATTATACAACAAGTCTAAGGTTTTAAAAAAACTCTCATTCTATTGCATACTTAATCTCTATCATATGCATTGCTCGTCTCATCACCAATCTTGTAATTACAAGGTCAACTTCTCTTCCTACTAACCATACTATAAATCAATATTTAAAAAATAATAAACCCAAGTGATGCCATACCATCCATTCATAAGTAAACCCTTCCAAATTAAGAGTAAAATCTATTTTATGAATTAACATGGCAAAGGAATTCCACATTGGAAGAATCATTATGTGCCAACCACAAATGCATTACAAAATTTAGAAAAGACAAAGCAGCGAGGCTCACAAGGATTAAAGTAATTCCCTGCCTCTACATTCAAACCACTCTTCTAGCATTAAAAAAAATAAACTTCAAACTTGTAAAGTCACGGTCTCCCTTTAAACTTCCCTTTTTAATTTTATACTACCAAGGCTTAAGACAAAAAATATAACCTATTCAGAAAACTAGTTATTTGAGAAATTAGTCTTGATTGCAAAAATATTAATTTTTGGTGCGTTTTAGTGACACCTAGAAAATTGGGGTGTTATATTAGTTGAGAAATTTATGTTAGTATTTGAGTTGTTTACACCATCTGACATGTTTCCTTATACGATTTTGTCTAGGAAAAAGTACAATCTTTTCTGAATTTAAATCCTCAAGAGGCACAACAAAAGTAAATCAGATAAGAATGGATGATGACGCAATAATCTAGCAGATTGATAAGTCAGGTAAAGATTCACCATAAAGTGTTGAGATTGGTATCGCGCAACGGAACATTTTAAAGAGCATGATAACGGTCAACAAATGAAGAGGGGAGGGGTGAATTGGTTCTTTCAAAAAATTATGAATTCGTCAAACAATTTAAACGCAAGAGTTATAGAGTCAAAGAAAATCACACAAAAGATTATCCTGGTTCGAATCAACTGATTCTACGTCTAGTTGTTAATCACTATAAATAGTCATTAACCTTTTGCACTAAAATGTTGTTTCATATTACAAACAGATTATACAAAGATAAGAAATAGAAAACACCTTCCCTTGACACACAATGAAAGAACCTAGCTCAATCAACTTGAAGATAACCGCTTCGACTTTAGATGCACTAAACGCAAGCTTGTCTTTTTCACAAGATTGGACTCTCTAAGACTTTGAGAACTTCCTCAAAACTATTCTGTATTCTCAAAATGACTCAGTTATTTTTCTAAGGGTTTACGAAAGGGTATATATAGGCCAGGGGTAAGAAACTGAAAAACCTGTGCCCAACTGCTAGTGATAATCAATTATCATAAGTGATAATCAATTATCATAAGCGATAATTGATTATTTGAGACCGTTATGGGTTTTTGAAAAAGTGATAATCGATTATCCTAGTGATAATCGATTATTTGCGCACCTTGGACAATATTAAACCAAGAAGTGATAATCGATTATCCCCTGTGATAATCGATTATTTGCGCAAGGAACCCCTTTCTATTTTAGTTTGTGATAGTCGATTATCCCCTTAGATAATCAATTATTGTTGTGATGAAACTCTAGTTTGAGATGCTTCTGAGCTTTTTACAATTACAAAATGAATCCTATATAATTGTTTCTACAAAGAATGCTTTTAACATTAATACAAAAGATTCTTCATGTCTTCAGTAGTAACATCATCAAAATCACTTCAAGACACCAATGTTCCTCATTGGTATCATAAAGATGTTAATTTTTGATAAGAATCAGAGTTCTAATCTAATAACCGAGAGAATCCTCTCTTAAAGAATGCAAATGCAAACAATATGACTCAAAAGTGTCTACATATGTGTTTGATTCCCTTATATATAGGTATAAATGTTTAAGGCACCTAAGAAATTCTAAAAGAAAGCCCAAAGACATCAACCCAAAAATAACTCAAAAATTTTAAAGCAAAAAGGAATTATTTACAATTAAAAGAAAATTACAAATCATTTTAAGTGCCTAAATTATTGTATAATTATGCTTTAAGCCATGATCTTCATGTCCCTTGAATTCTAGTCTTTATGGAGCATCACGAGTCTTAAAGAGATTTATTCTTCCAACTGTTTGTTCTTTGACCTTGTCATAGGTCATTTGAATTGCAATCCTCAAGTTCTTCTTCTATATGATGAAGAGATAGTCCTCCATCATATTCACTTCAATATCAATTGAAAAAACGTTTCATGTTCATGTTAGTATTTGAGTTATTTACACCATCTGACACGTTCTCGCTTTAATGTCACTTAAGAAACATCTCATGCTAGATTTGAGTTGTTTACACCATTTGACAAGTTCTCGTGTTAATGTTAATTGAGAAAATATTTCATGCTAGTATTTGAGTTATTTACACTATTTGATACGTTTCTGTTTCAATGTCAATTAAAAAATGTTTCATGTTAGTATATGAGTTGTTTAAATGTTTCCTTCAATGTCAGTTGAGAAAACACGTTTGAGAGATAAAAAAGTTTAAAATGATTTGGTTAAAAAGATTACATCTATTCTTTTTTAAAGTGTTTTGACTAAAATATATCAAAATTTCAAATTCACATCAAACTTTAAAGTTTAAAAATATATGGGTTAAATATGTTTTTAGTCCCTAAACTATTGGCCGTTTTTGGTTTTCGTCCCTCTTTCAAAGTAAGGTACAATTTGGTCCACATTCTTTTCGAAACGTTCGTTTTAGTCCTCGGAACTTTGGTTTTAGTCCTCATTTTGTTGCTAAATGAGGACCAACTTTTTAAACGGTGTTAGTTTTCGAGGACTAAAACGAGCATTTTCGAAAAAAATGAGGACCAAATTGTACCTTACTTTGAAAGAGGGACGAAAACCAGAAACGACCAATAGTTTAGGGACTAAAAACATATTTAACCCAAAATATATTTAACCTTAAAATAATTTCTTGTAATAAAAGTTTAATTAAAACATTACAAGAAAACCAACTATTTAATATATATTTACTATTTTTTGGAATATGCTGGAAGTAGAGAAAATGTTTAGTATTCCATTAGAAGTGTGAAGGTGTTTTGTTATCTTTTTCTCGTAAATATAAAGAAAACTATGGGCAGCTCGAAATCTCGAAAAACAAAGCATATCCCCTCCAGCGGCGCAGTATAAGACGAAACACTAAAATGCGCTACCAACTTGTCCCAATCGACGGGCAATGGCTATTGTGCGCCAATCGTGCGTTGCACCGAACTGAGAAGCAGGCACGGCAGAATAGTAGGAAAAGGACGAAGCAAACAAAAACACACACCAATTAATGAATTAATAATAATTAGCAACAATTAGTAATTAATTAATAATAACATGATGACAGTCAGCTATATATAATATATATTAGCAACAATTAATAATTAATTAATAATAACATGGTGACACACTCACCTATATCTATATATATATATATATATATATATATATATATATAATCATAACTAATAAAAAAATCTAACCAAAAATCTGCAAAAATCGATCATTTCATTCATATCCCCTTTCTTTCTTTATTCTCTCTTCTTCTTGTTATGTGTGTCTGTCCTTGAAGCTAGAAGAAGGACACGAAGCAACAACGAAGAAGAAGCATGGTTTCAACGAGACGCAACAGTGGATCTTTCTCCAACGCCAACAAGAGGCCGTCTTCTTCTGACGACAAAACTCCCTCCCCTTCCCCCAAGCGCCAAAAGGTTTTGCCTTTTTTTTTACCCCTTTCTCTCAATAATCTCTATTTCTCGCTCGATTCACCTCTCTGATTCGCTCCCTTATGTTTTCTCAGGTCGACAATGTTGCTGCCGCCTCGGAGAAACCGATGCCGCCGGCGGAAAATTCCAAGGATTTGGGCATGCGGGAGCCTCCCGCTGATCCCGGAGAATGCGAATCTCGAGACGCTCAGATCGCCGGTGACGTCAATCCAGACGGCAAGGCGGATCCCACGCCGCCGATCGCCGATGGTTCATCTTTGCCACTAACACTTTCATCTTCAGTTTGTTATTTTTTTTTATAATTTTTATTGTTTTCTTGCGTGAAGGTTCTACACCGACTGTGGTTGCTGATAAACCTAGGGGTTCGTTCTCTTCTTGGGCTATATATCAGAAGCAAAACCCGAATTTCGAGGCTTCAGTTCCCTGGTGCAGACTCTTGTCTCAATCTGCGCAGGTAAATTTGTAATATTTTATTTCTTTGTTATTTTTGTTTCTGAGTGAATTGGGGGTCACTGCAAATTTTGTTTACTTGGAGTTTAATTTTATTATTGCTGCAGAATCCCAATGTTTTAATTTGCACACCCAACTTTACTATTGGGTCTAGTAGGGGTTGCAATTTCCCGTTGAAGGACCAGACTATAAGTGGAAATTTGTGCAAGATCAAACACACGCAGGTACACACATCTCTTGGAGTCTGAGATTGTGCGAGGAATGGAAGGATTTTTTTTTTCGACCACAAGCCTTGACACTTGCCAGTGATTTTTTTTTCTTTTGTGTTGTTTGAGATGTGCGTGAATGCTTGTGCGAAAGTGTGTGCTTGGTTTGCTTCCTTCCTTTTCTTTTTCTTTACAGTTGTTTGAGGTAAATATCGTAGGATATGTATGTGCAGTATGATTACTGTTGTTTCTGGAAATGATCAGCGCGAGGGAAGTGCTGTGGCCGTGCTAGAAAGTACGGGTAGCAAAGGATCGGTGGTAGTGAATGGCACGCTCCTCAAGAAGAGTACCAGTTATGTGCTTAACTCGGGGGACGAGGTGATTTTTGGTTTGATTGGGAATCATTCTTATGTATCCTTTTACACTCTTTGCATTCGAATATGTTGTCAGTCTTTTCTACTACTGTTTTTCTTTTTTTCTAAACGGGAGTTATCAAAATTTTCTATTTGCTTCCTTGTATTAAGTATTTATGTCCTTCCTTTTCTATCTCTGTCTGCATGTGGTTCCTTGATTTATTTTGACTTAGATTTTTCAGCAAATAAATCCTGAAGTTGCAGTTAAGGCTGCAGAAATTCAGGGTGGTGTCAGCAAGTTTTTCCAGATTGAAAGGAGGGCTGGAGACCCTTCAGCCGTTGCTGGAGCTTCTATTCTGGCTTCTCTTTCTAGCCTCAGACCGGATCTTACAAGATGGAAGTCTCCATCTCAGACTGCTGGTAAACCTATTCAGGGTACTGATGTTCCTAGTCATTCTGTTCTCCCTGATGGTACAGAGACCGGGCTCGAAGGTGTGGAAGGCAACTCTGTTCCAAATATAGCGACAGATAAAGCTGCTGATGTTGGAGCAAGTGACAAGAATTTGCCTATGGATTGCGATTCAGATGATGCTGGCACAGAGGCAGGCAATGTAAAAATCTCTGGGGTGAATGCTTTCCTAGGGCCTTTCTTCAGGATTCTAGCTGGATCTACTTGTAAAGTGAAATTGAGCAAAAGTATCTTTAAACAGGTATTCGAAGAAAGACATGGGACGAGGGATGTGCAAGCTGCATCGACTTCGGGTACTTCTGTTCGCAGTGCAGTTTTTAAAGAGGATGTTCATGCTGCAATACTTGATAGGAATGAAATAGAAGTGTCCTTTGACAACTTCCCTTACTACTTAAGGTATAACTAGTGGATTTCTCAGTCAATTCCACAGCTTTTGTCTTTGTTTTGGCACTTTATGTGTTAAGTGAATTTCAAATTGTCATTCTTTGTTGTTCCTTTCATGTGCTTTCCTATCATTCTCCTTTATTTAAAGATAATTCCCATTGAACATTTAATGTTCATTTGTTTCCTGCAAACTAATTGAACATGCAATTGCATTCTTTAAAATTTATAAAAGGAAATAAATTAATCTTTTTTAAAACAATTACAATTTTGTTCTTTATAAATGGGAATTTTTATGTCCTATACTAGATAGATATATGGACTTTACTGTGTTAGGAGCTACATTGCTAACAAAGGTCCATGCTACTAATTTGAATCAACAATCAAAACATTTCCAAGAGCAAAGGCACACATTGTCAGACACTAAGTAGTACAATATACTTGTCTGATTTACAATTCTAGAGTAATTGGATTTCATCGTTTCTAGTTTATTGATTTCAAGTAACCATTTTATATATATACTTGATACAACAACAATGTCAGGGACAATAGCTATAATTACAATTAAAGTTTATTCCCTCTATGTGAAGTTAGGTACATGAATCAAATGGTATATTGTGTTCTGTTATTAGATGATATACAAACGATAATGTTTAAATTCAATTCTAACCCAAGCCTATATTTCCTCTCCCCCCTCTAAACTTGTATTTCTCGTGTAAGGTAAGTAATGAAGTGCTCTCAAACGGGTCCTTCCAACAAGCCCAATTTTTTTATTTGGAAAACAACTCCTAGTTTTTCCCTTATCAACACAAAAACCCTTGCAGCCTCTTATTCACACAATATGTACTGAATACTGATGGAAAATTCCGCTACTCTTACATTATGAGCTAAAATAAGAAGCAGGGATTAGAACTAAATATTGGTTAAAGAAACAGGTACAATGTTATGACATGAAAGAGAGACTTATCGAGGCAGTTGTTTCGTTTGTATATAATTTATTCTCTTCTCTTCATTTTACTGTTTTGTATTTGAATTTGTTATATGCAGTTGGATGCCATGATTCCAGTGCTGTTTTTTTATCAACTATGGTTTTTCATCCAATGTGTATTGGTAGAACTTTGCAGTGGCATGACATGTGGTTGTAAATTTTGAAAAAGATTTTAAATTGTGGACTTGATTGCATTTGTGTTTAATATGATCTTCAATACCTGGGTTTCGCAGGGGTACTATAATGAGCTGTTTTAGCTATATCATATGATATTTTCCTCAATTTAAAACCTCGATTGTGAATTTTTTTTAAAGGTTCTTTGTTTTTAATACAAATTTAGGAGTTCAATATGATTTTATGTTTGTGATTTCATTCATGCTTGATTGTTGTAGCTTCTTGGTTTGATCATTGATTGCGTTTCTGACCATATTTATATCTTCTTTCAGTGAGAATACAAAAAATGTTCTAATTGCAGCTTGCTTTATACACCTGAAGCATAGAGAACATGCAAAGTACACCACTGATCTTACAACCATAAACCCTCGTATTCTACTTTCAGGACCTGCAGGTGTATGCGAATTGCATTACTCTTCTCCTATATTTTTCCTTTCCAATGATTTTATTTTTGTTTTGACTTCCTTCTTAACTCACTGTTTCTCTCAATTGCCATTTTTTTGCAGGGTCAGAAATATATCAGGAGATGCTGGCAAAAGCACTTGCGAAACACTTTGGAGCTAAATTGCTCATATTTGATAGCCATTCGCTTTTGGGTGTAAGATAAAGTTTTCTTATTGATCTGATATTTGGATTAATCCATGAACACCTTTTTCATTAATGTGCCATTGAAGGTTATTTACCTATAAGCTGGTAATGAATCTTCATTTGTTCTATGTTCATATTTAACAGGGTTTAACTTCCAAGGAAGCTGAGCTGCTCAAAGATGGATTTGGTGCTGATAAATCCTGTGGCTGTGCTAAACAAAGTCCTTTAACTACAGACATGGCTGGGAGCATGGATCCACCAGTTAGTGAACCAGAGACACAGAACTCCTCAAATGCACCTACTCCATGTGGTTTTGAGTCTCAACTTAAGTTTGAAGCTGATAATTTACCATCTACATCTGGGGCATCTAAAACTTGTGTGTTTAAACTAGGTAGGTTTGCTTCATTTCTCCATTTAAGGAGACTTAATTTGTCACAAAGGTTAATGTTTTTCAGATATAATCCTTCAGGTGACAGGGTAAAATACAGTTCATATTCTGGGGGAATATATCAGCTTCAGACAATTTCTACAAGGTACAGGTTTGTGCTAAACTGTTCTCGGCTGGTTTCCATTTCTCACGATCTCATTGATACAAGGCGGAATTTGTTTTACCAAATTTAACAGTCACATATCACCTGAATTTATGATTGAAACATGGTATTACTTCAAATAATGAATTATACAATGTATGGTTTTGCGGGTGAATACAATGTTTTTGAAAGCAAGCTATACCAGTTACGCCAGATAAATGGCACTTCTACTTTAGTCATTGCCAATGCCAAATTTTTTATCTGCATAAACAATATTCTATATCTATCCACTCCAGGTTGCATTGCAACTTTTACTTTGCTAGGGAGAAATGCATTAGGAAAAAGTGAGAAATGAAAATGAGAGGGATGTATTAGAAATTATTTTTCTTTCTTTTTTGGCAATCAAATAAATGTAGGGCAAAAATGTTAGGTACAAACTGCCCTATTTGCCTAATACTTGCTTTCAATTTCATTAAAATGATATTTACAGATTGTGTGATTAAGGATAATATAGTAGTTTTTCTTTTGTTTATATTGTTTACCAAACAAAGTGAAATTGTTTTTATTTTTGGTTATAATTTTGCTCAGCAATCACATATACAGGGGTCCACCTAATGGAAGTCGGGGGAAGGTTGTCTTACTTTTCGATGATAATCCGTTGTCAAAAATTGGTGTAAGATTTGATAAACCCATACCTGATGGAGTTGACCTTGGAGGTTGCTGTGAGGGTGGTCAAGGATTTTTCTGCCATGGTAATTTCTTATCTGTCTTATAAATTATCTTTTTAGATATTTTGTATTTTTATCTACAACTTTATCTTTGTCCTACATCTCGAACTTATCTTTTTCTCATTCCAGTGAATGATCTTCGGTTGGAAAACAGTGGCATTGAAGAACTTGACAAATTACTCATTAATACATTATTTGAGGTCACCTTTTACTCCACTCTGTGATCTAGTAAAATTTTTCTCTAATCATATTATACAGTCTCTTAATCTTACAATAAGAGTTTGTACATGTTTTTTTCAGGTTGTGGTCAGTGAGAGCAGAAATGAACCCTTCATTTTGTTCATGAAAGATGCAGAGAAGTCTATAGTAGGAAACGGAGATCCATTTTCATTTAAAAGTAGGCTTGAAAATCTTCCGGACAACGTGGTGGTAATAGGTTCACATACTCACACTGACAGTCGCAAAGAGAAGGTGATAATTGAGTGTTTTTGTAATGCTAGAATGGTACAATCGTTGAGTCATTTTAAGCCATCAGACGAATACTGATTCAGAAAAATATTTTAATAACCCATGGTGAGAAAATTGAGCCAAGTTCTATTTGCCATATCATTAGTTTTTTTACCCGACTTGATCAGTTTCCAGTAATCTATATTTTTGGTAGCTGTGGGCTTTATATATATATATATATATATATATATATATATATATATATATATATATATATATATTTCTGGTTATATTTTATTGAGAAACTGAGAAAGATGTCCGTTGTCAAAGTAAGATACGAATTGGATATCCTAAGTACATGGTTCTTTGTATTATCGTTTGATTGTTGGTCTTAATGAATGTGTATAAATGATTTTGTTATTGATATTTAACTATTTTTTCTTGCAGTCACATCCTGGGGGTTTACTTTTTACGAAGTTTGGCAGTAATCAGACGGCTCTTCTTGATTTGGCTTTCCCCGTAAGAATATCATCTCCTTTGGAGTATAGTATTTATATTTGAAAGAACAGAACAAGAATACCTGTACATACTTTACATGTCTTCTTTAGGCTTTCACTGTTGCAATAACATCCCTCCCTCATTCTCTCTCTCTCTCTCTCTCTCTCTCTCTCTCTCTCTCTTTCAGGATAGTTTTGGAAGATTGCATGACAGGGGAAAGGAGGTCCCAAAGCCGAACAAAACCTTAACTAAACTTTTCCCGAATAAAGTGACAATTCACATGCCACAGGTTTGTATAACATTTTCTTTCAAACCAACTACCAAAATTTTGAAGTTCTTGGGTGAAGGTATATGAAATGGTTTTATATTTTACACTTACTCACTCAAAATCCCTTAGGGTTGGAGCAAGGATAATGCTGACATATAATTGTAAATTTCAGTTTCAGTTAGAAAAATGCCAAGGATTGAACTCTTCACCAATTGTTCATATAGGACCTTTTATACTGTTATGAATAAGAAATTCAAACTGTTGGGCGAAGGTACATGAATTGTTCTATATCTAACAATATTCAGTGTATGTTTCCTGATCCAGGATGAAGTACTTCTAGCATCTTGGAAGCAGCAACTTGATCGAGATGTTGAGACTCTTAAAATTAAAGGAAATTTGCACAATTTACGTTCTGTAAGTTCTTGTGCGAGCTTGTAATTTTAATTCAATTTTTTTTCATGGTAAAACATAATATTGTTATTATTAAACCTTACACCATATATTTGGTTTTCAAAATATTACTTTTTTGGATTGCGTCTTTAATTATGGGTCTACTACTTTTGGGTGATACGTTTGGTTTTATATTTGTATGGGTGACATGGAATGGGTGCTTAAAGATAAATTGGTTGTTCTGGACCTAAGTAAATTTTGTACAAGATAGTTAGTATAATTTTTGGGGTAGTACATCCTTTAATTGATATGGATCTAGCTCTTCTAAAGTGAGCAAGTGTGTAAAGTGAGAAAACAAGGATACATTTATTGTTGGTTTTGATTGAAGTGCCTCATAAATGCATCTAACTTTAAATGAATGATTGCCTTTACTTTCTCACCTTGCTGTTTGTGCACTGCACATTTTTGAGGAGGACTAAATAGACTGGATATGATATTTAAACTTGTTCTGAAGTGTCTGAGCCAAATTTTATTTGTTG
The DNA here is from genome assembly GCF_029865625.1 of Vigna umbellata. Classification (NCBI taxonomy): domain Eukaryota; kingdom Viridiplantae; phylum Streptophyta; class Magnoliopsida; order Fabales; family Fabaceae; genus Vigna; species Vigna umbellata. The sequence goes on from NC_142166.1 coordinate 17,523,627, forward strand.
TCCACACGCACTGCACATAGAATTCATGGTTACATCAATTATGTTGCTGAAAAGAAGCTTGAATATAATTTCTCATTATAAATTTGATATTATTTACATCCAAATTATTGTTAAATGTGATTGTCTTGACTGATACACATATCAAGCGTAGATGTTATTATCAACAATAAAAGCCCTATGCCACAAAAGTTAGCCATGTAGATTGCATGATGACATTAGGCTTGATTGAAGATAAATTTTTTACCGAAATTATTTACCGTGAGTTTCCTCTAAACGAAATTCTTCCAATATTCTTCAAGGCTGTCCTTTCATCAGTTTAACAGGGTTGAAAATCATTCAATCTACTTTTCTCATTGGTGCTTTCACTGACATTCTATGCATCTATCCAAACCATGATAACCTATTTACCGTAATCTTTTACTCAATCATGCACTAATATTTTCTAATACACAATCATTCCATATCTTGTAATTTCTTATGTGGCTACACATCTATTACTAGGGTTATTGTTTATAAATAATTTTAGGTTTGTACTGGAGTCTTTGGATGTTTGAAATGCAATTATGGCTGTGCAAGGTTTATTCTTCTAAATGATTTTAAATGTTGTCTTTGTGGTCCAATTTTAGCTCTTATGAGACTGGGACAGGGTTGCTATTTATTACGTTGTTGTTCTGCAGTTGTTATGCTTTAGTATTACTGCTATTGTTGTTAGTAGAACCTTTTGTTACTTGTGTACAACCCTTGATCACTAGCTGCATAAGTTATGACTCAAAATTGAGAGGTGAAGGCATGGCCCACAAAAAAATTAAATAACGTGGTATGAACTATGAAGAGATAGGAATTATGTAAGTTTCTTAATGGAACTTTAGCTTGTTCTTGAGGAGCCTGGCGTAGTGTTAATGATGACAGTATAGTTTTCTGTAGTTAATTCCTTGTCTCTTTTAGAAATTATCGGAATAGCGTGCTTTTAGTTTTTCATAATTATTAGACAGTTTTTGTATTTAAAACTTTGCACCCAATTACTCACCATAGGAAATAGTACCCTTTTTGCCTAAAATGTCTATGGACGCTCTGTTTAACATACGGAGAAGGTACTTTTCATTTAATAACTTCATGTTAAAGGCCCCCCTCTAAATTCTGACCCAAGGGAAGCGAGATTTAGATAGGGAAATTTGGTGCTGTTAGTTAGAAGGGATTAGTTAATTTGTTGGGGGTATTAGTTCTAAACATAGATGAAAATAAGGATGGAAGGGGCATTAACAGAATTAGAATGTTTCTAGGGTTCTGGAGAAGAATCCATTCTACTATATTCAATTGTTCAAAAAAATTATACATTTTGGGTGTTAATTTGTGGGGGGTTAGTTAAATAAGTAGGAGGACATAAGGATAAGAGTGAGCATTCTAAACTATTATAGTGGCATTTGGGAATTGAACCACTGGTAGAAAGCCCCCTCCCCTCCCCTTCGTGATTAATTGCTTCCTTTTCTTTGTTTCATTCAATATTAAATAAAGAAGTTTTCTATTCTTATCTTCCGTTACTGGTTTCCTAACAACTCTTTCCTACATTCTTTCAGCTATAATTGTGTTTCTTCTTAGTCTTTTTAAATAATTCACTATTTGACCATGTCGGATGTGTTGATTGTAATTGCTTTCATGATGTACTAAATTGTGTTTCATAATTATAGGTTTTGAGCCGTTGTGGGGTGGAATGTGAAGGGCTTGAATCCTTGTGCATTAAGGATCAAACACTTAGTATTGAAAGTATGTTCTACTAGTAAGTGCTTAAGGTTTTACTGTTTAAATCTCTTCTATATCATTTTTGCTATATTACAGATGCAGAGAAGATTGTTGGTTGGGCTATAAGCCGACATCTCATGCAGAATGCTGAAACTGATCCTGATGCAAAGCTTGTGTTGTCTTGTGAGAGGTAATTATTTAATATACATGCACACATATAAAACACTTAAGGGTCATGTTATTAATCATTAGCTATTTTTTATTCTGCCAGCATCCAGTATGGAATTGGCATCTTACAGTCTATCCAGAATGAGTCAAAAAGCCTGAAGAAGTCTCTTAAGGTTGTTGTTATGAACTTTTGCTGGTTTGATTGTGGGAGATAGCGACATGTAGTAGTTTGTTCCCAACTTACTACTTGGAAGTTATTCTGTTTATAGGGTTTAACCATTTGATTTCATGAGAGCTGTTTTCTGAAATATACCTCTTATGTTTTTGAAATCAGGATATTGTAACAGAAAATGAGTTTGAAAAGAGGCTTTTGGCTGATGTTATTCCACCTAACGACATTGGTGTTACTTTTGAGGATATTGGAGCTCTTGAAAACGTCAAGGATACATTGAAGGAATTGGTTATGCTTCCTTTACAGAGGCCTGAGTTATTTTGCAAAGGGCAATTAACCAAGGTATACTATACAGATTGAAATACATTCTATTGTTTAAGATGCATTCCCCTTTGTCTATTGACTGTTGGAGTTAGATTCTATTGTTGTTTATTTCCTTCCCTGCTTTTTACTATTTTCTTTTTTCTGTTTTACTGATCAACGGGAAATAAATAATCTGACCCTGCTCATGGTGTCTAAGTAGTTTTTAAATGTGTGGCATGGCATGTTCGCAAGGGATTACAAGTTTCCTTGAGAGCTTAGAGTATCAGTGATATGCAATTGTTTTTAAGAAACTCGTTTTGGTGTTGTTTCCTAATATTGGAATATTTTTTTTTACTTAAGTAATAATACTCACAAATATTAAAATAAAGTAAATTTTTAGCCCACCCATTGTCAAGTTTTTTTACTCATCAGATTTTGTGATTCTGATTGACTTCCATGCAGCCATGCAAGGGCATTCTTTTATTTGGTCCTCCTGGAACAGGCAAGACAATGCTTGCAAAGGCAGTTGCTACCGAAGCTGGTGCAAATTTCATCAACATTTCCATGTCGAGTATCACATCTAAGGTTGGGTTTGCTTCACTGGATTTATTTTAACGTCTATGCTGCTAGATATTTTTTCTTTAAACTGTGTTCTTTTCCAATTTTGCTTCAGTGGTTTGGTGAGGGCGAAAAATATGTGAAAGCTGTTTTTTCCCTGGCAAGTAAAATTGCTCCTAGCGTGATATTTGTTGACGAAGTAAGCCTTTTGCATGAATGTTTTTAGTTTGCTTTAATTCATCAGCTGAAAAATAAATCAGTGAAAACTAGTATGGCTTCTTGTATAGGTTGATAGCATGTTGGGCAGGAGGGAAAATCCTGGGGAGCATGAGGCCATGCGAAAGATGAAAAATGAATTCATGGTGAATTGGGATGGCTTACGCACGAAGGATACTGAGAGAGTTCTGGTGCTTGCAGCCACTAATAGGCCTTTTGACCTAGATGAAGCTGTCATAAGGAGGCTGCCTCGGAGGTGAGCACCATGTTCAACTGCACTTCAATTCCTTGGTGTTCTTATTTGGGAAGAGAGGGGGTCTTAATAGAACTAATAAATGTGTGAAGTTTTTCTTAATCAAATTGGTCTTCTGCAGGTTAATGGTAAATTTGCCAGATGCTCCAAATAGAGCAAAAATATTGAAAGTCATACTGGCAAAAGAAGATTTGTCTTCTGGTCTTGATTTGAATGCAATTGCAAGTATGACTGATGGATATTCCGGAAGTGACCTTAAGGTTATGGGCATTCTTTTTTAAACTAGTACACATTTTAAATTAAGGTTATACATGCCTTCAAGCTTGCTCTTTTATTGCAGAATTTGTGTGTAACTGCTGCACATTGTCCAATTAAAGAGATATTAGAGAAGGAAAAAAAGGTAGTTACTTTATGGCAGAATGTTTTCAGCTTGCATCAATGACTTATACTCATCGTATAATTCGATGCATGGCAGGAACAGGCTGCTGCTCTGGCAGAAGGTAGACCTGCTCCAGCAATAAGTGGAAGTGCAGATATCCGATCTTTAAACATGGAAGATTTCAAGTATGCTCATCAACAGGTATATGAAAGGGGTCTCTTTCATACGAAGATCCTCCCTCTCTTAAAATAGATATATATATAACTTTGTCATGTTGAAACAGGTGTGTGCAAGCGTTTCCTCTGAATCCGTAAATATGACGGAGCTTCAACAATGGAATGAACTATACGGTGAAGGTGGTTCAAGAGTAAAAAGAACATTAAGCTATTTCATGTGAGAAAACCCTTTGTACAAATGTTTTTCCTATTGCTGCCCCTCATGTTCTAGAAGCCTCCAGTATTTGTAGTTTTGTGCCGGCCTCATAACGCTTGCAGGGCTTGATGCCGAGCCCGTTTCGTTTATAAGGTGAAATATAGGTTTTTCGAGTATTTTTTTATCCTAACCTGTGGGATGGTGGGTTTTGAAAGGAGTGGAGCCTTGCAGAATAGTGAACAGGCTCTGCTGCATCTATTTTGTTCCTCATCCCCTGGCCGCCACCTCTCCAAAGATGTGTGTTGAAAATGTCTCTCCCAAAACAAGAGTCATAACGACCCCTGTGAAAGCATTTATTGCCCCTCCTAATGGAAAACAAACAATAAGCATTTAGATCATCCCTGCTTTCTGTCGTATGTACATATGCATCATATCATAGAAAATCCCTTAGTTCAATCTCCTTCGCAATGCAAAATTTATTCAACTTTCAATACTGGCAATACTCGGAACAGTTATTAATGACAAAAAATTGGCGTTTTGCATGTTAATTTCAACAAATAATGTCGGGATTTATGTCATGTAGTTTGTGTAGTAATCGATATAACGATGACAATCACATTAAATCATTAATGATTTTATCACTAGTGAGTTTACTGTTATTTGTCCAATCTTTTGACAGAAGAATGTATCCATCGCATTATCATGCTTTGAAAAAAATGTCTACATTATTCCCGTTATTGTATGGATTAAATATTTTGATCCCTTGAATTCTTAAAATATTTCACTAGTCTTTATCTTTGTAGGCTTTTATTAGAGTTTTCTAGTTTGAAAAAAAAACAAAAAAGAATTAAGGTAGTGTTTATTTTTCTTAATAAAATAAAGTAATAAATTTTGAAATGGAATTCATTTTTCTCTTTTTGTCTCTAAGTTTTAGAAATATTAGAAATAAATAGATATAGCGTTTTCTAGTTAAAAAAAACAAATAAAAATTAAGGTAGTGTATATTTATTTTTAATAAAGTAGTGACAAATTTTGAAATGGATTTCATTTTTATTTTGTTTCTAAATTATAGAAATAAATGGATATTACTTTTCTAATTTAATGATATTAATATTTTTTATTCTAGGTTCGCATATGATTTATAATTGTTAGATTCGATAAACAATTTAAATGTCAGCTTAAAATATATTAAAAAAAAATATAATTGGTAAGATGATAATGCAAGTCAGTTGTTTTGGTCCAAACATAAGTTTGAAATACATTAAAAATATTTAGTACAATTAATTAAAAATATTTAGTACAAACAATAGGATGTTAATGTGGGTTGGTTTATTTGGTCTCCATAAAAGTAGAATGGTCTTGCATAATATTTCGAAAGTTTCTCCCTGTACCTCAAACTATATCTTCGTGCACTTTCAATTTTTTTTTTAGGTTTAATATTTATTTTGGTTTCTTGTTTATGAGGTTTATTAAAAGTTGTCCTATCTTTTTTAGACGTTCACAGGTATTCCATATTGAACGGTTCGAGCTGATTTTTTTTCTTATAACGTTAAAAAAAACTAACCAAACTTATCCAGATTGTTTGATTTTTCATGTGACAACTGTGTGACTTAATTGACATGGCAACATTATAAGATTACCCAATATAGGAGTATCACACACCGGAAGCTCTGCTCTATGCTCTCAACTTATGGAACTGACGAGTAAAGTATGCGGATGCCTCCTCGTGATCGATGACCGATATTGTTTGACCGAAACTTTCACCGATGGTGATCTTCGTCGCACTCTCCAAGCCAGCGGGGAAGCCATTTTCAAACTCATTGACGACATAATTAATGTTTACACATTTTTCCCCTGTTTCGGGCTTTTTAATTTGAGTAGAAATAAATTAAGTGGAAGTTGTAAATTGTTGATTTGCTTCTGTCCGAGGGTCTTTGCCATGAGTAAGGGCTTTCTCATATCTTTGCCACAACCACCAACACACATATTATATACGATTGTTGGTCTGCGCTTTCGCCTTTCATCTTTCTTCTTTTGTTTTCTTTTTTTCTTTTTTCTCCTATTTCTCCATTTCAACATGTTACTTTTCTTAACAAGTATTTTATATCAGTTAAAGATTTTACATACATATATGTATTTTTATTCATAACATTTTTTCACTTTTTTAAGTACTGATGATTTAATATGCCTATAAGTTTTCCTTTTATTTTGAGACATGTTCTTGATAGTTATCAATAATCAAACCTTAATAGATTTTGTAGTAATTGAATTGTGAATGAATAAGATGATGTGTGTGATGTGGATAGTATATAATAGTTCTTCATTTTTCCTTTAATGGGTATCTCTCTAATCCTCCAGATCTGAATCAATTCAGATTTTTCCCCCCTTTTGATTGTTCAAATCCACTTTTCCTTTTCGTGAAACTTTCCAAATTTAGGCAGTCATTTGCTTTTTCTAGTTTGTTTTTCTTTCTTGGAACATAGAAATTGACATAAGAGAGTGAGCACACAGAGTAGGAAGAATGGGAGTGTCACCGACGGCGATGCCAAACACAGTGTCGATGACGTCTTTGGTTGCACCGCAACCGTACGATGGTGTTACATTGCTTCTTGGTTTTTGGGTGAAGAAGTAAATCTTAGTTATTTTGAAATACTAGGTGTCACGTCAATTAGGCAACACAGTTGCCACGTAATGAAAGATTGTACAGGTTGGTTAAGTGTCGTTAGTTTTTTAACGTCGTAAGCAAAAAGGATCAACTTGAACCATTTTTTACCAAATATGGGATAATTGTGAATGTCTAAAAAAAGATAGGATAACTTTGAATAAACCTCACAAACCGAGAGACCAAAATAGGTATTAAACCTTTTTTTTTAAATTTCAAAACTATCGTTTGTAATTTCTTTTTTTAACTTAAAGTAATTATTTTTAAGATTGTCTGCAACTCAAAAAATCTTACACCTTCCACTTTTTACGTTTCAATGGATTTCAAAATATGTAACATCAATTTCTAGGATGCTATGAATTATTAAAAATTGGTAAAATTAAAAAATTTACCATACTACAAAAACATACTTAAAAAAATCTTATTCTAGAGTAACAAAATAATGAAAGAAATACTTTAATTATATTATCTTAACTTGTAAAAAGAAATAGCTTTGAATGAATTTTAAGATTATTCTCCATCTTTCTCGAGTCAATCATGCCTCTGAAACATTATTCTTGGGCATGGTTCACGTCCATTCTTCATTAAATTCACCATTTTTCACCAAAATAATTTTTGATAATCGATTATCACTTAAGATAATCAATCATCTTAGTGAAATTCACCTAGAAACATCACACAAGAAGGGAAAATCGATTATCATCCCAGATAATCGATTATTCCCGAAACCACACTCAAAACCAACGCGTAGATAATCAATTATAACTAATGATAATCGATTATTCGAACGGTCAAAATGAAGAAACATATGTCTGGAACCCATTGTCCAAAAATCAGCCCGATCCAATGGTGACCGACTTCACATTGACGAAAACACTAGTGTAGATTTTATGATATTCTTCAAAACAGAGCTGTTGATGCGAGACTATTTTCTCTCGATCTAGACCTCTGATTGACGATTCAAACGGTCAGAATGAAGAACCATAAGTCTGGAACCCACTGTCCACGGTGAACAACTTCACAACGACGAAAACACCAGTGTAGGTTTTATGTTATGCGGGAATGACTTCTTCTCTTCCTTTCTCTCTCTCTTGGCTTTTCCCTCTCTTCAAATGACTCTAATGTACCCTACTAATCTAAACCATCTCCACTAAAACAAAGTGAGACATAATGATCAACATTATTTGGTCTATTCTCCACAGGAAGGGAGCCCAATAACTCAACCCTTACAACATATATTTGCATAGAAACCCCCAAGCATCATAACTTTGTTCTCCCTTAGCATCAAACCCTTTGTTGGGATAACCCAACAAAACATATATAATACATTCATAGGAAAATTTCATCACAAATATTACATAAACCCCATACCCATTGATACACAAACTCTTACCCAACAACAACCACATATAATCATATTCATATACACATGTATTAAAACAAGGATTACCAATCAAGATAATCAAGTACACATATAACATACAACCATAAATAAATAAATAAAGGTAAGCTTCCACATACCTTGGCCAATCATAAGGTTTTACCTACAATCCTAAAACACCATCAATCTTCCTTTACACTAAGAGTTTCTCATCGCTCTCTCTCTTCTTGTCCCAAAACGCCAATGTCCTCTCTTTCTTTGTTTTCTCACTTTGATTTAGAGTTTCTAGGGTTTCTAAACACAAAAACACCCCGTAATGAATTTCTGCACCAACTAAATAAAGGTAAAAGACTTTTTTTGTCCCTAAGCAAAAACACAAAAATAAATAAATAACACAACAATTATGTTCTAACAAAAACACAAAGTATCAAAACTACTTTATTTTTAAACTCCTATTTTCCCAAATCTTACAAAATTCATTAAAAAATTTTTTGAAAATTTCAATAGATTTGAAAATCTGTTCAGGTCTTCAACAAATTTTAAAATTCATTAAAATGTTCAATGAAATGTGAGGATTTCAAAATCCATTTAAGACTTTCAATACATATATGTTAACAAATTTTGAAATCCGTTTTGACATATTCTTAATTTTTTTTCAATTTAAAAGTTAGTAAATATTTAATTTAATTTAATATATGCTAATATTTTAATATTTTAACATATATTTTATTAGACTAAAACAAGTAAAATATATTTAAAAAAATTAAAAACAAAAAAATACAAAAGAATAAAATTAAAAAAAATTTAAAAATAATTCTGAATGAATTTTGAAATTCATTGAAAAATGTAACAAATTTCGAAATCCGTTGAAAAATGTAACAGATTTGAAATCCGTTACATTTCTCAATAGATTTCAAAATCAACTGAGAATTTTAACGAGATTTTGAAAATTTTAATTCTTTTAATTATTTTTTAGTTTTACTGAAAGATATTTTGGTGTTTTAGAGGTGAAAAAAGAAATCTTTAGAACTATAAGGAGAAATAGTCTAACATTTGGATGCGAGTTTGTAGGCCAGTTTACAAATTATATAAAAGATTTAGTTCAGACTTGTAGTGAATATAAAAAAATATTTCTTTTGTAATTTATTTATTTATTTTTATTTAATAAATTAGTAGAAATAATAGATTTTATAAATTTATTTTCTAAAATAGTAATATTTAATTTTATAATTTTTAACTTTTAAGAATAAGTATGTTGAGAATAAAAATGACTTTGAACCAGAGTGAAACAAAGAGACTTTGACCTGAATCGAAACAAGAAAAAACATGCAAATGAAGAAACTATTTTTGGATGAGTTGGATGCGTATGAGCAAGGTATTGCTATAGATGAATATGATAAGAAACACAATTTGAGCAAATTGTTTAAAAAAAACACACATTACGGGTTGTTGAATTTAAGTTAATGTAAGCTATGCAAGCCAATTACAGGTATCAGTAGTTGACCTATGTGAATTAAGGGTTATGCGAGACAAAACTAAACGGATTAAGAGATTAAAAATAATGTTTTTGTGGGTCTGCATGTTGACTTACATTATCTGCCTCACATTTCATCATTAACAATTGAGTAAGGAGAATCATATTTATTTATTTTTCAAGTTTAAAAATTAAATTGTATCAAAGTTTAAATCTAATTTTGCATTGAAGTTAAAAGAGTAGAATCATATTTAGTCCATTTTAAAATATTGCACACTGAAATATTCAGGATATTTTTATAAAACCGTAAAGATAATATGTCCAAACGGAGAATGAGAGTGCGAATAGCAACTTCGAAATTATTGATTTAGAAACAAGATTAAATATTTGTAATTGCAAAACAAAACACTTAACACAACTTTTAAAAAATCCCTTTATTTACATGAATATGATTTACTAGATGTTAAAGATTTCGTTTCAGAATCAACTAATCAGGATGAGTCAAGAGATTAGTAAAACTTGATCCAAAAACATTATATTCCTTTATTCATAACAAATAATTGGGCACTAATGAACCAGAATACACCATAATTAAGAAATATACATACACATGATGTACAAAAGAATGAATGAAATATGAGCGTTATGGGTCACTGCATCATGATTCTGAATTCTTCAAAGCTGAGGAAGCCATCGCCATTCAAATCAAAGTGTTTGATCATTGCTTTGCATTCATCAAGGGTCTTGGACTCACCCATCTTCTTAAGCATCCTCTTCAAGCTCTTTGGAGTTATAAAGCCACAGCCTTCAATGTCATACATCTCAAAAGCCACCTTCAAGTCCTTCAACTTCTGCTCCTCTCCTCCACCTTCCATCAGAGCAACGAAATCCTCCAAACTCAGCAACCCATCTCCATCAGAATCCAAACATGCAATTGCCATCTCAGCCTCTCTCAACAGAAGCTCACCACCCATCATCCCTAACCCCTGCTTCAGCTCCAAAGGCGAAACCTTTCCATCACCATCTTCATCAAAGTATCTCACAACATCCTCTAACCCAACCTTCTGCCCCATCTCACAATACACACTCCTTTCTATATGTCTGTATGTTGGACCAAACAAACTCACAGACTCTACCAAAAATTTAAACTACCAAAAATTTAAACTAGATGTATGAAACTGTCTTGTGTGTGTATATATATATATATGTTTTGATGTCGGTTTGACGACGTGTGGAGGCGGTGTATCATAAATTCTAATAAACCTATGAAGTTGCCCAGAGTGTTCCAATTTTCAAAACACAATAATTGATTAACAAGGACATGGAAGCCACGACAAGGGTACGTGGCAAGATATTACAGGTCAACCGATTAATTAATGTCATAAATAAACACTTAAAAATTGCAATTCAAATTTGGTACATGACTTAACGCGGTAACGGAAAACCGCTTCCGAATTGGTGGGAGCAACGTGTCCGTTTTCCGTACTAATACAATAATTTCATTGTCATAGATACGTTATAATTACGTTTTTCAATCATCTTAGTTGATTTTTTTATTCTATTATACCACGATTACTTTTAGAGCTTCTCATATTAGAATACCTTTTATCATAACTAATTTTTTTTGAGAAAAAAAGTTTTTTTCTTAAAGATTTATTTTTATGAATTAGCGGTTTACTTATCATGAGTTTTAAATTTACCGTTAGCCGGTTTTTGAAACTTAAATTTTAATTATCTTCTAATAAAAATGTCTTATGTAAAGATTATAAGATAATCTCGACACTATAATAATATATTTGCTGTTATGGTTAATGATATGTGATTTATTTGTATAGTGGGGCGGCACACGGTATGACTTCGCCTCGTTTATTATTCTGAGCAAACGCGATTTCGAAATTGAAGTGAAAAACAAAGGAATAAACAATCACGTCCTTTTATTCTATTCCTTGTCTCTCATTATCAAAGAATAACTTAAGGATCTTTGGAACAAATTTCACACCAACTCTTTTTTTTTTTGCAAATTAAAATTAATTTATACATTTGCATAAAAATCTAAATTTTTATTTTAACTTATTTATTATTTAATTTTAACTTATGAGTAATTTTATTTCTTTGAGAAAGTTTATGTAAAAACTAGTTTAAACATAACCTAAATTTGGAGTGATTTATATAAATTGACATTTTTCTTCTGTATTTATTCCTTTTGTTGAAAAGATGGAGCACTGGTAGCACGTTACATAAGGAATAGCCATATTTGGTCTTGCATCACCATCACTTGCCACTTTTCATTATCAAATTTATCACACCAATGTTGCATTTTTAACCTTAGATGCCATGTTTTTTTTAACCTTGTTATTGATTTTGTACACATAAAAAACATCATTTGATCACTTTTAATAGATTTTCTTTTTCTACTTAAGTATTTACTTAGAAACACTTAAAACTAATGAGGATAATATTTATACTTTTGAACTGAGAGTTTTCATTTCACTTCTAAATATCGTAGTTAATTATTTTTTTATCAATATGTAAGAATATTTTCAATTTTTTTAATAACCAAATTTGTAATAGTAATTAAACAACAAAAGTAATTGAAAAGTTATATTAGTTTAATAAATGCAAGTGTATGGATAAAGTCTTGTTTTTAATTATAACACTCTAATTGGATTCAATTTACTAATATTTAAACCATTACATAGTTGATAAAAAAACACAAACCAAGTATATAAAATATATTTACAAATCGTATACGAGAAAAACTAAATTATTGAAAGATAAATAATACTTCATTTACTAAAAGGATCTACAATACAAAAATTATATACTTAATAACAACCCACTTTTTATTTTAAAGAATATAGTGTTGAGTGATTAAGAAACTCTATGAAGATTCTCAATGAACATTAAGATAATCAAGGTTATTTAGATGTGAAAGTACACTTTAAGGAGTTCATGAGAAGAGAAAAAGTCATTTAAACAAAAAAACAAACAACGATGACAATTCTAACGCCCCCAAATTTTAAGGTGTCATGAGTTATTAAAAAAGTGGAAACTTCAACTTTCTATCATAGCACGGAAACAAATTTTTCAAAACCTTACTATTTAAACATGTATAATTTATTCAAAGCATATGAGTTTCAAAAGACTTGTCCAATTACATTATTCAAAATAATGGAAATAACGAATGAAATAAAATAATTCCAACTACATTGTCTTAAATTTAACAAAACAGCTTTCTTTAAAAATTCCAAATTTGTTCCCCGTCAGCTCTCGAATCTATCATGCCTCAACACCATCTGCAACATCATATGCTCACGTATAACACATTATACGATCATCACTGATAATTTCATTCATATCACACAAACACAAATACGTATGAGGTAAGCTACCTATAAAACAATCATAATAATAATAAGATATAAACACACTAAATATATATCAACCATAAACCACCCGATACCCAATAGTCATAACAATAAGATTCCTAATCCTCTAGCATGACAACTTAGTCAGAATGAATTACTCAATTCTCGATCCCCGATCTTTGATCCTTGATCTTCGATCCTCGATCCTTGATTCCTTGACCATTGATGATATTACTAACATCTCACACATAGACCCTTGGTCTATCCACTCATTAGCACCAATCCTAACTACTTACTATAACCATTATAGTAACATCATTATCAACATAGCATCACCTGGAGCATCTCCAATACCATGATCATCATCATAGATACATCACTGTCATTACTATCCTAGTCATAAACAACACCATGAACATCACCGTACCATGAATACCCTAGTGGAAAGAGTCAGTCTCACTCTTGTACCCTACCTCACTTGTTTGTAGTCGCTCCTATAGATCAATATATAACTGCTCCTACAAACCAATTTGTAGCATGTCCTATAGATATGTTCGAGTAGTCTCGCAATACAGCTTAAGAACAAGTAATCTTGTCACACAAGGATAAGGATAACACTATCACCCCCACACAAGGAAGGTTCAATACCGGAATAACCCTTCCTTTGTACACAAGGCAAAAGGAAGCACCCTCTGCAGATAGAACCAGGATTTACTAAATACAATTAGTAAACCTATCCTCCACTCTCATGCTCATCAACAACATACTCAGGTACACCCTAACACTCACTCATGCTTCAACCTCAACTACAAGTCAAAACTGACCCTAAACATAATCACTAACCTCACTCTCTCACATTTCCTAGCTCCTCAAGCTTGGTCCACGTCCCTTCTTCATCAAAACACACTTTTCCAATAAAAATACACTAAGATAATCGATTATCATAAGTGATAATCCATTATTCCCCAGAGGTTCACATTTACACAAAATAATCTGTGATAATCGATTATCACTTATGATAATTGATTATTTTATGGTTCTAACACAACGAACTTCCAAATTCATCATACATCAAAGGATAATCGATTATTCCTGAAAGAACACTCAAAATCAATGCGTAGATAATTGATTATAACTAATAATAATTGATTATTGTCAATTCAAAACACATCTTGGACAAAATTCAAGTGTTTAAAACACACATACAACAACCGTAGATCACGAGCAAACATATCTAATACGTCATGCATGTATTTTGACCTCATACACCCTTATGATCAAACCCTAATGCATACATTATGTCACTTGAATCATCCAAAACACATCATTATGCAAATTATAACCTAACAAACCCAGTATTCTATATATGATTATCATACCATCTTTATAACATATATTTTCATGGTAAAACCCCCTCAAGCATCATAACTTTGTTCTCCTTTAGCATTAATACCTATTATAGAATAACCCAACAAAAACATATGTACTTTACACAGGGAAAACCCAATACAAACATGATATAAACCCTATTATCATGCAAAGCATATTCTCATACATACCCATGCATCAAAACAACCACTAGTGCAGAAAGGGCCATAGACGTCCGTTCTTTAGGCTTTTTGACGTCCGACGTTCGACCGACGTCTTTACAGGTGACGTCTATGTAGACGTCCGTTGTGTCAGGCCGGACGTCTATATAGACGTCCGTTGTGTCAGGCCGGACGTCTATATAGACGTCCGCTGTGTCAGGCGGACGTCTATATAGACGTCCGCTGCGAACCTCTCGGACGTCTATACACTACTGCAGAAAGGGCTTTATTAGACGGGTTATTTACGGGTTATTTAGGATTACAGGTTTTGGACGTTTTTTTGTGCACTGCAACACGTCTGAAGAGCAGATTCGAAATGAAAATGGAGGGAGACGGAGGAGTAAACGACCTAAAACGTAGGCCAAAAACGCCGCCCAAGAACACTCTACAAACTGCACAAAAAAGCACAGAAAATGATTTTTAATCGGTCCAAATGAAAGACATTTCATTACTGAACAATTTAATCGGAATAAAAGTAAGATTAAACGGTCCAAAACAGATAAAAACCAACCTAGAAATGCAAGGCGCAGAGGGAACTCTCACGGGTTCGCATAACTCCTCGCGGGTTCGCGTTTTGGTTACTAAGTCCTTATTTTAAACGTCTTTTGAACGTCCGTTGTGGCAGGGGCGGACGTCTATAATATAGTAGACGTCCGTCCCCCTCCAAGACGGACGTTCAAGAGACTGACAGAAGTTCAACCCATCAGTCCCTTGAACGTCCGTCCTGGAGGGGGACGGACGTCTAAATATATTAAACGTCCGTCCCCCTCCAGGACGGACGTTCAAGAGGCTGACAGAGTAGTTGAACTTGTCAGCCACTTGAACGTCCGTCCTGGAGGAGGACGGACGTTTAATATATATAGACGTCCGTCCCCCTCCAGGACGGACGTTCAAGTGGCTGACCGATTCAACTACTCTGTCAGCCTCTTGAACGTCCGTCCTGGAGGGGGACGAACGTCTATATATATCAAACGTCCGTCCCCCTCCAGGACGGACGTTCAAGAGGCTGAAAGAGTAGTTGAACCTGTCAGCCACTTGAACGTCCGTCCTGGAGGGGGACGGACGTTTAATATATATAGACGTCCGTCCCCCTCCAGGACGGACGTTCAAGGGGTTGACTGGTTCAACAACTCTGTCAGCACTTTGAACGTCCGTCCTGGAGGGGGACGGACATCTATATATATTAAACGTTCGTCCCCCTCCAGGACGGACGTTCAAGAGGCTGACAGAGTAGTTGAACCTGTCAGCCACTTGAACGTCCGTCCTGGAGGGGGACGGGCGTTTAATATATATAGACGTCCGTCCCCCTCCAGGACGGACGTTCAAGTGGCTGACCGGTTCAACTACTCTGTCAGCCTCTTGAACGTCCGTCCTGGAGGGGGACAGACGTCTATATATATTAAACGTCCGTCCCCCTCCAGGACGGACGTTCAAGAGGCTGACAGAGTAGTTGAACCTGTCAGCCACTTGAACGTCCGTCCTGGAGGGGAACGGACGTTTAATATATATAGACGTTCGTCCCCCTCCAGGACGGACGTTCAAGTGGCTGACCGGTTCAAGTACTCTGTCAGCCTCTTGAACGTCCGTCCTGGAGGGGGACGAACGTCTATATATATTAAACGTCCGTCCCCCTCTAGGACGGACGTTCAAGATGCTGACAGGGTAGTTTAACCCGTCAGTCTTTTGAACGTCCGTCCCTTATGGGCCGGACGTTTAATATATATAGACGTCCGGCTCCCTCCAGGACGGACGTTCAAAAGGCTGAATCTTCAACTCTCCCGTCAGACTTTTGAACGTCCGTTAGAGGGGTCGGACGTCTACAATATTATAGACGTCCGGCCCCTTTTAGGACGGACGTCTCCACACGCAATTATTTACATTTATGTAACCGGTCAATTATTTACGTTGGAGTTTTGGTGGACGGACGTCTATGGGGTGACGTTAAAGATCAATTTTGCACTAGTGAACATTAACTTTCAAGGTAATCAAGAACAAACCCTATTCATCATACAAGCAACAAGAAAAAAAATAAATTAAAAACATCTCCATACCTTGGCCAATACTAGGGCTTTATCTATACTTCAAAAACACCATAAATCTTCCCTTGCACTAAGGTTTGCTACAACTCTTCCTCTTGTCTCCTAGAAAACGTCTCTCCTCTCCCTTATCTCTCTCTTTTTCAATTTTAGAATTAGGGTAACAATGTGCAAACCCATTTTACTATTCTCCTTTTTATCTCTTCTCCCTCTATTTCTATTTTTTTGGTTTTAATAAAATCTCTCACTTTATCTCTAAAAACCCACCAAGATTTCCTCTCCCATATTATCTCAACTACTTTTTAAAATATCAATAACTAGTAAATCTTTTAAAATCCATGTAACCTTTTTATTATTCATATTTTATTTTCATTCTTTTACTTTCTAAACCTCCTTAACTTAATTTCTGCACCATTTGATGAAGGTAAAAAGACCCTTTTGTCCCTAGGCCAAAAATACAATTAAAATCTAAGTTTCTCTTAAACTTTTTTCCCTAGGCATTGAACCCACATCCATTCCATCCTAAACAACATTCCTAACAACAAACCAACACATCACATTGGTAACATCACATACACACACAAATCACCAATTTAATAACATATCAATCATGTGTTGCACTTTATCAATACTAACATTAAATAATTAACATAGTAATTATAATTCTAAGAAACACCTAGACATTAAACACCAATTCCCAAGCAATAAAACTCAAATCTCAAACCCACTTTATTCCCTAATTACTACATTTCTCAGGTCTTACAACAATATAAACACAAACGGATTAATCTAGCATGCATATAAGTAGCCAAAATGAAAGAAAAAAAAAACTAACAAAGTGGGAAGATAAGAAGAGGGGATGAGAAACTAAAGGGAAACACGTCACTTAGGGGGGCATAAAGTTTCACCAACCCAAAATGAGTAAGGATGCCACCACTTGAGTGCAAGTCTCAAGATGAGGCTAAGAAAAGAACACTCATAAAAGAGAGCAAAGACAATGGTCGAATATAATGTATGTATTTTCTCAAAACATTCAACCCTTTCAAAAGTCTTGAAAAGCCCTTTATGTACTTGATGGTAAAAGTCTCTTTGAACTAATACAAAGCCAAATGGTGTACACATAAAAAGACAATCTAAGCTTCTAGAAGCTAGGTCTAAAGGATGTGTCTTGAAAATGAGAGAAACCTAGCTTGGTCTCCAAGCCAGTCATATGCGCCCTTAACCTTCTAGAAGAAAAGGTCAACTACTCATGCTTCTCCATATGCACTTAGGTATGTTTGGCTCCAAGGATGAGCCTCTCCTCCTCTCCATGTGGTATTATTTCCCTCCAAGATAGGCTTAATAAAGTTTTTAAAAGTTTTCGCAAATAAGTGTTTAAGTACTTTTGCAGGGATTAGGAAATCTGCAATAAGTGTGAAACACTTAAGTATTTCTAAATTGTTTAGGAAAATTTTTAAAACCGAAAGCAATAACACAAACTTATTTTTATACTAGTTCGCTCCAAACTAAGCTACATCCAGTTCTTCCTTAAACACTCTTAAGAGGTTTCACTAATCTTTCCAAAGATTACAAATGAGTTTGAACACTCTTGGTTTTACAAACTTACCTAACTGGTTAGACGAGTTTAAACACTCCTGATATCTCACTAGTACAACTGACTAGACCGTTTAACTCCACTGAGTTAACCAACCAAGTGTTTTAATTTACTTCTAAATATAAAAACACAACAAAGGTTTTTTACAAAAAAATTCCAAATTATAACTCTCATAGAGAGGATAAGTTTTCAATACAAAGAAATATGAAGGCTTGTAATAAAACTTTTCTTTTTCAAAGAAAGTGTTAGACGATGAAAACTTTAGAGAAAATGACAGCGTAAAATTCAGAGTGTTATTCTTCCTATCTTGAAATAACTACAAAACACTAGAAGAGGAGGGGTGGAAGGGAAGGAGAAGAGGTGAATAATGTTGTGGAAAACTTTTTGCCAAAAAAATCGTTTAATAACTTTGTTAAGGATTAAATGATCTACACAAGTTGTTAAACGCTTAATTTGTAAAGTACTTTTTAATTCACTTATGAATATTTCAACACAACAAAGTGTTTTTACAAAACAAGTACAAATTGTAATTCTCATGGAAGAAAAAATCTAATTTATTTCTAAAATTAGAAGGAAAACTCTAATTTCTTTTTAGAGTTAGAAGGAAAATTATTTATTATTTTAAAATTAGAAAAAAAAAATTCATTATTCTTAAACCAATTCTAACCCTATTTTTTACATGTAGAAAAAATTATACATGGATCTAATAATTATATTTCAGTGATATAGTTAGAGTTAGAGTTAGCTTAAAAATAATGAAGAAATATTTAATAAAAATATGAATTTTAATAAAAATTGAATTTTGTCTTAATTTATAGAGGGACAAAATTAGAATTAAATTGAACAAAATGAATAAAAATTAGAACTAAATTGAAAAAATTAATAATAATTAGGACTAAGTTGAATACAAGACACTGACACACAAGACTAATACTGACTTCATACGTGACACTGACATTGCCACGTGACACAATGTGATTTGATACAGTGACAACTTATTGTAAATAAAGACAAATTTTTAAAAAAATTAATAAAAATTAAAATATCACAAACTAACATGTGATAAAGATTAATCCTCTTACATTAACAATTTAGGTAGAATTATGGAAAAGGACCAAGTTGAACATAATTTACTAAATTAGGAACCACATTGAACATCTGAAAAAGAAAATTAGTCACACATTGAACAAAGTCGACGAAAATAAGAACCCAAAGAGTATTTAAGCGTAATAAAAATTATAATTCATCAATTTCAAAATCACACAAAGAACAAATATTAAACTAATAATAATTAAAAATTTTAACATAAATATTTCATCTTTTGAACTTCAATATATATTGGATGGTGATAAAAAATTCATAGCAATTATTTTAAATTATTATATTATAGTACATAAAATTTATTTATGCAATTATGGTGATAAAATTAGACTTATAATAATGAGTTAGAAATTAAACATAATTATGTAAAAAGTATCAAAACAGTATTACCCATATTCAATTGAAAAATTTGAGTATTACCCATACTCATACCCGTACCCAAATCAGAATTCTCTGTCATATATGAGGTTTCCTAAATTGTGTACGCTTGTTTTTCAGTTGGTAAATTTTAGCAATGTGTACCGAGTTTTAGTAGATAAAAATATCCTCATATATTATGGATTCTAAGTTTTAAGGTTAAGGGTATTTGAATAATTTTATTCTCAAAACTAAAAAAGAAACAAAAAAACCTCAAACCCTTACCCACCTCCCTCATTTTTCTTAACCCTTTCTCTTTCATCTCTCTCACTCTAAAATTTTTTCTCTCATCCCTACGGTAGCCCCAAGTGAAAAAATCAGAAACACTCGCCGTTAAACAATTTGCCCTTCTAAAGAGTTGAGTGAGTGGCATATTCACCTTCAGGCAAAGGTTCATTCAAGATCTCTTCAATTTCATCATCTTCACTAATGTCTCTAATTTCATCATCTACAGATGTTGAATCATGATCTCTTCAAAAACCTTCTAGGCCAATTACCAATTCCTTCAGATGTCATTATACTTGTGAAAATTAGATAAGAAAAAAATTATAAAATGAAAACTCATTATAAAATCATTTTTTGTAAGAAATTGTTTAACAACGAGTGTTTCTGATTTTTTCCAGGTCAATTACCAATTCCTTTAATGTCATTATGCTTGTGAAAATTAGATAAAATTAGATAAGACAAAAATTATAAAACAAAAACTCATTATAAAATCATTTTTTGTAAGAAATTATTCAACCGCGAGTATTTCTGATTTTTTCCAAGTCAATTACTAATTCCTTCATATGTCATTATACTTGTGAAAATTAGATGAGACAAATTATAAAATGAAAATTCATCATAAAATCATTTTTTGAAAGATTGTTTACAACTGTGTTTTTGATTTTTTTTTTTTCAGTTGGGACTACCATAGGATGACAAAGAAAATGTTGGAGTGAGAGAGATGAAAGATAAAGAGTTGAGAGAAATCAGGGTGGTGAGTAAGAGTTTTGGGGTTTCTTGTTTTTTTTAGTTTTGAGAGTGAAAATTATTCAAATAGTCTTCACCTTAAAACTTAGAATCCATAATATATGAGAGTATTTTTGTTTGCTAAAACTCGGTACACATTGCTAAAATATACCAATTGAAAAACATACTACGCAAGTTAACAAACCCATATATATATATATATATATATATATATATATATATATATATATATATATATATATATATATATATATATATATATATATATATATAACATTTATACAAATAATAAATTTGATTGAATTTAAAAAGGGACAATATTATTTCATTTTGAAAAAAAAAATACAACTAAATTGAATTAAATAAACATGTATAACACGTAACATTGTCTGTTATCTAATACTGATAGTGTTATGTGTCATACTAATAACCCTGTTATGTGAAAAAAAAAAGAATTTTAAAGTAAAAAAAACTATAAATTTATTTGTAACATATAGTTAATGTTGTTAGTAATTTTTTTCTAAACAAAAACCTAACTAAGACACTATTTTCAAAAAGTTAAAACAATTAAAACATTTTAAAAAAACGGAAACTAAGAAATTTTCTCACTAAAATGGAGATCAAGCAAGTAATTAAGGGAAAAATATTATGAAAATGTTATTCCACGTTTTTTCTATATAACATTGGTTTGTGGTCGTTCAATGCAAACCAAGGAAATCAATATGTTTTTTATGAAACTTTAATTTCTTTTTTCCTGTTGACGTTTCATTTCTCTAATAATGAAAAGGTTTTTTTCTTTCTTTGCACTTTCATAAAATTAAAATTCTTGAGCACCTCTCATTAAAATATATCATTACATGACATATAAAATGAATGTCAACATTATGCCTTCATTGCACGTGCGTTAAGTAAGAGTCTTGTCTAATAAATGATTTGTGTATTTTAAAAATATTATTTATCGCACAAACGTCAATCTCTCCAAAAAGAACTACATACACGTTATTGAAAATATTTAGTGCATATGAATATGCAATCCACAATTAACTTTGAATAAAATTAATATTATTTTGTTAAAACAATATGATTTCTACTAAAAACTAGTAAGGTTAAACCACTTTTGGAGTTATTATTTATGTTGGATTTTCGAGTTAGATCACTTTGTTAATTTTTTTCCAATTGAGTCCTTAAAAATAAAAAATTGACTCACTTTAGTCCCTTTCATTAAATTGGGTTAACAAAGTTAAGTTTTTTATGACCTGACACCTTGACGTGGAAAGTTTTTAGTATATAGCCTTCGCAGAGGTTTTTATAAGTGGAATTTCATAACATTAAACATTTTAAATTAGTTATTTCTGAAATGTATAATGTGATTAGGAATTAGGGTTCATTGAAATTGGGATTAAAAATCTGAAGTAGAGTGTTCTTGGACGTTGCGCGAAGTCGTTACTAGAGAGGGTATTTGGTTAATTAGGGTTTTGAAGGTTCGTGATTGTAGTGATCCTTGGTATCTGGAGGTTTGACGTGAATCGCGAAGTCCTTGGACGTGTATCGCAAGTGGTTGGAGTGAAATTTTGTGGAAGGTTAGTATCTATAGTATTGGTATTTTTCAATTTGATATTCAGTGTTTTTTTGTAGTTATGTGGCCATGCTTTTTAGAATGTGGGGTTGGGGTTGTCCGAAAACGTGTTGTATGCATATTGCGGTTCTGGTCCCCATAGTTAAAGTTCCTTTCTTCTGTCATTATCACTTGGTATTCATTTTAATATACGATGTTTCTTGTCGTTTTATGGTTATTTATAGGTGTAGAATATTGTTGATTGTGTTATCAGTTATAGAGGATGATATAGAGGTTGTTATTCACCATGGGAGGAAGTTCGTGAACGAAGGGTGCCTCAAGTATGAAGGTGAAACTGATACTATGTATTTTGACCCTGACTTGTGGAGTTACTTTGTTGTAGTGAGTGTAGTAAAAGAGCTTGGGTATGATGGATTTAAGGTATTGTGGTTCTCTATTGGATGTGGTTCTGTGTTAGATGATAGGCTAGAAGCATTGTGTGATGACATAGGAGCCATGCATATGGCAAATTTAGCTAAGGTAAATGGTCAGGTTCATTTATATGTTGTGCACATTGTGTCTCAACATGATGTCATTCACATGATTGAATATGATGTTGATGAAGGACGTGAGGAAGTTGCACCAGTAATGCATGACGGTGGTAAGGGTGCAGTGTTGGATGAGAGGACAAAAGAAGATGATGGTGGTGTAACTGAACAGTTTGGTCAGGCCACAAAAATACATGATGTTGATGGCGTATGTCGTAGCCAATCCTTGGGAGATGGTGATGTAACACAATAGTTGGATGAGTGGGTAGGTGCTAACAATGACAGGATAGAAGTTGATGATGATTAGGCTGAGAAAATAGAAGCAAATGATGTTGAGGGTGAGAGAATAAAAGTTGATGAAGGTCATGGTGAGAGGAGAGAAGCAGATGATGTTGTCGGTGAGAGAATAGAAGTTGATGATAATCATGGTGAGGCTAAGAGGAGAGAAGCACATGATGGTGAGGGTGAGAGGTTAGAAGTAGATGATGTTGAGGGTGACAGGTTAGAAGTAGATGATGTTGAGGTTGACAAGATAGAATTAAATGATGGTGAGGCGAACAAAATAGAAGTAGTAGAGTTGGAGGACATAAAAGTACAAGTCTGTGAATGGAGTACATTAGATGATGATGATAATGGTGAGGTGAATAGTATGGATGGGTTAGTTAACATAAATGTCTAGTATGACTTTAGAGAAAGTGAAAGTTCTGGTAATATGGAGGTTAAAGTTGAATTTGTTTTACTTGAAATAGAGAGGTCAGATTGGAGTGCTATTTCTGAGTCAGATTTGGAAGAACATGACATTAGTGATAGTAGTGTGGCACAAAGTGGGAAAATTTTGTGGTGAACATAGATGAATATTCATGGTCCTGCAGAAAATAGAGCTTTAGTGGAATACCTTATGTTCATGCATTGGCAGCAATGAGGTTTCTAAACATAGATGGAGACGACTACATACCTTCTTGCTTTCAGAAGTCAACCTATGAAGAAATTTACTCCTTTATTATCTATCCTATTAATGGAAACAATCTCTGGGAGATCACCCAATATCCTAACGCCATGCCTCCATAAAAAAAAAGTTGTGTAGCAGACCTAAGAAGTAAAGGAGGTTAGAGCAGTGGAAGATGAAAAATGATACCACAAGAATGACAAAAGGTGGATTGCTGAAGAGATGTAAGTTGTATAGGGAAGTGGGCAAAAACATAACACGTCCCAAAAGAAATGAAGAACCTGTTGTGCAACCATAGGGAGAAGAACCCATTCCATTTTCTGAGGGTCAAGCACATGCGAAAGAAGTTTAACCATAGGACGACATGTCTAATAAATATTTTAATACATGAAAGGAAATGTAATAGATGAAAGCAATATTTTATCAACAATGTTTTATGTTTCAGTATTGTAGATATTGGTATTTCTATCAACAATGGATGACTACATTTTGGTATTAATATAACGTATGTTATTATGTCCATTTTCATATCAGTAATGGATCTCTACATTATGTGCCATTAACTGTTGTTGTACTACTTATGTCCATCATAGACTTATGTTTTTTTTTTATCTTTAATGAATATTGACAAGAATGGGAATAACTTATTCTTGTTTTGAGTAATGGGTCTTGAATTCAGAATGTTACTGTAAAACTGATCCTGTTAAGTTCAAAGTAATGTTTTGGAGTTACTTTAAAAAGCTTGGTGTTAATTTCATTTTGTTAAAGTAACGTTGGTCAATTATGAATGATAGATTTTATGCGTCCTTCCTGTTCCACCCTCCATCTCTGCGAGAGCTGATAAAGCGGAATTGCTTTCGACACTTATTGCAAGTGGAAGATGAACACGAATGCCTCATAGACATTCTTGCGTCTTGCGCTTTCCCACTTTCGTCTTGCAAACTTTCAAGTGCTTTCCAACCTTCAAGAACAATAAACCTTAAATCCTCATGTTTACATTTAACATCATCTACACGTTTTAAAATCCACCAACAAACATTAATTTTTAAATGTTTAATGTTATCAATTTCCATGTATAAATCTCTGCAAATGTCACATACTAAAAGCTTACCACATCAAGATGTCATGTCATCAAAAACTTAATTCCATTAACCAAATTTAACAACAATGACTCAATTGAGTCAACTTTTTACTTTTAAAAACTTAATTGGAGAAAAAATGAAGAAAATAATCTAACTGAAAAAACCCAACATAAATAAGAATGGAAAACCCAACATAAATAAGAATGGAAGTTATTTAACAACTAGTAACTACTAAAAAATAAAGTAGGTGTATTTGTATTTAAAAACTAGTAACTACTTAAATTATTTTTAATTGATTTTTAAAATTTATTATATTAAAAAGTATTCGTTTTCTTAAAAAAAACTTAAACAAACATTCCAAAATGATTCTAGATATTCAAACACTTCACGACATGATATGTCAAAATCAAATCCCAATGGGTAATCACTTTGGAATATAATTTATGGCTTGATTTAAGCGGAAATTTCTTAGAGATTTAGTCATCTCTTGTACAAAGTGAGATGAGACTTGATATAAAAATTGTTACTATTCATCACTTTAGCTGATTCACGTTATCAAGGCTAAAAATTATCTTTTTTTGCAAAGTTGATTAGTTAAAGCATTTATTTAAGTCTAATTTGACTAGGACAACCTATTATAACCATAACAAACAAAGGTACTCGCATTAGTAAGTTTCTTGTACAACTTTCAGAAAGTTGCCATGAAAACCATTAATGGCAAGATGGATTAAATTAGCAATAGCTAGAACTTTCCTCGTTTAAACCACTCCACATTGCCGCTGATATGTCATTTTCAATTGTAAATATTCACTTCATTTTGAACCACATCATGATAGTACAGCACTTACATATATCAACTAATGTCAAATTGAGTAATCAGTTTCATGCAATGGATTAAAAATAAGCTTGGCAAGCAAAGAAAGTTTAAGAAGGTATCCACGAGTTACTTCATCATGCTCCAGTTGCTTCCACCATTTCTTGTTCAACTGTGCTTGGGGTAACTGGGTAGTAATGGTAATGCAGTTCACCAACATCATCACCAGACAATTTCTTCCATCCATTTGGTCCCACATAGTATACTAAAATCATATAAAATTTATAAATATAAATGATGCATCAAAAATAGCACCAAGTCAACTATAATGAGGATAAAATTACTGTATTAATATTTTCACCCGACTAAGTTAGAGACCATGGATTATTTTCGATTGTTCATTTATATGGATATAATAAAATGCACATTATGTTTTGGACGATCATGAGCAGTTGTGCTCCGGAAAAAATGGGCAAGTGTACCTTAAGAGAGGTTATATCAATTTAGTTACCATGCATTTGTCAGTGTAAGTCTATTATTTTCTTGCTGGTGAGGAAGAGGATAGAAACAAAAATGTCATGATTTAGAAGCAAGTTTGTGATGTAGCTGGGTTAATAACGGGGATAGAAAGATAGATACCGCTAGCAACTCCACCGCTGGCCCCATCACGAAATGTTGCGTGATAAATTGCTCGTCGAGCAAGTTCAGCTGCCTCCTCAATTGACAAGTCATATCGGTACCTGGTATAACAAGGAAAATGTCAAAAAGAAAATTGACATGAGATTTATGCGAGATAGTTAAATACATAGTTTAACTAACCCGCTGTCCAATACACCATAAGCATATGGCGAACCAGATCCAACAGAGAATCTAGTGCCTTTAAGTCTTCCTCCTTCACTATCAACATAATATAGACCAGGTCCCTAAAGAGAGATTAACGGTTGTAAGTAGCTATTGGACTAACTGAGCATAACGTTGTTCAGTAACTTGACAAGTGAATTACCGTCTCATCCCATCCAGCAATCATGGTACCAACCGATAACCCCATTCCACGATAAGAGTATAAAATATTGGCAAGTAGCTTGGAAGCTCCTGTTACTGAAATTCTTCTTTTATTCGCCAACTCATGCAAACGACACTACAAAAAATTATGGAACAGATTAGAGAATACATTTCCATTTCCAACTTCATAAACACAAAAGGATAAAGCATCTTGGAAAGGAAAACCAAAAGATAGAAAACCATACAACTTTAAGTTTATATGAATCAGTCATTTAGATCTTCTGTTAGGCTTAGTTCTGTTAGTGGAAGAGCTCCAGCTCATTAATGACCCAAGCCAAGTGTCCATAATCTAGAAGTTTTATATCATTAGGAATAAAAAATGACAGAATGGGGAAAGGCTTAAAGATCTTGCTGACTAGGCAAGTTAAGCAGAAATGGGTTATATGTATAGACATGTAGGAGGAGGTCATCAGTTAAGCGGAAGAAGGGAGGAGGGGGGAGCAGTTTTTAGCAAGCCTCCTGGGCTGTAAGGTTACAGGAAACTGTGTGCCATAAATCAAAAAGGAAAAAACAATAGTATATGGAGATTAAAAACACTAGAAATCTAATGGAAATTTATAAAAAGGATAGTACAAGTTAATGGTTTGATGTCAACCAGACTATTAGCCTGCTATTGTTTTGGCAAGAACTGCCGTGATAAATGATCAGTTATTTAGTTAGTCAATCTGAATTCATTACCAGTTCAACCAAAGAGTGTAACTAATGGCATACCCCTAACCATGGCCTAGCACATTCATGAAGAGTTAGAGTTATCTATGGAAGATGGGCCTAGAATCTTTTTCTTAGGCCATCTTAAGCCATCATGAAGATCCTAGAGTAAGAATAATTTTTGGACCTTGTATTTTGGGCCAAGTAGTCAAGATTTTATTTGGGCTTTGTTTATGGGTCAAGTAGTCTAGATTTTATTTGGACTTTGTATTATGGGCTTAGTATCGTAGGATTTCCATTTGGGGCCTTGCATTTTGGACAAGAAGAGTAAGGTTTTGACCACCTAAGTCAACATTGGGCCTTAAGCCCAACATTGACCAAGGGGTAAACATTTTTGACCAAGCTTGGAGGACAAGGAGCTCATTTTCGTCCTAGACATGTGGAGGCACCCTATTTGAGAGTTTTTCCTCTTAGTTAGTGGCCATGTGTCACCCTAGGAATGGAGAGTTTTTCCATATATAGTGGCCACATGTCACCCTCTCATTTGAGTGGATTTTTGCCACTTGTCTCCTTCCTATTGGAGAGGATTTCTTCTTGCTCTCCAAGCCAACCAAGGTGGCTCTTTTAGGTTAAAGTTTCTGCCTATTTAGAGACATCTTAGCCTATAAATAGAGGTGTCTCTCCTTCATGTATTCACCTTTGAAATTAGAGTAAAGTTATCCTGTCATTTTGTGCACACAACCCCTTCTAAGGTCAATCTAGGCTAGAGCAACCCAAGTAGCCTCCTCTAGCCACCTTCCTCCAAGAGTTGGCCCAACCTCTCTTAGAGAACCACCAAACACACCTTCCATCACCATTCAAACACACAAAACCGTGACAACATCCACCTTATACCACCACCATTTCACATTTCATCAAAAGCCATGAGCATCTTGATCTTTTGGCTTGGTTTCTTCTAGATTTGGCTTGTCTTAGCTAGAGCATTGCCATCAGAAACTTAACAGATCAAAAATCAACCGATCCAAAAAAATCAATGTCAATTAAGTAACATTCCAAGTACCAATATATCTTGTTAGATGTTATTATATAAGAAAAAGTAACGAAAGCCTTCACATTGAAGTGCATGCACATATTATTTATATATATATATATATATATATATATAATAATAATAATAATAATAATAATAATAATAATAATAAAATACAGTAGCCCCTTGAGATTTATAAAATATATTCAAACATGCTGGCCAAGCACATAATTATAAATTAAAGTTGATATAGGTTAAAGGAAAACAAATTATTGACAAGGTAAATAAAAATTAGATGTGAAAGCTATATCACACCACTGGGACAACTAGATATAACGAGAAAGGAATTGGAATTGAAATTGAAAAATGCATTTTACTTACACAATTGCACCCTATAAATTATTCTCTCTACATTTCATCACGGTAAAAATAATAAGAGAAAATTAGAATTAAGAGTTTAGGATATCTCTAAATTACATAACCATCCATCTAAAGAATTTCTCTTAACAAAGTTACGTCTGAATAGCAGACTACCCACCCATCATTATTTCCAATTTACCCACTTTTTTATGCTCCTTCTTTGCATGCAAAAACAGGCTAAATGCTTCCTATGCACAAGAAATTTTTAGGAAATGAATATAAATATACTTCAAAAAGAAGGTTCATTGTCACCTACTCCACTATAGCAGCAGCAACAATATCAATAACAAAATTGTAAGGAAATAACCAAGGAATGCCAAGGTGTAGGAGACTAGGGCAGAAACTCGGTAGGAGACTGGTCTAAAAATATAAGTACATAACAGACAGAACAGAAGCAAGCATACAAGATATAAGGTTCAAGGTATCATAGATTACCTTGATACCGAGATTCCTGTGCCAAAATTGACAATCAGCAGCACCTCCAGCCATAGTCCCAAGCATGTACGGATTGATTTCAATAATCTTCTTCACAGACTGCGATGCTGGAGACAGCCAACACTCAAAGTTCAAGAACTCACGCATCATTTAATTCGAAGCAAGTAACAGAAAATATCTGACTAACTTACCCAAAGGAACAAAGAAAAGCGAAAATGCTATTAGATTTAACAAGCACTCACATATATATCCTCCCATGCTAGCTCGAGAATCAGCTGCTACCATGACGCCCTCCTTAAAGATAAAAGCAAGAGTCGTTGTACCCTTCGCGGGCTTCACCATCTGAATAGCCTCTTTCAAGAACCCATCGAACTATCACCAACATACACACAAAATACCCAAACGCATCAGTTAAAACCATCAACCTTCAACCCTTCTCTATTAAAATTTAAACCCTAGCCAGCTTTCAATTTTCTTTCCCCAACAATTTCAGAAACAAAACCTCAGCCCAAAATTCCCCTCTGAAACTTTTAACAGTTTCAAAACCTGAATACTCACATCATTGGAATTCGGAAGGTCGAAGGACGGAGCGGCGGAAAGTTCTCCAACGACGTCGCTTTGAGGTGCAAGCAGTGAGGGAAACGATTCAAGACCAGTGGTATCGAGCTTCATGATGGAAGATTAGTGACCTAAATGAAAACAAACCTTAAAATCAAAATAACATAGAAAAGTAGATAATATATATATAAAATGGGGAGATATGAAAAATAATCGCAAATTTTGAGAACAGTTTTGGCACCTTTTCTAGTAGAAGAAGCAATTGCAGTGAGATCTCAATTGTCGAGTTTGAGCAATGAGGGAAAAAGTAGAAAGACACTGTTTTTCAGTGTTGTGTTGTCTTGAGGAAAAAGGCAGGACTTATTTGGGCCGGCTCGGCCCACATGTATGTGCTCCTTTTATAATGGCCCATGTTTTTGCTAAGTTTTCTTTTTCTTATTTTTTTACTCTCTTTTTTCGCTGCATCTAATCACAAACTATTATATGATAAATTTATTGAATTTTAAAATAATTAGCCGAGAAATAAAAATAATAGTACTTCTTATAAATTAATGATATAAAGATTATATTTTGTTTTCCTCACTCTAATTACCATAGGCTGTTCCTTCCTGTACTCCGTCAAATTTCTCCCTCCCCTCCGTTAAAAAGCTTCGGTTTCCGTATTAGGAGGGAGTGATTGCTTTCTCCAAAAAAATTTCCAGAGTTGTTTATAGTGTTCCGGAAATAAATTCCGGAAGTGATGAGGTGCTAGAGGAAATAGACTGGAAGCAATAGCCATTACTAATAATGATTGGCACATGCTTATAGCCCAAAACATCTATAACTGTTATTAAGATGTTTGGTTGTTCAACAGAATGTATAGATTATTGGAAACAAAATTTAATTATAACAAAAATATCAATATACTCTTATTTTACTTTTTTATTAGTAATATTTATATAATTTAATGTATAATTATTTTCTCTTTTACTTTCTATAAAAAAAATAATAAAAACCTTAATAACTTTTTTTCTCTTACAAAACTACTTCAAATTTATCTCGTTCTTTTTTCTGAATAAACTTAAAACAAGGTGAAGTCACACTTCAAAAGGCTTTTATATAATTGTTTATTTTGTGTTACCGTGCATCTTTATTACTTCATCATAGGTCAAATCCTTCATTTTCACCATCACTTTTCTACCTTATTTAATTGCTTGTCATGGCATTTTGATCTCAAACTCTTGCTAAGAAAGAAACCCTTCACATGTGAAGGTTGTATTACAATGTTGCATCTTCATATTATTGCAAAATGCCAACAACAAATAATTAAAACTACGAACAAAGATTTTTCGAAGTGTATATATTTATTATTCTTAAAAATTTATTTGTGGTGTGTTGCGTAAGCCCTTAGAATATAACATGAACTTTTCAAAAAAATTTGAGAATATCAAAACTAGTAAGGAACTCTAAAAAAAGTAAAATAATAAACCCAAAATGTTATAAGAAAGAAAAGAGAGAAGGAAGAAATTAAGAGAAATAGGAGAACGAGAGAAAAATGTGTGTTTTGAAGGTGAGTACAAATCTCTATTTGTAAAGATGGAAAAGGATCAAAATCATAGTCCACCAATGACTTGTGGAACCTTGCATATTTGGTGAAAATTGTGCACTGATCCAGTCTTGTGATTTTCGTTTGAACACATGAGAGAAGCAACATTTAAAAAGTAATGTTCATCCATTACTTTCTTTGTAACTAAGTTTTTCTATATCAAGTTTTACAACAATCTCCCACAAATTGCAAAAGACTAGAAAGAAAGATTGAAAGAAAGAGAAAGAAAGTAATTTTCATGGGTTTTATAAGATGTAATGCATCAAAGCTGGTATAGCAAGTTATATGAACCAGTCCTAGATCGAAAAACTTAACACAGTGTAGATGGTATAACAAGTTATATGAATCAAGGACGCTTGACACGTGTTAAAGGTTCATCAATCACAATACACCCCTACAATGCTTGTTGTTAACGCTATGTTGCGCTTACTAGGTCATGCACGTGCCTAGTATTTGTCCGTGCTCTAAAGATTATGTCTAGATCCCATGCAAGCGACCTCATTTGACACTCATATAAGTGATTTCATCAAGTGTATGCTGCAAATCATATTCTACCCATAAGGGATATGAAGATTATTAAAACTTTTATTTAAACTAAAATTCTTTCACCTAAAAGAATTTTATTACAAAGTTTAAACTCTCAATAATGCAGTTTCTATCACTTTCACATATACCATAAGAATGAACATATTTGATTTAAAAATCAATTTAGTGTTATTAAAACTAAAAAGTTACATGTTTTTACCCATATGAACCTTATTCATGGGACCTCCAATCACAAACGTTAGGTTACCATCACTTGTTTATTTGTAAGTGGCTTAAGTCTCATTTCCCTCAATGTTTCTAAGATCATATTTCTTTTCAAAGGTTTTGTTATAAGATCTGCTAGATTCCATTCTAACTTCACATAACTAATGGAAATAGTTCTACTCTTTAGTAGTTGCTTAACCAAATTGTGTCTTAATTGTATATGTTTATTTCCATTGTAATTATTGTTTTTAGCTATAACTATTGTCGATTGGCAATCACAATGTATTGACACTGATGGAGTTGGTTTCATTCATAGTGGAATGCTCACTAAGAAATGTTTGAACCACTCAATCTCATTATTAGTCATCTCAAGAGCAACAAACTCATATTTCATTATTGATCTTGCAATAAATGTTTGTCTAGTTGATCTTCATGTAATCGCACTACCCCCAAGTGTGAATACATAACAACTAGTGAATTTTGTATCATTTGAATCAAAGACCTAGTTAGCATCATTGTACCCTTCTAGTACAACGACAAATCCATTATATGCAATGGCATAATCCATTAAACCTCTTAAGTACCTCACAAGTCTTAGAAGTGCATCATAATGTTCCTGATTTGGACATTAAGTGTACCTACTCAGTCTACTACGACATAAGTAATATCAGGTCTAGAAAAGTTCATCAAATGCAATAAGCTCTCAATTATCTTGACACATTGAGGCTGAGATATAGATTTTCCTCTATTTTTTATTAATTTACAGTTAGCTTCATAAGGGGTACTCACTATCTTGAAGTCATAATATCAAACTTCTTAAGAAATTTCTCAATGTATTGTTCTTGGGATAGTACTATACTATCTCACTTCCTTATGATTCTAATACCTAAAATTATATTGGTTTCACCCATATCTTTCATTTCAAAATTCAATCCTAGAAACAATTTAGTTCTAGGGAATATCTCATTCCATGTACCAAAAATTAACATGTCACCCATATACAAGAATATAATGACATAATCGTTATTTTTATATTTAGAGTACACATATTTATCAACATCATTAAGTGAAAAACCACCACATAGCAATAAATTATCAAGTTTTTCATGTCATTGTTTTAGTGCTTGTTTCAATCCATACAAAGATTTTAAAAGTTTACATATTTTATTCTCTTGACCAGGTACTACACAACCTTCAGGTTGAGTAATATAAATCTTCTCCTCCAAATCACCATTCAAAAAGGCAATTTTAACATCCATTTGGTGTATCACTAGCTTATGGATAACTACTAAGGCTAACAACACTCGAATAGAGGAAATCCAAGTCACACAGGCAAAAGTATCAAAATAATCTTTGTTGGATTTTTTAGTAAAGCCTTTAGCTACTAACCTTTCCTTATACTTCTCTATAGATCCATCAAGGTGATACTTTTTCTTAAAGATCCAATTACAACCATTAGGTTTTGCTCCGTTAAAAAGATCTACTAAGGTCTTAGTAATATTTTTCTTAATTGATTCAATTTCAGTCCATATGGCATTATCCCATTGTTTTGCATCAGGAGCACTAGTACCTTCTACAAAGTTAGTTGAATCATTATCAACTAGATAAGTATAGAAATCATTACCAAAGGAAGTTTCCTTCCTCTGTCTTTTACTTCTTCTCAAATCCTCGCCTAATGTGTCACCATTATTATTATCAATAGGTTCAAACTTCTCACTAACCTTTAAGGAAAAGACATGTTTAGAAAACTCGACATTTTTCGTTTCTACTATAGAATTACTCTCAAGCATATCACTTTTAAGAACAAGAAACCTATAGGCAACATTATGTTCAACATAACCTAAGAACATGTAATGAGAGGTTTTAGAGCCTATTTTCTTTTTCTTAGGATTGGTTAACATCACATTAGCTTGGCACCCTCATACTCTTAGATATTTAAAGTTGGGTTGATAACCTCTCCACAACTCACATGGGTTTTAACATTTTTCTCATGAGATATTCTATTTTTTTAAGAACTCACAAGACCCAACAATAATATAATCTCCTTCAGTTATATTTTCCCTAGGAGGATTGTTGTTTCTTGCTTTGCGCCTGCATTATGGTGTATGATGGCCCGACTTTCCACACACGAAACAATTTTCTTTCTTCTTAAAAGTGGGATTAGATCCGTTGGAACGATATTTTCGAAAATTATTTTTTCTATTATTGTCAACATCCAATTTCGTTCGGATAAATAAATAAATAATTATGAAATTTATTTTATCTTATTTATTTTTTATGTTGTTCTGTTTTATGTTATTGTTACTTTTATTTTTATTTTAGGTTATTTTGAGCCATTGTATTATATTACATTGTATTTTATTCTATTTTATTATATTGTGTTTTATTTTATTTATTCTTATTTTATTCTTGGTTATTTTAATTTTTTGGTTATTCTAATTTTATTTATTTATTTAGAGTTATTTTATTTTAGTCTGTTTTATTTTATTCTATTTTTACGTTCTTTTACTTTAATTCATTCTGTCAAATGTTAAAAAAAACAGAAAAGAAACAAAACATAAAAATGTCAGTCCAATTTGAGCCAACTTTAGTGTTTTGGCTTTTTGGTTCCATTACGCCATCTTCCATTCTGGTGCAAATCTTCTGCTCGTCATGCATGCTGCATCTACATTGTCTTAGCAAAGCAGAACAGGATCGGACAAGCCATGATTTTGACTTTAAGCTTCATCTGAAGCGTGAACAAGGCTAAAGGGGGAGACATCAACACAGAACCCATCATTCGCCTCTCACAAAAACTTCTATTCACTCTCTACTCACTAAACAGGGAGACACTACTCTCAACTCCTCAAGAATTTCCTCCATCAGGCACACCCACCATTCCCCAACCTACATCCTCATTCACTCATTTTTCCTAGCCGCTGCCCACGGTAACAATAAAAACTCCAACCTTTGTCTCCCTTGCAAGCCACCATCAACCGCTTGGATTCTCCACTAGACCTTGACTCCCCTCACCCAATCATCAACCATCATCCATATTCACACATTGCCATAGCCATCTTGACACTTACGGCTACTACCAACACCCTTCCACCATCCTCATCTCAGTCAAATATTAAGTTTCATCCTTCTTATCATACTTCTCTCCTATTTCCCCTGCATTCAAACAAAAACAAACAAAAACAGAGAAACCCAATTCAACATCCTGTTCGACTTCACCCATCAACCGCCAAAAATCCTAAGGGCCACTTCCATGCGAAGACATAAAACACAATACAGAGGAGGAATTCCCAGTCACGACATTGTGGTGTGGCGGTGAGCGGCAACATCAGCGAGGAGCCATGATTCGCGGTAGTGAACCTGGGAAAAGATGAACCCCATTTGAAGGGGAAGATGAGCTGGTAGCATCGGTAGCAGCCTCCAAGGCTGACGGCGGCGAAGTAGAGACGGTCACCTGCATCAACGACGCGGTATCGGCAGTGGCTCCGACCGGTGGGAGGGGAGCGTCGGCGAAACCATGGCCTGGTGTTTGTTTGTCCATGAGAAAGTGGGGGTTTCCGTTTTGTGTTGAAGAAAAGGAGATGAATTAGGGGTAAGGGCAGCTTTCTTGGCTTCTTTTGTTTGAAGTAGAAACGCTGTTGTGAATCTAGAAGGAAGAAACTTGGTTTCTTATCTGAGAGAAAAAATGGGCCTTGGGCTTGGATCGTACCTCTACAAATTCATTGTTGCACCCCTATCCTCGTGGACTCGAACTATACACACATTCCTGGTTTTTAATCTTTGCGTTCCTACTCTTTTACTAAGCCTTTCTTGTTTTGTTGTTGTTTGAATTTTATTTTATACATTTGTGTTTTTTCTTTTTTTTTGTTGATTATTAGTTTTTTTTACTGCATGTGACCTGTTTTAAGATAACCCCACCCCTTTGCCTTGTGTTTTATTTTATTAGGTTTGTTTGTCTGCTGTATTCCATCTCACACACTCATTTTTCTAATGAAAATATCTAATAAAAATCAACAAAAATAAATAAATAAAAAGATAAAAAGAAAAAAATAAAATTATAAAATTTAAAAAATGGCTTTAGGACATCTGATCCATCTCCATTTGCAAATAAATAAATAAAATTTTGATTTGTTAGTTTTTTATTATATAGATTATAAAATAACAAAAATAGTCTTACTAGTCCTTAATTATTTAGTACCCTTTTAAAAACTACAGTATAATTTTAGTTTGTTTCATTTTTAGGTCTCTTTAAACATTCTTACGTAACTACTACTTTTACTTTATATTTTATAATTTCATTTTAAATACTTATATAAATAATATTGTCATTTTTACAAATAGATATGTAAATAATATCATTGTTTCATTTCAAATACTCAGTAAATGTTATTCTTATGTTATATTAAATCCTTACGTAACTATTATTACTATTTTTTAATCTATTTTAAATATTTTTGTAAATACTATTTTTATATTATAAAAATTACAAAAAATGAAAGATAAAAAGTAAAAATTATAAAGCAAAAAATAATTAAATATCGTTTTAATAATATGAGTACTTGTGCGATCGTCTCCATCAGCTTAGTACTCACTATCCAAAATAATAAAAAATTAAATAATAATATGAATGCTCGTGCGATCGTCCGCATCAGCCTAGCACTCAATACCCTCAATTTTCCTAAGTAAATAACGGTATTAGCACATGTGTGATCGCTCACATCGTCCTTGTGCTGGAAACCTTTTCTCTTTTTTTTATAAAAAATACCAAAAAAGTATTTTAAAGGTTAAGGATATATGTGATTCTCGCATCATTCTTGTGCTAAAAACCTTTTCTCTTTCTTTTATAATACCAAAAAATATTTTAAAGGTTAAGCACATGTGTGATCGCTCTCATCGTCCTTGTGCTAAAAACATTTTCTCTTTCATTCATAAAAAATACCAAAAAAATATTTTAAAGGTTAAGCACATGTGTGATCGCTCACATCATTCTTATGCTAAAAACCTTTTATCTTTCTTTTATATAAAATACAAAAAAATACATTTTAAAGGTTAAGCACATGTGTGGTCGCTCACATCGTCCTTGTGCTAAAAAACTTTTCTCTTTCACTTACCAAAATCCAAAATCATTTCAAAACAAATTTTCAAACAATTTCCAAACAAATTTCTCAAACAGATTCAAAAGAACTACGTAACCCTAATTTCTCATTCTGAATGAGAATACGTAGGAGCAAGGTCAATCCTTGTCGGGCCCAAAAAACTAAAAAATATATTTTGTCTCTTTAGAGTTTTATTTTAGGGGATAGTTAAACATTTTGAAAACCACATCGTATTCGCGTATTTAGTTGAAGGTATTGCCTTAGGGCAGGCGTTGTAGAGTGTTAATACCTTCCCTACATGTAACCGACTCCCGAACCCAGAATCTGGTTCTTGTAGACCATGCATTATCCTTTTATGGTTTTTCCGTAGTTTTCCAGAATAAGCTATGATAGCGACCCCAAATCTCTTATCAAAACTCGTTCCTTTTTTTGGATCGTCGTCCCGTCACGATTCCGGTTGCGACAATTATGATCAGGTTTATGTTCGTACATTTTTTGGAGCATGTTTGTCTTATGCCATATTTGCTTTTGCAGACAAAGTTTTGGCCCTCGCAGTAGCACACTTTGTCCTGTTGATATCTTTAATAATTATATGTGTGATGAGCTCTGAAAGTGACATCTGCTTGTGTCTATGTTTTAGTTGTTTGTAATCAATTCAAGATGGCGACAATTTTTCGATCAAAAGTTCTGAAATAAATTTATCGGATATAATTCTCTTTTTTGATATCTTCGAGCAGCTTGTAGTACTCATTAATTTGAGACTTTATGTTTTTATCTTCAATCATTTTCACGCGGTAATAGTTCTCAATGACGAACCTTTGTTTGACGACATCTTCAATAATGTATTTGAAAATCAATGAATCTCAAATGTCTTTTACTTCCTTATAGGAACAAATCATTAGAAAGTACACTAAGTAAAGTGTGTCAACATACTTTGTTCGCATGAATCCAATCTTCAACTTGGTTTGAATTTGAAGAGAAACTATAATCGGATTTTGGAGATGAAAGATTAGTAATAATTATGTACTTGTCTAAAAAAGTATACTCACGTTCTTGCCAACGCCAAAAATTCTAACCAAGAAAGATCTTGATTTGCAACACATCCGAGAAAGGTATAGCGAAGACCAACTACGTTCTGGAAACAATGTTTTGATCCTTCAAGATTGGGTTGTTGATATCAACCATAAGTTCTTAAGAATGTTGTAAAATGTTGACAAAAAATAATAAAAGCCACGAATAAAGATTTTTTCTAAATGTATAAATTCACTTTTTTTTAAGGATAGGATATCATGAACTTTCCAAAAGTTTATGAGAATATAAAAATTAGTAAGAAACTCTAAAAAGAGTAAAATAATAAATCCAATATGTTATAAGAAAAAAAAGAAAAAAAAATTAAGAGAAAAAGAAGAAAGTGTGTTTTTGGAGATAAACACAAGCTTCTGTTTATAGAACTAGAAAATGATCAAAATCACAGCCCACCATAAATCAATCCTATGACTTACAAAACCTTGAAGATTTGATGAAACTCTACACTGACCGAATCTTATAGTGTTCATTTGACCACGTAGGAGAAGCAACGTCTAAAAAGTAATGTTCATACATTACTAACTAACTTTTGCAATATCAAGTTTTACAACATATATTACTCGGCCTTCAACAAAATCAACCAGAATAAGTGAAAACCCACCTGTTAAATGTCATCAATGATTCAATGCTTGCCAAGACAGACCTAAATTTTCCTAGAACCATCTCACTCAACTTCTAAACGAAACAACACCTTGTTCTTTTAAAATATGGTTCAAATCCTTTTGACAGTTCCCCCTTTTTATGTTTCAACTTTGACGTATACATATGACTGGGAATTTAAGTTGGCACATGAAGGTAAAAGCAATAACACTTTTTTTCAGTTCAATATGAAAAATACCGACATTTCAATTGCTGCTTCGGGCACCCAATATGTGCCACCAGAAAAAATAATAAAAAATAATAATAAGATATGTATTTGACAAATTAAAAAGGAGACAGGCATTTGAGGTGGGTAAGAAATCGTTGCCTATACCTAGATATTCCCGTATCAATTTAAAGGCAAACCCACTTATGTTGTCTAACCCTCAACCCTTACAAAACTATGGATCTTCGATGTCATGGAAGCCATGAATTATCTTCCCATTCACCATGCTCAAACTGATCAACAATTGTAATAGATGGCTCTTAAAATATTTCTTATCCAGCCCAGTATCCACTATTTTTCCAATCATTTTGTTGCAGGAGCTTCTTTATCAGACATTATCCTTTCCATGTCCTCTATATATGGCCAACTTTTCTTGCTATCCTTCTCATTCTTGATCCCCTGCTTAAAATACAAAAATAAGTTATTTGTGGATATAGTAGCTATCTCATATAATAGCATTTGTTATCATTTTGTTCAGTGCAAAAGCTGTACTGTTCTACAGTACACTTGTACTGCAGCTGAATATGATCCCTTCTATTATGATAATACCAAAATATGAAATGTAAGGTGGTTTCGTTCACAGAACGAGTTTACTATCTGTATGTTAATTAATGTAACTAACAAGAAGAGAGAGAACAATGAAAGAAAGAATCCCGTTTTCTTTAACTTATTCTTTGAGATACGAGGAATTCATTGAAACAAAAACTGGCTAAATTTCTTTTGCCAACAATGATAAAAGGGTACAGTAGATATTTAATATCGCAATTCACAAGAGACACGAAGTTATAACAAAATTTTCATCCTAGCTGTATCAAGTCAATCCCTTGTAGAGAGGGTACTCTGACAACTAAAAGGGTGTAAGAAAACCTCACAAGACCAAAATTTGTAAATGGTTTTTCCATCAAACACAAGAAAAGAAAGTTTGACAAAATCGAACTCCCACAAAAGGCAAAGTAGATCGGTGCCTATGATGTGAATATTTTGAATAAGTTATCTTGACATTCAGATTTCAGGGAAGTATTGTAAACAGGTTAAACAAATGTCCTTCGAGTTATTAATTAAAAAGTGGCAACTAGAATAAGAAATTAAATTGCTTATTTCACATGAACAGAAGCTTTCTTTAAGGTCAAATTGTTATGTGGGTGAAAATTTTCACGAATCATTATTAAGCGCATGAACTTTTCATCCCATTTATACATTATACCAAACAACCGGTGATCAGCATTAATCATAAAAAGCAGCTTACCAATTGAGGATGGTTTTTTAAGTGGCTGAACAGTTTACAATATGAACAAAAGGCGGGTAACAAGAAGTAACACACCTCATATTTAAGTACCAAAGATGTCCACAAAGATTTGCACTGTCCAGGACTTCTGCTGATCCCATCAGCCAACAATTTTTGAGATATCTCTTCCCAGAGGGCCATCCTTCCCTTCACAACTTGAAATCTGTCATGTAGTTCCTCACGCATACCAATCAGCTTCTTAACTTCATCAGTTCTCCATTTATTTCTCTTTACTGATTTTGAAGACTTGGGTTCAGAAGTAGAGATTTCTTCAGACTTAGCTTTATCAATGATCTTAGAATCATCTTTCTTCCGATTGGACTCATGCTCCTTTTGTGAATCATATGCATTGTTAGCACCCAAAGGCTTCTCGACAGGTAATGGTGCAATGAATGGTTTCCAAAATTCATCTGAATCCTCTAACTCAGATAAATCACCCTCAGCTCCACTTGCAGTGTTGTCTTCATCAGATAAATAATCCTCAGGTCCACTGGCATTATGAATACTATCATCTGTTCCAAATAATAGAATACACATAAGAAAAAACATGAAGGGCACAAGCATAA
Source organism: Vigna umbellata (assembly GCF_029865625.1). NCBI lineage: Eukaryota > Viridiplantae > Streptophyta > Magnoliopsida > Fabales > Fabaceae > Vigna > Vigna umbellata. The sequence goes on from NC_142166.1 coordinate 17,564,707, forward strand.
AAAACATTACATTAGAAGAAATGCATGTTAGAAGCTATATATCTCCATTCCAGGTGTGTAAAAATGCATGAGCGAAGTCAGATAGTGTCTATAAACCATGCATGTCCATTGCATTCAGATGTCTTTTTACTAAAAGTCAAACAAAAGCATCTGAATAATGAAGAAATTTACAGTGCCATTCATTTAAGAACAAGTACAGTCCAAAACATTCATATTGTCAATTGCTTGCGCATTTGAAACAACTGTGAATTCATTATCTCTATTCACTAGAAAAAGTAGCCAACTTCTGAGCAATCAAAACTTATTCGGACAAAGACATTGACCTTATATTGGATTCGTTGAGAAGGAAACTTCTAGTGTGAAAACCATGATTAGCTAGGTATACATAAAAAACCTTCCTTAAGCTTCACAAACAATAAATAAGTTATATGTAAGAAACTGAGTGCCACATGTCAATGATAAAGAAAGACATTAGCCCTGAGATACTTTATTCTCAACTAGAGATGCTGCCATGCTCCCCTAGCCATGCAAGCAACAGTCACCTGGGAGTCACCTAGATATAGACACACCCTTCAACTCAGGGAGATTCGAGGGAATCAAGCAAACATACACTTGATGTCACATATTTAATAAAATCTGAATACAAGCACAAAAGCAAACAGACCATATCTCCACAGTTCTATACGCATTCCTCAAATGTACATTGATGTTACCTGTAATTTGCAGTGAGGTGGGCTGATTTCCTTTCTCATGTCTATCTACTGCTCTTTTTGCTGTTGATATTCCAAGACCCGCATGGGTTTTTCCAGACAATTTTGTGTTTATCTCATCAGTAATAGTGGATGCAGGATTTTCTATAGCAATGGCAATAACTTCAGGCCGTTTACCACTATACTTCCTCACCATCTTTCTCAATACCTCAGACACAGTTCTTTCTATGTGAGCCAGAGGACTATTTACAGGGCAGCTTGAAAGAGCGGCATGGGCTGATTTGTAGAGTGCATCCATCAACTTTCCTTTGTCGAGCCATAAGCATCTTGTGGTAATCCTTATCTTCCCTTTTAAGGTATTTGGAGCCAAACTACCTAAAATTTTGGGGCGAAATATTTCCATGCTGAAAAGTAAATATTAAGATGTCACTAAACAGTGCATACTTCCTTCTTTTTAATTTAAAACTTGAAAGATCTACCTAGTAACAATGATGCCATCTAATGCGATTCTCAATCTTTCATCAATGAAAAGTTCACTTGATGTACCAAATGCTCTATCTCCATCACTATATTTCAACTGCGTGAAAAAATGAAACCAGAAAATAAAACATAAATTATTAGATAATTTATACTAGGGAGCCAACAGAGCACAGATGGCTGCCAACCTGTAAATTCTCTTTTCCAAGAGAAATGAAACCATTAGAAAGGACTTTTCTGTTTCTCAAATGTGTAACACCAAGCATCTCTCCATTCTTAATGACCTGGTGCATAAAGCTCATCAATTCGTTCATATGTTATGAACAAGTCATATGATATATTAATATATATATATATATATATATATATATATATATATATATATATATATATATATATATATATATATATATATATATATATATATATATATATATGGCTAAAAATACTCTTTTGGTCCCTTATCTTTTTTGTCATTCTTTTTTCATTTATCTTTTAAAATTTTAATGGCATACACCCTAGCCATGGCCAAAGCACATTCAAGAAGAGTTGGAGTCATTTGTGGAAGATAGGCCTAGAGTCTCTCTCCTCTTGGGCCATCTTGAGCCATCATGAAGCTTCTAGTAGAGTAAGAATAAATTTTGGCCTTGTATTTTGGGCCAAGTAGTTTAGGATTTATTTGGGCTTTGTATTATACGCCTAGTAGTGTAGGATTTATTTTGGGCCTTGTATTTTTGGGCCAAGTATAATAGGGTTTTGATCACTCAAATCAACAAAAGGCCAAAGCTCAATGTTGACCAAAGTGGGACACAAATTTGGTTTAGTTTACCAAGGGGTCAAAGTTTTCATCAAACTTGGTGGACAAGGAGAGTGGGCCGTCCATGCCATGTGTATTCCTCTCTTTGGAGAGTTTTTCCTCCTAGTTAATGATCACATGTAGGAATGGAGAAGATTCTCCATAGGTAGTGGCCACATGTCCCCCTCTCATTAGAGAGGATTTTCGCCACTTGTCCTTCTCCTAATGGAGATGATTTTCTCCTTGCTCTCCAAGTTAGCCAAGGTAGGGTTTTTAGGTCTAGTTTCTACAAATTAGGAGACACCCTTAGCCTATAAATAGTGGTGTCTCCCACTCTTGTATTCACCTTTAATTTAAAGTATTGTTATGCTTCCAATTTTGTGCCATATTACTCTTATTAGGTCACCCTAGGCTAGAGCAACCCAAGTGGCCTCCTCTAGCCACCTTCTTCCAAGAGTTGGCCCAACCTCTCTTAGAGAATCATCAAACATCACCTCCATCACCATAAACTACACAAAACCGTGAGCTTAGCTGTCATTTCCACCAACTTTCGCAAACACTCACCCTTCACCCTGCACTTGGCTTTATCTTCTAGCTTAGGCCCAACTAGCTAAGGAGATTGCCATCAAATTTTCATTTTGGTTCTCTACTTTTTGAATTTGGATAAATATTTTCCTCATTTTATCTTTTAAAATAGGTTAAGAGATGTAAACTTTGACCCCAGTAACTCAACATTCTACAAATGATAACAAATGGGAACCCTAAACCATTAACATCATAATGACCCCTAGCCTCAATCAAGAATGCTTGGAGCAATTGCAAGAGCACATAGTGTTCTCCTTGACTACATGAAGAGAAAAAGAAAGGAGAATGAAAGGAAAGAAGGACAAAAAGAGAAGGTGAGCAAGAGACACAAAGATGCAATGATAATGAGAGCAAGATCACCACAACTGGGGTGAGAAAGGGGGAAAACAGGAAAGGGAGGGTGTTGGTTTTTAGAATAAAAACAGTAGCAGCTTGAAGCTAAAATTGTTCTGTATTATTAATTGTAAAGTTAAAATTTGAAAAGTATCAAATTTGGGCGGTACGAATGGAAGCCTACCCAGAAGCTCTGGATTTATGGGAGGCAGTTGAAGAGGATTATGAAATTCCTGTGCTACTTGGCAATCCAACGGTGGCTCAAATCAAGAATCACAAGGACGGAAAAACCAAAAAAGCTAAGGCAAAGGCGTGCCTCTTTGCAGTAGTTTCACCAACCATTTTCACTTGAATCATGTCTCTAAAGTCAGCCAAAGCCATATAGGATTATCTCAAAGAAGAATATGATGGAGATCATCGAATTAAAGGCATGAAGGTGTTGAATCTCATTAGAGACTTTAAATTGCAGAAGATGAAGGAATCTGAAACTATCAAGGAGTACTCTGAGAGGCTTTTGAACATAGCAAACAAAGTAAGATTGCTTGGTTCTAAATTTAAGGACTCTCGTATTGTTGAAAATATTCTGGTTGATTTGAAGCTACCCTATCCACGTTAGAAAACACTAAGGATTTTTCAAAGATCACCTTGGCAAAGTCGTTGAATTCCTTGCAGGCACAAGAACAACGAAGGGCTATGAGAGAAGAGGCTTTCTTGAGGAAGCCTTGCCTGTTAAACATGAAGATAGTTGGAAAAACAAAAAAAGGAACCAACAACAAAATAGAGAAGGTGTTGTCAGAAATGAAAACAAAGAAGGAAGCTCCAAGGGAAAGTATCCTCCTTGCAAGCATTGCAACAGGATGGGTCATCCTTCATTCAAGTGCTGGAGAAGGCCTGACGCTAAATGCACCAAGTGCAATCAACTTGGGCATGAAGCTGTCATATGCAGAAACCAAAATCAGCAACAGGAAGCAGATGCTCAAATTGTAAATGAAGAAAAGGAAGATCAACTTTTTGTTGCAACCTGTTTTTCAACCAATGCTTCAAGTGAATCTTGGCTAATTGATAGTGGTTGTACTAACCACATGACCTTTGACAAGGCACTCTTTAGAGATATGAGGCCAACTGATGTCACCAAAGTCAAAATAGGCAATGGTGATTATATCTCAGTCAAAGGAAAGGGGCCAGTTGCAATTACAAGCTGTGCAAGCACAAAATTTATTGCAGACCTTCTTTTCGTTTCAGAAATTGACCAAAATTTGTTAAGTGTTGGTCAACTGATTGAAAGAGAATTTAGAGTTATTTTTGAAGACAAAAATTGCTTGATTAAAGATGCAGCTGGTCAAGATATGTTCAAGGTGAAAATGTAAGGGAAAAGCTTTGCTCTAAAACCATTGGAGGAGGAGCAAACTGTATTCTCACTCAAGGAAAATGTGACAGAAATCTGGCACAAGAAGCTAAGACATCCTCATCATATGTTGGGTGCAAAAAGTTTCTCTTATTTTGCAGCAATGGCTGCAACATTGCTTTGATCCTTCTCAATGTGGTTGTGGTTTGCCATGGAGGCAAAACAATTTCTTTCATCAGGAAGGTCAATAGGGCTGAGGACATGCCCCTACAAAGTGATGTATTTGTTGTCCCATCTAGCTATAATGCTCCTCAGCAGTTTCATATAACAAAAGGTGACCATGTGGAAAGATTAATGATCGTATCATGGATGAATTAGGAAACAATTTAGTAAGTTATTGGAACGAGGCGTACGAAGAGGACCTTCTTGACTATGAAGACAAAGAAGAGAAGGAGCCTAAAGGTGCTAATAAAGTCAACACTGAAGCTCTCAAGAAGGGTTATGATAGAATTCACAGTTCAGGATTCAGATACTTTTTATTGAAACCTATCATGGACGTTTGCAGTTCCTAAAGCAAGGAGGAGTGTTAAGAAAATGCTTTAGGAATATTTTATTTTTAATTTTAATTGAGTCAAAGTCTATTCCTTAATTTTAGGATTTAGTTATTTTTTTAATTATGGGTTGGAGTAGTGGATTAAAATTAGGATAAAAATGTTATTGGATAGTTACTTTTTCAGGTTTTAAATATTGTAACGTTTCTCATTATTTTACAATTAATAATAAAGAATTGTTATAATATTTAAAAACTGAAAAAGTAACTACCCACTAACATTTTTATCTTAATTTTAATCCACTACTCCAATCCATAATTAAAAAAAATAACTAAATCCTAAAAATAAGGAATAGACTTTGACTCAATTAAAATTATAAAATAAAATATTCCTAAAGCATTTTCTTAACAGAGGGCCTAGTTGCAGGGTTGCTGTTGCAGCAGTCCACCATGGAAGCAAGTGTAAGAAGAGGGAAAGGGGCTGAATTGGTGGAGCAAGAGGAAAATGGGAAGAAATACAAGGTAAAAGAACAGAGAAAGAAAGATTAGAGCCACGAGAAAGCACCACAGCCCATGGCAGTCAGAAATCGCCTTTTCAGTGACACATGAGGCTTCCTGCCATTCATTTTCTTTTCTTGTCCTCGCTCTCCTTTCCTTCCGACAATTCTCTAAGTCTGAATGTAATCCGCAGGCTCTATGGATCAAAATCATTCTGGTTAGGGAAGGGTGAAGGAAGTAACAAATAAATGTTTTAATGGATTATTTGGAAATTATTGGTTTAATTCCACTGAAATACCCCATGATTTTGTCTTTAGGTATTGTTGCTACTGGCTCGGTATTGATGCTGGAGTACGAAATCTTTTTTATGGACCTATGACATTTGTTTAGAATGATTAAAATAGTCAGTATTTAATTAATTATTTTAATACTAACGGCGTAACCTTTTGGCTGATGGAGAGGATAACTTTGGTACTTTTGTAAACAAAAAATGATCATAATGAAACTTCTAAAGAATAAAGGACCAAATATTGGTATTTTAACATATATATCTCACTGTTATAGGCCACTAATCTCTTCTGCATTTCATCACAACATCTTATACAGAAGCAAATGACTCACAGCAGTGTGCCGAATGCCAGTTGATTTTCCCAGTAATTCATGTTCCTTCAGGAACAAAAGTTCTCCATGGATGGGAAGAAAATGTTGTGGTTTCACTATTCTAAGTACTTCTTCCTGCCAAAAAACACATGGAAATCGTATTAGAAGACTCATTAAATGAATGACTAAACTGAAAAGGCATCAAAGCAAAAAAACTAGTCCACAAGATCTGCTAATTCTTACTATTCGTGAAATATCAATCAGGATATCTAACCACGAATAAGAGATATAACGAGAAGGCTTAATATGTTGTCTTTGAAATTTGGAGTGAATCCAGTTTTGGTCCCCTAAATTTGAGAAAAAATAAATAAAAGGAACAAAGAAACATTGACATGCAATTAAAAAAATTACCAATTCTCCACGATATGCGTGACCAGATGTGTGCAGACCTTCATTTTTTCCCATAACTATAGTTGATCCAATATCCGATATACGGTTTAGCATTTTCATCACACGAGACTCGTTACCAGGGATAACCTAGCATATTAATTTAGAATCAGAGTAAAAACATAAACTTGTTTGTTGATAAAAAAGTAATGTATTCTTACAGTAAAAATAAAATCAGATATTGACACAGAGAAAGGTCATGCAGAAAAATCCAACATGTTACTAGAATGAGCTGCCTAAAAATAGTATACTATTATGTTTCAAATACTGATATCAATTCGCTAGACACAGACATTTAACTATACTACAGAAATCTTGGCATTTAGATAAAGTCATAAAAACAAATAAATAATACAATATTTTCTCATACCTTAGCTGAATACAAAACAAGATCTTCCTTGGTTAATTTGAAAGCATGACTACTTCCATATGATGCGAGGTTCAAGGCAGCACGAGGTTCTGCCTGACACAACAGTACATAATATGGTCATGTCAATGTTTATAATTCATGAAATTAGCCACTCTTTTAAGGATATTGAAATAACGTACTTGAGAACCTGTTGTTACAATTAGTAGATCCTTTGGAGCATAAGCATCAATATCCTCTGCTTTCACCTTATGTATAATTAGAAATAACGAAATGCAGGGCAAGAGACGTGAGACTCACAAAAGCTGTTATATACATGGATAAAGATGAATAGTTTTGAATATAAATTTATAAACACAAACAAATAATGAATAAACAGGACACAATTATCCAAACAACATGCAACTCATTAGAATCATACAATTAAAAAAATAGTTATTGGCTCACGAGGTATTAAAGTAACCAATAAATACTTCGAGAAAATTCTAACAAAGATGTTGTGATTGATGGTGACAAAAAACTCACTTGCCATAAAGTTCAAGCTGGTAAAGTACAACAGCCCAAGAATTATATTAATAATTGTAACAAACCATCTAACATGAAAGTCTTCTAGTCTTGGAAGTCCAAAAGTGCATATTCTGAAAGATGATTTTTGAATTCAGTGACAAAGGAGGGAGAACCAAGTAGTTCATCAGAGATTAAAAAAACAAATACTGTATTTAGATGACCAGGTGGAACCTTTCAATAATTAGGAAAAATTCAGAAGTCAAGATTAATCTTCTTGCAACGAACTTCTTCAAATATAAAATTAATAAATCAAGTTGATCAGCATTAGATTTTTCCAGATTCTAAAAAAGCCAAAACATGCTTTCACTGACTTTCTGCTAACAACCTAGTTAATAAAACATGCTGGTATGCACTATACTTATGGCGCTGAAATCAATCTCTCATGAATTACGCAGAATTCTGCAGCTCTTGTAAGAGTAATAGAGTTATTCTCTCAAGCTTTGAAAGCTGACTAGTATATAACTGATCTCTTCAATTGAAGGTACAAAAAAATATCAAGAACAGAATACAAGTTCTCAATCTCTCTCTTTTCTTTTAACTACTAGTTCTCTAATTTCAGCAGCAAAGTTCAAACATTTAATACCAGAGTGGATGGATCAATTGGAGCCTTTCCATCCTTCCAAGCTGCATCTAAGTATGTCCTTAAGGACATGCCAACAAATACCTGATAACAGTTAAAATCTCTTAATATTTTTGTCATTCTAAATAAGTCAATTCTGATTGCATTTAAGTATACTAAACAGGGAGAACATTACCAACTTTCTGCCAGTTAAATCAGCAGCAGCCTTCACACTCCCGAGCCGATGTAAATTTGATGCAAATTGGGTGGTGATGACCCTTCCATTAGAAGTTGAAATATGTCTCAACAATGCATCTGCCACAACTGATTCACTGATTGTCCTACCAGGTGAGAGTACATTTGTTGAATCACTCATCATCTGTATGTAATGTCCGGAGCAAACATTGTTTCTATCTTTTGTCAACATTAAAGGAAAAAGATGGAAGAGATACATATTTGATCTAACCAAAAAAGAAGAAAACTGTCTGCATGGTCATACTAAATATAAACCGATGTGCATCTAACATGACATTTAATACTATTCATTTTCAAATATATAATAGCAAAATTAAACAGAGCAGAACAAAAATATGGAAAAATATCTTTCTAACAATAATGAGTAGAAGGGGAGAAAAAATGTTGAAAAGAACATCCCTGAACTACAATAATATTGCTAATTTAAAAAGCCTAATATTTACCAATGGAATACAATTTGAAATTTTGAAAATGTGGAAACATGCTCTCCTTTAAGTCCAGGACTAGCCATGAAAGCCATATTAAGCTTAATATATAAGGCACTACTCAGAGAACACCACAAACCATAATTGTAAGTATACACCTGACCCGTTAGAAATGTCAATTACAAGACTATTAAAGCCCCTCAATCTTCAAATCCGTAATGTTAATCTAGGGATAAGCCCATGATAAATTATTCAAAACCAAGATCGAGGAGCAATTAGCAAATATCCAAGTGACTTACCAATGTTACTCCCTCTTTAGAGAGTTCCTCTAAAGCTTCACGATCAAAAACATTCCCATCTAATGGTGTCTCATCAATCTATTGAATCAACAGGAGATTAAGCTAAATAAAAGAGAGGGTCAACGCTCGGAGATGTAAAAGTAAAATACTGACCTTCCAGTCCCCAGTGTGAAGAATAGTACCATCAGAACAGCGAAGAACTAATCCACAACAATCAGGAATAGAATGGGTCACCCTGATAGGTTCTATCTCAAATGGCCCAGCCACAAACTTCTTCCTCATTCTAAATACTTTGAGTCTAGATGGAACAAAAATACCATGTTCCTTCAAACGTTTGTTTATAAGCTGTTAAAAAGAAAACTTTTATCTTCTCTGGACCATACAAAATAAACAACACAAAGAACACATTTTTTAATCTGATCTGAAAGAATATTTTGACGAAAGTGTACCAATTTTTTACTGTAAATAACAAATATCAATTACAGTAACACAAAATGAAGAATTAAAGCACTAGTTAATCAACTTCATGATAATGTTAACACTAAGATCCGACTTTTATCGCTTACTATGCCTTAATATTTTCAATCCACACATAAACTGAACAAATTAACAAGTTGACTTATTTCAAGAAAATTTCTAGTCAGATACCTCCTTTGTAAAGGAAGATGAAAAAATTGGTGTATTGGAATCCAATGCTGGGATGACCTGACAAAACAATGTAAGTTAAGTTAACAATAGACAAAAGGAAAGAACAATAAACATTGTTATGAAATATCAATAATTGGTTAGAATCACTTGTCAATAACAAACAAATTGACACCTATGAACATCAATTTTTATTGTGGCAAGAATAACTAAGAATATCTTGAAAGGCATCTTGAAATCTAGCATAGGAAATATGTAATTATAGTAATAATGTAAATAGGGCAGATCATATCCTTGTGATTATCTAAATTAGGGTAACTGAACGTTCTTGTAATTATTCTTGTATCTGTGATACCCATATAGAAATAGTTGTTCTTGTAATTATAGTAATATTGTAAATAGGGCAGATCATATCATTGTGATTATCTAAATTAGGGTAATTGTACGTTCTTGTAATTATTCTTGTATCTGTGATACCCATATAGAAATAGTTGCTCTGCTACACACGGATTCATGATATAGGAAGCTCATTGCAGTAGGAAATACTCTTAGAGTAGCAAGAGTGGGGGAAGCAATAGCTAAAAAGAGCTCTCCAAGTGTTTTTAGTAAGAATTCCCCCTCTAAAAAAATGTGTAAATAAATAACTCTATAATATACCACTGAAGATATAGAGGGATTAGAGGGGGGGAAATCATAATCTGATAGTCTCCAAACTGAAGGGATAAAAAGTGTCCAAGAAAATGCAAAAAATGTTAGAAAGACCAAAACAGAGGAAGAAGAGAAATCAACTGTAATATTGAACAATACTAGTTTGGCAATATATATGTCTTACATCACATCACAAACTGCAACAGCAAAAGGATAACTGCTGCCGCATAACTGCACTATACATAGTAGGGAAATAAAACAACGGCCATACTTAAGTTCCTAAAAATAAGTAACAGTTACTCAAAATACACCCTTAAAATAAACCTAACAATTCTTCTCTTAAATTGAATGTTATCAATTATTCAGTTTACATCAGTTCAGTTTCAGAACATACTCCTAAAAGTCCCCTAAGCTTCAAGAAGGTGTCATGTTTGAATGGTTTAGTCATTATATCTGCTAATCATTCCTTTGTGTCACAATAAACCATCTTCACATCACCAGATTTTATAAACTCACGAAGAAAATGAAATACATATCTATGTTTGCTGCAACCATGCATAACAGGATACTTTGAAAGCTTAATTGCAGTATTATCACAATGAAGGACAGTTGTCTTGCTCGTTTGGTCTAGTTTTCCTAGCACTCGCTTCAACCAAACTGCTTGACAAGAACAAGAGGCTGCAGCAATGAATTCAGCTTCTGTAGTTGAGAGACTAACTACTGGTTGCTTCTTGGAAGACCAACATACTGCTCCTGAAACCATTAGAAACACAGCCTGAAGTACTCTTTTTATCTTCCAAATCCCCAACATAATCACTGTCAGTATAACCAACAATTTCACAATTTCCTCCCTTCCTTCAGAAAATTCTAAAATCTGTTGTTCCTTTCAAAATACCTAAGCACCCTTTTCGTTGCTTGTAAGTGAAGCTTAGTAGGATTCTCCATACCTACTGATAAGCCTCACAGTAAACATTCTATCAGGTCAAGTAGCTGTGAGATACATTAGATTGGACAATTTGATTTGTTTAAAGTAAGTCTTGTCCACCTTGACACCATTTTCATCCTTCAGAAGTTTTGTGCCTGGAACCATTGAATTTCTCACAAAATTGCTTTTTTGCCACACTAAAGCTGTGCAGCACTTCCACAGTAAAGCTTTTTTACTAAGAAAAATTCCATCAAATTTTTGTATGACTTCAAGACCCAAAAAATACCTCATTTTACCCATATTTGTCATGTCAAACTCATGTTTTATGGATTTTTTAACTGTATAAACAACAACTCGTCATTCCTTGTGAAAATCAGATCATCAACATACAAACAAACAATTAAAATTTCCCCACCTTCTTTTATCTTGATGAATAAAGTATGCTCATATTCACACTTCTCAAATCCTTCCTTCATAAAATAACTTTCTATACTCATCAGGCATCGGATGTTTGTTTAAGGCCATAAAGTGCCTTCTTCAACTTATAAACCTTTTGCTCGCTTCTCTTTCAACATATCCACACGGCTGTTCCACAAAGACAGCTTCATTTATGTTACTATGTAAAAACACAGATTTTACATCCAGCTGATATATGGTCCATCGTTACTAGGTTGCTAATGCTATCACAAGATGAATAGTGTCTAGATGTGCTACAAGTGCAAACATTTTTGTATAATCTACTCCATACTTTTGAGGATAACCTTTCACCACAAGGCAGACCTTTACTAACTTCACCATGTGCCATTCTTTTGTGTTGCTTCTATTTCAGCATTCATGACCCTTCTCCACTAGTCACACTTGACAACATCTCCAAAATAAATTGGATCAGCAGCTGCAGCAGCAAACACTAGCAAAGATGCTACATTCTCTTCATCTGACAAGCCTTCTCCAGTTTCATAATCTTGCATCCAAATTGGTGCACTTCTATCCCTCCTTTCAATTGAATCTCAGTGTTGTTTTCCCACTAAACAATCTCTACACAACTTTAAGGGTGACTTTAACTATGGTAAACCATTCACCGTTTGTTTTTGATATAGAATCTGGAGATCTTTGAAGCTTAAATATCCATTCCTACAATGCCAAAGCTGCACAACATCTTCTACAGCTTTGGTAAAACAAGCAAATGTAAGTCACTAAAACACTGCATGTAGTACGAACATTTTGTTTCCATAATCAAACTTCGCTTTGGATGGTACAACTCGCATTTTTCATGTTGAACCACAATTACGAGTCTCTTTTCTTGTAATGGGCCAACACTCAGCAAATTGTTCTTCAACTCTGGCACAAAAAACACTCTTGTGATGATGGCACAATGTCAGTGACTAGTAACTTCAAATTTCCTTTTCCTTTTACCTTCAAACTGGAATTGCTGCCTAGTTTTACAAAATCTCTAGAGTTCTCATCAAAATCTGAAAAGTACTCTTTTTTTCCACACGTGATCACTACAACTTGAATCAAGGAACCATGTGTTCTCTTCATTGGTTTTCTGCAACTCCAAGTGGGCCATCGGCAACACCTCTTCTTCACCTTCTACACAATTTACTACTTGATCATTTTCCTCGCTTGGACAATCACATTGATAATAATGACCAAACAATTGACATTTGTAACACTCTATTGTGGTTTTATCAAACTTTTGTCTTCCTCTTCTTTTACCTCTTCCTCGACCTCTTCCTTTAAAAGTACTATGACCTCCCCTTCCTCTAGATTGATCAACATAAGTAACTTTCAAAGTTTGTTCCTCGTCAACATCAGAACTTATTCACTGTTCATGAACAAGAAGACTATTTTGCAACTCATCCATGGCCAAGGTAAATGTACCTTTTGACAGTTCAGCATAACACAACATAATCATATTTGGGTGCCATTGATCTCAAGATCTTTTCAACATCTTCAACATCCGGGTTTGTTTTCATTTGCTTTCATTTTGTTGGTTATGGTAAGCGTTTGAGCAAAATACTCATTCATAGACTCACCTGCATAACTTCAAATTCTTTGGAAGGGTTTGCAAATATACATGCTTAACTCTAGTGGAACCTTGTCTCATGGCATCCCAAATGTCTTTTGTTGTATCCTTCTTTAGGATAGTTTCTTGAAAACAACACTCTAGAGCTTAAAAAAGGTAGTTCTTTACTTTCAAATTTTTGAACCTTGCATCATCAATGTTTTTCTTCTTTACTTTTGTGAGAGGAACATCCTCTGTTGCAGGAACGCCATCTTCCACCAAACTCCAAAACTGTTTTGAACGAAAAATGTTTTCCATAAGCATTGCCTAATGATGATAATGATCATCAAACTTTGGAATTACTAGTTGCATAAAACAGCTATCTTCTGTCATGCTTCAAACACTACACTCACAGATACTGTTGTTTCTAATTCCAACCAGCCCCCCTAATAGAGCATCTGATACCAAATGTCGGGAAGAGTAAAATAGAGAAAGTAGAGAAATCAACTGTAATATTAAACAATACTGGTTTGGCAATATATATGCCTTACATCACATCACAAACTGCAACAGCAAAAGGATAACTGCTGCCTAATAGCTGCACTATACATAGGGGGGAATAAAACAACTTCCATACGTAACTTCCTAAAAATAAGCAACAAATACTTAAAATACTCCCTTAAAAAAACCTAACAAAAAATTAAATTCCAAAATGTGAAGTGATAGTCGATTGTCAGTGGAGTCCACAATCACGTTACACAAATTGAACAGAAACAGCCTTGTAAGTTATAACTACCAAGTTGCAAGGCCCACAATTCAGTAAAACATCTTTTATATTATTAAGGGTCACAGTTGATAAATTTCTCCATAGACACTTCAAAGAGAGAGAAAAATAAAAGAAATAAACTTCTACATAGCCGTAAAGCCATTATTTATAAAATATAAAAATAGAAAAAAAAAAGTTAATATAATAGAAGTTTCAATAATTAATCTGTGCATAAGCCAGTTTTAACACATTAACATGTGCAAGAGTTCACTCTTCTTATTTTCAGCTCCCAGAAGGCCAGGCAGTTTTTCGAAAGAAACTCTAATTGGTTTAAGAAGCACAGAGAAGGAAGCATTACCCAAGGCAACGCACCAATATGATCTTCATGACCGTGTGTTATGACAAGCGCCTCAATTTTATGGCTCCACTTTCGTATAAACGTGGTGTCAGGTATAATCTTCTGAACTCCAAGCTCGTCATAGCTGAAGAAGCGCAGCACAATGCAATAGAAGTGGTGTCACTAATTTTGATTTGGCCACAAAATACGGTAACACAGAGAAGACGAAGGGTTTACTCTGGAAACATGACACCGGCGTCGATGAGGATATAGCGGTCATGGTTGCCGACGAGCATGCAGTTCATCCCAATCTCCCCCAAACCACCAATGGGAAGAACGCGAAGCGGAGGCCCATCAGAGCCTTCGTAAAACTGCTCCATCTTGCGTTGAACCGAGTCCTCCATGCTTTTTCTAGGACCTTCGATTCGCCTAGCTCTTCTGCGAGGCGCTTTGGTTGTAGACCCATGGGTTCTCCCTGAAAACAGCACGTGCGTGAAATGCCATAAACGTGAATGCGAAATGGCGTGGATTGGTTGGGTGGTGACGTACCTGGGAGTGAAGAAAGTGTAGCGGAGGTTGTTGTGGTTGGTTTGCGGCGGAGAGAGAGGGGACGGAGAGAGAGGGAGAGAGAGGTCAGAGCAGCCATTGGTTGGAAGAAATCCCACCTCGAAGGAGCTGTGGAATAGCGGGAAATGGAGTTTTTTTCATCTAAAATTAGAAAACTTTTAATATAGATAACAGAAAGAAAAAGGGACACGTGTCAATATTATTCTGCCATTCATGTCACTTGGATGAAACCGCTGAAATAGAAAAAGTGTATTTGAAAAATGAAAAAATACTCGGAAACATTACAAGGATTTTATACGTTAAACTTTCTTCGGAACAATGAAGAGATTTGTGGAAAGAATTTATACACAATCAATTACATTTTAAATATAATTAAATAATTAATTATATCATAAAAAATGTTTCTGAAATAAATTTTTTCCATTAAAGTAACAGAAGTGCCTTAAATATATAATATATATATATATATATATATATATATATATTATCTTATATTATAATAAAACAATTAATTAAAATAATAAATATTAAATTAGAAATAAAATAATTTAAATATGTTTTTTTATTAAGAATTTATAATAATTTTTTTATTTCGAATTTAAAATTTTGACTAATTTTTCACTTTTTTCTTTTCGTTTAATTTATATAATTTCTTTTTTCATTTTTTCCTTTCAATCTTTTAAATTTATTCTCCAGTAAAAAAAATTCAATCGCCACTCCAAAAAATTTATAAGGAATCAAATCCCAAACCAATTTTTTTATCAGTGACCAAATGGAAAAAAAAAACTGTATGCAAAATTTAGAAATTTAAGAAAAAATATTAAATTTTGTTAAAGCAATATAACTTAATAATGTATTATAGAGAAAAAAAAACAAATATGAAATGAGTTCGATAAAATCAAATTAATAGAGCGGAAATAGATAAAAAAAAAAGTAAAAATTAAAGACATTATTTAATCAAAGCGAAATAGAGAAGAGATAAAAGAAATAAAAACATGGATACAAATATATAAAATATAGAACAACGTATCCTGCCGTATTTTTAATATTATTTCTTTATTTGGATCCGGAACATCAAACAAAGTGTAAATAGTATTTTAATGATATCATACTATGATTAAAGGATTTTTTTAATAATAACACGCACAACTTTATCCAAAACGATTAACATACATATGTCATATACTACCGAATTCAAAATTTAAATAATTAAAAGAAATTCTTTCTATTTTCTAACTACCATTTACTCATGTTAAGAGAATATGATTATTGGAATGAAAATTTAGTTCTTAATTTTAAGAAGAGGAATTTGATGTATTGAATAGATATAATATAATAATTTTAGTTATGATGACATCTTATTTCAGAGTTAAACCCGACCAATCGTTCAATATGCACGATTGAAGACGCAACAAGTGTATGCCTCTGCCTTGCCTAGCAGTGTAATGTTCATTACAGTTTTGTTTCGGACTTTGTGTCATCAACAAGAAACACCATCTACGGTTTCGAGTACATACACACCAAAAATAAGGTTCAACATATTTGGAACATTGCACCTCATGAATGTTTATTACGAGTGTTTATTAATAATTGTTATTGAAATAGGTTCAAATTTATCGAGTAATATCATTATCGGGGTGTGGGATCTTAGGCCAAATTTGAGGATGGAGATGGTTGAGGAGCATGGTAGCAAACTAGACAAAACATGCTGACCAAGCACTAGCAGATCAAACAGGATATGTAGAAGGTAGATCGAGCAGTGTAGGAAACTAAGAGTAGAACATGTAGCAAACTAGATGGACTACTGAGGAGACTGGTCGAGCTGTTGGGAAACTCAACTACATTTTGTTCTGCTCATCCAGAACATGTGTGATGGTACTTGCAAAAGATATTCTGATGTTTAAGTTAGAAGGTGACCATTCAAATGACTAAAAATGCATATTGTGTGCATGATGTCTGAAGTCATACATGAGACATTTATTTATACTAGTTGCAATAGGTCTTTACATTTTGCTGACCTAATGACAACCCAATCACACCTTAATCTTTATTAAGAGTTTAATGTGTTATTATCGTTGATAATCTGACCATGTTGTCGGCCTGGTGGTCAGCCCGGTCGACCTATGTGTCAGTCTAGGTGTTCGGCTTGGTGGGTTGTTGGTTTAGTTAGTCGGCTTAGTGGTCAGCTTGGTTGTCGACCTAGTCGGTCAGTCTGGTGGTCGACTTAATGGTCTACCTGGTGATCGGCTTGGTCGGTCAGCCTAGTGATCAACCTGTGATCATAATGTAATGATGTTTGTGATGAATGTTGCTTCATGATGCTGATTATATTGATTGATGTTGAGATGATGCATGATGCTGATATATAGGTGGTTGCTCATAATATTGTGAAACAGATGCATGAATTGTGATTATGTTACTAAGCAAGACGTTTATCTAAATGTTGGAACTTGAATTAGCCTATGTGAGGTTTGAACTCTAGAATCTTTGGGAATGATTGCTATTACTTTGAAAGTATGAATGACTTTGCCCAGGTTTCTATGATTGAATCACTTGCTTGTATGTGTCATATGATGAAGGTCATCTGTTGTTATCCCTTTTTAGCCAATGCATGATTCTAGCCCAATAAAAGAGAGCATAATGTGTTCTATCCTTTGAACCTTTAGCTTTAAACAGGTTTTGAAAACCCCTGTTGAAAATCTTTACCTTGAGTTAAGTTGAGAATATTTGTGTGGTATTGATAAAGGTTCAAGTTTGGGGTTATTGGAAAATTTGAAAAGGGAAAATAAATAAGCATTGAGCTAAGTGTTGAGTAAATGAAAAGCAAAATAAAAAGAAAAGAAAGCAAAAGAAAAGCTCAATGCAAGGGAAAGTTGGGAAGAAGTAAGAATGGTTTCTTGAAAAAAGAGATTGTGATGATGAAATTATGAATTACTCTTCTAACTCAAGGATTTTGTGATCCGAAAAAACCAATTATTCTTCTTAGCCCACCCACATTACAAGCCATACAAAAGCCCTTGTGATGATACTTGCTTGTGAGTTGATTGATTGTGGTTAAATGAAAGGCAAAGTTGATTTATGTGACATTGTGATAGTAGAGTGCATGAGTCACCTCTATATACACTTGTGTGTTTGAGAGAAACACTTTTTCTTGGTGAGGAATAGTTCCATGTATGCATGATTTCATCTTTGCTTGGTTGATAATTCATGAGTATAGCATCTGATGAATATTTTGTTAGTATATGAGCACCACAATGAGCTTAATTGAATCACGAGATTTATTCATCTTAACTGATATTCTTTACGATAAGCTGATTTGAGCAATTATTTGTCTTGAAAGAAAAGTTTGAAATGTGTTAGAACCATTGTATGGATTGGTTGAAAGCTAAGTTACATTTTGTTTTCTTGAGGACAACCAAAGTTCTAAGTTTGAGGTTGTGATAACGGTTGAAAATACCATTATTTGATACTTAATTTTGATACTAAAAACACTCTTTTTGACTTAGAAACTAGCTTGGAATCATGGTTTTGATGAGTAAAGAGAGTTGAAGGGGAATTTGATGGTTTTGTGCTAGATTTCATTGGTTTTAAGCGGGATTGGGTTGATTTGGAAGAAGAAGTTGAAGTAGGAAGGAGTTGAAACTCGGGAAGAGATGGAAAAGCATAAAATGGTGATCGCAAACAGCACTGAGTGCCACTTTAGGGGCCCTTAGCGCTAGAGCACGTTGTCTCATGCTTGACTGCCCTTTTCTGGAGCCCTCAGCGTATGATACCCCTGGCTCGCGCCTGGGCGCCTTTTTCAGGGGCGTTGAGCGCAACTATGACGAGACGTACCACGCTTGCTTGCCTTCTGAGCTTACCCTGAACGTAACTTTTGAACCGCACATCGCTGAGCACCATAAGTAAACCCGTCAATTTGGCCCTCCTTACATGATTTGACCCTAACCCACGTGGGTTGGGGCCGAAAAAAATTCACAGGGCCAAAAAACCCCTTGTAGAAAAAGTACACAGGGCCAAAATTTCTTCAAAAGTCCTGTGGGACAGGGCCAACCCATGGGCCTTTTTTTTAGAAAAAATGATCATTTTGAATACAAGAAAAAATATAATTAACTGTTAATCTGTTACAAAAATAGTTATTATAGAAAATAAATTGAAATTTTTATAGGAGGAGAGTTCTAGAATCAAGAAACAAAAACAAAATGACAATATTTATTGAGTTAGATTCTCTAAGTATATAATTAAAGGGTCATTTTATAAATTTGAAATTTAAATATTTAATTTCGTTTTTTTATAGGTTATAAGTCAGAAATTAACTTTCTATCTAAAATTATCCTAATTGAAATTTAAGAGAAGATTTTTTGTAATTGAAGCTCTTAATTTAAAAAAAAAAAATAAGGCTTCTTTATTTTCTTAAAAAGCTATTGAAAAAGAAATTGAATATAAATGATTTTATTTTTCATTTTATACTCAACAAATCATGCTCATAACATAAATAATAAGTAAAAAGAAAAAACTCATAAACCTTATGCAGGCTACAGTTGTATTTGTCCATAGGATTCAATCTTGTCGTACTACTCACTCAAAATGTTTACATTTTAAATGTCATAAACATAAACATACATTTATGTTATGTGTTCTAATTGAAAGTTAAAAATAAATTATTTAATGTGTTAGTTAAAGAATTGAAACACTATAACATTGTCATTCTTTAGTACTTTACGTCTATTTAAAATTTTCTTTGTTTTATAAATTTTTAAGAAATTAATTTTCTTTTTTATAGTATATCTTATGGTGATTTGGAGAAAAGATTATCAGAGAGAAAAAAATAAAATAAAACATAAGTTTAATTTACACATAAAATATTAATATTATTTTTGATCCAAAAATTTTAGATAATAAAATTTTTGAATTATTTTTAATTTTAAATAATTAAAAACAGATTGAGTGATATTTTAGAAGTCGAGGAAACAAAAACAGTGATTCTTTTTAAGAACTGTAAAAACAGTGCAAATACTAAATTAATTTAATATGTTATTATCTCTCCTTGGGTTATTTTGATATTACTAATTATATATAATTTTCTAATAATTGGTGTCTGCAATATAAGACATAATTGTATTAAAATTGACAACAAAATTAAACATCTTTATAATATTTTAGCAAAAAGAAATTTGTAATACTATTTAGTTGTAGGTTTGCAATTGTTTTTAATTATTTAAAAAAGTAGTTATTTTGAATATTAAATATTCTATTATACTATAATTAATTAGTTTTATTTAATAATTTGAAATAAGAAATCAATTACATGAATATAAAATTTAGTACTTTTAATAATTATTATCAGAATGTTGAAGTTTATTTTCCAAAATTTTTTTAGTGGGCTAAACCCACCTTAACCCTGACCCTAACCCCTTGAGAGGGGGCTTTTGGGGGTTGGGACTTTTTTTTTGGCCCCCATTTGAGGGGATTCTTAAGAGGGGGCTTTTTCAAGAGTGGGTTAGGGCTAGCCCCGGAGTCATGGGTCAAATTGACAGCTCTAACCATAAGTGGGGCGTTGAGCGCCAATCTCGTGGGCTTAGACTTATTTTCTGTTATTTTTATGTTCTATTTAAGGACTTGGACGTCCTAGGGTTTGTATCTTTGGATGGAATAGACTCAAAAACACACTTTTCACTTCCTCCAAGGCGGAAATGGATGCGGAAGCTCCTATCTTCAATTTCTAGGGTTCTATCTTTCATTCTTTTTCCATTGTTCATCTAGTTTCATCATTTTAATGGTGAACTATACTCTATTTGTTGTTGGGGATGATGTAACCTTTGTAAACTCTCATGTATTGAATTGATTCTTGATATTATTTGCTTCTTTCATTAATTTTTAGAGTAATTCTTCTTTGCGTAATGCTTGCTTCGTTTAAATCATTCTTTAGCATGATGTATGATTTGCATGAGTACCGGAAGGTAGATTACAAGTCATGATCTAGAGAATTATTCCCAGAAGCAGTATTGCTCAAAAATGAGGGTATGAGTTCTGGTTATCTTAAGCTTCTGTTCTTCAGAATTAATTATTAGGAATGCTAGGAATTGTATGAACTAATAGTTAAGGATAGACTTTCTTCGCCGAGGAATTGAGTTTTAAGTGTTTTAGAGAGTGACATTAACATTAATGGAGAAGTAGAATTCACATATACATGAGAGTAAACTAGGTAAAATCTAACCCCAACAACATATTCATTCCATAATATCAAACCCGTTCATCTTTGCACTTTTGTCTAGTTGATCAAATTACATGCATATTTAGGTTTAATACCCAATTTTGTCCCCAGTTTGGTTCGAAAATCTCAATTCAGTCCCTCGTTAGAAAAGTAGTTGTAATGGATCCTTACTTGTACATTTGTGAGTCAAGTTAGCTGCCCTTACCCTTACTTCAAACAAAAGAAGCCAAGAAAGCTGCCCTTACCCCTAATTCATCTCCTCTTCTTCAACACAAAACGGAAACCCCCACTTTCTCATGGACAAACAAACACCAGGCCATGGTTTCGTCGACGCTCCCCTCCCACCTGTCGGAGCCACCGCCGATACCGCATTGTTTCGACCTCAGGCCCCACCGGAACCACTGCCGACCGCGGCGCCGCTGCATTCTCTTCTTCATGCGTGAGGCCGACACACTCTCCTTCTGTCTACCGCGAAAAGCCCTCTACCAAACAGGCCACCGCGCCACTGCTTCGTCAACTCCAGCCACTGTGCCACTGCTTCTCCGATCCCGTTTGCTCTCTCCGACACCGGCAACCAAGGGAGGGATTCGTCTTCATCGCACGTCCAAACCTCCACCCGACTAGCAGCCGCGAGCCACCAGAGTCGTCGCCAATCGAGGCGAAATTTCTCCTCCTCCATCGCTCGTCGCACGCGGGAAGTTCTCTCCCTTCTCCGTCCATAGTCACCGCCACCACAGAGGCGGAAACTGCCGCCACCGAGGCTGCCGCGATGGACTCTCCTATTTCTCTTTCAAGGGTTCTTTCGTCTCCAGCATCACCACCGGACCGAAGCATTCTTCCCTCTCTTTTTCTCATTTTTTTAATTTATTTACTGATTAATTTGGCATTGATTGATTCGATGTTTTACTGGGATTGAAAATGACGAGTGTGTATTGTGTACATCTGAGTGTGAGGGGTGAATGCTGGATCTGTTCTGCCCTGTGTGTTGATTGGGTTATGTTTGTTGGGGGTGGTTACAGTCGAAGAGCAATCCGGTCGAAATGATTTCGCGGGCGACAATCCGGACGAAAAAGAAGGTGTGATTGAAACGAAGGTGACGAAGACGAGACGAAGAAGAAGAGTAAGAGAGTGAGAATGAGCGTAAGTGAGTAGCGAGTAAGGTGAAGGTGGGTGTGTGAGGGTGTACAGTAATGACTGGGGATGCGTTTTTTTAGGAGCCAGGAACCTCGGGTTTTCCCCATTTCATATATAAATTTAGGTTTAATACCATGTAAGCACGCACACAATGACACCTAAGCACTAATTACTGCCACATCATCATCCCATTAACTCCGTTTGCTTATATTTAACGGAAGGGACTAACTTGACTCACAAAATCTATAAGTAAGGATCCATTACAGTTACTTTTCTAACGAGGGACTAAATTGAGATTTCCGAACCAAACTGGGGACAAAATTGGGTATTAAACCTTCATATTTACTTTTTAGTATTTGCATTCTAAACCTAAAAGAGTTTGTTTTCAAGTACTATTTAATCAATAAATCACATAACAATTTAGGTCGTGTGTCCTTTGGGATACGATACTTGGTCTTACCATTTTATATTACTTGATACAATTCGGTACACTTGCCAGAGTCTTAACAAGTTTTTGGCACCTTTGCTGGGATCAAAAATTTTGTTTATCAGTCAGCAATCGCTCTAGATAGTATTTTCTTACTACATCTATTTATACTATGTACAATATATGTATGTACAACACTAGTCCAATCATAATCAGACAAACTATCTAAGTCATCTAAGACTAAACAAGGCGTGTTAGAAACATATTTTGACTTCCTAGGAAAATAAAATACCACAAAACAAACTAATATATACAAACGACATACCACATCTACCTCAATATCATCATTAACTGCAAGCACATTAAACATATTTATCAGGTCTTTCAAAATCGTTGTTTTTGAATTAAATGGTTCACCAACTTTACCAACGACTGGTTCATCGTAGGGCACGTCAAAACCCCCTACTCCTAAACCTAAAGTCATCAATACATTGACCACAGTGAAACGCACCAGATGTTGGCTAACTCTAAACGATTGATGGTGGCCAACCCACCGACATACCATCTCTTTCAACAATTTTAAATTGACCTCTAAAGGATCCACAATGTTTAAACACCATCTAAATGGAGTTTTTCCAATGCATGTTTCATGTCTAACTCGTAGTAAGGAATTCATATTGACAATGTACGATGTATCTATCCAAGCTCGTAGGCGCAACTATAAAAGAGTCCAAATTTAAAACATTCAAATCAGTGTTCCAAAATGTTAAAATACAAAGGCTCAATTTCTCACACCAAGGGGGGGGGGGGGGTGAATTGGTGAAATGTAAAAACAATGTTCTTTTAAAATATTTTTCACAAAAGGTGATGTCTTTAAAGCTTTCTTGAAACGCAAGGTAAAAGACGTGTAAATGCAGCGGAAACAAAGTCGATTGCATACAAAGAAGTCGACTGAATAAAAGAGTGTAGGGATAGAAAGATCAAACACTGAGTTTTTATACTGGTTCGGCCAAGCCTACATCTAGTGTCCTTCCAACCACAGGAAGCTAATGCACTATATTAATCTTCCTCCTTTGCCTTCCAATAGTACTAGCAGCATCATCTACGTAATCTTCATTAAGCCATTTAAAGAAATTGCATCCTTGAAGTTCTTCATTTCTTGTCCGCTGTTCAAAGTATCCAACCACAAAATTTTCATTAATAACTAAAAATAATTTATCACAAACATTAAACTACAAACCTTGTAGTTAGGGCAGCCCCAGAATTGTTTCCCCTCGTTCTTAACTGTTTTTGCCACTCTCAACACAGCCTCCCCACAATGGCATATTTGGCTTCCAACCAATCCTCTGGATGAACCACCACGAGAGCTCCCCCATGTGCAAGACGAACAACCGTGATTCGAAGACATTGCGAACCCCAAAGCGAGACAACCACTGAGAAGGAAGAAGAACTCGCCAACCGCGAACCACCAACAACCACTGACTTAAGCACAACCCGTAAACAAGAACAACACAAATGAGAAGATCATGAACAACAACACCCACAACTGCTCCGTGTTGGCAATGTACGTGAAGAACTCCAACTCCAGCTGCCCTAACTTTCTTTCTATTCAATTGCACAAAATTAATTACAAACCCTAACTGCTGCCAATTTATCCCCAATTAAATAAACCCAATTTTAAAATCAGCTGCCCTAACACCACGTAAGCACGCACAAAATTGCATGGTGACACCTAACCAATGACTACTACCACATCATCAGCCCATTAACTCCGTTTGCTTATAGTTAACGAAAGGGACTAATTTGACTCACATAATTACAAGTAAGGATCCATTACAATTACTTTTCTAAAGACGGACTAAATTAAGATTTTCGAACCAAACTGGGAACAAAATTGGGTATTAAACCTTAAACTTACGTTAAGTTCATTAGAACAAATTTTGATAATTATTTTAAAAAAAATAAGGCATATTAATTTTTATATATATTAAAAATTAAAATGATTTTAGTTTTTTAAAAGATTAATATGAGTTAAGTCTTTTATCTTTCATGAAAAAATAGATTTTATATTATCCTAAACTTGGAATCATTTTCATTTCTAGATTTTATTAATAAATGAATATAGTCTTCGTTACCAAACAACATTAAATATTTAATGATGTAAAAAATCACATTATTACGTGTGTGTTTTCATATGCTGTCACATAGAAACATACATGAATTTTGGAGTTTGGGATCAAATTGTATTATGAATAAAATCCAATTTTATATCATAATTTATAACTAAAATTATATTTAATCTTTTTAAATTTATAACCGTTTGTAACAATTTTTTTAATTCTTATTTTTAATTATATTTACTTTTACACTGAAAATGTAAAATATTAATCAATATAATCATGATAATAAAAAGTATATTTAATAATTATTTTAGTAGGTAATTTAATTAAGCTATATAGTTATTATTTGATATATATATATATATATATATATATATATATATATATATATATCAAATATGTTTAATTGCTTGGCAAACACAATTTAAAGTTATAAGTATTATGTGCGAAGAGATACACTCACCATTATCACTATAGGACCATTTCATGAAAGATGGTAATGAAGTTGTTGTTATAAGTTGTATTTGTTACGTAAGTTTGTTACATTACATTGTATTTATCTAAGTTATAAGTTATGAGTTCCAAGAATTCTTAATTAATTTTAGACATTACATTATTATGCTTTAAACGCAACAAATGAATAGAATGTTTAAAAAGGTGATATACTATAACAAATATGCTATAGAAAATTTGTTTGTTTGATCAATTGTAACTTATAACTGATTAAAAAAAATTAATTTTTTAAATAATTTATCGTTATATTTGTTGAAATCTTAAAAT
The DNA here is from genome assembly GCF_029865625.1 of Vigna umbellata. NCBI lineage: Eukaryota > Viridiplantae > Streptophyta > Magnoliopsida > Fabales > Fabaceae > Vigna > Vigna umbellata. The sequence continues at coordinate 17,590,085 of NC_142166.1, forward strand.
GAATTATATATATATATATATATATATATATATATATATATATATATATTTCAATATGAGAAGTAATACTTTTTATATCTCTAAATCTAAATTGGTTTTCCAATTAATGTGAAAAGCTGTTCTTAAAAGTTCCTGTTTTCTACCAGTACATTCGCATCACATACTGTCAAAAAAACAAATAAAACATACTTACTGATTTGATAAAAAAAAATATACTTACTTTTACCATATACAGATTATTGCGACTAAAATTCAATTACAAAGTATCAAAATCATGATTTTTTTTATAAAGATATCCATTTTAAATTTGAAAAAAACAATAATTAAGTCTTCCTACTCCTATTAAATATAATTTTTCAATCTTTCTTCCTTCACTCTTTGCCCGCGTCATTCTCAAAATAAACCGTTGATAGTTTAAAATTATTTCAATTATTGGTCATGAAGAAAGTAGGTATTCACATTTTGTGCCAAAACTAACTGTTGCAGCATTAAAAAAGATAGTTAAATATATACGTAATAAATAGTTGTTTGTCCAAAAGAATGAAAAAAGGTGGTAGAAGCTTTTTCATCACTTTATGTGCATTAAGGACTTTGCTTCTTTTATAAACTCCTATGCATGAAAGTTCCTTGTCATGTTACTATTTTGTTCCTTTCTTGCCTCTTACTTTTCCTTCTCCACCATTGATTTTTTGCTTTTATTAGCCTTGCCTTGTGCAACTCTATGAAACTAAAAACATGTGCTAATACTATAAACATTAATTTATTTTTCAACTCTACTGTAGCATAATAATTGCCTATGCAAGTACTTACTTATTATATACAATAATATTCCTATCATGAATCATATTATAATATTATGTATGGTGGATATTAATTAATGTTTTAGGGTGTTGCTCCCTCCACCACCCCAAGTGCTTCTGCACCTCTCCACTATTTTCTTTTATTCCAAAAATATTCTACACCTCCCCACTATTTTCTTTTATTCCAAAAATACCCTACACTTTCCCTCTATCCTCAACAATCTTTCTCTTTCTCTCTCTGCATTAATGGAGCATTCATATGACTTAGATTTAAACTTGTGATATATTGTAAAATATAAAATTCAGAGGAAACTTCAATATCAGTGCTTCTACCACTTCCATTTTATAAACTTAAAAGTTAGATGCAAATACAAAATAATAAACATAATAATATTAATAGTAAATAATATATTATTATTATTATATACTAACTTTATAATGACGAAAGAACTAAATAAATTCAAAATCTTTAACAAATAACTTTTCTTTTATATTTTAAGCATTTAATAATATTTTTATATTATTTATCTAATAAATTAAATACTTTATTCAAGTTATTTGAGTCAAACATGTTGGTAAGTTAAAACATAATATGATGTTAAAAATTATAGATATTAAATGTAAAAAAAAAACTCATATATATAAACATTTTTCTAGAAATTTAGAACAAAATTTTACCATTTATTAAGTAATATGAAGAAAAAAAATATATTGAACAGTGAAAATAAGATTGAATCAAACTTATTTAAGGGAAAATGTAAATAAAATTTTACAATATATCATAAGTTTAAATCTGAGTCATGAGAATGCTCCATTAATGTGGAGAGAAAGAGAAAGATGGTTGAATATAGTGGGAAGGTGTAGGGTATTTTTGGAATAAAAGAAAATAGTAGGGAGATGTAGAGTATTTTTAGAATAAAAAAAATAGTGGGGAGGTGTAGGAGCACTTGGGTGGTGGAGGGAGCAACACCCAATGTTTTATTATTAAAGATTTGTATTTCTATTAAGACATAATCACAACTCAAATCCCTCGTATTTATAATTAACTCTTTATTAAATTTTGTTTATATTGAATATTAAAAAAAATTAAATTATTAATTGAGTTTTTATAATTTAATTATTTTTCATAAACTATGTGATGACTGTTATTTATTTTCATTATTTTATTTATTTGTTTTTGTATATTAAGAAATGAGTTTATGTTGTTAATATAAAATGATATCCTAGTTAATGTAAAATAAAAATGTCTTTTATTTCTTTCATTAAAAATATGTTAGATAATGAGATCATCATATTATCATCTATAAGGAACAAAATATTGTTTCTATCACCACAATTCATATCTCTTCATCATGTTTTCCAATCATAAATATTGATAAGATTGTTTACTATGCCTTCTAATTGCTTTCACAACATCGTTTAGGATTATCAAGAAATTGCTTCCATCACCACCATTGAGGAAATTATTCTTGTTATTTAACATATTTTCAATGAGATCAATATAAATCATTCTTCATTTTAGACTAATCACAATATTATTTTATAATAACAAAAACCTTATAGGATAGACCTAAAACTTAATCAAACCTTTTATTAATTAATAAACTATTTGTAACTATTGTAACTATTGCTAAATCTTTAAGATAAAACAATTATTTTATTGCAAATAAAACCTGACCTCAGGTTATACCATTGGTTCACATTTACCTTGTAAGAATATCAACCGAATTTTTGGCTTTCCTCGAGACACTCACAGTCCTCTCAACTTTAGAAAAAGATAAAGTTATTTAAATTCCATTATTCAATGATCCGATTAAAATTGAGAAATAATCTTTACTATTAGACATGCTTCTTACCATCAATTTCAATTTTAATATTTTAACAATTGTCCTAAGCGCCCAGGTTAGTCTTAAATAGTAGTGCTTCTTTAAAAAGTACAACTTAATAAAGTAACTTTAAAATTGCCTTCATCCTCAAACTTGTCATCATGTGGAAATAAAGCATACAAAATTTCATTTAATGGTAAAACAGAGACTAAGTTCGAAAAACAGGCCTAATAAAAAACTGCATTTTACTTGCATATAATAATAACCCTAATCCTCATCAAAGCCCGCATCATTCATGTCCACGTCGCGATCGTCGTTGTCCTCAGCTTGTGCTTGATCATCAAAGGTTGCAGCAGTGTTAGGCTGCACGTCATTATCCACTGTACCAGTGGGTCCAATCAACTGAGATGGTTCGACCACCTTTTTTTGCATGGAGGCTAGACTGTCATCACTGAAGAATGATGAATATGGTTGAGAAACCTGCAGATGAAAATTGTTTAGTTCGTCATTTTTTTTTGGTGAAAAAATTTCTTGGATCCATAATCTAACCAGGAATGTATTAGCATAGATTCAGGTGAACCAACAAACGAATATTTATGGAGACATTATAGATAAAAGGAACATGTACTAATGGAGAGTGTACTAAAAGGAACATGATCAATTAGGCTCAATTAAAATTCTTAATTCTTATTTTAACGGATCAAATTCATGTGTTGCTACTTATAAATGACCTTACTTTGAATAAACAGTCCCTTTTCTCTGCACTTTCCACTAGCTTGTTCCATTGTTCACTCCTCCTTAATGTTGAGGCAGATCCAACCACCTATATCAACAACACAAAAATGGATCGGTATTCAGGTGTATGGACCAAATGAAATCCATGAACTCATCACATTAACAAAAAAAGACATAGTACCAATACTGCTGACTTTGCTCTAGTGATCCCAACATTCATCCGTCGGATGTCTCCTACAAAACCTATGGCTTTATCTTTGCTTGCCCTGACACATGAAAATATCGCAATGTCCTTTTCCCGTCCCTGAAAGAGAGTAAATTATGATTTATTTCTTCAATTCCTAACATTTTTTAAAACTTTAAATTTATAATTTAATCAAACCAAATTACACAATGAAGGCTCGTCTATGGTGCAGTGCAACAGTTCATAACCAGCTATCTATGCATTCGTAATCTATCTTGCAAATGACAGGTTTATTGTATTCCAGATGGTAAACAATGTAAACCTTATTCAAGTATTTGCATAATTTACTGTTAAATAATTAGCAATAAAAGTCAAAATGAACATGAAGGATATCATACAATAAACACTAAGCTAGTTTACCTGGCAACCATCAACAGTACATATATCCACTACTTTCTCAGCTGACATTCCAAAAATCTCCTCAAAACGTTTTTGGAAGAGCTTGACTTGTTGACTATAGGGTGTTATAATTGCAACTTGGTTACCAGATTTGAGTGCCGGATAGAGTGAAATCAGTTTTTGATACAAGAATAGAACAAAGTCAACTTCCTCAATATTTATCCATGAACCACTCCCAGATGGTCGAGCCTCTTTTCCCTCGTGTATATCAAAGAAGCAGAAGGGGCCAAAGCAGCGGTAATCATGCCATGCCCGTATTGTCCGTGATTTCACCTCATCCCCATCTTGCAATAAGTCTCCATAAAACTCCCCGGAGGGAAAGCTTCTTATCTGTTCGATCATTACATAATAAAACTCATTCAGAAAAATTCACAGGAAATTTCAAAAAGAACAAAGTAATAAAACAGAATATAATGATGAGTTTTCTCCACAGAAAAGTAATAAAAAAGAAAAACAACTCAAGGACCAAATAATAATGATATTAACACAATCCCTTGATGGAACACGATAAAACTGATTAACAGGAACAGGTTATATTCCCTGTTATGTGATGCAATGCAATCAAATCCTAGGGGAAAAACTTCAGGATTTTAGAAGTGTGGTACATGACAGAATTAGAATCGGACCAGAGTAGTATTTGTTAAATATATTATCTTTATTTTTTATTTTTATTAGTTAGTTTGTTATTATTTCTTATTTGTATTTTGGGTTTAACCCATATTTATTCTATTATAAATAGATGACCCTATGTGTGTATTAAACACAAGAGAGTTTTCTGTCTCGCATCAGTCTGGTGTTGCTGTCCACCACCGCCCGCTGCCACCCGCCACAGGCCGTCCACCGCTGAGGATGAGGAGGTCGAAGAAGTTCTCAATGCACATCCTGCAAAAGGATGGGTCACACTCAAGAGAATTGCTACTCCTTATATGATTTCCCTTTTCAAAGATTGAAACTTCCAATTCGAAGACTGAAACTTCCACTTATAAGTTCACCGAGGACAAATATCAAGAATATCTAAGGTTAAAGTCTAATAGCTTGGCACAGTCATCTCAATCTCCAAGTACATCAACAGCCTGCGTTTCTCAATCCATAGAAGGTAAAAATTCAATCTCAGGCAATTCAAATCACATTTCTGGTAATACCTCTAGAAAAACCTCATTTCATAACCCTTGCAAATGGATCTAAAACTTCCTCAAAAGGAGTTAGACATGTTTCCTTGTCTCCCTCCCTCAATCTCAATGCTGTCCTTTTGTCCCTAATTGTCCTTTTAATTTAATTTCCCTAAGCCAGTTGACCAAAATGTTAAATTGTTCAATGAACATTTACAGGAGCGTGGTTCGGGATATCGGTGTTACCCTCCTGAAACTAAGAAGTATTACATGTATGTCAATATTACATTCTGTTAGATGTTAAGATGTGTGTTTCTGTTATTTGGGCTTAGTCTATTCTGTATTAAGGGCATTGGCCCATATCTTACAATATAAATAAACTACCCTATGTGTATGCTAAACACACAAGGGATATTTTCTCCCAATCTTCTCTATTTCTCATATGGTATCTAGAGCACAGGAATAGTTCCAGTCAACTCCACGGTCTCCGGCACCTATCACTGCCGCCGTTGTCGCAGTCGCCGCCGCCGCCGTCGCCGTCGCCGGAGTTCCAGAATCGATCGGCGACCACACCATCGGGATCGTCTCGGCCGGGCGACCACCGTCGTACGAAGATCGCGGCGATCGGACCACGCACGCGCCTCCACGCGCCGCCGCTGCCGCCGCGCGTGCCGGCGCGTCGCCGGAGCTTTCCGCCGCCGATCAGCACCGCCGTGATCGCCTCCTCGCCCTCTTTCTGGATCTGTGGTCGTTGCGTCAATCGGAGCACTTTGAATTTTTAGGGTTTCTCCCTCTCTATGGCGTCTTCCTCGTCTACAAACACCTCTGTTGGTGGCTCATCTTCTGATCCCTCAATATATACCAATTATGTGAATGTACACTTGTCCATTGACAAGTTAGATGGCACAAATTATGCAACATGGGCGTCCGACATCAAACTTTGGTTGAAGAGTCAGGGGTATTTAGATCATCTTACTCAAAATGTGACTACTGCTCCCATAGATGACACTTCCCGCTGGATGAAAATTGATGCTCAGTTATGCATTGTTATAAAGTCCACCATTCACTCCTCACTGAAACAAATGTTTCGATCCTATGAAACATGTTCAGAAGTATGGGCACAAGCGAAGTTGTTATACACCAATGACACTCAGCGTCTTTATGGTGTTTGTCAGGACCTATTAACTGTTATTGGTCCGCGCAATCCTGGTCCCATGGCAGATTATTTGGGTAAAATTCATGCCCTTCTTCATGACTTTAATGATATATTACCTCCTGCTTCCACTCCTGCTGAAGAATTGGAACAACGATCAAAGTTCTTCATGTTGTTGGCATTATACGGACTCTCTGATGATGTTTCTCATGTCCGTGATCAGATTTTGGGTTCTCCTGTCATACCCAACTTTACTTCTACGTGTTCTGCTCTTTTGCGTATACCGAGCAAACCCGTCACTGAAACATCCCCTCATACTGATGATTCCTCTGTTATGGCTGCTCAACGTGATGATCGAAGTCGGTCTCGCAAGCCAAGTAAAGGACGTCCAAAATGTGACCATTGTGGCAAGTTAGGCCACAAGATTGATAAATGTTATGCTCTCCATGGACGTCCTCCTCGACCTGTAGCAATGGCAAATTCTGATCCACCTCCCCGATCACCGTCTGCAGACCATCCTACTTCATCTAATACCATAGACAAACCTGCACTCTTCAACGAATTTCTCAGATGGTATGAGGATCATCAGCACTCTGGTTCCACTACATCTGCATCTGTTGCACGTACAGGTACACCTTTTGTTGGTCTAACTCACTCCCTCGGACCTTGGGTCCTTGACTCAGGCGCCACCGATGACATCACCGGTAACAAGTCTTTGTTTTCTTCCTTGTCATGTCCTGATAATTTACCCTCGGTAACAATGGTTGATGGGTCTAGAGTCTCATCTCATGGTATTGGTATTGTTAATATTTTTCCATCCATATCCATTGATCATGTACTTTATGTCCCTGGGTCTCCCTTCAACTTATTGTCCATTAGTCGTTTAACTCGTACTCTTAATTGTGTTATTTCATTTACTAAAGATTCTGTTTGGTTGCAGGACCGGAGTTCGAAACACATGATTGACACAGGATGTGAGTCTCATGGCCTTTATCATCTCTGTCCTTCTCCACATGTTGGCGTAGTCATGGAGTCACCATCCCTTCTTCATGCTCAGTTCGGTCATCCTAGTCTTGCCAAACTACAACAACTTGTCCCGAGGTTGTCCACATTATCAAGTTTGTCGTGTGAGTCTTGTCAGTTAGGGAAGCATACTCGTAGTTCCTTTCCTCGTAGTGTCTCACAACGGGCGTCGTCTCCCTTTTCATTGGTTCATTCTGACATTTGGGGACCTAGTCGTGTTAAGTCCATTTTAGGTTTTCAGTATTTTGTTACTTTTATTGATGACTATTCCAGATGTACTTGGTTGTTGTTAATGAAGAATCGTTCTGAGTTGTTTTCTATTTTCCAATCTTTTTTCAATGAAATAAAAACACAGTTTGGGGTTTCTATTCGAAATTTACGTAGTGATAATGGCCGTGAATACCTTTCTCAACAGTTTAAACAGTTTATGGCTTCTCATGGCATTCTTCACCAAACCTCATGTGCTTATACCCCTCAACAAAATGGGGTGGCTGAGCGCAAGAATAGACACCTTATTGAAACAACTCGTACACTTCTGATACATGGTCAAGTACCCTCACGTTTTTGGGGTGATGCAGTTCTCACAGCATGTTATATCTTATCAACTGCATGCCATCTTCCGTCCTAGATAACAAAATCCCGCATTCTATCTTATTTCCTCATGACCCTCTACATCCATTACCTCTTCGAGTTTTTGGGTCTACATGTTTTGTTCATGATTTTAGTCCTGGTCTTGATAAGTTATCTCCTAGGTCTCACAAATGTGTCTTCTTAGGATTTCCACGATCACAAAAGGGCTATAAGTGTTTTTCCCCTTCTCTCAATCGTCATTTTATCTCTGCTGATGTCACTTTTGATGAGTCTTCTTTTTACTTTTCACATCTATCTTCTAGTTCTGTACCTCTCCCTGTTACTGTTGATATTCCTCTTATCTGTGATCCTCCTGGTGATACTCCACCCCTTTTGTCTTCTCCTTCTTTAGACTCTCATTCACCACAGGCTCATCCTTCACCTCCACCACTCCAGGTTTATAGTCGCCGTAATTGTCTCCCTCATGACTCACTTCCGGTGCCGCCTCATGTGTCTCCTTCGGCTCTAGCAACTGAGTCTGACTTGCCTATTGCCCTCCGTAAAGGTATACGCTCTACCCGTAACCCTTCCCCCCATTATACTGTTCTTAATTACCACAGATTATCTCCATCTTTTTATACTTGTCTCTCATCCATTTCTTCTGTGTCAATTCCCAAATCTGTGGGTGATGCCTTAACTCATCCTGGTTGGCGTCAAGCTATGATGGATGAATTAAGTGCCTTACAGGAAAGTGGAACTTGGGAGCTTGTCCAATTACCATCTGGAAAGTCTGTTGTTGGTTGCAGGTGGGTGTATGCTATCAAGGTTGGTCCTGATGGTACAATTGATGGTCTGAAAGCTCGACTGGTTGCCAAAGGCTACACACAGATTTTTGGTTTGCATTATGGTGATACTTTTTCTCCAGTGGCAAAAATGACCTCTATTCGCCTATTCATTGCCATGGCCGCTCTTCGACAATGGCCTCTTTACCAACTTGATGTCAAAAATGCTTTCCTCAATGGTGATTTGCATGAAGAAATTTATATGGAGCAACCGCCTGACTTTGTTGCTCAGGGGGAGTCATCTGGATTGGTATGTCGTCTTCGCAAATCCTTATATGGCCTAAAACAGTCTCCTCGGGTCTGGTTTGGTAAATTCAGTTGTGTTGTTCAACAATTTGGTATGTCTCGCAGTGAAGCGGATCATTCAGTGTTCTATCGCCACTCGAGTGCGGGATATATCTACTTAATAGTGTATGTCGATGATATTGTTCTCACAGGAAGCGACTATCTTGGCATCTCTCAGATGAAACAACACCTTTGTCATCATTTTCAAACCAAAGATCTTGGCAAACTTCGGTACTTTTTGGGTATTGAAGTAGCACAATCCAGTGATGGTATTGTCATATCTCAGAGGAAGTATGCGTTAGACATCTTGGAGGAAACAGGGTTAATAAACTGTAAATCTGTTGAGACACCTATGGACCCTAACATCAAACTCCTACCAAATCAGGGGGAGCCTTTCTCAGATCCTGAACGGTACAGAAGACTAGTTGGTAAATTAAACTATCTTACTGTTACGCGTCCTGACATTTCCTTCGCAGTTAGTGTGGTGAGTCAATTTCTAAACTCCCCATGTGAAGACCATTGAGATGCAGTTGTTCGCATACTGAAGGATATTAAAAGATCACCTGGAAAAGGTTTGCTATATGGCCCTAACAGCGATACAAAAATCGTTTGTTATTCAGATGCTGATTGGGCTGGTTCCCCTTCTGATAGGAGGTCTACTTCTGGATATTGTGTCTCTATTGGTAGCAACCTGATATCTTGGAAAAGTAAGAAGCAAAGTGTTGTGGCAAGGTCCAGTGCAGAAGCAGAATATAGAGCTATGGCATCAGGTACTTGCGAGCTTGTGTGGCTTAAACAATTGTTGAGTGAATTGAAATTTGGAGATGTCACTCACATGATACTTATATGTGATAATCAAGCTGCTCTCCATATTAGCTCTAACCCTGTCTTCCATGAGAGAACCAAACACATTGAAGTTGATTGCCATTTCATTCGAGAAAAAATCATATCCGGAGATATCAAGACTGAGTTTGTTAATTCAAGCAACCAGTTGGCAGACATATTCACTAAGTCCTTACGAGGACCTAGAATTGATTATCTTTGTAACAAGCTTGGAACACATGATTTATATGTTCCAGCTTGAGGGGGAGTGTTAGATGTTAAGATGTGTGTTTCTGTTATTTGAGCTTAGTCTATTCTGTATTAAGGGCATTGGCCCATATCTTACAATATAAATAAACTACCCTATGTGTATGCTAAACACACAAGAGATATTTTCTCCCAATCTTCTCTATTTCTCATACATTCTTTGAACAGACTCCTTACTTCTCTCCATCTGTTCAGGATGTTTCTATCCTCCAGCAGGTCCTTCCTATTCCAATGGCCGAGTCAAATAGCTCACCCGTCTCTGTCATTCCAAGTCTTGATCCCAATCCTCCTACACCCGTTTCTCCAATACTGAGATCATCCCACACAGGGCCCCAATGAATAGTCCACCTCCCCAAGACAATGGTGAATCTCCTACTTCAGATTCTTCTCCCTGGTCACCTTCTCCCACACCTCTTGGTGAAAATGATTAAGCATGGCCTATTGCCCTCAGAAAAGATACTCGTTCTACTCGAAACCCTCATCCTATTTATAATTTTCTTAGCTATCATTGATTGTCGCCCTCCTATTTTTCTCTTTTATCCTCAGTGTCTTCTGTTGTTATACCCAAGAATGTGAAAGAAGCACTTGATCATCCTGGATGGCGACAAGCTATGATTGTAGAAATGCAGCTCTTGACCACAATAATACTTGGGAGCTGGTGCCACTTACCCAGGACAAAAAGGTGGTTGGTTGCCGATGGGTGTATCCAGTTAAAGTCGGCCCTAATGGTAAAATTGATCGGCTCAAGCCCGACTTATTGCAAAGGGTTACACTCAGGTTTATGGTCTTGATTATTGTGACACTTTTTCTCCTGTTGTCAAGATGACTACTATTTGCCTCTTCTTTGCCATGGCAATCATTCGTCATTGGCCACTTCATCAATTAGATATCAAGAATGTTGTCCTACATGGTGATCTTGAGGAAAAGGTTTATATGAAGCAACCTCCTGGATTTGTTGATCAGGGGAGTCTAGTATGGTATGCAAATTGCATCGATCTCTATATGGACTCAAACAATCACCTAGTGCTTGGTTTTGGAAAGTTTACCTCCATTGTTCAAAAATTTGGGCTAAAACATAGTGAAATAGACTATTCGGTTTTTTACTGTCATTCTTCTCTTGGGAAATGTGTTTACTTAATAGTATATGTTGATGATATTGTCATTATAGGAAATGATGTTGGAATATCTCAACTGAATGAGTACTTGTGTAGACATTTTCAAACCAAGGATCTTGGAAGTCTCAAATACTTCTTAGGCATTGAAGTAACACAATCAAAAGATGGAATTGTAATTTCCCAAAGGAAGTATGCTCTTGATATATTACAAGAAAAAGACATGATTGATTGCAAACTGGTAGACAGCCCCATGGACCCAAACCAGAAATTAAGGACGAAAGGTGAATTATTCTTCGATCCAGAGAGGTGTAGGAGGCTGGTTGGAAAACTGATTTACCTTACTATTACAAGGTTAGATCTATCCTTTGCAGTTGGAATGGTTAGTCAATTCATGCAGGTTCCTTGTTTAGACAATTGGAATGCTCTCATTCGCATTCTAAGGTATATCAAAAAGGCTCTTGGGCAAGGATTGTTATATGAAGATAAAGGAAGCATTCAAGTCTTTGGGTATTGTGATGCAGATTGGGAAGGTTCGCCTATTGATAGACAGTCTACTATAGGATATTGTGTTTTTCTGGGAGAAAACATTATTTCATGGAAAAGTAAGAGAATGTAATGGCACGATCAATAGCTGAAGCCGAGTATAGGGCGATGGCGTCACTCACATGTGAACTTATATGGGTGAAATAATTCCTTTAAGAGCTTAACTTCTATGACATCCATACTATGAAGATGCATTGTGAACTTATATGGGTGAATCAATCTGCTCTCCAAATTGCATCAAATCCAGTGTTGCACGAGAGGACTAAACATATAGAAATTGATTGTCCTTTCGTTTGTGAAAAGTTGTTGACTAAAGAAATAAGTACTGAGTTTGTTGTGTCAAACGATCAACTTGCAGATGTGTTGACCAAGTCATTAAGGGGTCTTGGATTGAGTTTATTTGTTCCAAGCTTGGTACATACAATTTGTGTGCTCGAGCTTGAGGGAAACTTGCAGATGTGTTGACCAAGTCATTAAGGGGTCCTTGGATTGAGTTTATTTGTTCCAAGATTGGTACATATGTGCTCGAGCTTGAGGGAGAGTGTTAAATATATTATCTTTATCTTTTATCTTTATTAGTTAGTTTGTTATTATTTCTTATTTGTATTTTGAGTTTAGCCCATATTTATTCTATTATAAATAGATGACCCTATGTGTATATTGAACACAAGGGAGTTTTCACTATATTCAACTGTATTTATATTGAAATGAGGCAAAAAATAAAGGATAATCGTCTATTAAAAATGTGCTTCTCCCTCCAGCACAATTCTTGCATCTCCACTTTCTGCCAGCTGCCCTACTTTTCTCTTTCAGCTGGTGCCACTTGATTCCTTTTACACTCATACACAAGCAGGCCTAATTTATGAGGCATATTTGTCCCTTCTTCTATTCCCCCGAGCCCCTCATTTTCCATATATACCTTCGTTGTGGGCCTATTAGTAACGTGGAATATATCAAGATCAAATGCTACGAAAAATAGTTTAGGAACAGTAGAAGTGTAGCCTGGAATATTCTCAAGATATTCCATTGTAAGTCTTCAATTTAAAATAACCTGTACTGTTTCTCATTTATATTCTTCAATCTAAAATATTGCCTCGCTCAGTTTTTTGATTACGCATCATTAAATGTCATTCCTTCAAAACCATAATTCTACTGCACTTAAATTTTGATAAAAAAACCCACCACTATAATACCACTTAAGCAACAGAGCCAACATGGCCCCGGTATTTCCCCAGCATATGAGGCAATTCTTAGGTCTGAACCAATTGAACTCATTTGGCCACACGAAGACCACGTTAGAGAAATTAATTTTTCAAGATTCTGCTTAACATGTATTAGAAATGAATTATGGCCTAAGTAAACTCCAAAATCTAATTCAAAGGGGGAAAGATTGCCCACACCTTACGAGCAGTATTTTAGTCATATTCTTAGCTAATACAGAACATGTTAACAGTATGCACCAACCTCAGGATGCATTCGATATTGGGTCTTCAACATTTTAACCGGATAACCAGCCTCCATCAATCTTTCAAATAAGCTTGTGCCATATCTTAATTCATGAAACAATAAAGCCAAAAACTCATGTGTTAGAAAAAAATGGTTTAATGTATTAAAATCATAATCACCACAAAACTAATTGTTTACCCGTGATTCTTAGCAATGTCCGAAATTACAGTTGCTGGAAGTTGAGCTGGATCACCAACCTTTAAAAATGTTGCAACAAAATGTAGCCTCAATAAGGACAACACTAGTCAAAATTACTTAAAAAGTCTGTAACCCAACAAGCTTTTAAAAGGGTTCAACAATTGTATAAAATATTTCCACTGTCCAGGCCTTTGTCTAACCATTAATAATTAATAGACAAGAATTATCAATCCCATTGCTGTATACCATTTCACATTGTTTTGATTAAGAGTTAATATGAATAATGGATTTTCTTTCTTCGCACATGCTGTCAAAATGCATTTTTTTCCTCAATTTATATTTTATACATGATATAGAATATTGTTCACACATATATTACGATAAGTAAAAAGTAAAATCATGTACGTTCCTGTAATGCAAGGATAAGCGATGTAAAGTACCAGAAAAACTTTTTTGCATTGATTGGCTAAAGGAACAAGAGTTGCAGGCTCCACCTGTCATAAAGAGTTGAAATAAAATAAGCAACAACGTTTTAGATCTGCTCATTACAAAAATAAGTTATACAGCCTGAAACTACATAATAATAAACCTTTTCAACTTTCCAAGATTGCCCATTTCATTGCAACTTAGGAAAAAAGATTAAAGTTATTAGTCTAGTTTAGTAAATAAATACGGTTCCTAAAGAATCTTGTTACGAAGTTCCTCCTTGTGCATTTGGTTCTACTTGTTTCATGTATGATATTTCTCCAAGATAAATTTATCTTGCTCATCGAATTCTCTTCTTGGGTGTTCTTGACTTGGGAGACCACATTTACTCCATGACAAGTATCCAAGTACTTGGGAAACCTACTTTCAAAAGAACCAAACAGTTAAATACTCCACCAAGTCGTACTGCTCAATGTGAGACATAGGCACCATATACTACCCAAGTTCCTATAAAGCGCCATTCCTGAGAGTTGACATCTTGATGACTTTATCTGTATGACACTTAACTCAGTGACACTTCATTCAACTCCTGTATCGGTCAGGGCTCCTAGTAGTCAGAATTTTGTGTAGGTAACCCTTTTTGAGACACCAAGAACTAGGTCTGATGCCAATTGACAAGTACCTAAGAATTTGAGTAACTCAACTCTCAAAAGTCAGCCATCAAATGGGCAAAAGCAAACACTTGAATACTTCCCCATGCATCCCATATTGCAGCTTGATGTGGGACTTAGGCGCCCATAACACCCAAGTTCCTATTGCTCGCCTACAAATTGATTCTTCAGTTCCTTTAATGTTGCATTTTTCAAGGAAATCCCTTTCTTCACTACCCAACAGAAACCAAATTCAAAATGCTACCACTGCCTTATCTAGGAATCCTATCTTTTATCCTCAACTTTTGAATTCTCAAATATCAACAACCTATTCCCAACCACAGCAGCTCTCTCCTTTGACACTCAGTGTCATCCCTATATAGTGATTAATCCCCTGCCTTAGAGGTCTTCAACTATCCTAGTCCCATCGTAATCTTCCACTAGCTTAACTACTGTGGTTTGTAATTGTATTAATTCTACCTTTAATCTCCACCCCTTTTATAATTATTAGATAACTTCGTCAAACTACCATTTTTTTGAAATTTACTTTTGTGATTCGGTGGATCCCTTGTACTCGAAATACATTTTAGTTTTGCTCTTTTATAAAAATAAATAAGCCAAGTGTTACACCAAAATGAGCATGTTTTAGCTTGCTGGAGGATGAGTTATGATACAAGTAGAACCCCAAGAACAAGGAAAATTCTTCAGAACACTGTCCCACTGAAAAGCTTCGCTAAAGAAAAAGAGGCCCGCTCAAGTGACAAAGACTTTTAGGGATTTCAGATATACTTTAGACTTAGTCCTCAGTAGCTTATTTACTCCAAGAGGAAAAAAAAATTTGTACTCCAGCCAAAAAATATTTGAAAACTCATTATAATCTAAAGGTATTTCTATCTATATAATCTAAAATTATTTCTATTTTTTACCTCAGCTTAAGCTTTCCTGATAGTTGGTTCATGGGATATTATCAGTCTCTATGACCATAAGGTCTAGAGTTCAATCCTTTCCTCCCCTATTATTTTCTAATGAAAAGTTATACTCTAGCACAAAACAGCTGGGTCTTTGCGTTATTCACAGCTCAAGCCAAAAGGACTCCGGTGTGGGTAAGTAAGAGATACTAAGATTTAAAACATAAAATCATTTTTATGTCTTCACATGATAGCTTAAGTTTCAGGGATTATTGGTTCATGAAGGTTATTCCATCTTCATACTACAATTAAAAATAAATAAAAATTAGTTGCTGGAATATTTTGAGGTACCCCAGCAACTTAAGATCAAACTTTGTCAAGTTAGTTTATATTATAAGCAATATTAAAAGTGACTCAGCAACTAAGAGGATTTGACACTTACAGCCTGTGCTGCTTCATCTATAATCACAACATCAAATCCACGATTTAGTTTACTGAAAACATGGGAACCACTAAAGCTGAGAGTTGAGAAGACCTGCCAAGAAGACAGAAAATACTATGAAAATCAGATTGCTTTTGCTTATGCATTCAACATAAAGTGTGGGAATACATACAATAGTGGCATCGTCTAAAATTGCAGCTCGGATACTGTCATCATTACATCCTGCAGTACTCTGCTTATTGGTGGATGATTTATTGGCACTAGAACGTTTTTGTTTCATCTGCATATAAAAGTTTCAACCTTTAAATTCAACCCAATTACATTTGAAGTGTGTTAATAATACAGATTTTTTTGTAATAGAAACAGCAATCCTGTAAGTAATGCTTAGACTACCACTTCAATAGTTAAAATACTGTCGCAATTGCCAGGGTGTGAACCAAATACAATAAATATCTATTATGCTCAAAATTTATTTTCTTTAAGAACATCATTCCAAAAAAGGTGTATAAAATGATCACCATATCGTCAGTGGTTGGTACACATCATAAATAAAGCCACGACAGATGAACATGTTTTGGGCTTGAAATCTAGATACAAACGTGTTTTCAGTTAATAACATCATATGACTAGATGACCCAATTATAAGATATATGAAGCCTGAACATGAAGGTAAATCATTTCATTGATCAGAGATCCTTCCCCACAAATGATGTAAAGTTTCAGTCCTAGTGCAGAGTGATGAAGCTTCATTATCTTCAAGTGCCAATAAACCTTAGGCATAGTTCTCAATGTCGAGCAACCATACATTGCATGGATATCTATTGATCAAAAGCATTAAGAATAATGCACGTTTGTCAATATTAAATTTAGCATATTATCGATCCTTTTGTGCACAAAGACAAACTACCTGCTTTTCAGAGATCTAGGCCATCAAATCATAAATGGCATTATGCAAACAAGGTTCCAGAATATGGAAAAAGAGGAGGAGGTTCTATTAGACTTCTCTTTTCCATTGCAGTTATTCACTTTGGACTCTGTTACAACTTGACATAAAAAATGTCACATGGTGATTTTGAAGTCTACATGGGGCATACTCTTGGATTTGTTGCTTAGGAAAAGTCATCTAATATGTATGTGTCTACACAAGTCCTTATGTGGTTTCAAGCAATCACTATGCGCATGGTTTGGTCATATGTCAGAAAATTTACTTTCGACAATCTAGAAATGTTACGCCTGTGGACACAACAAAGGATTTAGGTATCAAACCTGTACCCAACTAAGGAGAGCCATATTCTGATCCTCAGTACAAATGGTCAGTTGGTATGCTAAATTACCTACTGTGACTTCTCCAGGTATTGCTTTTACAATGATCTTAGTAAGTCAAATTTTAAACTCTCCTTGTCAAGACAATTGAGATGTGATAGGATTCTTGGCAGCAACAACCCTGAACCCACACAGATACACACTTCAACAAACCCACAACACGTAGTACAAACCAAAGAACCAAACTGTTTTATTATTCTGGTAACAAAGACTTATGTTCGTAAGCAACCAAGGGAGCAATCATCTCTTCACCCAGGATGTAATAATCCTGTCACTACAACAATAAACCCAAAACTGTCCCCCTAAGACACACCTCCCCCCTATATAACCAACCCTTCTCACCTAACAACCAACCGTCTAACCAACTAACAACCTCCCTCACCCTATGTCCTGTTTTTTATCTCTTTTTTCCTAACATAAACTGTAAAGGTCCTATCAAGATGTGATCATACGGATCCTAAAGTATATTAAGAAGCCTCGTGGCAAGCCCTCATTTTGAAGATATATGAAATACTCAAATTGTTGGGTATCCTGACACCAATTAGGCAGGGTCACCAAGTGACAATTCAGGGTATTGTGTTCTTATTGAAATGATTTAACATGTGGAAAAGTGAGAAACAAAATTTTTTTGATAAATCTGCAGAAGCACATTACATGTCAATGACATTAGTCCCTTGTGAGCTTATATTAGAATAAAGTTCTGAAATGCACCTTATATGTGTAGACTTGGTAGCAAGACACATTGCCTCTAATACTATCTTTCACAATAGAACAAACATATTGAGACAAATTGTCGTCTCATAAGAGAAGAATTAGAGTCTTAAGACATCACCATTAGGTTTGTCAATTCTAGTGAACAATTAGTCAACATATTTACCAAGTTTCTTAGAGGCCAAGTATATTTGCAAAAAGCTAAGCATATATGATTATATGCTCCAACTTGGAGGGGAATGTTATCATTATAGAAATAAGGCACAAATCCTATATAATCAAACATATATAGATTATATATATACATATTATTGGAAACCTTTTTATTTATTCAGATATCATATCTTTATTATTAGAGGATGTAAAATCTTTTATTTATTGTAATGATTCTTTTTTCTCAATATAAATAAAATATCTAGGTTGTATTAGAAACACACAGTTTCACTTCAATCTCAATCTTTCCTATAGTTTAATAGGAAGGATGATTAGAAGCTAAAGTAATCTAAAAAGAAGCCAAGTATAACCTACTTCACAGGTTCTAGTAACACATTCACCAGCATAATTAACTTTATAGAATCATTGTTTTGATAGGAACACATTTTGGAGCCTCTTCATCTAACTTCATATCACTCATTATATCAAGACTCTTCATTCATTTCAGGAGAATGTTAGCATCCCCTTAGGGTTGAATATTAAGTGGTGGTAAGTTTTTATTGAAAAAGAAAAAAATCATTGCATTTTATAGTTTTGAACTACAAATGTTTTCTTCATCAATAAAAACTTACCTGTTAGGTTCTTTATCCAAGAACCTAGGAAAAACTCACTCCTTACTCTTCAAACACACACTCCGACAAAGAAATGCTTCTTTTATTCACTTTCAATCAACAGAAAGAATACAGAGAGCTTAACCTCTCCCCCTCAGGACAATGAGTCCTGATCAACAATTCAATAAGGCCAAAAAAGATCCCTCCCCCAACTAATCACAACTATTTATACAAGTTCAAAAGCTTTTCCCCGCTCCCCCTAACTGCCCAAACAGTTAGACCTTCTAACTATGTTTCTTTCTTCTCTCATAGACTAATAACGGTCTAACATTACCACTTTTAGATGCACAAATCAGTCAGTCCCAAGCAATGATGTTAATAAAACCGTTAAATTAATAACTAAGTTCCCCTCCAGACCTGCTGAGGCATAATCATGGCATTATAACAAAAGTTTACAATAGTGATATGAAAGATTATATAATGATGGTGGCAGCATAGCTAATTGAAACACATTTGGTCTAATATTCCACGTACAAGTTCATCCAGGGAAACAGCCTTGACAGAATGATGTGCTTTGAGACCAATCCGAACAATTTTAGGGCAATAAACACGGTCATTTTCATCATGTACACCTAAGAACATCCATGAATAAAAATAAATATGCAATCATGATAATATAGAATACAGAATTCTTAAAATAAAAGACTGGCCACACAACCAAGATAGCAATGACACCTCGCTAGTCAATGTGTCCTAGTTGAAATCTTAACCCCCCCACCCCATTAAAAACACAACCAAGAGGGTCAAAATCATGGCGAGGGAATGAATGCAAAAAGAAAAATTCTTTTTCCCAAACAAATGCATTGAAGAAACTTAATACCTCCATTGAGAACCCTCAACACAATCTCATCAAGGGCAGAGTTTGATGGGGCGCAAACTAACACTCTTCCATGGTACTTACGACTTGAAATTACAGCTTCAGGTTTCTGATAAAACCCATCATTAGAGATGTTATTTTGCAAGATCAACAATTTTAACCAATGAAAGGAGTACTTACTAGTTCATTTCCAGTAGTTGGGTAAAAGCCATCATCACCGTCTTTTGGCATCAGACTATCCCTAGGATTAATACTACTAAGCCATGGAGAAGCTAGTCGCCAATGTCTTTGTCTGTCATGGGAAAAGGGAAAAGAAAATAAAATCTTCTAGCATGATGGAATATGAAAAGTGCATTCTGCTAACAATTGAATAAATAAGATGGAGAAATATCAGTGTATTCAACATAAACTGTTGTGCTTTTGATTGATGTATATATAAAGGTTACAAAAAGAGGCAACACAAGCTTGGTATGTATATATAAAAGAAATAATAAAATAACATTACATTTCAACACTAACAATGCTAGTATAAAACCCATTTGCGGTTTATTTTAATTGACCTTGGGACAGAAGTGGTCACCATCCCAAGGTAATTTTGCAAGATATGTACTTTGAAACCAAATATTACGAGGCTCTTGTTGAACATCATCTAACCCAACTAAATTATTCTTGAATTCTACAAAAAAGGGTAAAAGAGCGAGCCAACATGCAAGAGATACTATAGAGGTTAAAATCAACTTTATCAGTTTGGAAGGGTACTCTGCTATGGACCTGCATTCATAAAATCAGCTAAATAAACTGACTTATGTGACTAATACTCCAATCATCTAGAATTGTACTTTAATTAAAATAACTTCTTGAAAACATCCTCAAGAATATTCTAATCAAAATACTTTATTTGGACCTTGGAGAATTCTAAAGTACAGTTAAGCCAATAGGTTCTTTCTCTCTTATCATACTCCAACAACACAAATATCAAATAAGTAATCATCCAGATCACTTACTTCTATAAGCCAAAGTCAAAAAACTGTCATAAGCTTTAAACAATTTTCCCAGCTTCTTACGATGTTGATATAAAATTAAACCATCTAAAGTGAAAGAGAAACCAAGGAAAAGTGCATTAACTTGAATTACAGCTATTTTCTTTATGATATAATACAAAAATCAAATTTTACCCTTATTGTTGCACTTCTACTTGATTCACAACATTTGTTTATGAACTACTTGAAGGTAGGCATGGCAAGAGAGCAAACATGCATAACACAAAGCAAGAAGAGACTAATAATGAACATAACAGATAAGGATTTCAAAAGATGGCAGATATAGGGAATTAAAAGAAATATTATGTCAGAATCACTGGAAATAACCAACATCGGTGGCAAGAAGTTTTCTTAACCAAGTAAAGCCTAAATATTTTCAAAGCAAATCTTACTTCTCCTCAATAGTTAATTGTGGTCTTTGCCTTAGCTCATAGGTCCTGCTTTCAAAAGAAAATATCAATAAGCATATGTATGAATAAAGAGCAAGAAAGATTAAGCATAAATATGACCATAAGTTGCTTGGTAGAAGCAAAATTTGCTTCAAAATCTCACTTCTACCAGGCACACTCCTAACACAATGCTTTGCTGAAGACAACAATTGAAACAAAAAACTGAATTTTTAGAAATAGAAGACTGCAGACATATACTAAATATTATGCTTACTTAGAATGCACTCTTGTAGGAGTTGCATGCAAAATGGTACTTAGAATCCCAAGTATGGTCTGAGTCTTCCCAGTCCCTGGGGGCCCCTGAAAGGAGTTGGTTAGGCTCGATTACAATTTTTTGTATTATAAAAAAGTACTACATTACATTGATAAAAACCCAAATGTCTCAGGTATTTTGCAAGAGGATAGTTGAACAAATAAGATTGATAGAAAAACTGTTAGGTTTCTGGATTAAAAGGAACCTAAAACGTTTAGTTCTACACCCAAAGACACCAGTGTTATCAACACCCAGCACTGGAAACGTATCTATTATTCCAACGTAAGCAGAGTACAAGAAAACAACCAAGGGAAAATGCTTCCCTTCACACAGGTTGCAACTAGTCCTGTCCAGCCTCTCAAACTAATAAAAAACGTCCCTTCTAAAAGACACAACCACACCTATATATATAGTCTTCCCATTAAGGAGACTATAGCAGCCCAAACCACCTGGACAGCCCAGACCACCTGGACAGCCCAGACCACCTGGACAGCCCAGACCACCTGTAGCAAACTATGTTTTATTTTTAACAACTTTCCTCCTAACATAAACATTCATAATCCTATCATTACACGCTACGGCCTGAACAACCTTGTCCTCAAGGTTCAAATCTGGAAAGTGAACCCATATGGTCGCCACATCCTCCCATGTTGCTGCCTCTGGTCCCCCTTCTTGCTATTCAATGAGAACTTACTATTTCAAATTGGCAGTTCTTTGAAATAAATTTCTCCAATTCCCGAATATAACAAACAAGTCTTTTCAGAAAAATAATTCAGCATAACTGATAAACATAACACCAAGCATAGCCTAACAGAAAAGGGAAATATGAAAAACCATTAAAAGAATTTTAGAAGAGAAAAAACCAAATAGAGACCTACCTGTATCAGGACAAAGGCTTTTGATGATAGACCAGCCTGGAACAGAAATAAAATGTTAAAATGGAATGAATAAAGGTTACAAGAGGTTTACATCTTATTAAGGAATGAAAACTTCTAATCAATCTTCACTTTCTTTTTTCTCCTCTTTGTTGTTTGACTTGTAACTTATTATGATGGCATATGTTGCAGTGTAGATTTTTCTAACAATTGTGCATGCTTGAATATGCTTTAAACTAAAGGGATAAAATGGTTTTCTTTCCAAGCTAAACTATTATGCTTCACCTTACAAAAGCTAGCTTTGAGAAAGGAGAATTTTTCAGCCAGTATAAATGTAACATAGCTTTTAAGTTTTTTAAAAGATCTTTCAAAAGGGTTCATCAACAAAAGCACATTATCTTCCAAAAGAGTGATAAGAATTTTATTGGACCAAAGAAAATAATAAAGGAGAAAGAATTTATAAAGATGGGGAGATAAATGCGTGATTTAAGTTTATTGTTTCAGTTCATTTGAAATTAGATATTAGGTAGTTTGTTTTGAATGCCTTTTGCTCCCACATTTCTTTTTCTGACTCCTATATCAAAACCAAAAGAAATTAAGATGAGATTGAAATTGGAAAAACCCAAGCCTTTAACAAGTATAGAAGAAAAGAAACGTGGAAAACAAGGAGCATTTTCAAATTGAAAAAACTTGGTGACAAAAAAGTAAAATATAACTCTGAATGATATGCTATGCATCATAATACGTTTGAGTATTATATCCTTTAACTAAATGTGAAATCCAAACTTGCAAATATGCCCCCCTCTTGTCATAATCAAGCATTTATTCTTTCCAAACTATATATCAGTAACAAAAAAAGAGAAAAAGCAAATTGGATTGCTTAAAAGAAGAAAGACAAAAAAAAAACCTGAGTTGATGAACAAGTTCTAGTTTTATTTACTTTATTGAACTTCTAAAATAAAAAAACTTACTGTAATGGCCTCACGCTGGTACTGATTAAAACTATTTTCAACATATTCCCTCAACGGTGTTGGGATTTTCCATCCATCGACTTTTGTGCCAAAATCTTCTCCAACTGCACTTAATATTAAATCCTTGTGCGGGAGACAGCCTAAAGTTCGAATAGCTAAATATTCCCGAGCAATAGTAGATAAGCTGCATTGCTGCATGATTTTCACATTGGATCAACGGCAAAGCTAATTTAAAAGAAAATGCCTTTTGTTAAGAAAAAAAATTCTGAAAACCTTTATATTTCTATTATAAATTAATAATACAATTAATCAAGGAAGGCAGCCTCCACATAAGAAACACACACAATATTGATATCACTAGAAGTACATGATAGAATAGGTTACCTTCCTAAAATATAACTGTCTTTCTGTCTCGCATATATAAGATCGCATGTTAAACAGCCTAGGGCAAGATTTTACATCATCTGTATTATATTTTAAGAACTCCCCAGCAAGATAGAGTCTAACTCGAACAAGTGGGGTATGAAAATATTTCCAGACATGTTCCACCAAAGCAAATGCATAAAAAGTAGGTAATATTTTTCCATCTGCAAACTGCAGAGACAAATACAGATAGGAATCAATTCAAATTCGAATAGGCAAAAAATTCAAAGCCCAAAACACATAACTTCTCATCACTGGTAGTACCTTATCTCTGGAAAGTAGCAAAAGATCATTCTGTGATATTGATTCTCCCTCATTAATTTCACATGGAAATTCTATAAAATGAAAATCATCTTCTTCACTCCAACATTTTACCACCCCCAATTTCCAATCAGTCACTGGTCAGGCAAACAAAAAAAAAATCTTAAGCAAAAAGACCCTTCAAACTTTTATTTTGGTCCCTAGGGTATCTCAGTAGAGTGCTAGAGACTAATTCAAAGATTTATGAAGTCTCTCGTAGCCGGCAGCTAAAAAGACTAATCCAAAACTCTATTTAAAGGGCAAGTCTCTCTTAATAGATATTCTCTATTAACACAGACTCAGAATCGGACCTTTGATTATGTGCTTACTAAGTAGATTTATTTGTCAACCATACCTCGCTACATTGACCCTTCTAACTTTAAAACATGAAAAGCAAACCAATTATTATTTAAATTGAAGTAAGAAAGGAAGAACCGCATCTTAGACAGGGCTTTAACAGTCCTCTGACAAGTGCTACAAAGTCAGTCACTCCCACCCAATTAATAAGAATAGTATAGAACGGGCTAAAGACCTTAGACAAAGGCTGTTAACAACTGTGCTACATAGCTACTGCAAGAATAATAATCTTTTCAAAAAACAAAAAAATAGTTGAAATTAAAGATACCCTCTTCTTCCTCTTTCTCCTTAGTGATCTGGGATTTGGCTTCTTCAAAGATGAGCGGTTCGTAGGTTGCAATATAGTCATCGACATCTGTATACCGGTTCTTCACCTTCATGAGTGACGACTCCGCAGTCCCTTTTTTCTGCTCCTGAAAATACCAACTTCCAAAAGACATTACGAAAGCAAATTAAAAAGAAAAAAACACAGAAACAAAGAAAAATAGTAAGGAATAAAGTGTATTGCCTTAGATTCCTTGAGAGCAACGTAGTCCCAACTAAGAATAATCTTGTAGAAGCGGCAGATTACGGATTCTTCCTGAGTCTATGCAAAATAGTCCCAACCTCAGTAAGAATTAAAAAGGTACACAATAAACTATGCAAAATATCAATACCTGCAGCTCCTTCTTCATTGCCATATCCATGTAGATTTTCTCTAGTTGGCTGAGTCTATCTTTTCTTGCTTCCAACTCTTTATAAGACCGATCTGTTTTCCTGTATAACCAAAGTAACTTATTATCAAGCTGATATGGTAGTAGAAGTAAAACAAAGAGAAAAAGGGGAAGTAACTGTAGTAGTACTGCAGACAAGTAGCAATATCTTAAGAAATTGGAAATTGAGCTTAATCCAACATCACAAATCCAGTTTGATAAAATGGAAATTACACCCATACATATATATATATATATATATATATATATATATATATATATATATGATAATTTGGTCATATCTCTAGTTGATAAAAGATCTTTAATACATTTAAAAGAACTCGTGACCTGATTTACAACCTATTTGACTCAACACAAACAATTTAATATAGCCAAATAAGAGAGAACTAATAGCAATCAATCTAACCATAATTATTATTCATCTCTCTATTTTGGGTTAAATTATGTCAATCATTCCTCCCGAAAGACCAATTCTCAATAAAATGGCACTTTAAAAGGCATGCAAATATATAAACAATAATCGATTCCTCAACCCTAGAACATTACTGCAAAAAACATCTTAATATTGTTGGCATTAAAATACTTAATAAAATTAAGATACTTAAAAAAATTAACAATCTTAAAGCACATTGAAGAGAACAAATAATAATTTCACACAACATATTCCTGAAAAAGTTTCAGTAGAGACAAATCATTTATCAACTTTTTTTAATCTACCACAAGACATCAAATAAAACAATTCACCAAAGATTGTCAAGTCAAATCATTTAACAAAAGATGTTTAATCTCATACACGATGTCAGAAGAACAAGGAATTTATTTTATTCTTTAAAGCCAGATGTATGTACCTCTTAATGCCAGTAGGAATATTATCGATAGTAAGAGGAATTTCACTTTTTGAATATCTTGATTGTAACTCTTTGGCCTCTTCCCTTATACATGGACAAAAATTAAAAAAGTTAGCGATTGAGAATAAATTTGTAGAATGAGGATGGGATCTACAGTATAAACATATAAAGAGCAAGAAAAGGAATGGGAATAGAGGCAGAGAAGTAGTATGTCAATCAATAAATCAAGAATGGAACCACATAGCTGGAGAAAAGTAAACGAGTTTACTACTCAAAAAATATATCTTTAAAACATGACTATGGGACCATTTGAAAAAACTTCTATGACACTTGTTTGGATTTATCTTATCATTAATCATAA
The DNA here is from genome assembly GCF_029865625.1 of Vigna umbellata. Classification (NCBI taxonomy): domain Eukaryota; kingdom Viridiplantae; phylum Streptophyta; class Magnoliopsida; order Fabales; family Fabaceae; genus Vigna; species Vigna umbellata. The sequence goes on from NC_142166.1 coordinate 17,616,153, forward strand.
AAAATAGTTAAAAAATGAAAAATGTGAGGTTAGGATCATCTTTAGCTTTACAGTGAAACTTAACTTATGACATAGCTCTCACATCATAAGCTCTTTTTGAATAAATACTTTGTAATATAAGAGTGTAGCATGGCCAGTATACAAGTAACATATATCGTGTAGTTGCAACTGAATGTGCTGTGTCAACACACACACACATAATATAAGAGTGTAGCATGGTCAGTATACAAGTAACACACACACACACACACACTTACAAATAGAAATTGCTTACCAAATTATCATAGCCATAATGTCATATTGAATATACTTTACCATATCAGAAGCAAGTAAAAATGTGTATTGAATATACTTTACCATATCAGAAGCAAGTAAAAATGTGTGATCAGGGGTTTAATACAGGATAAAAACATCACCCTTTAAATTTTGCATACCAAAGTTTTTTATCATAGCCACAATGTTATGTTGAACATACTTTATCATCTCAGAAACAAGAAGGAAGTTGCAAATCAGGGGCTTTATTCAAGATGAAACATCATCCTTTAAATTTTGCATAACTAAATAAGAACTTTCACAACAACTAAGAAGTGATTTAAACGGTGATTGAATGAATAGTCATTGGTAGAAAGAAGAAACTCACGGTTGAGAACGCTCTTTGTGAGCACGACTGGGAATGGGGTTTCTGTTTGGTTTTGGATTCTCTTCGTCGACTAACTCCTTTGCAACGCTGGCTTCTGCGTTTGCTTTTCTTTTCGGGTAAGAGAACTTCTCCTGCACCACCACATTCCCAACTTACCAATGAGTGGCTTTATCTGCAGCACCTGCACATTTGGGCCGCCTACAATGGGCTTAAGTGAAGTGTGCGTTTTCAGTGAGCTGGCAGAAGACGCCTGCTTTGGGGGGTTCTCGTTCAGAGTTTCATTTGAAGAAGAAAATACATAGGGATGATGCAAGGACTTATTTCTGTTGGGCCACTACTGCAGATTAAAAGATGTTTCATCGTACACTTTCAACTTTCAAGATTTCATCCTACACTTTCAAAAATTTCATTTTTAACCTTCTGACATTTCATCATCATTCTGCATCTCCAACTTTTCAAAACTTTATTTCTAATTTTAATAAATATTTTTCTATTTTTTTTTTATTAAAAACAATCTTCACTACCTTAATAATAATTTAATTTAATTTATTTTAAAATTTAAATATTATTTTAAATAATTTTGTATTTTAAAAATTATTAAAATATAATTTATATTATAATAATAGTTATATTAAAAACATAAAAATAAAATAATAATAATAATAATAAATAATAATAAAAATAAATTTGATTTAATATATTCAAATATATTAAATTATAATAAAATATTAAAATAAATTAAATAATTGTAACATCCCAAAATACAGTAATTACCATAAATCAGAATTAATTACAATTAACAGCAAAATATATAGTCTTTCTATACATAATTGAAGTTCCAGAGCCGAACGGCTTCAATACAAAAGCAACGCTCATAAAACGTATACAATGGGAGTCTAAAACGAACGGCTTAAGTGCGCATGTACAAGGGATTTGGACGAACGGTTTTACAAAATTAATAACCAAACGTCAATATAAGCTAACGTTTACAAACTAAACATCTATGAGCGTTCTAAGCAAAAAGAAAGACGGACGTCCTACTGCTCCGCTTTCACTTCCACTTCAACCAAGTTCTCTTCCTCAATAACGTCCTCCAGGGTAGCCTCGCCTTCTGCTCACATCCACACGGATGATCATTGCAAGACAGGACGAACGTACATAGACAGTATGACAACACAAGGAAAAACGAAAGGGTAAGCTTATAATATTTAATTCATACAATTAACACATACATTTAACATTTCCATTCACACATACAACATGTAACTTAACATAGAACAACATAGAAATAAATAAATATATATATATATATATATATATAAGACAGACCGTCCGGACTGTATGAACCATGTAGTTACAAGCGTCCTTGCACCCGAGTGGTGTAGTAACTGATCTAATCTCACAGTTGCCACTCGAGGTTAATCCGTTCTTACGTCGCCCATGTTAACTTATGGACTAAGGACCTCCTGCCGTTCCCACACATGACTACCCTCCTCTACATGAAGATGAGCATCACGGAACATCAGGATGGACAGCGAGTCTTAACTTATCCACGGTCATACTTTACCAAACTTAATATTTAACATATCTGAGACGTTCCTCCTTGGAACGCTCGTTCAAATTCCATAATCGTATAACCATTTAATATAGTGTTCAAACATCTTAACCTTTCATATTTATAACATTTTCATTCTATGTTCCACTCTCTTAAAAAGATGAACGTTTAACTTTCTGAAGGAATAGGACGAACGTTAAAACCAGATTTAGCAGAACCCTTTAACAATCAGAAAGACTCCAAAATAATAAAACAATTTCAGAATATTTTAAGTACCAAGAGGTAAGATTGACTCAACTTGGACGAAGATACATCAAGAGGAATACTTAATTACATTGGGAACTTTTTGTTTAAAATGGGACGACTGCCAGTCAATGACCGAACGCGCCAATATACAATTACTAGCCATTTAGGACGAACGCTATTTACGTTCGTTAAGAAATCAATTATAAGGACGAGCGTTCAATCTAAGACCGAACGCTTCATTAATGCGAACGCTAGGTAGATGACCGAGCCCCAATCATGACGAACGCTTGGTATAAGACCGAGCGCTATTTAGGACGAACGCTTCGGTATAAGACCGAACGATATTTAATGCAATATTATTAAATTTAAGGCGTACGACAACTCTATGTGGAGCCGAACGCTCAAACATAGTAATTCAAATAAAGACGCTCGTTCTCAAACCGAACCCTTCCCAAATGAAAGAATTCAACTCTAAGTCTTTTTCAGGGAAACCGAACGGTGTAAGACCATTCGATGACGATCGTAATTTATCATAGGGAATTTATCAGATCCAGATTTTCAACTAAGTTAACTCACTATTTCTCATGTGATTCTTACTTCGTAATTTTCATATCCAGGATTAATTCTCATACTATACAGATTTCATCAAATTAATAAATTCAACCATACTATAGTCATACATCTTTCATACGAATCCGATTCAACATGCATTTCAACCAACAGAAAATATATTCATACAGCACAACAGGGTTCGTTCATGCAGATCCAAAACAGCACATATACATATATTTCATACAAACAACCCATATCATGCCTTCATGCAATCATACAAGTATAAATTAAATATATAAGCTTCCCTTACCTGGATAGCAGTGTACGCCCTAATGCAAAAGTTGGGTTTGTCTCTTACAGCGTTCTACCCTCAGTTTCACTAGACACTTTCACTTGATCTAAATACCAAAATCAGAGATTACTCAGATACAGTCCATGCATGAACCGAGAGCATGGTTTCGTATGAAACCCTAAATGGACAACTACTAGAGAAGGGAACTTACCAGCTTAGATTCCAATTCTGTTCGGTCCAAAAGGAAGATCACAGCTGGACGAACGTTCCTACGGTTCTGAAATGAAATCGGAGGAGAAGGGAATGAATTACAGTAGAGAGAAGGTGAACTGGTTCTAGAGAGAAGGTGGAGAAAAATGGAGAAATCAGTTTTGAGGAAGAAGGTGAATGCATGCAGAGAATGGGAAGGAGTGTTTTCAGAAAATTAAATTCTCTTTCCCAAGTCAAACGGACGTTCATTCACACGCGGACACCTGTCTTCCACTACTGATTTTTAGAAGGTTCCAGCATGACACATGGCAGATGGGTGGCAGAGAGTGTGCGTGGATTTTTAATGTTCTGAGTAATGGCATGGGTGTGTTTTTCAATGCTTGGCAGAGTGGTTTAATCACATTAAATCTGATTGGACAGGTGTTTTGCAGAGTTAAATATCTAGGGTCTTACAATAATTATTAAATTTTAAATAAAAATGAAAATTTTAAAAAGCTTATTTATATATTAAAATCTATAAAATATGTTAATACTTTGCTTTTTATTTAAAATTTAATAAATATTAAACTTAAATAAAAATTATAATATGTACTTGTTATATTTATATATTTTAATAATTAATAAAATATAATTTATATTTTTAAAATAGTTTTATTAAGAAAATTGAAAAATAATAACTAAAATAAGAATAAAAATAAAATCAAAATAATACTTAAAATCATATTTAATATATTAAATTATATTAAAATATTAAATTAAATTTAATAATTATTAAAATTTAGAAATTTTGAAAAATTTGTTAATCGGATATCGATATCCGATAAGTTATAAATCGGATATTCATATCCGACGAAGAATGATTTTTAAAATTTTATTTTATATATAAATTTTAATAATTATTTAATTTAATTTAATATTTTAATATAATTTAATATATTTAAATATTTTATTTAATATAATTTTATTTGTTATTTGATAAATAACTGTTTTAAAATTTTGTTTATTATTTAAATTTTAATAATTATTTAATTTAATTTAATATTTTAATATAATTTAATGTATTTGAATATATTAAATATTTTATTTAATATAATTTATTTTTTTGTTATTATTTTTATTTTTAATTATTTTATTTTTTATTTTTAATATAATTATTATTATAACATAAATCATATTTTAATAATTATTAAAATATAAAATTATATTAAATAATATTTGAATTTTAAGTTTAGTTATTATTAAGGTAATATAGAGTTTTTTTAACAAGAAAAAGAAGAAAATAAAAATATATTTATTAAAATTAAAAATAAAATTTTTTATAAAGTTAAAAGTATAGGACAATAATAATATGTCAAAAGATTAAAAGTGTAATTTTTAGAGGTGTGATCTTGGAGGTATAGAATGAAACAGCCAATAAACAATTGGGCCACTGAATAAAGAAAAGCTGGGCTGATTAGCCTTTAGTGAAACGGGGCGCACAAGCAGCAGCTGCCTTAGGGGTCTCCTCGTTTTCATTTGAAGAAAGAACCCATGTGCTGGCGTTGAGGCAGAAAGAGGAACCCTCGAGCTAGGGCAAAGGGAGACAAGAGATGAAGAGAGGAGCGATCCTGCCCGGAGAAGAAGACCTGACCGGATCTGACCGGCGATGCCACGTGGAGAAGCTTCTCGAGCAAGTTTCCATAGTTTTTCCTTTTCTCTATTTCTGTGACCCTATATATAAAGGGGTTTGCTACCATGTAAATGGGACTTTTACACTTTACATTTTTACAGTTTTAGATATAGTTAGGTTTCTAGTTTCCTTGCTTTTGGAGTAAACACTCACGGTGTAGCTCCGATTCCGATTGCGCGTCGGTAAATTCTTTTGTAATTTTCGTTTTTTCTTAATAAAGTTTCTTTACATTGATGTGTTACTGTTTTGTGTGCTTTATGATTTTGAGTTCTATATTCTTTGCTTCCGTCAATTGTTTTAGTTTGAAATTGTAAATCATATTTTTGTTATGTCAGTTTATTTTAATTAGGATTTTGTATGTTTTAGAGTAGATTGTAGGTTTTAATTGCGTTTATCATATCTGATATTGATTAAAACATTAATTAGTTTTGGATTCACTGTGGTTTGGATGAACTGAAATGAACTTTAAGACCTGTGATGAGCTTTAAATGTTCATTTTTCTTGTATCATTAATTCATAGTATTTATATGTTAGAGTAGCTACTGATTTGATTTGTATGCTTAGTTAGACTCAATATTTTCATTACTGTAGGTTTTATTTCTTTAATTTATCTATATAAATAATAGAATAACTAGTAATTTTTGTAGTTGAAACACAATTATGGAGTGTGAAGGAATTGTGCAAGAAAAGAATGATGCTGAAGGAATTGTGGGGAAGAATGATGCCGAAGCTATATTGCAAGAGAAGGAGGATGCCGAAGCTATATTGAAAGCAGGAGATGTTTGTGTATTTGAACTTATTAGCAAGAAGGATGGTATTTTTAAAGCTCATATTTTCTAAAAGGATCACTAATTTGTCTGCATGAAAGCTGTGGTCTTGCTGAGGAATTTGAAAGAAAATGTTGTAAAGAAACAAAGATATTGTAATGGGGTGTTCCCAAGTATTAGACATTTAAACAGTGTTACTGTTATGTAATCAACCAGTTATGTTTATTGAAATATAGTACTGCATTAGGTGATTTATGAGTTACTGTTATGTAATCCAAAGTTTCTACGTAAAATAAGTTGTTTCACTCACTGTAATTTTCTTTTTATTAAAGGGAAAAAGTTACTGCTATTATATATCTACCATTATAAAGGAAAAATGAATAAATAAAACTAAGAGGAATAAGTTAACATTCAGCTGCTTCAAAAGCAGTAATGAAGGAGAATCAAAAAGAACATTCTTAAAAGTAAATATAAATTAATTTTGATTTTTCAAAAATCTATATAAATTAATCACTATATTGTTTTTTATTAAAACTATTTTTGTTTTATTAAATCATAAATGTGGTATAAAATTTTTAAATTATATTTTTTTCTTGAATATTCGTATAAAAATGCTTAAAGTGAAGAAATAATATTTTATTAATATTATAGAAAAATATTAGAAAACAATAAAAATACTCTAATTCACTCTGTGACTTTAAAATTCAGAAAAATAAGACTTAATTTAAAGAAAAAGGCGAAAATAATAGTATTGACATAATCCAATTTCGTCTTATTAACACAATATTATTATTATTTTTATTTCTCTTTTTATCTTATTTGATTTCATTATTTTAATTCTATTTTATTTTACTTTATTATATTTCATTGTAATTGCTCTGATTTTTTCTTGTAATAAGTGGTTATTACACTGAAAATTTGTGGTTGATTGTCACAGACATTTTGTACAATAATAAATTGATGAACCTGATTTCAAGTGCTATCTTAAAGAACAAAACCTTTATTTCCCATTCACAAAACATAACAAGAGTACCAATGATCACATTTTTGTGGTGTACAAGAATGAAAGTGATCGACTTCAATACCAATGATCACATTTTGTAGTGCTTATGTGGTTATATACTCAATTGCTTATGAACAAGAATAGTTGTGGTTTTTTATGTGAGATTTTATCAATTTTTTTGTGCAGTAAGTGGTTATCTACTAAGTCCTAAGTGGTTATTTCATAACGGTGTTTTGTACAACAATAAAAATTGTTTAATTCAATCCTAATGACCACATTTTTTTGGTGCAGTAAGTGGTTATCTACTAAGTTCTAAGTGGTTATTTCATAACGGTGTTTTGTACACCAATAAAAGTTGTTTAATTCAATCCCAATGACCACATTTTTTTGGTGCAGTGAGTAGTTATCTACTAAGTCCTAAGTGGTTATTTCAGAGCGGTTTTCTTGTACAACAATTAATGTTGTTTAATTCAATCCCAATGACCAAATGTTTTCGGTGCAGTAAGTGGTTATCTACTAAGTCCTAAGTGGTTATTTCGAAACGGTGTTTTGTACAACAATAAAAGTGGTCTAATTCAATCTCAATGACCACATTTCTTTGGTGCAGTAAGTGGTTATCTACTAGGTCATATGTGGTTATTTCAGAAAGGTGATTTGTACAACAATAAAAGTGATTCAATTCAATAGTAATCTTATTTTTTCAAGTAATGCATTCATAGTAATCTTATTATTCTTACCGTCAATGAAACCTCTTATATGTTTGACGTTTGTAGTTTCAAATTCATATTTTAAATACAAAAAAGTTGATAAAAATTTGTGTTTGGTTTCATTGAATACGAAACCAAATATACACATTTAATTTAATATTGTTGCAGGAGCAATAATGATCATAATCCCTCCTTAATTTGTAGACAACACCTCAAAAACCCATGAAAAGATTGGGGAAATAGATGCAACAATTTTAATAGAAAGAATGATGATTTATAGTGTTTCTTTAATTTACAGATCAAATTCTCCCAATCTATTCTAAAAGAAGTACTTTCAAGTATAAAGTGTTTTAAAACATTGAATCAGAACGAAATTGTTCTAAGGACATAAAATTTTGGTTAATTGGGTTTAAAACAGAGGATGTATAACATTGAGTAGCCATTTGCCAGCTAAGAAGCCAAGACAATACAACAAAATTGATCGTGAAGTACACCATGAGCTATGATCACAACACAATTCAGATAATGCAAAAACTAAATTACAGATTCCAATTTCATAGACTGCTAGAATTTCAAGAAGGATCAAGAAAAACACTAGATCAGATCGTCCCATCTTTCCTAAACCTTGAAGTATCATATTGTATGTAGCTATATCAGTATGATAAAATTTTTCTCCCATTTCAGCCACAACAGCCCAAGCCTCAGTGAAATAACCCTTTTTGACAAAAGAACTCATGATAGAATTATAACAATAACTCACTGGACTTACACCTGCATCACTGAAAATCTCAAACAATTTGTAAGCCAAGCTCAACTTTCCCTTAGCGCAGGTAGTGTTACATCAAGGACTCTTCCAAACACTTGGTCTTAAATGACCTTTTACAAGAAAATAAAAGAAAATTAAATTTAAAACAGATTACAAATTTAGAATTTCAAGAGGATCCAGCTACACTACTCTGTTGTATGACACGTAGGCGTGTCAATGTATTACTACTCTTTAATGACACGTAGGCGTGTCAATGTATTACTACTCTTTAATTCTTCTTCTACATTGTCATGTTCTTCATGAAATTTGATATCATCAAAACATGTATTTATATGCTCCATGTCCATGCTTCTCCTACAATAATTCAATAGAAGAATAATTACTACTTACTTGCCTAATTAATAACATGCTTAACTTAATAGATGTCCATAACCAGAATAATAAATAACCACATATGAATGAACAAATAACCACTTACTGAACCTGTAAAAGTTATTCATGAAATTCAATATTATCTAAATATGTATTTATATGGTCATTGTTCGTACTTCTCCTAAAACAATTCAATAGAAGAATAATTACTACTTATTGGGCTAATTAATATCATGCTTGATAATCAACTTAATCATTTTTTTTAGATGCTCATAACCAGTATAAGAACTAACCACATACGAATGACCAAATAACCACTTACTGCACCTGTAAAAGTTATTCATGAAATTCAATATTATCCAAATATGTATTTATATGGTCACTGTCTGTACTTCTCCTAAAACAATTCAATAGAAGAATAATAACTACTTATTGGGCTAATTAATATCATGCTTGATAATGAACTTAATCATTTTTTTAGATGCTCATAACCAGTATAAGAACTAACTACATACAAATGACCAAATAACCACTTACTGCACCGTTAATTTTGAATTTTTATTTTAAATGACCATTCTGGAAACAATTACTTCACAGTTAACATTACAAACCATTATGCTATCTCATGAAATTAAAAAGGGTATAAAGTTAAATAATTCAATCGGAAGAAGAAGTCAAATTCAAGTAAGATGACAAATATAAATCCAAACATTAAATAACTTCAACAACCTCCTGGGCAACACAAAAATATATTCTTTTGCAAATAAAACTTGTAATCACTCACCTATTTAATAGAACTTCAGTGGTTGTGGACAGATATGGAGTATGCATTTTAAGTTTTACAGGACAATGATCATAGTTTTATCAAGCTAAAACATGTAACATTAAAATTTGTCGGTCATCCATCCAACATACCCAACCAGCAACATTTCAAATACATTTTAATTCAATTCTTAAATGCATACCCAATTAACTATAACTGCAAAACAACCTTCCATAATCCAATAAAATATTGATTCACTCAAACCGAAAATCAAAACAGGTTCATACATATATATACATGCTCTGCACCCACACCATACAATTATATATTAAAGAAGATTTATCAAATTAATACAATAAAATATGTCTACAGCATTTTAATTCAAACAGCAGAGAATTCCTGCAACAATTTTAACCCAAACAGCAAATAATTTTTCTGCAGTAACAGCATCAAAACAACAAACAATTTTTTGTAGCATTCTAATCAAAACAACAAACAATTTTCTGCACCAATTTAATGTTAAAACAGTAAAGTTTCTGGTGCAGTAACAACAATCAAAACAGCCCAATACAACAAGATTTTCTACTGCAGTAACAACAAAAATAACAAGCAGTTTATACAACCTTTTTCATCCAAACAGCAACTATAAACAAAAAAAACAATTTTTTGTAGTAACAGCAGAGAATTCCTGCAACAATTTTAACCCAAACAGCAAATAATTTTTCTGCAGTAACATCATCAAAACAACAAACAATTTTTTGTAGCATTCTAATCAAAACAACAAACAATTTTCTGCACCAATTTAATGTTAAAACAGTAAAGTTTCTGGTGCAGTAACAACAATCAAAACAGCCCAATACAACAAGATTTTCTACTGCAGTAACAGCAAAAATAACAAGCAGTTTATACAACCTTTTTCATCCAAACAGCAACTATAAACAAAAAAAACATCATCACTGGTAGTGCTCAAAATGGTAAAACTACCACACAAAAAATTTGAAAAAAACCTACCTCAAAGTCATACACCACTGAAGCGACACAAGTCGAAACGTAAACCAGAGACCACAACCCTCAACTCCACAACCACTGAAAATAATCTTGCAGTTTACATCACAATGTACTTCAAAAAGGAAAAGCGAAATCAAAATAGAAAAACCCTCACTTAGGAGAGATCAAAAAACAAAACCCCTACCTCAAACTCACAAACGAGAGACGAGATTGGGAGCGGCACCAACGATGGAAGCACTGATTGAAGCACCGAAGAAGCAGAAATCAGAAAAGAGGCACTACTGATGGAGAAGAATGACTTTAGTCAAAGAAAACCTAAATGGATTTTCTAACGAGGAATGCGAAAGAAGAACTTTTCCCAAATTCTATTTTTTCCAATTTTACCCTCATCAACTGTGCATTCTTTTTTCCAAAACGCTGACGTGTACCGTGTCATATGAATGTAACTGACACGTAGGCGTGTCATGGTATTACTACTCTTTTTTCATTCCTTCGTTCACCTTCCTGAAATATCTTTCTTATCCTTGTGCCCCCACAAGTGTGATCCTTTGAAAGATATTTGTTACATAAAGTTGCTTCAAATAATAAAATTTTAAAATTTACAAATATAGGTAAGTTATGTTTGTATGATTTATAATTTATTTGTACAGAACTCGTGTTTTTTAAATAAAGTTATGATAGGTGAATATGATGAATGAAAAAATTATACTAATCAAATACAACTCTCATTAATTTTAATTTTTTTTTATTTAAACTGAAACTACGTAGGAACAAGTATGTTTTTATCTGAACAAAATTCATATCAGATCGATATGATTTTTTCAGTATATTTTAATGAGAAAGAATTTATTTATTGTTATGACATTTTTTTAATTATTTAATAATATAAAGATATAGAAAATGATATTATAAAATTAATAATAGATTAAAAATAGTGAGTATAAATAGTTTTATTATAAATGAGTTTCATTATTATTAAACATAATATTTTTTTAAAAAAATGTTTCTGACTTCTTTTTAAGAATTTTTATTCTTTATTCATCTATTTGAAGTTTTCATATCACATAATCCTTTCGACGAGCTTTTTAATTTAGATCAATTAATTTATTTATTTGTGTAATTGAATATCAACTCATTTCTTGGTCTATTTATGTTTGTTGTTACATTTGAGTCTTCTTTCATTTGCATGCATCTTTTAAATTTTTTATATAAGTATTGTCAACACCCAATTTCGTCCGGATGAATAAATAATATAGGTCTTTCTTTTTTATTGCATCTTATTTTATTTTATGTTTTTTTATGAATTTTATTATTATTTTATTTTGTTTTTTTATTAGTTCATTTGATTTTCCATATAAGTATTTAAAAAAAAAAAAAAGAAAAAAAGCAAAAAGAAAAAAGAAAGCAGAACCCGCCACGTACACTGCACCGAATTCAGAAAGAAAAGATTGGGAAAAACGGTTCCTCCCTCACGCACACTGGCAGATGCTCCATAGCTCTCCACTCCTCTGCTCCTCTAACCCGTAACCACCCAACAACATTTCCTTTCACTCCCAATTCCCCACCTCCAAGAGATCCATCACCTCTGACCAATCTCCAACAATGAATACCACGACCTAACCTCCAAACGACCCATCAATCTTCATCCCTTCATGGCACTGACCCCTCTCTACTCATGATCCCCATCTTCATCTAACCATTCTCCATCACCTCCAACAACCATCATCTTCATAAAACTCTTCATTCATCTCCAACCCCACGGCCACTCCAATAACATCCCAGACACCACGCCTCTGCTAAAAAAAAACACCATTCCCCCAATCTTCATCACGTTCATCTCAAACACCATCTCCAACATCATCAACACGTCCACGGCCAAACACCCATCCTCCATACTCACACTCACAGCCCATATCCCTCACATCATCCTTATTACCATACGGCCCATCATTTTGATTTTCTTCTTCTTCATTTTCATCACTCACGGTTATTGGAAATTCCCCAACCATGGCCTAATTTCAAACTCCTCTCTACCCTTCCCCATACTCTGTCAACACCGAAAGAACCCCTTATCACCTCCAATCCCATTATCATCATCAACCCTGACTTCTAATACCAAAATCCCCCAAATACATTTTTCCTGCAAAGAAAAGAGAATCAATCCAAGCACTCAATCAATACACAGAGCAGAATAGACCATATGCGCACAACACACCATAATCGTTCCCAATCCAGTAGACAAAATATCAGACAATACTGAACCAATCAATAGTTGATAAAAAAAAAAGGGATGGGAAGAAAGAATGATGCCGCGACGGCCTGCGGTGGTTGGCCTCACTGAGGGTGGCGTCGAGGGGCGAGAGTCTCTCTCGCACGCGAAGAGGCGGAGAAGAGAAGGAGTTGGCGGAGCGGAGTTTGGGCTGACGCTGGCTCCGGCGTGCGCGTGGTTACCGGCGACGCCACGAAGGCGGTTCACGGTGGTCTGGTTCGAGGAAGCTTGGCGCGGCAACCAGTGGAGTCTGTGTCGGCGATCAGCACACTGGTGGCGTCCTAGTTTGCGGCTGGCGGCGGCCGATTTGGCGGAGGCGGCAGTGTGCGTGCGGAGGTGACGCCCCTTCATCGGAGTTCTTGGCTGGGAGAAGAGAGATTTGGTTCGTAGTGGGCATATGGAAAATGGAAGAATGAAGAAGGTATGAACAGACCCCTAATGGGATTTTGAATAAAGAGTCTTTGGACCTAGCTATTGGGCCGCGTCCTTTTCCTCCTGCCACATGCACAATTCCACTCACACCCCCACTGCCCACTCGCACCCCTGTTCCGTTTTGGGCTTCAGCCCATTCTGTTTCTGCAAACAAAAATAAAAGAAGAATTGGGCCTGTGCACACTATTTCGGGATGCGCCTCCAGTTTCACCCTTACACCCCTGACAGATACAAAGTTGGAGAAAAAGGTTTTGGCCCAAACTAAAGAGCCTCAACTTTTCGTCGCACCTCTGGTTTTTAATCTCTACACCCCTATTCTTGTTGGGCTGTTTCTCTTGCTTCATTTTTATGCTTTTGTTTCTTTATTTTTATTAGCATTTGTTTGGTTATTAGTTTTTACTGTATGTAACCCCTTTATATGATAACCCCACTCCTAGATCTTGTCTTTTATTTTTTATTTTGGTTTATTTGCTGCATTTTAAACACGAAAAAGACGATAATAAAAAATAATAATAAATAATATTAATAACAAAAAAATATGTTTTGAAGGTTAAGCACACGTGTGATCGCTCGCATCGTCCTTGTGCTAAAAACCTTTCCTCTTTCTTAAATAAAAATTACAAAAATTTGTTTCAAAAGTTAAGCACACGTGTGATCGCTCGCATCGTCCTTGTGCTAAAAAAAACCTTTTCTTTTCTTAAATAAAAATTACAAAAAGTATGTTTCAAAGGTTAAGCACACGTGTGATCGCTCGCATCGTCCTTGTGCTAAAAACCTTTCTCTCTTATTTAAATAATTAAATAATGATATAAGTACTCCTGCGATCGTTCGCATCAGCCTAGTACTTAATATCTTCAATCTAAAAAATTTAAATAATGATATAAGTACTCGTGCGATCGTCCGCATCAGCCTAGTACTTAATATCTTCAATCTAAAAAATTAAATAATGGTATGAGTGCTCGTGCGATCGTCCGCATCAGCCTAGCACTCAATACTCTTAAGTCTTCCTAAATAAGTAGATAACGGTATGAGTGCTCGTGTGATCGTTCGCATCGTCCTAGTGTTTAATATCGTTATTTCTCTTTTAAAAAATAATTAAAAATATTTAAATACCATTCTAAAGGTATGAGTACTCGTGTGACCGTTCGCGTCGGCCTAGTACTCATTACCTTCTTTTTCTCGAAAATGTCAAAAACAAAGATATAAAATTTTCAAAAACTAAAAACATCAATACTCTCAAACAAACAAACAATCTTTCCGCTAGAACTACGTAACCCTGATTTCTCATTTTGAATGAGAATACGTAGGAGCAAGGTCAATCCTTGTCGGGCCCAAAAAACTAAAAAATATGTTTTGTTTATTTAGAATTTTATTTTAGGGGATAATTAAACATTTGGAAAAACCACATCATATTCGTGCATTTAGTTAAAGGTACTGCCTTAGGGCAGGCGTTGTGGGGTGCTAACACCTTCCCCACGCGTAACCGACTCCCGAACCCAATCTTTGGTTTTCGTGGACCGTGCTTTATCGTTTTGAGGTTTTTCCATAGTTTTCCATAATAAACTATGGTGGCGACTCCAAATCTCTTTTCAAAACCCGTTTCTTATTTGGATCGTCGTCCCGTCGCGATTCCGGTTGCGACAGATGGCGACTCCACTGGGGACGTCTAGAGAGTCGAGCCATTTAATTAGATGCGCGAATTTGGTGTGGTTTTTCTATGTGTTTTTCTTTCCCTTTTCTCTATCTATGCTTGATATTTAGAATAACTGCAATAACTGTGGAATATTGAACCCTAGGGTAGACAATATGTTTATATCTGCTTGGGAATTTTTCTGGTTGTTTTGCAGGTGAGGGTTTGGGTATGCATTGCATTCTCCCTTCACACACACACTTTCGGCATATCATGAGTGAGGCCCTATACCCGGGTCTGAGCGTAGTTTAGAATTAGAGGAGTTGTGTAGCGGTGTCACTCTGGGATGTACTTCCTGTTTGGCTATCGTGAGAACTCCAGCTAGAGTTTGTTCTCTTCATATGTGTTTCCACACCTAGTTGATTACTCGACTGTTGTGGAGATGCTATGAAGGGGGCCATAGCTCTAGTGACCGTCGACCTTTAAGTTTAGGGAACCATCCTGGTGAGATTGCATATGGTTGACCTCGAATCCGAAGCGTTGAACCTTATCTAGGGCACAAAGGGAGATGTGTGCAGCCTTATAATCCTCATTGTTTCTTAATAAAATCCAACGCCTTGTACATATCTTTATACCGTTTTTATACACCTTTTTCTTTTCTTTCTTTCTTTTTCTCATGCATTTTTATGGTCTTGTCACTGGTTCTAGTCAGGAAATTATAAATTTGTGACTAAGCCTTTGAGATAAAATGGAAATTAACATGAGATCTGAAGTCAAGGGGGGTTCGAGTTCAGACATTTTAAAGGAAAGGATAGCCATTGAAGTAAGGGAGGGTAATATGGATGGCCTGAGAGAACAACTGAAGAAAATGGAGACAACCCAAAAGGATGCATTCAGGAAGGAGTATGGGAATTTGTTGAGCCTGTCAGAGGTGGAAGTTCAAACATCGACCATTACTGCTTTAGCCCAATACTATGAACCACCACTGAGATGTTTCACTTTCTGGGATTTCCAATTGGTGCCTATGGTAGAAGAATTTGAGCAAATCTTAGAATTACTTCTCGAGGGCAAAGCTCTATACAAATACCTTGGGCAGTTTACCCATGTCTTGCAGCTAGCGAGAATTACCCCATGTGAAGTTGGAGAGAGAGAGAGTTCATGCTTAAGGGTAAAGCGAGGAGCCTTCCTCGGAGTTTACCTGGAGTGGTACTTGTATCGTTCGACTAAGGAGGAAAGGTGGGAAACAATTACGAATGTACTAGCTCTTATCCTCTATGGTGTCATGCTCTTTTCTAATATCATGGATTTTGTCAGCTACGTCGTCATAAATGTATTTGTGGGATACAAAGTTTGCTCTAAAAAAATCCAGTCACTATTGTCCTAACTGAAGTTTCCAAGACCCTTAGTCAAGGTTATGATCCATCTAGAAAGAAGATCTCTCGCATGAATAAGGCCATTTTGAATGCCACATGTCATGTGGAGGAGTTGTTGCGGTGTAAAACATAAATTGAAGGAGCAAATGAATGGGTGCAGCTTTGCGCAAGCTTATAAAGAGAACATTAACGGCGTGTCCCTTGGCAGCATAGATCGCAGATTATATATCATTGCAGGAGCTAAAAACGAGCTTGGAAGAGTCTCCAACAAATTATAGAGATGAATCAACCACAAGGCACGCAAAAACGCTCGTCACACATGCAGAAACGCTCGGCGCAAGAGTGACGCCAAACGAACGTTCGTCCATCTCTCTGAAGACGACGCTCGTCCTGGAGCAGAAGAGGACGCTCGTTTTGAAGACGACGCTCGTCCTGAAGCAGAAGAGGACGCTCGTTTTGAAGACGCTCTTCCAGATGACGTGAGAAGAGGACGTTCGTCCAGGACTCTTAGAGAGGACGATCGTCCAGGCAGAAATGGACGCTCGTCCTGGAGCAGAAGAGGACGCTCGTTTTGAAGACGACGCTCGTCCTGAAGCAGAAGAGGACGCTCGTCCAGATGACGTGAGAAGAGAACGTTCGTGCAGGACTCTTAGAGAGGACGATCGTCCAGGCAGAAATGGACGCTCGTCCAGGCAGAAATGGACGCTCGTCCTGGAGCAGAAGAGGACGATCGTCCAGGCAGAAATGGACGCTCGTCCTGGAGCAGAAGAGGACGCTCGTTTTGAAGACGACGCTCGTCCTGAAGCAGAAGAGGACGCTCGTTTTGAAGACGCTCGTCCAGATGACGTGAGAAGAGGACGTTCGTCCAGGACTCTTAGAATGGACGATCGACCAGTAGAAGAGGACGCTCGTCCAGTGGGATAAGAGGGCGCTCGTCCAAGATTTAGGACGTTCGTCCAAGCCAGAGAATAGGACGCTCGTCCAAATTTCAGTGAACGCTCGTCTGCTTTCGATTTTTCCACGGGCGCAACTTTTGCTGATGTGTCTATTTAATCCAGAAATACGAAGGGCTTACGGTCTTTGGTTCTTTGGAGATGCATCTCACTTAGAGGAGAGCTTGGAAGGCTGCTAGGACTCGTGGGAACACTCCCTTTTCCTTCTTGGTTTCTTCATCTTCTTTCATGGCCATTTTATGTTGTGAGGAATGAACTTTTGCTAAAATGCTTCATCAAGTTAAGAACGCTTGGGGCAATGTTGTTCGCTTCAAGAGAGACCCAAGATCACGTACTTTTAATAAATAGCCAATGAATCGCAGAGATGGTTAAGACAATCAAGTTGTCATTCAAGTTAATTTCTCCTTACCCAAGCTATGAAAAACAACTTCATAATGCTGAGCAGCGGATGAAAGCAGCAGTTGAGAAACTGGAAAAAGAATGTTAGCATCAAGCTAAAAAGGAGACATCCATAAATAATGATTCAGATGAAAGAGTATGTCATTGAACAAGGACAAGTTACAAAGAATTGGAAGTGACGTCTCTCACAGCTAGCTTCCCTTGCCGATGAAGCCATTGAAAACGTCCCTAAGTTCTTAGCTGATGCTGAGTCTGTAATGTCAATCATCAACCCGCTTAAGGGGATTGAAACATTCCTCAATTGCTGCAGGGAACTTATCAGAGAAATGAAGAATGTTATGGCTAAAGCCCGAGATGGTTGACCAATACGTCCTATGTCTCACGTCTTGGGAACTTCTGAATGATGAACCACCTTATTGACTTTGTTTCATGTTAATTTCCAAATTACACCGGGGCAATATTTTCGCAACTTTATAATTTCCGACTAGAGTATTTGAACTACATTGTCTCTTCTTTTTCTTTTCATTTTTATTTTCTTTTTCTTAATTTGTTTCATCTAAAAAAAAAACTTAAAAAAAAAATACATTTAAACATCCAAGGTACCCTAAAGGACTCGAACCAGTCACCAAATCTTAGAGAACCAAGGGAAAGTTCAAGAAAGGATGAAAATTGATATCAACCAATTGAAAGAACAAATGAGTTGAATCCTAGAGCTTCTGAATGTCTTACAAAGCCTTGTAGATTCGCGCGCATCATGAGCGCAACAAAGAGTTCCAAGAGCACAAACTTTCCCTCCTTATGGTCTCCCCTAGAATTACATTACACCCTTGGGAGTGGACTCGGGACAACTTTGCATTCAAAAGGCCGAAGAGAACGCAGTTGAAAGAGGAAAGAAGCTTGGGGCACTTTCATGGTCCCTACCGAGATGATTCAACCACGCCTTGTGAGTAAGACAATGACGAAGGAACCCGAGTTGAAATCTGCTCCTCGTGTCATTACGCCAATGGATGTTGAGGCTGACAGACATAAATTTGAAATGTTTTTGAAAAGTCGTGAGAGCCATAGAAGTTGGAGGAAGCCTTGAGTTTGAAAATGTTGTAAGGCTATGCTTAGTCCCAAATGTGGTGATACCTCCCAAGGTTTAAATTACCCAGAGGGACCACTTGTCCAAGACCATCTCGTGACATATGGGAAGAAAATGGTTGTTCATGCATGTGATGGAAAGTTGCTAATTCATTTGTTCCGAGAATTTGGTTGGCATGGCATAAAACTGGGGCACTCACCTTGAGCAGTCGTGCATCCGGTTTTGGGAGGATTTGGTGGATGCTTTCTTGAGGCAGTACAAATATATCAGGGATGGGGCACTTAATTGGTTACAACTGCAGACCTTAATGAAGGAATCTAAATTGTTCAAAGAATATGCCAAAGGTGGAAAGAGATTGTTGCTCAAATGAAGTTTCATCAGAGTGACAAGGAAATGGTTCCCATATTCCTCAATACTCTGTAATCACCCTTCTGTGAGACCGTGGTGAGCAGTGTTTCCATAAGCTTTACAAACTTGGTGATAATCAAATAAAGAATTAAAATTTGTGTGAAGACTGAAGAGATCGCTCAAGGTCCTACCATGGCAGTAAATGTGAACAAGTCTGGTCTAAGCTTGGGATAAGGAGAGAAGAAAGAGCTCAATCACATCCCACCGCTCAAATACCGTTGGCCTACCCTTTGAAACCGTTTTGAGGAAGATTGGAGACTAGACCCAAACTCAACTTCCTACCAAGCTGTCAGGTAGAAAAATGTTTGATCAAGAGAAAAGGCCTATGAGTTTCACTCCTATCCATATGACTTATGCAACATTTCTTCCATGTCTTCTGCATAAAAAGGCGTGGCCTCTACTTGTTACATGAAGCCTTTAAAGCCTCAATACCTCAAGACTCATGATACATCATACACAAAAGGTGATTACCATGGAGTGGCTATCGGTCATTCCACCAAAAATGCTGGTGGTTCAAGCGCAAAGGCAAACTTTGATTCATTCAAGATGATTAAATTGTGAAGAAAGTCAATCCAACATTGAGGCAAGGCTTGAGAATGCCTCCACAAATGCCATGAAGAAATGAAGTGGGCTTTAAGATCACACAAGAAATCATAAGTCATTGTACAAGTGAATTTGATGTTGTGGAGTGTCTTGCTACTGGGAAGTATGCTCATTGGTATCATGTCTTCATCCATGACTTTGGATGCGAGCATTCACTACAGGGTTTCTCCAAGTAGTGCTGGAAATCGAGTCCTGAAAGGGTATCGTGAAAAAAGGAAAACAAAATTGAAAAAAAAATGATGAAATAAAGTCAATCTTGAGTCACTTGTCTTTCTTGCAAATCGTCAAACTTTTGTTTTTCGAAAATAGAAAAGAGCAAAAAAAAAAAAAATGATGAATAATCAAAAGGAAAATTGGGATGTCAAGTTTTTCGAAGGTCAAATGTTTAATCAAAAAATAACAATTTGACGCTTTCTCCCGAGACGTTTGTGCGCATTTTGCTTGAAAACCTTCACCCTTCACTGTTCCAAAATAAAGGATGTTCCCCAACAAACACTGTCACTGCCCTTAGTAATGATGTAAGCCTTTACACTGGGGCAGATTGGCCTGGCCAAAATTTTCCTTGCTTGCGCTAGTTGGGTGATCCCCGAATCCATTGAGACAAATAGAGGAACTTTCAAAAAGAGAATAAGTCCACTAGATTGAAAACCCGAAAGGGCAGTCTAGAAAGGAAAGGAAAGGGACAAATCACTCATGTTGAGGTCATCTAGTCGTAGAATTAATCTTTTGAAAAGAAAGCAATCAGAATTTGAAATGATGTGTGGCCATCTTTTCTTTATCAAAAAAAAAAAAAAACAAAATATATCCATTGTCACCCCGTTTGAGCCAAAAATAAATTCTCTTTCAAAATTATTCCCAAGCAAGGGTTATCATCAATATGAGTCAACTCATGATGCAAATGAAGAGCACTCAATGATCAAACGAAGAAATTTCATCAAGAAGAGTGAACAAAGAAAAAACAAAAAGAATAAAAAATCACAAAGTGATGATAAAAAAAATGAAAAAATCGAAGTTCAAGAAAAAAAAGCAAAGTGCTCAAAAAGGTCAAAAAGTTGACACAATGTCAGATGATAACCCTTGTTTCAAAAAAAATAACCGACAAGCATTCATTTGGGCCTTTAACCCTTTCTTTCGATACCTTCTAGCCTTAGCCACATTACAAGCCTAATAAAGTCCACACAGATTGAATAATTTTTGCTCAAATTTTCATAAAGCTTAATTTTGCGATAAGATGAAATGACTTTCAATGTGTCAAAAAAAAAAAAAAAAAAAACAAAAACAAAAACAAAAACAAAAACAAAAAAATTTTTGAAAATGAATAAGAAAGAAAAAAAGTAATGTCTCAGGAAGAAGTGATCTCTTTGCCAACTAGGCAAAAGCATGCAAAAGAAAATCAAACCAATTGGGGTCATCCTTTTAACCGATCTTTTTCATGCCCACTACCTCTTCCAAACATAATCTCGTGCCAAAAACTGGGGCAGCTCTGTGAGTCTCCCAAGAGTTTTTTTATCAACCCATAATTTCAAGACTGGGGCAGCTTTGTGAATCTCATTTGAATTTTTCACCCGAATTTTCAAAGATCCATACCCCATGCTCATTTTCCCAAGCACCAAACTGGGCAACTTTCGGGATATCCCGTTTCACTTTGACATTCACATATCACATCTCCGAGGAGGAGTGTATGGGGAATGATGTGCCCACGTGGTTGTCCCAGTCTTCTCCAAACCATCCTAAACATCTGTCATTTTTCTCACTTGCCAGTAAATTCAAGCATGCGTGCATTGATGTCACGAAAGAAAAGTCAAAATGTAATCATATCAAACATTAGACCTCGAATGTATGACATTCCTCAATTTCACAAAACATTGAAAATAAAGATCAGTTTGATGATGATTGCAAGTAAGATGAATGACTTAAGCAAAAAAAAAAAATTAGATGAAACACAAAACAAAGCAAATGTTTTCCATATGTGTGCATACATCAAAAGAAATTCTTTCAGATCAAAACCCTCTTCATTCATATGAATGGTTGTCAAATCCTTCTTCAAAAATACAAAAAGAATAACATTATGGTCTTATCTTCAAGTCATGTTGTTTCTTGTTGATAATTTTTTCTCTCATTTGGGGTTTTAATACACATCTTTACACCCTGTTCAGTATTCTACAATGGTTTTTACGCCTTGTTTCCCATATCCTCATGTCAGGACATTCTCTT
The DNA here is from genome assembly GCF_029865625.1 of Vigna umbellata. NCBI lineage: Eukaryota > Viridiplantae > Streptophyta > Magnoliopsida > Fabales > Fabaceae > Vigna > Vigna umbellata. The sequence continues at coordinate 17,638,068 of NC_142166.1, forward strand.
TAGCGAATGGTCACTGATGCCTTTTCAAAAATCAAATTTCTGTCAAAATTTCAAAAAAAAAAAAAAAAAAAAAAAACCATTTCACAAAATTACAAATTTCAAGAATTCCAAAATTTGAAAGCCCAGTTTCACTAGCCCACCAAGCCCAGTTTCGCCTGGCACTCTAAACTCAAGTTTTTTCTATCGGCCCTCTGCATGGCAATGGTCGGATTTAATTTTCTGCTCTGTGAGTTTGGCCCTCTGCGAGGCAATGGTCAAATCCAGGTTTTAGTTTTCTGTTATCGGCCCTCTGCATGGCAATGGTCGGATTTAATTTTCTGCTCTGTGAGTTTGGCCCTCTGCGAGGCAATGGTCAAATCCAGGTTTTAGTTTTCTGTTATCGGCCCTCTGCATGGCAATGGTCGGATTTAATTTCCTGTTCTGTGAGTTTGGCCCTCTGCGAGGCAATGGTCAAATCCAGGTTTTAGTTTTCTGTTATCGACCCTCTGCGTGGCAATGGTCGATTTTAAATTTTTGTTCTGTGAGTTTGGCCTTCTGCGAAGCAATGGTCAAATCCAGGTTTTAGTTTTCTGTTATCGGCCCTCTGCATGGCAATGGTCGGATTTAAATTTCCGTTCTGTGAGTTTGGCCCTCTGCGAGGCAATGGTCAAATCCAGGTTTTAATTTTCTGTTATCGGCCCTCTGCATGGCAATGGTCGGATTTAAATTTCCGTTCTGTGAGTTTGGCCCTCTACGAGGCAATGGTCAAATCCAGGTTTTAATTTTCTGTTATCGGCCCTCTGCATGGCAATGGTCGGATTTAAATTTCCGTTCTGTGAGTTTGGCCCTCTGCGAGGCAATGGTCAAATCCAGGTTTTAATTTTCTGTTATCGGCCCTCTGCATGGCAATGGTCGGATTTAAATTTCTGTTCTGTGAGTTTGGCCCTCTGCGAGGCAATGGTCAAATCCAGTTTATTGTTTCTGCGATATCGGCCTTCTGCCAGACAATGGTCGAATCCAGATTTTCGTTTCGTGTTGTTGGCCCTCTGCTACGCAATGGTCGATTTCTTTTGTTGCAATCTCACCTTTTTTCATGAACTTGGTTATCATATATATTTGAATTAGTTTTTATTTTTCCTCTTTCTCTTTTGAAATCCAGACGAAATTAGTGTTTCTTTCTTTACTTAGCCTTTACTCAAATAATACGAAAATATCAAATTTTCATATTATCTAGTAAAATCTAAGTAAAGAGGGGCAGCTGTCAACACCCAATTTCGTCCGGATGAATAAATAATATAGGTCTTTCTTTTTTATTGCATCTTATTTTATTTTATGTTTTTTTATGAATTTTATTATTATTTTATTTTGTTTTTTTATTAGTTCATTTGATTTTCCATATAAGTATTTAAAAAAAAAAAAAAGAAAAAAAGCAAAAAGAAAAAAGAAAGCAGAACCCGCCACGTACACTGCACCGAATTCAGAAAGAAAAGATTGGGAAAAACGGTTCCTCCCTCACGCACACTGGCAGATGCTCCATAGCTCTCCACTCCTCTGCTCCTCTAACCCGTAACCACCCAACAACATTTCCTTTCACTCCCAATTCCCCACCTCCAAGAGATCCATCACCTCTGACCAATCTCCAACAATGAATACCACGGCCTAACCTCCAAACGGCCCATCAATCTTCATCCCTTCATGGCACTGACCCCTCTCTACTCATGATCCCCATCTTCATCTAACCATTCTCCATCACCTCCAACAACCATCATCTTCATAAAACTCTTCATTCATCTCCAACCCCACGGCCACTCCAATAACATCCCAGACACCACGCCTCTGCTAAAAAAAAACACCATTCCCCCAATCTTCATCACGTTCATCTCAAACACCATCTCCAACATCATCAACACGTCCACGGCCAAACACCCATCCTCCATACTCACACTCACAGCCCATATCCCTCACATCATCCTTATTACCATACGGCCCATCATTTTGATTTTCTTCTTCTTCATTTTCATCACTCACGGTTATTGGAAATTCCCCAACCATGGCCTAATTTCAAACTCCTCTCTACCCTTCCCCATACTCTGTCAACACCGAAAGAACCCCTTATCACCTCCAATCCCATTATCATCATCAACCCTGACTTCTAATACCAAAATCCCTCAAATACCTTTTTCCTGCAAAGAAAAGAGAATCAATCCAAGCACTCAATCAATACACAGAGCAGAATAGACCATATGCGCACAACACACCATAATCGTTCCCAATCCAGTAGACAAAATATCAGACAATACTGAACCAATCAATAGTTGATAAAAAAAAAAGGGATGGGAAGAAAGAATGATGCCGCGACGGCCTGCGGTGGTTGGCCTCACTGAGGGTGGCGTCGAGGGGCGAGAGTCTCTCTCGCACGCGAAGAGGCGGAGAAGAGAAGGAGTTGGCGGAGCGGAGTTTGGGCTGACGCTGGCTCCGGCGTGCGCGTGGTTACCGGCGACGCCACGAAGGCGGTTCACGGTGGTCTGGTTCGAGGAAGCTTGGCGCGGCAACCAGTGGAGTCTGTGTCGGCGATCAGCACACTGGTGGCGTCCTAGTTTGCGGCTGGCGGCGGCCGATTTGGCGGAGGCGGCAGTGTGCGTGCAGAGGTGACGCCCCTTCATCGGAGTTCTTGGCTGGGAGAAGAGAGATTTGGTTCGTAGTGGGCATATGGAAAATGGAAGAATGAAGAAGGTATGAACAGACCCCTAATGGGATTTTGAATAAAGAGTCTTTGGACCTAGCTATTGGGTCGCGTCCTTTTCCTCCTGCCACATGCACAATTCCACTCACACCCCCATTGCCCACTCGCACCCCTGTTCCGTTTTGGGCTTCAGCCCATTCTGTTTCTGCAAACAAAAATAAAAGAAGAATTGGGCCTGTGCACACTATTTCGGGATGCGCCTCCAGTTTCACCCTTACACCCCTGACAGATACAAAGTTGGAGAAAAAGGTTTTGGCCCAAACTAAAGAGCCTCAACTTTACGTCGCACCTCTGGTTTTTAATCTCTACACCCCTATTCTTGTTGGGCTGTTTCTCTTGCTTCATTTTTATGCTTTTGTTTCTTTATTTTTATTAGCATTTGTTTGGTTATTAGTTTTTACTGTATGTAACCCCTTTATATGATAACCCCACTCCTAGATCTTGTCTTTTATTTTTTATTTTGGTTTATTTGCTGCATTTTAAACACGAAAAAGACGATAATAAAAAATAATAATAAATAATATTAATAACAAAAAAATATGTTTTGAAGGTTAAGCACACGTGTGATCGCTCGCATCGTCCTTGTGCTAAAAACCTTTCCTCTTTCTTAAATAAAAATTACAAAAATTTGTTTCAAAAGTTAAGCACACGTGTGATCGCTCGCATCGTCCTTGTGCTAAAAAAAACCTTTTCTTTTCTTAAATAAAAATTACAAAAAGTATGTTTCAAAGGTTAAGCACACGTGTGATCGCTCGCATCGTCCTTGTGCTAAAAACCTTTCTCTCTTATTTAAATAATTAAATAATTATATAAGTACTCGTGCGATCGTTCGCATCAGCCTAGTACTTAATATCTTCAATCTAAAAAATTTAAATAATGATATAAGTACTCGTGCGATCGTCCGCATCAGCCTAGTACTTAATATCTTCAATCTAAAAAATTAAATAATGGTATGAGTGCTCGTGCGATCGTCCGCATCAGCCTAGCACTCAATACTCTTAAGTCTTCCTAAATAAGTAGATAACGGTATGAGTGCTCGTGTGATCGTTCGCATCGTCCTAGTGCTTAATATCGTTATTTCTCTTTTAAAAAAATAATTAAAAATATTTAAATACCATTCTAAAGGTATGAGTACTCGTGTGACCGTTCGCGTCGGCCTAGTACTCATTACCTTCTTTTTCTCGAAAATGTCAAAAACAAAGATATAAAATTTTCAAAAACTAAAAACATCAATACTCTCAAACAAACAAACAATCTTTCCGCTAGAACTACGTAACCCTGATTTCTCATTTTGAATGAGAATACGTAGGAGCAAGGTCAATCCTTGTCGGGCCCAAAAAACTAAAAAATATGTTTTGTTTATTTAGAATTTTATTTTAGGGGATAATTAAACATTTTGAAAAACCACATCATATTCGTGCATTTAGTTAAAGGTACTGCCTTAGGGCAGGCGTTGTGGGGTGCTAACACCTTCCCCACGCGTAACCGACTCCCGAACCCAATCTTTGGTTTTCGTGAACCGTGCTTTATCGTTTTGAGGTTTTTCCATAGTTTTCCATAATAAACTATGGTGGCGACTCCAAATCTCTTTTCAAAACCCGTTTCTTATTTGGATCGTCGTCCCGTCGCGATTCCGGTTGCGACAAGTATCATTTGAACAATGGTCATAACAGTATAACCTTATCGTCTTTGTGATATTTGTATGTGTAGATAAAACATCTTGTGAAGCTAGAGGTGTTTTGGTTGTATTAAAATTATTTAAGATGTTGTGTCAAGTGAAGGGAGCTAAGTCTTTACTTTGATTATATGATTGTTTTATGATTATTGTTGATTTAAGTTGATTGGTTTGAAATATTGAGTTAGAATTTCTGCTTGGTTGGGTTTGTACTAATTTTTAGTTTATGTTGCATATGTTGTGATAAATCATGTATGATAGAATTGAACTGTGAAATTGTTGTTTTTGTACATTGAATCTGTGATACTACAATAGAACATGTATAGAATGATAAAATTGCGTAATTGATGTTTATGGTGTTTGATTTGAGATGTTAGTTAGTTTTGTGGATTGCCTCTATAAGACTTAAGTTGGATAATATGACATTTGTTAGCTAAGAATCATGAATCTTATGATCATAAAGATGTTTAACACAGAGAATTGGCTCAAGGAATGTCAAATTACACAAATTAAGCTCAAAAGGAGAAGTTGGGATTTTCTTATATTGTTGGCACCACTCAGACAATAGCTTTTTTGTGATGCTATGGTAGAACATGTATGGAATGATAAAATTGTGTAATTGATGTTTAGGGTGGTTAATTTGAGATGATAACTAGTTTGTATATTGTCTCTATTAGACTTGAATTGGATAATATGACATTTGTTGAGCTAAGAATAACGAACCTTATGGTCATAGAGATGTTTAATACTGAGAATTGGCTCAAGGAATGGCAAACTACAATAATTAAGCTCAAAATGAGAAGTTGGGATTTTCTTATATTGTTGGCCACCACTCAGACAATAGCTCTTTTGAGTTGGTTGTCGTTGGATGAAGGTTTTTCTGACACAAAAGTTAAAGAGCTCACTTCCTAGGTTAAAGAATAATCATTTAGCTTGAAATGTTCTTGTATTTAGAAATAAAACACAATTGCAGGTTTTATAAGAGAAGCGTTTAGACAAGAGAAGAGATAATTGCACAAATATTTTTATACTGGTTCACTTCAACTGAGCTACATCCAGTGATGACAACCCCTTTAGGGACTTTCCATCTAAAGAAGTATCAACTTTACTTTAAGACCAAGAAAGGGAAGTTGAATAAAGGACTTAATATTTTCTTTCTAAGTCTTAGAATGTTCTCTTTAACTAAATACATTTACCTTGTTTTGTAGGTCACTAATAAGAGTGGAAAACCATAGCCAATCAACCAAAGAAGCTTGGTGAACTAAGGGAAGCAAAGGAGGTAAAGAAAGGAAGAAAGGAAGTGCTTTTTGGATTGGAAAAGCAAAGCTGATATACAACATACGGCCAACCAAGCAAACCAGCGCTTCCACTTTCTTTTAAAGCATGTTTTCAATGTTTACCATATGGAACATGTGGCCAGCTGTATAGCTTCTCCTGCACACTTCTTATAGAGCTTCATGTACATTGCTAATATGTCCAGTAGCTTGCTAGGCAAGTTTCTCTTCATCTATAAAAGAGAAGCCAAATCACTTGTAAATGTAACTTGAGTTTGATAATGAAATGCTGCTGAAATCCAGCCATTCTCTCAAGTTCATTGCTTAAAGCTATTTTAGCTTGTCTTCCTCTAGCTCCCTTCCCCGTTGGAAGGCCATCTGAGTTAGAACTCTACCTCACACACACATCCAAACACTGTCACGCATTTTGACAAACACCTTGCATGCGCCGAACTCCTTCAAACCATTCTTCATTCCGCTGCGTCATTCTGTCCAAGGAGCCGCTCCAGTCTTGAACGTGGAGGCTGCTTCCATCATTTGGCATCAAGAGCCAGTCGTTTCAGTCACGCTTCAAGAGTTAAGTGTCTCGTATCCATTCCTCTGTTTTTTTTTTCCGTCTTGTGCTGTTCATATATGTCACTGTTCCATTTTGTTTTTCTGGTTTGATTCTGTGTTTGAGTGCATGTTTGATTCTATTCACTGTTCGTTAGTGTTTGTTTTCCATTTTAATCGGTGCAACTTCTTTAATTTTCGTTTGAATCCAGCTTAATCATCATTCCAAGTTTTGTCCAGTTTTGTGCAAGTGTTTGCTGTTTTTCACTGTCTAATTGGTTTACTTCTGTTCCAGCATTATCTCTTGTTGTTTAAGTGTGTTCAATGCATTTGCTAGCTCTATGTTGATCATATAAAGCAATGGCAACATGTCCAGCTTTGATCATTTGAGCCAATTAGCATTGCAAATATTGATTCCAGTAGAAAAATCTGCATAAAACATCATTTCTGGATTAATTTGATATCAGCTGATGCAGTCCCGATTTCTTTATTTTCAAGCTTTGTACAAGTTTGTTTACTGTTTTTAGATGTGTTTGAAGTGATAGCAACTCCTAATAATCACAGAATTGAAAAATGAGTGGTTGAGTTGCTTGAAATCTGGTTTCAAATCACTGTTACTGTTTTATCCAAGCTTCTGCACCGTGCTTGACTTCTTTGATGTGTCTTAGGTGTTTAAAGTTCCTTTAGCTGATACTCTACAATTAGATCTAGTTGTTTAGGACCTTTCTTGCATGATTGTTGATCCATCCAGCTTTGACTCTGTTGCATTTTAATTTCTGGTGCAGTTTTGTCCAATTTTTCTGCATATTTTGGCAACTATTAGAGTGATTTTGAGAATCTGTGTGCCTCTGTGGTGTTGGATTGTTTGTGCAAGAATACTTGACCATTTCAAACTTGTTGTTACTGTTCAAATGGTAATTTTCCAGCCTTTGTATCAAATCACAGTTTTAGTCATCAAATTTGGTTAAATTTGAAAGTACACCAGTCAAAACTGTTATGGATTTTGCTGTGGCTGTTTAAGTGTTTCAACATATTCCATTTGATGATACAAACTTGTTTGAAGTGGCATTTGAGCATTTGAATCACTGCTGTTCTTTTTCACCACTACAGTTTCCAATTTTTTTTTGCCAAATTTCTAATTCTGGTGCAGTTTTTGTGCATTTATTCTGCATAAGTCACAACTGCCACTGCCAATTGCTGCCTCCCCTTGTTTCTGTGCATTGTGACTGTTTGAACAAGTGTATTTGGTCATTTTCAACATGTTTACACTGTTCATTTGATCATTTTTCAGTCCATATGCAAAATCACCATTCCAAGCATCACATTTTGTTGAAATTGGAAGTGAACTAGTCAATTTCTGCTGCTGCATATTTCTTTGTTGTTTGACAGTTTAAACACCTTCAAATAATGCATATAAAGTTGCTCCAATCATCAAATTTGGTGTCTAAACATAGCTGTGAAAAATTGCCTCTCAAATCATCCATTTTAAAGTGTTTTTGGTCAGATTTTAGTTTCTGCACATAGCTTGAATCTGTTTTTGTGCATTTGCCATTGGTATATGGATTGTAGCAAAAGCTTGGTACCACTACTGTTAAATCATACATCAAACTATCATTAACCAAGTTTAGAAAAAGCATTTGGACCAGTACAATCCAGTTTCGAAAAATTTGCTGCACCAGCATCAGGATTTTGGCCAAAAGCTGATTTTTTTTTTCTTTGAGGCATTCTGTCAAATACTTTTGCCAAATTTCTGAAATCATTGAGTTTGATGTCTTTGCAGCATGTTTTGATTTTCTTGGTTTCTTAATCCTTTCTAGAGCATCTCTTAAGTTCATTTTGCGTGTCATCCTTCCTTTCCAGCCTTTAATTACTTGTTTTACATTGTTTGGAATTTCTGCACATAACCTGTTTGATACAATGCCAAAGTGCAGTCTGGTTTGGAAAGTAAATCTGGTGCAGTAACGTGTTTGATGCTCACTGTTTTTGCTGGTTTTGTATGGATGTGTGATGCTGTGGTGAAGTCTTAAACATCCAGATTGCTCTCCAAAGGGGTAGCATCTTAGGGAGTGGAAGACTTGTTAAAGTGGCCAAAAGCTTGGACTCCAAGAGCACTTTATCCTTGCTGTTCTAGCACCATGGCAATAGCAAAAACACACCATTTTTGACAGTCCAACAATCTGAAACAGCAGCTACACTTAGTTTTTGTTCCATTTTTCCACAATTTTCAATTGTAAATTTGGATTGGTATCACGGAACCTTTGTCAATTCTTTCAATTTTGTGTTCATTTTCAACTTAAAGTGACTTGGAAAAATGCTTTTCAAGCAATTCCAAGTGCACCATCAAACATTGTAATAGGTTAGTTTCCACTTCTTAGTGTGAAAGTGTGTCAAGTGGCTCCAAGTGTCACTTGCACTTTCACTTAGGACCGTGTCTCATTCATTTCCATTTGCTTTACTTTACATTGCTTGCTGAATTTTATGTTTTAAGTCTCCGTGATACATAGGAGCACGTTTCATTTAGATAAACCTTCATTTGGTTTCTAGGTGCATAACATTCTTGCATTTAAAAAGTTTTGAAAGATTTCTACCTAGACACTAAGGTAAGAAACAACCAAAGATACTCTGGCTAGGAAGGACAAGGTTCTTAAGCTTGTCCATTTGTGACTCACCTCTCCTTCCTGGGAGCTATTTGGTTCATTTTACCTCTAGAATCTTTCTAGAAATCGTTCACAAAAATCAAAAAAAAGTTTTTGATGTCTTGTTATACTTCTTATCCGTCTTCTTGTTCATATAGGTCCTCTTGGTTTTCTAGTTTTGATCAATCCATTAGTTTCAAAGAAATTAAAAGAAAACTTGATGAAGCTAGAAGAAGGACTTGTTCCTCTCATGAATTTGTTCGGATTGAGGGTGAATTGTATAAACAAGCTAGGGCAAATATTCCATACTTTGGTGCGGATATTGGTGCATTAACATACCTAACTTGGGAAAAGGACATTAATGACATGCATCCATTTATTGCTAGAAAAAGTAAACCTGAATCCTATTTTCATTCTAGCAATAGTGAATCTTATGTCCTTAGTCTCTACACATCTAGATTTGAAATGCAAGTAAAAGAGTGGTGGGATGAGAGACAATATCATGTTAGGATAGGTAGAAAATCTCCCATTCATAATTGGTCTGAATTAAAATCTTGCATGAGAAAAGAGTTTGTACCTTCAACTATTAAGAGAAACCTCCAATTCTTGAGAGATTACATTGAAAAAGGAAAAATATTTCTTGAAAGCTTAAATGATAATGGTTTCCTTATTAGAGAACTAGAATTTAAGATTAACCTTAAGGAGGTGCAAGCTAAGCAAATAGAATTAAAGCTAAAAAGAGATGTTGAGAGACAAGAAAGAGAGAGAGAAGAAGAGAGACAAGAAAGAGAGAAAAAAGAAGAAGAGAGTAAGGAAAGAGAGACAAGGAAAGAGGAAAAGAAAAGAGAAGAAGAAAAGAAGAAAGCAGAGGAAAGTAAAGAGAAGGAGCTCTTGCTAATGCTGGCAACTCCTACTCTTACCATCACCATGGAACCTAAAAGGGAAGGGTTCTCATTCTTTACTTCTTTTCCATTTATTGTGCACTCTTCCATTATTCATTTATCTTTTAAATCAATTGCCATCCCATATTCTGTGCAATCCTTTTCAAAATATGGCAATTCAAACCTTGAGTTAATGTTACCTTTGTGTAAACAAGTAACTCAAGATAAAAATCCAATAACTTGGGACTATGGAATTTTCCATTTTTCCAAGCCTAAATTTCTGAAAATCTTTTTCAAAAATACAAGACTTTTCTTTTGTCTTCTTATCTTTGTTTACATCTTCTTCATCATACTCATTTTTGCAATCTTTTGTAGATATATTTTTGATCCCGGAGGAACATAAAAACCAAAGTTGTGCTTCTTTCTTTCTTCCCGATTTGAGGACAAATCGTTTTTAAAGAGGGAGGGAATGATGACAACCCCTTTAGGGACTTTCCATCTAAAGAAGTATCAACTTTACTCTAAGACCAAGAAAGGGAAGTTGAATAAAGGACTTAATATTTTCTTTCTAAGTCTTAGAATGTTCTCTTTAACTAAATACATTTACCTTGTTTTGTAGGTCACTAATAAGAGTGGAAAACCATAGCCAATCAACCAAAGAAGCTTGGTGAACTAAGGGAAGCAAAGGAGGTAAAGAAAGGAAGAAAGGAAGTGCTTTTTGGATTGGAAAAGCAAAGCTGATATACAACATACGGCCAACCAAGCAAACCAGCGTTTCCACTTTCTTTTAAAGCATGTTTTCAATGTTTACCATATGGAACATGTGGCCAGCTGTATAGCTTCTCCTGCACACTTCTTATAGAGCTTCATGTACATTGCTAATATGTCCAGTAGCTTGCTAGGCAAGTTTCTCTTCATCTATAAAAGAGAAGCCAAATCACTTGTAAATGTAACTTGAGTTTGATAATGAAATGCTGCTGAAATCCAGCCATTCTCTCAAGTTCATTGCTTAAAGCTATTTTAGCTTGTCTTCCTCTAGCTCCCTTCCCCGTTGGAAGGCCATCTGAGTTAGAACTCTACCTCACACACACATCCAAACACTGTCACGCATTTTGACAAACACCTTGCATGCGCCGAACTCCTTCAAACCATTCTTCATTCCGCTGCGTCATTCTGTCCAAGGAGCCGCTCCAGTCTTGAACGTGGAGGCTGCTTCCATCATCCAGTCTCCTCCAACTTAGCTATGTCCAGTCTCCTCCATAGAGGGTTCCACTATAATCTTCACCGAGATTACAACTGAGTATTTGCACCATTCCTAGTCTCCTCAATCAGCGAATAACTTTTTGTTACCCTGGATTGGATAAGTATTCGCACCACTCCTAATATTAAGCAACCTTACCTAGATTTTTTTAACTCAAATAAGTTCAACAAATGTTTTAATTCTCTTCATAATTGCAACCAAGGATTGCTTACAAGTCATTCAGACTATTACTCTCGTAAAAAGAATGTGATTCAATACAATACAGCCTAAACACTTGCAAGTGTTTCTCTCTTTCCTCTTTGTCACTTTCTTACAATCAGTAAACGATATTACAATGAAACTCGGGAGTATTGCCTCTCTTCTTTTCTCTTCTTCTCTTTTTCTACTTAGAGATTTTCTTTTTCTTGAGCTCTTTCTGTGTCTTTCTTTTGAACGCTTCTCAAAGGATGAATATTTCATTGTATGCTATCCTTTTGATACTACATTTGAAAGATCTTTTATTTAAAGGATTTTTTGGATATGTGTTTGTTAGACTAAACTCTTGGCCTTGATTCTTGTGTCTTGTCTTTCTTCATATACAACAGTCGTTAGTTAAAGTCAACTTGTCAGAGCAAACATTTGCTTGATGTAAGTTGTACTTTATTTTAGACATCACTTCAATCAAGTGAAGAACATTATGTGAATATCTTTTTTGTCTCTAACGTTCATTTATGATATTTTAATTTGAAGCTTGTGGATATGTGTAGACTAGCTGATCTACAAATAATAAAGTAGATTGTGCATGCAACATATATGTTTTTTCTTTTATCACTTTTGTTGTTTTTGAATATTGAACATTTAATATCATTTAATGTTTGCTCATAATAACAAAATCTTTTTTGATCATTTAGACTAATTAAGGTTTTCTTCTAAAGATACCAAGAGTTGAGTAAAGTCTTCATCATTCGGATGAAGTAATAGTTTAGCTCATAGTATCATTTAGACTAATGTAAACACTTTTTGTTATTTTGTCTTTTCATAGTAATAGCGTTTAACATGTTATGTTTTTATTTATGTTTTAAGTTTTAGTCATTTAGAGTATTTTTGTCAATGACATTGTCTTGATATTATTTCGGTTTCCCGAGAGTTAAAATGAATACTCTCTGGGTATGATAGACTTTACATGTTTAACTTCAACTTCCTTAGACGCTTTGACTTAACAGTCGTTTAGCTTTGCATCTAGGTGTTTTGACTTAATTGTTTTTTTGTTTCCTAAAAACCTAAGCGCATTCCTAAGATTTTATGTGTTGAGAGTTTTGGTTCTAAGTCTTATGTTTTCTTCCTATGTTATTTTGAGATTATTATTTCATTTATTGTTATTTGGTTAAACTTCAAAACACGAGAGTTTGGGTGCATAGAAGATTTTGTCTTAAAACCTTAGACCCTTTTTTGCACCATATATCTTCAATGGACCATCTCCATTGCATCATTCTACCTTTGACCCAACCTAGCCAAGGAAGTTGCCATCAATTGATTTAGAATGACGAAGTGAAGTGTGGTTTGTTGTGGAGAAAAGAATTCCATGGGGTAGTTCCATTTGTTGTGTAATGTATGCATTGATATAAGAGTTTAGGGTTAGAGGTTATCATAATACTCTAGTAATCATTCAACTAATATAGAGAAAAATGGTTGAGAGGTTAAGAGTGGCAGGAGATCCTGGTTTGAAGAACTATTTGAAGTGTTAATGTCATGTATAGGATTAACCTTGTGGGTAGAGGTTATCCATCACAAATGCTGAAACCTCGCGAGATTCGATATCAATGTATTTGTTTAGATGATTGAATTGAGAAGAGTCTTTGATTTTATGGTTTATATTTAGAGAATTAATTGGAGTGCATTGTATTGTGATACAATATTTTTATCAATATATGATATTTCTTTTGTATATTAGCTAGCCCTTTCTTGTTTATCTTGTTTGTTATTGGTTGTGTTCTTTTTTACAATAATCATCTTATTAGTGTGAGCATATAAAAATGTAGATATAAAGACACTTCTTTTAATTGAAGAGTTAGTTGTTTGAACATTTACTTGATATTAGGTTATGTTGGTTATAATCTTTTAATAAAATCATAATATAATAACTTAAGATTGCATATGAGTGATATTATAATAGTTCTATCTTATAAAATTGTATCGATATACTATATAAATTAGATTATCTGTCTTTTGAATATTTATAATGAAATATTTTATTTTAGTATTACTATGTGTTATTAAAATGAGATGCTATATAACCATGACAATCTTTTTCATCTCATTAAAATAATTAAGACATAAATATATAATTTTAATTCACGCTGCAATAGACACTCATTACAAGTGTTTTTCAAACCAATATTTAGTCATTATAGTATTTTTTTTGTGATTTTTACAATATTATATATAGTCTTTAAGGAATACAAAATCAATTTTACGTAAAACAAATCTAAGAAAACCATACTTTTAATAGCTTTTATTTTTTAATTATGTTTCACATAAATTTTGCGTACTACATAAAATCTCTTTAATGATCTTTAAGATTTAGTTTCTTTGAAGTTAATGAACTCATTGTACCACTAAAAATGCTCATACTCATAATTTATAGCTAATTAGTCTTAGTTAATTAATAAAGCAATCAAATATTACAAAAATAAATAATAGGGTTAACAGTGTAATTGGACCTTAACAAACTCAGATTAATACTTATACAAAATAATTTAGAGGCAATAATATCTATAGTTTAAAATAGATAAAAAAATGGATCTTTTACTTTGGGAATAAGCGATCATTTAGCTAAAGAAATTGAATAAAATATAAAAAATAAAGTTGAAACGAACTTTTCATTTCAATTTTCACCACTTTTAAATCAGTTTGTATGATTAAAAATCAACTATTTTTTAATTGATTAAATTGCACAAATATTTTGGTTTGGTTGCTTTTCCAAAATATTATCTTGATGTAAAAGTCCAGAAACCTTATGGCCTAACTCATGTTAGGAATCAGTCAAATCAATTTATTTAATGAATGAGCTATATTATTTTAATTCATCTCTACCAAATTCATTTATTCAAATAAATAAATAAATGTTGGTTAAATGTCATAAATGTTGGATCCATTAGCTTAAGAGAAGGGGTCCTTCTTAAAAGTATTAAAACAAGTTTTAAATTAACCAACCAAATAAAGATTAATCAAATTTTACAAAAACGACCTTATACAAAATAAATAAATAAAACAGACTCCAACCTAAACTTAAGAAACAACATTAGAATCAAATTTCACAAAAAACTTAATCTAACCCATATTCACAATTGTGGTACAAATAAACTTGTGAGAAAACTCCATTTTACAGTCATTTTGAGCTAGATTACAGATTTCGTTTTTTCTTTCACACACTAAAGCCTCATTTTATACGAAGGTGTCCATACAAAATTCCAAAAAAGAACACAGAATATAGAACATGAACACAGTGTCCAAGGAACCGAGTCTTCATTAATTATAAAGAACACTAATTAGTTACCTGTCTTTGTCTACAGCTGAAGGGAACATGAAAAAGCACTACAAAGACTAAAGAAGTAATCAGAAGTTTGGCAGTGTGAGCACTGTCCAAGACTGATTTCTTCAGCACATTCTCCACACAACAATCTAAAATGACTCTCATGTGAGATTGGCATGTCCTGTGAACCAAGGTAATCCTACTTGAGGACACTGTTTTGCATCTGGGATGAGAACAATAGGTCCCAGAAAGATGCGCCACAAATCAAGTATTATTGTGACCAGCATTGCAGCACCTAAAGCATCAACAGCCACTCTAGGCAAGTCCCACTTGTCACCAGGTTTCTCATCTATCCTGCGTATTTACAAGATTTATCATCAATGAAATCAGTACAACATACACATATTCCACCTTTATGTAGTAGCGTATGCAACAACTACTTTTTAGAGAAGCAAAGAGGTACATATTCAAAACAATTTCAAACGAGGAATGAGGTAACTCAAACAACTGCTAGCTACTCCCTTCTTTCCTTTTTAGTTGTTGGATTTTTGAAATATTGATTATCTTGCCTTTTATGTTTTCAAACCACATTGATCGCTCTTTTGTTTCAATTAAATTCTTATTTACTGATTTCTTAATAAAGGACGTATAAGAAGGAGCAGAAGGAGTAATGACTTACCTTAAAAACATTGGGAAGCTCACAATAAAGTATATGGCATAAAACAGAGATCCAACTTTATACATAGAGTCACGATCCACAAATTCATAATAAGGGAACTGCATACATCCAATTGAAAGCGTTATTCTCTAAAATTTGCATTTCATATTGTAGGTCAACTGCAGGATGATACGTTTCATAGAAATACGTTGAAAGATGTATATATGTATTTGTATTGTGACTAGTATTGAGGATTACGAAGAGAAGGATAGAAAACTAGGAAACTTGTCATCTGGGTTTGCTGATTGGTGAAAGTATCAAATTTCACAAAGATGTAGACACGTTATCGTATGACATCTGAGGAAGAAAAGTCTAACAAAAAGAAAGAACTTATAGCTATAGCCGTTTATAAATTATAACTGTATCTAGAATTATAAACCTTATAGGGTCAAAATGCATACAGTAATCTTAAGCATATCAGTACTTCTGTGTGTGCCAAGGTCACTGTCACTAATATTGAATCTTGAGTTGTCAAAAGACAGGATATCAATATGTATCATCTTTAAGACAAGGGAATAGAAACGGAAATTCTAA
This sequence comes from Vigna umbellata, assembly GCF_029865625.1. Taxonomy (NCBI): domain Eukaryota; kingdom Viridiplantae; phylum Streptophyta; class Magnoliopsida; order Fabales; family Fabaceae; genus Vigna; species Vigna umbellata. The sequence goes on from NC_142166.1 coordinate 17,653,832, forward strand.
TTTAAAAGAAAAGAAAAGAAATATGGAAGAAATATGTAAGATGGTACCACAGATAAATCCAAGCAATGGAGGTTCCACAGCACAAAAAAGGCAAGAGAATTTAAGGCAACAAATATGTAACAGAAAAAAAAGCAGTAAAGAAAAGAGCAAGAAAGAAAACAAAAAAAAAGAAAGTAATTGGAAAATAAAAATTGCAAAAGTTAAATACAGAGTTCCAAATTAACTGTGTAGATTCCAAAATTTGCATATACACATTTTCAAAATCAAATAAGAAATTTAGGCTTAGGGATGATTGTCACAATAAATATAACCTTGGAAACTTGAACAACAAAAAATAAGGAATATCTAAATGCAATGATTTCTCAAAGCTAGTATTAGAAAATGAACTTTAAGTCTAACACAATCTCACAAAATCAACATATGCAGTGAGGTTTGAACTTATTTATATGCTATAATTTGGATGACACAATAGGTTCAACAAACTTTGTTAAATTAGACTTTGATACCATCTTAGAAAGTAGACTATAAGTTTAACTCAATCTTACAAAATTAACTTCTAAAATGAAATTTATATCCACTTATATACTATAATTTGAAAATATTCTGTTAATGTGAGATTTCCAACAAATAGTACAAACAACATAAATACTCAAAATGGTTAGAAGTCCACATAAACTAGAGATAAAACTAATTTATAATAGTATTAGTAGATGCAAATCTCACCATACAAACCGATTTTGTAGGGTTGAACTAGGTTTAAAATTCACTTCTTAACATGCTATCAGAACCATTGATAAAACCTATCCTAGCGAGATTTGTTGTTTGTTAGACATATTGTTTCACTCACTATTGGCCGCTATCGAACCACCTATTAATGACTAGTCTCACGCTCGAGATGTATATACCTCGATGTGAGAGGAATGTTTTGGAAGTCCGCATTGACTAGAAATAAAGTCAAATTCTAGTATATAAGTGGGTGAAAATCTCACCTTACAAGTCGGTTTTGTGGATTTGAGTTGGGTTTAAAGTTCACTTTTTAACAAAAACAATTCACTAATCATAACTAGCAAAATATCTCGAGATACCAAAAGATAATAGCCTTATTTGATTCATATAGCCAATCCTGCATAATAGTAAAAGGGTTTTCTTGTATCAAAACACAGGTGCTAAATACGTAACAAATTTGAAGTCTTGTAAAGAAACAGTTCAAGACATTTCGGGAAGGGAAACCATAATATCTGCATGGAGATAGGGAAATTTCAATTTAAAAAACAATGCAGGACAAAAGAAATATATGGTTTGCCTAACAAATGCATTGATGGAGCCATGATAAAAAAAGTAAGAGAACTTTGTACCATATGGCATATTCCTTGCATTTTACAAAGATATTGAAACTGAAATTGTCAAAGGTTAGGTTTTACGACTATATATTTCATAGATAAGATGTCAGATAAACTTGAATAGCAATGGTTAACAAAAATTCAAATACTTGGCTACCTCAAAATTAATAATTGGAATCCGAGAAAATATTGAAAACGCATGATTAAACAAAGTTTGAGAAAAGAAAATAGCAGAATGTTTAATTACAACGTACATTAGAGATAGCCAGAGTCTCCAGGTACGCTATAAAATAAGCAAGTGCAAGAATCCAGGCAGCTTCGGTAGCCCATTGAATTTTTTCAGGCAAATCAGCAATAAAATGTCGCAACCGACGCAGTGTCATGTTTGATGAAACGTGATAAAACAGGAAGCAAACATGAGTGAGCAGGAATGTTGTGTGTGGTACCTGCAACCACCAAATAGAGCAATTCAATAACGAATACGTGGTCACACTAAGAGATAATTCATTGGTCTTTGGCTTACATTGTTCATTTTCCATGATGGGAAGGTATAAGATGCACCCAGAACTGTGAAAAAATAATGAGTCCAGAAATAATTTCCAACATAACTGAAGATTATTATCCAGAGACTCGCCTGTCAGTATTAAATATGAACAGATTAGGCAGTGAGTAGGTCAACCGAATAAACACAAGAATGTTTTATAATATGTAGGCACACAAAATAAATACATAAGTATTAAAATATGTCAGAAATAATGTAAATAGGGTAATTAAGTGGATATATCTTATTATGTAATCATGTTAAGTAACACAATTGTAGTTTTTCTATTTATGACGCCAATTGCATAATAGCCTCCATTGTGTTTGTGTATCAGGTACATGGAATTCATGCTAGACAACCTCAATTCCTGAACAACCAGTGATTGGGGCCACTTCCGATTAGGGCAACTATTTTTCTAAGAAACATATTTCTAATATTTCCCATCTCTTTTCTTTGTCTTGTTTCCATTTTTTTTGGTCGTATTTCCCATTGCCCCTTAGGAACTTGATGATCTGACATCTGAATATTTGGTTAAAATGAGTTGTCCTTCACAACTTTAATGAAGTTTTGTCCCCTGTCACCATTGTTGCTAAGGAAAAAAGGCAATCAAAATCTCAAATTGTTGGCCTTGCATGGGTTACAAGCAAAGTAGTTAAAATCGATATTATGGTTGGGATTGTGAAGGACTCAAGTTTGTAAATTGTGGGATCCTAACATGGATTGTAGATTCTACTTCTAATTAAATATAATATAATATATATATATATATATATATATATATTAAAAGAGCAGTCATAATATTGTAAATGAAGGAAAAAAAAGTAAAACCGTTAGTAGTACATGTCTTGGTAAAAAGTTATGCCTATCCCTTATTAGAGGAACTTTAGTAAGAAAAATTCCCAATAGACACCCACATATCGCAAAGAAAACACATATCTTGATACTTGTTTATTCATAGAACCAGTCAGATCAAGAAAAAGCCAAACTTCCACTTTTCGCAGTTTCTTAATATGTTATTCAGAGCAAAAAAAATTTAAACCACTTTATCCATTTTTGACATGTCTTGGTCGTGCAAATAAGAGGGAAAAATCCAACTAAACTTGAGTGATGTTAGCGTTGGGTAATAGGAGCTGCCAATACAAAATAGTCAAAGCTTTCTCCCTTAAATATCCATTGTGCAGCCCCTCAAGGTCATTGATCTTCCAAGTTAATTAGCTCCACTCATCCTAAGCACTAGTCTTCCTTTGGTTTTTTGAGAACTTTTTGTTCATCTTTTTCTTGCTGATTTGGGGAAATAAAGAAAACTGTTACCATCACTCAAGTGCTGATGTGTCTATTTGATAATATATCTTGATGACATTGTTTTCACATGCAGTGACTACCATGGCATCTCCCAAATGAAACAACACCTTTGCTACCATTTTTAGATCAAAGATCTTGGCAAACTCAGATATTTCTTGGGTATTAAGGTAGTACAATCCAACTATGGTATTGTTATATCTCAAAAGAAATATGCTTTGGATATTTTGGAGGAAACTGAGTTGATGAATTCAAAATCTATTGACACACACATGGATCATAATACCAAACTCCTACCAAATAGGGGGTGGGGGGGAGGCGCTATTTTAGATCCTGAGGAGTGTAGAAGATTGCTTGGGAAATTAAATTACCTTTCAGTTACTCCTAACATTTCCTTTGTAGTCAATGTGGTGAGCCAATTTCTCAATTCCTCATGTGAAGATCATTGGAATACGATCATCTATATATAAAAGTACATTAAAAGATCTCCTAGAAAATGTTTGTTATATGGTTACAATAACCATACAAAAGTTGTTTGATATTCATATGTTAATTAGGCAAAATCTCTTTCTGATAGAAGATCTACTTCCGAGTATTGTGTCTTTGTTAGTGGTAACTTGATCTTTTAAAAGAGCAAGAAACAAAGTATTGTAGCAAAATTTAGTGCAAAAGCAGAATATAAGGCTATGGCCTCATCTACTTGTGAACTTGTTTGGCTTAAGCAATTTCTTAGAGAGTTAAAATTTGGAGATGTCACTCAAATGACACTTATATGTGACGATTAGGCTGCTCTTCATATTAGTTCTAATCTTGCCTTTCACGAGAGGACCAAACACATTGAGATTGATTATATTTTCATTTAAGAGAAGATTGTATCTAGAAACATCAAGATGGAGTTTGTAAACTCAATGATCAGTTAGCAAACATACGATTTATATGCAGCAGCTTGAAGAAGAGTATTAGATATATTACGTTTTATGTTAATTAGGGAAACATGTCCCTATGTTAATTATATTATTTTTACATATTCATTTGTATTTTGGCTTAGCCCACATTCTCTTTATTATAAATACATTACCATATATGTGTTTTCTACATAAAGGAGATTAACTCCATACCTAGTTTTTCACTATATTCAATAAAAACCAATTGGGAAATAGAATTACCTGTCACTCGTTGAAATATCTATTTTGCAAATAATGCAGTAAGTCATTTTCTCAACTCCCCAGTTAACGTAACTGATATGCAGTAATTTGAATTTTAAAAATATAATAAGAGAATTATAGGAGAAGGCCTCTAGTATGAAGACATGTGTCATGTCATAGAAGAGTTGTCAAGCACTTTAATGAAAACTGAAAATGCTCTCCCACTGACGTGAGATCCACTGTGTAGCATTTTAATTAGAGATAGATTAGATGACCAAAATATGATTTTGGCTCCTTGTCTGAATTTTTTATTTCAGTTTGGTCTCTTAAATTTAAAAGGCTCCAGTTTGGTTCCTTAAAATATCTTTGTTAACCAAATTGGTCCTTCCTTACCATACTAATTTGGTTAACCTGATGACATGTGACAAACTGTGACAGTAAGTGATGTCACTGTCACATGGACATTTGCTATGTCAACTAAAATTAACATCATTAGTGTAAAAACCTGAAAAAATGGACCATATTTATCTAATGATACCACTTTGAGAAACCAAAGTGAAACTTTTTAAACTCAAGGAACCAAACTGAAACAAACAAAATCAGACGAGGAACCAGAATCATATTTTGGCCAAATTTGATCATTGGAAACGCAAAAAAAAAAAGAAAGAAAAAAGAAAAAAAAAAAACAGAGCATTCTTGCAAAGTTAATTGCTTGAAGTACTCAGGTTGAGGAGGTTACGCAATTAAACTCATTTGTGAAAATCAAGTTGGCATACAGGACCAAACATGTTGACATAGATTGCTATTTCACTCGGCAAAAGATCTTATACAAAAATATTGTCAGTTCTAATGCAAGATGCCTTCAACAAGTCATTGAGAGGTCCTTCAATTATAAGTAATTCAGTTTCATATATATATATGGATAACTATTATACATAATGGCCTCCCCTATGTAAATGAGACATGAAATCATCACACGACTCTTGTCATCTTACTCTCAATAAAATCTATTTAGGATGCACAAACAACTTAATCTGAATACCAAATGAATGGAAACTCCAAATTGTAAATGTCTTAATCAAGAAACGGGGAATTGCACCAATCCAAGTCATCTGTCTTTATAGGAGGATGGCTAGAATCCCCTGATTTTGTAGATTTTGTAGATCTTGACCTGAAGAGTGTGGTTACCAAAATACAGGTTATCTAATGGAATCATGTGGTATACGATCAAGAATGCCTCAAATGAATTAACTTACAATTCACAATTCTTACAGTAATGCCCTTTCAAATGCTCATTGTTCTTGCTTGAAGAATAAAAGCAGGTTTCACACTAAAACCTCTTTCTACACTTTATTATTTTGGATTCAAACCGGTTTTATCGTTGTTTTCATATTAAGAAGCAGATACAAGATCAATGGCAAACAAAATGCAAAATGTGTATTTGATGACTTGATGATTAGTAGTTATAGTTCCTAGAGAGGCCCCTAATGGAAAATAATGGAGTAAAGGGAATGAACAGGGGAGGATTAACGCCCACAACAAGCTGTTTGGTATTGGGGGAGATAATAGCTGAGGGGCATGCCAGGTAATAACTAGCTTTTATCTGTTTAAGAGAATCAATTTATTCGTATACACTTAGAATATCATAAAACAATATAGTAAAGATAAGTATTGGAAAAATTTTATATCTGTCAAAACACTTGCCTTGACCCAATATCGATCCTTCCAATGAACGCTTCTATCTGCCTGCAAATTTTGATATCACAAAAAAAATTAATTACACCACTCTCTGTTCATGCTTACTACAACAGAGCAAGAAGTGAAGATAAATAATTTTCTAAGTGAGTCACACTACTAAAAATGATCAACAACAACTGAAACCCCACGTCAAATGTTGTTTAAATAAGCTTAAAAATAAGTACTTGTCTTGTTTTGGCTTCAATTCCATTTCAAGGAAAATAATTAAGCACACACCTTTCCAACAAGCAGCATTGGAATGACAAAGGCAGGAACAGCCGAAACCAATCCGATAAGCAAGTACTCCAATTCTGTGAATTTCTGCCAAACTCATAATTAAAACTTAAAAGTGAATTCTACCATTCATGGTTCGTTATTCACATGACAAAAGAAAGGTAAAACCCCAACTGACCAATACCTGCATAAAAAACCCATATATGAAGGGACAACAAGCTTTAATTATGACTAAGTCTTGAACGGGAAGTAGTCCAGTAATGGACCCAAAAGATCGAAATTTGTGACAAACTCTGGGGTCCCACATACGAAATAAAGATCCTAATTACCACATTTACAAAAATAAATGTAAAAGGTGGAAAAGGGTAAAACCTCGTAAAGATTGAAGGGAATAACAATGCCAAGACAGAGGGTGAGCCAGAAGGGGGTGTAAAGAAGGAAGAACAGTTCACCCCATCTCTTGCTGGGGTTTGGAGCCAGCCACAGGCTTGGAGGAACAGGAGCTGAAATTTTCAAAAGGGATTCCATCAGATAAAGAGAAAGGGTTGCTATGATTATGAATGAATCCGAGATCTGATCAAATTCAAACAGAAAAATTACCTGTCATTTGGAATGGGATCTGCTTCAAGGAATGTTAAATGAAATGAATGATGAATGAATACACTCTTGAGTGAGTGGATTGTTCAAATGCATATACTGTAACAAGCTAAAAAGAGTGGAAGCTTGGTGAAGGAGGTGTCACTCTGCAGGTTCTACTTTAACTTTTGTTTTAACTTTCATCTTCTGACAATGACTTATTTTCAGGATTTAATATTTTTTATTTCTTTTGGCTTTTTATCCGCAAATTTTAATGTTTTTTTTTTTGGCTTTTTATTTAAAACTTTAATGTTTGTTTGACTTTTCATTTTCTCGTTTTAGACAGTAACGATATTTTCATGGTTGATGGTTGGTACATGTACACTTGTTTGGTATTTAACTTGTCAACCACATACAATTTATTTTTATTATAATGTTTTCTATTCTGTGGTAAATATCTTTTTTAATGTCACTTTCAAAATATTAATTATCTCCATTATAAAACATGGTCTTATTTTTACTTTTTTCAAATACATTTTTTTCTAAATATAAGGAACTTCTTTACAACCTAGAGTGAAATAAATAAATGATTCAGATAATAAAAATTAAAAAAAACACATTTTAATTTGAATAATTAAAAATCTAAATCATAGAAAACTGACTTAAATAAAAATTTCATTAGATGTTTATTATATATTCAAATAAATCAAATTAAAATTACTTTTAGAGATCACTTTTGTATTTTTTTAATATATTTAAATTTCATAAAAGAAAAAATATATAAACAGCACTAAAAACGTATTTAACACTCTAAAAATTTATATGATATAAGACATATTATACCCCTTTTTAATTAAATTTATAAACAATACTTTTGGCTAGGGCAATAAAAAAAAATATTTTCTTTTCTTTTAATTTCGAGAGATTTATTTAAAGTGATTCCTATTTTTTTTTTCTTCAATTTAGTGTCTATTTTATGTAAAACAGAAAGTCAATATAATTTTTTTTTCATTAGCTTAGTCTTCACGAGTGTGAAAGTGCCATAACTAGAGATAAATAAAAAAATAAAGTGAAGGTTGAAAAACTAAAAGTCACTGACACGTACTTTTATAATGAGCAATTTGATTTGAATTATACTTTAAAAATAATTTTATATTTAAGTTTATATTCAAAAAATATTTTTAAATAATTTTGTTTAAAATTAATATATATATATATATATATATATATATATATATATATATATATATATATATATTTGCCAATATTTATGAATACCCGTGTGTATTTTTTTGATACCCAACTAATAATGAAACAAACAATAGATTTTTTTTAGACAAAATGAATAATGATAGATACTACCATATTTGATTCAATACTTTATCATCCCTGATCATCTTGAACGATGTTAACTTAATTTAACTGATAAACTACATTGACTATTTTAAAATAAAATGAGACTTAATTAAAAGTAAATTAAAAATTCACATTAAATAAATTTTTCAAATACTAAGGGAAAAAAAAAATTAAACCCTGTTGTTTTTTTTAATTCAACGTGAGGGTTATCAGTACAAGGGTCCTTTTAGTCATGTAAGATTTAATTGAAAGGACCCACTAACTCACTCACTTTCAATATCTATTGTGTAGTACTTTCAATCCGTTGAAACATTTATTCACCACGTTCTACTAATTTCACAGCAATTAGCACGTGCCTACCAATAAAAAAAAGACTTAGTATAAAAACAAACTCAAATATGATAGAAGTAATTAAATGACTTAGTTTATATAGTTTAATCAATTTTATATTTAACTTTTTATACTTAAACATTATTCACCTTAATTTATATCTTATTTTTCATTCAGTTTAGCCTTTAAATCAAAGATAATAAATATTAAAATAAACTACATGTAATATGTATGAAAACTTGAAACTAAAATTGATCATCTATATTAATGTGTGTGTGTGTATAAAATATGTGTATATGATAAACTTGTTAAGTATTGATTTTCTATTAAATAAAAATTAGAAAAATATCATAAAAAAATAATTTTTTTTATTACTCGTTTTTTATCTATTTTTCTTTTATTTTTCACAGACATTTATATATATATAGATATATATTATTAAATAACTAAAATAAAATAATAAATACTACAATTTTGAAAATGAGGACAAAAAATTAAATAGTTTTTTATTTACTCCTTTAATTTATGTACAAATATCTTTGTAAATAGTTAAATTTGAATCTATATTTTATGAAGAAGAAAAAATAAATATAACTATAAATTAAGTTTATAACATTAAGTGTATTTTAGGGTGGTGGTGCATAATTAATTGTATTGTGTTGTTTATTGTTTTACACGTTAAATATTACACAATCATTTATATAATAAATATTATTAATTATATTATCATTGTAGTATTTCATTTTAGTAGTTTTTAAAAACTACTCAATAGAAATTACATTAGTGATAATGAACAAGTCGGTGAGATATAGATACAACTATTATATTATAGTTATCCATAAAACATGTATTAATTATATAGAAAGTTATACATAAAGACTCCAACTTACATTATAAATTTTCAAAAGAAAAAGAATTATAATCTAAACTACAACATCTTCCTCACTCTACATCGGTTCAATGAAAACATCTTCATTTGCTTATATCGGTAAGGTGATCATTGCAAAAAAGAAAGATAATTAGCAAACAAATAAACAAAGATAAAAGAGTAAGGTAATGTACCAAAAGATTTAATCTAAACATCTATAATGTACCAATTTATCAATCTCAAATATCAAACATACCACTGATTCATACATTCGCACAATAGACATTAACTCGATTATCTAGATTCATGCTTTGACATATGTATTCAATATATGTGGACACTCATAATAGTATTTATACTCTACATAGTCCTAAACAAAGAAGTTATCATCATACTACTCACGAGGTTAATCCCCATCAAATATAGGACCTAACTAGTACCCATTAAGTAAGACCTCATTCGACTCTCACCACATAATTCATTCTATTATATTTGAGTGTCAATAATTATTAGAGTTTAGGATGCCTCACTTTCAGAACTCTTATATGTCAAAACATACACTAATTTTACTAAATCACAAATTTTCTTCTTGAAATTCTCTCAACATCTCAAATTGTATTTTCCATCCATAAAAACAACATCACACATATCAAGCATGCATAAGCACCATAATTCATCTCGAGTATATAATAATTATGCACAAAATCTAAAATAAACCATTCAATTAGATAAGGAATAAGAAAACATAAAAATAATCACAATGGCTCTTAGACTAATGTTCAACGAAAAGCCCCTCGCAATAGGGAGTGTTCAACGCCAAATATCTCGCGTTTTCTCTCACTTAGTACAAACAACCTGTCGCTTAACGAAAAACATTAAAAGGGTTCCAAACATGTAGTGATAACTGGCTTTTAGCAGTATAGAGCCACTGTTCAGCGCCATACCATTCACAAAAGGGTGGCGGTCAATGGTTTGGAGCGAAAATGCTTCTAGACCTTCACAATCAAGCCTACGCTTAATGCCATATTAGAAACTTACACATTCAATTATATGATTTTGGGAACTAGGGACTCATTCAGATAATCAAATTAGTATTCTTGACTTAGTGCATGGTTAAAAAAGGTTTAGATGTTAGACTGAATACCAATTTTCTCAAATGGCTAGATTCTCAATCCCTCAATAAACATCAAAACAACCAAAATACAAGCAACACACAACAAACAACACAAAAAAAATTCTACATGCCAAACAACTAGTTTCAGACCAAAACAAACATGCACTATAATTTATCACAACATTAATAGCATTAAAAGGTGATAGTAGGTCCCCTTACCTAACAAATGAACAAATCACTCTAGAAAGTCTAAAACAGTTCCAAACACACAAGAAGTCCTATATGCTCCTACAAATAACAAAAACATGATCAGAGTACAACGTTAGGACCATAATCAGTAGAGAGTCTTATAGAAGACTCAAACGTCACATGCGACCACAACAAGCTCGCATGCAAAGAAAGAATGAAACAAACAAAAAAGAGGAGCATACAACCAAATTACTTTATCTGAGAAACTGATCGGTCTAAATTGAAGAGTTTGCTATCAGGATCAATCCTATTATCTTAGTTCTTCAATAAGACGGACAAAGGATAAGAACTCATAAAAAGAAGTTAGAGAACTTTAAAATAGTGATTTCTAGAAAGATAATGTGTTTTAAAATAACGAAACTCGTTCATAACAAAAATATTAATATTAAAATTTGTTAATATTAAAATAATAAAGTCTTACTAATTTTAAACAACTATCACTTCTAAAATATTATTTTCTAAATCTTTATAATAATATAAACATATTATGCTTATTTTTTAAGTTGGGTTAAATATGTTTTTAGTCCCTAAACTATTGGCCGTTTCTGGTTTTCGTCCCTCTTTCAAAGTAAGGTACAATTTGGTCCTCATTCTTTTCGAAACTTTCGTTTTAATCCTCGGAACTTTGGTTTTAGTCCTCATTTTGTTGCTAAATGAGGACCAACTTTTTAAACGGTGTTAGTTTTCGAGGACTAAAACGAACGTTTTCGAAAAGAATGAGGACCAAATTGTACCTTACTTTGAAAGAGGGACGAAAACCAGAAACGACCAATAGTTTAGGGACTAAAAACATATTTAACCCTTTTAAGTTTTAAATAAAATAAAAGAAAAATAATAATAACTAATATTATAATTAAAGAATATTTTTTATGCAGACATATTTTTATTTTTCCTCAATTTTACATCTTTTCTTTCCTTATTTCCTTTTTTTTTTCATTTCATCATTCAATCAAATAAAACAAAACCAAAATTTGAAATCATTTAAAAATAGAGAACCGAATTATATTAAATTTTAAAAAAAATACTACTTTTGTAATTTTTAATTTTATATATATTATTTGGAAAAATTGAAAAAAATTATATAATTTTATTTATTTATGATATACTTAGTAAAACTAATAACGATAAAACAAAATCTTGTTAAAATAAAAATGAATAACTTATTGTATGAATAAAATATGTGAGTAGTTATTAATATTATTTGAATATCATTATTTTGTAAATGTCATTTATAACCCACCATCTTGGAGATGAGCTCACCATAGACTTAAACTTGAATTCAAAACTTGAAAGTTCTATATTTATAAGCTTAATTTTAAATACTATATTACATATTTAATAATTTTATAAAAATATTTACTTTATATTTTTTATATTGATTCTTTTATAACCTTAATACAAATTTTAGTAATGCTTTACATTTTAATAAGTTTTATAATATATACTTTTTTAATTATATATATATATATATATATATATATATATATATATATGTGTGTGTGTGTGTGTGTGGGTATTCACTTATATATATATAAAATTTTCATAAACTAAAAAAATTTAAAATTCGAAAGCTAATTCACACATATCTAAATTTATTATTATTTTATATAATTTATTTTATCCTTATTCTCTATCAATATTAATAACTCTTATTCACAGTTCATATCATAACTTTATATTTTCTACACTTAATTAAACAATATTTTATTTAAATGTAAAGGTTTCATTTAATTATATCAGTATTTTATTTTAAAATGTACTTTGATATTTTTCATAATAAATCAATTAAAATAAAAACATTATTTGTATTAGTTGAGGGATGAAATTTAGCTAATAGGATATAGGGCTGCAACCCTCTCCTATAGGATATGGGCACGCAACCCACCAATAGGATAGGGATGAAATGCCAACCAATAGGGTAAGTAGATATGTACTTGTACGTGTATTAGAATTTGTTTAATTGCAAAGTTTTAACACGTATCCAAAATAATAATTCATTATGTTTAATTAACTAATATTTATAATAAAAAATATTTTCAGTTTTATCATTTTAGTAATTATTGTTTTAATTCAAATAATTACTTATTATAAAAATAATTGTTTATACGTTATCATTTTAGTAATTATTTTTTCAAATTTAAATAATTACCTATAATAAAAAATTATATACACAATATTACTTATATTATTTTTTATTTTAATAACTAAAATTTATTTTATCTATCATTATATACAATTTTATTTTTTTAATTTGCTATTTATATGATGCACAATTTGAAGTATCATATAGAGTGTATACCGAATGGTCATCCATTCAGTACCGATCGATCACCACCATGGCTAATCAGGACAAGCGGTTCTATTAATGTTGGGTCACAATGGGGCCAACGCTTATTTTATTATGGGTTAAATATGTTTTTAGTCCCTAAACTATTGGCCGTTTCTGGTTTTCGTCCCTGTTTCAAAGTAAGGTACAATTTGGTCCTCATTCTTTTCGAAAATGTTCGTTTTAATCCTCGAAAACTAAACACTGTTTAAAAATTTGGTCCTCATTTAGCAACAAATGAGGACTAAAACCAAAATTCCGAGGACTAAAACGAACGTTTCGAAAAGAATGAGGACCAAATTGTACCTTACTTTGAAAGAGGGACGAAAACCAGAAACGGCCTATAATTTAGGGACTAAAAACATATTTAACCCTTTTATTATTAGGCCAAAAGTCCAGCAGACGGTTAAAATAACCAAAGATATCTGATTAAAGATATTGATAAAGTTATTGATGAATAACTAACTGAATCTCCAGGTTTGTTATTATTTCATCTATGAGACACTTATAAATATAAGGTCAAAGCTAAAAGCCAGGTACGTTCCACTTACGTTCTACTCACACTCAACTCATACTCATATTCTCAAATATTCAAATAGTGATAACCGTTCACTAAACATTCAATTAAGAGCAAAAACTCTTCAAATCACACACCTAACTTGGGCGTCAGAGTGTCTTTTGCAGGTACCTCCCTCCTCTACTGGTGAAGAGCAAACGGTGCAAACTGAAGGAGCGCGAGCGACCCATCGAAGGATGAGCGTGCAGTCTATATTGCAAAGAGCGAGCGACAAAGTCATCTAGAAGCGACAAAGTCACGTCAGAAAGGTTAGTGTCTCGGTTCCACAAAATATCTACCGAAACATTTTGGCGCCCAACATGGGACCGGGGGGCATCCCTTATAACCACAAGGAACCGGACAAGGATGTAGTCTCACCATCAACGTTAACAAGCTTTTACGGCTTTATAGATAATTATTTTGATACATATTCATTTTATTATTTAATTTAATTTAAATATCTTAATTCAATATTATAATATTGTTCAAGATTTATTAAGGGTCCAACAATGCACTCACCACCTAGCCAAATTTGGCATCAAGTGTTCAACCGTGCAATAGTTCGGCCATTCGACCTCACTGGTATTCAGCCGTTCGGCTTCACAGCGCAGGTGACAGGACCATGCAGACCACTCGGTCAAGAGGAGTGCAAAGACCGAGAGGTAAATCCCTCTCATTGAAGAAAAGACCGAGAGACAAATTCCTCTCGGCCGAGAGGTAAATCCCTTTCGTCAGCCAGAAGACCGAAGAGGTAAATCCCTATCAGAAGTAAGCCATCACTGGCATCAACAAAACCCAGGGAATGCTATCCGAGAACCCCTAGTTCTAAATCGAGCGGTGAGAAATGTTCTCCATGAATGCTCACTCTCGTCCTAAATTATGCGGTGTTGGACGTCCCCGAGGACTGACACTTTCGTCCACTAAGAAGTTCCAAAACGAATTCCTACGCTGAAAAATCGAGCGGTGAGGAACGTTCTTCGTGAACTCTCACTCTCATCCTAAACCAAGCGGTGTTGGATGTCCCCGAGGATTGACACTCTTGTCCACTAGGAAGTTCCAAAACGAACTCCTACGCTGAAAAATCGAGCGGTGAGGAAAGTTCTCCATGAACGCTCACTTTCGTCCTAAATCGAACGATAAAGCCCGATCCCTAGGAAGAACTCCTAGGTCAAAGTCACAAAGCCGAAGAGGTAAAGCCCTCTCACTAGGAAGTTCTCCAGAAACTCCTAGTGCAAAGTCGAACGGTAAAACCCGTTCCCTGGGAAGAACTCCTAGGTCAAAGTCACAAAGCCGAACGGTAAAGCCCGTTCACTAGGAAGTTCTCCTAGCTCAAAGATCAAGAGGTAAATCCCTCTCGCCAGAAAGTTGAAGTCAAAGACCGAGAGGTAAACCCCTCTCGGCCGAGAGGTAAATCCCTCTCGCTAGAAAGATGAAGTTAAAGATTGCGAGGTAAATCCCTCTCGTTGAAGAGAAGACCGAGAGGTAAATCCCTCTCGTTGAAGAAAAGACCGAGAGGTAAATCCCTCTCGTTGAAGAAAAGATTGAGAGGTGAATCCCTCTCATCAACTAGAGAGTTTATGTCAAAGGCCGAGAGGTAAATCCCTCTCATCAACCGAGAAGCTCTGATGACAATGACCGAATCGCATGTATTCGACCTTACACGTAAACAACCGTTCGGCCACTCGGCTTCAGGTATTCGGCAATTCGGCCTACCCTTCTCGACCTTCCATGGCCTCAGGTACTAAGTTCATTTTACATCCACTCCTTAAACCGTCCGGCCCAAAGAAGAAGCAATGACGTAAAGCACATGGAAAGCAAGCTCCTCACTATAGGGAAAACAACCTCCCGCAAACTCATAAGTCCTATAGTTAACCACGGCTAAAGCCGAACGCTTAACTCGGACTTGGGGGGATGTATTAGATATAGTGTATACCCAACGGTCATCCACTCAGCACTGATCGATCACCACTATGGCCAACCAGGGCAAGCAGTTCTATTAATGTTGGGCCACAATGGGGTCATGGGTTATTTTATTATTGGATCAAAAGTCCAGCAAACGGTTAAAATAACCAAAGATATCTAATTACAGATATTGATAAAGTTGTTGATGAATAACTAACTGAATCTCCAGGTTTGTTATTAGTTCATCTATGAGACACTTATAAATATAAGGTCAGGGCTAAAAGCCAGGTACGTTCCACTTACGTTCTACTCACACTCAACTCATACTCATTTTCTCAAATACTCAAATAGTGATAATCATTCACTAAACATTCAATTAAGAGCAAAAGCTCTTCAAATCACACGCCTAACTTGGACGTCAGAGTGCCTTTTGAAGGTACCTCCCCCCTCTATTGGTGAAGAGCAAACAATGCGAACCGAAGGAGCGCGAACAACCCATCAAAGGACGAGCGTGCAATCTATATTGCAGGAGAGCGAGGGGCAAAGTCATCCAGAAGCGGGAAAGTCACGTCAGAAAGGTTAGTGTCTCGGTCCTACAAAATATCTACCGAAACAATATACAATTTTATCGTTTTTAATTTGCTATTCATATGATGCACAATTTGAAGTATTTGTTTGATTAGATGGAAAAACTGTTGTAGTTGTTGATGTCATAATACATGTATCTTATAGGTAGTGATGATCAGAGAGCTTAAGTTGGAAAAGTTCAAAGACATGAAATTATAGGTAGTGATGAGAGAAGATGTCATTAGATGTAGTCATATGACCATACCTAATGATTTTCTTGGCTTGGTGAAAGAAAAACAATTGTTAGATCCTATTTTTTAAAAGATAGTTTGGTTGCTTGGCTCAAAGTAGGCTAAGGATTTTTTGATGTGGTATGATAGTGTTTTGAGATTCAAGGGTAGAGTTTGTGTACCTGATCATGTATAGTTGAAGAGTTTGATCATTGAAGAAGGGCACAAAAGTCGTCTTAGCATGCATCCTAAAATGACTAAGATATATCAAGATCTAAAGGATTCTTTCTAGTGCTCTGGTATGAAATATGGTTCAGTTTGTAGCATCTTATTTGACGTATCAGAAGTTAAAAGTAGAACATCAGAGGCTTGAAGGGATGTTGCAACAATTAGAGGTACTAGAGTGGAAATGAGATAACATTGTTATGGACTTTGTTACCCATTTGTCACGATTTATGAAGGATCATGATGTTATCTGGGTGATAGTAGATCGACTGACGAAGAATGCTTATTTTCTAGCAGTTAACCTGATGATGTCTATGGCCAAGTTAGCATAGTTGTATGTCAAGGAGATAGTAAGGTTTCATGGGGGTTCTTCTAACACTGTGTTAGATAGAGATCCAAGGATCACCTTTAGATTTTGGCAAACATTGCAAAGTGCTTTGGGTAATAGGTTGAGGATGAGCTGAACTTATCACCTTAAGACGAATGGGCAGTTAAAGAGAACGATTCAGTCACTGGAGGACTTGTTGAGGATGTATGTGCTAGATCATTTGGGTATAGGATGAAGTTTTACCTTCGGTGGAGTTCACCTACAATAAAAACTAACATGTGAATATTGCGATGACTCCATATGAAGCTTTATATGACAGAAGGTGTAGGACCCCTTTGTCTTGGTATCAGAACATAGATGTAGTTCCAGTAGGGCTTGGGTTGTTAAAGCAAACTACAGAGAACTTGAAGAAGATACAAAAGAGAATGAAGGCATTGAAGAGTCAAAAAAAGTCTTATGATGATTAGAGGAAAAGACCTTTGGAGTTTAAATCTGGGGATGATGTCTTCTTGAGGGTAACCCCAACTACTGGTGTGGGAAGGTGATAACCTCCTCCTCAAGCTAGGTATGGCTAAAGCAAGAAGATGAAGCTAATGAGGTGGAAGTGGCACGAAAGCAATGGAGATGAAGGAAATATGTCTCAGTTTGGAGGTTTAAATGGTGGAATGAAGATGGTGATAATGTTCTTAGAGAGGTTGAGCCAACTCTAGAGAATGGTGGCTAGAGGGACCTCATGAGACGCTCTAGCCATGACTTAGATAAGTTAAAAATGACTAAAAAATTTGCCAGTATTTTATTACAAATCTCAAAGTGGGCTTACGTGGAGGCATACACCTTTAAAATAATATCCAAATCTCAAAGTGGCTTACAAATCTCAAAGTGTATCCAAAGTAGACCAAAACCCTAAAATGATATCTTGTATCAAACCCTAAAAATGTTATCTTGGTGAAGGAAAGCTTGACATGTGGCACTCTAGCTTTTAGAAAAACTCTCTACTCCTAGAGTGCCATGTGGAAAGCCACTTTAGCAAACGTTTCTCCATTGCAAAAATGACACATGACCATTACATTTGTAAGAAAACTTTCAACTAAGAGTTTGTGATGTGACCATCATGTCTTATGTGGGATGCCTTCTAGTAAGTTGGGGTTACAAAGCTAATCACCCAAGATTAGCTTAAGTCAGAAGCAAACATTGTCTTATCTCATTAAATATAAGAAGGGAAAATCAAATGTTGTGGTCAATGTTCTTTCTAGAAGGTGCAACCTATTTTCAAAACTTGGTTCCCAAATTCTTGGCTTTGATCACAAGGGAGAATTGTATATCTAAGATAAATTCTTCTCCTCCATCTTTGAAAGTCGCCAAAAAAGAGCATAAGGGGGGTTTTACATGTCCAAGGGGTACTTGTTTAAGGAGGAAATTTGTGTGTGCCTCAAGGATCACAAAGAAAACTCCTTATAACGGAGTCACATGAGGGAGGTCTCATGGGCCACTTTGGAGTTGATAAAACTCTAAATATTCTTCAAGAGAGACTCTATTGGCCCCACATGAGAAAGGAGGTCCAAAGATTTTGTCACTAATGCATCACATGCTTGCAAGCCAAGGCTATGACTATGCCTCATGACTTGTACACTCCTCTACTCATTGCCTCCTCCCCATGAGAAGACATTAGTATGAATTTCATCCTTGGTCTTGCAAAAACCCAAAAGGGATTTGATTCTATTTTTTTGGTTGTGAATAGGTTTAGTAAAATGACACATTTTAGTCCATGCCACAAAGTAGATGATGTGAGCTATATAGCAAAACTCTTCTTTAGGGATGTGGTGAAGCTCCTTGACATGCCTAAGACCATCATGTCTGATAAAGAGACGAAATTTCTTAGCTATTTTTGGAAAACTCTTTGGTCTAAGCTAGGAACCAAGCTCCTCTTCTCCACCTCTAGTCACTGATGAGTCATTATTTTCTACTACTAACTTAGCTTTTCGCACCATATTGTGTTAGTGAATTGTGTTTAATTCTCCATTTTTATCTCATTTTCACTATTTGGGCTTAATTTCAAGATTAATTATTATTTTAATTAATTTCAATTATTTGAGCTTAACTGTTTCAATCATTATGTGCAGGACAATCAATGTTTGAGGTTGAGAAAAGATTTGGAAGTATTGCTTAGAACCGAACGGTCTGCTGAATAATTGATCGAACGGTTTGCTGAAGCATATGTCGAACGCCCTTTAAACACCTACACTGAACGATCTTGTAAAGCCTGACCCGAATGACCGAGCACTACAGAACCAAACGGTCTCTGGAAGCCTCTACCGAGCGGCAAAACATCATTGCATGAGAGTCTTGACCGAACGGTTTGACCGAACGTCTTGATTGAGCGCATATACCGAATGGACGAGCACCAGCGAACCGAACGACAAAAAAGCACAGACCAAGCTTGCACTTAACGGCTGAGCACAACGACAGAACCTAACGGTCTCAGTAGTGTTGCATGACTGAACGGTCTTGTAGAGACTGTACTGCACCAGTTCCTGAGCCTGCTAAGCATTGCTGACCGAACGATGTGACACTTTATGACCGATCGGTCATATGAGGTGACCAGTGTTGGAAGCACATTCTGGGACTTCAAGAGAGCCGCCACGTCAGTGTTAGAGTGTAATTTCGTTTTAGAATACCATTGGGTCAAACCTTAGGACTTTGGGCCCAAATTTAGGTCATTTTGTAGGACAAGCCCATTAGAAGGGCAATATGGTCTTTTGGGGTCTATATACCCCAAAATCACTTTCACTTGACCTAAGTCTCCCAGCCACCACTCACATTTTCCATTTCTTGGGAGCGTCTTCTTCTTCCTCCCCCTTGGGGGGAGATTTAGATTTTGGCTTTCTTTTCTTTTTCATGTATTAAAATCATTCTCTTTCAATTTCATGGTTGAATTTGTTGCTACACTCAAGTTTCTTGTTCATTTATGTTCTCTGCATTTTACTGTTCATCTTCTTCGTTTTACTGTTCTGTATTCTGGTTTCGTGTTTATTGTTCATGCTCGTTTTCAATCGTTGTTTCCATTCACGTTT
The DNA here is from genome assembly GCF_029865625.1 of Vigna umbellata. NCBI lineage: Eukaryota > Viridiplantae > Streptophyta > Magnoliopsida > Fabales > Fabaceae > Vigna > Vigna umbellata. The sequence goes on from NC_142166.1 coordinate 17,673,826, forward strand.
TGCATTTCTGTTTCTGGATTTTCGTTTTACGCTGAAGTTCAATTGGTGCATTTTAATTCACTGCAATTTTGTTTCTGCCTGCGCGTTTACTGTTCCAGCATTTTTTTTCTGCAACTTCATTTCTACTGTGTTTTGATTTTGCACACTTACTGTTTCTGCCTTTACTACATACTGTTCGGTCTGTCATGACCGAACGAGTCCTTCGTCCTTGCTTATGTTTACCATTCCGTCCATCTTTATGACCGTTCGGGTTTTATTTGTGCTGTTTAATTTTACTTTTACCGTTTGGCTTTAGTCTGCATTTGCATTTTATTGTTTTAATATCGACCGTTCTCCTCTCCAGGACCGTTCGGTCTATGAACGGAACCGTTTGGTCTCCAACACGCTTGTTGTTAGAGCTGATCGGCCCAGTTAGTAGAACCGTTCTGTCTTCATGTTTTCCACATTTAATTCAATGCTTTCAATTCTGTTTAGTTATATTTAATTTCATGCTTTAAGTTCAAGTTCAATTTCATTCAAAAACACTTTCAAAACCCCCCTGCGTGTTTGACCTGAGTCTTGAACCACATTTGGTCCTTGAGAGACGACCTAGGAGTCACATCCTAGTCTAGACTGCATTCTTATTGCACATCAAATTTGTATAGGGTGCGACCTCCCATCAAATTTTGGTGCCGTTGTCGGGGACCAACGGTTCGGTCTTAGGTCTTTGTTGTGTTAGTCTGTGTTATGTTTTGTCTTGTGTTGGGCTTTGTGTGTACTGTCATGTGTGTTGCATTTAGATTGCTTTAATTGCATATTTTTACTACATTCTTCCTTTTCCCCTTCCTTCTACATGTCTACCCATTTTGGTTATGAGAATAATGTTTACTCTGCGTGTCCCTATAATTATGATTCTCCTTCTGCATGTTACTCCGATTATGGTTCTCATGCTGATTTCTATGTCGAGAACAATATGACTCATCCTCCCACTCGTGAGAGTAGAGTGCTCATTGGGAGCCGGTTACATCAAATGGGGATGATGATCATTGCGTTTTCATCTCTGGACTGATACATTTGCTGCTTAAGTTTCATGGTTTTGCAGGTGAATTCCCCCATAAATATTTGGAGGAGTTCCATCTCATTTGCTCTGCAATGAAACCTCCACATGTCCCGAATGATCACATTGGTTGTATTGTCTTCCTCTTGGGTCCATCGCTAGTTTGGAAGATCTTAAGTATATGTTCTTGGATGAATTCTTCTCTGCTCAATATGGTTATAGCAACGAACCTGAATGGAATGATCCTAACTTGGGATGGTGTGGTACTTCACAACAACATCAATATCAAGAAGCACCATTCCAGAATTCTTATATGCCTCCTCCACCAGTCCAAGAACCACAACAGCTGCAACTTCATGAGCCTGCCGAAATAGCTCCTCAGCCTTCTACTTCTGAGCCTACATTGCAGGAGTTGTTGGAGTAGATAACCATGCAAAACCTTCTGTTGAGATTGTTGATAGGAAGAACACTGGTTTAACTGAACCTACAATCTCAAAGCTTCTAGTTTTTTATGATGACAACATAAATAATAACACATGTGATGCTTATGTGTTACATGTTCTATTGCTTACATGCTACATGTTTTAATCAATGTATAAATCTGTTTAAAGCATGGAGAACATATACACTGCATTTCACTGTGTTATATAATTGATTTTATTGGTGAATGCATGTTTGATGTTTTACAGAATGAAAACCACAAGCACTTATATTGAACTTTTTATTGTGTGGCAAAACAACAGTTTTAAGTGGACTTCATTATGGGGTGAATCGATTAAAACTCGTGGCTTTGCACAAACTTGTTAAAAGTGTGCTGTGAGGATTTTCAAAGAAGAAGTTTTTCAAAACTATGTTTAACTGTGTTACATAGTTGATTATATGCAACTTGCATTCGACTAAGTCTGTTAATGCTTGTGCTAAATGTTACAACGTCTATATTTTTATATATGTTGACCAAGCATTTATTATGGATCGATTGTATTAATTGCACATTCAATTAATTGCATTAATTGTTGCTAACTGCTTTGACTAAACTGTTACATTCGACTGCATTAGTAGCTAAGTCGATTAAAATGCGTCTGAACTGTGAATATCTATAAATTAACGCAAACTTGATCTTTTTAAGAACTTTTGTGATTCTAATAGTTTTGTGATATTTTGCAGAAAGTGCATTCTTATAGAGAAAGGGAAAAACTGCAAGAAACAAGAAGTGACCGTGGTGTTCATCTACTTGTGGATTCTTGAAGAGCAAGTTAACTGCATTACAAAGGCTGATTACATGTGCACATTTGGGTGTTACTGAAAGATCAGAGGCTTCAATCTTGTAAAGATGGGTTTGTGGTTTCCCTGTTATGATTACAGGAAGAAGAGTGTGCTGCGTTCTTGACTTTGAGGATGGCTCAAAGGGTTGGACTACATGAGAGGGGATTCTTACTGCTAGTCTATTTTGTATATGCCTATATTTTGATTAGAGGGTTAGAGAGGTGTTTTATATTTTTGACGTGAGATCGCTATAAAAACCTTGTTGTAAAAACCTTGATCATTATAGTGCATTGGCTTCCTGTGGTTGGAAGGACACTGGATGTAGGCTTGGCCGAACCAGTATAAAAACCAAGTGTTTGATCTTTCTATCCCTACACTTTTATTTAGTCGACTGCATACTGCATTAAATCGATTACATTTATGCTGCATAAACAAATCTTTTTCCTTGCGTTTTAAGAAAACTTTTAAAGGCATCCACTTTGCGAAAAAAATTTAAAGAAAACTTTGTTTTTACATTTCACCAATTCACCCCCCTCTTGGTGTGAGAAATCAAGCTATTCTATTTTCAACACCTTCAATACCAACACGAGAACATGCAGTTTCAGCAGGAAATATGAGCGTCCATTCAGAGTTTGACTCATCTGATGGGGCAAATGGCTACTCAACTCACCGAGGAACAATCTCAAGATTCAGAGTTACCATTTCAGACTGTTCATATTCCAGATGATGTTAGTGCCATTGACCTAGGGGATGGGAACCAGAGTCATGTGCTCACTGTGCCACCTACTTTCCCATCGCCCTATGTCCCTACTCTTGCATATGAGGAGATTGATGAAGATTTTGAGGACCAGGCAGGTATGAGTAACACTTTTGAGCTAGGTAGATCACCTTCATCCTCCACCACTCAACCAATCTTTAGGGAAGTAGAGGTAGACATACCTCAGATTGATTATTCTGTTGATGATTGTGCTATTCATGATTATGCTGTTGATAGGTATGTTGATGATTATATTGTTGATGAACATGCTTTTAATTCTACCTATCTACATGATGAGAACCACTTTTTGCTATCACATCTGAATGTTTATTCTCCATGCATTGAACATGAATCTAAGCCTGTTGTTGATATTGTTTCTAAATTTGAAAGTGATTCATGTTCTGAGAGTATATTTGAGGTTCAATATGATAAATTGAGATTGGGTGTTATACCTCTGCATGTCATTTCTTTGGAGCCACATCGCACTAACCATGTTGCAGGAGGCACACATGAATTTGATCAACAAACACCCACAGTGGAAAACAAAGGTGCAGGCGTACACAAAAGCTTGAAGATCAATAGGCATCGGCTGAACCCGCTCATCAACAATCCTTCCTTCTCAGATCTAGTTGTGGAAGACATTTCCCTGCTTGATCAAATCTAGAGGATGAAGCAATTCTTCCTCAAAACTTCCTTGCTGGATCCAGTGGTGGAAAACATCTCCCTGATAGTCCAAAATTGGCAACTGCCACCATGACCAGGGGAATTTTCTTTTCCCTTGTCCCCCTTTCCCTACTACTTTTATTGCACTTGTCCATGATCTGTTCACTGTTCTATTTTCTAATCTTATGCTTATGACACATTGAGGACACTGTGTAGTTCAAGTGTGGTCTATTGGGGGAGATTTTGATTTTTCTTTGTTAGTCTTTATTAAATTTTTTATTTTCTAGGTTGTTTTTGGTGTGTCTTGTGTACAGTTTTGCATGATTCTCTTTATTTCTAGATTTTGTTTATGTTGTAGACTCGTATTCACTTGATTGATACTTATTGGTTTGAAATCCTTGTTTTTCTTTGATTGGAAAGATGATTATGATGTTTGAGAGGGTGATTGATTGTGACAGAAATACCGTGTGTGAGAATTTGTGCCACTTGATATTCTTTCTTGTGTCATATGTCTCTTGATTGTTTGCACGTATGCCTTGGCTTGACTCTTGATGATAATTCTTGATTGATATGCATGTTTGGAAGTGATTAAGACAATTTTGTTCTTGAGCCTCTCTAGCCAAATAAGCTTACCTTGTTTTAATCCTTTGATAACCCCTTTGAGCCTATACTTTCTTCATTTCTTTGTTTTGAAGCTCATACACTAGCCCTAAGTGAAAAACCATGATTACCTTAACCTTAGAGAATTTTGGAGCTTTGGAAGTATTTTGGGAACAAGTGTGGTCTTCCTGGGGATTCTTATGAATTGGCTAGTTGGTTCCTCTTCTTGTTTTGTTTTTGCAAATATGGTGTGTATCTTGTCTCTTACAATTGTGTCCTAAAGAGAGAGAAAAGAAAAAGAGACAAGATGAAAAAAAAAGAAAAAAATATATAGAGAAAAATGAGAAAAATAAAAATTTTTGAATAATGGAGTGAAGAAGAGGATTGAATTAGAGGTTTTGGGTGTGATTTGATTGTGTTTTCACTTGTTCCCCATTGCTCCTCTATTTCTTGTGGTTTACAGCTTCTCATCCATATTATATCCTCCCTTGTCCTTGGCCCCAGTATAACCATGAAAAGACCTTTAGATTTGAACATGCATATGTTTTGAGTGTTGATATTAGAGGCTTGCCAAGTTTGTTTGTTGCATGCTTTCTTGAGTGAATTGAGTTGACATTGTTATCCTAGACACTTGAGAGAAACAATGATAGTACATCTGTGAGGTTCTGTTGCTTTTGATTCACCTCTTGAGCTGATTGATTATTTTGCCATGTCTTGGAATTGCTTGGATGATTTCTATGAGTATCTGCATTCTCTGATTATCTGTGTGAAGGATGTTGTCTCCTCCTTTTCTTTTTCCAGAATCATTGAGGATTGTGTAATTCTATTTTGTGTCCGGATGTTGTGTCACACTCTTGAAGCATTTAGAATTGTTCCCTGTTCTGCATCTTGATTTTGCCTAGGAATGCAAAAGACTAAGTGTGGTCCATTTTGATGAGTCATTATTTTCTACTACTAACTTAGCTTTTTGCACCATATTGTGCTAGTGAATTGTGTTTAATTCTCCATTTTTATCTCATTTTCACTATTTGGGCTTAATTTCAAGATTAATTCTTATTTTAATTAATTTGAATTGTTTGAGCTTAATTATTTCAATCATTATGTGCAGGACAATCACTGTTTGAGGTTGAGAAAAGATTTGGAAGTATTGCTCAGAACCGAACGGTCTGCTAAAGAATTGACCGAACGGTTTGCTGAAGACTTGACCGAACGGTCTGCTGAAGCATATGCCGAACAACCTGTAAACGCCTACACCGAACGGTCTTGTAAAGCCTGACCCGAATGGTCGAGCACTATAGAACCGAACGGTCTGCGGAAGCCTTTACCGAGCGGCAAAGCATCATTGCATGAGAGTCTTGACCAAACGTCTTAACCGAGCGCATATAACGAATGGACGAGCACTGGTGAACCGAAAGACAAAGAACACAGACCGAGCTTGCACTTAACGGCTGAGCAGAACGACAGAACCAAACGATCTCAACAGTGTTGCATGACAGAACGATCTTGTAGAGATTGTACCACACCAGTTCCTGAGCCTGCTGAGCATTGTTGACCGAACGGTGTGAGCCTTTCATGACCGATCGATCAGATGAGGTGACTAGAGGAATTCAGCAGCAGTGTTGGAAGCACATTTTGGGACTTCAAGAGAGCGGCCACGTCAAGGTTAGAGTGTAATTTCGTTTTAGAAAGCCATTGGGTCAAACCTTAGGACTTTGGGCCCAATTTTAGGTCATTTTGTAGGACAAGCCCATTAGAAGGGCAGTTTGGTCTTTTGGGGTCTATATACCCCAAAATCACTTTCACTTGACCTAAGTCTCCCAACCGCCACTCACATTTTCCATTTCTTGGGAGCGTCTTCTTCTTCCTCCCCCTTGGGGGAGGTTTAGGTTTTGACTTTCTTTTCTTTTTCATGTATTGAAATCATCCTCCTTACAATTTCATAGTTGAATTTGTTGTTGCAATCAAGTTTCTTGTTCATTTATGTTCTTTGCATTTTACTGTTCATCTTCTTCGTTTTTACTGCGTTCTAGTTTCATGTTTATTGTTCATGCTCGTTTTCAATCGTTGTTTCCATTCACATTTTGCGTTTCTGTTTCTGGATTTGCATTTTACACTTAAGTTCAATTGGTGCATTTTAATTCACTGCAATTTCGTTTCTGCCTGCGCGTTTACTGTTCCAGCGTTTTGTTTCTGCAACTTCGTTTCTACTGTGTTTTGATTTTGCACGTTATTGTTTCTGCCTTTACTGCATACCGTTCGGTTTTTCATTCCTACCGTTCGGTCTATCATGATCGAAAGAATCCTTCGTCCTTGCTTATGTTTACCGTTCGGTCTATCTTTATGATCGTTCGGCTTTTATTTGTACTGTTCCATTTTACTTTTACCGTTCGGCTTTAGTGTGTATTTCCATTTTATTATTTTAATACCGATCGATCTCCTCTCCAGGACCGTTCGTCTATGAACAGAACCTTTCGGTCTGCAACATGCTTGTTGTTAGAGCCGATCGGCCTGGTTAGTAGAACCGTTCAGCCTTGTGAAGAACCGTTCGGTCTTCATGTTTTCCACATTTAATTCAATGCTTTCAATTTTGTTTAGTTATATTTAATTTCATGCTTTAAGTTCAAGTTCAATCGTATTCAAAAACACTTTCAAATCCCCCCCTACGTGTTTGACCTAAGTCTCGAACCACATTTGGTCCTTGAGAGACGACCTAGGAGTCACTTCCTAGTCTATACTGCATTCTTATTGCACATCAAATTTGTATGGGTGCGACCTCCATCAGTCACCCCCAAAGGGATGGCCAAACCGAGGTAGCCAAGAGGGAGGGATGATGGCAAACTCATAGCCAAGGGTCCTATCACTAGAAGTATGACCAAACTCTTACAAGAAGAATCATCTTTAGAAGGAGAAACAAAACTTTGCTTCACTTAGGCCATCATGGAAGATGAAGAAGTAGTGTAAGATTTTAGGCCATGTACTCGACCATTTAGTGTAGGCTTTCCTAAGGCTTGTATCAAGTCCTAATTAGTGTAGGGTTCTCCTTAAGTCATCATCCAACCTAAGTGAAAAGTTTGTGCCATGTGTCATTAACGAGTGCATATTTATGCCTTCATTTAGCCTTTAATATTATATTCTTAATTGGTTTTTGTACTTTAATAGAATATTTTAATTAGGAATTTTTATAATTGGTTTTATTTAGCATGAGATACAAAAACATGTTAAAAATAGCTTTTTAGTTGCATAAATATTCTTTGAATATTTTTAGCTGTGTTAGTGCAACTGCATCTAAGTTGAGCTCATTGAGGTGTGAAAATAAATAGATTAAAGTTTCATGACACCTTAAAGATAAATAATAGAATAATAAATAATCAAGACCATGAGAAGTCTATCCAAGTATAACATGAAAAAGTAAAGAAATTTGGCTAAGCTAAGAAGAAGGAACAAGCAATAAAAATTGGATCTTGCGGTTTTCTCTATTTTTTCTACTAAATTGGCTTTGATAATTAGTAAATGTTTATGATTAAAGAAAATTTGTGGAAACTATATCTTAAGATATTTTATTTGATATTGTTAAATAATTACCTTATTTAATTATATCAATAAATATCAAAAGATAATATTTGTTAAATCTTTTTCAATCTAGCAAATATATTCTCAAATATTTTTAGATCTACAAAACAATCAAATATATCTTGAAGATATTGAATTATTTAGAAGATAATTGAAGGAGATTAGATTATCATAAAGAAGATTACAACAATAGAAAAACCTGAAACAAAACCCAATTCAATTTCTATATAAAGAGACATAGGGAAACAAATTAGGGTAGCTTAGGAATCCTTTGGTGGTTCAAATTTCTTCCTCTCTCTTCTCTCATGTTCTCCACCCTCTCTTCTTCTATTTTCATGTTATTTCTACATTCCATGGAGGGTTAAGCCTCTGGGTTTGATTTTGCTGTAAATTTTCAATTGGATTTTGAGGTTAGATGAATAAATTTGTTTGTTCTTTTTTATTCTTGTTGTGATTTATTTTTATCTATGTCTTTTGCCTCTTAATAAAGTAAAAGTAATAATTTTTACATTATAGCAAGTTAGCATAATGTTAAATCTATATAACATATCAATCATATGAGTACAAGGGTTTTCATTTTCAATTGTGAATTTACTTTGATTAAAGTTAGAAACTTTCACGTGATTGAATGGACTTTTGCCAATAATTGAGAATGTAATTTGATTAGTGGTAAAAACATTAACAAGAATCAATAAAGAATGTACTTTGGTTAATTAGCTTTTTACTTGATATAAGAGGTAAAAGAATAGACATGATTAGGAATAATAATATTTAATTTGGTTAAACTTACTATGATAATCTACAAAGTTCTTGCTTTTAATTGAGAATGTACTTTAGTTAAGAATGAGAACGCCAACAAATTACTTGAGAATTTACATTGATTATTTTGAAAATCTAAGATAATAATTGATTGAAGAATAATCTTTAGATAATCAATGATGAATCCTATTTTGAAATTATAGCAGAATCAACCTTAGCGGCTTAACCCTCCATAAAATATAGAAATAACATGAAAATAGAAGAGATAATGGAGAACATGAAAGAAGAGAGGATGAAATTTGAACCCCAAGGGTTTCTAAGCTCCCCTAATGTGTTTTCCTAAGTTTCTTTATATAGAAAATAGATTGGGCTTTGTTTCAGGCTTTTCTATTGTTGTAATCTTCTTTATGATAATCTAATATCCCCTAATTATCTTCTAAATAATATAATATCTTCAAGATATATTTGATTGGTGTGGAGATCTAAAAATATTTAAGAAGATATTTGTTAGATTAAAAAAGATTTGGCAAATATTATCTTTTTATATTTATTGATATTGCTAAATAAGGTAATTATTTAACAATATCAAATAAAATATATTAAGATATACTTTTCCAAAATTTTCTTTAATCATAAAAATTTATCAATTATCAAAGCTCTTCTAATAGAAAAAATAAAGAAAACTACAAGATCCAAATTTTGTTACCTGTTCCGTATTCTTGGCTTAGCCAAATCTTTTCACCTTTTCATGTTATGCTTAGATAGACTTCGTGTGGTCTTGATTGTTTTCTATTCTTGGATTTATCTTTAAGGTGTAATGAAACTTTAACCTATTTATTTTTACACACCAATGAGCTCAACTTAACTGCAGCTGCACTAACACAACTCAAAATATCCAAAGAATATTTATGCATCTAAAAAGTTATTTTTAACATGTTTTTGTATCTCATGCTAAATAAAATCAATTATAACAAATCCAAATTAAAATATTATATTAAATTATAAAAACCAATTAAGAATCCAATACTAAAGGCTACTTAAGATTGAAACTGTAAAATAATTCTAGAGGGCTTAATTGATCCCTCTCACAATCTTCTATTTATAAGAATAAATTGATACACAAGTACATGATAAATAGGGTAACCCTAGACACAATATAATCATGATAAATAGGGTAATCTTAGACACAATATAATCATGATAAATAGGGTAACCCTTGACACACTATAATGATGATAAAATAGGATAAATATCCTAACACTCCCCCTCAAGCTCGAGCATACAAATTGTATGTACCAAGCTTGGAACACATAAACTCAATCCGAGGACCCCTTAATGACTTGGTCAATACATCTGCGAGTTGATCGTTTGACCCAATAAACTCAGTACATATTTCTTTGGTCAACAACTTTTCACGAACAAAATGACAATCAATTTCTATATGTTTAGTCCTCTCATGAAACACTGGATTTGATGCAATGTGGAGAGCAGCTTGATTGTCGCAATACATCTTCATAGTATGGATGTCACAAAATTTAACCTCTTGAAGGAATTGTTTCACCCATATAAGTTCACATGTTAGTGATGTCATTGCCCTATACTCGGCTTCCGCGGTTGATCGAGCTACTACATTATGTTTCTTACTTTTCCATGAAATAATGTTTCCTCCTAGAAAAACACAATATCCTGTAGTAGACCGTCTATCAATAGGTGAACCTGCCCAATCTGCATCACAATACCCAGAGACCTGAATGCTTCCTTTATCTTCATATAACAATCCTTGCCCGGGAGCCTTCTTTACATACCTTAGAATGTGAATGAGAGCATTCCAATGGTCAACACATGGAGCCTACATGAACTGACTAACCACTCCAACTGCAAAGGATAGATCTGGCCTTGTAATAGTGAGATAAATCAGTTTTCCAACCAGTCTTCTATACCTCTCTAGATCGGAGAAGAATTCACCTTCTTTTTTCCTCAATTTCTGGTTTGGGTCCATGGGACTGTCTACCGGTCTACAATCAATCATGTTTGTTTCTTGTAATATATCAAGAGCATACTTCCTTTGGGAGATTACAACTCCATCTTTTGATTACGCTACTTCAATGCCTAAGAAGTATTTGAGACTTTCAAGATCCTTGGTTTGAAAATGTCTACACAAGTACTCTTTTAGTTGAGATATTCCAACAACATCATTTCTTGTAATGACAATATCATCAACATATACTATTAAGTAAACACATTTCCCGAGAGAAGAATGACAATAAAAAACTGAATGGTCTGCTTCACTACGTTTTAGCCCAAATTTTTGAACAATAGAGCTAAACTTTCCAAACCAAGCACGTGGGGATTGCTTGAGGCCATATAGAGATTGATGTAATTTGCATACCATACCAGACTCTCCCTGAGCAACAAACCCAGGAGGTTGCTCCATATAAACTTCCTCAAGATCACCATGTAGGAAGACATTCTTGATATCCAATTGATGAAGTGGCCAGTGACGAATGGCTGTCATGGCAAAGAAGAGACGAATAGTAGTCATCTTGGCTACAGGAGAGAAAGTGTCACAATAATCAAGACCATAAACCTGAGTTTAACTGCATACACCCATCGACAACCAACCGCCTTTTTTCCTGGGGGAAGGGGCACCAGTTCCCAAGTATTACTGTGGTCAAGAGCCTGCATTTCTGCAATCATAGCTTGTCGCCATCCAGGATGATCAAGTGCTTCTTTCACATTCTTGGGTATAACAACAGAGGACACTGAGGATAAAAGAGAAAAATAGGAGGGCGACAATCGATGATAGCTTAAAAAATTATAAATGGGATAAGGGTTCCGAGTGGAACGAGTACCTTTTCTGAGGGAAATAGGCCATGCTGAATCATTTGCACCAGGAGGCGTGGGAGGAGGTGACAAGGGAGAAGAATCTGAAGTAGGAGATTCACCATTGTCTTGGAGAGGTGGACTATCCATTGGGGCCTTGTGTGGGATGATCTCAATATTTGGAGAAATAAGTGTAGAAGGATTGTGATCAAGACTTGGAATGACAGAGATAGTGGAGCTATTTGACTCAGCCATTGGAATAGGAAGGACTTGCTGGAGGATAGAAACATCCTGAACAGATGGAGAGAAGTAAGGAGTATGTTCAAAGAATGTGACATTGGCAGACATGTAATACTTCTTAGTTTCAGGAGAGTAACACCGATATCCTTTTTGAAGTCGAGAATAGCCTAAGAAGACACATGTCATGAACAAAACATACACAGCCAAACACTTGGAGAGATGTATGAAAGAGAGGATCATTAGGAAACAAAATGGAGAAAGGGACTTTATTATCAAGAGAGGAGGAGGGCATCCTATTAATAATATAACATGCAGTTAAGATGGCATCCCCTAGTGATGGACACGAATATGGGCACCAAGCAAAAGGGTACGAGCAGTTTCAACCAAGTGTCTATTTTTTCGTTCTGCTATACCATTTTGCTGTGGTGTATGAGGACAAGTAGACTGATGTAAGATACCATGGGAACTCAAGATGGCAGAAAAGGAGGATGAGAAATACTCTTTTGCATTATCACTTCTTAATATTTTGATTACTTGACCAAATTGATTCTTGATTTCATTCAAAAAGGATGTAAAGATAGCTAACAATTCAGAATGATTTTTCATAAGATAAACCCAAGTACATCTTGAATATTCATCAATAAAGGTAACAAAATATCTAAAACCAAAGGAGGAGATACGACTAGGTCCCCATATATCAGAATGGATGATGGAAAAACTAGAATTACATATTGATTGAGACCTTTTAGGAAAGGAAGATCTAACATGTTTTCCTAATTGACATGACTCACATTCTAAGGTTTGGAGACCACTAAGTTCAGGACACATCTTTTTTAATTTGGACAAATGAGGATGGCCAAGTCGATCATGTAGCACTTTAGGATTAGGAGCAGCAACACAGGACACCCTTGGACGAGATCCAAAATGGTATAATCCGCCAGCTTCATATCCTTCTCCAATCTGTCTCCCCGAACCACGCTCATATATAACAAAAAATTTATGATCAAAGGTTATTGAACAATTTAACATTTTAGTCAACTGGCTTAAGGAAATTAAATTAAAAGGACAATTATGGACAAAAAGGACTGAGTTGAGATTGAGGGAGGGAGAGAAAGAAACATGACCGACTCCTTTGGAATAAGTTTTAGATCCATTTGCAAGGGTTATGACATGAGGTTTTTCTCGAAAGGAAATAGATGAGAACAAAGAGGTATTACCAGAAATGTGATCAGAAGCACCTGAGTCAATTACCCATGAATTTTGACCTTCCATAGATTGAGAAACGCAGGCTGTTGATGTATTGGGAGATTGAGATGGTTGTGCCAAGCTGTTAGACTTTAACCTTAAATACTCTTGATATTCATCCTCAGAAAACATAAAAGTTGAGGTTTCAGTCTTCGAAGTGGAAGTTTCAGTCTTCGAAATATTGGCGGTTTTGGAAGGGAAACCATGTAAGGAGTGGCAATTCTCTTGAGTATGACCCATCCTTTTACAGTATGTGCATTGAGGACGTCCTCGACCTCCTCGTCCCCCTCCTCTAGTGTCACGTCCTCCTCTTCCTCGTGTGGCAACCATGACAGATGGTTCCACTAGTTCATGCGCTTCTTGAGTTTGAGATACCGGGACACGCAGAAGGCGAGTGGTCAATGTTTCCATAGAGGGGACATCATGACTAGTTAGAAGTTGATCTCTGAGATTATCAAAATCGGGATGTAGGGCACGAAGGATCAACACCATGTAAAATTTGTCTAGTTTCTTTTTGATATCCTCTAATAAGTCTACTTCCAAAAGCATCCTAAGTTCTTCGACAGCAGATTGGGCTCCAGCCATGAAGGACACCATATCATGGTCTGCCATTTTAAGAGATGCAAGCTTGTTCGTAGTGTCATAGAGACGTTGAATATCGTTGGCATAAATGATTTGGGCTTTCTTCCAAAAGGAGTGACAAGTTTGAAAGCCCTCAAAGATACAAGAAGTTTGGGTTCCACTGATTGTCATAACAGGGCACACAACTGGAAATCTGCTTGTTTCCAAAGATCAGCTTTTTCAGTAGGCACATGGCTTCCATCTCGCTCAAGGTGGTCATAATGCCCTTGGCCAAGGAACCACATTTCAACTACAACAGACCATGATAGATAATTTTTTCCATTTAGCTTCTCGGAGGTAATTGATGGACTTCTAGAGAAGGAAAGAGTACTGCCAGACGTCATTTATGAAGAAGACGAATAATATTAGTGAGGAACAAGAAAACCCTAAGGGTTTAGACGAAGGAAACTGTGACAGTGATGGACGACGGTGGCCGGCGACGGACGACGGTGGCTGGCGACGGACGACGGTGGCTGGACGGTGGCCGACGACAGATGACGATGGCCGGTGACGGACGACGGTGGCCGATGGTGGACGGTGGTCGGCGGCGGGCAGCGACGGACGGTGGCGGGCGACGAAGAACTATGGCGCCGGACAGATATATATTACGAGACAGAAACCAGAGCGGGATCGACCCGCTCTGATACCAACTTAAGATTGAAGCTATAAAATAATTCTAGAGGGCTTAATTGATCCCTCTGACAATCTTCTATTTATAAGAATAAATTGATACACAAGTACATGATAAATAGGATAACCCTAGACACAATATAATCATGATAAAATAGGATAAATATCCTAACAAGGCTAAATGATGGCATAAATATGCATTCATCAGTCATGCTTCTATTAAAGAGGATTTGCCTTTAGTCGTGGCCACATGACACTCTGGGATTAGAAAGGTTTTATTTTATGAGTGGCTGCATGTCCTTCTACCATTGGAGAGAATTTGGACACTTGTCTCCACCCTAGAGGGCCTTCAAATTCTCGGCCAAGCTTTGCTCTTTTGGGTTAACTTTAATTTTAAGGTTTTAGGAGACACCCTTGCCTATATAAAGAGTTATCTCCACCCTTGTAATCATTTTGGAATTTGAGTAAGGTTATGATGCCCAAATTTGGCCACGTTACTTCTCCTTGATCAAGACTAGAGCAACCCTAGAGGCCTCTCTAGTCACCTTCCTCATTGAGCTGGCCGACATCTGTTTGAGCCACCAAATATCACAACACCACCATATTGTCACCAAAGCCATGAGCTTATCTCATCCCCACCACCGTATGAGCCACCTTAGAACTTTCGTTCCCACAATCTTTCGCACCATAGTACTCCAAGGGACCATCTCCTTGCTTCTTTCTAAGCTTTGATCCAACCTAGCTAAGGAGGTTACCATCAGTCTTCCTTAATTGTTTGGGGAAGTTGTAAATCTTCGAATGTGTTAATGTTGTCAAGACCTATGGTAGAGTAGGGTTCCACTTTCACGCTTAACATAACATTTTCAGGCCTCTTTGGGGTTTGTTCTTATAGTGATAATGTCTCCATTATCTACTGGGAACTTCACCACATGGGGGTAGAAACAATAACGCTAAGCCGATTAAGTGTTTTTCGGTCTATGAGTGAATTGTAAGATGTATCAGCCTCCACTAGAATATATCGAGCCTCCAATGTTTGGAGAGATTCTGGTGTTCCAAACATCATAAGAAGATCAACATATCCTCGTGTGTGAATTCTCTCTCTTGCAAAACCTATCAATGGATTAGAATAAGATTTTACCCATGAAGCCAATATGTTAAGCTTTTGAAATGTGGACGAGTACAAAACATCTTTCGAGCTCCCTTGCTCGATGGGTATCTTATGCACCCTCCAGTTGGCAAAAGTGGCCATTACGACCAATAGGTCTTCCTGGTCAGGATCATGGATGTTGAAGTCTTCATTTGTTAATGTAATGGTTAGCATTGTCTCAGAAGGAAATTGGCTAACCAACTTAACGCTTTAGCGATATCTCTTCCTTGTAAAGTTGGTACTTCCTCCTCCATCAAATCTTCATGCAATTGTATTAATATTCTCTCGAGTATCTTCTGTCGTAATAAAGTGAAACATCCTTAATACATATCATGTATATACTTAGATGATTAAATTTTATATATTTATTTTAACATTTGTCTACACGGTTGATTTTAATCAATTGATGACATAATAATATTATTTGTTTCAAAAAATATATTTTAAAAAAAAATTGAGAAAAAAAATTGAAAGGTATTTTTTTTTGCTTTCCTAATTTTAATAAATTGTGGTGTCAACTCACCCTTCTCAACTATTAACTATATATTATATATTTATCATTAACTTTAACAAAATAATAATAATTAAATTTTTTTTCGTCTAAAAAAATAATATTTGAATTTTCTTTCTAATTGTTCACATTCTTTCTTAAAAATATGTTGTTACTTTTTTATTAAATAAAGAACTAAAAGTTGTATACTCTTTAAATGAGTACTTGCTTATCTTCTTATTCCATCATCTCAAATAGAAATAGAAAAAAAAAACACCCAGAGATGGCCAGAAATAAATAAAGTATGTGATAAATATTAAATCGATATTTTTAATGAATAGTGACCGGTATTCAGTACCGATATTTAATTATCATATTATTAATAAGGAAAATGTTATTTGGACAACGAAATTTTGACACACATTTAACAACGCCACGTGTCAGTTCTGCATTGGATAAATAATTTGAAAATAAAACCGAGAAAGGGTTACGGGGCGAGGGGTATTTTGGGATTTCCAGGGTAAAATTTAAAGAATTGGGTTTGGGCGGTTTAGGGTGGGAAAGAAGTTCGTTCAACCCTTCCATCTTGTGTCTCGCTCTCTCGCTCTGTCGTTCGTCTTCGAAGCTTCCATCTTCGCTGTCGTTGTCTCGCTCTATCATTTTTACTTTGTGTTAATCTCACTTATAATGACAAAAGTAGTGATTGAAAAATGAACGCAGCATTATAAAAAGAATTTGAAAAGTACGAGACCATTTTCAGTAAAATTAATGGTAATTAATGGGAAGGAGTTGATCAAATTCTGAGTGGGGAGATGGGTGTTGGTCATTGATGTAAACGCAAGAAGTGTGGAGTGACCCGTGATGAGTAGGGGGATGAAGTAGTGCAAGGGATGAGTCAGAGTGTTGAAAAAATGGTCTGGTAATCGTTTACAGAATCCTGGTAAACGATTACCTGAGAGAAAATTGGATTTTGTACATAAAGTCCAACACAGGTAGTCAGCCAGGTGAACAGGGGTCACCATTGGAAAAAAAGCTGAGTTTTAGGTAGTTGTGCACCTGTTTTAGGCAGTTGTGCACCTGTCTGAGGCTGGTCCAGGTGTTTCAGTGATGGGAGAGGGTGGTTGGTGATGTGATGTGAGTCCAAGGAGTGTGGGGTGACCCCTCATTAGTTGGAGGAGCAAGCTCTGCAAGGGATGACTCAGAGTGTTCAAAAAAGGGTTTGGTAATCGTTTACAGCATCCGTGTAAACGATTACCCGAGACAAAACTGGATTTTGTACAGAAAGTCCAACACAGGTAGTCAGTCAGGTGAACAAGGGTCACCATTAGAAAAAAAGCTGAGTTTTAGGCACTTCTGCACCTGTCTGAGGCTGGTCCAGGTGTTTCAGTGGTGGGAGAGGGTGGTTGGTGATGTGATGTGAGTCCAAGGAGTATGGGGTGACCCCTCATCAGTTGGAGGAGCAAGCTCTGCAAGGGATGAGTGAGGGTGTTCAAAAAAGGGTCTGGTAATCGTTTACAGAATCCTTGTAAACGATTACCCGAGAGAAAACTGGATTTTGTACAGAAAATCCAACACAGGTAGTCAGTCAGGTGAACAGGGGTCACCATTGGAAAAAAAGGTGACTTTTATGCAAATTTGCACCTGTCTGAGGCTGGTACAGGTGTTTCAGTGGTGGGAGAGGGTGGTTGGTGATGTGATGTGAGTCCAAGGACTGTGGGGTGACCCCTCATCAGTTGGAGGAGCAAGCTCTGCAAGGGATTTGTTGACCAAAAAACCATACAAGTGAATTTAAGGGTCATTACTGGTTGGGAGGTTATGTTTGATGACCCCAAGAAGTGGGGAAGAAGTCATTCTTACTGAGGGGACCAAGTTGGACAAGTGCAGAGCTAATCTGCAGAAAAAACATTGTCGTAATCGTTTACAGTGGCCTCGTAAACGATTACACGAGGGAAATCACTGTTTTGTACAGAAAGTTGAACTAAAGTAGTCAATTGTAGTGTCCTGGGTGATCATTGGCAAAAACTGTTAATTTAAAGCACAAGTCCACTTGTATTTACTTGGTGTTGGTGTTTGACTGGTGGTAGAGGGTGGTAGGTGATGGGAGGTGACCCCAAGAAGTGGGGAAGAAGCCATTCTTACTGAAGGGACCAAGTTGGACAAGTGCAGACCCAATCTGCAGAAAAAACACTATGGTAATCGTTTACAGTGTCCTTGTAATCGATTACAGTGTCAAAAAAGGTGTAAACATGATTTCTAAGGCATAATTTGAAAGGTCTTTGAGTATAGATTCTAACAAAACAAGAATCAACTCATTTGGAGTTCGGTGGAGAAAGTTATGAGCAAAAGAACAAGCAAAGGTCAGAGTTGGCAAAAATATATGAAACGCTAACTTGAAAGAATAAACTGTACCAACTCAGATGTCCAAAAAATACAAATTAGTAGTCATTGGAAAGATTTTTGAGTCTAGTTTCTAATAAAAAAAGAATCACATCATTTGGAGGTCGGTGGGAAAAGTTATCAGTAAAATAGCCAGCAAAGGTCAAAGTTGACAGCATGTTATCTCATCCAAGTTGCTCATCTCATAAACATTGTTTTTTTCCTCCATCATGGGGTGCCAAAACATCACTTCCCACCACTGAAACACCAGGACCAGCCTAAGAAAAGTGCAAAAGTGCTTAAAACTCACCTTTTTGGCCAATGGTGACCCCAGTTCATCTGACTGAGTACCTGTGTTGGACTTTCTGTACAAAATCCAGTTTTGTCTCGGGTAATCGTTTACAGTGTCCTTGTAATCGATTACAGTGTCAAAAAAGGTGTAAACTTGATTTCTAAGGCATAATTTGAAAGGTCTTTGAGTATAGATTCTAACAAAACAAGAATCAACTCATTTGGAGTTCGGTGGAGAAAGTTATGAGCAAAAGAACAAGCAAAGGTCAGAGTTGGCAAAAATATATGAAACGCTAACTTGAAAGAATAAACTGTACCAACTCAGATGTCCAAAAAATACAAATTAGTAGTCATTGGAAAAATTTTTGAGTCTAGTTTCTAATAAAAAAAGAATCACATCATTTGGAGGTCGGTGGGAAAAGTTATCAGTAAAATAGTCAGTAAAGGTCAAAGTTGACAGCATGTTATCTCACCCAAGTTGCTCATCTCATAAACATTGTTTTTTTCCTCCATCATGGGGTGCCAAAACATCACTTCCCACCACTAAAACACCAGGACCAGCCTAAGAAAAGTGCAAAAGTGCTTAAAACTCACCTTTTTGGCCAATGGTGACCCCAGTTCACCTGACTGAGTACCTGTGTTGGACTTTCTGTACAAAATCCAGTTTTGTCTCGGGTAATCGTTTACAGGGATGCTGTAAACGATTACCAGACCCTTTTTTCAACACCCTCACTCATCCCTTGCAGAGGTTGCTCCTCCAACTGATGAGGGGTCACCCCACACTCCTTGGACACACATCACATCACCAACCACCCTCTCCCACCACTAAAACACCTGGACCAGCCTCAGACAGGTGCAGAACTGCCTAAAAGTCACCTTTTTGGCCAATGGTGACCCCTGTTCACCTGACTGACTACCTGTGTTGGACTTTCTGTACAAAATCTAGTTTTGTCTCGGGTAATCGTTTACCAGGATGCTGTAAACGATTACCATACCCTTTTTTGAACACCCTCACTCATCCCTTGCAGAGCTTGCTCCTCCAACTGATGAGGGGTGACCCCACACTCCTTGGACTCACATCACATCACCAACCACCCTCTCCCACCACTGAAACACCTGGACCAGCCTCAGACAGGTGCAGAACTGCCTAAAAGTCAGTTTTTTGGCCAATGGTGACCCCTGTTAACCTGACTGACTACCTGTGTTGGGCTTTCTGTACAAAATCCAGTTTTCTCTCGGGTAATCGTTTACAAGGATGTTGTAAACGATTACCAGACCCTTTTTTCAACACCCTCACTCATCCCTTGCAGAGCTTGCTCCTCCAACTGATCAGGGGTCACCCCACACTCCTTGGACTCACATCACCAACCACCCTCTCCCACCACTGAAATTGTCCTTCAAATTAACTGGTTTTGACATTCGTCACCATGTTATCCAAAATGACCACTCAAACACCAACATCTTACAAACAAGCCTGCAACTTACGAGACAAAAAAAATGACCACATTCTGAAATCCACAAACTCACAACTCATAATAACAATGGTAGTGAATAAATAAAATATGAGACCAATTCAAACCAAAACTCAAATTTTATTTCATTGCACTAAATCGGATACATTAAACTTTGTTTTCTTAATCTATTTACAATGATTACAATTATCATTACTTTCCAAATAACATTTTCCATCAACTAAAATACACAGATCACTCATTTTTTATTCTAAGCACTACGGTTCCGGTGTATAGAGTCCTAAGTGCTCTTCCCTTGTAACGCCTTCGTGATCCAACCCTAACATACGTCTTCAAAGGTTGTTTATTTCCGTCAATGTCAGTAGGGGATACAAAACCAGTGTTCACGGATGGTTCTGTATGAGGCACACTTTGTCCAACGTCATCTTTATTTTGCCTTCTTGCCTTCTCTTCAGCCAATTGTGCCTCCAAATTTGCAACCCTCCTTTTAAGTTCTTCAATTAGAAATTCTTGTTCCTCTAAGGCACGCATAAAAGTTTCTCTGCGAATTCTTTTTTGTTTCTTCTTTCCTCTTGGTTTAGCATCCTTTCTCGTCTGTCAAGCGTTCGTTCAAAGTACATATATACTTTGTCGAAAAAGAGTGACGAACACTCAACTGCATAAACCAAAATAAATTCATCAAAACAACGAAACCCAATAACCCAAGAACCACAACACAAGGATACGAACCCCAAACCTTAACCCAAACTAAATAAGCATGATACGAGATGCCCAAACCGAATAACTAGGCTACGACATGGAATGGAAAACCACTTACCTTCGTCGTCGGACAATCGTCACCAGAACTTGCCATTCCGCACGATAACAGGAAACGAAACTGGACGGAGACAACACCACGCACACAGAACAAAGTGAAGCGCCACGAAACGCGACCTTCGACCTTCCAAGAGAACGCACCTTCGTTTCCAATGGAACAGAGAAAGGGCTATTTTCGGAATTTCAGTAAAAATAAGGGTTACAGACTTCCGTTTCATAGGTTTTAAAAAAAATTTATTTTTAAAACAAACCAATCAAACAACGACACGTGGCGTTGTCAAAACAGTGTTAAATATGCGTTGTTGGAATATCGCGGTCCTATTAATAAAGATGGGTATAGATATAATGGTATATGATCATGAATGTAATTATAAATTTCATTTGTAAATTTAAGTGATTAAAGTAAAATTATTAGTGAAATAAATATTAATCATAGAATAATTATTTAAAATCTGATTTCATATATTTTTATTTTATAAAAAATTAATTTTCAAAATTTATATTTTGACACAATCCATTTAATTTTTTTTAAAAAGACTAAATTTATTGTATTAATATTTTATTGAATGATTTGACATAAATTTTATGTATAATTCTTTTGTAACAGAACAAAATTTTAGATGGGTGAGTAGCGGATAGACATCGTTCCCATCCTTCATCTAAAGACTCAAACTACCTTAATCAATTCTACAAAGTGGTAAGGGTGCACCAGTTTGATTTAGAGGACTATAAATAACCTTATAATAATAATTATTAATAATAATAATTATTAATAATAATAATAATAATAATAATGATAATATACAGATCAAAGTACTTGGTTGATGAAAATTGTCAGAATTGGACTATGCAGCCAATTCTTTCCTATCCTTCTAAGAAATCCAAAAGATGAAATGTTGAAAGAGTTGTTATCTATCGGACCAATTTGAAAAGTCCAGAATTCTCAGTAAGTCACTGTCACTTATGCTGAGTGTCAAATTCTGTGATCCTCATCATCCATCATCTGTTGCCTGAATTTGAGAAGCATACTGAAGGTTCCAAAGAACATCCTCAATGGATGGTCGGTTCCATGACTCAGGAGATATGCATTTATTTGTTATGGAAATCACAACAAAAAGAGATTCTTTTGAGCAAGTAGCTTGCACAACTGGGTCCACAATCCCTTTCCACCCATCCTGACTATTGAAAGTTGCCTGCAAAATTGAGTGTGCTAAATTACCTACCTTGGTAAAAAATTATATAAATTTTATGAAAGCTTTTGAAAATAAGCAGTTATTTCTCAAGGTTTAATCGTTTCCAAACATTTTGTGTAAGACTTGTAGTGATGGTATTGTAGGGCATTTCATTATGGCTTGTGATTGGAAGATAATATGTTATCTGAACATCTTTTGTGCATACCATTACATTCGACACAGCTGTTACTCTTTCAGCTGATACTGAAGGTCCAACCAGTGCCTCCAGTAGTATGAATCCAAAGCTATACACATCATCCTCTAACATTTTCATTTGCCTGAAAAAACATCATGACACATAAACCTCAAAGAATGTTGAGAGAGAGGACATTGGATCTTGAAAGGATTATGAAAAGAAAAGAAAAGAAAAAAAGGCATATGATATCTGGGAATTCTTACCACGAATTAGGACTTTCTCCTTTTACCTACAAAATAGAAAAAACAAGACATAAACAAGGTCTTTCAAGAACACAAATAAAGGGAAAAAAAAAGAAAAAAAAAAGAGTGCAATCATACCCCACATGCATCAGCTTCTTCTGATATAATGGACAATCCATAGTCACTCAACTTTGCCATCCAATTCTCACTCAGCAAGATATTGTCACTCTTAAGTCGATTTTTGAAGAAACCAGGTATCATGCCAGTGTGTAGGAAGTGGACAGCCTTAGCAATGTTGATTAGTACTGATAATCGCTCAGACCAGTTGAAAACCTTGCCAGAACTATGTCCTGCACATGCAATTTGTCACACTTAAATTTAGTTCTCAGTATAAACAGCTTCACAAACTAGTTGGTGGGGACCAGAGATTTACTTTCAACTTTCTAATGCATATTATATTTCAATTTGAGGGTCTGAATGCAAGTTGGAAAACCAAGCTTGTTTCACTCTTCGAATGGATTCTAAAGCTATTTTAATATTCCAAGATGCCATTATCCACTTAGCACAGCTACCACATGGTATTGACAGAAAACAAGAAAAGAAAGCCATAATATTAAACCCCATTTCCCATCAGAGATACACCACACTCTGCTACAATACAAGGAGGATATTTCATATTTCTTGTAAACTTCTGCATTTACTTGTCAGAATAATGTCATTCATGTGAAAACCACTACTTTAATGTATAGTTTATGGCTCGTACTTTGATATTCGGTCACCTTTTCTTAATTAAGAAATGAAGTTATGTTCCAGACATGGCAGGTGAAATGCCATACTACACGGAAGTTAGTGCTAGTATTGACTAATGAAAGAGTTTCAGATTCACATATTTTAAGACAAGAATCGGTGGATTCAACAATTAGAATTTAGAAGTTCCTTCATGTAGTTGAATATAGCAGTTTATTTGACTGATGTTCTGCTTTTAGACGCTTGTATGATGATGATGATACTAGCTTAAATGACTTGGGATTTTAGTAACCATTAAGAAAGTGAAAGAAACAGTATACTCTTACCAGAGAGATACGTTTGAAAAGTCCCATTTGGCACATATTCATAAATTAGAAAGACATTTGTCTCATTATTCTCTCCTACAACACCATCAATGCAGTGACCAAGAAGGGATACCAAATGAGGGTGACGGAGCTTTGCAAGCAAATCCAACCTCAGTTTGAAATTTCTAACTGAATACTTTTTTGACACAGGCAGGGACCTTATTACAATCTGTATCCCACTCTGCAGTTTTCCTCTGTAAAGCTGCAAAATTTGGGAGAAATTTTCATTAGTATCTCATCTGACAAAAAGAAAAGATAGATCATTATAGCTTAGTTGTTTTTTCAAACATCAAAACCCAAATGTCACATTCAACAAGTCTCAACTCTCAACAATTTAACTCTTCTTTTAAAAATAGGATTTGGACACTACCTTCCCATATATATTTTCACCCATAAAAGTAGAGTTATCAAAGTTATTTGTGGCTTCCTTTAGCTCTTCCAAAGAATAAGACCTACATGTGGGGAGGTCCTCTCTGCTTAACTCTGCAATTTCAGAAATATACCCTGAAAATAGTAAGCCCAAAGGGAAAACAAAAATATGAAGTTAATGTACATGTCCCACAATTTTTCATATATGCATGAGTATATCCATATTTTCATCTAAGGGTTTTAAGAAACAGTTTTCATTCAATCGCAATGCAACAACAACAATTGCATCTACATCAGCTATATTTGTCTACACTGTCCTACAATATTCAGCATTGTGACAAAACTGCGAATGTGATCACAATTTAAAGCCTTGTTTTGGCCATTTATGAATGAAGAAAACGTACTTGCATTTGTCACAAGCTCAGAGGAGAACCCTGCCGCGTAGCTGCTATCTTGAACTGTTTTATGCAATAGGTGCTGCTCTGACACACCTTGAAGGAAGAACTTCTTACAAGTTATGACAATGGTCAAAGCCAAAACCACAGAGATCAAAAGAACTCCTACAATGACACCAACAAAAATTCCAACTCTATATGATTTCTTCTTGACATGAGCTTCTGTGCAGTAGGATACTGAATGCTGATGCTGCACTCCCCCAGATAAACAGTTTCCGTCACTCTTAACGACTCTATTATCTGATCTAGTGCTCAGTGAAGAAGGTAAGTCCCCCACTAACCTATTGTATGATATGTCAACAAATGTAAGTTGGCTGCTACATTTTAGGTGACTTTGCAGTGGTCCATTCAACATGTTGGAAGCCAAATTCAAGTAACTGATGTTTGGCAGAGAGAAAAGTTCAGCAGGAGCAGTGCCAGTGAGTGCATTGAAGGAAACATCAAGCTTCTGAAGCCTGTTAAGTTGACCATAGCGCTTGGGAATTTCACCTGAGAAGGAATTTCTTCCGAGGAAAAGACTAATCAACCCTTTTGGCATTGCTGGCAGGAAAGACTCTAATTTGTTTTCTCCTAAATCTAGCTGTTCCAAGCTACTCAAAGCACTAAAATCTTGCAGCATCCCTGATATTTGATTGCTTGACATGTCAATGTCTTTTAAAGAGGTGACACTAAGGATTGAAGGTGGAAATGGACCCTTCAACATGTTATTCCTCAAACTAAGAACTGAGAGATTGCTTGATGAATTGAACACGTTCGGGATTGTTCCATTGAAGAAGTTATCACCCAATCCAAGAGTTTGAAGGTTCACCATTGTGCAAATCTTAGGAGGGATTGATCCATAAAGATAATTGAAACTCAAATCCAGATGTTCAAGTGCATAGAGTCTGTGAATTCTATCAGGAAGTGGTCCCCACATGCCCAAAGAGACAAGACTAAGCACTCTCAGGCTGGTTAACCTTGCCACTGTAGCCACAAAAGAGTCCATGGAGAAGCTATCTGATAGTGTTTGATTTGGAATGGCAAACCCATCAAAATCTCTACCCTCGGTTGGCTTATCACCCAAGATGGAGAGCTCAGTGACAAAATTGTCCTTGCATGTGACATTCACTTGCCCAGAAGAAGAAACAGAGCAAAGATCTGTCCAACGATCTCTCCATATTTCCAATTGTCTTGGGTACTCCAAGTGCTTTTTCAACTGAAGAAGCACTTGGGTCTGAGAGGACTGCATCTGAGCACTGCAACTACTTACAAAAAAGACACACCAAAATGAACAGAATAGCAAAACAAAGTCATGAAATCCCATGAGGAAAGTTCTACTCTTCTTTGGACACTGCATCAAGGAGCAAGGAGCAGCTTGCTCGTGTAAACAACCCAATGGAAAACCTGCCTTAAACAAATGTAAAACAAGTCCCATTAAAATTATTGAAAACTTTTAACCACCCCATAAAAAGATAATGTTAACAATAAGATGAAGATGACTTGCACAGACGTTGTAATTCACTGATACCTCATATGAGCTTAAATATCTTTGACCATTTCAATTGTTCAACAGAGTTGGTTGTGCAAACATTAATGAACAGAATGTAGCAAGATAAGCTTTGGTTATGACTATGAATGAAGGAAAAGTAGTATGAGGGTAAAGAGAAAGAGCAACATTAATAACATCTGCACAAAGCTTTCTCTTAAAAATCAGATGTAAATCAGTATTGAACAAGAGAAAGATCAAGCAGTGATCTTTGCTCAGAATCCGATATATGAAAGTGGGGTACCTGAAGTAAATGCATTTACTGCTTCCACATGGTGTTATTTCCCACTGTGCTCTCTCCACCAAATAGCAATAATGGGAGTGCCAGAGGAAAAGGGTAATATGAAATGTTCTTCTGTGAGAAAAGTAGGAGGAGGGAAACGAAACTGTTCTGATGAGAAGAAACAAAGGACTATCTACATAATATATTGTTTCAGCTAAAGTTCAAACTTTTTATGGTTTCTAATTCAACTCTTTACAAAAAAAGGATATTGGTGAAATTTGAGGACTTCTTGGGTAAGATGTTCTAGCCAATAAACATGGAATAGATCATCATAAGTTGTTATGTGTTAACAGCAGAAAACAAACAAATAAAACACGGTGTGATGGGCCATATGATACACTATATATACACTTGTGTCTGTGGTATCTATCTAACAAACTAGAGGTGCCATGCTATAAGGGCCCCACAATCATTGTAGAACTATGTCTACATTTGTAACCTTTGCTACCATTTTCTGATTTTTGCATTACTTGGGATTCAGGGAACTGCAAGAAACTGCACTGGACATTCAGATTTCTGAGTATTTAGTTGATGAAAACTGATCACAGACTTAACATTTGATTAGTTGATATTCAATCAAATTATCATTGATGATGAATATGGGTTTATATATTTTAAATTTAATTGGGTTTCTATTCAATTTTGTTATATTATTAAATATTTAAAAATTATATTTTTAATTATATTTATACTGTTTAATTTTTTTAATTAAGTTATATAATTATTATTTTATCTCATCATTTTATTTTAATGCTAAAATTATGAGATTTTATAGTTAGAGTAAATAATATTTATTACTAATAATAATAATAATAATAATAATAATAATAATATGATGAGACCATCCTTTCAATCTATTTTACATGGATGGTTGATTGAGATAAATGTAAACATTTTCTTGTCTTTGTTTGAAAATTTGAATGCCAAAATAATATTTCATTGAAAGAAATTTAGATATTTTATTATACAACGTTACTGTTATGAAAGATATATAATCCTGCATCACTTAATTTTTACATTTTTTTAATAGTTTGTATAAAATGACTCTTCATACATCTTCATAATAAACATTACTCATATGTCTTGGATAATAAAGAAAATTGATGCGTAAAGGATCAGCATCCTTATTCGAATAATTTTATGTTTTCAGATTTTGATCGCTAAATAATTTCTGAATCTTTTCTAGTCGTTGGATACAATTGAGAGTTAAGTGCAAAAAATATTTTGATACTTAATTTAATAATTTTGCTCAATAATTATATAATATGTGTTGTAAAAAAAGATCATCTTTTATTTCCTATTTCCATGTCCAACATATGTTTATAAACCTTATAACTAACTTATAATTAGGTATGATCTATTAATTATCAATTAATAACTTTTATAATTTTATAAATTATTTATTAGTGACTTCTATAATTTTTATTAATTATCAATTAATAACTTTTATAATTTTTATTAATTATAATTAATGATTTTAATTATTTTCATTAACTGTCTATTAATAATTATTATTATTTAGAATAATTGTCAATTAATTACGACTTTTAAGTTTTTTGTTGTTAGATGGTCAATTGTCCGATTTTTAACTATCCGGATACAAAATATTATTTTAACTAAGATGATGATAAATCTCTTAAATTTATTAATTCTTTGTTATATGAAATCTTATTAAAAAAATTAAAAAAATATAAAATATGATCAATCATATTAAATCTACAGTAAAAATATTGGCAACAAACTGTATTTATTATAAAAATAAAACATTAAATCATTTATATTATTATTTATAAATGAAAGTTAAATTAATTAACTTATTTATATAAAAAAGGCATTATTTAGACACAATATAATAATTTTAATTCTATAATAATTATATATATATATATATATATATATTATATATATATAAAGTTATATTGATATATTATAGATTCTAAATTTTAAAGTTAAAAATATTTGAATAATTTTATTTTTTTATTTTAAATTAAAAATAAAAATTATTAGAATAATCTTGTGCTTAAGGTATGTTTTTTTATGAATATAAATTTTTTGTGAATTAAAATCTGGTAACTTTAAGAGGTTACAAGTTAACAAACAAATATAAATATAAATATATATATATATATATATATATATATATATATATATAGGGGGATATATATATATATATATATATATATATATATATATATATATATATATATTATTCTTTTTTCATATAGAAAAAACTATATTGAAAATTATAAGTTAGAAAGTAGAAAGAGAAATAGAGATGGTAAATATAGATGATGTGTGGGGCTATGATAAGATGCATCATCCATGTCTTTGTCCTTCCAACTTGTCTTCACACCCTGTCATTAACCAATCAAATGCACATACTCATCCTACGTAAGACAAATAGTTTTCTTTTTTTCTTCATTTTATTGAGAAAAAAAAGAGAAAATGAAAAAAAAAATAGTAAAAATGAATTTATTTGAATAAGTGAAAGAGATAAACAAAAAAGTATAATAATTTTCCAAAGTGTTACTGGTGATGTAACAACGACAATGCATTAAGGCGTGGGTACCCTGTACTGTACTCCTCTGTCCCAAAAGTTTATTTAATGGTTGCCATCTACAAATCAAACATGAATTCAAAATTATTAAATAAAAAACATGAAAAATAGAATGATGATGTTGAAGAATATACAAATTTTATGCATGGTGTTAGACAATGACTTCTGACATGTGTTTGGCTTTTTCATTTCCTCTGCCACCAAAAACTAAAGTCTTTCATCTTTCTTTCAACCTTCAATTTATATGTGATTATTTCTAACACCATAAAACAAAAATGACCTTATTTGAGATATTTGGAGTATTATGTATAGAAATGAAATATGTGATTCATTTTGTCTATGTGTAATATAATATTTTAGAAAAAACAAAGCTATTTAAAAAAAGTGTAATTAATATGTATCTTCTCATCTCTTTTTTTTCTTCTATGGATTGAACAAAATTCAAATGACCTGAAATAATAATGATATTTTCCTTTTGGGCATGGTGAAAAAGAGTGATCAATTTTATATTATACACTCACTTTGGTATTGGCATCTTTTTTTCAACAAAGAAAAGTTTTATGCTTTTCCATACTACCTAGCACGTGCAAGGAACCAATTGAGGGAGAGACAACCTCAGTTACTCCTCAAAAGTTGGAGGAATAAATAATGTTGCACACCTTTGACACTACACAACCTATTAATTTCTTTTATCCTTTCCCTTTCTATAAATATCACATTATTTTTCTTTTAATTTTTGTATATGTTTTATAGTATTTATAATATTTAATAAAATGGAATGGTGATCAATCGACTAATAAAAAACATAATTAAACATTCAAATAACAATAACAAAATATATATATATACAGTGGTTGATCCGGTCGATAGACCAATTAATAAATCAATATTGATGATGAAGACGTTATATTAACAGGACAACATTATAAAGATAATTAGATCATTCAATATGATTGTTTTAAATTATACATTAAACAAGTAAAATGACCTTACGTGTTGAGCTGCAATTGGACCAACACAAATTTTGTATATGTTAAGCTAATTTTATATAATGTTGCATTTTATTATATATTTACTATTAAGTATTAGTTTTAGTAAAAACATATTTTTTTTTCATATTATATCATTACTATGAAGTATTATCAATTTTAATAAATTCTATTTTTATTAAATAGTATATCCATTTTTAATATATTCTGAAATATTATATACGTGTTTTTGTTATATATATATATATATATATATATATATATATATATATATATATATATATATATATATATATATATATATATATATATATATATATATATATATATATATATATATATATTTTTTTTTTTTTTCTATTATAACAATAACAAAACTATTTTATTTAACTCATTTTTTATTTCTTTTATTTAATTTATTTTCCAATTATTCTCCCCTCCTTTGTACGTTTTTACCTCTTACTTTCCATAATCCAAACAAAATATTAAAGCTGATATTAAAAGCAACTGATATCACCCGAAACCCTAAAAGCAAATAGGTTAGTAAATAAAATGGTCCAACTTTAGAACCGAATATTTTTAAATTATGCTAGAATAATAGAACTTCCTTTTTCCTTTATCTTTTTTGCTTTGCCTTGACGGCAGTTAAAAGCAAATGATATCATCCTAAAGGAACACTAATTATGAGCCAATTAAATTCACAAATTCTCATGGTTAATAGATATCTCTCTTTTCCACCTTATTTTAAAATTTCTCTATATTTATATAACTGCAATTAAAAAAAATTTAAATTATATTGAACAGAAGATATGCAGTGTACCAAGAAAAGACAATATATGTAAAATATATACTATTTTAGTACATCTAAATAGAGTACAATTAATCCGAAAAATAAGAGTGAAAAGGCAAAAAAGAAAAAGTGCTGACTTTGTGGTTATCCACAAAGTATAAATAAAAGGAATATATGGGAAACTTCTTAGTACCTTCACAACAAAATAAAGTTGAAGTTTTTTTATGACCTTTTCCATTCTGTTTTTATCCCTTCTTCAAGTGTATTTTCATTAGATTTAGGAGTGTGCTCATTATTTTGTAATGAAATAATTAAGTAGTTATCCTTTAAGATTTTATACAAATTAGGAAAGTTATTAAATGGTTTTATGAGTATAACTAGATTTGTTTAAACTGTATTTTTTTTCCTTTAACTTGGTAAATATATACATATAATGGATAGGTCAAGATTAAATATAAATTGTTAACCACTTAGTAGTTTATATAATAGGATCTTTACAGTTCTAATCACTTTTCATTTTAGGTTTTATAGTTCAAATGTCTCATTTTAATTTTCAAACTTGCTATTATTTATTTTGTTTTCATTGTCCAAAATCATCAACCATAATTGAAAATGAACCTGAAGTCATGTTATATTTAATATATATATTTTGACACTTGACGACGAAGGTAAAAAAAAAATGCAATCATAAATGAATAAAAAATAGTTTAGGAAATTTCTTGCAGATTTCAGTCTCTTTAAGTAGATCTAGATCAGAATCAATACTATAGCATGTTCTCACTCTTATAATTACCCTAATTAATAACAAGTCATTGACTTTACTAAGCTTTAGATATTTACGGAATGCTATTTGCACTCCCCCATTCTACTACTAGACTCCCCTTTCAATTATTATTTCATTAAAATATAGAAATCAAACCCATTTCTTATTCACTTGCACAATGGCTAGAGGGCCTAAAAATATATGGTAGTTGGACCTTATGTTGAAGTAGTCAGGTCCATAACACTAAGGACACTATGACTTTAGGAGGGACTTCTCAGAGTTGAGCTCATTATCTCAACTTTCCATTCTCTCTCTAAAAAGCTTGTTCCTCCATTTCTCTCTGCCTTCTCTCTACCTTTCCCTCATGTTTAGTGGTTTCGTGTTGGATTAGGTGGTGCTGAAGCGACTGCGGCATAGAGACCTTCGCAACCATCCAAATAGATTTTTCATTCTTCAGCGGGTAAGTAGCTCTTCACTGTTCTCCGCTGTTTGGGACCTAGGGCAAGTTGCATGTGCCTAGTGTACCCTTCTTTATGTTTTCCTCCGTTCATTCTAGCTCTACGAGCTGTTCTTGGTCACCGCATTGCAGGTTGTAGGAAGATGTCTAGATTATTCGCGTGTGGGGTACTGGAGTTGCGGGTCTTTGAGCTGAGCAAAGAAGTTTCAAGGTAAGGGGAGCTAGGTTTTCTTAAAGTTTATTATTATGAAATGTGCAAATGTGCTGATCTCTGTGTGACTATGTTGTTTGGGTTGAAATTGTGTTTTTGAGATTTGTTGTATGAATTGTATGCTGGAAATTTGTGACTGTGGATTTGGTTGGGCTGAGGTGATATTTGAGATTGATATGTTTGATGTATGTATTCTATTGGAGGGGTGATCCAGTGGAAGGTAAGGAAAGTATGCACTGTTTTGAGTAAACTAGTAGTGTTTTGGGGTCACTTGAGAGGAAGTGAGGTAGTGATTTTGGGAAGTAGGGGCTCTGGGCACATTTGGGCTGTTGGGACATCTTAGGCAAATCATTTGTGACCTGTTAGGATCATAAAACTGGACTAGAATATGTTAGAATTGGTAAAATCGAAATTGGGCCCTTAAGTTGTGGAAATGGATGTTTCAAAAGACAAAACTTGATCTTAATCACTTTAGGATGGTAGTAGGAATGTTCAGAATTATTTAGATGAGTTTAATTAAGTGTAAAACAAGAATTAAGGGTGTTAGAAGTTAGTAAAAATGGTTAGGAATGATTGTGTTAGGTGCTGTTCACAATTATGTAGAATTATGCAGTTTCGCAACTGATAACCGTTCGGCCTTAGCGCTCGGTCTTGTTGAGCGTTCGGTCGTAATAGTGTTCGGTCTTAATGCTTGGTCTCAGTTAGCGTTCGACCTTATGTAGCGTTCAGTCTTGATAATGCTTGGTCTCAATTAGCGTTCGGTCTTAGGTAGCGTTCAGTCTTGATAGTGCTTGGTCTCAGTTAGCGTTCGGTCTTAGTTAGCGTTTAGTCTTGATAGTGCTTGGTCTCAGTTAGCGTTCGGCCTTAGGTAGCGTTCAGTCTTGATAGTGCTTGGTCTCAATTAGCGTTCGACCTTAGGTAGCATTCAGTCTTGATAGTGCTTGGTCTCAGGTAGCGTTCGGTCTTAGTGGATGGTCCCTTAAGTAGCGTACGGTCTTAGTGGGTGGTCTTGGTAGCGTTCGGTCTTAGTGGATGGTCCCTTAAGTAGCGTACGGTCTTAGTGGGTGGTCTTGGTAGCGTTCAGTCTCTTAAGTGGCGTTCGGTCTCCTAGGTAGCGTCCGGTCTCTCTTAGTGAGCGGTCCTGAATAGTGTTCGGTCACTCTTCAGTCTTACCATTTATGGACCGTTCGGTCCTGTCTTTTGGGAAGTGAGATACCGTTCGGCCTCCACCATTCACAGGGTGTTCGGTCTTGCCCATTATGGGTTGCTATTTCCTGTTCGGCATATATTCCTAATTATTCCAGTATGCTATGTTACTTAATTGTTCTAGTTGATTTAAGGGTTTATGTATGCATTAACATGTTGGTGTTAAAGTGGAAAGTATTAGTATTGGACGTAATTCCATGATCCTCAAGGGGGATACATGGTGGTGCCCTTTCAGTGTGTTTAGAATGATTTGCATGATAGCTCAGTCTTTTGGGGTTTTCCTGACGCTCCAATGGTCTTTCATTCTCAAGTAGAGAGGATTGATCCATGTGGTGAGGAGTAGTAGGAGGTCATAGTCTTGGGTGCTTCCAGTATGGCCCAAGGTGAGTGATAACGGACTAACCTCGTGAGTGTGGTAGGGTGAAACTCATTGGCAATGGCTTTGCAAAGCAGTAGAAGCCACCACGAGTGCATAACCCGTCATAGCTCGACAATCATTCTAAGTCCGGACGAGTCAAGTTTAAGTGCAACAAGTCATGTTTGTATAGTATAGTATATTCTCCTTTACTTGCATGTTGCCTATGCTTGTTAATAACATGATTTTTATATCTAGCTCACCCTTGCTTGTGTGTTTGTGTTTGCTTGGGTATGCTTTCTTTTGTAATGATCATCCACTTGGATGTGAGTAGAGATGAATGAGGTGCCTCTGGAGCAGGCTTTAGAGGAAGGCGATGCTGCGGCTTAGTCTCCTTAGGACTCTCTTAGTATTTCTTGTATTTTGAATTACTATTTAGCTGTTAAGGATTTTCCCGGTGACTCCTATCCTTTTGAAACACTCTACTTGCGTTTAAGTTTTAAATTATGCCTCATTCTGGGATGACTGTAAGCTTGACTACTTTGTTTACAGTGTACTCTAACTGTTCTCTTTTATTTAAATGTGGACTTACTATGTTATATGCTTCTATATAATCTCTTACAGGTTTCACTACTTAAATTGGATTTAACGTGCACATTTTTTCTTCCATATTTAGTTTACTTTTTTTTTCTCTTGCCTGTTGTAAAATAAGCATTGTCATGTTTGAAAAGAATATAAATTTTAGGAGTGAACAAAATACATGAAGTAAATTATTGGAAATCTATAGTAAATTTTACAATTGATATGATAATTGAATTGTATATAGTTTAAATAAATTGAATTGAACTACGTCATGACTTTTCTAAATTATTTTAACTATATAAATTGTTTGAATCATTACCAATAAATATCCTATTTTGAAATATTTTTTCAATACTATAAGTTCAAGTAATTATATTTAGAATAATTTAAATTTCAAAAACTAAATATACAAAAAAAATGTAGTGAATATTTTTAAAATAATTTAGTTTATATGTAAACTAATTTACTTCAATGTTAATTTGGTTCAGTTAGAATATCTTTGGATTTTTATGCTGCACCTTCAAGGATTTCATCTTACATTCCCAAATTTTATTAAAATGGTCATTACGAGGTTAAACGAAATTTTTTTTTAAAACAATTCAGAAGAATCTTTGACTAGATTCTCCGATTTTCTCAACCTAAAAAACTCTCTCTTCCCTCTCACTCTCACTCTTACTTTCACACTCACCCCTCTCGGATCTCACTTTCTCTCTTGGGCAACTCTCCCCTCTTTCCCTTCTCTTATTTCTTTCTTCTAGCTTCTTCACTTCCGATTTATTCCTTACCTGCTTCCTTCCTCTTATTGGATCGATGTTATTATTTAGTGCATTTCGTGTTGAAAGTTGGTGTTCCTTTCCCTTCGAACTTCAATTTTTGGTTAATTTATTATATGTATGTACGTGTAGAATTAGATTATATGAGTAAAATTAGAATTTGTACGAATAGAAACTCTATTTGAAGCAAATGAGTATGAAAAGAATACGTTAGAAAGGAGTTTTGCAAAAGACAAAACATTGATATGAAAATGGGTTATTGTAAAATCAAATTTGAAAATAGGAATCTATTTTAATGGGATTTGGAAATTCGATTCTGTCTTAATTGAATTTCGAAATCTGATAAAGATAGAATCAAATTTCCAAATCCGAGCAAGGCATAATCATATTTCGAAAATCGATTTTGCCTTTATTGAATTTTGAAATTCGTTTGAAACGAAACGAATTTTCAAATGCATTGAAAGCAAAATCAATATTTGAAATCGATTCTTCCTTTTTAATTTAGTAATTTTAATAATTTAATTTATTTTAAAATAGAATATATAATTATTTAATTTTTATATGATTAGAATGTATTTTATTATTAATAAAATTATAGTATTTGATACATATATAATTATTTTAATTAATTAATTATATTTTTATTATACTTTGTTGATTTGAATTATTTAATGCTTTAGTTAATTTTTTATAATTTTAAGATATTTTAGTGTTTTAGATATTTTTATTATAAAATATTAGGATTTTATAATTATATAAATATTTTAATTAGTTAAATTTAAAATTTTTCGTTTGTAATTATTTAATATTTATTTAATATTTTTTAAAATTTTTAGAATTTAAAGTTTTTTATTTGTAATAATATATTAGTATTTTTTAATTACATAATTATATTAATTAATTTGATTTGAATTGAAAAAAAATTGTTTTGAATGGTTTGATATTTTTTTAATTAATGTCTTAGTTGTGTTTTTTAATTGAGGATTTTCTTTTTTAATTTGAAGTTATTATGATTTTTTTAATAATATATTCGAATTTTATAATTGTATAATTATTTTAATTAAATAATTTTTTTATTTAAATTGTTTTGTTTTGAATAATTTATTATTTTTTTAATTAATATTTTGTAATTATTTAACAATTTAAAATTGTTTTAGTTGTCTTTCATATATGTGTAATGTTTTATAATTTGAATTTATTTTTGTTTTTCTTAATAAAATTTTAACATTTCATATTTATGTAATTATTTTAATTGATTAGTTTTTTGTAATGTTGTTAATATTTTTTTAAAAGATATGGTGTGTACTCGAAGTGCATCTTCGTATCACGGAGAGAGTTCCTCATAGAATTAGAGGAGGAGATCTACTACTTTTTCTTGCAGAAGGCATGGAGAAGGTCAACGTCATGTTTCAGCTTGAGGAGTAGGGAGATGTTCGGTTTGAGGGGCATGCAATTGAGGAGCATGATGTTCAAGAAGAGAAGCATTAGGATGTTCCTAAAGGTGAATTTGCATGAGGTCTAGTAGATCCTTGAGTACTCACTCATTATGTGAACCATGTTGCTTATGTCATATGGAAGGGCTAGGTAAGTGCAAAACTTTAATTTTCATAGTTATTGTTTAGTTGAAATAACTTTTATATTAAATATTATTGTGTAGGATCGGTGGGATTATCTCTCACAAAAAGAAGTTAAATAAATTAGTGTTCTACATAAAGGGAATTAAACAAATCGTGTATGGTTCTAGCCTGATGCCTCTCGACAACATTTCATGTTTGGAAAGATTTATTGTTGACATTCGTGGAAAGATTTCACTTCGAGACGAGTAGTTTCCATATCTCATCCATCATTATTCATGC
This sequence comes from Vigna umbellata, assembly GCF_029865625.1. Classification (NCBI taxonomy): domain Eukaryota; kingdom Viridiplantae; phylum Streptophyta; class Magnoliopsida; order Fabales; family Fabaceae; genus Vigna; species Vigna umbellata. The sequence continues at coordinate 17,710,518 of NC_142166.1, forward strand.
TGCTGATCAGGACTGACTAAGTCTTGCTCTCAAACTCCAACGACATATTCCAAATGAAGTGCTCGTTTGTCGTAGATCGCCTTCACAGCCTGGTTTGCTAGTATGTTTACCTACATTTATTATTTTATATAATTTTGTTATAAATGTTTATTTATTTGTGTGTGACCATTATAATGTAGGGTACAGTGAAGAAAATGGCGAGAATCTTACAGACGATGATCTCTTGTCACCGATGGGACTTTAGCATACGCTCGTACGAATGAGGCCCTATAATTAGCTCGTGCATCCATTGAAGAACATTCACCAAGCAGGAGATGTGGTATGAATGTTCGTGGCAAACACTCCTCTTCATCTATATAACTTTTATGTTAGTAGTATATTGTATTATGTATTTATTTTGGACGAACTTTTTGTGTAATATTTTTACTAAGACAACATTTCATTTTATATATGCATGAGAATAAAACGATTTCTAATTAATTAACAACAATGGTCAATGTTTATTTACATATTTGGTGACAGTAGACAAAAATCATGGATCAACTAAGTCAAGAGGTAGTAACGTCCATCAACTATGAAAATGTTTGCATCCTACTTGTATACGAAATTGACCACATTGGTGCCTCTTGATAACAATGGGTTGAACATATGATATCCACCATAGACAAAGGACAACCATCTTGTAGTTCAACCTGTATAATCAATATTAGTATGTAAAAGTTACTTTAAAATTAAACCTAATAATAATAATAACATTACCTGTACAAAATGATTTCCATTAACGTGTCCTATACATATTAAGTGATGTTGTCTTACATCAGAAGATGGTCGGACACGTAGTGGAAAGATCGTATAATTCTTTGACTATATGAGAGACACATTAAGATGACATTATTGCGATTAACAATTACATAGACAATGTCTGGTATAGTCATCCACATGGTTGCATTGACCTGTAAAAAATGAACAAAATTGTTATGATAAATGAAAAAACAAATAATAAATACTTTGTGAAATATAGGAATGCGTACCACTGACTGTGACTCCACTAGTAAAGACCTCTTGATGGAAACCTATTTAGGGAACCCATTCAAAGGAGTATTAACTTAAGCTATGGGTGAAAAATAGGATGAAACTGGTCCATCATGGTTACTCTCATTCATTGCACAAGTTTTGTCTTATGTTGCAAATTCATTTTCGTAGACAAATATTCAATTGTTGAGTGAAATGTCTACATGCTCAAATTATGACATATCACGCTTTGTAGATCTTTTCGCTCTCTAAATCCTTTGTGCACCTTTCGTCTTCACTTTATGCAATGAAGGCATCATAGATGTCAATACAAGAAAACAATGTCAAGTAACTTTTGTTTGATCGTCACTTTACCTCCAACTTCAACCTCTTTAAATCATTCTTCGACCATCTGAAGCTCATGCTAAATGGATAACTCTGACTGAGAGTCATTTGATATAATATATTAAATACACAATATTGTTCACATGACATGAAATTCGTTTCTGTTCACTTTCTTCCTCTTCTCTCAATCTGCCTAACTCAAGCTCATGCTCTCTTAGCTTCCCAAACAGAGTGACCATGTTAGTAGTAAGGTCTCTAGATTCTAATATTGTAGTGACCTTTGGTTGCCAGTTCTTCTTAAGACTTTTTAGGATCTTAATATTGGTTTCTTCTTTGTCAAAATTCTTCCCAAGAGCAATAAAATGATTTACAATGTGTGTAAACCGTTTTTTCAGATCATATATATTCTCTGAAACTGTCATTCTGAACATCTAATATTCCTGGGCAAGAGAATTCTTTCTAGCTCTTTTAACTTCATTTATTCCCTCATGTGTTACCTCAAGAACATCCCACATCTCTTTTGTTGTAGTGTAGGTTGATATCCTAAAGAACTCATCAATAGTCAGTGTAGAGGAAATGATGTTCTTTACCTTAACATCGTAATGTGCTCTTCTACTTTCATTCGGATTCCATTATGAGAAGTTCTTGATCACAGTCTTGCCATCTATCACTTTTGTAGGCCTATATGGACTATTGATCACAACATCCCAAACACCTTTGTTAACTGATTCCAAGAAAATCTTCATTCTAATTTTCCAGAAGGGATAATTTTCACCCGCAAACAGTGGTGATCTGTTTGTAGATGCACCTTCTCCAAAAGTTTGAGATGTATTGGCTATTAGGAAAATTTAATCGATTATACTGAAAATCTAACCGATTAAAATTAGAGTAAAGTTTGAATTCCCAGCTTTGGTGCCAATTGTAGAAAAAGTTAGGCTAATTGTCTCAACCAAGAGGGGGGGGGATTGACTTTCCCCTTTAAAAAATTGTTCTGTAAAAAATATTTTTAAAATCTTTGAAGTTTTCTCGAAATGCAATTAAACAAGAATATGAGTTATATTAAAGGAGAATGGATAAAGAGATTCACACAGTTGTTTATATTAGTTCGGCCCACTACCAGCTACGTTCAGTCTTCCTTCAATCAACCTTAGACGAAGAAATCCCCTATATTGATAGAGTTCTTACAAGCAAGACATACATAGAACAATCCTCTTAAATCTACTCTCATTTCTAACGCAATATCAACTATACTACAAATCCAGAAAGATCACCCCATTTCTGTAACCCTTAGAGCAATCTCAACTCTAAGTAATAGAACTTCACAAAGCTCTCTTCTTAGCTGCAACAACAGGGACACAATCAACCTTGATTGTAGATGAACACTGATCACAGTAGAGTATACCTGGTGTGCAGATTTGGATAAGCAATGTGTAAGCACAATGTTCTTGCAAGAATCTTTATGGATTTCTTTCCAATGTAGCAAACTTTGATTCTTCAAGAAATTAGGATGCTCCTGCAATTAAAACTCAACAATCAAGTTAGTTATGAAAGATTAAAAGCATTGAATTGTTGAATGACAGAGAGAAATGCGTCTATTGATAGACTTTTCAACTCTGATGCATTTTAATTGATTAAGCAATTAATGTAATCTGTTAAGCTTTTCCTTTTACTTTAGCAGTTTTACATTTGCATAAAATTTAACAGATTAAATGTGCATGCAATCGATTAAACATATCATACAAGCCACAATATTCAAAATATGAACGTTATTGACAATTATGACTTTTCAAGAAAAAGGTTTTCATATAAAATGCATTTTGAAAACTTTTTCAATTTAGAACACCTTAATGCACTCAGCAAACATGTACTGGCATATAAACGTGTTTTAATCGATTATATAATTAATGTGATCGTTTAAAACATTGTTGTTTTGCCTCTGTTAAACATATACTAAAATCTGATGAATTTTAACAGATTATGCAAACAATATAATCGATTAGTTCATGCAGATATGCAATGTGCAAAGTGTGTCAATCTATGATTCATTTTCAATCAATGAATACACATATCAAATAGTTCAAGCAAAATCACAGATATAATCAAGCAACAATTTTTCCATTTTATTTTGCAAGAAACTATAAAATATTTCTTTTGTCATCATAAAAAATACATATGTGAGATATGAGTTCAGTTATACATAGCTCCCCCTATCAACAAAGGCGATTGACATAGTTACCAAACATAGACTGATCTTCACAATTCATGGTATTCTCTCATGCTTCCATTACCACATCACATGCTTCGACACAATTAACTAACATTTTGTAGTTCGCTTTGACATTTTTGAGAATATGGAACCGACATAACAACTGATATGAGTCAAGAAACACATTGTTGATGGAATTCATCAAAGACAAGTCTTTATAGCTGACTATGACTTGTGGACTGCCCTCAGATGTTAGAAATAAAATTCTCAACCTTTCAAGAGCCTAAGTGAAATTATTTTGTTGTTCACTTGATAGGAATGCAAATGTCGCTGATTAGGTTAACCTAGTAAATGTCACACTAGCAATGGTAGCCGATATTTATTTGTTTTGTAAGTTGAATCCATCAACAAAATTATATTAAATGCATTCAATAATTTCATTGCATTAGGATGTGTTTAAAAGAGGTCACTAACAACCTCAGATTCCTCCACACATCTACTTCATTGAATGTAGTTGTCACAATCCAACATCATCATCAACTGTTGCATCTTAGTTTTCGACCCTTTCAATGATCGTTTATATGTATACTTTGTTGTGTAAACTTGTTTTACTGTAGTGACATTACAATCATTATTTTATTTAAGATTCAACCAAATATTTGTATGTGTTACTTGAGTTTTAATCATATCAACAAGTATTGCTTGTTCAGTAGGATTTAACATATCCACAATAGGATGACCCACTAAAGTTTATGCTAACTCGTGGTTGTGGTATCCATATATCATCTGCAATACCCACCCATCGCCATTAGAAGATGACTTGTCCCATAACTTGAAAGGACTTCGGGTGTCGTATGTACTAGGTTGCACATTGGGTTTGTATTTTCTATATTTTTCAACTCTTTCACATCCTAACAACACAAACGTCTTCCTTCCAGGTTGACCGGTAGCTTTATTCGATCTTATAGTCACCATAACAAATCCTAGATAATGTCCAATCTTCTCACCCATTCAATTAAGTTTTCACGAGAGAAAAATATTCCATTTATTGTGAAATGATTTGTCAAATCTCCATCGGCAACCTCATTTATAAAAGATGAAAAATCTGATAACATGCTAGAATTTATTTGAGAATCGATCCCATAAGGATATTCTTCCATTTTAGACTATAATCACCTATAACATAAAATTCATCCCCCAATATCTAATTTATAATAATCTAAAATTATATAACAAATTTTTAATAAACTTAAAAAAAACATCAAAATAATAATACTTAAAACTACCTAAAAAGTTGTTTTAATTTTTCTTATGCATTTTAAATACCAATTTTTTTTACTAAATTAAAAAAAGACATACAAAATATTTTATACAAAAAATTTTCATATGCATTTTTAATTTTTTTACATCATACAAAAAAGAAATAAAAACTAATACAATAAATTAAACATTTATAAATACCTTAATATATTCGAAAAAACACCCAACGGATCTCAAAATCCGATTGACCTCCATCGGTTTCGGAAGTTAAGTGTTTTCTACCCTTGAATTTCGACATTCGATTGATTCTTCATCGAATATAGAAATTTGTATGGATCTTCATCGAATTTCGAAATCCGATGAAGGCCCACATAGATTTTGATATTTGATAAAAGAAAACTCGGATTTCGAGATCCGTTTGCCTCTTCATCAAATTTCAATATCTATATGGGTCTTTATCGAATTTCGAAATCTGATGAAGACCTTAGAGCTTGGTAATGAATTCATGCACTTGTTTAACGTAAGAAACTTCAAAAAGATCCATCTCTCGGACAACAATGACAACTAGCAACATAGGAGGACCTCCACCACCTCTCTATAGAACACTTCTCAACGAACAATCTCTCTTATCTTTCTCAAAATCTCTCTAAAAAATTTGGACCACAAGTAAGGATTACCACAAATACACAAATCAAAGAGGGTGTAGGAGATGGAAGTATATAAAATTCCTACTACTGCAACTTGGTCAACAACTTAATTTAATAAAAATTTACTCCTTACCAACCTCATTAATGACGGATGGTATTTGTGAAAATTAAGAATGCAAGGTAAAACTCTTAGAGATGTAAAGTGAAACACTCAATATTTTGTCCTCTGAAAATCAACGAAAGTCCACAAAAGATAAGTGTGTGAAAAGTGTTACTATCGTCTACTCACATAATTATTAGATAATTGGTGGGTAGGAATGAGTGTATGAGAAAGATGAAATAGACATATCTATGAAGAAGAGGGAGGGGAGTACTTATTTTAAGGTATTTCTGAAAAATTAAAAAAAATAAAAGGGGAGTGGATTAACAATATAGGATCTGTATGTAGAGTTGTCAAAATGGGTCACAACCCGCGGTTCAATCCGGCCCACCACGAGTTTGAGCTGGGTTGGGTTTGAAAAAATTGTATTTTTTTTATGCGGGTCAGATTTCAACCCGGCTCATTTAAACCCGACTCATGCGAGTTGAACCCATGGTGGGCCGGGTTGGCCCACCAACCCACATACCTAATTTTATTTTATTAAATTTTAATTTTAATTTTATAAAAAAATATTTATTATTTTGTTTTGCTTGAAAAAATTATTTAAGTTCCTTATTTTAAAAATTAATTAAACACCCATGTTCAGAGTGAAATTTGTTTAGATTTGAATTATATAAAGTTTGTAATTTTTTTATTTTAAAAAAATTGTAATTAAGTGAACTAGTGAGTCAACCCGTTCACCCAACAACCCGTGGTGGGTCGGGTCGGGTTCAAATTCTTCTGACTCGCTAATAAATGAGCCGGGTTGGGTTGACTCACTAAGTGACCAACCTGCTGTGGTGAGTCGGGCCGGGTGGCCCGTTTTAACAACTATATTTGTATGTACAAGTCCTCTTTGAATCAAAGTAAACCTTTCTTCCTTGCACCACCTTTTTTTATTATTGCACCCTATAAAATCCATAAATCCCATTTTACTCATGTTTAAAAATTTAATAACTTAAAACCATATTCACTCTTCTCATTTTCCTTCTTTTGTTTTTTATTCTATTTGGGACGTGAGAATGGTGAATTGGCATATACTTTGAAATCTGAATATACAGTTTTTAGAAAGATTCCTAAATATTTCTTCCAAATTTGAAAATACATTCCTAAATACACATTTCGAAATGCATTCTAAAAACATGCATATTTAGATTTCAAACCATCCAAAAACATTACCTCATCTCTCAAATTAGAAAAAAAAGAAAGAAAAGAAACTATTGAATCGGTCAAAAGATGAAAGCAGGGGACAAAACGTACTGGCTCCATAAGCTTCTCAACGAAGAATGAAGAGGGAAGATGTTATTTAGGTTTATAAATTTTTTTAGCAGGGATAAAATGGGATTTATAGAATTTGTGGGGGTGCAGGAAAAGAGAAAATGGGTGCAGGAAATAATTTGGCAGGAAATATATAAGCCGAAACTGCAGTAGACATGTGAATGGGCCAGCTCGGTCCACGAATACAAATTCCTTACAAACTAATTAAAATTCAAAGCATTAATGAACATCACTACACAGTTTTAATCTTTGTGCTTACCCAAAAAATAAGTTAAGTTATTTTCTGTTTAAATATTTTTTTGTCACGAAACTTTGAGATATTTTCTGCCTCTATAAAATTGTTTTTAGTTTCTGTTCTTATAAAAAAAATATTAAATGATGATGTGAAGAAGTATAGTCCTAATATATTTCAAAGACCATTTTATTAACATTCTTTATCTTTTGGGTTTCTATATATAACTTTTTCATGTTTTAAAAGTAATATAAACAAAGCTATCCAAGTTTCAAATGATTGAGTGCCTGTCACGGTGACGAAATAATTAAGACCTTAAAAAAGTTTAACACCAACTTTCCTTGCAACACTATTCTTATTGATTTTAGAAGGCTAAAATTATATTTAAACTATTCTTTTAATTATCACTTTTACGTGGACTTTTGAAATTATTGACTGCAGGAGTTAATTATTATTTTTACTGATGTATTCATATACACTTGAATACAATATTTAACTGTCGGTGTAAAGTCCAACTGTGATCCAAATTTCAATGTTAAAGTCAAATCATTGCATTAAATACTTTTAATGATGTAGTATTAAACAAAGTTGAACAATGATCATAATTCTAATGACACTTCACTTTTATTATACAATACACAATACTTTATTAAAATCAATCCAATTTCAATAAACAAGTGAAAACACACGTACGTGTGTATATATATATATATATATATATATATATATATATATATATATATATATATATATATATATATATATATATATATATATATATATATATATATATATATATATATATATATATATATATATATATATATATATATATATATATATATATATATATATATATATGTACATCTGTTTTTCAGTTGGTACATTTTAGCAATGTGTACCGGATTTTAGTAGACAAAAATTCCATTATATATCATGGATTCTAAGTTTTAAGGTTAAGGGTATTTTAATAATTTTCGTTCTCAAAACTTAAAAGAAAAAAAGAAATCCCTTACACCCTTACTCACCTCTCTCATTCATTTCAATCCTTTGTCTTTCATCTCTCTCACTCCAACCTTTTCTCTGTCATCCCTACTGCAGCCCCAATTGAAAAAATCAGAAACACTTGCCTTTAAAAAATGCCTTTTAAAAAATTTGCCTTTGTAAAGAGTTGAGTGATTGACATATTCACCTTCAAACAAAGGTTCATTCAAGATCTCTTCAATTTCACCATCTTCATTAACCTCTCTAATTTCATCATCTACACATGTTGAATCATCATCTCTAAAAATACCCTTGAGGCCAATTACCAATTCTTTCGGATGTCATTATGCTTGTGAAAATTAGATAAAATTATATACCACAAAAAATATAAAATGAAAACTCATTCTAAAGTCGTTTTTTGTAAAAAAAATTGTTTAACAACGAGTGTTTCTGATTTTTTCCAGGCCAATTACCAATTCCTTTGATGTCGTTATGCTTGTGAAAATTAGATAAAATTAGATAAGACAAAAATTATAAAATAAAAACTCATTATAAAATCATTTTTTGTAAGAAATTTTTTAACAGTGAGTATTTCTGATTTTTTCCAGGTCAATTACCAATTCCTTTATGCTTGTGAAAATTGGATAAAATTAGATAAGACAAAAATTATAAGATGAAAACTCATTATAAAATCATTTTTTTGTAAGATTGTTTAACGGAAGTGTTTCTGATTTTTTCCATTGGGGCTACAGTAGGGATGAGAGAGAAAAGAAAGGGTTGAGAGGAATGAGAGAGGTGAGTAAGGGTTTGGGGGTTTCCTTTTTTTTTTTTAGTTTTGAGAATGAAAATTATTAAAATACCCTTAACCTTAAAACTTAGAATCCATGATATATAAGAATATTTTTGTCTACTAAAACCCGGTACACATTGCTAAAATATACCAACTGAAAAACAGGCGTACGCGCGTTAGCAAACCCCATATATATAAATATATATATATATATATATATATATATATATATATATATATATATATATATAATAACATATTTTTATGATAATACAAAATAATAAAACTATTATTATTATTATTAATTTTTAGTAAATAAGGATTGTTTTTGCTTACTAGTTTTTTACAATATTTCACAATATTTTTATTAATATTTCACAATAATTTTATATTTTCTATTTTTCATTGTTTTATATTGTTCATTTTTAGTAATATTTTATTTAGTTTTTGTCTGACGTTTTTTATAAAGTTTACAACTAACTAGGTATATATTTGTATTGCATATGATTGAAGACCATTCGATTTTATTAATTACAGTTTTTGATTGAGTTACTTAAGACTATGATATTGTATCGTTTATTGAGTATCTAGTATCCAATAATATGTAATCAATAAGACAATTACTGAATACTTTATGAATGAATTATTTAGCTGGATATTGGATATCATGTACTATATTTATTACACTAAAGATTGCATCTACTTTGTTACTTATTAAGCTAGAGTACCACCTATCGGTATCTCCTTGTACCTGCTAAGGATATTTCTGTATTGGATAATTTAGCCAAAATCAAGTCCCATTTCTCAAAGGTCAGTTGGTCACTGGGTCTTTGGACCAATGTGCCCATAATTATGACTCATTCGATTGAGGCCCATGGTTAACGAGGTATGTTTATAAATATTATTTTAATCGTAGTTTGAACTTACTTTATCACATTAATTCATATTTGAGCAAAATCTTTGACCAAATACTAACTTGAGCATTAGAGAATCTTTTTCCAGCACCCGACTATCTAGTAGAGGAGGAATAAGGCTTAGAGGAGGATACTATGTAGTGAAGAGTTCGTGGAGTAAACAAAGACTTTGTCTAATATTTAGAATTTTACTTTTATAATTTGCATCTTATTTAATATATCTTTACATTATGATTAAAAATAATATAACAACTCTAATTAAATAGGATTATCTTATTAATTAAATTTTATTAATTATGTACTAAACATAGTTAGATTTATAATAAGTATATAATATGGATTTAGAGTTCTTTATGAAAAATCATAGTTTAAACCTTTCAAATATATATAAAAACTTCGTAAAGTAGGAGATCTATATAATTCAAAAGTTATATACCAAAGTAACACTTATCCTCTAAGCACATCATTAATACTCTCATTGTTGCACACCTTTTCTACCTACATTATCCTCTACGTACTATAACATACTATCATTGTAGGTGAAAAAACCACACTACAACAAAAACATAAGGTAAACTAGTGAAAAATTAATAAGCTATATGCTCAAACACCTACCAATACAAACATTCAAATACACAATTGTACCATTTAATATCAATATAACATTCATTAAGACATCAACACTTTCTATACTCAAATTCCAAAATAACATGTATTGAGCAAAATACATATGAATTCCTGCACTTGTCATGTAAGCTTATAGTATAATATCATGAATGACCCATATTTACTCGGTCTAAAAACCCCTCATGACAAAAGTAGTTCCTTCAATCTTGTAAGTCATGACACTATTTTATATCGGTTCCACTAACCAGGAATCTCCTTCAATTCTTACCATCTAAACTCATTTTCTATATGAGTATGAGTTTAGTAGACTTAAAATGACTTCACAATTGGGAGTTCCACTTAATACATATCTTAACATTAAATAATGTGACAATTCTCCTTATTAACCACATTCATACAATTCATAAATTTACAACACTTTTCAATCACAATCTTAAACTAAACTCATCAAATCATCACCATCACTGCTTAAACATCATTATACCCTTCTCATTCATATCACATATGCACACATAAAATAAAACAATAACCTAATAGTTGTATAGCACAAAGGCTAGTCTCTTAGCTACCTAACATTCACCATTATCACAAAATCAACATTCATCCATGTATTCACTATATTTAAAATTAAAACCTATTCAATCACCATTATAATCACCATTAAAACCTCATATTTTCAATCATCACATATCACTAACCCATCACAAACTCACTCAATGAGTCCCTTTTTTGCTCAACAAGACTCCCTCGTAGTAAACTTGCCCAACGAAAAGGTATCTCACTTAATGACTTTAGTATTGGAGATTAAATCCCACATATTCGCCTAATGAACTCAACACTCAAGCAACGACCCTAACCACCCAAAGCTCTTTGGATTTATCAAAATATTTTTCCATTATTCCGCTCGCTCAGCGACCAAGTCCTTAGGATCTAGTTTTACCAAGCTCACTCAATAAGCTTTGGCTCACCCAACGAGTGGAGTGTTTGAAGCTCTCTATAATTATAGTTTTCAATGTCACTCAATGATGGTTTGTCTTGCCCAACGTGTCTGCATAAAAAAAGAATTATAACATGTATAGTAGTTTGTTCCATTAGCTGCAAATAAGTTCTAAAACGGATTATTATGAGTTAATCAGTCCAAACTCAAGTATCAATTCATAATTATTGTTAAGACAAGACCGTCTAGAGAATATACTATCTAAGCAACCAAGGTTTTGATGTTTAACAATCAACATTAAACAAAATATATTTTTAGAAATAGAAGTGCCTACTTAACCTGAAACGTATAAGTGTTTGCTCAATCAAAATGAAAACACAAGGTTTTATACGAGAAGCTACGTAAATCGTCCAAGTGCTAATACAAAGTCTTTTCAAAATAAGAACTTACAAATAGTGTTTCCCTGAATTCGTTATGTCTTACATCTAAAACAGTGTTATAAGCTAAAGTGACTTATGAATATCGTCTAATGAAAAACGAGCTAAAATCTACTTCAAAATAGTTTTTTGTAAGAGTCTAATGCTTTACATCAATATGTTATACAACGTCTAGCATTTCTTGAACATTATACTTGAATTATGCATTAATTACTAATGAGATGTGTGGTAAGATGTTTTGAACAAGAAATATAAACTAATGGCTATAAACATTTGAAACATTTAATGACATTAAATGCATGTACTGTAAAATGCTATTTTGCTTGTATACTTTGTCCTTATTATCTATGCAGAACAAGAATACACAAAGGATTGATCAGAACATCTACACACATTGGATAAAGACGTTGAGAGAAGTAAAGAACATTTTAGGAATAATTCCCTTGAAGACTTCTGCTCTGACTAGTCGTACAAGCTACTATTATATATAAACTCGGATAAAGCACTATAACTCTGCGAAAAAAGACTAAAGTCTGATCTCCCACCTAAAGGTTACTTGTTCTCCTGAAATCAACTCAACATCCAACGATCATCTCTCAAGAGAGCCTATATAAAGAAGATAAACTAAATAAAAAGAGTTGGGTGGTTGAAGTAGAAAAATAGAAGGATGTGAAAAATAAAAGAAGAAAAGAAGAGAAGAAAAAGAGAGATAAAGTATGCTTAAGAAAGATCATCATCTATTATCTCATTTTAAAGCTTATATCGTCTAATGCTCTTCAACACAAGAAATAGGATAAACTCTTAAAAGAGTGAATGAAGGCATGCTCTAGCAGAAGAAAATGAGAATAGTGATGAGCAAGAGAAAAAGAAAAGAGCCATCATTAGATATCTATATTGCTAGTCCATCTCAAAGTATACAATGTCTAAAAATTTCAGAATGAAAGAGAAGAAAAGAGAAGAGAAGAAAAGAAAGCCTTGTTAAAAATTTACTTTAATGTTTAGCTCTATGCTCATGGCGTCTAATGCAAATGCTCAAAGAAGGGAAGAGAGAAAACTAGAGAGCAAAAAAAATAAAGTGTATTGCTCTAAGCTTATATCGTTTGATATCTTTGACCAAAGAGAGAAAGAGAGAGAAAGCAATTACAATAATTTAGGAATATTTGTATTGATCAAACATCTTCTCTAAGAGAGCTATTTCCATCTTATAATCAAAGACTTATAAACCGGGAGTGGTTAGAATATTCGGATACAAGGAGTGACGAATAATACTTGCAACCTAGAGTGGGTAAACTCGGTCTAGACATGTTATCTAAGGATAGATATTGGAGAGGCTAAACTCAAACTAGTCAGGTTGACTAGGGGACCAGAACTGGTATAAGAATACTTGCAACCAAGAGTGGGTAAACTCGGTTTAGAAGTGTTGTCTAGGGTTAGATCTTGAAGAGGTTAAACTCGGATTGGTCATTTTGACTAGGGGATGAAAAGTGGTGTAATAATACTTTCAACAAAGAGTGGGTTAAACTCGTGTAGTATTTGAAACGATTAATGTAGTATTTGAAACTCATGTAGCTTAAATTCAATGAACCAATATAAAAATTGTACTTTATTGTTTTTCCCTTAAAGCTTTTATAAAGTCTTTTGAAATGTTATCTTTTGAATGAATTCCTATTTACTTATTTTATAAACCCAACGTTTAAACATAGTACAACTCTATATACTCTCATTATAAGTCATTAGACATTGCTTTGTGAAAATATTTTTGAAAACATTATTCACCTCCCCTCTAGTGTTTTCTTATATACTTCAATTATCTTATAAATTAAACATTCATTCATCATCCAAAAAGAAGCATCCAACAATTCACAATCCAATTAACAATTTCCCATTAAAAACATACCAACGATAATGCAATTTCATCAGAAATCAATATATAGATCAATCAAGCATAAACATGTGTGTACATGTGTGTGCACGTGTGCATGTGTGTGTATGTGTTTGAGCTATTTTGAGTCACAAAAACATGTATGCCTCAAAATGCTAAACTAAATAAAAAATACAACAAAAATTGAGCTTACTCTTTCTAAATTATCATTGGTCAGAAGTGTTTTTTTTTCATGAATCTACCGGTGATTTCTGATCATTAAACAAATGAGATATAAACTCAAAAAGAAAGAGACAAGAAAGAGAAAAACCTTAGAAAAAAATTTCTAGAGAGATGATGATTCTTATAAAATGAAACTCTATTAATGTAAAATTTATTTATGATTGAATTTTTTTTATAAGTAAAATAATCAGGTGTCATTTTTAAAACCACCACTACTTTTAAACTATTTTTCGTGTCTTTACAACAATAATATTATTTATTTTGATAATTTGAATTTTACTACAATCTTTTATAATAGTAAAATTGTTGATAGGGGGAGAAAAGGTTTTAGCTTAACCCACAATCTCAGTAATATCTGAGTTTTTGATGATGACAACACATAATTAATAACATATATATTTTGTGTTACATGTTCCACATTTATATGCTTTTGATCAAAATGTTAAATTTGCTTAAGCATATATGAGAGCATGTTTGTGTTGTTCATTGCATACCATTGTGTTACATATGTGTTTTTATGTGTGAATGCATGACATTTGATGTTGAAAAGGAAAACCACAAGCACTTATGTTGAACTTTAAATGTGTGGCAAAACAACAGTTTTAAGTCGACTTCATTATGGGGTGAATCGATTAAAACTCGTGTCTTTGCACAAACTATTTTCAAATGTGCTGTGAGAAGTTTCAAAGAGAAAGTTTTTCAAAACTATGCTTAACTCTGTTGCATAATCGATTGCATGTGTGCTGTATTCGATTAAGTTAGTTATTGTTTTGAATTACTGTTAATGCTTGACATAACTATCTAACGGTCATATGTTTTATTGTGTTGACCAAGCATTAAATGTTAGTCGACTACATTAATTGCGCATTCAATTAATTGTCGTGATTGTTGCTAACTGTTATAACATAATTGTTGTATTCGAATGCATTAGTAGCTAAGTCGATTAAAATGTATCTAAGATGAGTTATTGTATAAATTGACGCAGATTTGATTTTCGTAAGAACTTTTGTGATTCTAACATTTTCATATCTTTTGCAAAAAGATGTGATCTTACAAAAAGTAAAGAAAAGCTCCAAGAAACAAGAGTGACCGTGGTGATCAACTACTTGTGATTTCTTGAAGAGCAAGATTGTTGTGTTTTTCAAAGGATGACCAACTTGCACATTTGGGTGTCATTGAGAGATCAAATTCTACAATCTTTTGAAGATTGGTTTAAAGTTCCCTGTTGTGATTACAGGAAGAAGAGCGTGCGACGTTCTTGACTTTAAGAGTGTCTCAAAGGGTTTAGACAACAGAAGAGGGGATTCTTGTTGTTGGTCTTGTTGTGTATTGCCTATATTTTGATTAGAGGGTTAGAGAGGTATTTTATATTTTTGATATGTGGTCGCTGTAAAAGTCTTGATCCTGGAAAATGACTTTCAATTCTCAAAGCTTCGGTGAAGGTGCATCCAAAAATAGACAATCATTATTGGCTGGAGAAAACTATGTTGTTTGGAAATTAAGGATGCAAATCTTTCTTGAATTCGTGGATAAAGGAATTTGGGATGCAACTCTAAACGGTCAATATGAACCTACTCAAATTCTGAATGGAAAAACTATTTTGAAAAACTTTTCTGAGTGGACTCAGGATGAGAACCGTATAGTACAATATGATGTTAAAGCTAGAAATGTAATTGCTTTTGTGCTAACAATGAATGAATTTTTCGGGATATCACAATGCAAGATTGCCAAGGAAATGTGGGAGGTTCTTGAGGTGACGTATGAAGGCACAAACGAAGTGAAACATGCCAGGAAAAACTCCTTTGTACAAAAGTATGAATTATTTACAATGAAGGCTGGTGAGACGATTATGAAGTGCAAAAAAGATTTACACACATAGTAAATCATCTCATGGCTCTCGATAAAGTGTTTGATAAAGAGGAGATCAACATAAAGATTCTGAAAAGTCTCAACAGGAGCGGGCAACAAAGGTAACAACCATATCTGAATCAAGAGATTTGACTAACATGAATATGTCAACTTTGTTGGGCAAGCTTAGGGAGCATGAACTAGAACTTGGAAGGTTGAAAGAAGAAGAAGAAATTGAAGAAAAGAAATTGATTGCTCTAAAAGCCACAAGCAAGAAATCCTCTAAGAAGGCTGAATCTGAAGCTGAATCAGATGCAGAAGTACCGGAAAAGGAAATCATGAATATGATGGTGACAAAATTTAATAGATTCATGAAGAATAAAAATTATGCAACTAACAATGCAGTCTTTTCAAGAGGAGGAAAGAAGAGTTCAAGAAGCAACACGGTACAATGTTATCAATGTGGAAAGGGTGGACATATCAAGCCTGACTATCCAGACTTGAAGAACACACAGAAAGAATTCACCAAGTATCCTCAGGACAAGAATAGAAAGCAAAGGAAAGCATATATTGCCTGGGAAAACAATGATGGAGACTCTTCAAGTGATGATGATTGTAGCGTTGAAGAGGAGTCAAATTTATGTTTCATGGCAGGATCTGCACACTCTGATGATGACAATGATAGTGAATTTGAGAATGAACCAATAGAGGTCAAGTACCACATGCTGTTGGATGCATTTTAGGAAATACATGTAGAGGCCATGCGACTCCAGTATAAGGTAAATCGATTATCCTCTCAAAGAAGAGACTATGAATATAGAATTGATAATCTAGTAGAGGATAATGAAAAGCTTGAAAAAGATCTTGAAATTGCTTTAAAATATGCAAAGACATTTAAGACCGAAATACAAATAGTTGAGAAAGAATGTGATAATTGTCCTATACACATTGAGAAAATTGATTACTTAACCAGCACGTTAGCTAAATTTACACAAGGTAAATAAAAACTTGATGCTGGGTTAAGATCATCTAGAAGAGCAATTAATAGGCAAGGTATTGGCTACAAAGCAAAGAGTAATAAAATTAATTCAAAGAAGTTTATTGATCTCTGTAAGCCTATCACAAATGCTTGTTTTTACTGCAATACTATTGGACATAATGTTAGAAACTGCTACTACAGAAAGGTTGGAGTTCCAAAGAAAAATTCAAATGGATTCCTAAGAAACTGCATCCTGCAACTGACAAGACAGGACCTAAGTTCAGATGGGTACCAGCGTAAAAAACGTTTAATTGTTTTTGTTGAAAATAGAATGACTTAGTTTCAATACCAAGAGGAGGAGGGGTGAATTGGTGAAACACAAAAATCATGTTTTCTTTAAATCTTTTTCGCGAAGTAGATGCCTTTAAAAGCTTTCTTGAAATGCAAGGAAAAAGACTTTGTAGTGCAGCGAAATATAATCGAATGCGTAAAGTGTAAAGTCGACTGAATGGAACAGAGTAGGGATAGAAAGATCAAACGCTGAGTTTTTATACTAGTTTGGCCAAGCCTACATCCAGTGTCCTTCCACCACAGGAAGCAAATGCACTATAATGATCAAGGTTTTTACAACAAGGCTTTTATAGCGACATCCACGTCAAAAATATAAAACACCTCTCTAACCCTCTAATCAAAATATATGCATATACAAACAAAGAACAACAACAAGATGTCCCCTCTCCTGCAGTCTTTAACACTTTGAACAATCCTCAAAGTCCAGAACGTCGCACGTTCTCTTCATGTAAATACAATAGGGCAACTCCAATCTTCACAAGATTGATAGAAACTGATCACAAAATAGACACCTCAAATGCAGGTTGATCAGACAGTAAGAACACACAGATTCTTACTCGTCAAGCAATCACCAAAGATGAACACCACAGTCTTCTTGATGAATTCTTGGAGCTTTCACACTTTCTGCAAGAGATCAATAATCTTAAAGAAATCAATCAAATCGTTAGAATCACAAAAGTTCTTGCATAAATCAAATTCGCGTCAATTTATAGCAATTCACAACTCTGACGCATTTTAATCGACTTTGCTATTAATGCAGTCGAATACAACACTTCAGTCAAAGTAGTTAGCAATAATAAATGCAATTAATTGAATGGAAAATTAATGCAGTCGAATCACAATAAATGCTTTGTCAACATATTTAAAAATATAGCCGTTGTAACATTTAATTCAAGCATTAACAAAATTTCAAAACTGTAACAGACTTAGTCAAATGCAGGTTGCATGTAATCGACTTTACAACACAGTTAAACAAAGTTTTGAAAAACTTTCTCTTCAAAAATTCTCACAGCACACTTTGAAAAAGATTGTGCAAAGCCACGAGTTTTAGTCGACTTACTTCATAATGAAGTCGACTTAAAACTGCTGTTTTGCCACATAGTATAAGTTCAACAAAAGTTTTCCTTTTCTAAAACATATGTCATGCATTCACATATAAGATCTCATGTAAAACATAGTGAATTGCAGTAATCAACACAAACATGTTCTCAAATATTCATAATCATGAAAGTAATGAACATGTAGCACATAATACACATGTGTTATTAATTATGTGTTGTCATCATCAAAAACCAGAAACTATGAGATTGTAGGTTCAGCTAAACCAGTGTTTCCCCTATCAACAATCTCATTTGTTTTGCAGGAAAGTAGTTGCAACTGAAGCAGTATAGTGCTCAAGGATGAACTACAAATGGAAAAAACACAAGTTCTTGAGTCACTGACTATGGTAACTAGAACAAATTTTTTATGCATCATAAGCATGTGTATGATTGACTATTGTATGCATGTTTGCTGTGTTATGCTTGATTGACTGAATTATGTGAAAATATAGTTGCGCAAATTTTATCGATTATGTTATGAATTGAGTCGATTATAATCTATGAATCTGTTTCTCTGTTTTTGTAACACTTTGTCAAACACGAGTCGACTTTGTCTTTAATGAAACCGATTAATAATCTTTCTTTTAGGTTTTACTATTTTGAAAAACTTAAATGGGCCTGATTGAATGTGATGATTGTTCACGCCCATATATATGTTTTGATTTGAAATGGTGTGTTTGTAGTTGTATCTTATTGTTGTCCTCTGTAAAACCCTAAAAAGTTGTTAATGTCATCCCTGTAAATCCTGTGAGAAATGACATCATCATCCTCATCCAAACGCATCAAAAGGGTTCGTCCGTTAGAAAGATATGCAAGTTCTTTAGGATGGATCAGTGACAACAATGCTAGAGAAAGGTTCATGGGTTGGAAAAATGTCAAAGAGATTGTTCCACATAAGGCACTTGACTTATTTCTGTTCAGAAAAGATGGATTCATTTTTCCAGAAAAACTTGCCTATCAAGGTTTAACCACCTTTGTTTAGATGAAAAATGACTACTATCCGAACTTAGTTAGTGTGTTCTACACTAATCTAAAGGTTGTCAATGGTGACATTCACTGTCACGTTAAAGGTATTGACATTGTGATCAATAATTATACATGACTGCAAGTTGCTGGACTCAAGGATGAAGGATGCATGTCACACTTACCCGATTCTTTGCACAACAAGTGGACTAAAAAGAGGCAAATGTATAAGGACTGTATGAGGTATCCTAGTAGATACAAGAAAGAAAAAGGGTTTCTACACAGAGGATTGGATAAAGAAGAAAAAAGTGATTGCATACATCATTGATTGGTTATTTTTACTTGGAAGGTTTCATTTCTATAAGCTAACACATCAATATTTATATTTTTTATATGCAATTCAATTCAAAATACCAACTAACTGGGTTACTGTTTTCAAGAAGCATATCATTGATGCAGGAATAAATAACTGGTGTAACCTGCCCTATTGTGTGTTTATAAGCAAAGTTATAACACTTAGCAATGTTGTACTCATTGGAGAAACTAAGGTCATAAGCAACAAAATAAATGAAATTGGTAAAGCAATCCTGACATGTATTAGTTTAAAGAAAGTTGCCATGGGATGAATATTCAGTGATGAACAAATCCAAGTCAAGAACAATGACGAAGTGTTTGATTCAGATGAAGAACAAGTTTCATTCTCCCCAAAATCTGAGTTTGAGAAATTTGTAGTAAAAAGGTTTGAGAAAATTTCCAAGAAAGCCAACAAAATGAATAAAACTGATATGAGCATGGAAGAGAAGATGAATGAAATTATTAAGAATTATGTGGAAACCACTACACCAATAGAGGAATCAACAGATGAGGATGATGAGTCCAGTAAAGAGGATTATATGGAAATATATGAATCAAAATAGAATTGTAGAACTACATGATCTATATTTTGTAGTTATAATTTAGAACTTTGTGTTTTCTGTTTTAGTTTGATTGTTTTTTGTTTTGTGTGTGTTGTTGGCTTTATATTCCACTTCTTTTTTTTTGTGGCTTGATCTGATTATACTTCTTGATTAAATATCAATGAAATCAGAGTTTATGGTTAGCTCAATCTGTGATTGAGTGAAACAAATAGCACTTAAATCAATTACACAATGAGTGTATGCAAATGAAGTATTGCTTATTGTTACATTCATACATTTGCATTCACATATATTATCTGTGATAATTCTTACACTATATTGATTCTAAAATGCTTGATCTAGAAAGACCATGAAAGGTTTTGCAGGAACATCAATTGCTGATAGAGATGATATGGAAAATCAACTTACAGAAAGCAAGAAGTCGATTATGACTGAGATCGAATCGATCGAATACCAACAGGGGTTAAAGATTACAAACTTTGGGATATCTGTTATCTTTAAACCTTTCTTTATATTATGTGAATGTTTATTCTGCTTATATCTTAATGCTTATCCGCTGTATCTATGCTCTGAGATGATAAGAGAATAAATTGTGTTTGATGATTGAAATTGTATCAATTATGCTCTGTTAATACTGTCTTACATTTTCTTTGATACAATGCTAGAATATGCTTTTTCATGCTCTGATATAATCTGATTACTGCATTGTGCATCTGTGTTTTGAGATTGAAACATGTACAATGATCGGGGGAGCATTGCATATCTTTGATCTATTTCACATGTATTCATTTAACGGGGAGAAAATCCTAAATCATGTCAATAATATTGTCAAGGGAAACATCATAATTTGTTTTCGATATATCTGATGCATCTCGATGTTACTGATTATCTGTGTATCAATCACTGTTTGCTTACCTTTTTTGCTAATGCCCAAAGGGGGAGAATTATGATGATTGGTAATTGGTTGATAATCTGTATTGATTTGTGCAACATGGTTGTTTATTAATCATGGTTGGGCATCATCTAGGGGGAGATTGTTGAGATTGTTGAGATTGTTGATAAGGGGAGCAAAGGTTTTAGCTTAACCCACAATCTCTGTAATATATGATTTTTTGATGATGATAACACATAATTAATAACACATGTATATTCCGTGTTACTGATAACGGTTGGAAAACCATTATTTTTATACTTAATTTTGATATTAAAAACAACCTTTATGACTTAGAAACTAGTTTGAAATCATGTTTTTGCTTAAGTTTTGGAAATAAGAGAGTTGGATGGGTTTTATGCTTGGCTTTCCTTGTTTTGGTAGGAATTAAGATGAATTAGATGAAAGAAGTTGAAGTACTAAGGAGATGGACTCAGGAAAGGAAGTAAAAGTGCACAAAAGAAGAACCGCATTCATCGCTCAGCGCAACTTTTACCGTTGAGCGACGTTCTGAAGCACCGCAGTCACTGTTGAGGGCCAAAACTGCAGCTGAGCATCATCTTAAAGAGCCGCACTTACTGATGAGCGGCAAAAGTGCCGCGGAACGCCATTTAATTAGGCTTGGGCCTATTTTCTGTAATTTTTAATAAACTATATAAGGGTTTAGTCGACCTAGGGTTGGTATCTTTGGACAGAAAGAGGCGAAATCACACTTTCTTCACCCCTTCGAGGCGGATGTTGGATGCGGAAGCTCCTTTCTTCAAATTCTAGGGTTCTATCTTTCATTCTTTCATTGTTTTTCATCTAGTTTCACCATGTCTATGGTGAACTAAACCTTCATTGTTGTTGGGGAACCGATGTAATCCTTTGAAACTCTCATGTATTGAATTGATTCTTGATTTTATATGCTTTACTTCATTAATTGTTAGGATTTTTCCTCTTTACTCTATGCATGCTTTGTTTAACTCATTCAATTGCATGATCATTGATGTTATCTATATGGACACATATAGGTAAATCTAGAACTGGGGAAATTCTCCCGGAAGCAATATTACCTAGACATAGGAATAGGAGGATCGGTTGCCTTTAAGCTTCTATGCGAATGTAATGCATGAATAATTGCTAGGGAGACAAGACATTGTAAACTAGTGATTAAGATTAGGCTTTCTTCACTGAGACATCGGGTTTAAGGTAAATTAGAAAGTGACATTAACATTAATGAAGAAAGATGAATTCATGAATACATGAGAGTGGATAGGATGAGTCGGAAACCCCAACAACATAATCATTCATATTTTATATCCATCTCTTTTGCTTCTTTCAATCCAATTGATCAAAACTTGCATTCATGTTTATTTTCTACAATTCAAACACAATGATTTTGTTTACAAGTCTAATTTAATCAAGAAATCACATAACTATCTAGGCCGTGAGTCCTTTGGAAAATGATACTTGGTCTTACCATTTTATTATTACTTGATATGATTCGGTACACTTGCCGACTGTTAATAGTTACATGTTCCATATTTACATGTTATATGCTTTTGATCACAGTGTTAAATCTGCTGAAGCATATATGAGAGCGTGTTTGTGTTGTTCATTGAATATCACTATGTTACATATGTGTTTTTATGTGTGAATGAATGACATTTGATGTTGAAAAGGAAAACCACAAGCACTTATGTTGAACTTTAAATGTGTGGCAAAACAATAGTTTTAAGTCGACTTCATTATATGGTGAATCGATTAAAACTCGTGTCTTTGCACAAACTATTTTCAAATGTGTTGTGAGAGTTTTCAAAGAAAAAGTTTTTCAAAACTATGCTTAACACTGTTGCATAATCGATTGCATGTGTGTTGTATTCGATTAAGTTAGTTATTGTTATGAATTACTGTTAATGCTTGACATAACTGTCTAACGGTCATATTTTTTATTGTGTTGACCAAGCATTAAATGTTAGTCGACTACATTAATTGCGCATCCAATTAATTGTCGTGATTGTTGCTAACTGTTATAACAAAATTGTTGTATTCGAATGCATTAGTAGCAAAGTCGATCAAAATGCGTCTAAGATGAGTTATTGTATAAATTTACGCAGATTTGATTTTTGTAAGAACTTTTGTGATTTTAACATTTTCATATCTTTTTCAAAGAGCTGTGATCTTACAGAAAGTAAAGAAAAGCTCCAAGAAACAAGAGTTACCGTGTGATCAACTACTTGTGATTTCTTGAAGAGCAAAATTGCTATGTTTTTCAAAGGCTGATCAACTTGCACATTTGGGTGTCATTGAGAGATCAGATTCTACAATCTTTTGAAGATTGGTTTGAAGTTCCTTGTTGTGATTACAGGAAGAAGAGCGTGTGACGTTCTTGACTTTGAGAGTGTCTCAAAGGGTTTAGACAGCAGCAGAGGGGATTCTTGCTGCTAGTCTTGTTGTGTATTACCTATATTTTGATTAGACGGTTAGAGAGGTGTTTTATATTTTTGATGTGTGGTCGCTATAAAAGCCTTGTTGTAAAAACCTTGATCATTATAGTGCATTGGCTTCGTGTGGTTGGAAGAACACTGGATATAGGCTTGGCCGAACCAGCATAAAAACATAGTGTTTGAATTTTCTCATCCCTACTCTATTTAATCGATTATGTTTAGCATTCATTCGATTAAATTTCTGCTGCATTGAAAATATTTTACCTTGTGATTCAAGAAAAGTATCAAGGCATCATTTTTGTGAAAAAGATTTTTAAAAGATTTTATTTTTACATTTCACCAATTCACCGCCCCCCTCTTGGTGTGAGAAATTGAGCCATTCTATTTTAACAAAAATAAAAATATAAACACGAGTAGAGAATAAACACAACTGTACTTTTAACACCGTTAGAGTTATATTATAACTACTCATATAATAAAATATCTCATTTGTAGATAATTTCTATAAATATAAATATGTTTACAACCCTTATGAAAATAATTTTTCAAAATAAAAAATAAATTACATATACATATACAAAATGTTTGACAAAAGAAAGCAGCTCTCAACTTTCTCATTACTTAGTACTATCACTTGCACTTTTCTGTACTCCCATACAACACACAATCATAGAAGATAGAATCCATGTGAACCAAGGTAAGCTAACATATTTAAAATAGATAGAAGCACAAACATAATTAAATTATCAAAACTGTTTATACCGAACATTACACAAAATCGTCTAATGGCATGTAATCACTAATTACATCATAATTTACTTCAAGAAGACTCATATGTTGACTTGAACTAAAATGTTTTACATCTTTCATACTATATCTATAGTAGATTATGACATCATGCTTTGGCTTTACTCAGCCTGACATATGAGGAATTAAGTCATTTTCATATGACAAAGTTAATTCTTATAACCTACTTGATATAGTTCTCTTTCACACTGAATCTAAATCATAAAAATCTTCATTCAGAACCTAAATATCTTCCTCTATGTGAGTCCAAATATCTAGTACAATAGAGATAATCTCGTCAAGGAATCCAAATTCAATACACCTCTCAAAACCGTGAAATATTTCTCAAAGAATTAAATGACATGTTGAAGGAATTTGGGCTCAACTTGAGAGCGTCTTTAAAATGTCAATGGCCAAGTCTAAAATATCGAAGAATCCTATAACCCATGAAGCATCATCTACAACTTCTGTGCACTATACCATATGCAACAATTAAAGTTTCTCATGTTAGCAACTTCTTATGTTACTCATATTATAATCATTCAATTCTAATATTATATGTGAGCAACCATAAACTATTATCTTCAAAAACACATTTAAAAATAAAATATTTTTTTTAAATATTTGCGAGTATTTAACAAGTACCTACGAGTTAAAAAAAATCCATAAATTTTTTTATGCAAATATCCAACAAGTAAATAAATAGGTAATAAATACGTATTTTCATACAGGTTAGATAACAGATAGACATTATCCGTGTCCAACCCGTTACCATCCTTACTTAAAAATGAAAAAAAAAAGAATGTATTTCTAATATAGAATATTATCATTTCACTTTGACTTATTCAATATTGAGACTTAGAAAATCAATCTCATAATGTGATAAGGACGAGAGTAACCTAAAATTACCCATTCTCTGAACAAAAGTTACATTTAATTTAGTTTAATTTAGAGTATAGTGGAGAAAAAGAGAACAATTTGAGTTTTGTGAACCATTTAGTAGCATTTGAGTGCCTTCATCCTTTCATCCCTTCACATTTCGTTATATTTCATTTATAGTTACTCAATTTTGGGAGTCCAAAACCACTCCTATAATATTGAAGAAGTTCATGGAAATCGGATCGAGATTGAGTTCTAAAATTTATCATGCTATAAATAGAAAAAGTTACCTCTAATTTGATTTGATTTGAATTAATTATCAAGGTATAATTTGGTTTATAATCCACAAGTTGTGACATGCATGATTCTCATGTCTTCAAATTCAATTCAAGAAAGTAGCATAAAAAGAAGCAAGAATAAAAATAGTCTAATAGCGGACAATTATTCCGTAACATGATTATCAATTATATATTTAAGAATAAAATATATTTATATTGTAACACGTGAGCTGCACGTGCTGGGAGTTACTGACAGTAGTGTAACCATATATAAAGCAGAAATTGCAGACAGGTTTGGGAAGAAGAAGAGACAACTCTGGTGTAGAACCCGAAACATACTAAGAGAGATTAAATTTTTAAGTCAGTAATGGCCACCCAAAACCAAACACACTCTCTTCCAAACACCACTATCGACCAAAACACCGGTTTCTGTTCTTCTTCTAAAATCTTCCACAGCCTCCGTCCAAACGTCCCCCTCCCTCCGCTGTCTCGGCCGCTCTCCCTCACCGATTACGCCCTCTCCCTTCTCCCCTCCGCCGCCACCGCCACTGAAAACTCCGCCCTAATCGATGCCGCCACCGGCCGTCAGCTCTCCTACTCCCTCTTCCTCTGCCAAGTAAAATCCCTCGCCTCCTCCATCCAATCTCTCACCCCTCTCTCCAAAGGCCACGTGGCACTAATCCTCATTCCAACCTCCCTGCACGTCCCCGTACTCTACTTCTCTCTCCTCTCGCTAGGCGTCACAGTCGCACCTGCCAACCCGCTCAGTACCGCTTCCGAGTTGACTCACCTCGTCCGACTCACAAAACCCGCCATCGCCTTCGCCACCTCCGCCGTCGCCTCAAACATCCCCGCCCTCAAATTCGGCACTGTTCTCACCGACTCCCCGCTCTTCCTCTCCATGCTCGACGCCAACGTAGACTCACACTCACGCGCTCCCGGAGTCGAAGTGAGTCAGTCCGGCTCCGCCGCAATTCTCTTCTCATCGGGCACCACCGGGCGCGTGAAGGGCGTGTTTCTCACCCACCGGAACTTCATCGCACTCATATCCGGGTACTATCACCTGAGGAACAACCAGCTAGCAGCCGGCGAAGCGGAGACGCATCCCGTGTCACTGATCACGCTGCCGCTGTTCCACGTGTTCGGGTTCTTCATGCTGGTCAGATCCATCGCTTTGGGGGAGACGCTCGTTCTGATGCAGAGATTCGATTTCGAAGGGATGCTCAAAACCGTGGAGAGGTATAAAATCTCAATGATGCCGGTGTCGCCGCCGCTCGTGGTGGCCCTCGCCAAGTCGGAGCTCGTGAACAAGTACGACCTCAGCTCGCTCCGGATGCTAGGTTGCGGCGGCGCTCCACTCGGCGAGCAGGTCGCCAGTGACTTCAAAGCCAAATTCCCCAACGTGGAAATTTCCCAGGTGAACTGCACTTAACCTTTTCACCATGTGACGTGACTATATCAGAGCAATTGTTACCCTTCTGATGATAATCAGGTCCCACTTTTGGAGATAGCCAAACCTGTCCCACTGTCTTAGGACTCAAAAGGGAGCTTCCAAAAGTTTAATGCCTCATAACCTGTAAAAAATACCTTACAAAAATGTCCACTATTTCTTCTAACCTATACCTTATGTTAAGAAACAGGAGTAACTTGAAACATGATACCATGCAAATTTCTTGATATAAATTTAAAATATTTTTTTTTATATTTTAAAAAATTTAAAAGAATATATAATAACTGTGGGATGATAGTCAGAACTCACTCATTAATGTAGTTGATCACAAAACAAACCATTATTACTGTATATAATAATTTCGCATGTGATCAATCTTATTTAGATTGTTATATTTTAGTTTTAAATTTATTTGAACTAATTAATTGTGATTTTCAGATGTTATGGTCTACCTAGAACCCTCAAAACATTACTTTTTATAAAAAATATATGAAATATTACGCCATAAATTTCAGAACGTTATACTACTATTATTATTTTAACCCCTAGGGCTATGGTCTGACCGAAAGTGGAGGAGGAGCAGCCAGATCATTTGGACCTGAGGAGATGAAGCGCCATGGCTCTGTGGGTCGACTATCAGAAAACATGGAGGCCAAGATAGTGGACCCTGAAACTGGAGAGGCATTGCCTCCTTGCCAAAAAGGGGAACTGTGGATTCGAGGTCCAACTATCATGAAAGGTTATTTCCTATTTCCTTTATATTTCCTGAAAAATGTGCTTTCATATAAGCATTTTTCAACATCATCGTATTCAAAAAGTCCAATGTAATCTGAGACAAGGCCTATTCATTTTGGTTGGGTTATACTAATAAGCAGGGAAGAGAAAGTTCATATCAGTTGAGAAATCTAATTCACTCTTTATGATCTTGCCTGTGTAGCACGTTTCATTTACGGTGTGATGGTCATGGTGACGGTGCAGGTTATGTAGGAGATGAGAAGGCGACAGCTGAAACATTGGATTCAGAGGGATGGCTGAAGACGGGCGATCTTTGTTATTTTGACTCTGATGGTTTCCTCTACATTGTAGATAGGCTGAAGGAATTGATCAAATACAAAGCTTATCAGGTGAGATGTTAGTTCCACTAACATCTTTTTTTCAATGTTATTCTGCTACTACTAACATCTTTTTTTCAAGCCATTTCCAGGTCCCCCCCGCTGAATTGGAACATATACTTCACACAAATCCTGAAATTGCTGATGCTGCAGTAGTTCCGTATGGATCTAATCCCTTAATCTTGTGTGTGTTCAAAAGCAGATCGATTTACAAAGTTAAATTTGCCGCCTCATTCCCAATTCTAGTTCCTATGGCGAATTCACAGAGAACCAAAGTTTCTCTTTTGACTTTAAACTGTTTGTTAATATATCAGTAGTTAATTTTTTTATCATCGACTGAGATCACTTACTTTATGCATGCTGAACTTAGAGAAGACAAATCCAATCCAAAAGAAGAAAAGAGTGTTGTTAATGCGGGCAATTCACTTACCTTAACATAAATGAATTGGTCTTGTTACGAGGTTAACTTAGTCTGCTATTAATAATTTTTTGGTAACAGGTACCCTGATGAAGAAGCAGGACAGATTCCTATGGCCTTTGTAGTAAGAAAACCTGGAAGCAACATCTCTGCAAATCAGGTCATGGAGTTTGTGGCAAAGCAGGTCTGCTTCTGAAACCATGTGTTCAGTAACAAACACTCATAAAACCTGGATGTTCCTGTGAACAAGTCTTATTTCTTTCCATGCTGCTTAAGTATGCTTATTCATGTAGGTTTCTCCGTACAAGAA
Organism: Vigna umbellata; assembly: GCF_029865625.1. NCBI lineage: Eukaryota > Viridiplantae > Streptophyta > Magnoliopsida > Fabales > Fabaceae > Vigna > Vigna umbellata. The sequence goes on from NC_142166.1 coordinate 17,739,180, forward strand.
GATACGGCGTGTTTCTTTTGTCAATTCTATCCCAAAATCTCCGGCTGGCAAAATTTTGAGAAGAGAATTAGTTGATTATGCTCTATCCAGTGGTTCATCCAAATTGTGATCTAGAAAAGAAAAGCATGTAAAGCAGCACTTAACATGTGCTACATTTTTCTCTTTAGGGATTCTCTTGTTATGATGTTAACATATTTACTACTTCAAATACTTGAAGCATATAACTTTGCAATTCTCTAAAATCTCTACTCTGTGTGTTATTACAGATAGTTGTAACTTGTTCAGATGGAATAAATGCAGGAAATAATGTGAAGCACCTGGCGTTGTACACCATGTAGTTATTCAACCCTTTTCACTACTGAGAATTTCAGTGGTTTGTAGACTTGAGATGTGTTTCATTTGTATCCATTACCCAAAAATTCAACAATTTTTCTATTCACACACATACACACCTCACTCAAATCTAATCATTCTTCATCTACCCTTTCTATGTACCAAACTTTCTCCAAGAAACATTTTCTTGCACATTTTCTCTACAGTTATGAAAGATCTGCATCAATTTCGTTATTCATTACAAAAATCAATTTGATTATTATATCACTGGTAAAAGATGAACACGGGAGTGTGAAATCTATAGAAAATATCTTACAGATATACACAAACTTTGAAATGTTAAATATATAAAATATATTAAAATTCAAAAAAATAATTATGTATATTTGTAAGAAAATTGGGAGGCCAAGTACACTAACATATAACCGTGGTGACAAAACTGGCTGTCCTGTTTTGGTCCAGTTCATCATAGATCTGTCAGAAAGGGATTGGCATAGGTTGGCATGTTACTGCAAAGTAAATTTTGTAACTTGTCAAAGGGCGAGTTGATGGGTTAATCCGTTACTTTTTAAAATTTTTATATTTATTTATTTATTTTAAAATTTTGTTTATATATAAAAATAAATAACTATTAGTAATATATTTAATCATTTAAATATTTTTTAATTGGTTTATTAATATTTTTAATTAAACAAATAAAAATAATTATTATATCTAAATGTTAAATTTTACTTATAACTAATAATTAAAATTTAATTTTTAAGTATTAATAATTTAAGTTATTATTTTATTATTTACATTCTTAAGAGAATATAATACAAATAAAATTAATCTATTAAATTATTTTTATTTTTATTTTTAAAATAAAGTAAGTGGACCTGTCGGCTCATCTCTGACTTATCAATTTATCGGAAAAGATGAATAAGACCAAAATGAGTTGAAAATATCAACTTGATTGATTCTCTTTTATATGAGTTGGCAAACCAGTTTGAAATTTTATTTTTCATTCATATATCGTAACTTCCTTACAATATAATAAATTTACTTAATATAAGTTCATATTAAAATATATCTTATTTTCTTATTTAATGTCTTAATTTTATTATAACTCAATCTATCATATATAAAATCTTTTGAAACAAATAAATAAACCTTATCGGTTATTTTTCAAGATAAAAATATAAATGAAATATTAATAAAAATAGTAAAATTTAATCCTACAACGTGTAGTGGCAGATGATTTCATATTCATTAAAATACATAAATCACAAGTTGTAAATCTTACAACATCTTAAACAATAATAAAATACCTACATATCAATATCTGAAAATAATAATAGCAAATTATTTTGTCATCGTAAATTTGTCTTTTGGTATGGAGTGATTGGCAGAGTCAATGGTTTTGCTACCAATACTGTTACTCGTCGTCTCTCATGTTAACAGAATTCATTTTATATATATATATATATATATATATTAAATAATATATCAGAAGTGACATTGTGTTTTAAATAATAAAATTCATTTATATTAATATTAAAAATTCAAATAATAAAACTCATTTATATTAATATTAAAATTTCAAATGTATAAATTTCTGTTAAGAAATTTTATTATCTAAAAATATATTATTTTTCTAAAGCATTTTCTCTAATAACTTTCTATTTTATTTCTAAGTTTTTTAATTTCTAATTTATTTGTTTGAATATCATATTCCGTCTATGTAACTTTTGAAGTTTATTTAAGATCTTTAAGTTTATTTGATTAGTTTTTTCAAAAGAATATATTTATGTCTACTCTTTTTTTTCTTGTATGTATATTCTTCCATGCATGTAAGCTATTCTAGTTTGTATGTATCATTTGAGTCTTTTATAACACTCTCTGTTAATTAGTAGTCCCAACGATGTACGTTAATCATATTTTTGTGGTTTGTAGCGTACATAGAGTTCCTCAAGTTGTTGAAGTCGTTCGAGGATCCTTAGAGTTGTTTGATTCTCTAACAGGTAAGGGAAGCTAACTCCCGTGTTTTAAAGTAGACGATGCATTGATAATCTATGTTGCATGTTTGTTTTGGTTTGAAATTGGTTAATGCACTGATATTGGTGTTTAACTACTAAGAAATTTGTTTGTGTAATATGGTTGTGTGATGCCTATTTTTGTTTGCATTGGTGTTGAGTTGAAGGATTGAGAATCTGGCCATTTGGTATTCACTTTGACACTAAAATATGTTTTTGAATAGGTCCTTAGTTCCTCAAATCACAATTTTGATTGTGTAAGTTTCTAATATGGTGCTAAGCAGTGCTAGTGTGGCACTAAGTGCAACTTCGTTGTACAAGTCTGGAAGTAGTTGTGCTTTAGATCGTCGAGCGCCAACTTTCACCATTGAGCCATAATATTTGTGAATGGTTTAACATTGAGTGGTGATAGGGTACCACTGAGCACCAGTTACCATTGTAGGTCTGGAACTAATTTAATCAATTTTTCTGAGTGACAGGCTGGTCTTATTGAGCAAGACAATTTGTAAGAGCTCTGACGTTGAGCACTCTCTTTTGCAATAGCTTTTACGCTTAATGTTAGTTTGAGCGCTAGTGTGGCTTTTTATGATTTTCTTACCCTTGCTTATTTAAGGTTGTTTCTTATGGATTTTATGTATGTCTAGTGTGAATTTGTGACATGGATTATAACATGAAAATATGTCTGAATAAAGTATGTTGTGAAAGGAATTTCAAAGAGAAGTTTCTTGTGATGGTTTCAATAGTGTATGTATTGATATAAGGATTCCGTATTGGGAGTTATTCTGATGCTATAATAACCATTCAATGTCAAGTAGATAAGGGTGTGGTATGTGGTGAGAGGAGTAGAAGGTCTTAGTCAAAGAGCTTTACGTTGGCCTAAGGAGTTAATGGACTAACCTTGTGTGTGGTAGGGTGAAACCCATTAACAATGGCTCTGCAAAGTAGTAAAGGTCACCATAAGTACATAACTCGCGAGAATGAATGTTTGTATGCCTTATGATTGATTGATATACCTTTGTTAATGTCTTAACATCTATATTTCTGTTGTATGAATTCTCTTTTGGTAAATTAATTCACCATTCTATCTTTGTTTGTTTTCTTGTTTGCAATTATCATCTTAATAGTGTGAGCATATTAGGATGTCTTTGAGTTAGGTGCAGGATGGTGATGGTTTATAAGCTTACAGTAGGAGGTCAGTTCCTATGTGTACCAGTTCTTTCGTAAAACTCTAATATGTTTTTGGTTTGATGTAATACCACTCTAATGGTATAAAAATATTATATATATATATATATATATATATATATATATATATATATAATCCCATGAGCATCGATAATTGCTAATATATGTATACTTATAAACTAGTTTAAACAAAGCTTCATTGATAACATAACTAAGGAAATAAAAGAAACGGGTGTTAGACATTCAACATTCTATTTCTTTTGAGATAATCAATTATCTCATTTAATAATCGATTATTCCAAAAAACTTTCAAATAAATAAGGAACTATAGTTGAAATAATTGATTATGAGATAGGATAATCGATTAGTCTAGAGATATTTCAAACCAGAAAAGAACTTTGATTGAGATAATCGATTATCAAGTAGGATACTCGATTATCCTAGATAGTCTTGAAGAGAAAACAAGTTGTTGACTTAGATAATCGATTATCCAGCCTGATAATCGATTATCTTTGTTAATTTTTGACGACAAATTTGATCTAAATGGACACAAGACCTATTCAAATGACTAATTTGGTATTCTTAGCACTAAACTTGATTGGTAAACACGTTTGTAACTCGTTAAATACAAATTTGGTCATTTGAACATGAATTGAGTTCATTAAACCAAACTAACTTTCCAAAAACTCATAACAATTTTCATTCGATGCAAACCAGATTCTTTGCAAACTTAGAAACCAACCAAATCCTAAATGACCTAAACACAGTCCCCAAACTTCGAACTTACCTCAAAAACCATTCCTCTAGAATTTCACTCGTCAAACCTCCATTTTCAACCAAAAAGTCACCAATATTCTAACCTATTATCCAACCAGAGCTCAATAACAATTAATCAAATAAAAATAGCAAAACTAACATTCCCAAATCATAAAAAATCATGTACAAATCAACAAATAGACTACATACAAGAATTCATCAAATTCCACTCAGCATACCAAATTTCATCAAAACACTCATTTACTTAATTCAACTATCATACAGCTATACAAACATCAATTAAAACATGACTACTAGTTAAAAAAATAAAGTAACTAGCTCCCTTTACTTGACAAATGAATAATCAACTCTAGGAGTCCTAAAACAACTCCAACAACTAAGAAAGCTCTATGTAATGCCACGAATAACAGAAACACAATCAGGATACACCATTAGATCACTTATTAGTAGAGACTCAAACTAAAAACTCAAAGGATGCATGCAACTAAGTGAGGCCACATGCAATAGGTACAAGAAAAGACTAAAAAAAAGGATTAAAACTCAACTTAATCAAAGAAATTGATTGATTTATATTGAAGAGCTCACCGCAAGGGTCAATCATATGGTCTCGGATGAATCCTTAAGAGAACTATAGAAAAATAGTTTTTAAGGAAATAATGTATTTTAAAATAATGAAACTCGTTTATAATGAAACTATTTATATTAAAATCATTTAATATTAAAATAATCAACTCTTACTATTTTTAAACTATTATTACTTCTAAAATATATTTTCTACTTCTAAAATATCATTTTTTAGGTTTTTACAAAATTAGTTAATAATTATTTGTAAATAATTAAGATATGCATTTGAATACCATCGTATATGTATTCTTCGTATTGATAAACGTGAGCATTATCCACAAAATCTATTAAAAATATTTATTTATTTTATTCATATCTACTTACCGTTAATATGCATCTCTTTTTATTCCCTTTAGTATTTTGAGTTAATATTTTCAAAGAATAAGCTATCTCTGATAATTCCAAAAGTCTCTCATTTTTTTCAATTCTTTGTCCTTTGTTCTTTATAGTTACACATGTTTTATATCTAGAAAAACAAGTTGAAGGAATCAAGTGTGAACGAAGAAATATAACTAAATAAGAATTGAGTGAGGAAAGTTTAGAACTTTTGGTGATAAAATCCGCAACATGTGTAAAAGGAGTTTAGCTTAGTCAGTTTTGAAGACTTTGGAAAAAGGAAGAAAATAGCTACAATAAATAATAATAATAATAATAATAATACCATTTTGAAAAGGGAATAAAAAAAATCTTTCTACTAATCTCAGAATGATTATCATTGAAACAAGTTTAGGATAAAATTCTTAATTAATTATCATATAATCATTATTGTTAATCCCCAATTAATATCCACATTAGTATGATTAAAATCTCATTTTGCATACAAGAAATAATTACATTCTCATAAATTATTTGGAAGAGAAAACCTGAACATTACAAAATAATAAGATTAAAAGACAATAAATTAGAAAGAGACGAAGGACAAATTTTGTAGAATCCTAAAAATGATACCTTGGAGAAAGAACCCTGAGACAAACTTACCAAATTTTGTAGAATCCTGAAATTATGGTTACAGTATAATTAAAAGAATGCACCAAATTTTATAAAAGAATGGCTGAACATACAATTTTGTTTTTCACTCAAACAAGTTTAGACAGATATTCATCTAAAGCTATAAAAATAATGTAAAAAGTATCAAATAGTTTAGACGAGAATGGTGAAGAACAATAATATCATTTACAAGGGTTTGTTTTTTCTTTAAAATAACACAGTGGAATATCTCAACATAAACTATAATAGAGATGAAATACTTACCTGGATTTTCTTCATATTAAGAACACACAAAATGCTGTCACAGTAGGTTACAGAAAGAAAGGTAGTCATTGTTACACTCAACATTTTTTAAAAATTATTTAAATATTCGTGACACTTATGATATTACATGGAAATGATATTAACTATTTTAAAAATAAAATTTATTTAATTTATCAATAAAAAAATATTAAGATTAAATATGTTTTTCGTTCTTTAAGTATCACACGATTTTGGGTTTAGTCGATACTCGAAACTTTAATGGTTTTTAGTTAAAATTCTTATTATTAGTCCTTAAAATTGGACGGCGTTAACTTTTAGTAGATGTGACAAATGGCAAGGTCACGTCTTATGTCAGCTTGCCTTTTCACTCTCTGCCACGTTGCTTGTGCCGTTCGTCTTCTCCTGCAGAGCAGAGCCTCCATCGGACCAGCCGTCGTGCCGGACGTCGGAGAAGACAAACGAAGTTCTCAGACACAAGCAACGTGGCAGAGAGTGAAAAGGCAAGCTGGCATAAGACGTGACCTCGCCGTTTGCCACATATTTTAAAAGTTAACGCTGTCCAATTTTAAGGACTAATAATAAAAGTTTTAACTAAAAACCATTAAAGTTTCGAGTATCGACTAAACCCAAAATCGTGTGATACTTAAGGGACGAAAAACATATTTAACCCATAATATTATATTAAAATAAGCAAAAAATTATAATTATTTATTTTTATTAAAATTAAACATTTATCAATAAAATAATATTATATCAAAATAAGCAGAAAATTATTATTATTTATTTTTATTAAAATTAAACTAAATATTTTTTGTACCTAGAACTAATAAAATAAAATTTAAACAAAATTATTAATAAAATTTTAAAATTTAAATTTATCTCAACTGTTAGAAGAAATTTTTTGTAAACTGTCAAAGGACGCAGGATGAAAACGCCTAAAAATTTAGTAAAAATTAATTAACATAATGATATATAATTATATTTATTAATTTAATTTAGTAAATTAAAATTGAATGTCGTTCTTCCGTGTTTCATCGTGATAGACACAGTGGAACTTCTCTAGAATTCATGTCTCTGTCTTTTCACCCTTTTATTATTTATTAATTTTAATATATTATCCTATTAATAACAACATAATAGTTATAAATTATATATTAAAACATTAATAACAAACTTTATTATATATCTTTTCTAAAAAAGAAATTGATAAATCACCATTAATTTATTTTCTCTAAATAACTGCTTCTAGAACATAAATTCATAAATTATCATTAATGCTTTTTTGTCTAAATAATCACTTTTTTCTCATGACCAGTGCTTAAATACTAAAGTTTTATTGATTAATTTAATTGAGTTTTTTTACTAATGAATTATTTTAAGTTATATAAGTATTCAAGTTAACAAATTTTGTTATTTTCTAAACATATTAACAAACTTTATAACATATTTTTCTCAACAAATTAACAATATAAAATATTAAAAGATAAGGATTTATTTTAGAAAGAGATAAAGTTTAATAAATAATACAAGTCTATATAAATTTTAAAGTATGAAGAAAAGAATGGCACGCTCAATACAATGAGAGTGTTAAATTGAAGAGAAAATAACAAAATGTTTCGGTAAGTTATGAAATATGTATTTATAATTATTTATTTTGTGATTTCGCGGATATTGATTATAAGATTTTATTTGCTCTTTACCATGTTTAATAGGAAAATTTCGTAATTTGATAACATGATTTCCTTTTTTCTTTGATAGATATAGAATTGGATAAAAGTTACGTGAATGCCTTTGATGATTCTTCATTCAATCATCCAAACCCATGTTCGTCCTTTAACTTTTAGCCAACAAACAAGTTTGCAAAAGCCACCTTCACAATAAGAAAGCAACATATTCCATGTTGCATCCATAAATAATTGGGAAGAGACTCTGTTTCTTCTTGAATTATTTGGCTCTAACTCTCTTTTATGATTCTCATATCTCATCAACTAAGTTTAAGGACAGAGATCATATGTTTTGACTTTCAAAATCATATTTCGATTTTAAGAAAACTTAAATATATAAAAATACGGTGAAGATTTTGAAATTTTTGTGAATTTATAAGTTTTGATTGCTGAAAAAACCAAAATATATGTGACGTATATGATTCTATTTCAAAGGAACCAAAACCTATAAATTCAAGAAAATTTAAAAAAACACTTTTTTTAAAAATTATTTTATATAAGAGAGGTATAGCCTTCTGTCAATAAGGAATCAAAACCAATACAGTATATATGCTTGAACCAAAAGCTAAATGTTAAAGAAAATTTTAAAATTACCACTAGATTTTATAATTTTTTTATTTTAATAACAACCTTTAGGCTTCAATTATTTAAATAATTGAAGCCAAGCAAATAGTTAACAATCACGTTTATCACCATATGCACATTTTCTTAAGAGCTACTTCTCCTGGACGCTATAGAAGAATAGCTAACCAATAAGCTATAAACGCTTCCGTTAGAACAATGTCTTATAAGTCAAGAGTTTTGTGACTCATGAGGATCATCTAATCTCTATGAAAGGTAGTCAATTATCAGTGCTGAAAAATATTTCAAAGAACCCTATTCAACCTCCTTCTAGTGTTTCTTGTTACATCAAAAACCAATGAATTTAGATCATGAACTATCCTTTTGTTTGTATATATGCTTGTTAATTTAGATTTGAAGACTTTTTAAGTGCATAGTTTTAGTTGATTTTAATGTTGAATTGAAACATATCGTATTTTAATTATATATAAAATTCATGTTGATCACCCCAATTTTACTTGTTTTGCCGGAATAAAAGAAATTAGAGAGTCAAAGTTGAATTTTGAAGAAAAACAAAGAAATTCAAGAACTTTTCAAGCAATCTGACATAGCACGGCTACAACGCTAAATGGGACATGAGCTGCAAAGAGAAAACTCAACATGGAAGGTTTCCTCAAGCCCTCACCGGAGGCTCAAGCAATGAAAAGTCTTTCATCATGAAATAATCTCAAGAAGGCTCCAACCTAGGAATGTGTGGCTTAAGCCTTGGAGGAAACCCACCTAGGGAGGAAACCTCAAGGTTGGAGCCATAAACCACCGCTTGAGCCATGTTGTCAGAGTTTATAAATATCATAATTTCACATTTGTTTAAAGAGACTAAGAAGAGAGCTTTTAGAGCACTTTTTGAGAGAACCTTTAGAGAGAAACTCTAGAGAGTCTTCTCGCTCACTTCCTCTATATTTAATAGAACATCTTTAGAGGATTAGGAGATTAATTTTCTTCCCTTATATTACTTCTTTCTATTTATGAAGAGCTAAATCTCCCGTGTGTTGGAGTGTGATGTAATAACTTTCAGCTTTCTTTTATTTAGTACTATATTTTATTTATCGATGTTTGCTTTTGATTTGAAGTTTGTTAATTGATTAATACTTAACGTTGGATGATTTGATGACTTGTCTTACTTCATAGCTTAAGATTCAGTGGAAACTAATCTTAAGTTGTGGTTCAATTAGTTATCTTGTAGGCTTCTAAGGAATATATCTTGGGTTGTAGGGGGAGATAAAGTCTTATTCTTCATGTTGTAAAACCTGTATAAAATAAAAATATTTTTTCATTTTATTATTATATTTTATAGTATTAAATATTTCTTTAGGGTGTGTTATTGTGTGATGAAAGTGTTAGCGGATGAATAAAAATTAATTAATATTAGTTTATTTTATATTCCAAAAAATACATAAAGTAAGATTTAAACTTTGTTCTTTGTGTTATAATATTAGTGGATGGGAAGTGGTGTAGTGGTGTTGTAATATCTGTGTTCAAGTCCTACACAGAACTTCCCTAGCTTCATTTTTGGGTAGTATGGTCTCTCTTTTCTCCACGTTTTGGCTTAGTGTCTAGGCCTATCAAATTAGTCCATTTTATAGGCCTTGGTCCTAACCCATGTGGGTTGGAGCCAAAAAATCCACAAGGCCAAAAAAATTCCTTATTAGAAAAGCCCATAGGACCAAATATCCATATGGGCTAGGACCAGCCCATGAGCCTTCCTTTTCAGCATGAGAAAACTATAATAACAAACCACACATCTAGAAATAAAATAGTTATAGTCTCAACACCACTGTTTCGTAAACATTATGTTTCTACTTGTTCTGACCCTTATGATCCTTGTTCTCTTCACCACGTCTCTCAATTTCCATCACATCATTTGCGGCCACAAATTGAACTTCTTTCAGTTCTACACAGTTATCGAATTTAGAATCCTCTTCATCTTCTTGCTTAGGATCATCAAATTCAAATTCCCCAAACTCCTCCACATCACAAATCTCAGAATAACTATCATAATTGTCATTCGCAAAACTCGTCAACTTCTCTCGTTGATGATGCTTGAGTGGAGAAAAGGGGTATCCTCCAGTCTTCTGCTGATGAATTCCAGCGATTTGATCATACCGCTCAACTAATTATCGATGTGTTCTATAAAGTCTTCAACCATGCTCACAAGCTATGGTCTCTTCTTGTAATACATCTCAGCACTTTGGGCAAAGGAATCTGCATCTTTTTCAATTAGTTTTGACATTGCCTTTGTCTTCTTATTTAGATCTACTATAAAAAGCATAGTAAAATCACGTTCCATTATTAAACTACACATGAACAAAAAGGCTAGGACATCATCATACGTATGGCCTAATAATCCAACTAAGCTTCTACTCCTAGAAAAAGAAATATAATCCAACTAAGCATTGATTGCTAGAGCTAACAAATGCATAGGGACAAAGTCAAAAGGGAGTAAGAGAAAAAGGATTTAAAAAGTGAAACTCATGAAATATAAGAAAACAAAGATTTTTCATTTTTCTAAACTAGTACTTTCTATATCTCCTTGTATCTTCTTTTGAAAAGGGCCTTGTTTCTTTTAAGTAATTCTTTTTAAGTGGAGAAAGCAAAGAGAGAGACAAGTGTAATGTAAGTCTAAATACATGTGTTGAGATTGTTGATAGGGGAAACACAAGTTTAGCTGAACCCACAATCTCTGTGATGTCTGTTTTTGATGATGACAACACATAGTTAATAAAAACACATGTATATGTACTGTGTTATGTGTGGTATATGCTTTATATGCTTACTGTGAGATTTGTACAAGTATAACTGTGAACATATCATGTTGATTATTGTATACTACTATATTGGAAATGTGATTATATCTGAGTATGCATAATATGAATTTTGAAATGGAAATACCACATGTACCAAGCATATCTACATGACTTAATCGATTACAATGATGGGTTAATCAATTAAGGTCATTAGACAACTTAAGCTTTAAATTGTGGCAAAACAACAGGTTTTAAATCGATTACGTTAGTGGTTAAATCGATTAAAACTTGTGGGTTTGCACAAATCTTTTTCAAGTATGCTGTGATGGATTTTGAGAAGAAAAATTTTCAAAAATATACTAAGTGTTAAAACTTAATCGATTACATTCAATTAAGTTTGTTAAAGATTTGAAAACTATTTCATTACTTGACATAACGGTCACAACAGTCATATTTTGACCAAACATTAATTGCAAATCGATTACATTAATAGTATGATCGATTTAAATGCGTCTGATTTGACTTATGCTATATATAGACGCGTAATTTGAAATTCTGAAGAGGAGAAGAAGACAATTGATTTTAACACTTTCATATCTGTTTCAGATAAATTCTTTGAAGTTTTACAAAAGAGAAAAACGCTCCAAGAAACAAGAATTGTCGTGGTGAACAAGACTTGATGTTTTCTTGAGAAGTTGGATTGATTGATTCAAACTATCTGATCATTCTGCACAACAGAGGTGCATACTGCTGGATCAGGAATCTCTTGCAAACACTTTAGTGTTGTTGTTTCCTTGTGATGTATACAGGAAGAAGAACGGGTGGTTCTTGACTTTGAGGGGGATCTTAAAGGGGTTGACTGCAGGAGATGATTATTCTTGCTGCTAGTCTATTGTAATTGGCTATTTTAGACTACTGAGTTAGAGATGTTGTTTACATTTTGACAAGTGAGGTCGCTGTAAAAATATTGTTGTAAAAACTCAGATCTTATAGTGCAATTGGCTTTCGGTCTAAGGTTGATCGGAATAACACTGGATGTACCAGTATAAAAACTCAGAGTTTGAATCTTCTTCTTCCTAACTCTTTGCATTTAATCGATTGCATATTACTTATATTCGAATACACATATTGTCACATTGCATACATTTTTTCTTGCGATTGAACAAAAGTTTAAAGACTTTTAGTTTTGAGAAAAAGATTTCAAAAACAATCATTTACAACACCAATCCCCCCTTCTTATTGTGAAAAACGAAGAACATCTTTTTTAACAACTTGTATCGCAAAAGTAATAAACAAGGAGCAGAGAATGATATGGGACCTTGGTTTATTCAAATATTATTATGCCCTTAATATTACAGCAGGTGGGTAACAAATTACACACCATCATTACATGATAATGATAAGCCATGAAAAACATTACGGCTAAAGTCGATCCATCACTACACTAATGGACTTTGCGTGCATCTAATTTTCACTAAACATCTAACTATAGAAATTAGGATTTCTGTAAAATCTTGAAAATCATTTGTCTTTTAACTTACTGTTCAACTAATCAAGTAGTAATATATTTGCCAAATTTTCAGACTCCAAACTTTTAAATTATTTAACAAATCTGAAACAGAATGTATAGAAGTTGTTAAATCCAATAATAAACAGGAAGAAAACAATACCTGCGAGAGTGGATTGAAGCCAGGGGGATTGTCTCGTGTTAGTGTGGCTCTCAAGCCACCACCATTGTGACATTTGATTCTTGATCATTTTAGCCCTCCTCCTCCGTTGTCTATGTTATCACGAACACTAAGAGCCTATGTATGGCAAAACACAAAAATGCAAAAATTTTGCACTTACCCATTTTCAGACTCATTACAACTTCAACATTTAAAAACTAAGCTGAAAAATATTGTACTTACCTTCACTGGGAGTCTAATTCAAAGAGGGCTTCGATGGTGGCGTAAGTACGGCGTGGGCTAGGCGGAAGAAGGCGACAGTGAGAACACAGTCGGGGGAAATGTGGGAGAATGAGGGGGCAAGGGACGGGGTGAGGAGGTGGGAAAAGGAAGGCCTGGACATGCAGAAGGCGTTGAGCCATCGTGAAATTAGAGAGGGAGCGGAAGCAGGGGAACTAGCCGTGGGAGTCTGGTGGAGAGAGAAAGGGTGAGGGTTTGGGTTGTGGAGAGAAAGAAATGAGGGATGATATTAAGGATTCCACACAGAGGTACGGTGAAGGGAGAAGTTTCAGACCCAGGGTCAGCCTCACGCTATCTCAACCCCAACTCATTTTATATGGGCTTTGGGGGCTGGGGCTACTGAATAACCCCTTCATGAATGGCAAAAAATAAGGGGCTTAGTGTTGAATGGGGTTAGGTACAACCCATGAGATATGTGTTTAAATGACAGGTCTATTAGTGTCTCATTCTCGAGGAGAGAGAGAGGGTGCACCATTCTTTTTTTTCTTAGCACTTCATGTGCCATGCAAAGCACGTAGAGCTTTGCTTCTTAAGCTCCGAAAGTGAGTAAGCTGTTGTGGGTGGGTTCTTTGTTTCGGTATTAGGGAACAATTTCTTCTCCTCTTTAATTTTTATTAGGGAACAGCTGGGCGTAGTTAAAATACTTTAAGGCATCAAATCCCAGCATTGAATGAGACGTTTATATTAGGAAGTTCTAGTGGCTAGGAAAGGGAATAGTGGGTGGGTTTTAACACTGAATATTTGGACTAAATAGAGTTATATTTTCGGATCTTTTAGAGATAAAAGGGAGTGGATCTTGAGTGGTATTTTAGGTTAAACCTGAGAGGAAAACGCGCAACAACTGTGAGGGAGTGGGAGCAAAGGATTCTCTGCTTCATACACCATAGCTTGAACGTAGTGAGTGAGAGGTAGAGGACCATGAGACCCAAGGAGAAGGAGGGGGTCGTTGTTGCTGTCACAAGAGAGGGGAGACCATCCAAGCATCACTTGGAATCAAAGAACTCCTAGTGAGTCTCTGGAAAGCGAGGTAAGGGGAGTAACCATTTTTGTGTTTCTGTGATTGGGGTTTGTGATGAACAAATGCTTATGTAGTAGTTGTCTTGGTCCTGTTTGGACTACAAGTGTATGGTTATATTCCCTTATATGTTCAAACAGTTTCCCCATTTTGCTTCTTTTAGTTCTTTTGTCTCTTCACATGAAAGTTTTCGCTTGACCCTACGTTGGGCATCAAAATATTTCTGGTGTAAGGTCAAGGGTGGTCTTTTGCTTCTATGTTATCCTTTGTGCATTCTGATGAGTTGTCTCCTATCGATCAGTAGGTACATTAAAAGTGCTCTAATGCTAAAGTCATCTTAAGTTCAATCATTAAGATATTAATGTTATGAAAAACGTGTAATAAAAAGTCTTTACAATTATACCTTTGACCTGTAATTATAGTTTTTATTACAGACTTTTGATTAGGATTGATCATATTATTATCTAATTTTTTTTTCTAAACCTCATTACTAACTTGTTTAAACTACTGGATGATTAACTAACTATAATCGTGATTGATTGATTTTATCCAAGCCTGAACAATCAATCACGTTATTTCTTTTAATATATTCCGTAGGTTACATATATTGCACTTACTTTTCTTCTCCCATATTTTGTTGTTTCTTATTCATATTACACTGTGATGTTAGCAATTTAGGGTCATTCATATATATATAACAAATCATTAAATTGAAGTTGTTAGAAAACACTAGATTGGGGGAGGGGGTCGAATAGTGTTTTCATAAATATTTTTCGTTTTCTTGAAAACTAAGCATGATATACGTAACACTTATGAGTTAGTTGTACTTTATTTATAAACACAATTCTGTGAAGATCATTTACTGGACTAACTCAATATGTTCCAAAGATATCTAGGTAGTAGCTCGTTGAAGATGTAAATGCTAGGTAAGAACTTAATGTTGACTTGAGTGCGTACTATGATCACCTTCATTAAGATCCAAATGTGTGCTGAAAAGACTACTCCACACAAACAATTTTTATATTGGTTCACTTGTTAGAGCTACATCAAGGTCTCCTCTAAATTAACTTAGAGGGTTTCATTAAATATTCAATGAGGTACAGTTGAGTGTTTTAAACCACTCTTGGTGTTCCTAGTCATATTGAGTAACCACTGTTACTCATGACTAGTTGAGTTCTACTCAATCCTGATTGCGTAGTACTATTCGCCACTCTTGGTATCTCTAAACGCTTTTAGTATCACTCTGATACATCGTCCACTTCTGGTTGTGACCACTCTAGTATCCCTAATTAACGAATAACCTCCAGTTACCCTTACCACTCCTGGTATCCTCAATCAATGAGTAGTTGTTAATTACGCTAGACTAGATGAGTATTCACACCACTCCTGGTATTCTCAGTCAACGAATAACTTCCTGTTACCCTAGACTGGATGAGTATTTACATCACTACTGGTATCTTCAGTCAGCGAATAACCTCTTGTTACCCTAGACTGGATGAGTACCCGCACCACTTCTGGTATCCCTAGGCTCTGTTGGTATCGACCGATACACCGCCTAGATGAGTTTCACCCACTCTTACTCTAAAACACAAAACAAGAGAGTATACACTTAGTAAGAAAGAGATTTGTGTGTATTTTCTTTTTGAATTTTAAAATTGTAGTTGTTGCTTTTTGGACTTGTAATATTTGGCCTTGTTAGGATGTGTCTTAACAAGAACATTGGACTTTGATTAATTTTGCGTTTTATAGTTGATAAGTTTGAGGGAACCAAAGTTCCTTCTAACTTCACCATTAGGCTGCATAGATTAGCTTTAATTGCTTTCTTTAATTGTGATAGTCTAGTGTGTGTCAACTTTTATTTCAAGTTTAAATCCCTTTGAGAAGTTTGATACAAGAGAACTTGAGGTAAGTTTTGGCTAGGAAAGACTTGGTTTTTAAGCAATCCATAGTGATTCACCTCTCTTTCCTGGATGTGAACTTAAGTTGCTCTTGTCTCCTTAAGTCTCTTAAGGAATTTTATTTTAAATAATAAATTTGTTTGCATAAGCCATTTTGAAAATCTTAAAAGTGTCTAGGATTATTTGTGAATTTTTTTTTTCAAAATTCTTTTGAAACAAATGAGTTTTTATATTAGCTTGCATTTAAGTCATGGTGAGGATGAGCTACATTATAAAGTTAAGAGTGACCTTCCCTTCTTTGGTGAGAATACTAGTGCATTATCATACCTAGCATGAGAGAAATGAATAGAAGAACTTCATTCATTCCTAGTTAGGCATGGTAAATATCATATACTTAGTTTATCCATCTCTAGGCTTGTAGGACATGCAAGTGAATGATGGAATCAAAGCAATATAAGGTTGAGAAAGGTAAAAAATCTCCAATTAAAGATTGGTGCGACTTGAGAGTAGGCATGAGAAGAAAATTTGTTCTTTCTTTCCTTGTAATAAAATAAAAGAAAATATGTGAGATGAGAGAGATAGAAAACAAAGAAAGAGTTGAAAGAAAACAATATCTTGATACCTTAGAAGAAGAGCTTAAAATCCTTAATGAAAAACAAGAAAAATTCCAAAAGAATTTAAGAAAGATTAAGAAAGAGAGGAAGACAAAAGAAGGAAGAAAGAACAAAGAGAGAATGAGGAGCATGAGAAAAGAGAGAAAGAGGAGCAAGTAAGAAGAGAGAGAAAGGAGAAGGAAAGAAGTCCAAGCAAAGAGGAATAAGGCGGATGGCGTTGAGCGGCAACGTGTTTTCCTTTTACTTTTCCGAACATGTATTTCGTGCATCTTCTAAAATATGGCACATTTTCCATGCTTTGCCACGTGGATTAAGATCCATATATTATGGCTTTCATCAGCACTGTACAACTCTAGGTGAATCTCCTATAAATTCACCTTAGCTTCACTTGTAAATCACTTTTGGAATATTTGAGAATTTTTGTTGATGCAATTTCCAGCCATGTTCTCTACAACCAAGAGTCATTCCCTTGCTTCCTCATTCACCCCTATAGCTTCCTTCCTTGATGGATGACTGTCTGAGCTATAGCCACTTCACTTAAATCACTTCACCCTCTCTGATAGGAGACTAAAAGTCTATGAGAGAAGAAGGAAGAGTTAGTAGAGTTAGTTACTCTAACTGTCTTAACAGTTACAAAGGGCGCGGGTTAGACTTGTATATATAGGAAGTAGTTATCTGCTGAAAGACACTTTTGACTACTTGTATTCTTTGTACATGATTCGTTATTCATGTGGGGGGGAGGTTAGGCTCCCATAGCTGCCCTGTATCTGAATTTCTTGCTGTTAATAATACGTGTGGAGGTTATTCAGTGTTTAGTCGTGTGTTACTGAGATTTTCTTTAGGTCTCTTGATTGGAAACCTAACAATTTGGTCCGACCTGTCAGATCCAAATTTGGGGGGATGACGCGTGAAATGGAGAGTGCGACGGAGGCGAGATTTGAAGCGATTGAGATAACGATGGAAGGGATGAAGGCAGAATCGGCGGTGGTACGGCGGGACTTACAACAAATCATGAAGATTTTGGGTAAGCAAGCCGATCAGGCAGAAGGGAGTTCCGATGATAGTTCCGTAAAGGACAATCGACAAAGAGTGGTGAGAGAGATTGGAGGCGGAGGAACCGGTGTTGGGAGTGACAAACAGAAACCGTGGAGGAAAAGGGTGGAGTTACCCACTTTTGACGGTGCGGAACCCCTAAGTTGGCTCAATAGAGCCGAGAGATTTTTCAATATACAGAAGGTGTCGAGCGACGATGAGAAAGTTGAAATTGCGTACGTTAGTATGGAGGGGAGTGCGGCGTATTGGTTCACCTTTTGGAAGGAAAAAGCAAGAAATCGATCATGGGAGGGACTGAAGGTAGCCATGATCAACCATTTTGGAGGAGGTTTTAGGGGAACGATGTTCGAGAGGCTGGCGACCTTACGCCAGACGGGTACGGTGGAGGAGTTCGTTCGTGATTTTGAGGTGTTGATGGGTCAGACGAGGGGCATACCTGATGAGCAGGTATTGGGTTACTTGCTTGCGGGATTGCGTGACGATGTGAAGGGCCAGGTGCAAATTCAAAACCCATCGGAGTTGATGGAGGCGATGCGGATTACTCGGGATGTCGAGGGGGCTATCATGCAAGCACAAGGAGGATACGGGAATGGGTTCAAATTTAACCTACTGGCAACACGATCAACGGGGAGTGTGCTGCGATCAAAACCCAGTCGAAACACTACGCCGCAAATGGGGAGAGCGGAGAGTACATGATCGGTGAGAAGGGATGGTGCGACGACACATGCAAGTGCGAGAATAAGTCAACCAGTCGGGAACGAAAACAGAGGATGGATGGTGAGAAATCTACCATATCCAGAATTTCTCAAAAGAAAGGAAGAAGGCCGGTGCTTTCGTTGTGGGGGACCATTTGCACCCGACCATAGGTGTATTGAGAAGAGCCTGCGTGTGTTGCTGTTAGCGGAGGATGAGGAGGAAGATGCATTCGAAGAAATGGGTAGCCTAGAGGAGAAACCCATGGAGTTATCTGCCTGCTCCGCTGAAGGGTTAACAACACCCAAGACCCTGAAGCTGAGAGGAAGAATTGGAGAAAGGGAAGTAGTGGTGCTCATAGATAGTGGCGCAAGCCACAATTACATTAGCCGGAAGTTGGCGAAGGAGTTAGAACTACCTACGATTGATACGCGGCCATATTCGGTTAGTTTAGGGGACGGGCACAAGAGGGTGACGCGTGGCCGTTGTGAGAAAATCAGAGTAGAGTTAAGAGAAGCCATAGTAGAGGAGGAGTTCTTTGTTTTCAAACTAGGGGAAGTGGATGTCATTTTGGGCGTTGCATGGCTGGGAAGATTGGGTGAAGTAAGAGTTAATTGGGGGGAGATGACCATGATCTACAACGTGGAAGGCAGGAAGATTAAGATAAGGGGTGACTCAACGTTGGCGCGACAACTGGTGGAGCCCAGAACTTTATCCAAGATAGTGGATGCTGAGTCATGGGCATTAGTGTGGAGTCTGAATGTGGTGGACCAGGAGAGGGGTGACGGGTGGCAAGGTGATTTGACGGGAGAGCAGAAAGCAGAGATGGAGGTGCTGTTGCAGGCGCACTATGGCGTTTTCCAAGAAACAAAAGGGTTACCCCCATCACGTGACAAGGAGCATCGAATTACACTTAAGGAGGGAGTGGATCCTATAAATGTCTGTCCCTATAGGTATCCTCACTTTATGAAAAGCGAAATCGAGAAGCAAGTTGCAGACATGACGAAGGCGAGGCTCATCCGACCCAGTTCGAGCCCATTTTCCAGTCCCGTAATATTGGTGAAAAAGAAGGACGGTAGTTGGCGTTTCTGTGTAGACTACCGAGCCGTAAACAGGGCCACCGTCCCTGATAAATTTCCCATTCCAATCATAGAAGAGCTTTTGGACGAATTGAAGGGGCCGAAGTACTTCTCCAAAATTGATCTAAAAGCTAGTTACCATCAGATCAGAATGAATGAAGACGATATACCCAAGACTGCTTTCCGCACTCACCAGGGTCATTTTGAATTCCTGGTGATGCCCTTCGGACTCATGAATGCGCTAGCCACGTTTCAAGGAGCGATGAATAAGCTGTTCTAGAATTATCTCAGGAAATTCGTGCTAGTTTTTTTTTACGATATACTAGTGTACAGCCCCACATGGAGAGATTAGAGCAGCTGGAGTTGGTGCTAAGAATACTTGAACAGCAACGTTGGGTAGCAAACCGTAAGAAGTGTGAATTTAGGAAGCAATAAATTCGCTATCTTGGCCACCAAATTTCTGCAATAGGGGTCGAAATGGATGGGGATAAGGTGAGAGCAATGTTAGAGTGGGGCGAACCGAGGAGTTTGAAGGAGTTGCGTGGGTTCCTGTGCCTCACAGGATACTACAGGCGTTTTGTATTGGGATATGGAAAGATAGCAAAACCACTGACCGATTTATTGAAGAAGGGTCAGTTTGCGTGGTCAGAACCAGCAAGCACCGCCATGGCCAAGTTAAAAGCAGCTTTGACCACGACTCCCATTTTGGCATTACCCGATTTCCAGCAAGCTTTCCACATAGAATGTGACGCCTCAGGTGGGGGCGTAGGGGCGGTGTTAACTCAGGAGGGTAGACCCATTTCTTTCTATAGCAAAGCATTATCTGAAGGGTCACTGAACAAATCAATTTATGAAAAAGAATTGATGGCTTTAGTCATGGCCATTCAGCATTGGCGTCCCTACTTAGTCGAGAGAAGGTTTATTGTTCATACGGATCAGCAAAGTCTAAAATACTTCCTGGAGCAGCGGATAGTCACCCAAAACCAACAGAATTGGTTGGTTAAATTGATGGGGTATGATTTTGAAATCGTCTACAAGAAGGGGAGCACAAATAGAGCGACAAATGCTCTATCTCGGAGAGAAGAGGGTAATACGGAGGCAGGGGAGTTGAACTTGCTATCTAGGCCATTCTGGCCAGATTTTAATGATGTTTTGAAGGAAGTGGAGGAGGATGAATTATTGAAAAGGCTGATTCATGATATTAAGGAGAACCCCGATAGTCATCTGGCTTATACACTAGAGAATGATAGGGTGCACTACAAGGGTCGAATGGTGATATCTGCGAGTTCAGCATGGATTCCTAAGTTGCTAGTTGAATTCAACGTAACTAAAACAGGAGGCCACTCTGGAATTTACCGCACTTATAGAACAATCGCCTAGTCATTATATTGGGTGGGTATGAAGAAGATGGTTACCGATTACGTTGTTAGGTGTGAGGTGTGTCAGCAGCATAAATACTTGGTTGCTTCCCCTCAAGGGCTGCTACAACCTTTACCTATTCCACAGGTGGTATGGGAAGAGGTGAGCATGAATTTAATAGTTAAACTTCCAAAATCACACGGCCATGACGCGATTCTTGTGGTTGTAGACAGATTGAGCAAATATGGCCATTTCATTGCATTAAAACACCCTTACTCGGCCAAGACAGTAGCAGAAATATTTGCAAGGGAGGTAGTAAGATTGCATGGGATCCCCGTGTCGATTGTGAGTGATCGAGACCCCATATTCTTAAGCATATTTTGGAAGGAATTGTTTAAGTTGCAAGGAATGCAGCTCAAAATGAGCACTGCATACCATCCCGAAATGGATGGGCAGACGAAGGTGGTGAATAGGATTGTTGAGGGATACCTGCGTTGTTTCTGTTCGGAACAACCAAAGGGGTGGTATGAAATGTTGTCTTGGGTAGAATACTCGTACAATACCAGTTACCAGATATCAGCACGTTGCACACCGTTTGAAACAGTGGTAGGCCCCCCATCATTCAGCAGATTTATTCCCGGAGAAACGGCTGTGGAAGCGGTGGCACAAGACTTGATGACGCGTGATGAGGCACTTAAACAATTAAAATTCCATTTAAGCAGGGCCCAAGACAGAATGGCGCACCAGGCCAACAAGAAAAGAAAGGAGATCAGCTTTAAGGAAGGTGATATGGTCTACTTGAAAATTAGACCTCATCGCTAGGCCTCCATGTCGAATAGAATACACCCCAAGCTTTCGGCCAGATATTTTGGACCGTATCAAGTGTTGCAGAGGGTGGGAAAAGTGGCCTATAAACTCAAACTACCAGACTCAGCTCGTATACATCCAGTATTTCACGTGTCTCAACTAAAACAAGCGGTGGGTGACAAATTGGCAGAGAAGGAATTACCTGTAGAACTGCAGGTAGAAGGGCCAACCTTTTGGCCAATCAGGATTATAGAAGAAAGGCAGCTACAGCAAGGAGAAGATGTAGTACACCAAGTCCTGGTCGAATGGCAAGAAGGTGGGAGAGAAGGCGCTACATGGGAAGATAGATTGGTCATCCAAGACCAATATCCGGAGCTCAATCTTGGGGCCAAGATTGTTGAAGAGGGAGGGGGTAATGATAGGAGATTAAGAGTCTATGAGAGGAGAAGGAAGAGTTAGTAGAGTTAGTTACTCTAATTGTCTTAACAGTTAGAAAGGGCGCGGGTTAGACTTGTATATATAGGAAGTAGTTATCTGCTGAAAGACACTTTTGATTACTTGTATTCTTTGTACAAGATTCGTTATTTCTGTGGGGGGAGGTTAGGCTCCCATAACTGTCCTGTATCTGACTTTCTTGCTGTTAATAATACGTGTGGAGGTTATTCAGTGTTCAGTCGTGTGTTAGTGAGATTTTCTTTAGGTCTCTTGATTGGAAACGTAACACACTCCAAACAACCATCGATCTACACCTTCTCCGCTGTCAGTTTCCAACTACTTCTGCTGATCCAGATTTCACGAAGGATTTGCTGAATTCTACACCTGAACGACGCTATCAAGTGATATTCAGAGCCATGACATTTCTCCGTACAAATAAGTCCAGTTACTTGGTTTTCCTTCACTGTCATTTCCTTCTTTTATCTGTTTCGATTTGTAGTGTTCTGTCCATTAAATCTGCCATCTCTAGTTGTTGTTTTTAGGACTCTGTTTCGTTCATTTTTTTTTCTGTCCAACTTTCTTTGCTTTGTTGATTTTTTCATTTTCAATCGGACCACTTTATAGTTGAGTCAATTTTATTTGATTAATATGTCCAGTTTTGTCAAGTCATGTGCAGTATGCATTACTTTTGATTGTCATAAATTCTGAGTATTCAACTGCTTATTTTCTTTGTTCTGTGCATTAAGAAAATCTGGATTGTGAATACATTGTGCCCATCATCAAAGAGCTGTGAAATTCGATGAAATGAGCTTGATGAAAAATCTGCATTCCGATTTTGGAATTTAAATCACTGCATTTGAGCTGAATGAATAAATCTAGTATTGTTTCATTGGTTGTCAATTCTATTTGAGCAAATCTGTGAAGAGTTTTCTGCTGGCCAAACTCAATTGCATACCATATGAGCCATGAAATGCTTAGGCATAGCTTGGATGCATTGAGAAATTTTCAGCAGCATTCTTAAAAGCAGTTGGCCGATCTGCACTTTATTTGTTGAGGTCATTTTTGTGTTTTAAATCTGGGTTGAGCATATAGATCTTTGCTAACCAACCAATACGTTTTTCTGCTATTTTGAGAAACTTTTAATTATTGTTCTGGAGTCTAATTCATTGTTCCAAGTCTGTTTAAAGTGTTGTTTCAAAATTTGGATATTAGAGTTGTTGGTTTTAATTTGCACATGAACTGGATATACCAAACTGTTATATAACTTGAATTTGTCAAGCAAAATAATTCAAACAAGTTTATATTCATCAATCAAACATGTTTGTTCAAAGCTAATATGATTCTAAATGGTTTTGTGAATTTTCACTAGCCAACTCATCCACTTTTAAGCACTTTTCTGGTTCAAATCAATTGCTGCAGCAGAATTATACTGTTTTTGAAGATTGATTTGGTGTATTGAACATTGTTTGTAAGTTGTAGCAAAATCTTGAGTCCATATAAAAGAATTAAAACATTCAAAAGAATTGGAATGAAAATTAAAAAGCTACTTAGACCAGTGCAACAAGTTTTCGAATTCTGCAAAATGCCAAGTCAAAAACTATGCACCAAACTGCATTGTCATTGAGACATTTTCACAAACAGTTTGTAGCATTTGTATTACACCTTTAATTTGAACTTAATTTTTGACTTGTGGTCTTTTATTGCATTGTTAATTCATTCTATAGCTAATCATAGGATCCATTTGAGGTGCCTCCTTGATTGCTACCAATTATTTGCTTGCTTTTTGAGTTCTTGGCTATCTTGCACACAATGTTTGATAAAAGGGCTTGTACTGCTGTCATTTTTTAGTCTACTTTCTGGCAGTGTCACAGTTTATACTGGCCTTTTACTGGTGTTGTGGTGATCTGTTTAAAGTGCTTTATGTAGGTGCAATATAGCCAGACTTCTATACATCCAAGGTAGCCTCATAGGAAGTGGAGTGATTGTGGAATCAAGTGTTGAATCCAACTCTGGTGCAGTGGTCTTCTCGGCCAGAACTTGTCCAAATCTGTGAACTTGGTGCAGCAATAGAATTCACCAGTGGCATCTGCGAGATTAGTTTAAACTAGCCTAGTTTCTATATTTTGAGAAGCCAAAGCTGCATTACTACATTTTCCCTTCCCTTTTGTGTACCTTGTAATTGTTCCATCATTTTCAATTCCTTGTAATTGGCTATTAAGCAAGTGACTTGGAAGAATTCTCAAGTGTTCTTCCATCACTTGCAAACTTTGTTTTTATTTGCTTCATTTAAAATTGGTAGATAGTGAGTGTGTCTTGGATCCAAAGTTCCAAGCCTCACTTAGCAGATCTCACATCTTTCAATTCTTACACGCACATAGGTAAAGTCTTAGAAGTCTGACTTTAGAGTCTAGGTTTTTCCCCTTCTTTGTCTTTTTTGTCTTTAGACTTTTAGTGGATTTAGAGGTAATTTTGATTTAAGGAATTCTAGCAAGTAACTAGGAGCATATTTGGCAAGGCAAGACTTGGTACTTAAGCAACCTATAATACCTCTCTTACCTGGAATATTGCTCTTAAGTGAAACCTCTTATTCCATACCTGAAGAAATGATGGAAGACCATCTAAGACACACATTGGACCTCTTACTAGAGCCATGGCAAAGAGGATTCAAGAGGAAGAAGGATCACCTACCATTTTGCTTCTATGGAAGGTAATTTACATTAATCCTTCTTCCCATAATTAAAAGCACATTTTTCTTTGCTTTGTAGGCTTAATAAAATTGGAGGGAGCAGCTGCCAGCATAGCATTTTGATCACGTGAAAAGAGAGACTTGGAGGGAGAAGCTTGCTACCAAAGCTATCAAAAAGCTCAGCCAATAACCTAGCCAGCCTAGCATTACAGAATTGGTGTTGTTTCACGTGTGCTGCTGAGTTGGAATGAGGCATGTTTGAAGCTGAAGAAAATTGGCACCTTTTTCTTTAATTTCATTTGCTTTTGGATTGAATTTCATTTCAGATTTGAGGCTCTTATCTTCCTATAAATAGGAGACCTCTTCCCCCTTTTGTAGACACTTTTGAGCTTAATGATATGCTGCAGAATTTGCTTTCCAACTTTTGTGCTCTTAAGTCACCTTTGATTTACTACTTCTTCTCCTTTCCTCAAGCTTTCTTCCTCTGTTGGAAGGCCCTCTGAGCTGTGAGGCTTCACCCATACACCTTTCCTCCATTAACACACCTCAAACACTGCATCATTTCATCAATCCGCTGCACCATCATTCACTATTGGTTTCTTCTGGTCTGGAGCCTCTGTCTGCACGTTTCCAGTTGGGATTAGTTTCCATCAAGTGGTATCATGAGCTTAGGTCGTCCACGCACCAAGAGCTAAGCTATTTCATCCATTTTTTATTCCAATTCTGTTTCTGTTTTTGCATTCTGTCCAGTTTTTGTTCCAGCACTGTTTCCATTTTGTTTTGGTTCTGTTTTTCTTAATTTGGTGTGTTTAATCATTGTTCGGTGTGCTTCCATTCTGTTATCATGTTTATCCTTTATTTTAAATGGTGAATTTTCTTTGTTTGAGTCATTTCCAACTTTAATTTTCAATTTCAGTGTTGTCTTGGTCATGTGCAAGTGAATATTGCAGTTTTAATTTCTGTCACTGCTTTGGTATTCTTTTCTGCTGGTTTAATTCGTTTTGCTTGAGTTCAAGTGCTAGAAAAGCTTTAAATCAACCAAATAAGGCAATGAGAACATGTTCTAGCCTTGGTGAGAGAAGCAAAAGCACTAGAAACTAATTCTGATTTCAAATCTGCTCAAGAAATTCAAATCTGGTTTCATTTCAGTTTTGAATTCTGATGCAGAATTCTGTTTCTAGTTTTAAATCTTTAAACATGTTTTCAGTTAATTTCATTTGATTCTGAAGCATTGTACAACTTTGTTTGATGTTTTTGGACATGGCTAAAAGTGTAGCAAACCATTACAAGCAATGAAATGCAATTTGCATAGCTTGGTTGAGCATAAACACTAGCATGTCACTGTTTCAGCTTTATTCTAGCTTTTCACCGTGCTATCATTCTTTGCTTAGTCCAGTCTGAGTTTATTCACACTAAGCACTTTAATTCTAGCTTAGTTCAGTGTAATAACATTCTCTAGAGTCATTGTGTGTGCTGTCCAGCCTTATCTCCACAAGTTTCTTAAACCTGGTGCAATTTTAGTGGGAATTTGCTGCATAAATAGGCTATAGCAAGGGTGAATTGTTGAATCTTGCTATTTCTGTGCATTTACAACATTTGAGCAAGTTTAAATTGTCATTCCAAAGTTGTTTGCACTGTTCATTTGGTCATTTTCTAGCCTATATGCAGATTTGCCTTTTTAAACCTTAAAATTGCCTTTAAAATGGAAGTGCACCAGTGAATTCACATTGCAATCTGTTTTCCAGCTGTTTCAATGTTTAAAAATTTTTAAAATGATGATACAAAGTTGTTTGATGCATCAATTGAACTGCTGAATCACTTCCAATCAATTTTGGGTTTAAAACCACCATTTCAGTCCACTTTTTCTGATGCAGAAATCATTTTCCAGCAACTGTTTTGGTCATTCTTGTTCAAATTCATTTCTGGATTGTAGTAAGAGCTGGTTCATTGTTTTAACTTGAAAATAAATGATCAAAATAAGTCAGAACAAGTGTTAAAAAGCCCGTTGAATCGTGCAATCCAGTTTCAGGCAGTTAAAAACCCCAAAACACAAAATATGGTTTTCATTGGGGCATTTTAACAAACACTTTGGTAAAATATCAAACAGTTTGGTCTGGATGAGTTTGTGATCTGCTATTTCTGTTTTTGTTGCTTTCTTAATCTGTTCTAGTGCCATTATTAGGTTCCTTTTGAGTGCTTTCTGTTATTCCATCCCTGTCCCCATTTGATTTCCCCATTCTTGGCTTCCAAATTGTCAAACATTCAAAAATCTGGTTTGAAATTTTGGTGCAGTTTGCTAATTCTGTTTGGTGTGTTTTGAGTGGAATCTTGAGGTGTTGTGGTAACTATTGTGAGGCATCCAGAAGCAAAAACCTTCACCTACTGAGGTAGCATATTAGGAAGTGAAAAGGGGACTGAAGTGGGAACAAAAAGGGAGCTTTTGAGCAGCTGTAACTTTTTTGTTCCAGCAGCTAAAAATACACCAGAAAAGCTTGAAGTGCAACCTGTTTTGGAGTAGCAATCTGCAGTAGCAAGAGAGTGAAGCTTACATTAGTTTTAGGCCTTCTTTTAATTTTGTTTACACAACATATCACGGAACCTTTGCTGTTTAAAGTTGATTTTCATTTCTTGGCTAAGTGACTTGGGAAAATGCTCTTGAAGCAATTCCAATATCACATTTAAACATTGTAATAGTCCAATTTCGTTTTCTTAGTGTGGAAGTGTGTCAAGGGGCTCCAAGTGTCACTAGCACTTTCACTTAGGGCCGTCTAGCATTTACATTCTTGCATCTTTATTGCTTTCTTTAATTTCTTGCTTAATCTTTTTGTTTTTTTTAAGTCTCCGTGGTATATAGGATTGCATAGCATTTAGTCAACCTTTCTTTGGTTTTAGGTTCATTTCATAACATTTGAAAAGAATTTGAAGAATTTCTACTTAGAAACTAAGGTAAAAGATAACTCTAAGGAAACTCTGGCTAAGGAAGAACTTGGTTTCTAAGCTTGTCCATTTGTGACTCACCTCTTCTTCCTGGGAGCTACTTAGAAACATCTTTTGCCTCTAGAATCTCTTTAGAAATTTTTCACCAAAAACAAAGAAAGCTTGTGAAAATCATTTCACTCATTACTTGTCGAATATTTTGAAAACTTTGTGAAAACCTTTTCCTTTGACAAGAATGAGTCAATCAAGTGTGCAAGGAAGTTTCAAAACCCCATAGTGAGAGTTCTTTAAGGGAGGAATTTGAGCAAAAATTTGAACAAAGGGATAGAGAGATTAGTGAGCTCAAAGACATGATTAGTCAACTTTTGATTAATCAAGACAAAAAAAAAGAGAGATCTTCCCATAGGAGAAGAGAAGAATCATCATCTTCTCATAGTGAGCTTGAGCAATATAGTAGTCACCACAATGATGACCACTACCAAATGCCTCCTAGAAGACATCATAGAGTTAGAGAGCACCATCCAAGAGAGCCCAAAATTGATCTTCCTTCCTTTCATGGAAAGGATGATGTGGAAGAATACCTAGAATGGGAAATGAAAGTTGAGCAATTGTTTGAGTGCCATCAGATAGATGATGAAAAGAGAGTCACCATGGCTTCTATAAGTTTTCAAGGTTATGCCTTAATTTGGTGGACAGCCTTGGTCAAGGATCATAGGTTAAGACACTTACCTCCCATCAGGTATTGGAATGAGTTGAGAACTGCCTTGAGAAGAAGACATGTACCAGCCTATTATGATAGGGAATTAATGGATAAGCTCCACAAACTCCAACAAAGAAACATGAGTGTTGAAGAGTATAGGCAGAAAATGGAGTTGCTTATGTTGAGAGCTGGAATAAGAGAGGAACCAAGGATAACAATTGCTAGGTTCCAAAGTGGACTCAACTATGACATAAGAGATAGGGTTGAACTTATACCCTACAATGATCTCAATGAATTAGTCCAACTTTGTGTGAGGGTGGAGCAACAACTCAAGAGGAAAAGCTCCACTAAGAAAGATTACCCTCATAGTTCCAACCATAAGAAAGAGTACAAGAGGGAGGGTAGTCTAACCAAGCCAAGGTATGAAGAATTTAGAGAGAAAGAGAGAGGGAAAGAAAAATTCAAAGAACCTTCAAGAGATCATAAAAGTAAGGAGACTAAGTGCTTTAGATGTGGGGAAAAAGGGCACTATGCATCTGAGTGCCGCAATAAAAGGTCAACTTACATTCTTGAGCATGAGAGTGAAAATGAGGGTTCTTCATATAGTGAGACTGAAACATCCACTTCTGAAGAAGAAGAAACTTTACCTTGTGATGGTGACTTACTTGTGGTAAGGAGACTCCTGGAAAGCAAACATGTAGAATTAGAACAGTCACAAAGAGAGAACCTATTCCACACAAGATGCAAAGTTTTGGAAAATACATGTTCAATGATTGTGGATAGTGGCTCTTGTTGCAACTGTTGTAGTTCTAGAATGGTAGAGAAGCTTGGCTTAACCACTACTCCTCATCCTAAACCTTACAAACTTCAATGGATCAAAGAGGATGATGGAATAGTAGTTAAAGAACAAGTAAGAGTACCCATTTCCATTGGCAAATATGAAGATCAAATTGTTTGTGATATAGTACCAATGGAAGCTGGGCACATATTACTTGGAAGACCTTGGCAATATGATAAGCAAGCTCTACATGATGGAGTCACCAACAAAATCACCATTCAACACAAGGGAAAGAAAATTATTTTGTGTCCTCTTACACCTTCACAAGTAAGAGAGGACCAAATAATTCTTAAAAAGAAGTTGGATGGAGAAAAGAAAAGTAGAAAGGAAAGAAAGGAGAAGAACATAACCCATGCCTCAAATAAAGAAGTTGTCCAACCACAAACTTTGAACATTTCTAAAAATCTTTTTCTTGGACAACCTCATTTTCTTCTCTATTGCAAAGAGGCATTTGTTTCAATCACTCAAGAACTTGGTTCTCTACCAAAGGGGTTGCAAAACTTTTAAAGGAATTTGATGATGTATTTCCCAAAGAGGTACCAAGTGGATTACCACCTTTGAGGGGAATAGAACATCAAATAGATTTGGTGCCTGGGGCAAGCCTACCCAATAGGCCAGCCTATAGAACCAACCCCATGGAAACAAAAGAAATAGAGAAACAAGTTAATGAATTATTGAACAAATGATGGATCCAAAAGAGTTTAAGTCCTTGTGTTGTGCCTGTGTTGTTGGTCCCTAAAAAGGATGGAACTTGGAGAATGTGTACAGATTGTAGGGCCATCAACAACATAACTGTCAAGTATAGGCACCCTATTCCTAGGCCAGATGATATGCTGGATGAATTACATGGAGCAAATCTTTTCACCAAAATTGATCTCAAAAGCGGATACCATCAAATAAGAATTCATGAAGGAGATGAATGGAAAACTGCTTTTAAGACCAAGTTTGGTTTGTATGAATGGTTAGTCATGCCCTTTGGCTTGACCAATGCTCCAAGTACATTCATGAGATTAATGAATCATGTCCTTAGGGAATGCATAGGAAGGTTTGTAGTGGTCTATTTT
Organism: Vigna umbellata; assembly: GCF_029865625.1. NCBI lineage: Eukaryota > Viridiplantae > Streptophyta > Magnoliopsida > Fabales > Fabaceae > Vigna > Vigna umbellata. The sequence continues at coordinate 17,769,599 of NC_142166.1, forward strand.
GATGACATCTTAATTTATAGTCAAAGTCTTCAAGAGCACCTTAACCATGTCAAAGAAGTCTTGCTTCTTCTTAGAGAACATAATCTCTTTGCCAACTTTGATAAATGTACTTTTTGTCAAGAAAGTATGATTTTCCTTGGTTTCAAAGTTGGAAAAGAAGGTGTACATGTTGATCCAGAGAAGATCAAGGCTATACAAGAATGTCCAACCCCTAAAAATGTAGGAGAGGTGAGAAGTTTTCACAGGTTAGCAAGTTTTTATAGAAGATTTGTGAAAGACTTCTCTACCATAGCTGCTCCTTTAAATGAACTAGTCAAGAAAGATATGCCTTTTCTTTGGGGTGATAAGCAAGAGTTGTCTTTTGAGACTTTGAAACACAAGTTAACTCATGCACCTATTCTAGTTTTGCCTGATTTTTCCAAAGCCTTTGAACTAGAATGTGATGCATCTGGGGTAGGTATAGGAGCTGTTTTAATACAAGGAGGACATCCCGTAGCTTACTTTAGTGAAAAACTTAGGGGGCCTACCTTGAACTATCCTACCTATGACAAAGAGCTGTATGCCCTCATTAGAGCTTTAAAAACTTGAGAGCATTACTTGGTAACTAGAGAATTCATCATACACACTGACCATGAATCTCTCAAGTACATTAAAGGGCAAGCAAAGCTAAACAAAAGACATGCAAAGTGGGTGGAATACCTTGAGCAATTTCCCTATGTCATCAAACACAAAAAGGGGAGTACTAATGTTGTTGCGGATGCTTTATCTAGAAGACATGCATTATTAGTAACCCTAGGATTCCAAATATTAGGATTTGATGACATAAAAGAGTTATATGAAAATGATGAAACATTTGCATCCACTTATTCATCATGTCTTAAGAAGCCTTTTGATGGATTCTATCTTTCTGAGGGGTATCTTTTTAATAAAGGAAAACTTTGTATACCCCAAGGATCCATTAGAAAACTTCTTATCAAAGAGAGTCATGGAGGAGGACTCATGGGCCATCATGGAGTTGATAAAACTCTAAACATTTTGAAAAGTAAATTTTATTGGCCACACATGAGAATAGATGTTCAAAGGCATTGTTCTAAATGTATAGCTTGTTTACAAGCTAAGTCCAAAATTATGCCTCATGGACTCTATACACCTCTTCCTATAGCTAATACCCCTTGGGAGGACATAAGCATGGACTTTGTCTTAGGATTGCCAAGAACTCAAAGGGGGTATGATTCTATATTTGTGGTAGTAGATCGTTTTAGTAAAATGGCTCATTTTATACCCTGCCACAAAGTAGATGATGCTAGCTATATCTCTAGACTCTTCTTTAAAGAAATAGTGAGATTGCATGGCTTACCCAAAACTATAGTGTCTGATAGAGATGTGAAGTTCCTAAACCATTTTTGGAAAACTTTATGGGAAAAGCTTGGAGCTAAACTTCTATTTTCTACTACATGTCACCCACAAATTAATGGGCAAACTGAAGTAGTAAATAGATCTTTATCTACATTATTAAGGGTAATATTAAGAGGTAATAACAAATCTTGGGATGAACATCTATCTCATATTGAATTTGCTTATAATAGAGTAGTCCACAAGACTACTAATCTTTCTCCTTTTGAGGTTGTTTATGGTTTTAACCCTATCACACCTCTTGATTTACTACCTCTTCCAGAATCATCTTCTTTTCTTCATAAAGAAGGTGCTTCTAAAGCGGAGTTCATCAAGAAGTTACATGAGAAAGTCAAAATCCAAATTGAAAAACAAACTCAAAAATGTGCAGAATGCAACAACAAAGGAAGAAAGAAAATAGTTTTTGAAAACGGAGACCTAGTTTGGCTTCATTTGAGAAAGGAAGGATTTCCCTCTCAAAGGAAGTCCAAACTTAGTCCAAGAGGAGATGGTCCATTCAAGGTGGTCAAAAGGATAAATGATAATGCATACATCTTAGATCTCCCTGAGAGTTATGGTGTCAGTCATACTTTTAACATCTGTGACTTAATTCCTTTCACAGGGAATGATCAACAGGTTGAAGCAGATCTGAGGACAGATCATTTTCAAGAGGGAGGGTCTGATGGAAGACCATCTAAGACACACATTGGACCTCTTACTAGAGCCATGGCAAAGAGGATTCAAGAGGAAGAAGGATCACCTACCATTTTGCTTCTATGGAAGGTAATTTACATTAATCCTTCTTCACATAATTAAAAGCACATTTTTCTTTGCTTTGTAGGCTTAATAAAATTGGAGGGAGCAGCTGCCAGCATAGCATTTTGATCACGTGAAAAGAGAGACTTGGAGGGAGAAGCTTGCTGCCAAAGCTATCAAAAAGCTCAGCCAATAACCTAGCCAGCCCAACATTACAGAATTGGTGTTGTTTCACGTGTGCTGCTGAGTTGGAATGAGGCATGTTTGAAGCTGAAGAAAATTGGCGCCTTTTTCCTTAATTTCATTTGCTTTTGGATTGAATTTCATATCAGATTTGAGGCTCTTATCTTCCTATAAACAGGAGACCTCTTCCCCATTTTGTAGACACTTTTGAGCTTAATGATATGCTGCAGAATTTGCTTTCCAGCTTTTGTGCTCTTAAGTCACCTTTGATTTACTACTTCTTCTCCTTTCCTCTAGCTTCCTTCCTCTGTAGGAAGGCCCTCTAAGCTGTGAGGCTTCACCCATACACCTTTCCTCCATTAACACACCTCAAACACTACATCATTTCATCAATCTGCTGCACCATCATTCACTACTGGTTTCTTCTGGTTTCTTCTGGAAGACATTCCCCTTGGATTAGTGATCTCCCTAAAGAGAAATTTAATTTCCAAACTCTTGTCAACCAACTTAGTGAGATTGAGAGAAAAATGAGTCAAGAAAAAGTCAACAGAGAGCTACACAATGCTAAGGTCGAAAATGAGTTGAAATTGCTAAGAGAGGAACAAGCCCAGTATAGGGAGAGATCTAGGGAAAGCTACAGTGGAGACTCTCAACATGAACAAGAGTCCTTAAGGGTAGGCGAGTATTACCAACAACCCTCTTCATCAAGAAGACATAGAAGGGAACTTGAATCTCCTCCTCCCCCTAGGGAAGTTAATGTGGTATTACCTCACTTTCATGGAAAAGATAATGTTGAGGTTTACCTAGATTGGGAGATGAAGGTAGAGGAAACCTTTGCTGGCCATCAAGTGGGAGAAGAAAGAAAGTCTCACTTGCTACCCTAAGTTTTCAAGGGTATGCAATGTATTGGTGGACTGACCTAGTCCAAGAGAGACTAAGACAATGACTCCCTCCAATAAAATATTGGAATGAGCATACAAATGCCCTTAGGAGGAGACACATGCCCTCCTATTACAAAAGAGAACTCATGGATAAGCTCCAAAGATTGTAACAAAAGTCTATGTCTGTTGAAGAGTACAGACAAAATATAGAGCTATACATGATGAGGGCAGGAATAACATAGGGAGAAGAGACTACCTTGGCCAGATTTTTGAGTGAGCTAAATCTTGATATCAGAGATAGGGTTGAACTCCTACCTTATAGAGATTTGAATGATCTTGTTTAAATGTGTATAAAGGTAGAACAACAAAATTTGAGAAAAGCTTCTGCTAAACGGTTTCAATCCCCTTTTAAACAAAAAATTGTTAAAGAAAAGGAGCCCCTCAAACCTCTAGCCAAGATAGTTGAAAAACCCAAACAAGAATCCTCTTCACACACTCGCACTAGTGAGATCAAGTGTTTTAAATGTTTGGGTAGGGGTCATATAGCTGCTCAATGTCCTACCAAAAGAACAATCATTTTAAGAGGTAGTGACATTTATAGCAGTGAAAGTGAATCCCTCACTAGTGAGAGTGAGAGTGACCAAGAAGAGGAAGTGTTTGCTGATGATTGTCAACTTCTCATGGTGAGAAGGGTGCTTAATAGTCAACCAAGCCTAGAACACTTATCACAAAGAGAGAACATCTTTCACACAAGATGTAAAGTTAGAGAAAAATATTGTTCTCTCATTATTGATAGTGGATCTTGCTACAATTGTTGTAGCACAAGGCTGATTGAAAAACTGAATCTTGCTGTGATACCCCATCCAAAACCTTACAAACTTCATTGGCTAAATGAAGATAGGGATATAATAGTAAAGTATCAAGTTAAACTGACAACTTCTATAGGAAACTTCACAGATGATGTTATTTGTTATATAGTTCCCATGGAAGCTTGTCATGTGTTGTTGGGGAGACCATGACAATTTGATCATAATAGTACCCACCATGGTCTCACCAATACCATAATTGTGCACAAAGCTTACAAGAAATTTGTGCTTCATCCCTTGTCACCTGCCCAGGTTGCCAAAGATCAAGCACAAATGAAACTCAATAGGGAGCAAGAAAAAGAAGAAAAAAAAACGTCAAAACAAAAGAGAAAATAGTAGTCCTTAGGGATGAAAATGAGGTATGGGAGAATAGTGTTCCCTCCCACAAGGTCACTCAACATGAAGTCCTTTTGAATAAAAAAACTTTGGAATTCATGTTGAGCAACCTTCATACCTCCTCTTATGTTAAGGAACACTCACATGCACATCTAGTGAGTCTAAGACTTCTACTCTTTCTCTTTCAATGCAAAAACTTTTAAAGGAATTTGATGATATATTTCCCAAAGAAATTCCAGTTGGGCTTCCACCATTAAGGGGAATAGAGCATCAAATTGACTTTGTACCTGGGGAAACTCTTCCTAATAGGCCTGCCTATAGGACTAACCCCCAAGAGACAAAAGAGATTGAGTCACAAGTCCAAGACTTGTTGGATAAGGGTTGGGTTCAAAAGAGTTTAAGCCCTTGTGTTGTACCTGTGTTGTTGGTGCCTAAGAAAGATGGGAAATGGCGCATGTGTTGTGATTGTAGGGTTATCAACAACATCACAATAAAATACAGACATCCTATCCCTAGGCTTAATTTTATGTTAGATGAATTGCATGGAGCCCAAATATTTTCCAAAATAGATCTCAAAAGCGGATATCACCAAATCAAAATCAAAGAAGGTGATGAGTGGAAAACTGCTTTTAAGACTAAGTTTGGACTGTATGAGTGGCTAGTGATACCTTTTGGCCTTATTAATGCTCCAAGCACATTCATGAAACCTATGAACCATGTCTTAAGGGATTGCATTGGGAAGTTTGTAGAATTTTATTTTGATGACATTCTGGTGTATAGTCAAAATTTGCAAAACCATGAAAAATATTTGAGAGTTGTCTTAACAATTCGTAGAACCAATCAATTGTTTGCAAATATTGACAAATGCACCTTTTGTGTTGATAGTGTCATCTTTCTAGGTTTTGTAGTCAATAAAAATGGGGTCCATGTTGACCCTGAGAAAATAAAGGCCATCCAAGATTGGCCATCACCAAAGAATGTAGGAGAAGTAAGGAGCTTCCATGGTTTGGCAAGCTTTTATAGAAGGTTTGTTCTTAACTTCTCTAGTATTGCATCACCTCTCAATGAGTTGGTGAAAAAGGATGTTACATTCCAAGGGAGAAAAACAACAAAAAGCATTTGAGCTACTCAAAGAGAAGCTCACTCAAGCACCCATTCTAGCTCTGCCCAATTTTTCTAAAACTTTTGAGCTAGAATGTTATGCTTCTGGTCTTGGCATAGGTGTTGTGTTATTACAAGAAGGTCACCCCATTGCTTACTTCAGTGAAAAACTTCATGGGGACACTTGTAATTACCCCACCCACAAAGATCTTTATGCTCTTATAAGGGCTCTTCAAACATGGGAACATTATCTTGTTTCCAAGGAGTTCATCATTCATAGTGATCATGAATCACTAAAATATTTGAAGAGCCAACACAAGTTACAAAAGAGGCATGCCAAATGGTTAGAATTCATTGAACAATTCTCTTATGTTATGAAATACAAGAAAGGAAAATCCAATATTCTGGCAGATGCTTTATCAAGAAGAAATAATCTTTTGGCCACATTAGGAGCTCAAATTCTTGGCTTTAATAACATAACTGAATTGTATGCTCAAGATCCTGAGTTTTTCAAAATTTATGAGGAATGCCTCAACAAGGCTCAAGGAGGTTTCAATGTAAGAGAGGGGTATCTTTTCAAAGAAGGCAAAATTTGTATACCTCAAGAATTCCATAGAAAGCTTCTTGTCAAGGAAATGCATGAGGGTGGATTAATGGGTCACTTTGGGGTAGAAAAGACTCTTGACATGTTAAAGGAAAAATTCTTTTGGCCTCACATGAGGAAAGATGTCCAAAGACATTGTTACAAGTGCATTACTTGTTTAGAGTCAAAATCTAAAGCAATGCCTTATGGACTCTATACCCCTTTAAATGTTGCTTCAACCCCTTGGGAAGAAATTAGCATGGATTTTGTCCTAGGACTCCAAAGAACTTCAAGAGGTTTTGATTCTATCTTTGTGGTAGTGGATCATTTTAATAAAATGGCACATTTCATACCCTGCCATAAAGTAGATTATGCAAGCAACATTGCTAAGATATTCTTTAGAGATGTGGTAAAACTTCATGGACTACCTCGAGTTATCATTTCTGATAGAGATACAAAATTTCTTAGTCACTTTTGGAGGACCTTACGGTCTAGATTAGGGACTAAGCTTTCTTTTTCAACTACTTGTCATCCCCAAACAGATGGCCAAACTGAAGTAGTAAATAGATCTCTATCAACCTTATTGAGAAATCAAGTGCTCTACCTTTAATGTATTTGACCTTAGATGATCTTCCGCCCGAATATGGCATCCACTCTACCTTTAATGTATTTGTCCTTAAACCTTTTGTAGGATATGCCATAGATGATGAAGACCCTCTGGATTTGAGACCAAATCCTTTCAAAGGGGAAGGAGATGATATGCAAGGACCAAGCACCATGATACACCAAGGTCCCATCACTCAAGGGATGGTCAAAAAAATCCAACAAGACCTTGAAGATTCCCTTCTAGAAGGTCAAGTGGTCTTTGCATGCTTTAAGTGGAAGCCAGGAGCCCAATTAGATGATCCAGAATGGCCCAAACTAGCACAAGGGGAAGGATAGAAGAACTGCAAGCAAAGAGGAATAAAGTGGGTGGCGCTCAACACCCAACCCTTGCCGCTGAGCAGCAATGTGTTTGCTTTTTACTTTTCGACACATGTATTTCGTGCATCTTCTAGAATATGGCACATTTTCCATGCTTTGCCACGTGGATTAAGATCCATATATTATGGATTTCATCAGTACCGTATAAGTCTAGGTGAATCTTCTACAAATTCACCTTAGCTTCACTTGTAAATCACTTTTGGAATATTTGAGAATTTTTGCTGATGCAATTTCCAACCATGTGCTTTGCAACCAAGAGTCATTCCCTTGCTTCCCTATTCACCTTTTTAGCTTCCTTCCTTGATGAATGGCTGTCTGAGCTATAGCCACTTCACCCACTCCAAACAGCCACCGATCTATACCTTCTTCGCTACCAGTTTCCAACTACTTCGCTGATCCAGATTTCACGAAAGATTTGTTGAATTCTACACCTTGACAATGTTATCAAGAGAGTATAAAGAGAAAAAAGATAAAAGAAAGGAATGAGAAAGAAAAGAAAGAAAAAGAAGAGATTGAAATAAAAGGAAGAAGAGGAACTCCCAAAAGTAACTTTGAATATATAAATTATTCTTAATATTGGATGGCAAATGGATGACCATTCAATTCACTCTTATTTAGAATAGGACGCGATAGACTAATATGTTAACTATTTTTTAAAGTTATAATTTAAAATAGAAAAATAATTTAAAAATTTAAGTTTTTCTATTATATTTTTTTATAGATATAAATATATAATTTTATTGTAACTTAAATTATTAATGTTTATAAATTAAGTTTCAATTAGTTATAAGAATGATTTAATATATAAATATAATAATTATTTTAATTTGTTTAATTCCTTACTGTATTTAAATATATATTTTTATATAAATTGATAAAAGAATTATGTAAAAAGGTGTAATTTCTAGAGTATAATATTTTTCCACAGTGAAATGGATAATCTAAGAAAATAAAAATTTCAGTGGTCGAGTAATTCAATATTAAAGTACAATATTTAAGTTGCATATAATAAGACTAGTGTTGAAAAAATCACAAAACTGTTTTCCAAATTCGACCTCGAAATTCAATTTGAAAACAAATAATTAATCACTCCAACTTTTTAAATGAAAGAAAAAACTAAAAAAACTTAAAAAACTTGCTAAAACTCCATTCCCAAAAATTTAAATTACTAAACAAATATTGAAAAAGCAAGAGACAATTTCGCCTCTAAAATCAAATTCCATTAGTGCACAATAACTCAGGTCTATTGAAAGTCGTGAATCCTGAAAAGTGAAATAACTATTTTGCCTAGAAAGTTTCAAAAAGCTTTGGAGGAAATAACTATTTTATAATGAAATTTCTTTTCATAAATCAGAAATTTTCTGAAAAGTAAAAAGCCAACAATTAGAGCATGAATCAGAAGGAAAAGAATGACCTCACTGGCACATTTCTTCAAACATTATTCAAACATTAAGGATCCTGGTATGTTTTCAGGCATCGACAATTCAAGCATCATTCAACAGATATGTTTCCAGGCATCGCACAAAGGATAAAACAGACTGTAGTGACTTCACAGGTTGAACATTTTCTGCGATCTCAGACTCAGAGTCAAAAGAGATCTTCACCTTCACCAAAGTCTTTTCCTCTGCCACTGCAGATAGTTGAAAACTTGTCTTAAAGTATGAAAAGCCTTTCTCCAGAAACCCTCCCTCAACCACTTGCAGCCCAATTTCATGAGAAATCTCATCAAGCTCTGTGATCTTCTCCTTCTGGTAACTCACTGGGCTCACACCTGAGAATTCCACAAAATGTTTCACTTCCATTATTAAATCAACCATGAAATTCGTATGATTACAGGAAAAGCTTGAAAGAAAATCCTCACCGGAGAAAAAATTGAAGAGAAAGACTGTGCCTACCCCACCATCACCTTCCACCACGGTCGCATCTTTCACTATATTTGGAATAACTTTTACAACCGTTACTGCCAAATCCTTTGAGAAGGCTTGCCACAGGGCTTCCAACCCAACACTCACCTCGGTTGTGTCGCTCAATTCCTTCGTCATGTCTCTTCTCAATTTGGCCTAAGGAAGGAGGGTATATATATATATATATATATATATATATATATATATATATATATATATATATATATATATATATATATATATATATATATATATATATATATATATATATATATATATATATATATATAAAAGAAGAAAACTAAAAAGCTTGATAAAATTCCACTCCCAAAAAGTTAAATTCTACCAAACAAATATTGAAAAAGCAAGATACAATTTCGCTAAATGAAATTCCATTGGTGCACAATAATTCAGGTCTATTGAAAGTCGTGAATCTTGAAAAGTGAAATAACTATTTTGCCTAGGAAGTTTCAAAAAGCCCCAGAGGAAATAACTGTTTTCAATGAATTTGTTTTTCATAAATCAGAAATTTTCTGAAAAGTGAAAAGCCTACCATTAGAGCATGAGTCAGAAGGAAGAGAATTAACACACGGGGCACATTTCTTTAAAAGTTGTCATTAATTCCTGCCTCTGCCGTCGCCCTCTTATGTATCTTCTTTTTAATGCATGTTTTTATATTAGAATAACGATAATTTGATAATATTTTTTTATAATATTTTAATATCATTTATATGTATTAGTTTAAAATCATTTCATAATTAATAATAATAATTATAAACATTAATATGGACTAGTCATAAAATGATACGTAGATAATGTTAAAAGATTATCAAAAAAATGTTGTCAAAATAATATTGTCCTTGATTTTAATACTTAAAAATTAAAAAAATCAACCGATGATGCTACCGAGACACAGTAATAATAGGAATCTCAATTAGGCTGTGTTCTTTTGGGGGTATTTGGGGGAGATGATTTGAATGGATTTGAGTGGATTTCAGGGTAATTTTTTTGTTGTTTTTTTTAGTGGATTTGTGGTTAATTGAAAGTGGATTTGAAAGTAAAGTCTGTGAGAATTAGTGTAGGATTTGATTGATGTGATAGATTTTAAAAATTTGTTTAATTGGTAGAAAATAAAGATTACCAAATTGCCCCTACTTATAAAAGTATTATAAAATGTTATTTTGTAATGTTATATTTAATTGTAAAAATGTTTATAAAGAGAAAAAAATTATGAAAAATTGTTAAAATTAATGTTTAAAAATTATAAAAATTAAATTGTAGTAAAATGAATGTATTTTAAATTGTACAATTAAATTGTAATATAATTTAGTACGAAGTGGTATCAATTTATTTGTCACGCATGTGAGAATGATTAACATTAATCAAACAAACACAATTAAGTAGCAAGTTATAATATCACACGACCTAAAAAAAAGTTGGAAGATGTCAACATACAAATATTGTTTCAATACTTCATCATGACGTTGATTCAGCAAGGTATCGTTGCAATGCATTGAAACGATATTGTATTGGCATCCCTATTAGACGTCTTGTATGAGATGGATGCGAAGATAAAAAATTGAAACACTGTCTGATTAAATCATGGTCTTCAATGTTCATAGTATGTAACAAGTTTTCAATTTCTTCTATAGTTGGATTAGATGATTGAATGGTAGCATTTACCAGGTTGATTCGACGCTCTGTGGCCTGTATATGTCGTTCAAAAACAACAGACAGTCTTGTTGATAGATGAATTTGTTTTTGCACTTCATCAATGATTCGAGAGTCCATCTAATTTGCAGATCAGAAAGTAAATAATAAAAAAAACTACCAAAGTTGATGTTAAGGACAATAACATTAATATATAATCTAATATTTCAAAGTCACATACAGATATGACATTAACTGCTCCCTACGACGGTCTTTATCAGGTAGGTAATTGCTTACACTACTCGAATCACTGGAGTACATATTCAAGATACTCAATGCGTGTCCAACAATGCATAACATTGTTATTGCCGCCAATGAAGTGGTTATTTGTAAGTGTTAACGTATCATTGCGATAATCTTGAAGTCTACACCAACCACATCATCATGTACATCTTCGCGGTTCAAATATGATAAATCTATATATTCTTCCATCTATATTTACTTCAACAATTACACATACTACAATCAAAATCATGCATTCATATATTCATTAAACATAATTGATATATACATTAATACATTCAAGTAATCATTATAAATAAACAACAACAAATACCATGACACAACGACAACTTGTCATACATTTTTTTTAACTACATACATATACTTATAACAAATCAAATCCAGCTTTGAAATATTAATACATTCATATACTAAATAACATATCATATAAATGACCATAATATATTTCATTCATACATTCAAACTTGTAAATGTACACATAACCACCACTGATTCAATCATTGACATATATATATATATATATATATATATATATATATATATATATATATATATTACATCCAAATCATCTAAAACACTTACCTCTTGAAGACCTTCAACACGTATATGCACACTTCAATAAGCTTTCAGCAAGAGATTTCCAGAAATGAGTGCCAGAACCAATTTTCCTCAAATCACACAACCAATTTGACCTTAGATGCTACCTTGCATTCAAACCTACAAATATAATCATATTCGTTTTTTAGATAACAACCCCATTTTTCAATGCTTGCACATCACTGAATTCAACTTTCAATCTTACATTAACCTTTGCCAATATGCACAAACTTCACGCGTCCACCACGATCACAGTACGTCCAACCACAGTGAACACCTGCATCACAAACACACCGTTAGACCTCATCGTCTTTCACCCACCATGCACTTATGTCTCACAACCACTTTGCGCAACAACCAAATGCAAAGTCAACACTCTTCCATGCATTGCAGCAGCTCGCTTGCTCTCCAGTCACCAATATACACCACTGCATCATGTTTCACTGCATCCAGAAAGGGATGACCTGCTCATTATGTAAGTATTTGGTCTCTGCCAACCATGACCGGCCCTTGACTTCTTACTCCAGTACGTCTCCATACCCTTACTTTCGGTTTTCTGGAAACTGCCTAACATATGCCCCCTCAACCCCGGATCTAAGACCAGCTGAGAACATCTCCATGGCGTTCAGACTCATAAGCCTTCCAGCACCAGGGGTCTTCAGCCAGCTCTTCAAGTTTCAACGTAATACTCCTCCAACTAACCAAAACAACACATATTCAAAGGTCTGTAATCGGTTACCTTTCACGTAATCGATTACAGAAGTGCTCACATTCCTTCACAGCATTGTAACCGCAAAAGAAAAGGCTGTAACCGATTACGCCTACGACTGGCACTGTTCATCATCTTCTCAAACACGCGGATCCAGTTTCTTCATCTTCAACCACCAGCTGCTGCATTCCATCAACACGCACAACGTCCTTCTTCCTCCTCCTCTACAACCCTGCAAATCAAAACCAACAATATGTGCTTCGATATACGTTTTGGTATGTTACTAACCTAACCACTTTCTCTTCTTCGTCTCACCAAAATCTTGTTCTCTTCCTCGTCTGAGCTTACACAACGGAGCACTCTCTCTTCGCACACACCTTACAACACTAGCAACCAATTTACTAAGCTTCTTACCACTCAATAAATAACATCACCTACCTACAACCAACCACATATGAATTTCAACATTGACCGCACTTATCCTTACTGCACTTTCACTGTGTGTGGATGCAGGAATCTTTCCTATTCAATGCCTGTATGAAGCACCGTATCATCAGCTATCCGTAGCTCAGGAACTTTGCAATGGCCACGCCCCCACGCCAACCTAAGCATTCTCGTGTATGCACAGTGGTAAAGCAAACCCTTGACTGTTTTCTATATTTTTAATATATACCCCTTCACCATGTAATTGGTTCTTTGGTGCAATGTGCTATGGAATCGGTTTTCATCTGCATAGGATTCACTTATCTGGAATTTAATAAAAAGGCCCAGGGCACACACGACATTTCACTTAAAGTCAGTGTAAATCTTCTCACTTCCGCGGGTGACCAAAACTGGATGAATCCCGCAAATCCGTCTTCGCTTTTCCTCGCAATCCTCTCATACGAACACCACGTGAGGTTCAATTCCTCGCTCTGTAATTTGCATGAACAGTAAATTCGGTTCATGCGAACACAACATTAACATTTTTGTCTCTCTCCATGCATGAGTATCTGCATTATGTAGACGGCTTTAAAAAGATCTGGCAATGCTTCCATGCAATGGCAATGAATCTGGCAATCAATTTAGAATTATGTGTAAAATCATAAAAGTTCTTAAAAGTAGATGTTGAATTTGAATACTAACCCTGCATATTTGCCATATAGATACAGATTAATTAACGTTATACTAAACAAACTATATCATAAATTTTTTCTATGTGAAGTAAAATCCTAGCTAAAAATAACAAGAGCAAGATACAAAAGATACATATAAAAATAATATCCAGGTATTTACAAAATCATAAGGTAAACAAAATATTATTCTTAAAGAAGTTTTCATTCATTAGTGGAAAGATGGTGTCTCACCAGGTCAAATTTGAACATCTTCTTTCTACAAAGAATAAATTTTCATCTGATGAACGACTTAATCCAAACCATTATTAACTAAGTTACTTTTTCTTGATAAAAAGTCATTCTTATATATAGATTTTACTGATAATAAAGTTTCATTATCTTTAATGAATGTTTTATGGAAATGTTTTGTTTTGTTTCAAAACAATTTTTATCGCGTGACATCTCAGAAATTGGGTGTTACATTGCTTATTATACCTGAAAGTGGTATTCAGCATAACTCTAAAAAACAAACAATTGAGACGACGTCTCTGAAAAAACACGTTAAAAGAATTTAATCATTAAATAAAAAGAAAGCTTGAACAAGCTAAACGATATATGCTTAAAAAGAGACAAAACCAAAAACAAGTGTTTACCTGACTAAACGACACCATCAGCTTAAACTATATTTCGTCTAGCGATGAAGTCTCTATACAGCGCATGGTATCTTTAGAAAAGAGCTTAATTGCAAAATGCTACCTAACGGTGGAAAATCAAAAAGTATTTTGTTGTTCTGATAAAGCATTTAATGACATTAAATACTCAACGTTCAAAAACAACAATAATGATATCTGATGAACTGCCAGTACACCAAAAACTCATCACATAAGTAGTAGGTAAAATGAAAGACATTCACGAAATCCTCTTCCTCTAGATTTCATGACATAATACCTATGTCAAAATAAATCACGAAATCAATAAGTAAACCATCAAGCAACAAGCCTCTTACAACCTAAACATACCAACTAATCTCGTAAACACAAAAACATCAAAAAACGTAGAAACCTGAAAAAATTATTAAAACATTTAAAAAGATCAAAATAAAAGGAAATAAACATACTTACTATACACATCTCTATCTTGAGCAGATCAATTGCTACAAATGTTCACAAGCACCAAAATGAACGCTAAGAAAAAGACAAAGGAATGTTGATCAGGTTGCCAAAAGTTGTGCCAAAAAGATAAGTCAAAACTACTTTTGATAAAAGTTCTGAAAAACAATAGCAAAAAGAACAAATCTCAAGACAAGCTTCGTCAAAACAGCCACATTATCAAATCTCAAGACAAACATCGTCACAACGACTATATCATCAAGGTGTACAAATAGAAGACTAAAAGAAAGAAGAAGATGATGAAGATGAGAGAAAATATGAAGATATAAAGATATCTCATCATCCATTGAGAAAGGAAATCTCTTTAAGCTATCAATGATAAATTCCTCCTATCAAGAAAAGGGAAAAAGAGAAGACCCCAAGGAAAAAAGAAAAATACTCTCAAGCTTCATCAAAACATCCACTTGAATAAAGAGAATAAAGTGAAAGGGTGGAATATAGAAGAAGATCTCTCAAGCTTCATTGTAATATTTTACTTCTGCTTGTAACAAGAGAAAGAGAGAATGAGTGAAGTAAAGCATCCCTCTAGTACTTTATTGTATTAAATGCTTACTTATGTAAAGGTGAGAAAAAGACATATGAGAAAAAGACATATGACAGAAACATCTACGAGTGTTTAGACTGTATTGTATTGTAACATATCCTCTGTGTGCAAGTTATGGTCTGAACGACTTATAAGAAATCTATGATTGCAATTCTGGAGAGAATCAAAACACTTACAACTTAACTTTGAATGGTTAAGGAAGTCTAGGCGAGATCGTCTAGTACTAGGAGTAGTGTGAATATTCAAATGATTTAGGGTAACTAGAGGTTATTTGGTGATCAGAGATACCAAAAGTGGTGGAGAATACTACACAACCAGGAGTGGGTAAAACTCAACCAGGCAGTATCGTAGATACTAGGTTGCCTAGGGATACCAAGAGTGGTGCGAATACTCAAGGAAATCTCGGCAATGTTGTTAAGTACCAGGAGCGATGCAAATACTCAAGGAAATCTCAGTAGGGTTGCTGAGTATTAGGAGTGATGCGAATACTCAAGGAATTCTTGGTAGGATGGCTGAGTACCAAGAGTGGTGCGAATACTCAAGGAAATCTCGACAGTGTTGCTGAGTACCAAGAGCGGTGCAAATACTCAAGGAAATCTCGGCAGGGTTGCTAAGTATTAGGAGTGCTGCGAATACTCAAAGAATTTTTCGCAGGATGCACTAGTAAAAAAATAGGGATATTACCGCGCCTGTTATGCCTCGGTTCACCAGCAACCGAAGCATACAATGACGTAGTGGCAATTTTGAAATTTTCTTGACAGTATAGGCCTCGGTTGCTTCCCAACCGATGCTATAAAGGTATATGGCCTCGGTTGTCTACAGAACCGAGGCCAAAAACCCCTGCAAGAGCTAACAATCCAGTCAGTTGTCTGATGAAAATCCCTGTACAGGGCTTTTGAACACGATTGTCTGCAGAACCGAGGTCAAAAACCCCTGCAAGACTCTGACATTCCACAATTGCAGTTTATTGTCATAAAGGTGGCAGTTAGATGGTTAGGGATTTGACTTCGGTTCTAAGGGGAACCGAGGCCATAAACCCTTGCAAAATTCTGACATTCCACATTTGCAGCATACATTAAAGTTGGCAGTTAGACCGTTAGGGATTTGGCTTCGGTTCTATGGGGAATAAAGGCCATAGAACCTATTCTGAACAAAATTTAAATCTTTAAGTAAAATTTAATTTTTATCAGAGGATTTGACCTCGGGTTGGCGGGGAACCAAGGCAAAAACGTTGAAAAAATTTCAAAATTACCATTTCAGATGAATTTTGAATTTATTTTTGACGCGTATAGGCCTCGGTTTTTGGGGGAACCGAGGCCATATACCCCTTACTGCCTCGGTTGTATTTGGAACTGAGGTAATAAAGTTCTCGTAGGTTAAAAAGAAGAAAATGCATGAACAATATCGTCTTCCTCCTTGCGAAAAAGAAACGCTCATCCACTCTTGCTGCGTGCCACTGCATTTTCTCTCATTTTTCATCGTTCAAAGTTAGTTTTTGTGGCTACCGCGGTCATTGTTGACGCTTATTTTACATTATCACCGATCAAAATCGTTGCAAACTCATTTTTGTTTGGTTTTTGTGATTTCTTCTTCTTCTTCCTTGTCTCCTCGCCACAGTTGTGTCGCCGTCGTCACTGTAGAACGACGTCCTTCATTGTTTTCGTCAACGTTTGTATCCGATCAAATTTGGCTTTGGTCACCAGAGTTTTTTCATTTTTTTTTGCGTTTTTGGATTGGTTTAATGCGTTTTTTTTTGTTTTTGATGATCAAACTTACGTTTTGTTGTATTTTTATGTAGGTATTGTGTTTTTGCTTTGAAATTTGATCCGTTTCAAAATGCGGGTTGTCGCATCTTATTCATTGTTGTCTGGTTTTTCACGCTCCCAGGTTCCTATTATTGTGTTTATTAATTTTATTTTGTTGATTTTTAATTTTTTTTATGTTGAATGTTAATAATTATGAATGATTGAATGTTTTAATTGATCTTTTGAATGCTTATAAATTGTACGATCGTATGATTGAATTGATTGTATGTTGAATAATTGTATGATTGTATGATTGTAATTTTGTAGAATATTTATGTATGGATCAAAATTGGATCAATTTACCACACATTAGTGTTGAGTACGAGAGAGGGGTAGAAGAATATATACAATTTGCGCAACGTAATGAAGGTAGAAGTGATGATTAAGTGAATTTTATATGTCCTTGTGTGAACTGTTTGAATGGGAGAAAGTTGAACGCAACCCAAATTAGGGAACATCTTATCTGTGATGGTTTCCTACGATGTTATACAACATGGATATGGCACGGCGAAGAAATACACTTTCCAACTGTCTCCCAAACTGAGAATGTTATTGATTCCACCATGCAAGAAGATCGACCGGATGAAGATAAATTAGAGGACATGATCTGCGATGTTGGTGCAGAAAATTTTGCCAAAGCTCATGTGTATGAGACGATGTCGACTGAAGCGGAAACACCTTTGTATGTCGGTTCAACTAAGTTCACACAATTATCAGCAGTATTAAGGCTCATGAATTTGAAGGCGACCAATGGATGGACTGATAAGAGTTTCACAAAATTGTTGACGTTGTTGAATGAAATGCTGCCAGATGGAAATACACTACACACTCGTAATTATGATGTTAAGAAAATTCTTTTTCCGATGGGTATGGAGTATAAAAGGATACATGCTTGTCCCAATGACTTCATTTTATATAGGAAAGAGTTTGAATTTTTGAAAAAGTGTCCAAAATGTGGGTTATCACGATACAAGTCAAAAAATAATAGTGAAGATAATGGTCAGATAGAAAAAACTGGATCTGTTTTGAAAGTAGTTTGGTACCTTCCAATTGTGCCAAGACTTGCGAATCCAAAAGATGCTAGAAACCTTAGATGGCATGTAAATGAGAGAAAAATTGACGGGCTGCTTCGTCATCGAGCGGATTCAAAGCAATGGAAAAATATTGATCAATAATTCCCCCAATTTGGTCAAGAATGTAGAAATCTTAGGCTTGGTTTAGCCACTGATGGAATGAACCCATTTGGTAATTAATACGCTGTCGTTGAGGCTATCAAATTAATACTACTTTTCAAGGCAACTTCAGTATTGCCAAGTAGTATTTAAGAAAGTAGATAGGGTTAACGTAACCCTGAGTCGTCTCCCAACGAACACAAAATTGCTTTCAAATATCTAACTCTTATGAATGTTATGCAATGCTTATGAATAAAAGTAGTGGTTGAAGAATGTTTAAAGAATAAATAAGAAACTTAAAAACATTTATGATGAAATAGGCTAATTCCACTGCTTTTCCAAGAGAGATTCATCATCGGTTATTCACAGATAATTGTTCAATTGATTATTATTTAAGTTTCAAATTAATTAAAGTACATTCTTAATTAATTTGAGGGCGATAATTCATTTAACCAAAGTAAATTCTCAATCAAATGCAAAACCTTACTAGATTATTCACAATAAATTCAACCAAAGTACATTCTCAATCAAATTCTATTGTGTTTAATCATGTCTATTCTTAAATCTCCTAACCAAATTAAAAGCTAATCAATCAAAGTAAATTCTCAATTGATTATAGTTGAAATTATTACTAATCAATCAAAGTACATTCTCAATTGATAGTAAAAACCATTTAATCATATGAAAGTTCCTAAATTAAATCAAAGTAGATTCTCAATTAAACCTAGAAACCCTAGAACTCATATAATCAATATGCATGTAGATTCAAACACATTATGATGCAAAAATCTTTGCTTTTAATTTGATAGAGAGATGAAAGACATAGAGAGAGAACAACTTAAATCAATAATCAAAATAAACAATTGCATTAACTGAACGTAACCTCAGAATCCATCATGGAATTACAGCAGAATAGCCCTAGATGCTTAGCTCTCCATGAATGGAGTTGAATATAAGATGAAAGAAAAGTGAGAGGAGTATGAGAGAATGAATTAAGTGAAGTCCCCTTTTTCTGCCTCCCTTGGGTCTCTTTATATAGGCTTGATTGGGCTTGGACTCTGAATAGTTTGTTGATAAGATATTTTCTGTTGATATATTATATCTTTCAAATATTCATTAGATTAAATCAGTTTTAAAGAATATTTGATAGATATTAACTCAATTATCTTATATCCTATATCTTCCAAATAACTAAAAGATTTAGATAATGATAAAATTATTTGGAAGATATTTTCTGTTGATATTCCCAAATTAAATTCAACAACTGAATTTTATCTTTTAGATTTTTTGACTTTCCAAAATTGCACAAATGTCCTGAAATTTCTTCTATCTGCACTTTAGCCCGTTCTGAATTTTCCAAATAAAATCTGATTTTGGGCCTTGAATTTCCATTTGGACCAATAAAACTTATATTCTCAGTGTATCTGCGTCATCGGAGATTTTTAAAATGTAATCATCCATATCGAAGGTTAAAAAAAGCATTCACTGGATATCAAGAGAGGGACGAAGCACCAAATCCACTTACTGGCCTTCAAATCCTTGAAAAAGTTAATAAAATACATCATGTATTTGGGAAAACTTCCAAGAAGTCATCTGTAACGACCCCTTGGAAGGAGAAATCAATATTCATTTATCTTCCATACTGGTCGAAGTTAGATGCTAGACATTGCATAGATGTGATGCATGTAGAGAAGAATGTGTGTGATAGCTTGATTGGTACACTGCTCAACATTCAGGGAGAGACAAAAGATGGAGTGAATGCTCGTTTGGATCTGGTTGACATGAAGATCTGAGAAGATTTGGCACCCAGGAAGATTGATAAACGTACTTATTTTCCCCTTGCATGTTACACAATGTCTAGACAAGAGAAGCTAAGTTTTTGCCTTTGTTTAAAGAGTATCAAGGTACCACAAGGATACTATTCAAATATGAAGAGTTTAGTGTTGATGTAGGACTTAAAGCTTGTTGGCAGGAAGTCTTACGATTGCCATGTCTTAATGGAACAATTGTTACCGGTGGCTATTCGTGGAATTTTGTCCAAAAATGTTAGGCAGACCATAAACAGGTTGTGTTCATTTTTCTCGTCAATTTGTTGTAAAGTCATCGATCCTACAAAGTTAGATGAACTTCAAGGCGAGATTGTTATCATCTTGTGTCAACTAGAGATGTTTTTCCCTCCATCTTTTTTAGATATCATGGTACATTTACTTGTTCATTTGGTTAGAGAAATCAAATTGTACAGACCGATATACTTAAGATGGATGTAACCTATTGAGCATTGTATTAAGATTTTGAAAGGGTACGTTAAAAATCTGTATCGTCCCGAAGGTTCAATAATTGAAAGTTATATTGCTGAAGAAAGTATTGAGTTTTGTTCAGATTACATGACTTCAACAAATCCAATAGGTGTTCCTCGCAGATCATGGTTGAATAAATGTTCTACAAGTAAAAGCATTCAAGGTGTGAATGTGGTGACCAAAGACCGCGAAGAATTGTTGCAAGCACATCTTTATATATTGAACAACACAGATGAGGTGATCCTTTTTTTGGAAGCACACAAAGTCATTGTGAAGAATAAAAATCCAAGACAATCAGAGAAATGACAGTTAATGGAGCATAACAAAACATTTATGTCTTGGTTCAAATCTGAAGTTGACAAAGAGCCACATTCTTCTCAGACTTTGTTGTGGCTTGCAAATGGTTTAAAGTTTGATGTCATATGTAGTATAGGTTATGAAATCAATAATTGCACATTCTATATGAAGACTTTGTATGATAAAAGCATAGTACAAAATAGTGGAGTTAGTTTAGAAGCTGAGTCGCGCCAATTTTCCACATCAAAATATCAAAATCATGTACTTAGATCAATGAGATTTTATGTTATAATAGAAGAGATATAGGAGGTTGATTACACTAAGTTTTTTGTTCCATTGTTCAAATGTAAGTGGTTTGACAATAAGAGTAGTGTGAAAATAGATGAATCGAGTATGACACTGGTTTATTTTCGAAAGGTGGGTTATCGAGACGAACCGTTTATCATGGTACATCAAGCATATCAGGTTTTTTATGTCAAAGATCCTATGTCAGATCATTGGTATGTCGCTCTTCAAGGAAAAAAACAAATTGAAGTTAACGAAGACAATCTGATTAATATTCATATTGCTGACAACCATTCATTGAAAACAATGACAAATCTGGATGACCATCCTTTACTTGACGATGTGCATGCAATTCGGTCAGATCATGAGGAGGGGATATACATATGACCAATCCATTTATTTATTTATGAATTTCAAATTTGTGTATAAGTTGTTTATTAATATTACATAAGTCTTTTATTAATATTTCATATGACCCTTATTACATGTTTTGTTAAATTATATGATATTGCATAAGTCTTTTATTAATATTTCATGTTGTTATTTATTTTGACAAATATATGGCTGACCACCCATATTCATCAGGGGATGAGGCTCCCTCATCCAGACCTACTAGAGGAGCCACCAGGTTGAAACAACTGATGGTCAAAAGAAATAATGGTGAAAGGACACTTGTGGATGTTAATGTGATAGGATTAATATTCTTACTCCATCTTTTGAACATGTGTTCGAGGTTGATTGGAACATTATATGGAACGATCTATTGGTAAGTTAATTAATATCCTTTGTTTATATTGATAAATTTGTACTGATACAACTTTATTATGTTTATTGCAGATGACATTTGACATTCCAAATGTCATAACACTTAAAAATAAGTTTTTATCATCTATTGTTGAGAAATTCTGGGGTTTTAAGACTAAGTTGACCTCGAGATATATATTTGGAGGCAAAAAAAATATAAGGCCATTGATGAGAAGACTTGGCGCCTCTTTGTACAGAGGCGGACATCAAAGGAATGGAAGGTTAGTATAATTGATATTATTCAATTTCTCATTAACAAATATATATCATATGAGCTAACTAATTTAATATATGTGACAGGCAACAAGAAGCAAAGCACAAGGAATAAGTGCTCAAAATAAGAACCCCCACTTATTATCTCGTGGTGGGTATAGGAATCTAAAGGAGAAAATCTTCAAGCAAAATGCAAAAGGTAGACCATCATCTGAGGGTGGTAGCCCCTAGCCTCCTTCTCCACCTTCTCGGCTTGAGAAGTGGAAGTTGGCTCGTTTAAGATCATTAGGGGACTACTCTTCTAAGACTGCACGACAAATATTTGAAAGAATTGTAAGTTATCACTATTCCTAAAACAATAATAGTTTCATTATACATACTACATTGAACTTTTTAAAGAATAATGGTGCTTTTTTATGTTACAGGACTCCTTGGTTGAGCAGAGCTCTCAAGGTCAATTCACTCCAAAGGGTCGCCAGGATATTCTTACCACTGCAATTGGAAGACCTAAGCACCCTGGACGTATGCGTGCTGCTGGTACTGGAGTAGGCATTCGAGATTATTTTGGGAGTTCTTCGCGTCAGACTTCATATGCATACATCGAAGAACAAGAACAAAGGGTGACACAAGAGATCTCAAAGAAGCTTAGGGCAGAGCTTAGGATGGAGCTTAGGGCGGAGCTTAGGACAAAATTGTATGATGAAGTCACTACAGAAGTGACTGACAGAGTTATGCGCCAGTTCTAGTAGCAATTTGTGAGTTATGGGATGCACCCGCAGCCATCTCGAGTACAGGAACCTATTGTGCCTCCCACAGGTAAAATCAATAAATATTTATGTTCAATAATTTATTATTTTTATAATCTAACCTTTACTCTGACAGGGAGAAGCTGGAAAGAAAGTTGTTCAGCACCAGTCGTCCAAGGGGATGACATGGACGATGTTAGTCCATGTCTGCTATACGTTTTAGATGATATTGGGACGATGTTGGTAGCTCGTGGAACAGTGTTTAAGGCAGCGACTGTTGTTCATGGTATGGAGCTATCAGAGGATGAGGTGAAGGTCTTAGTAGACAACATTATCATACTAGATGCCTCAGTTTCTTTGCCCACAGATGAGATTTTCACTTTGGCACAGACATTCCAAAATTTTATCGCTTGGCCTAAACACTTGGTTGGTTCGGTTATTGACCCCCCGGTATGGACTTCTACTTTACACTTGTCAATTTTAAATTTTACATGTTATTGATGTCGAAACTTGTCCTATTTTTCCATGTAACAACAGACACATGAACAAGAGAAGATTTGTTTATCTGAAGACGATCTTGTTGGTGCATTGCAGCAACTTTGTGACATCATTAGAGATGAGCCTATGAAGGTTGAATATGATGCTAATGTATTTGGGAGAGGCTCTGAGGTCCCAATATACTTGCATAGCCAAGATGTCAGGGAGCTTGCGTTGGGAAGAGAAGAGTTGTATATTACATTAATTCAGCTATGGATGATGTAAGTCTGTGAGCAATTATTTATATAAAATTGATTTATATATCAAGTATACTTATATCAAAGGTAATTTTTTATTTCAGGTATATGATTGGTGTTAGTAACAACTTGGGATACAATGATGTCTATGGGTTCATTGATCCCAAGTCATTCACGAAACAAATGATTTCGATGACATCACAACATATCTCACCAACAGATTTGGAAGCGGGAAGGAAATATATTTTATTCCTTATTTATCTGGGTAAGTGAAGTTTGTTAACTTCATAAAGATCTATGTGATTTTAATATATAACAATTAAGTTATTATCAATTTCAGCCACCGTTAGCAGCTACTTGTTATTTCCATACCGGAGAGCCATACTTTGTGGTTCTGCTCATTGCACAAGTCTCCTCCCAAACATCTCAGACAAGCAGTTGATTGGTAAGAACCTCAATGTTTGGACTTTCTTTGTTATATAAATGAATGCTAAAACTTTTTTTATATAGTTCTATTGCAGCACGTATGATGTTGGTTGGGAGATCAACTACTAATGGTAGAAAGCTTGCATGGGTTGCTCTCAAGGTTTGACATATGCTAAATCCATACCTTCTTATAGTTTTTTGTTTTAATGATTTTCACTAACTATTTACAATTATGATGATATATTGTAGTGTAACAGACAGAGTGGGTCATATGAGTGCGGATACTATGTAATGCATTGGATGACCCACATTATTCGTGCCCATATCACAAGAGACTGGAAAACAGTAATATTTAAATTTAATGAATTTTGATTTTCTCTAACATTTGGAATTCATATACACTAATTAATATCAATTGTCTTGTGCAGATATTCAAGAATCCTTCTCCACTTCCTGAGAAACCACTCACATTCCTGAGGAAGGCATTTGCAAAACACTTAGTCAGATTATATAATAGTTCATAGTTATTAGATTTAAAATACATTAGAACATGTTGATTTATAGTTATTAGACTTTGTACATTATGTTTTAAACATTATGTGATGTAAATATTGAATATTGTGTTGAATATGTGTTGAATATGTGTTGTATATATTGTATTTGATATGCAGGTCTGTTTTTGTGATAGTGAATATCACAAAAACAGACCTGTTATTAAAACCAATTGCATGAGAATAGACCTCGGTTGTATTCAAAACCGAGGTAGAAATCCTACATATGGCTTCGGTTCAACCACAATTGATACCATATGGTGGACGATAATTTATTTCAGCGGGAATAAAATAGCTCTTTGGCAGCGGTTCAAGCTGGAACCGTTGCCATAGCTCCAAGTTATTGCCTCGGTTCTGGAGCAACCGAGACAGTATCCTTCAACATATTACCTCGGTTGTAACCGAGGCCAAAAGTCCCCAACTTTTTACCTCGCCCATATATATCTCGGTTCGAAAACCGAAGTGTATTGTAAAAAACAACCGCTGCCATTTCCCTTCGCTGCACTAGTGATGGCTGAGTACCAAGAGTGGTGCGAATACCCAATTGATCTAGGGTACTGGAGGTTAGCTGATCAGGAATACCAGGAGTGGTGAATAATACTACGCAACCATATGTGGGGGAAACTAAACTAGACGATGTTTCTCAAATGCACTAGGAGCGTCTAGGGATACCAAGAGTGGTGAATAATACTACGCAATCAGGACTGGGTTAAACTCAAATGTACTTCATTGACTATCTAATGTAACCCTCTAAGTTAACTTAGAGAAGAACTTGACATAGCCTTAATAGGTGAACTGGTATAAAACATTTTGTGTGTTTTACTACACAATGTAGTGTAAGTAGAGATTCAATGATCTCACTCTCATCATACTTGATATGGAACAACATGCCTAGATAGAAATAAGCCTAAGGCCTAAACAAGAACAATTAAGAAATGGAATTAAAATACTAAAAATGTAAGAGAGAAAGGAGAGGAAACTTATGAATTGGAAGGCATGCCACTTGAAAGGACCCAAGATAAATGTCAAGGAGGATCACCACTTGTTCTTCACAAGATAAGACCCAAAATTAGACTAAGAGACAAAGTTTTATCTCAAAGAAGTCATCTAATTGAATACAAAACACTCAAAATTCATATTTGAAGGTGTTCAAGGTGTATCTACAAAGAAGACCTTAGGTTGCTTATATAGCATTAGGAGATGAAGTAGGTGGAGAAAACTAAAGGATTTGGGACTTGAAGGCCTACAAGTCTGGACAACAACTCTCAAGGGTGTTTTAAGTCCCACATCTCTTAATTCTACAACCTCCAAAGGTATATAAGCTACCTAACTAGTCTAAAGATCAAAACTAAAGTTAGAGATGAGATAACTTGCATTACAAGTAACAGGAAGGATAAGAGACTTATTTATTCTTCTTTCTTTTAAGTCCAAGATATGTGAAGTTTGACATTGCTTACACCTTAAAGAAAAGAATAATATATAAGTTCTTTACAACCAAACTAAGAGAAAGAAACTAGTCACTAGAATAGGCAAAATACAAGCCTAAGAAAAAACCTATGTTATTCTTTTTATGCTTGATGTCACTCTTTAAACTCTTCAATCTTGCCCTATCTTTGATCATATCAATACTCCTTGCTCTATCTAAAGTTACTGCCTATACGTATAAACATTTGACATGCTGAGTTGGCCATGTAAACGATTGTTCAAGATAGTGTTTTCCAACCTAGGGCTAACAACGCACAAAGTCTTACGTACATGATGATTAACTTGCAGATTACGAAAAGTTGTGGAAACACTGTTTAACCACACCTTCTAGTGTTTCCTCGTACCTTCAAAATGAACAAAGTATCTTTCTTTATTCTTTTTGGGGTAAGTGTTTTGACCTAAATGTTGATTAGGATTTATGTTAGCCCTAGCCTTCCAAGCACCGTTTGAGGCATGTTGCGGTTGATAAAATCCTTAGTGTTGCAATTTTGTTTGGTGCGGCAAAATCATGTTAGCCACACAAGGAGGTCAGCTCAAGTGTGGTTGGTAGTTTTAAGTGGGAGCTTGACTTCCCCACATAGGCATTATTGATGTTGCATACACCTCCACTGTAAGGTCAAATCGTCTAGACATGTAAACGCTATAATGTTTTCAAGTTTAATCAAATAACATTAAACTAAATAAGAATCTGAAAATGCCATAACTAGAAAGATAGGACAAGCAAAAACATAAGACTTGGGCTCGAATCCCCAACATAGAAAAACCTTAAGAAAATACTAAGGATTGTAGAAAACGAAAAACATCTAAACTAAAACATCCAGATGCAAGCTTAAATGACTTACAAGTCAAAATGTCTAAGAGAGTTATCCTAAACACATAAGTTACACTATACCCGAGGTTATTAAGTTGAACTCTCGAAAAACAGAAAAATTGTCAAGACAATGTCTTTAACAAAACACTCTAAAAGGCTAAACCAAAAATCATAAAGAAAATGTAACATGTTAAACGCTCTTACCCTAAAAAGGCAATATCACAAAAAATGTTTACATTAGTTTAGACGATACTATGAGCTAAAACTTTTACTTTGTCCAACGATGACGTTCTAACTCAACGCTTGGTATCTTTAGAGAAAAGCTTAATTGATAAACAACTAGTACTAAAACAATTTTTTAAGTCTCTCAATTCAAGTCTGTTTTCAAAATAATAGACTTAGTAAATGTGCGATGGCATTAATAACAGTCCATACTTTAAACATGTTAATATCATAACTGACTTAAATTATTTTTTAAGTAGTAATACAAACATGCTTAAATTTTGTATGTGTTGAGTTTTTTGATAGACTTAAATTAATATTTTAAGTCTCTTCGAATACAACAAGACTTTAATTTTGTATCTATATGTTTCTAACATACCCAAATCTATGTTCAACCTAAACAAAAACTTGTTCTTAATAGTGGTTCTACTTCTTCTTCTACTCAAAACAATTCTTCATTTTCTTCCACCATGACAAATATCTTCCTCTCTCCATTTTTGCTCATGTCCAACCCAACGAGCTCATGTCCATTCTGCTAGTCTTGTGCATCCAACACTTGCTCGCGCCCTCCACCTTCTTTTTTGAATAGAGAGATCTCCCCCAAGTCCAAGGGCATGCATGTCGTAGTTGTCACCTCGCAAGCCACTGTTAAAGACAAAATCGTCTATTCGAACGAACGATATTATGTTTTAAAGTTTAATCAAATAACATTAAAATGGGTTAACATCTAAAAATAACCTAGGATGAAAGCACAAACTAAAACCTCAACTCCAAACATAGAAAAACATTTAGGGTTTTGTACCCATGCAGCCTAACTTTGAAACATTCTATTCTAATCCATTCCATTTCGTTGTGTTGGGATGTAAGAGCTGCTGGCTGGTCTTAGGTTTTTGAATACATTTTCCAATTCATTCCAATTTCGTTTTTACAGTCTTACTTATTTTCTGCACTTCCATTTTTCTTGCCTCTGTTGTTACTTTGTGTTGATATTTCTAATTCGGTTTTACTGGTTGCAATTCATTTAAATGGAAGGTTAAATTTGTTGGGTTGGTAGCTAGGAAGATTGTAATGTTACCTTAAGATTATTGCCCCATTGTTTTTCTACTTCTTTTTCCTATGAATCATATTTAATCTGGTTATGTGTGTTACAATTTGATTCACGCTTAGTGGTCTAATTTGTGATCATTAAAAGCTACAATTGCTTATTATGTGGTGCTGAAGTGATTAAATAAGTGTGTGTTTGCTTAATTCGCAGTCGTGAAAATTGTTTGAATCTCCACTTACTTGGTTAATTCATGTTGAATTGGGGGAAAGAGGAACATATGGTTTATTGTTAATTCGAGATTAGAGGCATTGCAATCTAACTAGCAGCCAACCTATCTTTAATATGCTAGGTTTATTTTAAGTCATATAATCTACTAAAAAAACCCTACTATGTGCTCGATCATTTGACAAAGAGAGAATTGATCCTTGAGAGACGGCCTAGGAGTCACTTCTTAGTACTGCACTTAATTGAATTTATTTGATCGAGTACGACATCGATCAAATTTTGCATTGTCGGGGACCAATGGTTTCTGTTAAAAGTTTTGTTTGAGAGTGTGTATTCTGTTTTATTTTTTGTTGTTTGTGTGCATTGTGTTGTGTCTCCAGATATTGTTTCAACAAGTCAGAATCAGGAGAATTCAATTTATTTGGCATGTTTTGGCATGAAAATCCAATGAACAAGAATAATGTTATGAATAATGTGAATAGTGCATGAATAGTACCCGATTTTCCTAATTAATTGATAATTTTTATTTTGGTAGCTAGAGATGTTATTGAATCAAATTAATATGCATTTAAGTGCATTATATATTAGGAAGTGAATCCTAAGTCGTCTCTCAAGGACCAAATGTGATTCAGGCAATAGGTCAAACACCTAGTGTGAGGGTTTGTGGAGAGTTTACGACTTGAAATTAACAACTAAAACACTAATTACAACATTAATTAAAGACAGATTGGTCATTAGCTCAATAACAATGAATTAAATCCTTGATTAGTAATAAATTAAACGCTTCTCTCACCCTTAATCCAATAACAATTAACCAACTAAGCGAAGATTAATATGGTTTTCAAATATTTGAATATAGTAAACACATTGCACATGTCTAATCAATTATGCACGCGCAGATTAAATAACTAAGTGAAAATTAAACACCAATTAGACCACTAAATGTGTCTTAATTGCAAGCGCAAAAATAGATTGAACATGACGCAAGGGCAAGGTAGCAAATATGCAAAAATAATGCAGAAAACTCATGAAAGCAATGCAACCTCACTAATCACCAATCCATCACAATTAAGCTGCCATTAATTACAAAACAAAGAACACAATGCAGTAGTAGAAACACAAGAATGCATAGTACAATTAAAAATAAAACCCTAAACAAATTCAAACATAAAAACGAAATTCGAACTAGAATTGATACTCAACCAGAAAATGAAATACAATTTGAAATTGCAATCAGAAACGAAAATCACACTACAAAGGTGTAGGAGGAGTAAAAACACATAATCTTTAAATGAAACGAAAATGGAATTCAAATATAGAGATGGAAAACGAAAAATCAAACCTAAAACCAAAGAAACCTACTGTTCACGTGCCAAGCTCCTAAAAAATGAAAATGATAGAATAAGAAGTGCCCCCTTGTGGCTGCTGCATGGGCAACTAAATTAAGTCAGCCCCTAAAATGAGCTTCTACCCAAAATGACAAAAAATGGCCCAATAGCTAAATCTACTCTAAAAATACACTAAAAACAAAATTACAATTTAATTTAAACTAAAATGCTGATGTGGGGAGTGGAGAATAATGTGATAGCTCTCTTAATGTCCCAAAATATAATTCCAAAGTTTGCCCTGAAAATGATAATGGAAATAAATAAGCTCAAACAATTCAAATTAATTAAAATATAAGTTACTAATTAAATTAAGCCTAAATATCAAAATTGAAGAAATATTGGTCAAATTAATTACAATTCTCAAATTAAATCTAGTACAAGAAGCTAAGTGAATAGAAAAACATATTGACTCATTAATTATCCTTGGAATTTTTCTTTGAAATTTAGGTGCCATTTTTTCATGATTTTAGGGTGTTACTCACAAATTTTCATCTCATTTGGATAATATTTGAGTATACTTCCAATTTTAACCCTATGTATGCTTGTGTTGAATTTGCATGATATGTGTTGACATAGTGCATGACTAGAGGCAATTAGGCACCACCACCCTTTGATTCTAAAGTAGATAGGACTTTCCATATATTAGTTAGGCATTCTAGGAATTTATCTTTAGAGTATGTACCATTAGATAACACTAGTTTGAATAATTCTGAGCATTCTCCTTCTACGTCTACCAATTTCTACTTTTGTTATTCCTTCTGAGTTTGATTCTTCTAGTTTTTATACTGAGAATAATATGGCTCAACCTCCACCTCGTGACATGACTCTTAGGGAGATGGTTGCACCTGATTTCCTTATGAGAGCTTGTGCATCCAATATCCTGATGAGGATGTTCCATATGTTCTCAAGACTGAACTAATATATTTGCTGCCCAAGTTCCATTGTCTTGCAGGTGAATGCCCTCATAAACATCTAAAGGAGTCCCATATAGTTTGTTCCACAATGAAACCTCCAAATGTCCCTAAAGATCACATTTTCTTAAAGGCATTTCCACATTCATTCGAGGGAGTGGCAAAGGACTGGCTATATTATCTTGCTCCCAAGTCCACCAATAGTTGGGATGATCTTAAGAGAATGTTTTTGGAGAAATTCTTCCCTGCATCTAGGACCACGACCATCAGAAAAGATATTTCTGGGATTAGACAGCTTGGTGGAGAGAGCGTTATGTGCAAGTTGTCCCCACCACCGGCTTCTTGAACAACTCCTTCGTTAACAATTTTACGAGGGTCTGAACAGTATGGAGAGGAGTATGATCGATGCCTCTAGTAGTGAAGCCCTGGGTGATATGACCCCTGCTGAGGCTAGGCATTTGATTCAAAAGATGGCGTCTAACTCCTACACTAGTGCAAAAACAACGTATAATGTCACGTGTTCAACGTCCAACCATTGAATAGCCAACATTAAAAATGACTGGTGGAATTTTTGTAAATAAATGCAATTATTAGACGTCTTTTAGAATTGTAATTCGACATCAAATTTGTTATATTGGGTAAATTTTGCGAAAATGTTTGGCGCAAAACGTCGAATTTCC
Organism: Vigna umbellata; assembly: GCF_029865625.1. Lineage (NCBI taxonomy): Eukaryota > Viridiplantae > Streptophyta > Magnoliopsida > Fabales > Fabaceae > Vigna > Vigna umbellata. The sequence continues at coordinate 17,800,748 of NC_142166.1, forward strand.
TACAATTAGACATCAAAAAGATATAAAACGTCGAATGCCCCAACGTTAGACGTTAAAAGGTTAGCGAATTCAATAAAAATTTGAGCGGGAGATTGAAAAATCATTCACTTTATCTTAGCGTGCAATACCCTATTCTCTGCTCTAGCTTTTCCGGAACGAAGTTTGACAACCATCACATGTAATCTTTCTTTCATATGTTACAAATGCAAGTTAATTAACTACTTTAGATATGATTTTCGTTTATTTTGACCGATTATTTTCGTGTTCTTGTCCTTCATAGGCGCATTATGTTTTCTCTCTCACTGGTGGCAACACTTTATTAAGACGAAACCACATTTTGAAGGTTAGTTTTCATTTTCGTTTTGAAGAACTTATTTTTTGAACTTGTTTTTTTTTTTGTTGAACTTGTTTGTTGTTGTTGTTTGGTTGAACCTAATTGTTGTTGTTGTTTGATTGAACTTGTTTGTTGTTTGTTATTGTTGTTTGTTGTTGATACTACACTACACGTTCATAGTTCATGCACTATAAAATACAAAAAACTGGAATTTGTTCTTTTTTTCTTTTCAGGTCTCGTAGAGTTATGAAAAGTATCACAATTAATTATAAAAACAAAAAAATATTAATGTCAAATATTGACAAAATTTGATGTTAATTTGCTTTAAGTCGAATTGTTCTATGTTCGACGTCAATTTAACGTCTCCCGATATGACGTCGACCTCAAATTCGACTCAAAAGGCCAAAAAACACCGACATTATACGGTGTTTTTGTACTAGTAGTTCAGTGCAAGAAATGATGTTATTGTTATTAGAGGAGTTCATGATGTGGTTGTTGATTCTTCTTCATTTGCATATAGAAAGTTGGAGAGTAAGCTTGATACTCTTCTTGTGAATTTGATGACCCAACTTGTTGGCAATCAGAAATATGCATCTGTTACAGGTGTTTGTGTCATCTGCACGTCCAGTGATCATCATATAGATTCTTGTCCATCTTTGCAGCAACCTGTTAGCCCATATGCCCTTCTAGCCTATGCTGCAAATAGTTATAACAACAGGCCACAACAACAATAGAATTATGATATGTCCAGTAACAAATACAATATAGGATGGAGGAATCACCCTAATCTCATATGCTCTAATTATCCACAACAACAACAACCACCACAAATTCAGAGTTTTGCAGGCCCGAGTAGGCCTTATGTACCTCCACCAATCTAGGAGTATCAGAGACAACAACAACATTTTGTACCTCAACTTTCCACTTCTGAGCCTTCATTAGAAGAGTTAGTGAGGTAGATGACCATCTAGAATATGCAATTCCAGCAAGAAACTAGAACTTCCATACAGAGCTTGACAAATTAGATAGGGCAGATGACTACTCAGCTAAATCAGGCACAGACACAAAATTCAAACAAACTACCATCTGAGACTGTGCAGAATCCTAAAAATGTTACTGTCATCACCCTAAGATTTGGGAAGCAAATTGATACAACCATAGTACGACCTTCATCTATACCTGCACCTAAGCTTGATAAAGAAGAGGATGAGCTTGCGACTTCTTGAGCAAGAGGTGTAGGCAGGTGAAAGCAGGAAATTTCAAGCAGATGGACCCTCTTCTTCCACTAGTACTTTGGACTTGTAGCAGTCTCTTGTCCCTTTTTCGTTCCCTCCCAAATTGATTTAGAGCAAAACGATGGAAGAGGTGGATAAGGAGATTTTGGAAACCTTCAGGATAATAGAGGTAAACATACATCTGCTTGATGCTATCAAACATATTCCTAAATATGCAAAATTATTGAAGGAGTTGTGCACTCATAAGAGAAAGATGAAGGGCAATGAGAGGATCAACATGGGCAAAAATGTATCTGCAATTGATAGGTAAATATGTTCCTCGCATTCTTGAGAAATGTAAGGACCCATGTATATTCTACATATCTTGTATTATTGGAAACAACAAATTTGAAAATGTCATGCATGATTTGGGTGCTTCAATTAATGTCATGCCTCTGCCTATTTACAAATCTCTTTCTCTTGGACTTATTCAACCTACGGGTGTGGTGATATAGTTGGCTAATACGAGTGTTGTCCACCCCATAGGTTTCACAGAGGATGTCTTAGTTCAGGTTGGTGAACTTTTTTTCTGTGCTGATTTTTATGTTCTTGAAATGGAGGAGGGATTCTCCCATGGATCTTCCCCAATCATTTTAGGCAAACCATTTTTGAAAACAACCCGAACTAAGACTTATGGGTATAATGGTACCTTATCAATGGAATTTGGTGACACTGTTGTAGATTTCAATATTCTTGATACCATGAAACATTCAACTGAGGACCATTTTGTTTTTCGTCTTAATATACTTGATGGTGTTGTTGATGAGTATGCTTCTGATTTTGACTCTTGGCATCAAAAGAAACATTTTTTTCTATCCCATCTGTATACTTCTCTTACATGCATTGAATATGAATCTGAATCTGTTATTGATATTGATTTTGAATCCGAACATGATTTATGTTATGAGATTTTTTCTGATGATAAGTTTAATGTATTGGGTGTTGTACCTCTGGATATTAATTCTTTAGAGTCATAATGCACTAACCCTGTTGCAGGAAGTACACATAAATTTGACTTGCAGGTTATGGAGCTTATTCTTCTCCCTTCTCTGGTGCTTCTGATGTTCAGCCGACACCCACTCCTTTTGGTTTTGGAGTGGTTTGGAAAATCCAGTGCAGAACAAAACAAGTCTCTTGGGTTTACTTTAAAATTGAAATAAATGTTGGCAAGTAATTCCTGGTGGGACTCGTGGCTTTATTGAAGAGTGAGAGGTAAGTTTATTGAATGTGTATCTTCCTTTCCATGTTTCGTATAATGAATATTAACGTGAAAGTGTGTACCTTGCTTGGTATGCTTGTATTTATATAGTAATATTTGTAAGAAAAGATATGACTAGTTTCTCTTACCAAGAGGGGGGTGAATTGGTGATTAATAAAAACAATTACTTTTTCAATCTTTTCAAAAACTTAGAATGATCTTTAATCTATCTTGAAATCCAAGCAATAAAGAGCATGCAATGAAAGTAAAAGAGATAAGAAAAAAAATGCAAACACAGGGTTTATACTGGTTCGGCCTCAATGCCTAAATCTAGTGTCCTTTCAATCAACCTGATATTGAAAGTCAATTACACTATAAAGATATGTGTCAACACCCAATTTCGTCCGAGTAAGTAAATAAATAAAAATAAAAAATAAGAGAACAATAATTAATGGTGGGTAAAAAGGATAAAATAATAACTATAATACCAAACATAATATTTTTGAAATGTTAGTTTAATATGGTAATAATTTGAATCAATATTATGCTAATAATTATAAACAATAATTAAAATAGTATATAAGAGGAAAATATGATTTTAAAAATGGACAAATTTTCTGACAATAATTATAATCAATGTCTTGAATATTATTTGATTTCTTTTTCTTGGAACCAAGACATTTTCTTTCCCTATTTTGTTCGTTGTCAATTAATTCACAATTAAGGGCAAGATTACCATAATATTACAATGTGTGTATATAAATACGCACACTGTCATGAAAAAGGGGACGAAAAAAAAGAGAAGGAGAAACCTGCAGAAATAATAAAAAGAGAGAAACAGAGTATAGAGAAAAATAGGTTCTCGCCCATAAGGGTTCTGTCAACGACAATCATCAAAGAAGAAATACGAGAGTACTGAAAGCTAAAAAGGTATGTCACCTCTACACCATTCTTTTTCTTTTTTTATTGTACTCTGAAGTTTTTCCTAAAGGTATTATTTTTCTTACACACAAATAATTTTTTTTTTAAATCATAAATTTTTTTATAAGTATGTGTTGGCCTATGGCCGATTTCTTTCTTTTTGCCACCATTCTTAAATAAAAAAATACAAGATCTTTAAAACCAAACAAATGTCAATCTTGTTAAACCAAATCTTTGTCGGGTTCGCTTTTCAAAAATCTAAATCAATCCATAATGATTTTCAAACAAACTCACAAAGCTTTTTCTACATAAAGAACTACGCGATCCCTGATTGTCCATCATAAATGGATATATGTAGGAGCAAGGTCAATCCTTGTCGGGTTCATAAAACAAAAAAATATTTTTTTTGTTTCTTAATAGTTTCTTTATATTATTTTTTTAGGGAAAATTAAACAATTTTGAAAAATACCACGTCAACTTTATACATTTAATTAAAGGTACTGCCTTTGGGCAGACGCGATAGGGTGCTAACACCTTCCTTACGCGTAACCGATTCCTGAACTTAAAATCTAGTTTTCACAGACCATGTCTTATTTTTTGGTTTTCCATAGTTTGTCCATAATAAACTATGGTGGCGACTCCCAAAACTTTTTCTCAAACTCGTTTGTTTTTCGGCTCGCGATCCCAGTTGCGACAATATGGGTTTTTACAACAAGGCTTTACAAAGACCACTTCTCAAGTGTAACCACCTCTCTAACACCCTACAGTAAGAACAATCCTCTTCTGCTGTCACCCTTTGAGACACCTCTCAATGTCCAAAGAACACCACACTCATCTTCTTGGCCACTCGCACAGGGAACAACACAATCCAAGATTGCTAAAATGAGATCTGATCAGTCAAGAGTACACCTTAGCAGTGTTGTAGTTGATCAGCATTGAAAACCCAAATATGTTCTTTAAGAAACCTTCAAGATAATAAACTCTTGTGTATCTTGATTCTTGGAGCGTCTCAGCACACCTGTATCTCTTTTCTCAATTCACCAAATATCAAATATGAAAGTTTAGAATGATCAAAAGTCAATAAAGCAATGCGCAATGTGTCAATTTATAGTTTTCTCATAAAAGACGCAATCTAATCGATTACTATATTAATGTAATTGGTTACATTAGTAACAGAGTTACACCTTAAAACCATTCAAACAAATTTAACAGATTAAGTACATAATATCGATTGAATATATGATGTGAGTCAAAACATATAAAAATATGACCGTTGTGATAGTTAAGACTTATCAACAAATAGTTTTCAAAGTATAACAAAGTTAATTGATTACATAAAATGTGTAATCGATTAAGTACAACACTTAGGCATTTTGAAAACATTTTTACTTCAAAACTCATCACAACACATTTCAAAAAGATGTCTGCAAAGACACGAGTTTTAATTGATTTTATCCTTAATGTAATCGGTTAAAAGTTGTTGTTTTGCCACAGTTTGAAACATAAGCTATCTGATGAACCTAATTGATTATTTCATACAGAGTTGCTTTGTGTCTGTGGTTTTATCACACAAAATACATTCAGTATGCATACAGTAGATATAAACCCAATTATGATCATAGAAGTATGCAGACCAAATAGCATACCATATGTATCAATCATAAAGAAACATTTACATACCAACATATGTGTCAATCAAAAATACACATTTATGTTGTTGTTATGAAAACATATATGTGTTGTTACAATCAATGTGTTGTCATCATCAAAAACCAAACACATCAAGGATTGGATTTAGAATTATATTGCTCCCCCTCTCAACAATATTAAAATCAAATTGGTAATGGGACCTTGCCTATTAAATTAATATATTTTTAGTATAATGCAGGTACTGGTTTGCTCAAGTAAATTATAGGTTCAATCATTTCAGAGGTCCATATTTGTGTATATTCGTGTCAATTAGGTCTCTGTATATTGAAAAAGCTCAATTGGGTCCCTTTTTATGTAAAATTGAATCAATAAAGCCTATATCGTTAAATTTTGTGGACGAAATTAAATGTGTTGTCTGGTGGCATGGTGAAGTGGCATTTCATTACAACGTGGCACATAAAGAGGTCCATATAATGACCAGATGGACGTGGCCATGAGGCCTTGCCACGTGTCAGCCCCTTCCCCACCCAAAATCAAGGTTTCAGATTCGAGGGAAGGGGGAAGGCTTCCTACACCGTCATGAGCGAGAATTATGTGCCATGACCTCCTTTCAAGGAAGGATGAAGGATTTGGGATTCTGGCTTGAAGGAAGTTGACCCTGTGATTTGATACATTATTTCTACGTTTGATTCGCGAGTAATGGAGAACGAAAGAACTCGCGAGTTTCGTTTTTGGTGCGTCAATGGAGAAGACGAAGATATGTGGGTTGCTCTTGGGTTAATCTACAAGCGATTCGGGCGATTGGAGCTACGCGAGGTGGAAGAAGACGTTCGCAATCTGCAGCAACGACAACATTTAGGTGTGGTTGGATCTTGGTTTTATGCAGATCTGTTTGTGGTTTTCTGGTTATTGATGGTGAAGAAGACGATCTCGTCGTTGTAAATGGTGCAATGACAATGACAAATTGGTTCTCGTGGTGCGGCCTGGTGCAAATAGTGGCGGAGGCAGCTTGTTCAGGACTGGTGGTGAGGATGGTGGCGATGCTAGGGTTTGGCGACGTCAATGGAGGATTTGCGGTGATGGTTGAAGATGACGACGATTTGTGGTTTTGATGGTGGTGGCCATGGAGCCTCGCGGTTGACGGTGAAGTTGAGGTGGTGGAGATAGGGTTTGGTGGCGCTAGGATGGACGTTACGACAGCTTTGCGGCGCGAATTAGGGTTAGGCGATGGCCTTGCGGTAACGCAGGACGGTGATGGTTGCGGCACAGTTGCGGCACGACGGCAAGGGTCAGAGAATTAGGATTTTTGTTGAGAGGATGATGATGTGGTAGTTGACGTGGCAAGAAGGATGATGTGTTAGAATTTAACTGGTTCATTATGGTGTGTTAGGATCTGGGACACTTGGCAAAATCTGGTTCAATCTTATTTATGTGTCACGTGATTATGAAATGCCACGTCACCATGCCACTAGGCAACACATTTAACGTCGTCCACAGAATTTAATGACAAGGGCTTTATTAATTCAATTTTAGATAAAAAGGGACCCAATTGAGCTCTTTCAAAATACGGGGACCTAATTGACATGAATCTGCACAAATAGGGACCTTCGAAATGATTAAACCTAAATTATATATAGGTTGGGTGATTTGGTGAGTTGGTGGACCAAGTAGTGTCCATTTGAGGCTATTTATAAATAAAATTGTATTTTATTTTGATTAATGCATGTTATTGAGAATGTGTATTGAATTGTGATGTGAACATAAAACTATGTTATTTCCTTGTAATGTTGTCAGGTGGTTGAGTTTTTCGTATTGCGATGCGTTAAGGAGTTTGAGTCTCGCATGGAGACAGAGATTCGAGTGGCACCCTTCCTCTTGAGAGAGGAAACAAAAGGGTTGGATGTCTTGCCTAATGGCTCTAGTACACCAGTATGCATAGTGTTGGTGGTTTTACTCATAAGACCTTGAGAAGTCGAAGAGATAGGTCTGAAGTTGCGATGGAGGGTGACTCGAATCACTTTATTTTGCAAAAAGGTTGGTACGACAAGGTGCAAGGAAACAACATTGGTTTATGAATGGTTTGGTTGTGATATTATTTTTGCGTTAAGATATAATGTTATGACTTGTTATAGTCCATGTTTAGCAATGTTACACTGTGTTATATGCTACAAGGTTTTTCTGGTTGCTCACCCTTGCTTATTGTGGTTGTGGTTTCCACCTGCAATGATCGTACGTGTACGAGAGTAGATGGTGTTGCATATGAGGCTTGAGTGTTGTAGATTGACGACATAAGGGATTATAATTACTTCTGGGATTTTATTTATTTTGATGTTTTGATTTTCTTTACAGACTTAGTGTTTTTCTAAAGAACATGATTTGAGTTTTTCATTCGTTGTAAGGACATCGTTTGAGTTTGTGTTTTTTCTTTTGCAATGATATATTAATAAAGAACTTTGAGTATACGAAGACAATGTTTGAATATAAATTGTGTTGCGATACTGTTATTTTCTTTTACAAGTGGCATCCTACTGGGGGTGTTACATATGTCTCCTCGCCTATGAAGGGTAGTAGAAGAGACAAGCTTTTCGTATTGTACCTTTCATCTATGAGAAGTGGTAGAAAATAAAGGATGTTTCGCCTGTACATTTCCAACTTAGGCTGAGTATAATGCTTGATGTGAGGTCGCATTGAAGTTTTTACTCATAAGTCTTTGAAGAGCAGGGGAAACAAGTCGGAAATTGCGGTGGAGGATGACTCGAACCACCTTGTTTTGGTAAACAAGGTGTGTATGGTAGGGTACGAGAGAAGGACATAGGTTAAGTGATGTTGATGGATGTGACTTGGACTTTCCTTTGGTTATTGTATGATAATATGTTAATGTTGAAATAAATGCTTATGTCTTATATGTGATGACGTTTATGTTAACTCACTCTTGCTTCTTTGTGTTTGTTCGATGATCATATAACTTATCTTTTTATATGAGAGCAGATGATAATACAGTTGTTGTTGGTGTCGAGCAACGCAAGGAGAGGCGTGGGAGTCTTTAGGGAACTTCATAATTTAAGAGAATCATTGTAATGTTTTTGAATTATTTGGATTTAAAATTTATTTTAATGTGAATTACGCTTAGTTTAATTAAGTTGTGTGATAACTAAATAAAGTTTTTGATAAATATGTTTTCTACGTCGGTATCAGAGTTAAAGTTTTCGTAAATAATGGATTTATTTTATATTTCACATGTGACATCTGGAATGGAGTGCTACACTATACTGGTTATGAGTGCAACCAATATAAAAAATCTTTGTAATTTATTACAATTATGTTACTGTGTCACTTTCTATACTAGTTCTAGGTACAATCGGTACAGAAAAACTTTGTAATTTATTGCAATTTTGTCATCACACCATTTTCTATACCAATTCTAGGTACAATTGGTTTAGAAAATTTTTGTAATTTATTACAGTTTTGTCATGGCGTCACTTTCTATTCCGATTTTAGATTCAATCAGTATAGAAAAACTTCTCATATTTACTATACTAGCACCACAATAAATAAAAATATATATATATATAGATTGGATTTTAACTATTATAAAATTATTATAAAAATCCTATTTTGTACTAGTGCTTGTGTAAATAAAGTGTATCACGTCTTTGAACTTCTTGATATTGTTATGCTCAAATAAAAATGTTTTTTCTTTTCTGATTTTGCCATCTTCCTAATTTCAAGTGGCATTTTTATCAATTTCAACTCTAGATACATATGATGAGCTTCTTTATTTATAAGTTGTAAACTCTATAATCTCTTGACTTCATTAAAAGAAGATTCTTGTAAGTATAGGTTATAAGCTATTAGGCCCACCATTTCTCCTAACAGGCCCAATATGGTTGAACAGCCAAATCTAGAGAATATTCAAGAGGAAGCAGAAAATGATGCAAAACCCCAACGAATTCGAAAGAACCCATTTACCTCAAGGATTATGTAACCAAATGATTACATGGCAGTATCTGTGAGGATTAGTTAGGCAGGAGAAAACATGTCTAACAAACTTTATTCTTTTTACATTACATGTTGCCTGTATGGTGCTATAAAGGCACTGTTTTTGTTTGAGAAAAGGGGGATAAAAATTTTGCATAATTCTTCTCTGTTATTCTATCTTTTTTCTGATTATTCCAATCTGAATTTTGTTATAACCTTTCATTGGTGCTTTCATTGAGCCTCTTCCTCCCATGGCAGACTCTTCTGACATTTTTTCTTCCCTTGACAAAAAGCTGGAGCAAATTCTTCTCTCCCAGGCCAATTTCTCAAACACGTTACATGACATAGCTGCTCGCACCTCTCTTTTGGAATCCAAAATCCCTATATCACCTCCCCATCAGCAACACACCTCTGCTCGTCCTCTTAAGTTCGATCTTCCTTCTTTCAACGGTAATGATGCATTGGGTTAGATCTTCAAGATCACCCAGTTTTTTGATTTTCACATAACACCACCAGAGCAGAGAACCCAGATTGCCTCCTTCTACCTGGAGGGACCTGCACTTGCTTGGTACCAATGGATGCACAATAATGGCCTCCTTACCTCTTGGGATGCTTTCCTCCGTGCCTTAGAACTGAGATTTGCACCATCTAAGTTTGACGATCCGATCGCTGCACTTTGCCGCCTTACTCAAACTCAGACCCTTCACAACTATATCTCTGAGTTTGAGTCGATCGCCAACCGCATCTCAGGGTATCCATCCAGCTTTTACCTTAGCTGCTTCATCTCCGGCCTTAAACCCCACCTTTGACGAGAGGTCACCGCCCTCCAACCCGTCGACATGCCACAAGCTGTGGCGATCGCCAAATTACACGACGACAAATCCAAACTTTCCCCATCCCCTCTGTCCTTCACCAAATTCTCTAGACCGCCACCACTAACCACCACTTCCACCACCCCGAAACCACTTCCACCACTACTCCCCACACCTCCCTCTAAACTACCCATTAAACGGCTCACTGAAGCTGAGATGCAGGCACGCCGTGAGAAGAACCTTTGCTATAATTGTGACGAAAGGTATACACGTGGGCATCGTTGTAAGTCCCAGTTCCTCTTGCTCATCGTTGCTGACCCTGACAATGTCTCTGAGACAACCGCGGAATTAGATTGTGACCCACCGGATAACCCAACTTTGGAAGCAGGATTGATCAGCCTCCACTCTTTCTCGGGTCATTGGACTCCTAGAACCTTTCGGATCACATAGCAAAACCTCATCAGCCCTAAAGAGCCGTAACACCACTTCACCTAAAATCCATCACCGTTCCAGCAGCTTAAAGACTCCCGTAACGTGTGCTTACTCAACGCTGTTGGACCCAGATTAAATAAAACTCCCTATTCTACACAAGACCGTGTTTTTTTTCAACCCCCGAAAACTTCCATGCTTCCTCCAAGTTAAAAATGTAACAGCGTTAACAATCCGAGAGAGTGGCGGCTGGGTCACGCCCCTCCAAAAACCGAGACCCTAGATTTCTCCCTGCTGGGCTCCCGTTTTTCTCACCGTCGCACCACTTCCATGCTGGCTCTGGGTGCTTCTTTCTTCACGCACCACCTTCCTCTCTCGGTACGTTTTTTTTTCTTTCAGCACCTCCCTTGCAAGCTTGCGGATGAAAGCTGGATTAGGTGTGGGCCGTGGTGATGCTGGAGCGTGGTGAAGGTGCGGAATGTGCTTTCATTTTTTCTCCATGCCACCTCCAAAGTTCTTGCAGCTGCCACTGCACCGTGATGCTTGTTGGACGTGGAAGCTGCTGGGAAAATGAATGAATGTGGCTGTTAGAAAATGAAGAAAACAATTTGGACGTGTGTTGCTGGAATGTGCTGGGCCATCAAATGAATATCCGCGTGAAGTTCTGGACCGTGTGCTGTTTGCTGCTGTGTGCTTGGACGTGGCTTCAGCTGGGTGCTGCCGTGTTGCACTTTCTCTCCTGGATGCCAAACTTGCTGCGTGTCACACCCTTTCTCCAATGCATACACCACTCCCATGTGCATCAAAAATTTAAACCCACACCTCTCTTTCATTTTATTTTAAAATATATTTGATGTGGTATTTCTTTTCACCTCCAAAATGTCCCAAATATTATCCAACAATTTCCCTACAATTAATAATGCAAATAATTAGCTCAAATAATTCAAATTAATTAAAATAAGAATTTTTGGTCAAATTAAGCACAATTATCAAAAACGGGAAAATACTGGACAATTAAGCACAATTCCCCGATTAAATTCGGTACAATAAACTAAGTGAAGTGGATAAAATATCGACTCATCAGTAGGTCCCCTAAGTTTTTCACTAAAGTAAGCTACGGGATGTCCTCCTTGTATTAAAACAGCTCCTATACCTATCCCAGATGCATCACATTCTAATTCAAAGGCTTTGGAAAAATCAGGTAAAACGAGAATGGGTGCATGAGTTAACTTATGTTTCAAAGTCTCAAAAGACAACTCTTGCTTATCACCCCAAAGAAAAGGAACATCTTTCTTGACTAACTCATTTAAAGGAGCAGCTATGGTGGAAAAGTCTTTCACAAATCTCCTATAAAAACTAGCTAGCCCATGAAAGCTTCTTACTTCTCCTATATTTTTAGGGGTTGGCCATTCTTGTATAGCCTTGATCTTCTCTGGATCAACATGCACACCTTCTTTTCCAACTTTGAAACCAAGGAAAATCACACTTTCTTGACAAAAAGTACATTTGTCAAAGTTGGCAAAGAGGTGGTGTTCTCTAAGAAGAAGCAAGACTTCCTTGATATGTCTAAGATGCTCTTGAAGACTTTGACTATAGATTAAGATGTCATCAAAGTAGACCACTACAAATCTGCCTATGCATTCCCTAAGCACATGATTCATTAATCTCATGAATGTACTTGGAGCATTGGTCAAGCCAAAGGGCATGACTAACCATTCATATAAACCAAACTTGGTCTTGAAAGCAGTTTTCCATTCATCTCCTTCATGAATTCTTATTTGATGGTATCCACTTTTAAGATCAATTTTGGTGAAGAGATTTGCTCCATGTAATTCATCCAACATGTCATCTAGCCTAGGAATGGGGTGCCTATACTTGACAGTTATGTTGTTGATGGCCCTACAATCTGTACACATTCTCCAAGACCCATCCTTTTTAGGGACCAACAACACAGGCACAGCACAGGGACTTAAACTCTTTTGGATCCACCCTTTGTTGAACAAGTCATTAACTTGTTTCTCTATTTCTTTTGTTTCCATAGGGTTGGTTCTATAGGCTGGCCTATTGGGTAGGCTTGCCCTAGGCACCAAATCTATTTGATGTTCTATTCCCCTCAAAGGTGGTAATCCACTTGGTACCTCTTTGGGAAATATATCATCAAATTCCTTTAAAAGTTTTTGCAACCCCTTTGGTAGAGAACCAAGTTCATGAGTGATTGAAACAAATGCCTCTTTGCAATAAAGAAGGAAATGAGGTTGTCCAAGAAAAAGATTTTTGGAAATATTCAAGGTTTGAGGTTGGACAACTTCATGGGCTGAGGCATGGGTTACCAAATTCTTTCTTTCTTATTTTCTTTTTTCTTTTCTCCATCCAACTTCTTCTTAAGAATTATTTGGTCCTCTCTTACTTCTGAAGGTGTAAGAGGACACAAAATAATTTTCTTTCCCTTGTGTTGAATGGTGATTTTGTTGGTGACTCCATCATGTAAAGCTTGTTTATCATATTGCCAAGGTCTTCCAAGTAATATGTGCCCAGCTTCCATTGGTACTATATCACAAACAATTTGATCTTCATATTTGCCAATGGAAATGGGTACACTTACTTGTTCTTTAACTACTATTCCATCATCCTCTTTGATCCATTGAAGTTTGTAAGGTTTAGGATGAGGAGTAGTGGTTAAGCCAAGCTTCTCTACCATTCTAGAACTACAACAGTTGCAACAAGAGCCACTATCCACTATCATTGAACATGTCTTTTCTAAAACTTTGCATCTTGTGTGGAATAGGTTCTCTCTTTGTGACTGTTCTAGTTCTACATGTTTGCTCTCAAGGAGTCTTCTCACCATGAGTAAATCTCCATCACAAGGTAGAGTTTCTTCTTCTTCAGAAGTGGATGTTTCAGACTCACTACATGAAGAACCCTCACTTTCACTTTCATGTTCAAGAATGTAAGTTGACCTTCTATTTCGACACTCAGATGAATAGTGCCCTCTTTCCCCACATTTAAAGCATTTGGTTTCCTTACTTTTATTATCTTTTGGAGGTTCTTTGGCTCTTTCTTTCCCTTTCTCCCTCTCTCTAGATTCTTCATATCTTGGCTTAATTAGACTACCCTCCCTCTTATATTGTTTCTTGTAACTATGAGGGTAATCTTTCTTAGTAGAGCTTTTTCTTTTGAGTTGCTGCTCTAACCTCACACAAAGTTGGACTAACTCATTGAGATCATTGTAGGGTATAAGTTCAACCCTATCTCTAATGTCATAGTTGAGTCCACTTTGGAACCTAGCAATTGTGATTCTTGGTTCCTCTCTTATCCTAGCCCTCAACATGAGTAATTCCATTTTTTGTCTATATTCCTCAACACTCATGTTCCTTTGTTGGAGTTTATGGAGTTTATCCATTATCTCCCTATCATAGTAGGCTGGTACATGCCTCCTCCTCAAGGCAGCTCTCATTTCATTCCAATACCTAATGGGAGGTAAGTGTCTTAGCCTATGGTCCTTGACTAAGGCTGTCCACCAAATTAAGGCATAACCTTGAAAGCTTAGAGAAGCCATGGTGACTCTCCGTTCATCATCTATTTGGTGGCACTCAAACAATTGCTCAACTTTCATTTCCCACTCTAGGTATTCTTCTACATCATCTTTTCCATGAAAGGAAGGAAGATCAATCTTAGGCTCTCTTGGGTAATGCTCTCTAACTCTATGTTGTCTTCTAGGAGGCATTTGGTAGTGGTCATCATTGTGATGACTACTATTTTGCTCAATTTCACTTGGAGAAGATGATGATTCTTCTCTTCTCCTATGGGAAGACCTCTCTTTCTTTTTATCTTGATTAATCAAAAGTTGACTAATCATATCTTTGAGCTCACTAATCTCTTTATCCCTTTGTTCAAATCTTTGCTCAAATTCTTCCCTTAAAGACATTTCACTATTGGGTTTCAAACTTCCTTGCACACTTGATTGACTCATTCTTGTCAAAGGAAAATTTTCAAAAGGTTTTCAAAATGTTTGACAAGTAATGAATGAAAAAATTTTTCACAAACTTTCTTTGTTTTTGGTGAAAAATTTCTAAGAGATTCTAGAAGTAAAAGATGTTTCTAAGTAGCTCCCAGGAAGAAGAGGTGAGTCACAAATGGACAAGCTTAGAAACCAAGTTCTTCCTTAGCCAGAGTTCCCTTAGAATGTTCTTTTACTTTAGTTTCTAAGTAGAAATTCTTCAAATTCTTTTTAAATGTTATGAACCTACAAACCAAAGAAAGGTTTACTATATGCTATGCTATCCTAAATACCACAGAGACCTAAAAACAAAAGGATTACTCAAGACATTTAAGGAAAGCAATAAAGATGCAAGAATGTAAATGCTAGACGGCCCTAAGTGAAAGTGCAAGTGACACTTGGAGCCCCTTGACACACTTTCACACTAAAAAAAAACGAAATTGGACTATTACAATGTTCAATTGTGAGCTTGGAATTGCTTCAAAAGCATTTTCCCAAGTCACTTGGCACAAAAACAGAAATATAATTAAAAAAAAAACTACAAGGTTCCGTGATACTCAAACAAGCTCAATTAAATGTGTAAAAACAGTGTGGACTTCAATCTTCAGCTGCTGCCAAGTGTATCTCAAAAACAGTATGCAAGTTGTTCAAATTCTGGTGGCAAATTATGCTGCTGTAATGTATTCTGCAGCTGCTGGACAGTAGAGTTGCATCTACTCAAGAGCTCCTAATTGCTTTTCATTTCAGCTTTCCCATCACTTCCTAGTATGCTACCATTATAAGTAAAGGTTTCTGCAACTGGATGCTTCACAACAGCTATCACAGTACCTTAAATCCACTCAAACAAACCAAGCCAGATTTACCATTCTACACCAGTTTTCCACACCAATTTCCAGCAATAATTGACAATTTTGGAAGCCAAAAATGTGGTAAACAAATGAACTAGGTATGGAAAAAACAGCAAGTACACAAAAGGAACCTACCAAAGGTGCTAGAACAGATTAAGAAAGCAATTAAAAACGCAAACACAGTTCAGAAATGATTCCAAATGCAAACTGTTTGATAATTTTCAAAACTGTTTGATAAAATGCCCCAATGACTTTCAGATTTTTGAATTTTGATTTTTTTTTCAGGGCCTGTAATCTGGATTGCACAGTTCAACAGCTTTTTATTACTTGATATTACTTCTTTGAGTCATCTATTTCATTTTTAATCATAGAACCAGCTTTTTCACAATCCAGTAATGAATTTTTGCATCAAAATTACCAAACAGCAGCTGGAAAACAGAACTGCACCAAAAAAATTAAACTGAATTTAGTGGTTTGAGATCCAAAACTATATGGAAATGTTTCAATCTTTGTTTGGACAGTTTCAACAATTTTTAATGATGATTTTGAACATGTTCAGACCTTAAAACAACTTAGGAACTGCCTATAATTCGAAATAATTGTTTCACTTCCATTTTCACTCAAAAATTGATGGTTTCAAATGCAAATTTGCATATAAGTCATGTTTTGACCAAATGAACAGTACTAGCAACTTTGAACCGTCAATTGAAACTTGCTCAAGCTATAAAACAGCAAGGAAACAACAGATTTTCGAAATTCCCCACTGCTGTACCACTTATGCAGTAAAATGGCACCAAAATAACCAACCAAATTCAGTTTTATGGAATCAAAGTTTGAATCAGCAAGGAAAAGACTCTAGGAAATGTGAATACACAGATCTAAGCTGGAATTAAAGATGCTTAGCATGACCAAACTCAGATTAAACTATGCAATGAAAATCGGCACGATGATAAACCAAATTAAATCTGAAATAGCAAATGACTAGTGTTTATGCACAACCAAGCTATGCAAATTGCATTTCATTGCTTGTTATGGTTGGCTACACTCTTAGCATCATTCAACAACACTAAACAATGTTGTATCAAGCTTTAGAATCAACCAAAACCAGCTGAAAACAGATTTGATGATTTAGAACAGCAAACAAAATTCTGCATCAGATTTAAACAGAATTTTAAAACCAGTTAGCCTATATTACCAAGGCTAGATCAACTCATCACTGCCTCTAATGGTAACAAACAACTTGTATAGCACTGGTAAGCACAGAACTCAACAGAAACAATTTCAAAACAGTGACAACGATAAAACAGCAACAGTAGTTTGCACAAGACTTTAGACAAAACAGAATTTAAAGTTCAAAGCTGGAATTGACTCAAACAAGAAATGATTCACCGTTTAAAATGAAAAATGGACATAAAACACTATAAGAACACAGAATTAAAGGCTGGAACAAAATTACAAAAGCATAATTAAAAGAACAAAAACTGAAACAGAATTAAAACTGAAACAGAAACAGAGATGGAATTCAGCAGAATTAAATTGCAGAATGAGAAGACATGCTTAGCTCCTTGGTGCGTGGAGAACCTGGCTCTAATACCACTTGATGGAGCCAAATTCCAGAGGAAACTAGTGGCCTGAAGCTCCCAGATCAGAGGTGTGGTAGATGTGTTGGTGTGCAGCGGAATTGATGGAGTAAATGGTGATGGAGATGTTTGAATGAAGCAAGGTAAAATGAGTGAAGCCTCTCAGCTCAGAAAGCCTTCATATAATGGAAGGAAGCTTGAGAGAAAATGAAGAATTAGCAAGCAATTTTGACTCAAGAGCAGAATGCAAGACTGGAATATATTTCTCAGCATTTGGGCATAGCTCTAAAGTACCCATACAAGGAAGAAACCCTCCTATTTATAAGTGAAGATGGGTCTCTTTTCTGAAATGAAATCCCGCCTAATTTCAAATGGGAAGCCTAACAGCAACGCCAAATCCTTCCAGCAAATCCCATGCCTTGCTCCAGGTCAGCTCCTCACGTGTTTGAAGCATCTTCTCATCCAACGCTAGGCTATTTTGGGGTTTTGGCTGGGCGCATATGACTTTGGCAGCAAGCTTCTCCAACCAGGCCTTCCTTTCACGTGCCAAATGCCATGCTGGCAGCTGCTCCCTCCAATTTATTTAATCCTACAAAACAAAGTAAACATGCTTAATTAAGTGAAGAAGGTTTAAGATAATTCACCTTCCATAGAAGCAAAATATTAAGTGATCCTTCTTCCTCTTGAACTCTCTTAGCCATGGCTCTAGTAAGAGGTCCAATGTATGTCTTAGATGGTCTTCCATCACCTAGGAAGGCAATTGATGAGGCCTATTACAGATAGTATTGCGGGGGAGATGAGGAACCAGAGCGACCCTATTAGAGCATTGCATAGGGCATGTATATGTCTCTGATGGAGGACATGTTGCAGTTTATTCACAGAGGGCAAGTAGCCACTACGGAGATGATCATAGGGATGTATGATACACCCCCTGGAAGACAGTGGACTATGGATGAATCTAAAAATGTGGTTGCATGGCCAGAAGAGCAGGCATAGGGTAGTGGAGTTGGAGCAGCTGAAGCTCCAGCTATGGAGGATGATGATGATTTTGAAGACGCTGAAGACGAACAAGAGGGAGGAAGATTCATACTGATAGCATGGGTTGATGATTTGAGATAACATTTACTGATGAATGCTATCAGCACTAGAGCAGGACTTGTTTTATCTTTGGTTTTGTATTATTGAACTATATTTGCTTCTGTTTTGTGATGTACTCGGTCTGAAACTTTATATGATGTGATGGTTTGACTTGTGCATGACGAGTATTGCTTAATGATGCTTTGATATTGATTACTATTGAGATGTGATAATAGTTGAAAAATTGTTATTTTGATACTTAATTTGGACATCAAAAACAACCTTTATGACTTAGAAACTAGCTTGGAATCATGCTTTTGCTTATGTTTTGGAAATAAGAGAGTTGGATGGTTTTATGCTTGGTTTTCCTTGTTTTGCATGTATTAAGATGCATTGACTGAAAGAAGTGAAGTAGTCAGAAGTTGGACTCATAAAAGGAAGAAAAAGTGCACAAAATAAGAGCCGCAAGTAACGCTCAGCGCCACTTTTACCACTCAGCAGCACTCTGAAGTCCCACAGTCAACGCTGAGGGGCAAAAATGCAGCTGAGCGTCAAAATAGAAGAATCGTACTTACCACTGAGCGCCATTTTATTGGGCCTTGGGCCAACTTTTTGTAATTTTAGGAAGCTATATAAGGTTTTAACCGAATTAGGGTTAGTATCTTAGGACAGAAACAGGCAAAATCACATTTTCTTCACCCCTTGGAGGAGGATTTTGGATGCGGAAGCTTATTCTTCAACTTCTAGGGTTCTATCTTTCATTCTTTCATTATTTTTCATCTAGTTTCACCATGTCTATGGTGAACTAAACCATCATTATTGTTGGGGAACCGATGTAATCCTTTGAAACTCTCACGTATTGAATTGTTTCTTTAATATATATGCTTTCTTTCATTAATTGTTAGGGTTTTTCTTCTATACTCTATGCATGCTTTGTTTATCTCATTCAATTGCATGATCATTGATGTTATTTGTGTGGACACATATAAGTAAATCTAGAACTGAAGAAATTCCCCTAAGAGCAATATTGCCTAGACATAGGGATAGGAGGATTGGTTGCATTTAAGCTTCTGTGCGAATGTAATGCATGAATAATTGCTATGGAGACAAGTGAAAGTAGTTGAAAAACTGTTATTTTCATGCTTAAAATTGATACTAAAAGCAACCTTTAACACCTAGAAACTAGCTTGAAATCATGCTTTTGTTTATATTTTTGGAAATAACAGAGCTGGATAAGTTTACGCTTGATTTCAGTCTTTTATGCAGGTTTTAAGGTAAATTTGATGAAAGAAGTGAAGAAGGATAGAGATGGAATCAGAAAAGAACTCAAAAAGTGCAAAAGAAGAGAAGCCGCAAGTACCGCTCAGCGCTAGTTTACCGCTGAGCGGCACTAATGAACTCCCGTTGGCTCCGCTGAGGGGTAAAAATGCCGCTGAGGGGAAGAATCAACTCACGCACTTACCGCCGAGCGGCACTATTTTGGGCTTAGGCCCACTTTTCTGTAATATTTCGAAT
Source organism: Vigna umbellata (assembly GCF_029865625.1). Classification (NCBI taxonomy): domain Eukaryota; kingdom Viridiplantae; phylum Streptophyta; class Magnoliopsida; order Fabales; family Fabaceae; genus Vigna; species Vigna umbellata. The sequence continues at coordinate 17,820,361 of NC_142166.1, forward strand.
AGTATATAAGCTTTAGGACTTCCTAGGGTTTGTATCTTTGGCTGGAGAAGACGCAAAACACACTTTTCACCCCTTGGGGGTAGATTGGGAGATGGTGACGACTCTCCTCTTCTCTTTCTAGGGTTTTTCTATCTCTCCCATTCTTTCATTATTGTTCATCTAGTTTCACCATGAATATGGTGAACTAAACTTTGTATTGTTGTTGGGGAATCAATGTAATCTTTTGAAGCTCTCATATATGGAATTTTTGTGTTTAAACATCATATTTATGATACATGCTTTCTTTCATCATTTGCTAGGGTTTTTTTCTTTGCTCAAAGCATGCATTGTTTAACTCATTCGATGTCATGATTATTGATTTTGTCGATATGGAAACATATGGGGAAATCTAGATCCGGGGAAATTCTCCAAATAACATATTGCCTAGACTAGCGATATGAGGGTTGGTTGCCTTTGAGCTTCTGTGCTTCAGAGTTAATTATTAGGGATGCTAGGAATTGTATGAACTCGTAATTAAGGATAGACTTTCTTTCCAAGGTGATTTAGAGAGTGGCTTTAACATTGATGAAAAGAATGATGAATTCCTAAAGTATATGAGAGTGGATAAGATGAAATTGATTACCCCAACAACGTACTCATCCATATAATTCATTCAGAGTTTATGTTCCTCTTTTCCATTGATCAAAACTCATGCATACATGTTTACTTATTGTCTTTTGCATTTGAAACCTCAAGAATTTGTTCACAATTCTTAAATAATCAAGAAATCATATAACTAACTAGGCCGTGAGTCCTTTGGGAGAACGATACTTGGTCTTACCGAGTTTATTACTTGATACGATTCGGTCACACTTGCCGAGGGTTAAACAAGTTTTTGACGCTCTTTTTCGGTGTTCATAAATTTGTCATCAATAAGACATTGTAAACTAGTGATTAGGAGTAGGCTTTCTTCATCGAGACATCGGGTTTAAGGTAAATTAGAAAGTGGCATTAACATTAATGAAGAAAGATGAACTCTTGAATACATGAGAGTGGATAGGATGAATCGGAAACCCCAACAACATCATCATTCCATATTTTACATCAATCACTTTTGCTTCTTTAGATCCAATTGATCAACACATGCATTCATATTTATTTTTTAGTATTTGCACTTAAACCTACAAGATTTCGTTTACAAGTCCAATTTAATCAACAAATCACATAATTGTTTAGGTCGTGAGTCCTTTGGGAAATGGTACTTAGTCTTACCATTTTATTATTACTTGATACGATTCGATACACTTGACGAGGGTTAACAAGTTTTTGGCTCTGTTGCCTGGGACTCGTGGTTTAACTATTCTATTTGTGTGATTATTGATTAACTTTGACTTGACTTTTGTTCTCTTTATCTTTTTATTTATCTTTCTATCTTTTTATCCTTTTATCTTTTTAGTTTATCTTTTCTATCTTTTTGTGCTAACAATTGTTTCTGGGGTTTTGTGTTCTTGTGTATGCAGGATACAATTCGGACTAGGAGAAAGAAAACTTCGGAACCTCTTCTTGAAGGATTGGACGAAAGTAGAAGGAGATGGAGGATCCAAACTTCCAGAGATTTATTTCCTTCTCCGCAAACACTTCTACAACCCTCACCACAAAGATCTAACCAGAGCACTGAAGAGATGGTCGAAGAGAACAATGTTAGAAGTACTCTGGCGGATTACACCACTGTTGTTGGCCCTCATCACTTTAATAGCATTGCTAGGCCGAGGGTCAATGCTGCAAACATGGAGGTGAAACCGGCGTTGATACAATTGGTGAAAAACAATCAATTTAATGGGCTATCACATGAAAGTCCATATGAGCATCTAACCACATTCAACGAGATTTGCAACACTGTAAAGATCAATGATGTGTCGGATGAAGTGATAAAACTTAGTTTGTTTCCTTTCTGATTGGGATGCAATGTTAAGTTATGGTTGAATTCTTTTCCAGAAGGTAGCTTTGTTGAATGGGTAGTCGTGGTTTCAAAGTTCCTAAACAAGTACTCCCCACAATCCAAGGAAGGAGAAAGAAAAACAACTGGAGCGGTTCATGGAGATGTTTAGGAACTACCACTGAGGGGAAAAATGGCGCTGAGGGGAAGAATTGACATGTGCTACTACCGCTGAGCGGCATTTTTCTAGGCTTGGGCCTACTTTTCTGTATTTTTTAGAATAGTATATAAGCTTTAGGACGTCCTAGGGTTTGTATCTTTGGCTGGAACGAAGCAGAAACACACTTTTCACCCCTTGGGGGTAGAATTGGAGATGGTGATGGCTCTCCTCTTCTCTTTCTCGGGTTCTTCTATCTCTTCCATTCTTTCATTCCATTGTTCATCTAGTTCTTCCATGAAGATGGAGAACTAAACTTATTTTATTGTTGGGGAATCAATGTAAATCCTTAGAAACTCTCTTGTATGGAATTTGTTCTTCAAGCTCATTTTTATGATACATGCTTTTTTTCATTAATAATTAGGGTTTTTCCACCTTGCTCAAAGAACGCATTGTTTAACTCATTCGATGTCATGATTATTGGTTTTGTCAATATGGACACATACGGGGAAATCTAGATCTGGGGAATCTCTTCCATCAGTATATTACAAACCTAGACATAGGAGTATGATAGTTGGTTGCCTTTAAGCTTTTGTTCACTATAATGCATGATTAATTGCTAGGGAGACAAGACATTGTAAACTAGTGATTATGATTAGGCTTTCTTTGCCGAGACATCGGGTTTAAAGTAATTTAGAAAGTGACATTAACATTAATGAAAAGAATGATGAATTCCTAAATACAAGAGAGTGGATAGGATGAAATTGATAAACCCCAACAACATATTCATCCATATATTTCAATTCACGTATTTTGTTTCTTCATGCCCATTGATCATCACATGCATACATATTTACTTTTCAGTCTTTTGCATTTGAAACATACAACAATTTGTTCACAAGTCTTAATTAATCAACAAAATCACACAATTGTCTAGGTTGTGAGTCCTTTGGGAGAACGATACTTGGTCTTACCAGGTTTATTACTTGATACGATTAGGTTACACTTGCCAAGGGTTAACAAGTTTTTGACTCCGTTTTCGGGGATTGAAGATTTGTTCATCAAGTTTTTGGCGCTGCTGCCGGGGACTCGTGGTTTAACTAGTCTATTTATGTGATTTTTGATTATTTTTGACTTGTTGTGAATTTTGTTTTTCTGTTTTTATTTTTTATTTTTTTGTTTTCATTTTTTTGATTTTATTTTCTGTTTTCTATTTTTATTTTCATTGTTATTATTTTATTTTATTTTATTTTCTGTTTTTATTTTCTATCTTCTTATCTTTTCAATTATATCTTTTGATTATTTCTTCTCTTTTCTATCTTTTTGTGCTAACAAAATTTTTCTAGGGTTTTGTTTCCTTGCGTATGCAGGGTAATATTCGGACTAGAAGCAAAAAGATTTCTGAACCACTTCTTGAAGGCTTGGACGAAAGTAGAAGGAGGAGGAGAATTCGAACTTCAAGAGAACTATTCCCTTCTACTGAGACACTCTTACAACCTTCACCACCAAGGTCTTACCATAGCACTGAAAATATGGTAGAGGAGAATAATGGTAGACGTACTGTTGCAGATTACACCACTTTGGTTGGCCCTCAACATTTTAACTATACAGCAAGGCCGAGGGTCAATGCTGCAAACATGGAGGTGAAACCGACATTGATATAGTTGGTGAAAAGAAATCAGTTTAATGGGCTATTTCATGAAAGCCCGTATGAACATCTCACCACCTTCAATGAAATTTGTAACACTGTGAAGATAAATGGAGTGCCAGATGAAGCAATCAAGCTTAGCTTGTTTCCTTTCTCATTGGGAGGCAATGCTAAGTTGTGGTTAAATTCTTATCCAGAAGGTAGTTTTACAGAATGGGAAGTTGTGGTTGCAAAGTTTTTGAACAAATACTTCCCATAATCTAAAGTCAACAAAGGGAAGCAAGAGATCTCTTCTTTAAGACAAGGCATGGAGGAGACATTAGGTTAAGCATGAGACAAGTACAAAAGCTTTTTGAGAAAGACTCCGATGCACGGTTTTGATGAAGCAGTAGTTCTACTTTTCCTTGGAGGTCTTTGTTCACAAACCAAGTTGATGTTAGATGCCTCAGCTGGAGGTAATATTAAATGTAAAACTCTAGAGGAAGCAACAGATTTGATAGAGAACATGGCTGCTAATGACAATGAAATGCATAGTGAAAGAGCAACCTCTGTTCAACCGAAAGGGGCTCTACAATTGTAGTCGAATGATGCCTTGCTTGCTCAAAATAAGATTATAACTCAACAATTGGAGAATCTAACAAAGACACTTGCTCAATTGCTGAAGGAATTAAAAACTGTTGCTCAAATTCAACAACAGATGTCTGAAATATTTGGTGGTGACCATATCAATGGACAACATTCTTTTCCAGTGGAGGCCTTAGAAGATGTAAATTTCATGAACAATCAATTTCCATACCGCCAATGTAATTTCAACCAAGGATGGAAATCTCACCCAAAGCATGGGCCAAGGTCAGGATAGCAAAGAAAGGACGGTTCATGATGATTCAAGGCAAGCACAACCCAAACCTGGTAAACATGTGAGATTCAAAACCAGGTTGTGGGTTGCAAAAGACTATGAGGAAGATAGAGTGATAGAAATTGAGTCTCCACATTCAAGAAGAATAAAAAAGGTGGACCAGAAGCAGCTGTTGAGTTGGTGTGATGATAGAAAGATAGACACCAAAATTGAAGATGGAACATGAGCTTTACTGGGTCAAGCTAGCGACGTTGAAAGAGCACTTTTCTGCGAGGCTGATGGACAAATTTATGAACACCAAATTATGATGTCACAAACTTGTTTTCAATCGGCAAGTATGACCGAATCGTTCAAGTAATAAAACTTGGTAAGACCAAGTATCGTTCTTCCCAAAGGACTCACGGCCTAGTTTAGTTATGTGGTTTCTTGATTAACTAAGACTTACAAACGAAATATTCGGGGTTTAAAATGCAAGACAGAAAATAAACATGTATGCATGAATTTTGATCAATGGCAAAAATCAAAGGATAAACACTTTCAATGAAATATAGATATGAATATGTTGTTGGGGTTCAATTTCATCTTATCCACTCTCATATATTTTAAGGAATTCAACAATCAAATCATCATTGTTAATGCCACTCTCTAATGTACCTTTCCAGAAGGCTTCTCCCTAATCACGAGTTCATACAATTCCTAGCATTCCTAATGATCAGTTCATAAGTACAGGAGCTTAACGACAACCAATATAAAATTGGGAGAAATTCCCCGGATCTAGACTTCCCCGTACGTGCCCGTATCGACAAAACCAATTATCATGCATCGAATGAGTTAAACAATGCAAGCATTAAGCAAAGAGGAAAAACCCTAACTAATGATGAAAGAAAGCATAAGTCTTAATTAAAAGATGTAAAAACAGATTCCATATATGAGAGTTTCACAAGACTACATTGATTCCCCAACAAACATACAGAGTTTAGTTCACCATATTCATGGTGAACCTAAGTGAACTACAATGAAAGAATGAAAGAATAAACCCTAAAAAGGTGAAGAGGAAGCCTCAGCATCCAAGATCCTCCTTCAAAGGGGTGATAGAGAGAGTGTTTGCCTCGTTCCAGCCAGAGATACCTAACCCTAGGAAACCCTAAAGCTTATGTATCATTCGTAAATTACAAAAAGTCAAGTCCAAGCCCATTAAAGTGCCGCTCAGCGGTAAAATACCGCTCAGCGGTGAGTGCGTGACTTGTTTTCTCCCCTCAGCGGCCATTTTGCCCCTCAGCGGACCTCCCGCAAGCTCCTGAGTGCCGCTCAGCGGTAAACTGCCGCTGAGCGGTGACTTCGGCTTCTCCTTTTGCACTTTTTATTGTCTTTTCTGATTTCATCTCTCTCCTTCTTCACTTCTTTCACCAAATTCACCTTAAAACCTGCACAAAAACACTGAAATCAAGCATAAACCTGTCCAGCTCTCTTATTTCCAAAAATATAAAGAAAAGCATGATTTCAAGCTAGTTTCTAAGTGTAAAGGTTGCTTTTAGTGTCAATTTTAATCATGAAAATAACAGTTTTTCAACTGTTATCAGAGGCACCCAGTAATTTAAGAACATTATTTTGTATTGATATTGGTTGTAATTTTTTGGACATTACTTTTATGTTGAAACTTTTTAGGTTAGCATCTACTGATGGATGCTAGGTGGTTAAGTATCTACTGAAGGATACTAGGTTTATTAACAGGTTTGTTACACCTACTAATGGGTGTTGGTAAGGTAAAATTGCAAATACTGATGGGTGTTGGTGGATTTTGGGTCAGGCTCGTGACGTTAAACAAGCGCTACCTGGGAGGCAACCCGGTTGATTTACTATGTTTTGTTTATTTTGATTCTGCTTTAGTTGCGTGTTTAATGATTGATTCTGCTTTACTATTTTTCTTATTTTTTGTTTTGTTGAACTTATTTGCTTCTGTTTTTAGAATGGGGTTTGATGTACTCAATTTGAACTTTATTTGTTATGATGGTTTGCTTATGACTTATTGCACACAACCAATATCAATATAAATAATGTTCTTAAATTACTAGGGTGCCTCCCAGAAAAGCGTTCTTTTAACGTCACCAGCTTGACCCAGTAAAGCTCACGTTCCATCTTCAATGTTGGTGTCTATCTTTCTATCATCACACCAACTCATCAACTGCTTTCGATCCACCTTTTTTTATTCTTCTTGAATGTGGAGACTCAATTTCTATCACTCTATCTTCCTTATAGTCTTTTACAACCCACAACCTATTTTTGAATCTCACATGTTTACCAGGTTTAGGTTGTGTTTGCCTTGAATCATCATGAACCGTCCTTCCTTTGCTATCTTGATCTTCTTCCCTATCCTGAAACAAGAAACAATTTTTACCTTTGAAGATTCGCTTTGCATCTTGAGGACTAGTCATGAGTACATCTTGATATCTAGCTTTATAACTAGTCTCTGTCTGCTGTTCCTCTTTGAAGACATCAATAACCACATTTTTTTCTCGGTCTTGAAACACCAATATTCCTTCATCTACATCAATGATGACTTTAGCCGTTTTCATAAACGGCCTTCCAACAATAATAGGAACCCTTTCATCCTTCATCTCCATCACCAAGAATTTTAGTTCTCCAACACAAACCATAACATCCTTTGCTATAACATAAGGATTCTTTGAAGAGCCATCCGCCATTAACAAATTCATCTTTATAGGCTTGACTTTAAGATCACCCATTTGTTCAACTAAAGAATAAGTCATTAAATTAACGCTTGATCCTAAATCAAGTAGGGCTTTATTTACCTTTTTCTTTTCTATGATGATAACAATTGAAAAACTGTTATTTTCATGCTTAAAATTGATACTAAAAGCCACCTTTAACACTTAGAAACTAGCTTGGAATCATGCTTTTGTTCATATTTTTGGAAACAAGAGAGTTGGAAAGGTTTATGCTTGATTTCAATGTTTTATGCAGGTTTTAAGGTGAATTTGGTGAAAGAAGTGAAGAAGGATAGAGATGGAATCAAAAGAGAACTCAAAAAGTGCAAAACGAGAAGCCGCAAGTACCGCTCAGCGGCACTTTATCGTTGAGCAGCACTCAGGAACACCCGTTGGCTCCGCTGAGGGGTGAAAATGCAGTTGAGGGGAAAATTGACTACGCGCTGGTACCACTGAGCGGTGGTCTTTTGGGCTTAGGCCCACTTTTCTGTAATATTACGAACAGTATAGAAGCTTTAGGTCTTCCTAGGGTTTGTATCTTTGGCTGAGACGAAACAAACACTCACTTTTCCACCCCTTGGAGGAAGATCTTGGATGCTCAGGCTACCTACTCATCTTTCTAGGGTTCTATCTTTCATTCTTTCATTATTGCTCATCTAGTTTCACCATGAATATGGTGAACTAAACCTTGTATTGTTGTTGGGGAATCAATGTAATCTTGTGAAACTCTCATATATGGAATTTGTGTTTAAACATCTTATTTTAAGATACATGCTTTCTTTCATCATTAGTTAGGGTTTTTCCTCTTTGCTTAAAAATCCATTGTTTAACTCATTCAATGCCATGATTATTGATTTTGTCGATATGGGAACGTACAGGGAAATCTAGATCCGGAGAAAATCTCCCAATAACATATTGCCTAGACATAGGAATATGAGGGTTGGTTGCCGTTAAGCTTCTACGCTTCAGAATTAATTATTAGGAATGCTAGGAATTGTATGAACTCGTAATTAAGGATAGGCCTTCTTGCAAGGTGACTTAGAGAGTGGCATTAACATTGATGAAAAGAATGATGAATTCCCAAAAGTATATGAGAGTGGATAAGATGAAATTGATAACCCCAACAATATACTCATCCATCTAATTCATTAAATTGTTTGTATTCCTCTTTTCCATTGATCAAATTCATGCATACATGTTTAGTTATTGTCTTTTGCATTTAAAACCTATAATCAATTGTTCACAAGTCTTATATAATCAACAAATCATATAGTTAACTAGGCCGTGAGTCCTTTGGGAGAACGATACTTGGTCTTACCGAGTTTTATTACTTGATACGATTCAGTCACACTTGCCGAGGGTTAAACAAGTTTTTGGCGCCGTTTTTCGGTGTTCATAAATTTGTTATCAAGTTTTTGGCGACGTTGCCGGGGACTCGTGGTTTAACTAGTTCATTTGTGTGATTGTTGATTATCTTTGACTTGAATTTTGAATTTTGAATTTTGAATTTGTGTTTTTATTTTCTGTTGTTATTTTTCGATTTTTATTTTATTTTATTTTATCTTATTTTATTTTATTTTATTTTATCTTATTTTATTTTATTTTATTTTCTGTTTTTATTTTTTCTGTTTTCTGTTTTTATTTTTTTGTTTTTATTTATTTATTTTTTTGTTTTTATTTTATCTTCTTATCTCTGATCTTATATCTTCTTCTTTATCTTTTTGTGCTAACCAATTTTTCTAGGGATTTGTTTTCCTATGTATGCAGGAAGCAATCCGAACTAGAAGCAAGAAAATTGCAGAACCTCTTCTTGAAGGCTTAGACGGAGAGTAGACGAAGGAGAAGAATCTGTACATCTAGAGAACTTTTTCCTTCTCCGGAAACTCTGTTACAACCATCACCACAAGGTTCTGACCATAGCACTGAGGAGATGGAGAATAATAATGCCAGAAGAACTCTTGCAGATTACACTAATGTAGCTGAACCTCAGCATTTCAATAGCATAGCAAGACCAAGAGTCAATGCAGCTAATATGGAGGTGAAACCGGCATTAATCCAACTGGTTAAGAATAACCAATTTAATGGGTTGTCTCACGAAAGCCCATATGAGCACCTCACAACTTTTAATGAGATCTGCAACACGGTGAAGATAAATGGGGTGCCGGACGAAGCAATCAGACTTAGCCTGTTTCCATTCTCATTAGGAGGCAACGCTAAGCTTTGGTTGAATTCTTTTCCAGAAGGAAGCTTTACAGAGTGGGAAGCAGTGGTGACAAAGTTCTTAAACAAATACTTTCCACAATCATAGGTAAATAAAGGAAAGCAAGAGATTTGATCTTTCAGGCAAGGCATGGAGGAATCACTAGGTCATGCATGGGACAGATATAAAAGTCTATTAAGAAAAACTCCCACGCATGGTTTTGACGAAGTGGAAGTAGTCTTGATTTCTATGCATGATTTAATGATTTAATTGATGTTTGAATCGATTGAACTGAATGATTTTGATCTGGAACACTGAAAATTGCATGTGGGTGGAGTTAGGACAGGTTAAAAGTGCATTTTTCAAAAATCTGCAGAGTCACCGCTCAGGGGTAAATTGTTGTTGAGCAGCACTCTGACAGATATGTTAATTTTGCTGAGTTGTGTACTGGATTACTGCACTGGTGGCGCTGAGGGGTGATTTTGACCCTCAGCGTTGGTTTAGCTTTGAAATAAGGTGTTTTTTGTGGTTTACTAATGATTAACAACATGTTTTGTCGTTTTGTAATTTGTGTTTGATGTAGGAATGACATCCTCTTCGAGCCAAAGAGTGAAGACCATGGCATCCAAAAGAAAAGAAAAGGAACCACAACAACCCCATTCTAGTAGGTTCCTATCTCGCAAACATGAGAAGCACTTTAAGGTGGTCCAAGATAGGAGACTCCTTATGGAGAGGAAGGTTGGAATGATACCTAACTTTGCTCCTCAATTTGGAGAGCAATTGTTGGGAAATGATTGGGGGAAGCTAGACACATACCCTACACCTGCCAATATAGCTGTGGTGAAAGAATTCTACACCAATGCAAGGAAGATTGGTGATTATCCAGCTGAGAATTACCTAGGCTATGTAAGAGGCCATGCTATTAGGTATGATCCTGATTCCATCAACAACTTCTTGGGTACTGTGTGGGCTGGTGAGCAGTGCCAGTTTTCTCTATGTATGGAAGAAGGTACTGATTTTGATGATGTGGAGAGAGTTTTATGTGTACCTGGAGGACATTTTCAGAGGAATAGAAGTAGCTCTGTGGTAAACATTAGGAGAACTGATTTGACTCCTCTTGCAAAGTATTGGATGGCATTTTCTCATGCCAACATTCAGCCATGTTCTCATGTGTCAGACATCACTCTTAGCAGGGCACTCCTCCTTTACTGTGCAATCAGGAACTTGAATGTCAATATTGGACAAGTAATAGCTGATGAGATAAGGGTGTGTGCTAACACAACAAAGAGAAAAGCACCCTTAGGACATCCTTCTTTGACTACACACCTCTGCAAGATAGCTGATGTGGATACTTCTGCTCCATGATGAGAGGGTCGCACCTCCCACAAAAATTGCTTGCATAAAAGAATGCAGTATAATACTAGGAAGTGACTCGTAGGTCGTCTCTCAAGGACCAATTTGCGGTTCAGTCTCAGATCGAACACGTAATAGGGGGGGGTTGTTAAAGTTTTGTGAAAGCAAGTGAACTTAAATTAAATTGAAAACTAAACGCAACCGAACATAATTGAAGGCATTTAAAGTAAATGGAAACAGTGAACTAAACGATCCTAAAGCAAGGTGTGTGAACTAATTTAAATACTCTCGAAAAATCTAAAAACTTATCTCACACTATTGAAATCAAGACATCAGCAGAATCACACTTCAGCGAGAATAAAATAGTTGGAATGAAACATCAATTCAAAACACAATTAATGAACACATGCAACTACACTAATTTTTTTTAAATGCAAAAAGGCTTTAACCACTTATGACGGAGTAGACACTTCAGCAAAGTCACTTAACCTATTAAAAATGAAACTATTGAGATAACAATGTAAATTTCTAATTGAAGATATTCACCAACACATATCATTCACGGAAGCAACACGTGTGCACATTCCAATTAAACATAAAATTTCATCACCAACCCAAATGGGCATAATCCACCGAGTGCACCAGCTCCTTGCTTCACCTTTTCTCCCTCATTAAAACAGCATCCTATTCTCTAATTTCAGCTTTGTAGGTGGCGGCATACGGCTACTTCTTCTAAAGGAGATGAAATAAAAAAATTGCCAACACCACCCAAAGTCCATCCGGACGTGACAATGCTCTCACTTTTACAAGTTGTCCTCGCTGGAATCCAGCTTCAATAAAAAGTGCGTAACCAAATTGAAAACAGCACATTAAAAAAAAATTAAAACTTCCCTTTTTCTTTTTCATCACCGTGCACATCATTCCAGCCCAGCCAGCCGTGACACCTCATTCTTTCCCTCTCGGTGCCCATCTAATCACTTCTTCATTCTCTGGAAAAAGACAGTTATCTTTTTTTCCAGCAGCCGTGATGTGGATGCTCCAAGAATTTCATCACCGAGTGTGCACTTCTGCAGCCGTGACCCCACACTCTCCAACGTGCTGCTGCTCTCCAAAATGAAATGTGCTACATTGCAGCCGTGACACCTCCAGCTTTCTTCTTCCCACTCATCCAAGATCCAACAGTGTAAACATGGTTCACCGCCAAACTAAGAAAGAAAAATTCCCGTGAGCTGCTTCTATGCTTCCAGCTCACCGTGTGCGTACAGCTGCTGGACGAACGTGAGGACCCAAACTTCTTTTCAAAATGAAATACAACCTAATTTATAGAGTATGAAGATGGAATTTTAATTCAAGCATGCAAAAGAAAAACGAGACCGGACACCATCCAAGATTGAAAGCAAAATAAATTCACGCTGGAATCAAAATCACCGTTGGAAGCAACATGCCATTCCTACAAAAAAATGTTCAAAAGCCGAGAGAAGAAAAACTAGTAAACAGTGGCCAAAAAAAATGTAAGTGGCGGCTGCACAAGGGCCATGTGTCCCTTTTTAATAAGGGTAGGGTCCACACAAAAAACCCTAGGGTGCCAAGTCACTAACTTCTAATTTTTGGGTCTAATCTAATTTACCAAAAATTGACCCAAAATATAAGAGTTGATACAGAAATTCTAAACTACTGAATTACAATTTAATTAATTCTAAAATGTCTGTGTGGAGAGTCTTGAATTTATTTGGCATTCTTCCTGATGTCCCAAAATGTATTTCCGAAATTTTCCTGCACTTCAAAAATGCACTTAATCAGCTCAAAAAACCCAAATTAGCACAATTACAAATTTCCGACCAAATTAAGCAGAATTCGGAAAACGGGGAAATAACAAACAATTAAACACAATTCCCTGGTTTATTTAAGTGCAATAAACTAAATATAATTCAAGAAATAACGACTCATCAAAATAGACCACACTTAGTCTTTTGCACTCCTGGGCAAAACCAAAACGAAAACCAGGGAACTACTCAAACATCAGGAAGCTGACACAGACTCGACAGACAGACAACAAAGACTCCAAAACAGAAACACAGTTGCACAATTCTCACAAAATCTGGACGGTAAAAGGTATAGGCAAAATCCCACACAGAGTCAATGAAAGCAACTACTCAAAGAATCATCCAAACAGTTCAGTACAAGGGAAACAGTCAATCAGTTCAAGAGATGAATCAAAAGCAACAGAGCCTCACAGATGCACACAATCGGTGTTTCTCTCAAGTGTTTAAGGTAAATCAATGTCACTCAATGCACTCAAGAAAGCAAACAACAACAGGCTTGGCAAGCCTCTAATATCAACACTCAGAAACATATGCATGTTCAAATCAAAAGGTCTTTTCATGGTTGTAATGGGGCCAAGGACAAGGCAGGATATATCTGGATAAGAAGCTACAAACCATAAGGAACAGAGGAGCAATGGGGAACAAGTGTAAACACATTCAAACACACCCACAACCTCTAATTCCTTCCTCTTCTTGACTCCATTATTCACAATTATTCACAAATTTTTTTTATTTTTTTTTTTCACTATTTTTCTGCTCTCTTTGTTTTTCCATCCAGTCTCTTTTCTTTTCTCTCTTTTCAAAACAAACTGTAAAAGACAAGATACACATATATTTACCAAAACAAAACAAGAAGAGGAACCAACTAGCCAATTCATCAGCCCCAAGAAGACCACACTTGTTCCCAAAACACTTCCAAAGCTCCAAAATTCCCTAAGGTTAAGTTAAACATGGTTTTTCACTTAGGGCTAGTGTATGAACTTCAAAACAAAGAAATAGGGAAAGTACAGGCTCAAAAGGGGTTATCAAAGGATCACAATAAGGTAGGCTTATTTGGCTAGAGTGGCTCAAGAACAAAACTGCCTTTATCACTTCCAAACATGCATATCAATCAAGAATTATCAACAAGAGTCAAGCCAAGGCATATGCGCAAGCAATCAAGAGATATATCACACACAAGAAAGAACATAAAGTGGCTCAAAACTCACACAGGGTAATTCTGTCACAATCAATTCAACCTCTCAAACATCATAATCATCTTCCCAAGCAAAGAAAAGCAAGGATTTCAAGCCAAGTATCAGTGAAGTGAAGGTCAAGTCTACAACCTAAACAAAGTCCAGAAATCAAGAGAAACATGTAAAACTGTACACCAGACAAAACAAAAACTACCTAGAAAAGAAAAAATTTAACACAGAAAAGAAAAATTAACAAAGAAAAATCAGAATCTCCCCCAATAGACCACACTTAAACTACACAGTGTCCTCAATGTGTCATAAGCATAAGATCAAAAATCAAAACAGTCAACAGATCATGGACAAGTGCAATAAAAGTAGGGAAAGGGGGAGAAGAGAGAAAGAAAACTCCCCTGATCATGGTGGCAGTTGCCAATTTTGGACTTTCAGGGAGATGTCTTCCACCACCGGATCCAGCAAGGAGGTTTTGAGGACGAACTGCTTCATCCTCCAAATCTAATCTAGTAGTGAAACGTTTTCCACAGCTGGATCTATGCAGTGATTGTTGATGAGCAGGTTCAACAGGTGCCTGCTGATCTTCAAACTATTGTGTATGTAAGCACCCTTGTCTTCCACTGGGGGTGCATGTTGGTCAAATTCATATGTACCTCCTGCAGCATGGTTAGTACATTGTGGTTGCAAAGAATTGACACACAAGGGTATAACACCCAATCCCAGTGTAACAGGCTGAACAACAGATAAACTCTTAGAACATGAATCAATTTCAAATTCAGAAACAATATCAACCACAGATTCAGATTCATGTTCAGTGCATGGAGAATAAACATATGAATTTGATATCAAAAATTGATTGTCATCATGCAGAGAGGAAGAATTAAAAACAGACTCATCAACAATACAATCACCAACATACCTATCAACAGCATAATCATCGACAGCATAGTCAAAATTAGGTATGTTTTCCTCCACTTCCCTAAAGATTGGAAAAGTGGTGGAAGATGAAAATTGTCTACCTGATTCAAAATTACTGCTTATACCTGTCTGGTCCTCAAGATCTTCAGCAGTCTCCTCAGGTGCAAGAGTGGGGCCATAGGGCGATGGGAAAGTAGGTGGCGCAACAATAAGCTCATGACTCTTCTCCCCATCTTCTATGTTGATGCCACTATCATCATCAGGAATTAGAACAGTCTGAAATGGTGATTCCTATAAATCTTGAGACTGTTCCTGATTGAGTTGAGTGGTCATCTGCCCTATCTGATTGCTCAAACATTGAAGGTTTGCTCTGTTCTCTTGCTGAAACTAAAGGTTCTGCATGGTCATCTGCTCCAACAACTCCTGCAATGTAAGCTCAGAAGTAGAAGGTTGAGGAGCTATCTGAGCAGACTCATAAAGTTGCAGCTGTTGTTGTTGCTGGACTGGCGGAGGCATACAAGCATTCTGAGATGCTGCTTCCTGATATTGCTGTGGAGCATCAAACCATCCCAAACTAGGGTCATTCCATCCAGGATCGTTGCTGTAACCATACTGAGCGGGGAAGAATTCATCCAAGAACATATGCTTAAGATCTTCCCAAGAAGTGATAGATCCTGGAGGAAGACAATACAGCCAATCCCTTGCTGCTTCTTGTAACGAATGTGGGAATGCCCTTAAGAACATGTGATCAACCGGTACATGTGGAGGCTTCATTGAAGAGCAAATGCTGTGGAATTCCTCCAAATGTCTGTGTGGGCATTCACCTACAAACCCATGAAACTTGGGCAGCAAATGTATCAGTCCAGTCTTGAGAATGCAATGAACATCATCCTCAGTAGGTGGAACCGGTTCCCAAAGAGAACTCTCAGAAGTCGGAGGATGAGCCATATTGCTCTCAACATATAAATCAGCAGAATATGAATCACAATCAAAGTAACATGCAGAAGGAGAATCATAATCAGAGGCACTGGCAGAATAAGCAGTATTCACAAAATCAAAATAGGTAGACATGGTGAAAGAAGGGCGAAGGTGGAAAGGAAATGCTAAAAATTACGAAACAAACAAAACTCAACACAATCAAACATGCGACATGCACACACAATAACACACAAAAAAAAAACATCACACTCACAAAACATCACATCACAACACAAGACAAAACACAACACATACTAACACAACAAAAGACCTAAGACTGAACCATTGTTCCCCGGCAGCGGCGCCATTTTGATGAGAGGGTCGCACCTCCCACAAAAATTGATTGCATAAAAGAATGCAGTATAGTACTAGGAAGTGACTCCTAGGTCGTCTCTCAAGGACCAATTTGCGGTTCAGTCTCAGATCGAACACGTAGTGGGGGGGGGGGGTTGTGAAAGTTTTGTGAAAGCAAGTGAACTTAAATTAAATTGAAAACTAAACGCAACCGAACATAATTGAAGGCATTTAAAGTAAATGGAAACAGTGAACTGAACGATCATAAAGCAAGGTGTGTGAACTAATTTAAATACTCTCGAAAAATCTAAAAACTTATCTCACACTATTGAAATCAAGACATCAGCAGAATCACACTTCAGCGAGAATAAAATAGTTGGAATGAAACATCAATTCAAAACACAATTAATGAACACATGCAACTACACTAATTTTTTTTAAATGCAAAAAGGCTTTAACCACTTATGACGGAGTAGACACTTCAGCAAAGTCACTTAACCTATTAAAAATGAAACTATTGAGATAACAATGTAAATTTCTAATTGAAGATATTCACCAACACATATCATTCACGGAAGCAACACGTGTGCACATTCCAATTAAACATAAAATTTCATCACCAACCCAAATGGGCATAATCCACCGAGTGCACCAGCTCCTTGCTTCACCTTTTCTCCCTCATTAAAACAACATCCTATTCTCTAATTTCAGCTTTGTAGGTGGCGGCATACGGCTACTTCTTCTAAAGGAGATGAAATAAAAAAATTGCCAACACCACCCAAAGTCCATCCGGACGTGACAATGCTCTCACTTTTACAAGTTGTCCTCGCTGGAATCCAGCTTCAATAAAAAGTGCGTAACCAAATTGAAAACAGCACATTAAAAAAAAATTAAAACTTCCCTTTTTCTTTTTCATCACCGTGCACATCATTCCAGCCCAGCCAGCCGTGACACCTCATTCTTTCCCTCTCGGTGCCCATCTAATCACTTCTTCATTCTCTGGAAAAAGACAGTTATCTTTTTTTCCAGCAGCCGTGATGTGGATGCTCCAAGAATTTCATCACCGAGTGTGCACTTCTGCAGCCGTGACCCCACACTCTCCAACGTGCTGCTGCTCTCCAAAATGAAATGTGCTACATTGCAGCCGTGACACCTCCAGCTTTCTTCTTCCCACTCATCCAAGATCCAACAGTGTAAACATGGTTCACCGCCAAACTAAGAAAGAAAAATTCCCGTGAGCTGCTTCTATGCTTCCAGCTCACCGTGTGCGTACAGCTGCTGGACGAACGTGAGGACCCAAACTTCTTTTCAAAATGAAATACAACCTAATTTATAGAGTATGAAGATGGAATTTTAATTCAAGCATGCAAAAGAAAAACGAGACCGGACACCATC
The DNA here is from genome assembly GCF_029865625.1 of Vigna umbellata. NCBI lineage: Eukaryota > Viridiplantae > Streptophyta > Magnoliopsida > Fabales > Fabaceae > Vigna > Vigna umbellata. The sequence goes on from NC_142166.1 coordinate 17,837,811, forward strand.
CAAGATTGAAAGCAAAATAAATTCACGCTGGAATCAAAATCACCGTTGGAAGCAACATGCCATTCCTACAAAAAAACGTTCAAAAGCCGAGAGAAGAAAAACTAGTAAACAGTGGCCAAAAAAAATGTAAGTAGCGGCTGCACAAGGGCCATGTGTCCCTTTTTAATAAGGGTAGGGTCCACACAAAAAACCCTAGGGTGCCAAGTCACTAACTTCTAATTTTTGGGTCTAATCTAATTTACGAAAAATTGACCCAAAATATAAGAGTTGATACAGAAATTCTAAACTACTGAATTACAATTTAATTAATTCTAAAATGTCTGTGTGGAGAGTCTTGAATTTATTCGGCATTCTTCCTGATGTCCCAAAATGTATTTCCGAAATTTTCCTGCACTTCAAAAATGCACTTAATCAGCTCAGAAAACCCAAATTAGCACAATTACAAATTTCCGACCAAATTAAGCAAAATTCGGAAAACGGGGAAATAACAAACAATTAAACACAATTCCCTGGTTTATTCAAGTGCAATAAACTAAATATAATTCAAGAAATAACGACTCACCACCGAATATCACCCTGCATACACAAGGAAACAAAACCCTAGAAAAATTTTGTTAGCACAAAAAGATAGAAAAGAGAAGAAATAATCAAAAGATATAATTGAAAAGATAAGAAGATAGAAAATAAAAACAGAAAATAAAATAATAACAACAAAAATAAAAAAATAAAAACAGAAAACAAAAAATAAAAACAGAAAAACAAAATTCACAACAAGTCAAAAATAATAAAAAATCACACAAATAGACTAGTTAAATCACGAGTCCCTAGCAACGGTGCCAAAAACTTGATGAACAAATCTTCGATCCCCGAAAACGGAGTCAAAAAATTGTTAACTCTCGGCAAGCGTAACCGAATCGTATCAAGTAATAAACCTGGTAACACCAAGTATCGTTCTCCCAAAGGACTCACAGCCTAGAAAGTTGGGTGATTTTGTTGATTAATTAAGACTTGTGAACAAATTGTTGTAAGTTTCAAATGCAAAAGACTGAAAAGTAAATATGTATGCATGTGATGATCAATGGGCAAGAAGAAACAAAACACGTGAATTGAAATATATGGATGAATATGTTGTTGGGGTTTATCAATTTCATCCTATCCACTCTCTTGTATTTAGGAATTCATCATTTTTTTCATTCATGTTAATGCCACTTTCTAAATTACTTTAAACCTGATGTCTCGACGAAGAAAGCCTAATCATATTCATTATTTTACAATGTCTTGTCTCCCTAGAAATTATTCATGCATTAGAGTGAACAAAAGCTTAAAGGCAACCAACTATCATACTCCTATGTCTAGGTTGGTAATATACTTTTGGGAGAGATTCCCCAGATCTAGATTTCCCCGTATGTGTCCATATCGACAAAACCAATAATCATGACATCGAATGAGTTAAACAATGCATGCTTTGAGCAAACAGGAAAAACCCTAACTATTAATGAAAGAAAGCATGTATCATAAAAATGATCTTGAAGAACAAATTGAGTCAATAATACCCCGTATGTTTAATTTGCATTCAGATTCCCTTGCATTTAACGGAAAGGGTATTATTGACTCAATTTTGTTAAATTAGGGACCTAATTGATCACTTTTAAAATTGGAGGACCCAAGTGAAACGAACCCGCAAATATAAGGACCTCCGAACCTATTAAACCTCACAACAATTAAACACTAAAAGACAACTATTCGGACTCTAATGTGAAAAGGCTTAGAGTTTAATCCCTTTTAGCCTAAATCACCTCTAAACGTGAACACAAATTAAAGTTCAAACAATCAAGAAAAGTTGCCAAGAATTGAAAGAGCACCAAGGACTCTTCCAAATACTTGGACTTTTTAAAAGGCCTTTTACAAAAAAATTGAAACTAAAAGAAAGCTAGCCTATCAGCCTATTACACATCAAAAATGAAGAAAACAATTACAAAAGATTCAAATAGCTGCACGGTCTGGTCCAAACAGTTCATTGCTGCATGTTTTTCTTCAAAGCCTTTATACGCACTTAGACTTATTGCTTCTGGATAACTTTGGGGTCTCCTAGCTCTTGGGTTCACTCTACTATCACAAATGTACAAAGCTGGATCAGAGAACTGATAACTAAATATATTGGAAGAGGGAATTTACAATTAAATGAGTATTCCCTTTTCTTGGGCTTGTACACTTGATGCAGAGAAAGGTTCCTATTGACTCTCCAGTACTATGTGTTGCACAGAGAAAACCTGCACAGATATTCAGACCAACATCAACAATTCACACAGTACAAGTAATTACAAACCATGACAAGAACAGTTCAAGCAAAGCATAAGCCATTTAAGGTAAAAGAAAATCCCTTCAGTTCAAAACTTCCACAGGAAGTGCTTAGGTTGTTGTTTTCTCAATAAACATCTGCTCAAACTAAACTCTCAAACATCATTCCTATTTGCTCTCAAACGGTTCCAAATATTCTGCATAGTTAATTTTCAACCAAAATCAGCAGGATATTCATTCAATATTATCACTTACATCACTTACAAGCTAAAACAGAATATCAATTCATAACAAAGGGTAAATTAGGCAACTTCCCTGTTTGAATGGTTGTTTCTAGCCTGTTCCAAGCTCCACACTGAGGTTTTTTTTCTGCTATTGTTTCTTCAGTAATATTCTGCTCAACTAATGATTCATTCACATCAGCTCTACACACATAAATCTAAACAAAATCCAGCAAGTGCAAATGGACAGTGAATTAACTTCAGATTGGATATAATTCAATGCAGAATTTAACCATCTAATTAATTCAATCACCAAGTTAAAACTAGAAATTTAGGTGCTTTAATCACTTCCTAAAACTGGAGGATGCATTGGCAATTAAAAACAAATTGATGCCCAACTGATTATGGTAAGAACAGCATTTTCAGAAAAATTAGTGAATTACACTGGACAGAAACAATGGACCAACTAGTCAAGAACAATGTCCTAAACTAATTCAGAAATTAGTGGACCATGCTAATCAAATAAATGGACAAAGAGTAATGTGAGGCAAATCAGGAATTGGCAGTTTTAAAGCAGTATTGTTGCACTTCCAGAAATGCTCATAAAACAATCAGCACATTATTTGCAAATCCTATGCATTTACCAAGTTCCCATAGGTCTTATCAAATCAAAATCAGCATTCAACATGTCCAATTAAACCATGAAATCAACAATTCATTTGCAAAACAGTGAGTATATCAGTGAATTCAGCAGGCAATGTTTGAAACTAAAATGAGTGCAATGACAGTGTAACATTCACAAGCACAAATAGCATCACCAGGCAATCAGTAATCAACTGAAAACAACAGTGATTGCATTTGAAACAAATCACAGCTGATCCAATCTAATTACTCCAATTTCTTTTCCTGCACAATGAACACAGTCAACAAATGGTTAATTGAAACTGAACTCTCATGCAAATGCCAAGGAATTTTAGGCTAAATTAGCCTTACAAAGCTCACAGCACCGAGGTTTCTCTTTAAAATTTAAAACACTCAAATGAAAAGTTTAAAAGAGAAATTTTCAGTCTAGGCCAGAGAATCCTGTGGATCACCACCACCTAATATGCTACCATTCACACTTACCTTCTTTCAAATCCCAAAAACCAGAATGGAATCAGATTTCTCAATCAGGAAAATGGCTAAGATAAAGAAGGTAATGGAATGACAAAAACAGTAGAGCAACTAACTTGAGATCAGATTAATAAAGCAAATAAAAGATCCAATTATGATTCAGCAGAACATGATTAACATGTGAGAGACAAAACTAGATAACCAACAAATGACAAGCAAGAAACAAAGCTTTTGATCAAAGTGAGCACTCAAATGGAACTTAATGAATAGAGCTAGAACAGATTTTTAAAGCAAGAAAATCAAAACCCACAGCAAGTTGAAACTGAATTCACATGCAGCGTCCAGAACTGAATTTTCAAAACTGTTAAATGGAATGCCACAAAGAAACCAGTGTATATGTTTAAATCTGAAATCTGTTTTGAAATTGGTTTCAACTGGATTGTACAGGTCTGAAAAGCTTTTTACATTGAATATATCATATTCATCTTTCTGTATATTTTTTTTATCACAGATCCTTGCTATTGCTACAATCCAGTCCTCTTGAAATGATCTAATTCACAAGAAAATTCAGCACTGCAGTTCCAACTTGTACAAAAAAATTTGAACTTAAAATTTGGGGTTTCAAAGGTGAAATTGCACAAAGGCTGATATAACTCGAATTAAGCTATTGCATCATGTTTGAAATATCAAAACAACTTGTTTTGCTCTGAAGTTGGATGCAGAAAGTAGTAATTCGAAAATTGAACTTGCAATAGCCAATTATGCAATCAAACAGCTCAACTACACCACCAGTTTTAAGTTTTATGGAGTCAATTGACAAATTATTGATGAAAATGACTTTAAAACAACAATTTGAAGCTTAAACACGACACAAGGAAGTTAATGCAAGATTTCCAGCATGATCTATATGCCAGAACAGATTTTAAAACAAAAAAAAAACTAGACTCAAACAAGACAATGCAGATCAGTCAACTGCAACTTTGATACTATTGGAGTGTTCACAAGATGCCACCAAGCTATTTGCTTCAGCAATTCATGGCTTAAGTGGTGTGCACCTGATACTAACTCATTCAAGCATTTTATCACCAAAATAATATGTATTGGCCATGACAATAAACGCAAATCAAAATACACATCAACAGTACGTTAAATCTGAGATTACGGTCAGTTTTGCATGCACCCGAGCTCACAATGAAGGTATCATAGCTCATATCGTGTATAGCCATTGATCATATATTCCAGAATCTCAGAAAAAACTCAACACAGCTTTGAACACAAAATTTATGACATTTTAAGCAATTAAACATGACTGTAAACATGACAGAATATGATTCATCAATGAAAATGACTCAACAAAAATTTGGACCGATTAAGATGATGAAAGACACAACCAAAACAAGGTTAGCATACAAGAAATGACTCAAGCAGAAACCTAATGAACAGATCAAGACCAAAAACACATGAATCAACACAAGACAGAAAAGGAATCATAATGAACAACACGAATATTGAAGAGATTCAACACGAATGAATAAGATCAAGACAGAATCGAAACAACTCGTGAATTTCATACAACGCAAGAAACTTAAACTCAGATCAGAGACGCGAATCAATGGAGAGATACTTAGCTTTCGAAGCGTGGAGACCCTGAGCTCTGATTACCACTTGATAGGCGACGACTTGAGCTGAATCGGAAGACGACGTGAAATCTGGATTCGGTCGAGATGAAAATCCGAGAAGCAGCGGAAGAACCCAATTTACTCGAGAACCCTAGGATTTGGAGTCAAAGATGAACAGCCATGAACATACCATAGATTCGAGGTTTGTTCGGTTGAAAACTTAGGGTTTGAAGCGGAAGCAGATTTGAAGGGTGGAGACGAAGATCTGACCGATGGAAATGAAGGAAATCTGAGAAATAACCTAGAGACGAAAGAAAACCTAGGCTCCTGATGATGTTCGGTGAAGGTTCAGCGATGATGAGGATGAGGTTTGTGGTTGAAGAGCTTCCGAGAGAGAAAACTTAGGTGCGGACGCGAACTGAGGATATGGAAGCTATGCTGATGGAATCTCGTGATGAAAAAGGTACGCGTGGCAGTAGACCGGATGCAAGCCACGAGGAAGCTAGCAATTAGTGAGAGTGGCGTGAGATGGATGGTATGGAGGAGAGAGAATCTGATAATGGAAAATGAGAGAATGATAACGTGAGATGGAAGGTGGCTAGAGGAGATCCTTTGGGATTCTCTAGCTTTGACTTTCAAGGGAATTAATTTCTGGAGTTCTCTCTACAGAAAGTTTAATTCATTATTCTCAAAAGTATCTTACAAGAGGTGGTGGCATGTCTATATATAGGACTAAAAGTTCCTCCTATCCAGCACATGCCTAACACCTTTTACACATGCTTTTAATAAAAGTAAAAGAAATACTACACTAAACTAATTAGCCTTGGTCCCCGCGTATCAGGGGTTGTGATAACAGTTGAAAAACTTTTATTTTTATACTTAAAATTGACTTCAATTACAACCTTTATGACTTAGAAATTAGCTTGAACTCATGATTTTGTTGAATTGTTGGAAATAACAGAGGTGGACAGGTTTTATGCTTGATTTCCTTGTTTTTTTAGGTTTAGAGATGAATTTGATGAAAGAAGTGAAGTAAGAAAGAGATAGAGACATAAAAGGACACAAAAAGTGAAAAACAAGAGAATCAACAAGTACCGCTCAACGCCAATTACCGCTGAGGGGAAGAATTGACAAGCGCTACTACCGCTGAGCGACACTTTTCTGGGCTTGGGCCTACTTTTCTGTATTTTTTAGAATAGTATATAAGCTTTAGGACGTCCTAGGGTTTGTATCTTTGGCTGGAACAAAGCAGAAACACACTTTTCACCCCTTGGGGGTAGAATTGGAGATGGTGACAGCTCTCGTCTTCTCTTTCTCAAGTTTTTCTATCTCTTCCATTCTTTCATTCCATTGTTCATCTAGTTCTTCCATGACGATGGAGAACGAAACTTATTTTGTTGTTGGGGGATTAATGTAAATCCTTAGAAACTCTGTTGTATTGAATTTGTTCTTCAAGATCATTTTTATGATACATGCTTTCTTTCATTAATAGTTAGGGTTTTTCCTCTTTGCTCAAAGCATGCATTGTTTAACTCATTCGATGTCATGATTATTGGTTTTGTCGATATGGACACATATGGGGAAATCTAGATCTGGGGAGTCTCTCACATCAGTATATTACAAACCTAGACATAGGAGTATGATAGTTGGTTGCCTTTAAGCTTCTGCTCACTATAATGCATGATTAATTGCTAGGGAGACAACACATTGTAAACTAGTGATTATGATTAGGATTTCTTCGCCGAGACATCGGGTTTAAAGTAATTTAGAAAGTGGCATTAACATGAATGAAAAAAATGATGAATTCCTAAATACAAGAGAGTGGATAGGATGAAATTGATAAACACCAACAACATATTCATCCATATATTTCAATTCACGTATTTTTTTTCTTCTTGCCCATTGATCATCACATGCATACATATTTACTTTTCAGTATTTTGCATTGGAAACTTACAACAATTTGTTCACAAGTCTTAATTCATCAATAAATCACATAGCTGTCTAGGTCGTGAGTCCTTTGGGACAACGATACTTGGTCTTACCAGGTTTATTACTTGATACGATTCGGTTACACTTGCCGAGGGTTAACAAGTTTTTGACTCCGTTTTCGGGATTGAAGATTTGTTCATCATCTTACCATTTTATATTACTTGTGCGATTCGGTACACTTGTCGATCCATCAATAGACCCATACGGGGAATGTGTTGAAAGAAAGAGTTTTTGAATGTGTTGAACCATTGTATTGATTGGTGGAAGACTGAGTTACATCTTGTTTGCTTGAGGACAAGCAAAGTTCTAAGTTTGGAGTTGTGATAACGGTTGAAAAACCGTTATTTTTATATTTAATTTTGACCTTAAAAACACCCTCTATGACTTAGAAACTAGCTTGAAATAATGCTTTTTCTTAGTGGAAATAAGAGAGTTGGATGGGTTTATGCTTGTTTTTCCTTGTTTTGACAGGAATTAAGATGAATTGGATGAAGAAGTTGAAGTAGTAAGGAGTTGGACTCAAGAAAGGAAGGAAAATTGCACAAAAGAAGAATCGCAATCACCGCTCAGCGCCATTTTCACCGTTGGGCGCAAAGCTTGTTGTTGAGTTCTCTGTTTAACTCTTAAGCGCCATCGCTGAGGGCTAATCCAAATATCACAGTCATCGCTAGGCGACATTTCTACCGTTGAGTGTCAGAGTCTGCTGTTAAGTGCACTGTTTCACTATGAGTGTCGCACTTACCGCTGAGCGTTATCTATTTGGGCTTGGGCCAGTTTTCTGTTATTTTTATAAACTATATAAGAGTTTAGTCGACCTAGGGTTGATATCTTTGGACAGAAAGAGGCGAAAATACACTTCTTTCACCCCTTGGAGGCGGATTTTGGATGCGGAAGCTCCGATCTTCAACTTTTAGGCTTCTATCTGTCATTCTTTTCATTCTTTTCATCTAGTTTCACCATGTCTATGGTGAACTAAACCTCCATTATTGTTGGGTAAAGGATGTAATCCTTTGAAACTCTCATGTATTGAATTGATTCTTGATTATATATGCTTTACTTCATTAATTGTTAGGGTTTTTCCTCTATACTCTGTGCATGCTTTGTTTAACTCATTCGATTGCATGATCATCTCTGTTATCAATATGGACAAATATAGGTAAATCTAGAACTGGGGAAATTCTCCCGAAAGCAATATTACCTAGACATAGGAATAGGAGAATTGGTTTCCTTTAAGCTTCTGTGCGAATGTAATGCATTATTAATTGCTAGGGAGAGAAGACATTGTGAACTAGTAATTAGGATTAGGCTTTCTTCACCGAGACATCGGGTTTATGGTAAATTAGAAAGTTGCATTAACATTAATGAAGAAAGATGAATTCATAAATACATGAGAGTGGATAGGATAAGTCAGAAACCCCAACAACATAATCATTCCATATTTTACATCAATCACCTTTGCATCTTTCAATCCTATTGATCAACACTTGCATTCATGTTTATTTTCCGCAATATAAACACAATGATTTCGTTTACAAGTCTTATTTAATCAAGAAATGACATAACTGTTTAGGCCGTGAGTCTCTAGGGAAATGATACTTGGTCTTACAATTTATTATTACCTGATACGATTCGGTACACTTGCTGAAGTGTTAACAAGTTTTTGGCGCCGTTGCCGGGGACTCGTGGTTTAACTATTCTATTCATGTGATTATTGATTATTTTTGACTTGATTTTTATTTTATTTTTGTTTTGTTTTGTTTTTTAAAAGTGCCTTTTAGGGTTTGTTTTCTTGTGTATGCAGGGTATAATTCGAACTAGAAGTTAGAAAACAACTGAACCTCTTATTGAGGATTGGACTGGAGTAGAAGGAGAAGGAGAATTCGAACATCTAGAGAATTATTTCCTTCTCTAGAGACACTTTTACAACCCTCACCACAAAGATCTTACCAGAGCACAGAAGAGATGGCTGGAAAAAATAATGGTAGATGCACTCTAGCGGATTACACCATTTTTGTTGGCCCTCATTGATAACGGTTGAAAAACCGTTATTTTTATACTTAATTTTGACATTAAAAACAACCTTTATGACTTAGAAACTAGCTTGAAATCATACTTTTTCTTAAGTTTTGGAAATAGGAGAGTTGGATGGGTTTTATGCTTGGTTTTCCTTGTTTTCGCAGGAATTAAGATGAATTAGATGAAATAAGTTGAAGTAGTAAGGAGCTGGATTGAGGAAAGGAAGTAAAAGTGTAAAAAAGAACAACTGAATTCACCGCTCAGCGCAACTTTCACCACTGAGCGGTGTTCTGAAGCACCGCAGTCACCGTTGAGGGCCAAAACTGCAGCTGAGCGTCATTCCGAAGAATCACACTTACCGCTGAGCGCCATTTAATTGGGCTTGTGCCTATTTTTTGTAATTTTTAATAAACTATATAGGGGTTTAGTCGACCTAGGGTTGGGATCTTTGGATAGAAAGAGGCGAAATCACACTTTCTTCACCCTTTGGAGGAGGACTTTGGATGCGGATGCTCCTTTCTTCAAATTCTAGGGTTATATCTTTCATTCCTTCATTGTTTTTCAACTAGTTTCACCATGTCTTTGGTGAACTAAACCTCCATTGTTGTTCTTTAATCTATATGCTTTCTTTCATTAATTGTTAGGGTTTTTCTTCTATACTCTATGCATACTTTGTTTAAGTCATTCAATTGCATGATCATTTGTATGGACACATATAAGTAAATCTATAACTTAATAAATTCTCCCAAGAGCAATATTGCCTATACATAGTGATGGACGAACGCCCGAGAAGATGACGATAGAAGCTTTGAGAGCTCGATTCGGACTCCTCGAAGCTTCTCCGACGAAGAAGGATGCAGCGGAATGTTGAGGAACTCGAAATCGAAGAATGACTCGAATGAAATCTAAGGAAACCGGGAGTAAACACAACGAAACCCTAGAATCTAGGGTTTAATCGGTGCAAGTTGAAGGTATGGAGGATGAAGATGGTTTGTTCGGTGAGAAACACTATGAGGACGAAGAACTCTATCTTGACTGATTTAATCGGTGGAACAAGGAAATGAACGGAGGAAAAGAGGGATAATCGGTGGAAAGTGACTTACAATCGGTGAAAATGGAGGAGAAAGGCAGATCTGTGGTTGGAGGATGGTTAGAGCCAAGGAAGAGAGCTCTCGAGAACGAGTGAGATGCCTCTCTTGCTCGAGAGAGAATGATCAGCAGTTGTGTAAAATGAGGATGCGGATTGGGAGAATGCGTGGATGCGAAGTGCTGATGAAAGGAATGAAGACGTGGCTGGCGCGAGAAGCTGATGTAACGAGGAGCTGACGCGTGCACGAGATGTGGCGGTGAGAAGTCAGCGTGGAGGATGAAAGAGAGAAAGCACCGTGGAATTTTGGAGAAATGGAAGAATGAGAGTGTGCTTGGAAGGTGGCTAGAGGGAGTCTTTGGACTCTCTAGCCTATCACTTTCAAGAGAGAATAATTTCTGATTTCAGAAAATTCAATTCTCATTAATCTCAAAAGTCCCCATTACAATAGAGAAGCTGGGTATTTATAGTAACCCATGCTCCTTACAAGCTAACCTATGAAAGGTAAAAATATAAAGAAGGACTACGTCGGGAAGGATTACATCATATAAGTAAATCTAGAACTTAATAAATTCTCCCAAGAGCAATATTGCCTAGACATAGGGATAGGAGGATTGGTTGCCTTTAAGCTTTTGTGCGAATGTAATGCATGAATAATTGCTAGGTAGACAATACATTGTAAACTAGTGATTAGGAGTAGGCTTTCTTTATCGAGACATCGGGTTTAAGGTAAATAGAAAGTGACATTAACATTAATGAAGAAAGATGAATTCTTGAATACATGAGAGTGGATAGGATGAATCGGAAACCCCAACAACATTATCATTCCATATTTTACATCAATCACTTTTGCTTCTTTCGATCCAATTGATCAACACATGCATTCATATTTATTTTTCAGTATTTGTATTTAAACCTACAAGATTTCATTTACAAGTCCAATTTAATCAACAAATCACATAACTGTTTAGGTCGTGAGTCCTTTGGGAAACGATACTCTGTCTTACCATTTTATTATTACTTGATACGATTCGGTACACTTGCCGAGGATTAACAAGATGCTGCACAGGATGCTTGATATACAGGTGATTGTACACAAACTTGTGAACAGATGCATGATGTTATGATTCTGGTTATGATGCTAAGCAGGATGTGTATTTGATGTATGTGGAACATGAATTAACTTGTGTGAGGTTTTGAACTCAAGAGTATTTGTTTGAATGATTGCTATTATTTTGAAAGCATGAATGAATTTACCCAGGTTTCTGTGATTTAATCAATTGCTTGCATGTTCATATGATCAAGGCCATTTATTGTTATCCCTTTTTAGCTAATGCATGATTTTAACCCAGTAAAAGAGAGCACAAGGTGTTTTATCCTTTGAACCTGTAGCCTTGAACATGATATGAAAACCCTTTTTGAAAATCTTCACCTTGAGTTAAGTTGAGAATATTTGTTGTATTGATAAAGGTTCAAGTTTGCGGTTGTTGGGAAATTTGAAAAGGGAAAATAAATAAGCATTGAAGTGTTGAGCAAATGAAAAACAAAAGAAAAAGGAAAGAAAAAGAAAAAAAAGAAAATCTCAATGCAAGGGAAAGTTGGGAGGAAGTGAGAATGGTTGTGAATGAATCTCCTAACTCAAGGCAAACAAATTTTCTTCTTAATCCAGCCACATTACAAGCCATAGAAAAGTCCTTGTGATGATGCTTGCTTGTGAATGTGTTTGATTGTGGTTAAATGAAAGGCAAACTTGATCCATGTGACATTGTGATAGTAGAGTGAATGAGTGACCTCTATATACACTTGTGTGATTGAATGAAAGACTTTATCTGGTGAGGAATGATTCCATGAGTGATGACAAATTTATGAACACCGAAAAACGGCACCACAAACTTGTTTAACAATCGGCAAGTGTGACCGAATCGTATCAAGTAATAAAACTAGGTAAGACCAAGTATCGTTTTCCCAAAGGACTCACGGCCTAGTTAGCTATATGATTTGTTGATTATTTAAGACTTGTTAACAATTGATTGTAGGGTTTAAATGCAAAAGACAGTAATTAAACATGTATGCATGAATGTTGATCAATGGAAAAGAGGAAAACAAACACTTTAATGAATTAAATGGATGAGTATGTTGTTGGGGTTATCAATTTCATCTTATCCACTCTCATATGCTTTTAGGAATTCATCATTCTTATCATCAATTGCTAATGCCACTCTCTAAATCACCTTGCAAGAAGGCCTATCCTTAATTACGAGTTCATACAATTCCTAGCATTCCTAGTAATTAGTTCTGAAGTGCAGGAGCTTAAAGGCAACCAATATGCTATTGGGAGAAATTCCCCGGATCTAGACTTCACCATACGTTCCCATATCGACAAAATCAATAATCATGGCAATGAATGAGTTAAACAAAGCAAGCATTAAGCAAGGAGGAAAATCCCTAACTAAAGATGAAAGAAAGCATATATCTTAAAATAAGATGTTAAAACACAAATTCCATATATGAGAGTTTCACAAGACTACATTGATTCCCCAAGAACAATACAAGGTTTAGTTCACCATATTCATGGTGAAACTAGATGAACAATAATGAATGAAAGAAAGATAGAACCCTAGAAAGAGGAGGAGGTAGCCTGAGCATCCAAGATCTTCCTTCAAGGGGTGGAAAAGAGAGTGTTTGCTTCGTCTCAGCCAAAGATACAAACCCTAGGACGACCTAAAGCTTATATATTATTCTAAAATATACAGAAAAGTAGGCCCAAGAGGAGGTAGCCTGAGCATCCAAGATGTTCCTTCAAGGGGTGGAAAAGAGAGTGTTTGCTTCGTCTCAGCCAAAGATACAAACCCTAGGACGACCTAAAGCTTATATACTATTCTAAAATATACATAAAATTAGGCCCAAGCCCAAAATAGTGCCGCTCAGCGGTAAACTACAGCTCAGCGGTAAGTGCGTGAGTTGTTTTCCTCCCCTCAGCGGATCCACCGTGATTGCCTGAGTGCCGCTCAACGGTAAACTGCCGCTGAGCGGCAGTTGCGGCTTCTCCTTTTGCACTTTTTTTATGTCTTTTCTGATTCCATCTCTATCCTTCTTCACTTCTTTCACCAAATTCACCTTAAAACCTGCATAAAACACTGAAATCAAGCATAAACTTGTCCAGCTCTCTTATTTCTAAAAATATACCCAAAAGCATGATTTCAAGCTAGTTTCTAAGTGTTAAAGGTTGCTTTTAGTATCAATTTTAAGCATGAAAATAACAGTTTTTCAACTGTTATCAATGAGCACTTGATTACATCTATGTTTAGTTAATTGATCATTCATGAGAATAGCATCTGTTGGAGAGTATGTGATTATGTGAACACCATGATGAGTAGTTGTGAATTAAGGCATGTGTGCACCTTGATTAAATTCTATTTGATGAGCTGATTTGAATATGTTAAACCATTGTATTAATTGGTGGAAGACTGAGCTACATCTTGTTTGCTTGAGGGCAAATAAAGTTCTAAGTTTGGGGTTGTGATAACGGTTGAAAAGCTGTTATTTTTATACTTAATTTTGACCTTAGAAACAACCTTTATGACTTAGAAACTAGCTTGATATCATACTTTTGCTTAACTTTTGGAAATAACAGAGTTGGATGGGTTTTATGCTTGATTTTCCGTGTTTTGACAGGAATTAAGATGAATTGGATGAAAAAAGTTGAAGTAGCAAGGAGTTGGACTCTGGAAAGGAAGGAACAGTGCACAAAAGAAGAACCATTGCCACCGATCAGCGCCATTTGCACCGCTGAGCACCAATCTGGCTGATGAGTACACTGTCTCACGCTTAAGCGCTACTGTTGAGGGTCAATTCAAGTATCGCACCTACCGCTAAGAAGTATTTTTACCGTTGAGCGCCAAACTGTGCTGTTGAATACACTATTTCGCACCTGAGCGTCAACGCTGAAAGAATGAAAAATAGTCTGAGTCCAACTTCTGACTATTTCACTTCTTTCAGTCAATTCATCTTAAAACCTGCAAAACAAGGAAAACCAAGCATAAAACCCATCCAACTCTCTTATTTCCAAAACATAATCAAAAGCATGATTCCAAGCTAGTTTCTAAGTCATAAAGGTTGTTTTTGATGTCAAAATTAAGTATAAAAATAACAGTTTTTCAACTGCTCTCACAACCCCAACTTAAAATTTTGCTTGGCCTCAAGCAAACAAGATGTAACTCAATCTTCCACCAATCCATACAATGGTTCACCACATTCAAAACTCCTTCTTTCAAGATAAGTAATTACTCAAATCAGCTCAACACAAAGAATTCAGTCAAGATGCACACATGCTTTAGTGTTCACATAATCACATATTATCCAACAAATGTTATTCTCATGAATGATCAATCAACTAAGCATAGATGTAATCAAGTGCTCATGGAATCTTTCCTCACCAGATAAAGTGTTTCACTCAAACACACTAGTGTATAAGAGGTAATTCCTTCACTTTACTATCACAATGTCACACGAATTAACTTTTCCTTTCATTTAACCACAATCAAACACATTCACAAGCAAGTATCATCACAAGGACTTTTCTATGGCTTATAATGTGGCTGGGCTAACAAGAAAATTGGTTTTTCTGGATCACAAAATCCTTGAGTTAAGTGAATCATCTAAACACAACCATTCTTCCTTCTTCCCAGCTTTCTTTTGCATTGAGCCTTTCTCTTTTTCTTTCTTTTCTTTCCTTTTTATTTTACTTTTCATATGCTTAGCTCAATGTTTTTCATATTCCCTTTTTAGACTTCCCAACAACCCCAAACTTGAACATTTATCAATACCATAAGATATTTTCAACTCAACTCAAGGTAAAGCTTTTCAAAAAGGGTTTTCTAACATGTTCAAAGCTAAGGGTTCAAAGGATAGAACACATTGTGCTCTCTTTTATTGGGCTAAAATCATGCATTTGGCTTATAAAAGGTTACCAACAAATGGCCTTGATCATATCATACAAACAAGCAAGTGATTCAATGATAAAAACCTGGGCAAAATCATTCATGCCTTCAATCTAATAACATTCAATCACAAAAATTATGGAGTTCAAAACCTCACATATAGGCTCATTCAACATTCCACATACACATCCTGTTTAACATCATAATCACAATCACAACATCATGCATTTGTTCACATAGCTTGTGAACAATCACCTGTATATGAGCATATAGTGCACAATCTCAACATCAATCAATATCCAAGCATCATCAAGCAATACTCATCATGCATAACAAGCAAACCATCATAGCAGATAAAGTTTCAAACTGAGTACATGACACACTATTCTAATAACATAAGCAAATAAGTAAAAGAGTTTAGAACACTGGGATGCCTCCCAGTAAGCGCTTATTTAACGTCACGAGCCTTACCCAATAAGCTCAAGGATCAACCAACTTCATCACTGTGGATAAACGCTCCACTTCTCCTCCCAGATAATGCTTGAGATGTTGACCATTCACTACCCAACTTCTCTGTGGATCACTAGCAACTGGATCAATCAATTCAATTGCTCCATGTGGACGCACACTTTTCACTATGAATGGTCCTAACCATTTTGACTTAAACTTTTAAGAAAAAAGCTTCAATCGTGAATTGAACAATAGCAGCTGCTGCACTGGATTAAAGACTTTTTTAATCAACTTCCTGTCATATAGAATTTTACCTTTTCTTTGTAATTACTGGATGAATCATATGCATGCAACCACATCTCTTCAAGCTCCAGCATCTGCCTTCTACGCTTGTGCTGAGTTTTAGAAGGATCAAAATTCAAAAATTTAAGAGCCCGCAAAGCTCTATGCTCCATCTCCACTGGCAAATGACATGCTTTCCCATAAACTAGTTGATAAGGTGATAAACCCATTGATGTCTTCATTTCAGTCCTGTATGCCCAGAGAGCATCATCCAATTTTTGTGACCAGTCGTTTCTTGATGCAGCAACTGTTTTCTCCAAGATCCTCTTGATCGCTCTGTTAGACACCTCAGCTTGCCCATTGGTCTGTGGGTGATAAGGTGCAGCTACCTTATGTCTCACACCATAATGTTTGAGTACTTTTGCGAGCTGATAATTACATAAATGAGATCCTCCATCACTAACAAGAAAATTGTACCTCCTGATTGGAATCAATTTTTCTTCTGCTCTTGATTATTTCATTTTCAATTATTCACTGTAATTTTGTTTTCTATATTCTGATTCTGTTCCAATATTCTGCAATTTAATGTTTTCTATTTTTCTATATTTTGTTTTTACTGTTTCTGTATTACTGCAATTTCTGTTTCTAAAATTTTGTATTTTCTGTATTGCTGTTATTATGTACTGTTGTAATTTCATTTTCTGTATTTACTATTTTCTGTATTTACTATTTTCTGTGTTTTCATTTTTTCTATTTTCGTTTTCTGTACTGAAGTTTTCTGTTTCAGATTTGTTTCTATTGATTTATCTTGCTGAAATTTCGTTTTTACTGTAGCATTTTCGTGTTTACTGTTTTAATTTCGTTTTCATGCATTATAATACGTTTTGCTACATCTAATTTCGTTTAATGGAAGTTTAAATCTATTTTGGTTGGAAACTAGGAAGATTACAATGGTTCCTTGAGATTTCTGCACCATTAATTGGTATTTTACTGTTCTTGCCTTGTATCATGTTTAATCTGATTTGAGCTTGCAATTAGGTACACCCTTAGTTGCCAAATTGTATTTAATCTCCTCTTAGTTGATTCGAGTCATAGATGCTTAATCTGTGGTAGCGTTAAATTGATTGAATGTGTGCACTGCGTTTGCTTAATTCGCTTTTATGAAAACTAAATTGATCTTCGCTTAGTTGATTAATTTGTGTGGGATTAGGGGTGAGAGTAGTGTATAATTGTTGTTAATCTGGGATTGGAAACATGGTAATTGAACTAGTGACCAACTGTTTTTAATCAACGTTTTATTTTCATCTGTGTTATTAATCTGTAATTCAAAAACATTCACAACGCCCCCCACTACGTGTTCGACCTATTACCTGAACCACATTTGATCCTTGAGAGATGACCTACGAGTCACTTCCTAGTCTATATTGCATTCTTAATTGCACATCAAATTTGTATGGGGTGCGACCCCCGTCAAATTTTGGCGCTGTTGTCGGAGACCAACGGTTCGGTCTTAGGTCTTTTGTTGTGTTATTGTGTGTTGTGTTTTGTCTTGTGTTGTGAGTGTGCTGTGTTGAGTTTTAGGATATTTAATTAGTCGTGTTTAGGTTTACCTCTTTTAGCATTTTTTGTGTGTTTAGGTTTTTATCATTTTGGTATTCTGTGCATTTAGTTGTTGTTTCTGGAAATTTTAAAATCTATAAATAGTGGTTTTCCTCCATGTTATGCTTCTTTATGTTTGGTGTAATCCTTGCTTGTAGTGGAAGTCCGGGTCTGAGACAAGTTTTGCACTAGAATAGAGGAGATGACAGATTCTCAAAATTGGACATATAAGCTGATCAAGAGGCACCTCAAGGAGTTTTGTTGGGTGTGCTCATCCATGAGGCCTGCTGGTGTTTCAGAGGAGGTAGTGTTGATGAGAGTGTTTCCAATGTCCCTTCAAGGTACAACAAGAGACTGGTTCCTATACCAGTATCCTTTTGATAGTTGATAGGAAACACAACAGATATTCCTCAACAAGTTCTTTCCAACAGCAAAGGTAGTCAGCATTAGGAGGGAGATCATTGCCATTGAGCAGTTTTAAGAAGAAAGCCTGGCAGATTATTGGGACAGGTTTAACAGGCTCTGCATAGCTTGTCCAAAGCACCAAATTTACGAGCATTTGCTCTTGATTTACTTCTATGAAGGGCTCCTGGGCAATAAAAGGATATTTGTGGATGCAGCTGTTGGTGGATCTTTGCTAGACAGAACTCCAACAAAGGCAAAGAAGCTGCTCTGCAAGCTAGCTTATGAAAATCCAATAGAGGGAGAAAAGGAAGAACCTGAGCAGGTTTACTCTAAACTTGAAATCCCTATTCATGTATCTGAGGTTCAAGTAAATTTTAATGCTTTTGAATTGGTAAAACTTGAACCCATAAAGCTTGTTCTGGATTCTGATATTGATATGCCTGTGCACACTCATGTTTTGGATTCATTATTCCCTATAGAGCACATTGACATACCTGATGTTCACTATCCTTGCACTGATCTTGTTTTATATGATAGCCTTGAGGATGCAGTTGATGACTTGGAGATTGGTAATAAAATTTTCAATGAGCAAAAACAGGTTTATTCTAAACCTGAGATTCCAATCACTTTACCTGATTTGCCTATACATTTAAATGCATGTGATTTGCTGCACACTAATTCTATAGGGTTTATGACTGAAACTGATACAAATTTGATTGACCATTCTAAAATTTTTGATTCAATATCAACCATTGAACCCATTGGTATAAATGTTGTTTTGAATGTACATGATTTCCGTGATGAAATTTTGAATGATAATAGCCTTGAACTGACCTTTGATTCTATTGATCATGCATATGTCAATATTGATTTTGAGGTAGAAACTGTGCAATCTGATAACTTTATAGAGTTCAGGCTGAACTTTGATCTAACACAGTTTTCTGAGAATTTTGAATGTGATTGTGAATGTGGTTCTTGCTCCATTTGTACTGAGATAAATTTTGTGATGCAAATAGATTCCAAAGTCCAGACAGATGCTACTAACTATGAACTTGATCTTTGTGCAGAATTAAAGAAAGCAAGGAATGCTGAAAACATTAAGGCAACTATTTAGGAGGAAAGAAGTGCAGAAATCTTGGAGAGGTCTCTATTCCAGTGTCACACACTCCACAACTGCCAGTGGAAGGAGAGCTACTAATGTAACAATTTTGCTTGGAGAAGAAAGAAGAAACATCTTGCTTTGGATGATAGGGCAGTACTGATGAAGCAGTTCCTCCTCAAAACTTCCTTGTTGGATCCAATGGTGGAGAACATTTCCCTGATAATCCAAAATTGGCAACTTCCACCTTGACTCAGGGGAGTTTTCTTTTTCCCTTCTCCTCCTTTCCACACTTTTATTGCACTTGTCCATGATCTGTTGACTTGTTCTGATTTCTGATCTTATGCTTATGACACATTGAGGACAATGTGTAGTTTAAGTGTGGTCTAATTGGGGACATTTTGATTTTCCTTTATTACTTTTTGTTTTCTTTGATTAAATTTTTTTCTTTTCTAGGTTGTTTTTGTAGTGTCTTGTGTACAGTTTTGCATGATTCTCTTCATTTATGGATTTTGTTTAAGTTGTAGACTCGTCTTTCGCTTCACTTGATTGATACTTATGGTTTGAAATTCTTGCTTTTCTTTGCTTGGAAAGATGATTATGATGTTTAAGAGGGTGATTTGATTGTGACAGTAATACACTGTGTGAGGTTTGAGCTACTTTATGTTCTTTCTTGTGTGATATATTGATAACAGTTGAAAAACTGTTATTTTCATGCTTAAAATTGATACTAAAAGCAACCTTTAATACTTAGAAACTAGTTTGGAATCATGCTTTTGTTCATATTTTTAGAAATAAGAGAGCTGGACAGGTTTATGCTTCATTTCAGTGTTTTATGCAGGTTTTAAGGTGAATATGGTGAAAGAACTGAAGAAGGATAGAGATGGAATCAGAAAAGAACTCAAAAAGTGCAAAAGGAGAAGTCACAACTACCGCTGAGCGGCAGTTTACCGCTGAGCGGCACTCTTGAAACCCCGTTGGCTCCGTTGAGGGGTGAAAAGGCCGCTTAGGGAAAGAATCAACTCACGCACTTACCGCTGAGCGGCACTATTTTGGGCTTGGGCCTAATTTTCTGTATATTTTAGAATAGTATATAAGCTTTAGGACGTCCTAGGGTTTGTATCTCTGGCTGAGACAAAGCAAACACTCACTTTTCCCACCCCTAGGAGGAAGATCTTGGATGCTGAGGCTACCTGCTCATCCTTCTAGGGTTCTATCTTTCATTCTTTCATTATTGTTCATCTAGTTTCACCATGAATATGGTGAACTAAACCTTGTATTGTTGTTGGGGAATCAATGTAATCTTGTGAAACTCTTATATATGAAATTTGCGTTTAAACATCTTATTTGAGATATATGCTTTCTTTCATCATTAGTTAGGGTTTTTCCTCTTTGCTCAAAACATGCATTGTTTAACTCATTCAATGCCATGATTATTGATTTTGTCGATATGGGAACGTACGGAGAAATCTAGATCCGGGGAAAATCTCCAAATAGCATATTGGTTGCCTTTAAGCTTCTGTGCTTCAGAATTAATTATTAGGGATGCTAGGAATTGTATGGACTCGTAATTAAGGATGGGCCTTCTTGCAAGGTGATTTAGAGAGTGGCATTAGCATTGATGAAAAAGAATGATGAATTCCTAAAAGTATATGAGAGTGGATAAGATGAAATTGATAACCCCAACAACATACTCATCCATCTAATTTATTAAAGTGTTTGTATTCCTCTTTTCCATTGATCAAATTCATGCATACATGTTTAATTATTGTCTTTTGCATTTAAAACCTACAATCAATTGTTCACAAGTCTTAAATAATCAACAAATCATATAACTAACTAGGCCGTGAGTCCTTTCGGAGAACGATACTTGGTCTTACCGAGTTTTATTACTTGATACGATTCGGTCACACTTGCCGAGGATTAAACAAGTTTTTTGCACCGTTTTTTGGTGTTCATAAATTTGTCATCATATATCTCTTCATTGCTTGCACATATGTCTTGTCTTTATTCTTTTTAATGATTGTTGATTGATATGCATGTTTGGAAGTGATAAAGGCAAATTTTTTTTCTTGAGCCTCTCTAGCCAAATAAGCCTACCCTATTTTGATCCTTTGATAACCCTTTGTT
Source organism: Vigna umbellata (assembly GCF_029865625.1). NCBI lineage: Eukaryota > Viridiplantae > Streptophyta > Magnoliopsida > Fabales > Fabaceae > Vigna > Vigna umbellata. The sequence goes on from NC_142166.1 coordinate 17,859,062, forward strand.
CTTTGTTTTCAGGATCATTAATTAACTTTATGTGAAAAACCATGATTACCTTTACCTTAGGGAATTTTGGAGCTTTTGAATTGTTTTGGGAACAAGTGTGGTCTTCTTGGGGATTTTGATGAATTGGCTAGTTGGTTCCTCTTCTTGTTTTGTTTTTGTAAATATGCATACATCTTGTCTCTTACAGTTGTGTTCTAAAAAAAGAGAGAGAAAAGAAAAGAGACAAGACAAGAAAAGAACGACAAATACAAAAAAATAAAAAATAATTTTTTTTTTGTTGAATAGTGGAGTTAAGAAGAGGATTGAATTAGAGGTTTTGGGCTAAATTGATTGTGATTTCACTTGTTCCACATTGCTCTTCTATTTCTTTTAGTTTGTAGCTTCTTATCCATATGTTATCCTCCATTGTCCTTGGCCCTATTACAGCCATAAAAGATCTTTTGATTTGAACATGCATATGCTTTGAGTGTTGATATAAGAGGTTTTCCAAGTCTGTTTGTTGCTTGCCTTCTTGAGTACATTGAAATGACATTGTTTACCCTAGACACTTGAGAGATAAAGTGATAATGCATTTGTGAGGTTTTGTTGTTTTTGATTCACCTCTTGAGCTGATTGATTAATTTACCATGTCTTGAATTACTTGGATGATTTCCATGAGTATCTGCTTCCTTTGATTATTTGTCTGATGGATGTTGTCTACTCATTTTCTCTTTCCAGGATTCATTGAGGATTGTGTAAACCTGTTTGATTTCTTGTGTGTCTTTTTGTTTCGGTGTGCGGATGTTGTCACTCTCTTGTGTCTTTTGAATTGTTCCTTGTTCTGCGTCTTGATTTTGACCAGGAGTGCAAAAGACTAAGTGTGGTCTATTTTGATGAATCATTATTTTCTACTATTCACTTAGCTTTTCGCACCGAATTATATGAGTGAATTGTGTTTAATTCTGAATTATTGTCTCATTTTCACAATTTGTGTTTAATTTGACTAATAATTCTTATTTTAATTAATTTGAATTATTTGAGCTTAATTATTCCTATTATTATTTTCAGGGTAATTTTGAAATTTTATTTTGGGACTTAAAGAAAGATGTCACATCATTTATATTGTAATTTTTGTTATTTTATTTCATTGTAATTTGCATTTGAATTCCATTTCAATGTAATTTGGGACAAATTAGAAATTAGGCAAAAATTGGAAGGGCAAAGTTGGAATATGGTTTTATAAGAACCAAAAATTAGATTGGGAAAGGCATCCTCTTCCTTTCACTTGCTCGACGTTGCTGAAATATAGAAAGGGGGCAACTTTCTTCTTCTCCCCAATTTTTGGGGACGTTCCAAGGGCTTTGTGGTTGGATGTTTAGGTTCTAATTTTGTTTTCCTCTTCTTTGTTGTAATGAATTCATCTACAATTTCACTTTAATTCACACTCTGATTTCATTTTCTGCTGCTGAAATTCCAGATCTGTTTTACTATTTTTGTTCTCCTGTGATTCAAATTCTGCTGCTGTAATTTAATTTCTGTTGTAATTTAATTTCTGTATTTTGTTTTTCTACAATTTAATTTCTGCTGTTGTTTTTCTTTTGCTGTTGATTATTTCATTTTCAATTATTCACTATAATTTCATTTTTTGTACTCTGCTGCAGTAATCCTGATTTTGTTCCTATATTCTGCAATTTACTGTTTTCTTTTTTTTCTGTATTATGTTTTTACTTTTTTTGTATTACTACAATTTGTGTTTCTGAAGTTCTTTATTTTCTATATTGCCGATATTATGTACTCCTGTAATTTCATTTTCTTTATTTATTGTTTTCTGTATTTTCGTTTTCTGTACTGTAGTTTTCTGTTCCAGATTTGTTTTTATTGTTTTATGTTGCTGAAATTTCGGTTTTACTGTAGCAGTTTCGTTCTTACTGTTTTAATTTTGTTTTAATGCATTATAATATGTTTTGCTGCATCTAATTTCGTTTAATGGAAGTTTAAATCTGTTTTGGTTGGAAACTAGGAAGATTACAATGGTTCCTTGGGATTTCTGCACTATTAATTGGTATTTTACTGTTATTGCCGTGTATCATGTTTAATCTTATTTGAGCTTGCATTTAGGTACACCCTTAGTTACCTAATTGTATTTAATCTCCTCTTAGTTGATTTGAGTCATAGACGCTTAATTTGTGGTAGCGTTAAATTGATTGAATGCGTGCACTCGTTTGCTTAATTCGCTTTTATGAAAACTAAATTGATCTTCGCTTAGTTGATTAATTTATGTTGGATTAGTGACCAACTCTTTTTAATCAACGTTTTATTTTCATCTGTGTTGTTAATTTGTAATTCAAAAACATTCACAGCCCCCGCCCACTACGTGTTCGACCTATTACCTGAACCACATTTGATCCTTGAGAGACGACCTAGGATTCACTTCCTAGTCTATACTGCATTCTTAATTGCACATCAAATTTGTATGGGTGCGACCCATCACTAAGTCATAAAGGTTGTTTTTAATATCAAAATTAAGTATAAAAATAACGGTTTTTCAACTGTTATCACTTATTACATGCTTTGTTTAACTCATTCATAGCATGATGTATGAATTGGATAAGTGTCGGGAGGTTCCTTACAATTCAAGTTCTTGTTGAATTCTCCCAAGAGTAATATTGCTCAGGGATGAGGGTATGATTCTTGGTCGTCTTAAAGCTCTTGATCTTCACATTTAATTACTAGGAATGCTAGGAATTGCATGAACTGGTGATTAAGGACAGGCTTCTTCGTTGAGGAATTGGGTTTAAGTGATTTAGTGAGTGACATTGACATTAATGCATGAGAGGGAACTTGGTGAAATCTAACCCCAACAACATATTCATCTCATATTAAACAACATCCGTTCATTATGCTATTCTGCTATTGATCAAACTGCATTCATATTTAATTTTGTCTTTGCATTTGAAACAAATGATCTCGTTTTCTTTAAGTCTTAATTAATTGAGCTATCACACGACTTTCTAGTTCCAAGAGTCCTTTGGGATACGATACTTGGTCTTACCATTTTATATTACTTGTGCGATTCGGTACACTTGCCGATCCATCAACAAGTTTTTGATGCCGTTGCCGGGGACTCTTGGTTTAAACAATTCTATTTGTGTGATTCTTTATTAACTTTGACTTTGTTTTTGTTTTTATTTTTGTTTAATTTTTAATTTGTGTCTAGTGTCATTTATTTTTGTTTTTGTGCTAACAAAGTTTTCAAGGATTTTGAGTCTAGTGATTACAGGATGCAATTTGGACCAGGTACTTTCAACCCCTGGTGGAAACAAAGTCAATATGGATAAGCTGCCGGACAACAACAATGGCAGCAACAACCCTCTCTTTCAGAAAGAATGGCTAAGATGGATGACACACTTCAACAGTTAATGCAGATGTCTGATTCTCATCATAAAAGCACTCAAGCAGCATTCACAAGGATAGGGAGCCAGCTTGGTCACATAATTCAGAAGCTGGATAATCTTGGGAGTAACTTGAAAGTTAACTCCAGAGAGGAATGCAAAGTTGTTGTTACTAGAAGTGGCAAAATTGTAGATGAGGGAAAAACAGAGAGAAAAGAAAAAGAGAGGTTGAGTGAAAAAGAAAAAAATGAAGATGAGAAAGAAAAAGAAGAGAGTGAGAGAAAAGAGAAAGAGAGAGAAGAGAAGAAAAAAAGAGAGGAAGAAGATAAAAAAAAAGAAAGAATTATATGAAAAACCCCTTCCTTACCCAAAGAATTATTCTAGGAAGGAAAAAGAAAGTTTGAGCGCTTCATGGAGATCTTCAAGAAATTGGAGATCAATATACCGTTCTCCGAAGCTTTGCAACACATGCCCTCATATGCCAAATTTCTGAAGGAGCTCCTCACTAAGAAAATGATGTACATTGAATTTTAAGGAAACTGCAGTGCTATCATACAAAAGCTTCTACCTCCCAAGTTGAAAGATCTAGGAAGCTTCACCGTTCCTTTCACTATAGGGAATATCTCTGTTGCAAAGGCACTTATTGATTTGGGAGCCAATATCAATCTCATGCCTGGATAATTTGAGGGAGTCAAAAGAAGTCCCTTTACATAAGATGGAAGAGATCAACACAAAAGAAAAAGTCAAGGAAAGCAAATTGGAGCTGAAGATGTTACCACCACACTTGAAGTATGTGTTCTTAGAAGAAGGTGGGAATAAACCAGTCATCATCGGAAATTCTCTCTCTCCCAAAGAAGAAGAAAAGTTGGTCGAGATACTAAAAGCAAACAAAGGAGGTATTGGATGGTCAATCTCAGATCTCAAAGGCATAAGTCCAACATATTGCATGCACAAAATATTTATGGAAGATGATTACAAACCAGTTGCCCAACCATAGAGGAGGTTAAATCTAGTGATGAAGGAGGAGGTGAGGAAAGAAGTGTTAAAGTTACTTGAGGCTGGAATTATTTACCCTATTCCTGACAGTGCATGGGTAAGTCCAGTACAGGTGGTGCCAAAGAAAGGTGGGATGACAGTTATTTATAATGAAAAAAATTAGCTAATACCTACAAGGACTATTACTGGATGGAGGATGTGTATTGACTACAGAAAGTTGAACAATGCTACTAGGAAGGATCACTTTCCCCTTCCTTTCATGGATCAGATGCTGGAAAGATTGAGAGGTCATACTTTCTATTGTTTTCTGGATGGATATTCTGGATATAGTCAAATTGTGGTAGACCCAAAGGACCAAGAAAAGACGACTTTCACTTGCCCATTTGGAGTTTTTGCTTACAAAAAAATGTCGTTTGGGTTATGTAATGCTCCAGCTACTTTTCAGAGGTGCATGTAGGCAATCTTTTCAAACTTAATAGAAAAATGTATTGAGGTCATTATGGATGATTTTTCCTTGTTTGGAAATTCCTTTCATGAGTGTTTGTCTAACTTGGATGTTGTACTTAAAAGATGCACCCAATCCAATCTTGTTCTCAATTGGGAAAAATTTCACTTTATGGTAACATAAGGTATTTCTTTTGGGTCATAAAATTTCCTCCAAGGTAATTGAAGTTGACAAAGCCAAAGTGGAGGTCATTAAAAAACTTTCACCACCAGCCAATGTGAAGGGAATCAGAAGCTTTTTGGGTCATGCTGACTTTTATAGAAGATTCATCAAAGACTTCTCAAAGATTGCCAAACCACTAAGCAGCCTCCTTGTTAAGGACACACCATTTGTGATGGATGGTAAGTGCCTTAAGGCGTTTGATGTTTTGTAGCAGAAATTAAATTACAGCAGCAAAATTTGAATCACAGCAGAACAGTAACAGTAAAACAGATCTGGAATTTCAGCAACAGAAAATGAAATCAAACTGTGAATTGAAGTGAAATTGTAGATAAATTCATTACAACAAAGAAGAGGAAAACAAAGTTAGAACCTAAACATCCAGCTACAAAGCCCTTGGAACGTCCCCAAAAATTGGGGAGAAGAAGAAAGTTGCCCCCTTTCTACATTCAGCAACGTCGAGCAAGTGAAAGGAAGAGGATGCCTTTCCCAATCTAATTTTTGGTTCTTATAAACCCATATTCCAACTTTGCCCTTCCAATTTTGGCCTAATTTCTAATTTGTCCCAAATTACATTGAATGGAATTCAAATGCAAATTACAATGAAATAAAATAACAAAAATTACAATATAAATGATGTGGCATATTTCTTTAAGTCCCAAAATAAAATTTCAAAATTGCCCTGAAAATAATAATAGGAATAATTAAGCTCAAATAATTCAAATTAATTAAAATAAGAATTATTAGTCAAATTAAACCCAAATAGTGAAAATGAGACAATAATTGAGAATTAAACAAAATTCACTCATATAATTCGGTGCGAAAAGCTAATTTAATAGTAGAAAATAATGATTCATCACATAGAAACTAGCTTGGAATCATGTTTTTGCTTAAGTTTTGGAAATAAGAGAGTTGGATGTGTTTTATGCTTGGTTTTCCTTGTTTTGGCAAGAATTAAAGATGAATTAGATGAAAGAAGTTGAAGTAGTAAGGAGCTGGACTCAGGAAAGGAAGTAAAAGTGCACAAAAGAAGAGCCACACCGCTGAGCGTAACCTTTACCGCTGAGCGGCATTCTGAAGCACCGCAGTCACCGCTAAGGGTTAAAACTGCCATTGAGCGTCATTCTGAAGAACCGCACTTACTGCTGAGCGCCAAACTGCTCCTGAGCTCCATTTAATTGGGCTTGGGCATATATTTTGTAAGTTTTAATAAACTATATAAGGGTTTAGTCGACCTAAGGTTAGTATCGTTGGACAGAAAGAGGCGAAATTACACTCCTTCCACCCCTTGGAGGCGAATTTTGGATATTAAGGCTCCGATCTTCAACTTCTAGGGTTCTATCTTTCATTCTTTTCATTATTTTCATCTAGTTTTATCACATCTATGGTGAACTAAACCTCCATTGTTGTTGGGGAACCGATGTAATCCTTTGAAACTCTCATGTATTGAATTGGTTATATATTTTATATGCTTTGCTTCATTAATTGTTAGGGTTTTTCTTCTAGGCTCTATGCATGCTTTGTTTAACTCATTCAATTACATGATCATTGATGTTATCTATATGGACACATATCACTAGTGCAGAAAGGGCTTTAGACGTCTGTTCTTTTGGCTTTTTGACGTCCGACCTGCACCCGACGTCTTTGTGGCTGACGTTAGTCAGACGTCTGTTGTGTCAGGCCGGATGTCTATATAGACGTCTATTCTGACGCAAATGGATGTCTATATAGATGTCTATTCTGGCACAACCAGACGTCTATATAGACGTCTGGTTGTGCCAGAACAGATGTCTATATGGCTGAATGGGTTGTTTAGGGTTTACGGGTTTGGACGTCGGTTTCTGCACTGCCAGACGTCTATAGACGTCTGTTTGTGCACTAACCGACGTCTAATGGGCGGTTTTTTTTTAAAAATGAATTTATTTTTGCATTAAAACCACACCTGAAAAGCATAAAATTGTCCCAGAACAATATATAGTATAGTATATTTGCGTTTCATATAAAGAAAGTTCTACTTAATGTACAAAATAATCCAATACCAAAACTATCAATATATAAACTTATAAAACTAAAATTAATCCATGTTCAACAATAAATAAAACTGTTCCTAACTCCATCTTTGCAGAAGATAAGCTGTCCACTCCTGCCTTATTTGCCTAATCGTTTCCTCTGGTATAGGACATGTACTCTTGAAGTGCTGCAAAATTGAAGAAAGATTCATTATGGTTTCATATATGTTTAAAACTGAATTTGATTTGTAATGTCTTCAAGGTATGCATCATTACCTCATTCCAATCATCTGTAATGGCAGCTCGAATGATGGTCTTAATCCAACACATGACATAGAAGCCACATTCCCATGAATCCTACTACTGGTTACACTAAATGAATTATAACTATAAATGACAATCAACCTTTGGATATAAAATTTGAACTAGTTGACCTCGAGATTTACGAATAACTCTGTACAGATTAAAAACACAAAGTAAAATTATCATAACTATATTTATCATGAAAGTTTAAGGTGAACATCAAATTCCAAGTCATTTCTGGAGAAACACTTACCCTTGAAGCATGGTCCTCAAGTCATTTCTCATCTTCCTATGCAACGAACAAAACCATATAATTTTACATTGTTTGGGAATGATGACCATCAGCTGCCAGTGCGACCTATCACAAAGGACAAATAGTTATTTAACTAAGTAATTAAGGAAACTTTAATAATGAACTTTTACATATAACAACACCTACCCATCAATGTATGGCACAAGGTATACGTCTCTTTTTGACTCATCCATCCATGTTTGCAAATAATGTTGTCTGTTTTGAAGTGTGTTACCAGAAAGTTGAATGGTCTGAGGTTCAACAAATCCGTACATGGAAGACCGACCTTGGTCTACAACGATTGTGTCCATGTACCTAAATGATCAAAGTTAAGTTGTTAGAAAGTATAGGAATCAAACAAAAAGACATATGGAAGACAAAATTAACTATCTTACATGCACCACAATTGAATGATGGAAATATTCAACATCCTGTCTCCCCCAATCACCTCCAATGCATCAGGCAATGTGATATATACTGGCACATGGGGGGGCAGACCAAATACTCTCAAATGCCAGTATAGTTCTAATGGTGCTCTCTTCAACCTGGGTAATCTTGTCATTAGCTTTGATAGAGGATCATCCTCTGCTTCAGCCATGTCATCATCTTCATGTATGACTTTGTCATGAATCGGCTGCTTCTAAGGACGTGTGAACTGAAGATAACAATTTCATCAAAGAGTTATCAACAAATATTTTTAAACTTAACATAGAAATACTAATAACAAAGACATTATACCTGTGGAGTAGCGATGTTTGACATGATCAATGCTCCAAGCTAGGCTATAAATGAGCCTATGGCCTCCCCCACAAAATTAATTTCAGGAGTGGGTACAGGCACCTGAGCCTGGGGATCCCGAATCTCGTCAATCGTCACATGCACGTGGTTGGGTAATTTGGGAACACCATGAATAGTGACCCCTCCCTCAAGCACTCGTCCGACAGCCACATGATGGACAAATTTGTAAGCACCAAAATATGATGTCACAAACTTGTTTCACAATCGGCAAGTATGACCGAATCGTTCAAGTAATAAAACTTGGTAAGACCAAGTATCGTTCTTCCCAAAGGACTCACGGCCTAGTTTAGTTATGTGGTTTCTTGATTAACTAAGACTTACAAACGAAATATTTGAGTTTAAAATGCAAGACAGAAAATAAACATGTATGCATGAATTTTGATCAATGGCAAAGACAAAAGATAAACACTTTCAATGAATATATTAATGAATATGTTGTTGGGGGTCAATTTCATCTCATCCACTCTCATATATTTTAGGAATTCATCATTCAAATCATCATTGTTAATGCCACTCACTAATGTACCATTCTAGATGGCTTCTCCCTAATCAAATAGTTCATACAATTCCTAGCATTCCTAATGATTAGTTCATTACCGCAGGAGCTTAAGGCAACCAATATAATATTGTCAGTAAAATATTGGGAGAAATTCCCCGGATCTAGATTTCCCCGTACGTGTCCGTATCAACAAAACCAATAATCATGCATTAGAATGAGTTAAACAATGCAAGCATTGAGCAAAGAGGAAAAACCCTAACTAATGATGAAAGAAAGCATATGTCTTAATTCAAAGATGTACTCAACAGATTCCATATATGAGAGCTTCAAGAGATTACATTGATTCCCCAACAAACATACAAGGTTTAGTTCACCATATTCATGGTGAACCTAGATGAATAACAATGAAAGTATGAAAGAATAAACCCAATAAAGGTGAAGAGGTAGCCTGAGCATCCAAGATCCTCCTTCAAAGGGGTGAAAGAGAGAGTGTTTGCCTCGTTTCTGCCAAAGATCCCTAACTAAAGGACGTGCAAGCCCTTATATACTAATCTAGAGTTACAAAAGATTACAAAAGCCCAAGCCCAAAAAGTGCCGCTCAGCGCCATTTACCGCTCAGCGGTGGTTACGCGTCTTCTTTCTTCCCCTCAGCGGCCATTTGCCCCTCAGCGGTTCCAACGCCACCTCTTGAGTGCCGCTCAGCGGTAGAATACCGCTGAGCGGTGCCTTCGTCTTCTCTTTTTGCACTCTTTCTTATCTTTTCTAATGTCATCTCTCTCATTCTTCACTTCTTTCACCAAATTCACCTCAAAACCTGCACAAAAACACTTAAATCAAGCATAAACCTGTCCAGCTCTCTTATTTCTGAAAATATAAACAAAATGCATGATTTCAAGCTAGTTTCTAAGTCTAAAGGTTGCTTTTAGTATCACTTTTAAGCATGAAAATAACAGTTTTTCAACTGTTATCACAACCCCAAACTTAGAACTTTGCTTGTCCTCAAGCAAACAAAATGTAACTCCATCTCCAACCAATTCATATGATGGTTCACTCATTCAAAATCCTCTTTTCAAGATAAGTAATAACTTCACTCAAACTTATGACCAAGAGTTAATTCAAGATGTGCACATGCTTTAGTGTTCACAAAGTCATTTAAGTTCCAACAAATGCTATTTTTCATGAATGATCAATCAATTAAGCATGGATGTTCATGTGCTTATGGAATCTTTCCTTACTAGGTAAAGTGTTTCACTCAACACACAAGTGTATAAGAGGTAAAGTGTTTCACTCATTCACTCCACTATCACAATGTCACATGAATCAACTTTGCCTTTCATTTAACCACAATCAAATACATTCACAAGCATGCATCATCACAAGGACTTTTCAATGGCTTATAATGTGGCTGGGCTAACAAGAAAATTGGTTTTTCTGGATCACAAAATCCTTGAGTTAAGAGAATCATAACAACACAATCTTCTTATTCATTCCCAACTTTCTTTTGCCTTTGCTTTTGCATTTGCATTGAGCTTTGCTTCTTTTTCTTTTCTTTTCTTTGCATATTCTTACTTTTTAGCTCTTAGCTCAATGCTTTTTCCTTTTTCATGTTTCCCCAATAACCCCAAACTTGAACATTTAACAATACCACACAAGATCTTCTACTTAACTCAAGGTAAAGATTTTCAATCAAGGGTGTTCAGTGTATATTTAAGGCTAAGGGTTCAAAGGATAGAACACAACGTGTTCTCTTTTAGAGGGCTAACTTTATGAATTTGGCCAATAAAAAAGGGTTTCAACAACACGGCCTTTGATCATATGATGCAAAACAAGCAATTGATTCAATCATAGAAAACCTGGGCAAAGTCATTCATGCTTTCAAAGTAATAGCATTCAACAATAACAACTCTGGAGCTCAAAACCTCACATATAAGCTCATTCACATTTGACATGCACATCCTGTTTAATTTCACAATCACAATCATGATATTATGCATTTGTTCACAAAGCTTGTGAATCACCTGTATAAGCATTTTAATGTGCACATCATCTCAACATCAATCAATCAATAAGCATCATCAAGCATTACTTATCACACAATCACAGTTAATAGCAAACCATCATAACAAATCAGGTGTTCAATAGAGTACATCAAACCCTAATCTAAAAACAAAAACAAATAAGTTCAGAAAACTTAAACCACAAAAGCATAATCATATGATAGCATTCATCAGTAAATGCTATCTCAGCTCCTCATCAGTCTGAGCTGTCCTCTGTATCTTCCTCTTCTTCCTCATCATCATCATCATCAAACGCATCCTCCTCCTCAGCTTCATCTTCTTCCATATCTCTAGCTGAAGCTTCAGCTGCTCCAGCTCCTTCTCCATGTACTGGTTCTTCTGGCCAAGCTACTACATTATGGAATTCATCCATAGTCCACCTGTGTGCTGGAGGGGTATCATACATCCCCACTATCATCTCAGCCGTGGCCACCTGCCCTCTGTGGATGGACTGCAACTGAGCACCTATAAGAGACATATACATGTCCCTCATCTGGAATGGTTCTGCCTCATGAGTATCAGCAGAAGTCCTGCTCTATGCTGGCCTTCTCTCTCTACGAGCCTGGCGTGGTGGCACTGGCTGGGCTGCCTCCTCACCTCCACAGTACTGTCTGTAATAGGCCTCATCTATAGCTTTTCTTGGCCTCTCAAATGGTGGAACAGAAGTGTCCACCCCAGCTAGCTTGCAAAGGTGAGTGATCAAAGAAGGATGTCCCAGTGGTGCTTTGTTGTTTGAAGTGTTAGCACACACACTAATCTCATCAGCTATCACCTGCCCAATATTAACATTCAAGTTTCTGATAGCACAGTAGATGAAGAGTGCCCTGCTGAGAGTAATATCTGACACATGTGAACATGGCTGAATGTTGGCATGAGAAAATGCCATCCAATACTTTGCAAGAGGAGTCAAATCTGTCCTCCTAATATTAACCACTGAGCCAGATCTATTCCTTTGGAAGTGTCCTCCAGGTATGCACAATACTCTCTCAACATCCTCAAAGTCAGCACCTTCCTCCATGCTAAGAGCAAACTGGCATTGCTCACCAGCCCACACAGTATCCAGAAAGTTATTGATGGAGTCAGGATCATATCTAATAGCATGGCCTCTAACATAGCCCAAATAATTCTCAGCTGGATAATCACCAATCTTCTTTGCATTGGTGTAGAATTCTTTCACCACAGCTATGTTGGCAGGTGATGGATAAGTGGCTAGCTTCCCCCAATCATTCCCTAACACTTGCTCTCCAAATTGAGGAGCAAAGTTAGGTATCATTCCAACCTTTCTCTCCATTAGAAGTCTCCTGTCCTGAACCACCCTAAAGTGCTTCTCATGTTTCCTAGAGAGGAACCTGCCATTATGGGGCTGCTCTGGTTCCTTTTCCTTTCTCTTGGTTGCCATGGTTTTCAATCTCTTTCCTGAAGAGGATGCCATTCCTGCATTCAAACATAAATCCAAAACCACAGAACATGATGTTAATCATTAGTAAACACAAAACAAAACTCCTTTTGAAGCTAAACCACCGCTGAGGGCCAGAATTTCCCCTCAGCGCCACCAGTGCCACATTCAAACACGCAACAAACCAGAAAAAGCAAATCTGGCAGAGTGCCGCTCAGCGGTAAATGCCGCTCAGCGGTGATCTGCAGATTTTTGCAAATCTTGTTTTTAAACTGTCCTAACTCCACCCAAATGCAATTTTCAGTTTTCCAGTTCATAATCAAGCAGTTTAATCGGTTCAAACATCAAATATATCATCAAATCATGCATAGAAATCAAAACCCCTAAATATTCATGCTTTGACAATCACAGTCAATTTCAAGAACCCTAGAATGAACAAAATGCATTTTACTTACTTGGGTGGAGATGCTAGATGATATGAGAATGCTTCCAAACTAGAATGCTCTCTTCCAACCCCAAACTTTGATAGCACACTAGTGTAAAAGTGAGTGGAAGAGAAATTTTCTAAAGAGGGAAGAGTAAAAAGATGTGGGAAACCTAAGAGAAGGTGTGTGGAAGTGTTTGTGCAGAGAGAAGTCTGGAAATAAACCCTAAAACGCAGCTTGGGGTATAAAAATACCCTAATGGGCTCGGGTCCCGCTAAGGGGAACTAAAGCCCAGTCTGCGAGAGTACCGCTCAGCGGTAATTGCCGCTCAGCGGCACTTTCTTGATGTGCTCCTCTCCTTCTTTTCTTGACCTACGTGCCTTCCCTACATGTCCCTCATAGGTTCCCTGCAATTCAATGTTAAAAATGCTTATGCAAACCCTAACTAAAATAAACAAACAAAAACAATCAATCAACTGGGTTGCCTCCCAGGTAGCGCTTGTTTAACGTCACGAGCCTGACCCAAATTCCACCAACACCCATCAGTAGGTGTTTCCAACTTACCAGCACCCATCAGTAGGTGCAAAATTTTCTCACCAACACCCATCAGTAGGTGTTACAAACCTAACATCCTTCAGTAGATGCTGGATCCAACAAAAATATTTACAAAACTAATGTTCACAAATTAAAAATTACAAAACCAAATCAAAAGTTTTTAAATTCACTGGGTTGCCTCCCAGCAAGCGCTCTTTTAATGTCATTAGCTTGACCCAGTAAAGCTCAAGTTCCTTCTTCTTTTTCTTCTTCTTCCTACTGAACTTCTTCAGAAATTTGATCAAACCAGGAACCTGTTGCAATGTCTCAATCATAGGAACTTTAATCTCCAATTTCTTGAAGATTTCCATAAAGCACTTAAATTTCTTTTCCTTCCTATGATTCTTCTTTAGATGAGGATGTGATTTTTCATGTGATTTCTTCTTCTTTCCTCTCATCTTCTTTTTCTTCCTTTTTCTCTCCCTAAATTTTCTCTTTTTCTCTTCTTTTATTTTTTTCTTCCTTTCTCTTTTTCTCCTCAACTTCTTTATCTTCACACAAATTTTCTTTCTCTCTTTTCTCTCAACCAATTCTTTTTCTTTTTCTTCATCTTTATCTTTCTCACTCAACTCTTCTTTCTCTTTTCTCTCTACCCTTTCCTCATCTCCCTCTAATTTTTCCTCATCAAGAATCTTGTCACTTTCAGTGATAATGACTTTCCCTTCCTCCTTAAGGTTAACATCAGTATTAACATCATCATTTAATATCTGACTAATGTGACGAAGTTGCATCTCCATTCTTTTACATGATTCTTCAATGCTTTTCTGAGTAGAGTCGGAATTTTTCAAAAATCGTTGAAGGGTGTCCTCCAACCTATCCAAACTTCCTGATAGAAAGGGTTGTTGCTGCCATTGTTGTTGTGGTTGGTTCTCAAATTGTCCAGCAGCTTGCCAAAATTGGCTTTGATCCATGCTTGAGTGAGGTTCCCACCATTGGTTGAGATTACTTTGGTAGAATTGAGTGCCCCTATAGTTAAACTCTTGACCAAATTGCATTCTGCAGACATTAGGCACAAAACCCTAAAAACAATTGTTAGCACAAAAAGATAGAGAAAAAACTAAAGATTTAAAAGATATAAGAAGATAAAAGATTTAGAAGATAGAATCAAATAAAATAGAATAAAACCTAATCTAAAAAATAAAATCTAATCTAAAAGATAAAATAAAATAAAATCTAACCTAACCTAAAAGATAGAATAAGAATAAAATAAAATCTAACCTAAAAAGATAAAAAAAATAAAATCTAATAAAATAAAATAAAATCTAACCTAAAAAGATAAAAAGATAAAATACAATAAAATAAAATAAAATCTAATCTAAAAAGATAAAATAAAATCAACTAAAAACCGAAAAATAAAAAAAAACAGAAAATAAAACAGAAAACAGAAAAACAGAAAACAAAAAAAACAGAAACAGAAAAATAAAATAAAATCAAATAAAATACAAACTGAAAAATATAAACAGAAAAATAAAATAAAATAAAATAAAAATTCGAAATTTAAATTAAAATAAAAAAATACGTCAAAGATAATCAATAATCACACAAATTAACCAGTTAAACCACGAATCCCCGGCAACGGCGCCAAAAACTTGATGGACAAATTTGTAAGCACCAAAATATGATGTCACAAACTTGTTTCACAATCGGCAAGTATGACCGAATCGTTCAAGTAATAAAACTTGGTAAGACCAAGTATCGTTCTTCCCAAAGGACTCACGGCCTAGTTTAGTTATGTGGTTTCTTGATTAACTAAGACTTACAAACGAAATATTTGAGTTTAAAATGCAAGACAGAAAATAAACATGTATGCATGAATTTTGATCAATGGCAAAGACAAAAGATAAACACTTTCAATGAATATATTAATGAATATGTTGTTGGGGGTCAATTTCATCTCATCCACTCTCATATATTTTAGGAATTCATCATTCAAATCATCATTGTTAATGCCACTCACTAATGTACCATTCTAGATGGCTTCTCCCTAATCAAATAGTTCATACAATTCCTAGCATTCCTAATGATTAGTTCATTACCGCAGGAGCTTAAGGCAACCAATATAATATTGTCAGTAAAATATTGGGAGAAATTCCCCGGATCTAGATTTCCCCGTACGTGTCCGTATCAACAAAACCAATAATCATGCATTAGAATGAGTTAAACAATGCAAGCATTGAGCAAAGAGGAAAAACCCTAACTAATGATGAAAGAAAGCATATGTCTTAATTCAAAGATGTACTCAACAGATTCCATATATGAGAGCTTCAAGAGATTACATTGATTCCCCAACAAACATACAAGGTTTAGTTCACCATATTCATGGTGAACCTAGATGAATAACAATGAAAGTATGAAAGAATAAACCCAATAAAGGTGAAGAGGTAGCCTGAGCATCCAAGATCCTCCTTCAAAGGGGTGAAAGAGAGAGTGTTTGCCTCGTTTCTGCCAAAGATCCCTAACTAAAGGACGTGCAAGCCCTTATATACTAATCTAGAGTTACAAAAGATTACAAAAGCCCAAGCCCAAAAAGTGCCGCTCAGCGCCATTTACCGCTCAGCGGTGGTTACGCGTCTTCTTTCTTCCCCTCAGCGGCCATTTGCCCCTCAGCGGTTCCAACGCCACCTCTTGAGTGCCGCTCAGCGGTAGAATACCGCTGAGCGGTGCCTTCGTCTTCTCTTTTTGCACTCTTTCTTATCTTTTCTAATGTCATCTCTCTCATTCTTCACTTCTTTCACCAAATTCACCTCAAAACCTGCACAAAAACACTTAAATCAAGCATAAACCTGTCCAGCTCTCTTATTTCTGAAAATATAAACAAAATGCATGATTTCAAGCTAGTTTCTAAGTCTAAAGGTTGCTTTTAGTATCACTTTTAAGCATGAAAATAACAGTTTTTCAACTGTTATCACCACAATGCGTGGGGGATCCCCATCAACCAACAGCTCATATTGACCGTTGTACTGAGTAGGTTCAACAGCAGAGCATGATCCTCTAGTGCTGACACGAGGTGGCGTGGAGTTTCACCGGGCCCCGTGTTGCCCTGCGTCATGGAATGCAGCTTCTGTTCAAGCACTTTTTGTATTTCTTTTTTTTCTTGTAGCTGCTCCATGAATCGTTGCTCCATTGATCTCATGCTTTGGTTGAGTCTTTCCTCCCACTGAAGATCCATCTGCCTCAGTGCCTCCTGACTCATTTATTGAGTGGTTTTTTGTGTGGGGCCAAAGTAGTCACGAAGACCAATCGCCCCAGGAACTCCACGTACACGTCCTGGGTGCTCGGCTCTTCCGATGGCCGTTGTTAGAATGTCGTCCCTACCTTGGCCAAAAAATGTTCCTTGAATCTGCTGCTCAACCAACTCATCCTGCACATACTAAAACGAAAATACTTAGAAGACATGCTGTGATAGATACACAATCAAACAATGTTTAGAATTTGAACTTACAATTCTTTGTGAGATCAAGGCTGCTGAGGAAGATGTCATGTTCCCATCAGATTTAGTCCGAGCAGCCTTCCACAGCTCGTACCTAGCAGGTGCAGGTGCTAGGTCCGGCGACTCAAGTCCCAAGGCATCCGCTCTAGACTTTCTAAGTTTTTTTTTTCCAGTTTTACATAACCACCTCGTGATAACAAGTGTGGTGCATCGTTTAGCCATTGTCTTTCTTGGGCGGCTAACCTTTTACCCTGTGAAACCATGTACATAAATAAGTGTAAAATCATAAGAAGTCAATGAAAGGTTTTAAGTTGTTAAGAAACAGACCTTCCATTCCTCAGTCTCTCTGGATGCACGAAATTGTATCCAGTCCTCCTTTGTGAAGGTATACTGCTGACATGGAATTTGATCTTGCCATAAGAGGTTCTTGTCGACCTCTGGGACGTCATCCCAAGTTGCATGAAGGATAGAGACATGGCTTTTTGCTAACTTACCCAGATAACTCCTAAAGCTATCAGCATTTGGCCCTGATGCCTGACCTGATCTGGGGTCAATATCAACATGTCTCCTCTACCCATCAATGCGTCCGGCTGTCACATCTGCCAATCGTGTGACGC
Source organism: Vigna umbellata (assembly GCF_029865625.1). Taxonomy (NCBI): domain Eukaryota; kingdom Viridiplantae; phylum Streptophyta; class Magnoliopsida; order Fabales; family Fabaceae; genus Vigna; species Vigna umbellata. The sequence continues at coordinate 17,876,513 of NC_142166.1, forward strand.
CTCGACCATGTCTGGTCTGTCCCGATTCTGAGTCTGAGGCCGACATACCTGAAAAATTATACAAGGTTAGTAATAATTCAATTTTGATGAACATAAATATAAAGTCAATAATTAACTATCACAACCTATTAAGATATTGTTTTCTCCCAAATCCCTTCATTGTGATCACTACGAATTGCCTGGATGACATCGACAACGTCATCAACTGGGTCTTCAATGGGTCTAGATGCAACAGATGTTGTCTCAAGTATATCAAGAGAATCATCATCATCATGTCCATGCATGTTTTTTCCTTCTAAAACCACTGACAATTTTTTATTCGCTAGATCATTTACGTAAAATATTTGTCTTGCTTGACTAGTCATGATAAATGGTTCATCGGTGTAATTCATCTTGTTCAAGTCTACCAATGTGAAACCAAAGTCATATGTCATGACACCAGAATTTATATCAACCCATTTACACTTGAAAACCGGGACTCTAAAAGTGATGTAATCAACTTCCCATATTTCTTGTATTATTCCAAAATAACTCATGGATGCTGTGATTGGATTTTTGTCTTTAGAACTAGCAAAGTGGACAGCCTCAGCTTGCAGTGTGACGCCACTATTTTGAACTCTACTTTTGTCATCTTCTACCTTTGTCTGAAAAGAAATATTGTTGATATAATACCCACCATATGTAATGACATCTGCGTTCGGTCCACGAGATAACCTCAATAAACTTTCAGAAACATCTGGAGTCGCATAAATGTTTTTCTTAAACCATTGTAAGAAAGTTTTGACATGTTCACTAAGATGCCATTTTTCACTCATTCTTGGGTTTGCTGCCTTTATTTCATTAACGTGGTCAGAAATGTAAGGAATCAAATCAATAGTGTTGTTTAAGATGTACAAATGAGCTTGGTCAACTTCTTTTCTGCTAACACTTTGAATTCTCAGACCTCGAACACCCTTACCTTCACATTTTCCTTCATGTCTGCTCTTTGGAAGACCCACTGGTTCACAAGATGGCATATAACTTGAACAAAATTCAATGGCTTCCTCTGCAACGTATCGCTCTATGATTGAAGCTTCTGGTCTATACTGATTCTTTACATATCCCTTTAAGATCTTCATGTATCTTTCAACTGGGTACATCCACCTTAAGAAGACCGGCCCACATATTCGAATTTCTCTGACTAGATGAACAATCAAATGTACCATGATATCAAAAAAAGTAGGTGGAAAATACATCTCCAATTGACACAGTAGTCTTATTCCTTCATTTTCCAATTCATCTAAACCTCGAGGGTCAACAACTTTCTTGCAAATGGCATTAAAGAAAAAACTCAGGCGTGTCAGAATACCCCTAACTAAATGAGGTAATATGCCTCGAATAACAAGTAACAATTGTTGCATCAATACATGACAATCGTGGGACTTTAAACCAACTAACTTTAACTCTTGCATAGAAACAAGGTTACTAATATTTGAAGAATAACCTTGTGGAACCTTCACACTTCTTAAACAGTTACAAAAACTCTGTTTTTCTTTTTTAGAAAGTGTGTGACAGGCTGGGGGCACATAGGTGCATCTTCCTATTATCTGTGGATGTAACTCGGATCGGATTCCCATGTCAGCCAAATCTTCTTGTGCTTTTATTCCGTCTTTGCTCTTCCCTTTGACGTTTAATAAAGTTCCGATGACACTGTCACAAACATTTTTTTCAACGTGCATCACATCAATACAATGTCTAACATCAAGGTGACACCAATATGGAAGCGTAAAAAATATTGATCGTTTCTTCCAAATGTTTTTTGCAAGGGTACTTTTATGATGTTTTCCAAACACAATGTCAATGTTTTTGACTTCGTTGTACACCTCTTCACCATTCCGGGGTCTGCACACAACCTCATCCTCAGCACTTCCATTAAATGCTTTTTTCAATCTACGATAAGGGTGATTACGAGGAAGGAATTTTTGATATCTTGTATATACCGTCTTCTGTCCATGCTTCAATTGAAGGTAACTAGTGTTTTCTTCACACATGGGACATGCAAAATGACCTTTAACACTATAACCGCTCAAGTTTCCATACGCTGGGAAATCATTTATAGTGCAAAACAACATTGCACGCAAACGGAACTGTTCCTGAACATGTGAATCAAACACGTCCACCCCTTCTTCCCACAACAATTTCAAATCATCAATTAAAGGTTTTAAGTAAACATCAATGTCACTTCCAGGTTGTCTAGGACTCGATATCATCATGGACAACATCACATATTTTCTCTTCATGCACAACATAGGAGAAAGATTGTAAATCATCAACATAACTAGCCATGAACTGTGTTTGCTACTTAAGTTTCCATACGGATTCATACCATCAGTTGCAAGTGCAAGTCTTAAGTTTCTTGGATCTGCACCAAACTCTGGAAAGTTTTCATCAATCTTTTTCCATTGGGGTGAATCAGCAGGGTGTCGAAGAAGATTATCGCACTTTCTTTCGTCAAAGTTCCATTTAAGGTTCTTTGCATCTTCTTTAACAAAAAACATACGTTTGAACCTAGGTATTATAGGAAAATACTACATCACCTTAGCAGGTGCACCATCATTACCTTCATCGGCAGTGTTTCTGTCATATTTCTTTTTAAAACGGGATAAACCACATGTTGGACAATACTTTAGCGAAGCAAACTCCTTTGTGTACAAAACACAATCATTAGGACAAGCATGTATCTTTTGATATTCAAGACCCATTGGACATAAAATTTTGTTTGCCTCGTAATTACGAATAGGCAGAGTATTATTTTCTGGAAGCATCTCCTTCAATAACTCCAACAACTCGGTGAAACTTTTATCGGTCCATCCATTCCTTGCTTTTAAACTAAACGACTTTAAAGTTGCAGATAGACGTGTAAAGTTCAAGCATCTAGGGAACAACATTTGCTCTGAATCATTTATAAGAGAATCATACAAATTAGCTCTTCCAAAATTATCTTCACCGACATCACGTATCATGTCCTCTAAATGATCACTCATCCATTCTTCCACATAATATGTTCCTCGTGATGTGGTAGGCTGGTCCAATACTTCTCCATGCCAAGTCCAAACGATATAAGTCCTCATGATGCCGAACATGAATAGATGGTCACGCACATTGCCTAAGTCTTGCTGTATTTGATTAAGACAACGCACACAAGGACAAAAATATGTCCCGTTCACAGACTTAGCATTTTGTTCAACGTATTGCAAGAACTCCGAAACACCCTTATCATATTCTTCACTGATGCAACGTTCATTCATCCAGCTTCGATCCATTCTATGTTCGTGAAATCATCAGTTTAAGTTTTTAACTCTCATAAGGTTAGGCCCTACCCTTAATTTTCATAATTTGCTAAGACACGTGCATTGAAGTCTACATCATAAATTTGATAAAATTTCGGCAGCATTTCGCATTGGTCTCCGAAATACACGAAATGAGAGTAGTCAACGATGACCACAATCAAATATGCATCCGGAGAACAACACAAATACTGAACCGAAAGTTTATCAATCTTATCCATAGACTCCAACTTACATGTTATTGCAAATTATGAAAATTAATTTTCTCAAACTGTCCAATCGGACAATTAAAAATTTAACACAAACGATTAAAAGATTAATCGTTTGTGTTAAATTTCAAAAGAGAACTAAGGGTCACTCAACGATTTGATACTTATAATTTAACATGAAAATTATAATAACACAACTAATACATGCATATTCAAAAGCCAATAACACATGCAGACCTTAAAGTCAAAAACATTAATACACAAAACCCTATAAAAAATTATTAACGAAGAAACTAACCTGAAGAGCAGATTCAAAATAAAAATGGAGGGAAATGGAGGAGTGCACGACCTAAAATGTAGGCCAAAAAATGCCGCCCAAGAACACGCAACAAACTGCACCAAAACGCACCGAAAACGATTTTTAATCGGTCCAAATGAAAGATATTTCATCACTGAACAATTTAATCGGAATAAAAGTAAGATTAAATGGTCCAAAACAGATAAAAACCAACCTAGAAATGCAAGGCGCAGAGGGAAAATGAGGGGAAGACGATGAATAGTGAGCGTAACTCCTTGCGGGTTCGCGTTTTGGTATAAATGCCCTTAGACGTCCGTTACTGGGAGGCCCCAACGTCTATAATACTATAGACGTCGGGGCAGTCACTAATATGACGTCTTCTGGTTTTAAATATTGATATTCGCGGGGGATTTTAAACGTCTGTTAGAGGGGGTCGGACGTCTATAATATTATAGACGTCCGACCCCCTCCAAGACGGACGTCTAAGAGGCTGACATGGTAGTTGAAGAGTTAATTGCGTTCAGCCTTTTAGACGTCCGTCCTGGAGGGGCCCGGACGTCTATAATATTATAGACGTCGGGGCCCCTCTAACGGACGTTTAAAAGGCTGAAGCAATGAACTCTTCAACTTCCTCGTCAGCCTTTTAGACGTCCGTTAGAGGGGGCCGAAGCCTTTTAGACGTCCGGTAGAGGGGGCCGGACATCTATAATATTATAGACGTCCGACCCCCTCCAGGACGGACGTCTAAGAGGCTTACAGGGTAGTTGAAGAGTTAATTGCGTTCAGCCATTTAGACGTCCGTCTTGGAGGGGCCCGGACGTCTATAATATTATAGACGTCGAGGCCCGTCTAACGAACGTTTAAAAGGCTGAAGCAATGAACTCTTCAACTTCCCAATCAGCCTTTTAGACGTCCGTTAGAGGAGGCCGGACGTCTATAATATTATAGACATCTGGCCCCCTCCAGGACGAACGTCTAAGTTGCTGACAGGGTAGTTGAAGAGTTAATGTGTTCAGCCTTTGAGACGTCCGTTAGAGGGGCCCCGACGTCTATAATATTATATATGTCGAGGCCCCTCCAAGACGGACGTCTAAGAGGTTGACGGGGTAGTTGAAGAGTTTAATGCTTCAGCCTTTTAAACGTTTGTCAGAGGGGGTCGGACGTCTATAATATTATAAACGTCGGGGCCCTGCAAGCACGGACGTCTATAGTCCCACCTATTTACAATTATGCCACCAGTCAATTATTTACGTTGGGGTTTTTGTGGACGGACGTCTACTGGGTGACGTTAAAGGCCAATTCTGCACTATTGTATAGGTAAATCTAGAACTGGGGAAATTCTCCCGGAAGCAATATTACCTAGACATAGGAATAGGAGGATCAGTTGCCTTTAAGCTTCTCTGCGAATGTAATGCATGAATAATTGTTAGGGAGACAAGACATTGTAAACTAGTGATTAGGAGTAGACTTTCTTCACCGAGACATCGAGTTTAAGGTAAATTAGAAAGTGGCATTAACATTAATGAAGAAAGATGAATTCATGAATACATGAGAGTGGATAGGATAAGTCGGAAACCCCAACAACATCATCATTCCATATCTTACATCAATCTCATTTGCTTCTTTCAATCCAATTGATCAAAACTTGCATTCATGTTTATTTTCCGCAATTCAAACAAAATGATTTTGTTCACAAGTCAAATTTAATCAAGAAATCACATAACTGTCTAAGCCGTGAGTCCTTTGGGAAATGGTACTTGGTTTTACCATTTTATTATTACTTGATACGATTCGATACACTTGCCGAAGTGTTAACAATAAGCACAGATGAATTACTCTAACAATTAATGAAAAAGCATGTGTTATTAAGAATCAATTCAAATACATGAGAGTTCACAAGGTTACATCATCCCCCAACAACAAATAGAGTTTAGTTCACCATAGACATGATGAAACTAGATGAATAATGGAAAAGCATGAGATAGCAAAACCCTAAAAGTAGAGGATGGAAGCTCCCGCATCCAAATCCTCCTTCAGAGAGTGGAAGAGTGTGTTGTTGTGCTGCTCCAACCAGAGATACAAAACATAGGACACTTGGGTCCTTTAAATAGAGTGAAGATAGAACAGAAATAGAGCCCAAGCCCGTGTCGCTGGCACTCAAGCGCCACACTTAGGGCATTTGAAAGTATGATTTTGAATGAATGTTGTGGTCCAAGCATGATTCTTAAGGAATTTTGATATCTATGAATGATTTGGTGAAATAATCACTGTTTGGACCGATTAAAATATTTGATTGATGTTTGGAATAGTGAAAAATGCATGTGAGTAGCGTTTAAGGCCAGCTAAGGCCATTTTTCTTGGATGAATTGTCTGGTGCTGAGAGCCCTCTAAGGGGCGCTCAGTGCGATTTCTGCAGAAGTTGTTTTTCTGGTTGCTGGCCATTTGTTGCTGTTTGGTTGGATGTTTCTTGTTGCAGGTGACACTGAGGGATCCCGTTCTGCCCTCAGTGGTGATAAGAAGAATGGGTTTGGATTGTTCTTGATGGTTCTTATATTAATGCTTGATAATGCTTCTTGTGGTTTTGTGAATTGTTTTTGATGAAGGGATGGCCTCCTCCTCAAGGAAAAGAGTTAAAACCATGGGAAATAAGAGAAAGGAGCCAGAACGTTTCTACTCAAACAAATTCCTTTCTCATAAGCATGAGAGACACTTCCAAATAGTTTAGGATTGAAGGATTTCGATGGAGCGAAAAGTGGGGTGGATACCATCCTTGGCCCCACAATTTGGAGAGGAATTAGAAAGAAGAGGATAGGAGAATGTAGCTGGTTACCCTACACCAGCAAACATAACAATGCAAGGCCATTTGACAACACTCATACAAAGAGTTACATGAGCTATGTGAGAGGAAAGATTATTCGGTATGATCCTGATACTATTAACATGTTTCTTCATGCTGAGTGGGCTAGTGAACAGTGTCAGTTTGCACTGAGTATGGAGGAGGGAGCAAATTTTGATGAGGTAGAGAGGACATTGTGTGTATTGATAATGTTAGCAAAAATCAAAGATGAAGTTTTGATGATGAACAGATTTGCAGAAGTCAAGATCCATAAAGACAAATTGAAGATCTCTGTATTTTATAAAGCTTTTATATAATAATCAAAGTTGATGTAATAGTGCTCAAATATGTATTAGGGTTGATTCTTGTAATTTATATTTGATTTATTTACTGTTGAGAATCATCCACAAGCTGTTTTAATCGATTAAACCCAGTTTTAATCGATTAAAACGAGGCTGGCACTAAAAACCCAATTGCCCGTGTAATAATCGATTAAAGCTAATAATAATCGATTAGTTAATCGATTATTCCTGAGAATAATCAATTAACACTAGCCGTTGGGGGTTTCAGATTTGAAAACCTAGCCGTTGTACTCATTATTAATCGATTAATATTAATCGATTAAATGCGTTAGATGGCCCGTTTTCGAAGAATGGAAGGGTATTAGGCTGAGTCTATAAAATGGCTCACTCTTTATCTCAAAAATAACTCTTCCCTTGTGCTAAAGATCTCTGAACTCTTTGAGAACTCTGTGAGATTGTTGAAGCTAAGGAAACTCTTGTCTGCAAAGTCCTGAAGTGCTACTGCGGTGACAGAGGAATAGCTTGTTCATCCTTGGTGTATCTGAGGAAGTGCCTGGAAGAGAATCATCCTTCGTGAAGCATTCGAAGGAGGTGGTCATCCCACTAGTGGAAAAATAGTATATTATGACTAACTTATTATAACTGGTAAAAATAATCCATCATAATAGGTTGATCGGTGGCAAACTTGTAATAAAAGTTAAACATATTATAACGTAATTTTGTAAATCAGTTATAATATGAAACGCGGTGGCAAACTTGTAAATAAATTTAAAACATATTATAACGTAGTTATGAAAACCAGTCATAATATAAAATGCGGTGGCAAATTTGTAAATAAGTTTAAATCTTATTATTACAGAGTTATGGACACCTTAAATCTTTTTTAATGTATTATAACTTATTTTTAGAAACCAGTTGTAATATCCCAATCTGATTTTAACTTTTTCCCCCTAATTTCTCTTCCCTCTCTTCCTCGCTTTCGTTCCCCGTAATACACCACTACCATTCTTCCTCTCTTCTTCACTCTACATCATCCGCTGTTCACTCAACCATTCACTCAACCATTCACTCTCCATCAGTCGTTCATTAGCTGCCTTACGAGAGCGTTTCTCTCGTCTCCATTATCGAAAGGCTCTCGTTGCCTCTCCATCATCGAAGGCTCTTGCTGCCTCTCCATCATCGAAGGCTCTTGCTGCCTCTCCATCATCGAAGGCTCTTGCTGCCTCTCCATCATCTCGTTGAACCACAGTTCAAGCAGTAAGCACTCTCCTTTACCTCTCAGCCTTTTCACCTACATCTTTCACCCTCAACTGCTAGGGTTTCTTCGAATCTTCATCTTCTCACCTTTTTACCAATTGTTTTGACTTTTCCTACATTTTTCATTGAAATCGGTTCCCTCAGTGTTTGTCTAGGTAGGCTTTGAGATGATTGATGCAATTGCTGAGTCGTAGGGGATTCCTATGAACACTGCCCATTCCAAAGCCATTTTCGGAAAAGGTTTGCTTGTTCCCTTTCTTAGATATTTCTATTTTCTATTTCTCTCTCTATGTTTATTGTATTCATGAATTAGTAAGGAAACAGGATGTGCTGATTTTTTTCTCTCTGTTAACCATTTGAGATTTAACTTTAGATTGTGCAAGTTGTGCTATCTATATAGCTTGTCACTTGCCACTCTCAAAAATTTATTGACCACGAGTTACTTTAATCGCTTAAGCTTATAGTCTACTTTGAAGGGTAGCTTTTCTAATATGCACATTGAAATTTACTCTTATTGGTTGGAATTTTTGTGAAGTTATATGTACTATTGAAAGTATTTAAGTTTAATATTACAACCACAGGGATAGGAAAATCTCGAAATTGACAATGACTGCTAAAGGAATACCAGTATTTTCGGCAGTTTAAGCTCTGACAGAGTGGATGGTGTTTAGCTCCCTTAGATTCTTGGGAGGCTTTGCAGCTGCCCTGATTGATGATCCTCTGTGGGTCATGAACACTGTCCCTATTGAGGCCGAGTTCAACACCCTCGGTGTCATATATGAACGTGGATTGATTGGAACCTACCAAAACTGGTATGCCTTTCTTCCATAATAGTAAATTAGTAGAGGGACTCAATCTAGGAAAAGTAGAACATAGTTGGGGTAGAAAGTAGCTTTCTCATTGACTAATTAGATTAGAAGTATATCTCACTTTAGCTTAATTTCTGTTCATCACTGCTAAATGCTTAAACACAACTCAAGTGGTACCAACTTTTGTCCTTTACCATAGACAGGGCACTGTTATACAGATACACTTGTTTAGCTCCCTTAGTTTCTTCTCATTTGAATATTGGGTGTTTAGAAGAGCTTATACTGAGCAAGTGGCACCAAAAAGAATTAATGTTATTTACAAATCCTTGGTGATAGAATGTATATTATTCCGTGTGTAGAAAGTGAAGAATATCATCATATATATGTATACTCGTGTTGATTATAGATGTGAGGATAAGGAAATAAGGGAAATAAAAGCGCGTCCACAAGATTCTGCAGATAATATATGCCAAACAAACCCTTCTGGGACTTTCTTTCTGTCCTCAAAGCTGATATTAATTTCTGCTTTTTTTGTAAGATCCATTCACGAGGTGTTGCGTCAAAGAATTCATTAGATGCCATCGTGTTTCTTAACATTAAATTCTATGGAAGCACTTTTATTTATAACAAACACCAAACTTCATTGATAATTCATATATGTATATATCATATGGGTTCTATTAAAGCAAGTCATTGTAGTTTGAAACACTTGGAGCATAGGTAGACTAAAACTTGTCACTTTCTTTTATTCCCCTTTCAACCCATTTCGTGTCCCGAAAATATATATGCAAGTTTTATATGCTTTCTTATTGAATCTGTATTTAATCTTATATATAAAGTTGCTTTGACTTCATGTTTGAATCCTGTTATTGAATTCTTTGAAAAAAGACATTGATGATTTATGGTCTCAACGTTTTGAGGACATAAATTTTTCTTAAGAAATTTTCTTTTGTTGTAACTTAGTGATTTTAAGGAATTGGATTTAGTTGGTCAATTTCTTATGAATTTCACCACTTTAATGCATTACACATTTTTGCTCATGCATTACAGAACCTATCAAAACATAACCATTAATTAAGATATTTGTAAGTGTCATGGTTTGGAATACTCATTAATCTACTCATCCCAATAGCTCCAGCAGGAACAGATATTTCTGACTATCTGTCATATTTTTCTTCAATTTTATAGGAAACAGAGTGAGTCAAATTTTAAAAATTAATTAAATTAATATATGTTTTATATTATTATTTGGAAAGTTATACATTATCATTATTTTTATATATTACGTATCTTATCAAGAAATTGTTCTTAATAAAGTTGCTTACTACAAACACAACATGTTTCAGAATCTGACTATTACTTACCTCAGAGGCCTCGAGGCCTCAAAACTTTACACTTTTGGTGCATGAATTATATCATTTTTATAATATTGGTAATAGTTTGCGTCAATGGAGTATTCAATGTGCCACTTTTTCTGCTTCAATTGACCACTTTAATTGTTGTTTTGGTGTATTCAATTAAATTTCATTTTCAATTTTTTGTTAAAACAGGTTTATGGCTGATCCATCTACACCTACACGACCACAAAGTGAGGACCAAAGTCAATCGTCTACCCAACCCAAGTGTAGACGAGCGACTAGGCTAAAAGACTTGACTGTTAGTCGTAATGCTGATCAGAAATTGCCCATTCAATTTGATATGAGTACAGGAAAAGTTATTGGAGACAACCGTGCAAGATTCACTAGCTTGTGGCCTTACTTGGTAGAAGTATTGTTAGTATTCTTACTTGGTAGAAACTTGGCTACACTTAAATAGTATATGTACATTAATGTAATATTTGGATTTAATATATAGTTTCATGTATAAATGATGTATTAAATATTAGACTATTTAACTTTTGAAATGAATTCTATTTTGTTAGTTTCAATAAATTTGTTTATTTAAAGCTATATTTATTATAAATGGATTGGATGAGATGATAATACAGGAATATTATTATAATTTCATTGGATGGTCAAATGTAATAATCAATTTTTTTAAAAAAAACATTTATTATAACGTACTAAGCAATGTATGATATGGTACATTGATCACATATTATAACGTACAATAATATGTACGTAATAATATATAACATATTATAACGTACAAAATCTTCTACGTTATAATATCTTCCACTTATTACAACGGACAAACGAAAGATTTGTTATAATAAACTGTGTATATTATAACGTACTTCTAAAACTACGTTATAATATGTTGAACATACTATAACGTAAATTTTTGCTACGTTATAAAATGCGCAGACTTATTATATCGCCCAGAACTATGTCCCCAGTAACTACGATATAAAAGATCATTTTTGTACGTTATAAAAAGTCATTTTTCCACTAGTGTCCTTTGTGAAGATTCAAAGGAAGTGTAAGTTCGTCTCTTGCGGTTTCAAGAGAGGTGGTATTTCTAAACTCTTACAAATTGTTTTTCTTTGTGATTAATATTTGTAACTGTTTTGTGTTAGTGAAAAAGGTTTATCTTGTTTGAGATAAGCGACTGGACGTAGGATCCGAGTGATCTGAACCAAGATAAAATCACCTGTGCAATTTTTCTCTTTCCCTTACTCTGTCATTTATATTTAAGGGTTAAATATGTTTTTAGTCCCTAAACTATTGGCCGTTTTTGGTTTTCGTCCCTCTTTCAAAGTAAGGTACAATTTGGTCCTCATTCTTTTCGAAAACGTTCGTTTTAGTCCTCGAAAACTAACACCGTTTAAAAATTTGGTCCTCATTTAGCAACAAAATGAGGACTAAAACCAAAATTCCAAGGATTAAAACGAACGTTTCGAAAAAAATGAGGACCAAATTGTACCTTACTTTGAAAGAGGGACGAAAACCAGAAACGGCCAATAGTTTAGGGACTAAAAACATATTTAACCCTATATTTAATTATCTGCTCAGTAAGAAAAATTAAGAGAAAAATAGTAAAAGGCACAATAAAAGTATATAACCAATTCACCCGCCCCCCTCTTGGTTTGTTCCACGCTAATAATTCCGTTGCAGCGATTCTAACAATTGGCATCAGAGCTTGCTTTGATAGTCATTCAAATGGCAAGATCACATCAAACCTTTGCAGAGGGTGCATCAATCAATAGATCCCCACTATTCACAGGTGAGAACTATGCTTTCTGGAAGGTAAGAATGCAAATATTTATTGAATCTATTGATTGTGAAATTTGGCATGTTATTGCGTCTGGCTCTTCTGTTCCTACTAACAATACACAGGAACCAAAGCCCCGTGGTCAATGGACCATTGAAGAAAAGAAAAGATTTCAGAATGACGTAAAAGCCCGGAATATCATTGCATCAACGTTGACGGTTGATGAGTTCTACAGAGTCTCTGTCTGCAAAACTGCTCAAGAAATGTGGGACGTACTCAGAGTGACGCATGAAGGAACAGATGATGTAAAGAGGGCAAGGAAGAACTCCTTAATCCAAGAGTATGAAATGTTCCGGATGAAGCAAGGAGAAACAATTTCAGACGTTCAAAAACGCTTCACCAACATTGTCAATCATCTCATTGGACTGGGTATGTCATTTGATACTGATGAACTTAACATTAAAATCTTGAAGTCTTTAGACAGGTCGTGGCAACCAAAGGTGACTGCAATCTCGGAGTCACAAAACCTCAACACCATGACTATGGCGGCACTTTTTGGAAAGTTGAGAGAACATGAACTAGATCTTGGAAGACTTGATGAAGAAGAAGCAAAAGCCAAAAACAACAAGAAGAGTTTGGCATTAAAGTCGGAGGTTGAAAGAAGCAAAGGTAAATCGGAAGATGAAGACTCAGACGAAGAGGAAAATTTGAGACTCATGATAAAAAGGCTCAACAGGTTCATGAAATCAAAAGACAAAGGAAGATTAAAATTCGAAAAGAAAGAAAATCAAGGATCTTCCTCACACTATAAATGTTATGGTTGCGGAGAAAGGGGGCACCTAAAAGCAGACTGCCCAAATCAAAAGAAGAGTGAAGACAAAAAGGAGAAAAGATTCTTCAAGAAAAAGAAGGCCTACTGATAACAGTTGAAAAACTGTTATTTTCATGATTAAAATTGACACTAAAAGCAACCTTTACACTTAGAAACTAGCTTCAAATCATGTTTTTCCTCATGTTTTTAGAAATAAGAGAGCTGGACAGGTTTATGCTTGATTTCAGTGTTTTTGTGCAGGTTTCAAGGTGAATTTGGTGAAAGAAGTGAAGAAGGAGAGAGATGAAATCAGAAAAGACAATAAAAAGTGCAAAAGGAGAAGCCGAAGTCACCGCCCAGCGGCAGTTTACCGCTGAGCGGCACTCAGGAGCTTGCGGGAGGTCCGCTGAGGGGCAAAATGGCCGCTGAGGGGAGAAAACAAGTCACGCACTCACCGCTGAGCGGTAGTTTACCGCTGAGCGGCACTCTGGAAGTCACGTGAGGTCCGCTGAGGGGCAAAATGGCCGCTGAGGGGAGAAAACAAGTAACGTACTCACCGCTGAGCGGTATTGTACCGCTGAGCGGCACTTTAATGGGCTTGGACTTGACTTTTTGTAATTTACGAATGATATATAAGCTTTAGGGTTTCCTAGGGTTAGGTATCTCTGGCTGGAACGAAGAAAACACTCTCTCTTTCACCCCTTTGAAGGAGGATCTTGGATGCTGAGGCTTCCTCTTCACCTTTTTAGGGTTTATTCTTTCATTCTTTCATTGTAATTCATCTAGGTTCACCATGAATATGGTGAACTAAACTCTGTATGTTTGTTGGGGAATCAATGTAATCTTGTGAAACTCTCATATATGGAATCTGTTTTTACATCTTTTAATTAAGACTTATGCTTTCTTTCATCATTAGTTAGGGTTTTTCCTCTTTGCTTAATGCTTGCATAGTTTAACTCATTCGATGCATGATTATTGGTTTTGTCGATACGGGCACGTACGGGGAAGTCTAGATCCGGGGAATTTCTCCCAATATTATATTGGTTGTCGTTAAGCTCCTGCACTTATGAACTGATCATTAGGAATGCTAGGAATTGTATGAACTCGTGATTAGGGAGAAGCCTTCTGGAAAGGTACATTAGAGAGTGGCATTAACAATGATGATTTGATTGTTGAATTCCTAAAATATATGAGAGTGGATAAGATGAAATTGACCTCCAACAACATATCCATACATAAATTTCATTGAAAGTGTTTATCTTTTGCTTTTTGCCATTGATCAAAATTCATGCATACATATTTATTTTCTGTCTTGCATTTTAAACCCAAATTAATTCGTTTGTAAGTCTTAGTTAATTAAGAAACCACATAACTAAACTAGGCCGTGAGTCCTTTGGGAAGAACGATACTTGGTCTAACTAAGTTTATTACTTGAATGATTCGGTCATACTTGCCGATTGAAAAACAAGTTTGTGACATCATATTTTGGTGTTCATAAATTTGTCCATCACCTACATTGCATGGGAAGATGACAACGAAACAATTTCCGATTTGAGCGAATCTGATGAAGAAGCAAACATTTGTTTAGTGGTGAACGACGACGCTGGAAGCCAAGTAAGTACATCTACCGATTCTGATAATTATAGTCAAATTAGTGAAGATGAATTGCATGAAACTTATGCTGCTTTAATAGTAGAATCTGAAAAATTAGATAAAGCTCATAAGAAATTGAAAAAGGATTTCAAAAATTTAAAATTAAATTTTGAAAATATTCTTGGAGAAAATAAAAATTTAAAATTAAATTTTGAAAATATTTTTGAAGAAAATAAAGATTTGAAAAATAAAGTTTTGTTTTTTGAAAAGGGTAAATTTACTAGTAGTGATGAATGTGCTTCTTGTGAAAATTTTAAGAAACTACTAGAACACACAACCTTAGGAGAATGTAGTAAAAATAACGAAAATAAGGTTGTTAAAAATAAGTATGTTCCTAAAATTAAAAATAAACATAATAATAGAACCCGTAGAACATGGGTAGAAAAAGGAACAACTTATAGGAACACAAACTTTGTATCATGCTTTTATTGTATGAAAAAGGGTCATACTTCAAATAAATGTAAAATTAAGCATTATGATGTTCCAAGTGGTAGATATGTTTGGGTTGTAAAATGATTTCTTTTTTCTAAATCTAACCCAAAGGACCCATACAAGTAGTTGAGTACCTATTGTTTAATATTTAGAATTTCTTTAAAACAAAATTTTAGAAAATTTTATTCCAAGGCCGATGAAACTATTTTTTTTGGATATTTTCTAATATACAAAGCATATATAGTTTTCAATCGGAAAACATTTGAAATAGAAGAATGTGTGCATGTTGTCTTTGATGAAATTGTAGACCTTGAGGCAAAACCTCTTGAGTAAGTTGAATTAGATGCAGGCAATGATGAAGATTTGTAGAAGACAACAAATGAAGCGAAGAATGATGACAATCCTCAAGATGAAGATCTAAACAAAATGTGGAAACAACCTAGAGGATTATCATTACGAAGTTGGAGGCATATCTAAAGGGGTAAACATTAGAAGAGATCTAAGAATCTTTAGAAATATCTTAGGATTGAATTTTTAAATGCGTTCCAGTTTTGCAATTTTGAAAAACTAGCCATATTTTTGTGTGCTTTAAAATTCCTATCTTATATAGTTCAATGTATGTTTAAACAATGTTTTATAAGTTCTTCATCCTAAAATTATTTACTTTAAATATCCTATTGTGTATGTTTGAATGAATCTTTAAATTTGAAATATTTTTAGCTCATATGCATACATGCTTTTATTAAGGGGGAGTATTATCTTAGGGGGAGAACATCAAACACACCTTTTTAATTATGATCAAAAAGGGCGAGAAAGTGTTTATAAAGCTTATTTAAGCTTATTTGCTTATTTGTGTTTATTCACTAATGCACTTTTTCTTCCATAAGTTGTGGTTGTTTCAGATTATTAAAAAGCTTTAAACTCAGAAGAATTTTTGATCATCATCAAAAAGGGGGAGAATGTTAGCAAAAATCAAAGATGAAGTTTTGATGATGAACAGATTTGCACAAGTCAAGATCCATAAAGACAAATTGAAGATCTCTGTATTTTATAAATCTTTTATAATAATCAAAGTTGATGTAATAGTGCTCAAATATGTATTAGGGTTGATTCTTGTAATTTATATTTGATTTATTTACTGTTGAGAATCATCCACAAGCTGTTTTAATCGATTAAACCCAGTTTTAATCGATTAAAACGAGGCTGGCACTGAAAACCCAATTTCCCCTGTAATAATCGATTAAAGCTAATAATAATCGATTAGTTAATCGATTATTCCTAAGAATAATCAATTAACACTAGCCGTTGGGGGTTTCAGATTTGAAAAACTAGCCGTTGGGGGTTTCAGATTTGAAAAACTAGCCGTTGTACTCATTATTAATCGATTAATATTAATCGATTAAATGCGTTAAATGGCCCGTTTTCGAAGAATGGAAGGGTATTAGGCTGAGTCTATAAAATGGCTCACTCTTTATCTCAAAAATAACTCTTCCCTTGTGCTAAAGATCTCTGAACTCTTTGAGAACTCTGTGAGATTGTTGAAGCTAAGGAAACTCTTGTCTGCAAAGTCCTGAAGTGCTACTGCAGTGACAAAGGAATAGCTTGTTCATCCTTGGTGTATCTGAGGAAGTGCTTGGAAGAGAATCATCCTTCGTGAAGCATTCGAAGGAGGTGGTCATCCTTTGTGAAGATTCAAAGGAAGTGTAAGTTCGTCTCTTGTGGTTTCAAGAGAGGTGGTATTTCTAAACTCTTACAAATTGTTTTTCTTTGTGATTAATATTTGTAACTGTTTTGTGTTAGTGAAAAAGGTTTATCTTGTTTGAGATAAGCGACTGGACGTAGGATCCGAGTGATCTGAACCAGGATAAAATCACCTGTGCAATTTTTCTCTTTCCCTTACTCTGTCATTTATATTTAATTATCTGCTCAGTAAGAAAAATTAAGAGAAAAATAGTAAAAGGCACAATAAAAGTATATAACCAATTCACCCCCCCCTCTTGGTTTGTTCCACGCTAATAATTCCGTTGCAGCGGTTCTAACAGATAACAGTTGAAAAACTGTTATTTTTATACTTAATTTTGACATCAAAAACAACCTTTATGACTTAGAAACTAGCTTGGAATCATGTGTTTGCTTATGTTTTGGAAATAAGAGAGTTGGATGGGTTTTATCCTTGGTTTTCCTTGTTTTTGCAAGAATTGAGATGAATTAGATGAAAGAAGTTGAAGTAGTAAGGAGTTGGACTCAAGAAAGGAAGTGAAATTGCTTAAAAGAAGAGTTGCAGTCCCCGTTGAGCGCAATTATGCCGCTGAACGGCATTCTGAAGTCTCGCAGTCACCGCTGAGGGACAAAACTGCAGCTGAGGGTCAATTCTGAAGACCCGCACTTACCGCTGAGCGGCTAAAGTGCTGGTGAGCGCCATTTATTTGGGCCTGGGCCTATTTTCTATAATTTTTAGGAAACTATATAAGGTTTTAGTCGAATGAGGGTTATTATCTTTGGACAGAAAGAGGCGAAATCACACTTTCTTCATCCCTTGGAGGAGGATTTTTGATGCTCAAGCTCTATTCTTCAACTTCTAGGGTTCTATCTTTCATTCTTTCATTCTTTCATTGTTTTTCATCTAGTTTCACCATATCTATGGTGAAATAAACCTTCATTGTTGTTGGGGAACCAATGTAATCCTTTGAAACTCTCATGTATTGAATTGATTCTTTAATTTATATGCTTTCTTTCATTAGTTGTTAGGGTTTTTCTTCTATACTCTATGATGCTCTGTTTAACTCATTCAATTGCATGATAATTGATGTTATTTGTATGGACACATATAAGTACATCTAGAACTGAGGAAATTCTCCCAAGAGCAATATTGCATAGACATAGGGATAGGAAGATTGGTTGCCTTTAAGCTTCTGTGCGAATGTAATGCTTTGTTTAACTCATTCAATTGCATGATCATTGATGTTATTTGTATGGACACATATAAGTACATCTAAAACTGAGGAAATTCTCCCAAGAGCAATATTGCATAGACATAGGGATAGGAAGATTGGTTGCCTTTAAGCTTCTGTGCGAATGTAATGCATGAATAATTGCTAGGGAGACAAGACATTGTAAACTAGTGATTAGGAGTAGGCTTTCTTCACCAAGACATAGGGTTTAAGGTAAATTAGAAAGTGGCATTAACATTAATGAAGAAAGATGAATTCTTGAATACATGAGAGTGGATAGGATGAATCGGAAACCCCAACAACATCATCATTCCATATTTTACATCAATCACTTTTGGTTCTTTCGATCCAATTGGTCAACACATGCATTCATATTTATTTTTCAGTGTTTGCATCTAAACCTACAAGATTTCGTTTACAAGTCCAATTTAATCAACAAATCACATAATTGTTTAGGTCCTGAGTCCTTTGGGAAACGATACTTGGTCTTACCATTTTATTATTACTAGATACGATTCGATACACTTCCTGACTGTCAACAAGTTTTTGGCGCCATTGCCGGGGATTAAAAATTTGTTTATCATGTACTTGGAGGACACTTCCAGAGGAATGGGAATGATTCACCCATTCATATTAGGAGATCCCATTTGACTCCTTTGGCAAAGTACTGGATGACATTCACTCATGCCAACATTCAGTCGTGTTCTCATGTGTCTAATATCACTACCATTAGGGCCATCTTCCTTTATTGTGTGCTTAAAGGGTTCGAATAGTAATATTGGGTAGGTCATAGCAAATGAGATTCAGACTTATGTTAGTTCTGTGAACAACAAAGCACCTCTAGGGCATCCATCTTTGTTCACACATCTCTGTGAGTTAGCTGGGGTGAATACTTCCACACCGCTGATGGAGCGACCAAGGAAGGAGATTAAGGCTTCCTACTATAACTAGTATTGCATGCTAGATGAGGCGGCCCAGCAAGTGCCCCCAACACATCCTCTTAGAGTTCATAGGAGGGGACCACCACCAGCACATGCGCAGCCTCAGGATGCACAGCATTTTCAGATGAGGGACATGTATATGTCGCTGATGGAGTCTAAGATGCAGACATTGCATAGAGGGTAGGTGGCCACTGCAGAGATGATTATAGGGTTGTATGATACACCCCCTAGCCGGTAGTGGACGATGGATGAGTTTAACACTGTGGTGGGATGGCTAGAGGATCAGGCACATGCTAGTGGAGCTGGAGCAGCTGAAGCTTCGGCCATGGAAGATGATGATGAAGATGATGATTATGAAGATGGTGATGAAGAAGAGGAAGATGATGAGGAGGAGGATGACTCAGATTGATATTAGAGGATGATGATAGCATTTACTGATGAATATTAATTGCAGTAGAACAAGATGTTTCTGATCTTTGTCTTGTGAACTTTATTTTGCTTTTGTTTTTAGAATAGGTGTTGATGTACTCAGTGTGAGACTTATATCTGCTGCGATGGTTTGATATTGATTTGCTTGTGATGAGTATTGCTTGATGATGCTTTGATATTGATTGATGTTGAGATGTTGCACAAGATGCTGATATAGAGGTGATTGTTCACAAACTACATAAACAGATACATGATGTTATGATTGTGATTATGATGCTAAGCAAGATGTGTGTTTGGTGTATGCGGAACATTAAATTAGCTTAACTGTGAGGTTTTGAACTCCAGAGTATTTGTTGTGAATGATTATTATTCTTTTGAAAGCATGAATGATATTGCCCAGGTTTCTATGATTCAACTACTTGCTTGCTTGTGTCATATGATCAAGGCCATTTTTGATTACCCTTTTCTTAGCCAATGTATGATTTTAGCCCAAATAAAAGAGAGCACGAAGTGTTCTACCCATTTTGAACCTTAAGCCTTAAACAGATCCTTTGTGAAAATCTTTACCTTGAGTTAAGTTGGGAATCATGGTGTGGTATTGATAAAGGTTCAAGTTTCGGGTTGATTAGGAGAATTGAAAAAGAAAGTAATGAAAAGCATTGAGCTAAGTATTGAGCAAGTATGAAAAAGAGAAAAGAAAATAGAATGCAAAGAAAGAAAAGCTCAATGCAAAAAGGGGAAAGTTGGGAATGAGTGAGATTGGTTTGAATGATAAATTTATGAATGACTCTCTTAACTCAAGGATTTTGTGATCTTGAAAAACCAATTTTTCTTCTTAGCCTAGCCACGTTACAAGCCATGGAAAAGTCCTTGTGATGATACTTGTTTGTGAGTATGTGATAACAGTTGAAAAACTGTTATTTTTGTATTTAAAATTGACTTCAATTACAACCTTTTTGACTTAGAAATTAGCTTGAACTCATGATTTTGTTGAATTGTTGGAAATAAGAGAGTTGGGCAAGTTTTATGCTTGATTTCCTTGTTTTTGCAGGTTTAAAGATGAATTTGATGAAAGAAGTGAAGTAGGAAAGAGATAGAGACAGAAAAGGACACAAAAAGTGCAAAAGAAGAGAATCAGCAGGTACCGCTCAACGCTATTTACCGCTGAGCGGCACTTTTCAGTAACGGTTGGCACCACTGAGGGGAGAAATTTCGCTGAGGGGAAGAAGTGGTCATGCACTACTACCGCTAAGCGGTATTTACCGCACCATTCTGCTCTTCAGCCATATTTTTTGTCTCCTGGTCAGATATTTGAGGTGAAGGCTGTAAATGAATATCAGGAGAAGGGAACAGTTCTCTGGACATCCTGTTTCTCATTTGATGGAAAACCATCAAGAAATCACATTGGACCTCTTACTAGAGCCATGGCAAGGAAGATTCAAGAAGAAGAAGGATCGCCTAACATTTTACTTCTATGGAAGGTTACTTATAAAAATCCTTCTTCTCTTAACTAAAGCACTTATACTTTGTTTTGTAGGAACTAATAAATCTTGGAGACCATGATTGAGCCATCCAAGAAGTTAAATCAATAAAGGCAAGCAAAGGAGCCAAAAAGGGAGGTGCTTGCGAAATGGGAAATGCACCAGCATTTTTCACCCGAGAGAAGACCAATCCACGTGACTTGGCTAATTTGGAATGAAGCATGCACGTTGCTGACTGAGCTGGAATGAGGCATGGACCTTGCTAGATCAAAATGAATGTGCCTCTTATGCTAAATAATTTGAATTTAGGAGGGAATTAAATCAGAAATTAGGCTCCTCTTCACCTATAAATAAGAGGGCCTTTTCTTTGTATTTTCTCACTTTTGAGCTTAATGATATGCTGCAGAATTTGCTTTCTAGCTTTTGTGCTCTTAAGTCACCTTTGATTTACTACTTCTTCTCCTTTCCTCAAGCTTCCTTCCTCTGTAGGAAGGCCTCTAAGCTGTGAGGCTTCACTCATACACCTTTCCTCCATTAACAACCCTCAAACACTGCACCATTTCATCAATCTGTTGCACCATCATTCACTACTGGTTTCTTCTGGTCTGGAGCCTCTGTTTGCACGTTTCCAGTTGGGATTAGTTTCCATCAAGTGGTATCATGAGCTTAGGTCGTCCACGCACCAAGAGCTAAGCTATTTCATCCATTTTTATTCCAATTCTATTTTTGTTTTTGCATTCTGTCCAGTTTTTGTTCTAGCACTGTTTCCATTTTGTTTTGGTTCTGTTCTTCTTAATTTAGTGTGTTCAATCATTGTTCGGTGTGCTTCCATTCTGTTATCATGTTTATCCTTTATTTTAAATGGTGAATTTTCTTTGTTTGAGTCATTTCCAACTTTAATTTTCAATTTCAGTGTTGTCTTGGTCATGTGCAAGTGAATATTGTAGTTTTAATTTCTGTCGCTGCTTTGGTATTCTTTTCTGCTGGTTTAATTCGTTTTTCTTGAGTTCAAGTGCTAGAAAAGCTTTAAATCAACCAAATAAGGCAATGTGAACATGTTCTAGCCTTGGTGAGAGAAGCAAAAGCACTAGAAACTAATTCTGATTTCAAATCTGCTCAAGAAATTCAAATATGGTTTCATTTCAGTTTTGAATTCTGATGCAGAATTCTGTTTCTGATTTTAAATCTTTAAACCTGTTTTCAGTTAATTTCCTTTGATTCTGAAGCATTGTACAACTTTGTTTGATGTTGTTGGACATGGCTAAAAGTGTAGCAAACCATTACAAGCAATGAAATGCAATTTGCATAGCTTGGTTGTGCATAAACACTAGCATGTCACTGTTTCAGCTTTATTCTAGCTTTTCACCGTGCTATCATTCTTTGCTTAGTCCAGTCTGAGTTTATTCATACTAAGCACTTTTATTCTAGCTTAGTTCAGTGTAATAACATTCTCTGGAGTCATTGTGTGTGCTGTCCAGCCTTATCTCCACAAGTTTCTTAAATCTGGTGCAGTTTTGGTGGGAATTTGCTACATAAATAGGCTATAGCAAGGGTGAATTGTTGAATCTTGCTATTTCTGTGCATTTACAACATTTGAGCAAGTTTAAATTGTCATTCCAAAGTTGTTTGCACTGTTCATTTGGTCATTTTCTAGCCTATATGCAGATTTGCCTTTTTAAACCTTAAAATTGCCTTTAAAATGGAAGTGCACCAGTGAATTCACACTGCAATCTGTTTTTCAGCTGTTTCAATGTTTAAACATCTTTAAAATGATGATACAAAGTTGTTTGATGCATCAATTGAACTGCTGAATCACTTCCAATCAATTTTGGGTTTAAAAACACCATTTCAATCCACTTTTTTCTGATGCAGAAATCATTTTCCAGCAACTGTTTTGCTCATTCTTGTTCAAATTCATTTATGGATTGTAGTAAGAGCTGGTTCATTGTTTTAAATTGAAAATAAATTATCAAAATAAGTCAGAACAAGTGTTAAAAAGCCTGTTGAATCGTGCAATCCAGTTTCAGGCAGTTAAAAACGCCAAAACACAAAATCTGGTTTTCATTGGGGCATTTTAACAAACACTTTGGGAAAATATCAAACAGTTTGGTCTGGATGAGTTTGTGATCTTCTATTTCTGTTTTTGTTGCTTTCTTAATCTGTTCTAGTGCCATTATTAGGTTCCTTTTGAGTGCTTTCTGTTATTCCATCCCTGTCCCCATTTGATTTCCCCATTCTTGGCTTCCAAATTGTCAAACATTCAAAATTTTGGTTTGAAATTCTGGTGCAGTTTGCTAATTCTGTTTGGTGTGTTTT
The DNA here is from genome assembly GCF_029865625.1 of Vigna umbellata. NCBI lineage: Eukaryota > Viridiplantae > Streptophyta > Magnoliopsida > Fabales > Fabaceae > Vigna > Vigna umbellata. The sequence continues at coordinate 17,899,717 of NC_142166.1, forward strand.
GAGTGGAATCTTGAGGTGTTGTGGTAACTATTGTGAGGCATCCAGAAGCAGAAACCTTCACCTACTGAGATAGCATATTAGGAAGTGAAAAGGGGGCTCAAGTGGGAACAAAAAGGGAGCTTTTGAGCAGCTATAACTCTCTGTTCCAGCAGCTAAAAATACACCAGAAAAGCTTGAAGTGCAACCTGTTTTGGAGTAGCAATCTGCAGCAGCAAGAGAGTGAAGCTTACATTAGTTTTAGGCCTTCTTTTAAGTTTGTTTACACCACATATCATGGAACCTTTGTTGTTTAAAGTTGATTTTCATTTCTTGGCTAAGTGACTTGGGAAAATGCTCTTGAAGCAATTCCAAGATCACATTTAAACATTGTAATAGTGCAATTTCGTTTTCTTAGTGTGGAAGTGTGTCAAGGGGCTCCAAGTGTCACTTGCACTTTCACTTAGGGTCGTCTAACATTTACATTTTGCATCTTTATTGTTTTCTTTAAATTGCTTGATTGATTTTTTGTTTTAAGTCTCCGTGGTGTATAGGGTTGTATAGCATATAACTAAACCTTCTTTTGGGTTTTAGGCGCATTTCATTATCATTTGAAAATATTTTGAAGAATTTCTACTTAGAAACTAAGGTAAAAGATAACTCTAAGGAAACTCTGGCTAAGGAAGAACTTGGTTTCTAAGCAAGTCCAATTATGACTCACCTCTTCTTCTTGGGAGCTACTTGGAAACAATTTTTTACCTCTAGAATCTTTTTAGAAAATTTTCACCAAAAGCAAGGAAAGTTTGTGAAAATCTTTTCACTCATTACTTGTGCAAGTCTTTCAAAACCTTGTGAAAATAATTTCTACCTACTTGTCAAGAATGAGTCAATCTAGTGTCCAAGGAAGTGTAAAACCTAAAAGTGAGAGCTTACAACTAAAAGAGGAATTTGAGCAAAAGTTCCAACAAAGGGACAAAGAGATTAGTGAGCTCAAGGATATGATTGGTCAACTTTTGATCAATCAAGACAAGGGTAAAAAGAAAGAAGGGTCTACACATAGAAAAAAAGAATACCTTGGAGATACATCCTCTCCACCTAGTGAACCTGAGTATTATAGTAGTCATCACAATGATGACCACTATCAATTACCTCCTAGGAGAAATAATAGAGTGAGAGAGCATCACCCAAGGGAACCCAAAATTGATCTTTCTCCTTTCCATGGAAAAGATGATGTGGAAGAATATTTGGAATGAGAGATGAAAGTTGAGCAATTGTTTGAGTGTCACCAAATAGATGATGAGAGGAGAGTAACTATGGCCTCTTTAAGCTTTCAAGGCTATACCTTATATTGGTGGACAGCCTTGGTCAAAGATCTGAGATTGAGAAACCTACCTTCCATTAGGTATTGGAATGAGTTAAGGTCTGCCTTAAGAAGAAGGCATGTGCCAGCTTACTATGATAGGGAGTTAATGGACAAGCTCCATAAACTCCAACAAAGAAACATGAGTGTTGAAGAATATAGGCAAAAAATGGAGTTACTCATGTTGAGAGCTGGGATAAGAGAGGAACCAAGGATAACAATTGCTAGGTTCCAAAGTGGACTTTATTATGACGCAAGAGATAAGGTAGAACTCTTACCTTACAATGATCTCAATGAATTAGTCCAACTTTGTGTGAGGGTGGAGCAACAACTCAAGAAGAAAAGCTCAACTAGAAAGGACTTCCCTACTAGTTCTAGCTATAAGAGAGAGTACAAGAGGGAGGGTAGTCTATCTAAATCAAGGTATGATGGGCCTAGGGAAAGAGAGAGAGAAAAAGAAAGGGTTAAAGAACCTTCAAGGGACCATAAAAGTAAGGAGACTAAGTGCTTTAGATGTGGGGAAAAAGGACACTATGCATCTGAGTGTCGAAATAGAAGGTCAACTTACATTCTTGAGCATGAGAGTGACAGTGAGGGTTCTTCATATAGTGAGTCTGAAACATCCACTTCTGAAGAAGAAGAAGCTTTACCTTGTGATGGTGACTTACTCATGGTAAGGAGACTCCTTGAAAATAAACATGTTGAGCTAGAACAGTCACAAAGAGAGAATCTATTCCACACAAGGTGTCAAGTTTTTGAAAAGACATGTTCAATGATTGTGGATAGTGACCCCCCGGTAAACACTTCTACTATATACTTCTCAATTTTAATATTTACTTCTTATTGACGTCAGAACATAACCATTTTTTCATGTAACAGCAGATACGTTAAGAAGGAAGTCCTACACCGAAAAAGACTCATTTATCTGAGGACGACCCTCTTGGTGCGTTACACGAGCTTGTTAACATCATTGCCGACGCGCCGATGATTGTACCATGGGATTCTACTACATTTGGAAGAGATGCTGAATCTTATTGTACTTGCATCCGTAAGATGTTAAGGAGTTACACCGAAGAAGACTCATTTATTTGAGGACGACCCTCTTAGTGCGTTACACGAGCTTGTTAACATCATTGCAGACACGTCGATAATTGTACCATGAGATTCTACTACATTTGGAAGAGAAGAAATTAATATTACACTCGTTCAATGGTGGATGATGTAAGTTTATGAGAACCTTTTTATATAAAATTGATTTATCAAGTTACTTATATCAGATCATTTCTTGATTTCAGGTATATGTGTGGTGTCAGTAACAAGATGGAGTTCAATGACGTATATGGGTTCATTGACCCCTATATGACTCATGAAAGAAATAAATTTGATGAAATCCAAGCATACATCACCACCTGCTTTGCAATGGGGAAGGACATATATTTTCTCCCTTATATACTTGGGTAAGTGAAGTCATTTAACTTTAAAGTTTCATTTATGAATTTTGGTATATGACAATTAAGTTATTACCAATTTCAGGCATCATTGGCAGCTACTTGTGATCTCCATACCGGAGAACACTGTTGTCTGGTTTTGTTCATTGCACAAGTCTCCTCCCAGCCCTCTTAGACAAGTAGTAAATTGGTAAGAACCTCAATGTTTCAAATTTCTTTGTTATATAAATGTATGCTAAAGCAATTTTTTTAATAGTTCCCTTGCAGCACATATGATGTTGTCTGGGAGATTTACTGCTACAACTAAAAAGCTTGCATGGATGAACCTTAAGTTTGGTATTTTAGTCCATAATTTTTTACATTTTGTACTATTCCAATGATGTTACTTAACATTTTATAATTATGATGATATATTGTAGTGTAATAGACAAAACGGGTCATATCAGTGTGGTTACTACGTCATGTATTGGATGATGACCACTATTCGTGCACATTACACCAGTGGATGGGAAACTGTAATATTTAGGTTTGAATTTTATTTTCTCTATAGTTTATATTTCATATATACTAATTGAAATCATTGTGTTTTATGCAAAGATTCAATATGACTACTCCAATTCCAGAAAAGTCACTTAAACTCGTTTGGAAAGCACTGGCTAAATATATAATTCAACTATATAATAGTATGTAGTAGATATTAGTAGATATTAAGTTCTAAATTTATGCTTCTAAATTATTTTATACTTTTGTACATTATTATTAGTTTGACTTTGTACATTGGATTGATTTTTGCTTCAAAGTTGATTTATGATTACATTGAATTGATTTATGCTTCTAAGAAGTTGATTTATGATTACATTGAATTGATTTATGCTTCTAAGAAGTTAATTTATGATTACATTTAATGTATTTATGTTTTAATATAATTTTTATTGAAAATATATGCTTCTAGATTCTTCTATATTGTTCTGACTGTAAATTATATGCAAGTCTGTTTTTACAGTTGGGAATGTTGCAGAAACATATATGTTTTCTTAAAAAAAACAGGGGAATACGCCTCGGTTTTGACCATAATCGAGGCATAAAGTCCCCCTATGGCATCGGTTAAGGTCACAACCAAGTCAGAAAGTCTGGCAAAAAAACAAAAAAAAAATATAAAACACTTTACTGCCTCGGTTCAAGTCCTAACCGAGGCAGTAGAGGTCGACATACTTTCTCGGTTCAAAAGGAACCGAGGCATAAAGTCTTGTGAAAAAAAAATTTAAAAAAAAACAAAAACGCTACAACTTTGTTACCTTTGAACCCAGGCAAAATCCTACACTTTTATGCCTCGGTTCAAAACTGAGGCATAAAAAGGTAGGGTAGACTTTTTGCCTCGCCTGTATATGCCTTGGTTCAGGAACCATTGCCTATGGGCGAAAATAACCGTTGTCGTTTCCCCTGACTGCACTAGTGTTTGATATACAAAAGCTCTAATCCAAACCTATTTACAAGTGCTACTCTAAGGAAAGCTACTCTACAGCATCACTTCCTTCAATAGCCGGCTCCAAGGTCACCTCATCTCCCTCTGCTTACACCCACAGATAGAAGGGTAAGGTAGAAGAAAAACAAAGAAAAAAATACAACACAAACACAGATAGAAGGGTAAGCTAGAAGAAAAACAAATAATGGTATATGAATATGATTTAAACATTTTAGTAAGATACATACACAAAGCATCAAACCAAATTAATTTTGTAATCGAACAACCCTTGACTCGACCATCCGGATTAGTATGAATATGTAGCTATGGCAGTTCGTGCACTTGTTGTGGTGAAACAGTTGGCCCACCCCAAGCTACCACATAAGGTTAGTTTGTTACCACTCACCTTAGGCCAAGGAAAAGGCCCTAGGCTAGGACCTCCTACTATTCTCACGACATGCCTCACCCCTCTCTACTTGATAATGAGTGACCATTAGAATGATAGGATGAACTCCAAGACTGAGCTTCCCATATTCATACTTACAATCTTTGACAATCACCACTGAGTAATTCCTCCTTGGAATTCTCTTCCATACCATTTTGAAATCATAAACCTTACTTTGATACTTATACATAGTCATACATTAACCACAACCAAATCACTTGCATTATTCCAACCAATAAAGAACAAAGAAGAAAAGAATGCATGATAACCTGAAACAGTCACTCAGCACATACCCTCGCTGAGCGAATACAAAGGTTTCTCACACAACGACCCAACTCGTTATGCAAATAAACTCCTAGTGGTACCAGACCCTGAACTTGCGCTTTGCGACATCTCTAGCTAAGCGAAACTCACCCGACAGTGGACCAGACCCCCTACTCACTCGCTTAGTGCACCTATTCGCTATTCAAATAAAACTGACAGTGTTCCCAAACTTCAGCAACTCGCTCAATGCACCCTCTCGCTGAGTGAAAGTCCTCAGACAGATGACCAACCCTACAACCACTCGTTGAGCGACTCTACTCGCGCAGCGAGTCTGCATAATTTGCAGCACCAAATCTGTAGAATTACACAACCTATACGAATTTTACCAATTCTAACTATTTTTTCCAACTTCTAACCTTCCTACATTGTATTATATATACTTAATTAGACTTGAACAAGTGTTGTTAAACATTACTACTATCATTCTAAAGAGTTTCCTAAGCAATTCACTGTTCAAAACTCACAATTCAACAACCTATGGACCCAATTTGTGTTCTACCACTTTTTACACATTTTAAAGCAATGTAGGTACTCAAACAAGTTACATTTGACTTACCCAAGCTGTCCCAACAGACTAATTGAGCATCTAACCTCTAATTCTCATTTTCAGTACCTCACTTCCTTAAAATGACTTACTACAAAGCAAAATTATCCCAAATCATGACTAACCAACCCCATCACATATTTCTAACCCCTTCCTATCGCCAAAACATATTCAATCATCATTCAAAACAGTTCAGAACATCAATTCATTTATTTACACTCAAAAACCATCACAATTCATCATACTCATATGCCACAAAGCATAATTTCAGTTCAAGCAGTTCAAAATCATCTTCTCTATAAATATACTCTAGTAATTACACAAATCAGAGAAATTACTAGCTTCCCTTACCTCAATCAAGCTTGTACCGTTCAAGAATTACTCCGATTGTGCTTTGGACCGCAAGGAAACTCTAGAAACATCTACAAATCACCAATCGGCTATAGAAAATGACTCTTAGAACTTAAATAGAACTAAGAATCACTAGAAGAGGACCCCAAACACTTGCAAGGCAAAATTTCTGTGTGATAACAAAATTAAAGAAAACCTAGTAAAGAGAAACTAAACTTACTTGCTAAAATCTAGAAATTAATTGGGTAGATAGGTAGACCTTGACGCTGTGATCGCCTAGGTATCTCCTGATTGTCAAACAGTGGATCAAGGAGTGAGAAAGAGTAGAGAGAAGTGAGAGAACTCAAGTAGGATAGTGTTCTAGAGAGATAGAGATTATTTAGATAATGAACCGAGCTTTAGAAAATTCTATTTATATTATAAGATTATTTTAAAATAAAATATTTGGTCTCATTATTTTAATACACCTATCTACTATAATACTCTATGATGGAAGCCTGTCTAGGCTTGGAACTTGCTGGTAGCAATCTCCAAACAGCAAGCCTTGATGGTGTAGCGGAATGAATGAAGATGAGTGGTGTTTTGGTGTGCTTTTAATGGAAGGAGTGTGTGTAGAGACCTCTCAGCTCAGAAGGCCTTCCTACTATGGAAGGAAGCTAGAGGAAAGGGTAGAGAAAGTGAAGAGAAGAAGTGACTCAAGAACAAATAGGGTTGGAATTAAAATTCTGCAGCATTTCACTAAAGCTCAAAAGTGAGAAATACAAATGGGAGGCCCTCTTATTTATAGGTGAAGAAGGGCCTCAATTTTGAGCTAATTTCCCTCCAAAATTCAAAATAAAAGATGAGCTTGGAGGCCAAGTCAGCTGGGTCACGGGAAGCATGCTGGGTCACATGGACAGTGTTGCCAAAACGTGCTTCAGGCTGCTTCGCTAGCGCTGGAGCTCCCCCTTTCTAAGGGCGCTGGAGCGCACGTGAGCCAGGAAGTCCATTTTGGTGCATCTGAGCTGGACCCCCCCCCCCCCCCTTGTTTGAGGGCGCTAGAGCAGCCTTGGTACTGTTTCCTTCAAGAATGTTTTTCCTAAATCTGATTGGTTGGCCATGGTTCTTGCCTTTATTGTATCCTACAAACAAAACAACCATATAGTATTAAAAGAGGAATCCTTCTAAGACACAGAGAAAGAAAATCAAGAAAGAGCCTTTAAAAGTTCTTCTTCAACTTTCCTTTCCTAGCCTTAGCATGAGTTAGTACTCTTTTGGATGGCTTGCCTAATTAGGTTTCCATCACTCTATTTTCTAGGTTCTTACAGTCTTAATTGCATTTTTAATTTTAAAAATGTGATGCAATTTAATTATTTGTGTTAAATTAACAATTTTAACTCAATGTCACGTGTTAGACAATGATACCTCTCACGATGGGAGAAAGTGTCATATGAAAAATCTCAAATTTAGTCTTTTTATTTGTATTTAATCCTTTTTTTTAAATTGTAGCAATTTTTTCCCTCTCTAAATTAAGACTAAATTTTATTAAAATTGATATTTTTTTAAATATTTTTAACAATATTAAATTTATATTTTACATTAAACTTTATTTAAATTTTGTTTCAAATATTTATATATTAATAATTTCTATATAAATGTTAGGACTTGTTTAAAAATAACAATATTATAAATTCAAATATAAAATTTTAAAATAGATTGATAACAATTTAAAATAAATATATTTAAAAATTAAAAATAAAATTTAAATAAAATTTAATATAAAATATTAATTTAAATATATTTAATCTTATTAAAAATATTTTTAACAATATTAAATTTATTTAGATTTATAGTTTACATTAAACTTTATTTAAGCAAGTTGTGTTGACTCGTTTTGTCACCTCTAATAAATGTTATAATTATTATAATGATATTTTTATTAATATTTTTCAATAAGATTAAGTTTATTTAAATAAATATTTACATTAAATTTTATTTAAAGTTTAAAAATATTTATTTTAAATTGTTATAAAAATATTTTAAAATATTATATTTGAATTTATAATATTGTTATTTCTAAACCAACTCTAATATTTTTATAGAAATTATTAATATATAAATATTTGAAACAAAATTTAAATAAAGTTTAATATATAATATAAATTTAATATTGTAAAAAATATTTAATAAAAATATCAATTTTGATGAAAATATCATTATATCTATATAAAATTCAAATTTAGCTATAATTTGGAGAGGGCTGAAATTGCTCCAATTTTAAAAAAAAAAGACTAAAGTGAGACCAAATACGTATAAAAGGATTAAATTGAGATTTTTAACATGACACTTTTTCAATAGTGTGACACGTTTCACTATCATTGGCAAATCACACTATTTCTACCACTTGGCAGGATTCTTATTTGACATGAGACAATTTTTAAAAATATAAATAAAATGTATAAAAAATTAAAATATTTGTGGGTATCCACAGGTATTTGCATGTTGTAAAATATTTGCGGGTAGTTTTTAAGTGGATTTCCAGGCAGGTAGCGAGTCGGATAACGAATGGATTTTATTTTTTGTCGGGTTGGTTTGCGAGTAGGCACTATCCATACCCGACCCGACCGGTTGTCATCCCTAGCTATGTGATAACGATTGAAATACCGTTATTTTTATACTTAATTTTGATAATAAATCAACCCTTTTTCATTTAGAAACTTGTTTTAACTCATGTTTTTGCTTTAGTTTTGTGAATAAGAGAGTTGAACGTGAATTTAACGTTTTTGTGCTAGATTCCCTTGATTTTGTAGGCTATTGGAATGATTTGAAAGAAGAGTTAGAGTACCGAATTGTTGGAATGCAGAAAAGTCAACCAGAATGCAAAAAAGTCAACCAGTAAACCAGAATGCAGAAATGTCAACCAGTCAACCAGAGTGCAGAAAAAGTAGGGCTGAGCGCTAGTTTTGGGCTGAGCACTAGTTGACTGTCGTACCTGCCCCTCAACACCATTTTGCGGCTTTGAGCGCTATCGACTTGGGCTTGGGCCTATTTTCTATATTTTTAATGAACTATTTAAGGTTTTAATCGACCTAGGGTTCATATCTTTGGACAGAAAGAGGCAAAATTACACTCCTTTCACCCCTTGGAGGCAGATTTTGGATGCGGAAACTCCGATCTTCAACTTTTAGGGTTTTATCTTTCATTCTTTTCATTATTTTCATCTAGTTTCACCTTGTCTATGGTGAACTAAACCTCCATTGTTGTTGGGGAAATGATGTAATCCTTTGAAACTCTTATGTATTGAATTGATTCTTGATTATATATGCTTTACTTCATTAATTGTTAGGGATTTTCCTCTACACTCTATGCATGCTTTGTTTAACTCATTCAATTGCATGATTATTGGTTTTGTCACTATGGACACATGAGAAAATCTAGAAATGGGGAAATTCTTCCAGAAGCAATATTACCTAGACATAGGAATAGGAGGATCGGTTGCCTTTAAGCTTCTGTGCGAATGTAAGGCATGATTAATTGCTAGGGAGACAAGACATTGTGAACCAGTAATTAGGATTAGGCTTTCTTCACCGAGACATCGGGTTTAAGGTAAATTAGAAAGTGGCATTAACATTAATGAAGAAAGATGAATTCATAAATACAGGAGAGTGGATAGGATAAGTCGGAAACCCCAACTCTTTACTTTATTAATTGTTAGGGTTTTTCCTCTATACTCTATGCATGCTTTGTTTAACTCATTCAATTGCATGATTATTGGTTTTGTTACTATGAACACATATGAGAAAATCTAGAACTGGGGAAATTCTCTTGGAAGCAATATTACCTAGACATAGGAATAGGAGGATCGGTTGCCTTTAAGCTTCTGTGCAAATGTAATGCACATGATTAATTGCTAGGGAGACAAGACATTGTGAACTTGTAATTAGGATTAGGTTTTCTTCACCGAGACATCGGGTTTAAGGTAAATTAGAAAGTGGCATTAACATTAATGAAGAAAGATGAATTCATAAATACATGAGAGTGGATAGGATAAGTCGGAAACCCCAACAACATAATCATTCCATATTATACACCAATCACTTTTGCATCTTTCAATCCAATTGATCAACACTTGCATTCATGTTTATTTTTCGCAATATAAACACAATGATTTCGTTTACAAGTCTTATTTAATCAAGAAATCACATAATTGTTTAGGTCGTGAGTCTCTTGGAAAACGATACTTGGTCTTAGCATTTATTATTACTTGATATGCTTCGATACATTTGCCGGAGTGTTAACATTAAGAGTGACATTTTTCTCGGTTGTTATGTTTTAATCCTAGTCAATTTATTTTGCCTGTCCTTTTAAGAAGCCTAATCATTTCTCTTTTGTTTCAATTGTTGTGTTGCCCAATAACTAGGATTTCAGTAATAGAAAATTCTTCTCCTCACGTTAATTTTTCAATTTTCCATCAATTTATGAAAAAACAGATTTACTCTATGGACTTGATTAATAAGAGACTCTCAGTTTTATGGACCTTTTTTTTAGTACCAACCACGTGAGCTAAGGACTGAATCATGTGATATAGATTTGTTTGACAATTGATTAGTAAAAGTTAATATTTATTCTTTGAATAATTTGTACACTACATTTTACCCTAGCATATTATTCTTATTGTTAGGTGTTGTTGAAACGTCCTCTTTTAAAGTCCAAGAATATATCAATGAAACATCATCTTTTAACCAATTATAAATTATATACCTGCCAGTTTATCAAAAATGAAAAATAAATTTTTAACGCCCCAGCAACTTACAAAAATGTGCCTTGTCCTCACTCGCACACTTTCCGGGAAAACTTCCCAAAAGGTCACCCATCCCTAAATTACTCTAAGCTAAGCACACTTAATCATAGAATTCTTATGGGTTAGGCTACCAAAAAGCAAATGCATTTTAATGATATGAGTAGCCAAATCAATCCCTTTAAGCTATCCTTCAACTGTATAGTCCCATACCTATACAGTCTCTAGATCCCTCTCATTCCGGTGTATGTTCGATTCGTCCATGTGCCCCTTCCACTAGAAGCCTGCCAAGAGCCGCTCCTTGTCAATGCCCCTTGCACTTCGTGCCTCTTGCACCGACGATCACTCCCCGCCCTCGTTAGTGCCCGTGTGTCACATGAATGTAAGGGCCTGTAAATGAATAAGGGGTCATTGGGCCTTATGTGGGGCAGCCAAGCCCATTAGCCTAAGGCCAGCTTAACCTTAGGAAGGGCTTCTCAGAGTTCTTTTTCACTGTCCTAAGCTCTTTCCCTTTCTCTCTCTAAAACTTGCCCTAAAGGTTTTCTTTGACTTCTCTCTAGATTCCCAGCTCCTTGAACCATAGGAATTCAATTTTGGTGCTACCCAAGCGTTCGCGGAGTAAAGGGCTTCATTTCTACCGAACATCCTCTTCATTCCGATCGGTAAGTCATTTATCCCCTTCTCCTTCACTGTCCTTGAACCTAGGGCATGCAACTTTACTGTTTGCATGTTACTAGTGGATTTCTCTTTCGTACGTTTCGCCTAATCAAACTCTAAAAGTTGTTGCGGTCACCACTTTGGTGGTTTGTAGGGGCAAGTTGAGTTCTTGTGCTGTCAAGGGTACTACTAGGGCAGTTTCAGTAGTTGTGCTTGCAGAAACCCAGGTAAGGGGAGCTAATTATTTTTCTTTGAATTATTTCTTGAATCTGCTTTGTAAATGAATGCATGTTGAATTTTGGACTATTATACGGTTTTGTACGGTACTTTGGATTTGAAGTATATAGGATGGTTTGAATTGAATGGTGTAATTGATGGAACTGTGATTGATTGCTTTATAGTGAGTTTGATGAACTTAACTATTGTATTGGATCATGTTAGAAGTGATTTGGAGTGTGAAATCTGTTGTAACTTTAGCTAGGTAGAAAACTTGGTGATTCGGTAGTGTTTTAGGTCCTTTTGGAGGAAGTGAGGTAGTGAATTTGAGAGTTAGGGGTTCTAAGTATAATTTGGCTATTGGGGCAGTCTTACCAAGTGGATTGTGACTTGTTTGAGTCACCAAATTGGTCAGAATAGGTACAAAGTGTTAGAATTGGGTTTGTGGTCCTCTAGTTATTAGTTAGATGTTTTGGAGTAGAAATTGAGTTGGTTTAGTACATCTAATTCCTATCCAAATGACCAATGAAATACTTTACTTTCATCTATAAACATGTTTCATATCCATATTAGTGTTACACATTTTAATTTGTTCATTTGGATATGTCTAAGATGCACCAAAACCAAAAAAATCACGTTGCTGTCAAAAACTGATAAGAATAATCGATTATCTCACTTGATAATCGATTATTTTAGTTAGAGAGTTGTATCCTCTTCAAAGCTCTCGCAAATAATCGATTATCGCATATGATAATCGATTATTGTCGTCGAAAAATCATCCAGGACAATTTTGGGGGGTTTTCGGGGTTCCAGATATGATTTTTAGACGTTCTTTAGGTCGTTTAAGGGGTTTTGGGCCTTTCCGGAACTGTTGGTGATAATTTCAAAGTTATTTTCCTGGTCTAAGTATGAGTTTAAGGGGTTTTGTGTTGTTTAGTGGGTCTTCTTGGATTGTTATTGTCTGTTAATGTACATGGAATGGTTTCATGTGATTTTTTATGACTTATTAAGTTGTTTGTGGTCTTTTGAAGTATAATTAGTATTATATCTATGTTTGTATGCAATGTAAAAGTGAAAGTATGTGATTTTCAAGGTATGTTTGATGGACGTAATTCCATGGACCTCATAGGGGTTACATGGTGGTGCCTCATGTTGTGATCCATAATGAATTCTCTTGTTGAGATTCAAGTATGTGTAGAATGATTGCATGGCAGCTCAGTCTTGAGGTTTTTCTTAAACTATAATGATCAATCATTCTCAAGTAGAGAGGATTGAATCATGTGGTGAGTAGTAGCAGGAGGTCCTAGTCTTGGAGGCTTTTAGTATGCTCCAAGGCGCGGAACAGACTAACCTCGTGAGTGTGGTAGGGTGGAACCCATTGGCAACGGCTTTGCAAAGCAGTAGAGGCCACCACGAGTGCATAAACTGCCATATCTCGGCAATCATTCTAGTCCGGACGAGTCGGTTTATAAAGTAACACGTCTTGTGATTGATGGACAAATTTATGAACACCAAATTATGATGTCACAAACTTGTTTTCAATCGGCAAGTATGACTGAATCGTTCAAGTAATAAAACTTGGTAAGACCAAGTATCGTTCTTCCCAAAGGACTCACGGCCTAGTTTAGTTATGTGATTTCTTAATTAACTAAGACTTACAAACGAATTAATTGGGGTTTAAAATGCAAGACAGAAAATAAACATGTATGCATGAATTGTGATCAATGGCAAAAAGCAAAAGATAAACACTTTCAATGAAATTTATGTATGGATATGTTGTTGGGGTTCAATTTCATCTTATCCACTCTCATATATTTTAGGAATTCAACGATCAAATCACCATTGTTAATGCCACTCTCTAATGTACCTTTCCAGAAGGCTTCTCCCTAATCACGAGTTCATACAATTCCTAGCATTCCTAATGATTAGTTCATAAGTTCAGGAGCTTAACGACAACCAATATAAAATTGGGAGAAATTCCCCGGATCTAGATTTCCCTGTACGTTCCCGTATCAACAAAACCAATAATCATGCATCGAATGAGTTAAACCATGCAAGCATTAAACAAAGAGGAAAAACCCTAACTAATGATGAAAGAAAGCATAAGTCTTAATTAAAAGATGTAAACACAGATTCCATATATGAGAGTTTCACAAGACTACATTGATTCCCCAACAAACATAAAGAGGTTAGTTCACCATATTCATGGTGAACCTAGATGAATTACAATGAAAGAATGAAAGAATAAACCCTAAAAAGGTGAAGCAGAAGCCTCAGCATCCAAGATCCTCCTTCAAAGGGGTGGTAGAGAGAGTGTTTGCCTCGTTCCAGCCAGAGATACCTAACCCTAGGAAACCCTAAAGCTTATGTATCATTCGTAAATTACAAAAAGTCAAGTCCAAGCCCATTAAAGTGCCGCTCAGCGGTAAACTACCGCTCAGCGGTGATTGCGTGACTTGTTTTCTCCCCTCAGCGGCCATTTTGCCCCTCAGCGGATCTCCCGTGACTTCCAGAGTACCGCTCAGCGGTAAAATACCGCTCAGCGGTGAGTGCGTGACTTGTTTTCTCCCCTCAGCGGCCAATTTGCCCCTCAGCGGACCTCCCGCAAACTCCTGAGTGCCGCTCAGCGGTAAACTGCCGTTGAGCGGTGACTTCGGCTTCTCCTTTTGCACTTTTTGTTGTCTTTTCTGATTTCATCTCTCTCCTTCTTCATTTCTTTCACCAAATTCACCTTAAAACCTGCACAAAAACACTGAAATCAAGCATAAACTTGTCGAGCTCTCTTATTTCCAAAAATATAAAGAAAAGCATGATTTCAAGCTAGTTTCTAAGTGTAAAGGTTGCTTTTAGTGTCAATTTTAATCATGAAAATAACAGTTTTTCAACTGTTATCACAACCCCAAACTTAAAACTTTGCTTGTCCTCAAGCAAATAAGATGTAACTCTATCTTCAACCAATTCATATGATGATTCACTTCATTCAAAAATCTTCTTTTCAAGATAAGCAAAAACTTCACTCAAACTTATGACCAAGAGTTCAATCAAGATGTGCACATGCTTTAGTGTTCACAAATTCATTTAAATTCCAACAAATGCTATTTTCATGAATGATCAATCAATTAAACATGGATGTTCATGTGTTCATGTGATATTTCCTCACTAAGTCAAGTGTTTCACTCACACTCAAGTGTATAAGAGATGATCACTCATTCACTCTACTATCACAATGTCACATGAATCAACTTTGCCTTTCATTTTACCACAATCAAAAACATTCACAAGCATGCATCATCACAAGGACTTTTCTATGGCTTATAATGTGGCTGGGCTAACAAGAAAATTGGTTTTTCTAGATCACAAAATCCTTGAGTTAAGAGAATTATACAACACAATCATCTTATTCTTTCCCATCTTTCTTTTGCCTTTGCATTGAGCTTTGCTTCTTTTTCTTTTCTTTTCTTTTTCTTTGCATATTCTTACTTTTTAGCTCTTAGCTCAATGCTTTTCATGTTTTCCCAACAACCCCAAACTTGAACATTTAACAATACCACACAAGATCTTCTACTTAACTCAAGGTAAAGATTTTCAACTAAGGGTTTTCAGTGTATATTCAAGGCTAAGGGTTCAAAGGATAGAACACAAAGTGTTCTCTTTTAGTGGGCTAATTGTATGAATTTGGCCAATAAAAAGGTTTTCAACAAATGGCCTTGATCATGTGATGCAAAACAAGCAATTAATTCAATCATAGAAAACCTGGGCAAAATCATTCATGCTTTCACAGTAATAGCATTCAACAATAACAACTCTGGAGCTCAAAATCTCACACATAAGCTCATTCACATTTGACATACACATCCTGCTTAATTTCACAATCACAATCATGATATCATGCATTTGTTCACAAAACTTGTGAATCACCTGTATAAGCATTTTAATGTGCACATCATCTCAACATCAGTTAATCATAAGCATCATTCAGAATTACTTATCACAACATCACAGTTAATAGCACACCATCACAAGAACCAGGTTTCAAATAGAGTACATCAAACCCTAATCTAAAAACAAAAACAAATAAGTTCAGAAAACTTAAACCACAAAGCATAAGCACATGATAGCATTCATCAGTAAATGCTATCTCAGCTCCTCATCAATCTGAGCTGTCCTCTGTATCTTCCTCTTCCTCCTCATCTGCATCATCTTCAAATGCATCATCCTCATCAGCTTCATCTTCTTCCATATCTCTAGCTGAAGCTTCAGCTGCTTCAGCTCCTCCTCCATGCACTGGCTCCTCTGGCCAAGCTACCACATTATGGAATTCATCCATAGTCCACCTGTGGGCTGGAGGTGTATCATACATCCCCACAATCATCTCAGCAGTGGCCACCTGCCCTCTGTGAATGGACTGCAACTGAGCCCCTATAAGAGACATATACATGTCCCTCATCTGAAATGGCTCTACTTCATGTGTCTCAGCAGATGTCTGGCTCTGTGCTGGTCCTCTCTCTCTACGAGCTCGGCGTGGTGGAACTGGCTGAGCTGCATCATCACCTCCACAGTACTGTCTATAGTAGGCCTCATCAATAGCTTTTCTTGGCCTCTCAAAAGGTGGAGCAGAAGTGTCCACCCCAGCTATCTTGCAAAGGTGCGTGATCAAAGAAGGATGTCCTAGTGGTGCTTTGTTGTTTGAAGTATTGGCGCACACACTAATCTCATCAGCTATCACCTGCCCAATATTAACATTCAAGTTTCTGATAGCACAGTAGATGAAGAATGCCCTGCTGAGAGTAATATCTGACACATGTGAACATGGCTGAATGTTGGCATGAGAAAACGCCATCCAATACTTTGCAAGAGGAGTCAAATCTGTCCTCCTAATGTTAACCACTGAGCCAGATCGATTCCTTTGAAAGTGTCCTCCAGGTATACACAGTACTCTCTCCACATCCTCATAATCAGCACCTTCCTCCATGCAAAGAGCAAACTGGCACTGCTCACCAGCCCATACAGTGTCTAGAAAGTTATTAATTGAATCAGGATCATACCTGATAGCATGGCCTCTAACATAGCCCAAATAATTCTCAGCTGGATAATCACCAATCTTCTTTGCATTGGTGTAAAATTCCTTAACCACAGCTATGTTGGCAGGTGCAGGATAAGTGGCTAGCTTTCCCCAGTCATTCCCTAAAACTTGCTCTCCAAATTGAGGAGCAAGGTTAGGTATCATTCCAACCTTTCTCTCCATCAGAAGTCTCCTGTCCTGAACCACTTTAAAGTGCTTCTCATGTTTCCTAGAGAGGAACCTACTAGAGTGGGGTTGCTCTGGTTCCTTTTCCTTTCTCTTGTTTGCCATGGTTTTCAATCTTTTTCCGGATGAGGATGCCATTCCTACATTCAAAACACAAAACCAAACCACAGAACATGATGTTAATCATTAGTAAAACACAGAACACAACTCCTTTCGAAGCTAAACCACCGCTGAGGGCCAGAATTTCCCCTCAGCGCCACCAGTACCACATTTCAGATCACAAAAAACCAGAAAAACCAAATCTGGCAGAGTGCCGCTCAGCGGCAGTTTACCCCTCAGCGGTAACTCTGCAGATTTTTGAAAAACCTGTTTTAAAGCTTTCCTAACTCCACCCAAATGCAATTTTCAGTTTTCCAGTTCATAATCATGCAGTTTAATCGGTTCAAACATCAAATATATCATCAAATCATGCAAAGAAATCAAAACCCCTAAATCTTCATGCTTTGACAATCATATTCAAAATCAAAAACCCTAGAATGAACAAAATGCATTTTACTTACTTGGGTGGAGATACTAGATGCAATGAGAATGCTTCCAAGCTAGAATACTCTCTTCCAACCCCAAACTTTGATGGCACACTAGTGAAAAAGTGAGTGGAAGAGAAATTTTCTTAAGAGGGAAGAGTGAAAAGATGTGGAAAACCTTGGAGAAGGTATGTGGGAGTGTTTGTGCAAAGAAAAGTCTGAAAGTATGAAAGAATGCGCAGCTTAGGGTTTAAAAATACCCTAATGGGCTCGGGTCCCGCTAAGGGGAACAAAAACCCTATTCTGCGAGAGTACCGCTCAGCGGTAAAGTACCGCTCAGCGGCACTTTCGTGAAGTGCTCTTCTCCTTCTTTTCTTAACCTACGTGCCTCCTAGACATGCCCCTCACTGGCTCCCTGCAATTCAATGTTCAAAATGCTTATGCAAACCCTAACTAAAACAAACAAACAGAAATATTCAATCAACTGGGTTGCCTCCCAAGTAGCGCTTGTTTAACGTCACGAGCCTGACCCAAAATCCACCAACACCCATCAGTAGGTGTTACAGCCATTGTATCCTTCAGTAGATACTTAACCACCTAGCATCCTTCAGTAGATGCTATATCCAACAAAATAAATACAGAAATAATGTTCAAAAATTACAAATTACAAAACCAAATTAAAAGTTTTTAAATTCACTGGGTTGCCTCCCAGCAAGCGCTCTTTTAATGTCATTAGCTTGACCCAATAAAGTTCAAGTTCCATCTTCTTTGTAATTGATGTTGTTATTCCACCAACTCCTCAACTGTTTTCTTTGAACTGTTTTGGTTCTTCTAGAACATGGAGACTCTATCTCTATCATCTCCTTCTCTTTAAAGCCCTTCACAACCCACAACTTGTTCTTGATTCTAACAGGTGTGCCAAGTTGGAGTCTTCTTTTCTTCCAGTCTCTAGGAATTTCTTCTCCTCTTCCAATCTCTTCTACCTTGGGTACCTGAAACAACAAACAATGGTTACCTGAAACCTCAAGATTTTCATCTTTACGGCTAGTCATGGGTGCATCTCGAAATGCAGCTTTATAACTAGCTTCTTCCTCCTTTGCTTGCATCTCATCTTTGAAAACATCTACCACCACTCTCTCCTCTCTATCTTGGAGCACCACTATACCTTCATTTACATCTATGATAGCCCTGGCCATTTTCATAAACGGTCTTCCAAGTATGATAGGTATCTTCTCAGTCTCCATCTTCATCACCACAAAGTCTGCCAAGAACTGAAGTTTGCCAACACAAACTATAATGTCCTCTACAATCCCACATGGATCCTTTGAAGATCCATCGGCCATTACTATTTTAATCTTTGCATGTTTCATTTTAACTTTGCCGATTTGCTCCAGTAAAGAATAAGGTATCAAGTTAACACTTGAACCTAAATCAAGGAGAGCTTTCTTTACCTTTTTCTTCCCTATAGTACAAGGGATAGAAAAACTACCTGAATCTGACGCTTTAGGAGGGAATGACTCTTTCTTAACAGTTATACACTCTTTTGCCCCATCATCTCTACATCTCTTCTTTGTAGAAATTTCTTCATCAGATTTTGTGTAAACTGCAATTTTCTGTAAAATCTGTTCCCAAGGTGCTTTATTATCCACCATTCTGAATAATTCTGTGAAATCCATTTGTTTCTCTTGATTTATTGGAAAAGGAAAATTATTTTTGCTCTCTATTTCTCTTCTTTCTTCTGTTTCTCCTTCTTCTAACTCAATTATCTCTTCATTCACACTCTTTACCACTTTGCACTCTTCTCTTTATCTCCAAATTCTTTATAGCAGCTTCAGTGCTCTTTTGAGAAGATTCGGTTTTCTGTATGAATTGCTGAAGAGTTTCTTCCAACCTTGTTGATTTTTCATTAAGCATAGATAACTGTTGCCAAAAGGTTGGTTGCTGCTGCTTATTATATTGATTTGCTTGCCCAGTTTGTCCTTGACCAATGCTTGGATGTGGTTTCCACCCTTGATTGTAATTCCCTTGACGGTATGGAAATTGATTAGCCATGAAATTAACATCCTCCAAGGCCTCCACTGGAAAAGCACATTGACCATTGATATGATCACCTCCACATAATTCGCACAACTGAGTTTGCACCTGTGCAGCAGTTTTCAACTCTTTAGGTAATTGTGCAAGAGTTTTAGTCAGAGTCTCCAGCTGTTAAGTTAGAATTTTATTTTGAGCTAGCAAGGCATCATGTGTCTGTAATTGGAGAACCCCTTTTTGTTGCATAGGAACTCCTCTTTCGCTGTTGAGCTCATTATCACTAGTAGCCATGTTGTCAATAATTTCTATAGCTTCCTCTGGAGTTTTCCATTTAATATTGCCTCCTGCTGAGGCATCAAGCATCATCTTGGTTTGTGAACCAAGCCCTCCAAGGAAAATTAAGACTACTTCCTGTTCTTCAAAGCCATGCGTGGGTGTTTTTCTTAGCAGACTTTTGTATCTATCCCATGCATGCCCTAGTGATTCTTCCATGCCCTGCTTAAATGAAGATATCTCTTGCTTGCCTTTTGTCACTTTTGATTGTGGAAAGTACTTGTTCAAAAACTTTGTTACCACTGCTTCCCACTCTGTGAAACTTCCTTCTGGAAAAGAGTTCAACCAAAGCTTAGCATTGCCTCCCAATGAGAAAGGAAACAAACTAAGTTTGATTGCTTCGTCTGGCACCCCATTGATTTTCACTGTGTTGCAAATTTCATTAAATGTAGTCAGGTGCTCATATGGGCTTTCATGAGATAACCCATTGAATTGATTACTCTTCACCAGTTGGATCAATGCTGGTTTGACCTCCATATTGGCTGCATTGACTCTAGGTCTAGCTATGCTGTTAAAATGTTGAGGTCCAGCTACATTAGTGTAATCAGCAAGAGTTCTTCTGATATGATTATTCTCCATATTTTCTATGCTATTGTCAGAACCTTGTGGTGATGGTTGCAACAGAGTTTCCGGAGGAGGGAAAAGTTCTCTAGATGTTCTGATTCTTCTCCTCCGTCTACTGTCTTCTAATCCTTCAAGCAACGGTTCTGTTGTCTTCTTGCTCCTAGTTCGAATTGCCTCCTGCATACACAAGAACACAAAACCCTAGAAGATTTGGTTAGCACAAAAAAATATAAAAGAATATAAGATTCAGAAAATAAAGACAGAAAACAGAAAAAATAAAATAAAAATTCGAAATTTAAAAATAAAATAAAAAAAATAAGTCAAAGATAATTAATAATCACACAAATTAACCAGTTAAACCACGAGTCCCCGGCAACGGCGCCAAAAACTTGATGGACAAATTTATGAACACAAAATTATGATGTCACAAACTTGTTTTCAATCGGCAAGTATGACCGAATCGTTCAAGTAATAAAACTTGGTAAGACCAAGTATCGTTCTTCCCAAAGGACTCACGACCTAGTTTAGTTGTGTGATTTCTTAATTAACTAAGACTTACAAACGAACTAATTGGGGTTTAAAATGCAAGACAGAAAATAAACATGTATGCATGAATTGTGATCAATGGCAAAAAGCAAAAGATAAACACTTTCAATGAAATTTATGTATGGATATGTTGTTGGGGTTCAATTTCATCTTATCCACTCTCATATATTTTAGGAATTCAACGATCAAATCACCATTGTTAATGCCACTCTCTAATGTACCTTTCCAGAAGGCTTCTCCCTAATCACGAGTTCATACAATTCCTAGCATTCCTAATGATTAGTTCATAAGTTCAGGAGCTTAACGACAACCAATATAAAATTGGGAGAAATTCCCCGGATCTAGATTTCCCCGTACGTTCCCGTATCAACAAAACCAATAATCATGCATCGAATGAGTTAAACCATGCAAGCATTAAACAAAGAGGAAAAACCCTAACTAATGATGAAAGAAAGCATAAGTCTTAATTAAAAGATGTAAACACAGATTCCATATATGAGAGTTTCACAAGACTACATTGATTCCCCAACAAACATAAAGAGGTTAGTTCACCATATTCATGGTGAACCTAGATGAATTACAATGAAAGAATGAAAGAATAAACCCTAAAAAGGTGAAGCGGAAGCCTCAGCATCCAAGATCCTCCTTCAAAGGGGTGGTAGAGAGAGTGTTTGCCTCGTTCCAGCCAGAGATACCTAACCCTAGGAAACCCTAAAGCTTATGTATCATTCGTAAATTACAAAAAGTCAAGTCCAAGCCCATTAAAGTGCCGCTCAGCGGTAAACTACCGCTCAGCGGTGATTGCGTGACTTGTTTTCTCCCCTCAGCGGCCATTTTGCCCCTCAGCGGATCTCTCGTGACTTCCAGAGTACCGCTCAGCGGTAAAATACCGCTCAGCGGTGAGTGCGTGACTTGTTTTCTCCCCTCAGCGGCCAATTTGCCCCTCAGCGGACCTCCCGCAAACTCCTGAGTGCCGCTCAGCGGTAAACTGCCGCTGAGCGGTGACTTCGGCTTCTCCTTTTGCACTTTTTGTTGTCTTTTCTGATTTCATCTCTCTCCTTCTTCACTTCTTTCACCAAATTCACCTTAAAACCTGCACAAAAACACTGAAATCAAGCATAAACCTATCCAGCTCTCTTATTTCCAAAAATATAAAGAAAAGCATGATTTCAAGCTAGTTTCTAAGTGTAAAGGTTGCTTTTAGTGTCAATTTTAATCATGAAAATAACAGTTTTTCAACTGTTATCAGTGATGTCATTTTACCATGTTTGAGTGACTTTTGCATGTCGGGTGAGGTTGAATAACATGCTTTTTATATCTAGCTCACCCTTGCTTGTTTGTGTTGTTTGTGTTGCTTTTTAAGACTCTAGACACGTCCGGACTTGGAATGAATGTAGAGCTGGGGCGGATTGTGCACTTGTGATGGCCCCTACTGCTTTGCAAAGCCATTGCCGAGGGGTTCCACCCGACCATACACAAGGCTAGTCCGTTACCGCGGAATAGACCTTCAGTGATAGCGCCTACCCTAGGACCTCCCACTACTCCCACCACACGCGTCAATCCTCTCTAAGTGAGAATGAAAGACCGTTGGAGTGTTAGGGATAACCCCCCATATGGAAGCCTCTCACATTCATTCAATACACTAACTGATCCCACCGAGAGATCTTAATTTCATATTCAATCCGACCACTTTAAATCACATGATATTCCTCTTGGATCAATAATGTACCTCATAAACCACTTTGATTCATCAAACATAAACTTTCATAGTCATTCAAGTGCATTCTTACTATATTGTCTCATACCAAACCCATACATCATCATACAACATCAACCATGTCATAAAAACAACTCATACATTACATACTTTCACAAAACCATCACTTATTAACACAAATTTCTTTAGGACTTTTAATTATCAATACTTAAGTAATTCAAACAGCTTGGAGACCCTCACCAATGGTTCCGGAAGGGTCAAAACCCCCCCCAGAACGACCTAAAGAACGTCCAAAACGGACATCCAGAACCCCACAAACTATCAAAAACTATCCTGGATGATTTTCCGACGACAATAATCGATTGTCATATGTGATAATCGATTATTTGCGAGAGCTTTGAAGAGGATACAACTCTCTGACTAAAATAATCGATTATCAAGTGAGATAATCGATTATTCTTATCAGTTTTTGACAACGTGATTTTTCTGGTTTTGGTGCATCTTAGACATATCCAAATGAACAAATTAAAATATGTAACACTAATATTGATATGAAACATGTTCATAGATGAAAGTAAAGTATTGCATTGGTCATTTGGATAGGAATTAGATGTACTAAACCAACTCAATTTCTACTCCAAAACATCTAACTCAATAACTAGAAGACCTCAAACCCAATTCTAACACTTTATACCTATTCTAACCAATTTAGTGACTCAAACAAGTCGCAATCCACTTGCTAAGACTGCCCCAATAGCCCAATTATACCCAGAACTCCTAACTCTCAAATTCACTACCTCACTCCCTCCAAAATGGCCTAAAATTGACCCTAAATACACTTGATTTCCTTTCTAACAGCACTACCACAAAATTTTCATGCCAAAACAGTTTCAACATACACAATTCCATCATTCTAAGTCATTCCAAACAGTTGATAGCCCTCAATCACCAAATTCACATAACAAACACTTCCATACATGCATTTCAAGTTTAACTAGAACCAAGTTCATGCTTCCACAACATACCACTACAAATTTTATCATGCATTCACTCCACACAGTAAAACCAAGAGTAGAACTAGCTCCCCTTACCTTAAATTTCCAGCACTTAAACTCAAGAGGAAATCCAAAGGTACTCTAGAAAAATTGACAGCACCTATATTTCACCAAATGGTGATAGAAATTAGTCTCTAAAATAATCTTAGGGTTAAGATTTTGGGGAAAAATCACAAGTGAACTACATGCAGCAAAATTTGCTACATGATCACAGTTCAAAAAGGGGAAAGTTACTTACCCTACGAAATCGCAAATGCAATCGGTGAAAATTGGAGCCCCTGATTCAAAGATCGCCTAGACGTCTGCGGAATGGGAATCCAGTGACTCAATGGAGGGGAAATCTAGAGAGAATAATGGGTTTTGGAGAGGACAATGTTAGAGAGATGTTTGAAGGAGAGAAAATGAAATGTAAGTTTCTGAAAATTTCTTCAGAAACTGTTTTTAAGTTTTATTTATTTATTATATATTTTTTTTTAAGGTTATTACATTTGTAACATCCCCAATTTAATAATATACAACTACTAAAAAGAACATCACACACAAAGAAATGAAAGAACATATAACTCAAAAAAATATGAACATATTATTACACTTATTTTCATACATAACTATAAGATAAAATTCACCTGTCATAAAATGTGATAACTGATAACAGTTGAAAAATTGTTATTTTCATGCTTGAAATTGATACTAAAAGCCACCTTTAACACTTAGAAACTAGCTTGAAATCATGCTTTTATTCATATTTTCATAAATAAGAGAGCTGGACAGGTTTATGCTTGATTTCAGTGTTTTTGTGCAGGTTTTAAGGTGAATTTGGTGAAAGAAGTGAAGAAGGAGAGAGATGAAATCAGAAAAGACATAAAAAAGTGCAAAAGTAGAAGCCGCAACTGCCGCTCAACGGCAGTTTACCGCTGAGCGGCACTCAGAAGCTCACGGGGGATCCGCTGAGGGGCAAAATGGCCGCTGAGGGGAAGAAACCAACTCACGCACTTACCGCTGAGCTGTACTTTACTGCTGAGCGGCACACTTATGGGCTTGGGCCTAAATTTTCTGTAATTTTAGAATAGTATATAAGCTTTAGGACGTCCTAGGGTTTGTATCTTTGGCAGAAACGAAGCAAACACTCTCTCTTCCACCCCTTTGAAGGAGGATCTTGGATGCTCAGGCTACCTCTTCACCTTTCTAGGGTTTTATCTTTCATTCTTTCATTATTGTTCATCTAGTTTCACCATGAATATGGTGAACTAAACCTTGTATTGTTGTTGGGGAATCAATGTAGTCTTGTGAAACTCTCATATATGGAATATGTGTTTAAAAATCTTATTTGAGATACATGCTTTCTTTCATCATTAGTTAGGGTTTTTCCTCTTTGGTCAATGCTTGCTTTGTTTAACTCATTCAATGCATGATTATTGATTTTGTCGATACGGGAACGTACGGGGAAGTCTAGATCCGGGGAATTTCTCCCAATAGTATATTGGTTGTCGTTAAGCTCCTGTGCTAAAAGAACTAATTATTAGGAATGTTAGGAATCGTATGAACTCGTAATTAGGGATAGGCCTTCTTGCAAGGTAATTTAGAGAGTAGCATTAACAATGATGAAAAGAATGTTGAATTCCTAAAGTATATGAGAGTGGATAAGATGAAATTGATAAACCCCAACAACATACTCATCCATATATTCCATTGAAGTGTTTGTATTTTGTTTTAGCCATTGATCAAATTCATGCATACATGTTTATTTTCTGTTTTGCATATTAAACTCCACTTATTTTGATCTTAAGTCTTAAATAATCAACAAATCACATAACTAAACTAGGCCGTGAGTCCTTTGGGAGAATGATACCTTGTCTTACCGAGTTTATTACTTTAAACGATTCGGTCACACTTGCCGATTGTTAAACAAGTTTGTGGCACCGTTTTTCGGTGTTCATAAATTTGTCATCAAGTTTTTGGCGTCGTTGCCGGGGACTCGTGGTTTAACTGGTTAATTTGTGTGATTATTGATTATCTTTGACTTTAATATTGAATTTTTGTTTTTATTTTTCTGTTTTTATTTTTTCTGTTTTTATTTTATTTTATTTAATTTTATTTTATTTTATTCTCTGAATCTTATATCTTCTCCTATATCTTTTTGTGCTAACCAAATATTCTAGGGTTTTGTGTTCTTGTGTATGCAGGAGACAATTCGAACTAGGAGCAAGATAGCTGCAGAACCTCTTCTTGAAGGTTTAGACGAGAGTAGACGGAGGAGAAGAATCCGAACATCTAGAGAACTTTTCCCTCCTCCGGAAACTCTGTTGCAACCATCACCACAAGGTTCTGACCATAGCACAGAAAATATGGAGAACAATAATATCAGAAGAACTCTTGCTGATTACACCAATACAGCTGGACCTCAGCACTTTAACAGTATAGCTAGACCTAGAGTCAATGCAGCTAACATGGAGGTCAAACCAGCATTGATCCAACTGGTGAAGAGCAATCAATTCAATGGGTTATCTCATGAAAGCCCATATGAGCACCTCACTACATTTAATGAGATCTGCAACACAGTGAAAATCAATGGGGTGCTAGATGAAGCGATCAAACTTAGCTTGTTTCCTTTCTCATTAGGAGGCAATGCTAAGCTTTGGTTAAATTCTTTTCCAGAGGGAAGTTTCACAGAATGGAAAGCAGTGGTAACCAAGTTTTTAAATAAATACTTCCCACAATCAAAGGTGAATAAAGGCAAGCAAGAAATTTCTTCATTCAGGCAGGGCATGGAAGAATCACTGGGTCATGCATGGGATAGATACAAAAGCTTATTACGAAAAACACCCACGCATGGATTCAAAGAAGAGGAAGTAGTCCTAACCTTCCTTGGAGGTCTTGGTTCACAAATCAAGATGATGCTTGATGCCTCAGCAGGAGGAAACATTAAATAGAAAACTCTAGAGGAAGCAACAGAAATTATTGAAAATATGGCTACTAGTGACAACGAACTTAATATTGAAAGAGGATATCTTAGTCAGAAGGAGTTGTTACAATCAAATGATGCTTTGCTTATTCAAAATAGAATTATCTCTCAACAGTTGGAAGAAGTAATTATGAAGCTTTCTCAAATACCACAAGAAATACAACAGGTCTCAATGATTCAAGGGCAACAGCAAAAATGGCAAATGCAATCTACTCCATCTGAGAAGACAACAAAACTTGACGAGACTTTCCAAAGATTCTTGAACACGAATGCATCTTACTGTCAGAATGTGGATGCTGCATTTAAAAATATGGAGATCTTTGTTGAACGAATAGTTGACAAGATGAAACATGATAATCTCAGAAAGGAGTGTAAAACTGTTGTGACCAGAAGTGGTAAATTGTTAGAGGAGAGAAAAAAAGGAAAAGAGGAGAAAGAAAATGAGAGTGAGAGTGAAAAAGAAACATGTGAGTGGAAGGAAAGGGTTGAGAGAGAGAAAAAGAAAAAAGAAGAAGATGAGAGGAGAGAAAAAAAAGAGAGAGAAGAGAGAGGAGAGACAAAAAGAAAAAGAGGGTGAAAAGCCACTTCCTTATCCAAAGAGTTATCAAAGGAAGGAGAAAGAAAAGCAGTTGGAAAGATTCATGGAGTTGTTTAAGAAGCTGGAGATCACTATACCATTTTCTGAAGCATTGCAACAGATGCCAGCATATGCAAAGTTTTTTAAGGAACTTCTTACAAAGAAAAACAAGTACATTGAAAAGGAAACTATCAATGTACAGGGTAACTGCAGTGCAATCATACAGAAACTACCTCCTAAACTTAAAGATCCAGGAAGCTTCACTATTCCATGCACCATAGGAGATTTGAAAGTTGGAAAAGCGTTGATTGATTTAGGAGCTAGCATTAATTTAATGTCGCTATCCATGTGCAGAACAATTCAGGGTTTGGAAATCAAACCGACCAGAATGGCTCTTCAACTGGCGGACAGGTCTCTTAAATATCCATATGGAGTGGTTGAAGATGTTCTAGTGAAGGTTGATAAATTTGTATTCCCAGTGGATTTTATTGTGATGGAGATGGAAGGAAATAGTGATGTTCCTCTTATTCTTGGGAGACCTTTTATGAAGACTGCTAGAGTTTTAATTGATGTAGAAAATGGTAAGCTTAAATTGAGAGTTGATGATGAAGAAGTCACTTTTGACGTATCCAAGGCCATGACATATCCAAATGATGACAAAGCATGTTTTCAATTTGATGAACTTGATGAAGTTTGTATGGTGCAAGAAAGGATGGTGCAAAATATTTCTCCATTAGAGAAAACTCTCATTGATGCTTGTGAAGATTTAGATGAAGAAGAAGAGAAATTAATTGATGAATGTCTTATGGACTTGGAAACATTGAAAAAGAGTCCAGTGGAAGATCCAATCTTTGAAATAATTGATAAGGAAGAAGAAGTCAAAGCAAAGACGCCAAAATTAAAAAGATTGCCATCACATTTGAAATATGTTTTTCTAGAAGAAGATGGAACAAAGCCAGTCATCATCAATAACTCTTTATCTCTACAAGAAGAAGAGCAGTTGATAGAAATTTTGAAAGCCAACAAAGAAGCAATTGGGTGGTCAATATCAGATCTTAAAGGTATTAGCCCAACTTATTGCATGCACAAGATTTTTATGGAAGAAGATTATAAACCAAGTGCTCAACCACAGAGAAGGTTAAATCCTATGAAGGAAGTGGTTAGAAAAGAAGTGTTGAAACTGCTAGAAGCTGGTATCATTTATCCAATCTCTGATAGTGAATGGGTGAGTCCAGTACAGGTGGTTCCAAAGAAAGGTGGGATGACAGTAATTCATAATGATAAAAATGAACTTATTCCTACTCGTACAGTTACTGGCTGGCGTATGTGCATTGATTACAGGAAGCTGAATAAAGCTACTAGAAAGGATCATTTTCCTCTTCCTTTCATGGACCAGATGTTAGAAAGATTATCAGGTCAAGCTTTCTATTGTTTTCTAGATGGATATTCTGGATACAATCAAATTGTGGTAGATCCAAAAGACCAAGAGAAGACGACCTTTACTTGTCCTTTTGGTATCTTTGCATATAGAAAGATGCCATTTGGATTATGTAATGCTCCAGCCACATTTCAAAGGTGTATGCAGGCAATTTTTGCAGATCTCTTAGAAAAATGTATTGAAGTGTTCATGGATGATTTCTCAGTTTTTGGAAATTCTTTCCAAAGATGTTTGGCTAATTTGAACATTGTTCTCAAAAGATGTGTTCAGACAAATCTTGTTCTTAATTGGGAGAAATGTCATTTCATGGTAACTGAAGGAATTGTGCTGGGGCATAAAATCTCTGCTAAAGGAATTGAGGTAGATAAAGCTAAAGTAGAAGTCATTGAGAAACTGCCTCCACCAACAAATGTAAGGGGGATTAGGAGTTTTCTCGGTCATGCTGGGTTTTATAGAAGATTCATCAAAGATTTCTCAAAAATTGCTAAACCATTGAGTAATCTTTTGATGAAGGATGCTCCTTTTGTGATGAATGAAGATTGTTTGAAAGCTTTTGACACCTTGAAGAATAAATTAGTGTCAGCTCCAGTAATTGTAGCGCCAGATTGGAATAAAAATTTTGAATTAATGTGTGATGCAAGTGATTATGCAATAGGAGTTGTTCTTAGCCAGCGAAAAGAACAAAAGTTTCATCCAATTTATTATGCTAGCAAGGTTCTAAATGATGCTCAACTGAATTATGCTACCACAGAAAAAGAATTCTTGGCTATTGTGTATGCTTTAGAGAAATTTCGACCTTATCTTATTGGATCTAAGGTGACTGTCTATACAGATCATGCAGCTATCAAATATTTGTTGACAAAGCCAGATTCTAAGCCACGTCTGATTAGATGGGTACTACTGTTGCAAGAATTTGATATAGAAATTCGTGATAAGAAAGGAAGTGAGAACTTGATTGCTGATCATTTGTCACGGTTAAGTAACAATGAGGTCACTAGCAAGGAATCCGAAATCTGGGAATCTTTTTCAGATGAAACACTCATGTATATTCAGCAGAGGCCCTGGTTTGCTGATATGGCTAATTTCAGAGCTGCAAGGGTCATGCCAGAAGACTTAACTTGGCAACAAAGAAAAAAAATTTTGCATGATGCCAAGCAGTTTGTTTGGGATGATCCTTATTTGTTCAAGATTGGAGCACATAATCTTTTGAGGAGATGTGTGACAAATGAAGAAGCAGAAGGAATTCTCTGGCATTGTCATGATTCACCTTATGGAGGACATTTTAATGGAGAAAGAACAGCAGCAAAAGTCCTTCAATCAGGATTTTATTTGCCAACTTTATTTAAAGATGCCCATAATCATGCCAGAAATTGTGATAAATGTCAAAGAGCAGGGACGATCACTAAACGTCATGAGATGCCATTACAGGGCATTTTAGAGGTTGAGGTTTTTGATTGTTGGGGTATTGACTTTGTTGGACCCTTTCCTCCATCTTTCAACAATGAATATATTCTGGTAGCAGTGGATTATGTGAGTAAATGGGTGGAAGCATTAGCTTGTCCTAAAAATGATGCTAGCACGGTAATTAAATTCTTGAAGAAGCAGATATTCTCACGTTTTGGCACTCCAAGAGTGTTGATTAGTGATGGAGGATCTCATTTTTGCAATTATCAGCTAGAAAAAGTACTCAAACACTATGGAGTGAAACATTAGGTAGCTGCACCTTATCATCCACAAACCAATGGACAAGCTGAGGTGTCTAACAGGGAGATAAAAAGGATCCTGGAAAAAACAGTGACTTCATCAAGAAAGGATTGGTCTCTCAAATTGGATGATGCTCTTTGGGCTTATAGGACGGCAATGAAGACGTCTATGGATTTATCACCATTTCAATTAGTCTATGGGAAAGCATGTCATTTGCCAGTAGAATTGGAGCATAGAGCGTTATGGGCTTTGAAATTCTTGAATTTTGATCCTTATGAAACTCAATGCACACACAGAAGGCAGATTTTGGAGCTTGAAGAAATGCGATTACATGCATATGATTCATCCAAGGCTTACAAAGACAAGATCAAATTTTATCATGATAGGAAGTTGGTGAATAGAGTTTTCAATCCGGGACAACAGGTACTATTGTTCAATTCAAGATTGAAGATATTTCCTGGGAAGCTGAAGTCAAAATGGTCAGGACCATTTGTGATAAAAGAAGTGCATCCGCATGGAGCAATTGAAATATTTAATCCAGCTGCTGATGATCCACAGAAAAGTTGGGTGGTGAATGGTCAACGTCTCAAGCCCTATCTAGGGGGAGAGGTGCAACAATTGTCCACAATGATGTTGTTGGTTGATCCTTGAAAGTTTGGGTCAGGCTCGTGACGTTAAACAAGCGCTTACTGGGAGGCAACCCAGTGTTCTGTACGTATTTATTTTGTTTTAGACTAGGGTGGATGTACTCTATTGGAAACCTGGTTTGTTATGATGGTTTGTTATTGACTGTGATTGTGTGATAAGTAATGCTTGATGATGATTATTGATTGATTGATGTTGAGATAGATGTGCACATTAAATGCTTATACAGGTGATTCACAAGCTTTGTGAACAAATGCAGGATATTATGATTGTGATTGTGAGATTAAGCAGGATGTGTATGTCAAATGTGAATGAGCCTATTTGTGAGGTTTTGAGCTCCAGAGTTTTTATTGATTTAATGTTATTACTTTGAAAGCATGAATGATTTTGCCCAGGTTTTCTATGATTGAATCAATTGCTTGTTTTACATCATATGATCAAGGCCGTTTGTTGGAACCTTTTTATTGGCCAAATTTATGAAGTTAGCCCACTAAAAGAGAACACTTTAGGTTCTATCCTTTGAACCCTTAGCCTTGAACATAAATTGAAAACCCTTGTTGAAAAGCTTTACCTTGAGTTAAGTAGAAAATCTTTTGTGGTATGGTTAAATGTTCAAGTTTGGGGTTGTTGGGAAAGCATGAAAAAGAAAAAGGAAAAGCATTGAGCTAAAAGTTAAGAATAAGAATGTGAAAAGAAAAGAAAAGAAAAAGCAAAGCTCAATGTAAAGACAAGTTGGGAAAAATAAGAATAATTGTGTTGTTATGATTCTCTTAACTCAAGGATTTTGTGATCCAGAAAAACCAATTTTCTTGATTAGCCCAGCTACATTATAAGCCATTGAAAAGTCCTTGTGATGATGCATGCTTGTAAATGTTTTGATTGTGGTTAAATGAAAGGAAAAGTTGATTCATGTGACATTGTGGTAGTGGAGTGAATGAGTGATTACCTCTTATACACTTGTGTGTGAGTGAAACACTTTACCTGGTAAGGAAGTATTCCATGAGCACATGAACATCCATGCTTAATTGATTGATCATTCATGAAAAATAGCATTTGTTTGATATTAACTGACTATGTGAATACTAAAGCATGTGCATATCTTGATTGAAATCTTGGTCAAAAAGTTTGACTCAAGTCTTTGCTTATCTTGAAAAGAAATTTTTGAATGAGTGAACCATCATATGAATTGGTAGAAGATTGAGTTACATCTTGTTTGCTTGAGGACAAGCAAAGTTCTAAGTTTGGGGTTATGATAATAGTTGAAAAACTGTTATTTTCATGCTTGAAATTGATACTAAAAGCCACCTTTAACACTTAGAAACTAGCTTGAAATCATGCTTTTATTCATATTTTCATAAATAAGAGAGCTGGACAGGTTTATGCTTGATTTTAGTGTTTTTGTGCAGGCTTTAAGGTGAATTTGGTGAAAGAAGTGAAGAAGGAGAGAGATGAAATCAGAAAAGACATCAAAAAGTGCAAAAGTAGAAGCCGCAACTGCCGCTCAGCGGCAGTTTACCGCTAAGCGGCACTCAGAAGCTCACGGGGGATCCGCTGAGGGGCAAAATGGCCGCTGAGGGGAAGAAACCAACTCACGCACTTACCGCTGAGCGGCACACTTATGGGCTTGGACCTAAATTTTCTGTAATTTTAGAATAGTATATAAGCTTTAGGACGTCCTAGGGTTTGTATCTTTGGCAGAAACGAAGCAAACACTCTCTCTTACACCCCTTTGAAGGAGGATCTTGGATGCTCAGGCTACCTCTTCACCTTTCTAGGGTTTTATCTTTCATTCTTTCATTATTGTTCATCTAGTTTCACCATGAATATGGTGAACTAAACCTTGCATTGTTGTTGGGGAATCAATGTAGTCTTGTGAAACTCTCATATATGGAATATGTGTTTAAAAATCTTATTTGAGATACATGCTTTCTTTCATCATTAGTTAGGGTTTTTCCTCTTTGCTCAATGCTTGCTTTGTTTAACTCATTCAATGCATGATTATTGATTTTGTCGATACAGGAACGTACGGGGAAGTCTAGATCCGGGGAATTTCTCCCAATAGTATATTGGTTGTCGTTAAGCTCCTGCGCTAAAAGAACTAATTATTAGGAATGCTAGGAATCGTATGAACTCGTAATTAGGGATAGGCCTTCTTGCAAGGTAATTTAGAGAGTGGCATTAACAATGATGAAAAGAATGTTGAATTCCTAAAGTATATGAGAGTGGATAAGATGAAATTGATAAACCTTAACAACATACTCATCCATATATTCCATTGAAGTGTTTGTATTTTGTTTTAGCCATTGATCAAATTCATGCATACATGTTTATTTTCTGTTTTGCATATTAAACTCCACTTATTTTGATCTTAAGTCTTAAATAATCAACAAATCACATAACTAAACTAGGCCGCGAGTCCTTTGGGAGAACGATACTTGGTCTTACCGAGTTTATTACTTGAAACGATTCGGTCACACTTGCCGATTGTTAAACAAGTTTGTGGCGCCGTTTTTCGGTGTTCATAAATTTGTCATCAATAACCCATGAACATAGAACCAATAATAAATTACTTCCAACATGCAAGGATCAGAAAATAACAGAAAACCACACTAACACACATATTATAGCTTAGTGCAAAACCACTCGCAAAAGGGAGCGTTCAACGCTAGTTCTGACGCTCAGTATCAGAGTTCTCACAAATTGTCCTCCTCAGCGAGACTAACATGTTGCTTAGTGAATTATGAGGAAACATGTTTCAAACCTGCAGAGAAAAGTGGCATCAATGGTATTTTGTCATTGCTCAATGCTAGACCATTTACATTTTTTGGTCGCTCAGTGACATAAACCTAGCACCCAGTAGTAGTCTAGATCTTAAATGCTACCATACCTTCACAACCAAGCTTGCGTTCAATGCCACACCAATATTGGTCAATGTCATATAAAAAAATAGTAAGTTCAAAATTATAATTTGTGGAACGAGGGACTTGTTCGGATCATCATACACTAGTGCAGAATTGGCTTTTAACGTCCCCCCATAGACGTCCATCCACAAAAGCCCCAACGTAAATAATTGACCGGTGGCATATTAGTAAATAAGTGAAACTATAGACGTCCGTGGGAGGGTCCCAGACGTCTAAGAGGCTGAAAAAATGAACGATCAACTCCCCTGTCAGCCCATCAAACGTCCGTGCAGGAGGGGGACGGACGTCTATAATAGACGTCCGTTCCCCTCCACACGGACGTTTAAGTGGCTAAGAGACAATTAATTCTTCAAATACCTGTCAGCACCCGAAACGTCCGTTTTGTAGGGGGACGGACGTCTATAATTATATAAACGTCCATCCCCTCCACAATGGACGTTTCGGGTGCTGATAGGTATTTGAAGAATTAATTGTCTCTCAGCCACTAAAACGTCCGTGTGAAGGGGGACGGACGTCTATAATATTATAGACGTCTATAATATTATAGACGTCTGTGCCCCTCGTGCACGGACGTTTGATGGGCTGAAGACAATTAATTCTACAACCACCCTGTCAGCACCCGAAACGTCCGATATGGGGGGACGGACATTTATATAATTATAGACCTCCGTCCCCCTCCACGATGGACGTTTCGGGTGCTGACAAGTATTTGAAGAATTAATTGTCTCTCAGCCACTTAAACGTCCGTGTGGAGGGGGACGGACGTCTATAATATTATAGACGTTCGTGCCCCTCCTGCACGGACGTTTGATGGACTGAAGACAATTAATTCTTCAACCACCCAATCAGCACCCGAAACGTCCGATATGGGGGGACGGACGTTTATATAATTATAGACGTCCGTCCCCCTCCACAACGGAGGTTTCGGGTGCTAACAGGTATTTGAAGAATTAATTGTCTCTCAGCCACTTAAACGTCCGTGTGGAGGGGGACGAACGTCTATAATATTATAGACGTCCATGCCCCTCCTACACGGACGTTTGATGGGCTGAAGACAATTAATTCTTCAATCACCCTGTTAGCACCCGAAGCGTCCGATATGGGGGGACGGACGTTTATATAATTATACACGTTCGTCCCCCTCCACAACGGACGTTTCGGGTCACTTATTTAGAACCCAGCCCCCCCTTCTGATCCATTCATTTCTGCAAGCAGGGGGCGATCTTATGGCCTCTCTTTCTTACCGGGAGGGCAATCTTATGGCCTTCAACCGCAGTTTCACCTCCCAAAAAGCAAAGTTGGCTTGACGAGCGCAGATGCGAGGAAGCGGGAGCAAGATAAGCGCTTTTGCTACTGAGAAAGCGAACGCGCGACGGTTCAAGACTTAGTCGAGCGTTATCGAAGCTAGATTTACCGAGAGGCTTCGAGTTAGCGAAGTGCTGTAGTAGCGCCGGCCGATGCTGAGCCAAGGACGCTCCGCCTTATCTATAGAAGCAGTCAACCGAGTGGCAGTGCACAAACGAACGAACGTCCAACCCCAACCCTACCACAAAACAATTCAGGCAGGTGGTCGTCGCAGGACGTCTGACGGGCACGTGGGACGTCTACGTGGACGTCCGAGGGTGTACACCGGACGTCTGGATAGGCGTCGGGCCTGACAAATCGGACGTTTATGTACACGTCCGATTTGGACCCCCGACGTCTGAACAACGTCACCTACAAAGACGTCGGGGGAAGGTCAAACGTCAAAAGGCCAAAAGAACAGACGTCTAAAGCCCTTTCTGCACTAGTGATATTAGTTTTTCTTACTTAATACTTGGTTCAAAAACAATTTTCAATGTAAAAGTGTCTACCAATTTGCTCAAATGATCAGATCCTCATTTTTTCAACTCAACACCAATTCAGACAAGATCAAGCAACATACAACCACCAAACACAACATAATTTCAATATGCTCAAATACCAATATTAGCAACTCAAACATGCAAGTTCATATTATCAACTCAAACATGCAAGTTCATATGCTCAAATATCAACATAATTAACTTCCCTTATCTGACAGATAACCAAACCGTCCTAAAAGGCCTAAGACAACTCCAAACGCAGAGGAAGGCCTATCAACTTCTACGAACAACAGAAACATGATCAATGTACACCGTTAGAACCACCAATTAGCATAGTCTTTTCAAAGACTCGGACATTACATGCAATCACAAATGGTTTACAAGCAAAGAAAGACAAAACCGACCAAGGAAAATGAGCAGAAAACCAACTTACTCTATCAGATGAAAGTAGAGAGTTCGCCTCAAGGACTTTTATGGTGGTCTCTGATATTTAAATAGTTGAACAGAGAGTGGGAACTTCTAGAGAAGTTAGAGAACTCTAAAAAAATGATTTATAAAGAGATAATGTGTTTTAAAATAATGAAACTTGTTCATAGTCAAACTATTTATATTAAAACTTTTTAATATATTAAAATAGTTGAGTCTTACTTTTCTAAATCACTATCACTTATAAAATATAATTTTCTAGGTATTTACAATTTTTATTCTATTTTATAATATAATAGTCAATTTTGCATTCTTACTCTATTACCATCAATAATTACATTTAAAATTATATTTTAGAAAAAGAATATACATCATAATTAAATTATAAAAAATTACTTGATAAAGAATAATTCAACATTTATTAATTTTATCATATATATATATATATGTATATATATATATATATGTATATATATATATATATATATGTATATATATATATATGTATATATATGTATATATATGTATATATATATATATATATATATATATATATATATAAAAGATAATTAAAAGAAACTGTTTTATTAAGAGTAACTTAACCCGTGTGTTTTAAATATTAAAATGGACATTATGATTAAACTTATATAAAAATGAATTTATTTCTAACTCTGTAAGTTGTGTTTTTTATCATTCTCTCTGAATAGATATTGAAACAGACGAGAAAAACAGAGAAAAATGGACATTGTCGTATATATTTCTATGTATACATTAAAATATTCCTCTGCGACTATGATGTTTCCTAGTCAATTTTGAAATCACATTAGAAAACACTCGTTTGTTGGGACAAGTTATGAATATAACGAAAAGTCGTGTCAATATATCTTGAAGGTGATTTAAAGTTATTAAAAAATAGATTTTTGAACCTGTTAAAAAATAAGTATCCATAAACCTTTGCGTGAAAAGGATACATTTCTGTCATTAGATCCTTCAATCAAGGTTCTGCACGTGCCCTTCAGTTCAAATATATGCATTTAAGGAGAAAACATTATCTTATTGATAAAGATTTTTTTTTTATGACAGAAAAAAAAAGTATGTTGTATTCTCTAATCATGTTTAACTTTTAAACCATTAGAATAACTTTCATATAAGCGCTTTTAAACTATGTAAGATCGGTGTTTAATAATGGTATAAAAATTATACACAATTAAGATGACATGCATCAGAGTGTATATGCAGCTGCATGGAATTTAAAATATAATATATATTTTATTATGAACTGGAAGTAATCTCAAAATTAATTACTCTGTAGTAAATTGCCGATAAAAGAAAAAAAAATTATAATTTTAAAATTTATATGATAACAATTAATAATTAAATTCACAAAAAAATTATAAGTGACTGGTAAAATCTACAATTAAGTGTTTTATTTATTTTTTATTCAATTCTTGATCAACTATATTCAATTTAATATTAATAGAAATGGAAATTGTCTTTTATACAAATACAATAAGTGATTAATACTAAACGTGTTTTATTAGATATTAAAGAAATTATTTATGAATAAAATATTTTAAATTTAGGTGACATTTATTTATTTTAGAGATATTAACTATCTTTTGTTACAACATAAAATTATTTTTTATCTATAATGTTTTTTGAGGGGTTTGAGACATTATTTAGGTGTTATTTTTAGAAATTGATAACATATTTTTAAGGAAAATCAATTTTATATATTAAGAAAAAAAATTATACGTGAGAAGTTCAATAAAATATTTTAACACGTTTGGTAAACCACATAATCCTATAATTTGGTTAATCTTATTATTAAGAATAGCATATAACTTTTACGAGAAGAATTGTTGCAATAAGGATAACATGATGCAATATCTAGATTCCAAAATCATTAGTGTTGAGTTGGACTACAAGAGATATTCACTTTTGTGTGAATAACATCAATTAGCTCCTTAAATAGTCGCTAATCGAGCCATACCTTTTGTTGGTCATGCTCAAACACAATTTCTTCACCTACATATTTGAACCATTGTTGCCATAAATCCAACCTTGTTAACATCACAAGTGATTCATAATGCTTAAAGATTGTCATTTCAACAATTTAAACTTTTTTATTTATTTTTAAAATGTTAAATTACAGTGGTCTTAAAAAAATAGTGTTAAAGTTACAACAATCTTAGTTAGCACAATCAATCTATGAGAAAATAATATCAAGCCTATAATGATTTTAGTTATCACAACCAGCTAACAAAAAAATATTTTTTAAAAGTACAATATTTTTTAGTTTGTACAATTGGCTTAAGAGGAAATAGTGTTAACGTTACAACAGTCTTAGTAAGCACAATTGGCCAACAAACAAATCATGTTAAAGATCCAACTGTTTTAATTTGAACAACTTCGTACACAAGAATATAATATCAAAGCTACAATGGTCTAATTTACACAGACAAAATAAAATTAAAATTATCATGTTTTAATTGCAAAACTAATATGAAATAAAGTTAAAATTACAATAAAAATAATTACTTGGTACGGTAATTGGATCATAAAGCTAAATATGTGAAATATGATTATAACAAATAAAATTAAAAGTCATGTGTGAAATCTAATTATAACTATTAGTGTTTATGATATAGATAAAAAGAACAAAATATTCTTAACTCAATTGTACAAGGCAGAAAAAAACTTTTTATAAAACTATATTTACAAGGCTGTAGACTAAGAAAACAACTAAATAAGAGCTGACACCAACTTTTCTTATATAAAAAAAAACTATTTTCTAATTATAACATATCTCTCAAATTGGGTGATGTATGTTTATAAACTTAACTTGAATATCTTTTCAGCCAAATGGTGATGGATACAAAGGACAATAAATCCTTTAGTAATATTGACATGAATGAGATGTGAATCCACCTCATTGAATAGTGGACTAATTGTTACAAAAATTGGAGATTGGCAAAGAGATGTTGAGAGAGAGATCATTTGTAATACATTTGAGCCATTGTGCTCACAAGCCACAGTGGCTAAAGCCTTGTATTCGGCTTCGATGGAACTGTGAGAAATTGTGTTATGATTTTTGGACTTCCAAGATATGAGGCAATTACCATAAAATACAAAATAACATGTTATTGATCATCATGTAATGTTGCAAGTGGCCTAGTTTGAATCAGAGAAGGCTTGAAGTCTATGGGCATTTTGAATTGGATAGAAAAGCCCCTGTCTTAGAGCACTTTTTAGATATCTTAGAATTCAAAAAGTAACATTTAAATGAGAGCTTCTAGGAGATGCAATGAATTGACTGACATGTTGCACAACAAAGCTCATTTTCAGTCGTGTGTAAGATACAACAACTTTCCAATTGGTAGAATTAGGAAGAGGAGCCCCATCTGATTCATGGAGTTGAAGTTTCACTAGTACAGTCAGGGGAAACGACAGCGGTTATTTTTCTCTATAGGCAGCAGTTTTCGAACCGAGGCATATTCAGGCGAGGCAAAAAGTCTAATACTTTTGGCCTCGGTTAAGACCCGAGGCATAAAAAGAGAGCATTTTGCCTCAATTGATCCTTAACCGAAGCAGTACAGTTTTTTGTTTTTTTAATTTTTTTTTTCGTAGGAATTTATGCCTCGGTTGATCCTTGAACCGAGGTAGTATGTCCCCTTCTACTGCCTCGGTTGTACCCTGAACCGAGGCAGTAGGCCTTTTTTTTTGTTCTCATCCGCAAGACATTCTGCTTCGGGTGTGACCATAACCGAGGCCGTAAGTGGTCTTTCGACTTCGGTTATGACCTGAACCGAGGCATATAAGTACGTTTTTTTTAAAGTGAGGTCTGTTTCTGCAACATTCCTAACCACAGAAACAGACCTGCATATATTTTTAGAGCCAGAACAGTCCAGAATAATGCAGAAACGTATATTTTAAATGAAAATTATATTAAAACATAAATATATTGAATGGAATCATGAATCAACTTCTTAGAAGCATAAATCAATCCAATGTAATCATAAATCAAGTTTCAAGCATAAATCTATGCAATGTACAAAGTTAAACTTATAATAATGTAGAAAAGCATAAAACAACTTAGAAACATAAACTTAGAACTTACTATATCCTAATATCTACTACATACTATTATATAAATGAATTACATATTTAGCAAGTGTTTTCCTCACAAGTTGAATTGATTTATCTGGAATTGGAGCAGTCCTATTAAATCTCTGCATAAAACATAATGATTTCAATTAGTGTATATGAAATCCAAACTATAGAGAAAATAAAATTCAAAGCTAAATATTACCGTTTCCCATCCACTGGTGTAATGTGCACGAATGATGGTCATCATCCAAAACATGACGTAGTAACCACATTCATATGACCCCATTTGTCTATTACACTACAATATATCATCATAATTATAAAATGTTAAGTAACATCATTTGAATGGAACCAAATGTAACAAAGTATGGACTAAAATACCAAACCTTAAGGGCAACCCATGCAAGCTTTTTAGCTGTATCAGTAGATCTCCTAGATAACATCATATGTGTTGCAAGGGAACTATTGAAAAAAATTCCTTTAGCATACATTTATATAACAAAAAAGTCGAAACATTGAGATTCTTACCAATCTACTACATGTCTAAGAGGGCTAGGAGGAGACTTCTGCAATGAACAAAACCAGACAGCAGTGTTCTCCGGTATGGAGATCACAAGTAGCTGCCAATGACACCTGAAATTGGTAATAACTTATGAATCATATACCAAAATTACTAAATGAATGTGTTGAAGTTAACAGACTTCACTTACCCATGTATATAAGGGAGAAAATATATCTCCTTCCCCATTCCAAAGCAGGTGGTGATGTATGTTTGGATATCATCAAATTTATTTCTTTCATGAGTCATAGAGGGGTCAATGAACCCATATACATCGTTGAACCCCTTCTTGTTACTAACATCAAACATATACCTAAAATGAAGAAATAATCTGATATAAGTAAGTTGATAAAATAGAATTATATAAAAAAGTTTTCATAAACTTACATCATCCACAACTGAATGAGTGTAATATTAATTTCTTCTCTACCCGACACAAGCTCCCTAACATCTTGATGATGCAAGTACAATGGGATCTGAGCTTCTCTTCCAAATGTAGTAGAATCCCAGTGTACATTCATGGGCACATCTGAAATGATTTTAGCAAGCTCGTCTAACGCACCAAGAAGGTCATCCTCAGATAAATGAGTCTTCTTCAGTGTAGGACTTCCCTCTTGACCTATCTGCTGTTAAATGCAAAAATGGTTATGTTATAATGTCAATTAGAAGTAAATATTAAAATTGAGAAGTATATAGTACGAGTGTTTACCGGGGGATTAGATACATCACCAACCAAATGTTTAGGCCAGGCGACAAAGGACTTAAATGCTTCTTCCACAGTGAAGAACTCATCTGTAGGCACAGGAAGAATGACATCCGCTATGACAACTTCATCCACCGTGACCTTGAAGTCATCTTCTGAAAGTTGTACACCATGCACTATAGTGG
Organism: Vigna umbellata; assembly: GCF_029865625.1. Classification (NCBI taxonomy): domain Eukaryota; kingdom Viridiplantae; phylum Streptophyta; class Magnoliopsida; order Fabales; family Fabaceae; genus Vigna; species Vigna umbellata. The sequence goes on from NC_142166.1 coordinate 17,941,369, forward strand.
CTGTCTCATAAACTGTACCACGAGCCACTAGCATGGTCCCAGTATCAGAAAGAATATATAACTGACATGGACGAGTTTCATCCATGTCGTCCCCTGGGGCACCGGTAGCTGAACAACTTCCTTTACCACTTCTACCTGTCAAATTAAATGTTAGGTTATGCAAAAAGTAAATTAGTAACAAAAAGTAAATAAGTTTACTTGTAGGGAGAACAACATGTTCCGCTACAGGAGATGGCGGAGGATGATTGCCATAATCCTCATAATGCTGCTGGAACTGGCGCGCAACCATTTCAGCAACTTCATCATACAACTCTGCTCGAACCTTCTTTGTGATCTCCTGCGTCATCTCTTTTCTTATTTCCTCCTTCATCTTTTCGTATGAATATGGACGCGAGGAAGACCCAAAAAATTGTCGTATGTCTATGCCAGTCCCAGCACCACGCACCCGTCCTGGGTGCTCAGGTCGTCCAATAGCTGTGGCAAGAATATCTTGACGACCTTCTTGTGTGAATTGACCTTGGGAGCTCTGCTCAACCAAGGAGTCCTGTCACATAACAAAAGTTCAAAATCATTTGAAAGATCTATGTAATATATATAACAAAATTAATGTAAAAATATAAGAAATGACATCTTACAATTCTTTCAGATATTTCTCTAGTAGACTCGGAAGTGTAGGAGCCTGATGGTCTTATACGGGCTAACTTCCACTTGTCGTGCCGAGATGGTGGTGAAGGAGGAGGAGGAGGGTCACCACCCTCAGAAAGTGGAAGTCTACTCTCTGACTTCTGCTTCATTATTTTTTCTTCAAGCTTCCTACATCCACCACGAGACAGTAGGTGTGGATTTTTATTCTGAGCGCTTATTCCCTGTGCTTTTGACCTTTTTTCCTGTGACAAAATGAAACAATTGTCATGGTAGAGAATTATGAATGATGGATTGAATGATTTTACTGCACTTACCTGCCACGCCTCGGATGAACGAAGCTCTACAAACTAACGCCATGTTTCTTCGTCAATTGCTGAATATTTGGAACATGGATTTTCATTACTTTTTGGTTCAAATATATATCTAGACGTCAATTTTGTCTTAAATCCTCGAAATCTTTCTGCAATTGCAGATAAACACTTATTCCTTAAGCTCTCGATGTTTGGCATATCAAATGTTATCTGCAACAAAGAAAGTAATAACCTTATATCAATACAGATTTATCAATATAATGAATATAAAATCTGGAGCAATATTGCTTAACTTACCAATAGATCTTGCCAGATGAGATTCCGATCAGCCTTAGAAACATGGTCAAAGGATGGAGTAAGTATAGAGATACGATCACGTGCTAGTACTCCAAGGTAAGACCTAAATACATCTGCATTTGGGCCAGATGCAACTCCAGTGACCACATCAATAATTACAGGTGTCCTCTCACCTGCATTTCTTCTAAGTATTAGCTGTCGTAACCTCGTTGCTCCTCTCGTCCGTCTAGAAGTGGTGGGGACTTCATCGCCTGACGAATGAGGTGACTCAGCCATATATCTGTCACAATAAATAAGATGAAATATAAATAAAAAACTTATAAAATAACATATATTATTTAACAAAAGCCATACATATTTACACAAACATGAAATTCATACATAATCATATGGATTGGTCATATATATATTCCCTCATTGTGATCTTCTCGTATTGCTTGTATATCATCAATTAGAGGGTCGTCATCCAAATTTATTGTCATTTTAAATGGATGGTTGTCAGTGATATGAAGATTACTTAGATTCTCTTCTTTATCTTCAATTTGCCTTTTTCCTTGGAGAGCGACATACCAATGGTCAGACGCAGGATCTTTGACATAAAAGACCTGACTTGCTTGATATGCCATGATGAACGGTTCGTCTTTATAACCAACCTTTCAAAAATCAACAAGTGTCATACCAGATTCATCTATTTTGACACCACTCTTATTGTCTACCCACTTACATTTGAAGAGTGCAACGGAAAACTTAGTGTAATCAACTTCCCATATCTCTTCAATTCTACCATAATATCTCATGGATCCAACTATAGGATTTTGATCTTTGGATGTGGAAAACTGTAGCGACTCAGCTTCTAGACTAACGCCACTATTTTGTACCGTGCTTTTATCATCCAAAGTCTTTGTATAGAATGTGCAATTATTGATTTCGTAGCCTGTATAACATACAACATCAAACTTCAAGCCATTTGCTAACCACAACAAAGTCTCAAAGGACCATGATTCTTTCGAAACTTCAGATTTGAACCAAGAGAAGAATGTTCTGTTATGTTCCATCAAGTGCCATTTCTCTGATTGTCGTGGATAGTTGTCCTTTACAACGACTTTGTGTGCTTCCAAAAATGGGATCACTTCATCTGTGTTGTTTAATATGTACAGATGTGCTTGCATCAATTCTTCACGACTTTTCGTCACCACATTCACACCTCGGATGCTTTTACTTGTAGAATATCTACTCAACCATGATGTCCGAGGGACTCCTATCGGATTTGCTTTAGTCATATATTCAGAGCAAAACTCAATACTTTCTTCAACAATATATCTTTCAATCATTGAACCTTCTGGACGATATTGATTTTTGACGTACCCTTTCAAAATCTTCATATAACACTCAATAAGGTACATCCATCTTAAGTATACTGGTCCACACAACTTTATTTCTCTGACCAAATGAACAAGTAAATGCACCATGATGTCAAAAAAGGATGGAGGGAAAAACATTTCTAGTTGACACAAGATGATGATAATTTCGCTTTGAAGTTTATCTAACTTTGTAGGATCGATGACTTTACTACAAATTGACGAAAAAAATGAGCACAATCGAGTTATGGTCTGCCTAACTTTTTTAGGCAAAATTCCACGAATTGCCACTGGTAACAACTGTTGCATTAAGACGTGACAATCGTGAGACTTCAGTCCAACAAGCTTTAAGTCTTGCATTGACACTAAGCTCTTGATATTTGAAGAGTATCCTTGTGGTACCTTGATACTCTTTAAACAAAGACAAAAACTTATCTTCTCTTGTTTGGACATTGTGTAACATGCAGGGGGCAAATAAGTACGTTTACCAATCTCTCTTAGTGCCAACTCTTCTTGGATCTTCATGTCAACCAAATCCAAACGCGCATTCACTACATCTTTTGTTTTTCCCTGGATGTTTAGTAGTGTACCAATCAAGCTATCACAAACATTTTTCTCAACATGCATGACATCTATGCAATGTCTAACATCTAACTTTGACCAATATGGAAGATCAAAGAATATTGATTTCTTCTTCCAAGGAGTCGTTACAGAAGACTTCTTCGACGTTTTCCCAAATATATGATGTACTCTATTAACTTTCTCAACAACTTCAAGTCCAGTAAGTGGAATGGGTGCATTGTTTTTCTCTTGTTCTCCATTGAATGCTTTCTTTAACCTTCGATATGGATGATTAGATTGTAAAAATCGTCGATGATGCATATACACTATCTTCCTTCCGTGTTTTAATTGTTGAGCTGTAGTGTTTTCTTCACATATAGGACATGCTTTATGACCCTTCACATTGTACCCCGACAAATTACCGTAAGCTGGGAAGTCATTAATGGTGCAAAATAACATGGCATGCATCATGAAAGTTTCTGAAGCAAAGGCATCAAATATTTCAACCCCATCAACCCACAACAACTTCAAGTCTTCAACTAGTGGCCTTAGATAAACATCAATGTCATTTCCAGGCTTCTTTGGACCAGATATCAACATTGACAACATCATGTACTTTCTTTTCATGCACAATCTAGGAGATAAGTTGTAAATTATCAGTATAACGGGCCAACAACTGTGATTGGTACTTAAATTACCAAATGGATTCATTCCATCAGTAGCTAAGCCAAACCTAAGATTTCTACATTCTTCACCAAATTGGGGGAATTCTTGATCAATAATTTTCTATTGCTTTGAATCTGCTGGATGACGAAGCAGCCCATCAGTTGTTCTCTCATCTGCATGCCATCTTAGGTTTTTAGCGTCTTTGGGATTCTCGAACAAACGCTTAAGTCTGGCAACTAGTGGAAGGTACCAAACTACTTTCAAAGCAGAACCATTCTTTTTTGTGTGACCACCATCTTCACCGTTGTTTTTTGACTTGTATCGTGATAACCCACATTTTGGACACTTTATCAAAACTTCATTCTCATTCCTATATAATGTGTAATCATTCGGACATGCATGTATCCGTTTATATTCCATACCCATCGGAAAAAGAATTTTTTTTGCATCATAATTACGATTGCGTAACGTATTTCCATCTGGCAGCATTTCATTCAACAACGACAACAATTTTGTAAAACTCTTATCACTCCATCCATTGCTCGCCTTTAAATTCATGAGCCTTAACACCGCTGACAACCGAGTGAACTTAGTTGAACCCGCATACAAGGGAGTCTCTTCATCAGTGGACATCGTTTCATACACATGCGCTTGGGCAAAAGCTTTTGCGCCAACATCGCGGATCATGTCCTCTAAGTTGTCTTCTTCTGCTTGATCTTCCATATCCATTGTGGAATCATAAACATTTTCAGTTGGAGAGACAGTTGGAAAGTCTGTTAATTCGTCGTGCCATATCCATGTTGTATAACTTCGTATGAAACCATCACAGATAAGATGTTCCCTAATATCAGTTGCGTTCAACTTCCTCCCATTCAAACAGTTCACACAGGGACATCTGAACTTGACTTCATCATCACCACTTGTACTCGCATTACGTTGCGCAAACTCTATAAATTCTTCTACCCCTCTCTCGTACTCAATGCTGATGCGTGGTAAATTAATCCACCCTCTATCCGTACGCATGTTTACTGAAATTGTTTACACAATTTCAATAATCTTGAATGATCACTTTGATCGTGTTTGTATTCAAGGTGTGACCCTATCCCATTCAAGAAGATTCACTTTTTTTAGTTTATTAAACATATCAATTTTAAACAACATATCTTAAATTTCACTAAATTTTGCCAGCATTTCGCATTGGTCTTCAGGTTACACGAAATGAAAGTGATTATAAATCACAATCAAATATGCACCCTGATGAGAGGGTCGCACCTCCCAACAAAAGTTGTGCATAAAAGAATGCAGTATAGACTAGGAAGTGACTCCTAGGTCGTCTCTCAAGGACCAATTTGGGCTCAGTCTCAGATCAAACACGCAGTGGGGGGGGGGGTTTGTGAAAATGTTTTTGAATGCAATTCAACTCAACTTTAAAACACGATTGTAAACACAAGATTAAAACAGTTAAACTAACATCAATACTAAAATATCACAACCAAGAAAAATAGAGAACATTAAATTGAAAAGTACTTTAACCAAATTAAAAGTGCAACCTTTAGCCAAACAATTAAATGCAAACTGAGAATGGCGGGAATTGAAAATGAATGCTTAAAGAAATTTAACATTAAATGTTTGAAGAAGTAAAGAAAACTAAACCCGTTACTCCATTAAACTGTGACAACACGCCACTTCCGAGTGCATCCCCTTCTTCACCGTGCAACCCTTTTGTCAAGCCAAAAAGAAAATGAATTTCACTTAGGTGGCAGCCGGTCCTGTGTGAAGCCATGCGTGTTGTGCTTCCTAAAAGCCAACAAGACCGTGACACCTCTCTTTTCTTCTCCGTTCCAGCAAGAAAAAAAAATTAAAGCTTTAATAAAAAAAATATTGGGATGTATGCATCCTAATTAAAGAGAAATCAATCTCCGTTCCAGCAAAGAAGTTGAGTGCAGCCGTGACACCACACTCTTTCAATATCCATGTGCCTCCATTCTTTCCCCTTCAAATCAGCGTTCAACATACTTTGACCGTGCACACCCTTGCAACATGTGCGTGGCCTCCCCCTTAGTGGCTAGACAAATCCCAACAAAACAAAGGAATACGGTTACTGGACGCTAATAAAGAAAGCTTGCTGGATGGGAAAACTTCCAAAAGATTCCACTAATGTGCTGAAAAGAAAACCAAATTAAATCACGCTTCTCCTATACTCCACGTAACCTTGTGCGTGTCAAAAGCCATCCCGTGAGCTTCTCTTCCTCTAAAGCAATTGAGGGCGGCATGTGTTGCCTCCCTTTCCGTGACACCACACCCTTCAAATGAAACCAGCGCCTCTCACAATGAAGCAGCGTTCCAATGCTTAAGCTGGACGTGGCAATGCTGGACCGAAGCTTCCCTCAATAATTTCATGAACCAAAATAAGATTAAATGGCAAATGGAAAGCGTAACAGCATGAAGAAAATGCTCAAAAACATAGAAGGTCCAAACAACGTTAAACAACAAAAGCTAATATAGGCGGCTGGACAAATCCCTTTAACTAAATGAAATAAATTTTTGAAAATGTGCTCTCCCATTCCATGAAAAATTGCGTAAACATCCTCCTCCCCCCAAGAACACAAGCCGAGAGAGAAAGAAACTAAAAACAGTGGCCAAAACCAAGTGCAAGTGGCGGCCGTGAATCACATGTGTTCCCTAAAGAAAGAAAATCTACATCCTTTGCTACTGAAAAACAACCGAGAGTCTCTGCCTCAGCCGTAGCCTCCTGGCCGAGACACCCTCTCCCCTTTCTCCTCCAAGGGTTTTTAAACCCCCGTGTGCGATCTGTCCAAGCACACCTCTATTGGACCTGCTGTCCGCGCCTCCCTCTCAAGCTGCTGGATGTGCTACGGGAACCAGCTGGGAGCGTGAAGTCCAGCCCGTTGAGATCAGTGTGTTGCTGCTGTACTTCATGGGACCAGCCCACTTTTCTCCTCTCATCCAGCGTGTTTCATTCTGTGCGTGTGCGACAGCTGGACGTGAAGGCTTTCCCAAAGCTTGCTGGACGTGCCAAGTGTGGGCTGCTGTACCACCTTCAAAAATGCTGGACACACCTACCTCCACGCGTGATGCTTCCAAGCGGGCCGTGAATGTGCAGCTTCTTTGCTTTTTGGACCGCTAGTCGTGTGGTGTTGCTGCTGGGCTTCTCTATTTGCTGTGTGCACCGCTTACTGCTGGACCACTTCTCCGTAAAAGCCAAAACTAAATTGCTTTTCTCCAAATTGGAAACCACGTTCCAGCCAAGAAAGGGTGTGGTGGCTCCCACTTTTTCTGTGTGCACCCCCAAAAATAAATCCATACCTCCTTTCTCTTTTTAGCTTAAAATAAAATTGATTTGGTATTATCTTTTGACCTCCAATTGTCCCAAATATTTTCCAATAATTTCCCTACAATTAATAATGCAAATAATTAGTCTCAGATAATTCAAATTAATTAAAATAAGAATTTCTGATCAAATTAAGCACAATTAAGAAAAATGGGAAAATACTGGACATTTAAGCACAATTCCCTGATTAAATTCGGTACAATAAGCTAAGTGAAATTGAGAAAATATTGACTCATCAAAATAGACCACACTTAGTCTTTTGCACTCCTGGGCAAAATCAAGACGCAAATCAAGGAATAGTTCAGAGGACATCCAGGGAAATGACACAACTCAGCAAACACAAAAACAAAGACTAACAATGACAGAAACAGAATTACACAGTTCTCAAGGAATCTAGACCAAGAAAGGAAATAGACAATATCCAACATAAAATCAAAGAAAGCAGATACTCATGAAATCATCCAAGCAATTCAAAACATGGCAAAATGATCAATCAGTTCAAGAGGTGAATCAAAAGTAACAAAACCTCACAGATGCACACAATCAGTGTTTCTCTCAAGTGTTTAAGGTAAATCAGTGTCACTCAATGCACTCACAAAAGCAAACAACAACAGACTTGGCAAGCCTCTAATATCAACACTCAAGCACATACGCATGTTCAAATCAAAAGGTCTTTTCATGGTTGTAATGGGGCCAAGGACAAGGGAGGATATATCTGGGTAAGAAGCTACAAACCATAAGGAACAGAGGAGCAATGGGGAACAAGTGTAAACATATTCAAACACACCCACAACCTCTAATTCCATCCTCTTCTTGACTCCATTATTCACAATTATTCACATTTTTTTTTTTCACTATTTTTCTGCTTTCTTTTTTTTCATCCTGTCTCTTTTCTTTTCCCTCTTTTCAAAACAAAACTGTAAAAGACAAGATACACATATATTTACCAAAACAAAACAAGAAGAGGAACCAACTAGCCGACTCATCAGAAACCCCCAAGAGACCACACTTGTTCCCAAAACACTTCCAAAGCTCCAAAATTCCCTAAGGTTAAGGTAATCATGGTTTTTCACTTAGGGCTAGTGTATGAGCATTCGAAATAAAGAAATGGGGGGAAGTATAGGCTCAAAAATGGTTTTCAAAGGATTAGAACAAGGTAAGCTTATTTGGCTAGAGAGGCTCAAGAACAAAACTGCCTTTATCACTTCCAAACATGCATATCAATCAAGAGTTGTCACAAGAGTCAAGCCAAGGCATATGCGCAAGCAATCAAGAGACATATCACACACAAGAAAGAACATAAAGTGGCTCAAATTCTCACGCAGGGCATTGTGTCACAATCAATTCAACTCTCAAACATCATGATCATCTTCCAAGCAAAGAAAAGCAAGGAATCCAACATCTCAGAGTATCAATGAAGTGAAGGAAAACTGACAACCTAACCCCAATCCAGAATTCACGAAAAGCATGCAAAACTGTACACAAGGCACGACAAAAAAAACTACCTAGAAAAGAAAAAATTTAACCAAGAAGACAAAAACTAACAAAGAAAAATAAAAATCTCCCCCAATAGACCACACTTAAACTACACAGTGTCCTCAATGTGTCATAAGCATAAGATCGGAAATCAAAACAGTCAACAGATCATGGACAAGTGCAATAAAAGTAGGGAAAGGGGAGAAGAGAAAAGGAAAACTCCCCTGAGTTATGGTGGAAGCTGCCAATTTTGGACTTTCAGGGAGATGTCTTCCACCATTAGATTCAGCAAACGAGTTTTGAGGAGGACCAACTTCATCAGTACTGCCATATCATCCAAAACGAGATGTTTCTTCTTTCTTCTCCCAGCAAACTGTTCCATCAGTAGCTTTCCTTCCACTGGCAGTTGTTCAGTGTGTGACATCTGAATGGAGATCCCTGGCTCAATCAAAGAAGTAGCAGTACACTCTCCTTCATTAATCACGATTTCCTTAATGTCAGCACCTGTATTCTCATTTAATTCTGCAGCATGGTCATCAAACTCACAATTAATAGCATCTGTTATACGCTTAGAATCTGTCTGTAACACATAATCAATTTCAATACAAATCGGGCAAGAACCAGATTCACAATCACATTCAAAGTTCTCAGAGAACTGTGTCAGATCAAAGTTCAGTCCTAACTCTATAGAGTTATCAGATTGCACAGTTTCCACCTCAAAATCAATATTGATATATACATCATCAACAGAATCAAAGGTCAGTTCAAGGCTATTATCATTCAAAATTTCATCACGGCAATCATGTCCATTCAAAACAACCCTTAGACCAATGGGTTCAATGGCTGATACTGAATCAAAAATTTTAGAATGATCAATCAAATCTGTATCAGTATCAGTCATGAATCCTATAGAATCAGTGTGCATCAAATCACAGGCATTTGAATGCATAAGCAAATCAGGTAAAGTGTTTGGAATCTCAAGTTCAGAATAAACCTGTTTTTGCTCATTGAAAATTTTCTTACCAATCTCCAAGTCATCAGCTGCATCCTCAAGGCTATCATTTAAATCAAGATCAGTGCAAGGATAGTGAACATCAGGTATGTCAATGTGCTCTACAGGGAATAATGAATCCACAACATGAGTGTGCACATGTGTATCAATATCAGAATCCAGAACAGGCTTAAATGGTTCAAGTTTTACCAATTCAAAAGCATTAAAATTTACTTGAACCTCAGATACATGAGTAGGGATTTCAAGTTTACAATAAACCTGCTCAGGTTTTTCCTTTACTACCTCACTTGGATTTTGACCCGCCAGCTTGCAGAGCAACTTCTTTGCCTCTGTTGGAGTTCTGTCCATCAAAGATCCACCAGCAGCTACATCCACTAATATCCTTTCATTGTCCAGGAGCCCTTCATAAAAGTAAATCAAGAGCAAATGCTCTGAAATTTGGTGGTTTGGACAGGCTGTGCAGAGCCTGTTAAACCTCTCCCAATAATCTGCCAGGCTTTCTTCTTGAAATTGCTCAATGGTAGTGATCTCCCTCCTAATGTTGCTTACCTTTGCTGCTGGAAAGAACTTGTTGAGGAATCTCTGTTGTGTTTCCTGCCAACTATCAAAAGGATACTGGTATATGAACCAGTCTCTTGCTGCACCTTGAAGGGACATTGGAAACACTTTCGTCAACACTGTCTCCTTTGAAACACCAGGAGGCCTCATCGACAAACACACCAAACAAAACTCCTTGAGGTGCCTGTATGGATCTTCATGTGCCAACCCATGGAATTTGGGAAGACTCTGGATCAGATCATATATCCAGTCTTGAGAATCTGTCATCTCCTCTATTGTAGTGCAAAACCTGTCTCAAACCTGGACTTCCACTTCAAACAAAGATTAAACCAAACATATAGAAACATAACATGGAGAAAACCATTATTTACATAATTTGAAACTTCCAGAAACAACAACTAAATGCACAAAATACAAAAATGATAAAAATCTAAAAACACAAAAATCGATAAAAGAAGTAAACCCAAACAAGACTAACTAAACATCCTAAAACACATCACGCAACACAAGACAAAACACAACACACACTGACACAACAAAAAGACCTAAGACCGAACCGTTGGTCCCCGGCAGCGGCGCCATTTTGATGAGAGGGTCGCACCTCCCAACAAAAGTTGTGCATAAAAGAATGCAGTATAGACTAGGAAGTGACTCCTAGGTCGTCTCTCAAGGACCAATTTGGGCTCAGTCTCAGATCAAACACGCAGTGGGGGGGGGGGGGGGTTTGTGAAAATGTTTTTGAATGCAATTCAACTCAACTTTAAAACACGATTGTAAACACAAGATTAAAACAGTTAAACTAACATCAATACTAAAATATCACAACCAAGAAAAATAGAGAACATTAAATTGAAAAGTACTTTAACCAAATTAAAAGTGCAACCTTTAGCCAAACAATTAAATGCAAACTGAGAATGGCGGGAATTGAAAATGAATGCTTAAAGAAATTTAACATTAAATGTTTGAAGAAGTAAAGAAAACTAAACCCGTTACTCCATTAAACTGTGACAACACGCCACTTCCGAGTGCATCCCCTTCTTCACCGTGCAACCCTTTTGTCAAGCCAAAAAGAAAATGAATTTCACTTAGGTGGCAGCCGGTCCTGTGTGAAGCCATGCGTGTTGTGCTTCCTAAAAGCCAACAAGACCGTGACACCTCTCTTTTCTTCTCCGTTCCAGCAAGAAAAAAAAATTAAAGCTTTAATAAAAAAAATATTGGGATGTATGCATCCTAATTAAAGAGAAATCAATCTCCGTTCCAGCAAAGAAGTTGAGTGCAGCCGTGACACCACACTCTTTCAATATCCATGTGCCTCCATTCTTTCCCCTTCAAATCAGCGTTCAACATACTTTGACCGTGCACACCCTTGCAACATGTGCGTGGCCTCCCCCTTAGTGGCTAGACAAATCCCAACAAAACAAAGGAATACGGTTACTGGACGCTAATAAAGAAAGCTTGCTGGATGGGAAAACTTCCAAAAGATTCCACTAATGTGCTGAAAAGAAAACCAAATTAAATCACGCTTCTCCTATACTCCACGTAACCTTGTGCGTGTCAAAAGCCATCCCGTGAGCTTCTCTTCCTCTAAAGCAATTGAGGGCGGCATGTGTTGCCTCCCTTTCCGTGACACCACACCCTTCAAATGAAACCAGCGCCTCTCACAATGAAGCAGCGTTCCAACGCTTAAGCTGGACGTGGCAATGCTGGACCGAAGCTTCCCTCAATAATTTCATGAACCAAAATAAGATTAAATGGCAAATGGAAAGCGTAACAGCATGAAGAAAATGCTCAAAAACATAGAAGGTCCAAACAACGTTAAACAACAAAAGCTAATATAGGCGGCTGGACAAATCCCTTTAACTAAATGAAATAAATTTTTGAAAATGTGCTCTCTCATTCCATGAAAAATTGCGTAAACATCCTCCTCCCCCCAAGAACACAAGCCGAGAGAGAAAGAAACTAAAAACAGTGGCCAAAACCAAGTGCAAGTGGCGGCCGTGAATCACATGTGTTCCCTAAAGAAAGAAAATCTACATCCTTTGCTACTGAAAAACAACCGAGTCTCTGCCTCAGTCGTAGCCTCCTGGCCGAGACACCCTCTCCCCTTTCTCCTCCAAGGGTTTTTAAACCCCCGTGTGCGATCTGTCCAAGCACACCTCTATTGGACCTGCTGTCCGCGCCTCCCTCTCAAGCTGCTGGATGTGCTACGGGAACCAGCTGGGAGCGTGAAGTCCAGCCCGTTGAGATCAGTGTGTTGCTGCTGTACTTCATGGGACCAGTCCACTTTTCTCCTCTCATCCAGCGTGCTTCATTCTGTGCGTGTGCGACAGCTGGACGTGAAGGCTTTCCCAAAGCTTGCTGGACGTGCCAAGTGTGGGCTGCTGTACCACCTTCAAAAATGCTGGACACACCTACCTCCACGCGTGATGCTTCCAAGCGGGCCGTGAATGTGCAGCTTCTTTGCTTTTTGGACCGCTAGCCGTGTGGTGTTGCTGCTGGGCTTCTCTATTTGCTGTGTGCACCGCTTACTGCTGGACCACTTCTCCGTAAAAGCCAAAACTAAATTGCTTTTCTCCAAATTGGAAACCACGTTCCAGCCAAGAAAGGGTGTGGTGGCTCCCACTTTTTCTGTGTGCACCCCCAAAAATAAATCCATACCTCCTTTCTCTTTTTAGCTTAAAATAAAATTGATTTGGTATTATCTTTTGACCTCCAATTGTCCCAAATATTTTCCAATAATTTCCCTACAATTAATAATGCAAATAATTAGTCTCAGATAATTCAAATTAATTAAAATAAGAATTTCTGATCAAATTAAGCACAATTAAGAAAAATGGGAAAATACTGGACATTTAAGCACAATTCCCTGATTAAATTCGGTACAATAAGCTAAGTGAAATTGAGAAAATATTGACTCATCACACCCGAAGATCAATACAAAACACAACGACAAATTTTCGTGAAATTTAAGACATGTATATTAAAATTGATATGTTATAATAAACTATGAAAAAGTTATTACTCTTCTTAAACTGTCCAACCGGACAATTCAAGATTCAATTCTTGTAAATTATTATTACAATCTCCTCTATTTTCATTTCTAAAAAGTACGTTTGTTAAAAAAATATGGAGATAGTAAATAATTTTTGTAGTGAATCTTAAACGGGAAACTAAGGCTAATTCACAATAACAAACAATATATTCAAGCATATCATAAGGTTTTAAGAATATATATCTCTAATTAAATCAAGTTTATCAATAATAAACTTTTCTACACTAGCAATAATAATCTACACATTAAAATAACCCTCATATTTATCTCATACCACACGTGAAGCATTCATTGCTTTTGATCCTTAATTCTTCCTTATCCGTCACCACTTACTCACTGTTTTTCTTAATTCATATTTATCTTAATGTTGTAATAAAAGACAAAACAAGAGAATTAACATAATGTATACAAATAATTCAGTGAGGCTTCATTTTTCTTCCGCAATTTTCTATTTTTTCCTTAGTTTTGGTCACTTTTAAACAAGCAATGAATTAATTTGGTTAATTACGTACTCTTTTTCATGCCAAATTTTCTATATCAATACCACAAATTACACAAGCAATGAAGATGGAGAAATTTTTAGGATCAACTACCTGGGAGCGTGGCAGCAAGTTTGCGAGAATGAAAGCCGCGACTGAAATGGAAGCACCGGCGACGGAGATGGAAGCAGAGGCAGATGCAACACCACCAAAGCTGAGACGCGACGGAGATGGAAGCAAAGCGGAGGAAACACCAAAGCACACGCGAGAGGTCACCGAAAAGGAGGAGACGACGAAGATAAACTGTGGTGACCACACGGAGAGGAGGAGACGACGACGATAAACTAGGTCACTGGCCGTGGGAGCAAACGCGATGGAAGCAATGGAAGCAAACGGAGATGGCAGCGTTTCTGTAGCGGCGCGCTGAGAAGAAGATGAACGAAGGTGGTTCTGTTCGCGGAAGAAATTTAAACACCTTACTGCCTCGGTTCGTCACTTAACTGAGGCATAACACCCTTACCACCTCGGTCAAAAAGCCAACCGGTGCATAAACAGCAGCTGAAACGTCTGAAACGTCAGAGGTTGGCAGAGGTTTTTGCAATGGAGCAAACGTTTACGCCTCGGTTCTCATCAGAAACGAGTTAGCAGCCTCGCAAGTCTTGTCTGGCAGGTGGGGACAAGTCTGGTGGCAGGTCTGAAGCAAAGAGATATGCCTCGGTTCTTCTTAAAACCGAATTGGAAGGTGAGTTTAGGCATCGGTTTAGTGTCAACCGAGTTAGTAAGGTGACCTTTACGCCTCGGTTCTCATCAGAACCGAGTTAGTAGCGCGTGGCAGGTGGTGGCAGGTATGAGGTAGAGACATATGCCTCGGTTTTGCTTAGAACCAAGTTAATATCGTGCTTTAGGCATCGGGGTTTGGAGCAACCGAGCCATATAAGGTAGCTTTATTTACGGTTCTGCCACCGCGTTTTTATACGCTTCGGGTTTGCTTAAACCGATGCGTATGTGGCGCTTTCAAATCCTCTTTTTTTACTAGTGTTTACTACCAATTAAACCAAACGCAGATAAAATATCAAGACAGTACTTTCATTGATTGAAAACTAAACTACGTTGAGAACGAGCAACCTTAAATCCTAAGAAATACCTCAAATCACCTAGGTCCAATGTGGAACTAATCATGAAGATAAGATTTGATATGTCCTATGTATGATATTGAGATTATTACCAATAATAACCTTGTTATCGATATAGACTAAGAGGGTTGTAAACTAATCAAGAGTTTGTTACACAAATAAAGAGTAATAAACTCTACTTTGAGTGAAACCATAATTGAGCAAGGTAGTAGTGAGTTTTGATATTCCACTATTTGCTTGCTTGTCACAATCCATATAAGGATTTATGAAGTTTGCAAACTAATTTTGGAGAAGAAAGTTGTAAACCAGGTGGTGGATTCCTATAAACCTCTTGATCCAACTCTTCATGTAGAATAGTGTTATCAACATCTAGTTGATGTAAAAACCAACCAAAAGAAATAGCAATGGAGAGAAGAAACCAAATAGTAGTTAGCTTAACTATAGGAGATTTTTTTTGAAAACACGAACCCCCTTTATTTAAATGAAACCCTTTGCCACAAGCCTTGCTTTATGTCTTTCTATTGAGCCATCTTTTTTGAATTTGGTTTTGTAGACCCATTTACACGTTACAGCTTTCTTTCCCAGAGGAAGACTTATTAATGACTATTAATCCTCGGCAAGTGTAACCGAATCGTATCAAGTAATAATAAAATGGTAAGACCAAGTATCTTTCCCAAAGGACTCACGGCCTAAATAGTTATGTAATTTGATGATTAAATTAGACTTGTGAACGAATTCTTGTAGGTTTAAATGCAAATACTGAAAATTAAATATGAATGCATGTGTTGATCAATTGGATCGAAAGAAGAAAAGGTGATTGATGTAAATTATGGAATGATGATGTTGTTGGTGTTTTCAATTCATCCTATCCACTCTCATGTATTCAAGAATTCATCTTTCTTCATTAATGTTAATGTCACTTTCTAATTTACCTTAAACCCGATGTCTTGGTGAAGAAAGCCTACTCCTAATCACTAGTTTACAATGTCTTGTCTCCCTAGCAATTATTCATGCATTACATTCGCACAGAAGCTTAAAGACAACCAATCCTCCTATCCCTATGTCTAGGCAATATTACTCTTGGGAGAATTTCTTCAGTTCTAGATTTACTCATATGTGTCCATACAAATAACATCAATGATCATGCAATTGAATGAGTTAAACAAAGCATGCATAGAGTATAGAAGAAAAACCCTAACAATTAATGAAAGAAAACATATAGATTAAAGAACCAATTCAATACACGAGAGTTTCAAAGGATTACATTGATTCCCTAACAACAATGAAGGTTTAGTTCACCATAATCATGGTGAAACTAGATGAAAAATAATGAAAGAATGAAAGATAGAACCCTAGAATTTGAAGAGTGGAGCTTGAGCATCCAAAATCCTACTCCAAGGGGTGAAGAAAGTGTGATTTTTCTTCGTTCTCGCCAAAAATACTAAACCTAATTTGGCCAAAACCTTATATAACTTCCTAAAAATTACAGAAAATTGGCCCAAGGCCCAATAAAGTGGCGCTCAGCGGTAAGTGTGGTTCTTCTATTTGATGCTCAGCTGCAATTTTTCCCCTCAGCGTTGACTGCGGGACTTCAAAGTGCGTAAAAGTGGCGTTGAGCGGTACTTGCGGCTCTTCTTTTATGCACTTTTTCTTCCTTTTTTGAGTCCAACTTCTGAATACTTCACTTCTTCCATTCAATTCATCTTAAAACCTGCAAAAACAAGGAAAACTAAGCATAAAACCTATCCAACTCTCTTATTTCCAAAACTTAAACAAAAACATGATTCCAAGCTAGTTTCTAAGTCATAAAGGTTGTCTTTAAGGTCAAAATTAAGTATAAAAATAACAGTTTTTCAATCGTTATCAATGACCAAGTCTTATTTCTTTTAAGAGCTTCTATCTTAACAATTATAGCTTTCCGCCAACAATCAAAATGATTGGCTTCTTTGAAGGATGTAGGCTCAAGTGTATCATAAGTAAACAAACAAAAAATAGCGTGAGAGTTAAAACATTTTGAATAAGAGAGATAGGAGTATAAAGAATAAGGAGTGCTTTCAGTTAGGGGTGGGTAAAATCAATTGAACTACATTGAACTATTAAAACTTGTAGTGAACTAAAAAATGCCAAGATAAGACAAGCTCGTCTAATAGGTTGTCAATATAAGACATGATCGTCCAATAGAAACCTTGATCTTGGTTTTGAAGTTTAACTAAATAACATGAAATGAAAAAGTCTTTATGTCTGGAAAGCTAACCTTAAAACCAAAAAAACACTTAGCAAACCACATAGGCTAAAACATCTAGGCTAAGGAAATGAAAAACCTTAGGATAGTAAAACATTAAGTCAGAAAACCCCAAACCTAAACTAGGAAACCAACCTTTATAGTTAGACACTAGGATAGAAAAACACTAAGTCAGAAAACCCCAAACCTAAAGTAGGAAACCAACCTTTAGTTAGACACTAGGATAGAATAACCCAATCTTAAGATAGAAAATCAACTCTAAGCCAGAAGAAATAAGAGAACCCTGGATAAATGAACACAAAGTCATAAGCCAAGAAAGGGAAATGAAAATACAACTACCCAGGAAATAGAGTAGAAAAAAAAAGGCTTGAAACAATAGGATACAAATCTAGGATAAAACCTTAGTTAGGAAGAACATAACCAAAAATTGTCAATAATCATCTAAGAGAAACAATTAATCAACAAAAAGCTAAACTAAGGATTAAGACAAACAACTCAAGACTCTAGAACACAACTTAGAATAACAATCACAAAAACATAGGGTGGTGATAACGGTTGAAAATACCGTTATTTGTGATGTAATTTTAATACTAAATGCACACTTTTCTGCTTAGAAACTTGCTTGGAATCATATTTTTCTGTTAAGTTGTGTGAATGAGAGAGTTGAGGTTGAATTTGATGATTTTATGAATAATTCCCTTTGCTTTGATAGAAAATGAGCTAATATGGAAAGCAGGGATAAAGTGCTAAGGAGATAGAGCTCAGAAAGGTCCAGAAAAAGAACCAAAAGAAAAGAAGCTCGAGGCTTGGGCGCCCTTTTTGGAGGCTTGAGCGCAACAAACCGCCGTTCGCCGCCCGGGCGCCCCTTTTTGAGGATAAGCAAAGTTCTAAGTTTGGGGTTGTGATAACGGTTTAAAATACTGTTATTTGTGATGTAATTTTGATACTAAATGCACCCTTTTTGATTTAGAAACCTGCTTTGACTCATGTTTTTGCTTTAGTTTTGTGAATAAGAGAGTGGAGCTTATACTTGAAGGTTTTATCACCAAATTCCCTTGACTTTGTAGGCTATTGGAATGATTTGAAGGAAGAGTTAAAGTACCAAATAGTTGATATGCAGAAAAGTCAACCAGAGTGTAGAAAAATCAATCAGAGTGCAAAAAAGTCAACCGCGAAGCTTGGGCGGCCAGAAATCGACGCCAACCGCCCGGGCGCCCAAAAAGGGGTGCCCGAGCATCGTGCTTCGTGAAGTAGGCCCATTTTTTGCTCTGTTTTGACTCTTTTGGACCGGGTCCTGTTTCTACTCTTTTTCGACTCTATTTAAAGGATCCCGACGCTCTAGGTTTGGTATCTATAGCTGGGGCAACACAACAACACACTCTTTTACTCTCTAAAGGCAGATCTGGAGGCGGATCTAGAGGCGGAAGCTTCCTCTTCTACTCTTAGGGTTTTACTATCTCATGTTTTTCCATTGTACATCTAGTTTCTTCATGTCTATGGGGAATTAAACTCTATTTGTTGTTGGGGAATGATGTAACCTTGTGAACTCTCATGTATTTGAATTGATTCTTAATCATATATGCTTTATTCATTAATTGTTAGGGAATTCATCTGTTTTAATGCTTGCTTTTTTTAACTCATTTAGTTGCATGATTTATGAATTGCATGAGTGTCAGGAGGTTCCTTACAATTTCAGGTTCTTGTTGAATTCTCCCAAGGGTAATATTTCTTAGGGATGAGGGTATGAGTACTTGGTCGTCTTAAGCTCTTGATCTTCAGACTTAATTTTCTAGGAACGCTAGGAATTGCATGAAATAGGAATTGGGGCAGACTTATTGCGCCAAGGGATTGGATTCTAAGTACTTTAGTGAGTGACGTTAACAGTAATGCATAAAGAGGAATTCTTATATACATGAGAGGGAACCTGGTGAAATCTAACCCCAACAACATATTCATCTCATATTAAACAACATTCGTTCATCTTTGTGTTACTCTACTATTGATCAATTTTTATTCATATTTTATTTTATGGTTTTGCATCGCAAACCAATGATCTTATTTCTTTTAAGTCTTAATTAATTAATTTATCGAACGAGTGTTTGGTGCCGAGAGTCCTCTAGGATACGATACTTTGTCTTACCATTTTATATTACTTGTGCGATTTGGTACACTTGCCAATCCATCAACACCATCCTCCCTAGTTTGTAAGGGAGCTGAACAATAGAGACTGGGGCCACCTGACAGTCTACCCCTCTCCCGCCAATGTTGACATAGTCAAAGAGTTTTACACAAGTGCCAAAGCATTGGAGGGAGAAGATGATACGTACTTCAGCTACGTGAGGGGTAAGATGGTTATTTTTTATGCTGATGCTATTAACTGCTTCCTTGGTATAGAGTGGGAGGAGGAGCCATGTCAGTTTGCCTCATCCATGCTGGAAGGGGTGGATTATGAGGATGTGGAGCGGACCTTATGTGTTCCTTGAGGGCATTTTCAGAGGAACAGGTCTGGGGAACCCATCCACCTTACTAGACCCTATCTGACACCTCTGGCGAAGTATTGGATGACATTCTCTCATGCCAACATCCAGCACGACTCCCATGTTTCAGACATCATTGTTCATAGGGTTATCATCCTCTACTATATTCTCAAGGGCCTTAACATTAACATAGAACAGGTCATAGCCGATGAGATTCAGAGTTGTGCCCGTGGTGCAACCAGCAAGGCACCTGTGGGACATCATTCATTATCACTGGTAACACTTGAAAAAACGGTTATTTTCATGCTTAAAATTGATACTAAAAGCAACCTTTAACACTCAGAAACTAGCTTAGAATCATGCTTTTGTTCATATTTTTAGAAATAAGAGAGTTGAACAGGTTTATGCTTGATTTCAGTGTATTATGCAGGTTTTAAGATGAATTTGATGAAAGAAGTGAAGAAGGATAGAGATCGCATCAGAAAAGAACTCAAAAAGTGCAACAGAAGAGAAGCCACAAGTACCACTCAACGCCAGTTTACCGCTGAGCGGCACTCAAGAACACCCGTTGGTTCCGCTGAGGGGTGAAAATGCAGTTGAGGGGAGAATTGACAACGCGCTGGTACTGCTAAGTGGTAGTTTATTGCTGAGCGGTGGTCTTTTGGGCTTAGGCCCACTTTTTTTTAATATTTCGAATAGTATACAAGCTTTAGGACTTCCTAGGGTTTGTTTCTTTGGCAGAGTACGAAGCAAACACTCACTTTTCCACCCCTTGGAGGAAGATCTTGGATGTTAAGGCTACCTACTCATCTTTCAGGGGTTCTATCTTTCACTCTTTCATTATATTCCATCTAGTTTCACCATGAATATGGTGAACTAAACTCTTCTTGTTGTTGGGGAATCAATGTAATCTTTTGAAGCTCTCATATATGGAAGTTGTGTTTAAACATCTTATTTGAGAGACATGCTTTCTTTCATTAATAGTTAGGGTTTTTCCTCTTTGCTCAAAGCATGCATTGTTTAACTCATTCGATGTCATGATTATTGATTTTGTCGATATGGGAACATACGGGGAAATCTAGATCAGGGAAAATTCTCCCAATAGCATATTGCCTAGACATAGGGATATGAGGGTTGGTTGCCTTTAAGCTTCTGTGCTTCAGAATTAATTATTAGGGTGCTAGGAATTGTATGAACTCGTAAATAAGGATAGGCTTTCTTGCAAGGTGATTTAGAGAGTGGCATTAACATTGATGAAAAGAATGATGAATTCGTAAAATATATGAGAGTGGATAAGATGAAATTGATTACCCCAACAACATACTCATCCATATAATTCATTCAGTGTTTGTGTTCTTCTTTCTCATTGATCATCACATGCATACATGTTTACTTTTTGTCTTTTGCATTTGAAACTTACAACAATTTGTTCACAAGTCTTAAATAATCAATAAATCATATAACTAACTAGGCCGTGAGTCCTTCGGGAGAACGATACTTGGTCTTACCGAGTTTATTACTTGATACGATTCGGTCAC
The DNA here is from genome assembly GCF_029865625.1 of Vigna umbellata. NCBI lineage: Eukaryota > Viridiplantae > Streptophyta > Magnoliopsida > Fabales > Fabaceae > Vigna > Vigna umbellata. The sequence continues at coordinate 17,962,526 of NC_142166.1, forward strand.
ACTTGTCGAGGGTTAAACAAGTTTTTGGCGCCGTTTTTCGGTGTTCATAAATTTGTCATCAATCACCCACCTTTGTGAGGCCGCAGGCATTGATGTTTCTAGACCACCACTGTAGCGTCCAAGAAAGGAGCTGGACGTAGCTTACTTTACTCACTATTGTGCAGTGGATGAGCCAGGCCATCCAGAGCCACCACCACAGCAACCTAGGGCACACAGGAGGGCGCCACCACCAGCTCAGGAGCCGGTTCATGAGGTCGTTCCTTTCTAGATGCGGGACTGTACTATTCTCCACTAGATGCTAGGATGGCTGCCGTATACAGGGGCGAGCAGGCGCTGCTTAGGACACTGATGTTCGCATTCCCTAAGAGACAGTTCATGTCTTAGGATGAATTTGCAGCTTATGTGGCATGGCCCGCTGACCCAGCACAGGAGGGTGATAGAGCTAAAGCAGTTGAAGCTTCAGCCATGGATGAGGATGCTGAGGATGAGGATTCTGAAGAGGAGTGATGATTTGTATCTGGCACCTACTGAAGGGTGCCATCTTTGTTTTGACCAGGATTTATTTTATTTTTCTATTTTTGTGTTATTTGCTTTGATTGATTGTATTTTGTTTCTGTTTTATTAGTTTCCTTTTTAATTATTTGCTTTGTATTGTACTTTGCTTTAATGAACTACACTGCTTTGGTTCACCTGTGATTGTTTTGTGATGAGTATTTCTTTGTGATATTCTAGTGTGTGGATTGATGTTGAAGTAATGCATGATATGCTGATATACAAGTGATTGCTCATAGAGTATGAAATAGGTGGTTGAAGTAAAGTTTGATTGAGATACTGAGCATGTTGTTTTTCTGAATTCTGGGACTTGAGAGTTTACCCGTGTGAGGTAAAGTTTGATTGCTATTACTTTGGAAGCATGAATAATTTTGTCCAAATTTTCTGTGATTGAACTACTTGCTTGCAGGTTTCATATGATCAAGGTCATCTTTTGTTATCCCTTATTCTTTTAGCCTTCACATGAATTCATCCACTGAAAAGAAAACAATTTGTTTTACCCTTTGAACCTTGAACCTTATTCATGTTTTGAAAACCCTTCTTAAAAAAATCATTACCTTGAGTTAAGTTGAGAACATTTGATGACGTATTGATAAAGGTTCAGCTTTGGGGTTACTGGGAAAATTGAAAAGAAAAAGCATTGAGCTAAGCAATGAGTACTTGAAAAGCAAAAGAAAATGAAAAGAAAAGCTCAATGCAAGGGAAAGTTGGAAAAAAGAAAGAGAGTTTGTGCTTGAATGATGAAATCATAAATGTCTCTGTTAACTCAAGGACTTTGTTGACCAGAAAAACCAATTTCCTTCTTAGCCCAGCCAAGTTACAAGCCATGAAAAGCCCTTGTGATGACAACTTGCTTGTGAGTATGTTTGATTGTGGCTAAATGAAAGGAAAAGTTAATTTATGTGACATTGTGATAGCATAGTGAAAAAAAGACACCAACACCTCACTATACACCTGTGAGTTGAGTGATACACTTTTGAGTGCTTCAGTGAACCACTTTCTTTGGTGAGGAGTAGTTCTCTGAATTTCTGATTGCATCTCTGCTTGGTTGATTGATCATTCTTAAGGATAACATCTGTTGAAGTACATGAGCATTACACTAATTTTAATTGATTAAAGCATCTGTATATCTTAACTGACATCTATAGGCTGAGTTGACCAAAGTGATTTCTTCTCTGGAAGAAAAAGTTTTTGAAAAAGGTTGAGTCATTGTAGTGATTGTTTTGAAAAGCTGAGTTACAATCTATTTTGCTTGAGGACAAGCAAAGTTCTAAGTTTGGGGTTATGATAACGGTTGAAAATACCGTTATCTGTGATGTAATTTAAATACTAAATGCATCCTTTTCTGCTTAGAAACTTACTTGTAATCATGTTTTTCTGTTAAGTTGTGTGAATAAGAGAGTTGAGGTTGAATTTGATGATTTTATGACTAATTCCCTTTGTTTTGATAGAAAATGAGCTAATATGGAAAGCAGGGATAAAGTGCTAAGGAGATAGAGCAATAAAAGGTCCAGAAAAAGCACCAGAAGGAAAGAAGCTCGAGGCTTGGGCGCCCTTTTTGGAGGCTTGAGCGCAGCAAACCACCACTCGCCGCCTGGGCACTCCTTTTAGGGCGCTTAAGCGCCAACAACACGAAGCTTGGGCGTCCTCTGGAAGGCTTAAGCGTAGGAAGTGCCGCTCATTACCTGGGCACCCCTTTTTCGGGCGCTTGAGCGTCGGATGCACAAAGCTTGGGCGTCATCTCTGAGGCTTAGGCGCAGAAGACCACCGCTCACCGCTCGGGCGCCCCTTTTGGGGCGCTTGAGCACCGGAGGCTCGAAGCTTGGGCATCTTCTGAAAGCCTTGAGCATGGAAGACCACCGCTCGCCGCACGGGCGCCCCAAGTGGGGCGCTTGAGTACCACTGACTCGGGCTTGCGCTTTTGTTTTTGTTCTGTTGTCGCTCTATTTAAAGGACCCAAACATCCTAGGTTTGATATCTCTGGCTAGAGCAGTAAAATAGCACACTCTTCCAATCTCTGAAGGCGGATTTGGATAGGAAAGCGTCCTTCCTCTACTTTTAGGGTTTTGCTATCTCATGCTTTTCCATTATTCATCTAGTTTCTCCATGTCTATGGGGAACTAAACTCTATTTGTTGTTGGGGAATGATGTAACCTTGTGAACTCTCATGTATTTGAATTGATTCTTCATTCCATATGCTTGTTCATTAATTGTTAGAGTAATTCATCTGTGCTTATAACATGCTTTGTTTAACTCATTCATCGCATGATTTATGAATTGCATGAGTGCCAGGAGGTTCCTTACAATTCAGGTTCTTGTTGAATTCTCCCATGAGTAATATTTCTCAGGGATGAGGGTATAAGTCTTGGTCGTCTTAAGCTCTTGATCTTCACATTTAATTGCTAGGAATGCAAGGAATTACATGAACTGGTGGTTAAGGACATGCTTATTTGTCGAGGGATCGGGTTTACGTGATTTAGTGAGTGATGTTAACATTAATGCATAAAGAAGAATTCTTACATACATGAGAGGGAACTTGGTGAAATCTAACCCAACAACATACTCATCTCATTATAAACAACATTAGTTCATCTTTGTGTTACTCTGCTAGTGATCAAACTGCATTCATATTTAAATTTATGTTCTTGCATCTTAAACCAATAATTTCACTTTATTTAAGTCTTAATTAATCGAGTCATCACACAACTATTTAGTGTCGAGAGTCTTCTAGGATACGATACTTGGTCTTACCATTTTATATTACTTGTGCGATTTGGTACATTTGTCAATCCATCAACAGGTGAAAACAAAAGACTTAGAACTTGAAACCTAAAACACATAACTAGAATTCCCAAACATAGAAAAACAAAAGAAAACACTTAGGTCTTAGGAAATAGAAAAACATCTAGGCTAAAACACCCAGATGCATGGCTAAACGATTTTCTGCATAAATCGTCAAAGAGAGATTGAGTTAAACACCTAATGCTTCTCTAAAAAACAAATAGGTCAAGACAATTGATAAGTTGAAAAACTGTTATTTTCATGCTTAAAATTGATACTAAAAGCAACCTTTAACACTTAGAAACGAACTTGAAATCATGCTTTTAGTCATATTTTTAGAAATAAGAGAGCTGGACAGGTTTATGCTTGATTTCAGTGTTTTATGCAGGTTTTAAGGTGAATTTGGTAAAAGAAGTGAAGAAGGATAGAGATGAAATCAGAAAAGACATAAAAAAGTGCAAAAGGAGAAGTCGCAACTACCGCTCAGCGGCAGTTTACCGTTGAGCGGCACTTAGGAACTCACGTTGGATCCGCTAAGGGGTGAAAATGCCGCTGAGGAGGAAGAATCAACTCACGAACTTACCGTTCAGCGGTAGTTTACCGCTGAGCGGCACTATTTTGGGCTTGGGCCTAATTTTCTGTATATTTTAGGATAGTATATAAGGTTTAGGACGTCCTAGGGTTTGTATCTTTAGCTGAGACAAAGCAAACACTCAGTTTTTCCACCCCTTGAAGGAAGATTTTGGATGCTCAGGCTACCTCCTCATCTTTCTAGGGTTCTATCTTTCATTCTTTCATTATTGTTCATCTAGTTTCACCATGAATATGGTGAACTAAACCTTGTATTGTTGTTGGGGAATCAATGTAGTCTTGTGAAACTCTCATATATGGAATTTGTGTTAACATCTTATTTTAAGATACATGCTTTCTTTCATCATTAGTTAGGGTTTTTCCTCTTTGCTTAAAGCTTGCTTTGTTTAACTCATTCAATGCCATGATTATTGATTTTGTCGATATGGGAACGTATGGGGAAATCTAGATCCGGGGAAATTCTCCCAATAGCATATTGGTTGCCTTTAAGCTTCTGTGCTTCAGAATTAATTATTAGGAATGCTAGGAATTGTATGAACTTGTAATTACGGATAGGCCTTCTTGCAAGGTGATTTAGAGAGTGGCATTAACATTTGATGAAAAGAATGATGAATTCCTAAAAAGTATATGAGAGTGGATAAGATGAAATTGATAACCCCAACAACATACTCATCCATCTAATTCATTAAAGTGTTTGTATTCCTCTTTTCCATTGATCAAATTCATGCATACATGAATTACTGGCTTTTGCATTTAAACCTACAATCAATTGTTCACAAGTCTTAAATAATCAACAAATCATATAACTAACTAGGCCGTGATTCCTGTAGGAGAACGATACTTGGTCTTACTGAGTTTTATTACTTGATACGATTCGGTCACACTTGCCGAGGGTTAAACAAGTTTTTGGCGCCGTTTTTCAGTGTTCATAAATTTGTCATCAACAATGTCTCTGATAAAATATATTAAAAGCCTTAATTATTAACAAGCTAAACACTATCTAATTAAAAAGAGACAAAAACTAAAGAAGTGTTCACTTGACTAAACGCTACCTTGAACTTAACAAGTACCTAATCTTATGATGAAGTATATATCTATGCTTCGTATCTTGAAAGAAAAGAACTTAATTGCAAAATGATACCTTACGATAAGAAATCAAAAGCACTTTGTTGTTCTGAGCAAGCATTAAATAACATTAAATGCTCAATGTTCAAAAACAACAAAAGTGATATATAATTAGGAGTAGGTGATGGAAGAACACCCGAGGAGATGACGATAGAAGCTATGCGAGCATGATTCGAACCTCCTCGAAGCTTCTCCGACGAAGAAATAGCAGCGGAATGTAGACGAAGCTCTAGATCGAGAGCTGACTCGAAGGAAACCAAGAGGAAAGCTCGAAACAGAGAATAAACTCGATAGAAACCCTAGAACGGTGCGGAATCACTAAACTGACCGATTAATCGTTGGGAATGATGTTTTAAACGGTGAAAAGGGAAGAACGAACGTTGGAGAGGTGTTAAATCGGTCAAAACTCTAGATCAATCGGTGAAAATGAAGAAAATGGTGAAAAAAGAAGGAAACCCTAGCGGAAGGCAAGAAGAATGGCAGATTTGTGATGAACTGGTGGATAGGAGCTCTTCAGAGCGTGAATGGAAAGAGGTTTGCGAAGGTGCTCTCGCAAGAGAGAAAATGTGGTAAAAAGAAAAGATGTACCTCTGATGCGTATGAGGAAAAATGATGTCGCGAGGCACAGGACGCTGACGCGAGAAGGGAAGATGTGGCTTCTGACGAGTAGCTGACGCATGCAAGCTGATGCGGATATGGAAGCAGCGTCGGGGGTGAGAGAAAGCACAAAGGAAAATGGAGAAATGAAAGAACGAAGGTAGTGTGCAAGGAAGGTGGCTAGAGAGAATCTTTGGACTCTCTAGCTTGACTTTCAAGGAGAATTATTCTGGTTTCAGAAATATAATTCTCATTCATCTCAAAAGTCCCATTACAAGAGAGGAGCTGGGTATTTATAGTAACCCATGCTCCTTGCAAGCTAAGCTACATATACAATGAAATGTAAAAATACAAAAAAGAGAACACTAAGAAAGGTACGTCAGGCAGGATCCATAAGTAGGTAATAGGAAAGACCTTCACAAAATGTTCTCTTCCTAGAAAACAGTGCCATAAAGCTTGTGTAGATACAAACCTCAAAGAAGTAAAATACTAAAAACCTCTCAAGCAAAAGTAATAACAAGACACATGGAAACACAAAAACCCTAAAACGAAAGATAAAAACACTAAAGAAAAATAAGATCTGCTATATATGTAGTGTAGGACCATCACTACAAACGTTCATCTTATAGATGCCAGAAGGAACGTTAAGTAAAAGACAAGCTTCGTCAAACGGTCATATTGTCAAATCTCAAACAAGCATCGTCATAACAGCTATATCCTCAAGGTGTATAAATAAAAGACCTGAAGAAAGAAGATGATGATGATGTAGAGGAGAGATGATATGAAGATGTAAAGATATCTCATCATCCATTGAGCGAAGAAATCTCTTTGTGCTATAAATGCCAAATTTCTACTATCAAAAGGAAAATAAAAGAGTTCAAGAAAAGAAGCACTCTCAAGCTTCATTAGAATATTCACTTGAAGAAAGAAGAGAGAGTGAAAGAGTGAAATACAAAAGAGAGTCTCTCAAGCTTCATTGTAATATTTGCTTGTGTTTATCACATGAGAGAAAGAGAGAAAAGAGAGAAGTAAAACATCCCTCTAGTACTTCAATGTATCACATGCTTACTTATGTAAGGAGAGAAAAACAGAGATATGAGAGAAACACTTGCGAGTGTTTAAACTGTTTTATATTGTAATCAAATCCTCTTTGTGAGAGTTATGGTTTGAACGACTTGTAAGCAATCTATGATTGCAATTTTGGAGAGAATCAAAACACTTATAACTTAACTCTGAAAGGTTAAGGAAATCTAGGCGAGATCGTCCAATACCAAGAGTGGTGCAAATACTTAACTGATCTAGAGTAACTAGAGGTTATTCGTGGATTAGAGATAATAGGAGAAGTGAATAATAATGCACAATCATTAGTGGGTGAAACTCAACTAGGCGGTATCGTGGATACCAGGTTTCTTAGGGATACCAGGAGTGGTGCAAATACTCAAGGAAATCGCGGCGGGTTGTTGAGTACCAAGAGTGGTGCAAATACTCAAGGAAATCTCAACAGGTTGCTGAGTACCAAGAAAGGTGTGAATACTCAACTAATCTAGGATAACTAGAGGTTATTCGTTGATCAAGGATACCAGGCTTGGTGAACAATACTACACAACTAGAAGTGAGGAAACTAAACTAGACAGGTTTCTCAAAGGTACTAAGAGCATCTAGGGATACCAGGAGTGGTGAATAATACTATGCAATCAAGAGTGATTTAAACTCAATTATACTTCATTGAATATCTAATGGAATCTTCTAAGTTAACTTAGAGGAGAACTGGACATAGCCTTAATAGGTGAACCAGTATAAAACATTGTGTATGTTTTAATATGTTGATAAATGATGTAGTTTATTAACTTCTTTATTCTCTCTAATATTATGGTATGCGCTACTTAAGACTACTGCCTACGCTCAAACTTGGATATGTTGAATTGGCTAAGTAAACAATCTCCTTAGGTATGCTTTTACCAACCAAGTTTCTCAACTCATAAGTATCACGTGCATCGGGATCAGAAGGCAAGATGCGAAAAAAGCTACGGAAACACTATTCAACCCTCCTTCTAGTGTTTCCCCACACCTTCAAAAAATAGTTCGCTTGTACTGAACTGAACTAAAAGGTAGTTCAAACGAACAAAATTGAACTACTTTTTCTTTTATCAAACTACACTGCACTGAATTGCATTGAAGTACAAAATAAATTACACTCAACTACTAATTGTACTAACTTTGAACTAAACTATACTAATTTTAAACTAAACTATGCTAAATCACTATTTACTCTTCTATAACTTATTTCAAAATAATTCAATAGTGACATGAATTGCTTAAAACTACACCATGTTGTAACAACTATCCAAAACTAAATTTGTAACTCTGTGAGATACACATCTAAAACAATGAATACCTTATATATGTACCCAAATGTCTATTTTGTATAAGAATTTTTAATAAAAAAAATTATCCCATATGAGTGGTGCTACAGGTTCATCACTAAACTTTTTATTCGTAATAGATAATAATTAAATTAAGAAATCATTATTTAACATTTTACAACTTATTTCAGGTTAATCCAATAGTGAACCAAATTGCAAAAACTGCCATGTAGCAGTAACAACTATCCAAAACTAAATTTCTAATCCCATAGCATAACCATATGAAGCAGGTGGATGCCTCATGCATGTGCCCAAATTTCACACCAAATTCCCCATCCAACTTTTGCCCACATCATATACACATAGTTCCAAACGAGCCAGGATGCACACATAAGATGAAAATTTGTATAAGAACCATAATAATAGTTATACCAACTTGAGAAAGGTTGTGCATATGAGTCATTACAAATAAGTATAAAATCAAGTTATTTTTAATACCAAACATATTCTCTTGAAGGTACATGTAAATCATAGATACAATGAGGATTCCCTTTGGATAATATGAGTCTCATTGTCTCGGGATAGACAAAGGTAACAAACCCAAACATCCATTTCTGTTGATAGGAAATTCTCACATATTGAACAAGTCCGAATTTGATACAAAGGAAAAAAAAAATATACTCATGAACCTGTGATACCAAAGAAATTCTACGAGATTTAATTATAAAACTAGCCTCAAATATTAGATTGATTGTGGTCAAAATCATGCCTAAGTCATAGAATCGTTCAATTCAATGTGTTACACCAAATTCTTTGAGCTTGGTCCCAGGTAGAACACAATTACCCAATTTTGTGAAAAAAATTGAGAAAAATAGAGAGGTAATTTATCTGATCTGAAATGTCAATACATTGATACTGAGTTTCTAAACTTGGAGACTCATATTTATAAGATACTAAAACATAATTTTCTAACAAACCAACAAATATATGGTTACATTAATTACTTTAAAAAAAGTACAATTGTATAACTGAATGTAAAGTTGTTATATCATAAACCTAACCAGCACATACACAGTAATTAGTCCATACTAGACATGTTCTGTCAATATGTTGCTATGAGTATAAGAAGTGAATTGTGTGCTAACATGTAAATGTACGCTAAATCACATACTGTTGCTAACAATTTTGATGATATGATGAAAAAGTGACCAAATTAAATATAAATTACCAAAATGGAAATCACATTAAACATTTTAGAAAAATGAGTTTCACATCAAACAAAGTCCACAAAAATATAGATCAAAATAATATTTAAATTTTTTTTAAATACTTGCTATGTTTATATAATGTAAGGACACTTAACTTACAATGTACATATAACAAAATGAAGAGGAATTTAAAAAATTAGTGTACATCCAAATATTAAAGATATGAGAAATCAGAAACGGATAAAACCAAAAGAAAAAAAAGAAATGGGAAAAGATTATATGAAATTAATTTTCTTTTTGTTTATGTGATTTAAAAAGTAGTACAAGATGGCAATGCTTACATGATCGACACATAGCAACTAATTATTTTGCTCTGAAAACGTATTTCTAACCACAAAATGAAATCTCCCCGTAAAAATGACCATCACTTTGATTCCAAAAGAACCATAAATAATTTGTTGTAGATAAAAACACACGCTAGACACACAAGAACAGGGGAAGCAGTGGGACCGGGAAAAATAACCTTAAAAAATAGGTTTCACGATCATGCCCACACCAATTGAAGAGACGGCCAAATTTTTTTGCACCAAACACAAATGAAACAACACCGATAAAATCAAATTTTTATTTTTATTTAATCAACTTTTTTATTTTTCAAATATTGTAATTATACTATTTTAGCATCTGACAATATAATCGCGCCAATTGTTAAACAACTAAAAATGTAAATGTATGACTTTAATTTATCTAGAATAAACTTTGATATTATGTGTTTGCATGATTCAGATTTTACCACTATAGCATCTTGGATTAGGTGATTAAAGATGTGGTTCAACTGTAATAAGTATAAATGTTCTGATAAATCCGATTTAGTGTTAATTAAGGAAATGCAGTAAAAAAACACAGAAAAATGGTGGTGATTGAAGGATAATTGTGCGAGTGAAGTTGACTAGGAGTATTAATTAGCGATGACATACCGTTTACTTTGCAGTTGTTGCTGCTTTCCCCGCAACTCACCTTTTCTCGGCCACTGAATCTGGACGTTAACAATCCAGCCCAGCCACGCCACGCTCCGCACCACACAGCGCACCAATTTTCCATTTTAAAAGCCAACGCGGAAAGGAAACAACCAAACACCATCACCACGTTCTCCCTTCATCTCAACGGTGCGTTCCTTTAACACCTTCACGCAATATATTATCACCAACCTTTTTTCCTTTCTTTTTTTTCTTTCTTTCGTTCTTTAGAGATTTCTGAGTCTAGGGGATTCATCTGCTCCTTAGTTCTTACTGCCGCGCTCTCAAATTAGGGATCGCGGATCCACGTTCGAGATTCCGTTTGAGGTTGCTTTTTCCTCGTGCTCTTTCTTTTGCTAACGGATTTTTTGGAATTTCGTGATTTTTGTTAGCTTGGAGCTCCAATCTGCTTTCAATTACTGTATATTGTTGAAAATAGTAATGGATCTGATGAGATTGTGCTGTTCTGGTTTGATTTTGCTTGGTATTGTTTCCTATTGGCTGAATCGTGTCTTTCGGGATTTAGGATTATGGTTGTAGTTAATCGTAGTTCGCTGTGTAAGTGAGCATTTCGTCAACTTCAATATTCATTGTCCCTTTCCTCATGTCTCTTTGTATTTTTTTGCTTGCCCCTTTTTGGGATGTCTTGAACTATAAAACAAGAGCTTCTCGTAAGAATCTCAGAATCAGTTGTTTTTAACTTTATATATATCCGTATCTGTGTCTATATTTGTGTATATAGTGGAAGATTCCTCTGCTGCAGATGTCATGTCAACTCTATGGACGGAGATATCAATGAAGGGTGGATAGCATTTTTATATTTCTTGTAGATTTCCTTTGTTTTTAAGTCTCCTTGTATACTATTATAAATTTCTACTGTTTACTTGGTTATGGTAGACCGCATTTTATTTCGTTTTCCTCTCTGTGAAATGTGGAGCAGTGTGAGAATTTTACTCTATTTATAGGGAATTAGGAAGGCGCTTCTTCTCATTATTTATTTTTTCTGTACAGATAAAGCTGTACGATTCTGAAACTAGTCATTCACTTATTGCATGAAGGCAGAGCTGTGAGAAATTAAGTTTTTGTATTGGAAGCTCTAGTTCAACATGTCTTCTGTAAGCAAGGGTGATCGGAAGGCTTCTCTTGATGCAGCATCATGGTTGTTCAATGTGGTCACGTCTGTGGGAATAATCCTGGTGAATAAGGCCCTAATGGCTACATATGGTTTTAGTTTTGGTAGGATCTCGCCTTTACTTTTCCCATTCCCTCCGTTGAATCTTTGATCTGCATGCCTTTGATTTAAAAGATCCCATGCTTCTTTTTCTATGCGTTGTTGCGACAAACTACCTATCTTGTGCATTCTTTTGGTGTCTCACATGTATGTATTTGAAGGTGTAAAGAAGGGGAAAGCTTTTTGGTATGATAAAATTGCATGTTTTATGACCGTAACTTCATTTTGATATTATATGTTTTGCATAATTCCGATTGCACTACTGTGGCATCTTGGATTAGGTCCTTGAAGATGTGGTTCAATTGAAATAACTATAAAATGACCTAATAGACTGGATATATGATATAGCGTGGAAGTGAACTAGAAAAAATCCTATAGGATGGGCATTTGACTTGGTGGTTTGTCAGAAACTGTAATATAGAGATTTTGAATAGTTTACTCCTGACTTTAATTTCAATCTCTAAATTCTAATACTTTAAGTTGATATGTTTTGATTTGTGTCTACCTCTTAATGATGCTGTTCGGCATAAACTTTTCCTATGATTTTGAAGAAGCATCCATTATTTCTAGGTGGTAGTTGAATAGGAGATAAATTAGCACCACAGATGCTGTAAGCAATACTATGTTGTTCAGTGAAAGTGGCTAGAAAGAAAATCTGAGCAGAAGGTATGCATTTAGACAACAGGCTGTGGTGGTACAGACTGCAAACATTTTATCAGTGATGCGAATTCCAAAAATATGCACAAAATCTGCTAAAAGGGAAAAACTTCTCATAAAAAAATTAATTGCGAAGTTCAAGATAGGCATTCAAAGTTTCCACTAGGAAAGTATTTTTTTAACAATCTTTCCATTTCCGTGGTTTTCGGTTTAGATCAGTAACGGCAGTATTATCATTTGTATATCTGAACTAAAATAACGTAAACGATCGTACTGAGATTAGAATTGGAGGATAGATTTAAAATCTCTTCTATTACCAGTCAAGCAAAGAATAATTTGGTTTATGGTTTCTTTTTATGTAACTTGTAAGGAGTACAAATTTCTGAACTTCTATACCGCTCCTGAATCCTGACCTTCTGTATTATATAATGCTATTATGCAGCTACTACTTTAACTGGTCTGCATTTTGCCACGACAACTTTGTTGACACTCATTCTTAAATCGCTGGGATATATTCAGACCTCTCATCTTCCATTATCTGATATTATCAAATTTGTCTTATTTGCAAATTTCTCCATCGTTGGGATGAATGTGAGTTTAATGTGGAATTCTGTTGGTTTTTATCAGGTAACAATTAGAGAATTACAGCAACATTTTGAACTCTCTTTATACTAAAGTTAGATATTTATAATAATTCCTCCTTGAAATAAAATTTGTCAGATTGCTAAGCTGAGCATGATTCCAGTATCTTGTTTTCTGGAGGTTGTCTTGGACAATGTACGATATTCAAGGGACACAAAGCTTAGTATTGTTTTGGTTTTGCTTGGTGTAGCTGTCTGTACAGTCACCGATGTCAGCGTTAATGCAAAAGGTTTTATTGCTGCTTTGATAGCAGTTTGGAGCACAGCCCTGCAACAGTATGTAAGTAACATAGACTAACATCGAACCTGAATCTTTAGTTGTGAGATACAAACCAATCAAATTGAATTTCATTTTATAAAGGCAGTTTTGGATTGGTAAATGTTCACTTTCTGGTACATGATACTTGTTTGCAATAATTCATTTATTTAACAATGAACTGTCTTCGTTATAGAACTTTAAATTATAAAATTGGGAAGCCTGCAATAATTTTTCTGTTTTTTCTGCAATTGTATCACAAATAGTATTCTCGGGTGCTTCTATAACAGACTTCGATGATTTAGTTTACAAAACTTCTAAGCATTCTCGCTTTTGTTGGTTTCATGACCTCACTCTTGTTGGGATGATATTTAAGAATAAACTTTTGTGCAGTATGTGCATTATCTTCAGAGGAAGTATTCTATTGGATCATTTAACTTGTTGGGCCACACAGCACCAGCACAGGCAGGAAGTTTACTCCTAGTAGGCCCCTTTCTGGACTATTGGTTGACAGGCAAACGAGTTGATGCCTACGGATATGGCTTGACATCCACTGTAAGTTTTCTCTATTTCTTTTCTAGTTTTTTTTTTTCTCTTTTGAATCTTTTGCTGTGATTAGGGAGAGAAGTGGATACTAGTTAAATTTATTTTATATCAGGTTTAGGATGGCTTATTTTCTAGTAAGAAGTTTAAAATAACTCTAACTGTAAGGACTATTCCTGATTGCTGTGTATTTCTTCTAAATGGATTTCCTATTTGTTACGCAAGTTAATATATACTACATATTGCTTATCATAGAACTGAGTGCCAAATTCTGCTGCCCAAAGTCAGTGTCAGGTTGCTGCATAGAAACATTGAGAAAGCATCCTCAGGTTGTCTAAGAGTACTCTTAATCTTAACTAATTCATACTTCTGTTAAACTGTTTTCTATTCAATTTATATAAGTCCTCTAAGTGTTGCTTGCAGCTTGAAGTTCTAGTAGGTTCCTTAAGAATTTTTCAAAACTTCAAATTTGCTTTTAGGGTCAGTAAATAGCTTTTGAAGTTCAAAGTGTCATAACAATCCATATAACTTCCTCTAGTGCACGTTATTTTTTTAGAGGGAAACGACCTTCTCAGTCTCTTTCAAGAGATAGACTTTCTTTTTTACGAAGGCGTTCATTGTGCCCTTTTTATTACTCCTTATAGTGGATATTCAGTTAACTAATAACGTCTATGAAATCAAATGCATGTTCATATCTAATTTTCTCCTCTTTCAAAATGTTTAGAGTATAAAAGAAATAGTATTTCTGAAAAGTGGCACATAGTTATTTCTGTATTTGGTGCAAACTAGTAGTGCTTGGGTCGTTAACTTATCCTTTAAATTCATTTATATACTGAAACGTTTGGCTCTGTGTTCATAATTTGACCAATCTATTTTAAAATATGATGATGTTATGAGAAATTTTCTTTAGGGGAAGATCCGTTAGATTTGTTTATGTACGTCTGAAGGAAAAAGTATCTTTTTCTGAGGTTGTGTAAATGTTGAAGGTTTTAATTATATGTATACAATCTTGTTTCAGTTGACCGCTTCCCTATTTTTGTATTGGAGATTTTTATTTCGTCCACCCCAGTTTTCCAGTAATACTTCTACAATAATTTCCTTTGTCTTTGTTGTTGCTTCAAACTAATGCTAAATATAGTTGGTAGCGTGCCTATTCATACAGTATCAGTAAAATGTTGGATAAACTTTAAAGCTAAGGGGCACAATTATAATTTTGTTAGTTTTAATTGTGCTATGCGTTTCATGCCCAGTCTGTCACAGTTTTGAGTTCATTTTTGTTTTTCCTTTCTGTTTATATTCTGCTGGTGCGTTCAGTTTTTCCTGCTGGGTTGGGTTCTGGTTTTTTCGTTATTATTCTGATTCAAGTTTTATTTAGTATCAGTTGTTAGGCTTTATTTACTATGTAAACTGTTACCTTTTGTGGCTATTTAAAGGGCCACGTTCATTCAATAAAAGTACACATTAGTTTTGCACTGCGTCTAGCAGGCTGTTATTTTTAACATAAAAGGCATGAACAACTTTCTTACATCCATGTAAATTTTTTATTTTATCTCTATACTACTGGCGGCATCCATATGCATGAAATACTCACTACATCCATATAAATTTGCTTGTCTCACTATACTGGTTAGCAACAGCATGCATATAGCTCTTTTGATTCGTAAATAAAAGCGGTGTATTCTTGACGGTTGGTTGGTATGCACATAATGTGGGAGGGTTCCCTTCCTTGGTCTCCCTTTGAACCAAATGTTGTAGTTGTCATTTTCTTTTCTAAATGATTTGGATCCTATCCCTTCTTTACCTTAGGAAAATACTGTTATTTTTTTAAGAAACATATATTCTGTGGAGGGACCAGTTTCCTGTGTATGGACTGTGAACGTTTTGTTTGTCTTTCTCTGGAAAATGACACGGGCATTTTCATAAGAACAGGGGAGAATCCAAATATGTATACAGTTTATGTCAACTTTATAAAACTGTACAGTGTAGTACCTTTACTCAAGAAAATAATGAATACTGTGACTACTGGAACACTATTATTAAACTGAGCTCCTCGTGCTTTCTGCAGTTGTTCATCATTCTGTCTTGCACCATTGCAGTAGGGACAAACCTCAGTCAGTTCATCTGCATCGGTAGGTTCACGGCTGTATCATTCCAAGTCCTTGGTCACATGAAGACTATTTTGGTCCTAATCCTGGGCTTCATTTTCTTTGGAAAAGAGGGTCTCAATCTACATGTTGTTCTGGGTATGATCGTTGCGATAGCAGGAATGGTCTGGTATGGCAATGCTTCTTCTAAGCCTGGGGGGAAAGAGCGTCGTAGCTTTTCTCTTCCCAAAACACAAGATTATAGTTCACTACCTGTGTCCTCTGAACCAGACACGAAGGCATAGAAAATAATAGAAATTCACTAGAGAGGAAGTGCTGCAACTCTTGGTTAACTGTGTGGAAAATCAGGTGTCCAGCGAATTGGATTAATTTTCATTATACCTGGAGTGAATTCCCCAATTATTTATAGATCATAGTCATATCTTGTGTTAATGAATTGTTTGGGAGGGAAATGGGAGGAAAAAGCGTTGTTAGACGAGGAAAAAATCTATGCTATGTTCCATTTTTTTTATTACAGATAATGTTAGTGTCACTTTTATAGTAAAGTTTAATTCCATTTTTGCCATTTGGAACGGTTCTGTTGTTAACTTTCTGCTCATGCCAACTACTAGCATGTTTGAATTGCATTCCTTATGTGTCAAACATACTTTTGAATAATGAATGATATGGTTTGTACCTAATAATCTAATCGTACTTTTAGATGCTTTACCGTGGTAACCCAAACATGTTATACGTTATTGGGTTCAAAGGGAACGTGTTGGGTTCAAATATAGGAATGTGTGTTGGTAGATGATCTATAATCCTTGAGTGATTCACTTTGGCTCCACCTTAGAATCAATAGAACCTTTCATAAGTAAACAAGTGTCAATTTCCTTGTTAAATGGATTGCTGTGCTAAAACAAGCAACAAGAAAGCAAACACTCAACAAAGAAACCGACATATGGGGAATAAACAGGAAATAAAAGTTATACATTGCCTTGACCACTCTGGCAATATGCATGCATAATAAATGGACCGTGTTTGGACAGATGGATTATCAGCGGACTAATTTACCTATCCAATTAGGTTTAATACTCTCCCCAGTTAAAGTAAAATTTATATCTGTGATAGGCGGAAATGTATTAGGCACTCATTTGTTTGTAGGGAAAAAACAAGAAAGGTTCAAGTAAGTTGTGGCAGGGATTGGCAGAGCTAAATAAAAGAGCATAGTAAATGCCTAACGTTATGTTAGGTGGGCTTCCCAGTAACCTAATCCTGAATAATTGAAGTAGCTTTCTGGAAGGTTTTTGTAGGATTCACTTGCCATGGTCCCAACAACAGCTAGATCTGCATATTTTACACAGCACTTTTGAGACAATGGGAGAGCAGGACCTGTAATAAAAGCCTGATTTTCTGAGACATGGGGAATGATGCATTCATGCAAAACAGTAAAAATTAGGTTAAAACTTGACATTTATGGCGTCACGTACCAGCACTTCTGTAGTAGCAGGTCAGCACCTGGCTCTGTCCAACGTAAAATATTTGGGTTTTTCCCCTTCTACTATTCATTTTCCACCTAAATTTTCAATGTAAATTGCTCGGCGTGCTACTTGCTTGCTTGTTTCTGATACCTCCACTGTGCATTGTTTTTATTTTGGAGAATAAATTGTAGACCGTAAAATGCTTCTTTACTTGATAATTACTTTAACAGGATAAGTTTGAGTTTTGGCTAAGAACGTTAAGATAAATTTTGGTGAATTTTCTTTTCTATTTCCTAATGCAATACTTCAATGTTTTCTGTTACAATAAAGAATTTGTCTTTATCAAAATATTGATAACCTTTATTTTAATAAACTAATTTTAATTCATGAAATGCTTTTGAGTAAGAATAATTTATACTGATATAATAGTTAAAAGACTTAACTTTTAGGAAATATTTAATAAATACTTAATTTTATAAAATGTTTTCCACAATTAATATTTTTTTCTGAAGAGTTTTGAACTAATTTCACATTTTTTCAGAAAAAAAAAAATACCACTTCTCGGAATATGGGTATAGTGACTTTTGTAGGGTGATGGAGAAATTGGTTGGTTGCTGAGGACAATATGGAGGAATCAAATGGGTGAATTCGTTATAATTGCAGAATGAGATACCAATGGAAAGCCTGTGCTTTCTGGGCTTATTATGTTTGTTGTTGAGATACTACTGACTCAATGAGAATTCCCACTATCATTATCTTCTTGCTACGATGTCAATTCTAAAGAGAAGCGTATTTTTTTATGTACCATGATCCTAACTGTTATCATATATATATATATACACATATATATATATATATATATATATAAAATAATAAAGACAATTAAAATAAAAAGGAAACCACTTCGAATCATAGTTTAGAAAAAAACACTTGGGGTCATATTTTGTGAACAAAATTATGGTTCTATAAGATATTTAATAGTTTGTATATACTTTTTGTCATTATTAAATATTATATATATATATATATATATATATATATATATATATATATATATATGTGTGTGTGTGTGTTTTTGTGTGTGTGCACAAATTTAAAAATTAGGAAGTTAGTACATCATCAACATTATTTTAAAACAATAACAAAATCAATTGTATTATATAGTATGTTTGATTACTCTAACAGTTTCTTATATGAATGAAAACAAGTAATATAAAGCAATAATTTTTTCAAAAGTTATTTGGAATATACTAATGAATAATTTTTTATAAAAATATCTAACAACATAAAAATATACTAGAGTGTATACTATAATATAATTTGTTTTTATTTTATTTTAATTGTTATATAGTTTGTTTTGATTTTATTTTATTTGTTTTTATTAGAGATTTTGTATCGATTCCAAATATGATAAAATCAAATCATAATATATAAGTTAGTGCTGTTAAAACGGATCACCAGGTCCAATCTGTCATGACCCACCACGGGTTGGTCACTTAGTAAGTCAATTCAAATCGGCTCATTTATTAGCAAGCTGAAAAAATTCGAGTGTTGCTCCCTCTATCACCACGACAAGTTCCCTGCACCTCCTCAAATTTTTTTATTTCCAAAACTATGCTTATGTTAAAGGTTAAAACTTTTTTACTTTTACCATGAATTTTTAATTTATTTCCAAAACTCTAATTTTACCTTATTCATATTTCGTGAATGCAATAGCTACACCTCACTCCCATGTCAAATCAATCTTCTTCTACCTACTTGTATACACGTCATATATGAATTTTTAATTATCTTTTGTTGATGAAGTATAAAACTATCATGTATTCGATTATACCTAATACTTATTATTGAATTTTATTTAATTAATCTTTTAAATTTGAATGATGAAAATCCATATCTATGGTGGATACAAGTAAGTAGAAGAAGATTGAGTTGACATGAGGGTGGGGTGCAGTTGCAGCGTTCGGGAAATATATGAATAAGGTAAAATTAGGGTTTGGGAAATAAATTAAAAATTCATGGTAAAAGTAAAAAAAGTTTTAACTTTTAACCTAAGGATAGTTTTGGAAACAAAGGAATTTGAGGAGGTGCAGGAAGCATGCTGTGGTGGTGGAGGGAACAACACTCAAAATTCGAACTTGATTCAGTCCACCACGGATTGATGGACTAAATAGTTTGACTCATTGACTCACTTAATTACAAGTTTTTTTCTTAAATCCAAAAAGAGTTACAATTTTTTTGTAATTCAAATTTAAATAATTTCACTCTAAAATGATGTTAAACTCCAAAAACAATTCAAAATAAAAAATTAACATAAAACTCAAATATAATCCAAAAGCAAACCCAAAAAGTGAATAAATAAGTTTTTAATATTGATAATTTTTGTGTCATTTATCTATTTATAAGATTAAAGTATTGAATAAATAAATTTATAATATTTTGCTCTCTTGAAACATATTTTTCTTTATTCTCATTTACAATACAATAAAAAAATGTTAACTAATAATATTGAACCACAAAATAATAAATAATTAAATTAAACTAGGTGAGTTAGGGAACCGAGTTTCAAGTGAGTCGAGTTGAAAATTAGCCCGTATAAAAAAATTCATTTTTTTTCAAACTCAATCTGACCTGAATCCGTGGTGGACCGGATTGGCCCACAAGTTTGACAACACTAATATAAGTGAAGTAAAATTTTAACTTTACAAGTCCACTATACAAAGACAGCCGAAGGGTTTGAAAGGTCTACAACAAACTTTTAAAAATGAAGTCTTTCATTTAAAATTTATTTTTCGATCTTTTTTATGCAAAATGATCTATTAAATTGTCATATCATTAATTTCATTTAACTTTCATATTGTTCTTCAATTTCATCTCATATTCATTGTTTATTTCATTAGAGATTTCATCTTTATTGTCCACCAAAAATTAAATCGTAACCTAGTTAATAGTTATGCAATTCAATCCAAGCAAAATTTCTAGTTACTCGCCAAAATATATGTAAAAAAACTCTTAAAAACGATAAATTGAAAAATACTAAAAAGAAAGCATTTCTAATCCTAATGCAAATTCAATAAATAAAATAAAAGCAACAGCGACAAAAATAAAAAGAAAAACATACAAACTAGAAATGATATACTAAACAAAAATGAGAATAAAAATATGGGTACACACAAGCAATATAAGATTCAAAAATGAAATATGCTAAAATCCTCAAAAGAAGAACTCTAGAATAGGAAAAGCAAGAAGCAAGAGTGGAATTAGTATAAGAGAAGACACGTAAAAAAAAAGAAGGAAATAGAAATAAAAGATTATAAGAGAATAAAGATAACTAATCATTCTTCTTTTCCTAAACAAAATTATAATTTATTGAAAAAAAAAATTAGCTCATTAAATATAATTTTTAAATTACAATAAAAAATTAACATACACAAATAATAATTTAATTAAATTTTAATTTAATAGAGGTATATTAGTACTAAAAAATATTTGAGGTCTTTTGTTTTCTTAAACATAATTTTATAATTAATTTAATAGAGAAATATTAGTACTAAAAAAATTTGAGACCTTTTTTTATTGGAGGCCTAAAGTAAGTGTTTTACCAGTTTTACCATTAAGCTAGCCATTAAGCTAGCCACATGGTAAGGTTAAATTGACATAAATTCATTTATTAAGCTAGTATTAGAGTTATCTAAAGTCACTAAAGTGGAATTTGCCTTCCACATTAGACAATTTATGTCAAACTCGAAGGAAAACAACCAAAAAAAAATGTGTGATGATATATTTGTAAATAAGTGGCGCTTGTTTACGTCGGATGGTTTAGAGTTGGATGTAAAACTCAACATTTATGTCAAATTGTGTGTGAAATGTCAACTTTTACGTTAGACCCTAAAATGTGTAACATAATACTATTTAAACTAGGGCTCTCGACTTTCTTCTTCCTTACGATTCTAGTGCAATTTCTCCAAATCAAGTAAAATGTGTAACATATTACTTGATTGAAGTTTGTACTGGTCCAAGTGAGTCATTAAGGTAGGTTCATATATCCATTGTACTATTGAAATTGAAATCATGGTTATTTTTGGAATTTCAATCACAAAATGCATGAAAAAATAGAAACTCCAAGTTGTTAACACATTGGCAAATGTATCAAATTGTATCAAGTAATATAAAATTGGTAAGACCAAGTATCGTTTCCCAAGAGACTCATGTTTACTTAACAATTATGTAATACCTTAATTAATCAAGACTGAAAAGATATTTTGTTGGTTTTTTAAATGCAAATGCAAATGCAACAAAAATAAATATGAATGAAAATTGATTAATTGAGGCTTGTGATGACAAATTTATGAACACCGAAAAACGGCGCCACAAACTTGTTTAACCATCGGCAAGTGTGACCGAATCGTATCAAGTAATAAAACTCGGAAAGACCAAGTATCGTTCTCCCAAAGGACTCACGGCCTAGTTAGCTATATGATTTGTTGATTATTTAAGACTTGTGAACAATTGATTTTAGGTTTTAAATGCAAAAGACAATAATTAAACATGTATGCATGAATTTGATCAATGGAAAAGAGGAATACAAACACTTTAATGAATTAGATGGAGGAGTATGTTGTTGGGGTTATCAATTTCATCTTATCCACTCTCATATACTTTTAGGAATTCATCATTCTTTTCATCAATGCTAATGTCACTCTCTAAATCACCTTGCAAGAAGGCCTATCCTTAATTACGAGTTCATACAATTCCTAGCATCCCTAATAATTAATTATGAAGCACAGAAGCTTAAAGGCAACCAATATGCTATTGGGAGATTTTCCCCAGATCTAGATTTCCCCGTACGTTCCCATATCGACAAAATCAATAATCACTGCATTGAATGAGTTAAACAATGCATGCTTTGAGCAAGGAGGAAAAACCCTAACTAATGATGAAAGAAAGCATATATCTCAAATAAGATGTTTAAACACAAATTCCATATATGAGAGTTTCACAAGATTACATTGATTCCCCAACAACAATACAAGTTTTAGTTCACCATATTCATGGTGAAACTAGATGAACAATAATGAAAGAATGAAAGATAGAACCCTAGAAAGAGGAGTAGGTAGCCTAAGCATCCAAGATCTTCCTCCAAGAGGTGGAAAAGAGAGTGTTTGATTCGTCTCCAGCCAAAGATACAAACCCTAGGACGTCCTAAAGCTTCTATACTATTCTAAACAATACAAAAAATTAGGCCCAAGCCCAAAATAGTGCTGCTCAGCGGTAAACTACCGTGAGCGGTAGTTGCGACTTCTCCTTTTGCACTTTTTGAGTTCTTTTTTGATTCCATCTCTATCCTTCTTCACTTCTTTCACCATATTCACCTTAAAACCTGCATAAAACACTCAAATCAAGCATAAACCTGTCCAGCTCTCTTATTTCTAAAAATATGAACAAAAGCATGATTCTAAGCTAGTTTATAAGTGTTAAAGGTTGCTTTTAGTATCAATTTTAAGCATGAAAATAACAGTTTTTCAACTGTTATCAGCTTGACACAAGAATGAATGGATGAGATTGATAATATGAGATAATGATGTTGTTGGCGTTAGATTTCACCTACTTCACTTTCATGCATATTAGAATTCATCTTCTTCAATGGAATGTTAATGTCACTTTCTAAATTACTTAGAACCCGATGTCTCGGTGTAAAAAGCCTAGTCTTGATTATTAGACAATAATCCCTTGAAAAACCTAACAATCAATTTCGCATTAAGAAAAGAAGCTTAAGACAACCAAACGTCCTATCCCTATCCCTAGGCAATATTCCCTTTGAGTGAAATCCTCTAGGTCATGATTCATAAGATATTTCCCAATACTCAAATAAATCAAACATTAAGTCATGAGTAGCCAAAACATAACACGCATTAAGAACAAGAGAAAATCACTAACATTCAATGAAAGAAGCATAAAATGTTTAAACCATATTCAAATACATGAAAGTTTAGAGCTTACATCATCTCCAACAACAAATGAGTTTAGTTCTCCATTGTTATGGAGAACCTTGGCTTACAATAGAAGAATGAATGAATGACAACCCTAGAAAGTGAGAAGGAAAGCTCCTGCATGCCTAATCTTTCTCTAAAGGGTCGAAATCAGCTTTTCTGTGCTTCAGCCGTGCAAAGATTGTGAACCCTAGAGTGTAGAAACCCTTAAATAGAACCAAATTGGATAATGGGCCAACGTTGTTGGCGCTTAGCGCCCCAGCTAAGGACGCTCAGGCGTGACAGTGAAGATTTTTGCCATGAGCGTCCTGACTAAGGGCAACCTGGCGTCCTACTTGAAGGTTGGCTGGCGCTCAGCGCCCCAGGAGGGGGTGCCCAAGCGTGACTACGAGGATAGTGGTGCTCAACGCCCCAAATGAGGGCATCTAGGCACCCTTGCGAGACTTGTGACGCTGAGGGCCCTTAAAAAGGGCAACGAGGCGCCCTACAGTCCTTCTTCAGCCTTCTTTTCTAGTGCTTATACTGTCTCTCTTGGGTTCCAACTCCTTGATACTTTTGCTCCTTTTCCAATCATACCAATAACCTACAAAATTGAGGGAATTAGTGATCAAATTCATAAAGTATAACCTCTCTTCACTTATTTATCAAATTTAACCAAAACAAGAGTTTAAGCCAGCTTCAAAGTCAAAAAGGGTTAATTTAGTATCAAAATAAAATCACAAATAACGGTAAATTCCACCATTATCACAACCCCAAACTTGAAACTTTGCTTGTCCTCAAGCAAAATGTAACTTGGCCCAAATAACATAGTCATGCTATAATGGTCTAGCACACCAAAAACATTCTCTTCTAGGACAAGTCAATCACTCATGTCTGCCCATCTTAGAAAGATCAATAAAGATATAATGAAGTTTTAGCCAATCAAGCTTCAACTATGGTGCTCACATAACACATAATACACACAGATGCACAAGCCTTATGAGTGATGAACAACCAAGCACAATATTATCCTATAGTGCATAGAACCATTGCTCATCAAAGAAAGAAAGTGTTTCACTCAAGCTCACAAGTGTATAGTGAGATGTTTGTTTCACTCTATGATAACGGTTAAAAATACCGTTATCTGTGATTCAATTTTGATATTAAATCAATCCTTTTTAACTTAGAAGCTTGCTTGAACTCTTGTTTTTACTTTAGTTTTATGAATAAGTGAGTAGAGGGTATACTTGATGATTTTATCACTAAATTCCCTTGGTTTTGTAGGTTATTGGAATGATTTAAAAGAGGAGTTAAAGTACCAAGGAGTTGGAATGCAGAAAAAAAGAAGGCAGATCTGAGTAACACTTTTGAGCCAGGTAGACCACCTTCATCTTCCCACACTCTAGCAACCTTCAAGGAAGTGGAGGTAAACATACCTCAGTATGATTATGTTGTTGATGATTATGTTGTTCATGATTATGCTGTTGATGGGTATGTTATTGATAATCATATTGTTGATGAGCATGTTTCTAATTCTCCTTCTCTGCATGATGAGAACCACTTTTTGTTATCACATCTGAATGTTTGTTCTCCATGCACTGAACATGAATCTGAGCCTGTTGTTGATATTGTTTCTACATTTGAAATTGATTCATGTTTTGAGGGTATATCTAAGGGTCAACCTGTTACATTGGGATTGGGTGTTATACCCCTGCATGTAATTTCTTTGGAGCCACATTGCACTAACCATGTTGCAGGAGGTACACATGAATTTGATCAACAAACACCCACAGTGGAGAACAAAGGTGCTAACATTTACAAAAGCTTCAACATCAATAGGCACCAGATGAACAAGCTCATCAACAATCACTTCTTCCTAGATCCAGTTGTGCAAGACATTTCCCTACTCGATCAAATCTAGAGGATGAAGCAGTTCTTCCTCAAAACTTCCTTGCTGGATCCTGTGGTTGAAAACATCTCCTTGATAGTCCAAAATTGGCAACTGCCACCATGACTAAGGGAGTTTTCTTTTTCCTTCTCCCCATTTCCCTACTTTTATTGCACTTGTCCATGATCTGTTGACTGTTTTGATTTCTGATCTTATGCTTATGACACATTGAGGACACTGTGTAATTTAAGTGTGGTCTATTGGGGGAGATTTCTATTTTCCTTGTTAGTTTTTCTTTTCTTTGTTAAATTTTTTCTTTTCTAGGTTGTTTTTGTTGTGTCTTGTGTACAGTTTTGCATGCTTCTCTTGAATTCTAGACCTTGTTTAGGTTGTAGACTTGTTTTCCTTCACGTGATTGATACTTATTCTTTGAAATCCTTTGCTTTTCTTTGCTTGGGAAGATGATTATAATGTTTGAGAGGTTGATTTGATTATGACAATACCCTGTGTGAGATTCGAGCCACTTTATGTCTTTCTTGTGTGTGATATGTCTCTTGATTACTTGCACATATGCCTTGGCTTGACTCTGGTTGATAATTCTTGATTGATATGCATGTTTGGAAGTGATAAAGGAAGTTTCGTTCTTGGGCCTCTCTAGCCAAATAAGCCTACCTTGTTGTGATCATTTGATAACCCCTTGGAGCCTATGCTTTTCGTTCTCCTTGTTTTGAAGCTCATACACTAACCCTATGTGAAAAAACCATGATTACCTTAACCATAGGAAATTTTAGAGCTTTAGAAGTGTTTTGGGAACAATTGTGGTCTCCTTGGAGATTCTGATGAATTGGCTAGTTGGTTCCTCTTCTTGTTTTGTTTTTGGAAATATGATTTATATCTTGTCTCTTACAATTGTGTGCTAAAGAGAGTGAAAAGAAAAGAGACAGGATGAGAAAAGGAAAAAAATAGAGAAAAATGAGACAAATAAAAAAAATTTGTGAGTAATGGAATCAAGAAGAGGATTGAATTAGAGGTTTTGGGTGTGATTTGACTGTGTTTACACTTGTTCCCCATTGCTCCTCCATTTCTTTTGGTTTGTAGCTTCTTATCCATATTTTATCCTCCTTTGTCCTTGGCCCCATTACAACCATGAAAAGACCTTTTGATTTGAACATGCATATCGTTTTTAGTGTTGATATTAGAGACTTGCCAAGTCTGTTGTTGCTTGTTTTCTTGAGTGCATTGAGTTGAAATTCTTTACCCTAGACACTTGAGAGATAGACTGATAGTGCATCTGTGAGGTTTTGTTACTTTTGATTCACCTCTTGAGCTAATTGATCATTTTTGTCAGGATTGGAATTGCTTGGATGATTTCTGTGAGTATCTGCTTTCTTTGATTTTGTGTTGGGTACTGTCTACTTCCTTTCTTGGTCCAGAGTCCTTAAGAACTGTGTAATTATGTTTCTGTCCTTGTTAGTCTTTGTTTTCTGTGTGTTGAGTTTGTGTCACTTCTCTGATATCCTTTGAACTATTCCTTGATTTGCATCTTGATTTTGCCCAGGAGTGCAAAAGACTAAGTGTGGTCTATTTTGATGAGTCAATATTTTCTTGACTTCACTTAGTTTATTGTCCTAGAATTAATCAGGGAATTGTGCTTAAATGTCCGGTATTTTTCCATTTTTGTTAATTGTGCTTAATTTGACCAGAAATTCTTATTTTAATTAATTTGAATTATCTGAGCTAGTTATTTTCATCATTGATTGCAGGAAAAATTTTGGAGATACATTTTGGGACATCAGGAAGAATTCCAAATAAATTGATGACTCTCCACATAGATATTTTAGAATTAATTATATTGTAATTTAGTACTTTAGAATTTTTGGATCAACTTTTACACTTTGGGTTAATTTTTTATAAAGTAGACTAGACACAAAAGTGGGGGCGAGTGACTTGGCACCCTAGGTTTTTTGGGGTAGCACTACTCCACATATAAAGGGGAACTTGAATTGGCGAAAAGGGGGCCGCCACACTCTTACGGTTCTTTGGGGCGGGCTGGAACGTTTTATTTTTGAGGGGTTTTCATTTTCTTTGCTGGGAAGGGGACAGAGAGCGGGGACGTGTTGGAGCCACCACCTAAGCGAGGAGTTTTTCTTTTGGCAGAGAGGAATGTAGGGTCGAGGAGTAGCATGCTGTTACGGGAGAGGAGAGCTAGAGAGAAAAGCAAGCACGGTGCAGTATTCTCTTTTTGGCTTTGAAGCACACATTGACTTGTGAGGGAGTCTCGGTTTTTCCAGCAACACGTTGGAGTGTCACAGTTGGAAGCACGGGATGCTGCTGCACGGAGAATGGGTTGGAAGAAGTGAAGCTCACGGCCCATGAGGAAAGAACACAGTCCAACACGCTCATTGCAGGAGAGCATCCGCCACCGAGAAGGGCCTTGATTATTGAAAGAACACGCGGAGTTCACGTCCAGAATGTAGGGTCTAGGTTGGTGTACACACCTGGAGGGAGACCACCACCACGATGGGAGCATTTATTTTTTGGCTTGAGGGAATGTAGCATAGCAGCAGAAGCAAAGGTGTCTCGGCCTGGAGCTGGTGTAGCCGTCACTCTTCATTTGAGTATTATTTTTCTTTGAACATTTGGAGAGCTGAAAATGTGGTTCACGGGAATTGGCATTGGTTAATGAAAGAAACACATTTACTCTTCCTTTAGTTTTTTGGAAAAAGCACTTCTGATTGAATGTTTTTAATTTCATCTCTTCCAAAGTGTTGACGGCCTGATGATGATGGAATGAGAGAGCACATTTTCAATTTATTTCATTTAGTAAGAGGGATTTGTCCAGCCGCCACCTTGGTTTTTCCTTGAACAATTTTATTAAATGAAAAAGAAGTGTGTGGTGTCACGGAAGGGGAAGCACACGCTACTGCTATTTCATTTGGAAAAAAATGGTGGTGTCACGTCCAGCATGGGTGAGAGAAATGGTGGCACACTTTAAGAAGCGGTGCACACAGCTGCATTCAACTTTGCTTATGGAAGAAAAAGCTCATTTTTATTTGGCTTGAAGATGGTGCACAAGTTCATCCAATAGGAGGCACCACGGTCATTCAATTCCTTTTCTTTGCATTCATTTGGCTGGGAGAGAAAACGTTGACTCATTTTATTTTATTTTCACTTTTTAAGCATTTTTAATTAATTGTTCCCGTGATGGATATGTGGTGGTGGATGACTATAATATGCATTCCAATGTTTAGCTTAAGCGTTGCATATTTTCTTTTAATTTTAGTGCCTTATGTTTCAATTGGTTAACACTCTTGTTTCTTTGAATTTTTATTCTAAGCTACAATGTGCATTTCGTTATTAGCCAAGCGTTCTTTTTATTATTACTGTTGCATTGTGTGCATTTAATGTTTTACCTTAAGTGTTGCATTTCAATAGCTTGAATTGTGTTTGGATATTTATCTGTTGCACAGTTTAATGTTTTCATGCACTTTAATGCCTTCAATTGTATTCGGTTGTGTTTAATTTTCATTTTTAATTTTGTCATTTACATTCACAAAATCTTTCACAAAACCCCCCACTTCGTGTATGACCTAATTCTCGAACCACGTTTGGTCCCTAAGAGACGACCTAGGAGTCACTTTCTAGCACTATACTGCATTTTTAATGCACATCAAATTTGTATGGGCCGCGACAGCCGCAGCAGGAATCCATCTATATAATCCCTTTGGAACACCAACATTTCTAAAATAGCAGTTTCTTACTGTGTGATCAAGAGTATTGCAGTAAAAGCATGCATTAGTAATAGGTTTACTCAGATCAATAAATTTCTTTGAGTTTATCCTATTACTTTTAGCCTTATTACCAATACATTGTCTCTAGATAGCTCTTCCAGATGATCTCAACACAACATCAAGATTTTCTTTACCTTGAGTGAATTTTGCCAATGTGCAGGTTAAGTACTCAATTTTCTCAGCATGTAGAGGACCGTTATCACACTCTTTCTCAATAACTTGTACTTCGGTCTTTACTGTCTTTGCATATTTCAGAGCTTCTTCAAGATCTTTTTCAAGCTTTTCATTGTCCTGCACAAGATTATCAATTATGTATTCATAATCTCTTCTCTCATATGGTAATCGATTCACTTTGTGCTAAAGTCGCATTGTCTCTACATGAATTTCCTGAAATGCATCTAGTAGCATGTGGT
This sequence comes from Vigna umbellata, assembly GCF_029865625.1. Lineage (NCBI taxonomy): Eukaryota > Viridiplantae > Streptophyta > Magnoliopsida > Fabales > Fabaceae > Vigna > Vigna umbellata. The sequence goes on from NC_142166.1 coordinate 17,991,713, forward strand.
ACTTGACTTCTACATTTTCGAATTCACGATCACTATCATCGTGTTATTGTGCAGAGCCTGCCATGTAGCATAGATTTGATTCTTCTTCGCGATCACAGTCTTCATCACTTGAAGATTCTTCATCATTATTTTCCCAAGAAATATAAGCTTTTCTCTACTTCTGTTAAGACTCCGGCAAGTAAACCGAATCATATCAAGTAATATAAAATGGTAAGACCAAGTATCGTATCCCAAAGTTATGTAATTTCTTGATTAATTAGGACTTGAAAACAAACTCTTTTGGGTTTAGAATGCAAATACTGAAAAGTAAATATGCATGCAATTTGATCAATTGGACAAATGTGCAAAGATGAACGGTTTTGATATTATGAGATGATTATGTTGTTGGGGTTAGATTTCACCTAGTTTACTCTCATGTATATACGAATTCTACTTCTTCATTAATGTCAATGTCACTCTCTAAAATTCTTAAAACTCGATTCCTTGGCGAAGAAAGCATATCCTTAACTAGTATTCCTAATAGTTAATTTTGAAGAACAGAAGCTTAAGACAACCAGAACTCATATCCCCATTCCTGAGCACTACTCCTTCTGGGAATAATTCTTCGGATCATGAATTTTATGATAGCTTCTCGTACTCATGCAAATCAAACATCATGCTAAAGAATGAGTTAAACGAAGCAAGCATTACGTAAAGAAGAATTATCCTAACAATTAATGAAAGAAGAATATATAATCAAGAATCAATTCAATACATAAGAGTTTACAAAGGTTACATCATCCCTGATAACGGTTGAAAAACCGTTATTTTTATACTTAATTTTGATATTAAAAACACCCTTTCTGACTTAGAAACTTGCTTTAACTCATGTTTTTGCATTAGTTTTCTGAATAAGAGAGTTGAAGGTGAATTTAATGGTTTTGTGCTAGATTCCATTGATTTTGTAGGCTATTGGAATGATTTGAAAGAAGAGTTAGAGTACCGAATGATTGGAACGTAGAAAAGTCAACCAGAATGCAGAAACATCAACCAGAGTGCATAAAAGTCAACCATAATGTAGAAAAGTCAACCAGTCAACCAGAGTGCAGAAAAGTCAACCAAAATGTAGAAAAGTCAACCAGTCAACCAGAGTGTAGAAATGTCAACCAGGATGCAGAAAAAGTTGCGCTGAGCGCCAGTGCCACTTCTACCGCTGAGCACCGACAACGTGGGCTTGGACTTGTTTTTTGTTAGTTTTATTGGCTTGGACCTGTTTTCTGTTATTTTTATGTTCTATTTAAGGACTTGAGCACAAAAACACATTTTTTACCCCTTGGGGGTTGATTTGGAGATGGTGATGGCTCTCATCTTCTCTTTCTAGGGTTTTTTCTATCTTTTTCATTCTTTCATTTCATTATTCATCTAGTTCTTCCATGACGATGGAGAACTAAAACTTATTTGTTGTTGGGAAAGATGTAACCTCTTAAACTCTCATGTATTGAATGGATTCTAGATTATATATGCTTTACTTCATTAATTGTTCGTGTTTTTCCTCTTTACTCTTTGCATGCTTTGTTTAACTCATTCAATTGCCTGATCTTTGATTTTGTCGATATGGACACATACGGGGAAATCTAGAACTGGGGAAATTCTCCCGGAAGGAATATTACCTAGACATAGGAATAGGAGGATCAGTTGCCTTTAAGCTTTTGTGCGAATGTAATGCATGATTAATTGCTAGGGAGACAAGTCATTGTGAACTAGTAATTCGGAGTAGGCTTTCTTCACCGAGACATCGGGTTTAAGGTAAATTAGAAAGTGGCATTAACATTAATGAAGAAGATGAATTCATATATGCATGAGAGTAAATTAGGTGAAATCTAAACCCAACAACAATATCATCAACTTCATCCATTTATTCTTGTGTTTAGCCTGAATTGATCAAATTGCATTCATGTTTATTTTATTGCATTTGCATTCCAAAACTCCAAAATTTGTTCTTTAGAGTCTTAATTAGTTGAGTAATAACATAACTGTTTAGTGTCGTGAGTCTCTTGGGAAACGATACTTGGTCTTACCATTTATTATTACTTGATACGATTCAGTACACTTGTCGAGGTCTTAAGAAGTTTTTGACTCCGTTTTCGGGGATTAAAAATTTGTTTATCAAGTTTTTGGCGTCGTTGCCGGGGACTCGTGGTATACCTATTCTATTTGTGTGATTCTTAACCGATTAGACTTTTTATCTTTTTATCTTTTTTTATCTTTTTATTTTTTTTATCTTTCTATCCTTTTATCTTTTTCTCTTTTTCTCTTTTTCTCTTTTTCTCTTTTTCTCTTTTTCTCTTTTTATCTTTTTATCTTTTTATCTTTTTATTTTTTTAGTTTTTTTTTATCTTTTTATTTTTTTTATTTTTATTTGTTTATCTTTTATTCTTATTTTTATCTTTTCATCTTTTTATCTTTTTATCTTTTTACCTTTTTTATTTTTTTTATCTTTCTATCTTTCTATCATTCTATCTTTCTATCTTTCTATCTTTTTATCTTTTTATCTCTTCATTTGTTTCTTTTTAATTATTTATCTTTTTATCTTTCTTTCTTTCTATCTTTCTATCTTTCTATCTTTCTATCTTTTTATCTTTTTATCTTTCTATCTCTTCATCTTTTTATCTTTTTAATTTTTTATCTGTTTGCGCTAATTGGGTGTTCTTGTGCAATTTTCTTTAGTGTTTGCAGGATAAAATTCGAAAATCTGTATTAGGAGCACAAGATCATTAAGAGAAGAAGGAGAAAGAAGGTCGTAGGACGCGCCTGGGCGCCCCATTAAGGGCGTTGAGCGCCATTCTTTAAGTGTCATGTTCACCAAGTTCTGTGCATGAAGTGGTTAAAAATATCAAAGAGAATGGAGTTATTGAGATTGAGGCTTCTTATTCAAGGAGGGTAAAGATGGTGAACAAGAAGATGTTGCAGATAAGTTGGTGTGATGAAAGCAAAAAGAACACCAACATCCTAGATGAAGATTGTTCTTAATGGTGTCAGGCTCATGACGTTAAACAAGCGCTTATTGGGAGGCAACCCAATTTCTGACTTTTTCTTTTGGATTTGAATTTGCTTTGCAGGAATTCCAACATATATTGATGGATGTTGGGCAGTATCTACTGAGGGATGCTGGGAGGACTCAGATGACAACATCTACTGATGGATGCTGCTATGATGAGGGTGATGAATGATAGCGTCTACTGATGGATGCTACTGAACGCGTCTACTGATGGATGCCGATGAAGATGAGAAAGCTTAACATCTAGTGATGGATGCTGATGAGAAGGATTCGCATCTACTAATGGATGTAGGAAGATTCAGATGAGAGAGTACCCATTGATGGATGCTACTGAGAGCATCTACTGATGAATGCTATGCGACTAGACATCTACTGATTGATGTTATTGACATCATCTACTTATGGATGCTGCTGGATCAGGATTTTTATGTTTTTGCTTTATTTTATGGTTTAATAGGTTCGGAGGTCCCTATATTTGCGGGTTCGTTTCACTTGGGTCCTCCAATTTTAGAAGTGATCAATTAGGTCCTTAATTTAACAAAATTGAGTCAATAATACCCTTTCCGTTAAATGCAAGGGAATCTGAATGCAAATTAAACAGGTGGCATGCTGAGGCATCATTTTATTTGTAGGTGGCAGAGTTTGAGCTTAATACGTGGCAATTTCTGCAATTTTTAATTTGCATTCAGATTCCCTTGCATTTAACGGAAAGGGTATTATTGACTCAATTTTGTTAAATTAGGGACCTAATTGATCACTTTTAAAATTGGAGGACCCAAGTGAAACGAACCCGCAAATATAGGGACCTCCGAACCTATTAAACCTTATTTTATTTGAATTTTGTTTTATTTTTATTTTTTCTTATGTACTTGGTTTAATGAGTTGTGTGCAATGGTTTGGTATGATGTGATAAATTGTTGTTTGTGATGAGTAATATTCTTGTGTTTTCTCTATTGTTCTATGATGCATGTTAAGTTAATGATTGTTGAGGCTTTTTAAGCATAGATGGTGGTTCCTAATAGTTTTGTTAAAAAGAGATGCATGATTTCAATTGTGATTAATACACTGGGCAGGATGTTTATCAAATTGTGGAACTTGAGTTAACTTGTGAGAGATTAGGCTCTAGAGTTTTTGATTGATTGAGTGTTATTGCTTTGGAAGCATGATTGATTTTGCCTAATTTTCTATGATTCAACCACTTGCTTGCTTGTTACAAATGATCAAGGCCATGTTATTCTTCTCTCTTAGAGCCAATATTTATAGGTGAACCCAATAAAGATCAATGTTTTCTCTAACCTTTGCACCTTGAGCCTAAATTTGAAAAGTGGAAAGTCTCTTTTTGAAATCCTTACCTTGAGTTAAGTAGAGTATGTTTTGTGGTAATGGAGAATGGTTCAAGTTTGGGGTGGTGAGAAACCGAAAAGAACTTTGTGAAATTTATCAAAGAGCATTGAGCAAAAGCAAAAAGAAAGAAAAGAAAAGGTTGAGCTCAATGAAAGGAAAGTTGGGAATAAATTGAAGATTTGGTTTCTCACATAAAAGGAGAAAGAGAGATTATTGTTAATGTGAATAAATCAATTGTGCACTCTCTTAACTCAAGGAATTTTGTTGTCTAGAAAAACCAATTTTCTTCTTATCCCAGCCTCAATACAAGCCTTGAAAAGTCCTTGTGATGATAACTTGCTTGTGAGTGTGTTTGATATGTGGTTAATGAAAGACAAAGTTGATTCGTGTGACATTGTGATGGTAAAGTGTAAGAGTGACACCTCACTATACACCTTTCAGTTTGAGTGAAACACTTTTGAGTGCTTGAGTGAAACACTGTCTTTGGTGAGCAATTGTTCCATGCACTATATGATAACATTCTTGCTTGGTTGGTAAGACCAAGTATTGTATCCCAAAGTTATGTGATTTCTTGATTAATTAGGACTTGAAAACAAAATCTTTTGGGTTTAGAATGCAAATACTGAAAAGTAAGTATCATGCAATTTGATCAATTGGACAAAAGTGCAAAGATGAACAGTTTTGATATTATGAGATGATTATGTTGTTAGGGTTACATTTCACCTAGTTTACTCTCATGTATATACGAATTCTACTTCTTCATTAATGTCAATGTCACTATCTAAAATACTTAAAACTCGAATCCTCGACGAAGAAAGCATATCCTTAACTAGTATTCCTAATAGTTAATTCTTAAGAACAGAAGCTTAAGACAACCAGAACTCATACTGCCATTCCTGAGCAATACTGCTTCTGGGAATAATTCTCCGGATCATGAATTTTATGATAGCTTCTCGTACTCATGCAAATCAAACATCATGCTAAAGAATGAGTTAAACGAAGCAAGCATTATGTAAAGAAGAATTATCCTAACAATTAATGAAAGAAGAGTATATAATCAAGAATCAATTCAATACATGAGAGTTTACAAAGGTTACATCACTGATAACGGTTGAAAAACCCTTTCTGACTTAGAAACTTGCTTTAACTCATGTTTTTGCTTTAGTTTTGTGAATAAGAGAGTTGAAGGTGAATTTAATGGTTTTGTGCTAGATTCCCTTGATTTTGTAGGCTATTGGAATGATTTGAAAGAAGAGTTAAAGTACCAAAATGCATAAAAGTCAACCAGAATGCAGAAAAGTCAACCAGTCAACCAGAGTACAAAAAAGTCAACCATAGTGCAGAAAAAGTTGCGCTGAGCGCCGACGACGTGGGCTTGGACCTGTCTTCTATTATTTTTATTGGCTTAGACCTGTTTTCTGTTATTTTTATGTTCTATTTAAGGACTTGCACGTCCTATGGATTGTATCTTTTGATGGCTTGAGCACAGAAACACACTTTTTACCCCTTGGGGGTAGATTTGGAGATGGTGATGGCTCTCCTCTTCTCTTTCTAGGGTTTTTTCTATCTCTTTCATTCTTTCATTCCATTTTTCGTCTAGTTCTTCCATGACGATGGAGAACTAAACCTTTTTGTTGTTGGGAAAGATGTAACCTCTTAAACTCTCATGTATTGAATGAATTCTTGATTATATATGCTTTACTTCATTAATTGTTAAGGTTTATCCTCTTTACTCTTTGCATGCTTTGTTTAACTCATTCAATTGCGTGATCTTTGATTTTGTCAATATGGATACATACGGGGAAATCTCGAACTGGGGAAATTCTCCCGGAAGCAATATTACTTAGACATAGGAATAGGAGGATCGGTTGCCTTTAAGCTTTTGTGCGAATGTAATGCATGATTAATTGCTAGGGAGACAAGACATTGTGAATCGTTATCAGCTTCCTGTTCTTGTCCTGAGGATACTTGGAGAATTCTTTCTGCTTGTTCTTCAAGTCTGGACAGTCAGGCTTGATATGACCATCCTTTCCACATTCATAGCATTGAACAGCGTTGCTTCTTGAACTCTTCTTTCCTCCTCTTGAGAAACTTGCATTGTTAGTAAGTTGACTTTTATTTTTCATAAATCGATTAAACTTTCTTACCATCATATTCATCATTTCTTTTTCTGGTATATCTACATCTGATTCCGTTTCAGGTTCATGAATCTTTGTAGCTTTCTTGCTTGTGGCTTTTAGAGTAATCGATTTCTTCTCTTCAATTTCTTCTTCCTGCTTTAGCCTTCCAAGCTCCAATTCATGTTCTCTGAGTTTTCCAAACAGTGTGGCCATGTTCATGCTAGTCAAGTCTCTTGATTCAGAAATTGTAGTAACCTTGGGTTGCCAGCTTCTATTCAGACTTTTCAATATCTTGATCTTGATCTCTTCCTTGTCAAACACTTTTCCTAGAGCCATGAGGTGCTTAACTATATGCTTGAATCTTTTCTGCACCTCGTAGATAGTCTCACCAGCCTTCGTTCTGAATAATTCATACTCTTGTATCAATGAATTCTTTTTGGCTCGTTTGACTTCTTCTGTGCCTTCGTGTGTGACCTCCAACACATCTCACATTTCTTTTGGTGTCTTGCACTGTGAAATCCTGAAATATTCATCCATAGTTAGTGCAGAAGCTATTACATTACGTGCTTTGACATCATATTGTGCTCTACGATTTTCATCCTGAGTCCACTCAGAAAAAAATTTCAAAACAGTTTTTCCATTAGTAACATCAGTTGGCTCAAATGGACCGTTTAGTGTTGAATCCCAAACACCTTTATCCACGGATTCAAGAAGGATTTTCATCCGGATTTTCCAAAAAGCATAGTTTTCACCAGCAAATAGTGGTGGTCTATTTGTTGATGCACATTCACCAAAGGTTTGAGAACTAAAAGCCATTTTCCAGGATTTGTCGATTTAACAGAAAATGTAATCGACTAATTTTTCAAATATCTTATGAAAACCAACTCTGGTGCCAATTGTTGAAAATAGAATGGCTTAGTTTCAATACCAAGAGGACGGGTGAATTGGTGAAACACAAAAATAATGTTTTCTTTAAATCTTTTTCGCAAAGTAGATGCCTTTAAAAGCTTTCTTGAAACGCAAGGAAAAAGACTTTGTAGTGCAGCGGAATATAGTCGAATGAGTAAAATATAAAGTCGACTGAATGTAACAGAGTAGAAATAGAAAGATCAAACGCTGAGTTTTTATACTGGTTCGGCCAAGCCTACATCCAGTGTCCTTCCACCATACAAAGCAAATGCACTATAATGATCAAGGTTTTTACAACAAGGCTTTTATAGCGACATCCACGTCAAAAATATAAAACACCTCTCTAACCCTCTAATCAAAATATAGGCATATACAAACAAAGAACAGCAGCAAGATGTCCCCTCTCCTACAGTCTTTAACACTTTTAAGAATCCTCAAAGTCTAGAACGTCGCACATTCTCTTCCTGTAATCACAACAAGGCAACTCTAATCTTCACAAGATTGATAGAAACTAATCACGAAATAGACACCTCAAGTGCAGATTGATCAGACAGTAAGAGCACACAGATTCTTGCTCGTCAAGTAATCACCAAAGATGAACACCACAGTCTTCTTGATGAATTCTTGGAGCTTTCACACTTTCTGCAAGAGATTAATAATCTGAAAGAAATCAATCAAATCGTTAGAATCACAAAAGTCCTTGTAGAAATCAAATTCGCATCAATTTATAGCAATTCGCAACTCTGACGCATTTTAATCGACTTTGCTATTAATGCAGTCGAATATCACAAAACAGTTATAACAGGTAGCAGCAATCAATGCAATTAATTGAATGGACAATTAATGTAGTCGAATCACAATAAATGCTTGGTCAACATAGTTAAAAATATAGTCGTTGTAACATTTAGCTAAACATTTAGCTAGTGCTCTCCCTATCAACAATCTCAACAAAAACCATACTGCTTCGGTAGCAAAATCCTACACCTTTTTGCCTCGGTTCACAATTGAGGCAAAAAGGGATAGACTTTTTGCCTTGCCTGTATATGCCTCGGTTCAGGAATCGCTGCCTATGCAAAAAAATAGTCATTGTCATTTCCCTTGACTGCACTAGTGAAGAAGAGACGTTTTCTAAGAGAAAAGAGGAAGAGATACAAAAAAACCTTAGTGCAAGAGAGGGTTGATAGCAATTGAAAAACTGTTATTTTCATGCTTAAAATTGATACTAAAAGCAACCTTTAACACTTAGAAACTAGCTTGAAATCATGCTTTTGGGTATATTTTTAGAAATAAGAGAGCCGAACAGGTTTATGCTTGATTTCAGTGTTTTTATGCAGGTTTTAAGGTGAATTTGTTGAAAGAAGTGAAGAAGGATAGAGATGGAATCAGAAAAGACATCAAAACGTGCAAAAGGAGAAGCTGCAACTGCCGCTCACGGTAGTTTACCGCTGAGCGGCACTCAAGCAGTCACGTTGGCACCGCTGAGGGGTGAAAAGGCCGCTGAGGGGAGGAAAACAACTCACGCACTTACCGCTGAGCGGTAGTTTACAGCTGAGCGGCACTATTTTGGGCTTGGGCCTAATTTTCTGTAATTTTAAAATATTATATAAGCTTTAGGACGTCCTAGGGTTTGTATCTTTGGCGAAGACGAAGCAAACACTCTCTTTTCCACCCCTTGAAGGAAGATCTTGGATGCTCAGGCTACCTTCTCCTCTTTCTAGGGTTCTATCTTTCTTTCATTCATTATTGTTCATCTAGTTTCACCATGAATATGGTGAACTAAACCTTGTATTATTGTTGGGGAATCAATGTAGTCTTGTGAAACTCTCATATATGGAATTTGTTTTAACGTCTTATATTAAGATATATGCTTTCTTTCATCTTTAGTTAGGGTTTTTCCTCTTTGCTTATTGCTTGCTTTGTTTAACTCATTCATTGCCATGATTATTGATTTTGTCGATACGGGAACGTACGGGGAAATCTAGATCCGGGGAATTTCTCCCAATAGCATATTGGTTGCCTTTAAGCTCCTGCACTTTAGAACTAATTACTAGGAATGCTAGGAATTGTATGAACTCGTAATTAAGGATAGGCCTTCTTGCAAGGTGATTTAGAGAGTGGCATTAGCATTGATGAAAAGAATGATAAATTCGTAAAAATATATGAAAGTGGATAAGATGAAATTGATAACCCCAACAATATACTCATCCATCTAATTCATTGAAGTGTTTGTATTCTCTTTTTCTCCATTGATCAAATTCATGCATACATATTTAATTACTGTCTCTTGCATTTAAACCTACAATCAAATTGTTTACAAGTCTCAAATAATCAAGAAATCGTATAACTAACTACGCCGTGAGTCCTTTGGGAGAACGATACTTGGTCTTACCGAGTTTATTACTTGATACGATTCGGTCACACTTGCCGAGGGTTAAACAAGTTTTTGGCGCCGTTTTTCGGTGTTCATAAATTTGTCATCAAGTTTTTGGCGCCGTTGCCGGGGACTCGTGGTTTAACCAGTTCATTTGTGTGATTATTGATTATCTTTGACTTGAATTTTGAATTTTGAATTTTGAATTTCTGTTTTTATTTTTTTCTGTTTTTATTTTTATTTTATTTTATTTTCTGTTTTTATTTTATCTTCTTATCTCTTATCGTATATCTTCTTTTATATCTTTTTGTGCTAACCAATTTTGTAGGGTTTTGTTTTCTTGTGTATGCAGGAAGCAATCCGAACTAGGAGCAAGAAAACTGCAGAACTTCTTCTTGAAGGTTTAGACGAGAGTAGACGGAGGAGAAGAATCCGTACATCTAGAGAACTTTTTCCTCCTCCGGAAACTCTGTTACAACCATCACCACAAGGTTCTGACCATAGCACTGAGAATATGGAGAATAATAATGCTAGAAGAACTCTTGCAGATTACACAAATATAGTTGGACCTCAACACTTTAACAGCATAGCAAGACCGAGGGTCAATGCAGTCAACATGGAGGTTAAGCCAGCATTAATCCAACTAGTGAAGAGTAATCAATTTAATGGGTTGTCTCACGAAAGCCCATATGAGCACCTCACAACTTTTAACGAGATCTGCAACACGGTGAAAATAAATGGGGTGCCGGACGAAGCAATCAAACTTAGCTTGTTTCCATTCTCATTAGGAGGCAACACTAAGCTTTGGTTAAATTCTTTTCCAGAAGAAAGCTTTACAGAGTGGGAAGCAGTGGTGACCAAGTTCCTAAACAAATACTTTCCACAATCAAAAGTAAATAAAGGGAAGCAAGAGATTTCAGCATTCAGGCAAGGCATGGAGGAATCACTGGGGCATGCATGGGATAGGTATAAAAGCTTATTAAGAAAGACACCCACGCATGGCTTTGATGATGTGCAAGTAGTCCTAACCTTCCTTGGAGGTCTTGGTTCACAAACCAAGATGATGCTTGACGCCTCAGCAGGAGGAAATATCAAATGGAAAACTCCAGAGGAAGCTACAGAAATCATTGACAATATGGCTACTAGTGACAATGAACTCAATAGTGAAAGAGGAGCTCCTATACAAAAAAAAGGAGTTCTACAGTTACAAACCCATGATGCCTTGCTAGCACAAAATAAGATACTAACTCAACAACTAGAGACTCTTACGAAAACACTTGCACAACTGCCAAAAGAGTTAAAGACTGTTGCACAGGCTCAATCACAGTGGTGTGAATTATGTGGAGGTGACCATATCAATGGTCAATGCGCTTTTCTAGTAGAAGCATTAGAGGATGTAAACTTCATGGCCAATCAATACCGTCATGGGAATTTTAATCAAGGGTGGAAACCACACCCAAGCATTGGTCACGGACAAACTGGGCAAGCTAGACAAACTGGGCAATTCAATAAGCACCAGCAACAACCAACCTTATGGCAACAGATTGCTATACTAAATGAAAGGTCAATAAGGATGGAAGAAACTCTTCATCAGTTCATACAGAAAACTGAGTCTACTCAAAAGAGCATTGAGGCTTCTATTAAGAATTGGGAGACTCAAATGGGTCAGATTACCAAGCAGTTGGAAGAGAGGCCAAACAAAAATTTTGGGGCTAATACTGAGGTTAACCCCAGGGAAGAATGCAAAGTGGTGGAGAGTACAGATGATGAGAGAGTTGAGTTAGAAGAAGGAGAGCAAGAAAAAGAAGAGAGAGAAAAAGAAAAAGAGAGAAAAGAGAAAGGAGAGAGAAGAGAGATAGAGAGTAATGATATTTTTCCTTTTCCAATAAATCAAGAGAAGCAATTTGATTTTACAGAATTATTCAGGATGGTGGACAATGATGTACCTTGGAATAAGATATTACAACAAATTGCAGTTTGTACTAAACCTGAAGAAGAAGTCTCTACAAGGAAAAGACGTAGAGATGATAATACAAAAAAGTATAAAGTTGTTAAAAAGGAGCCATTCCCTCTAAAGGCAAAAGATCCAGGAGGTTTCTCCATTCCATGCACAATAGGGAAGAAGAGGATAAACAAAGCCTTACTTGATTTAGGATCAAGTGTTAACTTGATACCTTATTCTTTACTGGAGCAGATCGGTGATGTTGATGTGAAGCCTGTAAAGGTTAACTTAGTAATGGCAGATGGATCTTCAAAGGAACCCTGTGGAATCGTAGAAGATATTATAGTTTGTGTGGGCAAACTCCAGTTCTTGGTAGACTTTGTGGTGATGGAGATGGAGACTGAAAAGATACCCATTATTCTTGGAAGACCGTTTATGAAAACGGCCAAAGCTATCATTGATGTGAACGAAGGTATAGTGGTGCTCCAAGACATAGAAGAGAGAGTTGTTGTAGATGTCTTTAAAGACGAGAGGCAGATGTAGGAGGAAGAAGCTAGTCATAAAGCTGCATTTCAAGATGTACTCATGACTAGCTCTCAAGATGAAAAGCCCAAGGTTAAAGGTAAACATTGTTTATTGTTTCAGGTACCGGAAAAAGAGAAGATTGGAAGAGGAAGGAAAGTTCCTGATGATTGGATGAAAGAACACCTCCAACTGGGTACACCTGTGAGATTCACTAACAAGTTGTGGGTTGTGAAAGGCTATAAAGAAAAGGAGATGATAGAGATAGAGTCTCCATATTCTAGAAAAGTCAAAACAGTACACCGAAAGCAGTTGAGGAGTTGATGGAATATGGACATCAACCAGGAAGAAGGAACTTGAACTTTATTGGGTCAAGCTAATGACGTTAAAAGAGCGCTTGCTGGGAGGCAACTGAGTGATTTAAGAACTTTTAATTTGTGGTTTGGTGATGTAATTTTGAACTTTTGGACATTATTTCTGTAAATATTTTATTGGGATATAGCATCTACTGAAGGATGCTAGGTGGTTAAGTATCCACTGAATGATACTAGGTTTGTTACATCTACTGATGGGTGTTGGTGGATTTTGGGTAAGGCTCGTGACATTAAACAAGCGCTACCTGGGAGGCAACCCAGTTGATTGATTATATTTTGTTTGTTCTGCTGTAGTTGCATAATAGGATTTTGCATGAGTAACCTGAACATGTTATTGCAGGGAGTAAGTGAGAGGCATGGGTAGGAGGCACCTAGGTTAAGCTATGAAGAAAAAGAGCACTTCCCAAAAGTGCCGCTGAGCGGCAAACTACCGCTGAGCGGCAAACTACCGCGGAGCGGCAAACTACCGTTGAGCGGTAGTGTCGCAGATTGGGCTTAGGCTGCCCCTAAGCGGAACCCGAGCCCATTAGGGTATTTTTATACCCTAAGCTGCGCCTTAGTTTCTCTTTTCAGATTTTTCTCTGCACACACACTCCTACATACTTTTTCAAAGGTTCTCTACAACTTTTCCCTCATCCCTCTTGATAAAATCTCTCTTTCACTCATTTTATCACTAGCTTTCCATCTAAGTTTGGGGTTGGGAGAGAGCATCATTGATGGGGCTGAGTTTTTCGAAGCACTAGAGCAGGATTTGTTTTATTTACTTTTGTTTTAGAATAGGGTTTGATGTACTCAATTAAAAACTTTGTCTGTTATGATGGTTTGCTTGTGATTGTGATTGTTTGATAAGTAATGCTTCATGATACTTTGATATGGATTGATGAGGAGATGTACATTGTATGCATATACAGGTGATTCACAAGCATTGTGAACAAATGCATGATGTTGTGATTGTGATTGTGATATTAAGCAGGATGTGTATGTCAAATGTGAATGAGCTTATATGTGAGGTTTTGAGCTCCAGAGTTTGAGTGAATGAATGCTATTCCTTTGGAAGCATGAATGACTTTGCCCAGGTTTTCTATGATTGAATTACTTGCTTGTTTGCATCATATGATCAAGGCCATTTGTTGGTAACCCTTATATTAGCCAATTTCATGATTAGCCACTAAAAGAGAACACTTTGTGTTATATCCTTTGAACCCTTAGCCTTGAATATGATTTGAAAACCCTTGTTGAAAAACTTTACCTTGAGTTAAGATGAGAATATTTTGTGGTATGTATAAATGTTCAAGTTTGGGGTTGTTGGAAAATAGAAAAGAAAATTGAAAGCATTGAGCTAAGAGCTAAGAACTAAGAATGTGAAAAGAAAAAGGAAAAGAAAAGAAAAAGAAAAGAAAAAGCAAAGCTCAATGCAAAAGAAAGTTGGGAATAAATAAGAATGATTGTGTTGATATGATTCTCTTAACTCAAGGGTTTTGTGATCTAGAAAAACCAATTTTCTTGTTAGCCCAGCCACATTATAAGCCATTGAAAAAGTCTTTGTGATGATCCATACTTGTGAATTTATTTGATTGTGGTTAAATGAAAGGCAAAGACAATTTATGTGACATTGTGATAGTAGAGTGAATGAGTGATTACCTCTTATACACTTGTGTTTGAGTGAAACACTTTACGTAGTGAGGAAATATTCCATGAGCACATGAACATCCATGCTTAGTTGATTGATCATTCATGAAAAATAGCATTTGTTAGATATTAAGTGACTTTGTGAACACCAAAGCATGTGTACATCTTGATTGAAATCTTTGTCATGAGTTTGATTGAAGTCTTTACTTATCTTGAAAAGAAGATTTTTGAATGAGTGAACCATTATAAGGATTGGTAGAAGATTGAGTTACATCTTGTTTGCTTGAGGACAAGCAAAGTTCTAAGTTTGGGGTTGTGATAACAGTTGAAAAACTGTTATTTTCATGCTTAAAATTGATACTAAAAGCAACCTTTAACACTTAGAAACTAGCTTGAAATCATGCTTTTGGGTATATTTTTAGAAATAAGAGAGCCGAACAGGTTTATGCTTGATTTCAGTGTTTTTATGCAGGTTTTAAGGTGAATTTGGTGAAAGAAGTGAAGAAGGATAGAGATGGAATCAGAAAAGACATCAAAAAGTGCAAAAGGAGAAGCTGCAACTGCCGCTCAGCGGCAGTTTACCGCTGAGCGGCACTCAGGCAGTCACGTTGGCACCGCTGAGGGGTGAAAAGGCCGCTGAGGGGAGGAAATTAACTCACGCACTTACCGCTGAGCGGTAGTTTACCGTTGAGCGGCACTATTTTGGGCTTGGGCCTAATTTTCTGTAATTTTAGAATAGTATATAAGCTTTAGGACGTCCTAGGGTTTGTATCTTTGGCGGAGACGAAGCAAACACTCTCTTTTCCACCCCTTGAAGGAAGATCTTGGATGCTCAGGCTACCTTCTCCTCTTTCTAGGGTTCTATCTTTCTTTCATTCATTATTGTTCATCTAGTTTCACCATGAATATGGTGAACTAAACCTTGTATTATTGTTGGGGAATCAATGTAGTCTTGTGAAACTCTCATATATGGAATTTGTTTTAACGTCTTATATTAAGATATATGCTTTCTTTCATCTTTAGTTAGGGTTGTTCCTCTTTGCTTATTGCTTGCTTTGTTTAACTCATTCATTGCCATGATTATTGATTTTGTCGATACGGGGACGTACGGGGAAATCTAGATCCGGGGAATTTCTCCCAATAGCATATTGGTTGCCTTTAAGCTCCTGCACTTTAGAACTAATTACTAGGAATGCTAGGAATTGTATGAACTCGTAATTAAGGATAGGCCTTCTTGCAAGGTGATTTAGAGAGTGGCATTAGCATTGATGAAAAGAATGATGAATTCGTAAAAATATATGAGAGTGGATAAGATGAAATTGATAACCCCAACAATATACTCATCCATCTAATTCATTGAAGTGTTTGTATTCTCTTTTTCTCCATTGATCAAATTCATGCATACATATTTAATTACTGTCTCTTGCATTTAAACCTACAATCAATTTGTTCTTAAGTCTTAAATAATCAACAAATCATATAGCTAAACTAGGCCGTGAGTCCTTTGGGAGAACGATACTTGGTCTTACCGAGTTTATTACTTGATACGATTCGGTCACACTTGCCGATTGTTAAACAAGTTTATGGCGCCGTTTTTCGGTGTTCATAAATTTGTCATCACCAGGGCAACATTGCATTCCAGCTTCTTGGTGGTTCAAAGCAGAAACAACGTAAATAACCCTCCACAATCCGATTTAAAACTTCTGTTTGACCATCTGTTTCAGGGTGATAAGTTGTACTCATCCTGAGTTGGGTGCCCTACATCTTAAACAGTTCCTTCCAGAACAAGCTGAGGAATAAGGGGTCCCTATCACTGACAATCGAAACTGGAATCCCATGCAACCTCACTATCTCTTTAACGAACACTTCTGCGAATAAGGGTGTTTGAGTGACAAAAAATGAGCATACTTACTCAAGCAATCAACCACCACCAATATTGCATCATAACCTTGTGATTTTGGCAGCTTCACAATAAAATCCATACTCACCTCTTCCCAAATCGTGTGAGGTATAGGTAAGGGTTGTAACAACCCTTGAGGAGAAGCTACCAAGTACTTGTGTTGTTGGCACACCAAGCATCCAGCAACAAAGTCAGTAACGGACTTCTTCATTCCCACCCAATACAAAGATTAGGCCACCTTCCTGTAAGTTCTATAGACCCCTGATTGGCCGGATATTAACATTCTTCCTTTGTAATGCAACCTGTCATGCTCCAACGTCTAAGCCGTGTGCGAATTTTGGTCCTTATTGACTTCGGATATCACTTTTCACAACCCTTCATCCTGCTCCACCTCCTTGAGGACTTCTTGAAAGTCCTGCCAATACGGTCTAGCGACCATCTGCAGTTCCTTTTCTTCCACACCTCTTTCTCCTCTTTTGGACAGGCCATCAACCACCCTGTTGATAACAGTTGAAAAACTGTTATTTTCATGCTTACAATTGATACTAAAAGCAACCTTTAACACTTAGAAACTAGCTTAGAATCATGCTTTTGTTCATTTTTTTAGAAATAAGAGAGTTGGACAGGTTTATGCTTGATTTCAGTGTTTTATGTAGGTTTTGAGGTGAATTTGATGAAAGAAGTGAAGAAGGATAGAGATGGAATCAGAAAAGAACTCAAAAAGTCCAAAAGAAGAGAAGCCACAAGTACCGCTCAGCGCCAGTTTACCGCTGAGCGGCACTCATGAACTCACGTTGGCTCCGCTGAGGGGTGAAAATGCCGCTGAGGGGAAGAATCAACTCACGTACTTACCGCTGAGCGGTAGTTTGCCGCTGAGCGGCACTATTTTGGGCTTAGGCCCACTTTTCTGTATTCTGTAATATTTCGAATAGTATATAAGCTTTAGAACTTTCTAGGGTTTGTATCTTTGGCTGGGAGGAAGCAGAAACACACTTTTCACCCCTTGGGGGTAGATTGGGAGATGGTGATGGCTCTCCTCTTCTCTTTCTAGGGTTTTTCTATCTCTTCCATTCTTTCATTATTGTTCATCTAGTTTCATCATGAATATGGAGAACTAAACTTTGTATTGTTGTTGGGGAATCAATGTAACCTTTTGAAGCTCTCATATATGGAATTTTGTGTTTAAACATCATATTTATGATACATGCATTCTTTCATCATTAGTTAGGGTTTTTCCTCTTTGCTCAAAGCATGCATTGTTTAACTCATTCGATGTCATGATTATTGATTTTGTCGATATGGACACATACGGGGAAATCTATATCCGTGGAAATTCTCCCAATAGCATATTGCCTAGACATAGGGATATGAGGGTTGGCTGCCTTTAAGCTTCTGTGCTTCAGAATTAATTATTAGGGATGCGAGGAATTGTATGAACTCGTAATTAAGGATAGGCTTTCTTTGCAAGGTAATTTAGAGAGTGGCATTAACATTGATGAAAAGAATGATGCATTCCTAAAATATATGAGAGTGGATAAGATGAAATTGATTACCCCAACAACATACTCATCCATATAATTCGTCCAGTTTTTGTGTTCTTCTTTCTCATTGATCATCACATGCATACATGTTTAATTCTTGTCTTTTGCATTTGAAACTTATACCAATTTGTTCACAAGTCTTAAATAATCAAGAAATCATATAACTAACTAGGTCGTGAGTCCTTTGGGAGAACGATACTTGGTCTTACAGAGTTTATTACTTGATACGATTCGGTCACACTTGTCGAGGTTTAAACAAGTTTTTGGCGCCGTTTTTCGGTGTTCATAAATTTGTCATCAAGTTTTTGGCACTGTTGTTAGGGACTCGTAGTTTAACTAGTTTATTTGTGTGATTATTGATTATCTTTGACTTGTTTTGAATTTTAAATTTTAGATTTTGAAATTTGAATTTCTGTTTTTATTTTCTGTTTTTATTTTCTGTTTTTATTTTTTGGTTTTTATTTTATTTTATTTTATTTTATTTTTCTCTTTTTATTTTTCTCGGTTATTATTTTATATTATTTTATTTTTCTATTTTTATTTTTCTGTTTTCTGTTTTTATTTTCTGTTTTTATTTTTTCGGTTTTTATTTTATTTTATTTTTGTTTTTATTTTTTATTTTTATTATTATTTTAGTTTATTTTATTTTTCTGTTTTTATTTTTCTGTTTTCTGTTTTTATTTTTCGGTTTTTATTTTTTCTGTTTTTATTTTATCTTCTTATCTCTTATATTACTTCTTCTATATCTTTTTGTCCTAACAAATTTTTTAGGGACTTGTTTTCTTGTGTATGCAGGAAGCAATTTGAACTAGAAGCAAGAAAACCTCATAATCTCTTCTTGAAGGCTTAGACGAGAGTAGACGGAGGAGAAGAATCCGTACATCTAGAGAACTTTTCCCTCCTCCGGAAGATCTCTTACAACCTTCACCACAAGGTTCTTACCATAGCACTGAGGAGATCGAGAATAACAATGTTAGACGGACTCTTGCAGATTACACTAATGTAGTTGGCCCTCAGCATTTCAATAGCATAGCAAGACCGAGGGTCAATGTAGCTAATATGGAGGTGAAACCGGCATTAATCCATCTGGTTATGAGTAACCAATTTAATGGGTTGTCTCACGAAAGCCCATATGAGCACCTCACAACCTTTAATGAAATATGCAATACAGTGAAGATAAATGGGGTGCCTGACGAAGCAATCAAACTTAGCATGTTTGCATTCTCATTAGGAGGCAACGCTAAGCTTTGGTTGAACTCTTTTCCAGAAGGGAGCTTTACAGAGTGGGAAGTTGTGGTGACAAAGTTCATGAACAAATACTTCCCACAATCCAAGGTAAACAAAGGAAAGCAAGAGATATCATCTTTCAGGCAAGGCATGGAGGAATCACTAGGTCATGCATGGGATAGGTACAAAAGCCTATTAAGAAAGACTCACACACATGGATTTGACGAGGTAGAAGTAGTCCTAATCTTCCTTGGAGGTCTTGGTTCACAAACCAAGATGATGCTTGACGCCTCAGCTGGAGGCAATATCAAATGGAAGACTGTAGAGGAAGCTGCGGAAATAATTGAAAACATGGCTACTAACGATAATGAGCTGAACAGTGAAAGAGGAGCTCCTATTCAACAAAAAGGAGTTCTACAGTTGCAATCCAATGATGCCTTGCTAGCTCAGAACAAGATACTAACTCAATAATTGGAGAATCTCGCAAAGACACTTGCACAACTGCCAAAAGAGTTAAAGACTGTTGCACAGGTTCAACCACAGATGTGTGAATTATGTGGGGGTGACCATATCAATGGTTAATGCGCCTTTCCAGTGGAAGCTTTAGAGGATATTAACTTCATGGCCAATCAATTTCCATACCGTCAGGGGAATTTCAATCAAGGGTGGAAACCACACTCAAGCATTGGTCAAGGACAAAATGGGAAAGCTGGACAAGCAGGGCAGTTTAACAAGCAACAGCAACAACCAACCTTATGGCAACAAATGTTTATACTTAATGAAAGATCAATAAGGATGGAAGAAACTCTTCAGCAATTCATACAGAAAACTGAATCCATTCAAAAGAGCACTGAAGCTGCTATTAAGAACTTGGAGAGGCAAATGCGTCAAATTACTAAGCAATTGGAAGATAGGTCTGACAAGAATTTTGGGGCTAATACTAAGGTTAACCTCAGGGAAGCGTGTAAAGTGCTAGTGAGTGTAAATGTTGAAAAAGTTGAGTTGGAAAAAGAAAAGAGAAAAGAGAGAGAAGAGAAAGAAGAAGAGAAAATTTGTGTGAAGATTGAGAAAGTGAGTAGAAAAAGAAAAGAAAAAAAGAGAGTAAGAGAAAAGAAAAAGAGGAACAAGAAAGTGAGAGAAAAAAGAAAGAGGGCGAGGGGAAGAGAGAGAGAATCATATGAAAAACCCTTTCGTCATCCAAAGAAGTATCATAGGAAGGAAAAGAAATTTAAGTGCTTCATGGAAATCTTCATGAAATTGGAGATTAAAGTTCCTATGATTGAGACACTGCAACAGGTTCCTGGTTTTATTAAATTTCTGAAGAAGTTCAGTAGAAAGAAGAAAAAGAAGATGGAACATGAGCTTTATTGGGTCAAGCTAGTGACGTTAAAAGAGCGCTTGCCGGGAGGCAACCCAGTGATTTAAGAACTTTTAATTTTTGGTTTGGTGATGTAATTTTGAACTTTTGGGTATTTTTGTTTTTGTTATAAGTTTGTTACAGGGTTTACATCTACTGATGGATGTTAGGCGGAAGAGTATCTACTAAATGATACTATGTTTGTATACACCTACTGATGGGTGTTGGTAAGAAAGATTTGCATCTACTGAAGGGTGCTGGAGGATTTTAGGTCAGGCTCGTGACGTTAAACAAGCGCTACCTGGGAGGCAACCCAGTTGATTGATTTTATCTGTATTGTTTGTTTTGATTCTGCTTTAGTTGCATGATAGGGATTGAATATTTGAATGATCTGAGAACTTAATTGCAGGGAGCAAGTGAGGGGCATGAGTAGAAGGCACCTAGGGTAAGCTAGGAAGAAGAAAAGCACAACACGAAAGTGCCGCTGAGCGGTGGTATCGTAAAATGGGCTTAGGTTGCCCTTAGCGGAACCCGAGCCCATTAGGGTATTTTTATACCCTAAGTCACGCTTTGGCCTCTATTTTCAGATTCTTCTCTGCACACACACTCCTAAACACTTTTCCAAAGGTTCTCTACATTTTTCCTTTCATTCCTCTTTAGAAAATTTCCCTTCCACTCACTTTCTCACTAGTTTTCCATCTAAGTTTGGGGTTGGGAGAGAGCATCATTGATGGGGCTGAGTTTTTCAAAGCATTAGAGCAGGATTTGTTTTATCAATCACTTTTGTTTTTAGAATAAGGTTTGATGTACTCAATTGGAAACTTTGTCTGTTATGATGGTTTGCTTATGATTGTTGTTTGATAAGTAATGCTTGATGATGCTTTGATATTGATTGATGATGAGATGTGCACATTATATGCTTATACAGGTGATTCACAAGCTTTGTGAACAAATGCATGATATTATGATTGTGATACTAAGCAGGATGTGTATATGTGGAATGTGAATGAGCTTATATGTGAGGTTTTGAGCTCTAGAGCTTTTGTGATTGAATGCTATTACTTTGAAAGCATGAATGATTTTGCCCAGGTTTTCTGTGATTGAATCAATTGCTTGTTTGCATCATATGATCAAGGCCATTTGTTGGTAACCTGTTGTTAGCCAAATATATGATTTTAGCCCACAAAAGATAGCACTATGTGTTCTATCCTTTGAACCCTTAGCCTTGAACATAATTTGAAAACCCCTTGTGAAAAGCTTTACCTTGAGTTAAGTAGAAAATATTTTGTGGTATTGATTAATGTTCAATTTTTGGGGTTGTTGGGAAGTTATGAAAGGGAAATTGAAAGCATTGAGCTAAGAACTAAGAATGTGAAAAGAAAAAGAAAAAAGAGAAAGAAAAGAAAAGAAAAATCAAAGCTCAATGCAAAGGAAAGTTGGGAATAAGTAAGATTGATTGTGTTGATATGATTCTCTTAACTCAAGGGTTTTGTGATCTAGAAAAACCAATTTTCTTGTTAGCCCAGCCACATTATAAGCCATTGAAAAGTCCTTGTGATGATGCATGCTTGTGAATGTACTTGATTGTGGTTAAATGAAAGGCAAAGTCAATTCATGTGACATTGTGATAGTAGAGTGAATGAGTGATTACCTCTTATACACTTGAGTGTTTGAGTGAAACACTTTATCTAGTGAGGAAAGATTCCATGAGCACATGAACACCCATACTTAGTTGATTGATCATTCATGAAAAGAAGCATTTGTTGGATATTAGGTTATTCTGTGAACACTAAAGCATGTGCATGTCTTGATTGAAGTTTTGGTCATTAGCTTAATTAAGTATTTACTTATCTTGAAAAGAGTATTTTTGAATGGAGTGAACCATTGTATTGATTCGTAGAATATTGAGTTACATCTTGTTTGCTTGAGGACAAGCAAAGTTCTAAGTTTGGGGTTGTGATAACAGTTGAAAAATTGTTATTTTCATGCTTAAAATTGATACTAAAAGCAACCTTTAACACTGAGAAACTAGCTTAGAATCATGCTTTTGTTCATTTTTTTTAGAAATAAGAGAGTTGGACAAGTTTATGCTTGATTTCAGTGTTTTATGCAGGTTTTAAGGTGAATTTGATGAAAGAAGTGAAGAAGGATAGAGATGGAATCAGAAAAGAACTCAAAAAGTGCAAAAGAAGAGAAGCCACATGTACCGCTCAGCGCCAGTTTACCGCTGAGCGGCACTCATGAACTCTCGTTGGCTCCGCTAAGGGGTGAAAATGCCGATGAGGGGAAGAATCAACTCACGCACTTATCACTGAGCGGTAGTTTGTCGCTGAGCGGCATTATTTTGGGCTTAGGCCCACTTTTCTGTAATATTTCGAATAGTATATAAGCTTTAGGACTTCCTAGGGTTTGTATCTTTGGTTGGGAGGAAGTAGAAACACACTTTTCACCCCTTGGGGGTAGATTGGGAGATGGTGACGACTCTCCTCTTCTCTTTCTAGGGTTTTTCTATCTCCTCCATTCTTTCATTATTGTTCATCTAGTTTCACCATGAATATGGAGAACTAAACTTTGTATTGTTGTTGGGGAATCAATGTAATCTTTTGAAGCTCTCATATATGGAATTTTGTGTTTAAACATCATATTTATGATACATGTTTTCTTTCATCATTAGTTAGGGTGTTTCCTCTTTGCTCAAAGCATGCATTGTTTAACTCATTCGATGTCATGATTATTGATTTTGTCGATATGGACACATACGGGGAAATCTAGATCCGGGGAAATTCTCCCAATAGCATATTGCCTAGACATAGGGATACGAGGGTTGGTTGCCTTTAAGCTTCTGTGCTTCAGAATTAATTATTAGGGATGCTAGGAATTGTATGAACTTGTAATTAAGGATAGGCTTTCTTCGTAAGGTAATTTAGAGAGTGGCATTAACATTGATGAAAAGAATGATGCATTCCTAAAATATATGAGAGTGGATAAGATGAAATTGATTACCCCAACAACATACTCATCCATATAATTCGTCCAGTGTTTGTGTTCTTCTTTTCCATTGATCATCACATGCATACATGTTTAATTCTTGTCTTTTGCATTTGAAACTTATACCAATTTGTTCACAAGTCTTAAATAATCAAGAAATCATATAACTAACTAGGCCGTGAGTCCTTTGGGAGAACGATACTTGGTCTTACCGAGTTTATTACTTGATACGATTCGGTCACACTTGTCAAGGGTTAAACAAGTTTTTGGCGCCGTTTTTCGGTGTTCATAAATTTGTCATCACCTGTTAGTGCTTCCCACCTTATACACAATGTCAAAATCATAGCCCATCGGTTTTTCCATCTAATTTTGTTGATTTTGAGTTGTTATTCTTTGCTCCAGCAAATATTTTAGGCTCCGCTGGTCAGTATGTACAATGAACTTCTGTCCCAACAGGTATGGCCTCCAATGTTGAATAGCCATTACCAAAGCCATTAACTCTTTTTCGTAGATCGATTTGCTTAGAGACCTGTCCGATAGAGCCTTGCTGAAGAAGGCTATTGGTTTTTTTCTCTGAGTCAACACTGCTCCCACTCCTCCCCCATAAGCATCACATTCTATATGAAAGGGTTGGCTAAAATCTCGCAATGTCAGCACAGGTGCAGATGTAACAGCTTCCTTCAATCTTGCCATTGCAGTCGTAGCTTGATCAGACCATACAAAGTTACCCTTCTTCAACAAATCTGTTAATGGTTTTGAAATTTTCCCATACCCCTATACAAAACGTTTGTAGTAGCCGGTTAAGCCAAGAAATCCCCTCAAAGCTTTTAGGTTCTTTGGTTCTTCCCACTCCAAGACAGCCTTAATTTTCTCTGGGTCCATCTCGACCCCTTCTTCTAAAATTTGATGCCCCAAGTATCTAATTTGTCTTCTCCCGAATTCATACTTCTTTTTATTAGCTGCCCATTCATTCTGCTGTAACATGTGTAGCACCAAACTCACTTGCTCCAGGTGGTCTTCCCAAGTAGAGTTGTACACCAGAATATCGTCAAAGAAGACCAAAACAAACCTCCTTAGATATGGTTGTAGTAAACTATTCATGGCACTTTGAAACGTTGAGGGTGCGTTGGTGAGGCCAAAGGGCATCACTAAAAATTCGTAGTGGCCCTGATGTGTTCGAAACGCTGTTTTACACACATCCTCCTCTCCCATCCTAATTTAATGGTATCCCTCTTTTAAATCTATTTTTGAGAAATAGGTAGCCCCTCTCAACTCATCCATGAGCTCTTCTATCACTAGAATGGGAAACTTGTCTGGTATTGTTGCTCTGTTAAAGGCCCGGTAGTCCACACAAAAGCGCCAACTGCCATCTTTCTTCTTTACTAAAATAACGGGACTTGAATATGGGCTAATGCTTGGTCAAATTATACCTGCTTTCAACATATCAGCAACGTGTTTCTCGATTTCCTCCTTCAAGAAATGCGGTTATCGATAAGGTCGAACGTTTATAGGAGCTTCTCCTTCTTTAAGGGTGATGCGGTGCACCATATTTCTTTTTGGCGGTAGGCCACCCTTTTCTTGAAAAACTCGGGAATTTGAGTCTAGAATTTTCTCCATCTCTGCCTGTTGTTTCTCAAACAGCCCCTGACATACTATTGTGTCCTCTTTCTTTTCCACATGACCCAGGTCCCACACCAGGGTCCAGGATTCCACCTCTGTAATTTTTAATAAAGACTTGGGCCCCACCACACGTCTAGCCAAAGTCGGATCTCCTTTAATAATCACCTTCTCGCTGCCCTATTTATACACCATAGTCATCTCCCCCCAGTTAACAATCACTTCTCCTAACTTTGTCAACCATTCCACCCCTAAGATGACATTCACACCTCCCAACTCAAACAAATGGAACCTCTCTTCCACGTCGGTCCCAGTTGACGTAATCATCACCTTCTCGCAGTACCTCCGTGTTCTCTTTCGGTGCCCATCACCCAGACTTACTTGATAGGGGGTGTATCCTTTATCGGTAGCTTCAACTCCTCCGCCAGTGCTCGACTAATAAAGTTGTGGCTGGCGCCACTATCGATGAGTACTAGTACGCTTCTTTCTCCAATCCTCCCTACTAATTTCATCGTTTTGGGCTGCGTTATCCCCTCCGCCGAGCATGCTGACAATTCGATGGGTTTCTGGTCAGCATCGGCTACTTCTACAATATCATCTTCTTCCTCATCCTCCGCCAAGACCACTACCCGTAAACTCTTATCTGGACAATGGTGTCCAGGGGCAAACAGACCCCCACAACGAAAACATCGTCCCTCTTCTTTTCTCTTCAAGAACTCCATATAGGGAAGGTTTCTCACCAATCTCTCCCTGTTATCACTTCCCCCGACATTGCTAGATCTCGCTTTGCCATTCGTTGCGACACCCTCTCTTCTCACTGAACCGACACTCTCCATTCCTCTTGGGCGATTGATAACAGTTGAAAAACTGTTATTTTCATGCTTAAAATTGACACTAAAAGCAACCTTTATACTTAGAAACTAGCTTGAAATCATGCTTTTCTTCATATTTTCAAAAATAAGAGAGCTGGACAGGTTTATGCTTGATTTCAGTGTTTTTGTGCAGGTTTTAAGGTGAATTTGGTGAAAGAAGTAAAGAAGGAGAGATATGGAATCAGAAAAGACATCAAAAAGTGCAAAAGGAGAAGCCGAAGTCACCGCTCAGCGGCAGTTTACCGCTGAGCGGCACTCAGAAGCTCACGGGAGGACCGCTGAGGGGCAAAATGGCCGCTGAGGGGAAGAAACGTGACACGCACTTACCGCTGAGCGGCACTTTAATGGGCTTGGACCTAATTTTCTGTAATTTACGAATAATATATAAGCTTTAGGGTTTCCTAGGGTTTGTATCTTTGGCTGGAACGAAGTAAACACTCTCTCTTCCACCCCTTTGAAAGAGGATCTTGGATGCTGAGGCTACCTCTTCACCTTTTTAGGGTTTTATCTTTCATTCTTTCGTTGTAATTCATCTAGGTTCACCATGAATATGGTGAACTAAACTCTGTATGTTTGTTGGGGAATCAATGTAATCTTTTGAAGCTCTCATATATGGAATCTGTTTTTACATCTTTTAATTAAGACTTATGCTTTCTTTCATCATTAGTTAGGGTTTTTCCTCTTTGCTTAATGCTTGCATTGTTTAACTCATTCGATGCATGATTAGTGGTTTTGTCGATACGGGCGCGTACGGGGAAGTCTAGATCCGGGGAATTTTTCCCAATATTATATTGGTTGTTGTTAAGCTCCTGCACTTATGAACTGATCATTAGGAATGCTAGGAATTGTATGAACTCGTGATTAGGGAGAAGCCTTCTTGAAAGGTATTTTAGAGAGTGGCATTAACAATGATGATTTGAATGTTGAATTCCTAAAATATATGAGAGTGGATAAGATGAAATTGACCCCCAACAACATATTCATACATATATTTCATTGAAAGTGTTTATCTTTTGCTTTTGCCATTGATCAAAACTTCATGCATACATATTTAATTTTCGTCTTTTGCATATAAAATCCAAATATTTCGTCTTTAAGTCTTAGCTAATCAATAAACCACACAACTAAACTAGGCCGTGAGTGCTTTGGGAAGAACGATATTTGGTCTTACCAAGTTTATTACTTGAACGATTCGGTCACACTTGCCGATTGAAAAACAAGTTTGTGACATCATATTTTGGTGTTCATAAATTTGTCCATCAAGTTTTTGGCGCCGTTGCCGGGGACTCTGGTTTAACTGGTTAATTTGTGTGATTATTGATTATCTTTGACTTTAATTTTGAAATTCTGTTTTTATTTTCTGTTTTTATTTTTTGGTTATTATTTTTTTTTTTTTTTTTCTGTTTTCTGTTTTTATTTTCTGAATCTTATATTTTCTCTTATATCTTTTTGTGCTAACCAAATCTTTTCTAGGGTTTTGTGTTCTTGTGTATGCAGGAGGCAAATCGAACTAGGAGCAAGAAAACAACAGAACCTCTGCTTGAAGGATTAGAAGACAGTAGACGGAGGAGAAGAATCCGAACATCTAGAGAACTTTTCCCTCCTCCGGAAACTCTGTTGCAACCATCACCACAAGGTTCTGTTCATAGCACAGAAAATATGGAGAACAATAATATCAGAAGAACTCTTGCTGACTACACCAATATAGCTGGACCTCAGCACTTTAACAGTATAGCTAGACCTAGAGTCAATGCAGCTAACATGGAGGTCAAACCAGCACTGATCCAACTGGTAAAAAGCAACCAATTCAATGGGTTATCTCATGAAAGCCCATATGAGCACCTCACAACCTTCAATGAGATTTGCAACACAGTCAAAATTAATGGGGTGCCAGATGAAGCGATCAAACTTAGTTTGTTTCCTTTCTCATTGGGAGGCAATGCTAAACTTTGGTTAAATTCTTTCCCAGAAGGAAGTTTCACAGAGTGCGAAGCAATGGTAACAAAGTTTTTAAACAAGTACTTTCCACAATCAAAGGTGACAAAAGGCAAGCAAGAGATATCTTCATTTAAGCAGGGCATGGAAGAATCACTGGGGCATGCATGGGATAGATACAAAAGTCTCCTAAGAAAAACACCCACGCATCGCTTTGAAGAACAGGAAGTAGTCTTAACTTTCCTTGGAGGGCTTGGTTCACAAACCAAGATGATGCTGGACGCCTCAGCAGGAGGCAATATTAAATGGAAAACTCTAGAGGAAGCCACAGAAATTATAGAAAACATGGCTACTAGTGATAATGAGCTGCACAGTGAGAGAGGAGCTCCTATGCAACAAAAAGGGGTTCTCCAATTACAGACACATGATGCCTTGCTAGCTCAAAATAAAATTCTAACTCAACAGCTGGAAACTCTGACGAAAACTCTTGCACAATTACCTAAAGAGTTGAAAACTGCTGCACAGGTACAAACCCAGTTGTGCAAATTATGTGGAGGTGACCATATCAATGGTCAATGTGCCTTTCCAGTTGAAGCTGTAGAGGACGTTAATTTCATGGCCAATCAATTTCCATACCGTCAAAGGAATTACAATCAAGGGTGGAAACCACACCCAAGCATTGGTCAAGGACAAACTGGGCAAGCTAATCAATATAATAAGCAGCAGCAGCAGCAACCCAACTTTTGGCAACAGTTATCTATGCTTAATGAAAAATCCACAAGGTTGGAAGAAACTCTTCAGCAATTCATACAGAAAACTGAATCTTCTCAAAAGAGCACTGAAGCTGCTATAAAGAATTTGGAGATTCAAATGGGTCAGATTACCAAGCAATTGGAAGAAAGGCCAAATAGAAATTTTGGGGCTAATACTGAGGTTAACCCTAGAGAAGAGTGCAAGGTGGTAAAGAGTGTGAATGAAGAGATAATTGAGTTAGAAGGAGGAGAAACAGAAGAAAGAAGAAACATAGAGAGCAAAAGTACTTTTCCTTTTCCAATCCATCAAGGGAAACAACTGGACTTCACAGAATTATTCAGAATGGTGGATAATGAAGCACCTTGGGAACAGATTCTATAGCAAATCACAGTTTACACAAATTCTGATGAAGAAATCTCTACAAAGAAGAGACGTAGAGATGATGAGGCAAAAAAGTGTATAACTGTTAAAAAAGAGCCATTCCCTCCTAAAGCATCAGATCCAGGCAGTTTTTCTATCCCTTGTACCATAGGGAAGAAAAAGGTAAAGAAAGCTCTCCTTGATTTAGGTTCAAGTGTTAACTTGATACCTTATTCTTTACTGGAGCAAATCGACAATGTTAAAGTGAAACCTGCAAAGGTTAAAATAGTAATGGCCGATGGATCCTCAAAGGAGCCATGTGGGATTGTAGAGGACATTATAGTTTGTGTTGGCAAACTTCAGTTCTTGGCAGACTTTGTGGTGATGAAGATGGAGACAGAGAAGAAACCTATCATTCTTGGAAGACCGTTTATGAAAACGGCCAGAGCTATTATTGATGTAAATGAAGGTATAGTGGTGCTCCAGGACAGAGATGAGAGAGTGGTGGTAGACGTCTTCAAAGATGAGACGCAAGCAAGGGAGGAAGAAGCTAGTTATAAAGCTGCATTTCGAGATGCACCCATGACTAGCCATAAAGATGAAAATCTCAAGATTTCAGGTAACCATTGTTTGTTGTTTCAGGTACCCAAGGAAGAAAATATTGGAAGAGGAGGAGAAATTCCTAGTGACTGGGAGAAAAGAAAACTCCAACTTGGCTCCCCTGTAAGAATCAAGAACAAGTTGTGGGTTGTGAAGGGCTTTAAAGAGAAGGAGATGATAGAGATAGAGTCTCCATATTCTAGAAGAACTAAAACAGTTCAAAGGAAACAGCTGAGGAGTTGGTGGAATGACAACATCAACTATAAAGAAGAAGGAACTTGAGCTTTACTGGGTCAAGCTAATGACGTTAAAAGAGCGCTTGCTGGGAGGCAACCCAGTGGATTTAAAGACTTTTGATTTGGTTTTGTAATTTTTAATTTGTGAACATTATTTTTGTAATTATTTTGTTGGAGATAGCATCTACTGAAGGATGCTAGGTGGTTAAGTATCTACTGAAGGATACTATGTTTGTAACACCTACTGATGGGTGTTGGTAAGAAAATTTTGCACCTACTGATGGGTGTTGGTGGATTTTGGGTCAGGCTCTTGACGTTAAACAAGCGCTACTTGGGAGGCAACCCAGTTGATTGAATATTTCTGTTTGTTTATTTTAGTTAGGGTTTGCATAAGCATTTTAAACATTGAATTGCAGGGAACCAGTGAGAGGCATGTATGGGAGGCACGTAGGTTAAGAAAAGAAGGAGAAGAGCACATCACGAAAGTGCCGCTGAGCGGCAACTTACCGCTGAGCGGTACTCTCGCAGATGGGCTTTAGTTTCCCCTTAGCGGGACCCGAGCCCATTGATAACAGTTGAAAAACTGTTATTTTCATGATTAAAATTGACACTAAAAGCAACCTTTACACTTAGAAACTAGCTTGAAATCATGCTTTTCTTTATATTTTTGGAAATAAGAGAGTTGGACAGGTTTATGCTAGATTTCAGTGTTTTTGTGCAGGTTTTAAGGTGAATTTGGTGAAAGAAGTGAAGAAGGAGAGAGATGAAATCAGAAAAGACAATAAAAAGTGCAAAAGGAGAAGCCGAAGTCACCGCACAGCGGCAGTTTACCGCTGAGCGGCACTCAGGAGCTTGCGGGAGGTCCGCTGAGGGGCAAAATGGCCGCTGAGGGGAGAAAACAAGTCACGCACTCACCGCTGAGCGGTAGTTTACCGCTGAGCGGCACTCTGGAAGTCACGTAAGGTCCGCTAAGGGGCAAAATGGCCGCTGAGGGGAGAAAACAAGTCACGCACTCACCGCTGAGCGGTATTTTACCGCTGAGCGGCACTTTAATTGGCTTGGACTTGACTTTTTGTAATTTACGAATGATACATAAGCTTTAGGGTTTCCTAGGGTTAGGTATCTCTGGCTGGAACGAGGCAAACACTCTCTTCCACCCCTTTGAAGGAGGATCTTGGATGCTGAGGCTTCCTCTTCACCTTTTTAGGGTTTATTCTTTCATTCTTTCATTGTAATTCACTTAGGTTCACCATGAATATGGTGAACTAAACTCTGTATGTTTGTTGGGGAATCAATGTAGTCTTGTGAAACTCTCATATATGGAATCTGTTTTTACATCTTTTAATTAAGACTTATGCTTTCTTTCATCATTAGTTAGGGTTTTTCCTCTTTGCTTAATGCTTGCATTGTTTAACTCATTCGATGCATGATAATTGGTTTTGTCGATACGGGCACGTACGGGGAAGTCTAGATCCGGGGAATTTCTCCCAATTTTATATTGGTTGTCGTTAAGCTCCTGTACTTATGAACTGATCATTAGGAATGCTAGGAATTGTATGAACTCGTGATTAGGGAGAAGCCTTCTGGAAAGGTACATTAGAGAGTGGCATTAACAATGATGATTTGATTGTTGAATTCCTTAAAATATATGAGAGTGGATAAGATGAAATTGAACCCCAACAACATATTCATATCTATATTTCATTGAAAGTGTTTATCCATTGATTTTTGCCATTGATCAAAATTCATGCATACATGTTTATTTTCTGTCTTGCATTTTAAACTCCAAATATTTTATCTGTAAGTCTTAGCTAATTAAGAAATCACATAACTAAACTAGGCCGTGAGTCCTTTGGGAAGAACGATACTTGGTCTTACCAAGTTTATTACTTGAACGATTCGGTCATACTTGCCGATTGAAAAACAAGTTTGTGACATCATAAATTGGTGTTCATAAATTTGTCCATCAAGTTTTTGGCGCCGTTGCCGGGGACTCGTGGTTTAACTGGTTAATTTGTGTGTGATTATTGATTATCTTTGACTTATTTTTTTTATTTTATTTTTAAATTTCAAATTTTTATTTTATTTTTCTTTTTTTTTATTTTCTGAATATTATATCTTCTCTTATATCTTTTTGTGCTAACCAAATTTTTTCTAGGGTTTTGTGTTCTTGTGTATGCAGGAGGCAATTCGAACTAGGAGCAAGAAAACAACAGAACCTCTGCTTGAAGGATTAGAAGACAGTAGACGGAGGAGAAGAATCAGAACATCTAGAGAACTTTTCCCTCCTCCGGAAACTCTGTTGCAACCATCACCACAAGGTTCTGACAATAGCACAGAAAATATGGAGAATAATAATATCAGAAGAACTCTTGCTGATTACACCAATGTAGCTGGACCTCAACATTTTAACAGCATAGCTAGACCTAGAGTCAATGCAGCCAATATGGAGGTCAAACCAGCATTGATCCAACTGGTGAAGAGTAATCAATTCAATGGGTTATCTCATGAAAGCCCATATGAGCACCTTACTACATTTAATGAAATTTGCAACACAGTGAAAATCAATGGGGTGCCAGACGAAGCAATCAAACTTAGTTTGTTTCCTTTCTCATTGGGAGGCAATGCTAAGCTTTGGTTGAACTCTTTTCCAGAAGGAAGTTTCACAGAGTGGGAAGCAGTGGTAACAAAGTTTTTGAACAAGTACTTTCCACAATCAAAGGTGACAAAAGGCAAGCAAGAGATATCTTCATTTAAGCAGGGCATGGAAGAATCACTGGGGCATGCATGGGATAGATACAAAAGTCTGCTAAGAAAAACACCCACACATGGCTTCAAAGAAGAAGAAGTAGTCCTAACTTTCCTTGGAGGTCTTGGTTCACAAGCTAAGATGATGCTTCATGCCTCAGCAGGAGGAAACATTAAATGGAAAACTCCAGAGGAAGCAACTGAAATTATTGAAAATATGGCTACTAATGACAATGAACTCAACATTGAAAAAGGAGATTTTAGTCAGAAGGAGTTGTTACAATTAAATAAGGCTTTGCTTATTCAAAATAGAATTATCTCTCAACAGCTTGAAGAAGTAAATATGAAACTTTCTCAAATACCACAGGAAATACAACAGGTCTCAATGGTTCAAGTGCAACAACCAAAATGGCAGATGCAATTTACTCCAGTTGAGAAAACAACAAAGCTTGAAGAGACTTTCCAAAGATTCTTGAAGACGAATGCGTCTTATTGTCATAATGTGGATGTTGCATTTAAAAAAATGGAGGTTTATGTTGAGAGAATAGTTGACGAGATGAAACATGATAATCTGGGAAAGGAGTGTAAAACTGTTGTGACTAGAAGTGGTAGAGTGTTAGAGGAGAGACAAAAAGAAAGAGAAGAGAAAGAAAATGAGAGTGAGAGTGAAAAAGAAACATGTGAGTGGAAAGAAAGAGTTGAGAGAGAAAAAAAGGAAAAAGAAGAAGAGGAGAAGAGAAAAAAAAAAGAGAGAGAAGAGAGAGAGGAGAGACAGAAAGAAAAAGAGTATGAAAAGCCACTTCCTTATCCAAAGAGTTATTCAAGGAAGGAGAAAGAAAAGCAGTTGGAAAGATTCATGGAATTGTTTAAGAAGTTGGAGATCACTATACCATTCTCTGAAGCATTGCAACAGATGCCAGCATATGCGAAATTTTTGAAGGAACTCCTCACAAAGAAACACAAGTATATTGAGAAGGAAACTATCAATATACAAGGCAACTGCAGTGCAATAATACAGAAACTACCTCCTAAACTTAAAGATCCAGGAAGCTTCACTATTCCATGCACTATAGAAGATGTGAAAGTTGGAAGAGCATTGATTGATTTGGGAGCTAGCATTAATCTAATGCCGCTATCCATGTGCAGAACAATTCAGGGGCTGGAAATTAAACCAACCAGAATGGCTCTTCAATTGGCGGACAGGTCTCTTAAGTATCCATATGGAGTGGTTGAAGATGTTCTAGTGAAGGTTGACAAATTTGTATTCCCAGTGGATTTTATTGTGATGGAGATGGAAGGAACTAGTGATGTTCCTCTTATTCTTGGGAGACCTTTTATGAAGACTGCTAGAGTTTTGATTGATGTAGAGAATGGTAAGCTTAAATTGAGAGTTGACGATGAAGAAGTCACTTTTGACGTATCCAAGGCCATGACATATCCAAATGATGACAAAGCATGTTTTCAATTTGATGAACTTGACAAAGTTTGTATGGTGCAAGAAAGGATGATGCGAAATATTTCTCCATTGGAAAAAACTCTCATTGATGCATGTGAAGATTTAGATGAAGAAGAAGAGAAATTGATTGATGAATGTCTTATGGACTTGGAAACATTGAAAAAGAGTCCAGAGGAAGATCCAATATTTGAAATAATTGATAAGGAAGAAACAGTCAAAACACAGACACCAGAATTAAAAAGATTGCCATCACATCTGAAATATGTGTTTCTAGAAGAAGATGGAACAAAGCCAGTCATCATCAATAATTCTTTATCTCTACAAGAAGAAGAGCAATTGATAGAAATTCTGAAAGCCAACAAAGAAGCAATTGGGTGGTCAATATCAGATCTCAAAGGTATTAGTCCAACTTACTGCATGCACAAAATTTTTATGGAAGAAGATTATAAACCAAGTGCTCAACCACAGAGAAGGTTAAATCCTGTTATGAAGGAGGTTGTCAGAAAAGAAGTGTTGAAACTGTTAGAAGCTGGTATCATCTATCCAATCTCTGATAGTGAATGGGTGAGTCCAGTACAGGTGGTTCCAAAGAAAGGTGGGATGACAGTAATTTATAATGATAAGAATGAACTTATTCCTACTCGGACAGTTACTGGTTGGCATATGTGCATTGATTACAGGAAGCTGAATAAAGCTACTAGGAAAGATCATTTTCCTCTTCCTTTCATGGATCAGATGCTAGAAAGGTTATCAGGGCAGGCGTTCTATTGTTTTCTAGATGGATATTCTGGATATAATCAAATTGTGGTGGATCCAAAAGACCAGGAGAAGACGGCTTTTACTTGTCCTTTTGGTATCTTTGCGTATAGAAAGATGCCTTTTGGATTATGTAATGCTCCAGCTACGTTTCAGAGGTGTATGCAGGCAATTTTTGCGGATCTTTTAGAAAAATGCATTGAAGTATTCATGGATGATTTCTCAGTTTTTGGAAATTCTTTCCAAAGATGTTTGGCTAATTTGAACATTGTCCTCAAAAGATGTGTTCAGACAAATCTTGTTTTGAATTGGGAAAAATGTCATTTCATGGTAACTGAAGGAATTGTATTGGGGCATAAAATCTCTGCTAAAGGAATTGAAGTAGACAAAGCTAAAGTAGAAGTCATTGAGAAACTACCTCCACCAACAAATGTAAAGGGGATTAGAAGTTTTCTTGGTCATGCTGGGTTTTATAGAAGATTCATCAAGGATTTTTCAAAGATTGCTAAACCATTGAGTAATCTTTTGATGAAGGATGCACCTTTTGTGATGAATGAAGATTGTTTGAAAGCTTTTGACATATTGAAGAAGAAGTTAGTGTCAGCTCCAGTAATTGTAGCACCAAATTGGAATCAAAACTTTGAATTAATGTGTGATGCAAGTGATTATGCAATAGGAGTTGTCCTTGGCCAGCGGAAGGAACAAAAGTTTCATCCAATTTATTATGCTAGCAAGGTTCTGAATGATGCTCAATTGAATTATGCTACAACTGAGAAAGAATTTCTTGTTATTGTGTATGCTCTAGAGAAATTTAGACCTTATCTTATTGGGTCCAAGGTAACTGTCTATACAGATCATGCAGCTATCAAATATTTGTTAACAAAACCAGATTCTAAGCCACGTCTGATTATATGGGTTTTACTATTGCAAGAATTTGATGTAGACATCCGTGATAAGAAAGGAAGTGAAAACTTAATTGCTGATCATTTGTCACGGTTAGTCAATAATGAAGTCACTAGCAAGGAGTCTGAAATCTGGGAATCTTTTTCAGATGAATCACTCATGTATATTCAGCAGAGACCCTGGTTTGCTGATATGGCTAATTTCAAAGCTGCAAGAGTCATGCCGGAAGACTTAACTTGGCAACAAAGAAAGAAATTTTTGCATGATGCCAAGCAGTTTGTTTAGGATGATCCTTATTTGTTCAAAATTGGAGCAGATAATCTTCTGAGGAGATGTGTTACAAATGAAGAAGCAGAAGGAATTCTCTGGCATTGTCATGATTCACCTTATGGAGGACATTTTAATGGAGAAAGAACAGCAGCAAAAGTCCTTCAATCAGGATTTTATTGGCCAACTTTGTTTAAAGATGCTCATAATCATGCTAAAAATTGTGACAAATGTCAAAGAGCAGGGACAATCACTAAACGTCATGAGATGCCGTTACAAGGTATTTTAGAGGTTGAGGTTTTTGATTGTTGGGGTATTGACTTTGTTGGACCCTTCCCTCCATCTTTCAACAATGAATATATTCTGGTAGCAGTGGATTATGTGAGTAAATGGGTGGAAGCATTAGCTTGTCCTAAAAATGATGCTAGCACGGTAATTAAATTCCTGAAGAGGCAGATATTCTCACGTTTTGGCACTCCAAGAGTGTTGATCAATGATGGAGGATCTCATTTTTGCAATTATCAGCTAGAGAAAGTACTCAAACACTATGGAGTAAAACATAAAGTAGCTGCACCTTATCATCCACAAACCAATGGACAAGCTGAGGTATCTAACAGGGAGATAAAACGGATCCTGGAAAAAACAGTGACTTCATCAAGAAAGGATTGGTCTCTCAAATTGGATGATGCTCTTTGGGCTTATAGGACAGCAATGAAGACGTCTATGGGATTATCACCATTTCAATTAGTCTATGGGAAAGCATGCCATTTGCCTGTAGAATTGGAGCATAAAGCATTATGGGCTTTGAAATTCTTGAATTTCGATCCTTATGAAACTAAATGCACACGCAGACGGCAGATTTTGGAGCTTGAAGAAATGCGATTACATGCATATGATTCATCCAAGGCTTACAAAGACAAAATTAAATTTTATCATGACAGAAAGTTGGTGAACAGAGTTTTCAATCCAGGACAACAGGTATTATTGTTCAATTCAAGATTGAAGATATTTCCTGGGAAGCTGAAGTCAAAATGGTCAGGACCATATGTGATAAAAGAAGTGCATCCGCATGGAGCAATTGAAATATTTAATCCAGTTGCTGCTGATCCACAAAGAAGTTGGGTGGTGAATGGTCAACGTCTCAAACCTTATCTAGGGAGAGAGGTGCAACAATTTTCCACAATGATGCTGTTGGTTGATCCTTGAAAGTTTGGGTCAGGCTCGTGACGTTAAACAAGCGCTCACTGGGAGGCAACCCAGTGTTTTG
Organism: Vigna umbellata; assembly: GCF_029865625.1. Lineage (NCBI taxonomy): Eukaryota > Viridiplantae > Streptophyta > Magnoliopsida > Fabales > Fabaceae > Vigna > Vigna umbellata. Next base: position 18,028,744 of record NC_142166.1, read on the forward strand.
TAAGTATTTTCTGTTAGGGTTTGATGTACTCTAGTTGAAACCTGGTTTCTTGTGATGGTTTGCTATTAACTGTGATTGTGTGATAAGTAATGCTGAATGATGCTTATGATTGATTGATGTTGAGATAGATGTGCACATTAAAATGCTTATACAGGTGATTCACAAGCTTTGTGAACAAATGCATGATATCATGAGTGTGATTGTGAAATTAAGCAGGATGTGTATGTCAAATGTGAATGAGTTTACATGTGAGATTTTGAGCTCCAGAGTTGTTATTGTTGAATGCTATTACTTTGAAAGCATGAATGGTTTTGCCCAGGTTTTCTATGATTGAATCAATTGCTTGTTTTGCATCATGTGATCAAGGCCATTTGTTGAAAACCTTTTTATTGGCCAAATTCATAAAGTTAGCCCACTAAAAGAGAACACTTTGTGTTCAATCCTTTTGAACCCTTAGCCTTGAATATACACTGAAACCTTTGATTGAAAAATCTTTACCTTGAGTTAAGTAGAAGATCTTGTGTGGTATTGTTAAATGTTCAAGTTTGGGGTTGTTGGGAAAACATGAAAAGCATTGAGCTAAAAGCTAAAAAAGTAAGAATATGCAAAGAAAAAGAAAAGAAAAGAAAAAGAAGCAAAGCTCAATGCAAAGGCAAAAGAAAGTTGGGAATGAATAAGATGATTGTGTTGTTATGATTCTCTTAACTCAAGGATTTTGTGATCCAGAAAAACCAATTTTCTTGTTAGCCCAGCCACATTATAAGCCATAGAAAAGTCCTTGTGATGATGCATGCTTGTGTTTGTTTTTGATTGTGGTAAAAATGAAAGGCAAAGTTAATTCATGTAACATTGTGATAGTAGAGTGAATGAGTGATCATCTCTTATACACTTGAGTGTGAGTGAAACACTTGACTTAGTGAGGAAATATCACATGAACACATGAACATCCATGCTTAATTGATTGATCATTCATGAAAATAACATTTGTTGGAATTTAAATGACTTTGTGAACACTAAAGCATGTGCACATCTTGATTGAACTCTTGGTCATAAGTGTGAGTGAAGTTTTTGCTTATCTTGAAAAGAAGATTTTTGAATGAAGTGAATCATCATATGAATTGGTTTAAAGATGGAGTTACATATTATTTGCTTGAGGACAAGCAAAGTTTTAAGTTTGGGGTTGTGATAACAGTTGAAAAACTGTTATTTTCATGATTAAAATTGACACTAAAAGCAACCTTTACACTTAGAAACTAGCTTGAAATCATGCTTTTCTTTATATTTTTGGAAATAAGAGAGCTGGACAGGTTTATGCTTGATTTGAGTGTTTTTGTGCAGGTTTTAAGGTAAATTTGGTGAAAGAAGTGAAGAAGGAGAGAGATGAAATCAGAAAAGACAATAAAAAGTGCAAAAGGAGAAGCCGAAGTCACCGCTCAGCGGCAGTTTACCGCTGAGCGGCACTCAGGAGCTTGCGGGAGGTCCGCTGAGGGGCAAAATGGCCGCTGAGGGGAGAAAACAAGTCACGCACTCACCGCTGAGCGGTAGTTTACCGCTGAGCGGCACTCTGGAAGTCACGTACGGTCCGCTGAGGGGCAAAATGGCCGTTGAGGGGAGAAAACAAGTCACGCACTCACCGCTGAGCGGTATTTTACCGCTGAGCGGCACTTTAATGGGCTTGGACTTGACTTTTTGTAATTTACGAATGATACATAAGCTTTAGGGTTTCCTAGGGTTAGGTATCTCTGGCTGGAACGAGGCAAACACTCTCTTCCACCCCTTTGAAGGAGGATCTTGGATGCTGAGGCTTCCTCTTCACCTTTTTAGGGTTTATTCTTTCATTCTTTCATTGTAATTCACTTAGGTTCACCATGAATATGGTGAACTAAACTCTGTATGTTTGTTGGGGAATCAATGTAGTCTTGTGAAACTCTCATATATGGAATCTGTTTTTACATCTTTTAATTAAGACTTATGCTTTCTTTCATCATTAGTTAGGGTTTTTCCTCTTTGCTTAATGCTTGCATTGTTTAACTCATTCGATGCATGATAATTGGTTTTGTCGATACGGGCACGTACGGGGAAGTCTAGATCCGGGGAATTTCTCCCAATTTTATATTGGTTGTCGTTAAGCTCCTGTACTTATGAACTGATCATTAGGAATGCTAGGAATTGTATGAACTCGTGATTAGGGAGAAGCCTTCTGGAAAGGTACATTAGAGAGTGGCATTAACAATGATGATTTGATTGTTGAATTCCTTAAAATATATGAGAGTGGATAAGATGAAATTGAACCCCAACAACATATTCATATCTATATTTCATTGAAAGTGTTTATCCTTTGATTTTTGCCATTGATCAAAATTCATGCATACATGTTTATTTTCTGTCTTGCATTTTAAACTCCAAATATTTTATCTGTAAGTCTTAGCTAATTAAGAAATCACATAACTAAACTAGGCCGTGAGTCCTTTGGGAAGAACGATACTTGGTCTTACCAAGTTTATTACTTGAACGATTCGGTCATACTTGCCGATTGAAAAACAAGTTTGTGACATCATAAATTGGTGTTCATAAATTTGTCCATCACCCATTAGGGTATTTTTATACCCCAAGCTGAGTTTTAGGCTTTCTATCCAGGCTCTTCTCTGCACAAACACTCCCACATACCTTTTCCAAGGTTTTCCACATCTTCTTCCTCATCCTCCGCCAAGAGCACCACCCGTAAACTCTTATCTGGACAATGGTGTCCAGGGGCAAACAGACCCCCACAACGAAAGCATCGTCCCTCTTCTTTTCTCTTCAAGAAATCCGTATAGGGAAGGTTTCTCACCAATCTCTCTCTGTTATCACTTCCCCCGACATTGCTAGATCTCGCGTTGCCATTCGTTGCGACACCCTCTCTTCTCACTGAACCGACACTCTCCATTCCTCTTGGGCGATTCATGCTGGGTTTCGGAATTTCGTTACGCTATACCACCTCATTGCTCACGGCCCCGATTGACTACTCTTGAACCCATTCCAACTTCCTCCTCTGCCTCTGCATGCAGCGTCCTCGACATCCCTCACGATTCTCATCGCCACCATTAATTCTTGAGGATCGTGGATACGGACCTATCCCTTAATGTCCTTGCACAGACCAGCGAGGAAATACCCCAACATCTGCTCCTCCGAAACATCCCGCACTTGCCCCACCAGAATCTCAAATTCTCGAACATAATCCTCCACAGTCTCCTCCTGTCGCAGCGTTGCCAGTCGTTCAAATCCGCCTCCAAAACGGCCGATCATGGCTATTTTCAGGCCCTCCCACGAATGATTGGTGGCCTTCTCTCTCCAGAACTTGAACCAGTAATTCGCGCTACCCTCCATGCTTATGTAAGCGAGATCCACCTTCTCCTCTTCCGCCACTTTCTGAATATCAAAGAATTGTTCCGCCCGATTGATCCAATTGAGAGGTTCTACGCCTTCGAACATGGTAAGTCCACCTTCTTCCTCCAATTACTTTGTACCTCCGGTTGATCATCGTTCCTTCTACCTCCATTTTCCTCCTCGCGCCTCCGCTGATTCCCATTTACGAATGCTTGACTTCCATCCGACTGGCTGTCATTGTTATTCGTTTGAGTCCCCATCATCCTCATTAGTTGTTGCAAATCCTTTCGTACGGTGGCGGACTCCGCCTTCATCCCCTTCATCGTAATCTCCAGTGCCTCCAGTCTTCCTTCAGTGGATACCTCCATTTCTGGATTTCGCACTCAATTTGGGATCCAACAGGTCGGACCAAATTGATAGGTTTCTTCTCAAGAAACCTTCACAAACAGTCACAGAATACACCAAACACACACTATCAACTGATTAATAACCTCCTCCTTTTATTCACAATAACCCAGAATGTAGTATAACAGAGACAAAGAGAGCCTAACCTCCCCCACAGGATAACAATTCCTGTTAGAATTCACAATTAATCAAAAACCCCCCAAAACGTTTATTCTAAAACTATTTATATGAAGGTATTTCCCGCCCTTCCTAACTGCCAAGGCAGTTAGGCTATTCACGTTTCTTACGTCTCTCGTATACTTTCAACCTCCTAACATCTTTCAACTATTATATGAACAAAATTGGGAACGGTTAGTTTTTTTTTTATTGAATTTTCCAAGATACTGCCTCGGTTCAAAAAAGAACCGAGGCGAAAAGTCTTTTAAAAAAAAGGTTGAACCGAGGCGAAAAGTCTTTGAAAAAAAGGGGGCAAAATCCTACAAAATCCTATTGCCTCGGTTTAAAACCGAGGCAAAATCCTATCCCTTTTGCTTCAGTCCACAACCGAGATAAAAAGAGGTAGACTTTTTGCATGACTGTATATGTCTCGGTTCTAGAACCGCTGTCTATGCGTGAAAATAACCATTGTCATTTCTCTTTAAATTAGTGTAATAATAATAATAACTTTTATGGTGAAAATAACCATTGTTATTAATAATAATAACTTTTTTTGTACATAAAAGTTTAGGTGGCATATTTTTTTATATCAGAATTTTTATTTTATTTTATTTTATTTATCAGCTGAATTTATATTAATTTTGTGAGAGTATATGAAGTTGTTTTTGTAGGTATAGAAGATTCAATCAGGATAGGAAGAATGATGATAAAGAAAAATTTTGGGAGAAATGTGCTAAAAAAATGACAAATTTTAGGTTCTAATACAGCTGCTTCCAGGTCCCACTTTATTGAATTTATCTGCGTAAGAGAGAGCAAGCCATCCTGGCCTAACATTTCGGCGGCAAACGCAAATTATTAGCTCATTTCTACACTTGTTTCTCCTTCCATTTCTATTTCTACACCAAGTAGAATTTTTTTTTTCACACGTGTTTACACTTGCATTCAATAACTCCCCAAGCCAAGACAGTGAAAAAGTGAAAATTAAAAAAAATTCCAAAATTAATTAATTACTTTGCACACAGCCTCCATCATGATATCTATTTTATGTTGCAAAGGTTATTATTATATTACTCCTTCCTTAAGCTGGGGACAAAAAGCATTTGGTCAACTTAAAAAAGAAAAGGAAAATAATAAAAAGGTCAAAAATTTAATTGCTAATTGAAGTGGGGGCTTGGTAATGTAACCAAAATTAAGTGAATAAACACCCTCTCTCTCTCTGCCATTTACGTTGTTCATTGCCAAAATAATTGGGTAGGGTCGCTCTCAAAAGGTCATGGCTCTCGTGTGGCATTCATTTTCATTCTCATTTCTCTTTTGTACTTGTTATTATTTGATGCAAAGAAAGACCAAAAAGACGGCTAGACCCACTCTCTCTTTCTTTCTCTCTCTCTCTCTCTCTCCACACCATGATAAAAGCACTAGATAATAGTAATCATAGAACTTTCATTAACATCCCCTTTTATTTTCTTTTATTTATTTATTAACTTTTAAGGATTTAGACCCTCACCTAATGCGCACGTCCTTAATCCCTAACCTTACCCCACCCACCACCCCTTTCCTTCCTTCAATGTTCTTCTCTCTCACACGCACATAACCTTACCATACTACTTCTTCTAATAACACGACCCACGTGGACCCACCTAGTCCTTTCATGTGGGACCCTCCAACCCTTCAATTATTTTATGCGCGTGCTTGTGCACGTGTGGTGTCCTCTCTATCCCTATCTCCCGTTCATAATTCATCCTTCTCTTCTCTCGCTTAATTGGCTCGCTGTAACTCCCATGCCCCCAATTAATTAACTTCATCAAACACAATTATTATGCAAGAATCTACTCATTAATTTCACCCTGAAGAAAAAAAAAACAACAATATAACAACGTTATAACAACGAGTTCGTAGCTTAGTAGGGTGGTGAGAGTAACAGTGACAAGTTGGCCAACGTGTCGGTAACCGTTCAGTCAAAGCTACCTACGGTGGATAGAATTCTGTTATTTCGCCACGTAATCATACTGGACAGCAGCACGTGTTGATCGCAGCCTCAGGCCCCTCCACATCATAATCATCACCATCATCATCATCAATTTTTTTTTCTTAATTTCTTCTAATTAATTTAACTTTTTTAATTTCATAAAACTACCCAAACCCTCTTTTCCCCATTTTCAGTGCCTATTTATTCATTCTGAGGGGAGACCCGTCTATTTGGGCCCCATTTTTGAAATCATTCATACCTTTGTTCGTATGACAACAGAATGAGTAAAAATTTCCTTTTATTATTTCATCTTACTTGCATTAAACATATACTTCAACTGTTATTCCTTTCGGAATGCTTTTTCCCAACTTTTTTAATCTCTTCACAAGAACATTTAAGGAGACAACTGAAAAGAGAGACTGTATGTGAGATATTTAAGGAGATAATAGTAAAAAACCAATAACCAGGTTTTTATTTAGGAACATTTAAGAAAACAATAAATGAAGAAATGTTGTCTGTGTAGAAAATTTTGATGGTGAAGTTCTCCCAGACGTAATCAGGTTGACACACACATCACCCTCAATTAGCAACAAACTTTCTGCATCAATAGATTAAACCCCCCTCCCCCTCCCACAAAGTATTAATTTGGATTTTTTACGGAACTTTTTTAATGCCTTGAAAAGAACATTTAAAAGACGATAGAAAAGGAAATTTTATCTCAAGAACATGTAAGAAGACAATAACAAATAAGGAGGTTTTGTTTGTCTGAAGAACTTTTCAGAAGACGGTGAAAAAAGAAATTTCATAAAAATATGAGTAAAATCTCTAGTGTTCCAAAGGCCATAAAAAAAGTATCCATGAGTTTATGCAGAGATCTTTGAATTAAGAAAAAAAAAAGTAAAAGAAAATAAAGATAAAAGGCATAAAATTTTCAAAGTAATTAATAGATTAATGTGATAAAATAATTTTTTATAAATTATATTTAGAATTTGCTCAGAATTTATTTACATTAAAAGAATTAATTAAATATTAAGAAATGTTTATATATATCAGGATATTCGAATTACCACTATGAATTACATACCCGCTTATAAAATAATATTTTATACCTATCGATGTTGGTAATTTTAAAATAACTTGATTTAAAAAATAATTTAAAAAAAATAAAAGTAGAGTTAAAATAATTTTAAATAAAAAAAAATCACAAATAAAAGGATTATATATATGTTTTCATTATTTTAATATATATATATATATATATATATATATATATATATATATATATATATGATTATTCATCCTATTATAATAAAAACATAACATTAATAGTATAACAATTTTATTAAAAAACAGATTATATATTAATCCATAATGAATCGTTGAAAAGTTTAAAAACATAATGAATTGTACCTTAACCTCCGATACAAATTTCTTTATGATTGTATAAAAAGTTTAAGACATAAAACTGTTTTCATTTTCATATTTTTTAATATTTTACTTCCTCATTTCTTCAACATTAGTTTTTATATATATATATATATTTTAGTGAAAAGAATAAAGCCTGAGTGAAAGTAGTGAAGTGAGATTAGGGGGCAAGTTGACAGTGAGAAGAGGAAATATTGTATGGGAAATGGGATGGGTGGGGATAGTAAAACCGTGCGAGGATGCTGAATTGACGTTACGGAAGTAAGAAGTAAGTTTTTAAAGTGAAGTAAAGAAGATAAATTTTGTCGTCGCTAGTATAGATTCACTTTTTCATTCTTCTTTTGGAAGGGAAGATAGGCGGTAACTGTAAAAACTGATTACTCTCTCCTTCATTTTCAGTTCATTTATTAGTCAGATTCGAACATAAAACATATAACTAAATTTGGATTGAATGTAATGAAAGTGTTCATAGTTATTGTTAAAAAACTTAAATATAAACAACAATAATAATAAAATTTAGTTCAGTAGACCACGTGTAAACTTTTTAACACATTTTAACTTTTTGTTAAAACTTTTGGATAGTCTTTATATTTGTACTAAAATTTTAATTGAGTTATCAGATGTTAAGTAGTGAGTGTTTTTTTAAGATGTATAATTAATAAATCAAAATCGTTTACGTTGTATAAATGGTTAACCGTAATTAATAGTGAACATGGTTGTGTGAATTATTTTATTACCTGAAATTTAATATTGATTAATTGCACAGCTTCATTAGCAAAAATTGAGGATTTGGTATATAATGACCATTGAGGAATTTGAAAAACCAACTCAAGAAGAACAAAACTAAGGATTTGGAAATAGTGTGAAAGGAGAAGGAAACAAGATTCTCAACAAACATTCAACAACGTTTTGAGAAGAAATGGTGGTGGTTTTTTTAAAAGACTTATATATGACATGATTGAGACTGAGAAGAAGATATCCCAGTAAAACGCTGCACCAAATAAAAGCACAAAGGGTTATAGAACGATGTACCGTGATGTTATGAGCTCCGCTGTCTGCCGGTCTGCAGAACCACCGTTGCAGCTCTGTCCGCTGACTACGAATCTGAACGGAAAAGGAAAACACTGGGACGAGAAATGAAAGAAGAGGGAGTGAGCGGATGGAATGCAGGGAGAAACTAGGGTTCAGGTGAAATGAAGGAAGAAATTTTCAGAAGAGTTTTAGAGGAAAATTAATTCTTAGAAAAATAATGGCTTGCAGAAATGGGTTTTAGATCCGGAGGGAATAAAATTTTAGAATTGTTAAAATGAAACTTAGTCTAAAATTTTTAGAGAGAAAAATGTAAAAGAATTAGAAAATGATGAATAAAAATATCTTTTTATTTGAAAAGGTTATAAATCTTTCTTGAAAGGAATTAAAACCCCCACAAATATTGTCAGTTAGATAGTTTAAATTAAACTTCTTAAAGTATGTTAATTTGAGGGAGTTTTTTTATAACCTCCCAAAATAACCCCTCTAAATAAGGTTTTTTTTAGTGAGGGTTGAATACTCCGCAAGATTTAGTACACAAAGCAACAAATTACATCAACAAAAATTAACAATTTAAAATTACTAAAGGTACCAATAATGCCTTATGATATTTACGGGGATATCCCTAGTGTGAGTTGGGTTTGTCTCGAGCTTTAAATAGTGAATAAGTCTAGGTGTTTTAAAGTTCAATTAATCCAAGTTTACAAAAATATATCAGTAAAATGTATCAAAATATCTTTTAAGCAGTTGGTATACTCAACCTGGAAGAAAGCAAAGCTACAAGAAACCAATCATCTTAGATAAGTGAATAGGTCAACTACTAAAATTATTCAATCGAATTACACATTTTTTATTAAATATTACAATTCACCACGTTTTTTTACTTCGGTCAAATTAACATAAAGAACTTATTTATTACATATTTTAAAAACAAAAGACCCAATTCAGATTAATTAAAATTTGAGTATTGAATTGAAATTCTAGTATAAATATTTGGACCATCAATAATTTTAACCTTAAATTTTTTTCGAATAAAATTAAAAAGAAACTGACAATTGCTATTTATTTCATTATTTTATAGTGAGTTTATTTTCTAAATTATTTTTTTACTTTTATTAATTTCTTTCCTAAAATTCTTATTTTGTTTTCTTTTTATACAAATTTTGACGTACGAACATTATATATAATCATAACTTATATATTTTTTATATAAATAGTTGTTTATTAATGAATATTATTATATTGTATTTTTGGTATAATAAGAAAAAAATTACAAATTTAATATAAAATATTTAATTTTGTTAATTTTGTCAAATTTTATTAATAATTAAAGTATTATTAAAGAAAAAATTAATGCTAATATTGGAAGCATATTTATCCCTAATTATTTGTTTTATAAATTTTTAAAATCCTTAATGATTCTTTTAAGGATAATTGCATATTTACTTTAATATTTTATTTAATAAACACACATAACGTTATTAAAGATAAAAATATATATTTAATTATCTTAATTATTAATGCACTTAAAGTAAAATTCAAGAAATTAAAATTTGTGTACTAAAATCATTATAATTTTTTCTTATTATACTAAAGATAAATATATATATTTTTTAAACCGATTATTTATCCTGCTACTTTAAATAATTAAGATAACAAAAAGTATTTTGACTCACATATATGCAAAAGTATTTTAGACTTACATATATGCAAAAGTATTCACAAATTGATAATACCCTTTAGAAAGTTTCTTAAGAATACTTTTCATTCTTCAATCTCCTATTCTATTTTTTTTTTCTTTTCAACATTACTCCTAATTTTATCCGCCTGTGTGAAATTCAATGTTATCTTGCTAAGGTAAGGAGTAGCAACATCACCTTAAGCTTTACAATAGTTAACCTCTTTTTGTTTTTTTTAATAGATTCATCTTTAACATTTTCTTTTTTAACTTGATTCTATATTTTTTAACTTAGATTTCAAAAGTTAAAGAGAAAACATCTATCAACAATGTTAGTTAACGTTAAGATATTATAAAATTGATAATACAAAATAAATTGTCTCAATATATAAATATATATATAATATATATATATATATATATATATATATATATATAACTAAATAATCATAATAATAAAATATATCTAAAAAAAACTATGAAAAATTATTATCGTTACATCAATGTTTTTCATCATAGATGCTTCAACACCTATCATTCATCTACTCACACTAATAAGGTGATCATCGCAAAAGAAACAAACAATCACATAAGAAATACCAAAAGAAAACGACAGGATAAACTAATGTGCAAAAATAAATTTTCATAAAACAAATGTGGAATTATTATAATACATCACTCACAACCATATCAAATATCAAAATCCATTCTAGACTTAATTATCCGGATACATACCTTTCACATTGGGTTTAGTTGTAGGCGTGCACTTATAATAATTTTTATATTCTACAGAGTAATAAATAAAGGAATAATCACCCTAGTACTCATAAGGTTAGTTTCCTTCGTGCCTAGGACCAAGATAGTCTAGTGGCTAAAACATCTTGTTATTCTCTCTCTCACTATTCTTATCTATGAGTTGAATGGTTGGTATAATATCAGGATACCTCCTTACAAAACTCCCAATGTCAATGCATACACTAAGATCATCACCACAATTAATTTCTCCTTGAAATTCTTTAACATCATCACCATACTTGTCCACAACCATAATGATCACCACAAATGATAATAAATAATACTATATACATAAATCAGTTCCATCGTAGATTTATTTCAAACAACCAAAGAAGAAGAAAATAACAAGCATACACACTAACGCTCAGAAATGGTGCTCAACACCAGACTTCTTACAAAAGGTGACGTTCAGTGTCATTCTTCTCACAAAAAGTCACATTCAACGACACACTTCTATCGCTCAATGTCTTGGAACTAAATTGCTCCAGACCTAGCGTACAAAGATGGACCTCAACAACACTTTGGCACCACTCAGCACCAAACCATGTGCAAAACTAGGCACTCAATGTCACCATGGCACCACTCAACGTTATCCAATTCGCAAAATAGGACATTTAGCATCACTATGGCGTCGCTCAATGTTATACCAAATATCAACACTTGTATTTTGTGCTTTTGAGGAAAGTTATACCTCTTAAATTGATCAAACTAGTACCCCTTTCTTAGTGCATGAGTTCAAAACAATTTTAAACATAGAAGCTCGTATCACTTGACCAATTGCTTAGATTTAAGCTCTCTTAATCACACAAAATCAAGTTCAAACTAACCAAATAACCAAAAATCAAACATTCAAATCACAAATGCTAAAACATAAAAAATCAAATTACACAATCTTCACTAACTCAACACTTTCATCTTAAACACAAATCAAACAATAATTTAACATTTCAACAAATCATATTCATCACACATATCAATCATTCTGTCAATTCACCATACAATCATAAAATTAGAAATTTCAAAGTATGCATAACTTAAAAATAGTGCAATTAACTTCTCTTACTTGAGAGACAAATGAACTTACTCTTAAGGAATCCCTAATCCCTTCAAACTCACAAGACCCTAACCACCGAAACTCTTCTAAACTAGGAGGATGATTTATCTAGACATAGGAACATGACAAGAACGATCAAGACATACCATTATAATCATTGATCAATGAAGACTCGTATAATGAACTAGAAAGACGCATGCAAGTGAAGACTCACCTGCAATAGATAATAATAAAAAATCAAGAAAAAAGGACTGAAACTTATCTTACATGAACGAAGAAATTGATCAGTCCAATTGAAGAACTCATTGTAAGGATTAATCCTACAGTCTCAATTCTTCAATCAGATGAGTAGGGAAGAAGAACTCTTACAAAGAAGTCAGATAACTCTAGAAAAGTCGTTTCTAGAGAGATTATGTGTTTTAAAATAATGAAACTCATTCATAACAAAATTATTTATATTAAAAATTTGGTTAAATCACCCCTAAGGTCCCTATTTATATTAAAACTTAATTTTTTTTGTCTCAATTGGGTTCCTATTTTTGAAAAATTGATGCAATTAGGTCATTATTGTCAGTACCATACTAACATGGTTAAAGAGGGTGTCACGTGCTAGTTCGTGTTTTTTTTTAAATATAATTTTTCATTTTTTTAACTTTTTTCTTTTATTTTTTTAAAAAAAATTATCACGTATCAAACTCACATTGTGTCATGTAACAATGACATTCTGACGTGGTAGTGACATTGTCACGTGTCACCGTAGTCATTGCATTAGTCTCAATTTGATCCTGTATTTTTATTTGTCTCAATTTAATCTTATTTATTTTACATTAAACAATTTTGTCTCTCCCCAAATTCTAACAAAATTTAATTTGTATGTAAATGTTATACAAATATTTTTATTAAATTTATTTCTATTTTATTTAGTTAGTTATATAAATGTTAATTATTCTATTTAAATGACATACTAGTATCAAATTTTCAAATGACATGCATTTTATTTTTTTAAATAAAAAATTGGAGAAATTTCCGTGAAAATTAGCATGTATATGGAAGAGCATCGAAGAAGAAGAAAGAGTAATAGAAACGACCTTTAATTACGATTTTCACAAAATTTTCTCCAATTTTTTATTTTAAAAAAAATAAAAGAATTCACACCAACATATTATTTTTTTTTAATTCTTATCGATATATTTAAAGAACATAATTAACATTTATATAATTAAATAAATATAAAAATATAAATAAACTTTTTCACGTAATACAATGTTAGTTTGACATGTAGAAATTCTTTTTAAAAAATTAAATAAAAAATTTAAAAATTCAGAATTGACGTGCCTCTTTAATGGTGCTAGTATGACACTAATGACAATGACATGATTGCAGCAATTTTTCAAAACTATGAATCTAATTGAGACAAAAAAAAAATAGAAACCCATTTAGGACGAGTAACAAAAATAGGAATCTCAGTAATGATTTAATATAAATTTTTTTAATAGTAAGAGATAATCGAGTTTCACTATTTTAAATCATTACCACTTTAAAAATGTAATTTTCTAGATTTTACAAATGCATACATTTTTTTTCAAATGGTAAAATAAATTAAACAACTCATACTTTTAGAATTTTATTTCAAATTAATAGAATTCTTTTTCAACATAAATGAGATTTTAGCTATATTGTATTAGAGAAAATACACAATTTATTTACATGAAACTGTTCTTTCATGTGAACATGTTTTAGTAGAAACAAAAAAGGAAGTTATTGTATCTTAAAATTTAATAGGGTTGGGTTGAGCTTATGGTTGGATAGGATGAGATAAACAAGTAACGTTGGATAAATAAAATGAGTAAAATGAAAAAATATAATCAGGTTCGAATACTAAATTAAAATTTTACGGATATCCAACTCAATCCAAATTTATATTTTAATATATATAAATTTATAAATATATTTTAAATTTTAAATGTTATTTTTAATATAATACTTATTTTGTTAAAATTTAGTAGTAAATTATATAAAACCATATTCAATTAAAATAATCATCATCAAATTATACATGTCATTTTTTTTAAGATTCACCGTAAAAAATTACTTTTCTTTAGAAAAATTAGTTTCATATAAATTCGTTATTAAAAAAACCAGATCGAATTAACCTGAATCCAAACAACCCAATTTCGACTAATCCAATAAATCAAATAGTTAAATATGAATTTTCTAATATTAAATTCAGGTTATACTTGATTGGTTAATCTAACTCGATTATATTCACTCCAAAAATTAGTACCTACCAATATATTTTCTAACAAAAAAATATACATCATAACTATTTCAATAGCTAAATAATTTAATTTATTAAAATTATTTATTTAATATGCTTTAATATAAGTTAGAGTAAAAAATAAAGAAAAAGGTTGACGGAAACAAGGGATGAGAGAGAATTGAGCAAGAGGTTGGAATTTTTTTAGTTTTTTTTTTTAATTTTGAAAATGAAAATTATTTAAATACTTTTGACTTTAAAATTTAGAATGACAATATTTTTATCTATTAAAACTCGATATACTTTACTAAAATGTTCCAATTAAAAAAACACTTACATATATTAGCAAACCATATATATATAACGCATTAATAATAATGATATATGACTTCTGGAAATATAAAACAAATTAAATTAAAAAATTAACATGCTCTTATTTTTCACATTTTCTGAACTCAAAATAAAGAAGACATAATGATTTGTTTTTATGCCTGTGTTTTTTAAACTTCATCTTACTTTATACGTAAATACTTTATTTGTGGACTCTCTTTTCTTCAATCATGTTATGAGTGAAGTATTTAACAAGTTTATTTAAGATTAGTAGAAAAAAATGTTTAACTAATTTAAATAAATAAAAAAATTCATCTTTCATTTTTCTATCAATCTTTTAAAGAAGATTTATATTTTTAGTTCTTTACACAATCAAATCCATTGAAATAATGTTATTAGAGTCTATCATTTAGTGTATTGTTAATTTTGAAATTAAAAGTTTCGTTACAATCATTTTAAAATATATTTAAAAATATTAAAAGAAAAATTATATTTAATTATCTTTAATATAAAACAAAACTATTAAACTTTGAACAAAAATATTTTTAACTTATATTTCTTATTATTTATAATATTAAAAATTGAGATCCTTTTACTTGAAAAAAAATATTCTTAGCTTATATTTTATATTTATTTATAATATTAAAAATCAAGATCTTTCTAAACAAATTTAAATGTAATTTCATTCCTACTTAACCACATGAAAATGACAATTTTAACATGTTTATTAAGGAAATAATTAAAGAGTTTTTCTATTATATCTTAGAGGTTTGAAATAATGTAAACATGAATTATTATTTTTTATTTATAAACCTAATATTCTAAACTTGATTTTTCAAATGTTTGAAACCTAATTTATATAACTACTTAGAGGTCCGGTTGATAATATTTATATATACATATAAGGAAATATTTTTTTCTTGTGACATTTTGTTTTTAAATTTACTCTTTAATTAATCTGTCTTAAAATTAAATAATTATTTTATCACTTTCATCGCTTCTTTAAATTTTTTTTTTTTAATTTTATTTTTCTTTTTTAAAATTTAACCATCTTGTAATAAACTACATATAAAATAAATAAAAACTAGTAAAATTATAAAAATTATTTGTATTTAATTTTATAATTATAATAATAATAATTTTATTATCATAAAAAAAGTAAACATTAATGCACGTAACATATGTGTATTAGTATTTGTAAGAATCTAGAAAATAAAATATTAGAGTTGGTAGATGTGTTAAAATAATGAGACAAAGTATTATAAAATTTAAAAATAAGTTGACTAAATAAATAGAATTTCTTAAACTCGTCTCATTATCTTAAACACTCACATTTTCTCTAAAACATTATTTTCTTGAACTCTCTACAATCTCTCTAAAAGTTCTAACCCCTCGATCATATGTTTGACTATCAGAAGATGTCTAGATGATCACGACAACAAGGTCTACGTATCCATCCCATCAATTTCTAGTTTAAAGCAAGTGAGTTTCAACTCTTTTTTCTCTCTCGTTCTTAGTTTGAGATTATGCGTTGTAATCCTTTGTCGTATGTGATTCATGATCTCTTTTTCTAATTTTTGGTCAATCTAAGGTCCTAAGAACTATTTCTGCTTCCAATTTAGTGTTGCCTAGGTGTTTCTAGAGTTCCTTGTACTCTAACCAAGGACTCGATGTTTTTAGAGCTCTTTAGTTTCGTTGCGAGATAAAGGAAGCTAGATTAACGGATGTTCATTTATTAAATTGTTCAAAAACTATTATTGAATGGGTATGATGTGTTGAATTGTATGAGTAAATTGATATGATATTCTTGGTGTGTTAAATGGCTTGAAATTGTTATGTAATGAGGTAGGAATCTATGAAATCTGTGAAGAAATTGTTAGGTTGAATGTTACAATTGTTTTTGATAAGTGAAATGGTGGTTTGAATGTATTGTTGAATTATCAAATTGTTATAAGTCTTGAATAGTATCAATTTTAAGAAATGGATAGATTTTTGTTCTAGAAAAGGAGGTTTGAGAAGTGTATTATTGATATGTTGATCTAATAATAAGTATAATGGTTTTGGACAGTTTAATAGGTCTTTAATAATTTGTTGTTGAAGAAAATGAACTGAAATGATGTTTGCAATTGGAATGTTAGTCAAAATAGTATGATTTTAAGGTAGTTTCTAAGGTGTTTTAGGGGTTTTGGTAGGTGAAAATCTAAAGGAAGTAAATATGATATAAACCAGAGTTTTTATGTTTGTTTTAGGGTAATTAAAAACTGGTTTGGACCTTAAGAATGAGAGAAAACTGATGCTACAATCTTTGGTAATTGATATATTGATTTTGGCTTAGATTTAGTTAGTTTTAGGGGTTTTGAGGAGTGAGATTTTGAATTAGATATTTTGGGCTAACTTTGATGGTTGAAAGTCTGTTGTTAAGTCCCTTAGGACTTATTCAAGCTATTGGTTGCAAAAATTGAGTGTTGCAAGTGATAAAATTGAGTTTAGGCACTTTTGACTTGTTGAATTGGTTTGGTACATCTAATTCCTATCCAAATGAGTAATGTAATACTCTACTTTCATCTATAAACATGTTTTCGTATCAATATTAGTGTTACATATTCTAAATTGATTATTTGGATATGTTTAAGATGCACCAAAACCATAAAAATCAGGTTGCTGTAAAAAATTGATAAGAATAATCGATTATCACATATGATAATCAATTATTGTCGTCCGAAAATCATTTTGGCATAATTCCTTTCGACAATAATCGATTATCAGGTGTAATAATCGATTATCTCCTTTAAAAAAATAAAAAATAAAAAATTTAGTTTTTGGTTAGGGCATCATGTATGCAGATTGATGTCTTTTATTTTATACTTTCTTCGTTTTCTTATGGATAAAAATTGATATGGTAATGTAATGTTTGTTTAGTAATATCAACGAGAAAGTTTGTGAGATTTTATGCATGAAGTTATGTGTGTATTTGAAGTATGGTTGAAAAGAGTTTCTAAGGTGAAATTCTTTGTTAGTTGTTTCAAGTATCATTAGTATGAATGCAAGTAGCTTAGTCTTTGGGGTTATCCTAACACTCTAATGGTCATTCATTCTCAAACAGAGAAGTTTGACACATGTGGTCAGAGTAGCAAGAGACCTTAGTCTTGGGTGCTTCTAGTATGATCTAAGGTGTGGAACAAACTAACCTTGTGAATATGGTAGGGTGAAACTCATTGGCAATGACTTTGCAAGCAGTACAGGCCACCACAAGTGCACAACCCGCCATAGCTCGACATTCATTCAAAGTCCGACAGTCCAATCTAAGTCTTGACATGCTTAGGATGTTTTGGGTTGATTGTTCTATGTGATTTAATTATGGTGTTTGATATATTAGTGTATTGTATGAATTGTTTTAATATTTAACTTACCATTTTGTTTGTGATTTTGTTGTATGTCCTTTGTTTCTTTTCTTGGCTATGATCGTCGGGTGTGTGTGAGCAGAAGTTGAGGAGATTTCTCTTGAGTAGACGTTAGATGGAGGAACCGCAGGTGTTTTTAGTTGCTTTGTACATAGTTTTGATTAGTTAATATATATATATATATATATATATATATATATATATATATATATATATATATATATATATATATAAAGTTGACTTTATGGTTATGTTAAATGACTGTAATAATTTTATATTTCATGTCTTGTTAACTGTTCTTAATTTGTTGAATGTATGATAATTATTATATAGTTTTTATATTATATTTTGGGATGTTACAGTATTTATATTTGATACTTTTCCATTAATAATATATTTACGAGATATTTACAAGATTTGCAATGTGTTTAATTTTTAACTTATTTCAATAAATTTCCTTAATATTTACTATAAAATTTTACATCTTAGTGTGAAAATGGTAATGATATAATTAAATTTGTCTCGCTGTATTAATACAAATTATTTGAAGGGTGTAAAATATGAATATTTATTAGTTAATTTTAAAAATTTATAAAAAAAAAATAACCGTTATCTAAAAATATATCATTATCTTTCAAACACATTTTTTTTACTTTATGTCTAGTTGGTTGGAAATTTTGTTCACCATTTTCAATACTTGAGCCCGTCATAAGTAGCAGAGAGAAAAACTAGTTACTAACCATAATTTTTTAAAGACATTTTTTTGTGTTCATTTTGTTAGTTTAGTTCCATGGGGATGTTTGTATACATGATGATGATTTAACGTGCAAAGATGAATTTTTACTAGGATTAAGATTGTATTAGTATATCTAGAATGATAAAGGTTTTTTATTGGTATTTTTTAGCTTTCAAGTTAAAATCAATAGTTGTCGGAGTTTTTTTTTTAAATAACATTAAGAAATTCAAAACTTTGATAGTATTTCAGGGTAGAAGATTTCAGTTATGAGATAACTTGGTCACAATAATGTATTTTTGTGTAATGATAATTTGTTGATGTTATGGTTAGGTTGATGTAATGCAAACATGAGATTGTGATGTGATTATAGTAGTTGCTTTGGAAACCTGATAATGGTACTAATGTTTCAATTAAATATATTTTTTTTATTGGAATGGTTGATGAAACTAAATGTCTATTTACCTTTCTTGTTTAATTTTAAATTTAAACCAATGGAACATGTAAAAGCAGTTGATAGTTAGATTTGATTATTATGTAGAATGTTAGAATTTTCTTACTAATTTAGAAAAATTGTTGTAACTTTCTTATCTTTTAAAGGTTGCACATGATATGTTGGTTGGATGAATTTGATTCTAAGTATTGCATATTATGTAAGTTTCTAGTTTTTATATTTTTTCTCCAAAGAAAATTGTTGGAACTTTCTTATCTTTAAGTGAATTATCTTGTTTTAAGTCAACTTGGAGGAAGTGAGGTAGTGAAAATGAGAACTATGAGTTAAGGGCTCAATTGGTCTGTAGGGATAGTTTGGGTAGGTCAAATGTGACTTGTTTGAGTCACCAAAATGGTCAAAAACATGTTCTAAGTGGTAGATTGTTATTTGAGTCCCTAAGTTGATGAATTTGATGTTCTAGAGTAGAATTGATCCATAAACACTTTAGATTGATGTTAGAAAAGTTTAGGAACGTTTAGTCAAGTCTAATTAGGTATATAACACAATTTAGGAGTGTTAGAAGTTGGGAAAAATAGTTATAATTGGTAAACTTAGGTTGAGTTGCTTAATTGTGCAGAATTCGGTTGCAGAATTATGCAAACTCGCTGTGTGAATGGATTCGCACAACGAGTGGTCTTGGCGAGTTGCTCTCTATTTGAGCAATTCGCACAGCGAGTGGTCTTGGCGTGTTGCTCTCTATTTGAGCAATTCGTACAGCGAGAGGGTGCGCTGTGCGAATGGTTATGGGGTTTGCTCTCTGTTTGATGATTCGCACAACGAATCATTTATCTGAGCGACTGGAGATGGTTTGGGGTCACTGCCAAATTAATTCGAATAGCGAAAGGTGGCGCATAGCGAGTGTTTAGGGGGTCTGGGCCACTGACTAGATTTTCGCATAGCGATTTGAGGCGCTATGCGAAGGGGTTGAGGTCTAGTACTACTGGAAGTTTATTCGCACAACGAGATTGGGTCGCTATGCGAGAAACCTCTGGTTAGCGAATGGTTCAGGTTTTAGTTTACTCTTTAATTCTTTGTTCTAGTTTGATTTAAATGAAGTTTTGAGATCCATTGGGAAGCATGTATGAATGTGTATTAAGTTATATGATTGATTATGTCATGAGTTATGTTTCAAATGAAAGTATGTGGTTTCAAAAGTATGGTTGATGGACGTAATTCCATGATCCTCATGGAGAAGTTACATGGTGGTGCCCTATGCTGTGTTCCAAAGTGAATCCTCTTGGTGAGGTTCAAGTATGTTTAGAATGATTGTAGGGAGCTCAGTCTTGGGGGTTATCTTGAAACTCCAATGGTCTTTCATTCTCACGTAGAGATGATTGATCCATGTTGTGAGGAGTAGCAGGAGGTCTTAGTCTTGGAGACTTCCAGTATGCTCCAAGGCCCGGAACAAATTAACCTCGTGAGTGTGGTAGGGTGAAACCCATTGGCAATGGCTTTGCAAAGCAGTAGAGGCCACCATGAGTGCACAACCTGCCATAGCTCGACAATCATTCTAAGTCCGGACAGTCGGTTTAGGTTTTTGCATGCTAAGATGTTTGGATTGGATTAAATTATACATGATTCTTATATGAAATGCTTTAAACTTATGATGTATTATTTTCTATCTAGTTTACCCTTGCTTTTCTGTGCCTATCTTTTTATACGTTGTTTCTCTATTGCGATGATCACCTAATGGTGTGAGCTTAGGGATTCACCTTTTCAGTTATTCCAGCTAGAGATGAGAAAGAAACAGATGAGTTGTTAGATAGATCTACAGAAGTAGATCTCTTCTTTGAGCGATGTTTGTTTTATCTAGTGGTTCTTTTAGCATCTATGTAACATCTCATTTTTGTAGTTTTATACTATTAAAATGAGATGTTACATAAACACTTTGTGTGGATCAACATGTGCCGGTGTAGATGTTATAATTGAACATGAGTTGTGAGCTTGGAACATGATTTATTATTTTTTTCGTGTTAGAAATTTTTTTAGTTACTAATTTATTTTTCTTATAGCAGATTGTAAGACATATAAAACATTCTCTGAATTTACTAATTTATGAATAAAATAAAGTTTATATAACATCTTTTTTATTTATTTCTTTGGTGGTGTATACACATTTCTATGAATAAAGAATTGATTAATTGAATTAAAAAAATTATACACCTATGACAATATAATTCTTCTGTAGGGTTACAAAAATCATTATAGATCAAATTGTAATTTAAATGGTTATGGGCAAAACTTTACATTTAAAAGAAAGTATTTTAAAATCAATGAAAAAAAAAGTAATTTTAAAATAGTTAATTTTTAACAACCAATATTACATCAATTGACACATTAAAAAATATTCTATATTGAAGTTACTTTTGACTTAATACAAATAACTTTTCATATTTTAAAGTTCTAAGAAAAAAATGTAATTATAGCATTGCAAAGAAACCATTCAAAGATTAAAATGTATTATACGAGACAAAAGTCAAAATAAATTACTACAAATATAAAGAATAACATACTTTTTTTTATGGACTAAAATATTGAGACCATTTATAATCTATATTTTTAGATGGTTTATTACTAAAAACTTTTCAAAGGAGTTTTTATAATAACAAAGCTAAATGAACTTACATATAATCATAAATAGTTTTGAGAAATTAAATTGAAACTATATATATAGAAATGATAAATTCATATATAAGAGGTTGTTTTAAACAAAACTAAAAAAAGAGTTCATATAGAAAATATATATCTTATCAATCTTTATATTACAAAACAAGAGAAAAAACAATTTAAAACGTGATAAACTATTAATTAATATTTAATCATATTATTTTTTGTTTATGCTATATGTTTAAATTGTTTTCTCTTTCAATAAAAAGTGTGAAATTCGTTAAGGTAAACTATTTTCATATTAAGCTTCAAATTAGTGAGTATAAGGAATGTAGTGCAAGATTATAGTAGTTGACAAAAAGTTATCATTGACCTTTTTATTGATGCACAACTCACCTTTTATGTTTTATATAAAGACCTAAAGATGAAAACTGAAGAATACACAATAATTCAGAAGAAATTAATGCTTACAACCTTCTAATTTTTTGGTATTTAAGTGTAAAAGCAACCTTCAAATGTTTTGGTATTTAAGTGTTTTTGTGTGAAAATGTAAAAACTTTTATAATTTTTCCTGTAATAAATTTTATTTTTATGAACTTATGTTGATCTCTATTTTAGAGTTATTTTTTCATTTAAAAAAAAAGATTATAATAGTTTAATAAAAAGTGATTTATGTATTCATAATTATTCGATCATTTTTATATACTTGTTATTTGTTATAATATAGAGTGATGAACATACTCTTTACGATAATTTCATAAATAAAACCTTTTAATCTTTGTCTTGAGAGTGAACTAAACATTAATAATTTTTTAACTAAGATAATTTACTATATGGTATTTTGTTTATTTATTTACTAGTATAATTTAATTTGTTATAAAAAAAATTTAAATATCCTATTCAACATTTTTTGAAGTTAATTATGCCAACAAAAATAAAAATAAAAATATATAATATATTTAAAATATATAATATTAGGTTATAACGTATTTAAAAAATAATCTATTAGTTGATTATCTTTTATTTTTTAACTAAGCTTTTATCAATATATAAATTCATATTGAAGAGATTTTTAACTGCACAAATTTGAATTTGTCTCTTCTAAATTTAATATTTTACTAAATCATTACATTTTTACAATTCATGATGATTTAATAAGTGGATTATTCCTTTTCTTTTTTATTTGTATGACATAAGTTATAAGCTGTGTTTGTTTTTCTTTGATATAAGATGTAATATGCAATGTCTCTTGTATTAATTATTGTCAAACTTATCCTAAACTAAAAAAAAAAACAGAGAGAAGGTATTGGTAAACAATTAGAATAGAGAGAGGGAAATACCAATGATAAGAATATAAATGTAATAAAAAACTATTGTTATCAACTACAATTTTGTTTTCTTAATTTTATGAAATACATAGGTGAGTCTTCTAAATAAGAAAGAAATTACTTCACTCCTCTTAATAATTGTATTTTAAGGTATTTAAGAATCAAGACATAATTAAGATATTTACAGATAAATTATTATAATATTATTATTACGTCACATTAAATTTAGTAGCAGAAAAATACTATTTAGGCAAACAAAATAGTTAATTTAAAAAATGTTAAAGAAAATAATATGTCAAAAATAATTTCTTATAATAAAATTTTATTTAAGTTTAAACAACTCAGCTACTTATGAAGTAACTTTAAAGAAGTCAGATAATGAAGAAGCAACAAACGGAGTAGGAGAAAGAATTACAGGAGGACAATAAATTTGAGGGTTTTGAATAAGAGAAGAAGGGAATTGAAAATAAAAGAAAATGTTAAATGATACTATTATTATTATTATTGAATCTCCATAAGAATTATCTTACTAATAAGTAACAGTAGTTGAACAAATGATTAGGGTGTTCTGTGTGTTTAATGAAATATATTATTAATTGTGTTTCTCATTTAATACATTTTGGTTTATTAAAAGAGGAAGGAGAAGGTGAGATAGATAATATTAACTGAAGCGAGAATGGAGTGAGTGTAGATGAAAGCATGGAGAGGGGAAGGAGAGGGAGAGATGAAAACAAAGAGGAAGTTTTGGATTAAAGAAATTAAGGAACAGAGAGTGTCACATGGCATGTGAGCAACAACAGCTGTGTCCACTCTTCCACTTGATAAATACCCTTCTTACCTTCCTTACTACGACTTTTGACTATCCTTCTCTCTCTCTCTTTCATTCTATACTATTCATATCTCACACACACACACACTCTCCCTCTCTCCCTCTCTCCCTCTCTCATGGCAGAGCTCACAAGCTAAACACAGCCCCAACTGCTCTGAGAGGAACACAAACACAGACAAAGAAGCAGCACTCTGGTCTCTTTGGTATTACATCTGCCCAGAATGAAAGCCCTGTACAGAGGCTCTCTCTTTCTCATATTCTCCTTCACCTTGCTTTTTACTGGGACACCTTCTTCTGCACTTTCCACCAGAGACCCTTCTCAGCAACTCCTCTCCTTCAAAGCTTCTCTCTCCAACCCATCCCTGTTACCCAACTGGCTCCCCAACCAGAACCCCTGTTCCTTCACCGGTATCACCTGCAACCAGACCCACCTCACTTCCATAGACCTCACCTCCATACCTCTCAGCACCAACTTCTCCATTGTAGCCACCTACCTCCTCACCCTCGACCACCTTCAGTCTCTCTCCCTCAAATCCACCAACCTTACAGGCCCTCCCACCGTTCCTCTTTCTCATTCCAAGTGCAGCTCCTCCCTATCCTCCATAGATCTGTCCCAGAACACTCTCTCCGGTTCCCTTAATGACATGTCCTTTCTTGCTTCCTGTTCAAACCTCCAATCTCTCAACCTTTCTAGTAACCTTCTCGAGTTCAACTCCTCCCACTGGAAACTCACCCTCCGCGTAGCTGACCTCTCCAACAACAAGATTTCTGGTCCCGGCATCGTCCTCTGGCTTCTCAACCCCGACATCGAACACCTGGCGCTCAAAGGTAACAAAATCACCGGAGATGTCGACTTCTCAGGTTCCACTTCTCTACAGCACTTGGACCTTTCCTCCAACAACTTTTCCGTTTCTATTCCTTCCTTGGGCGACTGTTCCTCCCTTAAATACTTGGACCTCTCTGCCAACAAATACTTTGGCGACATTGCTACCACTCTCTCACCTTGCAAGGCTCTCCTCTACCTCAACTTGTCCAGTAACCAGTTCACTGGTCTTGTTCCTTCCCTCCCTCTTGGTTCTCTCCAGTTCGTCTATCTCGCCGCCAACCACTTCCATGGCCTGATTCCTCCTGCACTGGCGGACCTCTGCTCCACTCTCGTACAGCTGGATCTCTCTTCCAACAATCTCACCGGTGACCTCCCAGGCCCCTTTGGCGCTTGCTCTTCCCTCCAATCCTTGGACATCTCAAGCAACCTCTTCACCGGCGCTTTGCCGATGGAGGTATTGACTCAAATGGGCAGTCTGAGGGAGCTTGCGGTAGCCTTCAACTTCTTCGGCGGTCCTCTACCCGTGTCGCTGTCGAAGCTTTCCAGTTTGGAATTGCTGGATCTGAGTTCCAACAACTTCAGCGGGCCAATCCCTGGAAGTCTGTGCGGAGATGCTGGGAATAACTTAAAGGAACTTTACCTGCAGAATAACCGGTTCACGGGTTTTATTCCTCCCATGCTCAGCAACTGTTCCAACCTTGTTGCCTTGGACTTGAGTTTCAACTTTCTGACAGGGACCATCCCTTCAAGCCTAGGGTCTCTCTCGAAACTCCGGGACTTGATTATCTGGCTGAACCAGCTCCATGGAGAGATACCTCAAGAGCTGATGTATATGAAGAGCCTGGAGAATCTTATCTTGGATTTCAACGAGTTGAGTGGGAACATTCCCTCTGGCCTCGTCAACTGCACCAAGCTCAATTGGATCTCCCTCTCCAACAACAGGCTTAGCGGCGAGATACCAGCCTGGATTGGGAAGCTTTCCAATCTGGCCATACTCAAACTCAGTAATAACTCCTTCTCTGGCCGGATCCCCCCTGAGCTTGGCGATTGCACTAGTCTTATATGGTTGGATCTGAATACTAATTCCCTCACAGGGCCCATTCCGCCTGAACTGTCCAAGCAATCCGGGAATATTGCCGTGAATTTCATCAATGGGAAGACTTATGTGTACATAAAGAATGATGGGAGTAAAGAATGTCATGGAGCAGGAAACTTGCTGGAGTTTGCTGGTATCAGTCAGCAGCAGCTCAACAGGATTTCCACCAAGAACCCCTGCAATTTCACCAGGGTTTATGGAGGTAAGTTGCAGCCAACGTTTAATCATAATGGTTCTATGATATTTTTGGATATCTCCCACAACATGTTGTCAGGCAGTATTCCAAAGGAATTTGGGGTCATGTACTATTTGACCATTCTCAATCTGGGCCACAATAATGTGTCTGGGAGCATTCCTCAGGAGCTTGGGAAGATGAAGAATCTTAACATTCTTGATCTCTCTAACAATAGACTCGAAGGGCAAATTCCGCAGAGCCTTACGGGGCTCTCCTTGCTCACTGAGATTGACTTGTCCAACAACATGCTCTCGGGAACGATTCCTGAGACGGGTCAATTTGATACTTTCCCTGCTGCAAGGTTTCAGAACAACTCTGATCTCTGTGGTGTTCCTCTGTCTCCTTGTGGATCGGACCCGACAAACAGTCCGAGTGCACAGCATATGAAGTCTCACAGGAGGCAGACTTCTTTAGTTGGGAGTGTGGCCATGGGATTACTATTCTCCCTCTTCTGCATCTTTGGTTTGATCATAATTGCCATTGAGACCAGAAAGAGGAGGAAGAAGAAAGAGGCAGCCCTTGAGGCCTACATGGATGGTAATTCGCATTCGGGTCCAGCCAATGTGAGCTGGAAGCACACGAGTACTCGTGAAGCTCTTAGCATAAACCTTGCAACTTTTGAGAAACCCCTCCGAAAGCTTACTTTTGCAGACCTTCTTGACGCCACCAATGGCTTTCACAATGACAGTCTCATTGGCTCCGGTGGGTTTGGTGATGTGTACAAGGCTCAGTTGAAGGACGGAAGTGTTGTTGCTATCAAGAAGCTGATTCATGTCAGCGGACAAGGGGACAGAGAGTTCACTGCTGAAATGGAGACTATAGGAAAAATTAAGCACAGGAACCTTGTTCCCTTGCTGGGATACTGCAAAGTTGGGGAGGAGAGGCTCCTGGTTTATGAGTATATGAAATACGGGAGCTTAGAGGATGTTCTCCATGATCAGAAGAAAGCTGGGATAAAGCTGAACTGGTCAATTAGAAGGAAAATTGCCATTGGAGCTGCTAGGGGATTGGCTTTTCTTCACCACAATTGTATCCCTCACATCATTCATAGAGACATGAAGTCAAGCAATGTTTTACTTGATGAAAACCTGGAAGCCAGGGTGTCTGATTTTGGAATGGCTAGGCTTATGAGTGCTATGGATACACATTTGAGTGTGAGCACCCTGGCGGGCACCCCGGGGTATGTTCCTCCCGAGTACTACCAGAGTTTCAGATGCTCCACTAAAGGTGATGTCTACAGTTACGGTGTGGTTTTGCTGGAGCTGCTAACTGGGAAAAGGCCAACGGATTCGGCTGATTTTGGTGACAATAATCTTGTTGGATGGGTTAAACAACATGCGAAGCTGAAAATAAGTGATATTTTTGATCAGGAGCTCATGAAGGAAGACCCCAATCTGGAGATGGAGCTTTTGCAGCACCTGAAGATTGCGTGTTCATGTTTGGATGATAGGCCATGGAGACGTCCCACCATGATTCAAGTTATGGCAATGTTCAAGCAGATTCAGGTAGGATCTGGGATTGATTCTCAGTCAACTATAGCCACCGATGAAGAAGGTTTCAATGCAGTTGAAATGGTGGAGATGAGCATTAAAGAAGCTCCTGAATTGAGCAAACATTAGGCATCAAATTCGGGAGAGTGTCATGTGGATTCTTTGGGAAACAGACAAGAAGAGAGAAGGAGGAGATGACGACGGATTCAACTCTCCTCAAAGTTTTTTCCTACTTTGCCGCTTCAAAATTATTTCAGACATAAGAGGAAACGGTTAAAAGGGGAATGAATGCTTTTGATGTATGTAGTCTTGTTATTTTATACATAAGAAAAAAGTTGTTTAACTTGTATATAAACAGCTTCAGTTGTTACCATCTGTGTTTTCCTAGAATTCTCAAAGTACTTTTTTCATTCAGATATAATCCTGAAAAGGTTCTGTTTAATCTGAGACCCCAGTGATGGCGACTAAGTGGAGGATCTTTTGGCCCTTTCTTTAGGCTGCTTAATTTTGTTCCGATTTGCAATATAATTTGTCAAAACATGCCTTTAAAACCTCTAAAACTACTCTAACATCAATTTACTTGAATAAGAAATTTATACCCTACACTCACCCCACCAAGTTGTTCTGCGTCTTCTGACTCTTGTTGTTTTGTTTGCTAGTTTACCCTCTAGGAAAAGTATGACTCCACTCATGGTATTTTCACTTCATATGGCCATAAATAATTTTGGCCTAACCCAGCATCACAAATCAGGAGTCAATACACTGTCTGTACCTCTGTATTTATCATCTATCTCCGTGCTACTTTCACATCCCATTTTATTAAAATGGATTTTTCCTGTTAAAATAAAAAAGGAACTGGTAAGACACTTCAACCAGGACCAACTTATGTAGTTGTCACCGCCAGTGTCCTCTGTTGAGTGCGCACGCTTATTGGATCAATTTAAATATTAAATATTCAATAATCCTCGAGAATACTCGAGTTCGCAAGTTGAGAGAAAATTACAATAGACAAATCAAAATCTGCAGACAGCCATTTCCCATAATTTAACATTTTGTGGGCGTGTGCTTGGTGGTGGGGTGTCATTAGAATGCATGAAGGCTGTAAAAAAAGGTAGTAAAATGCATGTCAGTCATCAAAAGTTGAAAGCATAAGATGAAGGGACCAAAACCTTGACCTATGCAAACTGAGTGGTATGGTAATTATTGTCACAGTATTTAGGATGATTAATAATAGTTTGGACCACTAATAAACAGCTTTAAGAGGTTCAACTTTCCAATAGCTTATTTGGTTGGACCATCTTTGATCAAAGTCCCCAATCTCATAATTGCTAACCTTTTATAAGAAGTGAGTATTTTCATAATTATCAAGAATCTTCAACTCATCAGGATTGCCCATTTCTGATTAAGAAAAAAAAAATAAAGTGAGTAAATAAATCTGTTTTGTCTGTTCTCCATGGATGTCGTGCAAAGCACGTGATGGATCATAGATGCTGTAAATTATTACTTTCTCCAATGCCAGGGTCCAGTGCCCACGTACTTTGTAAACGATGTGCCAGAACATTAGTACTTATATAATCAACAATAAAATATGGTAACCATTAGCCAAAGACAAAAACAATTTTTAATGGATTATCAACACTAATTGCAAGGTTTTGGTTTAATTTTATTAAACATAACATGTGCAGTTTCAACTATGCATGTGTCCTTTTGTTTATAGAGAAACAACATTTCCAGTATTTCATTTCAATGTAAAGTTAAACTCCCAAATACAATATAATATTTGGAATCCAAAATAAATAAAGATATAAAATAAAAAAATAGAACCTGCTAAGAAATAAGTTTGTATTTAGCTCAAATATATTAATATTTAAAACCCTTCACTTATGTACATGCGTTATTTTTGTGATAACAAAAATTAACAATAAGAATTTATTGTTACACCAAAATTATTTAAAAAGAGTAATTAAAATTTATATTAAAGTTATAACATTTATATACACATAAAATAATTATAAAATTAATTGCCTTTATTATTTTTTACAATATTATAATTATTTAATTAGTACACTTGTAAATTTCTATCAAAATAAAATTTAAATTTGTAATAAAAAGTATAATGTTTTTTATAAATTATTTTAATTTTATTTTCAATAGAAATACTTAATTTTTTATGGATAATTCTTTTAGATAATATAAATAAAAATTTGGTTAATGAATATAAAGAAATATTAGGTAAAGGAGGTATAAAAGACTATAAATCAAATAACAGTTACAAAATTCAATCCTATTATTAATTACTACTATTAATTGTTAGTGAATATACAGTTATTTATAATAAAATACATACTCAAAAAGTAATTATTATTATTAAAGTAATTTTAAAATAAAAAATACATAAAATAGTTGCATTCTATTAATTTTCATTATTATTTACACTTTTTTATTAGAGTAACTAACACGCTTATCAAGATAAAAATGAAACAGCTACGAAGGAAAATCCTTTTATATAATTATTAAATAGACATTAAGAAGTGCATGTGTATATTAGAATAATATAATTTTAAAAATATATATAATTTTATAAAAATGATATGAAAAAACATTAAAATAATACAATATCAAAAATATATATAACTGTGTAGGAATAGTGTTAAAAAATTACACGGTAATGTTAAAGAAAGATTATTTAATTATTATAAAAAAGAATAAATGTTAAATTATTTATTTTAAAATAAAATTATTTAATTGAAATATGATATTAGAAAAAATTTCTTTGAGAATTTAACAAAAATGGACATTATAACAATGATGTGTGGATTTTACATAATAATTTATATTATAAATAAATGAAATTACAATGTGCATTGTAACATCTTATTTAATCTTATTGAGTAGTATAAAACTACTCAATAAATCATTATAAGATTTAAAGATTATAAAGCAAAACAAATAATTATAAAATATATATAGCATTAATATATTGGTCCAAAATAATAACCACAATAATAATAAAATATATATATGTAGACAAAACTATAGATAGTAAAAGTTTTTTCTTAAATACCAACTCCTGGACAAAATTACATGGAGTATTTTCCAACATCATAACCTTCCACCAAAGTGCATCATCACTCACTTCTTGATCTACTCACACCAGAAGGTGATCATTCTAACATAGATACACAAACACAAAATGCACCGAAGACTAAGCTAGTGTATAAAAGAGTTATCTAATATCAAATAAGTCATATTATAAATACATTTTAAGCATGAATAAATACAATGGATGCATATACACACAAGACAGATAGACTCTAAACTCAATTATTCAAATATATGTAATTCACAATAGATTCATTGTAAGTATGCACTTGTGGTGGCTTCTACTGCTTTGCAGAGCCATGCCCAATGAGTTTTATCCTACCACACACAAGGTCAATCTCACACCTTAGGCCAAACAAACCCATAAGCTAGGACCTTCTACAACTCTTAACCACATAACACATTCTACTCTATTTGAGTGTGAATGATTATTATAGTATCAGGATTCTCCGTTACCTAATCCATATATCAATGCATACATTAAAAATTCAACAATAAGGATTTCTCCATGAAATTCCTTAAATTGCAACATCATGCATGCCTACAACAATATTTTCACATCAATTACTAATAATCAAAACCATCAAAATGATTTGTACCCATAATATAACTTTCAAAAATAGTTAAAGGGAAAAAAGGACCAACAAATAAATTGACACTTAGAGGTGGCACTCAGTGCTAAACCTCTAGCAAAAAGTGGTGCTTAATGACACTTTCTAGTGCTCAATGTCTTGAAGCTAAAATACTACAAACCTATAGTACAAAACTGATGCTTAACTATACGTTGTTGTAGCTCAACGCCAAAGCATTCGTAAAAATTGGTGTTCAACAATACAATCCGACGCTTAAATTCATGGAGCTAAAATGCTGCCACACAACGAAACTAACACTTAGCACCAATCTGCTATCACTCAACATTGTATTATAAAACCATAATTTTTATGCTAGAGAAATTGGACCTGTTCAATTGATCAATTTGATATTCCTTTTTTAGTACTTTGATTCAAAAATAGTTTTACATACAAATATAACTAGTACTAACTTGACCAATTGCTCAAATTTCAAACTCTCTCACACGTACAAAAACAATCACAAACACTTAACTATCTAATTATCATCCAAATCATATCAACAATAAACTCCAAACCAAATTCATTAGAAACAACCAATTTCATCCCCATATGAAACATAATAGCAACATGCAAAACTTCAAATTAGTAAAAACTAACCCAACATAGATCAAAACTAGCTTTCCTTATCTGATAAAGAGGCTCAATAGACCCAAACTATAAAACTCTTCCTAAGTTGTGGGATGCCCCTTTCTAAGTCTTGAGATAAAATCCAAACAATCTGACCATGCCAATGAAGACATTGATCAGTAGAGATTCAAAGAAAACATCACAAAGGTGTATGCAAGCGAGAAAACCCTGCATATGCAACCAAGATGAAGCAAAGAAAACAAGAAAAGGACAACAAACTAACTTATTCCAAACAAGGAACTGATCTGTTGATCTTGATGAGCTTGTCGCGAGAAACTATTGTATGGTCTTCAAATGGAAGAATAGAATGTAAGAAAACTAAAAAAAGAGAGAACACTCTTATATAAGAATTTATAGAATGTTTGCTATTCTAATTATAATAAAAAATATGTAAAAAAAATCAATTAAATAACAATTAAGTTTAATTTATAATTTAAAATATATGATTATATTATATTGATTTTTATAATATTTGATTACAATAAGTAATATATATGCTGATTAATTTTTTTTATATATCACTAAATCAAATAAATTAATTATATTTATAAAGGTAAAAATATAAAAGATATCATGCAATCTAATTATACATATAAGGCTAAAAGTAAAATAAAAGAATGTGTAAGTAATTATAAAATATAATCCTTTAATGTATAGTTATAGATTAATGGTAATGAATATTTTGATCTCCCACTAATTTAAAAGTATAACAAATGTTATATTTTGTCTTGATAATTTTCTTATAGTTTTAATTTATTGTCATCTCCTGTCGTTTCTTGTTCCATTGACTGGGTTACAAGTCTGAAGGAGTTGGAAACACTTCACTGCTCTAATCTGTCATTTGAATTAGATAAATACGATGTTATTGTCGTAAGGAAAGTACATAAGGGTCAAGTACGGTTAAATTATGATGAATTATTATTATTAAGGTAATATTTGCTTAGGAATCTTTTATGCATCTTTTTACATCCCTCAATTCCTAAAAAAAAAGTTTACATAAAAAGCAGTACACTTTGCAATGGTAATGTGACATTTCCAATGAATTTGTTCCTTTATCCAACTACAAGAAGGATTTGAAAAATTCAATACCTGAAACTGTATTCATGAACGTGATCATATAGTTAAATAAAATCAATCTACTAACATTTTTTTATTGAGAAAAAACAGTTCAAAATAGAAAGCATCACATAAAAATATTTGAGGAATTTAGGTTTAAAATTATGAATTTCATATTAAGTGAATATAAACAAAGACTTCTTTAAGTTTTTTCTAGAACTTTTTAGATCTAGATCTTTCAGATTATATATTCACTCTTTTTTATGTATTCACTTGAGAAACTTAATAATAATAAATTTGAATGGATGAAATAAAATTTATTTATACTGCGTAAATATACATACTTTTATTATAATTTCTATAAAATTAATTGCAACACTTGAAAAGAGAAATTTTGTGAGTTATATAATTTAAGAGTAACTAGATTACCAATAAATATTTTGTGTATATCTTTTTATATATTTTTCTTTCAATTAAAGTTTACATATAGATTTATATGTTATCATTAATTTTGTTTTATTATGATTACATTTTTTATTTTTTGGCATAATATTGTAATATTCTTACTTTGTAGTTAAATTTTTACTATACATCTCAAATGTAAAACCCAAAAAATAGTATTTTAGAAGTGGTGGTAGTTTAAAAATAGTGAAACTCGATTATTTTAATATTAAATAATTTTATTATAAATGGTTTTGTTATAAACGAGTTTAATTATTTTAAAGCGTACCATCTCTCTAGAAACCAATTTTCTAGAGTTCTCTGCTTTTCCTCTAATGGTTCTTGAGTCCTGATCACCTATTTGATAATTAGGAAGTTCCTATGAGATTACAACTTAGTAATATGCACTTCTAACCGATCAGTTCTTGGTATAAAACAAGTAAGTTTCTACCTCTTTTTTCTTTTATTCTTTGTTTATGATCATGCATAGGAAACCCCGACACATATATCATTGGTGTTCATTTCTTGGTTCTTTGTCAATCTGTAGTCCTAAGGACTCTTTCCTATCACAATTTGGCAATTCGTAGATCTTTTTAGAGTTCCTTGTGTGAGAAGCAATGATGTTCGTTTTTAGAGCTCTGTAGCTTCAGTGTAAGGTAAGGGAAGCTAGATATTTATCTTTAAATTATGTTTGTTGTGTATGTTTAGTGCTTGCATGTATGATAAATTTATTTAATCTTCATTTTATTATGTATTTTAGAGTTAGTTCATTTAAGTGGGTATAATTGATTAGTTGATGAATTAGTTTGTGGAGGAGATGTGAATGATGTTGGTATGTATTGCTGGATTGTTCTGGAATTGATTTTGATTGTAATGTTGTTCTTAAGTTGTTAGTAGTGTTAATTTGGTTGTGATGTGGAGAAGAGATGTTTTGGTTTAACCTACAAGTCTTTATTTCTGGTAAAATGTGAGGTTTTAGTAGGTGAATTTTAGAAGTAAAAGTTTAAGGAAAGAAATACCGGTTTAAAATGTTTTTCAAAGTCAATTGTAACTTGTTGGCAGCTGAAGTTGATAGAAATCTAATGTAACACCATTTTGACAGTTTTTGAGTTGAGTTTCACATGGTTTGATGTAAATTTTAGGGGTTTTAACTAATGAGATTTCAAATTAGAAGGTCTGGGCTAAGGGTAAGGATTTGCAATTTGTGATTGAGTCTATTAGGACTTGTTCAAGTTGTTAGGTTGCAGAAACTAGGTGTAGAAGGTGTAAATATGAGTTGGGTACTGTTGGAGGTGTCAAATGGTTGAGTGCACTTAGTTTTGAGTCTAATGATCAAAGGAGTACTTGACTTTAATTCTAAATGTGATTTTCATCAAGTATAGGGTGTAAGGAATCCATTTGATCATTAGAACCAAGCTCAAGTGAATCAAAGACCAATTTTTAATTTATGTTCACTAGTACAAAATAGACGTACAACGTGTAACGCTCAACGTCGGATAACCAAGCAGCCAACATTAAAAATGACTGGTGACAATATTGTCAATAAAATCACACGTTAGAGACGGTTGGTTAGAGGAACAAACATTAATTACCTTTTGAAGTCTGTTGGAGAAAGAACAAACATCTTTTAGTTTTCAAATTCATAAAAAATTGAGCGCGAAGATATTTTAAGAGACTCATTAGACGTTGGTTGGTTAGAGGAACAAACATTAATTGCCGTTTAAAGTAAATAGTATTCATTATTAGCAATTTATTATATTTTCAGAAAATTTACTTGTTAAATTATATTTAAGAAATTCTATACTATTAACCTCCACTCATATAGTCACATATCCTAACCATAAGATTAATTCTATATAATTAAGATATATTGTATATTAGTTAATTTATGACTTTAGATTTTGTTAGATCCAAATCTTTCAAATTATATATTCACTATCTCAATATATTGAGTTGAGAAACTCAACAATAATAAATTTATTTGAGTTAAATAAAATTTGTTTGTGTTGCATAAAAATAATTACTTTTATTATAATTTTTGTAGAACCAATTTCAACAATTGAAAAAAGATAATTAGTGAGAAAAAATAGTTATCACTAGTGCAAAAACACCGTACAATGTCTGTGATTTTTGACCTATCACATTGAATTCGATACCGACGTCATATCGGGAGACGTTAAATTGACATTGGATTTAAAAAATTCGACGTTAATTGATGTTAATTGACGTCAGACATAGAACAATCCGACGTCAGACATAAAGCAAATTGACGTCGGATATTGCTCTATGTCTGACGTTAATTTATGGATTTTTTTAAAAAAAATTCGTCAATATTTTATTCCACTAAAAACCATGAAAAATCAATATACAACACAAGAATACACCACAAAAATTTCCAAAATTTTAGAAGTAGTACCAATAAAAAGTGCAATAACTAATGAAAATGCAACAACCAATACACATAAAAAATAAAAAATGAAACTAACTGTGAAGGTGAGGCAACAGACGTACAAGTGCTGCTGTGAGGTGAGGCAATAGACGTACAGGTGCCGCTGTGAGGTGAGGCAGTAGACGTACAAGTGTCGCTGTGAGGTGAGGAGAAGACAACCACCGCCGAAGAGGGAAAAAAGAGAACTCAACGGTGCTCCAAATGGTGTCTATGCATAAACTAATATCTTAAAATGAAAGGAAATCATACATAAAGTCATCAATCAACAATTTTTTGTGTTAAGTGGAAGAAACATCACCTTTGGTGGTCGCCGAAGAGAACGCAACGATGCTCCAAATGGTGTCTATGCATGAAACTAATTGATTAAAATGAAAGGAAATCATACATATAAAGTCACCAATCAATGGACATTTGTGTTAAGTGGAAAAAATATTACCTTTGGTGGTCGTCAAAAGCTTCCCTAAAGACGTTCGACCCGCAATAAAGAAAGTGCACAAAAAAAATAGTGAAGTGTTCTTTCTCGCACTTTTAAAATATTTTCACGCTCAAATTAACGTCTATTCCTCTTACCAACAGACGTCTAATGGGTCTCTTAAAATATTTTGTGCTCAATTTTTTATGAACTTGAAAACTAAAAGACATGTTCTTTCACCGATAGAGTTCAAAAAGGCAATTAACGTTTGTTCCACTAATCAACCGACATCTAAAGGGTCTCTTAAAATATCTTTGCGCTCAATTTTTTATGAATTAGAAAACTAAAAGTCGTATGTTCTTTCACTAACAGACTTCAAAAAGGCAATTAACGTTGCTCGTTTAACCAACCGATGTTTAGAGAGTCTTAAAATATCTTCGCGCTCAATTTTTTATGAATTTGAAAAGTAAAAGACGTCTTCTCTTTCTCCAACAAACTTCAAAAAGGAAATTAAAGTATGTTCCTCTAACCAACAGACGTCTAATGGGTCTCTTAAAATATTTTTGCAGTCAATTTTTTATGACTTCGAAAACTAACATATGTTCTTTCACCAACAGACTTCAAAGAGTCAACTAATGTTTGTTCCTCTAAGTAACCAACGTCAATCGTGTGATTTATTTACAATATTGCCAACGATCATTTTTAACATTGGGTGCTTGGTTATCCAACGTTGAGCGTTAGACGTTGTACGCTGATGAAAAATTTATGAACACCGAAAAACGGCGCCAAAAACTTCTTTAACCCTCGGCAAGTGTGACCGAATCGTATCAAGTAATAAACTCGGTAAGATCAAGTATCGTTCTACCAAAGGACTCACGACCTAGTTAGTTATATGATTTCTTGATCATTTAAGACTTGTGAACAAATTGTTATAAGTTTCAAATCCAAAAGACAAGAAGTAAACATGTATGCATGTGATGATCAATGGGAAAGAAGAACACAAACACTGAATGAATTATATGGATGAGTATGTTGTTGGGGTAATCAATTTCATCTTATCCACTCTCATATATTTTAGGAATTCATCATTCTTTTCATCAATGTTAATGCCACTCTCTAAATTACCTTAAACCCGATGTCTCGGCGAAGAAAGCCTATCCTTAATTACGAGTTCATACATTCCTAGCATCCCTAATAATTAATTCTGAAACACAGAAGCTTAAAGGCAACCAACCCTCATATTCCTATGTCTAGGTTTATACTACTGTTTGAAGAGTTTCCCCGGATCTAGATTTCCCCGTATGTGTCCATATCGACAAAACCAATAATCATGCATCAAATGAGTTAAACAATGCATGCTTTGAGCAAAGAAGAAAAACCCTAACTAATGATGAAAGAAAGCATGTATCATAAATATGATGTTTAAACACAAAATTCCATATATGAGAGCTTCAAAAGATTACACCTGATGGACAAATTTATGATCACCAAAATATGATGTCACAAACTTGTTTAACAATCGGCAAGTATGACCGAATCGTTTCAAGTAATAAACTCGGTAAGACCAAGTATCGTTCTCCCAAAGGACTCACGGCCTAGTTTAGTTATGTGATTTGTTGATTAGCTAAGACTTAAGAACAAAATAATTGGAGTTTAATATGCAAAAGACGAAAATAAACATGTATGCATGAGGTTGATCAATGGCTAAAACAAAAGACAAGCACTTTCAATGAAATATATTGATGAATATGTTGTTGGGGGTCAATTTCATCTTATCCACTCTCATATATTTTAGGAATTCAACATTCAAGTCATCATTGTTAATGCCACTCTCTAAATTACCTTTCAAGAAGGCTTCTCCCTAATTACGAGTTCATACAATTCCTAGCATTCCTAATAATTAGTTTTTTTAGCACAGGAGCTTAAGGCAACCAATATACTATTGGGAGAAATTCCCCGGATCTAGACTTCCCCGTACGTTCCCGTATCGACAAAATCAATAATCATGCATTGAATGAGTTAAACAAAGCAAGCATTAAGCAAAGAGGAAAAACCCTAACTAATGATGAAAGAAAGCATAAATCTTAGATTAAGATGCAAGCACAAATTCCATATATGAGAGCTTCAAAAGATTACATTGATTCCCCAACAAACATACAAGGTTTAGTTCACCATATTCATGGTGAACCTAGATGAACAATAATGAAAGAATGAAAGATAAAAGCCTAGAAAGGTGAAGAGGTAGCCTGAGCATCCAAGATCCTCCTTCAAAGGGGTGGAAGAGAGAGTGTTTGCTTCGTTTCGGCCAAAGATACCAACCCTAAGACATCTAGGTCTTTAAATAGGACATAAAAATAATAGAAAACAGGTCCAAGCCCAAACAGATCATAAAATCGCAGAAAACTGGCCCAAAACTCGTATGGTTGACGTTTTCCGTATTCTGGTTGACTGGTTGACTTTTTGGTTGACTGGTTGACTTTTCTGGTTGACTGGTTGACTTTTCTGGTTTCTGGTTGACTTTTCTGATTCCATCTCTCTCCTTCTTCACTTCTTTCACTAAATTCACCTTAAAACCTGCACAAAAACACTGAAATCAAGCATAAACCTGTCCAGCTCTCTTATTTATGAAAATATGGATAAAAGCATGATTTCAAGCTAGTTTCTAAGTGTAAAGGTTGCTTTTTGTGCCAATTTGAAGCATGAAAATAACAGTTTTTCAACTGTTATCAACACCCCAACAACAATACAAAGTTTAGTTCACCATATTCATGGTGAAACCAGATGAACAATAATGAAAGAATGGAAGAGATAGAAAAACCCTAGAAAGAGAAGAGGAGAGCCATCACCATCTCCAATTCTACCCCCAAGGGGTGAAAAATGCGTTTTGCGTCTTCTCTTGCCAAAGATAAAACCCTAGAACGTCCTAAAGCTTATATACTATTCTAAAAAATACAGAAAATTAGGCCCAAGCCCATAAAAGTAACAGAAAATCGGTCCAAGCCCATTTAGAATGGCGCTCAGCGGTATTTTACTGCTGAGCGGTACTAGCGCATGATCCATTTTGCCCCCCAGCTGCTGTTTTGCCCCTCAGCAGTGATTTTGGCACCTGAAAACTGCCGCTCAGCACAAAATTACTGCTCAGCACCACTCGGTCGCAACTTTTTCTGCATTTTGGTTGACTTTTCAGTATTCTGGTTGATTGGTTGACTTTTCTAGTTGAGTGGTTGACTTTTCTGGTTTCTGGTTGACTTTTCAGCATTCCAATCATTCGGTACTTCAATTCTTCTTTCAAATCATTCAATTAGCCTACAAAATCAAGGGAATCTTGCACAAAACCATTAAATTCACCTTCAACTCTCTTATTCACAAAACTAAAGCAAAAATATGAGTTCAAGCTAGTTTCTAAGTCTTAAAGGTTGCTTTTGGTATCAATTTTAAGCATAAAAATAACAATTTTTCAACCGTTATCATACGCCCATTTTGATGGCGGAGAATCTAAGGTGCACATAAGACCTCTAAACAGAGCCATGACTAGAAGAATTCAAGAAGAAGAAGGATCACTCACCACTTTACTCCTATGGAGAATTACTTATTAATCCTTCTTCTCTTTGCTAAATACATTTGTATTTTTTTGTAGGCCATAAAGAAAGGTTGGATATGCCTAATCACCCTAGGAGGCTTGGCAAGCTAAAGAAAGCAAAGGAGGAAAAAAAGAGAAGAAATGAAGTGGTTTCCTGATTACAACCAGTAGCTTCCGGATTGGAGTACAAAGGAATTTTGTCTTCCGGATTCAGAGGAGCGCCCAACCACTGCCAGCCTGCGCTCAACCATATCGCACCAGATTTTAGTTTTTAAAAGCATGTTTTTAATATGTTTCATGTGAGACATGCAGGCCAAGCTTAGTAGAGTCTCTAACACTCTTCTTTTGAGATTTTAGAAGCTTAGCAAAGTAGGGAATGAAGTTCTCTCTTCACCTATAAAAGAGAAGCTCTTCTCTTTGTAAAATCAACTTTGAAGAGATAATGAAATGGTGTTGAGTTTACTCCAAGCTTATTCTCCGAGTTCAAACCTTCTTGTGCTTATTCAACACCCTTTCCTCTAGCTTCCTTCCCTCTTGGAAGACTTTCTGAGCTTGAGAAACCTCACACACTCACCAAACCTCCACTGAACCATTCATCAAACACTTGGTGTGCACCTGCGTTTTCCTTCATCAAACCACTCCGCTGCATTCTTCTGATTCGCTTGGCTGCTCTAGCATGGAGCTTGGAGTTGCTTCCATCACCTTTTGTACTAGTGTATTTATATTATTTAAGTGTAACTAGACTGAAAATTACATATCTTTTGAGTTTTTTTATATATTTTTATTTTAATAAAATATTACAGACGTTATCATTAATTTTTTGTATATAATTATAATTTTGATTTTTTGGACTTATTATTATAATGTTCTACACCTATCATATGACCCCTCACTCACATAAAGTTATATCTCATCTAAGGACTAAGTTATCCTCATATGATAGGATCAATGCTACATTACATACTTGATAGGATTCTCTTAAGAACCAATAGAAGTTAAAGAAAGCTCCATCCAAAAGCGACTTAAGGGTTTGAGAGGCCTAAAACTAAATTAAAAATGAGACTTTTTATTTATCAAGAAGTCAATTTATGTTGAAATATATCATATTTTTATTTAAAATTTATTTTTGACCTTTTAGTGATGCAAAATTATCTATTAAATTGTTGTAATTAATTTCATTTAACATTTCTTTTTAATACAAAATAAGGTCAATCCATTTACTATTTGTTGAAATATTGTTGATCTTAAATAAATTTTTATTATCTTTAGCTTTGAAAAACTCCTTTTGATTAAAACAACTATAATATATATATATATATATATATATATATATATATATATATATATATATAGGTTTAATTGCTTGCATTGTCCACAGTTTGGCTGCAACGTGTCAAGTTAGTCCATCTTTTTAAAAAAGTTTCAATTACGTCCAAACTTGGTTTAAAAGTGTCAATTTTGTCCAAACGTATGTAAAATTTGCTTCAATTAAGTCCCTTCCGTTAAATCCCATAAACAGACGTTAATTTTTTTTTCTCTCTCCTTTGCTTCTCTGCTCTACTGCTATGCTGCTATGCTCTGCTACTCCTTTAGTAAAATGTTTTTCACTTATATTTAATATTTACATAAATTAAATCATGATCATGATGTAACTAAATGATTTTATCTAAATTATTATTCCACTTTTTTTTTACCAATATGCTACATATGATTTATTAATAGAGAATTGTGCCTGTTAATTGAAAGAAAAAATTAAAGTTATACAGTATCTATTAATTAAAATATGTGTGTATTTTAAAGTAAAATAATTCTATTAATCTCAAATATAAATATCTATCTTATATTTTATTATCTTAAAACTATTTTAGTAAATAAATTAATTAATAAATTATTTTAAATATATATGATTTATCCTATTATCTTATATATATTTTTAATATACTTTTAATGACGATAAATTATATATATATAATTAACACAAAACGTATAATTCTTTTTTAAAGAAAATGAAAATATGTAGAAACAGTTCAACCAATATTATACCAAAATAAATAATTTTGTAAATACCTTTTTAGTTAAAGAACAGAAAAATGAATTATTTGATTTTTAGATAATATTTTACTACGAATTATAATATTTTAATTATATTTATTGTTATTATTTTAATATAATATTTTACTACGAAAAGCAATTATCGAATGAAGCAGAAAATGGGTGTGAAAAGAATACTTTTTGTTTAGATTTAGTTTTCATGTTTTTGTAAGATAAACTAAAACCAAGTATAAATATATGAGAAATGAGAGTTTCATCCACAATCATTACTCTGTGCAGAAGTTCTGTATAACTTAGTCCACGTATACTGTTTTTTTCATTTAATATATATGCATAATATTTTCAAATTTTCTAATAATTGCTTAATGTATTATTTTATATTTTATATTATCATTATATTATTTTATAATGTCCAGAGGAGCAGAGCAGAGAAGCAGAGGAGCAGAGGAGAGAGAACTAAAAAATTAACGTCCGTTTTGGTGAATTTAACGGAAGGGACTTGATTGAAGCAAATTTTACATACGTTTGGACGAAATTGACACTTTTAAACCAAGTTTGTACGTAATTGAAATTTTTTTAAAAAGATGGACTACTTTGACACGTTGCAGCCAAACTAGGGACAATGCAAGCAATTAAACCTATACATATGTATATACATATGTATATACATATGTATATACATATACATATGTATATACATATACATATGTATATACATATGTATATACATATGTATATGTATATACATATGTATATACATATGTATATGTATATACATATGTATATACATATGTATATACATATGTATATACATATGTATATACATATGTATATGTATATACATATGTATATATATACATACATATGTATATATATGTATGTATGTTTCGGTTGAAATTTTTCGAGGGTCGGTTGTCCTTCCTTGCTCTGCTCTCTTTCGATCGTCCAATCCTCTCCGAGAACGCAATCCGCTCTGATGGGTTGTTGACCTGCAGGAGACACTCCGATGCTCAAGTTAGAGATGTTTTATAAAGAGGTCTATATTTTATTAGGATAGATCCCGATCCTTTTACCTGAACGTCAATAGTATATTTATAAGGCTTGTGGTAGCCAAGCACATTGATTAATCATTAACGCAATATATTTTTAGGCAATCAAATTCAATAATACCTGCTAATATACCTGCTAACTGTCCATTAATATCATATTCTCGTACAATATGGCCTATCAATCATTCAAAAATAGCGTATATTCGTATTTAATATGGCCATTAATGTATTAACTAGCCATTAATGATATTTACCTTTCCTGATTAGTGTTTGACTGATAGCCGGTCAATTGCCTGTTTTGGCTCCAGATTCTCCTTAGTTGATTGGTCACCAAGGTATAGTACATTAAGACCCCCAAGCCCCGAGCAGCTGTTTGCAGGTGAAAAGGGGTTTAAGTATGCCACACGAATTTAAATTGGCGGGAAAGATTGATTACCAAAGGTTTTGATGACGGGACTTTGCCGCTCGGATTGGGACGAGAGTGAGAGTTCACAAAGAACATTCCCCATCGCTCGATTTAGGACGAGAGTGAGTCCGTATAGAACCTCACCGCTCAGTTTAGGATGAGAGTGAGTCCGTATAGAACCTCACTGCTCGGTTTAAGACGAGAGTGAGTCGGTATAGAACCTCACCGCTCGGTTTAGGACCAGGGGTTCTCGGAGAGCATCCCCTGGGTTTTGTAATATTGCAACATATCCAATGATTGAATGGAAGTTGTCTGGCTTTATTCATACTAAAATTGTAAGCACATAAGTCTTGTCAAAAGAATTTATTTGATACAAAACACCACATCAAAATTCAACTAAAGTAAATGTGAGATAAGTCGCATTCCAAGTGTTAGAAAGGACTTTGGTCTTGGATAAATTAATCTTGAATACTATTATATTGAATTAATAAAACATCACAACAAAAACCAAGGAGAAGAAAACACCGTTCTCGAGTCATTGAAGTAGGCCGATCCAAAAGAACTCAAAAGGCTGTTATCTCAAAGCCTGAAATTGCTAAACATCTCGTAGAAGTGTCATAAATCTTGACATAAGAAAAATTTTATTCCTATAAAGCTTTAATACTTATCCGTTCAATTTATTCATTTCGAAGTAGTGATGTGTAGACCGAGCGTTCATCTTGGTTCCTTGTGGTTTCAATGGGATGCCGCTCGGCCCCACGGTGGGCGCCAAAATGTTTCGGTTGAATTGGTCTGAGGGTCGGTCGTCCTTCCTTGCTTTACTCTCTTTTGATCTTCAATCCTCTCCGAGAATGAAATCCACTTTGATGAGTTGTTGACGTGCAAAAGACACTCCGACGCTCAAGTCAGATATGTTTCATAAAGAGGTCTATATTTTATTAGG
This sequence comes from Vigna umbellata, assembly GCF_029865625.1. Lineage (NCBI taxonomy): Eukaryota > Viridiplantae > Streptophyta > Magnoliopsida > Fabales > Fabaceae > Vigna > Vigna umbellata. The sequence goes on from NC_142166.1 coordinate 18,072,995, forward strand.
ATAGAAAAGGATGTCTTTACCTAAGCCTTAACCCTATATTTATAGGGCTTATGACAATCAAGCTCATTAATTCATATTTTATATGGCAATAAATCCAATAATACTTGTTAATATACCTGCTAATTGTCTATTAATACCATATTCTTGTTCAATATGACCTATCAATCACTCATAAATAGCGTATATTCGCATTTAATATGACCATTAAACGTATTAATTAATCATTAATGATATTTACTTTTCCTGATTAGTTTGTCTGACAGCCGGTCGGTTGTCAGGTATAGTACAATATATATATGTATGTATATATATATATATATATATATATATATATATATATATATATATATATATATATATATACATATATACATATACATATATACATATATACATATATGTAGATATACATATATTCATATACATATATGTATATATGTATATGTATATATGTATATATGTATATATATATATATATATATATATATATGTATATATGTATATCTACATATATGTATATATATATATAAATAAATAAGGGTTTGCTAACTTGCGTACGTCTGTTTTTCAGTTGGTACATTTTAGAAATGTGTATCGGGTTTTAGTAGACAAAAATACCCTAATATATCATGGATTCTAAGTTTTAAGGTTAAGGGTATTTTAATAATTTTCATTCATTATCAAAACTAGAAAAAAAAAGAAACCCCCAAACCCTTGCTCACCTCCCTCATTCCTCTCAATCATTTCTTTTTCATTTATCTCACTCCAACATTTTCTTTGTCATCCCTACGCTAGTCCCAATTGAAAAAATCAGAAACACTCGCCTAACCCTAATCTACCTTCCTCACTTATCCAATTTATTTCTCTCTCATCTCCATACTTTCCCTCACCCACACACAATAACCCACGACACCGCAATTTGTTGCTCTTGCTCTGTTTGTTCATTTGTTTTCCACTTTAATAACAAAATAATTTGATGATGTTGATGTTGATTTTTGATTAGAGGGCTTTATTATATATTTTCTCTTCTGATTATTATTAAATTTCGTTTTTAAATTTTAGAATTTTGTTGTGTTACAAACTCCCCCTCTATAGGCACACCATCATCAATAAACCAAGATCAAAATCAAACTAAGTTTAGCGAATTAAAAATTAAGTTAGAAGAATGTAATGGTAAATAAAACCTTTAGCTTCACAAATCACAGAATTTCCATGCATCATTCACACATCTACACCACATTTCATTATATTTTTATCACAATATTCATTGAGTCTTATTGGAAGCAACAAAACATGGCTGCCACTTGTGCCACCCCAGATGGATTATTCTGGTCGGTGTATGAAGGGTGTATTTCTAGCTAGACGTTGGTTTTTTTTTATCGTTTAGTGAGTACTTTACATGAATTTGAAATAAGTAATTTCATGTAATACAAAATTAGTAATAATAAATAAACATATTAAGATACAATCTTACAACACTGTTAACAATAGTATTGATCCCCGACAACGACGCCAAAAACTTGTTGATGGATCGACAAGTGTACTGAATCACACAAGTTATATAAAATGGTAAGACCAAGTGATAACGATTGAAAAACCGTTATTTTTATACTTAATTTTGATATTAAAAACACCCTTTATGACTTAGAAACTAGCTTTAAATCATGCTGTTGATTAAGTTGTGAGAATAAGAGAGTTGGATGGGTTTTATGCTTGTTTTTCCTTGTTTTGACAAGAATTAAGATGAATTGGATGAAGAAGTTGAAGTAGGAAGGACATGGAGTCATGAAAGGCTAGAAAGTGGCACATAGAAGAACCACTGTTTCACGCCTGGGCGCCACCGCTGAGCGCAAGTCTGGAAGTGCAACCATTGTTTCACGCCTGGGCGCCACCGCTGAGCGCCAGTTTGATTTTGACAACACTGTTTCCCGCTTGGGCGCCACGCTGAGGGTCAAAAGAGTGTCGCAGCTACCGCTGAGCGCCATTTTGGGGCGCTGAGCGCTGACGACTTGGGCTTGGGCCATTTTTCTGTATTTTTAAGAAACTATTTAAGGTTTTGGACATTTTAGGGTTCATATTTTTGGACAGAAAGAGGCGAAAATACACTTCTTTCACCCCTTGGAGGCGGATCTTGGATGCGGAAGCTTCGATCTTCAACTTTTAGGGTTTTATCTTTCATTCTTTTCATTATTTTCATCTAGTTTCACCATGTCTATGGTGAACTAAACCTCCATTGTTGTTGGGGAAACGATGTAATCCTTTGAAACTCTCATGTATTGAATTGATTCTTATTATAAAATGCTTTACTTCATTAATTGTTAGGGTTTTTCCTCTACATTCTATGCATGCTTTGTTTAACTCATTCAATTGCATGATCATTGATTTTGTCACTATGGACACATATGAGAAAATCTAGAACTGGGGAAATTCTCCCAAAAGCAATATTACCTAGACATAGGGATAGGAGGGTTGGTTGCCTTTAAGCTTCTGTGCGAATGTAATGAATGATTAATTGCTAGGGATACAAGACATTGTGAACTAGTAATTAGGAGTAGGCTTTCTTCACCGAGACATCGGGTTTAAGGTAAATTAGAAAGTGGCATTAACATTAATGAAGAAGATGAATTCATAAATACATGAGAGTGGATAGGATAAGTCGGAAACCCCAAAAACACAATCATTCCATATTTTATAACAATCACCTTTGCATCTTTCAATCCAATTGATCAACTCTTGCATTCATATTTATTTTCCGCAATATAAACACAATGACTTCGTTTACAAGTCCTAATTAATCAAGCAACCATATGAATGTTTAGGCTGTGAGTCTCTAGGGAAACGATACTTGGTCTTACCAATTATTATTACTTGATACGATTCGGTACACTTGCCGAAGTGTTAACTCCAAGTATCGTGTCCCAAGAGACTCTCGGCACTAGACAGTTGTTAACACTTCGGCAAGGGTACCGAATCGTATAAAGTAATAATAAAATGGTAAGACCAAGTATCATTTCCCAAAGGACTCACGGCCTAGACAGTGATGTGATTTCTTGATTAAATTAGACTTGTAAACGAAATCATTGTGTTTGAATTGCGGAAAATAAACATGAACGTAAGTTTTTGATCAATTGGATTGAAAGAAGCAAAAAAGATTGATGTAAAATATGAAATGAAGATGTTGTTGGGGTTTTCGATTTATCCTATCCACTCTCATGTATTCATGAATTCATCTTTCTTCATTAATGTTAATGTCACTTTCTAATTTACCTTAAACCCGATGTCTCGGTGAAGAAAGCCTAATCCTAATCACTAGTTTACAATGTCTTGTCTCCCTAGCAATTAATCATGCATTACATTCGCACAAAAGCTTAAAAGCAACCGATCCTCCTATTGCTATGTCTAGGTAATATTGCTTCCGGGAGAATTTCCTCAGTTCTAGATTTATCTATATGTGTCCATATAGATAACATCAATGATCTTGCAATTGAATGAGTTAAACATAACATGCATCGAGTGTAGAAGAAAAACCCTAACAATTAATGAAGCAAAGCATATATAATTAAGAATCAATTCAATACATGAGAGTTTCAAAGGATTACATTGGTTCCCCAACAACAATGGAGGTTTAGTTCACGATAGACATGGTGAAACTAGATGAAAAAGAATGAAAGAATGAAAGATAGAACCCTAGAATGTGAAGAAAGGAGCTTCCGCATCCAAAATCTGCCTCCAAGGGGTGAAGAAAGTGTGATTTCCCCTTTTTCTGTCCAAAGATACCAACCCTAGGTCGACTAAACCCAAGGTCTGACCCATGTTGTTGGCGCTCAAGCGCCCTAAGTGGGGCGGCCAGGCATCGAAATGTACTTTCTGGCGCCTAAGCGTCCAAAAGGGGCACCCAAGCGGTGTGCAGTGCACTTCTGGCGCTCAAGCCCCCCTTAGGGGTGCCCAAGCCTCGCAGATTTTTTCAGCACTGCGTTTTTTTCTCTTTTTCTACAGTTCTGCTTGCTCCTTGAGTTCTGACTCCTTCATACTTTGATTCCTCTTCCAAATCACTTCATTGACCTACTAAAACAAGGGAATTTAGTCATAAAATCATTAAGTTTAACCTCAACTCTCTTATTCACACAACTTAACAGAAAATCATGATTTCAAGCAAGTTTCTAAGAAGAAAAGGGTGCATTTAGTATCAAAATTACATCACATATAATGGTATTTTCAATCGTTATCAAACACTCCTTTTTATAAAACACTGTGCTAGAATCGAGGTATTTCAAACATCAATTTATGTCTTTTGTTGTTTTTTGAACATTAAACTTATTTACATGAACTTCTCTGTAAACACTTTTTTAGGAGAAGAAAATAAGAAAAAGAAAATGAAATAAGTTTCTCTAAGAAGTAAAACTAGTTTATAATTAGTTAAAAATTGTTATTATTATTAAATATTATGTAATAACGTACAACAACAAAAAGTATAGTCATTATTGTTAGTAAATAATGAGAAAAGTGAATGTCATTTTTGTATAATAAAGTTCTACTGAAAAAAGCAGTGCAACAGTCACATAAAAATATTACCTTGGCATAAGTACATATATAGAAGGTTTAATATCAGTATCCCAAGTTTAATTAAGAGAAAAATATAACTAATGCATATCACTTTCAACCAATCACCTACATATTACAAATTAATGAAACTTTAGAATACAACAAAATTATGCATTACTTATTAGGAGATGATTGAGAAGCTAATAATGAGTCTTTCTTCCTTTTGATTGGACAATTTCGTAAGTCATGATCGGTTCCACTAAAATTAGGATAATGACAATGACGAGACTTCTTTGTAGCTTCAACTCCTCCTTTTGCCCTTGATCCTCTTGGTCGATCTTTTGTTTTAGAAGTGATAGGATTTTCAACATCACACTCATCAACATTTAGAACACCATGTTCTAGATCAATTGAATTTTCTTGAACTTCAGACATGCGTTTTAAATAGTAAATGACTTTCTTTAACTCTTTAGTAGCTACTTCAACTCAATCTTTGGTCTTTAAAGATTCAACTTCTAAACATTGCACGAGTGATCGAAACTTAATAGAGGAGTTATCATTAGAGCTGATTATGTGTCTTGATTGTGGGATCAATGAGCTTTCTCTTCTCCATCGAGAAGGAAGATATTCTTTTGGAATTTTAAAATAGTCATTCTTCAACAACACTCGAATAACATGTCTACATACTATCCCCGAAAATTCAAATTGTTTACAAGAACAATGAATTGAATTTTTTTCCTTTATCCAAGTTACAGAACGACCTCCATCAAGTTTGGTATGATGTCGCACCGAGTAAGAGTCATTGTCAATCACAGTTGCTACATATTTTGTAAATAACTCAATCTCACGTTGAAGCAACCCAAAGGCATATGGTGTGAGTATGGATGCAACATGTTCCTCAATCGAAAAACTCATTTTCATTAGAGGATTATGATACTTTTGACGCATTCTCACCTCTTCTCCAGCTTGATTTCTTTCACAGCAATTCCAACCTTAAAAAAAAAGGAAATATGAAAAACTTATAAGTTGATTATAAAAAAGGAATAAAAAAAACTTGTTGCACCAAACAATAATATCTTCTTACTTGATTCACAAAGTCCACCAAACTCGTTTTAACATCCAAGAATATTTTAATATATGAATTTATAGATTCTGAACGTCCGATTGTCGTCATCCCAGCGAAAAAGAATTCTTTCAAATAGGCTAAGGCCCAAAATTGACGATGTGAATACAATGCCTCAATGTATGTGTTGTTACTTGCATGAAAGCATTCAACCATCAAATCCCATTGTCCTTCAAAATCACTTGCACATTCTAAATTATATAGCCTATAAAACTCAGTTTTGAAGTCGTCATATTTTGTACCCAAAAGGAAAGAAAAACAAGTTGGCAACTTTGTCGCAATACTGTTAGTGCTTGACATAATTGTCTAACGGTCATATTTTTGATTGTGTTGACCAAGCATTAAATGTTAGTCGACTACATTAATTGTGCATTCAATTAATTGTCGTGATTGTTGCTAACTATTATAACAGAATTGTTGTATTCGAATGCATTAATAGCTAAGTTGATTAAAATGCTTGTAAGATGAGTTATTCTTTAAATTGACGCCGATTTGATTTCTGTAAGAACTTTAGTGATTCTAACATTTTCATATATTTTGCAGAAAGCTGTGATCATACAGGAAGTAAAGAAAAGCTCCAGGAAATAAGAGTGACCGTGGTGATCAACTTTTGTGATTTCTTGAAGAGCAAGATTGTTGTGTTTTTCAAAGGCTGATAAACTTGCACATTTAGGTGTCATTAAGAGATCAGAGGTTACAATCTTTTGAAGATTGGTTTGAAGTTCCCTGTTGTGATTTGTTAAGATTCCGGCAAGTGTACCGAATCGTATCAAGTAATAAACATGGTAAGACCAAGTATCGTTTCCCTAGAGACTCACGACCTAAACAATTATGTGATTTCCTTATTAAATAGGACTTGAAAACAAACTCTTTTGGGTTTAGAATGCAAATACTGAAAAGTAAATATGCACGCAATTTGATCAATTGGACAAAAGTGCAAAGATGAACGATTTTGATATTATGAGATGATTATGTTGTTGGGGTTAGATTTCACCTAGTTTACTCTCGTGTATATACGAATTCTACTTCTTCATTAATGTCAATGTCACTTCTAAAACACTTAAAACCCGATTCCTCGGCAAAGAAAGCCTATCCTTAACTATTAGTTCATACGATTTTTAGCATTTCTAAGAATTAATTCTGAAGAACAGAAGCTTAAGACAACCAGAACTCATACCCCCATTCCTGAGCAATACTGCTTTTGGGAATAAATCTCCGGATCATGAATTGTAAGATACCTTCCGGTACTCATGCAAATCATACATCATGGTAAAGAATGAGTTAAACGATGCAAACATTACGCAAAGAAGAATTACCCTAACAATTAATGAAAGAAGCATATATAATCAAGAATCAATTCAATACATGAGAGTTTACAAATGTTACATCATCCACAACAACAAATAGAGTTTAGTTCACCGTTGACATGGTGAAACTAGATGAATAATGGAAAAAGAAGGAAAGATAAAACCCTAGAAATTGAAGATAGGACCTTCCGCATCCAAATCCACCACCGAGGGCGAAAAGAGTGTGTTCCTGAGCCTATTCCGTCCAAAGATGTGACAAAGTCCTTAAATAGAACATAAAAATAACAGAAAACAGGTCTAAGCCCACAAGACTAACGCTCAGTGCCCCACTTATGGTGCCCAGCGGTGTGCGGGTTAGAATTGATGCTTAAGGTCAGCTTAGAGGGCAAGCAAGCGTGCTACGATGATAAACAAATTTTTAATCCCTGAAAACGGAGTCAAAAACTTGTTAAGACCTTGACAAGTGTACCGAATCGTATCAAGTAATAATAAATGGTAAGACCAAGTATCGTTTCCCAAGAGACTCAAGGCACTAAACAATTATGTGATTACTCAACTAATTAAGATTCTAAAGAACAAATTTGGGGGTTTTTGGATGCAAATGTAATAAAATAAACATGAATGCGATTTGATCAATTAAGGCTAAACACAAGAATGGATGGATGAAGTTGATGATATTGTTGTTGGGTTTAGATTCCACCTAATTTACTCTCATGCATATATGAATTCATCTTTCTTCATTAATGTTAATGACACTTTCTAATTTACCTTAAACCCGATGTCTCGGTGAAGAAAGCCTACTCCTAATTACTAGTTCACAATGTATTGTCTCCCTAGCAATTAATCATGCATTACATTCACACAGAAGCTTAAAGGCAACCGATCCTTCTATTCCTATGTCTAGGTAATATTGCTTTCGGGAGAATTTCCCCAGTTCTAGATTTCCCCGTATGTGTCCATATTGACAAAATCAAAGATCACGCAATTGAATGAGTTAAACAAAGCATGCAAAGAGTAAAGAAGAAAAACCCTAACAATTAATGAAGTAAAGCATATATAATCAAGAATCATTTTAATACATGAGAGTTTAAGAGGTTACATCTTTCCCAACAACAAAAAGGTTTAGTTCTCCATCGTCATGGAAGAACTAGACGAAAAATGGAATGAAAGAATGAAAGAGATAGAAAAAACCCTAGAAAGAGAAGAGGAGAGCCATTACCATCTCCAAATCTACCCGCAAGGGGTAAAAATTGTGTTTCTGTGCTCATTCCATCAAAAGATACAATCCCTAGGACGTGCAAGTCCTTAAATAGAACATAAAAATAACAGAAAACAGGTCCAAGCCCACGTCGTCGGCTCTAAACGCCAAAATGGTGCTTAATAGTAGCTGCGACATTGGCGCTCAGCGTAACTTTGGCGCTCAGCGCAACTTTGGCGGTCAGCGCAACTTTGGCGGTCAGCGCAACTTTGGCGCTCTGATAACAGTTGAAAAACTGTTATTTTCATGCTTAAAATTGATACTAAAAGAAAGCTTTCACACTTAGAAACTAGCTTGGAATCATGCTTTTGTTTATATTTTTGGAAATAAGAGAGTTGGACAGGTTTATGCTTGATTTCAGTGTTTTATGCAGGTTTTAAGGTGAATTTGATGAAAGAAGTGAAGAAGGATAGAGATGGAATCAGAAAAGAACTCAAAAAGTGCAAAAGAAGAGAAGCCGCAAGTACCGCTCAGCGCCATTTTACCGCTGAGCGGCACTACTTAACACTCGTTGGCACCGCTGAGGGGTGAAAGTGAAGCTGAGGAGAAGAATTCAACACACGTACTTACCGCTGAGCGGTATTGTACCTCTGAGCGCCATTATTTTGGGCTTGGGCCTACTTTTCTGTAATTTTTAGAATACTATATAAGCTTTAGGACTTCCTAGGGTTTGTATCTTTGGCAGAGTACGAAGCAAACACACACCTTTCCACCCCTTGGAGGAAGATCTTGGATGCTAAGGCTACCTACTCAATTTTCTAGGGTTCTATCTTTCACTCTTTCATTGTATTTCATCTAGTTTCATCATGAATATGGTGAACTAAACTCTTCTTGTTGTTGGGGAATCAATGTAATCTTTTGAAGCTCTTATATATGGAATTTTGTGTTTAAACATCATATTTATGATACATGCTTTCTTTCATCATTAGTTAGGGTTTTTCCTCTTTGCTCAAAGCATGCATTGTTTAACTCATTCGATGTCATGATTATTGGTTTTATTGATATGGACACATACGGTAAAATCTAGATCCGGGGAAACTCTCCCAACAGTAGTATAAACCTAAACATAGGAATATGATGGTTGGTTGCCGTTAAGCTTCTGTTCACTATAATGCATGATTAATTGCTAGGGAGACAAGACATTGTAAACTAGTGATTATGATTAGGCTTTCTTCGCCGAGACATCGGGTTTAAGGTAATTTAGAGAGTGACATTAACATTGATGAAAAGAATGGAGAATTCCTAAAATATATAAGAGTGGATAAGATGAAATTGATTGCCCCAACAACATACTCATCCACATATTTCAATTCACGTGTTTTGTTTCTTCTTTCCCATTGATCATCACATGCATACATGTTTACTTTTTGTCTTTTGCATTTGAAACTTATAACAATTTGTTCTCAAGTCTTAAATAATCAAGAAATCATATATTTAACTAGGCCGTGAGTCCTTTGGGAGAACGATACTTGGTCTTACCGAGTTTATTACTTGATACGATTCGGTCACACTTGCCGAGGGTTAAACAAGTTTTTAACACTTTCTCTGCTTCAAGCACTCTCATAATGAGACTTGCCGAGCAACCAACTTTCGACAATAATAATATACGAGCTTGATCATTAATAGGGATATCACGATAAGCTGGAAGAAATCAAATTTCTTTCTCATCTAATAACGCATGATTATGAGAGTTTTCGAAATATGTAACCATCCATTTTTCCTCAAAGCCAAATGTTCTTTTAGATATCAACAGTTTTGCAGTACAATTACATCTTGAACTTTTTCGTTTCCGTTGTTTTTCTGGTTCAGTATTTTTTTTTTGTTTAGCAACACCTACGCGGTCACAAATAAACTTTCTTTTTTATATATCTTCAATGTTATTCTTGTTCCGTTTGTATCTATGTCCACGTCTAACTGAAAATCCACAAGTCTTTGCAAATAAACAATAAAAATTGTAAGCATTGGTGTCACTGTTAAACAATTTTCCTTTGTAAAGAATTGAGTCATTGACATATTCGCTTGTAAGAAAAAATTAAAATTATAAAATGAAAACTCATGATAAAATCTTTTTCTGTAAGAAATTGTAAAATTATAAAATTAGATAAGACAAAAATTATAAAATGAAAACATTATAAAATCATTTTTCGTAAGAAATTGTAAAATTATAAAATTAGACAAGACAAAAATTAAATTAAAGTGAAAACTCATTTTTTTTGAATTTTTAATGACTTAATAAATCATCAAAACTTAATAAACACTTTTCAAATTTATTAGAATTTAAAACTTGAATACAATACGTTACCACTTGCATCAATGACGCGCTTTCTCATACCTGTGTTGGGAGTTGTTTAATGCCATTGCAACTTCATCCACGCGGTTACCAATCCCATGCTCCACGACCTCCTTCACACTAGGAACCTTCCAGAAGCCAGCCTCTCCTCCTCTGGCTGATCAGAAAACGCGACCCTTCTTCTCAATCTCACACAAAGGCCATGGTTTTCTATTCTCTTATATCTAGAGTAACAGTGCCTACAATTTAATTTAGGGTTTATAATAAAAAATGATTATGAATTTAAAAAGTAATAGTATGTTTAGAAATAACGAATAAATGAATAAATATGTAGTTTCTTTATTTATGCAATATGCAATATTTTCGAATTTTCAGACAACTTAATAATCAAAATATCAAATCTCTTTGAAAATAAACTACTAATTCTAAAATTCAAAAACGAAATTTAATAATAATCAGAAGGGAAAATATATAGTAAAGCCCTCTAGTAAAAAATCAACATCAACATCATCAAATTATTTTATTATGAAAGTGGAAAACAAATGAACGAACAGAGCAAGAGCAACAAATTGTGGTGTCGCAGATTGTTGTGTGTGGGTGAGGGAAAGTATGGAGATGTGAGAGAAACAAATTGGATAAGTAAGGAAGGTAGATTAGGGTTGAGTGATGTTATGGCCTCGACAAGTGTACTGAATCATATAAAGTAATAATAAATGGTAAGACCAAGTATGGTTTCCCAAAAGACTCACGACACTAAACAGTCATGTAATTACTTAACTAATTAAGACTTTGAAGAACAAGTTAGGGTTTTTAAATGCAAAAACAAGAAAGTAAATATGAATGCAATTTTGATCAATTGAAGAGAAATGCAAAAGTAAATGATGATGTTTGTATTATGAGATGAAGATGTTGTTGGGGTTTAGATTTTACCTAATCACTCTCATGTATATGAGAATTCTTCTTCTTTATTAAATGTCAATGTCACTTTCTAAATTACTTAGAACCCGATGTCTTGACGAAAGAAGCCTATCCTTAATTACTAGACAACAATGTCCTGCATCCGTAATAACTAATTTTGCATTACGAACGGAAGCTTAAGACAACCAAGTGTTCTATCCCTATGTCTAGGTGATGCACAAATTTATGATCACCAAAATATGATGTCACAAACTTGTTGAACAATCGGTAAGTATGACCGAATCATTTCAAGTAATAAACTCGGTAAGACCAAGTATCGTTCTCCCAAAGGACTCACGGCCTAGTTTAGATATGTGATTTGTTGATTAGCTAAGACTTAATAACAAAATAATTGGAGTTTAACATGCAAGACAAAAATAAACATGTATGCATGAGGTTTTGATCAATGGCAAAAGCAAAAGACAAGCACTTTCAATGAAATATATATATATATATATATATATATATATATATATATATATATATATATATATGAATATGTTGTTGGGGTCAATTTCATCTTATCCACTCTCATATATTTTAGGAATTCAACATTCAAATCATCATTGTTAATGCCACTCTCTAAATTACCTTGTCAAGAAGGCCTATCCCTAATTACGAGTTCATACGATTCCTAGCATTCCTAATAATTAGTTCTCTTAGCACAGGAGCTTAACGACAACCAATATAAAATTGGGAGTAATTCCCCGGATCTAGACTTCCCCGTACGTTCCCGTATCGACAAAATCAATAATCATGCATTGAATGAGTTAAACAAAGCAAGCATTAAGCAAAGAGGAAAAACCCTAACTAATGATGAAAGAAAGCATAAATCTTAGATTAAGATGCAAGCACAAATTCCATATATGAGAGCTTCAAAAGATTACATTGATTCTCCAACAAACATACAAGGTTTAGTTCACCATATTCATGGTGAACCTAGATGAACAATAATGAAAGAATGAAGGATAAAACCCTAGAAAGGTGAAGAGGTAGCTTGAGCATCCAAGATCCTCCTTCAAAGGGGTGGAAGAGAGAGTGTTTGCTTCGTTTCTACCAAAGATACCAACCCTAAGACATCTAGGTCTTTAAATAGGACATAAAAATATTAGAAAACGGGTCCAGGCCCAAACAGATCATAAAATCGCATAAAACTGGCCCAAAACTCGTCTGGTTGACTTTTTTCGTATTCTGGTTGACTTTTTGGTTGACTGGTTGACTTTTCTGGTTGACTGGTTGACTTTTCTGGTTTCTGGTTGACTTTTCTGATTCCATCTCTCTCCTTGTTCACTTCTTTCACTAAATTCACCTTAAAACCTGAACAAAAACACTGAAATCAAGCATAAACCGTCCAACTCTGTTATTTCTGAAAATATGGATAAAAGCATGATTTCAAGCTAGTTTCTAAGTGTAAAGGTTGCTTTTTGTGTCAATTTTAAGCATGAAAATAACAGTTTTTCAACTGTTATCACAACCCCAAACTTAGAACTTTGCTTGTCCTCAAGCAAACAAGATGTAACTCAATCTTCAACCAATTCATATGATGGTTCACTTATCCAAAAATTCTCTTTTTCAAGATAAGTAACAACTTCACTCAAACTTATGACCAAGAGTTCAATCAAGATGTGCACATGCTTTAGTGTTCACAAAGTCATTTAAATTCCAACAAATGCTATTTTTCATGACTGATCAATCAATTAAGCATGGATGTTCATGTGCTTATGGAATATTTCCTCACTAGGTAAAGTGTTTCACTCAACACACAAGTGTATAAGAGGTAAAGTGTTTCACTCATTCACTCCACTATCACAATGTTACATGAATCAACTTTGCCTTTCATTTTACCACAATCAAAAACATTCACAAGCATGCATCATCACAAGAACTTTTCAATGGCTTATAATGTGGCTTGGCTAACAAGAAAATTGGTTTTTCTGGATCACAAAATCCTTGAGTTAAGAGAGTCATAACAACACAATTATTCTTATTCTTCCCAACTTGCCTTTGCATTTGCATTGAGCTTTGCTTCTTTTTTTTTTCTTTTCTTTTTCTTTTTCTTTGCATATTCTTACTTTTTTAACTCTTAGCTCAATGCTTTTCCTTTTTCATGTTTTCCCAACAACCCCAAACTTGAACATTTAACAATACCACACAAGATCTTCTACTTAACTCAAGGTAAAGATTTTCAATCAAGGGTTTTCAGTGTATGTTCAAGGCTAAGGGTTCAAAGGATAGAACACAAAGTGTTCTCTTTTAGTGGGCTAACTTTATGAATTTGGCCAATAAAAAGGGTTCCAACAAACGGCCTTTATCACATGATGCAAAACAAGCAATTGATTCAATCATAGAAAACCTGGGCAAAGTCATTCATGCTTTCAAAGTAATAGCATTCAATCATACCAAAAACTCTGGAGCTCAAAACCTCACATATAAGCTCATTCACATTTGACATACACATCCTGCTTAATTTCACAATCACAATCATGATATCCTGCATTTGTTCACAAAGCTTGTGAATCACCTTTATAAGCATTTTAATGTGCACATCATCTCAACATCAATCAATCAATAAGCATCATCAAGCATTACTTATCAAACAATCACAGTTAATATCAAACCATGACACAAACGAGGTTTCCAATAGAGTACATCAAACCCTAATCTAAAAACAAAAACAAAGAAGTTCAGAAAACTTAACCCAAACAAAAGCATAAGTCCTGCTCTAGTTATGATAGCATTCATCAGTAAATGCTATCTCAACTCCTCCTCAATCTGAGCTGTCCTCTGTATCCTCCTTCTTCTTGGATCTTATAGTCTTGATTCTTTTTGCCCGATGAGAAGGCCATCCCTGCATCAAACATAATTCACAAAACCAAAAGATACATTGTTAAGCATTAGTAAACCATAATGAAGAAATCAGCCCCTTCAATGATGCTCTCTCCCAACCCCAAACTTAGATGGAAAACTAGTGAGCAAGTGAGTGGAAGGGAGATTTTCTAAAGAGGGATGAGGGAAAAGTTGTAGAGAACCTTTAAAAAGGTATGTAGGAGTGTGTGTGCAGAGAAGAGCCTGAAAATAAAAGCATTTGCGCAGCTTAGGCTATAAAAATACCCTAATGGGCTCGGGTTCCGCTAAAGCGTAACCAAAGCCCACTCTGCGATAGTACCGCTCAGCGGTAATTTTCCGCTCAGCGGCACTTTCGTGATGTGCTCTTCTCCTTCTTTTCTTATCCTACGTGCCTCCTAGACATGCCCCTCACTGGTTCCCTGCAATTCAATGCTTAAAATACTTATGCAAACCCTATTATGCAACTAAAATGAAACAAACAAAAACAATCAATCAACTGGGTTGCCTCCCAGGTAGCGCTTGTTTAACGTCACGAGCCTGACCCAAAGTCCACCAACACCCATCAGTAGGTGTTTAAAACTTACCAACACCCATCAGTAGGTGCAAAATTTTCTCATCAACACCCATCAGTAGGTGTTACACACTTAGTATCCTTCAGTAGATACTTAACCACCTAGCATCCATCAGTAGATGCTATGTTCAGCAAAATATTCACAAAATCATGTTCAACAGATTAAAAATTACAAACCAAAATAAAATTAAAAGTTTTTTTAAATCACTGGGTTGCCTCCCAGCAATCGCTCTTTTAACGTCATTAGCTTGACCCAGTAAAGCTCAAGTTCCTTCTTTATAGTTGATGTTGTCATTCCACCAACTCCTCAGCTGTTTCCTGTGAACTGTTTTGGTCCTTCTAGAATGTGGAGACTCTATCTCTATCATCTCCTTCTCTTTAAAGCCCTTCACAACCCACAACTTGTTCTTGATTCTTACAGGTGTTCCAAGTTGGAGTCTTCTTTTCTCCCAGTCACCAGGAATTTCTCCTCCTCTTCCAATCTTTTCTTCCTTGTGTACCTGAAACAACAAACAATGGTTACCTGCAACCTTGAGATTTTCATCTTTACGGCTAGTCATGGGTGCATCTTGAAATGCAGCTTTATAACTAGCTTCTTCCTCCTGTGTTTGCGTCTCATCTTTAAAGACGTCTATAACCACTCTCTCCTCCCTGTCCTGGAGCACCACTATACCTTCATTTACATCAATGATAGCTCTGGCCGTTTTCATAAACGGTCTTCCAAGCATGATAGGTATCTTCTCTGTCTCCATCTTCATCACCACAAAGTCTGCCAAGATCTGAAGTTTGCCAACACAAACTATAATGTCCTCTGCAATCCCACATGGCTCCTTTGAAGATCCATCGGCCATTACTAGATTAACCTTTACAGGTTTCACATTAATATTGCCGATTTGCTCCAGTAAAGAGTAAGGTATCAAGTTAACACTTAAACCTAAATCAAGAAGAGCTTTCTTCACCCTTTTCTTCCCTATGGTACAAGGGATAGAAAAACTGCCTGGGTCTGTTGCTTTAGGAGGGAATGACTCTTTTTTAACAGTTATACACTCCTTTGCTTCATCATCTCTACGTCTTTTCTTTGTAGAGATGTTTTCATCAGATTTTGTGTAAACTGTGATTTGCTGTAGAATCTGCTCCCAAGGTGCATCATTATCCACCATTCTGAATAATTCTGTGAAGTCCAGTTGTTTCCCTTGATGGATTGGAAAAGGAAAAGTACTTTTGCTCTCTATTTCTCTTCTTTCTTCTGTTTCTCCTTCTTCTAACTCAATTATCTCTTCATTCACACTCTTTACCACCTTGCACTCTTCTCTGGGGTTAACCTAGTATTAGCCCCAAAATTTCTATTTGGTCTTTCTTCCAATTGCTTGGTAATCTGACCCATTTGAATCTCCAAATTCTTTATAGCAGCTTCAGTGGTCTTTTGAGAAGATTCAGTTTTCTGTATGAATTGCTGAAGAGTTTCTTCCAACCTTGTTGATCTTTCATTAAGCATAGATAACTGTTGCCAAAAGGTTGGTTGCTGCTGCTTATTATATTGATTAACTTGCCCAGTTTGTCCTTGACCAATGCTTGGATGTGGTTTCCACCCTTGATTGTAATTCCCTTGACGGTATGGAAATTGATTAGCCATGAAATTAACATCCTCCATGGCTTCCACTGGAAAAGCACATTGACCATTGATATGGTCACCTCCACATAATTCGCACAACTGGGTTTGTACCTGTGCAGCAGTTTTCAACTCTTTAGGTAATTGTGCAAGAGTTTTAGTCAGAGTTTCCAGCTGTTGAGTTAGAATTTTATTTTGAGCTAGCAAGGCATCATGTCTTTGTAATTGAAGAACCACTTTTTGTTGCATAGGAGCTCCTCTCTCACTGTGCAGCTCATTATCACTAGTAGCCATGTTGTCAATGATTTCTGTAGCTTCCTCTGGAGTTTTCCATTTGATATTTCCTCCTGCTGAGGTGTCAAGCATCATCTTGGTTTGTGAACCAAGACCTCCAAGGAAAGTTAAGACTACTTCCTGTTCTTCAAAGCCATGCGTGGGTGTTTTTCTTAGTAGACTTTTGTATCTATCCCATGCATGCCCTAGTGATTCTTCCATGCCCTGCTTAAATGAAGATATCTCTTGCTTGCCTTTTGTCACCTTTGATTGTGGAAAGTACTTGTTCAAAAACTTTGTTACCACTACTTCCCACTCTGTGAAACTTCCTTCTGGGAGAGAATTCAACCAAAGCTTAGCATTGCCTCCCAATGAGAAAGGAAATAAACTAAGTTTGATCGCTTCATCTGGCACCCCATTAATTTTGACTGTGTTGCAAATTTTATTGAATGTAGTAAGGTGCTCATATGGGCTTTCATGAGATAACCCATTAAATTGATTACTTTTCACCAGTTAGATCAGTGCTGGTTTGACCTCCATGTTAGCTGCATTGACTCTTGGTCTAGCTATGCTGTTAAAGTGCTGAGGTCCAGCTATATTGGTGTAATCAGCAAGAGTTCTTCTGATATTATTGTTCTCCATATTTTCTGTGCTATGAACAGAACCTTGTGGTGATGGTTGTAACAGAGTTTCCGGAGGAGGAAAAAGTTCTCTAGATGTTCGGATTCTTCTCCTCCGTCTACTGTCTATTAATCCTTCAAGCAGAGGTTCTGTTGTTTTCTTGCTCCTAGTTCGAATTGCCTCCTGCATACACAAGAACACAAAACCCTAGAAAAGATTTGGTTAGCACAAAAAAGATATAGGAGAAGATAAAAACAGAAAATAAAAACAGAAAATAGAAAAACTAGAAAACAAAAAAATAAAATAAAATCAAATAAAATATAAACAGAAAAATAAAATAAAATAAAATAAATTCGAAATTTAAATTAAAAATAAAAAAATAAGTCAAAGATAATCAATAATCACACAAATTAACTAGTTAAACCACGAGTCCCCGGCAACAGCGCCAAAAACTTGATGGACAGATTTATGAACACCAAAATGTGATGTCACAAACTTGTTTTTCAATCGGCAAGTGTGACCGAATCGTTCAAGTAATAAACTTGGTAAGACCAAGTATCGTTCTTCCCAAAGGACTCACGGCCTAGTTTAGTTATGTGGTTTCTTGATTAGCTAAGACTTAATGACGAAATATTTGGATTTTATATGCAAAAGACGAAAATTAAATATGTATGCATGAAGTTTTGATCAATGGCAAAAAGCAAAAGATAAACACTTTCAATGAAATATATGTATGAATATGTTGTTGGGGTTCAATTTCATCTTATCCACTCTCATATTTTAGGAATTCAACATTCAAATCATCATTGTTAATGCCACTCTCTAAAGTACCTTTCAAGAAGGCTTCTCCCTAATCACGAGTTCATACAATTCCTAGCATTCCTAATGATCAGTTCATAAGTACAGGAGCTTAACGACAACCAATATAATATTGGGAGAAATTCCCCGGATCTAGACTTCCCCGTACGCGCCCGTATCGACAAAACCAATAATCATGCATCGAATGAGTTAAACAATGCAAGCATTACGCAAAGAGGAAAAACCCTAACTAATGATGAAAGAAAGCATAGATCTTAATTAAAAGATGTAAAAACAGATTCCATATATGAGAGCTTCAAAAGATTACATTGATTCCCCAACAAACATACAAAGTTTAGTTCACCATATTCATGGTGAACCTAGATGAATTACAATGAAAGAATGAAAGATAAAACCCTAAAAAGGTGAAGAGGAAGCCTCAGCATCCAAGATCCTCCTTCAAAGGGGTGGAAAAGAGAGTGTTTGCTTCGTTCCAGCCAAAGATACCTAACCCTAGGAAACCCTAAAGCTTATATAGTATTCGTAAATTACAGAAAATTAGGTCCAAGCCCATTAAAGTGCCGCTCAGCGGTAAGTGCGTGTCACGTTTCTTCCTCTCAGCGGCCATTTTGCCCCTCAACGGTCCTCCCGTGAGCTCCTGAGTGCCGCTCAGCGGTAAACTGCCGCTGAGCGGTGACTTCGGCTTCTCCTTTTGCACTTTTTGATGTCTTTTCTGATTCCATATCTCTCCTTCTTCACTTCCTTCACCAAATTCACCTTAAAACCTACACAAAAACACTGAAATCAAGCATAAACCTGTCCAACTCTCTTATTTCTGAAAATATGAAGAAAAGCATGATTTGAAGCTAGTTTCTAAGTATAAAGGTTGCTTTTAGTATCAATTTTAAGCATGAAAATAACAGTTTTTCAACTGTTATCAATCGTATCAACTCGTAATTAGGGATATGCCTTCTTGCAAGGTAATTTAGAGAGTGACATTAACAATGATGAAAAGAATGTTGAATTCCTAAAGTATATGAGAGTGGATAAGATGAAATTGATAACCCCAACAACATACTCATCCATATATTCCATTGAAGTGTTTGTATTTTGTTTTAGCCATTGATCAAATTCATGCATGCATGTTTATTTTCTGTTTTGCATATTAAACTCCACTTATTTCGTTCTTAAGTCTTAAATAATCAACGAATCACATAACTAAACTAGGCCGTGAGTCCTTTGGGAGAACGATACTTGGTCTTACCGAGTTTATTACTTGAAACGATTCGGTCACACTTGCCGTTTGTTAAACAAGTTTGTGGCGCCGTTTTTCGGTGTTCATAAATTTGTCATCAAGAGGAACCAAGGATAACAATTGCCAGGTTCCAAAGTGGACTCAACTATGACATAAGAGATAGGGTTGAACTTATACCCTACAAAGATCTCAATGAATTAGTCCAACTTTGTGTGAGGGTGGAGCAACAACTCAAGAGGAAAAGCTCCACTAAGAAAGATTACCCTCATAGTTCCAACCATAAGAAAGAGTACAAGAGGAAGGGTAGTCTAACCAAGCCAAGGTATGAAGAATTTAGAGAGAAAGAGAGAGGGAAAGAAAAATTCAAAGAACCTTCAAGAGATCATAAAAGTAAGGAGACTAAGTGCTTTAGATGTGGGGAAAAAGGGCACTATGCATCTGAGTGCCGCAATAAACGGTCAACTTACATTCTTGAGCATGAGAGTGAAAATGAGGGTTCTTCATATAGTGAGACTGAAACATCCACTTCTGAAGAAGAAGAAAATTTACCTTGTGATGGTGACTTACTTATGGTAAGGAGACTCCTGGAAAGCAAACATGTAGAATTAGAACAGTCACAAAGAGAGAACCTATTCCACACAAGATGCAAAGTTTTGGAAAATACATGTTCAATGATTGTGGATAGTGGCTCTTGTTGCAATTGTTGTAGTTCTAGAATGGTAGAGAAGCTTGGCTTAACCACTACTCCTCATCCTAAACCTTACAAACTTCAATGGATCAAAGAGGATGATGGAATAGTAGTTAAAGAACAAGTAAGAGTACCCATTTCCATTGGCAAATATGAAGATCAAGTTGTTTGTGATATAGTACCAATGGAAGCTGGACACATATTACTTGGAAGACCTTGGCAATATTATAAGCAAGCTCTACATGATGGAGTCACCAACAAAATCACCATTCAACACAAGGGAAAGAAAATTATTTTGTGTCCTCTTACACCTTCACAAGTAATAGAGGACCAAATAATTCTTAAAAAGAAGTTGGATGGAGAAAAGAAAAGTAGGAAACAAAGAAAGGAGAAGACCATAACCCATGCCTCAAATAAAGAAGTTGTCCGACCACAAACTTTGAACATTTCTAAAAATCTTTTTCTTGGACAACCTCATTTTCTTCTCTATTGCAAAGAGACATTTGTTTCAATCACTCAAGAACTTGGTTCTCTACCAAAGGGGTTGCAAAAACTTTTAAAGGAATTTGATGATGTATTTCCCAAAGAGGTACCAAGTGGATTACCACCTTTGAGGGGAATAGAACATCAAATAGATTTGGTGCCTGGGGCAAGCCTACCCAATAGGCCAGCCTATAGAACCAACCCCATGGAAACAAAAGAAATAGAGAAACAAGTTAATGAATTATTGAACAAAGGATGGATCCAAAAGAGTCTAAGTCCTTGTGTTGTGCCTGTGTATGAATGGTTAGTCATGCCCTTTGGCTTGACCAATGCTCCAAGTACATTCATGAGATTAATGAATCATGTCCTTAGGGAATGCATAGGAAGGTTTATAGTGGTCTATTTTGATGACATCTTAATTTATAGTCAAAGTCTTCAAGAGCACCTTAACCATGTCAAAGAAGTCTTGCTTCTTCTTAGAGAACATAATCTCTTTGCCAACTTTGACAAATGTACTTTTTGTCAAGAAAGTGTGATTTTCCTTGGTTTCAAAGTTGGAAAGAAGGTGTACATGTTGATCCAGAGAAGATCAAGGCTATACAAGAATGGCCAACCCCTAAAAATGTAGGAGAGGTGAGAAGTTTTCACGGGTTAGCAAGTTTTTATAGAAGATTTGTGAAAGACTTCTCTACCATAGCTGCTCCTTTAAATGAACTAGTCAAGAAAGATATGCCTTTTCTTTGGGTTGATAAGCAAGAGTTGTCTTTTGAGACTTTGAAACACAAGTTAACTCATGCACCTATTTTAGTTTTGCCCGATTTTTCCAAAGCCTTTGAACTAGAATGTGATGCATCTGGGGTAGGTATAGGAGTTGTTTTAATACAAGGAGGACATCCCGTAGCTTACTTTAGTGAAAAACTTAGGGGGCCTACCTTGAACTATCCTACCTATGACAAAGAGTTGTATGCCCTCATTAGAGCTTTAAAAACTTGGGAGCATTACTTGGTAACTAGAGAATTCATCATACACACTGACCATGAATCTCTCAAGTACATTAAAGGGCAAGCAAAGCTAAACAAAAGACATGCAAAGTGGGTGGAATACCTTGAGCAATTTCCCTATGTCATCAAACACAAAAAGGGGAGGACTAATGTTGTTGCGGATGCTTTATCTAGAAGACATGCATTATTAGTTGGGATTTGATGACATAAAAGAGTTATATGAAAATGATGAAACATTTGCATCCACTTATTTATCATGTCTTAAGAAGCCTTTTGATGGATTCTATCTTTCTGAAGGGTATCTTTTTAATAAAGGAAAACTTTGTATACCCCAAGGATCCATTAGAAAACTTCTTATCAAAGAGAGTCATGGAGGAGGACTCATGGGCCATCATGGAGTTGATAAAACTATAAACATTTTGAAAAGTAAATTTTATTGGCCACACATGAGAATAGATGTTCAAAGGCATTGTTCTAAATGTATAGCTTGTTTACAAGCTAAGTCCAAAATTATGCCTCATGGACTCTATACACCTCTTCCTATAGCTAATACCCCTTGGGAGGACATAAGCATGGACTTTGTCTTAGGATTGCCAAGAACTCAAAAGGGGTATGATTCTATATTTGTGGTAGTAGATCGTTTTAGTAAAATGGCTCATTTTATACCCTGCCACAAAGTAGATGATGCTAGCTATATCTCTAGACTCTTCTTTAAAGAAATAGTGAGATTGCATGGCTTACCCAAAACTATAGTGTCTGGTAGAGATGTGAAGTTTCTAAGCCATTTTTGGAAAACTTTATGGGAAAAGCTTGGAACTAAACTTCTATTTTCTACTACATGTCACCCACAAACTGATGGGCAAACTGAAGTAGTGAATAGATCTTTATCTACATTATTAAGGGTAATATTAAGAGGAAATAAAAAATCTTGGGATGAATATCTACCTCATATTGAATTTGCTTATAATAGAGTAGTCCACAAGACTACTAATCTTTCTCCTTTTGAGGTTGTTTATGGTTTTAACCCTATCACACCTCTTGATTTACTACCTCTTCCAGAATCATCTTCTTTTCTTCATAAAGAAGGTGCTTCTATAGCGGAGTTTATCAAGAAGTTACATGAGAAAGTCAAAATCCAAATTGAAAAACAAACTAAAAAATATGTAGAATACAACAAAAAAAGGGAGAAAGAAAATAGTTTTTGAAAAAGGAGACCTAGTTTGGCTTCATTTGAGAAAGGAAAGATTTCCCTCTCAAAGGAAATCCAAACTTAGTCCAAGAGGAGATGGTCCATTCAAGGTGGTCAAAAGGATAAATGATAATGCATACATCTTAGATCTCCCTGAAAGTTATGGTGTCAGTCATACTTTTAACATTTGCGACTTAATTCCTTTCATAGGGAATGATCAACAGGTTGAATCAGATCTGAGGACAGATCCTTTGCAAGAGGGAGGGTCTGATGGAAGACCATCTAAGACACACATTGGACCTCTTACTAGAGCCATGGCAAAGAGGATTCAAGAGGAAGAAGGATCACCTACCATTTTGCTTCTATGGAAGGTAATTTACATTAATCCTTCTTCCCATAATTAAAAGCACATTTTTTTCTTTGCTTTGTAGGATTAATAAAATTGGAGGGAGCAGCTGCCAACATAGCATTTGAGCACGTGAAAAGAGAGACTTGGAGGGAGAAACTTGCTGCCAAAGCTATCAAAAAGCTCATAACCTAGCTAGCCCAGATTTCACGTGTGCTGCTGAGTTGGAATAAGAATTCAGAATTGGTGTTGTTTCACGTGTGCTGCTGAGTTGGAATGAGGCATGTTTGAAGCTAAAGCAAATTGGCGCCTTTTTCATTTGCTTTTGGATTGAATTTCATTTCAGATTTGAGGCTCTTATCTTCCTATAAATAGGAGACCTCTTCCTTTTGTAGACACTTTTGAGCTTAGTCTAATTGCTGCAGAAATGAAATTCCAGCTTACCTTTGCTCTTGAGTCAACCCAATTCTTCACTTTCTTTCTCCTTACCTCTAGCTTCCTTCCAAAGTAGAAGGTCCTCTGAGCTGAGAGGTTCTAACCCACTCCATTCTTCACCGAAACCATACCATTCTCTGCATCTATTTCAGAATTCCGCTGCCTTCATTTTGCTCACTGGAACATTTGCTGTTTGGCTTCCTGGTTCAATGATTCTCACCCATAGCAAGCTTCCATCAGACGCACTGTCACAGATTACATAACAGTTGCTGGCTCTCATAATTTTAATAGCATTACACGACCGAGGGTCAATGCTGCAAACATGGAGGTAAAGCCTGCATTGATAGAATTGGTGAAAAGCAATCAATTTAATGGATTGTCTCATGAAAGTGCATATGAGCATCTGACCACATTCAACGAGATTTGCAACACTGTAAAGATCAATGGAGTGCCGAATGATGCTATAAAGCTTAGTTTGTTTCCTTTCTTATTGGGAGGCAATGCTAAGTTATGGTTAAATTCTTTCCCAGAAGATAGCTTTACTGATTGGGAAGCCGTGGTGGCAAAATATTTGAACAAATACTTCCCACAGTCAAAAATCAACAAAGGTAAGCAGGAAATTTCCTCTTTCAGGAAGGGCATGGAAGAGACTTTAGGTCAAGCATGGGATAGATACAAGAGCTTGTTGAGAAAGACGCCCACGCATGGCTTTGATGAAGCCACAGTAGTCATTCTTTTCCTTGGAGGTCTTGGTTCACAAACCAAATTGATGCTAGATGCCTCAGCTGGAGGTAATATCAAGTGCAAGACTCCATAGGAAGCTTATGAATTAATTGACAAAATGGCTACTAATGACAATGAGATGCATAATGAAAGAGGAGCCCTACCTCAACAGAAGGGAGTCCTACAATTACAATCTCATGATGCTCTGCTTGTACAGAATAAGATTATCACTCCACAATTGGAGAATTTGACGAAGAAACTCTCTTAATTGCCAAAGGAGTTGCAAAATGTTTCACAGGTTCAACAGAAACTCTGTGAATTATGTGGTGGTGATCACATCAATGGTCAATGTGCTTTTCCAATGGAGGCCCAAGAAGACGTAAACTATATGGGCAATCAATTCCGCCAAGGTAATTTCAACCAAGGGTGGAAACCTCACTCAAGTATGGGTCAAGGTCAATTTGGGCAAGCAGAACAATTCAATAGACCACCACAACAACAATCACAATGGCAACATATATATGCATTATGTAAGGAAGAGAAAAGAAAGAGTTGAGTTAGAAGAAGAAAAAGAAGAAAGAATAGGTGAGGTTGAGAGAAAAAAGAAAGAAAAGAAGAGGGGAGAGAAAAAAATTGAAAAAGTTGAAAAGATTCTTCCTTACCCTAAGGAGAGCAGCAGAAAAGAAAAGGAGAAGCAATTAGGGTGTTTTAAAGAAATCTTCAAGAAATATGAGATTAAAATTCCTTTGGCTGAAGCATTGCAACAGGTTCCTGTGTATGCACAATTTCTGAAGAGATTCCTCAAAAAGAAGAGATATATAGATGAGGAAACCATTGATGTACAGGGCAATTGCAATGTTATGTTGCAGAAGGCACTTCCTCCAAAAGTTAAAGATCCAGGAAGCTTTACTATTCCTTGCATCATTGGGAATATTAATAAAGGGAAAACCCTAATTGATTTTGGGTCAAGCATTAATTTGATGCCTTTATCTGTGTTTGAGAGGATTAATGGTCTTAAAGTAAAGCCTACAAAGGTTACTTTGCAACTGACGAATGGATCTACCAAAAAGCCCTATGGTGTGGTTTGTATAGACAAACTTGGATTTTTGGTTGATTTTGTAGTGATGGAGATGGAGGAAGATGTGAAGACTCCTATTATTCTTGGAAGGCCATTCATGAAAATAGCCAAGGTAATCATCAATGTGGATGATGAGACGATAGCACTTAAAGACCAAGAAGAGGAGGTGACCTTTAATGTCTACTAAGCAGAATCAAGTGAGGAAGACTAGTCATAAAGTTGAAGATAAAGATGCACCAGTGACTAACCTTAAAGTTGCCAAGCCGGTTATCAAAGGTAAAAATTGTTTCTTGTCACAGGTTAAGGAAGGAGAAGAAAAAGATGGCAAAGGAAAGATGGTTCATCATGGCTCAGTGGATGAACAACTCAAACTTGGAGCACCAGTGAGATTCAAGGGCACAGTGTGGGTTTTTAAAGAGCTTAAAGATAATGGAGTCATAGAGATTGAAGCTCCGTACTCAAGGAGAGTCAAAAAGGTGACCAAGAAGATGTTAATGGGTTGAAGTGAGAGGAAAAAGAAGAACATCAACATGAAAGAAGTGAGTTGAGCTTTATTGGGTCAAGCTAGTGACGTTAAAGAAGCGCTTACTGGGAGGCAGCCCAGTGATTTGAAAACTTTAATTTTTGTTATTTGGTGATGTATTTTTAGACTTTTGTTATTTGATTTTGTTTTGGTTATGAGTCTACTATGGCACAACATCTACTGATGGATGCTAGGTGATTGAGTATCTACTGAAGGATAGTATGCTACCAGACACTTACTGATGGGTGTTGGAAGAGTTATTGGGTCAGGCTCGTGATGTTAAAAAAACGCTTCTTGGGAGGCAACCCAGTTTTCTAAACCCATATCTTTGTTTTATGCTCTAGTGTGCATTATATGTATTGAGTGTTGAATGTTTGAGCGTGTAGAGAGATTCAATGTTTTGAGTGAGTGTTGATGTGTGAGGTGGGTGAAAAATACATGGAATTTTGAAAATTTGGAGTTGAAGTCGAGGGACTTTAACTATGAACACCCAAGACAAGCCAAGAAGAGAGGGGACCTAAGTCACGCATGCCGCTTAGGGCCCTTCTGAGGGGCGCTGAGCGCGACTTTCTGCGGTTAGGGTTTTTAATGGTTGGGCTCAGCGTAGGGTGCGGCCCACTTCATTCTTTTTACTCCCTAGGGTTTGCCCAAGGCCCCTTTCTCAGATTTCACCCTTTCCAAACTCTCCAAACAATCTCCCTAAGAACTTTCTTCACTTCCCCCTTCATTTTCCCATCAAAAACCTTATTTCCCACTCACTTTACACCATTCTTCCATCAAAGTTTGGGGTTTTTGCTTGTTGTGGTGCTAGGGTTTTGATTTCTCCAATCGCTTTGAACATTCTTCACTAATTTTTGCATCCCCAACCAAGTAAGTTCATGCATTTTGTGATTTAAAGCATTTGAAAGTTTGATTCTTGATGAATATTGATGTCTATGCATGATTTGTTGGATTTGTTGCTATTTGAACCGATTAAATTTCAGTATTGATGGTTGGGACCGAGTAGGAAGTGATTGGATAGTGTTTAAGGCCAACAAGGATCGTTTTTGGGTTGCACTGATTGGTGCTGAGGGCTTTTCTGAGGGGCGCTCAGTGCGATTTTGTAGATATGATTTTGGTTCTTTCTAGGTGTTTGTGTGATCTTGGTTGTTTGAGTCAGTGCAGGTGACGCTGAGGGCCCTCAGTTTTTCCCTTAGCACTGTTAAGAAACAATGTTCTCAGTTGTTTTGTTTAATTGCTTTCTTTGTCCCCGGTTTGGCCGCAGTGTGTCAAGTTCATCCACCCTTTTAAAAAAGTTTCAATTACGTCCAAACTTGGTTTAAAATGTCAATTTCGTTCAAACATGGGTAAAAATTTTTTCAATCAAGTCCCTTCTATTAAATACCCAAAAACAACGTTAACTTTTTTTCTCTCTCCTCTGCTCCTCTGAACATAACTTTTTGTCAGTGTTATCTAGATAAAAAACACTCTACTTTTGGGTTCTTCTAAATTCAAAAAGAGGAGATAGTTTATTTGTCCAACTTCAACTTTTTTTTATATAATTCAAGTCTCAATTAAGTTCGGGATAAGAATTATATGTTTGTAACTGATTTTATTATATTCTATTTTTTTTTTATTTTTTCTTTTATAAAATTATTTATACTTCCTAGTTATAATATACTTAATTAATTTTTTATAATATAATAAAATATATTTTATCACAAATATTTAATTACTAAAATGCTTATTTTATTGACCTAACAGGCCATAACAATCTGATAAAAAAAATGTATGTAGGACAAAGTCGTGGTTTTAAGAAGTTGAATTCCCAACGACCGTATATGTTATCGAAAATTAAACTTTATAAGTATAACCCTGTGTATTATATATTTTTTGCAATGGATGAGAAAAATGAAAAAGTAGATGAATGAGAGAATAAATAAATAAATAAATAAATAAAGATCTAGCTTGTTTAGTTAAAAAATGAAAGGATTTTTTAAAATCTTTTAATTTTGAAATAAATATTTATATTATTTTAATATCATAATTAAGAACGGGAGAAGTTTTTGAAGTTAGGTATAATTGAAATTTTAAATATTTCTTTATAATTTTAAACAAATATTATTCTTGCACCTACCCGTATTATTTTCAACATGCCAAATTTCCTCTTATATAATATAATTATGCAATCTTTTAGAAACTGTATTTTAAATTCAGAAAGGAATGACATAGCCAATATCTGACTACAACCCTTCAAAAATTAAAAAAAAAATGGAGACAGAATTATATTCCTTCCCCACAGTAATTCCACAATGGGTTGGTGTGAGAATTTGACATAATATTCCTTATAGAGTGCTCTTTATCCAGAAAACATTGACAAAAAGCTGTTATGTTTAGAGGAGGAGAGGAAAAAGCTGTTATGTTCAGAGGAGCAGATGAGAGAGAAAAAAAAGTTAACGTCGTTTCTGCGTATTTAACGGAAGGGACTTGATTAAGACAAATTTTACCCATGTTTGGATGAAATTGACATTTTAAACGAAGTTTGGACGTAATTGAAACTTTTTTAAAAGGATGAACGAACTTGACACACTACAGCCAAACCGAGGACAAAGAAAGCAATTAAACCTAATATCAAGTACTGATGCTTGATGACATTTCCTGTTTTGTCACCTCTCTAACCCTCTAATCAAAATATAGGCATATACAAACAAAGAACAACAGGAAGATGTCCCCTCTCCTACAGTCTTTAATCACTTTGAACAATCCTCAAAGTCCAGAACGCCACACGTTCTCTTCTTGTAGTCACAAAAGCGCAACTCCAATCTTCACAAGATTGATTGCAACTAATAACGAAATAGACACCTAAAGTGCAGATTGATCAGACAGTAAGAGCATACAGATTCTTGCTCGTCAAGCAATCACCAAAGATGAACACCACAGTCTTCTTGATGAATTCTTCGAGCTTTCACACTTTCTGCAAGAGATCAATAATATGAAAGAAATCAATCAAATCGTTAGAATCACAAAAGTTCTTGCAGAAATCAAATTCGCGTCAATTTATAGCAATTCGCAACTCTGACACATTTTAATCGACTTTGCTACTAATGCAGTCGAATATAACAAAACAGTTATAACAGTTAGCAACAATCAATGTAGTTAATTGAATGGACAATTAATGTAGTCGAATCACAATAACCCCTGTTAAACAGTAATCGATTGATCCACTATCGCAATCGACTTCATTGCTTTCCATTTGAATTGTATCTCCACTAGTTCATTGATAAGAGGTTAAAATACCGTTATCTGTGATGTAATTTTGATACTAAATGCACCCTTTTTCGCTTAGAAACTTGCTTGAAATCATGATTTTCTATTAAGTTGTGTGAATAAGGCAGTTGAGGTTGAACTTAATGATTTTAGGACTAAATTCCTTTCTTTTAGTAAGTTAATGAAGTGATTTGGAAGAGGAGTCAAAGTATGAAGGAGTCGGAACTCAAGGAGCGAGCAAAGCTGCAGAAAAAGAGAAAAAAACGCAGTGTTGAAAAATCTGTGAGGCTTGGGCGCCCCTCAGGGGGGCTTGAGCGCCATAAGTGCACCGCACACCGCCTGAGCGCCCCTTTTGGGCGCTTAAGTGCCAGAAAGTACCGTTCGACGCCCGGGCGCCCCACTTAGCTCGCTTGAGCACCAGCGACA
This sequence comes from Vigna umbellata, assembly GCF_029865625.1. NCBI lineage: Eukaryota > Viridiplantae > Streptophyta > Magnoliopsida > Fabales > Fabaceae > Vigna > Vigna umbellata. The sequence goes on from NC_142166.1 coordinate 18,102,584, forward strand.
CGGGCCTGGGCCTTGTTTCTGTTTTGTTTTCTCTCTATTTAAAGGACCTAAACGCCCTAGGTTTTGTAGCTTTGGCAGGAGGAGCACACAAACACACTCTTCACCCCTTGGGGGTAGATTTGGGGATGTGACAACTCTCCTCTTCTCTTTCTAGGGTTTTTTCTATCTCATTCTTCTCCATTATTCATCTAGTTTCACCATGTCTATGGTGAACTAAACCATATTTGTTGTTAGGGGATGATGTAACCTTGTGAACTCTCATGTATTTCAATTGATTCTTAATAATATATGTTTTTTAATTAATTGTTAGAGTAATTCATCTGTGTTGCATGCTTTGCGTGGTGTATGAATTGCATGAGTGCTGGGAGGTTTCTTACAATTCAGGTTCTTGTTGAATTACTCCCAAGAGTAATACTTTTCAGGGATAGGGGTATGAGTGTTGATCGTCTTAAGCTCTTGATCTTCATAATTAATGACTAGGAATGTAGGAATTGTATGAACTGGTAATTAAGGACAGACTTATTTCGCCGAGGGATTGGGTTTAAGTGTTTTAGTAAGTGAAGTTAACAATAATGCTTACAGAAGAATTCTCACATACATGAGAGGGAACTTGGCGAAATCTAACCCCAACAACATAATCATCTCATATTAAACAACATTCGTCCATCATTAAGCTACTCTACTATTGATCAACTTGCATTCATATTTAATTTTCTGTTTTTTGCCTTTGAAACCAATGATCTCGTTTTCTTTAAGTCTTAATTAATCGAGTTATCACACGACTGTCTAGTGCCGAGAGTCCTTTGGGATACGATACTTGGTCTTACCAGTTTATATTACTTGTGCGATTTGGTACACTTGCCGATTGATAACGGTTGAAATACCGTTATTTTTATACTTAATTTTGATATTAAAAACACCCTTTATGACTTAGAAACTAGCTTGAAATCATGTTTTTGCTTAAGTTGTGAGAATAAGAGAGTTGAAGGTGGTATTATTGGTTTTATGCTTGGTTTTCCTTGTCTTGAAAGGAATTAAGATGAATTGGATGAAGAAGTTGAAGTAGCAAGGAGTTGGAGTCAGGAAAGGCTGGAAAAGTAGCACATAGAAGAATCGTAGATAGCGGTGAGCATCATTTTGGGGCGCTGAGCGCCAAGTTCTACTATCTCACGCCTGAGCGCCACCGCTAAGTGTCAGTTTAGTGTTGCAACCACTGTCTCACGCGTGAGCGCCACCGCTGAGCGTCAGTTTAGTGCCGCAACCACCGTTGAGCGCCGACTACGTGGGCTTGGACCTGTTTTATGTTATTTTTATGAACTATTTAAGGTTTTGGACAACCTAGAGACTGTATCTTTTGACATAAAGAGGCGCAGAAACACTCCTTTCATCTCTCAGAGGCGGATTTTGGATGCCGAAGCTCCGATCTTCAACTTTTAGAGTTTTATCTTTCATTCTTTTCCATATTTTCATCTAGTTTCACCATGTCTGTGGTGAACTAAACCTCCACTGTTGTTGGGGAAACAATGTAATCCTTTGAAACTCTCATGTATCGAATTGATTTATATTATAAATGTTTTACTTCATTAGTTGTTATGGTTTTTCCTCTACGCTCTATGCATGCTTTTTTTTAACTCATTCAATTGCATGATTACTAATGTTGTCGATATGGAAACATATGGGGAAATCTAGAACGGGGGAAATTCTCCCAAAAGCAATATTATCTAGAAATATGGATAGGAGGGTTGGTTGCCTTTAAGCTTCTATGAGAATGTAATGCATAATTAATTGTTAAGGATACAAGACATTGTGATCTAGTAATTAAGAGTACGCTTTCTTCACCGAGAGATCGGGTTTAAGGTAAATTAGAAAGTGTCATTAACATTAATGAAGAAGATGAATTCATAAATACATGAGAGTGGATAGGATAAGTCGGAAACCCCAACAACATAATCATTCCATATTTTATACACCAATCACCTGTGCATTCTTCAACTCAATTGATCAACACTTGCATTCATATTTATTTTCTGCATTATAAACACTATGATCTTGTTAACAAGTCTTAGTTAATTAAGAACCCACATGAATGTTTAGGCCGTGAATCTCTTGGGAAACAATACTTGGTCTTACCATTTATTATTACTTGATACGATTCAGTACACTTGCCGGAGTGTTAACACCGATTCATCAACATTCATCCAGAAGCAATGTTCCTGCAAAACCTTTCAAGATCTTTTCTAGATCAAGCATTTTAGAATCATTGTAATGCAATAATTATTACAGGTGTAATCTGTGTGTGTAAATGTATGAATGCAATGATAAACAGTAAAGCAATCAACTTCATACATAACATAATCGACTTAATTCAAACATAATCAGATACTCAATATAGAAATAATTCTGATTTCATTGACTGAAACCATGATTACAATCAGAATAACGAAAAGAAATATGGCATATAAAGCCTACTACAAAAGAAACACTTAAAACATCCAAGCAAACAAACTAAAACCAAACAAACAAAACACACAACTAAGACATCCAAACAACTAAGACAGACATTCCTTGTAACCCTATTATGAGTCAGATGTTTCCATAGTATCCCTATCAACAGTGTTGTCTTCTCTTCGTTGTTGAGCCTCATCAAATCTTCTTTCAAAATTATTGAATTTATCATTCAAAGTTCTGAATTGTTCAGCTGCAAATCTCGCAAAATTTGTCGCAGGAAAGAAATTTGTAAGTTTTATATTTGCTGTTAGAGTACTCCCTAAGCTGTAAATCGAATCCTCTTCACCTATGAAACACCAGCCTTTCATAGTCTTAACTAATCCAAGAGATATAACACAGTTTCTGTCAAACATGTTTGTGGAATCCCAAAGACATTTTTGCTCACTACTAATATCCACACCTTGAAGCACAAGTATTTTGCCTATGAAAACAGCATATGGTAGATAATGTGATCGTTTTAATGCTGCATTTTTCATATGATCTTTGACTACTTCCAACCAGTTGGTCGGAATATCATTCTTGATAACATGTAATATATATACATATTCAGTAGACATCCTGTCTTTTGTCAATCTCCCTGGCAGAATTACCCAAGCAAGAAGATGAGCAATAATCTTTTATTCCTTGTTTAACCCTTCATGTGCTAAGAGTCTTTCAATTGAGTATTTTCCGGGAAATCTCAACCAGCTTCTATAAAGATCTCTCTTTTTCAACATTCTGTTAGTTTCTACAGTTGGCAAATGAGAAGATGTTCCTTCAGCTTTTAATCCAGTAACTAGAAGCCACATAAAGTTGTCAATGTGAATATCTACACCTTTAACTTTGGATTGAATATCATCATTAACAAGCTTCAGGTTGTGATAAAATACTCTTACAAGGTCCGGATACCAGTAACCTTTCATTTGTACAAATATAGAGAGTCCCTGTGTTTCGAACCATTCCAGAAACTGAACGCCCTCTCTTTCAAACATATTCAAATTCAAATTCTTGGGTGGAGCAATAACCTTGACAATATCGTTCAGAAACCTTTCTCTCGTTTCTTCAACACGAATCTAGCCTACAGGATCAGGACCTCTTTCCACAACGACTTCCTTTCCCCTGTTTCCCCTAGATGCTCGACTTGAAGACGTCATAAGATTCAGATTTCTTGGATATCTTCTTCTCAATTTAGGGTTACTAGAACTGCACCAACCACTCTTACTAAATGCTATCACATTTCCATATACATACACCAATACCTTGTCTGTAGACAACTCTTCCAGATGATCTCAACACAACATCAAGATTTTCTTTGCCTTCAGTGAATTTTGCCAATGTGCTGGTTAAGTACTCAATTTTCTCAACATGTAGAGGACAATTATTACACTCTTTCTCAACAACTTGTACTTCGGTCTTTACTGTCTTTCAATTTTCAGAGCTTCTTCAAGATCTTTTTCAAGCTTTTCATTATCCTGCACAAGATTTTCAATTCTGTATTCATAATCTCTTCTCTCAGATGATAATCGATTCACTTTGTACTGAAGTCGCATGGCCTGTGCTTGAATTTCCTGAAATGCATCCAGTAGCATGTAGTACTTGACTTCTATTGGTTCATTTTCGAATTCACGATCACTATCATCGTCTGATTATGCAGAGCCTGCCATGAAGCATAGATTTGATTCCTCTTCAGCACTATTGGCATCATCACTTGAAGATTCTTGATCACTATTTTCCCAAGCAATACAAGCTTTCCTCTGCTTCCTATTCTTGTCCTGAGGATACTTGGAGAATTCTTTCTGCTTGTTCTTCAAGTTTGGACAGTCAGGCTTGATATGACCATCCTTTCCACATTCATAGCATTGAACAACGTTGCTTCTTGAACTCTTCTTTCCTCCTCTTGAGAAACCTACATTGTTAGTAAGTTGACTTTTAATTTTCATAAACCGATTAAACTTTCCTACCATCATATTCATCATTTCTTTTTCTGGTATATCTGCATCTGATTCAGTTTCAGGTTCATGAATCTTTGTAGTTTTCTTGCTTGTGGCTTTTAGAACAATCGATTTTTTCTCTTCAATTTCTTCTTCCTCCTTTAGCCTGCCAAGCTCCAACTCGTGTTCTCTGAGTTTTCCAAACAATGTGGCCATGTTCATGCTAGTCAGTTCTCTTGATTCAGAAATTGCAGTAACCTTGGGTTGCCAACTTCTATTCAGACTTTTCAATATCTTGATATTGATCTCTTCCTTGTCAAAAACTTTTCCTAGAGCCATGAGGTGGTTAACTATATGCGTGAATCTTTTTTGCACCTCGTAGATAGTCTCACCAGCCTTCATTCTGAATAATTCATACTCTTGTATCAATGAATTCTTTCTGGCTCGTTTGACTTCTTCTGTGCCTTCGTGCGTGACCTCTAAAACGTCCCACATTTCCTTTGTTGTCTTGCACTGTGAAATCCTGAAAAATTCATCCATAGTTAGTGCAGAAGCAATTACATTACGTGATTTTACGTCATATTGTGCTCTACGGTTTTCATCCTGAGTTTACTCAGAAAATTTTTTTAAAACAGTTTTTCCATTAATAACATGAGTTGGCTCAAATGGACTGTTCAATGTTGCATCCCAAACACCTTTATCAACAGATTCAAGAAAGATTTGCATCCGGATTTTCTAAAAAGCATAGTTTTCACCAATAAATAGTGGTGGTCTATTTGTTGATGCACCTTCACCAAAAGGTTTGAGAACTAAAAGCCATTTTCCAGGATTTAGGGTTCAGTATTTGCATTCTAAACCTAAAAGAGTTTGTTTTCAAGTCTTATTTAATCAAGAAATCACATAATTGTTTAGGCTGTGAGTCTCTAGGGAAACGATACTTGGTCTTACCATGTTTATTACTTGATACGATTCGGTACACTTGCCGGAGTCTTAACAATATGGCTTCATCATCTGGAAAGCCCATTAAGCACACTGCTGATAGAGGACATAAGAGAAAGGAACAGATATATTCCAATAAGTTCCTCTCCCACATGCATGGGAGGCACTTTCAAACGGTGTAGAATAGGAGACTTTTATGGAAAGAAAGGTGGGACTGATACCCACCATGGCACTTGAATTTGGGAGAGAGCTAGAAAGGAGGTAGTGGGAGAATCTAGCTTCCTACCCTTCACCTACCAACATAGCTGTGGTGAAGGAGTTTTACATGAATGCTAGGACATTTGGTGGTGCTACTCATGAGATGTATACCAACTATGTGAGGGGGAAGAGAATTCCTTTTGATGCTGACACTATAAATTCGTTTTTGGGTGTTGAATGGGTAGGAGAGCAGTGTCAGTTTTCTCTAGCCATGGATGACGACATTAATTATGCTGATGTAGAGAGGACCTTGTATATGGAAGGTGGCCAGTTTCAGAGGAACATGAATGACTCACCAATCCATATCAGGAGGGCTTACTTGACGCCTTTAGCAAAATATTGGATGACATTCACTCATGCCAACATTCATCCATGTTCACATGTGTCAGACATCACGACACACAGAGCTATCTGTTACCAATGAGGTGCATTGGTATTTTAATAGATAATGATTTTAATGATGCTGCAAGAGAAGAACTCGAAGAATGAAGTTGTAATTTATTTAAAAGCACTTTCGTAGACTGGAAATGTATTAGGAATAACCTTGAACATGTAAACACTTAGAAATTTACTGTCTTTAAGATATCTGCGTATATGATCGATTATGTGATGTAATAATTGATTATCACGAGCCTTGTTGAAAAACCATTGCTCTCGCAGATAATCGATTATTGCTTGAAATAATCGGTTATCTTGTTCTGGATGAGAATTGCCTAAGTCTCACATATAATCGATTATTCCTCAGAATAATCGATTATCACTTTTTTGAAAACCCTGTAACGGACTTGAATAATCGATTATTACTAACAATAATTTATTATCACTGGCAGTTGTAATGTGTCTTTTAAATTTCAGACCAGTTAGCTATATATAGTTATTTTAAAACCCTTAGAGGGTTAACCTGAGCTTTTTAAGAGTACAATGTAACTTGAGGAAATTCCAAAAAGCTAGTTCATTGCATTGCCTAGTCTTGTGAATAGGAGAAGCTCACACTTTGTGTGTCAAAGGTCGGAGCGATTCTCTTCAAGTTGGAAAAGCTGCTATCTTCCAGTTCGTTGGTCGAAGGAAGATTGTTTCTACACTATTTCGATTCCTTGGTCGAAGGAAAGTGTAGGTTGTTCGCTTCCAGTTTGTTGGTCGAAGGAAGCTCCCTTCCGGTTCGTTCGTCGAAGGAAGGTATCATCTTTATATTTACGTTCACTTTATTCTAATTTGTTAAAACCAATTTTAGTGAAAACGTTAATCCCTTTTTATAGTGATTAACAACTAGACGTAGAATCTTTTGATTCGAACCAAGATAAAAATTCTGCGTGAACTTTTCTACACCCTACACTCCTTATATTTTCTACACATCAACTGTTCGATAAAATTTCTCTAAGAAAATAAATTTTCTAAAAACGGACTATCGTAACTTGATTTGTGACCATAACATACTTTCTGCTTATTTTATTCAGCTGCGTGACTCTACGATACCGGTTGTCCTGATACCAACACTATCTTCCTCTATTGTGTGCTCCGAGGTCTTATTATTAATGTGGGGCTGGTGATAGCAAATGAAATCAACAATAAGTCACCTCTTGGGCATCCCTCTTTCATTACTCAGTTATGTTAGCTAACTAGGGTGAATACATCCACTCCTCCACTTGAGTGGCCTAGGAAGGAGATAAATGCCTCCTATTATACCCAATACTGCATGTTGGATGAGACAGGAATTCCTATGCCTGCACCACATCCTCCCAAGGTTCACAAGAGAGTGCCACAACAGCCACAACAAGATCAATATGAGTAAGCCCATGATGTTGCACCCTTCCAGATGAGAGACATGTATATGTCTCTAATGGAGTCTAGGATGAAGGCTCTGTATAGAGGGGAACAGGCTTTGCTGATGAACCTGACTTCAGCCTTTCCTAAGACACAGTTCATGTCTTATGAAGAATTCCAGACTTACGTTGCATGGCCTGCAGATCCAGCTCAGGCTAGTAGAGGAGCTGGTACATTTGGAGCCACAACTATGGAGGAGGATGCTGATGAAGAAGAAGAGGAGGAAGAGGAAGATGAAGATGATGAAGATGATGATGATGATGATGAGTCTGATGACAGTAGGGGTTGATCTACTGGAGAGCATCTACTGATGGATGCAGGACTTGATGAGGAACATCTACTGATGGATGATAGATATAGAGAGTAGCATCTACTGATGGATGCTATTCTAACAGGATTTTTCTTTAACTTTACTATTATGCATTTATGAACATTGAATTTGGTTAATATGTACTTGGCCTAATGAGATATGTTTGGATGGTTTAGCTAATATGTGTGTGATGAGTAATAGATTTTTTGTGCTGCTTTATTGTGTGATTGAGGTTGAGATAATGCATGGTCAAGTCTTATATATAGGTGGTTGCTCATGATTGTTAAAAATTGATGCATGATTTCAATTGTGATTAATGTGCTAGGCAGGATGTTATTAAATTATAGAACTTGATTTAGCCTGTGAGAGGTTGGGCTCTGATAACAGATGATTTCACCGTTATTTAAGAGTAAATTTTGATACCAGAAGAACCCTTTTTGACTTAGAAACTTGTTTGTTCTCTTGATTTTGGTTTATTTTGGGAAATAAGAGAGTTGAGGTTACACTTGAAGATTTTATCACTAAATCCCCTTGTTTTTGTAGGAAATTGGGATGAACTGGAAGATGAGTTAAGTTGTCAAGAAGTTGGAACTCATAAAGGAGAAAAAGAGCACCAGAAGAGAAGGTTACAGAAGGTCGCACTCACGCTTGAGCGCCCCTTTCATGACCCTCAGCGCTAGAGCTTCGCAGTCACGCTTGGGCACCCTTTTTGAGGCGTTGAGCGCCATCTTTCATGCAACGTTTCAGGCCTGAACGCCCTCCATTGAACGTTGAGCGCCATTCTCTCGCAAGCACGCCTGAGCGCCCCAAGTAGAGGCATTGAGGGTGGCAACGTTGGCCCATGGCCCAATTCAGCCCTATTTAAGGATTAGCTCGACCTAGAGAGGGTATCTCTTGACACAATTGACACAAATTCAGATTTTCTCCAACTCTCTGAAGGTAGAAGTGGATTGGAAAGCTCTCCTCTTCAACTTTTAAGGTTTTTCTATCTTTTTCATTCCATTTTTCATCTAGTTTCTCCATGACGATGGAGAACTAGACATTCTTTATTGTTGGGGGATGATGTAACCTTGTGAACTCTCATGTATTTGAATTGATTCCAATATTTTTATGCTTCTTTCATTAATTGTTAGGGTTATTCTTGTTTGTTCAATGCTTGTTATGTTTAACTCATTCTTGGCATGATTATTGGTTTTCGTGATATGGACACATATGGGGAAACCTATATATGGAGAATTGCTCCCAAAAGTAGTATTGCCTAGACATAGAGATATGAGTTTTGGTTATCTTAAGCTTCTTTGCGTATGTAATGCAGAATTAATTGCTAGGGAGACAAGACATTGTAAATTAGTAATTAAGGATAGACTTTCTTCGCCGAGACATCGGGTTTTAAGTAATTTAGAAAGTGATGTTAACATTAATGAAGAAGATGAATTCATATATGCATGAGAGGAAACTTGGTGAAATCTAAACCCCCAACAACATATTTGTCTCATATTTTCAATATCATCCATTCAACTTTCTGTTTTTCTTTCCATTGGTCAAAATTGCATTCATGTTTACTTTTATAGAATTTGCATTCAAAACCACTAAATTGTTCTTCAAAAGTCTTAATTAGTTGAGTAATCACAAAACTGTTTAGTGTCGTGAGTCTTTTGGAAAACGATACTTGGTCTTACCATTTTATTATTACTTGATACGATTTGGTACACTTGCCGACATCTTAACAAGTTTTTGGCACCGTTGCCGGGGAACTCGTGGTTTAAACTATTCAATTTGTGTGATTCTTAACCAATTAGACTTTATCTTTAATTTTTATCTTTTTTATCTCTTTATGTTTTTATTTTTTTATTTTTTTATCTTTTTATCTTTTTATCTTTTCATCTTTTTATCTTTTAGTGCTAATTGGGTGCTCTAATGTTTTGTTCTCTAGTGTATGCAGGGTATAATTCGGACTAGAAGCACAAAAGTTTCTGAACCTCTTCTTGCAGGTTTGCACGTTAGTAGAAGAAAAAGGAGGAATAGGACGTCCAGAGAACTTTTCCCTTCTCTTGAGACTCTTTTATAGCCTTCACCTCAAAGATCTGACTAGGAGACAAAAAATATGGCTGAAGAGCAGAATGGTAGACGTACCCTGGCATATTATGAAACAGTCATTAGCCCTCATTATTTTAATAACATTGCAAGGTCGAGGGTTAATGCTTCCAAGATGGAGATGAAGCCTACATTGATTCAATTGGTGAAGAGCAACCAACTTAATGCATTGTCACATGAAAATCCGTATGAGCATCTGACCACATTCAATGAAATATGCAACATTGTGAAGATCAATGGTGTGCCAGATGAACCTACTAGACTTAGCTTGTTCCCTTTTTTCTTTGGGAGGCAATCTATTAACGGTTGAAAATACCGTTATTTGTGATGTAATTTTGATACTAAATACATCCTTTTTCACTTAGAAACTTGGTTGGACTCATGCTTTTTCATTAAGTTGTGTGAATAAGAGAGTTGAGGTTGAATTCAATGATTTTATGACTAATTTCCCTTGTTTTGATAGGTAATGAGACAATGTGGAAAGCAGAGATGAATTGCTAAGGAGTTAGAGCTCAAAAAGGCCTGGAAAAGTAGCTAAAGGAGGAACCGCACGAAGCTTGGGCGTCCTGTCCGAGGCTTGAGCCTCGGAAAATCGACGTCCACCACCCTGGCGCCCTCCTAGGCCGCCCGGGCGGCAGCCCCCGAAGCCTGGGCGACCAATTGAGCTCAAGCCCTACTCTCAGGGTTTCACTATCTCATGCTTTTTGATTATTCATATAGTTTTTCCATGTCTATGGGGAACTAAACTCTATTTGTTGTTGGGGAATGATATAACCGTGTGAACTCTCATGTATTTGAATTGATTCTTAATTTATATGGCTTTTCATTAAATATTAGGGAATTCATCTGTTTCAATGCTTACTCTATTTAGTAACATGATTTATGAATTGCATGAGTGCCGGGAGGTTCCTTACAATTCAGGTTCATGTTGAATTCTCCCAAGGGTAATATTTCTCAGGGATGAGGGTATGAGTACTTGGTCGTCTTAAGCTCTTGATCTTCAGACTTAACTTTCTAGGAACGCTAGGAATTGCACGAACTAGGAATTAAGGCAGGCTTATTGCGCCGAGGGATCGAGTTCTAAGTAATTTAGTGAGTTAGGTTAATATTAATGTAAAAATAAGAATTCTTATATACATGAGAGTAAACTTGGTGAAATCAAACCCTAACAACCATCTCATTTTATAAACAACCTCTGGTCATCTTTGTGTTACTATATTATTGATCAATTTGCATTCATATTGAATTTTATGTCTTTGCATTTGAAACCAACACTTTCATTTTATTTAAGCCTTAATTAATTGAGTTATCACACAACTGTTTAGTGTCGAGAGTCCTCTGGGATACGATACTTGGTCTTACCATTTTAAATTACTTGTGCGATTTGGTACACTTGCCAATCCATCAACAAGTTTTTGGCGCCGTTGCCGGGGACTCACGGTTTAAGCTATTCTATTTGTGTGATTCTTAATTAATTTTGGGTTTATTTTATTTTTCTTTATTTTATTTTATTTGATTTGATTTTATTTTATTTTCATATCTTTTGTTTTTATTTTTACTTTTGTGCTGACAATATTTTCTAGGGCTTTGTTTTTATTTTATGCAGGATACAGTTAGAACAAGGAGCAACAGAAGTGTTGAACCTCTTTTTGAAGGACTTGAGACTAGTAGGAGGCCAAGAAGAAGCAGATTATCTAGAGTACCTTCTCTGGAAAAAATTTCACAGGCCTTGCAATCACATCAAGAAAGCATGGACAACAACATGGACAACAATGATGGAAGACGTACTTTGGCAGATTATGCAACTGTTGTTGGCCCCTACCATTTTAACACCATTGCAAAGCCAATGGTCAATGCCGCGAATATGGAGGTGAAGCCTGCGTTGATCCATCTTGTGAAGAGCAACCAGTTCAATGGACTATCTCATGAAAGTCCATATGAGCATCTTATCACCTTTAATGAGATCTGCAACACTATGAAGCTGAATGGAGTACCTGATGATGCTACTAGATTGAGCTTGTTTCCTTTCTCACTGGGAGGCAATGCTAAATTATGGTTAAATTCTTTTCCGAAAAACAGCTTTACTCAGTGGGAAGATGTGGTTGCTAAGTTCTTGAATAAATACTTCCCACAATCAAAGATCAACAAAGGGAACCAGGAAATCTTTCCTTTCAATCAAGGCGGGGAAGAATCATTAGGGCAAGCATGGGATAGGTACAAAAGCTTGTTGAGAAAGACACCTACTCATGGTTTTGATGGAGCAACAGTAGTCATTCTTTTCCTTCGAGGTCTTCGTTCGCAAACCAAATTAATGTTGGACATCTCAGTTGGAGGTAATATCAAATGCAAGACTCCAAAGGAAGCATATGAATTAATTGACAACCTAAGGGAGTTTTACATTTACAGTCTTATAATGCCTTGCTTGCCAAAAATAAGATCATCACTCAATAACTTGAAGTATTGACAAAGAAGCTTTCTCATCCACAAAAGGAATGCCATAAAGTTTTACAGGTTCATCACCAACTCTGTGATTTATGTGGTGGTGACCATATTAATGGTCAATGTGTTGTGCCTGAGAATATCAATGAAGAAGTTAGTTACATGGGCAACCAGTTTCGTCCCAACAATTATAATCAAGGGTGGAAATCTCATCCTAGCAATGGAGAAAGTCAGTTTGGGCAAACTGGTGGACAATTCAATAGACCACCACAGCAGCAATAGCAATAGTGGCAACAACAACCCTCTTTCTCTGACAAAACTACAAAGCTTGAGGAGACTCTCCAACAATTCATTCAGGCGAGTATTTCCACTTAGAAAAGCAATGAAGCTGCTATAAGGAACCTAGAGATGCAGGTTGGTCAATTGGCCAAGAAGTTGGAGGAGACACCTAATAGAAGTTTTGGGGCTAATACTGAAGTTAACCCCAAAGAAGAATGTAAGGCTGCTGTGAGTATGAAAGATGAGAAAGAGAAAGAAAAAGAAAATTTGAGTGAGAAAGAAAAAGAAGAGAGTGAGAGAAAAGAAAAAGAAAATTTAATTGAAATAGAAAAAATTAAAAAAGTGAGATTGAGAGAAAAGAAAAAGAGAGGATTGTGGAAGAAGAGAGAAAAGAGAAAGAAGAGGTTGAGAGAGAAAAATAAATAAATAAGAAAATTCTTCCTTACCATGAGGAGTGTTCAGAAAAGAAAAAAGAAATGCAATCAAGGTGTTTTGATGAAATCTTCAAGAAATTGGGGATACAAATTCCTTTGACTGAAGCATTACAACAAATCCCTGAATATGCTAAGTTTTTGAAGAAACTCCTCCAGAGAAAGAAATATTTAGAGGAGGACTCTATTGAGATACAAGGTGATTGTAGTGTGATCTTGCAGAAGGCACTTCCTCCAAAGGATAAAGATCCCAGAAGTTTCATTATTCCTTGCACTATTGGGAGGCATAAAATAGGGAAATCCTTAATTGATTTAGGGTCTAGTATCAATTTGATGCCCTTGTCTGTACTTGAAAGGATTGGTGGTCTTAAAGTCAAGCCTGCAAAGATGACTTTATGCATGGCAGATGGATCCACCAAAAGACCCTATGGTGTGGTTGAGGATGTGGTAGTTCAAATTGACAACCTTAAATTCCTGGTAGATTTTGTTGTTATGGAGATGGGGGAAGACTTGGAGATCCCTATTGTTCTTGGAAGGCCATTCATGAAGATGGCCAAGGTAATCATTAATGTTGATCATGGAACTATAGCCCTTAAAGACCAAGAAGAGGAGGTGACTTTCCATGTCTTCAATGCTGAGCAACCGGTTCGAATAAAGAAGACTAGTCTCAAAGCTGCATGTGAGATGCACTCGGGTCTAGTGATAACAATTGAAAAACTGTTATTTTTATACTTAATTTTGACATAAAAAACAACCTTTATGACTTAGAAACTAGCTTGGAATCATGCTTTTGTTTATGTTTTGGAAATAAGAGAGTTGGATGGGTTTTATGTTTAGTTTTCCTTGTTTTTTCAGGTTTTAAGATGAATTGAATGGAAGAAGTGAAGTAGCCAGAAGTTGGATTCATAAGAGAAAGAAAAAGTTCATAAAAGAAAAGTCGCAAGTAACGCTCAGCGCCACTTTTACCGGTGAGCGACACTCTGAAGTCCCGCAGTCACTACTGAGGGGAAAAACTGCAGCTGAGCATCAAATAGAAGAACCGCACTTACCGTTGAGCGCCATTTTAATGGGCCTTGAGCCACTTTTCTGTAATCTTTAGAAGGCTATATAAGGTTTCAGTCGAATTAGGTTTAGTATATTTGGCCAGAATGAAGCAAAATCACACTTTTTTCACCCCTTGGAGGAGGATTTTGGATGCTAAAGCTCCACTCTTCAAATTCTAGGGTTCTATCTTTCATTCTTTCATTATTTTTCATCTAGTTTCACCTTGATTATGGTGAACTAAACCTTCATTGTTGTTGGGGAATCAATGTAATCCTTTGAAACTCTCATGTATTGAATTGGTTCTTTAATCCATATGCTTTCTTTCATTAATTGTTAGGGTTTTTCTTCTATACTCTATGCATGCTTTATTTAACTCATTCAATTGCATGATCACTGGTTTTATTTGTATGGAGACATATAGGTAAATCTAGACATGAAGAAATTCTCCCAATAGTAATATTGGCTAGACACAGGGATAGGAGGATTGATTGCTTTTAAGCTTCTGTGCGAATGTAATGCATGAATAATTGCTAGGGAGACAAGACATTGTAAACTAGTGATTAGGAGTAGGCTTTCTTCACCGAGACATCGGGTTTAAGGTAAATTAGAAAGTGGTATTAACATTAATGAAGAAAGATGAATTCTTGAATACATGAGAGTGGATAGGATTAATTGAAAACCCCAACAACATCATCATTCCATATATTTCAATCACGTTTTGCTTCTTTTGTCCAATTGGTCAATACATGCATTCATATTTACTTTTTAGTCTTTGCATTTAAATCTATAAGAATTCATTCACAAGTCTAATTTAATCAACAAATCACATAATTGTTTAGGCTGTGAGTCCTTTGGGAAACGATACTTGGTCTTACCATTTATTATTACTTGATACGATTCGGTTACACTTGCCGAGGGTTAACAACTAGTACAAAAGCTGCTAAACCAGGTAAAAGGGGTAAAAGGTGTTTTTTGTCACAAGTTAAGGAAGAAGAAAAAGACAACAAAGGAGCAGGTGTTCATCTAGACTCACTGAAGGAACATGAAGGACTGAGACCAGGCATACCAGCGAGATTCAACTAAAAGCTTTGGGTTGTGAAAGAACTCAGAGCTGATGGGCTAATAGAGATTGAATCTCCAATCTCAAGGAGAACTAAAAAGGTGAACAGGAAGCTGCTGATCAATTGGTGTGGAGAAGGAAAAGTTGACACAAAGATCAAAGATGTGACATGAGCTTATTGGGTCAAGCTAGTGACGTTAAAGAAGCGCTTGCTGGGAGGCAAGCCAGTGTTCTAAAAACTTTTATTTGTTTATTATTTCTTTAAGTTTGCAATTTTTCTGTTTATTTGGTGTGTGCTTTGGGTCAAGCTAGTGACGTTAAAGAAGCGCTTACTAGGAGGCAACCCAGCTTTCTAAACCTTTCTTTTTAATTTTCTGTTTTGTTATTTTAAATCTTTTTAATTTTCTATTTTGTTATTTGTTTTCATTTTAGTTTTCTGTTTTGTTATTTGTTTTCTTTTTAATCAATTGTTTTGTTATTGTACTTTGCTTGAATGAACTATACTACTTTGATTCAATTGTGATGTGTTTTGTGATGAGTATTACTTTGTGATATTCTAGTGTATTGATTCATGTTGAGATGATGCATGATGTGTTAGTTCAAAAAGTATGAAACAGGTGCTCGAGGAAAAATTGGATTAAGATACTAAGCAGGATGTTTTTCTGAATTCTGGGAGTTGAGAGTGTACCTGTGTGAGTTTTGAGCTTCAGAGTTGTTGTGAATAATTGCTATTACTTTGGAAGCATGAATGATTTTGCCCAAATTTTTTGTGATTGAACTACTTGCTTGCAGGTTTCATATGATCAAGGCAATCTTTTAATATCCCTTATTTTTTTAGCCTACTCATGAATCTTTCCAAATAAAAAGAGAACAATTTATTTCATCCTTTGAACCTTTAGCCTTAAGCATGTTTTGAAAACCCTGTTTTAAATTCTTTACCTTGAGTTGATTATATTTGTGAGGTATTGATAAAGGTTCAAGTTTGGGGTTGTGATGAGTCAATATTTTCTCAATTTCACTTAGCTTATTGTACCGAATTTAATTAGGGAATTGTGCTTAAATGTCCAGTATTTTCCCATTTTTCCTAATTGTGCTTAATTTGATCGGAAATTCGTATTTTAACTAATTTGAATTATCATGAGCTAATTATTTGCATTATTAATTGCAGGGGAAAATTGTTGGATAATATTTGGGACATTTGGAGGTCAAAATAAATGCCACATCAAATATACTTTAAACTAACCAAAGACGTGGTGTGAAATTCAATTATGGGAGTGTACATGGAGATGAGCTTGGTTGGAGAAACATTGAAGTGGTGTGACGGTGGGAAATAGAGGGCTGCACGTCCACAAAAGCAGAAGGAGGTGCACGAAGAAGGGGTAGCAGGCCCAACAGCAGCTGAAACAAATAAAAGGAACCGAGCGCTCCTTTATTATGACGTGACCGAGCGCTTTCTCCACGTGACCGAGCGTTCTCTCCACTCGTTCTTTGCTTCCAGCCGTGGTGGTGTGTGTCTTCACGTGAACATCACACAGTGTGTGCTTCCAGCTACCATTCTCCCAAGCGAGCCATCATATCATCTCAACTCATTCTAGCAAAATCAAAAAGACCCCTATGCACCGCTTCTCCAACAAAGAAACACACGGACGTCCACGCGGGCTTCGCGCACGTCCAGCAACTCTGAAGAAGACAGCGCACGTCAAGCACACTCATATGAAGAGAACGCACGGCCTGGTTTGGCTTCACGCGGATAGCAGCGTCCAGCTGGGACAGCAATGGACGTCCACGCGGGGTTCACAGAGAGACGGCGCATGGGGAGCGTCCAACAAGCACGGAAGGCACCACGCGTCCATCTTTTGAGCAGCAGCAAGCCCAGCAGAGAGAATACGCACGTCCAGCAAGGATGAAGTGCTACGTCCGCACATGTGACGCACGTGGGCAGCAGCTTTTGAGAGAAGTGGCCAACAGCTTGGAGAAGAACGCACGTCCAGGAGCAATACGCACGTCCAGCAGGTGCAGCACATCACGGCCCACCACATGCACACTTCACAATAGCGTCCAGCAAGCTGCACTGATTTACTTTTGGAAGCAGAGAGGAAAACACGGTGATTATTCTGGAGAAAAAGAAAGCAAGACATGGAGGGCCCACCTTTGTTTACTTTTAGCATAGATTGAAGAAAAAAAACAAAAGTGCCAGGGAGACAAACACACGGAAAAGCTGCTGGAAAAAGCACAATTTTATTTTTGTCTTTCTTGGAAAAGCACCTCACGGCAGAAATAAAAGGGGGAGTGAGAGCAGCCTTCAAGGGGGGTGACGGCCTGGGAGAGGTTCTCTCTTCCAGCGTTCCAACAGCTCCAGTAGGGTAGTTTTTCAGAATTCCAGTACCGTAGAGTGCTAGCAGAATGAGAGTAGTGTAGGTTGCTGCAGAGTAGGGGGGCGTGAGTAGAGAGGGAGGCATGTGATAACAGTTGAAAAACTGTTATTTTCATGCTTAAAATTGACACAAAAAGCAACCTTTACACTTAGAAACTAGCTTGAAATCATGCTTTTATCCATATTTTCAGAAATAAGAGAGCTGGACAGGTTTATGCTTGATTTCAGTGTTTTTGTGCAGGTTTTAAGGTGAATTTAGTGAAAGAAGTGAAGAAGGAGAGAGATGGAATCAGAAAAGTCAACCAGAAACCAGAAAAGTCAACCAGTCAACCAGAAAAGTCAACTAGTCAACCAAAAAGTCAACCAGTCAACCAGAATACGGAAAAAGTCAACCATACGAGTTTTGGGCCAGTTTTCTGCGATTTTATGATCTGTTTGGGCTTGGACCCGTTTTCTATTATTTTTATGTCCTATTTAAAGACCTAGTTGTCTTAGGGTTTGGTATCTTTGGCAGAAACAAAGCAAACACTCTCTCTTCCACCCCTTTGAAGGAGGATCTTGGATGCTCAGGCTACCTCTTCACTTTTCTAGGGTTTTATCTTTCATTCTTTCATTATTGTTCATCTAGGTTCACCATGAATATGGTGAACTAAACCTTGTATGTTTGTTGGGGAATCAATGTAATCTTTTGAAGTTCTCATATATGGAATTTGTGCTTGCATCTTAATCTAAGATTTATGCTTTATTTCATCATTAGTTAGGGTTTTTCCTCTTTGCTTAATGTTTGCTTTGTTTAACTCATTCAATGCATGATTATTGATTTTGTCGATACGGGAACGTATGGGGAAGTCTAGGTCCGGGGAATCTCTCCCAATATTATATTGGTTGTCGTTAAGCTCCTGTACTTGATGAACTAATTATTAGGAATGCTAGGAATTGTATGAACTCGTAATTAGGGAGAAGCCTTCTTGAAAGGTACTTTAGAGAGTGGCATTAACAATGATGATTTGAATGTTGAATTCCTAAAATATATGAGAGTGGATAAGATGAAATTGACCCCCAACAACATATTCATATATATATTTCATTGAAAGTGCTTGTCTTTTGCTTTTGCCATTGATCAAAACCTCATGCATACATGTTTATTTTCTGTTTTGCATATTAAACTTCAATTATTTCGTTCTTAAGTCTTAGCTAATCAACGAACCACACAACTAAACTAGGTCGTGAGTCCTTTGGGAGAACGATACTTGGTCTTACCAAGTTTATTACTTGAACGATTCGGTCATACTTGCCGATTGTAAAACAAGTTTGTGACATCATATTTTGGTGATCATAAATTTGTCCATCAAGTTTTTGGCGCCGTTGCCGGGGACTCGTGGTTTAACTAGTTAATTTGTGTGATTATTGATTATCTTTGACTTTAATTTTGAATTTCTGTTTTTGTTTTCTGTTTTTATTTTTTCGGTTTTTATTTTATCTTATTTGATTTGATTTGATTTGATTTTATTTTATTTGATTAGATTAGATTTTATTTGATTTGATTAGATTAGATTTTATTTTATTTTATTTGATTTGATTAGATTAGATTTTATTTTATTTTATTTTATTTTATATTATTTTATCTTATCCTCTGAATCTTTTATCTTCGGAATCTATATCTTCTTCTCTATCTTTTTGTGCTAACAAATATTTTCTAGAGTTTTGTGCCTAATGCATGCAGGATGCAATTCGATCAAGAATTTAACTATATGGGCACTCAATTCTTCCAAGGTCAACAAAGGAAAGCAAGAGATCTCATCTTTCAGGCAAGGCATGGAGGAATCACTAGGTCATGCATGGGAAAGATACAAAAGCTTGTTATGTAAAACTCCCACGCATGGTTTTGAAGATCAGGAAGTAGTCTTAACTTTCCTTGGAGGTCTTGGTTCACAAACCAAGATGATGTTAGACGCCTTAGCAGGAGGCAATATCAAATGGAAAACTCCAGAGGAAGCAACAGAGATTATAGAAAACATGGCTACTAGTGATAATGAGCTGCACAGTGAGAGAGGAGCTCCTATGCAACAAAAAGGAGTTCTTCAATTACAGACACATGATGCCCTGCTAGCTCAAAACAAAATTCTAACTCAACAGTTGGAAACTCTGACCAAAACTCTTGCACAATTACCCAAAGAGTTGAAAACTGCTGCACAGGTACAAACCCAGTTGTGCGAATTGTGTGGAGGCGACCATATCAATGGTCAATGTGCCTTTCCAGTTGAAGCCGTAGAGGATGTAAACTACGTGACCAATCAGTATCGTCAAGGGAGCTACAATCAGGGGTGGAAACCACACCCAAGCATTGGTCAAGGGCAAACTGGGCAAGCGGGTCAATATAATAAGCAGCAACAGCAACCCACCTTATGGCAACATTTATCTATGCTTAATGAAAGGTCCATGAGGATGGAGGAAACTCTCAACAATTTCATACAGAAAACTGAGTCTACCCAAAAGAGCATTGAAGCTGCTATCAAAAATTTGGAGACTCAGATGGGGCAGATCATCAAACAGGTGGAAGAAAGGCCAAGTAGAAATTGTGGGGCTAATACTGAGGTTAACCCTAGGGAAGAGTGTGAAGTGTTAGTGAGTGTAAATGTTGAAAAAGTTGAGTTGGAAAAAGAAGAGAGAAAAGAGAGAGAAGAGAAAATTTGTGTGAAGATTGAGAAAGTGAGTAGAAAAAGAAAAGAAAAAAAGAAAGTGAGAGAAAAGAAAAAGAGGACGAGAGAAAAAAAGAAAGAATCATATGAAAAACCTCTTCCTCATCCAAAGAAGTATCATAGGAAGAAGGAATTTGAGCGCTTTATGGAAATTTTCAAGAAATTGGAAATTAAAGTTCCTATGATTGAGACACTGCAACAGGTTCCCGGTTTGATCAAATTTCTGAAGAAGTTCAGTAGAAAGAAGAAAAAGAAGATGGAACATGAGCTTTATTGGGTCAAGCTAATGACGTTAAAAGAGCGCTTGCTGGGAGGCAACCAAGTGATTTAAAAACTTTTGATTTTGATTTTGGTTTTGTAACTTTTAATTTGTGGACATTATTTTTGTAAATATTTTGTTGGATATAGCATCTACTGAAGGATGCTAGGTGGTTAAGTATCTACTGAAGGATACTCAGTTTGTAACACCTACTGATGGCTGTTGGTAAGAAACTTTTGCACCTACTGATGGGTGTTGGTAAGTTTGTTACACCTACTGATGGGTGTTGGTGGATTTTGGGTCAGGCTCGTGACGTTAAACAAGCGCTACCTGGGAGGCAACCCAGTTGATTGATTATATTTTTGTTTGTTCTGTTGTAGTTGCATAATAGGATTTTGCATGAGTAATCTGAACATGTTATTGCAGGGAGTAAGTGAGAGGCATGGGTAGGAGGCACCTAGGTTAAGCTAGGAAGGAGAAGAGCACTTCCCGAAAGTGCCGCTGAGCGGTAGTGTCGCAGACTGGGCTTAGGCTGCCCCTAAGCGGAATCCGAGCCCATTAGGGTATTTTTATACCCTAAGCTGGGCCTTAGTTTCTCTTTTCAGATTTTTCTGTGCACACACACTCCTACATACTTTTTCAATGGTTCTCTACAACTTTTCCCTCATCCCTTTTGAGAAAATCTCTCTTGCACTCATCTTGTCATTAGCTTTCCATCTAAGTTTGGGGTAGGAAGAGAGATCATCATAGCTTGAAAGCATTCTCAGTTCATCTAGCATCTCCACCCAAGTAAGTCAAGCATTTTTCATTCTAGGGTTCTTGAATGTAAATTTGATTGTTAAACCATGAATCTTTAGGGGTTTTGATTTCTATGCATGATTTGATGATTTAATTGAAGTTTGAACCGATTAAACTGAATGATTTTGATCTGAAAAACTGAAAATTGCATGTGGGTGGAGTTAGGACAGGTAAAAATGAAGTTTTCAAAAATCTGCAGAGTCACCGCTCAGGGGTAAATTGCCGCTGAGCGGCACTCTGACAGACAACAGATTTTTGCTGAATTGCGTTCTGGATTGCTGCATTGGTGGCGCTGAGGGGTGATTTTTGACCCTCAACGGTGGTTTAGCCTCGAAATAAGGTGTTTTCTGTGTTTTACTAATGATTAACAACATGTTTTGTGGTTTGGTATCTGTGTAGGAATGGCATCCTCTTCAGGCAACAGATTTAAGACCATGGCATCCAAAAGAAAAGAAAAGGAACCAGAACAACCCCATTCTAGTAGGTTCCTATCTCGCAAACATGTGAAGCATTTCAAGGTGGTTCAAGATATGAGGCTCCTAATGGAAAGAAAGGTTGGAATGATACCTAACTTTGCTCCTCAATTTGGAGAACAATTGTTAGGGAATGATTGGGGAAAGCTAGCCACATACCCTACACCTGCCAATATAGTTGTGGTAAAAGAATTCTACACTAATGCAAGAAAGATTGGTGATTATCCAGCTGAGAATTACCTAGGCTATGTCAGAGGCCATGCTATTAGGTATGATCCTAATTCCATCAACAACTTCTTGGATACTGTGTGGGCTGGTGAACAGTGCCAGTTCGCTCTTTGTATGGAAGAAGGCGCTGATTTTGATGATGTGGAGAGAGTTCTATGTGTACCTGGAGGACATTTTCAAAGGAATAGAACTGGTGATGGGAGGGTCGCACCTCCCACAAAAGTTGTGCATAAAAGAATGCAGTATAGTACTAGGAAGTGACTCCTAGGTCGTCTCTCAAGGACCAAATTTTGGTTCAGTCTCAGATCAAACACGTAGTGGGGGGTTTGTGACAATGTTTTTGTGATTTTAAATGAACTAAATTAAAACTTGAAATTAAATACAACTAAACATACTTGAAAACATTGACAGAAATGAATAAAGCATGAAGACCGACGGTCCAACCGATGACCGAACGGTTCTACATTGAGACCAAACGACCTCTAAAGCAAGTGGAGAAATTGGAATTGTAAGAAGTTAAAGAACCCGAACAGAGCAAACAACATAGAGGACGAAAACAGGAAACTAAATGGTCCTAACAAGATGTGGGAATTAATTAAAACAGAAAAATTAGAAACACGCATAAATGCACATTGGTTGCTGAATCAAATGATGAGCTTAGATAAGAATTGCAAGAGTGAAACATCATTATAAAATAAAATCAAATATTTATAATCAAATTTTAATGCAAAGAAATGCTTAGACCAATTAAATGCAGCGGAGGAATCATCAATTGCAATTGTCCTATTAAAATGCAGCTATTAAACTAGAGAAACAATAAAATGCTCATTGTGGTCCCACAGCACCAACGCACATCCATTCACTATGTAATATAAAAATAGCTTTAGTTAAATTTGAAGACACTTCTGGACAAAATCATGGGCACAATCCAATTAAATAAAATAAATTTCCATCACCGAGTCAATCTTCTACATGTGTTGGAATAATAAAAACCTAGAGCACTTCTTCCTCCAATTCGCATGCCTCCCATCTCAACTCCGTGGCGGCTCTCCCTCATACAAATCACACGTGCTGCCACCTACTAAATTAAATTCAAATGCTATAAAGGAAAACTGAGCTACTACTCTAAAGAAAGAAACACTCGTTTCTTGCTGCTGTGACCGAGAGATTAAAACGAAAACATGTGTCTCTTCCTTTGTTCCAAAATTGAAATCAGTGCCAGTAAAATGAAAGCAAACATTTTTTTTTTCTTTTATCCAAAGCCAACAAGAGTGAATATGAATGTATCAGCGTGCACAAGTAAAGCAAAAATGAGAAAAGAAAGTGTGGAGGCTGCTGCTCACAACGTGCTGGATGCAGCAGCTCAAGCCAAGAAAAGGAAAAATGAATCTCTCTCTCCAGGATGCAGCGTGTGCTGCTTCCCTTCTCCTCCTCCAGCCGTGTGTTTCTCTCCCTCCGTGACAACACACTACCTAACGTGCTGCTGCTGCTCTCTATTCAACAACCATCCTATCCTCCGTGGTGGCTACAGCTAGTGCGTTCCTGCTGCTACCCATAGCCCTCCATTCTCCGTGTCTTTTTTTTTTTCTCCAGTTCTTCCCCTACTAGGTCACACCAACTTTCTCCCGCGTGGGCCGCTGCACCTCCATCCTTTTTCTGATGCCTCCATGTGCACACCAAAGCTACTGGAAGCGTGAAGAAGTGTGGGCCTGTTGTACCAATTCAAAGCTGCTGGCTTGGAGCTCTCCAACGTGCATCCGCTTGCTGCTGGACTTCTAAGCTGCTGGACAGCTTCTTCTTTTTGCCACCACATGCTTTCTGGACGTGGATACCCCTTGCTGGATGCCACCTCCTAAGTGTGGGCCGTGTGCTTCAATTCCCGTGGAGACCTAGTTCCGTGTGTGTTCTTCTCTTCTTGCTGGATCAAGGCCGTAAGTGCCTCTTCCCAAATGAATCCAGCTTCTATGTGCACCCCTTGCTGCCAGCGTGTGGGCTGTGACACTTCCAAGAAAACGTGGCAGCACCTCCAATTCATTTTCTCGGCTGGACCATGTGCTTCTATGTGGGCCCTTCCATTTTGCTTCTTAAAATTCAAGAATTAAAGGACTTGGTTAAGAGTGTTGGGAGGTCTTAGCATCATCCAATGATCAATTCCAGCCACCACAATTACTAAACAACAAGCAAACAATGCAACAGATTAGAAATCACTCAAACAGCAAGCATTGGAATGACATAGGGGAGTAAAAAAAAATACTGGGAACAACACAGAACGAATTTGAACAAAATAAAAACTATACGTGAAAATAGACATCCATACGAAACTATGAAAAAAAATTGCATGGAAAACGGATAAGAATTGAACTCAAACGAAGACACACAAGTTGACACAAACAGCAGTAATCACTGGACTGACATATGAGAGTAAAATAAATACTGGGAACAGCACAGAATGAATTTGAACAAAGTAAAAACTATATGTTAAAATAGACATCCAGACGAAACTATGAAAAAAAATTGCATGGAAAACGGATAAGAATTGAACTCAAACGAAGACACACAAGTTGACACAACATTCACGCGGCAGCCAGCGAAAATAAAAATGGCTAAGATGCATTGGCTCAATTGCCATTTCTCATTTAGCTTTCAAATGTCCCAAAAAGTTATCCAAAATTTTCCCGTAATTAATAATGCAAAATAATAAGCTCAGATAATTCAAATTAGTTAAAATAAGAATTTCCGATCAAATTAAGCACAATTAGGAAAAACAGGAAAATACCGGACGTTTAAGCATAATTCCCCAACTAATTCTAGCACATTAAACTAAGTGAAGTGAGGAAAATATTGGTTCATCAAAATAGACCACACTTAGTCTTTTGCACTCCTGGGCAAAATCAAGACGCAAATCAGGGAATAGGTCAAAGGACTTTTAAGAAGGTGACACAACGTCGACACACAGAAAATAAAGACTCACAAGGAAACAAACAAAATTACACATTCCTCAAGAAATCTGGACAAAGAAAAGAGGTAGACAATATCCAACTCAGAATCAGAGAAAGCAGATACTCATGAAATTATCCAAGCAATTCAAATCATGACAAAATGATCAATCAGCTCAAGAGGTGAATCAAAAGTAACAAAACCTCACAGATGCACTATCAGTGTTTCTCTCAAGTGTTTAAGGTAAATCAATGTCACTCAATGCACTCAAGAAAGCAAACACAAATAGACTTGACAAGCCTCTAATATCAAAACTCAAGCACATACGCATGTTCAAATCAAAAGGTCTTTTCATGGTTGTAATGGGGCCAAGGACAAGGGAGGATATATCTGGATAAGAAGCTACAAACCATAAGGAACAGAGGAGCAATGGGGAACAAGTGTAAACACATTCAAACACACCCACAACCTCTACTTCAATCCTCTTCTTGACTCCATTATTCACAATTATTCACAATTTTTTTTTTCATTTTTTCTGTATTTTTTTTTCATCTTGTCTCTTTCTTTTCTCTCTGTTTAGGACACAACTATAAGAGACAAGATACACAACATATTTACAAACACAAAACAAGAAGAGGAACCAACCAGCCAATTCATCAGAAACCCCTAGGAGACCACACTTGTTCCCAAAACACTTCCAAAGCTCCAAAATTCCCTAAGGTTAAGGTAATCATGGTTTTTCACTTAGGGCTAGTGTATGAGCTTCAAAACAAAGAAATGAGGAAAGTATAGGCTCAAAAGGGGTTATCAAAGGATCAGAACAAGGTAAGCTTATTTGGCTAGAGAGGCTCAAAAACAAAATTGCCTTTATCACTTCCAAACATGCATATCAATCAAGAATTATCAACAAGAGTCAAGCCAAGGCATATGCGCAAGCAATCAAGAGACGTATCACACACAAGAAAGAACATAAAGTGGCTCAAATCTCACACAGGGTAATTCTGTCACAATCAATTCAACTCTCAAAAATCATAACCATCTTCCCAAGCAAAGAAAAGCAAGGATTCCAACATCTCAGAGTATCAATGAAGTGAAGGAAATGATAAGTCTACAACCCAAACAAGGTTCAGAAATGAAGAGAATCATGCACAACTGTATACAAGACACGACAAAAATAACCTAGAAAAGAAAAAAAATTTAACCAAGAAATCAAAAACTAACAAAGAAAAATAAAAAAATCTCCCCCAATAGACCACACTTAAACTACACAGTGTCCTCAATGTGTCATAAGCATAAGATCAGAAATCAGAACAATCAACACATCATGGACAAGTGCAATAAAAGTAGGAAAAGGAGGAGAAGAGAAAAGAAAAACTCCCCTGATCATGGTGGCAGTTGCCAATTTTGGACTTGCAGGGAGATGTCTTCCACCATTGGATCCAGCAAGGAAGTTTTGAGGAAGAATTGCTTCATCCTCCAGATTTGATCTAGCAGGGAGATATCATCCACAGCTGGATCTAAGAAGCAAAGATTGTTGATGAGCAGGTTCAGCTGGTGCCTATTGATCTTGAAGCTTTTGTCAGTGTTAGCACCTTTCTTTTCCACTGTGGGTGTTTGTTGATCAAATTCATTTGTACCTCCTGCAATAGGGTTAGTGCAATGTGGCTCTACAGAAATTTCATGCAGGGGTATAACACCCAATCCCAATTTATCAGACTGAACCTCAGATACATCCTCAGAACATGAATCAATTTCAAAATCACAAGCAATATCAACTACAGACTCAGATTCATGTTCAATGCATGGAGAATAAACATTCGGATGCGACAGCAAAAATTGGTTCTCATCATGCATAGAGGGAAAATTAAAATCAGACTCAACAACAATATAATCATCAGCATACCTCTCAACAACATAATCATCAATATAATCAAATTGAGGTATGCTCACCTCCTCTTCCTTGAAGATTGCTAAAGTGTGGGAAGATGAAGGTGGTCTACCTGGTTCAGGATTACTGCTTATTTCTGCCTGCTCTTCAAAATACTCATCACTCTCCTCAGGTGCAAGGGTATGGACATAGGATGATGGGAAAGTAGATGGCACAGTAGTAAGCTCATGACTCTTCTCCCAATCTTCTATGTTGATGCCACTATCATCATCATCTGGAATCTGAACAGTCTGAAATGGTAACTCTGAATCTTGAGACTGTTCCTCAGTGAGTTGAGTGGCCATCTGCCCTATCTGATCAGTCATACTCTGAATGGCAGCTCCTATTTCTTGCTGGAACTGCATGTTCTCTTGTTGGAACTGAAAGTTCTGCATGGTCATCTGCTCCAACAACTCCTTCAATGTAGGCTCAGAAGTAGAAGGCTGAGGAGCTATTTCGGCAGGAGCATTATACTGCTGACTCTCGTATTGCTGGACTGGTGGAGGCATAAAAGTACTCTGGAATGGTGGTTCTTGATATTGATGCTGTGGAGCATCATACCATCCCAAGGTAGGGTCATTCCACCCAAGACCGTTGCTGTAAGCATATTGCACAGGGGAAAATTTGCTCAGAAACTGATGCTCAAGATATCCCCAATCGGTAACGGATCTCAGAGGAAGAGAGTCTTTCCAATCCTTAGCTGCTCCTTGTAGTGAATGCGGAAATGCGCTCAGGAAAATGTAATCAAGAGGGACATCTGGAGGTTTCATTGAAGAGCACATGATGTGGAGCTCCTCCAAATGTCTGTGTGGGCATTCTCCTGCAAAACCATGAAACTTAGGCAGCAAATGTATCAGTCCAGGGGTGAGATCGCAATGAAGATCATCCTCCTTAAGTGAAACCGGCTCACAAAGAGCACTCTCAGAAATTAAAGGATGAGTCATATTGTTCTCAACATAGAAATCAGCAGAATATGAATTACAATCAGAGTAACATGCAGAAGGAGAATCATAATCAGAGGCACTAGCAAAACAAGCAGTATTCACGAAATCAGAATAGGTAGACATGGAAAAAGAAAAATACTACAAATTACGAAATAAATAAAACACAACACATTTATACATGCAAACACGCACACACAAAACAGAACATCACATCACATCACATCACATCACAACACAAGACAAAACACAACACACACAAACACAACAAAAAGACCTAAGACCGAACCATTAGTCCCCGGCAACGGCGCCATTTTGATGGGAGGGTCGCACCTCCCACAAAAGTTGTGCATAAAAGAATGCAGTATAGTACTAGGAAGTGACTCCTAGGTCGTCTCTCAAGGACCAAATTTTGGTTCAGTCTCAGATCAAACACGTAGTGGGGGGTTTGTGACAATGTTTTTGTGATTTTAAATGAACTAAATTAAAACTTGAAATTAAATACAACTAAACATACTTGAAAACATTGACAGAAATGAACAAAGCATGAAGACCGACGGTCCAACCGATGACCGAACGGTTCTACATTGAGACCAAACGACCTCTAAAGCAAGTGGAGAAATTGGAATTGTAAGAAGTTAAAGAACCCGAACAGAGCAAACAACATAGAGGACGAAAACAGGAAACTAAATGGTCCTAACAAGATGTGGGAATTAATTAAAACAGAAAAATTAGAAACACGCATAAATGCACATTGGTTGCTGAATCAAATGATGAGCTTAGATAAGAATTGCAAGAGTGAAACATCATTATAAAATAAAATCAAATATTTATAATCAAATTTTAATGCAAAGAAATGCTTAGACCAATTAAATGCAGCGGAGGAATCATCAATTGCAATTGTCCTATTAAAATGCAGCTATTAAACTAGAGAAACAATAAAATGCTCATTGTGGTCCCACAGCACCAACGCACATCCATTCACTATGTAATATAAAAATAGCTTTAGTTAAATTTGAAGACACTTCTGGACAAAATCATGGGCACAATCCAATTAAATAAAATAAATTTCCATCACCGAGTCAATCTTCTACATGTGTTGGAATAATAAAAACCTAGAGCACTTCTTCCTCCAATTCGCATGCCTCCCATCTCAACTCCGTGGCGGCTCTCCCTCATACAAATCACACGTGCTGCCACCTACTAAATTAAATTCAAATGCTATAAAGGAAAACTGAGCTACTACTCTAAAGAAAGAAACACTCGTTTCTTGCTGCTGTGAC
The DNA here is from genome assembly GCF_029865625.1 of Vigna umbellata. Taxonomy (NCBI): domain Eukaryota; kingdom Viridiplantae; phylum Streptophyta; class Magnoliopsida; order Fabales; family Fabaceae; genus Vigna; species Vigna umbellata. Next base: position 18,131,596 of record NC_142166.1, read on the forward strand.
CGAGAGATTAAAACGAAAACATGTGTCTCTTCCTTTGTTCCAAAATTGAAATCAGTGCCAGTAAAATGAAAGCAAACATTTTTTTTTTCTTTTATCCAAAGCCAACAAGAGTGAATATGAATGTATCAGCGTGCACAAGTAAAGCAAAAATGAGAAAAGAAAGTGTGGAGGCTGCTGCTCACAACGTGCTGGATGCAGCAGCTCAAGCCAAGAAAAGGAAAAATGAATCTCTCTCTCCAGGATGCAGCGTGTGCTGCTTCCCTTCTCCTCCTCCAGCCGTGTGTTTCTCTCCCTCCGTGACAACACACTACCTAACGTGCTGCTGCTGCTCTCTATTCAACAACCATCCTATCCTCCGTGGTGGCTACAGCTAGTGCGTTCCTGCTGCTACCCATAGCCCTCCATTCTCCGTGTCTTTTTTTTTTTCTCCAGTTCTTCCCCTACTAGGTCACACCAACTTTCTCCCGCGTGGGCCGCTGCACCTCCATCCTTTTTCTGATGCCTCCATGTGCACACCAAAGCTACTGGAAGCGTGAAGAAGTGTGGGCCTGTTGTACCAATTCAAAGCTGCTGGCTTGGAGCTCTCCAACGTGCATCCGCTTGCTGCTGGACTTCTAAGCTGCTGGACAGCTTCTTCTTTTTGCCACCACATGCTTTCTGGACGTGGATACCCCTTGCTGGATGCCACCTCCTAAGTGTGGGCCGTGTGCTTCAATTCCCGTGGAGACCTAGTTCCGTGTGTGTTCTTCTCTTCTTGCTGGATCAAGGCCGTAAGTGCCTCTTCCCAAATGAATCCAGCTTCTATGTGCACCCCTTGCTGCCAGCGTGTGGGCTGTGACACTTCCAAGAAAACGTGGCAGCACCTCCAATTCATTTTCTCGGCTGGACCATGTGCTTCTATGTGGGCCCTTCCATTTTGCTTCTTAAAATTCAAGAATTAAAGGACTTGGTTAAGAGTGTTGGGAGGTCTTAGCATCATCCAATGATCAATTCCAGCCACCACAATTACTAAACAACAAGCAAACAATGCAACAGATTAGAAATCACTCAAACAGCAAGCATTGGAATGACATAGGGGAGTAAAAAAAAATAATGGGAACAACACAGAACGAATTTGAACAAAATAAAAACTATACGTGAAAATAGACTTCCATACGAAACTATGAAAAAAAATTGCATGGAAAACGGATAAGAATTGAACTCAAACGAAGACACACAAGTTGACACAAACAGCAGTAATCACTGGACTGACATATGAGAGTAAAATAAATACTGGGAACAGCACAGAATGAATTTGAACAAAGTAAAAACTATATGTTAAAATAGACATCCAGACGAAACTATGAAAAAAAATTGCATGGAAAACGGATAAGAATTGAACTCAAACGAAGACACACAAGTTGACACAACATTCACGCGGCAGCCAGCGAAAATAAAAATGGCTAAGATGCATTGGCTCAATTGCCATTTCTCATTTAGCTTTCAAATGTCCCAAAAAGTTATCCAAAATTTTCCCGTAATTAATAATGCAAAATAATAAGCTCAGATAATTCAAATTAGTTAAAATAAGAATTTCCGATCAAATTAAGCACAATTAGGAAAAACAGGAAAATACCGGACGTTTAAGCATAATTCCCCAACTAATTCTAGCACATTAAACTAAGTGAAGTGAGGAAAATATTGGTTCATCAACTGGCTCTGTTGTGAAAATTAGGAGGACTGACTTGACTCCTCTTGCAAAGTATTGGATGGCGTTCTCTCATGCCAACATTCAGCCATGTTCTCATGTGTCAGACATCACTCTTAGCAGGGCACTCCTCCTTTACTGTGCAATCAGGAACTTGAATGTCAATATTGGACAGGTAATAGCTGATGAGATAAGGGTATGCGCTAAGACAACAAACAACAAAGCACCCTTAGGACATCCTTCTTTAATCACACACCTCTGCAAGATAGCTGGGGTGGATACTTCTGCTCCACCATTTGAAAGGCCAAGGAAAGCCATTGATGAGGCTTATTATAGACAATACTGTGGAGGTGAGGAAGCAGCTGAGCCAGTTTCACCACGCCATACTCGCAGAGAAAGAGGGCAAGCACAGAATCAGGCATCTGCTGAGACACATGAAGCAGAACCTTTCCAAATGAGGGACATGTACATGTCTCTTATAGGTGCACAGTTACAATCTATCAACAGAGGGCAGGTGGCCACTGTTGAGATGATTGTTGGAATGTATGATACACCTCCAGCACACAGGTGGACTATGGAGGAGTTTCATAATGTGGTAGCTTGGCCAGAAGAACAGGTACAAGGCAGCAGAGTTGGAGCAGCTGAAGCTTCAGCTATGGAGATGGATGAAGAAGATGCTGATGATGATGATGATGATGCATTTGAGGATGCGGAAGATGAGGAAGAAGAGGAGGATACAGATGACAGCTCAGATTGATGAGGAGCTGAGATAGCATTTACTGATGAATGCTATCATAACTAGAGCAGGACTTATGCTTTTATTTGGTTTTGTGTTCTGAACTTAATTACTGTTGTTTTAGAATAGGGTTTGATGTACTCAATTAAAAACTTTGTCTGGTATGATGGTTTGCTTATGATTGTGATTGTTTGATAAGTGATGCTTGATGATACTTTGATATGGATTGATGTGGAGATGTACATTATATGCTTGTACAGGTGATTCACAAGCTTTGTGAACAAATGCAAGATGTTGTGATTGTGATTATGAATCTAAGCAGGATGTTATATGTGGAATGTGAATGAGCTTATATGTGAGGTTTTGAGCTCCAGAGTTGTTATTGTTGAATACTATTACTGTGGAAACATGAATGACTTTGCCCAGGTTTTCTATGATTGAATTACTTGCTTGTTTGCATCATATGATCAAGGCCATTTGTTGGTAACCCTTATATTAGCCAATTTCATGATTAGCCACTAAAAGAGAACACTATGTGTTCTACCCTTTGAACCCTTAGCCTTGAACATGATTTGGAAACCCTTGTTGAAAAGCTTTACCTTGAGTTACGTAGAAAATATTTTGTGGTATTGATAAATGTTCAAGTTTGGGGTTGTTGTATAGAAACGGAAATTGAAAGCATTGAGCTAAGAGCTAAGAAATAAGAATATGAAAAGAAAAGGAAAAAGAGAAAGAAAAGAAAAGAAAAAGCAAAGCTCAATGCAAAGGAAAGTTGGGAAAAGTAAGAATGATTGTGTTGATATGATTCTCTTAACTCAAGGGTTTTGTGATCCAGAAAAACCAATTTTCTTGTTAGCCCAGCCACATTATAAGCCATTGAAAAAGTCCTTGTGATGATGCATGCTTGTGAATTTATTTGATTGTAGTTAAATGAAAGGCAAAGACAATTCATGTGACATTGTGATAGTAGAGTGAATGAGTGATTACCTCTTATACACTTGTGTTTGAGTGAAACACTTTACCTAGTGAGGAAATATTCATTGAGCACATGAACATCCATGTTTAGTTGATTGATCATTCATGAAAAATAGCATTTGTTGGATATTAAGTAATTTTGTGAACACTAAGGCATGTGCACGTCTTGATTGAAATCTTTGTCATGAGTTTGATTGAAGTCTTTACTTATCTTGAAAAGAAGATTTTTGAATGACTGAACCATTATAAGGATTGGTAGAAGATTGAGTTACATCTTGTTTGCTTGAGGACAAGCAAAGTTCTAAGTTTGGGGTTGTGATAACAGTTGAAAAACTGTTATTTTCATGCTTAAAATTGATACTAAAAGCAACCTTTAACACTTAGAAACTAGCTTGAAATCATGCTTTTGGTCATATTTTTAGAAATAAGAGAGCTGGACAGGTTTATGCTTAATTTCAGTGTTTTTAGCAGGTTTAAGGTGAATTTGGTGAAAGAACTGAAGAAGTATAGAGATGGAATCAGAAAAGGCATGAAAAAGTGCAAAAGGAGAAGCCGCAACTGCCGCTCAGCGGCAGTTTACCGCTGAGCGGCACTCAGGCAATCACGTTGGCTCTGCTGAGGGGAGGAAAACAACTCACGCACTTATCGTTGAGCGGTAGTTTACCGCTGAGCGGCACTATTTTGGGCTTGGGCCTAATTTTCTGTAATTTTAGAATAGTATATATGCTTTAGGATGTCCTAGGGTTTGTATCTTTGGCAGAGACGAAGCAAACACTCTCTTTTCCACCCCTTGAAGGAAGACCTTGGATGCTCAGGCTACCGCCTCCTCTTTCTAGGGTTTTATCTTTCATTCTTTCATTATTGTTCATCTAGTTTCACCATGAATATGGTGAACTAAACCTTGTATTGTTGTTGGGGAATCAATGTAGTCTTGTGAAACTCTCATATATGGAATTTGTTTTAACATCTTATATTAAGATACATGCTTTCTTTCATCTTTAGTTAGTGATTTTCCTCTTTCCTTAATGCTTGCTTTGTTTAACTCATTCACTGCCATGATTATTGATTTTCTCGATACGGGAACGTACGGGGAAATCTAGATCAAGGGAATTTCTTCCAATAGCATATTGGTTGCCTTTAAGCTCCTGCACTTTAGAACTAATTACTAGGAATGCTAGGAATTGTATGAACTCGTAATTAAGGATAGGCCTTCTTGCAAGGTGATTTAGAGAGTGGCATTAGCATTGATGAAAAGAATGATGAATTCCTAAAAATATATGAGAGTGGATAAGATGAAATTGACACTAGTGCAGAAAGGGGTTTTAATGTCCGATATTTTGGCCTTTTGACGTCCGCCGTACGCCCGACGTTTATGTGGGTGACGTCGCTCAGACGTCCGTTGTGGCAGGACGGACGTCTCTGTAAACGTCCGTTGTGTCAGCACGGACGTCTACATGAACGTCCGTTGTGTCATGACGGACGTCGACATGAACGTCCGTTGTGTCAGGAGGGACGTCTACATGAACGTCCGTTTTGTCTGGACGGACGCCTATGTAAACGTCCGTTGTGTCTGGACGGACGCCTATATAAACGTCCGTTGTGTCTGGACGGACGTCTATATATACGTCCGCCTCCTCCCCCCTGACGTCTACCTTGCTGAAATGTTTTAGGTAGGAGCTGGGGGGTGGACGTCCGTGTGTGCACTAACAGACGTCTATAGACGTCCGACTGTGCACTAACGGACGTCTACTGGGCGTTTTTTTTTTAAAAATTAGTTTATTTTTTCAATAAAACCACACCTGAAAACCAGAAAAATGTCCCAGAACAATTTTGCAATATTATAAAAATGCGTTTTATATAAACAAAGTTCTACTTAATGTGGAGTTCAATCCACTACCAACTATCAACATAAAACTTAAACTAAAAAACTAAACAATGTTCAACAAGAAATATAACTATTCCTAACTCCATCTTTGCAGAAGATAAGCGGTCCACTCCTGCCTTATCTGTTTAATTGTGTCTTCTGTAATAGGCGATGTAGTCTTGAAGCGCTGCAAAATTCAACAAAGATTCATTATTGTTTCATATATAGTTGAAGATGAATATGATTTGTAATGTATTGAAGGTATACATCATTACCTCATTCCAGTCATCTGTAATGACTGCTCGAATGATGGTCTTAATCCAACACATCACATAGAAGCCACATTCCCATGAATCTAGCTGGTGGTTACACTAAAATAACAAACTAAATAGTTAAGAATTTAGATCATTCAATAACATAAATGAAAAGGAAACTATAAATGACTTACAACCTTTGGATACAAAATTTGAACCAGTTGACCACGAGATTTACCAATAACTCTGTACAGATTGAAAACACAAAGTATAATTAATATGACTATTTTATCATAAAAGTTAAAGGTGAACATCAAATTCAAAGTCATTTTTGGAGAAACACTTACCCTTGAAGCATGGTTCTCAACTCAGTTTTCATCCTCCTGTGCAACGAACAAAAAAATATAATTTTACATTGTTTGGGAATGATTACCATCAGCTGCCAGTGCGACCTATCACGAAGGACAAATAGTTATTCAACTAATTAACGAAACTATAATAATAAACTGACCACATATAACAACACCTACCCGTCAATGTATGGCACAAGGTATACGTCTCTTTTTGACTCATCCATCCATGTTTGCAAATAATCTTGTCTGTTTTGAAGTGTGTTACCAGACGGTTGAATGGTCTGAGGTTCAACAAATCCGTACATGGAAGACCGACCTTGGTCTACAACGATTGTGTCCATGTACCTAAAACAACAAAGTTAAGTTGTTAGAAACTATATAACAATGTAAATAAAAGTAATATGAAAGACCAAATTGAGTAACTTACATGCACCACAGCTGAATGATGGAAATATTCAACATCCTGTCTCCCCCAATCACCTCCAATGCATCAGAAAATGTGATATAAACTGGCACATGTGGGGGAAGACCAAATACCCTCAAATCCCAGTAGAGTTCTAATGATGCTTTCTTTAATCTGGGTAATTTTGTCACTAACTTTGATAGAGGATCATCCTCCGCTTCAGCCATCTCATCATCTTCATGTATGACTGTATCATGAATTGGCTGCTTCTGAGGACGTGTGAACTGAAGATAAGAATTTACGTCAAAGCTTTGTCAACAATTATATGAAGAATAAACATAGAAATACTATTTTAAAAGACATTATACCTGTGGAGTAGCGATGTGGGACATGATCAATGCTCTAGGCCATGCAATAAATGATCCTATGGCCTCCCCCACAAAGTTAATTTCTGGAGTGGGTACAGGCACCTGAGCCTGGGGATCCCGAACCTCGTCAATGGTCACACGCACGTGCTGGGGTAATATGGCAACACCATGAATGGTCTCCCCTCCCTCAAGCACTCGTCCGACAGCCACAATGCGTGGGGGATCCCCATCAACCAACAGCTCATATTGACCGCTATACTGAGTGGGGTCTACAGCAGAGCATGATCCTTTAGTGCTGACACGAGGTGGTGTGGGAGTTTCATCGACCCCCATGTTGCCTTGCGTCATGGAATGCAGCTTTTCTTCAAGTGCTCTTTGTATTTGTTTTTGTTCTTGTAGCTGCTCCATGAATCGTTGCTCCATTGATCTCATGCTTTGGTTGAGTCTTTCCTCCCATTGAAGATCCATCTGCCTCAGTGTCTCCTGACTCATTGATTGGGGGGTTTTCTGTGTAGGGCCAAAATAGTCACGAAGACCAATCGCCCCAGGAACTCCACGTACACGTCCTGGGTGCTCGGGCCTTCCAATGGCCGTTGTCAGAATGTCGTCCCTACCTTGGCCAGCAAATGTGCCCTGAGTCTGCTGCTCAACCAACTCATCCTGCACATAAAAAAACCAAGTTACTTAGAAGACATGCTGTGATAAATACACAATCAAATAACTGCTTATAATTTGAACTTACAATTCTCTGTGAGATCAAGGCAGCTGAGGAAGATGTCATGTTCCCATCAGATTTAGTCCGAGCAGCCTTCCACAGCTCGTACCTAGCAGGTGCAGGTGCTAGGTCCGGCGACTCAAGTCCCAAGGCATCGGCTCTAGACTTTCTCAGTTTCTTCTCCAATTTTGCATATCCACCTCGTGATAACAAGTGGGGTGCGTCGTTTAACCTTTGTCTTTCTTGGGCGGCTAACCTTTTATCCTGTGAAACCATGTATATAAGTAAGTGTAAAATCATAAAAACTCAATGAAAGACGATCTTAAGAAACATACCTTCCATTCCTCAGACTCTCTAGATGCACGAAACTGCATCCAATCCTCCTTTGTGAAGGTATAATGCTGAGATGGATTTTCATGTTGTCTATCTCCAAAGACATATAGTCGTGTCAGCCTTGTCTTGAAATCCCTCCATCTTATCGCTATATGCGATAACACTTTCTTTCTGATTTGCATTGTGTTTGGAATATCAAAATGTTGCTGTTTAAAACCAAAAACTTGTTACCAAAAGAAAACATAACAGATAAGTATATCACAAATTGCATGAAGTCTAAACATACCTGAACATCTTGCCATAAGAGGTTCTTGTCGACCTCTGGGACGTCATCCCAACATGCATGAAGGATAGAGACATGACTTTTTGCTAACTTGCCCAAATAACTCCTAAACCTATCAGCATTTGGCCCTGATGGATGACCTGATCTGGGGTCAATGTCAACATGCCTCCTCTGACCATCCACGCGTCCGGATGTCACATCTGCCACTCGGGTAACGCCTCGTCCACGTCTGCTCTTTCCCGATCCTGAGTCTGAGGCCGACATACCTGAAAAAATATACAACGTTAGTAATAATTCAATTATGATGAACATACATATAAAGTCAATAAAAGTGAAAATATTAACCTATTAATTAATTGTTTTTTCCCAAATGCCTTCGTTGTGATCACTACGAATTGCCTGCATTACATCGGCAACGTCATCAACTGGGTCTTCAGTGGGTCTACATGCAACAGATGTTGTCTCAAGTATATCAAGAGAATCGTCATCCTCATGTCCATGCATGTTTCTACCTTCTAAAACCACTGACCATTTGTTATTCGATGGATCACTTACGTAGAATATTTGTCTTGCTTGACTAGCCATGATAAATGGTTCATCAGTGTAATTCATCTTGTTCAAGTCTACCAATGTGAAACCAAGGTCATCCATCATGACACCAGAATTTATATCAACCCATTTACACTTGAAAACTGGTACTCTAAAAGTAACGTAATCAACTTCCCATATTTCTTGTATTATTCCAAAATAACTGATGGATGCTGTGATTGGATTTTTGTCTTTAGAACTAGCAAAGTGCACAGCCTCAGCTTGTAGTGTGACGCCACTATTTTGAACTCTGCTTTTGTCATCTTCTACCTTTGTCTGAAACGAAATATTGTTTATATAGTACCCACCATATGTAATGACCTCTGTGTTCGGCCCACGAGATAACCTCAATAAAGTTTCAGAAACATGTGGAGTCGCATACATCTTTTTCTTAAACCATCCCAAGAAGGTTTTCACATGTTCATTAAGATGCCATTTTTCACTCATTTTTGGGTTTGCTGCCTTTATTTCATTAACGTGGTCAGAAATGTAAGGAATCACATCAACAGTGTTGTTTAAGACGTACAAATGAGCTTGGTGAATTTCTTTTCTGCTAACACTTTGAATTCTCACACCTCGAACACCCTTACCTTCACATTTTCCTTCATTTTTGCTCTTGGGAAGACCGACGGGTTCACAAGATGGCATATAACTTGAACAAAATTCAATGGCTTCTTCTGCAACGTATCGCTCTATGATTGAAGCTTCTGGTCTATACTGATTCTTGACATATCCCTTTAAGATCTTCATGTATCTTTCAACTGGGTACATCCACCTTAAGAAGACCGGCCCACATATTCGAATTTCTCTGACTAGATGAACAATCAAATGTACCATGATGTCAAAAAAGGAAGGTGGAAAATACATCTCCAATTGACATAGTAGTCTTATTCCCTCATTTTCCAATTCATCTAAACCTCGAGGGTCAACAACTTTCTTGCAAATGGCATTAAAGAAAAAACTCAGACGTGTCAGAATACCCCTAACAGAAGGAGGTAATATACCTCGAATAACAACTGGTAACAACTGTTGCATCAATACATGACAATCGTGAGACTTTAAACCAACTAGCTTTAAGTCTTGCATAGACACAAGGTTACTAATGTTTGAAGAATAACCTTGCGGAACCTTCACACTTCTTAAACAGTTACAAAAACTTTGTTTTTCTTTTTTGGAAAGTGTGTGACAGGCTGGGGGCAGATAGGTGCGTCTTCCTATTATCTGTGGATGTAACTCAGATCGGATTCCCATGTCAGCCAAATCTTGTCTTGCTTTTATTCCGTCTTTGCTCTTCCCTTTGACGTTTAATAAAGTTCCGATAACACTGTCACAAACATTTTTTTCAACGTGCATCACATCAATACAATGTCTAACATCAAGTTCACACCAATATGGAAGCTTAAAAAATATCGATCGTTTCTTCCAGATGTTCTTTGCATAGGTACTTTTATGATGTTTTCCAAACACAATGTCAATGTTTTTCACTTCGTTGTACACCTCTTCACCATTCCGGGGTCTGCACACAACCTCATCCTCAGCACTTCCATTAAATGCTTTTTTCAATCTACGATAAGGATGATTACGAGGAAGAAATTTTCGATGTCTTGTATATACTGTCTTCTGACCATGCTTCAACTGAAGGTAACTAGTGTTTTCTTCACATATGGGACATGCAAAATGACCTTTAACACTATAACCGCTCAAGTTTCCATATGCTGGGAAATCATTTATAGTGCAAAACAACATTGCACGCAAACGAAACTGTTCCTGAACATGTGAGTCAAACACGTCGATGCCTTCTTCCCACAACAATTTCAAATCATCAATTAAAGGTGCTAAGTAAACATCAATGTCATTTCCAGGTTGTCTAGGACCCGATATCATCATGGACAACATCACATATTTTCTCTTCATGCACAACGAAGGAGAAAGATTGTAAATCATCAACATAACTGGCCACGAACTGTGTTTGCTACTTAAGTTTCCATAAGGATTCATACCATCAGTTGCAAGTGCAAGCCTTAAGTTTCTTGGATCTGCACCAAATTCAGGGAATTTGTCATCAATCTTTTTCCATTGTGGAGAATCAGCAGGGTGTCGAAGAAGATTATCGCACTTTCTTTCGTCAGAGTGCCATTTAAGGTTCTTTGCATCTTCTTTAACAGAGAACATATGTTTGAACCTAGGTATTATAGGCAAATACCACATCACCTTAGCAGGTGCACCATCATTACCTTCATCACTAGTGACTCTGTCAGATTTCTTTTTAAAACGGGATAAACCACATGTTGGACAATACTTTAACGAAGCAAACTCCTTTGTGTACAAAACACAATCATTAGGACAAGCATGTATCTTTCGATATTCAAGACCCATTGGACATAAAATTTTTTTGGCCTCGTAATTACGAATAGGTAGAGTATTATTTTCTGGAAGCATCTCCTTCAACAACTCCAACAACTCGGTGAAACTTTTATCGGTCCATCCATTCCTTGCTTTTAAACTAAACAATTTTAAAGTTGAAGACAGACGTGTAAAGTTCGAGCATCCTGGGAACAACGGTTGCTCTGAATCATTAATAAGAGAATCATACAAATTAGCCCTTACAAAATTATCTTCACCGACATCACGTATCATGTCCTCTAAATGGTCACTCATCCATTCTTCCACATAATCCGTTCCTCGTGACGTGGTTTGCTGCTCCAGTAGTTCTCCATGCCAAGTCCAAACGGTATAAGTCCTCATTATGCCGTACATGAATAGATGGTCACGCACATTGCCTAAGTCTTACCGTATTTGATTAAGACAACGCACACAAGGACAAAAATATGTCCCGTTGACAGACTTAGCATTTTGTTCAACGTATTGCAAGAACTTTGAAACACCCTTCTCATATTCTTCACTGATGCGACGTTCCTTCATCCAGCTTCGATCCATACTATGTTCGTAAAATCATTAGTTCAAGTGTTTTAACTCTCACAAGGTTAGGCCCTACCCATTCAAAAAAACTAATTTTCATAATTATATCAGCCACGTGCATTGAAGTCTACATCATAAAATTGATAAGATTTCGGCAGCATTTCGCATTGGTCTCCGAAATACACGAAATGAGAGTAGTCAACGATGACCACAATCAAATATGCATCCGGAGAACAACACAAGTACTGAACCGAAATTTTATCAATCTTATCCTTAAACTCCAAATGACATGGAATTGCAAATTATGGAAATTAATTTTCTCAAACTGTCCAATCGGACAATTCAAAATTTAACACAAACGATTAAAAGATTAATCGTTTGTCTTAAATTTCAAACGGGAACTAAGTGTCACTCAATGATTTGATACTTATATAATACACAACTAATACAGATATATTCAAAAGCCAATTACGCAGTCACATTTTACAGTAAAAAACGTGCATTCACAAAACTCAATTACATGCATACAAAAAATTTTCAACCACCAAGCTAACCTGAAAAGTAGATTCGAAATGAAAAGGATGAAAACGGAGGAGTGAACGGCCTAAAACGCAGTCCAAAAACAGTCAAAGAAGTCGTCCAAGAACACGCAAGAGTCTGCAAAAAAACGGACCGAAAACAATTTTTAATCGGTTCAAATCAAAGGTATTTCATCACAGAGCAATGTAATCGGATTGAAAATGAATTTAAACGGTCCAAAAACGAGAAAACTCACCTGGAAATCAATGGCGCAGCAGCGTTTTGCGGAGGAAGACGATGAACAGTGCGTTTCCAAACGTTAACTGGTCACGGGTTCGCAGGAGCACGATATTATACTCTTAGACGTCCGGCGAGCTTGTGGACGGACGTCTATAATATTATAGACGTCCAGTTCGTCACTAATGTGACGTCTTTGAGGATTTAAAAATGATATTCGCGGGTGGGTTTAAACGTCAGTCCTTGGTTGCGCCGACGTCTGTAATATGATAAACGTCCGTTTTGGGGGGCTGACGTCTATTATATTGAACAACTGAACGTTTCAACTCCCCATGGCAGGCCCTCAACGTCGGTCCTAAGAGGGCCCGAATGTCTATAATATTATAAACGTCCGGCCCCGCATATTCGACGTCTCAGGACCTGAAGAGAATTAAATATCCAACCACCCTGTCAGTACATTAAACGTTCGGTATACGGGCTCGGACGTCTATAATATTATAGACGTCCGTGCCCGCCGAAACACAGACGTTTAAGGACCTGAAGAGAATTAAATATCCAACCACCCTGTCAGTACATTAAACGTCCGTTATGCGGGCACGGACGTCTATAATATTATAGACGTCCGAGCCCTCCCAAAACGGACGTGTAAGGTCCCTACTTGGGAAATTGAAACGTTCAGCCTCGTAGACGTCCGTCCCCCTGACACGGACGTTTAAGGGCTGCCATGGGTACTGATAACAGTTGAAAAACTGTTATTTTCATGCTTAAAAGTGATACTAAAAGCAACCTTTAGACTTAGAAACTAGCTTGAAATCATGCATTTTGTTTATATTTTCAGAAATAAGAGAGCTGGACAGGTTTATGCTTGATTTGAGTGTTTTTGTGCAGGTTTTGAGGTGAATTTGGTGAAAGAAGTCAAGAATGAGAGAGAGGACATTAGAAAAGACAAGAAAGAGTGCAAAAAGGAGAAGTCGAAGGCACCGCTCAGCGGCAAACTACCGCTGAGCGGCACTCAAGAGGTGGCGTTGGAACCGCTGAGGGGCAAATGGCCGCTGAGGGGAAGAAAGAAGACGCGTAACCACCGCTGAGCGGTAAATGGCGCTGAGCGGCACTTTTTGGGCTTGGGCTTTTGTAATCTTTTGTAACTCTAGATTAGTATATAAGGGCTTGCACGTCCTTTAGTTAGGGATCTTTGGCAGAAACGAGGCAAACACTCTCTCTTCCACCCCTTTGAAGGAGGATCTTGGATGCTCAGGCTACCTCTTCCACTTTATTGGGTTTATTCTTTCATACTTTCATTGTTATTCATCTAGGTTCACCATGAATATGGTGAACTAAACCTTGTATGTTTGTTGGGGAATCAATGTAATCTCTTGAAGCTCTCATATATGGATTTGTTGAATACATCTTTGAATTAAGACATATGCTTTCTTTTCATCATTAGTTAGGGTTTTTCCTCTTTGCTCAATGCTTGCATTGTTTAACTCATTCTAATGCATGATTATTGGTTTTGTTGATACGGACACGTACGGGGAAATCTAGATCCGGGGAATTTCTCCCAATATTTTACTGACAACATTATATTGGTTGCCTTAAGCTCCTGCACTCATGAACTAATCATTAGGAATGCTAGGAATTGTATGAACTATTTGATTAGGGAGAAGCCATCTAGAATGGTACATTAGAGAGTGGCATTAACAATGATGATTTGAAAGAGGAATTCCTAAAATATATGAGAGTGGATGAGATGAAATTGACCCCCAACAACATATTCATTCATTTAATCCATTGAAAGTGTTTATCTTATGTCTTTGCCATTGATCAATTCATGCATACATGTTTATTTTCGTCTTGCATATTAAAATTTCAATCATTGTTTTCTTAAGTCTTAGCTAATCAAGAAATCACATAACTAAACTAGGCCGTGAGTCCTTTGGGAAGAACGATACTTGGTCTTACCAAGTTTTATTACTTGAACGATTCGGTCATACTTGCCGATTGTGAAACAAGTTTGTGACATCATATTTTGGTGCTTACAAATTTGTCCATCAAGTTTTTGGCGCCGTTGCCGGGGATTCGTGGTTTAACTGGTTAATTTGTGTGATTATTGATTATCTTTGACTTATTTTTTTTATTTTTAATTTAAATTTCGAATTTTTTTAATTTTATTTTATTTTTCTGTTTATATTTTTCAGTTTGTATTTTATTTGATTTTATTTTATTTTTCTGTTTTCTGTTTTTCTGTTTTCTATTTTTATTTTCTGTTTTTTTTTATTTTTCGGTTTTTATTTGATTTGATTTTATTTTATTTGATTAGATTAGATTTTATTTTATTTTATTTTATTTTCTGTTTTTATTTTTATTTTTTTTTGTTTTTATTTTTCTGTTTTTATTACTTTATCTTTTTATCTTTTTAGATTAGATTAGATTTTATTTTATTAGATTTTATCTTTTTATCTTTTTAGGTTAGATTTTATTTTATTCTTATTCTATCTTTTAGGTTAGGTTAGATTTTATTTTATTTTATTTTATCTTTTAGATTAGATTTTATTTTTTAGATTAGGTTTTATTCTATTTTATTTGATTCTATCTTCATTCTATCTTCTAAATCTTTTATCTTCTTATATCTTTTCAATCTTTATTTTCTTCTATATCTTTTTGTGCTAACAATTGTTTTAGGGTTTTGTGCCTAATGTCTGCAGAATGCAATTTGGTCAAGAGTTTAACTATAGGGGCACTCAATTCTACCAAAGTAATCTCAACCAATGGTGGGAACCTCACTCAAGCATGGATCAAAGCCAATTTTGGCAAGCTGCTGGACAATTTGAGAACCAACCACAACAACAATGGCAGCAAAAATCCTCTCTATCAGAAAGTTTGGAGGACACCCTTCAACGATTTTTGAAAAGTTCCGACTCTACTCAGAAAAGCATTGAAGAATCATGTAAAAGGATGGAGATGCACTTTCGTTACATTAGTCAGAGATTGGATGATGAGGTTAATACTGAAGTTAACCTTAAGGAGGAAGGGCAAACCAATGTCACTGAAAGTGACAAGATTCTTGATGAGAAAAAAATAGAGGGAGATGCGGAAAAGATAGAGAGAAAAGAGAAAGAAGAGTTGAGTGAGAAAAATAAAGATGAAGAAAAAGAGAAAGAAGTGGTTGAGAGAGAAGAGAGAAAGAAAATTTGTGTGAAGATAAAGAAGTTGAGGAGAAAAAGAGAAAGGAAGAAAAAAATAAAAGAAGAGAAAAAGAGAAAATTTAGGGAGAGAAAAAGGAAGAAAAAGAAGATGAGAGGAAAGAAGAAGAAATCACATGAAAAATCACATCCTCATCTAAAGAAGAATCATAGGAAGGAAAAGAAATTTAAGTGCTTTATGGAAATCTTCAAGAAATTGGAGATTAAAGTTCCTATGGTTGAGACATTGCAACAGGTTCCTGGTTTGATCAAATTTCTGAAGAAGTTCAGTAGAAAGAAGAAAAAGAAGAAGGAACTTGAGGTTGGGTCAAGCTAATGACGTTAAAAGAGCGCTTGCTGGGAGGCAACCCAGTGATTTAAGAACTTTTGATTTTATTTTGGTTTTGTAATTTTTAATTTGTGGACTTTATTTTTGTAACTATTTTGTTGGAGATAGCATCTACTGAAGGATGCTAGGTGGTTAAGTATCTACTGAAGGGTACTATGTTTGTAACACCTACTGATGGGTGTTGGTAAGAAAATTTTGCACCTACTGATGGGTGCTGGTAAGTTGGAAACACCTACTGATGGGTGCTGGTGGAATTTGGGTCAGGCTCGTGACGTTAAACAAGCGCTACCTGGGAGGCAACCCAGTTGATTGATTGTTTCTGTTTGTTTATTTTTAGGATTTGCATAAGCATTTTTAACATTGAATTGCAGGGAACCTATGAGGGGTATGCTAGGAAGGCACGTAGGTCAAGAAAAGAAGGAGAGGAGCACATCACGAAAGTGCCGCTGAGCGGTATTTTACCGCTGAGCGGTACTCTCGCAGACTGGGCTTTAGTTCCCCTTAGCGGGACCCGAGCCCATTAGGGTATTTTTATACCCCAAGCTGCGTTTTAGGGTTTATTTCCAGACTTCTCTCTGCACAAATACTTCCACACACCTTCTCCTAGGTTTTCCACATCTTTTCACTCTTCCCTCTTAAGAAAATCTCTCTTCTATTCACTTTTATACTAGTGTGCCATCAAAGTTTGGGGTTGGAAGAGAGCATTCTAGTTTGGAAGCATTCTCATATCATCTAGCATCTCCACCCAAGTAAGTAAAATGCATTTTGTTCATTCTAGGGTTCTTGAAATTGACTGTGATTGTCAAAGCATGAATATTTAGGAGTTTTGATTTCTATGCATGATTTGATGATATATTTGATGTTTGAACCGATTAAACTGCTTGATTATGAACTGGAAAACTGAAAATTGCATTTGGGTGGAGTTAGGACAGTTTAAAAACGAGATTTGCAAAAATCTGCAGATCACCGCTGAGCGGCATTTACCGCTGAGCGGCACTCTGCCAGATTTGCTTTTTCTGGTTTGTTGCGTGTTTGAATGTGGCACTGGTGGCGCTGAGGGGAAATTCTGGCCCTCAGCGGTGGTTTAGCTTCAAAAGGAGTTTTGTTTTGTGTTTACTAATGATTAACATCATGTTCTGTGGTTTTGGATTTATGTTTGAATGCAGGAATGGCATCCTCTTCAGGAAAGAGATTGAAAACCATGGCAACCAAGAGAAAGGAAAAGGAACCAGAGCAGCCCCATAATGGCAGGTTCCTCTCTAGGAAACATGAGAAGCACTTTAGGGTGGTTCAGGACAGGAGACTTCTAATGGAGAGAAAGGTTGGAATGATACCTAACTTTGCTCCTCAATTTGGAGAGCAAGTGTTAGGGAATGATTGGGGGAAGCTAGCCACTTATCCATCACCTGCCAACATAGCTGTGGTGAAAGAATTCTACACCAATGCAAAGAAGATTGGTGATTATCCAGCTGAGAATTATTTGGGCTATGTTAGAGGCCATGCTATCAGGTATGATCCTGAATCCATCAATAACTTTCTGGATACTGTGTGGGCTGGTGAGCAATGCCAGTTTGCTCTTAGCATGGAGGAAGGTGCTGACTTTGAGGATGTTGAGAGAGTATTGTGCATACCTGGAGGACACTTCCAAAGGAATAGATCTGGCTCAGTGGTTAATATTAGGAGGACAGATTTGACTCCTCTTGCAAAGTATTGGATGGCATTTTCTCATGCCAACATTCAGCCATGTTCACATGTGTCAGATATTACTCTCAGCAGGGCACTCTTCATTTACTGTGCTATCAGAAACTTGAATGTTAATATTGGGCAGGTGATAGCTGATGAGATTAGTGTGTGTGCTAACACCTCAAACAACAAAGCACCACTGGGACATCCTTCTTTGATCACTCACCTTTGCAAGCTAGCTGGGGTGGACACTTCTGTTCCACCATTTGAGAGGCCAAGAAAAGCTATAGATGAGGCCTATTACAGACAGTACTGTGGAGGTGAGGAGGCAGCCCAGCCAGTGCCACCACGCCAGGCTCGTAGAGAGAGAAGGCCAGCACAGAGCAGGACTTCTGCTGATACTCATGAGGCAGAACCATTCCAGATGAGGGACATGTATATGTCTCTTATAGGTGCTCAGTTGCAGTCCATCCACAGAGGGCAGGTGGCCACGGCTGAGATGATAGTGGGGATGTATGATACCCCTCCAGCACACAGGTGGACTATGGATGAATTCCATAATGTAGTAGCTTGGCCAGAAGAACCAGTACATGGAGAAGGAGCTGGAGCAGCTGAAGCTTCAGCTAGAGATATGGAAGAAGATGAAGCTGAGGAGGAGGATGCATTTGATGAAGATGATGATGAAGAGGAAGAGGAAGATACAGAGAGCTCGGACTGATGAGGAGCTGAGATAGCATTTACTTATGAATGCTATCATATGATTATGCTTTTGTGGTTTAAGTTTTCTGAACTTATTTGTTTTTGTTTTTAGATTAGGGTTGATGTACTCTATTGAACACCTGGTTCCTTATGATGGTTTGCTATTAACTGTGATTGTGTGATAAGTAATGATTGAATGATGCTTATTGATTGATTGATGTTGAGATGATGTGCACATTTAAATGCTTATACAGGTGATTCACAAGCTTTGTGAACAAATGCATAATATCATGATTGTGATTGTGAAATTAAGCAGGATGTGCATGTCAAATGTGAATGAGCTTATATGTGAGGTTTTGAGCTCCAGAGTTGTTATTGTTGAATGTTGTTACTTTGAAAGCATGAATGACTTTGCCCAGGTTTTCTATGATTGAATCAATTGCTTGTTTTGCATCATATGATCAAAGGCCGTGTTTTTGAAACCCTTTTATTGGCCAAATTCATAAAGTTAGCCTTCTAAAAGAGAACACGTTGTGTTCTATCCTTTGAACCCTTAGCCTTAAATATACACTGAACACCCTTGATTGAAAATCTTTACCTTGAGTTAAGTAGAAGATCTTGTGTGGTATTGTTAAATGTTCAAGTTTGGGGTTATTGGGGAAACATGAAAAAGGAAAAAAACATTGAGCTAACAGCTAAAAAGTAAAAATATGCAAAGAAAAGAAAAGAAAAAGAAGCAAAGCTCAATGCAAATGCAAAAGCAAAGGCAAAAGAAAGTTGGGAATGAATAAGAAGATTGTGTTGTTATGATTCTCTTAACTCAAGGATTTTGTGATCCAGAAAAACCAATTTTCTTGTTAGCCCAACCACATTATAAGCCATTGAAAAGTCCTTGTGATGATGCATGCTTGTGAATGTATTTGATTGTGGTTAAATGAAAGGCAAAGTTGATTCATGTGACATTGTGATAGTGGAGTGAATGAGTGAAATACTTTACCTCTTATACACTTGTGTGTTGAGTGAAACACTTTACCTAGTGAGGAAAGATTCCATAAGCACATGAACATCCATGCTTAATTGATTGATCATTCATGAAAAATAGCATTTGTTGGAACTTAAATGACTTTGTGAACACTAAAGCATGTGCACATCTTGAATTAACTCTTGGTCATAAGTTTGAGTGAAGTTATTACTTATCTTGAAAAGAGGATTTTGAATGAGTGAACCATCATATGAATTGGTTGGAGATGGAGTTACATTTTATTTGCTTGAGGACAAGCAAAGTTCTAAGTTTGGGGTTGTGATAACAGTTGAAAAACTGTTATTTTCATGCTTAAAAGTGATACTAAAAGCAACCTTTAGACTTAGAAACTAGCTTGAAATCATGCATTTTGTTTATATTTTCAGAAATAAGAGAGCTGGACAGGTTTATGCTTGATTTGAGTGTTTTTGTGCAGGTTTTGAGGTGAATTTGGTGAAAGAAGTCAAGAATGAGAGAGAGGACATTAGAAAAGACAAGAAAGAGTGCAAAAAGGAGAAGTCGAAGGCACCGCTCAGCGGCAAACTACCGCTGAGCGGCACTCAAGAGGTGGCGTTGGAACCGCTGAGGGGCAAATGGCCGCTGAGGGGAAGAAAGAAGACGCGTAACCACCGCTGAGCGGTAAATGGCGCTGAGCGGCACTTTTTGGGCTTGGGCTTTTGTAATCTTTTGTAACTCTAGATTAGTATATAAGGGCTTGCACGTCCTTTAGTTAGGGATCTTTGGCAGAAACGAGGCAAACACTCTCTCTTCCACCCCTTTGAAGGAGGATCTTGGATGCTCAGGCTACCTCTTCCACTTTATTGGGTTTATTCTTTCATACTTTCATTGTTATTCATCTAGGTTCACCATGAATATGGTGAACTAAACCTTGTATGTTTGTTGGGGAATCAATGTAATCTCTTGAAGCTCTCATATATGGATTTGTTGAATACATCTTTGAATTAAGACATATGCTTTCTTTTCATCATTAGTTAGGGTTTTTCCTCTTTGCTCAATGCTTGCATTGTTTAACTCATTCTAATGCATGATTATTGGTTTTGTTGATACGGACACGTACGGGGAAATCTAGATCCGGGGAATTTCTCCCAATATTTTACTGACAACATTATATTGGTTGCCTTAAGCTCCTGCACTCATGAACTAATCATTAGGAATGCTAGGAATTGTATGAACTATTTGATTAGGGAGAAGCCATCTAGAATGGTACATTAGAGAGTGGCATTAACAATGATGATTTGAAAGAGGAATTCCTAAAATATATGAGAGTGGATGAGATGAAATTGACCCCCAACAACATATTCATTCATTTAATCCATTGAAAGTGTTTATCTTATGTCTTTGCCATTGATCAATTCATGCATACATGTTTATTTTCGTCTTGCATATTAAAATTTCAATCATTGTTTTCTTAAGTCTTAGCTAATCAAGAAATCACATAACTAAACTAGGCCGTGAGTCCTTTGGGAAGAACGATACTTGGTCTTACCAAGTTTTATTACTTGAACGATTCGGTCATACTTGCCGATTGTGAAACAAGTTTGTGACATCATATTTTGGTGCTTACAAATTTGTCCATCAGGTACTTGAAAACGTTCAGCTATAAACGTTCAGCCTTTTAACGTCCGTCTCCTAGGACGGACGTTCGCTGAAGTATAAACGTCCGTCTCGACCAGGGACGGACGTTCAAAGGCTGCACATCGTTTTCACTGTTCAGCCTAATAAACGTCCGTCACTTAGGACGGACGTTCACTCAAGTATAAACGTCCGTCTCGGCCAGGGACGGACGTTCAAAGGCTGCACATGGATTTTCACTGTTCAGCCTAATAAACGTCCGTCACTTAGGACGGACGTTCACTCAAGTATAAACGTCCGTCTCGGCCAAGGACGGACGTTCAAAGGTAACACATGGTTTTCACTGTTCACCTTATAAACGTTCAGTTGTCTGCGTATTAAACGTCTGTCACATGGGACGGACGTTCAATCAAGTATAAACGTCCGTCGCGGGCAAGGACGGACGTTTAAAGAGCTGATAGGTGTTTACTAATTCAGCCTATTAAACGTCCGTCACCTAGGACGGACGTTCATAACATTATAAACGTTCGTCTCGACAAGGGACGGACGTTCAAATGGCTGACACGTGTTCACTTGTTCAGCCTATTAAACGTCCGTTACCAAGGACGGACGTTCAGAACATTATAAACGTCCGTCTCGGGCAAGGACGGACGTTCAAAGAGCTGATAGGTGTTTAGTAGTTCAGCCTATTAAACGTCTGTCACCCAGGACAGACGTTCATAACATTATAAACGTTCGTCTAGACAAGGGACGGACGTTCAAAGGGCTGACACGTGTTCACTTGTTCAGCCTATTAAACGTCTGTTACCAAGGACGGACGTTCAGAACATTATAAACGTCCGTCTCGACCAAGGACGGACGTTCAAAGGGCTGACACGTGTTCACTTGTTCAGCCTATAAACGTCCGTCACCAAGGACGGACGTTCATAACATTATAAACGTCCGTCTTGATCAAGGAAGGACGTTCAGAGGCTGACAGGGGTTCAATTGTTCACCCTATTAAACGTCCGTTTGGCAACGCTGGACGTCTATAATCTTATAGACGTCCGGCTCGATCCAGGACGGACGTCTACAGTTCCACTTATTTACTAATATGCCACCGGTCAATTATATACGTTGGGGCTTTTGTGGACGGACATCTATTGGGAGACGTTAAAACCCCTTTCTGCACTAGTGTGATAACCCCAACAATATACTCATCCATCTAATTCATTGAAGTGTTTGTATTCTGTTTTTCTCCATTGATCAAATTCATGCATACATATTTAATTACTGTCTCTTGCATTTAAACCTACAATCAATTTGTTCTTAAGTCTTAAATATTCAACAAATCATATAGCTAACTAGGTCGTGAGTCCTTTGGGAAAACGATACTTGGTCTTACCTAGTTTTATTACTTGATACGATTCGGTCACACTTGCCGATTGTTAAACAAGTTTGTGGCGTCGTTTTTCGGTGTTCATAAATTTGTCATCACATACTCATCCATCTAATTGGTTCAAGTGTTTGTGTTCATCTTTTCCATTGATCAAACTCATGCATACATGTTTATTTATTGTCTTTTGCATTTGAAACCTATAATCAATTGTTCACAAGTCTTAAATAATTAACAAATCATATAACTAACAAGGCTGTGAGTCCTTTGGGAGAACGATACTTGGTCTTACCGAGTTTATTACTTGATACGATTCGTTCACACTTGCCGAGGGTTAAATAAGTTTTTGGCGCCGTTTTTCGGTGTTCATAAATTTGTCATCAAGTTTTTGAAACCTATACTCAATATCGACAAAATGAAAGATCATGCAATTGAATGAGTTAAACAAAGCATGCATAGAGTATAGAGAAAAACCCTAACAATTAATGAAGTAAAGCATATATAATCAAGAATCAATTCAATACATGAGAGTTTAAGAGGTTACATCTTTCCCAACAACAAATAAGGTTTAGTTCTCCATCGTCATGGAAGAACTAGATGAACAATGGAATGAAAGAATGGAAGAGATAGAAAAACCCTAGAAAGAGAAGAGGATAGCCATCACAATCTCCAAATCTACCCACAAGGGGTGAAAGTGTGTTTCTGTGTGATGACAAATTTATGAACACCGAAAAACGGCGCCAAAAACTTGTTTAACCCTCGGCAAGTGTGACCGAATCGTATCAAGTAATAAACTCGGTAAGACCAAGTATCGTTCTCCCAAAGGACTCACGGCCTAGTTTAGCTATATGATTTGTTGATTATTTAAGACTTAAGAACAAATTGATTGTAGGTTTAAATGCAAGAGACAATAATTAAATATGTATGCATGAATTTGATCAATGGAGAAAAACAAAATACAAACACTTCAATGAATTAGATGGATGAGTATATTGTTGGGGTTATCAATTTCATCTTATCCACTCTCATATATTTTTAGGAATTCATCATTCTTTTCATCAATGGTAATGCCACTCTCTAAATCACCTTGCAAGAAGGCCTATCCTTAATTACGAGTTCATACAATTCCTAGCATTCCTAGTAATTAGTTCTAAAGTGCAGGAGCTTAAAGGCAACCAATATGCTATTGGGAGAAATTCCCCGGATCTAGATTTCCCCGTACGTTCCCGTATTGACAAAATCAATAATCATGGCAATGAATGAGTTAAACAAAGCAAGCAATAAGCAAAGAGGAAAAACCCTAACTAAAGATGAAAGAAAGCATATATCTTAATATAAGACGTTAAAACACAAATTCCATATATGAGAGTTTCACAAGACTACATTGATTCCCCAACAACAATACAAGGTTTAGTTCACCATATTCATGGTGAAACTAGATGAACAATAATGGATGAAAGAAAGATAGAACCCTAGAAAGAGGAGAAGGTAGCCTGAGCATCCAAGATCTTCCTTCAAGGGGTGGAAAAGAGAGTGTTTGCTTCGTCTCTGCCAAAGATACAAACCCTAGGACGTCCTAAAGCTTATATACTATTCTAAAATTACAGAAAATTAGGCCCAAGCCCAAAATAGTGCCGCTCAGCGGTAAACTACCGCTCAGCGGTAAGTGCGTGAGTTGTTTTCCTCCCCTCAACGGCATTTTCACACCTCAACGGAGCCAATGTGGGTTTCTGAGTGCCGCTCAGCGGTAAACTGCCGCTGAGCGGTAATTACGCCTTCTCCTTTTGCAATTTTTTTATGTCTTTTCTGATTCCATCTCTATACTTCTTCAGTTCTTTCACCAAATTCACCTTAAACCTGCTAAAAACACTGAAAGCAAGCATAAACCTGTCTAGCTCTCTTATTTCTAAAAATATAACCAAAAGTATGATTTCAAGCTAGTTTCTAAGTGTTAAAGGTTGCTTTTAGTATCAATTTTAAGCATGAAAATAACAGTTTTTCAACTGTTATCATAACCCCAAACTTAGAACTTTGCTTGTCCTCAAGTAAATAAGATGTAACTCAATCTTCTACCAATCCTTATAATGGTTCACTCATTCAAAAATCTTCTTTTCAAGATAAGTAAAGACTTCAATCAAACTCATGACAAAGATTTCAATCAAGACATGCACATGCTTTGGTGTTCACAAAGTCACTTAATATCCAACAAATGCTATTTTCATGAATGATCAATCAACTAAACATGGATGTTCATGTGCTCAATGAATATTTCCTCACTAGGTAAAGTGTTTCACTCAAACACAAGTGTATAAGAGGTAATCACTCATTCACTCTACTATCACAATGTCACATGAATCAACTTTGCCTTTCATTTAACCACAATCAAAAACACTTACCAACAAGCATCATCACAAGGACTTTTCTATGGCTTATAACGTGGCTGGGCTAACAAGAAAATTGGTTTTTCTAGATCACAAAACCCTTGAGTTAAGAGAAACATATAAACACCGTCATTCTTATTTATTCCCAACTTTCTTTTGCATTGAGCTTTGCTTTTTCTTTTCTTTTCTTTCTCTTTTTCTTTTTCTTTTCAAATACTTAATTATTAGCTCTTAGCTCAATGCTTTCAATTTCTCTTTCTATTTTCCAACAACCCCAAACTTGAACATTTGGCAATACCACAAAATATTTTCTACTTAACTCAAGATAAATCTTTTCGACAAGGGTTTTCAAATCATGTTCAAGGCTAGAGGTTCAAAGGATAGAACACATAATGTTCTCTTTTAGTGGGCTAAATTTATGAATTTGGCTAATAGAAGGGTTATCAACAAATGGCCTTGATCATATGATGCAAACAAGCAAGTAATTCAATCATAGAAAACCTGGGCAAAGTCATTTATGCTTCCAAAAGAATAGTATTCATTCACACAAACTCTGGAGCTCAAAACCTCACACATAAGCTCATTCACATTTGACATAAACATCCTGCTTAATATCACAATCACAATCACAACATCATGCATTTGTTCACAAAGCTTGTGAATCACCTGTATAAGCATATAATGTACATATCCACATCAATCAATATCAAAGCATCATAGAGCATTACTTTATCAAACAATCACAATCACAAGAAAACCATCATAACAGACAAAGTTTTCAATTGAGTACATCAAACCCTATTCTAAAAACATAAGTAAGTAAGTTCAGAACACAAAACCAAACAAAAGCATAAGTTCTGCTCTAGTTATGATAGCATTCATCAGTAAATGCTATCTCAGCTCCTCATCAATCTGAGCTGTCATCTGTATCCTCCTCTTCTTCCTCATCTTCCGCATCCTCAAATGCATCATCATCATTAGCTTCAAGAACATCTTCCTCCATCGCCATAGCTGAAACTTCAGCTGCTTCAGCTCTGCCTCCTTGTACCTGCTCTTCTGGCCAAGCTTCCACATTATGAAACTCCTCCATAGTCCACCTGTGTGCTAGAGGTGTATCATACATTCCAACAATCATCTCTGCAGTAGCCACCTGCCCTCTGTGGATAGACTGTAATTGTGCACCTATAAGAGACATGTACATGTCCCTCATTTGAAAAGGTTCTGCTTCATGTGTTTCAGCAGATGCCCGACTCTATGCTTGCCCTCTTTCTCTGCGAGTACAGCGTGGTGGAACTGGTTGAGCTGCTTCCTCACCTCCACAATATTGTCTATAATAAGCCTCATCAATTGCTTTCCTTGGCCTTTCAAAGGGTGGAGCTGAAGTATCCACCCCAGTTATCTTGCAGAGGTGTGTGATTAAAGACGGATGTCCTAAGGGTGCTTTGTTGTTTGTTGTGTTAGCGCATACCCTTATCTCATCAGCTATTACCTGTCCAATATTGACATTCAAGTTCCTGATTGCACAGTAAAGGAGGAGTGCCCTGCTAAGAGTAATGTCTGACACATGAGAACATGGTTGGATGTTGGCATGAAAAAAAGCCATCCAGTATTTTGCAAGAGGAGTTAAATCAGTACTCCTAATGTTCACTACAGAGCCAGTTCTATTCCTTTGAAAATGTCCTCCAGGTACACATAAAACTCTCTCCATATCATCAAAATTTGCGCCTTCTTCCATACAGAGAGCAAATTGGCACTGCTCACCAGCCCACACAGTATCCAAGAAGTTGTTGATGGAATCAGGATCATACCTAATAGCATGGCCTCTGACATAGCCAAGGTAATTCGCAGCTGGATAATCACCAATCTTTCTTGCATTAGTGTAGAATTCTTTTACGACAGCTATATTGGCAGGTGTAGGGTATGTGGCTAGCTTCCCCCAATCATTCCCTAACAATTGCTCTCCAAATTGAGGAGCAAAGTTAGGTATCATTCCAACCTTTCTCTCCATCAATAGCCTCCTATCTTGGACCACCTTGAAATGCTTCTCATGTTTGCAAGATAGGAACCTATTAGAATAGGGTTGTTCTAGTTCCTTTTCTTTTCTTTTGGATGCCATGGTCTTTATTCTTTTGCCTGAAGAGGATGTCATTCCTACATCAAACACAAATACAAAACCACCAAAAATTGTTGTAATTCATTAGTAACACACAAACAACACCATATTTTGAAGCTAAACCACCGCTGAGGGTAAAAAATCACCCCTCAGCGCCACCAGTGCAGCAATTCAACAAAAATCTAATGTCTGTCAGAGTGCCGCTCAGCGGCAATTTACCCCTGAGCGGTGACTCTGCAGATTTTTGAAAACTTCGTTTTTAACCTGTCCTAACTCCACCCACATGCAATTTTCAGTTGTCCAGATCAAACTCATTCAGTTCAATCGGTTCAAACCTCAATTAAATCATCAAATCATGCATAGAAATCAAAACCCCTAAAGATTCATGCTTTAACAATCAAATTCACATTCAAGAACCCTAGAATGAAAAATGTTTGACTTACTTGGGTGGAGATGCTAGATGAACTGAGAATGCTTTCAAGCTATGATGCTCTCTCTTCCTACCCCAAACTTAGATGGAAAGCTAGTGATAAAATGAGTGAAAGAGAGATTTTCTCAAGAGGGATGAGGGAAAAGTTGTAGAGAACCTTTTGAAAAAGTATGTAGGAGTGTGTGTGTAGAGAAAAATCTGAAAAGATAAACTAAGGCGCAACTTAGGGTATAAAAATACCCTAATGGGCTCGGGTTCCGCTTAGGGGCAACCTAAGCCCAATCTGCGACACTACCGCTCAGCGGCACTTTCAGGAAATGCTCTTCTTCTTCCTAGCTTAACCTAGGTGCCTCCTACCCATGCCTCTCACTTACTCCCTGCAATAACATGTTCAGATTACTCATGCAAAATCCTATTATGCAACTACAGCAAAACAAACAAAAAATATAATCAATCAACTGGGTTGCCTCCCAGGTAGCGCTTGTTTAACGTCACGAGCCTGACCCAAAATCCACCAACACCCATCAGTAGGTGCAAAGCTTTCTTACCAACACCCATCAGTAGATGTAACAAACCTAGTATCTTTCAGTGGATACTTAACCACCTAGCATCCTTCAGTAGATGCTATATCTCTGTAACTAAATTATAACAAAAACAAAAATACTCAAAAGTTCAAAATTACATCACCAAACCAAAAATTAAAAGTTCTTAAATCACTGGGTTGCCTCCCAGCAAGCGCTCTTTTAACGTCATTAGCTTGACCCAATAAAGTTCAAGTTCCTTCTTCCTGGTTGATGTCCATATTCCACCAACTCCTCAGCTGCTTCCGGTGTACTCTTTTGACTCTTCTAGAATATGGAGACTCTATCTCAATCATATCCTTTTCTTTATAGCCTTTCACAACCCACAACTTGTTTTTGAATCTCACAGGTGTACCTAGTTGGAGTTGTTCTTTCATCCAGTCATCAGGAACTTTCCTTCCTCTTCCAATCTTTTCTTTTTCCGGTACCTGAAACAATAAACAATGTTTACCTTTAACCTTGGGCTTTTCATCTTGAGAGCTAGTCATGAGTACATCTTGAAATGCAACTTTATGACTAGCTTCTTCCTCCTGCATCTGCCTCTCTTCTTTGAAGACATCTACAACAACTCTCTCTTCTCTGTCTTGGAGCACCACTATACCTTCGTTCACATCAATGATAACTTTGGCTATTTTCATAAACGGTCTTCCAAGAATAATGGGTATCTTTTCAGTCTCCATCTCCATCACCACAACGTCTACCAAGAACTGGAGTTTGCCCACACAAACTATAATATCTTCTACTATTCCATAAGGTTCCTTTGAAGATCCATCTGCCATTACTAAGTTAACTTTTACAGGCTTCACATCAACATCACCGATCTGCTCTAGTAAAGAATAAGGTATCAAGTTAACACTTGATCCTAAATCGAGTAAGGCCTTGTTTATCCTTTTCTTCCCTATTGTGCATGGAATGGAGAAACCTCCTGGATCTTTTGCCTTTAGAGGAAATGGCTCCTTTTTAACAGCTTTATACTTCTTTGTATCATCATCTCTACGTCTTTTCTTTGTAGAGACTTCTTCTTCAGGTTTAGTATAAACTGCAATTTGTTGTAGTATCTGATTCCAAGGTACATCATTGTCCACCATCTTGAATAATTCTATAAAATCAAATTGCTTCTCTTGATTTATTGGAAAAGGAAAAATATCATTACTCTCTATCTCTCTTCTCTCTCCTTTCTCTTTTCTCTCTTTTTCTTTTTCTCTCTCTTCTTTCTCTCTTTCTCTCTTTTCTCTCTCTTCTTTTTCTTGTTCTCCTTCTTCTAACTCAACTCTCTCATCATTTGTACTCTCTACCACTTTGCATTCTTCCCTAGGGTTAACCTCAGTATTAGCCCCAAAATTTTTGTTTGGCCTCTCTTCCAACTGCTTGGTAATCTGACCCATTTGAGTCTCCCAATTCTTAATAGAAGCCTCAGTGCTCTTTTGAGTAGACTCAGTTTTCTGTATGAACTGATGAAGAGTTTCTTCCATCCTTATTGACCTTTCATTAAGTATAGCAATCTGTTGCCATAAGGTTGGTTGTTGTTGTTGGTTATTGAATTGCCCAGTTTGTCCAGCTTGCCCAGTTTGTCCGTGACCAATGCTTGGGTGTGGTTTCCACCCTTGATTAAAATTCCCCTAACGGTATTGATTGGCCATGAAGTTTACATCCTCTTATGCTTCTACTGGAAAAGCGCATTGACCATTGATATGGTCACCTCCACATAATCCACACAACTGTGATTGAGCCTGTGCAACAGTCTTTAACTCTTTTGGCAGTTGTGCAAGTGTTTTTGTAAGAGTCTCCAGTTGTTGAGTTAGTATCTTGTTTTGTGCTAGCAAGGCATCATGGGTTTGTAACTGTAAAACTCCTTTTTGTTGTATAGGAGCTCCTCTTTCACTGTTGAGCTCATTGTCACTAGTAGCCATATTGTCAATGATTTATGTAGCTTCCTCTGGAGTTTTCCATTTGATATTTCCTCCTGCTGAGGCGTCAAGCATCATCTTGGTTTGTGAACCAAGACCTCCAAGGAAGATTACGACTACTTGCACATCATCAAAGCCATGCGTAGGTGTCTTTCTTAATAAGCTTTTATACCTGTCCCTTGCATGCCCCAGTGATTCCTCCATGCCTTGCCTGAATGATGACATCTCTTGCTTTCCTTTATTTACTTTTGATTGTGGAAAGTATTTATTTAGGAACTTGGTCACCACTTTCTTCTGGAAAAGAATTTGACCAAAGCTTAGCGTTGCCTCCTAGTGAGAATGGAAACAAGCTAAGTTTGATTGCTTCATCCGGCACCCCATTTATTTTCACCGTGTTGCAGATCTCATTAAAAGTTGTGAGGTGCTCATATGGGCTTTCGTGATACAACCCATTAAATTGATTACTCTTCACCAGTTGAATTAATGTTGGCTTAACCTCCATGTTGACTGCATTGACCCTTGGTCTTGCTATGCTGTTAAAGTGTTGAGGTCCAGCTATATTTGTGTAATCTGCAAGAGTTCTTCTGGCATTATTATTCTCCATATTTTCAGTGCTATGTTCAGAACCTTGTGGTGATGGTTGTAACAGAGTTTTCGGAGGAGGAAAGAGTTCTCTAGATGTACGGATTCTTCTCCTCCGTCTACTCTCGTCTAAACCTTCGAGAAGAGGTTCTGCAATTTTCTTGCTCCTAGTTCGGATTGCTTCCTGCATACACAAGAAAACAAAACCCTAGAAAAATTGGTTTGCACAAAAAGATATAAAAGAAGATATAAGATAAGAGATAAGAAGATAAAATAAAAACAGAAAAAATAAAAACAAAAAATAAAAACAAAAAATAAAAACAGAAAATAAAATAAAATAAAAATAAAATAAAATAAAAATAAAAATAAAAACAGAAATTCAAAATTCAAAATTCAAGTCAAAGATAATCAATAATCACACAAATGAACTAGTTAAACCACGAGTCCCCGGCAACGGTGCCAAAAACTTGATGACAAATTTATGAACACCGAAAAACGGCGCCACAAACTTGTTTAACAATCGGCAAGTGTGACCGAATCGTATCAAGTAATAAACTCGGTAAGACCAAGTATCGTTCTCCCAAAGGACTCACGGCCTAGTTTAGCTATATGATTTGTTGATTATTTAAGACTTAAGAGCAAATTGATTGTAGGTTTTAATGCAAGAGACAGTAATTAAATATGTATGCATGAATTTTATCAATGGAGAAAAACAGAATACAAACACTTCAATGAATTAAATGGATGAGTATGTTGTTGGGGTTATCAATTTCATCTTATCCACTCTCATATACTTTTAGGAATTCATCATTCTTATCATCAATTGCTAATGCCACTCTCTAAATCACCTTGCAAGAAGGCCTATCCTTAATTACGAGTTCATACAATTCCTAGCATTCCTAGTAATTAGTTCTGAAGTGCAGGAGCTTAAAGGCAACCAATATGCTATTGGGAGAAATTCCCCGGATCTAGACTTCCCCGTACGTTCCCGTATCGACAAAATCAATAATCATGGAAATGAATGAGTTAAACAAAGCAAGCAATAAGCAAAGAGGAAAAATCCTAGCTAAAGATGAAAGAAAACATATATCTTCATATAAGATGTTAAAACAAATTCCATATATGAGAGTTTCACAAGACTACATTGATTCTCCAACAACAATACAAGGTTTAGTTCACCATATTCATGGTGAAACTAGATGAACAATAATGAAAGAATGAAAGATAGAACCCTAGAAAGAGGAGGAGGTGGCCTGAGCATCCAAGATCTTCCTTCAAGGGGTGGAAAAGTGAGTGTTTGCTTCGTCTCAACCAAAGATACAAACCCTAGGACGTCCTAAAGCTTATATACTATTCTAAAATTACAGAAAATTAGGCCCAAGCCCAAAATAGTGCCACTCAGCGGTAAACTACCGCTCAGCGGTAAACTACCGCTCAACGGTAAGTGTGTGAGTTGTTTTTCTCCCCTCAGCGGCCTTTTCACCCCTCAGCGGAGCCAACGTGACTGCCTGAGTGCCGCTCAGCGGTAAACTGCCGCTGAGCGGCAGTTGCGGCTTCTCCTTTTGCACTTTTTGATGTCTTTTCTGATTCCATCTCTATCCTTCTTCACTTCTTTCACCAAATTCACCTTAAAACCTGCATAAAAACACTGAAATCAAGCATAAACCTGTCCAACTCTCTTATTTCTGAAAATATAACCAAAAGCATGATTTCAAGCTAGTTTCTAAGTGTTAAAGGTTGCTTTTAGTATCAATTTTAAGCATGAAAATAACAGTTTTTCAACTGTTATCACATCCCTAATAATTAATTCTGAAGCACAAAAGCTTAAAAGCAACCAACCCTCATATCCCTATGTCTAGGCAATATGCTATTGGGAGAATTTCCCCGGATCTAGATTTCCCCGTATGTGTCCATATCGACAAAATCAATAATCATGACATCGAATGAGTTAAACAATGCATGCTTTGAGCAAAGAGGAAAAACCCTAACTAATGATGAAAGAAAGCATGTATCATAAATATGATGTTTATACCCAAAATTCCATATATGAGAGCTTCAAAATATTACATTGATTCCCCAAGACCAAGGAGAGTTTAGTTCACCATATTCATGATGTAACTAGATGAACAATAATGAAAGAATGGAAGAGATATAAAAACCCTAGAAAGAGAGAAGAGGAGAGCCGTCACCATCTCCCAATCTACCCCCAAGGGGTGAAAAGTGTGTTTCTGCTTCCTCTCAGCCAAAGATACAAACCCTAGGAAGTCCAAAAGCTTATATACTATTCGAAATATTACAGAAAAGTAGGCCTAAGCCCAAAATAATGCCGCTCAGCGGTAAGTGCGTGTGTTGAATTCTTCCCCCTCAGCGGCATTTTCACCCCTCAACGGAGCTGACAGGAGTTCATTAGTGCCGCCAGCGGTAAACTGGCGCTGAGCGGTACTTGCGGCTTCCCTTCTTTTGCACTTTTTGAGTTCTTTTCTGATTCGATCTCTATCCTTCTCGACTTATTTCATCAAATTCACCTTAAAACCTGCATAAAACACTGAAATCAAGCATAAACCTGTTCAGGTCTCTTATTTCCAAAAATATGAACAAAAGCATGATTCCAAGCTAATTTTTGAGTGTTAAAGGTTGCTTTTAGTATCAATTTTAAGCATGAAAATAACATTTTTTCAACTGTTATCAATAGGAGAAGAGAAGGTGTGGTTCAGCATGTTCGAAGCATGGAAGCACCCGAATAAAGATCATTCTTTGTTTTGTATTGACTTATCAAGTGATGTTGTAAACAATTTTTATTTTTCAAATATGTCGTGCCTAATTGTGGATGAAAAAGGAAACTGTAAAGCAGGTGATATTGAGGACGTGGTATTAATAGATGATACCTCTATGGCGTCCGAGTGTGATGTTGAGGTGGCTAAGATTACCTTAGGCAGTAAGATGTTGTCCTCTATGGTACAACCACCCGTTTTGGAGTTGAAACCTTTACCATCCCATTTGAAATATGCTTGTCTTGAGGGGGATGAGGAACTCCCTGTTATTATGTCTGCATTGCTTACTGATGAGCAGGAAAAATAGCTATTATAGGTTATCAGAGACCACAAGAAAGCAATAGGCTGGAATTTAGCAGATATTCTTGGTATTAGCCCTTCTTTTTGCATGCATAAAATACTTTTGGAGGAGGATGCTAAACCAGTGATACAGCCTCAAGGAAGACTGAATCCTCAACTGATGGGGGTTGTAAAGAAAGAGGACACCAAGTTGCTACGAACAGGTATTATATACTCAAAATTCTGACAGCACTTGGGTGGGCCCTATACATGTGGTTCCCAAGAAATATGGAATCACAATGGTCAAGAACGAGAAGGACAAGTTGACTCCTATTCAGGACAGAAGTGGGGCACATAATTTAGTAGTTGACCATCTTAGTAGGAGTGAAAAGGGAAAAGATAACATTTCGATCCAGGATGACTTTTCCAATGAAGTCCTACTAGCATTCCTTCCACCATGAAGGAGGTAAGTTCCCTCATACTTTTTCTGTGCATTCCATATATAAGGTATACATTGAGCAATATGCATAATTTAAGTGTGGGGGTGTGGGGAAACAATTAACTTTGTTCCCTATTTTATTTTGTTTTTTTAATAAATATTTGCATTGGATTTGAGAGTTTGAATCAGTAACTAGATTGATCATGAATTCAAGAGAAAAATGAGTTATGTTGATATGAGTGGATTGCTTCTATGATTTGCTGATTGAGTTGACTTGAGAAATTCTTGATTAAATCTTTTGTGAAAGAAATTTGAACCATGTGAGTTTTGAGCTTAATGTTAAGGATGGACCACCATGTGCCATACCTATTTTTCATGAGTGATTTGACCATGTTTTGTTGATACTCTAATAGTTAGCTTGATTCTGTGTTGTGGAACTGAGGTGAATATGCATGATTTGACATGATTAAGGCATTTCTTGTTTTAGCTACTTGGCCAAATAAACTTGTCCTAACATTAAACCATTGGAAACCCCTTTGAGCCTTAAGTCCATTTTTTCTTGTTTTTATTCATTGTCAAATGAGAAAAGAAGGAAAAATCATATGTTCCTACCTTAGGAAAAAAGGAGTAATGGATTTTGTTAGAAGTAAGTGATGAATAAGTGTGTGGGTGATGATGAACAAATCTTCAACCCCCGAAAATGGAGTCAAAAACTTGTTAACCCTCGGCAAGTGTAACCGAATCGTATCAAGTAATAAACCTGGTAAGACCAAGTATCGTTCTCCCAAAGCACTCACGGCCTAGACAATTGTGTGATTTTGTTGATTAATTAAGACTTGTGAACAAATTCTTGTAAGTTTCAAATGCAAAAGACTGAAAAGTAAATATGTATGCATGTGATGATCAATGGGCAAGAAGAAACAAAACACGTGAAATGAAATATATGGATGAATATGTTGTTGGGGTTTATCAATTTCATCCTATCCACTCTCTTATATTTAGGAATTCATCATTCTTTTCATTAATGTTAATTCCACTTTCTAAATTACTTTAAACCCGATGTCTCGGCGAAAAAAGCCTAAACATAATCACTAGTTTACAATGTCTTGTTTCCCTAAAAATTAATCATGCATTATAGTGAACAGAAGCTTAAAGGCAACCAACTATCATACTCCTATGTCTAGGTTTGTAATATACTGTTGGAAGAATTCCCATATCGTGATTTGTAAGATATCTCTCAATAACAATCATAGGGAGAGAAGAGGAGAGCTGTCACATCGCCAAATCGTCCAACCCTAGGAGTATGAAATCTCCTGATACTTACAAATCATAAGATTTATGCCATACATGAGTAAAAATATCACAAGCATTTGAGCAAAGAAGAATATCTCTAACAATTAATGAAAGAAAGCATGTATCATAAAAATGATCTTGAAGAAAAAATTCCATACAAGAGAGTTTCTAAGGATTTACATTGATTCCCCGATAACAAAATATGTTTAGTTCTCCATCGTCATGGAAGAACTAGATGAGCAATGGAATGAAAGAATGGAAGAGATAGAAAAACCCGAGAAAGAAAAGAGGAGAGCCGTCACCATCTCCAATTCTACCCCCAAGGGGTGAAAATTGTGTTTCTGCTTCGTTCCAGCCAAAGATACAAACCCTAGAACGTCCTAAAGCTTATATACTATTCTAAAAAATACAGAAAATTAGGCCCAAGCTCATAAAAGTGTCGTTCAGCGGCAAGTGCGACACCTCAGTGTTTCCCCTCAGCTGCTGCTTTTGCCCTTCAGCGGTGATTTCGGCACCTGAAAACTGACGCTCAGCGGAAATTACCGCTCAGCGCCACTCGGTCACAACTTTTTCTGCACTCTGGTTGACTTTTCTGCATACCAATCATTCGGTACTTCAACTCTTCTTTCAAACCATTCAATTAGCCTACAAAATCAAGGGAATCTAGCGTAAAACCAATAAATTCACCTTCAACTCTCTTATTTCCAACAATTCAACAAAATCATGAGTTCAAGGTAATTTCTAAGTCATAAAGGTTGTAATTGACGTCAATTTTAAGTATAAAAATAACAGTTTTTCAACTGTTATCACAACCCCAAACTTAGAACTTTACTTGTCCTCAAGCAAATAAGATGTAACTCAATTTTCCACCAATCCATACAAGGGTTCACCACATTCAAAAATCCTTCTTTCAAGACAAGTAAATACTTAATTTAGCTCATCATCAAGACTTCAATCAAGATGTGCACATGCTTTTAGTAATCACTCAAACTCATACTATTCAACAAATGCTATTTTCATGAATGATCAATTAACTAAGCAAAGATGTTCTTATGTGTTCATGGAATATATCCTCACTAGATAAAGTCTTTCACTCAAACACACAAGTGTATAGGAGATATTCACTCATTCACTTTACTATTACAATGTCACATGAATCAACTTTGCCTTTCATTTAACCATAATCAAAAACACTTACAAGCAAACATCATCATAAGGACTTTTCAATGGCTTATAATGTGGTTGGGCTAACAATAACAATTGGTTTTTTTGGATCACAAAACCCTTGAGTTAAGAGAATCATCTAAACACAACCATTCTTGATTGTTCCCAACTTTCTTTTGTATTGAGCTTTTTTTTTCTTTTTCTTTTTCTTTTCACATGCTTAACTTTTGGCTCAATGCTTTTTTATTTTCCCTTTTTATTTTCCAACAACCCCAAACTTGAACATTTATCAATACCACAAAATATTTTCATCTTAACTCAAGGTAAAGTTTTTCAAAAGGGTTTTCAAATTATGTTCATGGCTAAGGGTCCAAAGGATAGAACACATTGTGTTCTGTTTAATTGGGCTAAATTCATGCATTTCGCTAACAAAAAGGGTTTCCAATAAATGGCCTTGATCATATGATGCAAACAAGCAAATGATTCAATCATAGCAAACCTGGGCAAAGTCATTCATGCTTTCAAAGTAATAGCATTCAATCACAGCAACTCTGGAGCTCAAAACCTCACATATAAGCTCATTCACATTCCACATATAACATCCTGCTTAGAATCATAATCACAATCACAACATCTTGCATTTGTTCACAAAGCTTGTGAACCACCTGTATAAGCATATATTGTGCACATTCTCAATCATCAATCAAGATCCAAACATCAT
Organism: Vigna umbellata; assembly: GCF_029865625.1. Lineage (NCBI taxonomy): Eukaryota > Viridiplantae > Streptophyta > Magnoliopsida > Fabales > Fabaceae > Vigna > Vigna umbellata. Next base: position 18,168,390 of record NC_142166.1, read on the forward strand.
CAAGCAATACTCATCATGCAATAAGTCATAAGCAAACCATCATAACAAATAAAATTCAAATTGAGTACATCAAACCCTATTCTAAAAACAGAAGCAAATAAGTTCAATTTTACAAAACCAAAGATAGAAAAGATCCTGCTCTAGTGCTGATAGCATCCATCAGTAGATGATATCTCAGCTCCTCAATCTCTAAACATGCAACTAAAGCAAAATCAAAACAAACAAAATATAGTAAATCAACTGGGTTGGCTCCCAGGTAGTGCTTGTTTAACGTCATGAGCCTGACCGAAAATCCACCAACACCCATCAGTTGGTGCAAATCTTTCTTACCAACTCCCATCAGTAGGTGTAACAAACCTAGTATCCTTCAATAGATACTCAACCACCTAGCATCCATCAGTAGATGCTATACCCTGTAGAAAAAAATTTATAACTAAAACAAAAATAACAAAAGTTCATAATTACATCACTAAACCAAAAACAAAAGTTCTTAAATCACTGGGTTGCCTCCCAGCAAGCGCTCTTTTAATGTCTTTAGCTTGACCCAATAAAGCTCAAGTTCCATCTTCTTTTTCTTCTTCTTTCTACTGAACTTCTTCAAAAATTTGATCAAACCAGGAACCTGTTGCAATGTCTCAATCACAGGAACTTTAATCTCCAATTTCTTGAAGATTTCCTTAAAGCGCTCAAAGTCCTTCTCTTTCCTATGATACTTCTTAGAATGAGGACAAGATTTCTCATATGATTCTTTCTTTTTTCTCTCATCCTCTTTTTCTTTTCTCTCACTTTCTTAAGATTCACACAAATTTTCTTTTCTCTTACTCTTTTTTTTTCTTTTCTTTTTCTACTCACTTTCTCAATCTTCACACAAATTTTGTTTCTCTCTTATCTCTCAACCACCTCTTTTTTCTCCACTCTCTCTTCTTTTTCCTTTACTCTCTCTAACTCAACTTTTTCAACATCTACACTCACTAAAACTTTACACTCTTCTCTAGGGTTAATCTCAGTATTAGCCCCAAAACTCTTATCGGGCCTTTCTTCCAACTTCTTATTTAATTGTCCGATTTGCATCTCCATATTTCTAATGGATGCTTGATTGTTGTTATGATTGGAGATGGTTACCTGCATAAACTGGTTAAGAGTTTCTTCCAACTTTGTATGTTTTTCAATGAGTGTACATATTTGTTTCCATAATGATGGTTGTTGTTGTGGCCTATTAAATTGTCCTGATTGCCCAGCTTGTCCAGATTGTCCCTGACCTTGACCCATGCTTGGGTGAGGTTTCCACCCTTGGTTGAAATTACCTTGGTGGTATGGAAATTGATTGTTCATGAAATTTACATCTTCTAGGGCCTCCACTGGAAAAGCATATTGACCATTGATATGGTCACCACCACATAGTTCACACATCTGTTGTTGAACTTAAGCAACAATTTTTAATTCCTTCGGCAATTGAGCAAGTATCATTGTTAGATTCTCCAACTATTGAGTTATAATCTTATTCTGAGCGAGCAAGGCATCATTTGATTGCAATTGTAGAACTCCTTTCTGTTGAATAGGAGCTCCTCTTTCACTATGCATTTCATTGTCAATAGCAGCCATGTTCTCTATCAATTCTGTTGCTTTCTCTGGAGTCTTACATTTAATATTACCTCCAGCTCAGGCATCTAACATCAACTTGGTTTGTGAACCAAGACCTCCAAGGAAAAGTAGAACTACTGCTGCTTCATCAAAACCATGCATGGGAGTCTTTCTCAATAAACTTTTGTACCTGTCCCATGCTTGACCTAATGTCTCCTCCATGCCTTGTCTAAAAGAAGAGATCTCTTGCTTCCCTTTGTTGACTTTAGATTGTGGAAAGTATTTGTTCAAAAACTTTGCTACCACAGCTTCCCATTCTGTAAAACTACCTTCTAGAAAAGAATTTAACCATAATTTAGCATTGCGTCCCAATGAGAAAGGAAACAAGCTAAGCTTGATTACTTCATCGGGCACTACATTTATCTTCACAGTGTTACAGATTGCATTGAAAGTAGTGAGATGTTCATACGAGCTTTCATGTGATAGCCCATTAAACTGATTGCTTTTCACTAACTGTATCAATGCCGGTTTCACCTCCATGTTTGCAGCATTGACCCTCGGCCTTTCTATACAATTAAAATGTTGAGGGCCAACCAAAGTGGTGTAATCTGCAAGAGTCCGTCTACCATTATTCTCCTCTGTCATATTTTCAGTGTTATCGTAAGACCTTGGTGGTAAAGGTTGTAAGAGTGTCTCAGGAGAAGGGAATCGTTCTCTTGAAGTTCGAATTCTCCTCCTCCTTCTACTTTCGTTCAGGCCTTCCAGAAGAGGTTCAGAAATCTTTTTGCTTCTAGTCCAAATATTACCCTGCACACACAAGGAAACAAAACCCTAGAAAAATTTTGTTAGCACAAAAAGATAGAAAAGAGAAGAAATAATCAAAAGATATAATTGAAAAGATAAGAATATAGAAAATAAAAACAGAAAATAAAATAAAAACAGAAAACAAAAAAAGAAAATAAAAACAGAAAAATAAAAACAGAGAATAAAAATAGAAAATAAAAACAGAAAAACAGAAAATAAAATAGAAAAATAAAAACAGAAAAAAAAATTCACAACAAGTCAAAACTAATCAAAAATCACACAGATAGACTAGTTAAACCACGAGTCCTCGGCAACGGTGCCAAAAACTTGATGAACAAATCTTCAATCCCCGAAAACAGAGTCAAAAACTTGTTAACCCTCGGCAAGTGTAACCGAATCGTATCAAGTAATAAACCTGGTAAGACCAAGTATCATTCTCCCAAAGAACTCACGGCCTAGACAGTTGTCTGATTTTGTTGATTAATTAAGACTTGTGAACAAATTGTTGTAAGTTTCAAATGCAAAAGACTGAAAAGTAAATATGTATGCATGTGATCATCAATGGGCAAAAAGAAACAAAACACGTGAATTGAAATATATGGATGAATATGTTGTTGGGGTTTATCAATTTCATCCTATCCACTCTCTTGTATTTAGGAATTCATCATTCATTTTGTTAATGTTAATGCCACTTTCTAGATTACTTTAAACCCAATGTCTCGCCGAAGAAAGCCTAAACATAATCACTAGTTTATAATGTCTTGTCTCCCTAGCAATTAATCATGCATTATAGTGAACAGAAGCTTAAAGGCAACCTACTATCATACTCATATGTCTAGGTTGCTAATATACTATTGGAAGAATTTCCCAGATCGTGATTTGTAAGATATCTCTCAATAACAATCCTAGGGAGAGAAGAGGAGAGCTGTCACATCCCCAAATCGTCCACCCTAGGAGTACGAAATCTCCTGATACTTACAAATCATAAGATTTATGCCATACATGAGTAAAAATATCACAAGCATTTGAGCAAAGAAGAATGTCTCTAACAATTAATGAGAGAAAGCATGTATCATAAAAATGATCTTGAAGAAAAAAATCCATACAAGAGAGTTTCTAAGGATTTACATTGATTCCCCAATAACAAAATATGTTTAGTTCTCCATCGTCATGGAAGAACTAGATGAACAATGGAATGAAAGAATGGAAGAGATAGAAAAACCCGAGAAAGAGAAGAGGAGAGCCGTCATCATCTCCAATTCTACCCCCAAGGGGTGAAAAGTGTGTTTCTGCTTCGTTCCAGCCAAAGATACAAACCCCAGAACGTCCTAAAGCTTATATACTATTCTAAAAAATATAGAAAATTAGGCCCAAGCCCATAAAAATGCCGCTCAGCGGCAAGTGCGGCACCTTAGTTTTTCCCCTTAGTTGCTGGTTTTGCCCCTCAGCGGTGATTTCAGCACCTGAAACTGGCGCTCAGCGGAAATTACTGCTCAGCGCCACTCGGTCGCAACTTTTTCTGTACTCTGGTTGAATTTTCTACATTCTGGTTGACTTTGACTGGTTGACTTTATTCGTTGAGTGGTTGACTTTTCTACATTCGGTACTTCAACTCTTCTTTCAAACCATTCAATTAGCCTACAAAATCAAGGGAATCTAGCGCAAAACCATTAAATTCACATTCAACTCTCTTATTTCCAACAATTCAACAAAATCATGAGTTCAATTTTAAGTATAAAAATAATAGTTTTTCAACTATTATCAGGTGAGTACCTCACCCACATAATAATAAAAAGGGAAAAAAGGAAGATGAAAAGTTGGAGTTTTAAGAAGGAAAAATAAAGGGGGAGAAAGAAAAGAAAAGAAAAAAAAAAAGAGAAAGAAAAATAAATCTTCCTTAAAAGAGCAAGAAATAGATTTGTTTTTGAAATCAAGTATCATTACTCTCTCTATATCAATTTCAAAAACTCAAAAATTCCAAGATAATTTCCTACCATTGCCTTGGCTTCAATATAACCTTTAAAAAGCCCTCATGATCAATAATTGCAAGTTTTCTGAAGTGTGTGAATGTTAGAATCTTGCTAAAAATCAAGGGTGTCTACTTACATGGGTATTTTGAGTGTAAACACAAGCCAAAAACACTTGAGAGAGTTGGAGAGAAATAGATACATTTTTACATGAGTGTTATCTTTCATATTTGATTTTCTTGGGAATTCAAAAGGTTAACTCATGTGTGAAGAATAAAACAATTTCATTTGCATGTCCATGACAAAGTAATGTCTAGATGATTGATCTATGTATGGTGTTGTAAATTCTTTTGATCCAAATGCAAATATGGAAAAAATGACCCAGAACAAAGTTTTGGAATTAATTAATTTTGCCCAGGAGTGCAAAAGGATAAGTGTGGGGGTGTGATGTGTGCATATTTATGCCCACATTTATGCTTTAAAGTTCAAGTTTTTGATGGGATATTTGTACTTAAATGATTGATTTAAAGTGAATCTGTGTGAAGTTGAATTGTTGGGTTTGAGGGTTAAAGAGACGTAATAGGTGAGTTTTAGTGCATAAATTATTCTTTGATGTTCTAATGTTTAATTGTGCAGCTGAAAGTTAAACTTTGTTGGTCCAAATTGCAAATTAAGGTCCAAAATCAGATTTTGTTTGGAAAATAATGTAAAGATGGGCCAAACAAGCAGTCTTTACCCTTGTACCTCCCAAATTTCCCTACATGCACCCCTCTTTTGTTAACCAAGCCTAAACACTAAGCCTTTTCTTCTACACCCCTAAATTTTCCTACCCATACCCCTCCTACCACTAACTAGTCATGCCACATGTTGAAATCCTCCACACACACATCTGACCATTGAGAAGATGCCACGTCACCACCCTTACACATCACCATCTTCTTCATAGAAAGCCTAAACTCCTAAACCCTAGCCGCCACGACCAACCACTCTCACCATGAAACCCATTCCACCGTGAACCATCTTGATCGGACCACCTCCATGCCGCCGTGAAGCCGCCACCATCGCGAGACCAGACGTGAGTTCTGCACCGTCAGCTTCGAGCCTCCTCCTGTGCAAAGCCATCACCGTCTTCAAAACACAACTCGCGAGAGCCATCATAGGGCATCAATCATGCCTGCCACCATTGGGTGAGTCCCTCCACTGTCGCACAACCAACCGCACTTCCATAACCTACAAATCAATCACAAAAGCCGCGAAGCAGAGGAGCCCTAAAACGCAGAAAGAAAACCCAATCACAGAGAAACCCAGAATTGCGCCGCCCACGCTCACGACCAATCTATCTTCTTCATGTCGCCAACACCAAAGTGTGACCTCCATGGCCGCCGTGACACCACCATCTCGCACCTTCATCTTCTCCAGCAAAGCCACCACGTCGTGGCGAGTTTTCCTCCTTCACGCCCAAACTCCATGGACACCATGTTCACCTCGCACCAGCGTCGAACAGAAACACCTTCATCCATGAAACCCATTCGCTTCTACGTCGCACCTGTAAAGAGGAAAACACAGAAAAACCAGATGCATAGAGGGCAAGCTCGAACCAATTCGAAAAGGAGAAGAGAAACCTCATTCTCGCGGCACAGGCAGAAGCACATGAGTTTCCCCAATTTGTTGAAACCCTAATTTTAGGTGGAAAAGGGGGTTGACACGTGGCATACCATCATTGGGCGCGACCTCTCTGGTCAAAACTGGTCAACAAATTTGAATCTGGTCAAGGTTGGTCAAACAGGGGTTTTGTTACAATTTTGGGAAATTCAGTTGGTGTTAAAGTGTAGTTAAAGGAACTCTCAAGGGCTTTTTTGTAATTTTAGAAATTGAAGGACATTAATGAAATAGATAATTCAGTTGATATTTTTAAAGATAATTGATTTAATCTAAAAATATATCAACAGAATATATCTTATCAACAAACTATTCAGGATTCAAGCCCAATCAATTCCTATATAAAGAGACCCAGGGAAAGCAGAAAAGGGACTTCATTCATTCATTCACCACTTCTCTCTCTCTTATTTCATCATGTATTCAACTCCATTCATGGAGAGCTAATCATCTAGGGCTATTCTGCTATAATTCCATTATGGATTCTGAGGTTAGGTTGAGTTAATGTAATTGTTTATTTTGATTATTGATTTAAGTTGTTCTCTCTCTGTCTTTCATCTCTCTATCATATTAAAAGCAAAAAATTTTGCATCATAATGTGTTTGAATATACATGCATATTGATTATATGAGTTCTAGGGTTTCTAGGTTTAATTGAGAATCTACTTTGATTTAATTTAGGAACTTTCGTATGATTAAATGGTTTTTACTATCAATTGAGAATGTACTTTGATTGGTAGTAATAATTTCAACTATAATCAATTGAGAATTTACTTTGATTGATTAACTTTTAACTTGGTTAGGAGATTTAAGAATAGACATGATTAAACACAATAGAATTTGATTGAGAATGTACTTTGGTTGAATTTATAGGGAATAATCTAGTAAAGGTTTTGCATTTGATTGAGAATTTACTGTGGTTAATTGCATGATGTTGATGGATTGGCAAGTGTACCAAATCGCACAAGTAATATAAAATGGTAAGACCAAGTATCGTACCCTAGAGGACTCTCGACACTAAACAATCGTGTGATAAATTAATTAATTAAGACTTAAAAGAAAAAAAGATTGATGTAATCCTGCCCGACGTAGTCCTTGTTTAGTATTTTTACCTTTTATAGGTTAGCTTGTAAGGAGCATGGGTTACTATAAATACCCGTCTCCATCACTGTATCATTCACTTTTGAGATTAATGATAATTGAATTTTCTGAAATCAGAAATTATTCTCTCTTGAAAGTCATAGGCTAGAGAGTCCACAGACTCCCTCTAGCCACCTTCCAAGCACACTCTCTCATTTTCATTTTCCTTGATTTCCACTGTGCTCCACATTTTCCTTTCTCCTCTACGACGTCGCTTCTACACCAATCCATTTTCCTTTGCGTGGAGCGCCTCAGCAACTACAATTGCACGCGTCAGCTCCTTCATTCCACATCACTGGCATTCTCTCTCGCGCATCAGACACGCACAACGTCATTTGCATTTCACTCTCTCAATAGCTCCTCCGCCATCAACCACATCCTCTTCACCGTTTTGCTTTGGTTTCATCACAGATTCCACGTTCAATCTTTATTCTACCTTGCTTCCGTCATTGCAACCCTAGATCCAGGTTTTCCACCGAATTTCATCTTCTCCGCTAGGGTTTCGTCTCACTTCCTCCTTCATTTTCATTATTCCTTCATTTTTCACCGAACAAACCTTATTTCCTTCGTTCATCCTTCTTTTCCACCGTTCAATCTGTCATTTGAACCGATTAATCGGTTTATATTGAGTCTCCTCACCATTTTAGGGTTTCTTCGTGTCCGATTAGTGTCTCCATCGTTCGATTTAGGGTTTATCCATTATTTAGGGTTTTCTCGAGTTCTCTTCCAATTAACTCTCAATTTAGAACTCTGTCTACATATCCGCTGCATCTTCTCTCGTCGAGGAAGGCTCGAGGAGTTCGAATCGTGCTCGTACAGCTTCTATCATCATCTTCGCGGGCGTTCGTCCATCAAGTGGTATCATGAGCTCAGGTTTCGTTCACGCGTCTAAGGTAAGTATCTCGGTTCATCTCTGTTCTGAGTTGTTCGGTTTTCTTCTGTTCTTGCGTTGTTTCGCGTCTCTGTGCATTCATCTTATTTTGTCTCGGTTTGATTCTGTTCTTTGCGTTTTGTTTCGATTCGGTCTTGTCTGATTCATATTTTGTTCATTTTGATTATGATTCGCGTTTCTATTTTATGTCATCCTCTGTTCGTTTTGTCTCGTTGGGATTCTTTGTGTTTTATTTTGTTCAATTTCATAGTTGTTCATCATTTTCCTTCATTATCATGAGTGTTATGACTTGTTCTGAGCCTTCAGTCAGTGTTTTGATCATTTTAATTCGGTGCAAGTATTTGTTTGAGTCTTTTATTTTCTGAATCTTATTTTGTCATGTTCTAGTCTTGTGGTTTGTTTTAATTGTCAATTAAATCTGAGTTTAACTCTGATTCAATTGAGTTTTTTTGCTTTGAGTAAGATCTGTCCATCATCATAAGCAGTGACATTCAATTGAATGAGCTTGATGACAGACTTCAACAGCAGTTTTAATGTCATTTCATTTCTCTGAAGCTGTCTTGAGTTTTTGATGTTGTCCATTACATGTAATTGTATTGCACTTTTGAAATTCTGTGAGCTGAAAGTTGAACCTGCTTGTGGATAGCAAATGCACCCCAATTAAGCTATGAAATGTTGCATTGAGCTTGGGTGCAAGATGCTTACAGCAGCATCAGCCTCTCTTTTGGCCAGCTACACCGAACTAGTTTTTCTTTGAAGTCTGTGTTAATGTTTTGAGTGTGTGTTTGTTCTGCTTGGTATTAGTTCATTGCTAAGCTTCTAGTTCAATCATATTCAAGAGTCATTTGTGTTTGCTGTTTTGTTATTCAAGTTCAATTTCTACAGTTTTGGTTAAGAGTGAAATTTGATGCTAGAGTCAAAAGTTATCAATGAAACCAATTATGTGTTTTCTTTTTATTAAGTTGAACCATTAATCTGATGCAAGTAAAGTGCTGATTTGTAAACTGCATTGATCTTAGTCTATTGTGGATTGTAGCAAGAGCTGTAAGTCAATAACATTTGAAGCAATTAAGGATTAATCCTACTGTTACAAGTTAAAAAAAAAAAAGAGTTGAAGGACTTAGTGCAATTCACAATAGCTGCCTCTAATTCAGAACATCAAATATGAAAAATAAAACAAGTTTCTCTAAGGCACAATGTCAAACAGTTTGGTATGCCAATTTATAAATCAAATCTGTTCAGTATTGGTTCAACTTAAGTCCCTTTTCTTGTTTTACTAATCTGTTCTAGTTCTATTCCTTAGGTTCTATTTGTTGTGCTTACTTTGATCAAAAGCTTTGTTTCTTGCTTGTCATTGTTGAATGTTCTAGTTTTGTCTCAGTGTAAATGTAAACTCTGATCTGCTGTTCATAATTGAGCTTTTGTTGCTTCTATTAATCTGGTCTAGAGTTGATCTTGAGTCAATTTCATTATCTGGTGCCTACATTGTTGGTGGTTGTCCTGTATTGTCCATTACTCTGCTTAGCCTAGCCTTTTCTGAAATGAGAAGCTGTACACTCTTGATTTTTGGAATTTGAAAGAAGGTTTGTGTGCTTGGTAGCATCTTAGGTGGTGGTGGTCTGAAAGACTTTCCAGCTTTGTACTGCCAAGGGAGAATCTCCCTTCTAAACCTTTCCGTTTTGAGTGCTTTAACTTTTTAAAGAGAAACCTCAGTGCTGTGAGCTTAGTATGGCTGATTTAGCCCACTTTCTTGGCACATTTGTATGAGAGAATCAGTTTTACTTAACTGTGTACTGACGGTTTACTTGTGCAGGAAAGTGAGATTGATTAAGCTGGAATGCAACCATTGGACCAAGAGCGAAAGTTTTCTTGCATTGAATCTGATTATTACATTATGTTGCATTCATTTTAGATTTTAAGTTGTTTACTGAAATCATTGGTATATTAATTGTTTGGAATGTGAATGCTGAGTCTTATTTGATAAGACATATGGGAATTTGGTAGATGCATAAGAATTGCAAATAAGGTGTTGATTGTTTTATGAGCATTTCTGGAAGTGCAACAACACTATTTTAAAACTGCCAATTTCTGATTTGCCTCACATTACTCTTTGTCCATTGATTTGATTAGCATGGTCCACTGATTTCTGAATTAGTTTTGAGCTTATTCATTTCTGCATCAACACTGTTTTAGCTGCCAATTTCTGCATTGCATCATGTTAATCTTTCTCCATTGATTTGATTAGCTTGGGGTGGTTGTTTAATCAGTTGGACTAAGGATTGAAATCCATATCTTTGAATCTGATGAAGATTGAGTACATTGGCCTATGAGTGCATATCAGAATTTCAATGTGATGATTTGAGAGCTTAAACAGCTGAGATTTATTTGTGCAGATTTCCATTCTGTTTAAATTCATTGTTTAATCTTAGCTGAATTTTCTGCATTACATCATATCATTTTTTTTGTCCATTGGTTTGATCAGGTTTTGATTAATTTGGAATGATTGTTTAATCAGTTTGGTTTCAGCCTTGAATTACACCCATTTGCATCTGGTTTAATATCCATGTTTGTGTATTTTGCTGGAATTGGTGTAATTTCTGTGTGCATATTTGAAATCAGTGCAGGGAGAAAGTGTAGAATAGGTGTGTTGTTGTGTGCAGAGTTGATAAATATTTGGAGTCAAGAATTTTAAGCAGTAGCAGAATCTCAGTAGAGTTTAGAGCAAGCTAAACCAACCATTTAATTAGGGGAGTTGCTTAACTTTCTTACCTCTGGATTGCTTAACTATTTCTATCTTAGCTTGAAATTGATAGCATTGATGGTTGCTCTGCTGAATTGAGTGTGAATATTTGATTGCAGTTTGTCATTTGAGAGCAAAAGAAATTTATATAGCTGCATCAAGTGCAAGAGACTAGGAGAAAAGGGAAGAATCTTTTATATTGTGTGAAGTTAATCCTCTTGATATCCGTGTGTAGATAAGGTACATTGATTCCAATTGTGATTTGTGATTGTAGGATTATACTGGCTAGGAGATTCAAAAGCATTAATTCCAGAAGCTGTCAAGAAGCAACATCAGTGTACGTGTTTTTTTTAGAACAAGGATTTGGCATCAAAAGTGGACTGTAGCTGAACCAGGAACAGACCGTGGCTGCTGTTTGAATCTTTTGTAATTGTTTTCTTCATTTTTTTTATGTGTAATAGGCTTGTGTTAGCCTACTGTTAGCTTTAGCTTTTGTTTTGTAAAAGGGCCTTTTATAAAGTCCAAGTTCTTTGGAAGAGTCCTTGGTGCTCTTTCAAACTCTTGGCAACTTTACTTGCTTTAATTTAGCATAGCTAGACAGGTGAGTGTGTCTTGTTAGCCAAAGCTACAAGCTTCACCATAGGAGTAGACTTTAATATTGACTTGATTGGTGTATCTCGTAGGGGTCATTAGAGTCCGCTGATTTCTTAAGTGTTTTGTTTGTTTGATTTTGTGTTCACGTTTAGGGGTGATTAGGCTAGAAGGGATTAAACTCTAAGCCTTTTCACATTAGAGTCCGAAGAGTCTAGTCTTTTAGTGTTTAATTGTTTGTGATTGTTTGAGTTGTGTACTTTGTTTCTAAAGGTGATTTTAGTTTAAGGGGTAATTAGTTAGTAGCCTAAGACATTTCTGGCAAGGCAAGACTTGGTACTTAAGCAGCTCTTTAGCTCACCTCTCTTACCTGGGACTTATCTAAGTGAAAGTTTCGAACCCTTTAAATTAAGAAAACTCTTAAAAACAAAGATGTCTTCTTATAGTTCATATAGTTCTTCTAGGTTAGATAATGTTGATAAAATGTTTAAACAAGCTAGGAATCTTCCATCCTTTGGTAAAGACATAGGTGCATTAACATACCTAGCTTGGGAAAAAGAAATTGATAAAATAAATCCTTGGTTTTATGGAGAAAGTGAATATTATGTCCTTAGCATATATCTCTCTAAGTTAGAAGAGCATGCAAGTGAGTGGTGGGATGAAAGACAATATCATGTTAGGAAAGGTAGAAAGTCCTCCATACATAATTGGCATGATTTAAAAGCTTGCATGAGAAGAAAGTTTGTGCCTTCAAGCATTAAAAGAAACCTAGAACTAATTAGGGATTGCATTGATGATGGAAACTTATTTCTTGAGCGTTTAAATGATCATGGGTTTCTTCGTAGAGAATTAGAATTTGGGGCAAGACTTAAAGAGCTCAAGAATAAGAAAAGAGAAAGAGAGATTGAGAGAAAGGAAGAGGAAGAAAGGAAAGAAGAAGAGAAGAGAGAGAGAAAAGAAAACGAGAAAAGAGAAGAGAGAAGAAGAGAGGAATTAAGAAGAGAAGAAGAGGGAAGAAGAGAAGAAGAGAAGAGAAAAGAAGAAGAAAGAAAAGAAAAAAAGAGAAAAGAAGAAAAGAGAGAAAGGCAAGAAAGAGAGAAGAAAGAGAAGGAGAAATTGTTGCTGATGACAAATTCTATTCTTTCCAAGACTATGGAACTTAAAAGGGAAGGTTTCCAAATCTTTACTTCTTTTCCAATCATGGTTTATTCTTCAAATATTGACTTCTCTTTCAAACCAATTGTCATTATATATTCTATAAAAACATTTTCAAAATATGACAATTCAAATCTTGAGTTATTGTTATCTTTAAGAAAACAATTAACTCAAGACAAAATTGAATTTGGACTTCTAAAATTTTCAAAGATTACATATCAAAGTATTAGAAGTTCTTATTCTCTTGTCTTTAAAGAAAATTTCTTTCTTGGATTGATATTAACTGAAGATATGTTTGATGTGTATTGCATATTCGTGTTTGATCCAGGAGGAAGAAAAATAGATCTAAAGTAATAAGGCCACTTCATGGCTCTGCTCCCAAGACTACGTGGAGCTTCTTCATAAGGCGATGCCAGATTTGAAGACAAATCTTTTTTAAGAGGGAGGGTATGATGTAATCCTGCCCGACGTAGTCCTTGTTTAGTATTTTTACCTTTTATAGGTTAGCTTGTAAGGAGCATGGGTTACTATAAATACCCGTCTCCATCACTGTATCATTCACTTTTGAGATTAATGAGAATTGAATTTTCTGAAATCAGAAATTATTCTCTCTTGAAAGTCATAGGCTAGAGAGTCCACAGACTCCCTCTAGCCACCTTCCAAGCACACTCTCTCATTTTCATTTTCCTTGATTTCCACTGTGCTCCACATTTTCCTTTCTCCTCCACGACGTCGCTTCTACACCAATCCATTTCCCTTTGCGTGGCGCGCCTCAGCATCTACAATTGCACGCGTCAGCTCCTTCATTCCACATCACTAGCATTCTCTCTCACGCATCAGACACGCACAACGTCATTTTCATTTCACTCTCTCAATAGCTCCTCGGCCATCAACCACATCCTTTTCACTGTTTTGCTTTGGTTTCATCACAGATTCCACGTTCAATCTTTATTCTACCTTGCTTCCGTCATTGCAACCCTAGATTCAGGTTTTCCACTGAATTTCATCTTCTCCGCTAGGGTTTCGTCTCACTTCCTCCTTCATTTTCATTATTCCTTCATTTTTCACCGAACAAACCTTATTTCCTTCGTTCATCCTTCTTTTCCACCGTTCAATCTGTCATTTGAACCGATTAATCGGATTATATTGAGTCTCCTCACCATTTTAGGGTTTCTTCGTGTCCGATTAGTGTCTCCATCGTTCGATTTAGGGTTTATCCATTATTTAGGGTTTTCTCGAGTTCTCTTCCAATTAACTCTCAATTTAGAACTCTGTCTACATATCCGCTGCATCTTCTCTCGTCGAGGAAGGCTCGAGGAGTTCGAATCGTGCTCGCACAGCTTCTATCATCATCTTCGCGGGCGTTCGTCCATCAAAGATCATTGGTTTGCGATGCAAAAACATAAAATAAAATATGAATGCAAATTGATCAATAGTAGAGTAACACAGAGATGAACGGATGTTGTTTAATATGAGATGAATATGTTGTTGGGGTTAGATTTCACCAGGTTCCCTCTCATGTATATAAGAATTCCTCTTTATGCATTAATGTTAACGTCACTCACTAAAGTACTTAGAACCCAATCCCTTGGCGCAATAAGTCTGCCTTAATTCCTAGTTCGTGCAATTCCTAGCGTTCCTAGAAAAGTAAGTCGTAAGATCAAGAGCTTAAGACGACCAAGTACTAATACCCTCATCCCTGAGAAATATTACCCTTGGGAGAATTCAACAAGAACCTGAATTGTAAGGAACCTCCCAACACTCATGCAATTCATAAATCATGCAACTAAATGAGTTAAATAGAGCAAGCATTAAAATAGATGAATTCCCTAACAATTAATGAATAAAGCATATATGATTAAGAATCAATTCAAATACATGAGAGTTCACAAGGTTACATCATTCCCCAACAACAAATAGAGTTTAGTTCCCCATAGACATGGAGAAACTAGATGTACAATGGAAAAGCATGAGATAGTAAAACCCTAAGAGTAGAAGAGGAAGCTTCCGCCTTCAGATCCGCCTTCAAAGAGTAAAAGAGTGTGTTGTTGTGTTGCTCCAGCCAAAGATACAAAACCTAGAGCACCTGGGTCCTTTAAACAAAGTTGGAAAAGAGTAGAAACAGGGCCCGGTCCAAAAGAGTCGAAACAGAGCAAAAACTGGGTCGGATCAGCAACCCACGCCACTCGGGCGCCCCATTTGGCCACCCGGGCTGTGGACGTCGATGTTCGTAAGGCTTGAGCCTTCAATTTCGCTCGCGCTTCGATTTTTCCACGCCCAAGCCCAAGCCTCCTACAGGTCACCCAAGCTTCGTGTGGTTCCCTCTTCTAGTACTTTTCTAGGCCTTTCTGAGCTCTATATCCTTAGCACTTCATCTCTGTTTCCTGTATTAACTCATTTTCTATCAAAACAAAGGGAATTAGTCATAAAATCATCAAATTCAACCTCAATTCTCTTATTCCATAACTTAATGAAAAAACATGAGTCCAAGCAAGTTTCTAAGTCAAAAAGGGTGTATTTTGCATCAAAATTACATCACAGATAATGGTATTTTAAACCGTTATCACATGATCGCCCTCAAATTAATTAAGAATGTACTTTAATTAATTTGAAACTTGAACAATAATCAATTGAACAATTATTTGTGAATAATTGATGATGAATCTATCTTGGAAAAGCAGTTAAATTAGCCTATTTCATCATAATTGTTTTTAAGTTTCTTATTTGTTCTTTAAACATTCTCCAAACATTACTTTTATTCTTGAGCATTGCATTGCATTCATAAGATTCAAATATTGAAAGACAATTTCGTATTCATTGGGAGACGACTCAGGGTTACTTTAACCCTATCTACTTTCTTGAATACTACTTGGCAATATTGAAGTTTCCTTGAAAAGTAGTATTAATTTCATAGCTTCAACGACAAAATATTGATGTTTTATCTACTATAAAACGTAAGTATTGTGCCTACCCAATCCAATGATGTGCTAAGAAATATAGCCTAACAAGGCCTATTAAGGCTCATTGACTTGAAGCAGCTAGACAATATTTTAAGACATATCTATTGGGAAAATATTCACATATTAATAGTAATTATGACAAATCTCGTTAGTTTGATTACATCACGAGATTTCTTGACATCATATTTACAAAATATTTGGGCTATGAGGTAAGGTGTCACTTTATTATTATTATCATATATGTGAGGTAAGTCTTTATTTTATTGAAATTATTTGATATCATATTACTTATTTTATCATATGAACTCTAAGGTCTAGAAACTTTATAAATATATTTTGTATTTCCCATGAAATATACGCACTCGTAGTCATTCTCTCTTACTAACTTGAATATTGGATAATCTTTTACAGGTGGATCGTTTCTTGTGTTATAGTACATGAGAGTATACATCAAGATTTTTCAACTCCTTTAAATCTTTTCACCTATTCAAAAGTTTATCTCAAGTCTTCAATAAAAATAAATATATCGCGTAATGTTAAAGATTGTATGTGATTTCAAGTCAAAAGTTTATCTCAAGTTTTCAATAAAAATAAATATATCATGTAACATATAAAATAAAATGTTAAAAGATTGTATGTGATTTCAAAAATTGTGAATTCAATTAATATTCATCTAAAACATTTGTTTTTGTATATAATTAGTTTAATTGGAATGCATCTAATAAAATATCCAATATTATACTTTGCTGTAGAACAAAATATATTAATATTTGCTATTACTTCATCGTATATTTGCTTAAAGATGATATGTTAATATTGAAAAAAACGAAAAAAATAAAAATGCAACAAAAATATTATAATAAATATAGGTAAAGAAAATAGATATAGACAAACTAAAGTTGTGCTAAACTTTAGTTAATTTGTCTGAAAAAAATATGAAGATAGTTGTTATGTTGATTAAGATGTAATGAGAAATTAAAACTAATTTTAAATGAGAGATGATTGAATTCACTCATTTTCTGAAATGAAAAGGTAAATGAATAGAATAAAAAAATATGTAAAATAAGAAAATTAAATGAGCGAAACAAAATTTATTTGGAAAATGACACTTGAACAACCATTTTTGACAACATTTAGACACGTGCACACGTGTCAAAATCTGAGTGGTCCAGTTGGAAAAATTAAATGAAAATGGACCACTCAGATTTTGACACGTGTGCGCGTGTCTAAATGTTGTCAAAAATGGTTGTTCAAGTATCATTTTCCAATTTATTTATACGTGTATATAACAATAAATTCTAACAAGAGAATTAGTTAGAGAAATATTTTATTTATAATTTTTGCGTAAATAGATTGAAACGAAGTGTTTTTGTAAGAAAATACTTTATAATTTTGTGTTTTAATGAAATGTATGAAATTATTTTATGTGGTATAAATGTGATTATAAAGGATTTGGCGTAGTTAGTGTTTTGAGGTGAAACATAGCGAAGGTGGTGTTGAAAGTGTGATGGAAGTGTTTGACCCAAAACTGTAGCATTTGATTTGAGGCATGTGGAGGTAGCTTTTGCAAAATGATAGAAGGTGTTGAAAGCCCAGCATGGAATGGGGTTTAAGAATTAAGATTCGTGTGGTTCGCACATTCCCAGCCACAGCTATCAGAATGACACGCGCAGGATAAGTAACACGTGGGCCAATGGACCACCTGCTTCTGTCGGAAACCTTACCCTGCACCGTCGCCTTTGCGATACCACGCCATCGCTTTCGGGTCCAGCTTCATCTCACCCCAAACTTTTAATAATAATCACCATGTGATCCTTCCTTAAAATGCTCACTACTTCAACACTAACATTTTATTATTATATCAATATCATATAACTCTGCTCTAAGCTAATAATATAACCTCATTAAATAAATATTTTAACAACCACCTACTGCATTTCATCTTCTGAGTGTGATCTACGCTAATAAAATAACATCATTAAATATTCTATCAACAATGTTTAAAACTATGGATATCCTAACGAGATCTATATAAGTATTTCTGTTTTTATCTGTTATTATTATCGGATTATCCATTAACTTTTAATCTTATACATGAAATGTCTATACCTCGACGTAAAGAGTGCGTTGGAAATCTCACATCGAATATGATCAATTTACAATAATTAAGATTAATTTATAATATATATAAATAAAGTGCAGACTTACAAACTGGTCTGTGAAGTTGAATTAGGTTTAGGCCCACTTTCTAATAATAACAACATCATATTGTATTCATTAATATATAATTCTTTTAATTTCGTAAATACTTTGGAATTTTATTACTGTGGCAATGATATTTATGTTGAATGTCACACACACACACATATATATATATATATATATATATATATATATATATATATATATATATATATATATATATATATATATATATATATATATATATATATATATATATATATATATATATATTATAGTTTAAAGAAGACAATTTTCTTTGAATCAAATAAGATTTTTTTATATTATCTATTTTTTCGAAGTAACAAAATTGTATCGTCACGATTTAAGGAAAAGAAATTCATTGTTTGTTTCAGGGTAATATCAGGAAGAGAATGAAATAAATAAGTATGATACAAATATCAAAACTTTACTGTTTCGTGAGAAAAATTGAAAGCGTTTCCTTTTTCGTGTGTGTTGGACCAACTACTAAAATAGCATGAAATTTTGGGAACGGGTGAATGAAGACTTTTTATCATTTTTTATATTATTTTAATTTCTGAAGCATTAAACAATTTTGTAACTCAAATAAAGTAAAGAAATATTTTTTGTTAGAAATATAAGTGAACTTCAACGATATGAGGGGATTGACTATAATCATCATTTACTCCTTGTTTAGAAATTCTGACATCTTATTTTCTATGTAGGAATTAGATTTCGTGGATCTTAACTCAATTAGCGAACTTAATAGTTTTGTAAAAATCTTTTGGTGGGGAATTATTATACCTTACCCATCGAATAAGTAATGGCGACACTTGTTGAAATACTTTGTTTTAAACAAGTAACTATCAATTTCTTACTACATAGTATGAAACTTTTATTGACATTCATTTAATTTATGTGCTGTTAGATTAAACATTTCTTCTCAGTTATTTCAATTTACTTGATTTTAGATTTTTAGGATTGTTATTCTCTGTTCTTTACTTTTTCATATTTATTAAACATTCGCACCTCTTAATTATTTTCTCTCCTAATTATATAAATTTCAATAATTTTTTGTCAATACAAAAAATATACATTATGAATTCTGTTGCTATTACTCATTACAAAGCAATGTCAACCAAACCAACTTAATTAACAATAGAGATGGTGAAAATCGTGAAATTAATAATTATGAACCCTAATATAGGTTTTCTACTTTTGAGGGTACATAGGTTTTGATTTCATTGAAGTCGCCCATACTTGTTTCGAGAACACCAAAATAAAAAATCTTTTCAAATTGTAAGGGGAACAAATTATTGGAAAACAGTTTATCAAAGTAATTACGTTGTTGAACATCTTATGACAAAATAGGACGAATGTTTAGCCAAGGGAGTTAAGATGCATAATAAGAGCATTCAAGAAGAGCATAAATCAAAAGAAGTGAAAGGAAAAGAGCAATAAGTATAGAAATGTTTGACAATGTCAGTGTGGTTAAAAAAGATTTTTCATATTAGAAAAAAAAAAACGAGTTTGTAAAAATTAATTTATAAAACTTTTCTATATAACCTTTTTATTTATTTTTTTAATTTGTATTAAAGTTTACTCATTTTACCGAGAAACTCATTTTGTTTCTTCGCTCAACTCTTTTTTTCTTTCATAAGCATTTATAAAGAAATTTTTATCAACATATCCTACGTTCAATATAAAAATCATTATATATATATATATATATATATATATATATATATATATATTAAAATTACACTAAATTAGATCATAGTGTAAAATGAACTCTTGAATCTCCTTATCTTATTAACCATGAGATATCTTTTGTTGTACTGATTATAAATATAACACAAAAACACGTAAGTGAAATAACAAAATAAACCATAATATTTTAGATATATAATTTTACAACATACAAACATATAATATTCTTATTCCAAGAAAAATTAAATCGGATTTATAATTTATAACTACAAAAATCTTCAATCACCCATTAAGGTAATCATTACTATTTAATATCTTCTAAAATACTCATATAATGTGAGTATGATTTCTTATAAGTACTTTTGTTAATTCAATGTTAACTTCCATCACCCATTAAGGTATACTAAAGACTAACACTTGATTTATTATAAGTACTTTTGTTAATTCAATGTTAACTTCCAAGGTGAGTATGATTTCTTAAGCATTTATTAAGCTTGATGCAAAATCCTTCAACTTTTTACCACCTAATATCTTAATTCGTATGATTTAGATAAATGATATATTATTTTCTTATTTAGTTCATTTACTTAATACAATAATTTGATCATACAATCCCATATATTAGTCTTTTCTTACTTATTCTAATAATCATAAATATCAATTCATACTCATTTATTTTACTCACACATATATACGCTTGCTCCATACACATTAATTCAATAATTTCATATTTTTATGTACATAATACCAAATCTTACACTTAACAACATGTAATTAAAAGCATAGATATGTCACTTGAGCATGATGCCCTTGTTTGAGCAACTTGTTTTTACTAAACAAGGGATGATTGATGACCCTCCATTGTCCAAGTTATGAACACCACTTAGTAATCCTTCTTGTTGCTTAAACGAACTTGTGTGACTTGAGAGATGATAACTTTACAATAGAGATAATTGATTGGACCATTTTCTCACTTAAGTGTCCAAAGTAGTGATTGAACATCCAACTCTAAATAGACAAATAATAGACATTAATTCTCCCTCACTTAAGCATTATATCGTCACTTTAATGATGAAACTTTTTACAACAAACCATTGACATACAAAATTCACCTATTGGCTCCTTATAATTTAGAGAACCATTTATTGTTTAAAGGATGAAAGTTCCAAAGAAAAGATAACTACTCTAACGTCTCTCTAGTTCAAACTTTAAGTTATAACTTAAACGATCTAAGTGACAATGCTTTAACTTATAAAATCAATACTTCCACTTATTGAGATTACTTATTTCTCACCTTATTCAAGTAGGTAGATTATAAAACTTTCACATAAAAATAAAACACTACAAAAAAATTTAATTTTAGCGGAGTTTATAAAACCTCTGGTAATTTATACACATAGCGAATGTTTTTTAATGAACCCTAGGGAAATTTATAAAACCTCTTGTAAGTATAAGGGGTTTTGTAATGAACCCTAGGGAAATTTCCCACCACCTTTTTTTTACAAACATTGTTTACATTTTTTTTCACAAAACCTCTTTTATCATTTTATACCTTCGAAAAATAATCTACCCTAAAAACACTTTCCTCAAACTTCAAATATTCATCTCTTAACTTCAAATCTTCATCTCTCAACTTCAATGCTTTTCCTATTAGACATTAGTGCAAAATTTTTTTTATACCTGTTAAAAAGGTTTTTTATACATGTTCGAGCAGGTATAGAAGCAGGGGTATAAAAAGTTTTTATGTTTCACACCAGTCCTTAAACCAGTGTAAAAATTTCAACCTTTTACACCGGTTCTATCTATAACAGATATAAAAGTTTGTATTCATACCTGACATTCTGGGAGTAGGTATAAAAAAGCATTAGGAAAAAACCCATTTTTATACCTGATGGGTCCACAACAGGTATAAAAGAATCTTACTTTTATACCTATCGTTATTATAACAGGTATGAAAAATAAGTCATTTTATAGTTGTTGTGCTTTAATAGGTATAAAAGTGACGTTTTGTTTTTGAATATTTGATTTGTATGTGCTACTATCCATATTTAAACCGGTATAAAATTCAATTCTATAATAGAGTCTAAATAATTAATAACTTGAAACGATTATACACGGAAATAGAAAATTACATTGTTTGTAATCCAACTTAAAAAATTAACAATTACGTTGTCTATAATCCAATAACTTGTCTTTCTAACAATTAATCACTTGGAGTATTTGATAAGCAATTTATCGCCTAGACTCAGCTTCTTAAAGCGTTAATCATATTCTTCTAATAGATCAAGCTCAAATGCAGTCATGTCAATAGCTCGAACCAGGCTCTTATCACCCACTTTTCAACTTCTATTAGACCTTTAAATTAGAGGTAGAAATAAAATTATAAAAAAGCACCGAATGTTGATTCTATATATGCAAAAGGGTTAGAGTAATAAAACAAAACAGTAGAACGGGGACAGTATCAGTATCAATAGACACCAAGAGGAAAGGGGAAGTAACATTATCATATTACTAATCAACCATAAAAAGATTGGTTTAAATCATGAAAATGATTATTAATATATATAGAGAATAAAAAGTTAATTAATGAGAGTGGTCTCTAACTAGGAAAGTGGAGGTGGATAGACCCCAATTCTGATTGAAGTGTACTTGGCACGTGGCATAGCCGTGTGAAGCATGCAAGTGAGTGATTGCCATTGATTCAAACTCAAGGAGTCCCCCACAAACAAAATACTCTTCCCTCTAAGCCTTCTCAACAAATCTTCACCATTGAATATGTACACACCATGCACCAAATTTCATTGAACTCTAAGGTGGGTCCATCACCATAATGATAATTGAAATAGTATTTTCTGTGAACCAATCTTGCATCTATGCATTTCATTATGACATAATAGGTGAAAACATCACAACCACATGCTCTTAATTTAGGATTGGGAAAAACTCCCTATGGAATAGTGCATTAAATTTTATGTTAGTGGAAACATATATTAAGCCTGACATCTGAAGCAGTACATTTGGTGTTTGAAATTTTTTTTAAACTTTTAGAGATTGAACACATATATCCAGAGTTTAACTATCACAATTCACCTTGCTTGGCTGATGTAACAATTTGATTATTCTAGCCTCTTGAACCTCTTATATTAGTCAATCCACATCTATATTTTTAAGTTTGAGAAGCAAGAGGTACTACAAGAGAGTTAACATGGTACTGTTTGAAAGCACTGACACCCAATGCTGCTGGAATTGCCTGTATCCTCGAATTATTAGGCAATAAATATTTAAAATATATTGATAAACAAACCAAGTGCATCAGAATTTGAACTCAAAAAAATATGAAATGCCAAAATAACTCACCTTGAACATAAGCCCATTTGTATCTTGGAAAAATAGAACCCATTTCAGAGTATTCTTTAAATTATTTAGAAACATGTATTGAAAAGATTTTCAAATGTACAACATAGAAAATAAGAAATTGACACACAAGGTGATCCTAAAAGATAAATGTACTGTTTGAGTCATACCATACTTTTAGAATCCCGCTTGAATAAAGAAGTGAATGCACATCATCATGCCCATGAGGTTTTGTCTACATAAAGAGAAATGGTCATTAAATTAATATTAGTTTCAAAATATAACTATGAGGTTAATAGAATGCACTACATTCATTACTTTTTGATAAATAAACTTCCGAGTCACAATCATACTAGTACCGTGTATATCACTACCTGAATTTTGTACTTTTTTTTGTGGTTTCAATGCAAGTCTGGCATCAATATCTTCTAAGCATGCCACTCTTTCCTGAATTACAAAACTTAAGAATTAATTAAAAAAATATTAATATAAAATTTTGGTCCCCGCATCAAATATTATTTTTTCAATTTAGTTCCTAAATGAAAAATCTATTTATTTAGTTCCAATATGAAAAAACATATACCAATTCATCCCTAAGTTTCTCAAAGTTACAATATAATATTAGATTTAACCACTGTACTTGACACCATTTTTAAGTTTCTCAAAGTTATAATAATCTCATTTGATCAATCCCTAATATGAAATTAAAACTTCCTATCAGGCCATCTATATTTTTAAGTTCAAATAAATTTGATGGAAAAGTTCCATTATTTGAACAACCTAATTGCTTAAGACACGTGCACTACACTTTCAAACAATGAAGGTTGAGAAAAATCTCACATCAACTAAATCAAATTAATTATCAGCTTGCATCACATCCTTCCTCCACCAATCAAATCTTACAAGCATCCAAAAAATCGAAGAAGAAGAAAAAAAAAGGAACCAGAGACATGGTCGAGCGACAGAGAAAATATGAACTTTCTTCTTGTGAAGATTATAATTGTTTATGCATTCTACAAAAGCCTTTACAAGTTAATTACAAGACCCAAACTTCCCATAACCACTATAGAACATGACATGAGCTGAAATTTGATGTTGAAAACTGAAATTGTAGTAAAAAGAGAAATAATATTGGGCAATTGTGTCATGTTGTCTCTAATCATGTGATGGTAAAACATTGTGATCCTTTTATAAATGTTCTCCACCCAAATCTTATTTCTCTACATATTTTATTATCTCTTTGATCAAGAAATATTCATGGTTGTTGAAACTGTGAGATTGAGGAAGTAAAAGCCTAAAATAAATAAACTAACATAGAAGCAATCATGGTTTCACTATGATGAGAAAAGTAAAGAAAGAAAAAATGAAACCTCATGATATTGACGCGCAGGAAAAAAAGAATCCAATCTTGTTCCCACCCTTCGTCTCTAGTACGTGAGCCTTCAAGTTCTTGTCCCTGCTCACGCCGGAAATCACCACCCTCCAGTCCTGTCCCGCGAAATCTAAATTTTATTAGGTATTTTTCAATAAAAAATTAAGTATAACAAGTATAACAAGTATAACAATAGGAAATGTAATGATAAATATAAACTTCAATTTTGATAGAAAAGTAGGAATCGAAAATAGTTACAGATATGAATCGAAGTTTGTTGATAGTTAGAAATGTAATGATAAATATAAACAAAAATTTTAAAAATTATATATAAAATAGGCGTTATCATCAAATTTAAATCCCCAATCACTCGAACAATACAGAACCAGAAGCAAATGTCCAAAGAATACACAATGTACACGTGAACGTAGGAACAAATTAGGCAAAAATGAAAAAAATGTTGGTACAAAAACATAGAATGCGTACAGATCGGGGAATCGGTGAAGCAACATAGAACGAAAAGAAAAAAATATACGCAAATGACAAAAACGCGGTTGAGATGCAGGGGAAAAGCTAACAACGAAAACAGATCGAGATTGAGCATGAGAGGAGATAATGTATAAAGAAATGGAGGGATTAGGGTTGAGAAAGGAGACCTTAATGTCGTGTTGAAGACAATAAAGCTCCCAGCAGGCGTTTCCGATCTGAATGCCAGCCTGGCCAATGGGGATTGAGATGCACTCTCTCACTGTTGCTGGCGAAGAAGGAAGATTGAAATGGAAAAGAAGGAAGAGTGAAACCCTAAACAAACCTTCGAGAATGGAGTCTTTGTCACTCATGCTTATCAAACTCTAAACAAATAACAATGAGTGTTTCATTGAGCAATAACCCACAAGAGCAGCAAACGCGTACAAACATTCTGCTATAGAAGAGAGAGAGGGGTCGAAGAGAGAAAGATGCAAAAGAGAAAAGTGATCCGAGAAAAGGGATCTAGGGTATCAAAATTTTTACAGCGGTTAGAGTGTTTAACCGGTGTTGAAAAAGTTTTTCAGCATCACATTTTTGTGGTCACATTATTTTTATACCTATTATAAGTTTATCAGGTTTAGAAAAAATATTTTTTTACACCTGTTTTAGGTGTAATCGGTATGAAACTTTTTATTATTGTCCTTAAGTCATTTTTATACCTGTTTTTTGATGGAATAGGTATAGAAAAATTTCTTTTATTTACGATACTACAACTGTATCACTTTTTATACCTAGTAGATTTTAGCAGGTATAACAAGGCGCTATAAAAACATATTTTACACTAGTGAGATATTCTAGTTGAAGGAAGATTCTTAAAGATTATACTGAAGATATACATAAGAACATTATTCAAATGAGGAACATAAAAGTTGAATGTATAATTTAGTTATACTATGATTGTTGTTAATTTTAATTGTTTTATGTTTTTGAAGGCAAATTTGATGTCCATTATGATGTTCACATAAACCATGTCCTCAAATCACTTAACACAAAGTGGAGAGACCACCGATAACAATTGTGGCAACTAAGGAATGATGGAACACATACTAGAAATGAATTGATCATAATGAATCCAAAAGACATATATAGAGATCAATGAGCTTCTTTTGTTGATTATCGTCTAAATTAGAAAACAAAGGTATAATTGAAACCTTTTTCCTAAATATTACCGAGAATTATTAATTTTTATACATTCATGATTAGGATCATGCTCTAAAAGAATTAAAAGAATAGGGCGAACCAAACCATTGTTCACATAGGGGGATCTAAGAGCATTTGATAACGGTTGAAAATACCGTTATTTGTGATGAGATTTTGGTACTAAATGCACCCTTTTCTACGTAGAAACTTGCTTGAAATCATGTTTTTCTGTTAAGTTGTGTGAATAAGAGAGTTAAGGTTGAACTTGTGATTTTATGACTAAATTCCCTTGTTTTGGAAGGAAATGAGATAATATGGAAGCAGAGCTGAAGTACCAAGGAGATGGAGCTCAGAAAGATCTGAAAAAGCACCAAAGCCTACCGCACACCGCCTAGGCGCCCTTTTGGGGGCACTGAGCGCCATTTTTCCTAAAGAACCATGCCTGCTTCCCTTCCAAGTGAAGCTAAGCACCAGTTTTAGTATTGCAGCACGCCCGGGCGCCCTTTCTGGGGTTCTGAGCGCCACTTTTCCTGAACCACGCCTGCTTTCCCTCAAAGTGAAGCTGAGCGCCAGTTTTAGTATCGCAGCACGCTCGGGCGCCCTAAGTGGGGCGTTAAGCGCCAGCGTAATGGGCCTGGGCTTTGTTTCTGTTTTGATTCCACTCTATTTAAGGGACCCACACGCCTTAGGTTTTGCATCTTTGGCAGAGGAGGCGCAGCAACATGATAACAGTTGAAAAACTGTTATTTTTATACTTAAAATTGACTTCAATTACAACCTTTATGACTTAGAAATTAGCTTGAACTCATGATTTTGTTGAATTATTGGAAATAACAGAGTTGGACAGGTTTTATGCTTGATTTCCTTGGTTTTGCAGGTTTTTAGATGAAATTGATGAAAGAAGTTAAAAGGGATAGAGATGGAATCAGAAAAGGACACAGAAAGTGCAAAAGAAGAGAAACTGCAAGTACCGCTGAGCGGGACTCGCAAATTACCACTAAGCGGCACTCGCAAAGAACCATTGGCACCGCTGAGGGGAGAAAAGCCACTGAGGGGAAGAATTGACACGCGCTACTACCGTTGAGCCCTATTTACCGCTGAGCGACACTTTTCTGTGCTTGGGCCTACTTTTCTGTAATTTTTAGAATATTATATATAAGCTTTAGGACGTTCTAGGGTTTATATCTTTGGCTGGAACGAAGCAGAAACACACTTTTCACCCCTTGGGGGTATAATTGAAGATGGTGACGACTCTCCTTTTCTCTTTCTCGGGTTTTTCTATCTCTTCCATTCTTTCATTCCATTGTTTATCTATTTCTTCCATGACGATGGAGAACTAAACTTATTTTGTTGTTGGGGAATTAATGTAAATCCTTATAAACTCTCTTGTGTGGAATTTGTTCTTCAAGATCATTTTTATGATACATGCTTTATTTTATTAATAGTTAGGGTTTTTCCTCTTTGCTCAAAGCATGCATTGTTTAAATCATTCGATGTCATGATTATTGGTTTTGTCGATATGGACACATACGGGGAAATCTAGATCTGGGGAATCTCTCCCATCAGTATATTAAAAACCTAGACATAGGAGTATGATAGTTGGTTGCCTTTAAGCTTTTGTTCACTATAATGCATGATTAATTGCTAGGGAGACAAGACATTGTAAACTAGTGATTATGATTAGGCTTTCTTCGCCGAGACATCGGGTTTAAAGTAATTTAGAAAGTGGCATTAACATTAATGAAAAGAATGATGAATTCCTAAATAGTAGAGAGTGGATAGGATGAAATTGATAAACCCCAACAACATATTCATCCATATATTTCAATTCACGTGTTTTGTTTCTTCTTGCCCATTGATGAATACATGCATACATATTTACTTTTTGGTCTTTTGCATTTGAAACTTACAACAATTTGTTCACAAGTCTTAATTAATCAATAAATCACATAACTGTCTAGGCCGTGAGTCCTTTGGGAGAATGATACTTGGTCTTACTAGGTTTATTACTTGATAGGATTCAGTTACACTACCGAGGGTTAACAAGTTTTTGACTCCATTTTCGGGGATCAAAGATTTGTTCATCACAACACACTCTTTCACTCTTTGAAGACGGATTTGGATGCGAGACCACCATCTTCAACTTTTAGGGTTTTTCTATCTCATTATTCTCCATTGTACATCTAGTTTCACCATGACAATGGTGAACTAACTTCTATTTGTTGTTGGGGGATGATGTAACCTTGTGAACTCTATTATATTTGAATTGATTCTTAATAATATATGCTTCTTTCATTAACCGTTAGGGTAATTCAATGCTCGCTTTGTTTAACTCATTCATAGCGTGATGTATGAATTGCATGAGTGCTAGGAGGTTCCTTACAATTCAGGTTCTTGTAGAATTATTCCCAAGAGCAATATTTCTCAGGGATGGAGGTATGAGTCTTGGTCTTCTTAAGCTCCTAATCTTCAGAATTAATTATTAGGAATGCTAGGAACCGTATGAACTAGTAATTAAGGATAGGCTTTCTTCACCGAGGGATCGGGTTTTAAGTAATTTAGTGAGTGACGTTGACTTTAATGAAAGAAGAAGAATTCTTATATACATGAGAGTAAATGATAACAGTTGAAAAACTGTTATTTTCATGCTTAAAAGTGATACTAAAAGCAACCTTTAGACTTAGAAACTAGCTTGAAATCATGCATTTTGTTTATATTTTCAGAAATAAGAGAGCTGGACAGGTTTATGCTTGATTTGAGTGTTTTTGTGCAGGTTTTGAGGTGAATTTGGTAAAAGAAGTGAAGAATGAGAGAGAGGACATTAGAAAAGACAAGAAAGAGTGCAAAAAGAGAAGTCGAAGGCACCGCTCAGCGGCAAACTACCGCTGAGCGGCACTCAAGAGGTGGCGTTGGAACCGCTGAGGGGCAAATGGCCGCTGAGGGGAAGAAAGAAGACGCGTAACCACCGCTGAGCGGTAAATGGCGCTGAGCGGCACTTTTTGGGCTTGGGCTTTTGTAATCTTTTGTAACTCTAGATTAGTATATAAGGGCTTGCACGTCCTTTAGTTAGACATCTTTGGCAGAAACGAGGCAAACACTCTCTCTTTCACCCCTTTGAAGGAGGATCTTGGATGCTCAGGCTACCTCTTCACCTTTATTGGGTTTATTCTTTCATACTTTCATTGTTATTCATCTAGGTTCACCATGAATATGGTGAACTAAACCTTGTATGTTTGTTGGGGAATCAATGTAATCTCTTGAAGCTCTCATATATGGATTTGTTGAATACATCTTTGAATTAAGACATATGCTTTCTTTTCATCATTAGTTAGGGTTTTTCCTCTTTGCTCAATGCTTGCATTGTTTAACTCATTCTAATGCATGATTATTGGTTTTGTTGATACGGACACGTACGGGGAAATCTAGATCCGGGGAATTTCTCCCAATATTTTACTGACAACATTATATTGGTTGCCTTAAGCTCCTGCACTCATGAACTAATCATTAGGAATGCTAGGAATTGTATGAACTATTTGATTAGGGAGAAGCCATCTAGAATGGTACATTAGAGAGTGGCATTAACAATGATGATTTGAAAGAGGAATTCCTAAAATATATGAGAGTGGATGAGATGAAATTGACCCCCAACAACATATTCATTCATATATTCCATTGAAAGTGTTTATCTTTTGTCTTTGCCATTGATCAAAATTCATGCATACATGTTTATTTTCTGTCTTGCATTTTAAACTCAAATATTTCGTTTGTAAGTCTTAGTTAATCAAGAAACCACATAACTAAACTAGGCCGTGAGTCCTTTGGGAAGAACGATACTTGGTCTTACCAAGTTTTATTACTTGAACGATTCGGTCATACTTGCCGATTGTGAAACAAGTTTGTGACATCATATTTTGGTGCTTACAAATTTGGCCATCAAGTTTTTGGCGCCGCTGCCGGGGATTCGTGGTTTAACTGGTTAATTTGTGTGATTATTGATTACCTTTGACTTTAATTTTGAATTTCTGTTTTTATTTTTTTCTGTTTTTATTTTTTATCTTTTTAAATTTGATTTTTATCTTTTAGGTTAGATTTTATTTTTATCTTTTTAGATTAGATTTTATTTTATTTTCGAATTTTTATTTTATTTTTCTGTTTTCTGTTTTTCTGTTTTCTGTTTTTTTATTTTTAGGTTAGATTTTATTAGATTTTATTTTTATCTTTTAGGTTAGATTTTATTTTTATCTTTTTAGGTTAGATTTTATTTTATTCTTATTCTATCTTTTAGGTTAGGTTAGATTTTATTTTATTTTATCTTTTAGATTAGATTTTATTTTTTAGATTAGGTTTTATTTTATTTGATTCTATCTTCTAAATCTTTTATCTTCTTATATCTTTTCAATCTTTATTTTCTTCTATATCTTTTTGTGCTAACAAATCTTTTCTAGGGTTTTGTTTTCTTGTGCATGCAGAAGGCAATTCGAACTAGAAGTAAGAAAACAACAGAACCACTACTTGAAGGACTAGACGAGAGTAGAAGGAGGAGAAGAATCAGAACGTCCAGAGAACTTTTCCCTTCTCCTGAAACTCTCCTACAATCATCACCACAAGGTTCTGTTCACAGCACAGGGAGTATGGAGAACAATAATAATGCTAGAAGAACTCTTGTAGATTACACTAATCTTGCTGGACCTCAGCACTTCAATAGCATAGCTCGACCTAGAGTCAATGCAGCCAACATGGAGGTCAAACCAGCATTAATTCAACTGGTAAAGAGTAATCAATTTACTGGGTTATCACATGAAAGCCCATATGAGCACCTTACAACATTTAATGAGATCTGCAACACGGTCAAGATCAATGGGGTGCCAGACGAAGCTATCAAACTTAGCTTGTTTCCTTTCTCATTGGGGGGCAATGCTAAGCTTTGGTTGAACTCTTTTCCAGAAGAAAGTTTCACGGAGTGGGAAGCAGTGGTTACAAAGTTTCTAAGCAAATACTTCCCACAATCTAAAGTGACTAAAGGAAAGCAAGAGATATCTTCATTCAAGCAGGGCATGGAGGAATCACTGGGACATGCATGGGACAGGTATAAAAGCTTGTTACGTAAAACTCCTACGCATGGCTTTGAAGATCAAGAAGTAGTCCTAACTTTCCTTGGAGGGCTTGGTTCACAAACCAAGATGATGTTGGATGCCTCAGCTGGAGGCAATATCAAATGGAAGACTCCAGAGGAAGCAACTGAAATTATTGAAAATATGGCTACAAGTGATAATGAGCTTCACAATGAAAGAGGCGCCCCTATGCAACAGAAAGGGGTTCTTCAATTACAAACCCATGATGCTCTGCTAGCACAGAATAAGATTCTAACTCAACAGCTGGAAACTCTGACCAAAACTCTTGCTTCACTACCTAAAGAGTTAAAATCTGCTGCACAGGTACAAACCCAGTTGTGCGAACTATGTGGAGGTGATCACATCAATGGCCAGTGTGCTTTTCCAGTAGAGGCCTTGGAGGATGTTAACTTCATGGCTAATCAGTTTCCATACCGTCAAGGAAATTATAATCAGGGTTGGAAACCACATCCAAGCATTGGCCAAGGACAAACTGGGCAGGCTAATCAGTTTAATAAGCAGCAGCAACAACCAACTTTGTGGCAACAATTATCTATGCTTAATGACAGATCAACAAAGTTGGAAGAAACTCTTCAGCAATTCATCCAAAAAACTGAATCTTCTCAAAAGAGCACTGAAGCTGCTATAAAGAATCTGGAGATTCAGATGGGTCAGATCACTAAGCAATTGGAAGAAAGACCCAACAGAAACTTTGGGGCTAATACTGAGGTTAACCCCAGAGAAGAGTGCAAAGTGGTCAAGAGTGTAAATGAAGAGATCATTGAGTTGGAAGAAGAAGAAGAAACAGAAGAAAGAAGAGAAATAGAGAGTGAAAATAATTTTCCTTTTCCAATAAATCAGGAGAAACAAATGGATTTCACAGAATTATTTAATATGTTGGATAATGAAGCACCTTGGGAGCAGATTCTACAGAAAATCACAGTTTACACAAAATCTGATGAGAACATCTCTATAAAGAAAAGACGTAGAGATGAGGAAGCAAAGAAGTGTATAGCTGTTAAAAAAGAGCCATTCCCTCCTAAAGCATCTGATCCAGGCAGCTTTTCTATCCCTTGTTCTATAGGGAAGAAAAAGGTAAAGAAAGCTCTCCTTGATTTAGGTTCAAGTGTTAACTTGATGCCTTATTCTTTACTGGAGCAAATTGGCAAGGTTAAAATGAAACCTGCAAAGGTTAGAATAGTAATGGCCGATGGATCTTCAAAGGAGTCAAGTGGAATTGTAGAGGACATTATAGTTTGTGTTGGCAAACTTCAGTTCTTGGCAGACTTTGTGGTGATGAAGATGGAGACCGAGAAGATACCTATCATACTTGGAAGACCGTTTATGAAAACGGCCAGGGCTATCATTGATGTGAATGAAGGTATAGTGGTTCTCCAAGACAGAGAGGAGAGAGTGGTGGTGGATGTGTTCAAAGATGAGATACAAGCAAAGGAGGAAGAAGCCTAGTTATAAAGCTGCATTTCGAGATGCACCCATAACTAGAGGTAAAAATAAAAATCTTAAGGTTTCTGATAACCATTGTTTGTATTTTCAGGCACCCAAGGTAGAAGAGATTGGAAAAGGAGAAGAAGTTCCTAGAGACTGGAAAAAATTAAGACTCCAACTTGGCACACCTGTAAGACTCAAGAACAAGTTGTGGGTTATTAAAGGCTTTAAAGAGAAGGAGATGATAGAGATAGAGTCTCCATATTCTAGAGAATCTAAGACAGTCCAAAGGAAGCAGTTGAAAGGTTGGTGGAAGGACTACGTCAACTATAAAGAAGATGGAACGTGAGCTTTAACAGGGTCAAGCTAGTGACGTTAAAGAAGCGCTTGCTGGGAGGCAACCCAGTGGATTTACAAACTTTTGATTTGGTTTTGTAATTTATAATTTGTGAACATTATTCTGGACATTATTTTGTTTGATCTAGCATCTACTGAAGGATGCTAGGTGATTAAGTATCTACTGAAGGATACTAAGTTTGTAACACCTACTGATGGGTGTTGGTGAGAAGATTTTGCACCTACTGATGGGTGCTGGTAAGTTTAAAACACCTACTGATGGGTGTTGGTGGATTTTGGGTCAGGCTCGTGACGTTAAACAAGCGCTACTTGGGAGGCAACCCAGTTGATTGATTGTTTCTGTTTGTTTATTTTTAGTTAGGATTTGCATAAGCATCTTTAACAATGAATTGCAGGGAACCTATGAGGCACATGTAGGGAAGGCACGCAGGTAATGAAAAGAAGGAGAAGGGCACATCACGAAAGTGCCGCTGAGCGGCAATTACCGCTGAGCGGTACTCTCGCAGATGGGCTTTAGTTCCCCTTAGCGGAACCCGAGCCCATTAGGGTATTTTTAAACCCTAAGCTGCGTAATTTCTCAGTCTTTCAAGCTCTTCTCTGCACAAACACTCCCACATACCTTCTCTTAGGTTTTCCACATCTTTTTACTCTTCCCTCTTAAGAAAATTTCTCTTCCACTCACTTGCTCACTAGTTTTCCATCTAAGTTTGGGGTTGGGAGAGAGCATCATTGAAGGGGCTGATTTCTTCATTATGGTTTACTAATGCTTAACAATGTATCTTTTGGTTTTGTGAATTATGTTTGATGCAGGGATGGCCTCCTCATCGGGCAAAAAGAATCAAGACTATAAGATCCAAGAAGAAGGAGGATACAGAGGACAGCTCAGATTGAGGAGGAGTTGAGATAGCATTTACTGATGAATGCTATCATAACTAGAGCAGGACTTATGCTTTGTGGTTTAAGTTTTCTGAACTTATTTGTTTTTGTTTTTAGATTAGGGTGATGTACTCTATTGAACACCTGGTTTGTTATGATGGTTTGCTATTAACTGTGATTGTGTGATAAGTAATGCTTGATGATGCTTATTGATTGATTGATGTTGAGATGATGTGCACATTAAAATGCTTATACAGGTGATTCACAAGCTTTGTGAACAAATGCATAATATCATGATTGTGATTGTGAAATTAAGCAGGATGTGCATGTCAAATGTGAATGAGCTTATATGTGAGGTTTTGAGCTCCAGAGTTGTTATTGTTGAATGCTATTACTTTGAAAGCATGAATGACTTTGCCCAGGTTTTCTATGATTGAATCAATTGCTTGTTTTACATCATATGATCAAAGGCCGTGTTTTTGAAACCCTTTTTATTGGCCAAATTCATAAAGTTAGCCTTCTAAAAGAGAACACGTTGTGTTCTATCCTTTGAACCCTTAGCCTTAAATATACACTGAACACCCTTGATTGAAAATCTTTACCTTGAGTTAAGTAGAAGATTTTGTGTGGTATTGTTAAATGTTCAAGTTTGGGGTTATTGGGGAAACATGAAAAAGGAAAAAGCATTGAGCTAACAGCTAAAAAGTAAGAATATGCAAAGAAAAGAAAAGAAAAAGAAGCAAAGCTCAATGCAAATGCAAAAGCAAAGGCAAAAGAAAGTTGGGAATGAATAAGAAGATTGTGTTGTTATGATTCTCTTAACTCAAGGATTTTGTGATCCAGAAAAACCAATTTTCTTGTTAGCCCAGCCACATTATAAGCCATTGAAAAGTCCTTGTGATGATGCATGTTTGTGAATGTATTTGATTGTG
This sequence comes from Vigna umbellata, assembly GCF_029865625.1. Taxonomy (NCBI): domain Eukaryota; kingdom Viridiplantae; phylum Streptophyta; class Magnoliopsida; order Fabales; family Fabaceae; genus Vigna; species Vigna umbellata. The sequence goes on from NC_142166.1 coordinate 18,202,903, forward strand.
GTTAAATGAAAGGCAAAGTTGATTCATGTGACATTGTGATAGTGGAGTGAATGAGTGAAACACTTTACCTCTTATACACTTGTGTGTTGAGTGAAACACTTTACCTAGTGAGGAAAGATTCCATAAGCACATGAACATCCATGCTTAATTGATTGATCATTCATGAAAAATAGCATTTGTTGGAACTTAAATGACTTTGTGAACACTAAAGCATGTGCACATCTTGAATTAACTCTTGGTCATAAGTTTGAGTGAAGTTATTACTTATCTTGAAAAGAGGATTTTGAATGAGTGAACCATCATATGAATTGGTTGGAGATGGAGTTACATTTTGTTTGCTTGAGGACAAGCAAAGTTCTAAGTTTGGGGTTGTGATAACAGTTGAAAAACTGTTATTTTCATGCTTAAAAGTGATACTAAAAGCAACCTTTAGACTTAGAAACTAGCTTGAAATCATGCATTTTGTTTATATTTTCAGAAATAAGAGAGCTGGACAGGTTTATGCTTGATTTGAGTGTTTTTGTGCAGGTTTTGAGGTGAATTTGGTAAAAGAAGTGAAGAATGAGAGAGAGGACATTAGAAAAGACAAGAAAGAGTGCAAAAAGAGAAGTCGAAGGCACCGCTCAGCGGCAAACTACCGCTGAGCGGCACTCAAGAGGTGGCGTTGGAACCGCTGAGGGGCAAATGGCCGCTGAGGGGAAGAAAGAAGACGCGTAACCACCGCTGAGCGGTAAATGGCGCTGAGCGGCACTTTTTGGGCTTGGGCTTTTGTAATCTTTTGTAACTCTAGATTAGTATATAAGGGCTTGCACGTCCTTTAGTTAGACATCTTTGGCAGAAACGAGGCAAACACTCTCTCTTTCACCCCTTTGAAGGAGGATCTTGGATGCTCAGGCTACCTCTTCACCTTTATTGGGTTTATTCTTTCATACTTTCATTGTTATTCATCTAGGTTCACCATGAATATGGTGAACTAAACCTTGTATGTTTGTTGGGGAATCAATGTAATCTCTTGAAGCTCTCATATATGGATTTGTTGAATACATCTTTGAATTAAGACATATGCTTTCTTTTCATCATTAGTTAGGGTTTTTCCTCTTTGCTCAATGCTTGCATTGTTTAACTCATTCTAATGCATAATTATTGGTTTTGTTGATACGGACACGTACGGGGAAATCTAGATCCGGGGAATTTCTCCCAATATTTTACTGACAACATTATATTGGTTGCCTTAAGCTCCTGCACTCATGAACTAATCATTAGGAATGCTAGGAATTGTATGAACTATTTGATTAGGGAGAAGCCATCTAGAATGGTACATTAGAGAGTGGCATTAACAATGATGATTTGAAAGAGGAATTCCTAAAATATATGAGAGTGGATGAGATGAAATTGACCCCCAACAACATATTCATTCATATATTCCATTGAAAGTGTTTATCTTTTGTCTTTGCCATTGATCAAAATTCATGCATACATGTTTATTTTCTGTCTTGCATTTTAAACTCAAATATTTCGTTTGTAAGTCTTAGTTAATCAAGAAACCACATAACTAAACTAGGCCGTGAGTCCTTTGGGAAGAACGATACTTGGTCTTACCAAGTTTTATTACTTGAACGATTCGGTCATACTTGCCGATTGTGAAACAAGTTTGTGACATCATATTTTGGTGCTTACAAATTTGGCCATCAGTAAACTTGGTGAAATCTAACCCCAACAATATATTCATCTCATAACATAAACATCATCCGTTCATCGTTGTGCTACTCTTCAGTTGATCAAAACTGCATTCATATTTAATTTTCTGTAATTGCATTCTAAACCAATGATTTTGTTCCTTTTAAGTCTTAATTAATCGAGTTATCACACGACTGTCTAGTGCCGAGAATCTCTTGGGACACGATACTTGGTCTTACCATTTTATATTACTTGTACGATCCGGTACATTTGCTGGTGACTCCACAAGTTTTTGGCGCCACTGTCGGGGACTCACAGTTTAAACTATTCTATTTGTGTGATTCTTGATTAACTAAGACTTTATTTTTTTTACTTATCTTTATCTTTATTTTTTATTTTAGTCTTGTGTTTTGTTTTGTTTTTATCTTTTGTGCTAACAGTGCTTTCTAGGGTTTTGTGTCTAGTGTATGCAAGATACTATTAGGACTAGAAGCAGAAAAAGTTATGAACCTCTTCTTGAAGGACTAAAGAATAGTAAAAGGACAAGAAACAGGATATCTAGAGAACCTTCTCCAGAGACACTTTCACAGACTTCACAATCTAATCAAGAAAGCATGGACAACAATGGTGGTAAACGTACTTTGTCAGATTATGCAACAGTTGTTGGCCTTCATCATTTTAACAACATTTCAAGGTCGAGGGTCAATGCCACAAGTATGGAGATGAAGCCTGCATTGATTCATCTGGTGAAAAGCAACCAAGTCAATGGACTGTCACATGAAAGTCCATATGAGCATATGACCACTTTCAATGAGATCTGCAATACTTTGAAGCTAAATGGAGTGTCAAATGATGCTATAAAGCTGAGCTTGTTTCCCTTCTCATTAGGAGGGAATGCTAAATTGTGGTTGAACTCTTTTCCTAAAAATAGCTTTACTTAGTGGGAAGATGTGGTTGCAAAGTTCTTGAACAAATACTTCCCACAATCAAAGATTAACAAAGGTAAACAAGAAATTTCTTCCTTCAGGCAAGGCATGGAGGAGACGTTAGGACAAGCATGGGACAAATAAAAGAGCTTGCTGAGAAAGACACCTACTCATGGTTTTGATGAAGCGAAAATAGTCATTTTTTTCCTTGGACGTCTTGGCTCACAAACAAAATTGATGCTAGATGCCTCAACTGGAGGCAATATCAAGTGCAAGACTCTAGAGGAAGCTTATGAATTGATTGACAACATGGCTACAAATGACAATGAGATGCACAGTGAAAGAAGAGCTCCACCTCAACAAAAGGGAGTTCTACAGTTACAATCTCATGATGCTTTGCTTGCACAAAACAAGATTATTACTCAACAATTGGAGACTTTGACAAAGAAACTTTCTCAGTTGCCAAAGGAGTTCCAGAATGTTTCACAGGTTCAGCAACAACTTGTGAATTATGTGGTGGTGATCATATTAATGGTCAATGTGCAATGCCCGAGAATATCAATGAAGAAGTTAACTACATGGGTAACCAGTTTCGTCCCAACAATTATAATCAAGGATGGAAACCTCATTCAAGCATAGGACAAGGTTAATTTCGGCAAGCTACTGGACAATTCAATAGACCACCACAATAGCAATAACAACAGTGGCAACAACAACCCTCTCTAGTTGACAAAACTACAAAACATGAAGAAACCCTATAACAGTTCATGCAGATAACTATCTCCAACCAGAAAAGCACTGAAGCTGTTATAAGGAATCTGGAGATGCAGGTTGGTCAACTGACAAAGAAGTTGGAGGAGATGCCTAACAGAGGTTTTGGGGCTAATACTGAAGTTAACCCTAAGGAACAGTGCAAGGTTATTATGAGCGTGAGTGGTGAGAGGGAAAAAGAGAGAGAAGTAGAGAGAAAAGAAAAAGTTGAATTAAAAGAGAGAGGAAAAAGAAGAGAAAAAAAGTGAAGTTGAGAGAAAAGAAAAGGAGAAGAATGTGGAAGAAGAGAGAAAAGAAAAAGAAGAGGTTGAGAGAGAAAAAAAAATTGAGAAAATTCTTCCTTACCCTAAGGAGTCTTGAAGAGAAGAAAAATAGAGGCAATTAGCGTGTTTTGAAGAAATCTTCAAGAAATTGGATATTAAAATTCCTGTGACTGAAGCATTGCAACAAATTCCTGAATATGCTAAATTTTTGAAGAAACTCCTTAAAATAAAAAAATATTTAGAGGAGGAAACAATTGAGGTACAAGGCGATTGCAGTTTGATCTTGCAGAAGATACTCCCTCCAAAAGTTAAAGATCCGGGAAGTTTCACTACTCCCTGCACCATTGGGAGTTATGAAATAGGGAAAGCCCTAATTGATTTAGGGTCCAGTATCAATTTGATGCCCTTATCTGTACTTTTTTTACAATTCATGATTCGGAGAATTATTCCCAGAAGTAGTATTGCTCAAGAATAGGGAATATGAATTCTGGTTGTCTTAAGCTTTTGTTATTCAAAATTAACTATTTGGAATACAAGTTAAGGATAGACTTTATCCACCAAGGAATCGCGTTTTAAGTGTTTTAGAGAGTGACATTGACATTAATGAAGTAGAATTCATATATACATGAGAGTAAACTAGGTGAAATCTAACCCCAACAACATAATCATCTCATAATATCAAAACTGTTTATCTTTGCACTTTTGTCCAATTGATCAAATTGCATGCATATTTACTTTTCAGCATTTGCATTCTAAACCCAAAAGAGTTTATTTTCAAGTCCTATCTAATCAAAAATCACATAACTGTTTAGGCCGTGAGTCCTTTGGGATATGATACTTGGTCTTACCATTTTATATTACTTGATACGATTCGGTACACTTGCCGGAGTCTTAACAGTTAGCAAAGTTCACACAAAGCAGAGACAACTTGGATGTTGTGCTGAAGGCATCTGGAAGCGCTGTATTCAGACAAGGCATTGGCTACAAAGCTCAAAGCAACAGGACAAACACAAAGAAATTTGTTGATATAAGTAAGCCGGTTACACATGCATGTTTTTACTACAATAACATAGGACATAATGTTAGGAATTGTTATTACAGGAATGTTGATGTTCCAAAGGGAAAATATAAGTGGATTCCTAAGGAACAACCCTCTGTTACTAACAAGACCGGACCCAAGTTCAAATGGGTACCAGCATCAAAACCTTATGATTGTTTTGTAGGAAAGTAGTAACAGATGGAGCAGTGCAGAACTCAAAGTTGAAACTGGATTAAAGAAATCAAATGAAAATGAGATTCTGCAAGCGGTAACAATCTTTTTTCTCACTGCATAATGCATAATATATGATTGAATGATTGTTTGATGAATGCTTGATTGATGTTTGTTTGATTGAGATTGTTTTCTATGAAAATCAATTAGCACGAATTTCAATCGATCTTATTAAGTGAGTAGTCGATTATATGTTATTGCTTGAGTGTTTCTGTTTGTTTGAAAGTTTTCTAAAACACAGAAGTCAACTTTACAATTAATGAAACCGACTTGATATCTCTGTCATGGACTTTCTATATTTGAAAATTTAAAATAGGCTTATTTGATAGTGTGTGTTGTTCGCGCCTTTATATTTTGTCTTGTATATGGAACTATGATAGCATTTAGTAAGAGTGGTTGGCGTAATCTTAGTAACCCTAAACTGAAGAAAGAGTTTCCAAGAAATCCGAATTACATGGCATCTCCAAATCAGTCTTTAGGAGGAAACAAAGGAAAGGAAGTTGTTACAGCAAGATATGGTTATGCTATCATATGATTATGCTTTTGTGGTTTAAGTTTTCTGAACTTATTTTTAGATTAGGGTTTGATGTACTCTATTGAACACCTGGTTTGTTATGATGGTTTGCTATTAACTGTGATTGTGTGATAAGTAATGCTGAATGATGCTTATTGATTGATTGATGTTGAGATGATGGGCACATTAAAATGCTTATACAGGTGATTCACAAACTTTGTGAACAAATGCATGATATTATGATTGTGATTGTGAAATTAAGCAGGATGTGTATGTCAAATGTGAATGAGCTTATATGTGAGGTTTTGAGCTCCAGAGTTGTTATTGTTAAATGCTATTACTTTGGAAGCATGAATGACTTTGCCCAGGTTTTCTATGATTGAATCAATTGCTTGTTTTGCATCATATGATCAAGGTCGTTTGTTGGAACCCTTTTTATTGGCCAAATTCATAAAGTTAGCCCACTAAAAGAGAACACTTATTGTTCTATCCTTTGAACCCTTAGCCTTGAACATACACTTAAACCCTTGATTGAAAATCTTTACCTTGAGTTAAGTAGAAAATATTTTGTGGTATTGTTAAATGTTCAAGTTTGGGGTTGTTAGGAAAACATGAAAAAGGAAAAGCATTGAGCTAAGAGCCAAAAAGGAAGTATAGGCAAAGAAAAAGAAAAGAAAAGAAAAAGAAGTAAAGCTTAATACAAATGCAAAGGCAAGTTGGGAAAAATAAGAATAATTGTGTGTTATTGATGGAGACCAATTCCCAACTGGAAACGTGTAGGAAGAGGTTCCAGACCAGAGAAAACCAGTAATGAAAATTGGTGCAGCGGATGGATGAAATGATGCAGTGTTTGATGTGTTTTAATAGAGGAAAGGTGTATGGGTGAAGCCTCACAGCTCAGAGGGCCTTCCTACAGAGGAAGGAAGCTTTGGGAAAGGAGAAGAAGTAGCAATTCAAAGGTGACTTAAGAGCACAAAAGCTGGAAAACAATTTCTGCAGCATATCATTAAGCTCAAAAGTGAATCAATACAAGGAAAAGGCCCTCTTATTTATAGGTGAAGAGGAGCCTAATTTCTAATTCTAATTCCCTCCTAAATTCAAATGGTTCAGATTTAATTTGATCAAGCAAGGTCCATGCCTCTTTCCAGCTCATCAAGCAAGGTGTGTGCTTCCTTCCACATCAGCCCATTTCACGTGGAAAATGTTGGTGCATGCCGTAAGCACCTCTTTTTGGCTCTTTTGCTTGATCTATTGATTTATCTTCTTGGATGGCTCAATCATAGTCTCCAAGATTTATTAATTCCTACAAAACAAAGTATAAATGCTTTAGTTAAGAGAAGAAGGATTTTTATAAGTAACCTTCCATAGAAGCAAAATAGTATGTGGTCCTTCTTCCTCTTGAATCCTCTTTGCCATGGCTCTAGTAAGAGGTCCAATGTGCATCTTAGATGGTCTTCCATCAGACCCTCCCTCTTGAAAAAGATCTGTCCTCAGATCTGCTTCATCCTGTTGATCATCTCCTGTGAAAGGAATTAAATCGCAGATGTTAAAAGTAGGACTGACACCATAACTTTCAGGAAGGTCTAATATATTTGCATTATCATTTATCCTTTTGACCACCTTGAATGGACCATCTCCTCTTGGACTAAGTTTGGATTTCCTTTGAGAGGGAAATCTTTCCTTTCTCAAATGAAGCCAAACTAGGTCTCCTTTTTCAAAAACTATTTTCTTTCTCCCTTTGTTGTTGTGTTCTGCATATTTTTGAGTTTGTTTTTCAATTTGGATTTTAACTTTCTCATGTAACTTCTTGATAAACTCCGCTTTAGAAGCACCTTCTTTATGAAGAAAAGAAGATGATTCTGGAAGAGGTAGTAAATCAAGAGGTGTGATAGGATTAAAACCATAAACAACCTCAAAAGGAGAAAGATTAGTAGTCTTGTGGACTACTCTATTATAAGCAAATTCAATATGAGGTAGATGTTCATCCCAAGATTTGTTATTTCCTCTTAATATTACCCTTAATAATGTAGATAAAGATCTATTTACTACTTCAGTTTGCCCATCAGTTTGTGGGTGACATGTAGTAGAAAATAGAAGTTTAGTTCCAAGCTTTTCCCATAAAGTTTTCCAAAAATGGCTTAGAAACTTCACATCTCTATCAGACACTATAGTTTTGGGTAAGCCATGCAATCTCACTATCTCTTTAAAGAAGAGTCTAGAGATATAGCTAGCATCATCTACTTTGTGGCAGGGTATAAAATGAGCCATTTTACTAAAACGATCTTCTACCACAAATATAGAATCATACCCCCTTTGAGTTCTTGGCAATCCTAAGACAAAGTCCATGCTTATGTCCTCCCAAGGGGTATTAGCTATAGGAAGAGGTGTATAGAGTCCATGAGGCATAATTTTGGACTTAGCTTGTAAACAAGCTATACATTTAGAACAATGCCTTTGAACATCTATTCTCATGTGTGGCCAATAAAATTTACTTTTCAAAATGTTTAGAGTTTTATCAACTCCATGATGGCCCATGAGTCCTCCTCCATGACTCTCTTTGATAAGAAGTTTTCTAATGGATCCTTGGGGTATACAAAGTTTTCCTTTATTAAAAAGATACCCCTCAGAAAGATAGAATCCATCAAAAGGCTTCTTAAGACATGATGAATAAGTGGATGCAAATGTTTCATCATTTTCATATAACTCTTTTATGTCATCAAATCCTAATATTTGAGATCCTAGGGTTACTAATAATGCATGTCTTCTAGATAAAGCATCCGCAACAACATTAGTACTCCCCTTTTTGTGTTTGATGACATAGGGAAATTGCTCAAGATATTCCACCCACTTTGCATGTCTTTTGTTTAGCTTTGCTTGCCCTTTAATGTACTTGAGAGATTCATGGTCAGTGTGTATGATGAATTCTCTAGTTACCAAGTAATGCTCCCAAGTTTTCAAAGCTCTAATGAGGGCATACAACTCTTTGTCATAGGTAGGATAGTTTAAGGTAGGCCCCCTAAGTTTTTCACTAAAATAAGCTACGGGATGTCCTCCTTGTATTAAAACAGCTCCTATTCCTACCCTAGATGCATCACATTCTAGTTCAAAGGCTTTGGAAAAATCAGGCAAAACTAGAATAGGTGCATGTGTTAACTTGTGTTTCAAAGTCTCAAAAGACAACTCTTGCTTATCACCCCAAATAAAAGGCATATCTTTCTTGACTAGCTCATTTAAAGGAGCAGCTATGGTGGAGAAGTCTTTCACAAATCTTCTATAAAAACTTGCTAACCCATGAAAACTTCTCACCTCTCCTACATTTTTAGGGGTTGGCCATTCTTGTATAGCCTTAATCTTCTCTGGATCAACATGTACACCTTCTTTTCCCACTTTGAATCCAAGGAAAATCACACTTTCTTGACAAAAAGTACATTTGTCAAAGTTGGCAAAGAGATGATGTTCTCTAAGAAGAAGCAAGACTTTTCTGACATGGTTAAGATGTTCTTGAAGGCCTTGACTATAGACTAGGATATCATCAAAGTAGACCACTACAAATCTGCCTATGCATTCCCTAAGCACATGATTCATTAATATCATGAATGTACTTGGAGCATTGGTCAAGCCAAAGGGCATGACTAACCATTCATACAAACCAAACTTGGTCTTGAAAGCAGTTTTCCATTCATCTCCTTCATGAATTCTTATCTGATGGTATCCACTTTTAAGATCAATTTTGGTGAAGAGATTTGCTCCATGTAATTCATCCAACATGTCATCTAGCCTAGGAATGGGATGCCTATACTTGACAGTTATGTTGTTGATGGCCCTACAATCTGTACACATTCTCCAAGACCCATCCTTTTTAGGGACCAACAACACAGGCACAGCACAGGGACTTAAACTCTTTTGGATCCACCCTTTGTTCAACAAGTCATTAACTTGTTTCTCTATTTCTTTTGTTTCCATAGGGTTGGTTCTATAGGCTGGCCTATTGGGTAGACTTGCCCCAGGCACCAAATCTATTTGATGTTCTATTCCCCTCAAAGGTGGTAATCCACTTGGTACCTCTTTGGGAAATATATCATCAAATTCCTTTAAAAGTTTTTGCAACCCCTTTGGTAGAGAACCAAGTTCATGAATGATTGAAACAAATGCCTCTTTGCAATAAAGAAGGAAATGAGGTTGTCCAAGAAAAAGATTTTTGGAAATATTCAAGGTTTGAGGTTGGACAACTTCATGGGCTGAGGCATGGGTTACCAAATTCTTTCTTTCTTTCTTATTTTCTTTTTTCTTTTCTCCATCCAACTTCTTCTTAAGAATGATCTGATCCTCTCTTACTTGTGAAGGTGTAAGAGGACACAAAATAATTTTCTTTCCTTTGTGTTGAATGGTGATTTTGTTGGTGACTCCATCATGTAAAGCTTGTTTATCATATTGCCAAGGTCTTCCAAGTAATATGTGCCCAGCTTCCATTGGTACTATATCACAAACAATTTGATCTTCATATTTGCCAATGGAAATAGGTACACTTACTTGTTCTTTAACTACTATTCCATCATCCTCTTTGATCCATTGAAGTTTGTAAGGTTTAGGATGAGGAGTAGTGGTTAAGCCAAGCTTTTCTACCATTCTAGAACTACAACAGTTGCAACAAGAGCCACTATCCACTATCATTGAACATTTCTTTTCTAAAACTTTGCATCTTGTGTGGAATAGGTTCTCTCTTTGTGACTGTTCTAATTCTACATGTTTACTTTCCAGGAGTCTCCTTACCATAAGTAAGTCACCATCACAAGGTAAAGCTTCTTCTTCTTCAGAAATGGATGTTTCAGACTCACTATCTGAAGAACCCTCACTTTCACTCTCATGCTCAAGGATGTAAGTTGACTTTCTATTGCGGCACTCAGATGCATAGTGCCCTTTTTCCCCACATCTAAAGCACTTAGTCTCCTTACTCTTATGATCTCTTGAAGGTTCTTTGACTTTTTCTTTTCCTCTCTCTCTCTCTTTGTCTTCATATCTTGGCTTGGTTTGACTACCCTCCCTCTTATACTCTTTCTTATGGTAAGAACTATGAGGGTAATCTTTCTTGGTGGAGCTTTTCCTCTTTAGTTGTTGCTCAACCCTCACACAAAGTTGGACTAACTCATTGAGATCATTGTAGGGTATAAGTTCAACCCTATCTCTTATGTCATAGTTAAGTCCACTTTGAAACCTAGCTATTGTTATCCTAGGTTCTTCTCTTATCCCAGCCCTCAACATGAGTAATTCCATTTTTTGTCTATATTCCTCAACACTCATGTTCCTTTGTTGGAGTTTATGGAGTTTATCCATTATCTCCCTATCATAGTAGGCTGGTACATGCCTCCTCCTCAAGGCAGTTCTTAACTCATTCCAATATCTAATGGGAGGTAAGTGTCTTAGCCTATAATCTTTGACCAAGGCTGTCCACCAAATTAAGGCATAGCCTTGGAAGCTTAGAGAAGCCATGGTGACTCTCTTTTCATCATCTATTTGGTGGCACTCAAACAATTGCTCAACTTTCATTTCCCACTCTAAATATTCTTCCACATCATCCTTTCCATGAAAAGAAGGTAGATCAATTTTGGGCTCTCTTGGATGGTGTTCTCTCACTCTATGATGTCTTCTAGGAGGCATTTGGTAGTGGTCATCATTGTGATGACTACTATTTTGCTCAAGCTCACTAGAAGATGATGATTCTTCTCTTCTCCTATGGGAAGATCTCTCTTTTCTTTTGTCTTGATTATTCAAAAGTTGACTAATCATGTCTTTGAGCTCACTAATCTCTCTATCCCTTTGTTCAAATTTTTGTTGAAATTCTTCCCTTAAAGAACTCTCACTATTGGGTTTGATGCTACATTGCACACTTGATTGACTCATTCTTGTCAAATGAAAAAGGTTTTTACAAGGTTTTCAAAATATTTGACAAAGAATGAATGAAAAAAAAATTTCACAATTTTTTTCTTTGTTTTTGGTGAAAAATTTCTTAAAGAGATTCTAAAGGTGAAAGATGTATCTAAGTAGCTCCCAGGAAGAAGAGGTGAGTCACTAATGGACAAGCTTAAAAACCAAGTTCTTCCTTTGCCAAAGTTTCCTTAGAGTTATCTTTTACCTAAGTTTCTAATTAGAAATTCTTCAAATTCTTTTCAAATGTTATGGACCTATAACCAAAGAAAGGTTGACTAAATGCTATGCAATCCTATATATACCACGGAGACTTAAAAAAAAACAAAAAGATTAAGCAAGAAATTAAAGAAAGCAATAAAGATGCAAGAATGTAAATGCTAGACGGCCCTAAGTGAAAGTGCAAGTGACACTTGGAGCCCCTTGACACACTTCCACACTAAGAAAACGAAATTGCACTATTACAATGTTTAAATGTGATCTTGGAATTGCTTCAAGAGCATTTTCCCAAGTCACTTAGCCAAGAAATGAAAATCAACTTTAAACAACAAAGGTTCCGTGATATGTGGTGTAAACAAACTTAAAAGAAGGCCTAAAACTAATGTAAGTTTCACTCTCTTGCTGCTGCAGATTGCTACTCCAAAACAGGTTGCACTTCAAGCTTTTCTGGTGTATTTTTAGCTGCTGGAACAGCAGAGTTGCAGCTGCTCACAAGCTCCCTTTTTGTTCCCACTTCAGCCCCCTTTTCACTTCCTAATATGGTGCCTCAGTAGGGAAAGGTTTCTGCTTCTGGATGCCTCACAATAGTTACCACAGCACCTCAAGATTCCAGTCAAACACACCAAACAAAATTAGCAAACTGCACCAGAATTTCAAACCAGATTTTGTTTTGAATGTTTGACAATTTGGAAGCCAAGAATGGGAAATCAAATGGAAACAGGGATGGAATAACAGAAAGCACTCAAAAGGAACCTAATAATGGTACTAGAACAGATTAAGAAAGCAACAAAAACAGAAATAGCAGATCACAAACTCATCCAGACCAAACTGTTTGATATTTTACCAAAGTGTTTGTTAAAATGCCCCAATGAAAACCAGATTTGGTGTTTTGGGGTTTTTAACTGCCAAAAACTGGATTGCACGATTCAACAGGCTTTTTAACACTTGCTCTGACTTATTTTGATCATTTAATTTCAATTTAAAGTAATGAACCAGCTCTTACTACAATCCAGAAATGATTTTGAACAAGAATGACCAAAACAGTTGCTGGAAAATGATTTCTGCACCAGAAAAAAATGGCTTGAAATGGTGGTTTTAAACCCAAAATTGATTGGAAGTGATTCAGCAGTTCAATTGATGCATCAAACAACTTTGTATCATCATTTTAAAGATGTTTAAACATTGAAACAGCTAGAAAACAGATTGCAATGTGAATTCACTGGTGCACTTCCATTTTAAAGGCAATTTTAAGGCTTAAAAAGCAAATCTGCATATAGGCTAAAAAATGACCAAATGAACAGTGCAAACAACTTTGGAATGACAATTTAAACTTGCTCAAATGTTGTAAATGCACAGAAATAGCAAGACTCAACAATTCACCCTTGCTATAGCCTTTTTATGCAGCAAATTCCCACCAAAACAGCACCAGATTTAAGAACCTTGTGGATATAAGGTTGGACAGCACACACAATGACTCTAGAGAATGTTATTATATTGAACTAAGCTAGGATTAAAGTGCTTAGTATGAATAAACTCAAACTGGACAGCAAAGAATGGTAGCACGGTGAAAAGCTAGAACAGAAAAACAAAACAAACTGGACAGCAAAGGCTACTGGTTTTTAAGGCAACCAAGCTATGCTAGATGCATTTCCTTGCTTTTAATGGTCTGACACACCTTTAGCCACTTCCAATAACAGCAAACAAATTTTTACCAAGCAACAGAATCAAATAAAATCAGCTGAAACAGATTTCAAATTTTAAAACCAGATTTGAATTTCTTGAGCAGATTTGAAAACCAGAATTAGTTTCTAGTGCTTTTGCTTCCATCACCAAGGCTAGAACATGTTCTCATTGCCTTATTTGGTTGATTTAAAGCTTTTCCAGCACTCTAAACTCAAATAAACCAAAATGAAACCCAGCAGAACAGAAAACCAAAGTGAAACAGAATTAAAACTGCAAATATGGACTGCACAAGACTAAAACATAACTGGAATTGAAAATTAAAGCTGGAAGAGACATAAACAAGAATGATTCACCGTTTAAAATGAGTAACAAACATGTATGACTACTGGAAACACAAATAATGCACAGGAAACACGAAATTAATAACTGGAAAAAGCACAAAACAGAAACAAAAGTACTTAAAACAGAACTGGAAAGCTGGAACAGAGATCACAACAGAATGTAGAAATGGAGTGCAAAGATGGAGGAATAGCTTAGCTCTTGGTGCGTGGATGACCTAAGCTCATGATACCACTTGATGGAGACCAATTCCCAGCTGGAAACGTGTAGGAAGAGGTTCCAGACCAGAGAAAACCAGTAATGAAAATTGGTGCAGCGGATGGATGAAATGATGCAGTGTTTGATGTGTTTTAATAGAGGAAAGGTGTATGGGTGAAGCCTCACAGCTTAGAGGGCCTTCCTACAGAGGAAGGAAGCTTGAGGAAAGGAGAAGAAGTAGCAATTCAAAGGTGACTTAAGAGCACAAAAGCTGGAAAACAATTTCTGCAGCATATCATTAAGCTCAAAAGTGAATCAATACAAGGAAAAGGCCCTCTTATTTATAGGTGAATGATAACAGTTGAAAAACTGTTATTTTCATGCTTAAAAGTGATACTAAAAGCAACCTTTAGACTTAGAAACTAGCTTGAAATCATGCCTTTTGTTTATATTTTCAGAAATAAGAGAGCTGGACAGGTTTATGCTTGATTTGAGTGTTTTTGTGCAGGTTTTGAGGTGAATTTGGTGAAAGAAGTGAAGAATGCGAGAGAGGACATTAGAAAAGACAAGAAAGAGTGCAAAAAGGAGAAGTCGAAGGCACCGCTCAGCGGCAAACTACCGCTGAGCGGCACTCAAGAGGTGGCGTTGGAACCGCTGAGGGGCAAATGGCCGCTGAGGGGAAGAAAGAAGACGCGTAACCACCGCTGAGCGGTAAATGGCGCTGAGCGGCACTTTTTGGGCTTGGGCTTTTGTAATCTTTTGTAACTCTAGATTAGTATATAAGGGCTTGCACGTCCTTTAGTTAGAGATCTTTGGCAGAAACGAGGCAAACACTCTCTCTTTCACCCCTTTGAAGGAGGATCTTGGATGCTCAGGCTACCTCTTCCACTTTATTGGGTTTATTCTTTCATACTTTCATTGTTATTCATCTAGGTTCACCATGAATATGGTGAACTAAACCTTGTATGTTTGTTGGGGAATCAATGTAATCTCTTGAAGCTCTCATATATGGAATCTGTTGAGTACATCTTTGAATTAAGACATATGCTTTCTTTTCATCATTAGTTAGGGTTTTTCCTCTTTGCTCAATGCTTGCATTGTTTAACTCATTCTAATGCATGATTATTGGTTTTGTTGATACGGACACGTACGGGGAAATCTAGATCCGGGGAATTTCTCCCAATATTTTACTGACAACATTATATTGGTTGCCTTAAGCTCCTGCACTCATGAACTAATCATTAGGAATGCTAGGAATTGTATGAACTATTTGATTAGGGAGAAGCCATCTAGAATGGTACATTAGAGAGTGGCATTAACAATGATGATTTGAAAGAGGAATTCCTAAAATATATGAGAGTGGATGAGATGAAATTGACCCCCAACAACATATTCATTCATATATTCCATTGAAAGTGTTTATCTTTTGTCTTTGCCATTGATCAAAATTCATGCATACATGTTTATTTTCTGTCTTGCATTTTAAACTCAAATATTTCGTTTGTAAGTCTTAGTTAATCAAGAAACCACATAACTAAACTAGGCCGTGAGTCCTTTGGGAAGAACGATACTTGGTCTTACCAAGTTTTATTACTTGAACGATTCGGTCATACTTGCCGATTGTGAAACAAGTTTGTGACATCATATTTTGGTGCTTACAAATTTGTCCATCAAGTTTTTGGCGCCGTTGCCGGGGACTCGTGGTTTAACTGGTTAATTTGTGTGATTATTGATTATCTTTGACTTATTTTTTTTATTTTATTTTAAATTTCGAATTTTTATTTTATTTTATTTTTCTGTTTATATTTTTCAGTTTGTATTTTATTTGATTTTATTTTTTTTTTTTTCTGTTTTCTGTTTTTCTGTTTTCTATTTTTATTTTCTGTTTTTTATTTTTTGGTTTTTATTTGATTTTATTTTATCTTTTTAGATTAGATTTTATTTTATTTTATTAGATTTTATCTTTTTATCTTTTTAGGTTAGATTTTATTTTATTCTTATTCTATCTTTTAGGTTAGGTTAGATTTTATTTTATTTTATCTTTTAGATTAGATTTTATTTTTTAGATTAGGTTTTATTCTATTTTATTTGATTCTATCTTCTAAATCTTTTTATCTTCTGAATATATATCTTCTTCTATATTTTTTTTTTTTTGTGCTAACAAATATTTCCTAGAGTTTTGTGCCTAATGTCTGCAGAATGCAATTTGGTCAAGAGTTTAACTATATGGGCACTCAATTCTACCAAAGTAATCTCAACCAATGGTGGGAACCTCACTCAAGCATGGATCAAAGCCAATTTTGGCAAGCTGCCGGACAATTTGAGAACCAACCACAACAACAATGGCAGCAAAAATCCTCTCTATCAGAAAGTTTGGAGGACACCCTTCAACGATTTTTGAAAAGTTCCGACTCTACTCAGAAAAGCATTGAAGAATCATGTAAAAGGATGGAGATGCACTTTCGTTACATTAGTCAGAGATTGGATGATGAGGTTAATACTGAAGTTAACCTTAAGGAGGAAGGGCAAACCAATGTCACTGAAAGTGACAAGATTCTTGATGAGAAAAAAATAGAGGGAGATGCGGAAAAGATAGAGAGAAAAGAGAAAGAAGAGTTGAGTGAGAAAAATAAAGATGAAGAAAAAGAGAAAGAAGTGGTTGAGAGAGAAGAGAGAAAGAAGATTTGTGTGAAAATAAAGAAGTTGAAAAGAAAAAGAAAAGGGAAGAAAAAAATAAAAGAAAAGAAAAAGAGAAAATTTAGGGAGAGAAAAAGGAAGAAAAAGAAGATGAGAGGAACGAAGAAGAAATCATATGAAAAATCACATCCTCATCTAAAGAAGAATCATAGGAAGGAAAAGAAGTTCAAGTGCTTTATGGAAATCTTCAAGAAATTGGAGATTAAAGTTCCTATGATTGAGACACTGCAACAGGTTCCTGGTTTGATCAAATTTCTGAAGAAGTTCAGTAGAAAGAAGAAAAAGAAGAAGGAACTTGAACTTTATTGGGTCAAGCTAGTGACGTTAAAGAAGCGCTTGCTGGGAGGCAACCTAGTGGATTTACAAACTTTTGATTTGGTTTTGTAATTTATAATTTGTGAATATTATTCTGTAATCATTATTTTGTTTGATCTAGCATCTACTGAAGGATGCTAGGTGGTTAAGTATCTACTGAAGGATACTAAGTTTGTAACACCTACTGATGGGTGTTGGTGAGAAGATTTTGCACCTACTGATGGGTGCTGGGAAGTTTGAAACACCTACTGATGGGTGTTGGTGGATTTTGGGTCAGGCTCGTGACGTTAAACAAGCGCTACCTGGGAGGCAACCCAGTTGATTGATTGTTTTTGTTTGTTTATTTTTAGTTAGGATTTGCATAAGCATTTTTAACATTGAATTGCAGGGAACCTATGAGAGACATGTAGGGAAGGCACGTAGGTCAAGAAATGAAGGAGGGGAGCACTTCACGAAAGTGCCGCTGAGCGGCAATTACCGCTGAGCGGCAATTACCGCTGAGCGGTACTATCGCAGAAGGGCTTAAGTTCCCCTTAGCGGGACCCGAGCCCATTAGGGTATTTTTATACCCCAAGCTGCGTTTTAGGGTTTATTTCCAGACTTCTCTCTTCACAAACACTTCCACACACCTTCTCCTAGGTTTTCCACATCTTTTCACTCTTCCCTCTTAAGAAAATCTCTCTTCTATTCACTTTTTCACTAGTGTGCCATCAAAGTTTGGGGTTGGAAGAGAGCATTCTAGTTTGGAGGCATTCTCATTGCATCTAGTATCTCCACCCAAGTAAGTAAAATGCATTTTGTTCATTCTAGGGTTCTTGAATTTGAATGTGATTGTCAAAGCATGAATATTTAGGGGTTTTGATTTCTATGCATGATTTGATGATATATTTGATGTTTGAACCGATTAAAACTGCATGATTATGAACTGGAAAACTGAAAATTGCATTTGGGTGGAGTTAGGGAAGCTTTAAAACTGATTTTTCAAAAATCTGCAGAGTTACCGCTGAGGGGTAAATTACCGCTGAGCGGCACTCTGCCAGATTTGGTTTTTTCTGATTTTTGCGTGTTGGAATGTGGCGTTGGTGGCGCTGAGGGGAAATTCTGGCCCTCAGCGGTGGTTTAGCTTCAAAAGGAGTTTTGTTTTGTGTTTACTAATGATTAACATCATGTTCTGTGGTTTTGGATTTATGTTTGAATGCAGGAATGGCATCCTCTTCAGGAAAGAGATTGAAAACCATGGCAACCAAGAGAAAGGAAAAGGAACCAGAGCAGCCCCATAATGGCAGGTTCCTCTCTAGGAAACATGAGAAGCACTTTAGGGTGGTTCAGGACAGGAGACTTCTAATGGAGAGAAAGGTTGGAATGATACCTAACTTTGCTCCTCAATTTGGAGAGCAAGTGTTAGGGAATGATTGGGGGAAGCTAGCCACTTATCCATCACCTGCCAACATAGCTGTGGTGAAAGAATTCTACACCAATGCAAAGAAGATTGGTGATTATCCAGCTGAGAATTATTTGGGCTATGTTAGAGGCCATGCTATCAGGTATGATCCTGACTCCATAAATAACTTTCTGGATACTGTGTGGGCTGGTGAGCAATGCCAGTTTGCTCTTAGCATGGAGGAAGGTGCTGATTATGAGGATGTGGAGAGAGTATTGTGTATACCTGGAGGACACTTCCAAAGGAATAGATCTGGCTCAGTGGTTAACATTAGGAGGACAGATTTGACTCCTCTTGCAAAGTATTGGATGGCATTTTCTCATGCCAACATTCAGCCATGTTCACATGTGTCAGATATTACTCTCAACAGGGCACTCTTCATCTACTGTGTTATCAGAAACTTGAATGTTAATATTGGGCAGGTGATAGCTGATGAGATTAGTGTGTGTGCTAACACCTCAAACAACAAAGCACCACTGGGACATCCTTCTTTGATCACTCACCTTTGCAAGCTAGTTGGGGTGGACACTTCTGTTCCACCATTTGAGAGGCCAAGAAAAGCTATAGATGAGGCCTATTACAGACAGTACTGTGGAGGTGAGGAGGCAGCCCAGCCAGTTCCACCACGCCAGGCTCGTAGAGAGAGAAGGCCAGCACAGAGCAGGACTTCTGCTGATACTCATGAGGCAGAACCATTCCAGATGAGGGACATGTATATGTCTCTTATAGGTGCTCAGTTGCAGTCCATCCACAGAGGGCAGGTGGCCACGGCTGAGATGATAGTGGGGATGTATGATACCCCTCCAGCACACAGGTGGACTATGGATGAATTCCATAATGTGGTAGCTTGGCCAGAAGAACCAGTATATGGAGGAGCTGGAGCAGCTGAAGCTTCAGCCAGAGATATGGAGGAAGATGAAGCAGAGGAGGAGGATGCATTTGATGAAGATGATGATGAAGAGGAAGAGGAAGATACAGAGAGCTCGGACTGATGAGGAGCTGAGATAGCATTTACTGATGAATGCTATCATATGATTATGCTTTTGTGGTTTAAGTTTTCTGAACTTATTTGTTTTTGTTTTTAGATTAGGGTTTGATGTACTCTATTGAACACCTGGTTTGTTATGATGGTTTGCTATTAACTGTGATTGTGTGATAAGTAATGCTTGATGATGCTTATTGATTGATTGATGTTGAGATGATGTGCACATTAAAATGCTTATACAGGTGATTCACAAGCTTTGTGAACAAATGCATAATATCATGATTGTGATTGTGAAATTAAGCAGGATGTGCATGTCAAATGTGAATGAGCTTATATGTGAGGTTTTGAGCTCCAGAGTTGTTATTGTTGAATGCTATTACTTTGAAAGCATGAATGACTTTGCCCAGGTTTTCTATGATTGAATCAATTGCTTGTTTTGCATCATATGATCAAAGGCCGTGTTTTTGAAACCCTTTTTATTGGCCAAATTCATAAAGTTAGCCTTCTAAAAAGAGAACACGTTGTGTTCTATCCTTTGAACCCTTAGCCTTAAATATACACTGAACACCCTTGATTGAAAATCTTTACCTTGAGTTAAGTAGAAGATCTTGTGTGGTATTGTTAAATGTTCAAGTTTGGGGTTATTGGGGAAACATGAAAAAGGAAAAGCATTGAGCTAAGAGCTAAAAGTAAAAATATGCAAAGAAAAAGCAAAGAAAAGAAAAAGAAGCAAAGCTCAATGCAAATGCAAAAGAAAATTCAAAGGCAAGTTGGGAAGAATAAGAATAATTGTGTTGTTATGACTCTCTTAACTCAAGAATTTTGTGATCCAGAAAAACCAATTTTCTTGTTAGCCCAGCCACATTATAAGCCATTGAAAAGTCCTTGTGATGATGCATGCTTGTGAATGTATTTGATTGTGGTAAAATGAAAGGCAAAGTTGATTCATGTGACATTGTGATAGTGGAGTGAATGAGTGAAACACTTTACCTCTTATACACTTGTGTGTTGAGTGAAACACTTTACCTAGTGAGGAAAGATTCCATAAGCACATGAACATCCATGCTTAATTGATTGATCATTCATGAAAAATAGCATTTGTTGGAACTTAAATGACTTTGTGAACACTAAAGCATGTGCACATCTTGAATTAACTCTTGGTCATAAGTTTGAGTGAAGTTATTACTTATCTTGAAAAGAGGATTTTGAATGAGTGAACCATCATATGAATTGGTTGGAGATGGAGTTACATTTTGTTTGCTTGAGGACAAGCAAAGTTCTAAGTTTGGGGTTGTGATAACAGTTGAAAAACTGTTATTTTCATGCTTAAAAGTGATACTAAAAGCAACCTTTAGACTTAGAAACTAGCTTGAAATCATGCCTTTTGTTTATATTTTCAGAAATAAGAGAGCTGGACAGGTTTATGCTTGATTTGAGTGTTTTTGTGCAGGTTTTGAGGTGAATTTGGTGAAAGAAGTGAAGAATGCGAGAGAGGACATTAGAAAAGACAAGAAAGAGTGCAAAAAGGAGAAGTCGAAGGCACCGCTCAGCGGCAAACTACCGCTGAGCGGCACTCAAGAGGTGGCGTTGGAACCGCTGAGGGGCAAATGGCCGCTGAGGGGAAGAAAGAAGACGCGTAACCACCGCTGAGCGGTAAATGGCGCTGAGCGGCACTTTTTGGGCTTGGGCTTTTGTAATCTTTTGTAACTCTAGATTAGTATATAAGGGCTTGCACGTCCTTTAGTTAGAGATCTTTGGCAGAAACGAGGCAAACACTCTCTCTTTCACCCCTTTGAAGGAGGATCTTGGATGCTCAGGCTACCTCTTCCACTTTATTGGGTTTATTCTTTCATACTTTCATTGTTATTCATCTAGGTTCACCATGAATATGGTGAACTAAACCTTGTATGTTTGTTGGGGAATCAATGTAATCTCTTGAAGCTCTCATATATGGAATCTGTTGAGTACATCTTTGAATTAAGACATATGCTTTCTTTTCATCATTAGTTAGGGTTTTTCCTCTTTGCTCAATGCTTGCATTGTTTAACTCATTCTAATGCATGATTATTGGTTTTGTTGATACGGACACGTACGGGGAAATCTAGATCCGGGGAATTTCTCCCAATATTTTACTGACAACATTATATTGGTTGCCTTAAGCTCCTGCACTCATGAACTAATCATTAGGAATGCTAGGAATTGTATGAACTATTTGATTAGGGAGAAGCCATCTAGAATGGTACATTAGAGAGTGGCATTAACAATGATGATTTGAAAGAGGAATTCCTAAAATATATGAGAGTGGATGAGATGAAATTGACCCCCAACAACATATTCATTCATATATTCCATTGAAAGTGTTTATCTTTTGTCTTTGCCATTGATCAAAATTCATGCATACATGTTTATTTTCTGTCTTGCATTTTAAACTCAAATATTTCGTTTGTAAGTCTTAGTTAATCAAGAAACCACATAACTAAACTAGGCCGTGAGTCCTTTGGGAAGAACGATACTTGGTCTTACCAAGTTTTATTACTTGAACGATTCGGTCATACTTGCCGATTGTGAAACAAGTTTGTGACATCATATTTTGGTGCTTACAAATTTGTCCATCAGTGAAGAGGAGCCTAATTTCTAATTCTAATTCCCTCCTAAATTCAAATGGTTCAGATTTAATTTGATCAAGCAAGGTCCATGCCTCTTTCCAGCTCATCAAGCAAGGTGTGTGCTTCCTTCCACATCAGCCCATTTCACGTGGAAAATGTTGGTGCATGCCGTAAGCACCTCTTTTTGGCTCTTTTGCTTGATCTATTGATTTATCTTCTTGGATGGCTCAATCATAGTCTCCAAGATTTATTAATTCCTACAAAACAAAGTATAAATGCTTTAGTTAAGAGAAGAAGGATTTTTATAAGTAACCTTCCATAGAAGCAAAATAGTATGTGGTCCTTCTTCCTCTTGAATCCTCTTTGCCATGGCTCTAGTAAGAGGTCCAATGTGCATCTTAGATGGTCTTCCATCAGTTATGATTCTCTTAACTCAAGGATTTTGCGATCCAGAAAAACTAATTTTCTTGTTAGCCCAGCCACAGTATAAGCCATTGAAAAGTCCTTGTGATGATGCATGCTTGTGAATGTTTTTGATTGTGGTAAAATGAAAGGCAAAGTTGATTCATGTGACATTGTGATAGTAGAGTGAATGAGTGATTACCTCTTATACACTTGTGTGTTGAGTGAGACACTTTACCTAGTGAGGAAATATTCCATTAGCACATGAACATCCATGCTTAATTGATTGGTCATTCATGAAAAAGAGCATTTGTTGGGTATTAACTGACTTTGTGAAACACTAAAGCATGTGCACATCTTGATTGAACTCTTGGTCATAAGTTTGATTGAAGTTTTTACTTATCTAAAAAGAGGATTTTTGAATGAGTGAACCATCATATGAATAGATTGAAAAGTGAGTTACATCTTGTTTGCTTGAGGACAAGCAAAGTTCTAAGTTTGGGGTTGTGATAACAGTTGAAAAACTGTTATTTTCATGATTAAAATTGACATTAAAAGCAATCTTTACACTTAGAAACTAGCTTGAAATCATGCTTTTCTTCATATTTTCATAAATAAGAGAGCTGGACAGGTTTATGCTTGATTTCAGTGTTTTTGTGCAGGTTTTAAGGTGAATTTGGTGAAAGAAGTGAAGAAGGAGAGAGATGAAATCAGAAAAGACATCAAAAAGTGCAAAAGGAGAAGCCGAAGTCACCGCTCAGCGGCAGTTTACTGCTGAGCGGCACTCAGGAACTCACGGGAGGTCCGCTGAGGGGCAAAATGGCCGCTGAGGGGAAGAAACGTCTCACGCACTTACCGCTGAGCGGCACTTTACCGCTGAGCGGCACTTTTATGGGCTTGGACCTAATTTTCTGTAATTTACGAATAATATATAAGGTTTAGGGTTTCCTAGGGTTAGGTATCTCTGGCTGGAACGAAGCAAACACTCTCTCTTCCACCCCTTTGAAGGAGGATTTTGGATGCTGAGGCTTCCTCTTCACCTTTTTAGGGTTTTATCTTTCATTCTTTCATTATTGTTCATCTAGGTTCACCATGAATATGGTGAACTAAACCTTGTATGTTTGTTGGGGAATCAATGTAATCTTTTGAAGCTCTCATATATGGAATTTGTGCTTGCATCTTAATTTAAGATCTATGCTTTCTTTCATCATTAGTTAGGGTTTTTCCTCTTTCCGTAATGCTTGCATTGTTTAACTCATTCGATGCATGATTATTGGTTTTGTCGATACGGGCGCGTACGGGGAAGTCTAGATCCGGGGAATTTCTCCCAATATCACATTGGTTGTCGTTAAGCTCCTGCACTTATGAACTAATCATTAGGAATGCTAGGAATTGTATGACCTCGTGATTAGTGAGAAGCCTTCTTGAAAGGTACTTTAGAGAGTGGCATTAACAATGATGATTTGAATGTTGAATTCCTAAAATATATGAGAGTGGATAAGATGAAATTGACCCCAAACAACATATTCATACATATATTTCATTGAAAGTGTTTATCTTTTGCTTTTGCCATTGATCAAAACCTCATGCATACATGTTTATTTTCGTCTTTTGCATATAAAATCCAAATATTTCGTCTTTAAGTCTTAGCTAATCAATAAACCACACAACTAAACTAGGTCGTGAGTCCTTTGGGAAGAACGATACTTGGTCTTACCAAGTTTATTACTTGAACGATTCGGTCATACTTGCCGATTGAAAAACAAGTTTGTGACATCATATTTTGGTGATCATAAATTTGTCCATCAAGTTTTTGGCGCCGTTGCCGGGGACTCGTGGTTTAACTGGTTAATTTGTGTGATTGTTGATTATCTTTGACTTTAATTTTGAATTTCTGTTTTTATTTTTTCGGTTTTTATTTTATTTTATTTTATTTTATTTTATTTTCTGTTTTCTGTTTTTATCTTCTCCTATATCCTTTTGTGCTAACCAAATATTCTAGGGTTTTGTGTTCTTGTGTATGCAGGAGGCAATTCGAACTAGGAGCAAGAAAACAGCAGAACCTCTTCTTGAAGGTCTAGACGAGAGTAGACGGAGGAGAAGAATCCGAACATCTAGAGAACTTTTCCCTCCTCTGGAAACTCTGTTACAACCATCACCACAAGGTTCTGTTCATAGCACAGAAAATATGGAGAACAATAATATCAGAAGAACTCTTGCTGACTACACCAATATAGCTGGACCTCAGCACTTTAACAGTATAGCTAGACCTAGAGTCAATGCAGCTAACATGGAGGTCAAACCAGCACTGATCCAACTGGTAAAAAGCAACCAATTTAATGGGTTATCTCATGAAAGCCCATATGAGCATCTCACAACCTTCAATGAGATTTGCAACACAGTCAAAATTAATGGGGTGCCAGATGAAGCAATCAAACTTAGTTTGTTTCCTTTCTCATTGGGAGGCAATACTAAACTTTGGTTAAATTCTTTTCCAGAAGGAAGTTTCACAGATTGGGAAGCAGTGGTGACAAAGTTTTTAAACAAGTACTTTCCACAATCAAAGGTGACAAAAGGCAAGCAAGAGATATCTTCATTTAAGCAGGGCATGGAAGAATCATTGGGGCATGCATGGGATAGATACAAAAGTCTGCTAAGAAAAACACCCACGCATGGCTTTGAAGAACAGGAAGTAGTCTTAACTTTCCTTGGAGGGCTTGGTTCACAAACCAAGATGATGCTGGACGCCTCAGCAGGAGGCAATATTAAATGGAAAACTCTAGAGGAAGCCACAGAAATTATAGAAAACATGGCTACTAGTGATAATGAGCTACACAGTGAGAGAGGAGTTCCTATGCAACAAAAAGGGGTTCTCCAATTACAGACACATGATGCCTTGCTAGCTCAAAATAAAATTCTAACTCAACAGCTGGAAACTTTGACTAAAACTCTTGCACAATTACCTAAAGAGTTGAAAACTGCTGCACAGGTACAAACCCAGTTGTGCGAATTATGTGGAGGTGACCATATCAATGGTCAATGTGCCTTTCCAGTTGAAGCTGTAGAGGACGTTAATTTCATGGCCAATCAATTTCCATACCGTCAAGGGAATTACAATCAAGGGTGGAAACCACACCCAAGCATTGGTCAAGGACAAACTGGGCAAGCTAGTCAATATAATAAGCAGCAGCAGCAACCAACCTTTTGGCAACAGTTATCTATGCTTAATGAAAGATCAACAAGGTTGGAAAAAACTCTTCAGCAATTCATACAGAAAACTGAATCTTCTCAAAGGAGCACTGAAGCTGCTATAAAGAACTTGGAGATTCAAATGGGTCAGATTACCAAGCAATTGGAAGAAAGGCCAAATAGAAATTTTGGGGCTAATACTGAGGTTAACCCCAGAGAAGAGTGTAAGGTGGTAAAGAGTGTTGATGATGATAAAGTTGAGTTAGATACAGAAGAAAGAAGAGACATAGAGAGCAAAAGTACTTTTCCTTTTCCAATCCATCAAGGGAAACAAATGGACTTGACAGAATTATTCAGAATGGTGGATAATGAAGCACCTTGGGAACAAATTCTACAGCAAATCGCAGTTTACACAAAATCTGATGAAGAAATCTCTACAAAGAAGAGACGTAGAGATGATGAGGCGAAAGAGTGTATAACTGTTAAAAAAGAGTCATTCCCTCCTAAAGCATCAGATCCAGGCAGTTTTTCTATCCCTTGTACCATAGGGAAGAAAAAGGTAAAGAAAGTTCTCCTTGATTTAGGTTCAAGTGTTAACTTGATACCTTATTCTTTACTGGAGCAAATCGGCAATGTTAAAGTGAAACCTGCAAAGGTTAAAATAGTAATGGCCGATGGATCTTCAAAGGAGCCATGTGGGATTGTAGAGGACATTATAGTTTGTGTTGGCAAACTTCAGTTCTTGGCAGACTTTGTGGTGATGAAGATGGAGACAGAGAAGATACCTATCATACTTGGAAGACCGTTTATGAAAACGGCCAGAGCTATTATTGATGTAAATGAAGGTATAGTGGTGCTCCAGGACAGAAAGGAGAGAGTGGTGGTAGACGTCTTCAAAGATGAGACGCAAGCAAGGGAGGAAGAAGCTAGTTATAAAGCTGCATTTCGAGATGCACCCATGACTAGCCGTAAAGATGAAAATCTCAAGATTTCAGGTAACCATTGTTTGTTGTTTCAGGTACCCAAGGAAGAAAATATTGGAAGAGGAGAAAAGCCTAGTGACTGGGAGAAAAGAAAACTCCAACTTGGCTCACCTGTAAGAATCAAGAACAAGTTGTGGGTTGTGAAGGGCTTTAAAGAGAAGGAGATGATAGAGATAGAGTCTCCATATTCTAGAAGGACCAAGACAGTTCAGAGGAAACAGTTGAGGAGTTGGTGGAATGACAACATCAATTATAAAGAAGATGGAACTTGAACTTTATTGGGTCAAGCTAATGACGTTAAAAGAGCGCTTGCTGGGAGGCAACCCAGTGGATTTAAAGACTTTTGATTTGGTTTTTGTAATTTTTAGTTTGTGAACATTATTTTTGTAATTATTTTGTTGGAAATAGCATCTACTGAAGGATGCTAGGTGGTTAAGTATCTACTGAAGGATACTATGTTTGTAACACCTACTGATGGGTGTTGGTAAGAAAATTTTGCACCTACTGATGGGTGTTGGTGGATTTTGGGTCAGGCTCGTGACGTTAAACAAGCGCTACCTGGGAGGCAACCCAGTTGATTAAATATTTTTGTTTGTTTATTTTAGTTAGGGTTTGCATAAGCATTTTAAACATTGACTTGTAGGGAACCAGTGAGAGGCATGTATGGGAGGCACGTAGGTTAAGAAAAGAAGGAGAAGAGCACATCACGAAAGTGCCGCTGAGCGGTACTCTCGCAGATGGGCTTTAGTTTCCCCTTAGCGGGACCCGAGCCCATTAGGGTATTTTTATATCCCAAGCTGCGTTTTAGGTTTTGTATCCAGGCTCTTCTCTACACAAACACTTCCACATACCTTTTCCAAGGTTTTCCACATCTTTTCATTCTTTCCTCTTGAAAATTTCTCTTCCACTCACTTGCTCACTAGTGTTCCATTCAAGTTTGGGGTTGGAAGAGAGTATCTTAGATTGGAAACAGTCTCATTGCATCTAGTATCTCCACCCAAGTAAGTAAAATGCATTCTGTTCATTCTAGGGTTTTTGATTTTGAATGTGATTGTCAAAGCATGAATATTTAGGGGTTTTGATTTCTATGCATGATTTGATGATATATTTGTTGTTTGAACCGATTAAACTGCATGATTATGAACTGGAAAACTGAAAATTGCATTTGGGTGGAGTTAGGACAGCTTTAAAACAAGATTTTCAAAAATCTGCAGAGTTACCGCTGAGGGGTAAACTGCCGCTGAGCGGCACTCTGCCAGATTTGGTTTTTCTGAATTTTTGCGTGTTGGAATGTGGCACTGGTGGCGCTGAGGGGAAATTCTGGCCCTCAGCGGTGGTTTAGCTTCGAAAGGAGTTGTGTTCTGTGTTTTACTAATGATTAACATCATGTTCTGTGGTTTTGTATTTGTGTTTGAATGTAGGAATGGCATCCTCTTCAGGAAAAAGATTGAAAACCATGGCAACCAAGAGAAAGGAAAAGGAACCAGAGCAACCCCACTCTAGCAGGTTCCTCTCTAGGAAACATGAGAAACACTTTAGGGTGGTTCAGGACAGGAGACTTCTGATGGAGAGAAAGGTTGGAATGATACCTAACTTTGCTCTCAATTTGGAGAGCAAGTGTTAGGGAATGACTGGGGAAAGCTAGCCACCTATCCTGCACCTACCAACATAGCTGTGGTAAAGGAATTTTACACCAATGCAAAGAAGATTGGTGATTATCCAGCTGAGAATTATTTGGGCTATGTCAGAGGCCATGCTATCAGGTATGATCCTGATTCTATTAATAACTTCCTGGACACTGTATGGGCTGGTGAGCAGTGCCAGTTTGCTCTTTGCATGGAGGAAGGTGCTGATTATGAGGATGTGGAGAGAGTACTGTGTATACCTGGAGGACACTTCCAAAGGAATCGATCTGGCTCAGTGGTTAACATTAGGAGGACGGATTTGACTCCTCTTGCAAAGTATTGGATGGCGTTTTCTCATGCCAACATTCAGCCATGTTCACATGTGTCAGATATTACTCTCAGCAGGGCATTCTTCATCTACTGTGCTATCAGAAACTTGAATGTTAATATATGGCAGGTGATAGCTGATGAGATTAGTGTGTGTGCCAATACCTCAAACAACAAAGCACCACTAGGACATCCCTCTTTGATCACGCATCTTTGCAAGATAGCTGGGGTGGACACTTCTGCTCCACCATTTGAGAGGCCAAGAAAAGCTATTGATGAGGCCTATTACAGGCAGTACTGTGGAGGTGAGGAAGCAGCTCAGCCAGTTCCACCACGCCGTGCTCGTAGAGAGAGAGGGCCAGCACAGAGCCAGACATCTGCTGAGACACATGAAGCAGAACCAATCCAGATGAGGGACATGTATATGTCTCTTATAGGTGCTCAGTTGCAGTCCATTCACAGAGGGCAGGTGGCCACTGCTGAGATGATTGTGGGGATGTATGATACACCTCCAGCCCACATGTGGACTATGGATGAATTCCATAATGTGGTAGCTTGGCCAGAGGAACCAGTGCATGGAGGAGGAGCTAGAGCAGCTGAAGCTTCAGCTAGAGAGATGGAAGAAGGTGAAGCTGATGATGATGATGCATTTGAAGATGATGAAGATGAGGAAGAAGAGGAAGATACAGAGGACAGCTCAGACTGATGAGGAGCTGAGATAGCATTTACTGATAAATGCTATCATATGATTATGCTTTTGTGGTTTAAGTTTTCTGAACTTATTTTTAGATTAGGGTTTGATGTACTCTATTGAACACCTGGTTTGTTATGATGGTTTGCTATTAACTGTGATTGTGTGATAAGTAATGCTGAATGATGCTTATTGATTGATTGATGTTGAGATGATGGGCACATTAAAATGCTTATACAGGTGATTCACAAACTTTGTGAACAAATGCATGATATTATGATTGTGATTGTGAAATTAAGAAGGATGTGTATGTCAAATGTGAATGAGCTTATATGTGAGGTTTTGAGCTCCAGAGTTGTTATTGTTAAATGCTATTACTTTGGAAGCATGAATGACTTTGCCCAGGTTTTCTATGATTGAATCAATTGCTTGTTTTGCATCATATGATCAAGGCCGTTTGTTGGAACCCTTTTTATTGGCCAAATTCATAAAGTTAGCCCACTAAAAGAGAACACTTATTGTTCTATCCTTTGAACCCTTAGCCTTGAACATACACTTAAACCCTTGATTGAAAATCTTTACCTTGAGTTAAGTAGAAAATATTTTGTGGTATTGTTAAATGTTCAAGTTTGGGGTTGTTAGGAAAACATGAAAAAGGAAAAGCATTGAGCTAAGAGCCAAAAAGGAAGTATAGGCAAAGAAAAAGAAAAGAAAAGAAAAAGAAGTAAAGCTTAATGCAAATGCAAAGGCAAGTTGGGAAAAATAAGAATAATTGTGTGTTATGATTCTCTTAACTCAAGGATTTTGCGATCCAGAAAAACTAATTTTCTTGTTAGCCCAGCCACAGTATAAGCCATTGAAAAGTCCTTGTGATGATGCATGCTTGTGAATGTTTTTGATTGTGGTAAAATGAAAGGCAAAGTTGATTCATGTGACATTGTGATAGTAGAGTGAATGAGTGATTACCTGTTATACACTTGTGTGTTGAGTGAGACACTTTACCTAGTGAGGAAATATTCCATTAGCACATGAACATCCATGCTTAATTGATTGGTCATTCATGAAAAAGAGCATTTGTTGGGTATTAACTGACTTTGTGAAACACTAAAGCATGTGCACATCTTGATTGAACTCTTGGTCATAAGTTTGATTGAAGTTTTTACTTATCTAAAAAGAGGATTTTTGAATGAGTGAACCATCATATGAATAGATTGAAAAGTGAGTTACATCTTGTTTGCTTGAGGACAAGCAAAGTTCTAAGTTTGGGGTTGTGATAACAGTTGAAAAACTGTTATTTTCATGATTAAAATTGACATTAAAAGCAATCTTTACACTTAGAAACTAGCTTGAAATCATGCTTTTCTTCATATTTTCATAAATAAGAGAGCTGGACAGGTTTATGCTTGATTTCAGTGTTTTTGTGCAGGTTTTAAGGTGAATTTGGTGAAAGAAGTGAAGAAGGAGAGAGATGAAATCAGAAAAGACATCAAAAAGTGCAAAAGGAGAAGCCGAAGTCACCGCTCAGCGGCAGTTTACTGCTGAGCGGCACTCAGGAACTCACGGGAGGTCCGCTGAGGGGCAAAATGGCCGCTGAGGGGAAGAAACGTCTCACGCACTTACCGCTGAGCGGCACTTTACCGCTGAGCGGCACTTTTATGGGCTTGGACCTAATTTTCTGTAATTTACGAATAATATATAAGGTTTAGGGTTTCCTAGGGTTAGGTATCTCTGGCTGGAACGAAGCAAACACTCTCTCTTCCACCCCTTTGAAGGAGGATTTTGGATGCTGAGGCTTCCTCTTCACCTTTTTAGGGTTTTATCTTTCATTCTTTCATTATTGTTCATCTAGGTTCACCATGAATATGGTGAACTAAACCTTGTATGTTTGTTGGGGAATCAATGTAATCTTTTGAAGCTCTCATATATGGAATTTGTGCTTGCATCTTAATTTAAGATCTATGCTTTCTTTCATCATTAGTTAGGGTTTTTCCTCTTTGCGTAATGCTTGCATTGTTTAACTCATTCGATGCATGATTATTGGTTTTGTCGATACGGGCGCGTACGGAGAAGTCTAGATCCGGGGAATTTCTCCCAATATCACATTGGTTGTCGTTAAGCTCCTGCACTTATGAACTAATCATTAGGAATGCTAAGAATTGTATGACCTCGTGATTAGTGAGAAGCCTTCTTGAAAGGTACTTTAGAGAGTGGCATTAACAATGATGATTTGAATGTTGAATTCCTAAAATATATGAGAGTGGATAAGATGAAATTGACCCCCAACAACATATTCATACATATATTTCATTGAAAGTGTTTATCTTTTGCTTTTGCCATTGATCAAAACCTCATGCATACATGTTTATTTTCGTCTTTTGCATATAAAATCCAAATATTTCGTCTCTAAGTCTTAGCTAATCAATAAACCACACAACTAAACTAGGCCGTGAGTCCTTTGGGAAGAACGATACTTGGTCTTACCAAGTTTATTACTTGAACGATTCGGTCATACTTGCCGATTGAAAAACAAGTTTGTGACATCATATTTTGGTGATCATAAATTTGTCCATCAATTGTGCATCTGAGTTTTGAATATGTAACATGCATAAAGACAGGGGGAACATTACATATTTTTTAGATATTTCACATGCCTATACTTAAGGGGGAGAATACATTCTTTCTTATGTGATTATCTGTGATAGGGGGAGCATATGTGTTTGCTTTATGATTTACTGATGCATCTATGAAATAATTCATTATCTGAATATCAATACCTGTTTGCATACGTTTTTTTGGCTAATGCCCAAAGGGGAAGAATTATACTGATATATGGATTGATATTTGTTTGATAATCTATATTGTTGTGTACAACATGGTTGTTTATTAATCATGGTTGTTGATAACAGTTGAAAAACTGTTATTTTTATACTTAAAATTGACATCAATTACAACCTTTATGACTTAGAAATTAGCTTGAACTAATGATTTTGTTGAATTGTTGGAAATAAGAGAGTTGAAGGCTAATTTAATGGTTTTGTGCTAGATTCCCTTGATTTTGTAGGCTAATTGAATGGTTTGAAAGAAGAGTTGAAGTACCGAATGATTGAAATGCAAAAAAGTCACCTAGTCAACCAGAAAAGTCAACCAGTCAACCAGAATGCAGAAAAGTGAACCAGAGTGTAGAAAAAGTTGCGACCGAGTGGCGTTGAGCGGTAATTTCCACTGAGCGCCATTTTTCAGGTGCCGAAATCACCGCTGAGGGGCAAAAACAGCGACTGAGGGGAAAAACTGAGGTGTCGCACTTGCTGCTGAGAGACACTTTTCTAGGCTTGAGCCTACTTTTTTGTAATTTTTAGAATATTATATAAGCTTTAGGACGTTCTAGGGTTTGTATCTTTGGCTAGGACGAAGCAAAAACGCACTCTTTCACCCCTTGGAGGAGGATTTTGGATGCTAAGGCTCCTTTCTCAACTTTCTAGGGTTCTATCCTTCACTTCTCTATTGTATTTCATCTAGTTTCACCAAGAATATGGTGAACTAAACTTATTTTGTTGTTTGGGAATCAATGTAAATCCTTAGAAACTCTCTTGTATGGAATTTGTTCTTCAAGATCATTTTTATGATACATGCTTTCTTTCATTAATAGTTAGGGTTTTTCCTCTTTGCTCAAAGCATACATTGTTTAACTCATTCGATGTCATGATTATTGGTTTTGTCGATATGGACACATACGGGGAAATCTGGATCTGGGGAATCTATCCCATCAGTATATTACCAACCTAGACATAGGAGTATGATAGTTGGTTGCCTTTAAGCTTCTGTTCACTATAATGCATGATTAATTGCTAGGGAGACAAGACATTGTAAACTAGTGATTATGATTAGGCTTTCTTCGCCAAGACATCGGGTTTTAAGTAATTTAGAAAGTGGCATTAACATTAATGAAAAGAATGATGAATTCCTAAATACAAGACAGTGGATAAGATGAAATTGATAAACCCCAACAACATATTCATCCATATATTTCAATTCACGTGTGTTGTTTCTTCTTGCCCATTGATCATCACATGCATACATATTTACTTTTCAGTCTTGTGCATTTGAAACTCACAACAATTTGTTCACAAGTCTTAATTCATCAATAAATCACATAATTGTCTAGGCCGTGAGTCCTTTGGGAGAACTATACTTGGTCTTACCGGTTTATTACTTGATACGATTCGGTTACACTTACCGAGAGTTAACAAGTTTTTGACTCCGTTTTCGGGGATTGAAGATTTGTTCATTAAGTTTTTGGCGTCGTTACCAGGGACACGTGGTTTAACTAGTCTATTTGTGTGATTTTTGATTATTTTTTACTTGTTGTGAATTTGGTTTTTCTATTTTTATTTCCTGTTTTTATTTTTTCTTTTTATTTTATTTTCTATTTTTATTTTCTGTTTTTATTTTCTATCTTCTTATCTTTTCAATTATATCTTTTGATTATTTCTTCTCTTTTCTATCTTTTTGTGCTAACAAAATTTTTCTAGGGTTTTGTTTCCTTGTGTATGCAGGGTAATATTCGGACTAGAAACAGAAAGATTTCTGAACCTCTTCATGAAGGCCTGGACGAAAGAATAAGGAAGAGGAGAGTTCGAACTTCAAGAGAACTATTCCCTTCTCCTGAGACACTCTTACAACCTTCTCCACAAAGGTCTTACCATAGCACTGAAAATATGGCAGAGGAGAATAATGGTAGACGGACTCTTTCAGATTACACAACTTTAGTTTGGCCTCAACCTTTTAACAGTACAGCAAGGCCGAGGGTCAATGATGCAAACATGGAGGTGAAACCGGCATTGATACAGTTGGTGAAAAGCAATCAGTTTAATGGGCTATCACATGAAAGCCCGTATGAACATCTCACCACCTTCGATGAAATCTGTAACACCGTGAAGATAAATGGAATGCCAGATGAAGCAATCAAGCTTAGCTTGTTTCCTTTCTCATTGGGAGCCAATGCTAAGTTGTGGTTAAATTCTTATCCAGAAGGTACTTTTAGAGAATGGGAAGTTGTGGTTGCAATGTTTTTGAACAAATACCTCCCACAATCTAAAGTCAACAAAGGGAAGCAAGAGATCTCTTCTTTTAGACAAGGCATGGTGGACATTAGGTCAAACATGGGACAGGTACAAAAGCATTTTGAGAAAAACTCCCATGCACGGTTTTGATGAAGCAGCAATAGTTCTACTTTTCCTTGGAGGTCTTGGTTCACAAACCAAGTTGATGTTAGATGCCTCAGCTGGAGGTAATATTAAATGTAAAACTCTAGAGGAAGCAACATAATTGATAGAGAACATGGCTGTGATAACAGTTGAAAAAATGTTATTTTTATACTTAAAATTGACTTCAATTACAACCTTTATGACTTAGAAATTAGCTTGAACTCATGATTTTGTTGAATTATTAGAAATAACAGAGTTGGACAGGTTTTATACTTGATTTCCTTGTTTTTGCAGGTTTTAAGATGAAATTGATGAAAGAAGTGAAAAGGGAAAGAGATGGATACAGAAAAGGACACAAAAAGTGCAAAAGAAGAGAATCAACAAGTACCGCTCAACGCCAACTACCGCTGGGCGGCACTTTTCAGTACCCGTTGGCACCGTTGAGGGGAAAATTAGCGCTGAGGGGAAGAAGTGAAACGCGCTACAACCGTTGAGCGGCACTTTTATGGGCTTGGGCCTAATTTTCTGTATTTTTTAGAATAGTATATAAGCTTTAGGACGTCCTAGGGTTTGTATCTTTGCTGGGACGAAGCAGAAACACACTTTTCATCCCTTGGGGGTAGAATTGGAGATGGTGACGGCTCTCCTCTTCTCTTTCTTAGGGTTTTCTATCTCTTCCATTCTTTCATTGCATTGTTCATCTAGTTCTTCCATGACGATGGAGAACTAAACTTATTTTGTTGTTTGGGAATCAATGTAAATCCTTAGAAACTCTCTTGTATGGAATTTGTTCTTCAAGATCATTTTTATGATACATGCTTTCTTTCATTAATAGTTAGGGTTTTTCCTCTTTGCTCAAAGCATGCATAGTTTAACTCATTCGATGTCATGATTATTAGTTTTGTCGATATGGACACATACGGGGAAATCTAGATTTGGGGAATCTCTCTCAACAGTATATTACCAACCTAGACATAGGAGTATTATGGTTGGTTGCCTTTAAGCTTTTGTTCATTATAATGCATGATTAATTCCTAGGGAGACAAGACATTGTAAACTAGTGATTATGATTAGGCTTTCTTCGCCGAGACATCGGGTTTTAAGTAATTTAGAAAGTGGCATTAACATTAATGAAAAGATTGATGAATTCCTAAATACAAGAGAGTGGATATAGGATGGAATTGATAAACCCCAACAACATATTCATCCATATAATTCAAGTCACGTGTTTTGTTTCTTCTTGCCCATTGATCAATACATGCATACATATTTACTTTTGATTATTTAGATTAAAATCTTAATCAATCGGTTTTGCAAGTCTTAGCTACTCAAATAACCACATAACTGTCTAGGTTGTGAGTCCTTTGGGAAAACGATACTTGGTCTTACCAGGTTATTACTTGATACGATTCGGTTACACTTGCCGAGGGTTAACAAGTCTTTGACTCCGTTTTTGGGGCCTTAAGATTTTTTTATCAAGTGTTTTGCGCCATTGCCGGGGACTCGTGGTTTAACTAGTCTATTTGTGTGATTTTTGATTATTTTTGACTTGTTGTGAATTTTGTTTTCTATTTTTATTTTTCTATTTTTATTTTGTGTTTTTATTTTCTATTTTTATTTTTCGATTATTATTTTATTTTATTTTCTGTTTTTATTTTTCGGTTTTTATTTTATTGTATTTTTCTGTTTTCTGTTTTTATTTTTCAGTTTTTATTTTCTATCTTCTTATCTTCTCAATTATTTCTTATCTTTTCTATCTTTTTGTGCTAACAAAATTTTTGTAGGGTTTTGTTTCCTTATGTATGCAGGGTAATATTCGGACTAGAAGCAAAAAGATTTCTGAACCTCTTCTTGAAGGCTTGGACGAAAGTAGAAGGAGGAGGAGAGTTCGAACTTCAAGAGAACTATTCCCTTCTTCTGAGACACTCTTACAACCTTCACCACAAAGGTCTTACCATAGCACTGAAAATATGGTAGAGGAGAATAATAGTAGACGGACTCTTGCAGATTACACCACTTTTGTTGGCCCTCAACATTTGAACAATATATCAAGGTCGAGGGTCAATGCTACAAACATGGAGGTGAAACCAGCGTTGATACAGTTGGTGAAAAGCAATCAGTTTAATGGGTTATCACATGAAAGCCCGTATGAACATCTCACCAGCTTCAATGAAATGTGTAATACCGTGAAGATAAATGGAGTGCCAGATGAAGCAATCAGGCTTAGCTTGTTTCCTTTTTCATTGGGAGACAATGCTAAGTTATGGTTGAATTCTTATGCTGAAGGTAGTTTTACAGAATGGGAAGCTATGGTTGCAAATTTTTTAAACAAATACTTCCCACAATCTAAAGTTAATAAAGGAAAGCAAGAAATCTCTTCTTTCAGACAAGGCATGGAGGAGACATTAGGTCAAGCATGGGACAGGTACAAAAGCTTTTTGAGAAAGACTCCCATGCAGGGTTTTGATGAAGCATCAGTAGTTCTACTTTTCCTTGGAGGTCTTGGTTCACAAACCATGTTGATGTTAGATGCCTTAGTTGGAGGTAATATTAAATGTATGACTCTAGAGGAAGCAACAAAATTGATAGAGAACATGGCTGCAAATGACAATGAAATGCACAGTGAAAGAGGAGCCTCTGTTCAACCGAAAGGGGTTCTACAATTGCAGTCAAATGATGCCTTGCTTGGTGAGAATAAAGTTATAACTCAACAATTGAAAAATCTAGCAAAGACACTTGCTCAATTGCCAAAGGAATTAAAATTTGTTGCTTAAGTTCAACAATAAATGTGTGAACTATGTGGTGGTGACCATATCAATGCTCAATGTGCTTTTCTAGTGGAGGCCCTAGAAGATGTATATTTCATGAATAATCAATTTCCATACCGCCAAGGTAATTTCAACCAAGGGTGGAAACCTCACCCAAGCATGGGTCAAGGTCAGGGACAATCTGGACAAGCTGGGAAATCAGGACAATTTAATAGGCGACAACAACAACCATCATTATGGCAACAGATGTCTACACTCAATGAAAAACATACAAAGTTGGAAGAAATTCTTAATCAATTCATGCAGGTAACTGTCTCCAATCATAACAGTACTAGAGCAACCCTTAGAAGTTTGGAGATGCAAATTGGACAGTTAACTAAGAAGTTGGAAGAAAGGCCTGATAAGAGTTTTAGGGGTAATACTGTGGTTAACCCTAAAGAAGAGTGTAGAGTTCTAGTGAGTGTAAATGTTGAAAGAGTTGAGTTAGAGAGAAAATAAGAGAAAGAAAAGAAAGTAGAAGAAAAAGAAGAGAGAGTGGAGAGAAAAGAGAAAGAAGAGAAAGAAAAGAGAGTAGAGAGAAAAGAGAAAGAAGAGAGAGAAGAGATAAAAATTGAAGATATTCTTCCTTTTCCAACAAATTATGAGAGATTAGAGAAAGAGCGACAGTTTGGGCATTTTACAGAAATATTCAAACAATTGGAGGGTGATTTAACTTTAAAGGAGATATTGCAACAAATTGCAAATTATACAAAGCCCATGGAACAAGTCTCCACAAAGAAAAGACATAGAGAAGAGGAGACAAATGATTACAAAGCGGTCAAGAAAAAGCTACTCCCTCCAAAAGAGAAAGATCCAGGAAGTTTTACCATTCCATGTATCATAGAAAAGAAAAAGGTAAATAAAGCCCTACTTGATTTAGGGTCAAGCATTAATTTAATGCCTTATTCTTTACTTGAACAAATGGGTGATCTTAAAGTCAAGCCTATAAAGATGAATCTATTAATGGCGGATGGGTCTTCAACGAATCCGTATGGTATAGTAGAGGATGTTATGGTTTGTGTTGGAGAACTAAAATTCTTGGTCGACTTTGTGGTGATGGAGATAAAGGATGAAAGAGTTCCTATTATTCTTGGAAGGCCGTTTATGAAAATGGCTAAAGTCATCATTGATGTAAATGAAGGAATAATGGTGTTTCAAGACCGAGATAAAAATGTGGTTATTGATGTCTTCAAAGAGGAACAGCAGACATAGACTAGTTATAAAGCAGCATATCAAGATGTACTCATAACTAGTCCTCAAGATGCAAAGCCAAGCTTCAAAGGTAAAAATTGTTTCTTGTTTCAGGATAGGGAAGAACATCAAGGTAGCAAAGGAAGGACGGTTCATGATGATTCAAGGCAAGCACAACCCAACCCTAGTAAACATGTGAAATTCAAAAACAGGTTGTGGATTGTTAAAGACTATAAGAAAGATGGAGTGATAGATCCACACTCAAGAAGAGTCAAAGAGGTGGACCGAAAGCAGTTGATGATTTGGTGTGATGAAAGAAAGATAAACACCAACATTGAAGATGGAACATGAGCTTTATTAGGTCAAGCTAATGACGTTAAAAGAGCGCTTTTCTGGGAGGCACCCCGGTTGATTTAAGAACATTATTTTATATTGATATTGGTTGTAATTTTTTTTAATTTTGGACATTACTTTTATGTTGAAACTTTTTGGGTTGGCATCTATTGATGGATGCTAGGTGGTTAAGTATCTACTGAAGGATACTAGGTTTATTAACAGGTTTGTTACACCTACTGATGGGTGTTGGTAAGGTAAAATTTCACCTAATGATGGGTGTTGATGGATTTTGGGTCAGGCTCGTGACGTTAAACAAGCGCTACCTGGGAGGCAACCCAGTTGATTTACTATATTTTGTTTGATTGTTTTGATTCTGCTTTAGTTGCATGTTAGGGATTGAATGTATGAGTGATTTGAGAACTCAAATGCATGAAGTGAGTGAGAGGCATGAGTGGAAGGCACCTAGGGTAAGTAAGGAAGAAAGAAAACAGCTCACGCAAGTGTCGCTCAGCGGCAATTACCATTGAGTGGTACTTCTGCAGAATGCTTTTCGGGTTGCCCTTAGCGGGACCCGAGCCCATTAGGGTATTTTTATACCCTAGGGTGCGATTTTGGGTTCATTTTCATATTGCTTTCCTCTCACACACTTCGAAACACTTCTCTAAGAGTTCTCTACATTTTTCCCTTCATTGCCCTTTACAAAATCCCTCTTCCACTCACTTTCTCACTAGTTTTGCATCTAAGTTTGGGGGTTTGGAGAGAGCATTGTTGTTGGGGCTGAGTTCTTCATATTTGTTGAGCATTTTCTACTCTTCTAGTATCTCCACCCAAGTAAGTCAAGCATTTTTCAATCTAGGGTTCTTAAAACCATGAATTGGTATAAAATTGGATGTTCAAAGTATGATTCTCTAGGGATTTTGATTTCTATGCATGATTTGATGAATTAATTGATATTTTAACCGATTAAAATGTTTGATTTTGGTCTGGAAGTATGAAAATTGCTTGTGGGTGGAGTTAGGAAGTGTAAAAATGAAAATTTTCAAATCTGCAGAATCGCCGCTCAGCGGTAATTAGCCCTGAGCGCGACTCTTCCAGACTTGGTTTTTGGCTTCTTTTTCTGGCTGGCTTGGTGCACTGGTTGTGCTGCAGGGCTTTTGTGACCCTCAGCGGTGGTTTAGCATGGATTTAGGATGTTGTTAATGGTTTACTAATGATTAACAACATGTTTTGTGGTTTTGTAATTTGTGTTGATGTAGGGATGGCATGCTCTTCAGGCAAAAGATTGAAGACCACAACCTCCAAAAGGAAAGACAAGGAACCTGAACAACCTCATTCTAGTAGGTTCCTCTCTCGCAAACATGAGAAGCATTTTAAGATTGTTCAAGATAGGAGACTCCTGATTGAGAGGAAAGCTAGAATGATACCTAACTTTGCTCCTCAATTTGGAGAACAACTGATGGGAAAAAACTAGAGGAGATTGGCCACATACCCTGCACCAGCCAACATAGCAGTGGTGAAGGAATTTTACACCAATGCAAGAAAGTTGGGTGATTATCCGGCTGAGGAGTACCTAAGCTATGTTAGAGGCCATGCTATTAGGTATGATCCTAACTCTATCAACAACTTTTTGGGTACTGAATGGGTTGGAGAGCAGTGCCAGTTTGCTCTTGGTATGGAGGAAGGCACTGATTTTAATGATGTGGAGAGTGTTCTATGTGTACCTGGAGGACAGTTCCAGAGGAACAGAAATGGGGCAGTGGTGAATATTAGGAGGACTTATTTGACTCCGCTTGCTAAGTATTGGATGTCATTCCCCATGCCAACATTCATCCGTGTTCACATGTTTCAGTCATCACTCTCAACAGGGCACTTCTCCTCTACTGTGTGCTTAGAAATATGAGTATTAACATTGGCCAAGTGATTGCTAATGAAATACAAATGTGTGCCAACACAATGAACAACAAGGCACCTTTAGGGCATCCTTCCTTGATTACACACCTGTGCAAGATAGTTAGGGTGGATACTTCTGCTCCACCATTGGAGAGGCCGAGGAAATACATTGATGAGGCCTATTATAGGCAGTATTGTGGAGGAGAGGAGGCAGCTTAGCCAGTTCCACCACAACGTCCTCGTAGAGAAAGAAGACCAGCACCGAATCAGGCATCTGTAGAGACTTATGAGGCAGAGCCATTCCAGATGAGAGACATGTACATGTCTCTCATAGGTGCACAGGTGCAGTCCATCCACAGAGGATAGGTGGCGACTACTGAGATGATTATTGGGTTATATGATACACCTCCAGTACACAGGTGAACTATGGATGAATTCCATAGTGTGGTAGATTGGCCAGAGGAGCAGACCCATGGCAACAAAGCTGGAGCAGCTAAAGCTTTAGGTATGGAGGAAGATGGAGATGATGAGGATGAGGATGAATGTGAGGATGCTGAAGATAATGAAGAGGAGGAAGATACAGATGACAACACAGGCTGATGAGGAGCTGAGATAGCATCTACTGATGGATGCTATCAGCACTAGAGCAGGATCTTTTCTATCTTTAGTTTTGTAATATTGAACTTATTTGCTTCTGTTTTTAGAATAGGGTTGATGTACTCAATTTGAAACTTGTCTGTTATGATGGTTTGCTTATGACGGATTGCATGATGAGTATTGCTTGATGATGTTTGAATCTTGATTGATGTTGAGAATGTGCACATTATATGCTTATACAGGTGGTTCACAAGCTATGTGAACAAATGCATGATGTTGTGATTGTGATTATGATGTTAAGCAGGATGTGTATGTGGAATGTGAATGAGCTTATATGTGAGGTTTTGAGCTCCAGAGTTGTTATTGTTGAATACTATTACTGTGAAAGTATGAATGACTTTGCCCAGGTTTTCTATGATTGAATCACTTGCTTGTTTGCATCATATGATCAAGGCCATTTATTGGAAACCCTTTTTGTTAACCAAATGCATGAATTTAGCCCAATTAAAGAGAACACAATGTGTTCTATCCTTTGAACCCTTAGCCATGAACATAATTTGAAAACCCTTTTGAAAAACTTAACCTTGAGTTAAGATGAAAATATTTTGTGGTATTGATTAATGTTCAAGTTTGGGGTTGTTGGAAAATAGAAAGGGAAAATAAAAAGGATTGAACTAAAAGTTAAGCATGTGAAAAGATAAAGAAAAAGGAAACAAAAGAAAAAGAAAAGAAAAACTCAATGCAAAAGAAAGTTGGGAAATAAAAAATGGTTGTGTTGAGATGATTCTCTTAACTCAAGGGTTTTGTGATCCAGAAAAACCAATTGTTATTGTTAGCCTAGCCACATTATAAGCCATTGAAAAGTCCTTGTGATGATGTCTGCTTGTAAGTGTTTTTTATTATGGCTAAATGAAAGGCAAAGTTGATTCATGTCACATTGCAATAATAGAGTGAATGAGTGAATATCTCCTATACACTTGTGTGTTTGAGTGAAACACTTTATCTAGTGAGGATAGATTCCATGAACACATAAGAACATCTTTGCTTAGTTGATTGATCACTCATGATAATAGCATTTGTTGGATATGATGTGATTGAGTGAACACTAAAAGCATGTGCACATCTTGATTGAAGTCTTGGTGTTGAGCTAAATTGAGTATTTACTTATCTTGAAAGAAGGAGTTTTGAATGTGGTGAACCATTGAATGGATTGGTAGAAGATTGAGTTACATCTTATTTGCTTAAGGACAAGCAAAGTTCTAAGTTTGGGGTTGTGATAACAGTTGAAAAACTGTTATTTTTATACTTAAAATTGACTTCAATTACAACCTTTATGACTTAGAAATTAGCTTGAACTCATGATTTTGTTGAATTATTAGAAATAACAGAGTTGGACAGGTTTTATGCTTGATTTCCTTATTTTTGCAGGTTTTAAGATGAAATTGATGAAAGAAGTGAAAAGGGAAAGAGATGGAGACAGAAAAGGACACAAAAAGTGCAAAAGAACATAATCAGCAAGTACCGCTCAGCGCCAACTACCGCTGAGCGACACTTTTCAGTATCCGTTGGCACCATTGAGGGGAAAACTGGCGCTGAGGGGAAGAAGTGAAACACGCTACTACCGCTAAGCGGTATTTACCGCTGAGCGGCACTTTTATGGACTTGGGCCTAATTTTCTGTATTTTTTAGAATAGTATATAAGCTTTAGGACGTCCTAGGGTTTGTATCTTTGGCTGGGTCGAAGCAGAAACACACTTTTCACCCCTTGGGGGTAGAATTGGAGATGATGAAGGCTCTCCTATTCTCTTTCGCGCGTTTTTCTATCTCTTCCATTCTTTCATTCCATTGTTCATCTAGTTCTTCCATGACGATGGAGAGCTAAACTTATTTTGTTGTTGGGGAATCAATGTAAATCCTTAGAAACTCTCTTGTATGGAATTTGTTCTTCAAGATCATTTGTATGATACATGCTTTATTTCATTAATAGTTAGGGTTTTTCCTCTTTGCTCAAAGCATGCATAGTTTAACTCATTCGATGTCATGATTATTGGTTTTGTCGATATGGACACATACGGGGAAATCTAGATCTGGGGAATCTCTCCCAACAATATATTACCAAACTAGACATAGGAGTATGATGGTTGGTTGCCTTTAAGCTTCTGTGCTTCAAAATTAATTATTACGGATGCTAGGAATTGTATGAACTCATAATTAAGGATAGGCTTTCTTCACCGAGACATCGGGTTTAAAGTAATTTAGAAAGTGGTGGCATTAATATTAATGAAAAGAATGATGAATTCTTAAATACAAGAGAGTGGATAGGATGAAATCGATAAACCCCAACAACATATTCATTCATATAATTCAAATCACGTGTTTTGTTTCTTCTTGCCCATTGATCATCACATGCATACATATTTACTTTTCAGTCTTTTGCATTTGAAACTGTTAGGATATTTATCCTATTTTATCATCATTATAGTGTGTCAAGGGTTACCTTATTTATCATGATTATATTGTGTCTAGGATTACCCTATTTATCATGATTATATTGTGTCTAGGGTTACCCTATTTATCATGTACTTGTGTATCAATTTATTCTTATAAGTAGAAGATTGTGAGAGGGATCAATCAAGCCCTCTAGAATTATTTTACAGTTTCAATCTTAAGTTGGTATCAGAGCGGGTCGATCCCGCTCTGGTTTCTGTCTCGTAATATATATCTGTCCGGCGCCATAATTCTTGGTCGCCCGCCACTGTCTGTCGCTGCCCGCTGCTGCCCGCCACCGGCCACTGTCAACCGTCGGCCACCGTCGTTTGTCACCGGCCATCGTCCAGCCACCGTCGTCCGTCGCCGGCCACCGTCACCGTCTGGCCACCGTCGCCGCTGGCAATCACCCGCCGTTGCCGGCCACCGTCGTCCATCACTGTCACAGTTTCCTTCGTCTAAACCCTTAGGGTTTTCTTGTTCCTCGCCAGTACTATTCATCTTCTTCAGAAATGGCGTCTGGCAGTACTCTTTCCTTCTCTGGAAGTCCATCAATTACCTCCGAGAAGCTAAATGGAAAAAATTATCTATCATGGTCTGCTGCCGTTGAAATGTGGTTCCTTGGCCAAGGGCATTATGACCACCTTAAGCGAGATGGAAGCCATGTGCCTACTGAAAAAGCTGATCAGTGGAAACAAGCAGATTTCCAGTTGTGTGCCCTATTATGTTAATCAGTGGAACCCAAACTTCTTGTATCTTTGAAGGCTTTCAAAACTTGTCACTCCTTTTGGAAGAAAGCCCAAAGCATTTATGCCAACGATATTCAACGTCTCTATGACACTACGAACAAGCTTGCATCTCTTAAAATGGCAGACCATGATATGGTGTCCTTCATGGCTGAAGCCCAATCTGCTGTCGAAGAACTTAGGATATTTTTGGAAGTAGATCCATTAGAGGATATCAAAAAGAAACTAGACAAACTTTACATGGTGTTGATCCTTCGTGCCCTACATCCCGATTTTGATCATCTCAGAGATCAACTTCTAACTAGTCATGAGGTCCCCTCTATGGAAACATTGACCACTCGCCTTTTGCGTGTCCCGATATCTCAAACTCAAGAAGCGCATGAACTAGTGGA
This sequence comes from Vigna umbellata, assembly GCF_029865625.1. Classification (NCBI taxonomy): domain Eukaryota; kingdom Viridiplantae; phylum Streptophyta; class Magnoliopsida; order Fabales; family Fabaceae; genus Vigna; species Vigna umbellata. The sequence continues at coordinate 18,247,596 of NC_142166.1, forward strand.
ACCATCTGTCATCGAGGAAGAGGAGGACGTGGCACTAGAGGAGGAGGACGAGGAGGTCGGGGACGTCCTCAATGCACATACTGTAAAAGGATGGGTCATACTCAAGAGAATTGCTACTCCTTACATGGTTTCCCTTCCAAAACCGCCAATATTTCGAAGACTGAAACTTCCACTTCGAAAACTGAAACCTCCACTTCTATGTTTTCTGAGGATGAATACCAAGAGTATTTAAGGTTAAAGTCTAACAGCTTGGCACAACCATCTCAATCTCCCAATACATCAACAGCCTGCGTTTCTCAATCTATGGAATGTCAAAATTCATGGGTAATTGACTCAGGTGCTGCTGATCACATTTTTGGTAATACCTCTTTCTTCTCATCTATTTCCTTTCGAGAAAAACCTCATTTCATAACCCTTGCAAATGGATCTAAAACTTCTTCCAAAGGAGTCGGTCATGTTTCTTTGTCTCCCTCCCTCAATCTCAACTCAGTCCTTTTTGTCCCTAATTGTCCTTTTAATTTAATTTCCTTAAGCCAGTTGACTAAAATGTTAAATTGTTCAATAACCTTTGATCATAAATCTTTTGTTATACAGGAGCGTGGTTCGGGGAGACAGATTGGAGAAGGATATGAAGCTGGCGGACTATACCGTTTTGGATCTCGTCCAAGGGTGTCCTGTGTTGCTGCTCCTAATCCTAAAGTGCTACATGATCGACTTGGCCATCCTCATTTGTCCAAATTAAAAAAGATGTGTCCTGAATTTAGTGGTCTCCAAACCTTAGAATGTGAGTCATGTCAATTAGGAAAACATGTTAGATCTTCCTTTCCTAAAAGGTCTCAATCAATATGTAATTCTAGTTTTTCCATCATCCATTCTGATATATGGGGACCTAGTCATATGTCCTCCTTTGGTTTTAGATATTTTGTTACCTTTATTGATGAATATTCAAGATGTATTTGGGTTTATCTTATGAAAAATCGTTCTGAATTGTTAGCTATCTTTACATCCTTTTTGAATGAAATCAAGAATCAATTTGGTCCAGTAATCAAAATATTAAGAAGTGATAATTCAAAAGAGTATTTCTCATCCTCCTTTTCTGCCATCTTGAGTTCCTATGGTATCTTACATTAGTCTACTTGTCCTCATACACCACAGCAAAATGGTATAGCAGAACGAAAAAATAGACACTTGGTTGAAATTGCTCGTACCCTTTTGCTTGGTGCCCATATTCCTGTCCATCACTAGGGGGATGCCATCTTAACTGCATGTTATCTTATTAATAGGATGCCCTCCTCCTCTCTTGATAATAAAGTCCCTTTCTCCATTTTGTTTCCTAATTGATGAAGTTGCTCCAGCAAGAGTGACAGGTTGAACAGCGGAACATGAATTCCAGAGATGGCAGCGGAAATGCAGGTTGAAAATATGTGGTTTAAGTGATGGTTGCAGAGCTGTTTGAAAGGTGGAGAGCTAGCTCAGGCGGCCTTCCACTGGAAGGAAGCTAGATGGAGAAGGGAAGCTCATTGGGATGACTTTTGGACAGAGTTTTAGGTGCTGCAAATGCTTCAGCAGAGTAAAAATCAATATTCTCAAAAGTGTTTTTACAAAGGGGGATGCCATGATTTTATAGGCTAATCATGGAGCTGCAGTGGGAAAGTAATGTACAGAGAATGATGGATCAGCTGCCATGTGGTGACCCATGTGAAAAATATGAAGGCCTTCTAGAAAGGCTTATTAAAAATGTGTTAAAAGCCAAATCAGCACGTGGTCTATGGGTGTTGGATGTTAGTGGAAAAGTATCTACTGAAGGATAATATGTTTGTATACACCTATTGATGGGTGTTGGTGATAAAGATATGCGTTTACTGAAGGATGCTGGATGATTTTGGGTTAGGCTCGTGACGTTAAACAAGCGCTTATTGGGAGGCAACCCAATTTTTGACTTTTTCTTTTGGATTTGAATTTACTTTGCAGGAATGATAGCATCTACTGATGGATGCTGCTATGATGAGGGTGATGAATGATAGCGTCTACTGATGGATGCTACTAAAGGCATCTACTGATGGATGTCAATGAAGATGAGAAAGATTAACATCTACTGATGGATGTTGATGATAAGGATTCGCATCTACTGATGGATGCTGGAAGATTCATATGAGAGCATCTACTGATGGATGCTGCAGGATGAGGATTTTTTTTGTTTTTGTTTATTTGAATTTTTTTTATTTTGGTTTTTTTTTTTTTATGTACTTGGTTTCATGAATTGTGCTGCAATGGTTGGTATGATGTGGTAAATTGTTTGTGATGAGTAATATTCTTGTGTTTTCTCTATTATTCTATGATGCATGTTGAGTTAATGATTGTTGAGGCTTTTTAAGCATAGATGGTGGTTGCTCATAGTTTTGTTAAAAAAAATAGATGCATGATTAATATGTTAGGCAGGATGTTTATCAAATTGTGGAACTTGAGTTAACCTGTGAGAGATTAGGCTCCAAAGTTTTTGATTGATTGAGTGTTATTACTTTGAAAGCATGATTTATTTTGCCTAATTTTCTATGACTGAACCACTTGCTTGCTTGTTACAAATGATCAAGGCCATGTTTTTCTTCTCCCTTAGAGCCAATGTTTATAGGTGAACCCAATAAAGATCAATGTTTTCTCTAACCTTTGCACCTTGAGCCTAAATTTGAAAAGTGGAAAAACCCTTTTTGAAATCCTTACCTTGAGTTAAGTAGAGTATGTTTTGTGGTAATGGAGAATAGTTCAAGTTTGGGGTGGTGAGAAACCAGAAAGAACTTTGTGAAAATCATTAAAAATCATTGGGCAAAAGCAAAAAGCAAAAGAGAAGAAAAGAAAAGGTTAAGCTCAATGCAAGTAAAGTTTGGGAATGAGTTGAATATTGGTTTCTCACATAAAAAAGAGAAAGAGATATTATTGTTAATGTGAATGAATGAATTATACACTCTCTTAACTCAAGGAATTTTGTTGTCTAGAAAAACAAATTTTCTTCTTAGCCCAGCCTCAATACAAGCCTTGAAAAGCCCTTGTGATGATAACTTGTTTGGTAGTGTGTTTGATTTGTGGTTAAATGAAAGGCAAAGTTGATTCATGTGACATTGTTATAGTAGAGTGTAAGAGTGTCACCTCATTAAACACTTTTGAGTGCTTGAGTGAAACACTATCTTTGGTGAGGAATAGTTCCATGCACTTTATGATAACATTCTTGCTTAGTTGTTGATGAGCTTGCATCTGTTGCGTATGTCTTGATTATGTAAGCATCATAGTTGAAGCTTGATTGGCTAAAGCATCATTATATCTTGACTACTCCTTTTATGATGAGCATTCATGAGTTATTTACTTGTCCTAAGAGAAAAATGCTTTTTAGTGTGCTAGACCATTGTAGTATCATTATTTCATTTAAGCTAGGTTTTGTTTTGCTTGAGGACAAGCAACGTTCTAAGTTTGGGGTTGTGATAATAGTTGAAAATTTGATATTTTTATACTTAAAATTGATATAAAAAACAACCTTTATGACTAGAAACTAGCTTGGAATCATGTTTTTGCTTATGTTTTTGGAAATAAGAGAGTTAGACAGGTTTTATGCTTAATTTCCTTGTTTTTGCAGGTTTTTTAGATGAATTTGATGAAAAAAGTGAAGTGGGACAGAGATGGAATCAGAAAAGGACACAAAAAGTGAAAAAGAAGAGAAGCCGCAAGTACCGCTCAGCGCCAATTACCACTAAGCGGCACTTTCAAGGACCCGTTGGCACCGCTGAGGGGTAAAAATGCAGCTGAGGGGCAAAATAAAAGAAACACACTTACCGTTGAGCGGTAATTACCGCTGAGCGCCACTTTATTGGGCTTTGGGCCAATTTTCTGTAATTTTTATGATCTATTTTGGGCTTGGACCCATTTTCTATTATTCTTATGGGCTTGGGCTTAATTTTCTGTAATATTTAGAAGTCTATATAAGGCTTTAGTCTTCCTAGGGTTAGTATCTTTTGATGGCTTAAGCACATAAACACACTTTTCACCCCTTGGGGGTAGATTTGGGGATGGTGACGACTCTCCTCTTCTCTTTCTCGGGTTTTTCTATCTCTTTCATTCTTTCATTCCATTATTCATCTAGTTCTTCCATGACGATGGAGGGCTAAACCTTATTGTTGTTGGGAAAGATGTAACCTTCTTAAAGTCTCATGTATTGAATTTGTTCTTCAAGATCTTTTATAAGATACATGCTTTCTTTCATTAATTGTTAGGGTTCTTCCTCTTTTCTCAAAGCATGCATTGTTTAACTCATTCGATGTCATGATTATTGATTTTGTCGATATGGACACATACGGGGAAATCTAGAACTGGGGAAATTCTCCCAAAAGCAGTATTGCCTAGACATAGGGATATGAGGGTTGGTTGCCTTTAAGCTTCTGTGCTTCAGAATTAATTATTAGGGATGCTAGGAATTGTATGAACTCATAATTAAGGATAGGTTTTCTTCACCGAGACATCGGGTTTAAGGTAATTTAGAGAGTGGCATTAACATTAATGAAAAGAAAGACGAATTCATAAATGCATGAGAGTAAATTAGGTGAAATCTAAACCCAACAACAATATCATCAACTTCATCCATTCTTTCTTGTGTTTAACCTCAATTGATCAAATTGCATTCTTGTTTATTTTATTGCATTTAAATTCAAAAACCCCAAAATATTTTCTTTACAATCTTAATTAGTTGAGTAATCACATAATTGTTTAGTGTCGTGAGTCTCTTGGGAAACGATACTTGGTCTTACCATTTTTTTATTACTTGATACGATTCGGTTAGACTTGCCGAGGGTTAACAAGTTTTTGACTCCGTTTTCGGGGATGTAAAATTTGTTCATCATTAGGGATCAAAGGAATTGTGACCTAGTAATTAAGGATAGGCTTTCTTCGCCGAGGAATCCGGTTTTAAGTACTTTAGAGAGTGACATTAATGAAGAAGTAGAATTAGTATATACATGAGAGCAAACTAAGTGAAATCTAACCCAACAACATATTCATCCCATAATATCAAATTCATCCATTCATCTCTCCACTTTTGTCCAATTGATCAAGTTGCATGCATATTTTCTTTTATGTATTTGCATTTTAAACCAAAGGATTTTGTTTTCAAGTCTTATTTAATCAAGAAATCACATAAATGTTTAGGTTGTGAGTCTCTTGGAAAACGATACTTGGTCTTTCCATGTTTATTACTTGATACGATTCGGTACACTTGTCGTACTCTTAGCAATGGTAAGAAGACCTCCTTTGGTTTTCCACACAAGCATTTGGCCCTTAACATAATGACTTTCTTGTTTAGGCACTCTTTAGACTTTTGTAGTTTTCTTTGACACTTATAATATTGATTGTTAGAAGTGTCTTTATTTTTCTTTTTATCTTTTTATTTTTCAAATTTCTTTCTCATTTGTTCTTAACCATCTTTCACTTGAGAATGTGTGGGAGGCTGAAGTACACACTTTCTTTTATTATGAGTGATGGTTATTTCATTGGTATGGCCATTATGTATGAATTATTTGTCAAAGAACCAAGGCCTTCCCAACAAAATATGGAAAGAATCCATAGGTACTATATCACATAACACATTATCCTCATAATTGCCTTTGGATAGCTTAACCATCACTTATTGATTAACTACCATTTCCTCATCTCAATTAACCCATTTAAGTTAATAAGGTTGATGATGGGGTAAGATAGTTAATGATAATTTCTTGACCATCCTAGTGTTATAACAATTGCAATACAATCCAGTGTCCAAAATAAAGGAACATGTATTTTCTAAAAAATTGCATCTTTTGTGAAAGATGTTCTTTTTTGTGTTATTTCTTAAGAATTAGGTTGAGTGTGAAAAGCTCTTTGTATCATAAGAAGTTCTCCTTCACAAGGATGAGCATCTTCTCCCTTGAATGCGCTAAGACTTTCACTCTCATTGTCACTTTCCTCATCTTGGCTACTATAGACATCATTACCCCTTAAGATGATGGTCCTTTTGGTGGGGCATTGTGATAGAATGTAACCTCTTCCAAGACACTTGAAACATTTAAAGTCACTAGTACGAGTGTGAGATGATGTTCTCACCCTTGGCCTTTCTTTTTCTTTCTCTTCTCTCTTCTCTTTCCCTTTCCCTAGATTCCTAAAGGGTTCTCTTCTACCTCTTGTATACTCTCCCTTTTGTAGTCTTTCTTAACACTAGAGTTAGTGTGGAGAACTTTCAAACCTTTTCTCAAGAGTTGTTGCTCTACCTTGATGCAAATTTTCTACCAAATGATTTAAGTCTTGGTAGGGCAACAATTCCACTATATCCCTAATCTTAAGATTGAGACCACTAAGAAACCAAGAGATGGTGGTCTCTTCCTGTCTAATTCCCGTCCTCCTCATGTATAACTCAATTGTTTACCTATACTCTTCAACACTATTGTCTCATTGTTAGAGCCGTTGGAATTTATCCATTAGCTCCCTATGATAGTAGGAGGGTATGTACCCTTTTCTCATGGAACTTTTGATGTCATTCAAATAGATTACTTGAGGGAAATTAGAGTGTTTTCTCTCTCTCATAAGAGAAGTCCACCAATACATGCATGGCATTCCTTTGGAAACTCAAGGTGGCTAGGGTGACTTTCCTCTCTTTTATGATTTGATGGCACTAAAAAAATTTCAATCTTTATCTCCCAATATACATATGCCTCAACATCTTCTTCCCATGGAAATAAGGGAGTCTACCCTAATCTCTTTTGGAGGATCCTCTCTTTCACGCTCTCTTTGTGCCACTCTATGTGGAGGAGGTTGATAATATTGATTAACAATCCTACTATCTTCCTCAAATTGTATTCTTGATGTTGAAGTTTCTGAACTCTTTTTTGAGAGACTCCTACTTTTACTTTTTTATTTATTTCCTCTTAAGCTCTCTCTTGCTTTTCATTAAGAATCCTTAAGTTCTTCTTCTACTGAAGCAAGATATTTTTCCCTTTCAACTCTTTATTTTAGTGATTATCATTCTATAGTTATATGTTTTAAACTTGGTTGGACCTCTTTACTAAAATCAATACCAATTTGGTAAGGAGTCATAAACATTCTTAAAGTTTTCAAAAAAAAAAATATGCTATGCACAAACAAATTACTCTATATTTCAAAAGGATTTCTTTAAGAGGCTTAAGGAGGCAATAGAGACTCAAGTTCACTTCTAGAAAAGGGAGGTTAATCACAATGGATTGCTTAAGAACAAAACTTTTCCTGGCCAAAGTTTACCTTAAGTTCTCTTGTACCAAACTTCTCAAAGAGAACTAGGATTGAAATAAAAGTAGACATACACTAAGCTACAACAATTAAAGAAAGCAAGTAAACTAAGTTAAGCGGCCTATTGGTTAAGTTAGAAGAAACTTTGCATCCCTTAAACTTACCAAATAAGAGATGAAAATTTATTATGTTTTAGGTGTTCTTGTTAGGAGATGTGATTGAGCACCAAAGACCATTCCAAGACACCTAACAAAGCCAAATTACAACGAAAAGAAACAAATTACAAGTCAAAGAAATACACACAAACTTACTCTTCCTCCCAAGTGTTTCTCTCACTTTGTTCTAGGCTATCACTCAAGACTTTCAAGCTTCCACTAGGTCTCCACCACCTAAGATGCTACCTCATGATGTTAGCTCACCTCAAAGAGAACCTACACCACAAGGAAACCACCAAAACCGAGAAGGAGAACCAAGGAAAAAGAAAGAAAGGGTCTTAAACCAATAAAGGCTTTTCAAAAGAAGTGTGTGTATGAAAAAACTAAGAAAACCAAAGAAGACAATAAAGAAAATAAATGGTAAGAAAAGAAGGCTATCACTCAAAATATTACCTAAAGAAAGGTACTAGAGTTGATGCATAAAACCAAAAACTACTAGAATAGAAAATGGTGCTTCGTATCTTTGGCAAGCTTTGAGCAAATGGGGCACTAAGACCACTCTTTTACATAAAATTCTAAGAGCTTGAACTATTGGACGGAGCCCAAAATGCACAAAATATATAGCAAAATTATAGTTGCATGAAATCACAGCTAGTGGTAGTGGTCAAATGCATATCACTATTAGTACTTTTGCTAGACTTTTTTTATACTTCTTTTGCAGCCCTTGCTTATAAGCTTTTAGCTCTTGTTTTTCCACTTCCTTTAAGTGAAAAATAAGGCCACTACACACCCAAAACAAATTTGATATTTTGATTTTGAAATCTCAAAGAACAAGAAACACAGAGTAGAAGAAAACATACTAGAATCAAAAGTATAATTTGATACTCAACAAGACATAAGAGAATTTTTTTTACGAACTTACAAATGATCTAATGGAAAGTATGAATCTTGTTGAGATTGTTGATAGGGGGAGCATAGGATTAGCTGAACCCACAATCTCAGTGATATCTGTGTTTTTAATGATGACAACACATAGTTAATAAAAACAAATGTGTATGTACTATGTTACATGTTACATGTTTATATGCTTATTGTGTTATATTTGTATAAGCGTAATTGTGAACATATTGTGTTGATTATTGCATACTACTGTGTAGGAAATGTTTTTTTATCTGTGTATGCATAATATGAGTTTTTGGAAATGAAAAACCACAAGCACCAAGCTTCAGCTGTCTGAACTTTTTAACTGTAGCAAAACAATAAGTTTTAAGTCAATTATATTGGTGGTGAAATCGATTAGAACTTCAGTACAAGGTAAATCGATTAAGCTCACAAAGAAAAGATTATGAATATCGCATTAATAACCTTGTAAAAGATAATGAGAAGCTTAATCAGGAATTAGAAGCTGCTTTACAATTTGCAAAAACTGTTAAACCTGAACTTAAGATTGTAGAGAAGAATTGTGAAAATTGCCCTGTTCAAAGGGGTTGATAGCAGAAAAGGATTGTTCTTGCTGCTTGTCTATTTTGTGTATTGCCTATACCTAGATTAGTGAGTTAGAGAGGTGATTTACATTTTGACGTGAGGTAACTGTAAAGCCCTTGGTGTAAAAATTCAGATCTATATAGTGCATTAGCTTTTATCTTGGGTTGAGTGGAAGGACACTGGATGTAGGCAGATTGGTCGAACCAGTATAAACTGTAGTGTTTGAATTTTCTTATCCCTTCTCTCTACATTAAGTTGATTATATTGTCATTGCATTCAAATATGCTTATTATTTCAATGCATACAAATTTACTTGCGATTCAAGAAAAGTTTAAAGACTTCCTATTTTGCGAAAAATATTTTAAAAGCAATCATTTTTACACATCACCAATTCACCCCCCCCCCCCCCCCCTCTTGGTGTGAGAAACGAAGCACTTCTTTTTTAACAAATCCAAAACTGTAAAGATAAGGCACTCAAAGGCTTGTATACGATGCAATTTTGAAATCCAAGTTGTACATATTTTTTGTAATTTTGATTAGTTCAACTAGGAAAAAATGACATAAAAAGGACTACTAGACATGACTCTAGACAACATAAAATGATTTGAAAATTTAAATCACTATAAAAAATTGTATAACCAAATAAGAAAAATGAATAAAGAATCAAAAATAGTTAAAAACACACAAAAACACAAATATATGGAAGCCTAAGCCAAAAGGTCGAATAGTTTCAATAGGACACAATAAACTAGAACCATGAAAAACAAAAAATATGATAATGGAAAAACATAACAAGACAAGCAAGGACCATTAACATAACAACACAGAAAAGTAAAGGATAGATAAGGACCAAAAGACTTAGGTCTTGAAGAACCAAAGCTCTTAATACAAAATGATAACACTCATCCTAACTAGGTTGGGGCAAAACTAGAAGAGATGTTGTAGAGATGGATGGAATCGTGAGATGGTACAAAATTTGGTGGGTTGAGGGGAAGAAGGCTTGCAACCTTTGCTCTTGAATGGTGATAAGGTGGTGTTTGGTGGTGCTTTTAGTGAGGTTAGGTCAACTCTAGTGGAAGGTGACTAGAGGATATCACATGGGATGCTCTAGCCTTTGGTGACCTAAGATAAGTAGTATGGCACAAAAATGTCAGCGTAAAATTACTCAAATTCAAAGGTAATTACAAGAGTGGGAGACACCTTTATTTATAAGTTAACGGTGTATCCAATTTGTAGAAGCAAAACATAAAAACTCAAACTTGGCTAGCTTGGAGAACAAGGTGAAAATCCTTTCCATTAGGAGGAGGACATATGGCGAAAATCTTCTCCATTAGGAGGAGAACATGTGGCCACTACCTATGGGAAATTCCTCTCTAATGTGAGAGTGACACATGACCACTAACACAAAGGTGGGATGCCCCACACACTTACTCACCAAGCTAGCTAGAAAAATTTGACCCCTTGGTCAAACAAGCTATTGGACGTCCACTTGGGTCAATATTGGGTCTTAGCCCTTTGTTGACTTAAGTGGTCAAAAACCTTATTCTACTTGGCCAAAAATACAAAGCCTAAAAATAAATCTTACACTAATAAGCCCAAAGCCCAAATTAAATCCTAGACTACTTGATCCAAAATACAAGGTCCAAAAAATATTCCTACTCTAAAAGCACCATGATGGTCCAAGATGACCTAAGAGATAGAGTCTAGGTCCATCTTCTACTAATGACTTCAACTCTTCTTGAATGTGGTTGGCCATGGTTAGTGGGTATGCCATCAGATAAAATACCAAGTTAATAATTTGTTAGTTTTGATCATTGTCTTTTTTAATTTAAAACTAAGACTTGTAGTCAATGGTTGGTTCACATGAGACTCTTAAGTTGTACCTTTTAGTTTCAGCTAGTTATGAACACTATTTATAAGACTATATGTTTGATTATTTTGATGGTTTAGATTTATTAGGAATCATGTTAATATGAGCTAGATCAGGTCGTTTTCACCAATACAAACTCAATGATTTTGCAGATCAATCAAAATATGTTGCAAGCTTGTAGAATTGTGAGCATAATTCTTATTATAAATATGTAGTTGAGTCACAGGAAGAATTATTAGCGGAACAAATGTAAAATTGGATTGGACCATTAAGAAGATGCATAAGATGAGTTAAAGGGAAAATATTAGATAAACATTATTCATGACAAGTGTTCTGCATCAAAATTACCAGACAAATAGAATTTGTGAATCATAATAATTAATTGAACCAACTAAGTGGGAATTTGTGAATCATAATAATCACAATGCAAGATTAATTAGTTATCTCATCCCTTTGTTTACACCTGCACAACAACATATATGTAAACACAAACACAAACATAAAAAATTCCTTAAAATTTTAATCACAAAATACAAATTGCATACACCAGAAGGAAAATGGTATGTAACTATTAGATCATAACATAATAAAGAGATAAAGTGGTACCTTTCTTTTCAATCTGTCATACCCATAGTTTTTTAATCTGAATGAATTGGATGCAAAAAGAATAGGATAATATTTAAAGTAGAGGACGACTACAAAATAATGAAAATTCAGTTTTCTAAATATGAAATGAAAAATAGTTAGTGCCATATTATATAGTCATGTGGGTTGGAACATATTTTAGAACTTGTTTTAAATATTACTTTGACCTTTTATCAATGATGTGATATTGTCTATATCATAAATGATGATCCATCTCATTAGGCATGTTTTAAAATGCACATAGTTTGACTAATTTCATTAATTGTGTTCTAAAATAGGTTTCTTCATTAATATCTCAAGTCAATGATGACTTTCTTTGTACAAAACCATCAAGGAGAATTATCTCGAATGTTACTAATTATGATTATTTTATATGTTACGTATATGATGAAGGGAGTGTTCATATTGAAGAAACAAATGATTTCGATCTAGATTGATAATTGAAATATGTTATCATACTTTCATTATGTTTGACTTTATAATAATATTTCACTAGTTTGAAGGTTTAAACTTTATTATTTACCTTCAACTTATAAACAATGTATCTTGTTTTTACGAATGTTATATCTAGTTACAAACAAATGACAAAATTTTAGAATTATTATTTCATATGTTTTAGGAATTATGTGCATTAAAAAAGTGCAACAAATAAAATTAAATTAAGGGGATTTAAAACATCAAGTAAAAACATCAATAAATAATGAATTGCATTGTAAGGGTAAAAATATATTAAAAAGGAGTTTTCGGTATTGTCATACAATATCAAGGATTTAAAATCGTTGGCAACTAGCGTAGGTTTGCAAAGTCCCCACAAAGTACCAAGGGTTTGAGAACCTTTGGTAAATAACATAGGTTCCAAAATTGTCGATAAGTAACGAAACTTCTAGAATCCTCGATAAGTAACGAAACTTCTAGAACCGTCGGTAAGTAACGAGAGTTCTAGAATCACAGTTAAGTTAAGTAATAGGGGTTATCATAAATATTTAAAGTGTGAAATCCGCATGTAAGTATTACTTTACTAAAGATTAATTAAAATCATCAATAATCCATTAATAACACTGATTTTTCAGGAAAAAGCAAATCGTGGATAACACCTTTAGCAAGGTTTAAAACTGCTAAAAATGTCAAAAATAATACCTGTTAAAAATTATTTCTTTTATAGTGAAAGAAAAAAAAAATTGTAAGAGAAGAAAAAATTTACTTAAATCAAGATTATACTTGTCTTTTCTCAATCTATCTTTAATTTACAAAGATAATGCAAAAGTTTAGGAAAAATATAAGTAGTTGTTATAGTTTTATATAGGTGAAGTTTTATAATAGTTTTATTTTAAGTCAATTCATAAGTTTGCATAACATCTTAATCAAAACTATTCATAGTTGTAGATTAATTTCCTTTCTTGAAGATAACTTAGTACTCAATAAATCTTTAGCAAAACCATCTACTTTTAAAATTTACATATTTCTTAATTTTATAGATTTTCTCATATCTTCCATAAATCCTTAAAAACTTTAACTCAAAATCAATACTTGAGATTACATATTTCTCGCCTTATTCATTTAAGCAAGTTATAAAACTCTCACATAAAAATAAAAGAAGAATAAGAAATAAAATCAATTGTAAAATAACAAATTGTAAGAGAAGAAAAAATTACCTAAATCAAGATTCTAATTGCCTGTTATAATATATTATTATTATATTGCAAAATATGAAAATGTTGTTGCAACATTAGTATTTGGCAACGTTAAAATTCATTTCATAATTGCCAACGTTAACTTTTTAATAACAACGTTCAAATAATTAATTGGTGCAACGTTAACTTTTTAATGGTTTTTAATTTATTTTATTTATTTGATTCTTTCCTAGCTCTATAAACAAAGAAATCTTCCTCCATTTCAATACACACCAAAAATCAATCTTCTCTCATTCTATTCTCTTTTAAGTTTCATTCTTTGTCTCTTTCTTTTTCTAAAAATATTATGGGTTATTCTTATACTCTGTTTAGAGTTCCTTGCTAGTTCTGAGATCCTCAGACATTCTATCCTCAGTTGCCCTCACAAAGATAATTCAAAAGTTTAGAAAAGTTAAATAGTTCATAGTTTTATTACGACGAAGTTTTATAATTCTTTTGTTTTAAATCTATTTATATGTTTCTTTGTAAAAACAAATCCTACATTTAATATAAACGTCTTCTTTTAAATTTCAATGAACCAAGAGTTACACTTTGTCTTATATATCTTATCACTAGTGCATTTAGAGGCTATGGCACCGGTTATTTTAGCCTTTAGGCACCGGTTCTTGACCCGAAGTATATTTAGACGAGGTAAAAAACATGTTTTTTTATGTCTCGGTTACAAACCGAGACAAAATGATATAGGATTAGAACTCGGTTAGAAGGGAACCGAGGTAGTATGGTAGGATTAGAACTCGGTTAAAAGGGAACCGAGGTAGTATGGTCTTCCTGGTTTCCCCACCGCCGACCACCATCCGTCCTTCTCACGCTTCCAAACACCTCACGCCGCCAAACACCACCATCTTTCTCACATCAGACCACCCAAAACACCACCATAGACCACCTTCATCCTTCGCGAGAATCGCCCTACCACCCAATTTGTGAACCACCATCTTCTTCGTTCATCATCAGAAATTTACAGACCTGCAAAAACACCTCACACCAGCAATCTCATCCTCCTCACGCAATGCCTCCATCAATCATCCAACCACCTGCAGTAAAAGCCAAAACCCACTCACACCAGCAATCTCATCCTAGAAACCACCATGAACCACCAAAACCCACCATCACCACCGTGAGCCAAATCGTGAGTTCCTTCATCTCCAACAACCTCCTCATACTTCGTCCATGAAACCTCCAGAAAAATCCCCAAATTAGATGGAAACCCTAATCGCGAATCTGTGGCAGCGCGACCTTTGACGCAACGAGAGGGATGACCACGCGACAGAGGGACGAGCACGCGACGGAGGGGCGAGCACGCGGCGGAGAGGCGAGCACGCGGCGGAGAGGCGAGCACGCGATGGAGGGGCGAGCATGCGACGGATGGGAGAGCACGCGATGGAGGGCCGAGCACGCGGCGGAGAGGCGAGCACGCGGCGGAGGGACGAGCACGCGACGGAGGGGCGAGCACGAGACGGAGGGGCGAGCACGCGGCGAAGAGGCGAGCACGCGGCGGAGGGGCAAGCACGCGACGGAGGGCGGAGCACGCGGCAGAGGGGCGACGAGAAGCGGCGGGGAGGCGGCACCGTGGACTCCTTGGACGAAGCATCAGCAACGAACGGCAGCAAGAAGGCACCGAAGAAGAAAGCGTGAAAAGGAAATTTTAACCTAAAAAGCTACTGCCTCGGGTCTTAAACGGTGCCTAAATGCTTAAAAAAAATTTAAATACCCTGTTGCCTCGGGTCTGACTAAAACCGAGGCAAAAGGCTCGAAAAAGTCTGCCTTTGCAGATGGGACAGACGAGACTGGTGAGGTGGCACGTAGTTTTACGATTCGGTTCTCATAGTAACCGAGGCAGTAAAAGAAATAGACATCAGGTTATGGATAACCGAGGCATATAATGTATCAATATTTACAGAAATTTTTATACGCTTCGGTCTTGGAATAACCGAAGCGTATATAGCGCGTTAAAAGCCCTCTTTTTTACTAGTGTATTGAAAAATAACACAATAATTATATTTTCTTTTTTTTACCTTTTCTTATTCATGTAGTTAAAAGAATTAATTTTCATGAGTATTCTCTTTGGATTGGATGATTGAAAATGAGGAAATAGAAAAGAAAATAAAGAGAATAAAAAATAACATTATGAAAATTAAAAAATAGTAATGTTTAGTGTAAATGTTGAAAGAATATTATATTATTGTCGAACTTGAAGAAGTTAAAGAATTATAAATTCATGGCATTTTATAAAATGTAGATGTAGTTAATATAATATAGTGGTTTTAAAAAGTTTAAAAATATTGTACATTTAAAGAAAAATAAAATGTGTGATGCGAAATTGAAGTGAAGATGAAAGTAAACTACAAAGAAATGTGGACAAACGTTAGGGTACAGTAGTAGGAGAGGGGGCCATCCAGAATTACCATAAGTGCATGAATTTCAGAGGTTTGTGACGTTCTACACTCTAATCATTTCAACCAAAACATCACCATGGATTGTAGTTTATGCTCTTATCATGGTTATATTGTCCATGAAATTAATAGTCCAAATTAATTATCATGCAAAGTGTTCAAATGTTGAGAAATTGGAGAAAGACAAATGCATACGAACATCTTCATTACTTCATCACAACACAAGTTAACCATATAAAAGAATTTATTTAATTGCTTGCGACTTTTTATAATCATATGACTATTTATATATTTCTTTCAAATAAATAAGATTATTTAGAAATAATAATTTAGTGTATAAAATAAAATAAAAAAAATTGATCTTAATTGTATCTAAATAAAATTATATAATAAAAATATTATAATAAATATAATTAGTATTTTTAAAAATAAATTTAAACAAATTGAACTGCAATATACACTAGTAAAAAATAAGGATTTTAACTCGTGCATTAGACATCGGTTTAGTTGTAACCGAAGCAAAAAATGGTGCGGTGGCGTTTTTGTAATTATCGCAAACGTATATGACTCGGTTCAAAAAGAACCGATGCCTAAAACTGACGCGGTGGCATTTCTGTAATTATCAAAAACGTATATGTCTCGGTTCATAAGGAATCGATGCCTAAAACTGACGCGGTGGCATTTTTGTAATTATTGCAAAGGGTTTAGGCATCGGTTCTTTATTGAACCGAGGCCGTAGACCCTTATTGCCTCGGTTAAAAAAGAACCGAGGTAATAACATCTGTTTAGGGTTAAATTTCGTGAACAAGCATGGTATTGCGCCGCTCCTCTTGTTTGTGGTGTTGCGCCACTCCTCTTGTTCTCCCATTTTCTTTCACATTGCCAAGAGGGAGGCTTCCTTCCTCTTCTCTGTTCCTTCCTCCTCTTGTTCCGATCAACCTAGCCTTGGGTTCTTCGTCTCGCGCGGACAACCAACTTGG
The DNA here is from genome assembly GCF_029865625.1 of Vigna umbellata. Lineage (NCBI taxonomy): Eukaryota > Viridiplantae > Streptophyta > Magnoliopsida > Fabales > Fabaceae > Vigna > Vigna umbellata. The sequence goes on from NC_142166.1 coordinate 18,264,081, forward strand.
AGGGATCATCGATGGCGCGACGGAAACGCGACGGGGGCGCAGTGGCCACTCTTCTTCTTCTTCTTCTCTCCGTTCTGATTCGTAGAAAAGGAGGAAGCCTCCTTCCCTCCCCTTTTTCTGATTTCGAATGGGTTGTTTTCTGTTTGATTGATTCTTTGCAGGTGGTGGTGGGAGCACGCAGTCCTTGTTCTTGTAGTGATTTGGAGGTTGCATCGTTGTCCTTGTTCTTGTAGTGATTTGGAGGTTGCATTTCAGTGGACGTTGATGGATTGCGGCCAAGGACTAATGTCTGACCTAGCAAATCGCAAAAAAAAAACACAAAAAAAAAGAAAAAACCCCTATACTGCCTCGGTTGGATTTGAACTGAGGCAAAAGCACACACCTTTTTGCCTCGGTTCAGAACCGAGGCAAAAAGCCTACCCCTTTTTACCTCGCCTGTATATGCCTCGGTTGTAGAACCGCTGCATATAAACGAAAATAACCGTTGTCGTGTATTGTATTAGTGATATTTATATATATATATATATATATATATATATATATATATATATATATATATATGTATGTATATATATTCAAATAAAAAAGAATTCTATAAGAAACAAGAGTTAAAATACCAATATTAGTTCCATTGTAGATTTTGCATAAGTATATTCGTAAAGAAATTATTTCAGCTTTTCCACGTTACATAATTTTACTATTGTATAATTTAGCCTTTTCATTTGTTTACACATCATTATATTTAATTTAGTGAGTTTCTTTGTCTTGCACCATCTGATTAGAAAGCTCTCTTTGACTATAACCTTTTATATTTGAAATAAACAAGATAGCAGATAAGGAATAAGGCTTAATTATGTATTCGTGAACCTGGAACATTTAAAAAAAATAATTATAAGTTCAAGAAAATGTTCCTTGAAAATGTGTAATGAGATAAGTAAAAAAAAATACAATTTCTTTTATTTTAGTTATTTTTTATTTGATATTATTTTCAGTTTTTATCTTTGAAATAATTTCGTGATATCTAACATTAATTAAAGATTAGATTAATTTAAAATGCATAGCAAGTGTAAATATTATTTTTCACACAAGTTTTGTAAAAATTACTTGGAATTGAAATTCACTTCTTAATATATATATATGATATCATAATAATTTAAAATATATTTAACAAAGTTTTTATATTTATTGAATTTATTGTATCATCTCCTATCATACCACTCTCAAATATTTTATTATATATTCAAAATTTACATACATGAGAGGGGACATTAGAGATTAAACATTAACTAAATATAAAATTAATTTATAATATATAAATAGTTACAAACTTCAATTTACAATAATCAATTTTTATTCAACAAAACTAACTTATTAAAGTTTACTTCTTACAAAATTTCTATAAACAAACTTTTGTTGCAAGAAGGTATTCTTAGTGTTCTTTTACTATTATGATATAAATCTAAGTATTATTTAATATTAAACATCTATAATCTTCCACAAACCACATATAAATGGTTTAAAAAACAAGTCTAAGGCAATGGATCCTTAATCCAACACTGGTCTTATGACTGGCTATATATTAAACATATTTGAGGACACTTACGGTTACTATTGTATCAAATTAAAAGCAACCAGATGTGTTTAAGTATTTTGATAGTTATGTATTTTAAAATATAAAAAGATTATGAGCATGTATGTACGTATTAGTCCAAAAGAGAATTAATATTGCATATTTACGGATGCTAACAGCCTAATAATTATTTAGTTTTTGTCTAAATATCAAATAATCCAAAGGATAATTTATTATTTGATAGGTTTATGTTGTTAACATTTATGAATATGACAAGATATCAATGAATAATTAAAATTTTATCCAAAGATAAAATATTAATGTATTATCGATATCTTAAAATGGGATTTATTTTCTATTTTGTTTTGGGACTTATACTAGTGTATTGTATTTATTATATATTCTCAATTTAGTTATAAATGATCTTACTAATATTAGTATCAATATAAACTCTATTCATGTTTTAAATTCATGTTTTAAATGACTTAAACTTCAAGGCCTAAAAAGGTAATTTCTATCTTGATGATTCTTGAAATAATGGATATTGAACTTATATTAAGGATAAACTCACTTCACCTCTTATATATGCTACTGAAAAATAAAAGAGAAATCAAATTGTTAGAGAAGTCAAATTGTATGAATCTAATGATCATGAAAAGGTTCAATCCATAAGCATTTTGGGCACAAATTTTGAAAACATAAATACAGTTAAAGAATTCCTTATAACATTTGAAAATAGATTTCTTAAGAATGAAAAGTCTAAGATAGGTACACTCTTGACAAACCTATAATTTCAAAGAAATATATGGATAAAGACAACATCAGTGAATACATCATGAAAATGTCACATTAATTGTTTCAAGACTTAAATTAAATCTCTTTCAAAGACTTGTTGGTGCATTTAGCCTTCTTTATCTTGTGACACAATTTGGTCAATTTAAGATAAACTATAGTTTAAAGAAAAAAAAACTTGGCCTCGTAATGAACTCATCTTACATTGTGTTCATGAAGATAAAAGATTAAAGCATGATAAGATAAAAAAAAATAAAACTCATTTTGCCTATAATTTAGTGAAAAAGGTATGAGACTAAAAAATTGAAAAAGGAGAAATAGTTGTTTCATTTTTGGAGATTTAAAGGGTACAAGTTTTATGATCCCAAAATTAAGTTGATATTTGTATAAGAAAATGCTTGATTCTTTGAGGATGTCGATTTTACAAAGAGAAATATAGTTTAAGGAATTTGGGAGGAATAAGGGATATTTCCAAAGGTCTTATTTAGTTTGTTTGAGATTTTGTTCTTGACTTAGTTTATGAAACAAACTAACATAGTGTAGAACCTTCTATGCAAAAAGTTATTTCTCAGAAGAACAAAATCTTTCTTTTCAAGAACCTTTGTCATTAAGGAAATCTACTAGCGAAAAAAAAATAATGACATTTGATGAATTTCAATCTTGAGTCACATCAGATGAATGAAAAGACAATATTTCTCAACAATGACATTGATGATACAATTTATATAGTGCAATAAAAAACTTTGCTTCAAAAGGTCAAAAGGATTTGGTTTACAAACTCAAGAAATTTATCTATAGGTTTAAGCCAACATCTCGACATTGATATTTCAAATTTCTTCATTGTGCGATTTTGAGATGAGTTAATTTATGACTATATATATCACAATTTTTTTGAAAGAAAGTATATTTTTTAATTTTTAAGTTAGATGACATTTTGCTTGCCAACAATGATATCAATTTATTGCATGAAACCAAGAGACTTCTAGTTAAGAATTTTCATATGAAAATTTTTTATATTGCAACTTTTGTATTAGAGATACAAATACGCCAAGATTATTCTCAAGGTACACCTTAATTGTCTTAAAAAGGTTATACTGAAAGGTTCTAAAAATATATAGCATGCAAGATTATAAACCACATAGTACCTTTGTGGTTGAAAAAGACAAATGTAGACTTAATTAGTGTCCTAATAGTTCCTTTGAAGAAAAGTAAATATAGAAGATTTTTTATGCATTAGCATAAGGGAGTCTAATATATTCTTAGGTTTGTATGCATTTAGATATTTCGTTTGTTAAGGATAGATATTTGAGCAATCTAGTATTGGATTATTGGAAATATTAAAGTGTGAAATGTGGTACTTATACAAATCAAATAATCATATTCTCACATATTAAAGGTTAGATAAGCTTGAGATCATTAAATATACTGACTTTGATTTGCTAGATGCCAAGATAATATGAAATTTACATCAAGTTATATATTTATAGAGATGTTATCTTATGGAAAAGTATTAGACAATATTTGATAATCTCTTCTACCATGTCAGTTGAGTTCATAGCATGTTATAAGACATTAATATTGAAGCTTAGCCATGAATTTATGTTATATGGTGGATGATATAGAAAGACCTATTTTGTGTTATAACAAATTAAGAGTTCTAATTTCCAACAACATATAGACATCAAGTCCTCCTTGTTAAATAAAGAGTTCAAAGTAAATCATTATCTTTAGAACATATAAACACGAACTCCATTATTGCATATATGCTTATTAAATAATTAATTTCAAAAGGTTTAATGAGCACACTACTCGTATGAGTGTTATCTCTTTAACTTATATTCAATTTTAGTGGAAATTTGTAATTTTGGATGTTTTGATGATATATATACATATATTGTTCAAGTGTATCGTTTGCACAAATAAAATTTTGGTATATTTAAACTCTATTTTTATTATGGTTTGATCTCAATAAGATTTGGTAAAATTGTTGGATGTAAATGGAACACTGTTGGATCATTAATTCAACGTTGGTCTTATATATAAATAATTATGTACTAAAGATATTAATGTTGTGTCAAATTAAAATTGATTAAATGATATTAAAGTGTTTTCGCAATTATGTATTAAGTGCCACTCAGTTTTTATTATCATTTTTGAATTCAACTATACCTCTGTTCTTAATTAGGATAATTAATATAATATATGAAGGTTTGTATATATGATACTTTTTTCATCAAATATTTAAATTTAAGTTTGGTTCCAACAAAAATATCTACAAGACACAAAATATAAATGTTTTTCAATAACAATATATATGAAATTTTAGCTTGTTATATGTTTGAGATCAAAAGTTATAACAAGAATTCGTAGAATCTTTCCACTTTTTTCTAATTCTTGTTGCATACTTAGTGTATGGTATATGGGATAGATCGAACGGTTAATAATCGCAACCGTTTGGTCTGCTACTTTTGTCAACTGTCAAAACAGATCAAATGTTTGACCGACACTTAAGTTATCAATGTTGGGCCAACACTTAAATTATTGATGTTGGGCCTGCACTTAAGTTATTGTAATTGGGTCAATGATTTTGACAAATCAAATGATTAATAAATTAATAATACAATGATGAAAGATATTGCTTAAAGATATTGATATAACTGATTACAAATAAGGAAACTGTTTGAGTAACAAACCAAATTTAAAGGTAAGTTCGTTTTATTGAACCTATGCTAGTCAGGGTCCATGAAATAACCTATAAATAGAATACTAGGTCGCAAAGGTAAGCATGTTGAACTAATTATGAGTATTTACTCTCTATTGAATATTATCACTATTATCACACCAAAGCCACTGACTTGAGCGTCAGAGTACCTTTTGCAGGTACCCTCCCACCTGGCTCGAACCGGAACAATTTGGAATATGAGGTTCATAGGCCAGAGAATAAGAAAGGCGATAATAGAAAGATGTGTCTCTTAGCCCTACACAATTATGTGCAGAAACACTTAGTAAAAACATAGTTGTCGATGAAAACCATCTTCATGTTCTAACTATTCCTCATTGCACAAATACATGTTTAGCGTAAAAAGACTCTTTTGTCTTATTGAGAAGAGTATAAAAACCGAAACTGAATATACTCGACAATTTGTACAAAAACAAAATGTGTGATATTTACTAAGTCTTTGACCCCTTTTAATTCCTTAGGCACTACTTGAACTTAGAAGTTAACTTGTGATACTTTTTTTTACTTAGGTCCATGAAATATATAGACACAAATATATATTTTAACATTTTAATTATAATGAAAATAGTATTTTTTTAATAAGATACTGAAAATTAAGTATAATACATTGTGATAAGTTATAATAAGAAAAACAGTACTAAAAACCTAAGTTCATACTTGTTTACTTTTACAATATTATGTTTGTTATTTACTATTAATAAATATGTGTGCCTTTTCAGTCTTCATATAATTAAGCTGTATGTAACATATTTTTCACATGTATGTTAAGTTATGATTTTGTATTGAACTTTTCTATTTCAATTTTCCGTTTTTATTTTTCAGTGTAAATCAATCAGCATGCTAGTGTCATATCACTTAATGCTGTTAAAAATTAGTCATAAACGGAAGGTTTTTTTTTTCAGCACGGCACAATCGGAGTAAATATTAGATTAAATGATGAATGGGTCAATGTGAGATTAAAAGCAAAATTAAATAGGTAATTTTTAATAAATGCTTTTTATTAGTAATTACTATCTTTAGTAAAACTGGTCTTTAAAATACTCCTATTTTATTAAAATATTAAAATGATCTTATAATAGAGAGCTTATGAAATAAAGCATAGCCATCGTCTTACTCTCTTAGGAAGTCAATAGTCAAAATTACATAGATTCCATTAATTTTTTATTAATTGTAGTAAGGATTAAAGAATTCATGTTAAATGCAGTATTAAGTTTAAGATGAGTTTGTATAAAAGAAAATGATTAAAAATAATTTGGTTTATTTTAAATAATTTTAATTAATTAAATAATTTTAATTAATTAAATAATTAAAAAGTAAATTGTACTACTATTAGTTTAGCTTAAAGTTGTTGAAGATGGTACTCGGCCACAGGTGGGACCTGAAGCAAGAAGGTGCGTGTAAGAGACAGAAAAGTGGGAGCGTATGGAGACAAGTGGGTCCCAACAAATTATTGTAACCCTTTTCCCACTTCATCCATTATCCCCTCCCCACGTGCGCTCTCGGTGGGCCCCACTCTCTATCTGGATAAAATATAAATAAATGAAGCATCACCCTCTTCACCTTACCATTATCAACCATTGTTTTTTCTTTCCTTTTCTTTTTGTTTGCTCGTTTTATGCGCCGCGTTATTTTCAAAACATTGAATCCAGTATTCAAAGCGTTATTCAACTTTTTCGTAAGTTGCTATTTTAAAAATATTTTCTTTTACAAAAAAAAATAACAACAAAAACAAAACGCAGATTCCAAGCATGCCTGGTAGATAGACTTGTCAAAACGGACCATCTGGTTCAATTCAACCTGTCACGGATTGGTCACTCAATGAGTCAACTTAACCCAACTCATTTATTAATAAACTAGAAAAATTCGAACTCGACTCCACCCACCACGGGTTGGTGGATAAACGGGTTGGCTGGCTCAGTTAATTACAATTTTTTTTAAATAAATAAAAATTACAAATTTTCTATAATTCAAATCTAAATAAATTTCACTCTTCGGGTATTTAATTAATTTTGAAAATAAAGAACTTAAATAATTTTTTTTAAGAAAAAACAAAATAATAAGTTTTTTTTATAAAATTAAAATTAAATTTTAATAAAATAAAATTAGGTAGGTGGGTTGTGGGCCAACCCGACTCACGGGTTCAACCCGTATGAGCCGGGTTTAAATGAGCCAGGTTAAAATCTGACCCGCATTAAAAAAATACAATTTTTTCAAATCCAACCCAACTCAAACCCATGGTGAACCGAATTGGTCTACGGATTGTGATCCTGACAGCTCTACTGGTCGTGCTCCGTTCCTTTCGATTGTCTATGAATGACACATGTGAGCTTGACTAAACCAAACACGGATTTAACTAATTTATTTCCATAAATGTAATGCAATTTTATTTTTGTATATTTATGTTTTTTTTCTAAATATCATTGTGACGTATAAATGGACCATCTCCAAATTGTTGCCAACCTATATGATTATTTATATTTACAAAAACATTCTTAAGAAAATACTTTTCGTATATAAGGAGAAAAGAACTAGCTATGCTTCCTTAAACCAAGTGATTCAAATGTTTTAGTGATATATTTGAAGCAAGCTTTTATAGTATTCGTTAATAATACAAACAACAATTTTATTATATGCATGTGTGCCATAGAAAAACACTTCGACCTTTAATGTTAGGATAAAAGAAAAAAGTTTTTTTTTTGTTTTAATAAAAAAAAGAATTAGAACAAATGTAGTTGTATAAAATTTAATTAATCTCATTATTTTTATTTTGAACTATATCTCTTCCAAACTTTTTTTACGACAAAAAATGATAAACTCCTTCAACTTTCCAATCTTTTATTGTTTTGTGGTATAGATATTAACTCAGTTGTTGGTCAATCCACAAGTTATGTTTGGCAATAAATGAAATAAATATATGGAGTGAGTAGTTGATTCTCTTGCAGGTGACAAAATTAGAGTAAATTATACTTTTCTAATTCATCAACTATAAAGTATAGGTTCTCATCTTCATCATCATCCGTCAATGACATGTTAATATATTCCACTCAGTGATTGGTACAATATGATAATTCTAGGAACGAAAAAATAGGAAAAAATATTAAATTTATATCTTTCAAAAAGTTAAAATTAGTCTCTATTTAATTTGAACAAAATATTTAAATTTTTATGTTTAGCTTATATTATATATTATTTTTCACATTTTATTTACCTGAAAGAAGTTATGGAAAAACTTATTTACGTATACTTTTAATATATATGCATATGTTAACTGAGAGATGAAAATTGTTGGAGATAAAATTGAAATTTAAAATAAATCTTCATAAAAATATTCTAATTGATATGTTTTTATTCTTGAAAAACATACTCTTTTAGGTGTCAATTTATCATCAATTTGTTATAAAGTTTAGAGTATTGTTTTTTTTTTTCTTTATCATCCTTTTTGTTGTTCACATTTCTAAAAATCACACATATAATTGATTTTTTATTCCATGGTGAACACCAAAATATTATAGTTAAACAATATTAAGCTAGTGAAGAAAGGTTATGTTTACATCGAGGGTATAATTATATTTGCATGTGTATCACCCTCAAATCACCTCACTTAAAGTAAGATTCAAAAATTTTCACAATCCATTAATCTCCTCCTTCTCTCACTCTTAAATCTGCGAATGAAAATATGAGTTTCACTCACAAATCATCCCTCATTATTGCTCACCATAGTAAATCAACTACAAAAGAATAAAGACTATGTAAGTCTTTTCACTCAAGACTATGAGATTGCATTGAGATGTAAGAGCTTTATAACTAACAGTCAATAAGTGATCTATTGAGCCACTTAAGCATAAAAGTCCTACAAAGGCTAGTCAATAAGAGCTCTCTAATTATACCATTTAGATGTAAGATCCATTCAACCAGCAATTAATAATCGAATCATTTAGACGATCCTTACAAAGATTGGTCAATAAAATCTCTAACTATATCATTTACCCGTAAAAATCTAATAAAGTACAATCAATAAGTTGTAACTACACCATTTACACATAAAAGCCTTACAATGATTAGTCAATAAGAGTTCTAATTGCACTAACCAAGCTATTTATATGTAAGTGTCCTATAATGGTCAATCCTTAATAACTTTAACCAAGCCATTTTAAATGTAAGAGGCCAACAAAGGTTTATCAATAAAAGCTCTAACTACACCAATTATACATTAGAACCTTACAACATTGAATCAATAAGAGTTCTAACTACACCACTTAGACTTAAGATCCTTACAATGGCTAGTCAATAAGAGCTCTAACCAAGCCATTTAAACATAAGTGTCCTATAACAACCAATCATTAAGAGCTTCAATCGAGTCATTTAGACATAAGATCCTTACAAAGGCCATTTAATAAAAGCTTTAATTGCACTATTTAGACATAAGAACTCTACAACGGACAACCAATAAGAGTTGTAACTACTTTATTTAGACATAAGAGCTTGTCTATTACTAGTCAATAAGAGCTCTAATAAATCCATTTAAACGTAAGTGATCTATAACATTCAATCATTAAAAGCTTTGACTATGCCATGCAAATGTAAGAACCTCCACAATGGTCTGTCAATAAAAAGCAATGTAACAAACTATCGTAAAAATGATGTCTCACTCAATATAGGGATGACTAGCAATTGTAGTCTTACGTTATTCAATCAAAACATGGATTAAAGTGCACAAATTATGTGGAACAATAACTCACTTGGTAAAAGAATGAATTAGGTGAAAGAAAATTATAATCCATACAAATAATAAAATATGTTCAAAGTCACAATCATATTAGCACACAGTTGGCTTGGTATATTTAAGGAAAAAAAAATAAAAATATGGTGTGGTACAAATTGTTAAATGTGTTCATCCATGATTTTTCAACATATAACAAATATAACGATGGTAGGACTTCAACCTACCTTCGACAAGTCTTATTACTCAAAACTGAAGAGTTGTATATGATGCGTATGATTCCAACCTACCACTAATACAAAAATCGCGTACAACGTTGAATATTTTGGGCTTTTAACGGCCAAATCGCAAACGAGTCATATCAGGAGACGTTAAATTTACGTTGAATTTAAAAAATTCGACGTTAAACTTAACGTCGAATTTTGTCAATATTCGACGTTAATCATTTTTTTTATTTTTTTTAATTAATTGTGATCCTTTTTTACAACTCTACCAGACCTCATAAGCAGAAAAACAACAAATTTCAATTTTTGGTATTTTATAAAGCATGAACTATGAACGTGTAGTATCAACAACAAGCAATAATAACCAACAACAAACAAGTTCAATCAAACAACAACAACAAACAAATTCAACTAAACAACAACAACAAACAAGTTCAACAAAAAAAATAACAAACAAGTTCTTCAAAACGAAAACGAAAACGAAAACTAACCTTCAAAAGGAGAGTTCGTCAGAATAAAGTTTCGTCACAGTGAGAGAGAAAGCAGAATGCATAAGAGCACGAAAATAATTGGTTCAAACAAATAAAAATCATACATAAAGTAATTTATTAACATGCATTTGTATCAAATGAAAGAAAGATTACATGTGATGCTCGTCAAACTTCGTTCGAGAAAAGTTTGAGAAGAGAAGAGGGTATCGCGCGCTAAGATAAAGTGAATGAATTTTCAATCTCCCGCTCAAATTTTTATTGAGTTCACTAACCTTTTGACGTCGAATTTAAAAGTCATTCGACGTTTTACATCTTTTTACGTCGAATTACAATTCTAAACGATGTTTAATAATTGCATTTATTTACAAAAATGCCACCACTCATTTTTAACGTTGGTAATTCAGTGGTTGGACGTTAAACACATGATTTTGTACTAGTGTACCTTAAGAAGCTTGTATTGCTCAAGATTGAGGGATTATTGATAAACAAATTTTTAATCCCCGGCAACGACGCTAAAAACTTGTTAACACTTGGCAAGTATACCGAATCGTATCAAGTAATAATAAAATGGTAAGACCAAGTAACGTTTCTCAAAGGACTCACGACCTAAACAATTATGTGATTTGTTGATTAAATTAGACTTGTAAACGAAATCTTGTAGGTTTAGATGCAGATACTGAAAAATAAATATGAATGCATGTGTTGATCAATTGGATTGAAAGAAGCAAAAGAGATTGATGTAAAATATGGAATGATGATGTTGTTGGGGTTTCCGATTTATCCTGTCCACTCTCATGTATTCAAGAATTCATCTTTCTTCATTAATGTTAATGCCACTTTCTAATTTACCTTAAACCCGATGTCTCGGTGAAGAAAGCCTACTCCTAATCAATAGTTTACAATGTCTTGTTCCCTAGCAATTATTCATGCATTACATTTGCACAGAAGCTTAAAGGCAACCAATCCTCCTATCCCTATGTCTAGGTAATATTGCTCTTGGGAGAATTTCCTCAGTTCTAAATGTACCTATATGTGTCCATATAGATAACATCAATGATCATGCAATTGAATGAGTTAAACAAAGCATGCATAGAGTGTAGAAGAAAAACCCTAACAATTAATGAAGAAAGCATATAAAATATAGAACCAATTCAATACATGAGAGTTTCAAAGGATTGCATCGGTTCCCCAACAACAATGGAAGTTTAGTTCACCATAGACATGGTGAAACTAGATGAAAAACAATGATGGGATGAAAGATAGAACCCTAGAATTTGAAGAAAGGAGCTTCCGCATCCAAAATCCTCCTCCAAGGGGGTGAAGAAAGTGTGATTTCGCCTCTTTCTGTCCAAAGATACTAACCCTAGGTCGACTAAACCCTTATATAGTTTATTAAGAATTACAGAAAATAAGCCCAAGCCCAATTAAATAGCGCTCAGTGGCACTTTTGCCGCTCAACGGTAAGTGCGGCTCTTTAACAAGATGCTCAGATGCAGTTTTAGCCCTCAGCGGTGACTGCGGTGCTTTAGAACGCCGCTCAACGGTAAAAGTTGCGTTGAACGGTGAATGCGACTCTTCTTTTGTGCACTTTTACTTCCTTTCCTGAGTCCATCTCCTTAGTACTTCAACTTCTTTCATCTAAATTCATCTTAATTCCTGCCAAAACAAGGAAAACCAAGCATAAAACCCATCCAACTCTCTTATTTCCAAAACTTAAGTAAAAACATGATTCCAAGCTAGTTTCTAAGTCATAAAGGTTGCTTTTAATATCAAAATTAAGTATAAAAATAACGGTTTTTTAATCGTTATCAATTATGTAGTGATAAGTAAAATTTTGACTTACCTTAAGCAGGTCTCCTCATTCAAGACATTGAGGGATCATGTGGTGATAGATAAGATTGTAACCTACCTTAAGAAACTCTTATCGCTCAAGGCTAAGGATCTATGTAGTGATAAATGAGATTCTAACCTACATTTCACAAATCTTTTCATTTAAAATTGAAGGACTATGTAGTAATATGTAGGACTCTAACAACTTGTCACTCTAGATTAACTAAAAATAAGTACGAATATAAAAAAAAAAATTGAACTATTTGTCTGGTATAGATATAAAATAATTTTATCACAATCGTGCTAAAATAAGTACATAATTTGTAACAAATTTGAAGTACAATAAATCTTAACACAAGAAATGATGACTAAATAATTTTTAATTAAGGTAATACAATGAGACAAAAAATCAAGGATATGATTCTTAACCTTGAGAGAAGAATCATAAGGTTAAATAAAAATGCTTTGCTACAAACAAAACTGGTAAAATCAAGACAAAATAAAAGATATAGAGTGCTCAATCTAAAAGGGTCGTTATATCTCTTGATTAGGTCGAAATCTTACCTATCACTACATTGTCCCTTAATAATAAGACGTGCTTAAGGTAGGTTTGAATCCTACCTATCACTACACATCCACTTAATATAGGATGACAAATGAACTTTTCCCATTCTTTTAACTTATTTCGATATTGACAATGAATCTTTATATAGATTGGGTACAAGTATGAGTATGGGTACAAATGGGTAGTTATATCTTCGACCTCATACCCATCTTAATACTTGTCCTTATCCATATTCTGATCTTTGTTTTAACTTACTAAAACACCAATAATGTTTTATGTATTCTAAAAGAGTTGTACTAACTTTTGGTGAGTAGTTTTGTAACTTATTATTGTGGTACACATTAAATCATTTTTCACTCTTTTTAAAATTTTTGATCTTTGTCCAATTATTATTTGATATTGTTATTTGATATTTATGCAAATATAATTTATTTCTTGATATTTGACTTCTGAGAAAATAAGGTATTTTATTTTAACATTGAATGTTTGATAATATCATGTTTATTTTATACTGTAAAAAATATATTTATTTAAAAAAATAAAAGGACTTTTATGGATGCATGTATTATTTTTTTATCAGCAAAAATTAGTTGTTAGTTTTTGTTAGTGGAGAAGTTGAACCCATAACTTCTTCCAACATCACTTTCAAACTCTTTATACCAATCTTATATCTCTCATGTGTTAATGAGGGAGTTGAACTTACAACCTTTCTCATCCTCACAACTTATATAGATTCATGTATTGGTATACATGTTTTGTGATAAAGATAAAAATAAGATAAAAATTTCATAATCACTGATAAAGATAAATATAAGATAAAAATTTCATAATCATAAAGGCAGATACCATAATATTACTTCAAATATAAGATAATCAAATTCACACTAGTATCATCTTTACTTAAGGTTTTAATAAAAGTTTTTAAAGTATCTTAGAATCCTATGTATCACTACATAATATAACAATAATTTGTGCTTTTTATTGTTTTAAAAAAAAAAAACTCAACGAAAACATGTTTCATTCACATTAACTTTTAGGTTTAATCATTTTTTAGGTCCCTATTTATGAAGAAGCGTCTCAAATAGGTATTTTTATTATTCGTGTTCTTAATTAGGTCCCTATTTGTGTAAAATTGAATCAATTAGATCCTTGCCGTCAATTTTGGGGTAACGGCGTTAAGATTGCAATGAGGTAGGTTGCTGACTTTGCAAATGTAAAACATGTGGTAAAGTTACATGGAATTTAATTATTTTAAATTTTAAAAACTATCTTTAACCATAGCCTTGTCCTGGTTGCAATTCACTGGTGTTGTTTGCCGTAGGCAGAGGAACGTCAGTAAAGGCCATCGTCGTTGGAAAGCATGGCAACTTCAAAATTCAAATTCCTACAAAGGGTATAAGCCAATGTGAGAGAGAAAATGAACATTTTTTCTTCTTCTAGAAATAGACAACATAAATTTCCCATTGGAATTGTCTGGTGGAACAAAATAACAGAAAGAAAAAAGAGGAGAAAGCTTTACGGATAAAGAAACAAGTTATTCTCAAGAAAGGGAAGGACTTTGCATGAATCTTTTGTGTCTGACTGTTCTGATTCGATCATCATCGTCCTTCATTTTGATCTTACCCTCCATGTTCTCCCTGTCTTCGTCCTCCACAACGTCTTCTGTTTCCCTCTTCCCACTTTCTCTGTCTCTGATTCTTGAATAATAGCTTCAAATTTTGTTAAACCAATTGGGGCGCAGAAAGATCTTATTTTGAGCCTTGACCGCAATCACCCACTTCAAATTCAATTTTGGGTCGGTTTCAATTTCTTTAAAGGTGGCAAGTAGTGTGTTTCTATCTGGGGCAAGTCTTCCATTTGTGGTATTTTAAATGCATTGTTTATAAATGACTACCTATTTTTTCTTTCTCTTGTTTTGTGGAGGGTGTTTAGGGGAGGAGCGATAAGCTTCAGGGTACTGGGGCTGTGAATCCGAGGAGCCGTTTATGGGTTTGGTTCATCCGAGTGTGTTCAAGCATTGTGCTTTGGACACGTTTGTTTCAGCTAGTGATAGTGAGTGAACTATGGCGTTCCCATTTCTTTTTGGGGATTACAAGTCGAATACATCACACAATTCAAAGTCCTCTCCAAACAAATAATGAACTTGTTCAACAACCTCCTACTTTTCTTCCTCTAAGTTATGGATGCGGGTTTGGACAACTATAGCTTCGATTCTGTGATGATGCAGCCATACGTGTGACTCATATGTGAAGATCTCCTCGCTATTTCTCCCCTTCAGATTTTCCAATATTATTTTAGCAGTGGAATCCATATTGTTAACTCAGTTGTATTTGTTGTTTGGAGGTGATGATCGTGCTTAGATGAATTAGAAAATTAATATAAAAAAGGAAAAAAAATAGAAAAGAAAACAAGTAGGGTTTTGTTGATAGGGCTGTGAAAGTGGGGGCTTTGAAAGCCATCAACGCCGAGGCCCCGACTTTCCTCTCAAAAGAAGACACTGGAAGTAGTCGACAAGGATGTGGAGGGAAATGACATTTTTTAGGGTGGGGAGGGTGAGGAGGGTGAGGTGCTTGTTGAAGAGGGCGTTCATGGCACCATTGTTGATGGCGAGCACAGTGATGGTCTGACAACGATTCATCTCGTCGGCGAGGTGGGTGAGGGTGAGGTAGTGATTGAAGGTGGAGAAGTCCGGCAAGAATGACCCTTCAACATCCTGTTTGAAGAAGACATCCTGTTCGGATTTAGGGATTTAATGAAATCTCAATTCTTTTTCATTGTAAATTACACGTAATGCGAGCTTTCTCTGCCACGTGGTTAACATTTGTGCAGTCATCATGCCACGAGACAAA
The DNA here is from genome assembly GCF_029865625.1 of Vigna umbellata. NCBI lineage: Eukaryota > Viridiplantae > Streptophyta > Magnoliopsida > Fabales > Fabaceae > Vigna > Vigna umbellata. The sequence continues at coordinate 18,279,862 of NC_142166.1, forward strand.
AATTTTAACGCCGTCCAATCCATTTAACGACAAGGTTTCAATTAATTCAATTTTACAGAAACAAAAACCTAATTGAGATAAAAAAATAATACAAGGACCTATTTGAAACAAGTATGCATGAAATGGTTAAACCTAACTTTTATAAAATTTTAACATAACAAGTTTGTATCACTTTTTTTTTCTGGTAATTTTACTGCTTTTTAATTGACCGTCAAAGGAACATGTGTATGAGATTGAATACTCCTTACGTGAAAGCGCTCCTCACATTTACGTAAATGAACTTTAGTTAATTCAAAATACACAACAATATTGTTCTTTTTATATGGTCAAAATACACAGCAATATTGTTCTTTTTATACAAAATTTCATGGTATACTTTCAACAAGATAATCTATATGATTCTTAATTTGATTACTATTAAAGATCATATTATTATTATTATTCGATTACAATTAAAAATAATAACTTATATTGTAGACAATTTAATCTTATTAGGAAAGTTATTTTTATCGTGACTATTTCAATTAATAATACAAGGTAACTTTTAAAAGAGATAACTGGTATTTTGAATTAATTATACAACAAATTTTAATTGTGTAAATTATCAACAAATGGGGTCAATCTATGATAAGCAATGAAAGTTAAGATTTTTCCAAATAAAATTAATACAAAAATATATTTTAACGGTATTAATCCTTTTACAGAAAAGAATAATAACATTAAAGAAACAATTTCTGTTTCGTTATTTTTTATTAAAAAGAAAAAGAATTAGTTCTATCGTATGCTTAACAAATCGCTTTTTAAAGGTTTTCTTTTAATGAAAAAAAAGGTTTAAATGTGTGAATAGAAAAAAGGGGTGTAAAAACAAGAAATGGTGCTATACACATACTTGCTCTTATGGCGGACAAATATATATATATGGGTTTGTTAACGCGCGTACGTCTGTTTTTCAATTGGTACATTTTAGCAATGTGTACCGGATTTTAGTAGACAAAAATATCCTTATATATCATGGATTCTAACTTTTAATGTTAAGGGTATTTTAATAATTTTCATTCTTAAAACTAAAAAAAAAAAAGAAACCCTCAAACCCTTGCTCACCTCCCTCGTTCCTCTCAACCCTTTCTCTTTCATCTCTCTCACTCCAACCTTTTTTGTGTCATCCTACTGTAGCCCCAATTGAAAAAATCATAAACACTTGCTGTTAAACCATTGACACATCTCTTAACTCAAGGATTTTGTTGACCAGAAAAACCAATTTCCTTCTAAGCGCAGCCAAGTTACAAGCCATGAAAAGCCCTTGTGATGACAACTTGCTTGTGAGTATGTTTGATTGTGGCTAAATGAAAGGCAAAGTTAATTTGTGTGACATTGTGATAACAGAGTGAAAAAGACACCAACACCTCACTATACACCTGTGAGTTGAGTGATACACTTTTGAGTGCTTGAGTGAAACACTTTCTTTGGTGAGGACTAGTTATCTGAATTTCTGATTGCATCTCTACTTGATTGATTGGTCATTCTTAAAGATAACATCTATTGAAGTACATGAGCATCACACTGATTTTAATTGATTAAGGCATCTGTACATCTTAATTGACATTTGTATGCGGAGTTGATCAAAGTGATTTCTTGTCTGGAAGAAAAAGTTTTTGAAAAAGGTTGAGTAATTGTAGTGATTGTTCTGAAAAGCTAAGTTACAATCTGTTTTGCTTGAGGACAAGCAAAGTTCTAAGTTTGGGGTTGTGTTAACGGTTGAAAATATCGTTATCTGGGATGTAATTTTGATACTAAATACACCCTTTTCTGCTTAGAAACTTGCTTGGAATCATGTTTTTCTGTTAAGTTGGGTGAATAAGAGAGTTGAGGTTGAATTTGATGATTTTATGACTAAATCCCTTTGTTTTGATAGAAAATGAGTTAATATGGAAAGTAGGGATAAAGTGCTAAGGAGATAGAGCTCAGAGAGGTCCAGAAAAAGCACCAGAAGGAAGGAAGCTCGAGGCTTGGGCGCCTTTTTTGGAGGCTTGAGCACAGCAAACCACCGCTCGCCGCCCGGGCGCCCCTTTTTGGGCGCTTGAGCGCCAACAACATGAAGCTTGGGCATCCTCTGGAAGGCTTAAGCACAGAAAGTGTCGCTCACTGTCCGGGCGCCCCTTTTGGGGCGCTTGAGTGCTGAACGTAGAAGGCTTGGGCGATCTTTGAGAGGCTTGAGCGTGGAAGACCACCGCTCCTCGCCCGGGCGCCCTAAGTAGGGCGCTTGAGCGCCGGTCTCTCGGGCTTGGGCTTTGTTTATGTTCTGCTTCTGTTCTATTTAAAGGACCGAAGCGTCCTAGGTTTTGCATCTCTGGCAACAACACACTCTTCCACTCTCTGAAGGCGGATTTGGATGCGAAAGCGTCCTTCCTCTAGTTTCTCCATGTCTATGGGGAACTAAACTCTATATGTTGTTGGGGAATGATGTAACCTTGTGAACTCTCATGTATTTTAATTGATTCTTAATTCCATATGCTTTTTCATTAATTGTTAGAGTAATTCATCTGTGCTTATTACATGCTTTGTTTAACTCATTCATCGCATGAGTGCCAGGAGGTTCCTTACAATTCAGGTTCTTGTTGAATTCTCCCAAGAGTAATATTTCTCAGGGATGAGGGTGTGAGTCTTGGTCCTGTTAAGCTCTTGATCTTCACATTTAATTAATAGAAATGCTAGGAATTGCATGAACTGGTGGTTAAGGATAGGCTTATTCGTCGAGGGATCGAGTTTAGGTGATTTAGTGAGTGACGTTAACATTAATGCATAAAGAAGAATTCTTACATACATGAGAGGGAACTTGGTGAAATCTAACCCTAACAACATACTCATCTCATTATAAACAACACTCGTTCATCTTTGTGTTACTCTGCTAGTGATCAAACTGCATTCATATTTAATTTTCTGTTCTTTCATCTTAAACCAATGATTTTATTTGATTTAAGTCTTAATTAATTGAGTCATCACACAACTGTTTAGTGCCGAGAGTCTTCTGGGATACGATACTTGGTCTTACCATTTTGTATTACTTGTGCAATTTGGTACACTTGTCAATCCATCAACACTTGTAACTTGGCTGGGTTAAGAAGAAAAATTGGTTTTTCAAGATCACAAAATCCTTGAGTTAAGTGAGTCATTCATAAATTTATCATTCAAGTTCAATCTCTCTTTGGACAAACCAATCTCACTCATTCCTAACTTTCCTCTTTTTGCATTGAGCTTTTCTTTCTTTGCATTTTATTTTCTTTTCTCATACTTCATACTTGCTCAAAACTAAGCTCAATGCTTTTCATTACTTTCCTTTTCAATTCTCCCAATCAACCCCAAACTTGAACCTTTAGCAATACCACACAATGATTCTTAACTTAACTCAAGGTAAAGATTTTCAAAAAGGATTTGTTTAAGGCTTGAGGTTCAAAAAGGGTAGAACACTTTCTGCTCTCTTTCATTTGGGTAAAAATCATGCATTGGCTAAGAAAAAGGGTAATAAAAAATGGCCTTGATGATGTGACACAAGCAAGCAAGTAGTTCAATCATAGAAACCTGGGCAAAATTATTCATGCTTTCAAAAGAATAGCAATCATTCAAACAAATACTCTGGAGTTCAAAACCTCACAAAAGCTAATTCAATGTTCCACATACCAAATACACATCCTGCTTAGCATCATAGTCACAATCATAACATCATGCATCTATTCACACAGTTTGTGAACAACCACCTGTATATCAACATCTTGTGCAACATTGTTAACACTCGGTAAGTGTACCGAATTGTATCAAGTAATAATAAAATGGTAAGACCAAGTATCGTTTCCCAAAGGACTCACGGCCTAGATAATTATGTGATTTCTTGATTAAATTAGACTTGTAAATGAAATCATTGTGTTTGAATTGCGGAAAATAAACACGAATGCAAGTTTTTGATCAATTGGAATTAAAGAAGCAAAAGAGATTGATGTAAAATATGGAATGATGATGTTGTTGGGGTTTCCGATTTAACCTATCCACTCTCATGTATTCATGAATTCATCTTTCTTCATTAATGTTAATGTCACTATCTAATTTACCTTAAACTCGACGTCTCGGTGAAGAAAGCCTACTCCTAATCACTAGTTTACAATGTCTTGTCTCGCTAGCAATTATTCATGCATTACATTCGCACAGAAGCTTAAAGGCAACCGATCCTCCTAATATTGCTTCCGGGTGAATTTCCCCAGTTCTAGATTTACCTATATGTGTCCATATAGATAACATGAATGATCATGCAATTGAATTAGATAAACAAAGCATGCATAGAGTAAAGAGGAAAAACCTTAACAATTAATGAAGCAAAGCATATAAAATATAGTACCAATTCAATACATGAGAGTTTCAAAGGATTACATCGGTTCCCCAACAACAATGGAGGTTTATTTCACCATATACATGGTGAAACTAGATGAAAACAATGAAAAGAATGAAAGATAGAACCCTAGAATTTGAAGAAAGGAGCTTCTGCATCCAAAATCCGCCTCCAAGGGGTGAAGGAAGTGTGATTTCGCCTCTTTCTGTCCAAAGATACCAACCCTAGGTCGACTAAACCCTTATATAGTTTATTAAAAATTATAGAAAATAGGCCGAAGCCCAATTAAATCACGCTCAACGGCACTTTTTGCGCTCAGCGGTAAGTGCGGCTCTTGAAGATGATGCTCAGTTTTAGTTTTGGCACTCAGCGGTGACTGCGGTGCTTCAGAATGTCGCTTAGCGGTAAGTTACGCTCAGCAGTGACTGCGACTATTCTTTTGTGCACTTTTATTTCCTTTCCTGAGTCCATCTCCTTACTACTTCAACTTCTTTCATCTAATTCATATTAATTCCTGCCAAAACAAGGAATACCAAGCATAAAATCCATCCAACTCTCTTATTTCCAAAACTTAAGCAAAAACATGATTCCAAGCTAGTTTTTGGACAGCCACGGGACTCACCTCCAAACTGTGATATGAAGTGTTGAATCCTTGCTTAAGAGTGTTGGGAGGTCTTAGCACCGTCCAATGATCAAATCCAGCCACCACAAGTACCAAACAACAAGCAAACAATGCAAACAGATTAGAAGTCACTCAAACAGTAAGCACTGGACTGACATAGGGGAGTAAAAATTTTACTGGGAACAACACAGAACGAATTTGAACAAAGTAAAAACTATACGTGAAAATAGACATCCAGAGGAAACTATGAAAAAAAATTGCATGGAAAACGGATAAGAATTGAACTCGAACGAAGACACACAAGTTGACACAACATTCACGTAGCATTGGGCGAAAATTGAAATGGCTGAGCGAAAAATGAACTCATCTAAGCTATTCTACTCTAGCATGCAATTCTTAAGAAGATAAAAAACCTAAGGCTCATGATACCACATGATGGGGAAGTGCATACCTAGAGAGAATATACTAAATGACATTTAAGAGAATAGGAAAGAAATTAAAAATGGAAGAGATTAAGGAAGAGGAAACTTATGATTTGAAGATGCGCCACTTGAAGGAAGCTCCAAGATAAGCATAAAAGGAGGACCGCCACTTGCTTGAGAAAGATAAGGTCTGCCCAAAATAGGGACTTTGGAGACATAATACTATCTCAAAGAAGATTGCAAAAGTGCAAATAAAGTCAAAATTCAATTGGTTCAAGGTAAGGTACACAAGGAAGATCCCTAAGCCTTCTTATATAACCTTTGGAGTGAGCTAGGATGGAAGATCTAGGAGATGTGGGACTTATGAGTGTGGAGGCCGTCCAGCAGCTGCTTGATAACAGTTGAAAAACTGTTATTTTCATGCTTAAAATTGATACAAAAAGCAACCTTTACACTTAGAAACTAGCTTGAAATCATGCTTTTCTTCATACTTTCAGAAATAAGAGAGCTGGACAGGTTTATGCTTGATTTCAGTGTTTTTGTGCAGGTTTTAAGGTGAATTTGGTGAAAGAAGTGAAGAAGGAGAGAGATGGAATCAGAAAAGACATCAAAAAGTGCAAAAGGAGAAGCCGAAGTCACCGCTCAGCGGCAGTTTACCGCTGAGCGGCAATCAGGAGCTTACGGGAGGTCCGCTGAGGGGAAAAATGGCCGCTGAGGGGAAGAAACGACTCACGCACTTACCACTGAGCGGTACTTTACCGCTGAGCGGCACTTTTATGGGCTTGGACCTAATTTTCTGTAATTTACGAATAATATATAAGCTTTAGGGTTTCCTAGGGTTAGGTATCTTTGGCTGGAACGAAGCAAACACTCTCTCTTCCACCCCTTTGAAGGAGGATCTTGGATGCTCAGGCTTCCTCTTCACCTTTTTAGGGTTTTATCTTTCATTCTTTCATTGTTATTCATCTAGGTTCACCATGAATATGGTGAACTAAACTCTGTATGTTTGTTGGGAATCAATGTAATCTTTTGAAGCTCTCATATATGGAATTTGTTTTTACATCTTTTATTTAAGACCTATGCTTTCTTTCATTATTAGTTAGGGTTTTTCCTCTTTGCTTAATGCTTGCGTTGTTTAACTCATTCGATGCATGATTATTGGTTTTGTCGATACGAGCACGTACGGGGAAGTCTAGATCCGGGGAATTTCTCCCAATATTATATTGGTTGTCGTTAAGCTCCTGCACTTATGAACTAATTATTAGGAATGCTAGGAATTGTATGAACTCGTAATTAGGGAGAAGCCTTCTTGAAAGGTACTTTAGAGAGTGGCATTAACAATGATGATTTGAATGTTGAATTCCTAAAATATATGAGAGTGGATAAGATGAAATTGACCCCCAACAACATATTCATACATATATTTCATTGAAAGTGTTTATCTTTTGCTTTTGCCATTGATCAAAACTTCATGCATACATATTTAATTTTCGTCTTTTGCATATAAAAATCCAAATATTTCGTCTTTAAGTCTTAGCTAATCAATAAACCACACAACTAAACTAGGCCGTGAGTCCTTTGGGAAGAACGATACTTGGTCTTACCAAGTTTATTACTTGAACGATTCGGTCATACTTGCCGATTGAAAAACAAGTCTGTGACATCATATTTTGGTGTTCATAAATTTGTCCATCACTGCTGCAGTTCCTCTAGGAACTTTTGAGTCCCACATTGCTCAATTCTCTGCACTCCAAAGGGTTTATAAGGCAACTAGTTCTCCTATAGTTCAAAACATGAAAACTAGTTATGCTATCTAATGCTACATTTCCTCTTCTTTTCTTTTTAAAACCAAGCCATGGAGAGTCCGACATTGCTTGTTCTTAAAGAGAAAGAAGAGTTTATAAGCGTTTATTCACAAGAACTAAGAGAAAGAAATCAAAGAGGCAAATATACGCCTATGAAACCTATTCTACTCTTTTTTATGCCTGTTGTCACTTTGAAAACTCTTCATTGTTGCCCCATTTATGATCACATCAAGATTTGTTTGAACACATCTCTTGAGGACAATATCCAGATTCGCCAAACACCGACCCAGTAACTGTCCTAGTAGGAATAAGCTTATTATTCTCATTATAAATTATTGTCATCCCACCTTTCTTTGGCACTACCTGTACTGGACTCACCCATTCACTGTCAGAGATTGGATATATAATGACAGCTTCCAGCAGCTTTAGTACTTCTTTTCTAACCACCTCCTTCATCACAGGATTTAACCTTCTTTGTGATTGAGCACTTGGTCTATAGTCATCCTCCATAAATATTTTATGCATGCAGTAAGTTGGGCTTATACCTTTGGGATCTGAGATTTACCATCCAATAGCTTCTTTGTTGGCTTTCAATATTTCTACCAACTTTTCTTCTTCTTCAGGAAGCAAAGAATTACTAATGATGACTGGTTTCGTTCCATCTTCTTCTAAGAAAACATACTTCAAATGTGATGGTAACATCTTTAATTCCAACTTCTTTTCTTTGACTTCTTCTTTGGTATCAATCATCTCAAAATTAGCCTCCTCCACTGGGATTTCCTTTAACGTCTCCAAATCCGTCATACACTCATCAATTAATTTCTCTTCCTCTTCATTCAAATCTTCACAAGCATCAATAAGAGTTTTTTCTAACGGAGAAGAACAACGTACCATCTTCTCTTGCATCATACAAACTTCATCAAGCATATCAAATTGGAAACATGCTTTATCATCTTTAAGGTGTGTCATGGCTTTGAATACATCAAAATTCACTTATTCATCTTGCACTCTCACTTTAAGCTTGCCATTCTTGACATCAATTAAAACTCTAGCAGTCTTCATAAATGGTCTCCCCAGGACAAGAGGCACATCTCCATTCTCCTCCATCTCCATTATGACAAAATCCACTGGAAATACAAATTTGTCTACCTTCACCAGCACATCTTCAACCACCCCATACGGATATTTAAGAGACCTGTCCGCCAATTGGAGTGCCATTCTAGTAGGTTTGAGTTCCAAACCTTCAATTCTTTTGAACATAGCGAGTGGTATTAAATTAATGCTAGCTCCCAAATCAATCAATGATCTTTCAACTTCCAACTCTCCTATGGTACACAGAATGGTGAAGCTTCTTGGATCTTTAAACTTAGGAGATAATAATTTTTGTATGATTGCACTACAATTACCTTGTACTTCAATAGTCTCCTTTGCACTGTATTTTCTTTTCTTCGTGAGGAGCTCCTTCAAAAACTTTGCATACGAAGGCATTTGTTGCAATGCTTCAAAGGAGGGTATGGTAATCTCCAGCTTCTTAAAAATCTCCATGAACCGCTCAAGCTGTCTTTCTTTCTCCTTCCTTGAATAAGTCTTTGGATAAGGAAGTGGATTTTCAACATCTTTTTCTTTTTTTTCTCTCATCTACCTCTTCTTTCTTTTTTTGTCCTTCAATTCTCTCTTTCCGCTCAATTACTTCTTTCTCACTCACATTTTCTTTCTATTTTCTCTCTATTTTTCTCTCATCTAACACTTTACCACTTCTAGTAACAATGGTCTTACACTCTTCCCTAAGATTACTTTTTGCATTCCTCTCACAACCCTCCATCTTGTTGACAAATTTCCCAATGTGCGTCTTCATGCTTTTAAATGCAGCCTCTATATTCTTACAATAAGATAGGCTCATTTTCATGAATTGTTGGAAGGTTTCCTCAAGCTTCATGGTCTTCTCACATGGAGTAGGTTGTTGCTGCCATTGTTTCAGCTACCACTGAACCAGTGAAACATTATATATTTCTTGTGGTAATAGAGAAAGTTTCTTTGTCACTTCTTCCAACTCTAGAGTAATAATTTTATTTTGTGCAAGCAAGGCATCCTGAGACTGTAATTGTAGAACTCCCTTCTGTTGAGGTGGAGTTCCTCTTTCACTATGCATCTCGTTATCATTAGTAGCCATGTTGTCTATCAATTCAAAAGCTTCCTCTGGAGTTTTACACTTGATATTACCTCCAGTTGAGGCATCTAGCATCAATTTAGTTTGTGAACCAAGACCTCCAAGGAAAAGAATGACTACTTTTGCTTCATCAAAGCCATGAGTGGGCCTATTTCTCAACAAGCTTTTGTATCTATCCCATGCTTGACCTAACGTCTCCTCCATACCTTTCCTGAAAGAAGAAATTTCTTGCTTCCCCTTGTTGAGTTTTACTATGGGAAGTACTTGTTTAGAAACTTTGAAACCATGACTTCCCATTTAGTAAAACTATCCTCAAAGAAAGAATTCAACCATAGCTTAGCATTGCCTCCCAATGAGAAAGGAAACAAACTAAGCTTTATAGCGTCATCTAGCACACCATTGATCATTACAGTGTTGCAAATCTCGTTGAATGTTGTCAGATGTTCATATGGACTTTCATGAGACAGTCCATTAAATTGGTTGCTCTTCACCAATTGTATCAACGTCAGTTTCACCTCCATGTTTGTAGCATTGACCCTCGGCCTTGCAATGTTGTTAAAGTGATGAGGGTGAACAACAGTGGTGTAATTTGCCAGAGTGTGTCTGCCATTATTTTCTCCAACCATCTCTTCAGTACTCTGGTAAGATCTTTGTGGTAAGGGTTGTAAAAGTGTCTCCATAGAAGGAAATAATTCTCTAGATGTTCGAATTCTCCTTCTCCGTTTACTCTCGTCCAATCCTTAAAGAAGAGGTTTTGTTGTTCTCTTGCTTCTAGTTTGAATTATACCCTGCATACACAAGAAAAAAAAACCCTAAAAAGCACTTTTAAAACAAAATAAAACAAAAATACACTAAAATAAAAAATCAAGTCAAAACTAATCAATAATCACACACTAATAGAATAGTTAAACCACGAGTCCCCGGCAGCGGCGCCAAAAACTTATTAACACTTCAGCATGTGTACCGAATCGTATTAAGTAATAATAAATGGTAAGACCAAGTATCGTTTCCCTAGAGACTCACAGCCTAGACATTCATGTGGTTTCTTGATTAATTAAGACTTGTAAACAAAATCATTGTGTTTATATTGCGAAAAATAAATATGAATGCAAGTGTTGATCAATTGACTTGAAAGATCCAAAGGTGATTGATATAAAATATGGAATGATTATGTTGTTGGGGTTTCCGACTTATCCTATCTACTCTCATGTATTTATGAATTCATCTTATTAATTAATGTTAATGTCACTTTCTAATTTACCTTAAACCCAATGTCTCGGTGAAGAAAGCCTACTCTTAATTACTAGTTCACAATGTCTTGTATCCCTAGCAACTAATTATGCATTACATTCGCACAAAAGCTTACTGGCAACCAACCCTCCTATCCCTATGTCTAGGTAATATTACTTTTGGGAGAATTTCCCCAGTTCTAGATTTTCTCAAAATGTGTCCATAGTGACAAAATCAATGATCATGCAATTGAATGAGTTAAACAAAGCATGCATAGAGTGTAGAGGAAAAACCCTAACAATTATTGAAGTTAAGCATTTATAATAAGAATCAATTCAATACATGAGAGTTTCAAAGGATTACATCGTTTCCCCAACAACAATGGAGGTTTAGTTCACCACAGACACGGTGAAACTAGATGAAAATATGGAAAAGAATGAAAGATAAAACCCTAAAAGTTGAAGATCGGACCTTCCGCATCCAAAATCTGCCTCCAAGGGGTGAAAGGAGTGTGTTTTCGCCTCTTTCTGTCAAAAGATATAAACCCTAGCTCGTCCAAAACCTTAAATAGTTCATAAAAATATCATCAAAATGGCCCAAGCCTACGTCGTCAGCACTCAGCGCCCCACAAGGGCGCTCAACGGTAGCTACGGCACTCAAATGACCCTCAACGGTGGTGCCCAAGCGTGAAACAGTGCTTTCAAGACCAAACTAGCGCTCAACGGTGGCGCCCAGGCGTGAAACAGTGGTTGCACTATCAGACTGGCGCTCAACGTTGGCGCCCAGGTGTGAAACCGTGCTTTCACCTCCAGATTGGCACTCAGCGCCCCAAACTGACGCTCAGTGTTATCTACGATTGTTCTATGTGCAACTTTTCCAGCCTTTCCTGACTCCAGCTCCTTGCTACTTCAACTTCTTCATCCAATTTATCTTAATTCCTGTCAAAACAAGGAAAAACAAGCATAAAACCCATTCAACTCTCTTATTCTCACAACTTAATCAAAAGCATGATTTCAAGCTAGTTTCTAAGTCATAAAGGGTGTTTTTAATATCAAAATTAAGTATAAAAATAACGATTTTTCAACCGTTATCACATCTCCAGCGCTCAACGCCCCTACTTAGGGCGTCCAAGCGAGCTTGCGAGAGAAGTGGCGCTCTACATCCCTGAAAGGGCGTCCTAGCGTGAAACGATACTCGAAGACTGGCGCTCAGGGTCGCTGAAAGGGAGCTCGGGCGTGAGTGCGAGACATCCTGCGATGAGGGCCCCAGAAAAGGGCGCCTAGGCGTGGGTGCAAGACCCCTACGCTGAGGGCCCTAGAAAAGGGTGCCCAAGAGTGAGTGCGAGACCCCTACGCTGAGGGCCCCAGAAAAGGGTGCCCAAGCGTCCTGGGACCTTGATGAGAGGGTCGCACCTCCCAACAAAAGTTGTGCATAAAATAATGCAGTATAGTACTAGGAAGTGACTCCTAGGTCGTCTCTCAAGGACCAAATGTGGTTCAGTCTCAGATCAAACACATAGTGGGGAGGGGGGGTTTGAAAGATTTTTTTTTTTTTTTGAATGCAACTGAACTTAAATAAGACACTAATGCAAACGGAAATGTAAAAACGGTCTCAATTACAAAATTAAAGCGGTTGGTCACTAAATCTAACATTACTTTTTAAATTAAAAGAGTGAAAACTAACCAATTTAAAGGAGTGAAAATTAACTTTGTGATGATTAACATTGAAAGGAGAATATGGTAATCAAGCAAAGATCACTTAAAAATTAGCAAGCATTCAAACCTAAGTGTATGCAATATGAAAATTGTAACCAAATTAAGTGCAAGATTAAGCATTTAAAAGAATATAAAAGTGGACCCTTGGAGCTCCTCTAGACGTGGCAGCAGCCCTATTCTAATTGAATGAAAATTGAATCCGTGTGCTTCCCATTCCAACCCCCGTGCAGTACTCCTTCCAGCCGTGACTCTTCCATCCCATTCAAAGAAAATTGAAATAATTGAAATGCTTCCCTTTATTCCCCTTTGGCCGTGACACCTTCTTCCAGTAAAAACTCAAAACTTCTTCTCTCAAAATCAACCACCATACACAATACACCTACCCTATCTAATTACCTCTTCATTCTCCAACAATTGCTGCCAAATGTCCCATCATCTTATACTTTATCCTAATCCACTCTTGAATCAGCGTGCACACCATACACTCCTGGAATCGGCTACTTTCTTTTTTTTTTCTCCAAAGCTTCACACGTCCCATCATCAATCACCGTATGCTTCATTCCAGCAAAGATTAATCTTCTTCTTTCATTCTAGCAAAACAGTCCACATGCACACCACTATTTCACCTACTCTACTCCTTCATTCTTAAATCAATAAAACAATCTCTCTTCTTCCACCCGTGACACCTACGTGCTGCTACTTCCCTTCTCCCATTAAAATAAAATAAACTTTGCTAAAAGCATTTAAAGGTGTTGCTCCAGATTCTCATCTATTCACCGCATCCTCAAAATGAAAAGAAGAAAGCTCATTCACGGAAGGAGCACTCCAGGACTGCTTCCAGCTCATACGTGACCGTGTTTCTCATCTCCATTCCCTTGCACACCATTCCAGCCGAGACACCTAACACCCTTACTCTGCTCTTCTCTCAAACCGAGAGTTCTCCCACCTAATCTCTAAAAAGAATGAAAAGAGAAAGCTGATTCCCGTGTGCACACCATTTCTTGAATCAGCGTAAAAACGTGCACAAAATAGAGCACAAATTCTAATTGATGGAGTCAATAAATTAACATCACAGTAGCGAATCCAAGCCTCAACCAAAAGGTGCACAAAACGAAATGAAAGGGCAATGAGAAATCAGCGAAAAGGAATAAACACTCTCTTCATTCATGCCATTTAAAACCGTGTTCCAAAACCAGACTCCCAGCCAGATTTCATTACAAGAAGCTCTCTCCATAAAATGAGAGAATACCGGGGCCGAAAAAATGCAAGTGGCGGCTGGGACCTTTCTAAGGACGTGTGTCCCTTTTTTTTTAGGGTAGGGTCCACACAATAAAACCCTAGGGTGCCAAGTCATTAACTTTTAATTTTGGGTCTAATCTAATTTACCAAAAATTGACCCAAAATATAAAAGTTGATACAAAAATTCTAAACTGCTGAATTACAATTTAATTAATTCTAAAATGTCTGTGTGGAGAGTCTTGAATTTATTTGGTATTCTTCCTGATGTCTCAAAATGTATTTCCGAAATTTTCCTACACTTCAAAAATGCACTTAATCAACTCAGAAAACCCAAATTAGCACAATTACAAATTTCCGACCAAATTAAGCAAAATTCAGAAAACGGGGAAATAACAAACAATTAAACACAATTCCCTGGTTTATTTAAGTGCAATAAACTAAATATAATTCAAGAAATAACGACTCATCAAAATAGACCACACTTAGTCTTTTGCACTCCTGGGCAAAACTAAAACGAAAACCAGGGAACTACTCAAACATCAGGGAAGTGACACAGACTTGACAGACAGACAACAAAGACTCCAAAACAGGAACAGAAACAGAATTACACAGTTCTCCAGGAATCTGGACCAAGAAAGGAAGTGGACAATATCCAACACAGAATCAATCAGAGAAAGCAGATACTCATGAAATCATCCAAGCGATTCAAGACATGGCAAAATGATCAATCAACTCAAGAGGTGAATCAAAAGCAACAAAAACTCACAGATGCACTATCAGTGTTTCTCTCAAGTGTATAAGGTAAAGAATTTCAACTCAATGCACTCAAGAAAGCGAACAACAACAGACTTGGCAAACCTCTAATATCAACACTCAAAACATATGCATGTTCAAATCAAAAGGTCTTTTATGGGTGAAATGGGGCCAAGGACAAGGGAGGATAAATATGGATGAGAAGCTACAAACCAAAAGAAATAGAGGAGCAATGGGGAACAAGTGTAAACACAGTCAACTCACACCCAAAACCTCTAATTCAATCCTCTTCTTGACTCCATTATTAACAAAATATTTTTTTTTCTTTTTTTTTCTTTTTTTTTCATTTTTTTTTCTATATTTTTTTCATCCTGTCTCTTTTCTTTTCTCTCTGTTTAGGACACAACTATAAGAGACAAGATACACAACATATTTACAAACATAAAACAAGAAGAGGAACCAACCAACCAATTCATCAGAAACCCCAAGGAGACCACACTTGTTCCCAAAACACTTCCAAAGCTCCAAAATTCCCTAAGGTTAAGGTAATCATGGTTTTTCACTTAGGGCTAGCATATGAGCTTCAAAACAAAGAAATGAGGAAAGTATAGGCTCAAAAAGGGTTTTCAAAGAATCAGAGCAAGGTAAGCTTATTTGGCTAGAGAGGCTCAAAAACAAAATTGCCTTTATCACTTCCAAACATGCATATCAATCAAGAATTATCAACAAGAGTTAAGCCAAGGCATATGCGCAAGCAATCAAGAGACATATCACACAAGAAAGAACATAAAGTGGCTCAAATCTCACACAGGGTAATTCTGTCACAATCAATTCAACCTCTCAAACATCATAATCATCTTCCCAAGCAGAGAAAAGCAAGGATTTCAAACAAATAAGTATCAATCAAGTGAAGGAAATGATAAGTCTACAACCCAAACAAAGTCCAGAAATGAAGAGAATCATGTAAAACTGTACACACGACAAAACAAAAGCTACCTAGAAAAGAAAAAAAATTTAACCAAGAAAACAAAAACTAACAAAGAAAAATAAAAATCTCCCCCAATAGACCACACTTAAACTACACAGTGTCCTCAATGTGTCATAAGCATAAGATCAGAAATCATAACAGTCAACAGATCATGGACAAGTGCAATAAAAGTAGGGAAAGGGGGAGAAGAGAGAAAGAAAACTCCCCTGATCATGGTGGCAGTTGCCAATTTTGGACTTTCAGGGAGATGTCTTCCACCACAGTATCCAGCAAGAATGTTTTGAGGACGAACTGCTTCGTCCTCCAGATTTGATCTAGCAGGGAGATATCATCCACAGCTGGATCTAAGAAGCAAAGATTGTTGATGAGCAGGTTCAGCTGGTGCCTATTGATCTTGAAGCTTTTGTCAGTGTTAGCACCTTTATTTTCCACTGTGGGTGTTTGTTGATCAAATTCATTTGTACCTCCTGCAATAGGGTTAGTGCAATGTGGCTCTACAGAAATTTCATGCAGGGGTATAACACCCAATCCCAGTGTAACAGACTGAACCTCAGATACATCCTCAGAACATGAATCAATTTCAAAATCACAAGCAATATCAACTACAGACTCAGATTCATGTTCAATGCATGGAGAATAAACATTCGGATGTGACATCAAAAATTGGTTCTCATCATGCATAGAGGGAAAATTAAAATCAGACTCAACAATAATATAATCATCAGCATACCTCTCAACAACATAATCATCAATATAATCAAATTGAGGTATGCTTACCTCCTCTTCCTTGAAGATTGCTAAAGTGTGGGAAGATGAAGGTGGTCTACCTGGTTCAGGATTACTGCTTATTTCTGCCTGCTCCTCAAAATATTCATCACTCTCCTCAGGTGTAAGGGTAGGGACATAGGATGATGGGAAAGTAGATGGCATAGTAGTAAGCTCGTGACTCTTCTCCCCATCTTCTATGTTGATGCCACTATCATAATCATCTGGAATCTGAACAGTCTGAAATGGTAACTCTGAATCTTGAGACTGTTCCTCAGTGAGTTGAGTGGCCATCTGCCCTATCTGGTCATTCAAGCTCTGAATGGACGCTCTGGTCTCTTGCTGAAACTGCAGGTTCTGCATGGTCAACTGCTCCAACAACTCCTGCAATGTAGGCTCAGAAATAGAAGGCTGAGGAGCTGTTTCGGCAGAAGCATCATATTGCTGACTCTGATATTGTTGGACAAGTGGAGGTAGGAAAGTGCTCTGGAATGATGGTTCTTGATATTGATGTTGTGGAGCATTGTACCATCCCAACGTAGGGTCATTCCATCCAAGACCGTTGTCGTATCCATCTTGCACATGGGAGAATTTGCTTAGAAATTTATGCTCAAGATCTTCCCATCTGGTAATGGATCCTGGAGGAAGAGAGTCTTTCCAATCTTTTGCTGCTCTTTCTAATGAGTGCGGGAATTTCCTTAAGAAAACTAGATCGTCCGGGACATTTGGAAGTTTCATTAAAGAGCAGATTCGATAAAACCTATCCAAATGTTCATGTGGGCATTCACCTGCAAGACCATAAAACTTGGGCAACAAATTCATCAGTCCAGTGGTTAGAACTAAATGATCACCATCCTCATTAGGTGGAACCGGCTCCCAAAGAGAGCTCTCAGAAGTTGGAGGATGGGTCATATTGTTCTCAACATAAAAGTCAGCAGAATTACAATCAGAGTAACATGCAGAAGGAGAATCGTAATTAGAGGCACAAGCAAAAGAAGCAGTATTCACATAATCAAAATAGGTAGACATGGTGAAAGAAGAATACTAAAAATCACGAAACAAATAAAACACAACACATTTATACATGCAACACGCACACACAAAACAGAACATCACATCACATCATATCACAACACAAGACAAAACACAACACACACAAACACAACAAAAAGACCTAAGACTGAACCATTGGTCCTCGACAACGACGCCATTTTGATGAGAGGGTCGCACCTCCCAACAAAAGTTGTGCATAAAATAATGCAGTATAGTACTAAGAAGTGACTCCTAGGTCGTCTCTCAAGGACCAAATGTGGTTCAGTCTCAGATCAAACACATAGTGGGGAGGGGGGGTTTGAAAGATTTTTTTTTTTTTGAATGCAACTGAACTTAAATAAGACACTAATGCAAACGGAAATGTAAA
Source organism: Vigna umbellata (assembly GCF_029865625.1). Lineage (NCBI taxonomy): Eukaryota > Viridiplantae > Streptophyta > Magnoliopsida > Fabales > Fabaceae > Vigna > Vigna umbellata. The sequence continues at coordinate 18,297,363 of NC_142166.1, forward strand.
AACGGTCTCAATTACAAAATTAAAGCGGTTGGTCACTAAATCTAACATTACTTTTTAAATTAAAAGAGTGAAAATTAACCAATTTAAAGGAGTGAAAATTAACTTTGTGATGATTAACATTGAAAGGAGAATATGGTAATCAAGCAAAGATCACTTAAAAATTAGCAAGCATTCAAACCTAAGTGTATGCAATATGAAAATTGTAACCAAATTAAGTGCAAGATTAAGCATTTAAAAGAATATAAAAGTGGACCCTTGGAGCTCCTCTGGACGTGGCAGCAGCCCTATTCTAATTGAATGAAAATTGAATCCGTGTGCTTCCCATTCCAATCCCCGTGCAGTACTCCTTCCAGCCGTGACTCTTCCATCCCATTCAAAGAAAATTGAAATAATTGAAATGCTTCCCTTTATTCCCTTTTGGCCGTGACACCTTCTTCTAGTAAAAACTCAAAACTTCTTCTCTCAAAATCAACCACCATACACAATACACCTACCCTATCTAATCACCTTTTCATTCTCCAACAATTGCTGCCAAATGTCCCATCATCTTATACTTTATCCTAATCCACTCTTGAATCAGCGTGCACACCATACACTCCTGGAATCGGCTACTTTCTTTTTTTTTCTCCAAAGCTTCACACGTCCCATCATCAATCACCGTGTGCTTCATTCCAGCAAAGATTAATCTTCTTCTTTCATTCTAGCAAAACAGTCCACGTGCACACCACTATTTCACCTACTCTACTCCTTCATTCTTAAATCAATAAAACAATCTCTCTTCTTCCACCGTGACACCTACGTGCTGCTACTTCCCTTCTCCCATTAAAATAAAATAAACTTTGCTAAAAGCATTTAAAGGTGCTGCTCCAGATTCTCATCTATTCACCGCATCCTCAAAATGAAAAGAAGAAAGCTCATTCACGGAAGGAGCACTCCAGGACTGCTTCCAGCTCATACGTGACCGTGTTTCTCATCTCCATTCCCTTGCACACCATTCCAGCCGAGACACCTAACACCCTTACTCTGCTCTTCTCTCAAACCGAGAGTTCTCCCACCTAATCTCTAAAAAGAATGAAAAGAGAAAGCTGATTCCCGTGTGCACACCATTTCTTGAATCAGCGTAAAAACGTGCACAAAATAGAGCACAAATTCTAATTTATGGAGTCAATAAATTAACGTCACAGCAGCGAATCCAAGCTTCAACCAAAAGGTGCACAAAACGAAATGAAAGGGCAATGAGAAATCAGTGAAAAGGAATAAACACTCTCTTCATTCATGCCATTTAAAACCGTGTTCCAAAACCAGACTCCCAGCCAGATTTCATTACAAGAAGCTCTCTCCATAAAATGAGAGAATACCGGGGCCGAAAAAATGCAAGTGGCGGCTGGGACCTTTCTAAGGACGTGTGTCCCTTTTTTTTTAGGGTAGGGTCCACACAATAAAACCCTAGGGTGCCAAGTCATTAACTTTTAATTTTGGGTCTAATCTAATTTACCAAAAATTGACCCAAAATATAAAAGTTGATACAAAAATTCTAAACTGCTGAATTACAATTTAATTAATTCTAAAATGTCTGTGTGGAGAGTCTTGAATTTATTTGGTATTCTTCCTGATGTCTCAAAATGTATTTCCGAAATTTTCCTGCACTTCAAAAATGCACTTAATCAACTCAGAAAACCCAAATTAGCACAATTACAAATTTCCGACCAAATTAAGCAAAATTCAGAAAACGGGGAAATAACAAACAATTAAACACAATTCCCTAGTTTATTTAAGTGCAATAAACTAAATATAATTCAAGAAATAACGACTCATCAGACCTTCTGTAACCTTTTCTTCTAGTGCTCTTTGTGTCCTTTCTGGGTTCCAACTTCTTAATATTTTAACTCCTCTTCCAATTTATCCCAATTTCCTACAAAATCAAGGGAATTTAGTGATAAAATCCTCAAGTATAACCTCAACTCTCTTATTCACAAAAATAAGCTAAAAGTAAAAGAACCAACAATTTTCTAAGTCAAAAAGGGTTCATTTATTATCAAAATTGAATCCAAAATAACGGTGAAATCAATCGTTATCATGCTTGAGGACGTGCTTGTCCGAGTAGACAAGTTAATTTTTCCTGCAGATTTCTATATCTTGGATATGAATGATGATGAAGGAATCAGTCTAACAACTATTATCTTGGGAAGACCCTTCATGATGACAACACAAACCAAGATAGATGTGCATGCAGGGTCATTAACAATGGAGATAGGAGATGAGAAAGTGCGCATTAACATGTTGGAAGTTGGGAAGCACCCGATTAAAGATCATTCTTTGTTTGTATTGACTTATTAAGTGATGTTGTAAACAATTTTTCTCCAACTTTGGATTTTTCTTTTTCAATTATGTCACGCATAATTTTGGATGACAAAGAAAACTGTAAAGTAGGTGATATTGAGGACGCAGTGTCAATAGATGATACATTTGTGGCGTCCAAGTGTGATGTTGAGGTGGCTGAGATTACCTTAGGCAGTAAAATGTTGCCATCTGTGGTACAACCACCTATTTTGGAGTTGAAACCCTTACCATCTCATTTGAAATATGTTTATCTTGAGAAGGATGGGAAACTCCCTGTTATTATATCTGCACTGCTTACTAATGAGCAGCAAAAACAACTATTACAGGTTATCCGAAATCACAAGAAAGTAATAGGCTAGACTTTAGGAGATATTCTTGGTATTAGCCCTTCTTTTTGCCTGCACAGAATACTTTTGGAGGAGGATGCTAAACCAGTGAGACAACCTCAAAGAAGACTAAATCCTCAACTGATGGAGGTTGTAAAGAAAGAGGACACCAAGTTGCTACAAACAAGTATTATATACCCTAATTCTGACAACATGGGTGAGCCTTATACACGTGGTTCCCTAGAAATATGGAATCACAATGGTCAAGAACGAGAAGGACAAGTTGACTCCTATTCAGGACAAAAGTGAGACACATAATTTAGTAGTTGACCATCTTAGTAGGATTGAAAAGGGAAAAGATAACATTCCGATGCAAGATGACTTTTCCGATGAAGCCTTACTAGCATTCCTTCCACCATGAAGGAGATAAGTGCCCTCATACTTTTTCTTTGCATTCTATATATAAGGCATACGTTGAGCACAATGCATAGTTTACGTGTGGGGTGTGGGGAAACAATTAACTTTGTTCCCTATTTTGTTTGTTTTTTAATTTAAATATTTTCAATGGATTTGAGAGTTTGAATCAATAACTAGGATGATCATGAATTCAAGAGAAAAAAATTATTCATGTTGATATGAGTGGATTGCTTCTATGATTTGCTGATTGAGATGACTTGAGAATTTCTTGATTAAATCTTTTGTGAAAGAAATTTGAACCATGTGAGTTTTGGGCCGAATGATAAGGATGAACCACCATGTGTCATACCTATTTTACTTGAGTGATTTGCCAATGTTTTATTGATACTCTAATATTTAGCTTGATTTTGTGTTGTGCAACTGAGGTGAATATGCATGATTTGATATGATTGAGGTCATTCTTGTTTTAGCTACTTGGCCAAATAAACTTGTCCTAACATTAACCCATTGGAAACCCCTTTGAGCCTTAAGACTATTTTTCTTTGTTTCAGTCATTGTCAAATGAGAAAATAAGAAAAAACATATCTTCCTTACCTTAGGAAAGAAGAAGGAGTAATGGATTTTGTTAGAAGTAAGTGATGAATAATTGTGTGGGTGAGTGCCTCACTCACAAAATAATAAAAAGGGCAGAAAGAAAGATGAAAAGTTGGAGTTTTGAAAAAAGGAAAAAAAAAGGAAAAAGAAAGGAGAAAGAAAGGAGAAAAAGAGAAAGAAAAATAAATCTTCCTTAAAAGAGCAAGAAATAAAGTTGTTTTTGAAATCAAGTGTCATTACTCTTTCTATATCAATTTCAAAAACTCAGAAATTCCAAAAAAAAAATTTCCTACTTTTGCCTTGGCCTCAATATAACCTTTAAAAAGGCCTCATGTTCAATAATTGCATGTTTTCTAAAGTATGTGAATGATAGAGTCTTGCTAAATATCAAGGGTGTCTACTTACATGGGTATTGTGAGTGTAAACACAAGCCAAAAACACTTGAGAAAGTTGGGGATAAATAGATACATTTTGACTTGAGTGATATCTTTCATATTTGATTTTCTTGTGAATTCGAAAGGTTAACTCATGTGTGAAGAATAGAGTGATTTTATTTGCATGTCCATGACAAATTGATTTATAGATGATTGATCTATATCTAGTGCTATTCATTCTTGGGATCTAGATGAAAAAATTGAATAAAATGACCCAGAAAAAAGTCTTGGAATTAATCAATTTTGCCCAGGAGTGTAAAAGGATAAGTGTGGGGGTGTGATGAGTGCATATTTATGCTCACATTTTAGATTTAAATTCAAAATTTTAGTGGAATAATTGTGCTTAAATGATTGATTTGAATAAGATTTTGCATGATTGGCTTTATCAAGTTTAGGAATTAAAGAGCCTTAAAATGTGATTTTAGTTGCATAAATTATTTTGGAGAGTCTAATGTTTGTTGATGCAGCTGAAATTAAAGTTTGAATTGCATTTTGAAAAGAAAGAAAAAGCTAAAGTGTAATTAGAGGAAATTTCTGAACTTCTGTGCAATTTTGAGTAAAATAAAAAGGGTTGAATTGTAATTTTGGGCAAGTTCAAATCTATTAGATATTTTAAAAGATAATTTGGAGAAAATATATCTTAAGATATTTTGGGCAAGTTCAAATCTCTTATATTTAACTATATCAATAAATACCAAAAGGTAATATTTGTCAAATCTTTTTGAATCTAGAAAAGATATTATCAAATATTCTCAAAAACCGATTAAATCTGTTGAATATTTGGAAGATATTAGATATAAGATAAACGATCTTATCAACAGAAGATTCAGAGTTCAAGCCCAATGAAGCCTATATAAGGAGACCCAGGGGAGGCAAAAGAAGAGAACTCATTCATTCTAAGACTCCTCCACTTGAAAGCATTCATCCACCACTCCTCTCATTTTATTTCATCACTTATTCTACTCCATTCATGGAGGGCTAAGCTTTTAGGGCTATTCCACTATAATTTCATTATGGATTTTGAGGTTAAGTTGAATTAATGCAATTGTTTCTTTTTATTATTGATTTGAGTTATTCTTCTTCTATTTCTTTCATCTCCAAATCATATTAAAAGCAATGATTTTTGCATCATAAGGTGTTTGAATCTACATGCATATTAATCATATGAGTTCAAGGGTTTTTAGGTTTGATTGAGAATCTACTTTGATTGAATTTAGGAACTTTCATATGATTAAACGGGTTTTTGCTATCAATTGAGAATGTACTTTGATTGGTGGTAATAATTTAACCTATAATTAATTGATAATTTACTTTGATTAATTAGCTTTTAATTTGGTTAAGAGATTTAAGAATAAACATGATTAAACACAATAGAATTTGATTGAGAATGTACTTTGGTTGAATTCATTGTGAATAATTTAGAAAAGTCTAGCATTTGATTGAGAATCTACTTTGGTTAACTGTTTGATCGTCCTCAAATTAATTTAGAATGTACTTTAATTAATTTGAAACTTGAACAATTATCAATTGAACAATGATCTGTGGATAATCGATGATGAATCTATCTTGAAAAAATAGTGGAATTGGCCTATTTCATAATAATTGTTTCTAAGTTTCCTTTTTGTTCTTCAAACATTAATTTCATTAGCATAGTTTCTCACTTTCATTCTTGAGCATTGCATAACATTCATAAGACTCAAATATTGAAAAGTAATTCCGTATTCGTTGGGAAACGACTCAGGGTTACTTTAACCTTATCTAGATTCTTGACTACTAACTTGGCAATACTAAAGTTGTCTTGAAAAGTAGTATTAATTTGATAGCTTCAACGATAGCGTATCACACAACTTCTATGAATAGTAAGCGTCGAGGTAAAATATTTTCTGTTAACAACTTTAATAAAAATAAAAATTGTTGATTCTTTATTCTAGAGCTATTGATCATGTATTCTTTGAAAAAATTTCTATCTTACCATCCTACTATGTCCATCATTATTAAATTACCTAATGGAAAATATGTTAATGCTACCTATAAAAGGAGTTGTCAAAATTGGTGGAAATTTTTCTTTGGAAGATGTTTTGTATATATGTAGTTTTAATTACAATTTGATTTTTATATCTCAATTAGCTTCCAACCATAGTCTTGAACTTATTTTCTTTAAAATTCTTGCATAATGTAAGATAAAAAGACCAAAGAGAGATATGAGTAGTTGAAGTTGAAATTGGATTATATGTGATGAGAATATTTTCTCAATTTCACTTAGCTTATTGTACCGAATTTAATCAGGGAATTGTGCTTAAATGTCCAGTATTTTCCCATTTTTCTTAATTGTGCTTAATTTGATCAGAAATTCTTATTTTAATTAATTTGAATTATTTGAGCTAATTATTTTTATTATTAATTGTAGGGAAATTATTGGACAATATTTGGGACATTTGGAGGTGAAAAGAAAATGCCACATCAATTTTATTTTAAGCTAAAAAGAGAAAGGAGGTATGGATTTATTTTTGGGGGTGCACACAGAAATAGGCTTGATTAGAAATGTTTCTTTTAAAATGAAGAAGTGGCGTCTCGACACGTCCACGCAGCAGCACACGGTTCAGCGAGCCTTCACGTGAGGAGGTGCTTGAAGGGTGTGCGGCCGTGACATTAAGAAATGTCCAGCGGAGCCCAATGAGCATTGAAGAAGAAAATCATTCCAGCAGCTCTCGATACACCGCACAAGCACACGCGACCTTGGTCCAGTAAGCAAGGGTGTGAGGGGCAGCTTTCTTAGGTGGCAAAAGAAGAAGCGGTCAAGAGTTTTGAAGAAATAAGCACACAGCCGCGCAGAGAGAATGAGAACCGGTCCAGCAAGCTAGGAGGTGCACACAAAAATCCATCCACGGTCCAGCAAGCAAGTCCAGCCGCAACCTTGAGAAAGGGAGGGCTGTTCACGTTTCTTAGAGAGTTCCAGTAGGGTAGTGTAGGACAGTGAGTGAGGGGGGACGTGCGTGGGAGCCGTCACTGGCCATTCTCTCAGTTTTATGTTTTTCTTAGGCTTGTGCTTGGAACGTTTCTGAAAAAATGTAAAAACTGGGAGGTGTATTCACGCTATTACAATTTATAGAATGGAAGAACAACACTCTGGGTTTTTCAGTTTTTATGCACTTCGATTGAAGTCTTTCATTTCTTGACTGGAACGCTGTTTTTGGATGATGAATTAAGAGCTGATTTTTACTTCTATTTGTTGATTTACTCATGGCCACTTTATTTTGAGAATGAAGCAAGCTGGTAGGTGAAGTGTGTGGATGCACACGACCCTTTTCATTTTTGCTGGAGAAGCTTTATGCTTGGAAGCAGGGAGAAAGTGATGATTCAGAGTGTGAAGAGATGATGGAGAAGAGAAGCACGGTCACGGTCACGTGTGAGCTGGAAGCACTGTCCTGGAGTGCTCCTTTCGTGAATGAGCGTTCTTTCTCTTCAATTTGAGATGCGGTGATTGATTGGGGGAAAGAGAAACACTTGTGCACGGAGATGGAATGAGAAGTAGATTATGTGGTAGTAGGTGCTCTCACATCCAGAGAGCAGCACGCAGGATTTCTTTTTTTTTCTTTCTTTTAAATAGAAGCACATGGAGTTGAGATGTAGGTGTCACGGTTTGGCTGGGAGAGGCACACCACATCAAGGCTGGAAGCAAGGAGAGAGTGGAGAGAACGCTGTCACATCTTGGGGAGCAGCTGCACGCGTATGTGGAGTTGGAGAAAGAAAGGAGAGGCATTGATTTATTTTCTTGGAGAATGAAGCATTTGGTGTTACGTTTTGGAAACAACACGCAGGGCTTCACACGGGAACAGCTGCCACGTCCAAAAGAGAGATACTCCATGGGTTTTCTTTTGAATTAATTTACATGCTTTGATTCTATTCTCAAGTTTTTCTTTTTGTTACGATTTTAATATTGCATACATTTAGGTTTGAATGCTTGCTAATTTTTAAGTGATCTTTGCTTGATTATCTTGTTCTCCTTTCAATGCTAATCATCACAAAGTTAATTTTCACTCCTTTAAATTGGTTAATTTTCACTCCTTTAATTTAAAAGTAATGTTAGCTTTAGTGACCAACCGCTTTAATTTTGTAATTGAGACCGTTTTTACATTTCCGTTTGCATTAGTGTCTTATTTAAGTTCAGTTGCATTCACAAAAAAAAAATCTTTCAAAATCCCCCCACTATGTGTTTGATCTAAGACTGAACCACATTTGGTCCTTGAGAGACGACCTAGGAGTCACTTCCTAGTTTATACTGCATTAATTTTGCAATCAACTTTTGTGGGAGGTGCGACCCTCTCATCAATATGCTATATGTTTAGAAAATAATTCTTCCTATTTGTTTTAATACCACTAGTCTAAATAACATCATTGATATATGGCACCTATGAATGGGGCATTTTTCTATTGAAAGCTTTGAGATACTGAAAAGATAATATCCTTTTATTAGTAGTAGATTTATTTTGTAACACTTATAATTTGGAAAAGAAAAAAAAACTTCCTCTTACTAATAGTATTTGTCAAACTATGCGTAAATTTGATCTTATACATGTGGTTATATGGTTCCATGCTCTAACATTTCTATGAATAGTGATAAAAACTTCTTGACTATTGTTGTTGGCAATACTCACTTTACTTGGTTATTTCTTTTTTAAAAACAAATCAAAAGCTAGAAAACATTGATTGATTTTATTGAATATGCTATGACATAGTTTCAGAAAACCACTAAGTGTATTCGGTTCCATAATGACATAGAATTTAAAATGGATACTTTTTATGATTCTCATGGAATTATTCACCAAACCACATGTATTGAAACATCTAAGAAAAATGCTTTTGTTGAGAGGAAAAACTAGCATATCTTGAATGTTGCTACGACTTTACTTTCTCAAGCTAACTTAATTAAGGAATTTTAGTGTTTTTGTTGTCAAGCATGTTGTTTACCTTATAAATAGAATTCCCCATCCTTATGAGGAAAATATTTCTTCTTTCAAAAAAAAAAATTATGATAAGTTGAGTGACATTTCTAATATAAAGGTTTTTTATAGTCCAAAGAAAAAAATTTGACCCAAGAGCTAATCCTGGATTATTTTTAGGATATAAACCTACCACAAAGGGGTATTTGGTGTTTAATTTGATCAATAACAACATTGAAGTTTATGTGAATGTTATTTTCTATGAAAATGTTTTTCCTTATAAAACTCGTTATTAAAAGGGTACTGATATTCAATAATCCTCTACACTTGTGTCTAAAATTTTGATAATGTTTTCAATAATGATTCTATTATTTTTTGTAATGAAGATGATGATATCCATGCCAATCAAGATCTTAATTCATGTTAATACTCGAGTTAGACTTTTGTTCGTTGTTGTTGTTAATAATTGGTATGTTAAATAATTAGATGCTAATAATGTTTTCTTTCACGGATAATTGCATGAAGATATATATATATATATATATATATATATATATATATATATATATATATATATATATATATATATATGCAAATTCCTCTTCGTATGTGTAATAACTTTGTCAGCTAAGTTTGTAAATTAAAAAAAAATTTATGGGTTGAGACAAGCCCGTAGGCAATGGTCTGAAAAAATTTCAACTTTTCTCTTTTCACATGGTTATAAAAGATTTAGTGCTGATCACTCTTTATTTCACTATTGTTTTTGTTTATGTTGATGATATCCTTTTAATTGGAAGTAGTATAGTTGAAATTGATAGCATAATTCATCTACTTAACAAAACCTTCAAAATTAAGAATATTGGAGATTTGACATACTTTGTAGGACTAGAAATTGTTAGAAATCAATTTGAAATTAATTTATGTTAAAGAAAGTATGTTTTAAATCTTCTTGAGGATGTAAAAATGATGGATTTTTTATCAACTATTACTCCATGAATCACAATTCAATGATGACATGGAGAAATAATCTTTGATCCTTCAATATATAGAATACTCATAGGAAGGTTGATATATTCAACCAATACTCATTCGGATATCACTCTTGTTGTTGGACATCTAAGTCAATTTGTTTTTACCCCAACAAATATTCATCACCAAGTTGTTATGAGGATTTTGAGACATTTAAAATAAACTCTAGGAAAAGGCTTATTTCTTGTTGCCAACAATGAAGCTCAACTTAAAGAATACAATGACTTTAACTAGGCTATCTATGTTGATACTAGAATATTTGTTACTAGGTACATCATCTACTTCAAAAATTCTCCTATCTCTTGGTGTTCAAAGAAGCAACCTACTCTTTTCTAGGAGCTCTTTCAAGGTTGAATGTAGAACTCTGACTACTACTCTTGAGATACAGTAGTTGAAATATGTTATTGATGATATTGGTATTAATCATAAGGGTCATGTAGTCTTATATTGTGATAATCAGTTTGTTATTCAAATAACATATAACCAAGTTATCCATGAAAAAACAAAACTTATCAAAATAGATTGTCACACTGTGAGAGAAATGGTTAATAATAGTATGCTAAAATTGTTATCTGATAACGGTTGAATTTGTCGTTATTTGATACTTAATTTTGATACTAAAAATATCCTTTTTGACTTAGAAACTAGCTTGGAATCATAGTTTTGATAATAAGAGAGTTGAAGGTGAATTTAATGGTTTTATGCTAGATTTCCTTGTTTTCAATAAAAATTGAGATGATTTGGAAGAAGAGTTGAAGTAGTAAGGAGTTGGAACTCAAGAGGAACTAGAAAAGCATCAGAAAGGAGGATCGCAGCAACGTTGAGCGGCACTTTAGGGGCCCTCAACGCTAGAGTACACTGTCTCATGCTTGGCTACCCTTTTTCTGGAGCCCTCAGCGCAGGATGCCCCTGGCTCGTGCCTGGGCGCCCTTTTCAAGGGCGTTGAGCACTACTTCCTCGAGTCGCACCATGCCTGCTTGCCTTCTGAGCTGACCTTGAGCGCCAATTTTGACCCATATGCCGCCTGGGCGTCGTAAGTGGGGTGTTGAGCGCTAGTTTCGTGAGCTTGGACTTATTTTCTGTTATTTTTATGTTCTATTTAAGGACTTGGACGTCCTAGGGTTCACATCTTTGGATGGAATAGGCACCAAAATACACTTTTTGCTCCCTCGAAGGCAGATTTGGATGTGGGAGGTCCTATCTTCAATTTCTAGGGTTTTATCTGTCATTCTTTTTCCATTATTCATCTAGTTTACCATGTCAATGGTGAACTATACTTTTTGTTGTTGGGGAATGATGTAACCTTTGTAAACTCTCATGTATTGAATTGATTCTTGATTATATATGCTTCTTTCATTAATTGTTGGGGTAATTCTTCTTCGCGTATTGCTTGCTTTGTTTAACTCATTCATTAGCATGATGTATGATTTGCATGAGTACCGGAAGGTATCTTACAATTCATGTTCTGGAGAATTATTCCCAAAAGCAGTATTGCTCAAGAATGAGGGTATGAGTTCTGGTTGTCTTAAGCTTCTGATCTTCAGAATTAATTATTAGGAATGCTAGGAATCATATGAACTAATAATTAAGGATATGCTTTCTTCGCCGAGGAATTGGGTTTTAAGTATTTTAGATAGTGACATTGACATTAATGGAGAAGTAGAATTCGTATATACATGAGAGTAAACTAGTTGAACTCTTTCCCCAACAACATATTCATCTCATAATATCAAATCCGTTCATCTTTGCACTTTTGTCCAATTGATCAAATTGCATGCATATTTACTTTTTAGTATTTGCATTCTAAACCAAAAAGAGTTTGTTTTCAAGTCTTATTTAATCAAGAAATCACATAACTGTTTAGGTTGTGAGTCTTTAGGGAAACGATACTTGGTCTTACTATGTTTATTACTTGATACGATTCGGTACACTTGCCGGAGTCTTAACATTATCTATATCTACCAAAGTCTAGTTTGTTTTCAAAAATATATATTCAAAGCTGATGATTAATTTATACTCCCATCTTGAGGGGCTTTTAACTTCAGTATTTTTTTAATAACAATTTGTTGATGTATAGAATATTTTATTTTCTTCTTATTTCTTGTTTTCAAATGAGTAATAAGAAATACATTCATCTTTCTTCTCTCTTTTTTTCACATTCATTTTTGTTCACAATATTGTGTTTGTTCACAATATTGTGTTTTATTCATAATAAAATACACCATAAATAATATTGGAAGAAGTGTGTAATATTAGACTGCAATTCTCCTCATTCTCTTATAAATTGGAAAAGAAAATAAGATATATAATACCAATGTATTTTACATCATCATTTAATTACAAACTTTCTAAAGCTTAATTAGTTTTTTTTTATCGCTCAATAGTGTTTCTTTTATAAATTTAACAACCATTTTTTTTTTGTATTTTATTATCATATTTTAAATTTTAATATATTTTATCACTCAAACTCTTTTCCTATAGATTTTATCACCATGTTAGTACAAAATATGTTATTTTGCAAAACGAAACATTTTAATGAAACTAATAATTTCCCATTGTTTCACAATTTAAACATTTTGATTCTTAATGTATATCCATCAAACTCTAATAAAAAAATGTAAATATGGGTATTATAAGCGCTCGGAGTGAAACTAAAGAGTAAATACTAATCTTAAAAAGCAAAACTAAAATTACTATTTACACTAAAATAATTTCAGAAGTTGATTTTTTAATTTTAAAAGTGTAAACCCAAAAGAAAAATTTTAGTATGATACTTAAATCATTCTCAATTCCTAACTTTGAATCTTATATTTTTTATTCCTATTTTTTTTTTCATTTTATTGGATATTTGAAAAAAAAGATAAAAAAGAAAATTATAATGACCATTTACTTCACATTCATTTGTCTGGGTGCATAGATAAGAAAGAGAAGGAAAGAAAGGCCAAACACAAAGCACATGAGCAATGCAAGTACAAGATATGAAAATATGAACACAAAAGGCTAAGCATGGTACTGTATATAGCAGAATCTATCATAGATACCAAAGCTCAGAAACTGAACACTTAGAGACACTTCACAACATTTCAAGGCTATTTCCAAAAACCCTGTTACAGAATACATTGCATGTGTACTGTCCTTTTGTTTTTATGTGTCCAAATACGTAACTGTTTTTGTTATCACTCTTTTTTTACTAATGGCACTACTAACTTCGAACGTGAGAGTTTGCTAATTTCAAGCAAAATTTTGTACATGCTTGGTAGTTTGATATAAAGTTGAATTAATGATAAAAGTTAAAAGAGAGTGAAAGAGATTGTGAGTTTCGTTAATATTTGAAAAATATAATGTTAGTATGAAGGATTTGAAATTTTTCTTAGAAATTTGTTTTGAATGGACTAAATTGTTTAATCACTTCTCAAATAAAATGTGAAGTTTTTTTAGTCACAAAAAAAAAAAAAAGTTAGGCCTTGTTCACTTGAATGAATTTGGGGAGAGTGATTGAAGGGATTTGAGAGGATTTGAAAGTAAATTTTGTTGTTGTTTATTTGAGTGGATTTAGAGGTAAGTGAGAGTGAATTTAGAAGTAAAGTTTGTTAGAATTAGTGTAGGATTTGATTGACGTAACACATTAAAAAAATTTACTTCTAAATCCACTGTCATTTACCACCAAATTCAATCAAATAAACAACAAAAATATTTACCTTCAAATCCTCTCAAATTCCCTCCATCACTCTCTCCCAAATCTATTCAAGTGAACTAAGCTTAAAGTTCTTAACCGAAAGAGCATGTGGTACAATATGAAAGGAACCTCAAACTCTAAAACCCTCACAGCGCAAAGCCCAAAGCATAAAATTGCGGCGAAGATTGAATGGACATTTTGGGCCATGCACAATGGATCTATGTAATCCCTCTCAGCAAAGAATAAAAAGGGAGGCTTTTACTTCCTTCACCCCAATACATTATCTGCACACCCCACGAAATTTTAAAATGAATCTTTTAACCTCTGTAAAAGTGATTTTCTGATTACATATTTCAAATTCTAGAAAAAGGTTTTCGAAAAAAGATTTCCATTTTGAGGTTTTCAAAACAGAATTTCTCAAATATATGAAGTACATTATGGAACAAAATTTTCGGACTAAACTTTCCAATATATAATGCGTTTTGGTGTGAGTCTTTTGGAACAGCTTTATATGTGTTTCGAAAAAAACTTTTCAAAACATATCAAATGCATTTTGAAAAAAAAAAATTAATGTTTATATCATGTGGTGAGTTTCAATGTTGTCTAACATATTTTGAAATTGAAAAGTAGACTAGACATACAAACAGCACCTCAAAAAGTGCATCAGAAATTTCATACATGTAGACCTTGTGAATATATTCGGCGCCTTATTTGAAAATAAAACTAAAAATGCAATAAATACCATAATATGCTTAAAATAATAAATAATTAAAACAAAAGGTCTGAGTGTGTTTTAGTGACACGGGAAGTTCAAAACTTGCTGTATGAAATCCAGAAAAATACTTGAATTGAAATAAATTAGAATTCTTCACTTTCTATTTTTTTTCCCTCTCTCTTTCTCTTTATTTTGCATCATGACTACATGTCGACGAGTTTCTCAAATTTTCTGGTTAAGCTTGGATGAAGACTACTAAAAGTTTTCATATTTCATGAAGATTTTTTATTTAGATATTTTACAAAAATTTACAAGAAACGTTTTTCATGAAGTCCTTTTTAGGAATTTTGATTGGTAAGTAATTCTTCCATAAGACAATTACATATTGTCAAATTTTAAAATCTGCTAAGTGTTGAAGCTTAATCGATTACATGGATTATGTATTCAATTAAGTCTGTTATTGATTTGAAAATTGTTTCATGTTAGTTATAACTGTTTCAACAATCATATTTTTAAATGTGTTGACTAAGCATTAAATGGAAATCGATTGCATTAATTGCGTATTCAGTTAAGAAGCTTAATTGATTATAAATATGTTACAAGTATTTAATGTAACCGATTAGATTAAAAGAGTAATCGATTAACTTGTGTCTAAATTGACTAAAACTATATATAGACGCATTGATTGGATTTCTTTAAGACAATTTGAGATTAACATTTTCATATCTGATTTAGATTGTTCTGAAAGTTTTACAGAGGTGAGTAAACACTCTAAGAAAGAAATTGAAGTGGTGGACTATTCTTGAAGATTTCTTGAGAGATAAGCTTGACTGATTTGAAGATTTTGATCTTTCTGCACAGCTGAGGTGCTTGCTGCGTGATCAGGAGAAGTTTCACAATCTGTGTGTTGCTGTGCCCTGTGCGTGTTGCCAGGAAGAAGAACAAGGAGTTCTTGTACTTTGAGAGGGTTCTCAAAGGGGTGATTGTAGGAGATGATTGTTCTTGCTGCATGGTTCTTGTATTTTGCTATATTAGATTAGTGAGTTAGAGAGATGATTTACATTTTGACAGTGTGGTCACTTTAAAGTCCTTATTGTAAAAAATCATATCACTATAGTGCAAATTGGCTTTCAATCTCAAGTTGATTGAGAGGACACTAGATTTATGCATTAAGGCCAAACCAATATAAAACTCAGAGTTTGATTTTTCTTCTTCCTATCTCTCTGCATTAATCGATTACATGTTGTCATCATTCAATAGACTAAAAATTGTGATTTGGGGAATAATGGACCTATTCAAATGATCAAATTGGTATCCCCTACTTAGTACTTGGTCCAAAAATAGTTTTCAATGTTAGAGTGCATACCAACTTGCTAAAATGGTCAGATCCGAAGTTCCTCAACTCAACACCAATTCAAACAATGAAATCAAAACACATACATCTAGTCAATCAGATTATTCAACAGTGTGAAAAACCAATATCAGTGAATCAACCAATTTCAGACAACCAAACATAAAAAATTAACATCCTCAAGCATTTATAACTTTAAAGCAAGCTAATTATCTTCCTTTACGTGAAACATGACCAAACAACTCCCAAACTCCCAAAACACTTTTAGAAGATCAAAAGCTCTATATGTTCCTATGAACAACATAAACACGATTAGGGCATACTACTAGGACCATTGATCAACAAAGACTCTTAAAGAACCACATGGGATCCTTGATGGTTAACATGTAAAGAAAGACTCAACAGACCAAAGAAAGGGACAAAAATTCCACTTACTGTATGAGTTGACCAAGGGATCAACATTTTTAGCTAGCTTGGTGGACAAGAGAGAACATATGGTCTTGACAACTGTCACCCTTCTATTGGAGAGTTTTTCCTCGTAGTTAGTGGCCACATGCTACTCTAAGATTGAAGAGTATTTTTCATAGGTAGTTGTTGCCAATGAGAAGCATTGATGCTTTGAAGAGATTTTGATAATGATGCACTTGAAGAGTTGAAGGAACTTTCACATACATTGCTAAAGCACTTTTTATAGAAAAAATTGTATTAGGCTTTATCTTTCAATTGTAAGCACTTAGAAGTCATGTAACTTATTCTTTTTTATTGATTTCTTGCGACAATAATCGATTATCATGGGGAATAATCGATTATCATAAGTGAAATTAGAAAAGGCTTCGTCTCGGTAATAATCCATTATCACTAAGGATAATCAATTATCTCCGCAAGTTATAAATGTCTTAGGTTCGACAATAAACGATTATCACTAAGGATAATGGATTATCACGTTTTCCAAAACCCATAACGACCTAAAATAATCGATTGAAACTTGTGATAATCGATTATATCTGGTAGTTGGAAGCTGACTTTTCATTTTCTGACCCCTGGCCTATAAATAGAAGTCTCCTAAACCTTTATAAGTAAAACCTAAACTATTGAGAGAACAAAATTGGTTCTGAGGAAGCTCTTATGTTTAAGTAATAACTTGATCAAGTCTTAAAGAAGGAGAAGCTTGCTTCTAGTGTGTTTAAAGGTGCAAGCGATTCTCTTCCAAGTTGTTCAAGCTGGTGATCATTCCCTCATGTGTTGAAGGAAGGTGTATTATTTACTGTGTATTTCTTTATTCATCTTGTAAACATCAAAGTGATCTTAAGTGAAAAGTTAATCACTCTTTTATAGTGATTAACAACTGGATGTAGAATCTTTTGATTTGAACCAGTAGAAAAATCCTTTGTATAATTTTCTTTATCTCTGCATATCCTAACTTTAAATTGTTCAAGAAATTTCTAAAAGAAACCAAAATTTTTTAATATAACCAATTCACCACTCCCTTCTTGGTTTTGTATCTACGAGCACGCTCTTAAACATTTCGATGCATGATACCAATTCCTAAGTAGTGGCCACATGTCACTCTCTCATTTAAGACGACTTTTGCCACTTGTCTCCTTCCTATTGGAGAGGATTTCTCCTCGCTCTCCAAGTTAGCCAAGGTCGCTCTTTTAGGTTAAAGTTTCTACCTATTTTGAGACACCTTAGCTGATAACGGTTGAAAATACCGTTATCTGTGATTCAATTTTGATATTAAATCAACCCTTTTTGATTTAGAAGCTTGCTTTAACTCATGTTTTTAATTTAGTTTTTGTGAATAAGTGAGTAACAAGGAGTTGGAATGCAGAAAAAGAGAAAAAGACGTAGTGAAGAAAAGTCAAGTTGAAGCTGAGCGCCAGAAAGGGGCCATGAGCGTCAGCCAGTCACGGCTGAGAGCCAGAAAAGGGGGGCTGAGCGCCAGTTTCATGTATTGCACATAGCTTAAGCATCCTTTTAGGGGCGCTGAGCGCCAGTTTTCTCGCAGTTTCACCTGGGCGCCCTAAGTTTGGGCGTTGAGCGATGTCAACGTTGGCCCATGATCCATTTCAGCTATATATAAGGACTTGGACGTCCTAGAGGGAGTATCTTTTGACAAAATTGACACAAATTCAGATTTTTCCAACTCTCTAGAGGCAGAAGTCGATACAAAAGCTCTCCTCTTTGGTTTTTAGGGTTTATCTTTCATTCTCATTCCATTGTTTATCTAGTTTCTCCATGACAAAGGGGAACTAAATTCAATTTGTTGTTGGGGGTGATGAACCTTGTGAACTCTCATGTATTTGAATTGATTCCAATTTATTTATGCTTCTTTCATAAATTGTTAGGGTTATTCTTCTTTGCTCTATGTTTGTTATGTTTAACTCATTCATGACATGATTATTGGTTTTCATGGTATGGACACATACGAGGAAACCTAGATCTGGAGAATTTCTCCCAAAAGCAATATTGCCCAGGGATGGGGATAAGAGGTTTGGTCGTCTAAAGCTTATAATCGTAATGCAGAATTAATTGTGAGGGATGCAAGAGATTGTGGTATAGTAATTAAGGATAGGCTTTCTTCGTCGAGGGATCGAGTTTTAAGTAGTTTAGAAAGTGACGTTAACAATTGAATGAAGAAGATTAATTCTTATATGCATGAGAGTAAACTAGGTGAAATCTAAACCCCAACAACATACTTATCTCATAATTACAATATCATTCATTCACCTTTGTGTTTTTCTTCAGTTGGTCAAAAGTGCATTCATATTTACTTTCTTATTTTTTCATTTAAAACCCTAAATTGTTCTTAAAAGTCTTAATTAGTTAAGTAATCACATGAATGTTTAGTGTCGTGAGTCTCTTGGGAAACGATACTTGGTCTTACCAATTATTATTACTTCATACCACTCGGTACACTTGCAGAGGTCTTAACAAGTTTTTGACGCCGTTGTCGGGGACGCATGGTTTAAACTATACTTTTGTGTGATTCTTAACTGATTAGACTTTATCTTTAATTTTATCTTTTTATCTTTAATTTTATCTTTTTGTTTTTAATTTTTGTTTTATCGTTAATTTTATCTTTTTTATTTTTGGGCTAATTGGGTGCTCTAGTGTAGTGTTCTTTAGTGTCTGCAAGATTAAATCCGAAAATCTGTACTAGGAGCACAAGATCATCAAAAAGAGAAGAAGGCTGGAGAAGGTCGTAGGGCGCCTGGTTGCCCCTTTAAGGGCCCTCAGCGCAGGATGTCACGCATCACCGCATGGGCGCCCCATTGAGGGCGCTAAGCGCCAGCCTATAAGATCATCATAATCTTTCTTTTTATCTTTGAAAGTACAAAAGACTGCCAATAGTAGATGAAGAAGGAAAATAATGAAGAGAAGTTACTTCACTAGTGAGATACAAGAACAGGTTATGGGTGATTAGGAAGTTGTTGAAGTTATGTTGGTGTGATGAAAGAGAGAAAAGCACCAACATCAAAAATCCGGATTGTGCTTAATAGTGTCAGGCTTGTGACGTTAAACAAGCGCTTATTAGGAGGCAACCTATTTGTTTAACGTCATGAGCCTGACCCATGAATCCTCCAGCATCCTTCAGTAGACGCATATCTTTCTCACCAACACCCATCAGTAGGTGTGTATAAGCATAATATCCTTCAGTAGATACTCTGTCACCTAGCATCCATCACTCGATGCTATGCCATAGCAGTCTCATAATAAAATAAAACAATATTCCAAAGTTTTAAATTACATCACTAAAATAAACAATAACTCAAAGAAATTAATGTTTTTAAATCACTAGGGTGCCTCCCATTAAGCGCTCTTTTAACATCATTAGCTTGACCCAATAAAGCTCAAGTTCCATCTTTAATGTTTGTGTTCTTCTTGCTTTCATCACATCAACTCATCAATTGCTTTCGGTCCATGATAACAGTTGAAAAACCGTTATTTTTATACTTAATTTTAACATTAAAAACACCCTTTATGACTTAGAAACTAGCTTGAAATCATGCTTTTGCTTAAGTTGTGGAAATAAGAGAGTTGAATGGGTTTTATGCTTGGTTTTCCTTGTTTTGGCAGGAATATAGAGGAATTGGATGAAAGAAGTTGAAGTAGCAAGGAGTTGAACTCATGAAAAGAAGGAAAAGTGCACAAAAGAAGAATCGAAGCCACCGCTCAACGCCATTTCACCGTTGAGGGCCAAGCTTGCTGTTTAGTGCACTATCTCACGCTTAAGCGCCATCGCTAAGGGATAATTCAAGTATCGTAGTCACCGCTGAGCGACATTTCCCCGCTGAGTGCCAGAGTCTGCTGTTGAGTACACTGTCTCACGCTTGAATGCCGTCGTTGAGCGTCATTCTGAGTACCGCATTGACCGCTGAGCGCAATTCCTACCGCTGAGCACTATTTACTTGGGCTTGGGCCAATTTTTTATATTTTTAATAACTATATAAGGGTTTAGTCAACCTATGGTTCATATCTTTTGGATAGAAAGAGGCGAAATTACACTCCTTTCATCCCTTAGAGGTGGATTTTGGATGCAGAAGCTCCGATCTTCAACTTTTAGGGTTCTGTCTTTCATTCTTTTCATTATTTTCATCTAGTTTCACCATGTGTATGGTGAACTAAACCTCCATTGTTGTTGGGGAAATGATGTAATCCTTTGAAACTCTCATGTATTCAATTGATTCTTAATTATATATGTTTTACTTCATTAATTGTTAGGGTTTTTCATCTATACTCTATGTATGCTTTGTTTAACTCATTCAATTGCATGATTATTGATTTTGTCACTATGGACACATATGAGAAAATCTAGAACTGGAGAAATTCTCCTGGAAGCAATATTACCTAGACATAGGAATAGGAGGATCGGTTGCCTTTAAGCTTCTGTGCGAATGTAATGCATGATTATTTGCTAGGGAGACAAGACATTGTGAACTAGTAATTAGGATTAGGCTTTCTTCACCGAGACATCGGGTTTAAGGTAAATTAGAAAGTGGCATTAACATTAATGAAGAAAGATGAATTCATAAATACATGAGAGTGGATAGGATAAGTGGGAAACCCCAACAACATAATCATTCCATATTTTACATCAATCACTTTTTGCATATTTCAATCCAATTGATCAACACTTGCATTCATGTTTATTTTCCGCAATATAAACACAATGATTTCATTTACAATTCTTATTTAATCAAGAAATCACATAACTGTTTAGGTCGTGTGTCTCTAGGTAAACGATACGTGGTCTTACCATATATTATTACTTGATACGATTCGGTGCACTTGCCAAAGTGCTAACAAGTTTTTGGGGCCGTTGTCGGGGATAAAAAATTTTGTTTATTAAGTTTTTGGCGCCGTTGTCGGGGATCAAAAATTTTGTTTATCATTCCACCTTCTTGACTCTTCTTGAATATGGAGCTTCAATCTCTATCACTCCATGCTCTTTAAAGTCTTTCACAACCCACAACTTATTCTTGAATCTTACAGGTGTGCCAAGTTTGAATTGTGCATCCACCAAGTCATCATGAACCATCCTTCCTTTGTCATCTTTTTCTTCTTCCCTAACTTGTGACAAGAAACAATTTTTACCTTTGATGACCGGCTTGGCAGCTTTAGGGCTAGTCACTGGTGCATCCTTACATGCAGCTTTATGATTAGTCTTCTTCTCTTGAATCTGCTGCTCAGCTTTGAAGACATTAAAGATCACCTTTTCCTCTTGGTCTTGAAGCACTATCATCCTATCATCCACATTGATGATTACCTTTGTCGTTTTCATAAACAACCTTCCAATAATAATTGGGATCTTCTCATCTTCCATCATCTCCATCACCACAAAATCCAATAGGAATTCAAGTTTCTCTATACAAACCACAACATCTTCCGCTACATCATAGGGTTTCTTGGAAGACCCATCCGCCATAAGTGATAACAGTTGAAAAACTGTAATTTTTATACTTAATTTTGACCTTAAAGACAACCTTTATGACTTAGAAACCAGCTTGGAATCATGTTTTTGTTTAAGTTTTGGAAATAAGAGAGTTGGATAGGTTTTATGCTTGGTTTTCCTTGTTTGTGCAGGTTTTAAGATGAATTGAATGGAAGAAGTGAAGTAGTCAGAAGTTGGACTCAGAAAAGGAAGAAAAATTGCATAAAAGAAGAGCCGCAAGTACCGCTCAACGCCACTTTTACCGCTGAGCGGGACTTTGAAGTCCCGTAGTCAACGCTGAGGGGCAAAACTGCAGCTGAGCGTCAAAATAGAAGAATCGCACTTACCGCTGAGTGGTAATTACCATTGAGCGCCATTTTATTGGGCCTTGGGCCACTTTTTTGTAATTTTTAGAAGGCTATATAAGGTTTTAGCCGAATTAGGGTTAGTATCTTTGGCCAAAACGAAGCAAAATCACACTTTCTTCACCCCTCGGAGGAGGATTTTGGATGCTCAAGCTCCACTCTTCAAATTCTAGGGTTCTATCTTTCATTCGTTCATTATTTTTCATCTAGTTTCACTGTGATTATGGTGAACTAAACCTTCATTGTTGTTGGGGAATCAATGTAATCTTTGAAACTCTCATGTATTGAATTGGTTCTTTAATCTATATGCTTTCTTTCATTAATTGTTAAGGTTTTTCTTCTATACTCTATGCATGCTTTGCTTAACTCATTCAATTGCATGATCATTGATGTTATTTGTATGGACACATATGAGTAAACCTAGAACTGAAGAAATTCTCCCAAGAGTAATATTGCCTAGACATAGGGATAGGAGGATTGATTGCCTTTAAGCTTCTGTGCGAATGTAATGCATGAATAATTGGTAGGGAGAAAAGACATTGTAAACTAGTGATTAGGAGTAGGCTTTCTTCACCGAGACATCGGGTTTAAGGTAAATTAGAAAGTGGCATTAACATTAATGAAGAAAGATGAATTCTTAAATACATGAGAGTGGATAAGATGAATTGAAAACCCCAACAACATCATCATTCCATAATTTACATCAATCACCTTTGCTTCTTTCGATCCAATTGATCAACACATGCATTCATATTTAATTTTCAGTATTTGCATTTAAACATACAAGAATTCGTTCACAAGTCTAATTTAATCATCAAATTACATAATTGTTTAGGCCGTGAGTCCTTTGGGAAACGATACTTGGTCTTACCATTTTATTATTACTTGATACGATTCGGTTACACTTGCCGAGGGTTAACAAGTTTTTTGCGCCATTGTGGGGGAATCGTGGTTTAACTATTCTATTTATGTGATTATTGATTAACTTTGACTTGATTTTTATCTTTTTGTTCTTTTTATCTTTTTGTTTTTATTTTTTATCTTTCTATCTTTTTAGTTTGTCTTTTCTATCTTTTTGTGTTAACAATTGTTTCTAGGATTTTGTGTTCTTGTGTATGCAGGATACAATTAGAGAAGGAGAAGGAGGATCCGAACTTCTAGAGAACTATTTCCTTCTCCGGAAACACTTCTACAACCCTCACCACAATGACCTAACCAGAGCACTGAAGAGATGGCAGAAGAGAACAATGGTAGATGTACTCTGGCGGATTACACCAATGTTGTTGGCCCTCATCTCCTTGGACGCTCTTCCATCAGTTGGCACCAGAGCTTCGGTTTCGTCCACGCTTCAAGCATCAAAGGTAAGTATCGTTGTTTCGATTCTTGTTTCAGTTTGATTCGCATCTCTGTCTTTGTTCTAGTTTTGTGTTTTGATTCTGTCTTGATTTTGAGTTTGTTCTTCCATTTCCGCGTTGTTTCGATTAATATCACATTATCTGTTTTGAGTTTTATTATGTTCTTGTGTTGTTTCAACTTTTCTTATGTTCATTCATCTTGTTTTGTCTCGGTTTGATTTTGATTCTGAGTATTTTGTGCTGTTTCTTTTCATTTCTGAGTTGTTCATCATTTTCCTTCATTGTCTTGAGTGTTCTGACTTGTTCTATGCCTTGAGTCATTACTTTGAGTGTTATTTTCGTTTTATTCAGTGATTTCACTTTATTTGAGTTTTTAATTTCTAAATCCATTTCTGTCATATTTTAGTCTTGTGCTTTGTTTTATTTTGTCATTTTTAATCTGAGTTTAACCTTTCAAATTTCCAATTCATAATTTGATTTGATATCTGCCTTGTTTGAATCTTGTCAATCATCAAGAGTTGTGACATTCAATTGAATGAGTTTAATGACAGATTTCTGTGGCAGCATTGGTTGATGTATCATGGGCTAATTGTGCGATTCATGATCTGAAATGTGTTTGAATGTGAATGTCATTGCACACCAAATGAGTGATGAATTTCAATTGTGAGCTCGGGTGCAATTGACTAACATCAACACTGTTTTTCACCAATTACACCGAAATTGGAAGTTGCTTTGAAGAGTCTGTGAGTCATTCATACTTGGTTTTAAATTCTTTGCCAAGTTCTGAGTCAAATTTTTTTCCAGTATTGTCTTTGTTTCTTTGGCATCTATTGAGGTATATGAATCTGCAGAATTGCATTAAAACTGTTTACAACAATGATTGAACTTAGTTTGAACTTTTGAGTTTGTGATCCATAGTGTGCATTCATTATTTTCACTTTGCTATCAATTCTGCAATTGAGAATAAATTTTTGGTCACTCAGGGAAGCCTAAACCAGTGGTATTTGAAACTATAACTGTGGCTGAGAGTGATTAACTTCTTGTTTTCCTTTGGATTTTTTTTTTCTTTGAGTTGAACCATGTTCACTTTCCTTTGGCAACAATCTGATTAAGTTGGAAAAAAAACCTGATTAGGTGATATGTTGTGAATTATGACTAAAGATAGCAAGTTTTAAAGTGTTATCCAACTCAGATTTGGCTATCAAACTGTGATAAATAAAAAAAGAGAGCAAAGAGAACTGGTGCAATTCACAATATTGTTCACTGTTTCAGTAAACTATCTTTGCCAAAATCAAATCAGATATAACTTTCTTCAATCATAACTGGTTCAACTTAAGTCCTTTTTATTGTTTTTAAAATCTATTCTAGTTCTATTGCTTAGGAATTTTTTTGTTGTGCTTACTTTGATCAAAAGCTTTGTTTCTTGCTTGTCATTGTTGAATGTTCCGGTTTTGTCTCAGTGCACGTGTAAATCTAATCTGCTGTGCATAATTGAGCTTTTGTTGCTTTTATTAATCTGGTCTAGAGTTGATCTTGAGTCAGTTTCATTATCTGGTGCTTACATTGTTGGTGGTTGACCTGTATTGTCCATTACTTTCCTTAGCCTAGCCTTTTCTGAAATGAAAAGCTTTTATACTTTGGTTTCTGGAATTTGAAAGAAGGTTTGTGTGCTTGGTAGCATCTTAGGTGGTGGTGGTCTGAAAGACTCTCCAGCTTTGTACTACCAAGGGAGAATCTCCCTTCCAAACCTTTCCATTTTTTTAGTGCTTTAAGCTTCCAGAGAAGCCTTGAGTGTTGTGAGTTTTGTGAGGCTGACTTAGCCCAATTCCTTCGCATATTTGTATGAGAGAATCAGTTTTTACATAACTGTGTTTTAACTGTTTACTTCTGCAGAATCAATAATCTGTTTGGGATTCTTTTAAATAGTTGCAATAGGTTGGAAGTTGGGTCTTGAATCTGATGAAGATTGAGTACATTGGCCTATGAATGCATATCAGAATTTTAATGTGATGATTTGAGAGCTTAAACAACTCAGATTTATTTGTGCAGATTTCCATTCTGTTTAAATTCATTGTTTAATCTTAGCTAAATTTTTTGCATTACATCATATCACTTTTTGTCCATTGGCTTGATCAGGTTTTGATTAATTTGGAATGATTGTTTAATCAGTTTGGTTTTAGCCTTGAATTACACCCATTTGCATCTGGTTTAATATCCATGTTTATGTGTATTTTGCTGGAATTGGTGTAATTTCTGTGTGCAGATTTGAACTGAATCAGTGCAGGGAGAAAGTGTAGAATAGGTGTGTTGTTATGTGCAGAGTTGATAAATATTTGGAGTCAAGAATTTTAAGCAGCAACAAAATCTCAGTAGAGTTTAAAGCAAGCTAGACCAACCATTTAATTAGGGGAGTTGCTTAATTTTGTTACCTCTGGATTGCTTAACTGTTTCTGTCTTAGCTGGAAATTGATAGCATTGATGGTTGCTCTGCTGAATTGAGTGTGAATATTTGATTGCAGTTTGTCATTTGAGAGTAAAAGAAATTTATATAGCTGCATCAAGTGCACGAGACTAGGAGAAAAGGGAAGAATCTTTTATATTGTGTAAATTTAATCCTCTTGATGTCTGTGTGGAAACGGTGCACTAATCCAAATTGTGATGTGTGATTGTAGGATGGGACTGGCAAGGAGATTCAAGACAATTGATTCCAGAAGCAACAAAGTTGAGCAACAAAGCCGAATGAAGTGGACCAGGATCGAGCAGCCTAGCATAGTTGTTTTCTTTGTATTTGATTTGTTCAAATTGTTTGTAATTTGCTTGTGTTAGCCTACTGTTAGCTTTAGCTTTTATTTTGTAAAAGGCCTTTAAAAAGTCCAAGTATTTGGAAGAGTCCTTGGTGCTCTTTCAAACTCTTGGCAACTTTCTTGATTGTTTGAATTTTTGAATTATGTTCACGTTTTAGGGACGGATAGGCTAAAAAAGATTAAACTCTAAGCCTTACCACATTAGAGTGCGTAATTAGGAGACTTGTCTTTGAATGTGTTTATTTTTTTTGAGTCGTGTCCTTTGATTTTAAAGGTGATTTTAGTTTAAGGGGTAATTAGTTAGTATCCTAAGACATTTCTGGCAAGGCAAGACTTGGTACTTAAGCAGCTCTTTAGCTCACCTCTCTTACTTGGGACTTGTCTAAGTGAAAGTTTTTAACCCTTTAAATTAAGAAAACTCTTAAAAACAAAGATGTCTTCTTATAGTTCATATAGGTCTTCTAGGTTAGATAATGTTGATGAAATGTTTAAACAAGGTAGGAATCTTCCATCCTTTGGTAAAGGCATAGGTGCATTAACATACCTAGCTTGCGAAAAAGAAATTGATAAAATAAATCCTTGGTTTTATGGAGAGAGTGAATATTATGTCCGTAGCATATATCTCTCTAAGTTAGAAGAGCATGCAAGTGAGTGGTGGGATGAAAGACAATATCATGTTAGGAAAGGTAGAAAGTCTCTCATTCGTAATTGGCATGATTTAAAAGCTTGCATGAGAAGAAAGTTTGTGCCTTCAAGCATTAAAAGAAACCTAGAACTAATTAGGGATTGCATTGATGATGGAAAATTATTTCTTGAGAGTTTAAATGATCATGGGTTTCTTCGTAGAGAATTATAACTTGGGACAAGACTTAAAGAGATCAAGGATAAGAAAAGAGAAAGAGAGATTGAGAGAAAAGAAGAGGAAGAAAGGAAAGAAGAAGAGAAGAGACAGAGAAGAAAAAGAGAAAAGAGAAGAAGAGAGGAATTAAGAAGAGAAGAAGAGAGAAGAAGAGAGGAATTAAGAAGAGAAGAAGAGAGAAGAAGAGAGGAATTAAGAAGAGAAGAAGAAAGAAGAAGAGAGGAATTAAGAAGAGAAGAAGAGAAGAAGAGAAGAAGAAAGGAGAAAAGAAGAGAGAAGAGAAAAAGAGAGAAAAGAAGAAGGAAAGAGAGAAAGGCAAGAAAAAGAGAAGAAAGAAAAGGAGAAATTGTTGCTTATGACAAATTCTATTCTTTCCAAGACTATGGAACCTAAAAGGGAAGGTTTCCAAATCTTTACTTCTTTTCCCATCATGCTTCATTCTTCAAATATTGACTTCTCTTTCAAACTAATTGTCATTATATATTCTATGAAAACATTTTCAAAATATGACAATTCAAATCTTGAGTTATTGTTATCTTTAAGAAAACAATTAACTCAAGACAAAATTGAATTTGGACTTCTAAAATTTTCAAAGATTACAAATCAAAGTATTAGAAGTTCTTATTCTCTTGTTTTTAAAGAAAAATTCTTTCTTGGATTGATATTAACTGAAGATATATTTGATGTGTATTGCAGATTCGTGTTTGATCTAGGAGGAAGAAAAGTAGATCTAAAGGAATAAGGCCACTTCATGGCTCTGCTCCCAAGACTGTGTGGAGCTTCTTCATAAGGCGATGCCAGATTTGAGGACAAATCTTTTTTTTAAGAGGGAGGGTATGATGTAATCCTGCCCGACGTAGTCCTTCTTTTGTACTTTTACCTTTCATAGGTTAGCTTGTAAGGAGCATGGGTTACTATAAATACCTAGCTTCTCTATTGTAATTGGCACTTTTGAGCTTAATGAGAATTTGATTTTCTGACCTTCAGAAATAATTCTCTCTTGAAAGTCACATGCTAGAGAGTCCAAAGACTCCCTCTAGCCACCTTCCTTGCACACTGCCTCCATTTTCATTTTCCTTGATTTCCATGGTGCTCCACTTATTTATCTCACCTCCTCGCTACCATTCTTCGCTGCCACCTCACATCAGCGCTCAAAGCTGCCTACACCTTCAGCAGCCACGCATCCTCTTTCATATCTTCATCAGCACATCACTCTTCATCTTTTTTATTCGTATTTCTCTCTTGCGAGACAGATCCTTTCTCAAGAGTGTTCTTCATCATCACCAACCATTCTTCATCACAGATCCATCTCTTCTCCTCAGTAAGTATCAGATTCACCAGTTTCATCATCTTTCTTCCACTGTCACCAAATCATCTGCACATTTAGCTAGGGTTTCTTCATCTTTCATCATTTTCTCTGATTTCAGCCGATTAAAATCACTCTTGATCCGTTCCAAACCTTTTCCACTGTTCAATCTTCATTTTGAACCGATTAATCGGTTCATATTGAGTTTCCTTCCATTTCTAGGGTTTCTATCGAGTTTAACCCTTTGTTTCTTGTTCTTCTTCGATTTTTGATCATTTTCCGCTGCGTTCATCTCTGGAGGAGGCTTCGAAGGAGCTCGCGACACGCACATTCGTCATCTCCTTCGACGCTCTTCCATCACTATTTGTGTGATTTTTGATTATTTTTGACTTGTGAATTTTGTTTCTTTAATTTTATTTTTCTGTTTTTACTTTCTGTTTTTTGTTTTTATTTTTTATTTTTGTTGTTATTATTTTATTTTATTTTATTTTTTGTTTTTATTTTCTGTTTTTATTTTCTATCTTCTTATCTTTTCAATTATATCTTTTGATTATTTCTTCTCTTTTCTATCTTTTTGTGCTAACAAAATTTTTCTAGGGTTTTTGTTTCCTTGTGTATGTAGGGTAATATTCGGACTAGAAGCAAAAAGATTTCTGAACCTCTTCTTGAAGGCCTGGACATAGTAGAAGGAGGAGGACAATTCGAACTTCAAGAGAACTATTCCCTTCTCCTAAGACACTCTTACAACCTTCACCACCAAGGTCTTACCATAGCACTGAAAATATGGCAGAGATGGTAGACAGACTCTTGCAGATTACACCACTTTGGTTGGCCCTCAACATTTTAACAGTATGGCAAGGCCGAGGGTCAATGCTGCAAACATGGAGGTGAAACTGATAACAGTTGAAAAACTGTTATTTTCATGCTTAAATTGATACTAAAAGCAACCTTTAACACTTAGAAACTAGCTTGAAATCATGCTTTTATTCATATTTTCAGAAATAAGAGAGTTGGACAGGTTTCGGCTTGATTTCAGTGTTTTTGTGCAGGTTTTAAGGTGAATTTGGTGAAAGAAGTGAAGAAGGAGAGAGATGGAATCAGAAAAGACATCAAAAAGTGCAAAAGGAGAAGCCGCAACTGCCGCTCAGCGGCAGTTTACCACTGAGCGGCACTCAGGAGTTCACGTTGGAACCGCTGAGGGGCAAAATGGCCGCTGAGGGGAAGAAACTACTCACGCACTTACCGCTGAGCGGCACTTTACCGCTGAGCGGCACACTTATGGGCTTGGGCGTAGATTTTTTGTAATTTTAGAATAGTATATAAGCTTTAGGACGTCCTAGGGTTTGTATCTTTGGCTGGGACGAAGCACAAACACACTTTCCACCCCTTGGGGTTAGATTGGGAGATGGTGACATCTCTCCTCTTCTCTTTCTCGGGTTTTTCTACCTCCTTCATTCTTTCATTATTGTTCATCTAGGTTCACCATGAATATGGGGAACTAAACCTTGTATGTTTGTTGGGGAATCAATGTAATCTTTTGAAGCTCTCATATATGGAATTTGTGCTTGCATCTTAATCTAAGACTTATGCTTTCTTTCATCATTAGTTAGGGTTTTTCCTCTTTGCTCAATGCTTGCTTTGTTTAACTCATTCAATGCATGATTATTGGTTTTGTCGATACGGGAACGTACGGGGAAGTCTAGATCCGGGGAATTTCTCCCAATAGTATATTGGTTGCCTTAAGCTCCTATGCTAAAAAAACTAATTATTAGGAATGCTAGGAATCGTATGAACTCATAATTAGGGAGAAGCCTTCTTGAAAGGTAATTTAGAGAGTGGCATTAACAATGATGACTTGAATGTTGAATTCCTAAAATATATGAGAGTGGATAAGATGAAATTGACCCCCAACAACATATTCATCAATATATTTCATTGAAAGTGCTTGTCTTTTGTTTTAGCCATTGATCAATCTCATGCATACATGTTTATTTTCGTCTTTTGCATATTAAACTCCACTTATTTTGTTCTTAAGTCTTAGCTAATCAACAAATCACATAACTAAATTAGGCCGTGAGTCCTTTGGGAGAACGATACTTGGTCTTACCGAGTTTATTACTTGAAACGATTCGGTCATACTTGCCGATTGTTCAACAAGTTTGTGACATCATATTTTGGTGATCATAAATTTGTGCATCAAGTTTTTGGCGCCGCTGCCGGGGACTCGTGGTTTAACTAGCTAATTTGTGTGATTATTGATTATCTTTGACTTTAATTTTGAATTTCTGTTTTTATTTTTCTGTTTTTATTTTTTCTATTTTTATTTTTTCTGTTTATATTTTATTTTATTTTATTTTATTTTATTTTCTGTTTTTATGTTCATTTTTCTATTTTATGTTTTTATCTTCTATCTTGCTATCTTTTATCTTCTTATCATTTATTCTTTGTATCTTCTCTATCTTTTTGTGCTAACAAATGTTTTCTAGAGTTTTGTGCCTAATGCTTGCAGGATGCAATTCGGTCAAGAATTTGACTATATGGGCACTCAATTCTTCCAAGGTCAACAAAGAAAGCAAGAGATCTCATCTTTTAGGCAAGGCATGGAAGAATCACTAGGGCATGCATGGGATAGATACAAAAGTTTGCTAAGAAAAACACCCACGCATTGCTTTGAAGAACAGGAAGTAGTCTTAATTTTCCTTGGAGGGCTTGGTTCACAAACCAAGATGATGCTTGATGCCTCAGCAGGAGGCAATATTAAATGGAAAACTCCAGAGGAAGCCACAGAAATTATAGAAAACATGGCTACTAGTGATAATGAGTTGCACAGTGAAAGAGGAGCTCCTATGCAACAAAAAGGAGTTCTCCAATTACAGACACATGATGCCTTGCTAGCTCAAAACAAAATTCTAACTCAACAGCTGGAGACTCTTACTAAAACTCTTGCACAATTACCCAGAGAGTTGAAGACTGCTGCACAGGTACAATCCAGTTGTGCGAATTGTGTGGAGGTGACCATATTAATGGTCAATGTGCCTTTCCAGTAGAAGCCGTAGAGGATGTAAACTACATGACCAATCAATACCGTCAAGGGAACTACAATCAAGGGTGGAAACCACACCCAAGCATTGGTCAAGGGCAAACTGGGCAAGCTGGTCAATTTAATAAGCAGTAGCAGCAACCCACCTTATGGCAGCAGATTTCTATGCTTAATGAAAGGTCCATGAGGATGGAAGACACTCTTAATAATTTCATACAGAAAACTGAGTCTACCCAAAAGAGCACTGAAGCTGCTATCAAGAATATGGAGATTCAGATGGGTCAGATTACCAAGCAATTGGAAGAAAGGCCTGACAAAAATTTTGGGGCTAATACTGAGGTTAACCCTAGGGAAGAGTGTGAAGTGCTAGTGAGTGTAAATGTTGAAAAAGAAGAGAGAGAAGAGAGAGAAGAGAGAGAAGAGAGAAAAGAGAGAGAAGAGAAAGAAGAAGAGAAAATTTGTGTGAAGATTGAGAAAGTGAGTAGAAAAAGAAAAGAAAAAAAGAAAGTGAGAGAAAAGAAAAAGAGGACGAGAGAAAAAAAGAAAGAATCATATGAAAAACCTCTTCCTCATCCAAAGAAGTATCATAGGAAGGAAAAGAAATTTAAGTGCCTCATGGAAATCTTCAAGAAATTGGAGATTAAAGTTCCTATGATTAAGACATTGCAACAGGTTCCTGGTTTGATCAAATTTCTGAAGAAGTTCAGTAGAAAGAAGAAAAAGAAGAAAGAACTTTAGCTTTACTGGGTCAAGCTAGTGACGTTAAAAGAGCGCTTGCTGGGAGGCAACCCAGTTGATTTAAAAACTTTTAAACTTTATTTTTGTTTGTAATTTTTAAATCTGTTGAACATTATTGTGTAAATATTTTGTTGGACATAGCATCTACTGAAGGATGCTAGTTTGTAACACCTATTGATGGGTGTGGGTGGATTTTGGGTCAGGCTCGTGACGTTAAACAAGCGCTACCTAGGAGGCAACCCAATTGATTGATTGTTTTTGTTTGTTTTATTTTAGTTACATAATAGGGTTTGCATAAGTATTTTAAACATTGAATTGCAGGGAACCAGTGAGGGGCATGTCTAGGAGGCACGTAGGTTAAGAAAAGAAGGAGAAGAGCACATCACGAAAGCGCCGCTGAGCGGCAACTTACCGCTGAGCGGTACTCTCGCAGATGGGCTTTAGTTTCCCCTCAGCGGGACTCGAGCCCATTAGGGTATTTTTATACCCTAAGCTGCGCATATGCACATTCTTTCAGGCTCTTCTCTGCACAAACACTTCCACATACCTTCTCCAAGATTTTCCACATCTTTTCACTCTTCCCTCTTAAGAAAATTTCTCTTCCACTCATTTTTTCACTAGTGTACCATCAAAGTTTGGGGTTGGAAGAGAGCATTCTAGCTTGGAAGCATTCTCATTGCATCTAGTATCTCCACCCAAGTAAGTAAAAAGCATTTTGTTCATTCTAGGGTTCTTGATTTGAATGTGATTGTCAAAGCATGAATATTTAGGGGTTTTGGTTTCTATGCATGATTTGATGATATATTTGATGTTTGAACCGATTAAACTGAATGATTATGAACTGGAAAACTGAAAATTGCATTTGGGTGGAGTTAGGACAGCTTAAAAGAGATTTTTCAAAAATCTGCAGAGTTACCGCTCAGGGGTAAACTGCCGCTGAGCGGCACTTTGCCAGATTTGGTTTTTCTGTTTTTTTTTTGTGATCTGGAAGGTGGCACTGGTGGCGCTGAGGGGAAATTTTGGCCCTCAGTAGTGGTTTAGCTTCGAAAGGAGTTGTGTTCTGTGTTTTACTAATGATTAACATCATGTTCTATGGTCTTG
Source organism: Vigna umbellata (assembly GCF_029865625.1). Lineage (NCBI taxonomy): Eukaryota > Viridiplantae > Streptophyta > Magnoliopsida > Fabales > Fabaceae > Vigna > Vigna umbellata. The sequence goes on from NC_142166.1 coordinate 18,330,688, forward strand.
TATTTATGTTTGAATGGAGGAATGACATCCTCTTCAGGAAAGAGATTGAAAACCATGGCAACCAAGAGAAAGGAAAAGGAACCAGAGCAAACCCACTCTAGCAGGTTCCTCTCTAGGAAACATGAGAAGCACTTTAAGGTGGTTCAGGACAGGAGACTTCTGATGGAAAGAAAAGTTGGAATGATACCTAACTTTGCTCCTCAATTTGGAGAGCAAGTGTTAGGAAATGACTGGGGAAAGCTAGCCACATATCCTGCACCTGCCAACATAGCTGTGGTAAAAGAGTTCTACACCAATGCAAAGAAGATTGGTGACTATCCAGCTGAAAATTATTTGGGCTATGTTAGAGGCCATGCTATCAGGTGCTGATTATGAGGATGTGGAGAGAGTACTATGCATACCTGGAGGACACTTCCAAAGGAATCGATCTGGCTCAGTGGTTAACATTAGGAGGACGGATTTGACTCCTCTTGCAAAGTATTGGATGGCGTTTTCTCATGCCAACATTCAGCCATGTTCACATGTGTCAGATATTACTCTCAGCAGGGCACTATTCATCTACTGTGCTATCAGAAACTTAAATGTTAATATTGGGTAGGTGATAGCGGATGAGATTAGTGTGTGCGCCAATACCTCAAATAACAAAGCACCACTAGGACATCCCTCCTTGATTACTCACCTTTGCAAGATAGCTGGGGTGGACACTTCTGCTCCACCATTTGAGAGGCCAAGAAAAGCTATTGATGAGGCCTATTACAGACAGTATTGTGTAGGTGAGGAGGCAGCTCAGTCAGTTCCACCACGCCGTGCTCGTAGAGAGAGAGGGCCAGCACAGAGCCAGACATCTGCTGAGACACATGAAGCAGAACCATTCCAGATGAGGGACATGTATATGTCTCTTATAGGTGCTCAGTTGCAGTCCATTCACAGAGGACAGGTGGCTACTGCTGAGATGATTGTAGGAATGTATGATACACCTCCAGCCCACAGGTGGACTATGGATGAATTCCATAATGTGGTAGCTTGGCCAGAGGAGCCAGTGCATGGAGGAGGAGCTGAAGCAGCTGAAGCTTCAGTTAGAGAGATGGAAGAAGATGAAGCTGATGATGATGATGCATTTGAAGATGATGAAGATGAGGAGGAAGAGGAAGATACAGACGACAGCTCAGATTGATGAGGAGCTGAGATAGCATTTACTGATGAATGCTATCATATGCTTATGCTTTTGTTGGTTTAAGTTTTCTAAACTTATTTGTTTTTGTTTTTAGATTAGGGTTTGATGTACTCTATTGAACACCTGGTTTGTTATGATGGTTTGTTATTAACTGTAATTGTTTGATAAGTAATGCTTGATGATGCTTATTGATTGATTGATGTTGAGATGATGTGCACATTAAAATGCTTATACAGGTGATTCACAAGCTTTGTGAACAAATGCAGGATATTATGATTGTGATTGTGAAATTAAGCAGGATGTGTATGTCAAATGTGAATGAGCTTATATGTGAGGTTTTGAGCTCCAGAGTTGTTATTGTTAAATGCTATTATTTTGAAAGCATGAATGATTTTGCCCAGGTTTTCTATGATTGAATCAATTGCTTGTTTTGCATCATATGATCAAGGCCGTTTGTTGGAACCCTTTTTATTGGCCAAATTTATAAAGTTAGCCCACTAAAAGAGAACACATGATATTGAAACCCTTGAACATAAATTGAAAACCCTTGATTGAAAATCTTTACCTTGAGTTAAGTAGAAGATATTGTGTGGTATTGTTAAATGTTCAAGTTTGGGGTTATTGGGAAAAACATGAAAAAGGAAAAGCATTGAGCTAAGAGCTAAAAAGTAAGAATATGCAAAGAAAAAGAAAAGAAAAGAAAAAAAAAGAAGCAAAGCTCAATGCAAATGCAAAAGGCAAGTTGGGAAAAATAAGAATAATTGTGTTGATTATGATTCTCTTAACTCAAGGATTTTGTGATCCAGAAAAACCAATTTTCTTATTAGCCCAGCCACATTATAAGCCATTGAAAAGTCCTTGTGATGATGCATGCTTGTGAATGTTTTTTATTATGGTAAAATGAAAGGCAAAGTTGATTCATGTGACATTGTGATAGTAGAGTGAATGAGTGATTACCTCTTATACACTTGTGCGTGAGTGAAACACTTTACCTAGTGAGGAAATATTCCATGAACACATGAACATCCATGCGTAATTGATTGATCATTCATGAAAAATAGCATTTGTTGGAATTTAAATGACTTTGTGAGCACTAAAGCATGTGCACATCTTGATTGAACCCTTGGTCATAAGTTTGATTGAAGTTTTTACTTATCTTGAAAAAGAGGATCTTTGAATAAGTGAACCATCATATGAATTGGTAGAAGATTGAGTTACATCTTATTTGCTTGAGGACAAGCAAAGTTCTAAGTTTGGGGTTGTGATAACAGTTGAAAAACTGTTATTTTCATGCTTAAATTGATACTAAAAGCAACCTTTAACACTTAGAAACTAGCTTGAAATCATGCTTTTAGTCATATTTTCAGAAATAAGAGAGCTGGACAGGTTTATGCTTGATTTCAGTGTTTTTGTGCAGGTTTTAAGGTGAATTTGGTGAAAGAAGTGAAGAAGGAGAGAGATGGAATCAGAAAAGACATCAAAAAGTGCAAAAGGAGAAGCCGCAACTGCCGCTCAGCGGCAGTTTACCGCTGAGCGGCACTCAGGAGTTCACGTTGGAACCACTGAGGGGCAAAATGGCCGCTGAGGGGAAGAAACTACTCACGCACTTACCGTTGAGCGGCTCTTTACCGCTGAGCGGCACACTTATGGGCTTGGGCGTAGATTTTTTGTAATTTTACAATAGTATATAAGCTTTAGGACATCCTAGGGTTTGTATCTTTGGCTGGGACGAAGCACAAACACACTTTCCACCCCTTGGGGGTAGATTGGGAGATGGTGACAGCTCTCCTCTTCTCTTTCTCGGGTTTTTCTACCTCCTTCATTCTTTCATTATTGTTCATCTAGGTTCACCATGAATATGGGGAACTAAACCTTGTATGTTTGTTGGGGAATCAATGTAATCTTTTGAAGCTCTCATATATGGAATTTGTGCTTGCATCTTAATCTAAGACTTATGCTTTCTTTCATCATTAGTTAGGGTTTTTCCTCTTTGCTCAATGCTTGCTTTGTTTAACTCATTCAATGCATGATTATTGGTTTTGTCGATACGGGAACGTACGGGGAAGTCTAGATCCGGGGAATTTCTCCCAATAGTATATTGGTTGCCTTAAGCTCCTGTGCTAAAAAAACTAATTATTAGGAATGCTAGGAATCGTATGAACTCGTAATTAGGGAGAAGCCTTCTTGAAAGGTAATTTAGAGAGTGGCATTAACAATGATGACTTGAATGTTGAATTCCTAAAATATATGAGAGTGGATAAGATGAAATTGACCCCCAACAACATATTCATCAATATATTTCATTGAAAGTGCTTGTCTTTTGTTTTAGCCATTGATCAATCTCATGCATACATGTTTATTTTCGTCTTTTGCATATTAAACTCCACTTATTTTGTTCTAAAGTCTTAGCTAATCAACAAATCACATAACTAAACTAGGCCGTGAGTCCTTTGGGAGAACGATACTTGGTCTTACCGAGTTTATTACTTGAAACGATTCGGTCATACTTGCCGATTGTTCAACAAGTTTGTGACATCATATTTTGGTGATCATAAATTTGTGCATCAGAAACCAGCATTGATACAGTTGGTGAAAATCAATCAGTTTAATGGGCTATCACATGAAAGCCCGTATGAACATCTCACCACCTTCAATGAAATCTGTAACACCGTGAAGATAAATGGAGTGCTGGATGAAACAATCAAGCTTAGCTTGTTTCCTTTCTCATTGGGAGGCAATGCTAAGTTATGGTTAAATTCTTATCCAGAAGGTAGTTTTACAGAATGGGAAGTTGTGGTTGCAAAGTTTTTGAACAAATACTTCCCACAATCTAAAGTCAACAAAGGGAAGCAAGAGATCTATTCTTTCAGGCAAGGCATGGAGGAGACATTAGGTCAAGCATGGGACAGGTACAAAAGCTTTTTGAGAAAGACTCCCATGCATGGTTTTGATGAAGTAGCAGTAGTTCTACTTTTTGGAGGTCTTGGTTCACAAACCAAGTTGATGTTAGATGCCTCAACTCGAGGTAATATTAAATGTAAAACTCCAGAGGAAGAAACAAAATTGATAGAGAACATGGCTGCTAATGACAATGAAATGCATAGTGAAAGAGGAGCCTCTGTTCAACCGAAAGGGGTTCTACAATTGCAGTCGGATGATGCTTTGCTTGCTCAAAATAAGATTGACTCAACAGTTGGAGAATCTAACAAAGACACTTGCTCAATTACCAAAGGAATTAAAAACTGTTGCTCAAGTTCAACAACAGATGTGTGAACTATGTGGTGGTGACCATATTAATGGTCAATGTGATTTTCTAGTGGAGGCCCTAGAAGATGTAAATTTCATGAACAATCAATTTCCATACCCCCAAGGTAATTTCAACCAAGGATGGAAATCTCACCCAAGCATGGGCCAAGGTCAGGAACTATCTGGACAAGCTGGGCAATCGGGACAATTTAATAGACCACAGTAACAACCATCATTATGGCAACAAATGTCTACACTCACTAAAAAACATACAAAGTTGGAAGAAGCTCTTAACCAGTTTATGCAGGTAACCATCTTCAATCATAACAGCACTCAAGCAACCCTTAGAAGTTTGGAGATGTAAATCGGACAGTTAACTAAGAAGTTGGAAGAAAGGCTTGATCAGGGTTTTGGGGCTAATACTGAAGTTAACCCTAAATAAGAGTGTAGAGTTTTAGTGAGTGTAGATGTTGAAAGAGTTGAGTTAGAGAGAAAAGAAGAGAAAGAAAAGAGAGTAGAAGAAAAAGAAGAGAGAGTAGAGAAAAAAGAAAAGAGAGTAGAGAGAAAAGAAAAAGAAGAGAGAGAAGAGATAAAAATTGAAAATATTCTTCCTTTTCCAACAGATTATGAGATATTACAGAAAGAAAGATAGTTTGGGCATTTTACAGAAATATTCAAACAATTGGAGGGTGATTTACCTTTGAAGGAGATATTGCAACAAATTGCAAATTATACAAAACCCATGGAACAAGTCTCCACAAAGAAAAGACATAGAGAAGAGGAGACAAATGATTACAAAGCGGTCAAGAAGAAGCTACTCCCTCCAAAAGAGAAAGATCCAGGAAGTTTCACCGTTCCATGTGCCATAGAAAAGAAAAAGATAAATAAAGCCCTACTTGATTTAGGGTCAAGCGTTAATCTAATGCCTTATTCTTTACTTGAACAAATGGGTGATCTTAAAGTCAAGCCTATAAAGATGAATTTGTTAATGGTGGATGGCTCTTCAAAGAATCCTTATGGTATAACAGAGGATGTTATGGTTTGTGTTGGAGAACTAAAATTCTTGGTGGACTTTGTGGTGATGGAGATGAAGGATGAAAGAGTTCCTATTATTCTTGGAAGGTCCGTTTATGAAAACAGCTAAAGTCATCATTGATGTAGATGAAGGAATAATGGTGTTTCAAGACCGAGAAAAAAATGAGGTTATTGATGTCTTCAAAGAGGAACAACATACATAGACTAGTTATAAAGCTACATATCAAGATGTACTCATGACTAGTCCTCAAGATGCAAAGCCAAGCTTCAAAGGTAAAAATTGTTTCTTGTTTCAGGATAGGGAAGAAGATCAAGATAGAAAAGGAAGGACGGTTCATGATGATTCAATGCAAGCACAACCCAAACCTTGTAAACATGTGAGATTCAAAAATAGGTTGTGGGTTGTAAAAGACTATAAGGAAGATAGAGTGATAGAAATTGAGTCTCCACATTCAAGAAGAATCAAAGAGGTGGACCAGAAGCAGCTGATGAGTTGGTGTGATTATAGAAAGATAGACACCAACATTGAAGATGGAACGTGAGCTTTACTGGGTCAAGCTAGTGACGTTAAAAGAGCGCTTTTCTGGGAGGCACTCGAGTAATTTAAGAACATTATTTTAATTTTTTATATTGGTTGTAATTTTTGGACATTACTTTTATGATTGAAACTTTTTAGGATAGAATCTACTGATAGATGTTAGGTGGTTAAGTATCTACTGAAGGATATTAGGTTTATTAACAGGTTTGTTACACCTACTGATGGGTGTTGGTAAGGTAAAATTGCACCTACTGATAGGTGTTGGTGGATTTTGGGTCAGGCTCGTAACGTTAAACAAGCGGTACCTGGGAGGCAACCCAGTTGATTTACTATATTTTGTTTGTTTTGATTCTGCTTTAGTTGCATGTTTAGGGACTGAATGTATGAGTTATCAGAGAACTTAAATGCAGGGAGTGAGTGAGAGGCATGAGTATTAGGCACCTAGGGCAAGCTAGGAAGAAAGAGAGCATTTCACGCAAGTAAGTCAAGCATTTTTCATTCTAGGGTTCTTGAAAGCATGAATTGGTATGAATTTGGATGTTCAAAGCATGATTCTTTAGGGATTTTGATTTTTATGCATGATTTGATGAATTAATTGATGAATGAACCAATTAAAATGCTTGATTTTGGTCTGGAAGTATGAAAATTGCATGTGGGTGTGGGTGGAGTTAGGAAGTGTAAAAATGATTTATTTCAAAATCTACAGAATCGCCGCTCAGCGGAAATTTCCCCTGAGCGCGATTCTGCCAGACTTGGTTTTTGGCTTCTTTTTCTTGCTGGCTTGGTGCACTGATGACAAATTTATGAACACCAAAAAACGGCGCCACAAACTTGTTGAACAATCGGCAAGTGTGACCGAATCGTATCAAGTAATAAACTTGGTAAGACCAAGTATCGTTCTCCCAAAGGACTCACGACCTAGTTTAGTTATGTGATTTATTGATTATTTAAGACTTAAGAACGAAATAAGTTAAATTTAATATGCAAAACAGAAAATAAACATGTATGCATGAATGTGATCAATGGCTAAAACAAAATACAAACACTTCAATGGAATATATGGATGAGTATGTTGTTGGGGTTATCAATTTCATCTTATCCACTCTCATATACTTTAGGAATTCAACATTCTTTTCATCATTGTTAATGCCACTCTCTAAATTACCTTGCAAGAAGGCCTATCCCTAATTACGAGTTCATACAATTCCTAGCATTCCTAATAATTAGTTGTTTTAGTGCAGGAGCTTAACGGCAACCAATATACTATTGGGAGAAATTCCCCGGATCTAGACTTCCCTGTACGTTCCCATATCGACAAAATCAATAATCATGCATTGAATGAGTTAAACAAAGCAAGCATTGAGCAAAGAGGAAAAACCCTAACTAATGATGAAAGAAAGCATAGGTCTTAAATATAAGATTGATAACAGTTGAAAAACTGTTATTTTCATGCTTAAAGTTGATACTAAAAGCAACCTTTAGACTTAGAAACTAGCTTGAAATCATGCCTTTTGTTTATATTTTCAGAAATAAGAGAGTTGGACAGGTTTATGCTTGACTTAAGTGTTTTTGTGCAGGTTTTGAGGTGAATTTGGTGAAAGAAGTGAAGAATAAGAGAGAGGACATTAGAAAAGACAAGAAAGAGTGCAAAAAGGAGAAGTCGAAGGCACCGCTCAGCGGCAAACTACCGCTGAGCGGCACTCAATAGGTGACGTTGGAACCGCTGAGGGGCAAAATGGCCGCTGAGGGGAAGAAAGAAGACGCGCAATCACCGCTGAGCGGTAAATACCGCTGAGCGGCACTTTTTGGGCTTGGACTTTTGTAATCTTTTGTAACTCTAGATTAGTATATAAGGGCTTGCACGTCCTATAGTTAGGATCTTTGGCAGAAACGAGGCAAACACTCTCTCTTTCACCCCTTTGAAGGAGGATCTTGGATGCTCAGGCTACCTCTTCACCTTTATTGGGTTTATTCTTTCATACTTTCATTGTAATTCATCTAGGTTCACCATGAATATGGTGAACTAAACCTTGTATGTTTGTTGGGGAGTCAAAGTAATCTCTTGAAGCTCTCATATATGGATTTGTTGAGTACATCTTTGAATTAAGACATATGCTTTCTTTCATCATTAGTTAGGGTTTTTCCTCTTTGCTCAATGCTTGCATTGTTTAACTCATTCTAATGCATGATTATTGGTTTTGTTGATACGGACACGTACGGGGAAATCTAGATCCGGGGAATTTCTCCCAATATTATACTGACAATATTATATTGGTTGCCTTTAAGCTCCTGCACTCATGAACTAATCATTAGGAATGCTAGGAATTGTATGAACTATATGATTAGGGAGAAGCCATCTAGAATGGTACATTAGAGAGTGGCATTAACAATGATGATTTGAATGTTGAATTCCTAAAATATATGAGAGTGGATGAGATGAAATTGACCCCCAACAACATATTCATTCATATATTTCCTTGAAAGTGTTTATCTTTTGTCTTTGTCATTGATCAATTCATGCATACATATTTAATTTTCGTCTTTGCATATTAAACTTCAATTATTGTGTTCTTAAGTTTTAGCTAATCAACAAATCACATAACTAAACTAGGCCGTGAGTCCTTTGGGAGAACGATACTTGGTCTTACCAAGTTTATTACTTGAAACGATTCGGTCATACTTGCCGATTGTGAAACAAGTTTGTGACATCATATTTTGGTGCTTACAAATTTGTCCATCAAGTTTTTGGCGCCGTTGCCGGGGACTCGTGGTTTAACTGGTTAATTTGTGTGATTATTGATTATCTTTGACTTATTTTTTTTATTTTTAATTTAAATTTCGAATTTTTATTTTATCTTATTTTATTTTTCTGTTTATATTTTTCAGTTTGTATTTTATTTGATTTTATTTTTTTTTGTTTTCTGTTTTTCTGTTTTCTGTTTTTATTTTCTGTTTTTTATTTTTCGGTTTTTATTTGATTTTATTTTATCTTTTTAGATTAGATTTTATTTTATTTTATTAGATTTTATTTTTTTATCTTTTTAGGTTAGATTTTATTTTATTCTTATTATATCTTTTAGGTTAGGTTAGATTTTATTTTATTTTATCTTTTAGATTAGATTTTATTTTTTAGATTAGGTTTTATTCTATTTTATTTGATTCTATCTTCTAAATCTTTTATCTTCTTATATCTTTTCAATCTTTATTTTCTTCTATATCTTTTTGTGCTAACAAATCTTTTCTAGGGTTTTGTTTTCTTGTGCATGCAGGAGGCAATTCGAACTAGAAGTAAGAAAACAACAGAACCACTACTTGAAGGGCTAGACGAGAGTAGAAGGAGGAGAAGAATCAGAACGTCCAGAGAACTTTTCCCTTCTCCTGAAACTCTCCTACAATCATCACCATAAGGTTCTGTTCATAGCACAGGGAGTATGGAGAACAATAATAATGCTAGAAGAACTCTTGCAGATTACACTAATCTTGCTGGACCTCAGCACTTCAATAGCATAGCTCGACCTAGAGTCAATGCAGCCAACATGGAGGTCAAACCAGCATTAATTCAACTGGTAAAGAGTAATCAATTTAATGGGTTATCACATGAAAGCTCATATGAGCACCTTACAACATTTAATGAGATCTGTAACACGGTCAAGATTAATGGGGTGCCAGACGAAGCTATCAAACTTAGCTTGTTTCCTTTCTCATTGGGAGGCAATGCTAAGCTTTGGTTGAACTCTTTTCCAGAAGAAAGTTTCACGGAGTGGGAAGCAGTGGTTGCAAAGTTTTTGAATAAATACTTCCCACAATCTAAAGTGACTAAGGGAAAGCAAGAGATATCTTCATTCAAGCAGGGCATGGAAGAATCACTTGGACATGCATGGGATAGGTATAAAAGCTTGTTACGTAAAACTCCCACGCATGGCTTTGAAGATCAAGAAGTAGTCCTAACTTTCCTTGGAGGGCTTGGTTCACAAACCAAGATGATGCTAGATGCCTCAGCTGGAGGCAATATCAAATGGAAGACTCCAGAGGAAGCAACTGAAATCATTGAAAATATGGCTACAAGTGATAATGAGCTGCACAATGAAAGAGGAGCTCCTATGCCACAGAAAGGGGTTCTACAATTACAAACGCATGATGCTCTGCTAGCACAGAATAAAATTCTAACTCAACAGCTAGAGACTCTGACAAAAACTTTGGCTCAATTACCTAAAGAGTTAAAGTCTGCTGCCCAGATACAAACCCAATTGTGCGAACTATGTGGAGGTGATCACATAAATGGCCAGTGTGCTTTTCCAGTGGAGGCCGTGGAGGATGTTAACTTCATGGCTAATCAGTTTCCATACCGTCAAGGGAATTATAATCAGGGTTGGAAACCACATCCAAGCATTGGCCAAGGACAAACTGGGCAGGCTAATCAGTATAATAAGCAGCAGCAGCAGCAACCAACCTTGTGGCAACAATTATCTATGCTTAATGACAGATCAACAAGGTTGGAAGAAACTCTTCAGCAATTCATCCAGAAAACTGAATCTTCTCAAAAGAGCACTGAAGCTGCTATAAAGAATTTGGAGATTCAGATGGGTCAGATCACCAAGCAATTGGAAGAAAGACCCAACAGAAACTTTGGGGCTAATACTGAGGTTAACCCCAGAGAAGAGTGCAAAGTGGTCAAGAGTGTAAATGAAGAGATCATTGAGTTGGAAGAAGATAAAACAGAAGAGAGAAGAGAAGAAGAAAGAAAGGACACTTTTCCTTTTCTAACAAATCAGGAGAAACCAATGGATTTCACAGATTTATTCAAAATGGTTGATAATGAAGCTCCTTGGGAACAAATTCTACAGAAAATAGCAGTTTACACCAAATCAGATGAAGGAACCTCGACAAAAAGAAGACGTAGAGAGGATGAGGAAGAAAAGTGTATAACTGTTAAGAAAGAATCATTCCCACCAAAAGCAGCAGATCCAGGCAGTTTTTCTATCCCTTGCATTATAGGGAAGAAAAAGGTAAAGAAAGCTCTCCTTGATTTAGGCTCAAGTGTTAACTTGATGCCTTATTCTCTATTGGAGCAAATTGGCCATGTTGAAATAAAACCTGTAAAGGTTAATCTTGTAATGGCTGATGGATCTTCAAAGGAGCCATGTGGGATTGCAGAAGACATTGTAGTTTGTGTTGGCAAACTTCAGTTCTTGGCAGACTTTGTGGTGATGAAGATGGAAACCGAGAAGATACCTTTTATACTTGGAAGACCGTTTATGAAAACGGCCAGGGCTATCATAGATGTGAATGAAGGTATAGTGGTTCTCCAAGACGGAGAGGAGAGAGTGGTGGTGGATGTCTTCAAAGATGAAACACAAGCAAAGGAGGAAGAAGCCAGTTATAAAGCTGCATTTCGAGATGCACCCATAACTAGAGGTAAAAATAAAAATCTTGAGGTTTCTGATAACCATTGTTTGTATTTTCAGGCACCCAAGGTAGAAGAGATTGGAAAAGGAGAAAAAGTTCCTAGAGACTGGAAAAAATTAAAACTCCAACTTGGCATACCTGTAAGACTCAAGAACAAGTTGTGGGTTATAAAAGGCTTTAAAGAGAAGGAGATGATAGAGATAGAGTCTCCATATTCTAGAGAGTCCAAAACAGTCCAAAGGAAGCAGTTGAAAGGTTGGTGGAAGGACTACATCAATTATGAAGAAGATGGAACGTGAGCTTTAACAGGGTCAAGCTAGTGACGTTAAAGAAGCGCTTGCTGGGAGGCAACCCAGTAGATTTACAAACTTTTGATTTGGTTTTATAATTTGTAATTTGTGAACATTATTCTGGACATTATTTTGTTGGATTTAGCATCTACTGAAGGATGCTAGGTGGTTAAGTATCTACTGAAGGATACTAAGTTTGTAACACCTACTGATGGGTGTTGGTGAGAAGATTTTGCACCTACTGATGGGTGCTGGTAAGTTTGAAACACCTACTGATGGGTGTTGGTGGATTTTGGGTCAGGCTCGTGACGTTAAACAAGCGCTACCTGGGAGGCAACCCAGTTGATTGATTGTTTTCTGTTTGTTTATTTTTAGGATTTGCATAAGCATTTTTAACATTGAATTGCAGGGAACCTATGAGGGGTATGCTAGGAAGGCACGTAGGTCAAGAAAAGAAGGAGAAGGGCACATCAAGAAAGTGCCGCTGAGCGGCAATTACCGCTGAGCGGTACTATCGCAGATGGGCTTAAGTTCCCCTTAGCGGAACCCGAGCCCATTGGGGTAATTTTAAACCCTAAGCTGCGCGTTTTTACATTCTTTCAAGCTCTTCTCTGCACTAAGACTCCCACATATCTCCTCTTAGGTTTCCCACATCTTTGTACTCTTCCCTCTTTAGAAAATTTCTCTTCCACTCACTTTTACGCTAGTGTGCTATCAAAGTTTGGGGTTGGAAGAGAGCATTCTAGTTTGGAAGCATTCTCATATCATCTAGCATCTCCACCCAAGTAAGTAAAATGCATTTTGTTCATTCTAGGGTTCTTGAAATTGACTGTGATTGTCAAAGCATGAATATTTAGGGGTTTTGATTTCTATGCATGATTTGATGATATATTTGATGTTTGAACCGATTAAACTGCTTGATTATGAACTGGAAAACTAAAAATTGCATTTGGGTGGAGTTAGGACAGTTTAAAAACGAGATTTGCAAAAATCTGCAGATCACCGCTGAGCGGCAGTTACCGCTGAGCGGCACTCTGCCAGATTTGCTTTTTCTGGTTTGTTGCGTGTTTGAATGTGGCACTGGTGGCGCTGAGGGGAAATTCTGGCCCTCAGCGGTGGTTTAGCTTCAAAAGGAGTTTTGTTTTGTGTTTACTAATGATTAACATCATGTTCTGTGGTTTTGGATTTATGTTTGAATGCAGGAATGGCATCCTCTTCAGGAAAGAGATTGAAAACCATGGCAACCAAGAGAAAGGAAAAGGAACCAGAGCAGCCCCATAATGGCAGGTTCCTCTCTAGGAAACATGAGAAGCACTTTAGGGTGGTTCAGGACAGGAGACTTCTAATGGAGAGAAAGGTTGGAATGATACCTAACTTTGCTCCTCAATTTGGAGAGCAAGTGTTAGGGAATGATTGGGGAAAGCTAGCCACTTATCCAGCACCTGCCAACATAGCTGTGGTGAAAGAATTCTACACCAATGCAAAGAAGATTGGTGATTATCCAGCTGAGAATTATTTGGGCTATGTTAGAGGCCATGCTATCAGGTATGATCCTGACTCCATCAATAACTTTCTGGATACTGTGTGGGCTGGTGAGCAATGCCAGTTTGCTCTTAGCATGGAGGAAGGTGCTGACTTTGAGGATGTTGAGAGAGTATTGTGCATACCTGGAGGACACTTCCAAAGGAATAGATCTGGCTCAGTGGTTAATATTAGGAGGACAGATTTGACTCCTCTTGCAAAGTATTGGATGGCATTTTCTCATGCCAACATTCAGCCATGTTCACATGTGTCAGATATTACTCTCAGCAGGGCACTCTTCATCTACTGTGCTATCAGAAACTTGAATGTTAATATTGGGCAGGTGATAGCTGATGAGATTAGTGTGTGTGCTAACACCTCAAACAACAAAGCACCACTGGGACATCCTTCTTTGATCACTCACCTTTGCAAGCTAGCTGGGGTGGACACTTCTGTTCCACCATTTGAGAGGCCAAGAAAAGCTATAGATGAGGCCTATTACAGACAGTACTGTGGAGGTGAGGAGGCAGCCCAGCCAGTGCCACCACGCCAGGCTCGTAGAGAGAGAAGGCCAGCACAGAGCAGGACTTCTGCTGATACTCATGAGGCAGAACCATTCCAGATGAGGGACATGTATATGTCTCTTATAGGTGCTCAGTTGCAGTCCATCCACAGAGGGCAGGTGGCCACGGCTGAGATGATAGTGGGGATGTATGATACCCCTCCAGCACACAGGTGGACTATGGATGAATTCCATAATGTGGTAGCTTGGCCAGAAGAACCATGGCATGGAGGAGCTGAAGCAGCTGAAGCTTCAGCCCGAGACATGGATGAAGATGAAGCTGAGGAGGAGGATGCGTTTGATGATGATGATGATGAGGAAGAAGAGGAAGATACAGAGGACAGCTCAGACTGATGAGGAGCTGAGATAGCATTTACTGATGAATGCTATCATATGATTATGCTTTTGTGGTTTAAGTTTTCTGAACTTATTTGTTTTTGTTTTTAGATTAGGGTTTGATGTACTCTATTGAACACCTGGTTCCTTATGATGGTTTGCTATTAACTGTGATTGTGTGATAAGTAATGCTTGATGATGCTTATTGATTGATTGATGTTGAGATGATGTGCACATTAAAATGCTTATACAGGTGATTCACAAGCTATGTGAACAAATGCATAATATCATGATTGTGATTGTGAAATTAAGCAGGATGTGCATGTCAAATGTGAATGAGCTTATATGTGAGGTTTTGAGCTCCAGAGTTGTTATTGTTGAATGCTATTACTTTGAAAGCATGAATGACTTTGCCCAGGTTTTCTATGATTGAATCAATTGCTTGTTTTGCATCATATGATCAAAGGCCGTGTTTTTGAAACCCTTTTTATTGGCCAAATTCATAAAGTTAGCCTTCTAAAAGAGAACACGTTGTGTTCTATCCTTTGAACCCTTAGCCTTAAATATACACTGAACACCCTTGATTGAAAATCTTTACCTTGAGTTAAGTAGAAGATCTTGTGTGGTATTGTTAAATGTTCAAGTTTGGGGTTATTGGGGAAACATGAAAAAGGAAAAAGCATTGAGCTAACATCTAAAAAGTAAGAATATGCAAAGAAAAGAAAAGAAAAAGAAGCAAAGCTCAATGCAAATGCAAAAGCAAAGGCAAAAGAAAGTTGGGAATGAATAAGAAGATTGTGTTGTTATGATTCTCTTAACTCAAGGATTTTGTGATCCAGAAAAACCAATTTTCTTGTTAGCCCAGCCACATTATAAGCCATTGAAAAGTCCTTGTGATAATGCATGCTTGTGAATGTATTTGATTGTGGTTAAATGAAAGGCAAAGTTGATTCATGTGACATTGTGAGAGTGGAGTGAATGAGTGAAACACTTTACCTCTTATACACTTGTGTGTTGAGTGAAACACTTTACTTAGTGAGGAAATATTCCATAAGCACATGAACATCCATGCTTAATTGATTGATCATTCATGAAAAATAGCATTTGTTGGAATTTAAATGACTTTGTGAACACTAAAGCATGTGCACATCTTGATTGAACTCTTGGTCTTAAGTTTGAGTGAAGTTATTACTTATCTTGAAAAGAGGATTTTGAATGAGTAAACCATCATATGAATTGGTTGGAGATGGAGTTACATTTTATTTGCTTGAGGACAAGCAAAGTTCTAAGTTTGGGGTTGTGATAACAGTTGAAAAACTGTTATTTTCATGCTTAAAGTTGATACTAAAAGCAACCTTTAGACTTAGAAACTAGCTTGAAATCATGCCTTTTGTTTATATTTTCAGAAATAAGAGAGTTGGACAGGTTTATGCTTGATTTAAGTGTTTTTGTGCAGGTTTTGAGGTGAATTTGGTGAAAGAAGTGAAGAATAAGAGAGAGGACATTAGAAAAGACAAGAAAGAGTGCAAAAAGGAGAAGTCGAAGGCACCGCTCAGCGGCAAACTACCGCTGAGCGGCACTCAATAGGTGACGTTGGAACCGCTGAGGGGCAAAATGGCCGCTGAGGGGAAGAAAGAAGACGCGCAATCACCGTTGAGCGGTAAATACCGCTGAGCGGCACTTTTTGGGCTTGGACTTTTGTAATCTTTTGTAACTCTAGATTAGTATATAAGGGCTTGCACGTCCTATAGTTAGGATCTTTGGCAGAAACGAGGCAAACACTCTCTCTTTCACCCCTTTGAAGGAGGATCTTGGATGCTCAGGCTACCTCTTCACCTTTATTGGGTTTATTCTTTCATACTTTCATTGTAATTCATCTAGGTTCACCATGAATATGGTGAACTAAACCTTGTATGTTTGTTGGGGAGTCAAAGTAATCTCTTGAAGCTCTCATATATGGATTTGTTGAGTACATCTTTGAATTAAGACATATGCTTTCTTTCATCATTAGTTAGGGTTTTTCCTCTTTGCTCAATGCTTGCATTGTTTAACTCATTCTAATGCATGATTATTGGTTTTGTTGATACGGACACGTACGGGGAAATCTAGATCCGGGGAATTTCTCCCAATATTATACTGACAATATTATATTGGTTGCCTTTAAGCTCCTGCACTCATGAACTAATCATTAGGAATGCTAGGAATTGTATGAACTATATGATTAGGGAGAAGCCATCTAGAATGGTACATTAGAGAGTGGCATTAACAATGATGATTTGAATGTTGAATTCCTAAAATATATGAGAGTGGATGAGATGAAATTGACCCCCAACAACATATTCATTCATATATTTCCTTGAAAGTGTTTATCTTTTGTCTTTGTCATTGATCAATTCATGCATACATATTTAATTTTCGTCTTTGCATATTAAACTTCAATTATTGTGTTCTTAAGTTTTAGCTAATCAACAAATCACATAACTAAACTAGGCCGTGAGTCCTTTGGGAGAACGATACTTGGTCTTACCAAGTTTATTACTTGAAACGATTCGGTCATACTTGCCGATTGTGAAACAAGTTTGTGACATCATATTTTGGTGCTTACAAATTTGTCCATCAAAGATGTAAAAACAAATTCCATATATGAGAGTTTCACAAGACTACATTGATTCCCCAACAACAATACAAGGTTTAGTTCACCATATTCATGGTGAAACTAGATGAATAATAATGAAAGAATGAAAGATAAAACCCTAGAAAGGTGAAGAGGTAGCCTGAGCATCCAAGATCCTCCTTCAAAGGGGTGGAAGACAGAGTGTTTGCTTCGTTTCTGCCAAAGATACAAACCCTAGGACGTCCTAAAGCTTATATACTATTCTAAAATTACAGAAAATTAGGCCCAAGCCCAAAATAGTGCCGCTCAGCGGTAAACTACCGCTCAGCGGTAAGTGCGTGAGTTGTTTTCTTCCCCTCAGCGGCCAAATCACCCCTCAGCGGATCCAACGTGACTGCTTGAGTGCCGCTCAGCGGTAAACTGCCGCTGAGCGGCAGTTGCGGCTTCTCCTTTTGACTTTTTGATGTCTTTTCTGATTCCATCTCTATCCTTCTTCACTTCTTTAACCAAATTCACCTTAAAACCTGCACAAAAACACTGAAATCAAGCATAAACCTGTCCAACTCTCTTATTTCTAAAAATATGACCAAAAGCATGATTTCAAGCTAGTTTCTAAGTGTTAAAGGTTGCTTTTAGTATCAATTTTAAGCATGAAAATAACAGTTTTTCAACTGTTATCATGCACTGGTTGCGTTGAGGGGTTCTTTTGACCCTCAACGGTGGTTTAGCATGGATTTGGGGTGTTGTTTATGGTTTACTAATGATTAACAACATGTTTTGTGGTTTTGTAATTTGTGTTTAATGTAGGGATGACATCCTCTTCAGGCACAAGATTGAAGACCAGAACCTCCAAGAGGAAAGACAAGGAACCTAAACAACCTCATTCTAGTAGGTTCCTATCTCGCAAACATGAGAAGCATTTTAAGATTGTTCGAGATAGGAGACTCCTGATGGAGAGGAAAGCTGGAATGATACCTAACTTTGCTCCTCAGTTTGGAGAGCAATTGATGGGAAGAAACTGGAGGAGATTAGCCACATACCCTACACTAGCCAATATAGCAGTGGTAAAAGAATTTTACACCAACGCAAGGAAGTTGGGTGATTATCCAGATGAGAATTACCTAAGTTATGTTAGAGGCCACTCTATTAGGTTTGATCCTAACTCTATCAACAACTTTTTGGGTACGGAATGGGTTGGAGAGTAGTGCCAGTTTGCTCTCTGTGTGGAGGAAGGCACTGATTTTAATGATGTGGAGAGTGTTCTGTGTGTACCTGGAGGACACTTCCAGAGGAACAGAAATGGTGCTGATGGCAACCTGATAACAGTTGAAAAACTGTTATTTTCATGCTTAAAAGTGATACTAAAAGCAACCTTTAGACTTAGAAACTAGCTTGAAATCATGCATTTTGTTTATATTTTCAGAAATAAGAGAGCTGGACAGGTTTATGCTTGATTTAAGTGTTTTTGTGCAGGTTTTGAGGTGAATTTGGTGAAAGAAGTGAAGAATGAGAGAGAGGACATTAGAAAAGACAAGAAAGAGTGCAAAAAGAGAAGTCGAAGGCACCGCTCAGCGGCAAACTACCGCTGAGCGGCACTCAGGAGGTGGCGTTGGAACCGCTGAGGGGCAAACTGGCCGCTGAGGGGAAGAAACGTGAAGCGCAATCACCGCTGAGCGGTATTTACCGCTGAGCGGTACTTTTATGGACTTGGGCTTTTGTAATCTTTTGTAATTCTAAACTAGTATATAAGGACTTACACGTCCTTTAGTTAGGATCTTTGGCAGAAACGAGGCAAACACTCTCTCTTTCACCCCTTTGAAGGAGGATCTTGGATGCTCAGGCTACCTCTTCACCTTTATTGGGTTTATTCTTTCATACTTTCATTGTTATTCATCTAGGTTCACCATGAATATGGTGAACTAAACCTTGTATGTTTGTTGGGGAATCAATGTAATCTCTTGAAGCTCTCATATATGGATTTGTTGAATACATCTTTGAATTAAGACATATGCTTTCTTTTCATCATTAGTTAGGGTTTTTCCTCTTTGCTCAATGCTTGCATTGTTTAACTCATTCTAATGCATGATTATTGGGTTTGTTGATACGGACACGTACGGGGAAATCTAGATCCGGGGAATTTCTCCCAATATTTTACTGACAATATTATATTGGTTGCCTTAAGCTCCTGCGGTAATGAACTAATCATTAGGAATGCTAGGAATTGTATGAACTATTTGATTAGGGAGAAGCCATCTAGAATGGTACATTAGTGAGTGGCATTAACAATGATGATTTGAAAGAGGAATTCCTAAAATATATGAGAGTGGATGAGATGAAATTGACCCCCAACAACATATTCATTCATTTAATCCATTGAAAGTGTTTATCTTATGTCTTTGCCATTGATCAATTCATGCATACATGTTTATTTTCGTCTTGCATATTAAAATTTAAATCATTGTTTTCTTAAGTCTTAGCTAATCAAGAAATCACATAACTAAACTAGGCCGTGAGTCCTTTGGGAAGAACGATACTTGGTCTTACCAAGTTTTATTACTTGAACGATTCGGTCATACTTGCCGATTGTGAAACAAGTTTGTGACATCATATTTTGGTGCTTACAAATTTGTCCATCAAGTTTTTGGCGCCGTTGCCGGGGACTCGTGGTTTAACTGGTTAATTTGTGTGATTATTGATTACCTTTGACTTTGATTTTGAATTTCTGTTTTTATTTTTTCTGTTTTTATTAGATTTTATTTTTTTAGATTTGATTTTTATCTTTTAGGTTAGATTTGATTTTTATCTTTTTAGATTAGATTTTATTTTATTTTCGAATTTTTATTTTATTTTTCTGTTTTCTGTTTTTCTGTTTTTCTGTTTTTTATTTTTAGGTTAGATTTTATTAGATTTTATTTTTATCTTTTAGGTTAGGTTAGATTTTATTTTATTTTATCTTTTAGATTAGATTTTATTTTTTAGATTAGGTTTTATTTTATTTTATTTGATTCTATCTTCTAAATCTCTTATCTTCTTATATCTTTTCAATCTTTATTTTCTTTTCTCTATCTTTTTGTGCTAACAATTGTTTTTAGGGTTTTGTGCCTAATGTCTGCAGAATGCAATTTGGTCAAGAGTTTAACTATAGGGGCACTCAATTCTACCAAAGTAATCTCAACCAATGGTGGGAACCTCACTCAAGCATGGATCAAAGCCAATTTTGGCAAGCTGATGGACAATTTGAGAACCAACCACAACAACAATGGCAGCAACAACCCTTTCTATCAGGAAGTTTGGATAGGTTGGATGACACCCTTCAACAATTTTTGAAAAATTCTGACGCTACTCAGAAAAGCATTGAAGAATCATGTAAAAGAATGGAGATGCAACTTCATTACATCAGTCAGAGATTGAATGATGATGTTAATACTGAAGTTAACCTTAAGGAGGAAGGGCAAGTCATTATCACTGAAAGTAACAAGATTCTTGATGAGGAAAAATTAGAGGAAGATGAGGAAAGGGTAGAGAGAAAAGAGAAAGAAGAGTTGAGTGAGAAAGATAAAGATGAAAAAAAAAGAAAAAGAAGTGGTTGAGAGAGAAGAGAGAAAGAAAATTTGTGTGAAAATAAAGAAGTTGAGGAGAAGAAGAGAAGGGAAGAAAAAAATAAAAGAAAAGAAAAAGAGAAAATTTGGGGAGAGAAAGCGTAAGAAAAAGAAGATGAGAGGAAAGAAGAAGAAATCATATGAAAAATCACATCCTCATCTAAAGAAGAATCATAGGAAGGAAAAGAAATTCAAGTGCTTTATGGAAATCTTCAAGAAATTGGAGATTAAAGTTCCTATGATTGAGACATTGCAACAGGTTCCTGGTTTGATCAAATTTCTGAAGAAGTTCAGTAGAAAGAAGAAAAAGAAGAAGGAACATGAGCTTTACTGGGTCAAGCTAATGACGTTAAAAGAGCGCTTGCTGGGAGGCAACCCAGTGGATTTAAAAACTTTTGATTTGGTTTTGTAACTTTTAAATTGTGGATATTATTCTGTAATTATTTTTTGTTGGATTTAGCATCTACTGAAGGATGCTAGGTGGTTAAGTATCTACTGAAGGATACTAAGGTTGTAACACCTACTGATGGGTGTTGGTGAGAAGATTTTGCACCTACTGATGGGTGCTGGTAAGTTTGAAACACCTACTGATGGGTGTTGGTGGATTTTGGGTCAGGCTCGTGACGTTAAACAAGCGCTACCTGGGAGGCAACCCAGTTGATTGATTGTTTTTGTTTGTTTATTTTTAGTTAGGATTTGCATAAGCATTTTTAACATTGAATTGCAGGGAACCTATGAGAGACATGTAGGGAAGGCACGTAGGTCAAGAAAAGAAGGAGGGGAGCACTTCACGAAAGTGCCGCTGAGCGGCAATTACCGCTGAGCGGTACTCTCGCAGACTGGGCTTTAGTTCCCCTTAGCGGGACCCGAGACCATTAGGGTATTTTTATACCCCAAGCTGCGTTTTAGGGTTTATTTCCAGACTTCTCTCTGCACAAACACTTCCACACACCTTCTCCTAGGTTTTCCACATCTTTTTACTCTTCCCTCTTTAGAAAATTTCTCTTCCACTCACTTTTACACTAGTGTGCTATCAAAGTTTGGGGTTGGAAGAGAGCATTCTAGTTTGGAAGCATTCTCATATCATCTAGCATCTCCACCCAAGTAAGTAAAATGCATTTTGTTCATTCTAGGGTTCTTGAAATTGATTGTGATTGTCAAAGCAATCACCGCTGAGCGGTACTTTTATGGACTTGGGCTTTTGTAATCTTTTGTAATTCTAAACTAGTATATAAGGACTTACACGTCCTTTAGTTAGGATCTTTGGCAGAAACGAGGCAAACACTCTCTCTTTCACCCCTTTGAAGGAGGATCTTGGATGCTCAGGCTACCTCTTCACCTTTATTGGGTTTATTCTTTCATACTTTCATTGTTATTCATCTAGGTTCACCATGAATATGGTGAACTAAACCTTGTATGTTTGTTGGGGAATCAATGTAATCTCTTGAAGCTCTCATATATGGATTTGTTGAATACATCTTTGAATTAAGACATATGCTTTCTTTTCATCATTAGTTAGGGTTTTTCCTCTTTGCTCAATGCTTGCATTGTTTAACTCATTCTAATGCATGATTATTGGTTTTGTTGATACGGACACGTACGGGGAAATCTAGATCCGGGGAATTTCTCCCAATATTTTACTGACAATATTATATTGGTTGCCTTAAGCTCCTGCGGTAATGAACTAATCATTAGGAATGCTAGGAATTGTATGAACTATTTGATTAGGGAGAAGCCATCTAGAATGGTACATTAGTGAGTGGCATTAACAATGATGATTTGAAAGAGGAATTCCTAAAATATATGAGAGTGGATGAGATGAAATTGACCCCCAACAACATATTCATTCATTTAATCCATTGAAAGTGTTTATCTTATGTCTTTGCCATTGATCAATTCATGCATACATGTTTATTTTCGTCTTGCATATTAAAATTTAAATCATTGTTTTCTTAAGTCTTAGCTAATCAAGAAATCACATAACTAAACTAGGCCGTGAGTCCTTTGGGAAGAACGATACTTGGTCTTACCAAGTTTTATTACTTGAACGATTCGGTCATACTTGCCGATTGTGAAACAAGTTTGTGACATCATATTTTGGTGCTTACAAATTTGTCCATCACAACCCCTTTAGGGACTTACCATCCAAAGAAGTATCAACTTCACTCTAAGACCAAGAAAGGGAAGTTGAATAAAGGACTTAATCTTTTCTTTCTAAAAATCTTAGAATGTTCTCTTTGCTAAATACTTTTACATTGCTTTTGTAGAATATTAATAAAAGGGAGGAACCATGTCTAAGCAACTCCAAAAGGCTGCCACGTAAGAAAACCAAAGAAGCACAAATGAATGGTTGGTGTCCACGGCCTTTGCACTACGTCAACGCCCAAAGACAGCAACTCCATCTTCTCCAAATGCTTTGCTGAGTTGGCAACTACAGCTTGCTCCCCAAGCTTCCTCTATCTGTTTTACAGCATGTGCACATTTAAAATAACTTGCACAATAAGTTTTAGAAGCTCTCCTTCTTCTATAAATAGAGAGCTTCATTACTTGTAAATGTAACTTGATTTGAAGTAAGGAAATGTTGCTAATTTTCAGCTTTTACTCTCAAGTTCAACCTTGTGCATTGTTATCTTGCACCTCCTCTAGCTTCTTTCCCCTTTGGAAAGCCTACTGAGCTAGAACTCTACCAAACATAGCCATTGGTAGAACTCTACCAACAAAGAAGCGATTGGTTGGTCAATCTCAGATCTTAAAGGTATCAGCCCAACTTATTGTATGCATAAGATCTTTATGGAAGATGATTATAAACCGAGTGCTCAACCACAGAGAAGGTTAAATCCTGTAATGAAGGAGGTGGTTAGAAAAGAAGTGTTGAAACTTTTGGAAGCTGGTATCATCTATCCAATCTCTGACAGTGAATGGGTAAGTCCAGTACAAGTGGTTCCAAAGAAAGGCGGGATGACAGTAATTCATAATGATAAGAATGAACTTATTCCTACACGGACAGTTACTGGATGGCGAATGTGCATTGATTACAGGAAGCTAAATAAAGCCACTAGGAAGGATAAATTTCCTCTTCCTTTCATGGACCAGATGTTGGAGAGGTTAGCAGGTCAAGCTTTTTATTGCTTTCTAGATGAATATTCTGGATACAATCAAATTGTGGTAGATCCAAAAGACCAAGAGAAGACGGACTTTACTTGTCCTTTTGGTATCTTTGCCTATAGAAAGATGTCATTTGGATTATGTAATGCTCTAGCGACATTTTAAAGGTGTATGCAGGCGATTTTTGCAGATCTCTTAGAAAAGTGCATTGAAGTCTTCATGGATGATTTTTCAGTCTTTGGAAATTCTTTTCAAAGGTGTTTGGCTAATTTGGATATTGTTCTTAAAAAATATGTTCAGACAAATCTTGTTCTTAATTGGGAGAAATGTCATTTCATGGTAACAGAAGGAATTGTGCTGGGACATAAAATCTCGGCTAAAGGGATTGAGGTGGATAAAGCCAAAGTAGAAGTCATTGAGAAACTGCCTCCACCAACAAACGTAAAGGGGATAAGGAGTTTTCTAGGTCATGTTGGATTTTACAGAAGATTCATCAAAGATTTCTCAAAAATTGCTAAACCATTGAGTAATCTTCTTATGAAGGATGCCCCTTTCGTGATGAATGAAGAATGTTCGAAAGCTTTTGACACATTGAAGAGTAAATTAGTGTTAGCTGCAGTAATTATAGCTCCAGATTGGAATAAAAATTTTGAGCTAATGTGTGATGCTAGTGATTATGCAATAGGAGTCATTCTTGGCCAGCGAAAAGAGCAAATTTTTCATCCAATTTATTATGCCAGCAAAGTTCTGAATGATGCTCAGTTGAATTATGCTACTACGGAGAAAGAATTCCTAGCTATATTGTATGCTCTAGAGAAATTTAGACCTTATCTTATTGGGTCTAAGGTGATTATTTATACAGATTATGCAGCTATCAAATATTTGTTGACAAAGCCAGATTCTAAGCCACGTCTGATTAGATGGGTACTACTCTTGCAAGAATTTGATGTGGAGATCCGTGATAAGAAAGGGAGTGAGAACTTGATTGCTGATCATTTGTCACGGTTAGTCAACAAGGAGGTCACTAGCAAGGAATCAAAGATCTGGGAATCTTTTTCAGATGAAGCACTCATGTATATTCAGCAGAGGCCGTGGTTTCCTGATATGTATAGTCAACAAAGAAAGAAATTTTTGCATGATGCCAAGCAGTTTGTCTGAGATGATCCTTATTTGTTCAAGATTGGAGCACATAATCTTCTGAGGAGATGTGTGACAAATGAAGAAGCAGAAGGAATTCTCTGGCATTGTCATGATTCACCTTATGGGGGACATTTTAATGGAGAAAGAACAGCAGCAAAAGTTCTCCAATCAGGGTTTTATTGGCAACCTCTATTTAAAGATGCTCATAATCATGCTAGAAATTGTGATAAGTGTCAAAGAGCAGGGACGATTAGTAGACGTCATGAGATACCATTACAGGGCATTTTAGAGGTTGACATTTTTTATTGCTGGGGTAGTGACTTTGTGGGACCCTTTCCTCCATCTTTCAACAATGAATATATATTGGTAGTAGTGGATTATGTGAGTAAATGGGTGGAAGCATTAGCTTGTCCTAAAAATGATGCTAGCACGGTAATTAAATTTTTGAAGAAGTAGATATTTTCACGTTTTGGAACTCCAAGAGTGCTAATTAATGATGGGCGATCTCATGTTTGCAATTATCAGCTAGGAAAAGTACTCAAACATTATGGAGTGAGACATAAGGTAGCTGCAACTTATCATCCACAAACCAATGGACAAGTTGAGTATCTAACAGAGAGATAAAAAGGATCTTGGAAAAAACCGTTACTTCATCAAGAAAGAATTGGTCACTAAAACTGGATTATGCTCTTTGGGCTTATAGGACGACAATGAAGACATCCATGGGATTATCACCTTTTCAATTAGTCTATGGGAAAGCATGTCATTTGCCAGTAGAGTTGGAGCATAAAGCTTTGTGGGCTTTAAAATTCTTGAATTTTGATCCTTATGAAACTCAGAGCACACGCAGAAGGCAGATTCTGGAGCTTGAAGAAATGCGGTTACATGCATATGATTCATCCAGGGCTTATAAAGATAAGATTAAGTTTTATCATGACAGGAAGCTGGTGAATAAAGTCTTTAATCCAGGGTAGCAGGTGCTATTATTCAACTCAAGATTGAAGATATTCCCTGGGAAGTTGAAGACAAAATGGTCAGAACCATTCGTAGTAAAAGGAGTGCATCCACATGGAGCAATCGAAATATTTAATCCAGCTGCTGATGATCCACAGAAAAGTTGGGTGGTGAATGGTCAACGTCTCAAGCCTTATCTAGGGGGAGAAGTGCAACACTTGTCCACAATGATGCAGTTGGTTGATCCTTAAAATTTTGGGTCAGGCTCGTGACGTTAAACAAGCGCTTACTCGGAGGCAACCCAGTGTTCTGAACTTATTTGTTTTTGTTTTTAGAATAGGGTTTGATGTACTCAATTGGAAACTTTATATGTTATGATGGTTTGCTTATGATTGTTGTTTGATAAGTAATGCTTGATGATGCTTTGATGTTAATTGATGTTGAGACGGTGCACATTACATGCTTATACAGGTGATTCACAAGCTATGTGAACAAATGCATGATGTTGTGATTGTGATTATGATACTAAGCAGGATGTGTATGTCGAATATGAATGCGCTTATATGTGAGGTTTTGAGCTCCATATTACTTTGAAAGCATGAATATTTTGCCCAGGTTTCTATGATTGAATCAATTGCTTGGTTGCATCATATGATCAAGGCCATTTGTTGGTAACCCTTTTATTAGCCAAATGCATGTTTAGCCCATAAAAGAGAGTACTATGTGTTCTATCCTTTGAACCCTTAGCCTTGAACATGATTTGAAAACCCCTTGTGCAAAGCTTTAACTTGAGTTAAGTAGAAAATATTTTGTGGTATTGATAAATGTTCAAGTTTGGGGTTGTTGAGAAGTTATGTAAGGGAAATTGAAAGCATTGAGCTAAGAGCTTAGATCTTTGAAAAAGGAAAGAAAAAGAAAAAGAAAGAAAAGAAGAAAAAGCAAAGCTCAATGCAAAAGAAAGTTGGGAATAGATAAGAATGATTGTGTCTATATGATTCTCTTAACTCAAGGGTTTTGTGATCTAGAAAAACCAATTTTCTTGTTAGCCCAGCCACATTATAAGCCATTGAAAAGTCCTTGTGATGATGCATGCTTGTGAATATATTTGATTATGGTTAAATGAAAGGCAAAGTCAATTCATGTGACATGGTGATAGTAGAGTGAATGCGTGATTACCTTTTATACACTTATGTGTTTGAGTGAAACACTTTATCTAGTGAGGAAAGATTCCATGAGCACATGAACATCCATGCTTAGTTGATTGATCATTCATGAAAAATAGCATTTGTTGGATATTAGGTGATTGTGTGAACACTAAAGCATGTGCATGTCTTGATTGAAGTCTTTGTCATGAGCTTAATTGAAGTACTTACTTATCTTGAAAAGAGGATTTTTGAATGGAGTGAACCATTGTATTGATTGGTAGAAGATTGAGTTACATCTTGTTTGCTTGAGTACAAGCAAAGTTCTAAGTTTGGGGTTGTGGTAACAGTTGAAAAACTGTTATTTTCATGCTTAAAATTGATACTAAAAGCAACCTTTAACACTTAGAAACTAGCTTGGAATCATGCTTTTGTTCATATTTTTAGAAATAAGAGAGCTGGACAGGTTTATGCTTGATTTTAGTGTTTTATGCAGGTTTTAAGGTGAATTTGGTGAAAGAAGTGAAGAAGGATAGAGATGGGATCAGAAAAGGACTCAAAAAGTGCAAAAGAAGAGAAGTCGCAAGTACCGCTCAGCGCCAATTTACCGCTGAGCGGCACTCAGGAACACCTGTTGGCTCCGCTGAGGGGTGAAAGTGCAGCTGAGGGGAGAATTGACTACGCGCTGGTACCGCTGAGCGGTGGTCTTTTGGGCTTAGGCCCACTTTTCTGTAATATTTCGAATAGTATATAAGCTTTGGGGAATCAATGTAATCTTTTGAAGCTCTCATATATGGAATTTGTGTTTAAACATCTTATTTGAGATACATGCTTTCTTTCATCATTAGTTAGGTTTTTTCCTCTTTGCTCAAAGCATGCATTGTTTAACTCATTCGATGTCATGATTATTGGTTTTGTCGATATGGGAACGTACGAGGAAATCTAGATCTGGGGAAATTCTCCCAATAGCATATTGCCTAGACATAGGGACATGAGAATTGGTTGCCTTTAAGCTTCTGTGCTTCAGAATTAATTATTAGGGATGCTAGGAATTGTATGAACTCGTAATTAAGGATAGGCTTTCTTGCAAGGTACTTTAGAGAGTGACATTAACATTGATGAAAAGAATGATGACTTCCTAAAAGTATATGAGAGTGGATAAGATGAAATTGATTACCCCAACAACATACTCATCCATATAATTCATTAAGTGTTTGTGTTTCTCTTTTCCATTGATCAAAACTCATGCATACATGTTTACTTATTGTCTTTTGCATTTGAAACCTCTAACCAATTGTTCACAAGTCTTAAATAATCAAGAAATCATATAACTAACTAGGTCGTGAGTCCTTTGGGAGAATGATACTTGGTCTTACCGAGTTTATTACTTGATACGATTCGGTCACACTTGCCGAGGGTTAAACAAGTTTTTGGCGCCGTTTTTCGATGTTCATAAATTTGTCATCACTACTCTTTAATTGATCAAAACTGCATTCATATTTAATTTTCTGTATTTGCATTCTAAACCAATGATTTCATTCCTTTTAAGTCTTAATTAATCGAGTTATCACACAACTGTTTAGTGCCGAGAGTCTCTTGGGACACGATACTTGGTCTTACCATTTTATATTACTTGTACGATTCAGTACACTTGCCGAAGTCTCAACAAGTAGCCTCATTTTTGAATATCCAACCATCTAGAGTATATTGCATACCCATTTTATGCAGAGGTGACTTATTAATCAAGTTGTTTCTGTTGTATGTTTCGTTTGATTCATCAATGCAGTCCACTCCAAAATGAATAAGAATCTTAGAAATGAATACAGAATAAGGCAGTGTTGCTGATTCCAGTCTGGTTACTTTCAACATGTTGTCTGAAATAGCTGCAGGCAAGTCTACCTGGATATTTTCTTTCAATGCTTTCAGCAAGTACAACTCTTCTGTGGTGGCCTGTGCATGATTGATTCCTCTAGGCATTGATATCCAAGAGATAATGAAAACAGCTAGTTGATCATCCTTCTTCATTCCTCAAGTTTTGTAGTGAGAATAATCATGGACATCCTTAGGATTTCTCAAACTATCCTGATATATTGAGAACTTATGAAAGTCGTCCATGCCCAGATGACACCTTTCTCCTCCTATTTTGAGACCTGCTATATCAGTCCATATTTCATTTGTAAGTTTGATATCAATTCCTTTAACTCTGGAGCATAAGGTCCCTTCACTAATCCTTAGATTGCAGTAAAACACTTTTACCAGTTCTGGGTATTTATTTGTGCAAAATGTGTTTATTTGTGCTAGGTATCAAGCTAGTCCTAAAGAGTCTCACTTTACTGCAGTTAAGTGTATCCTTAAGTACTTTAAGGGAATTGTGTCTTTTGGGTTGTGGTATCCTTCTGGGGCTGAACCTAGTCTTGTAGGGCTTTTAGATGCAGATTATGGATGCTATGAGATAGATAGAAAAGGCACCAATGGTACATGTCACCTCTTGGGTAGTTCCTTAGTTTTTTAGCATTCTAAGAAACAAGCTTATGTAGCCCTTTCCACCACAGAGGTTAAGTTCCTTAGTTCCTTAGTTCCTTAGTTTCTTATGGATGAAAAAACAATTAGAGGGTTTTGATATGTACCTTGACCATATACCTTTTAAGTGTGATAACACCAGTTCCATATATCTTACTAAGAATCCCATTATGCACTCTAGAACCAAACATATAGAGATTAGGCATCAGTTTCTTAGAAACCATATCCAAAAGGGGGATTGTGAGATAGAGTATGTTGATACCAAGCACAAATTAGCTGATATTTTCACCAAAGCATTGTCCAAAGAGAGATTTTATGGACATAGGAGGAACTCAGGGATCCTATAAATTGCTTGAGGGTCTTGCTTGTTGCATTTTTCATATTGTCAAAAAACTACATGCAATAATGATTATCCCCTAACGAAAATCGATTACCAGGAAGTCATAATCGATTA
Source organism: Vigna umbellata (assembly GCF_029865625.1). Lineage (NCBI taxonomy): Eukaryota > Viridiplantae > Streptophyta > Magnoliopsida > Fabales > Fabaceae > Vigna > Vigna umbellata. The sequence continues at coordinate 18,360,324 of NC_142166.1, forward strand.
TTTCTGTTCTGGGCTTCTGGTTTTGAAATGATAATTAATTATCACTTGGAATAATCGATTATCAGGTGTCTTATGATCTTTGGAGCTCAAAGCTAGTAGTTGTAACGGATATAAACGACTTTTTTCTGCATTTATGTTGCATCCTTGTTAACACTCGGCAAGTGTACCGAATCGTATCAAGTAATAATAAAATGGTAAGACCAAGTATCGTTTCCTAAAGGACTCACGGCCTAAACAGTTATGTGATTTGTTGATTAAATTGGACTTGTGAACGAAATCTTGTAGGTTTAGATGCAAATACTAAAAAATAAATATGAATGCATGTGTTGATCAATTGGATCGAAAGAGGCAAAAGTGATTGATGTAAAATATGAATGATTATGTTGTTGGGGTTTTCGATTCATCCTATCCACTCTCATGTATTCAAGAATTCATCTTTCTTCATTAATGTTAATGTCACTTTCTAATTTACCTTAAACTCGATGTCTCGGTGAAGAAAGCCTACTCCTAATCACTAGTTTACAATGTCTTGTCTCCCTAGCAATTATTCATGCATTACATTCGCACAGAAGCCTAAAGGCAACCAATCCTCCTATCCCTATGTCTAGGTAATATTGCTCTTGGAAGAATTTCCTCAATTCTAGATGTGCTTATATGTGTCAATACAAATAACATCAATGATCATGCAATTGAATGAGTTAAACAAAGCATGCATAGAGCATAGAAGAAAAACCCTAACAATTAATGAAAGAAAGCATATAAGTTAAAGAATCAATTCAATACATGAGAGTTTCAAAGGATTACATTGGTTTCCCAACAACAATGAAGGTTTAGTTCACCATAGACATGGTGAAACTAGATGAAAAACAATGAAAGAATGAAAGATAGAACCCTAGAAGTTGAAGAATAGAGCATAAGCATCCAAAATCCTCCTCTCAAGGGTGAAGAAAGTGTGATTGCGCCTATTTCTGTCCAAAGATACTAACCCTAATTCGACTAAAACCTTATATAGTTTTCTAAAAATTACAGAAAATAGGCCCAAGCCCAAATAAATGGTGCTCAGCGACACTTTTGTCGCTCAGCGTAAGTACGGGTCTTCAGAATTAACTCTCAGCTGCAGTTTTGGCCCTCAAAGGTGACTGCGGGACTTCAGAATGCCGCTCAACGGTAGAATTGCGCTCATCGGTGACTGCGACTCTTCTTTTAAGCACTTTCACTTCCTTTCTTGAGTCTAGCTCCTTACTACTTCAACTTCTTTCATCTAATTCATCTCAATTCCTACAAAAACAAGGGAAACCAAGCATAAAACCCATCCAACTCTCTTATTTCCAAAACATAAACAAAAGCATGATTCCAAGCTAATTTCTAAGTCGTAAAGGTTGTCTTTAAGGTCAAAATTAAGTATAAAAATAACAATTTTTCAACTGTTATCAATCCTTCGTTCATACACTATATATAGGGGTCCTTAATCGATTGTTTTCAAATACTTTGAGTGTTCTATGCATTTATGAAGCATTTTGTGAAATCTTGTTCTTTTATTGTGCATCTTAAGTTTCAACCCCTTAGTTTTCATAGCTTCAACCTTCTACAAGGCTGATAGAAGAAAGCTTCCAACTAGAAGGAGGTGTTGCTCATCTATCTCTACAAATCTAAGGCCTCAAGGGAACAATATTAGTGGGTGGATTTTAGATGAAGAAAAACATCATGAGTTCACTGTGTTTTGGAAGGAGAGAAAGTTGATTTCTACAAAGTTTGTTGATCTCGACTGGTTTCAAATCTATGGGTTTCAATTTCCACCTCTTCTCTTCCACTAGGGTATTCAGTCGCTCCTTAAGATGTGTTGAAAGAGCTTTTTTAGTCGCATCAAATCCAACAAAACCTAAGTTCTCAACTAATGTAGTAAAAGGGAAAACCTCGAGTTTAATCCGTGGACTTAGTACTTGGTAAGACTAGAATTGTAGAATTAAGTCCTAATTAATATTTATTAAAAGCTATGTGGGGAAAAACAATTAATGAAATATAATCTATAAAAAAAAACTAATAATGAATATATCTACTAAAGCTAATGATTGAATGAATGAAAAGAAATTAAATATGCAATGTGTAATTCTTATCCTATACTAATGCAACTAACATAATATGGACTAACAGAACCTAAACCTAGAATTCCATTTACAATATGGATAATAATTACTATAAAGAAACTCCAGTGGGGTATTCCACTAAATGAATGAAACAAAACAATATAGAATTAAGTGCTTTTATAAGAAACTAAATTGTTAATGTAAGATAAAAAAAGATAAAGGAATATGTTATCAATCAATTAATAACACCCAGAAACAATAACTGTTAATAGAATTGAAGAAAAAAAAACATAAAATTGTGAATGGAAGGTTGAAACTCTAATAGCACCTAGAAACAGAATTGAAAACAAATCCTAATTACATATCAAACAACTCAGAAAAGAGGAGGTAAATGTTAAGCACAAATTGATTATTTAATTAAACCAGAATCCTTAAAGCAACTCATGATCTCAAGAAGACATCTTGAAAAGTTAGGCCCTCTTTGGGATCCTATAGTATTTAACCTAGACACTAATGATGTGCATGATTTTCTTTAAGTCCCAAGTCAAATTCAATTACAAAAATGCACTCTAACACATCTACAATGCCTAAACAGATTTCCTATTTATGTTATACCAGTTAAAGAAACAAAGCAAATGAACTTCAAATGAAATGGGCAGTGAGAAATGCTATTGGGAAATCAATACAGAAATGTAAAATCAATGAATGCCAAAACTGGGAAAGTAAACTCATGTGCAGAAATTAAAAGAACAAGCTAGAATGTAAATTGAATCAAATTGAAATTGAAACATAAAAGTTCTTATTGCAAACTGGAATTGAAAATACAAGGTAAAACAATCAATATGAAAAAAAAAACTAAGAATGAAAGAAATGAGCAAAGACTCAATCTACAAAGTAAAAGACTCAATATGAAAACTACGGAACTTTAGACTTAATCACAACTCACTCAACCCTGCTAATTCAAACATTTTACAATCATATCATCAAACAAGAATTGCACAATCATATTTCTCAACTTTAAATCTCAGTTTCAGCAACCTCAGCATTTGAAAAAAAACTAAATTCAACCAATTTAGCAATGAAAACAATCAAAAAAGCAACAGTCAGTTTCAACCTCACAGGAATAAGTGTTTGCACTCATATTCACTCAATTGTTTAAGATTATCCTATTTCACTCACTCATGTCATGCTAACTTCAATTCTTAACTTTGAAAAGACTCTCAATGATAGTGCTCAGCTCATGGTTTCATTTAGATCAATAGGTCTTTAATGGCTTGTACTGTGAATGGTATGAAAAGTCAGAAAAGACAAGGCTAAATGGAAATAAAGAAATGTGAAGAAGAGTGATGAACCTAGAATTCAGTGCACTATTTGTCTAACTTTGGCCAATCCAATTTTCTTCTTTCTTTCTCTTTGGTTTTCACACTCTGTTCAGGTCTTATTTTTCAATTCTTTTGCATTTTTCTCAAGTATTTTCTTTTTTTCCAAACTTGCTCTTTCTTTTTTTTTTTCCATACAACCATATTCTTCAACTTTTTTTTTCTTTTCTTTTTCAGTTTTGTTCATAGTTATTGTTTATGGGTGCTATTAATTGATTGATAACAAATTCCCTTATCTTCTTTTATCTTACATTTACAATTTAGTTTCTTATAAAAACACTCAATTCTATATTGTTTTGTTTCATTCATTTAGTGGAATACTCACTAGTGCAAAATTGATCTTTAACGTCACACCATAGACGTCCGTCCACCAAAACTCCAACGTAAATAATTGACCGGTGGCATAAATGTAAATAATTGAGTGTGGAGACGTCCGTCCTAAAAGGGGCCGGACGTCTATAATATAGTAGACGTCCGACCCCTCTAACGGACGTTCAAAAGCCTGACGGGAGAGTTGAAGATTCAGCCTTTTGAACGTCCGTCCTGGAGGGGGCCGGACGTCTATATATATTAAACGTCCGGCCCCCAAGGGACGGACGTTCAAAAGACTGACGGGTTAAACTTCCCTGTCAGCATCTTGAACGTCCGTCCTAGAGGGGGACGGACGTCTACTATATGTAAACGTCCGTCCCCTTCCAGGACGGACGTTCAAGAGGCTAACAGGGTAGTTGAACCAATCAGTCCCTTAAACGTCCGTTCTGGAGGGGGACGGACGTCTATATATACTAAACGTCCATCCCCCTCCAGGACGGACGTTCAAGAGACTGAGAGAGTAGTTGAACCTGCCAGCCCCTTGAACGTCCCTCCTGGAGGGGGACGGACGTTTAGTATATATAGACGTCCGTCCCCCTCCAGGATGGACGTTCAAGAGACTGATGGGTTGAACTACTGTCAGTCTCTTGAACGTCCGTCCTGGAGGGGGACGGACGTCTACTATATTATAGACGTCCGCCCCCGCCACAACGGACGTTCAAAAGACGTTTAAAATAAGGACTTACTAACCAAAACGCGAACCCGCGAGGAGTTATGCGAACCCGTGAGAGTTCCCTCTGCGCCTTGCATTTCCAGGTTGGTTTTTATCTGTTTTGGACCGTTTAATCTTGCTTTTATTCCGATTAAATTGTTCAGTGATGAAATGTCTTTCATTTGGACCGATTAAAAATCGTTTTTTGTGCATTTTTGTGCAGTTTGTAGAGTGTTCTTGGGCGGCGTTTTTGGCCTACGTTTTAGGTCGATTACTCCTCCATCTCCCTCCATTTTCATTTCGAATCTGCTCTTCAGACGTGTTGCAGTGCACAAAAAAACGTCCAAAACCTGTAGTCCTAAATAACCCGTAAATAACCCTAAATAACCCGTCTAATAAAGCCCTTTCTGCAGTAGTGTATAGACGTCCGAGAGGTTCGGAGCGGACGTTTATATAGACGTCGGCCTGACACAGCGGACGTCTATATAGACGTCCGGCCTGACACAGCGGACGTCTATATAGACGTCCGGCCTGACACAACGGACGTCTACATAGACGTCACCTGTAAAGACGTCGGTCGAACGTCGGACGTCAAAAAGCCTAAAGAACGGACGTCTATGGCCCTTTCTGCACTAGTGACTAAATTGGGGTTTCTTTGTAGTAATGGTTCTCCACATTGTAAATGGAATTATAACTTTAGGTTTTGTTAGTCCATATTATATTAGTGTCATTAGTGTAGGATGGGAATTAAACCTTGCATATTTCATTTCTTTTCATTCAATCAATCATTAGCTTTAGTAGATATATGCATTATTAGTTAGTTTTATACATTAGATTTCATTAATTTTTCTTTTCCCCACCTAGCTTTTAATAAATAGTAATTAGGACTTAATTTTACAATTTTAGTCTTACCAAGTACCAAGTCCACAGATTTTCCCTTTTACTATATTAGTGGAGAACTTAGGTTTTGTTGGCTTCGATGCGACTAAAAAAAGATCTTTCAACACATCTCAACCCATAAAGGACAAATACATGTCGTTCCACCTATATAACTTTTTCTTAATTTTGTTTGCAATATGATGTCAAAAGTTTTGTTTATAGAATTGTTTCACAAGCATTCCTTCGTGGTCCATCATTCTTCGTACCTCTAATCTTATTCTTATATAAAATTACCCTAGGTCCAACACGAATTCAAATCATATAAGTAAACTTTTTAGAACAAGAAATTCTAAATCATCAGCAAACTAAAGCATATATTTGTCTTGTCTTTCCCTACCTTTACACCTTCTAACAAATTTTCTCTAACTACTTGTCTTACTATCCCAACCAACACTTTCACGATTGTCAAAAACCGCAAAGGTATCAATGAGTCCTCTATCTCAATTCTAATTGTTGGCTTGAATTCCTAAGTTAGACTACTAATGACCAAAATTGACATGGTGTATGATTCCAAACATTCGTGTATCCATCCAATCTACCACACAATGTATCGAAGAAAATCTCATCTCACTTAGTCAAACTTTTTCATAGTCACTAGTGCAGCGAAGGGAAACGACAACGATTGTTTTTTAATATACGCTTCGATTTTAGAATCGCGGCATATACAGGCGAGGTAAAAAGGTTTGACACTTTAGGCCGCAGTTCCAACCGAGGTAATAACCTGGGGATATGACAGCGGTTCTTGCTTACACCGCGGCCAAAACCCTATTTTTTTTTTAAATTTTCGTGTAACCTTTAGCCTCGGTTTTACCACAACCGAGGTAATAACCTGGGGATATGACAGCGGTTCCTGCTTGAACCGCGTCCAAAACCCTATTTTTTTTTTACAATCATACAATTATTCTACAAAATTACAATCATACAATTATACAATATATTCAACATACCATCAATTCAATCATACAATCAAACAATTAATAAACATTCAAATTATCAATTCAAACATTCAATCATACATAATTATTCATATTCAACACAAAAAATTAAAAATTAACAAGATGAAAATTAATAAACAGAATAATACAATCATACAATCAAACAATTAATAAGCATTCAAATTATCCATTCAAATATTCAATCATACATAATTATTCATATTCAACCTACAAAAAATTAAAAATTAACAAAATGAAAATTAATAAACAGAATAATACGAACCTAGGAGCGTGAAAAACCACACAATAATGGAGAAGATGGAATAACCTGCGGTCTGAAACGGAACAAATTTAAAAGAAAAAACACAATACCTACAAAAAATACAAAAAAACGTAAGTTTCATAATCCGAATCAATAAAAAAAACGTATCAAACCAACCCAAACACTAAAAAAAACGAAAAAACTCCGGCGACCAAAGTCAAATTTGATCGAATACAAACGTAAGTGATGAAAAATGAGGAAGGAAGTCCTTCTACAGTGACGACGGCGGCACAACAGTGGCATAAGGAAGAAGGGAGAAAGATCGCGGCGGTGTAGAAGAAGAAGAAGTTGCAGAGAGACTCGCTAGAGAAGAAGAACTGTTCGCGTTCGACGAAGACGAAACTGTTCACTCTTTGTAATATTTTTTTAACCTAATCAAATGTTACTACCTCGGTTCATTAGAAAACTGGGGTAATAGAGGGGATACGACCTCGGTTCCAACTTAACCGAGGCCTATTGATCTGAAATGACGATTTTGAAATTTTTTTCAACCTTTATGTCATGGTTCCCCGCCTAACCGAGGCCTATTCTCTTAAATATTTAAAATTTGTTCAGATCAGGGAATAGGCGACGGTTCCCCTAAGAACCAAGGCCTATTCCCTAACGGTCTAGAATTTTGCAGGGACAATAGGTCGCGGTTCCCCTCAGAACCGAGGCCTACTCCCCTACAAATTTATTTCAGGATTGACTTGGCGGGAATGTCAGAATTTTTTAGGGACAATGTTAAACTCGCTTTTAGTCGCATCAAAGCCAACAAACTCAGTTTCCCCACTAATGTAGTAAAGGGATAACCAAGGATCAATCCAAGGACTCAACTATGATTAAGCTTCAGAATGTAGACTTTATTCTTGTATATTTACTACCTAATTATTAACTACTAATGCAAGGTGGGGAAAGAAATTAAACTAAAACAATGAAATTTAAAAAGAAAAGAATAAAGCAATCAAATCTGTATAAAAGAAAAAAATAAAATGCAAGGAAGAAATAAAAAAATAGAACCTAAGGTATGGAAAAGATAAAATCTAACTAAGCATACAGTAACTAAAACTAATCTATACATGCTATGATTTAATGAAGCAAGAAACTAAAAGTAAAACTGAATAATAAAACTAAAGATGCATAAAAGAAGTGGTATATACATGTATCAAAACCGAAAGAGTGGACATTAAATTGAATGAAAGAGTCTCAATTCCCCTTCAGAAAGACATTTCGAGAAATGTAAGCCCTCCTTGGGGTCTTTTGAGTTCATATTTCAGAACTTAAAATGGAAATTCTCACTCAATTATTCAATCAATGCACACTTTCACAAGAACAGGAATACAACACTGAAATTGAAATCACACATACTGGAAAATAGAAAGAAACAGAATAGAAACACAAAACCGAATGAATCTTTATGCATTGGATTCAACTCTAACTTGAGAAGACTTCTCGGTAAAAATTGCTCAATACAGAGTCATTTAATTCCAAAAGGAATTATAGAATGCAGAGATACAGAATCCAATTCATTTTCTCAGAACATAACAATGATAGAAATCAAAACCACAGAACAAAATCAACACAAACGAGAATACGAATTTGAACTTTATTAATATGAAAAAGGAAAATTACAAACACTTTACCAGAAATCACCGAATGAGAAGCTCACGGATTGTCACGGTTCCATGAATCTCATCAACGAAATCCAGAATCAAGAACAATATCCTACTCTAAAAAAAGCGAATAAAACCCTAAACTCTAGAACGGAGAACTGTAAACTGAAAAGGTAAAAAGTGTGTGAAGAAGTCTTCTCTATATATCCATTTACATGTAGCAAAACCCCTTTATACAGGGTCAAAAACGAAAAGAGAAAAGAAAGAGGAAAAGTAAAGAAAGAAACTTGATTTCGACGCTTCCAGCTTCTAATCGGACGGCCACCCTTCTTTATCTACTTTGATCACCAGCCCTCCGATCATCTTCACTGATTCGAACTTCCCCTTCCGGTCACGTGCCAGTTAGCTCTGGTCAGCTCCCTTTGCTGGCTGGTCAGCTTGTCCATCTTCACTGGTCAGGGTCGCAAGCTTCTTCTTCCTTTCTCGTCTCACTTCGCTCTGCCCAGCACATGCCCTAACTTTCAAGAGCGTTTTCTGCCAAATGAAATCACAAAAGTAAAGACCCCTGCAACAACATCTTCAATCTCTCCAAAACGACATCGTTCCAATTAATTGAAATCAGTCCATGCAGCCCAATTCACTTTCAGCCTAATGCAGTGGCAGCTCAAGTGGCCCAATTCTCCAATGCAGCAGCAACGTTCAAATTTTCACTTGTAGCACCCAATTTCAGCGACCCAGTGCCAGTCTAGTTAGCATAGAAGTCCAATTTATTTCATATCTGCACCAAGAAAAAAAAACAATCAAATTAAAGAAAAGAAAATAAAATCTAACAAATAAAAAGAAAGATATTTTTATTAAAGATTTTCTAAGAAAAATATAAATTCTCTAATGATTAACAAGAACTAAAAAAAACTCCTAAAAACCTATTTTTAACTAAAATTATGAAAAACTAAAGAATTTAAGGAAAAACCTAAAATTAAACTAATTCTAGACAATAAGAAACTAAAATAAGCTAAGAAAGACTTCTAGACACAGAAAAAGATGCAAAAATAGGGAGTTATCAGACAATAGGTAACGGTTCCTCTCATAACCGAGGTTGAAAGGCACATACTGTCGTGGTTCTTTTGCAACTGAGGCCTATACTGTCGATATAATTTCAAAAATGCCACCGCACAATATTATGCTTCTGATGAACCGATGCATAATGTGCACGGTAATAAATCTATTTTTTACTAGTGAGTCCACCTTAATTATTAAACATTTCTTTTTTGCATCTGACCTCTTTCACCACTTCATTGACTATCAATGCTAACATCTCCCCTTAATAAATATTGATTAAGCACAATTTATGATATTACAATAACACTCTTTAATCCATTAGTTAACACTTAGAATATAATCTTATACACACATCTTACAAAATATATTGGTTTATACTAATCTAGTCCAGTAGCATTGTAAGTTTTAAGTATAAGGATTATAAATTATGTTTTACACGGCGGCATGCTCATTTTGGAAGTAGTTGTGTTTTATGATCTCTCAAGACTTGTAACAAATCTGAAGTTGAAACCATCTGGGGTGAGGACTTTTAGTACTCTCACACTACAACTTCGCTTCCTTGATTTGGGAGAAATCACATAATGTGAAAACACACTAATTTTATTTATCATTTTAAGAAACTTAAATAACATATTTCAAGATTCATTTTATATTATATTCAATAAATAAAGTTGTTATGATTTGAAGCAAGCTTTAGATTTAAAAACATCGTGATTAGGAGTATCGTACGTTCGGGAATTTGATAATCATTTCAAGACTCGATCGCCTTCATATTCTTCTGGATAAAGACCTAAAAACTGTTTGAGCATAAGCTATCAAAATATTTTCGTACTATTTACGTAAAAGAATTAAAAACTTAAGCCCAGTTTGCAACTTACAATAATACTGGTTTGCTGCTGAGTTTTTATGAAACAGCACCAAGACTAAGTACACTTCTGAAATGATCTAAACGATGTAAAAAGTAGTAAACGCAGCCACATATGTTGTGGTTTTAGAAAGGGTGAAAATGGATGGAAGGAGTGAAAATTGACAATGAACCAAAGCATGCACGCATCATTTCCTAGATACACTGTCAATTTATACTCATTCCTCTCTACTTATTCCCTCTTAGTCTCTAGTCTCTAGCTAGCATAAAAATATACATGTGAACATTATGTTGGCACTGTATTCTACCACAAGAAGCTACTAAGTTCAGATGGAGATTGTGAGTCTTCGAGTTCATTTGATGGCGAGTGCACATGTCTCCCCTCATATGTGGTTATCACCATCCTTGGATCCTCCGCCAACCGCTCCACGCGTTTCTTCACTCGACAGTTATCTTGTGTGCAACGGTAGTAGCTTCTGCAGTGTACCCAAAACACATCATCAGAAAACTCGAGTTGTCGGTGCAGTGAACACCATTCTAATTAGTAACTTTGACAGAATGAAACATAAATATATAATCTTTCAGTCAATATTTTAAAATTTGTTAAAACATGGATCAGTAAAACAGTTCTTTTAATACTTTATTTATCTGTGTTAATTTTTTAGAGCATAACCCTCCAAATAGATAAAATTTACTCACTTTTTAAAAGTATTATAGTCTATCTGTAAAAGATATTGAATTCAGCGTTCCTTCTTAAATTTTCCTAGTTCTGGCCCCACACTTATACACAGTCCCCGTTAACCTGCCTCCAACCTAGCTTTTTGGGTCTACTTGTCTGTTCCTCCAGCGAAAAAGAAGTATATAATTTCTGCAATATGTTGCATTATAAATAAGTTTAGATTGTTTGCATAAATATGTTATGTGGTGTGACTAAAATAGAATATTTGAAAACCGATACAATTCTGAAGGTTGGTTTAAAATACATTTAATAACTGATTGATAGATGATTTTGGACAACTTAAAAAAGTATTTATAATTTTATTCCATCGTATTTCGAGACAATTTTATCCAACTTAAATTATGACAAACTATAGAGATATGTTGGTCCGGTTCTACTTTCAAAAATTATATTATTTTCAATCCAAAATCTTAAAATAATAAATTTACTAGTCTTAATTTTTATATGATATTTTATTTTTTTATTTTTATACAAATTTGAAATATAAATTCAACACTTACTATAAATTTATTCTCAGATAATCCTATATAAATAGTTTGCTATGTTGGACAATTGATAGCCTCAATTGCTAGAGTAATGAAAGGAGAGAATCTGAATTGTTTCAATGTAATGTGCCAATGCAGGTACCACTTGCACCTGTTACAAGCTCACCACTAATCCTTTGATTACACTTCATAGTCTGCAAATTCTCCAAGCCATGTTTTTATATATGTAATCTAACATACAATTTTGAGCCTAAGATCGCCATAAGGTCCTAGAAGCCCACAAACCTAGCTGAAATTGCAATGGCTTTCTGGTTTTCTCAAATCCATCTTTTGAAATACATGAAACTTCGGAAGTTCATAGAGTTGGTTCCCACAGAACAGCACTCTTTTATGAGAGAGATGTTTGTCTACGTCAATTGACAAAATTTTCAACCTCCCAGTTGTAGTTTCAAACCCCATGATTAAAAATGATAACCACAGTACGACCAAGTGTCACAATTTCGCAGTATCCCTTAGCTGTAATTAATTACCCCGTCTAATAATTGTCTACATAAATGACCGTGAAGTCGTTGTTGAGCAAATATTGATGATAAAATCAGCAACCAAACATCAACATTGCATTTCTTACAATAAAAAGGCACAAAAATGTTCTCTAATTGTATATTTAATGTTTCTAAAAAGTAAAGCATCCTTCTTGAAACATTCTATAAAGATTCTGTGGAGGAAAACCTTAGCAATGCCGTAGAGGAAAACAAATTTCTGTGTTTTTGTCGTAATATATGCCATATATAACATCTGCGTTATTCAGTTCTAACGTTGGCAAGTTTACATCCTCTCCTTTACTAAAAATAAACGATCGCATTTTCACCCCACAAGGCATAAAGTGATAGCTATCTAGCTTTAATATGGCTAATGATTATAATCAAGTCCGCATTACTAACCCAAATTAAACCTTCCCTAAACCAGTATAGAGAACCAAATATTCAATTCCGAAGAAAAAGTATGAAACAATAATGAGAGGAGTCGAGATATTGAAGAGAGAGAACATGTGTAATTTAAACAAATATGCTTTAAATTCAACTTTTTTTTTTTATGTATATGCAGTCACTTTTTAGTAATAAAAGACAAACAGAAAAGAGAGAAACGATTTGAATTAGGGAGTATACCTTGGGTGTTGTGTATTCTTTACCACTTTCTGTCCGTACTTCCTCCACTTGTAGCCATCATCCAACACATCCACATCGCTCATAGTCTTGAAGCAAAACCTTGGCTCCCGCACCTTTCTCCTTGCCTTCATTTTCTTCATCTTCATGGCGGAAACCCCTAGATGATGGTTATCACCTCCTCCCATTCTTTTACTCATCAAGCAATCGGTTACTTCTTCCCATGCCCTAAATTCATGTTAGGATATGCAATCATACATAAGACCTTTTTCATAAGCAAAACAATATCATTGATAACACAGGCTTTCCGACCGAAACAGATACTACAATAACCCAAAGTTACAAAGGCAAAAGAACATCATAAACCATACATGAGACATGTATCTTGATTATCAGTCTTGTCATAGAGATTAATAAATACAAAAAGTCCTTGAATTCTCTCCCATAGTTGAAAATGAGAATAAGTCTTGTTATAGAAAAACACAAAAAGAAAGAAAACATAAGTGACGGGTCATAGAATCAATTATGAAATCAAAATTGCTAGCATGCATGGTGAGGTGCGAAAATTTAAGTAGAGTTAATTGTCTCACCATGGATTCAGTCTCGATCTGTTCAAGGAAAGTAGCTGTCCTCCTCCTCCTCCTCCTCCTCCTATCAAACTTGAAGTGAGATCTTCTCGTTGTCTTTGAACAGCGGTTGAAAATAGGGTTTCTGCAAAATTCGCAGAAGAAGAAGCAGGTTCAGATGAAAGTGAAGGAACCAGTGCACTGATGGATTTCAAAGATTGATGGCAACCCAAAGGAGGGAAGGCCTGGGTTGATGGAAAAGGAATATTGAACTCCATCTGCCTTGGGATCTGATCTTGCTCTTCAAACAAGCTATGGTTAACACTAGTTTGAGACGTTGTTGACATCATTTTCTTGTTATGTTTTTCTTTCTCGTTTCCCTTCTCCAGCCTTTGTGATCCAACACAATCTCTACTCTCTAGCTATCTCCCTTTACCAAAACCCAGAGAAGATCATAATGATAGTAGTAACCGAAGAAAAAAGTGGTTAGTTTCCTTTACAGAAACGAAAGAGGGTTTCTCTCAAAGTTTGGCGACGAGGTTACACCATGATCTGGAAGTGTATCTTATAACATCGTAGCTCAACCAACTTTCCCTTTTCTTTTTGGCTCTCTTTACTTAAATTTCTTCAAAGGATATGTGTCAATTTCTAAAACAATTCTTTCTTTATTTCACATCTCGTGCGAAGATTCATTAACCATCTAAATTGAAAAGGAAAAATAAGGAAATAAATAAAATAAGAAATAAAGGTGGGTAGGACAGAATGTTGAAAAAAGGTAGTGGGAGAATATGCAAAAAGTGAGACTATAGTAACAATTCAACCTGACCTTGCGGTTTGCTTCAAATGATAATGGTACTGTTTGTCCTATAAAGCTTGCAAATTCCATGTCCTTCGTGGTTAGTGGAACTTCACTGTGGCATGGAAGTCAACAATACAAGACAAAGGAAAAAGAAAAGAAAAATGCACCAAGCTTAAGTTTTGTTACACCCTAATTTTTATATGAACTTCTTTTAAAATCAATTACTTTTTTTTTTCCTGCTTTTCCTTATAAGTCTATATACACCCCCAAGGATGTGATTATTTCCCCAAAATTATGAAACTTTCATGCAACAACCCCATCAGTGTAGGTAATAATTATCATATGGGCAAAAGCGAAACCTGTTGAGTGCACAATAATAGAACGAGAAATGCATAATCAAGTGTGAGTGAAAATTATGATTCGCCAATTCACCATTGATTCCCTCAAAAGAAAGTAAAAAAGAGAGGGAGTGATACATATATACATCATTTGCTCTTAGTAGGGTTATTTTTTTATCTTCCATCATACACATGATCTCTTTCGGGGCACCATATATTTTAAAAAGAAATATCAGAGGACAATGATGATGAATCTTGGGTGCAAATCTATCACACACTCTCTGCATCGACGGGGAAGATATCATTATGATGGGTGATAGAGGCCCTATTTGACTTTTTTGCAGCAAAAAAGCTAATTGCCTTTCTCTTGTGCCTTTTCTTATATTTAACTTTACAAAAACTCGAACTAACCCACATATCCACCAACCTTTTTCCTCAAATTCCTCCACAGCAACCTTATAATATTCATATAATGTCTTGAATTATTCTGTAACATTCATCATTAACTTTACATTTTGTATGTCTAAACACTACGTGGACCAATGTGCCAATTGAAAGCATAGTTTTCTCTAACCGCTTCAAAATTTACCCATAATTCAATAATTATGTGTTCTTTTTGTACTTTATCTACTTGCTTAACTAAGCGTTAAATGATGAACTTCATTTGTAGAAATTAATGAACCAAGTAAAAGAGTAGCTGTTGAGAAACAGTAAAAAGTTATTATATGATAGACGCAATCCTTGAAAAAATTTTATTGTGTTCATTTAGAGTGAAAAAAAATCCTGCATTTGTTTTATTTGTCACTACTATTGCTAGATAACCACTTGATTCGGCGGTGGGGGTGGAAGATATATTCTAGAAGAAATCATATTTTTCCAGTTACTTATCATGAATATACCATATGATTAATGAGAATAAGATTAATTAAGATAGTTAACTGTAGCTTATATTATTTATTTTTTGGTTTGATGATTTTATTTGTTTGTAACAATATTTAACTAAATTGTCATTAAAATTTATATTAATTTATTTTGACATGCTAAGTTTTTTTTTTAATGAAGTATTAGCATATAATGGGATGTTAATAAATAAAAGTTATAGAAGAAAAAAAAAACGCGAAACGGAAAGAAGGTTGCTGTTGAAACGGGTCACCCTTTCGTCAGTTGTGATATCAGACAAAATACTTAACTACTTGCACCACTGTGTACGACTAATTAAGTAATTACTGATTGCAAAGAATGGTTCAAGAAACAATGAATCTTTCAAGATAAGAGCTCGTGTCGTGTCCGACGGATTTAGCACCGACTTACCTTCTTTAGCTCTGTTTTTTTAGGGTAAAACAACATTGGAGTGAAAAGATTTTTATAAAGTTGGCCCACTGTTTTTTTTTCTAAAGTCAGAAAATTTAAACAATTAAAATTTATTTTATTTTAAATTTTTACATTTTGCATGGCTTAAATCATTAAAAATGAAATAAACTTTGAATCGCACTATAAAATTATCTTGTTTGTTCTTAAACTTTTACTAAATTTTTATTTTACGCCCAAAGGGAACATTTTAGTGTTTTTCATCAAATATTATTTAATATCAACAATTTTAGATTGTACTGTCTATTGATAGAACTAATGGATTATGTGATAACTGTATGACTATTGTCATGTTAGTAAGATTTCAATAAAATATATTTATTTGTAAACTATATATCTAATCTTTCACAATTAATATGCGTTATAATGACTGTTCTAAACAAATAAGGCATTGAAAATACATATTACCAAAACAAAAACTATGCGTAGTTATCCAGTCATAATGTTTGATTATGAGGCAAGTCATGTAAGCGTTTCAAAAAAAATTGTAGTTAAAAGTAAAATTTATAAAAAATAAATAAATAAAGATAACACTCGTAATTAATCCAAAAAACTTGTAAGTGTGAGAGAGTATATTATGGTTATATTTTAAAATTTTCATTCTATTACGTAAAGAGTCACATTAATTTTTTGAAGTTTATATGACTATTTCTTTACAATTTATGATTAGATAAAAGGTTTAATTGCTTGCATTGTCCCTAGTTTGGCTGCAACGTGTCAATTTCGTCCAAACGTATGTAAAATTTGCTTCAATCAAGTCCCTTCCGTTAAATTCACCAAAACGGACGTTAATTTTTTAGTTCTCTCTCCTCTGCTTCTCTACTCTGCTCCTCTGGACATTATAAAATAATATAATGATAATATAAAATATAAAATAATACATTAAGCAATTATTAGAAAATTTGAAAATATTATGCATATATATTAATTGAAAAAAACAGTATACGTGGACTAAGTTATACAGAACTTCTGCACAGAGTAATGATTGTGGATGAAACTCTCATTTCTCATATATTTATACTTGGTTTTAGTTTATCTTACAAAAACATGAAAACTAAATCTAAACAAAAAGTATTCTTTTCACACTCATTTTCTGCTTCATTCGATAATTGCTTTTCGTAGTAAAATATTATATTAAAATAATAACAATAAATATAATTAAAATATTATAATTCGTAGTAAAATATTATCTAAAAATCAAATAATTCATTTTTCTGTTCTTTAACTAAAAAGGTATTTACAAAATTATTTATTTTGGTATAATATTGGTTGAACTGTTTCTACATATTTTCATTTTCTTTAAAAAAGAATTATACGTTTTGTGTTAATTATATATATATAATTTATCGTCATTAAAAGTATATTAAAAATATATATAAGATAATAGGATAAATCATATATATTTAAAATAATTTATTAATTAATTTATTTACTAAAATAGTTTTAAGATAATAAAATATAAGATAGATATTTACATTTGAGATTAATAAAATTATTTTACTTTAAAATACACACATATTTTAATTAATAGATACTGTATAACTTTAAGGTTTAAACCCTCCCTTGGTCCTCAAGTTTGTATGAAAATCTCAGTTGGGTCCTCAAGTTTTTTTCTGTCTCAATTGGGTCATATTTTTTGTAAAAGTGAGCACATTTTGCCATAACCGTTAAGTGTTGTGAGACGGCGTTAAATTGGTGTGAGCTGGTGCACAGAGAATGTGGTGATGTGTTTAGGGTTTCTTACGTGGACTGTTTTGTTTAAAAAAATAGTGCTAATGTGCTCACTTTTACAAAAAATAAAGAAGACAACCTCAGCAAGAGTCTGTACCCTCAGCAAGAGTCTGTACCCTTCCTACCTCTTTCCGAAACTCGAAGATGCGGATTACTCCGACCCAACGGAAAGTTCTTGTAATTTTGGATTCTCGGAGGAAGATCATGCTCTTTGGAACTGGGAGTACTAAGTTTTCTACAATGTTTGTGTGTCTGTGCCGTGTGTAGTGTTTATTTATTTAGTATTTGCAGTTTTAGTGGAGAATTTATAAATGGGAAATAAGTCAGATGAATGACTATAGGTTTATTAGGATACAGATGGTGGTTTTTGCCGCATTTTGCTACTTGTAATGAAAGTGTTGGTTCCAATGTAATTAAATAATGCGTTCCAGTTGAGAATGTAATTGTGGATTTAGTTTAATGAAGAAATATAAATTGGAAAGATGAAGAAATGAAAAGATGGTTGAATTAGTTCGTAAAGAGAGGCCCATTTAAGAGTATGAGTATGATTCCTGTTGAGTTGGGTTATGGAGTTCTGGGTCCCTGTTGCTTGGATCGGTAAGGAACTCTGCATTCGAAGTTGACTTGCCTGCACTTGCAATTGTTTCCATTGTGAAAGAAGGATGTCACTTTCGTTACGACTTGGCCAAAAATCTCTGCCTTTCCATTCAACGGGAATCACCGACTTCTCTTCTTCTTTATGTTCTCCACTTTGAAAATTTACTCAAGAATATCTCACAACCTTCGCATCTTCTCACAACATCTTCTAACATTTCTTCAACCCAACAAAAAATAACGAAACAACCTAAATCGCTCGCCGGACCAACCGCGTCGTTTGCGGTTACCGATTCAGCTTCCTCGCAACAACGAAATTAAATCCCCAATTTCAATTTTCAAATCCCTAATTCTGATATACCTAATATGAATAAAGGGTACTTATGCCACATCAGCACTATTTTTTTAAACAAAACAGTCCACGTAAGAAACCCTAAACACATCACCACATTCTCTGTGCACCAGCTCACACCAATTTAACGCCGTCTCACAACACTTAACGGTTATGGCAAAATGTGCTCACTTTTACAAAAAATATGACCCAATTGAGACAGAAAAAAACTTGAGGACCCAACTGAGATTTTCATACAAACTTGAGGACCAAGGGAGGGTTTAAACCTAACTTTAATTTTTTCTTTCAATTAACAGGCACAATTCTCTATTAATAAATCATATGTAGCATATTGGTAAAAAAAAAGTGGAATAATAATTTAGATAAAATCATTTAGTTACATCATGATCATGATTTAATTTATGTAAATATTAAATATAAGTGAAAAACATTTTACTAAAGGAGCAGCAGAGCATAGCAGCAGAGCAGTAGAGCAGAGAAGCAGAGGAGAGAGAAAAAAAAATTAACGTCCGTTTATGGGATTTAACGGAAGGGACTTGATTGAAGCAAATTTTACATACGTTTGGACAAAATTGACACTTTTAAACCAAGTTTGGACGTAATTGAAACTTTTTTAAAAAGATGGACTAACTTGACACGTTGCAGCCAAACTGTGGACAATGCAAGCAATTAAACCTTAGATAAAATGTTGAATATTCATTTATATAAAATTTAGGTTTTTGCATTTAATACATATATCTCTTTTCATCTTTTTTACTTGAAATCAAAAGTTGCACATCCTTTGGATACTAATCTCTTTTTTAGCTTTAGGTTAAAGAAACATCTACCCTCATAACAATCTATGTTATAAGAAATTTATTAAATAGAAACATGATTTAGAGAAAACAAATTTTCAATCATTATACATAAACTAATCTACTAACTGCTATAGAAATTGAGGGTGCTAGCATTCAAATTATGTTTATTATCAATAAATAGGTTTATGAACTACATAGGTTTATGAACTAAATTCATTTTCAAAATTAGAAAAAAGGTTTAACTAATTTGGATTTATATCTTAATTTAGTTTCTAAATAATTTAATGACTAATTCTTTTCATTAATTCAGATTCTATGAACAAATTTTCTTATAAGTTTAACCTATATAAATATTATGATGATAATAATATATCCGAGGACTATTACTTGTATAATCATTTATCAAATATATTTGTTTAAAATGTTAATAAAAAAACTTTTTATACTAGCTTTATATTGTATCGAATCAAATGATTGTAAAGAAAAACTATTATTACTTATTATAGTTAAAATCGAGATTTAATTCATAAAATTGTAATAAGATACTATGATTTTACATATTATTTTTTATTCAGATCTTATGCATGATCATAGTATAGTAGAATCATTATGATCGTTTAACCAAAAGTATAAAATTATTTTGATAGTCATTTTTTCTAAATTGTCCGTTGCATCACCTATTCATCTTTTGGATGAATACCATTCAAATAAAACCTAAAACTAATTAAAAGTTAATGCAATCAAAATTTAACCATATTAGGAATACAGAGTTAGCTATAATACCACCTCATTAAAATGCAATTAGCATTGGTATATTTTTTAAGCCATGGCACTTATTCACTTGTTAGTGAATAGGATTTCAATTGAAACTGAGTTCTTTTTTTATCTTAATCATAATTTTGATTTTAACTACTTTTTTAATATTATTATTGGATTCTTTAGGGAGTGATACACTATAAAACATATAATTTTACCAAGGGTTATTTTTTTCGTTTTCGGCGGTTTTAACCCCCGGAAAGTATGTTACCCGGAATTAGGAAAACCCCTGGAAAAGCAGTGGAAAATCACTCGAGAAAGTTGTGTCACTATTAGTGAGGATTTTTTCAAAACCACCGGTATTGTGAGGGTTTTTCAAAATCGCTGGTATTAATGGGAGTTTTCCAAAACCGCCGGTATTAGCGGAGTTTTGCCAAAACCGTTGGAAATGTATACAGATTTTTTTCCTTTTTTAACTTTTGATTGTAATAAAATAGAATATAATAAAATTAGTTTTATTAATCATATAAACAATTAAATAATATTAACTAAATCTGAATATTATATATAAAATAAACTACATTATTTAATATATTAATATAATCATACAACTAATTGTTCATACATTAAAAAAGATATTCAATTCTAAATGAAAATACTAAAATTATGACTAAAAAATTTATAAATAAACCAAAATTAAATAATATGAAACCAAAATTAAATATTATAAAACCAAAATTAAATGTAAACATTAAATATAAACCAAAATATTATTATATAAACTGTAATCATTAAAAATACAATTAATGTTTAGGTGGATCCTTTTGAATATAGAAACGACATTGTCCGTCCAAAATTTTAAAATTTTGTATATGTATAATATGAATATATTAGAATTAAATTAGATAAATTTTTAACTTTTTATAAAGCAGGTCATTTAATATGAATAAATAGTAAAACATAAATTAAATATAATAAAGAATAAAAAATTATTAAGATTCTTTGTATTTTCTCTATGTCTCTTGATTTACTTACCACTTTTGTTCATCTTCCAATCTTTTACATGTTCTTTATTTGTTTTTGAAAACAAAAAAAAAGTTAAACATAAGCCCATTATTCCTACTCTTATTTTCCAAGTTTTATGTTCCATTCTCAAAAATAAAAAGTTAAATCTATCTTATCGCATACTAAACTATTTTTTTATTTCATGAATCTTTTATAGAATATTTTTTTGATTAATATATCCTTTGCTTCTCCTATTTAATAGGTTGGTTCAATTTCATTTATATTTGGTCCTTCAGCTAGACTGACGCTAACGCCATATTTATATGTCATGTGACACTTTATTGTATTTCTTTTATTTTTTAATTAAAAAAAATGTCACCTACATCAATGTGGTGTTCTGCAAGAGTGATAATGTCACATGACAATTTAAATATCACATGTTAGTATCGTATTAGTGTCACGTGACAGTAGTATGTATTAAATTCAGTTTCTATATTTAAATTTTTTATCTAATTTAGTTTTCATTTTCTTTAAAATAGAGTGATTTTGTTTCTCTTCAATCTGATACCAAATTAATAATTAAGGTTAATTATAACTTATTTATATTAAAATATTTTTTTAGAATTTATACATTAAATTACTCTACCTAAATACTCAAAATAATTTTATTTTTTTGCCCTTAATTGTAATAAAAAATTCATATTCTAAACTTATAAATTTTTAAAAATATTATAAATGAAAATGTGGAAAGTTATCACTTACACATTAAAAATTACCAGTGCCACGTTATATTTATATTTTTTTTAAAATAAGTATCTTTTTAATTTAAATTGAAAAATAAATTTGGGACCTAATTGAGTCAAAAAGAAGAAGTGGAGGAAGTTGAGGAAGTGGACCAAGTGGAGGAAGTGGAGGAAGTGGAAGAAGAAGAAGAAGAAGAAGAAGTGGAAGAAGTGGAAGAAGTGGCCGAAGTGGAAGAAGAAGAAGAAGAAGAAGTGGACGAAGTGGACGAATTGGACGAAGTGGACGAATTGGACGAAGTGGACAAAGTGGACAAAGTGGGCGAAGTGGACGAAGTGGACGAATATCAAAGTAGAACGATGGAATTGTGTCAAAATGTAAAATATAAAGACTAAATTGAATATAAGACATTATTATGTGATAATGACTAATACGTGACACTGACATGTGGACCAATATGGATCTGTCATGTGACCATGTTTTTTATTTCAAAATATTATGAAAAGTTAAAAAATTAAAATTAAAAATATCATGAATTGACACGTGACATGTACGGACACAACATTAACTTTAATCTAATAGAAATTACAAAATTGGATCTCTTGTTAAGAAAAGAACCACTTGATTGAAAAAAAAAAATAAGAGGACGAAATTGAACCCAGTTAACAAATATGAGAATAAAAAACAAATTAAGCCAATAAAGAAAAAAGTTAACTTTTATGTGTTTTTTATAATCCCTAGTGCAAAATAAGGCTTCCATGTCTCGCATTCAACGTCAGAAAACAAAAAAGTCAACATTAAAAATGATCGGTGAGATTTTTGTAAGTTAGTTATTAGACATCAGAAATTGAGAATTTTGACATTGTATTGGATAAATTTTGTGAAAATCTTTGGCGCGAATGTAAAAATGTACTCACATATAATGTTCAATGCACTAGTTTCAAACATCAAAAGGTTATAAGACGTTGCAATATCACTTTCCAGACATTATATGTTAATGAATTCATTAAAAATTTGGGCGGGGGTTGAAAATTTATTCACTTTATATTTGCGTGAGACCCTCTTCTTTGCTCAAACATTTCTCGGTGAAGCTTTTGGCGACCAACACATGTAATCTTTCTTTCATTTTATACAAATGCAAGTTAATTAACTACTTTAGGTATGATTTTCGTTCGTTTTTACTGATTGCTCTCGTGCATAGGTACTCTTTGGAGCATAGGTGTATTCTCCTTTCTCCCTCCCTGGTGATAACACTTGATTCCAACAAACTCACCTTCAAGAAGGTTAATTTTCGTTTTCGTTTTCAAGAAGGTTGAACTTGTTGGTATTTATATTGTTGAACTTGTTTGTTGTATTATTGAATTTGTTTGTTGTATTATTGAATTTGTTTATTGTTCATACTACATGTTATACATCCAAACTTAGGTTAAATATGAGAGTATATGAGAGTATATTCAAAACAATTTCAAATGACTTGAAAATTTGTTCAAAGCACCAAAATATCATGAGAGACCCACTAAAATTTTAGATCAAAATTCAAAGTATAAATATATGAAATATTTTTGAAAATTTTGAAAAAAAACAAAAAACAAATTGCCAAAAAATAGAAAACGACATTTTTTTTAACCAGAGCAAATATTATGGTCGTTTAAAGATTTATCGCAATTGACCTTTCAAATAATTTTTTCCTGAAATAAGAGTTCTAAGGAGTGGTAAAAAAAATTCCAACCAAAACCAATAAGCATAGCTATCAAAACCAAAATTTAACATCATTCACTTATGATATCTTTTGTTTATAGTTCATACTTCAGTTCTAGATATATAAAATGTTAAAACTGGACTACATTTGTGAATTTTTTGTTTTTCAGGTCTTGTAAAAATGTACAAATAGATCACTATTTATTAAAAAAAACAAAGAAGTTAATTAACATCGGAAAATGACAATTTTCGTTGTTAATCAATGTTATTTTTTTTGCTTCTGATGTCAATTTAACGTTTTCCGATATAACATCAATATTTTTTTTATATTACAGACTAATAAACAACGATGTCATAATCATTTATCACTAAGAAATCCATGTTTAATTGTGGCTTAATTATCATATATTTTATTTTTTAATAACTATGTCCCTCTATATTTTTATAGGTTATTATTTAGTCTTCAACTCTTTTCATATATGAAAAATAAAGAATATATTCATTTCTAAAAGTAATAAAAAGAAAATTACATATACATCATAAATTTATTTACTTTTATTTATTTTGCAACATGATATTAATGATTAATTATTTATGTTTATTGAATTTAGTGATAATAATTAAATATATAAATCTTAAGTATATTATTTTAAATTTCAAAATGATTGGTCAAAATCATTTACGGTATTCCAAAGACAAAATATATATTTATTTGCGATTTCACTTAGAGATAAACTTTAACAAACACCATACAAATTCAAATTCTAATGTCTTTATCATTTGGCTACTTCAAGAGTCTTTGGTGTCTAGTCTTACATGTAAAAAAGTGAAAAAAATAAGTTTGAACTTATAATATTTGAAAATTTTTTGTGACTGTGAGACTCTTAATAATTAGCTTAAGTTAATCCTGATATCTCACCCTTAATGCTTGCCACCTCATTCCCAGCCATTTAAAACCCACTTCCTAATCTGATCACAATTCTGTCTGACGTGCACGAAGCACCACGCTCATCATTCTCTGAAACATTAAAACGCACTAAACTCTGCATGCACACACGCCACTTGTCACGTTGGAATCTTCTAAATCAGAGTTTGGTGTGCATGTGGCAACCTGTGACACGTTCTTCCAATTGAACGTTGGTTTAACCAAAACCAGACTTTTCGAAAACTCTCTCTCACTTACACGAACTCATCTTCAACCTCTGAACTCACCCTTTCATCTTCTCCAACTTCTCTCTAAAAACCCTAAACTTCTCTCTACTGTAATCCTTACGTTTCTTCTCCAATCACGTTTTCAGCACCGTAGGAACACCCACTGCACTAAGAGCTATCCATTGGACCGAACAGCTTCAAAGATTGACACTGGTAAGTCCCTTTCGTAGTTCGTCCTTAGGTTCTGGAAAAATAGAGTTTTAGTTGCATGCAAACTGGTATTCTAAGTGTTCTGTAATCTGTGGTTAGATTTGGTTCTGGAAGAGTCAAGAATCCTAAGCAAAACGTAGTTGGACGAAGCCATTTTTATACATCTAGAACAAGCTTGAATTTCAATCCGGGTAAGGGAAGCTTATGTGTTTAATTTATACTGCATGTTGTGTAATCTGAGTTGTACGAATGAAAAATGTAAGGTTTGAGTTATATGTATGATCACTGTTATTGTGCATGTATGAACTGCATGATGTTTGAGCTGTATGAGTGACCACTGTTATGGAATCTGGTTTTCTGATTTTGATTTATCTGCCATGAACGATCACTGTTTGCGTGGATTGTATATATTGTTGGTGGTTTGAAATGCATGATGATTTGATTACGTATGAATGGAGTATGATTATGATAGAGTTGGAATGATTAAAATGTTGAAATCTGTATGAGAATGATGTTAGTGATGAATTAAATCTGGAATGAAAGTTATAAAGTTATAAATTTGAAATCTGGAAAGCTCTGTTAAACTTGAGAAATCTGGAATTTTAATCTCCCCTCTGATAAGTGACGCTCGTCACTGTACGGTCATAAACCGTTCGGGGTTTAGCAAAATAACTTAGTTGGAATTCGTTCATTTGGAATGAATTCTGCTCGAGAACGAGCGTCCCCAATTTAGTGAATGAGCGTTCGTTTCAGCTCAGTTTAGATAAATATTTGAAACTTTATAAATACGTGACGTTCGGCCTCATGTCGAGCGTTCGTCCTTAACGTCGTTCGGCCTTATGTCGAACGATCGTTCTATAGAGCGTTCGCCCTTATACTGAACGTTCGTCTGAATTGGCGTTCGGTCTTATACCGAAGCGTTCGTCCTAAATAGCGCTCGGTTTGTATCCAGCGTTCGTTCTGATTTGTGCTCGGTCATTGACCTAGCGTTCGTCCAAAGCAGGGTTTGGTTTCAAACTGAACGCTCGTCCTTATTATTGAATTCTGAGCGAACGTAATTGACGTTCGTCCACAGTAAATTTCTGAACGTTCGTTCATTTACAGTAAGAGTTGTTTTCTGTACTTTAACTTCTCTGGTTATTTATCTAAGCTATTCTTTATCTAAGTTATTCTGTAAGATATTTATTCTCTTAATTCAACCTAAAGTCTTTGTACTCAATATTTTCTAAGTATTACTCTGATTTTCTAAACTCAATCCCATTTAAACTATTTTAGTATTCTTAACGTCCGTAAGTGGACTATAGTTCGTTTCTTTTGTTCAGAAGCGTGAAGTCAAATGCACTGTAATAAGTTCGTTCTTATTTGATTAAAGGATACCTGTTGTTAATATATGAGAATGGAACAGAGAATGAGAATGTGAATAAAGGGAACTTGTTATGGGAGAATGATACTTTGAAAGAATTATTGGAAATGGATTTTAACGAGCGTTCCAAGGAGGAACGTCTCAGATGTGTGAAATATTGAATGGTAAAGTATGAACCTGGATAAGTTAAGCCTCGCAGTCCATCCTGATATTCCGTGATACGCCTCTTCAAGTAGAAGGGGGTATTCATGCGTGGGAATGGCAGGAGACCCTAGTCCATTGAGTATTTCGGGCAGATAGGGTTAACCTCGAGTGGCAGCTGGGGAATGATCAGTTACTACACCACTCGGGTGCAAGGACGCTTGTAACTACATGGTTCATACAGTCCGGACGGTCTGTCTTATATTACATTTTCTATGATTATTATTGGATGAATCACATGCTGTATGTGTGTTTAGAAATGTAACTGTATGTGTTGATTGTATAAATTAAATATTATAAGCTTACCCTTGCATTTCCATTGTGTTGTCTCTTGTATATGTACGTCCGTCTTGTCAAATGCAATGATCATCCGTTGTGGATGTGAGCAGATGGTGATGCATCCCTTGAAGCAATGCTGGAAGAAGAAAATTTGGACGACTCCAATCTGGTTGAAGTTGAAGTAAAGGCCGAGCCTTAGAGTGCTCGTTTGATTTAGGCTGTATATGTTAGCATAGTTATAACGTTCGGCCACCTATTTTGAAAGGCCGTTAGTCTTATTCGTCTCTGATTGTATTTTGGTGTACGTTAGTTTATATATTTAAGAGCGTTCACTCTTGGTTTCATTGTATGCGTTTACACGCGTCCTCTGTACTGATGCCGTTAGGCTTTTTAATCCAGTTTAATGTAAAGACTGTTTGTGATTACTGTTAATTGTAATTAATTCTGAATTATAGTGATTACTGTATTTTGGGATGTTACAGTGACTATTTAAAAAACTTGTATGATGAGAACGTGTTTTAATTTTAATCATTAATAGTAATATATATCTTACACACACAACACAACTTCTCAATTATCATATTTTACAATTTGATATGCATTAATACTAAAGGAAAATGTACAGCTTTATCCCATGACAAATATCACAAACAACATTTTTTCTAAAATATAATACTATGATTGTAGTTGTCCACAGGTTGCCTGTTTTATTCGTGATTGTTGATAAAAGGATTAATATTAATAATCTCTCGTATAACAAAATTGTTATTAACATTAATAATGTAATAATATTAAATTTCAAAATTTTATCTTAAAAGTGATTTCTAATTATATTAAAGTTTTAAAAAGTATGATAATTAATAGATCGAAACTAATCTTAAAAATGTATATAGACCCACAAATTATAAGTTGATATATTCTAAAACATCTAGATCAAATGCTACATTTTTTGAGCTTAAAAATTCACGAAGTTTTATTATTAGTATAAAAGTTGAGCACGCACAAAAAAAAAAGGAATTGAAGATAATGTTTGTCTCAGTGTTTTTCTTTAGGTGAAACAATTGAGGAAGAAAAAAAGAGAGAAAAGGAATAGAGAAAAGAAGTATAACTATCAAAAATAATTAAAAATATATATATCTAAAATGTTTTGGTAAAATTTACAACTTCAATAGTACTGTGAAAGAAAGTTAAGCATAGCTAAAAATGTTTGACCTTCGGAAAATCTCTTAAACATGAAAATGAAAGCATTTTTATTTTCAATAAAATGTATTAATTAGTTTGCTTTTATCAGTACTTTTATAGTACAAAAATTAAACTATAAGTATATATTCGATTAAAAAAATTATAGAAAATAAATATATATGCCATTACATTGTAGTTATAATATCTATCATATATACGTTATTGTAAACCTTTAATTTTGTTTTGATAATTTTTAAAAAAATACTAATAAAGTAATTTCAGTAATCTAATATTGATAAAAGTAAATCCAAAGACGTAGAAAAACTCTTTTTCATTGACTTATGTTCCGGAATGATAATGACTTTAAAGAGTAAAAGTCATATATACATATATATATATATATATATATATATATATATATATATATATCACTGTATATTTCGAAAGTACCTTTAATGTGAGATTTGTCTTATGAAAATAAGTAAAATTAGTAAAAAAAAAAGTTCGGGAAAAGAAAACAACAATACTGAGAGAATTAATTAAGACAAATTTCAAACAATACTGAGAGAATTGGACTTTTCGGATTACCTCTTTATTATAAGTTTTGAAGTTTTAACAGACCTTCAATTTTAAAATGAAAATAAATGGTAATAAATAAAATTATTTGAAATAATACTAATTTTGAATTACTTAAAAATATAAAATGTTTTTTTCCTATTTAATATTTTTAATTGATGTAGAGAAGGTTAAAATAATTGTAAGCAAAAGGAGGTAATTTTATGTGAAATGGTATTGCTAGCGTGAGGGTTACGTGGCGATGATGTCATAAAGTGTACGTAACGTAGTAATAATAATATGATTAATATAATTGTATGTTCTATATATAACCCTTGTATTAATTGTTTTGTTAATCATGTATGAATCTTAAATTATATCTCTTTATCTTTGACTGACCGAAAAAATACACATATGTATGAATTTTAAATGATCGTGCCTTTTCCTTTTCCGGTTTAAGCCCTAAATGAGTTGTAGAAAGGGCATGCAGTGGCAAACATGCATCATTTCTTTATGCCACTGCTTATAGGTGGCCATTATGCTTTTCGAACTACCAACTAATTCTTATATTTAATATGAACTCATGGCATGTACATAATTAATTTTAGTGTAACTATAACAATATATCTCAGTATGTAGTAACGGATTTTAATAGGAACCATACTGCTTCGTTCTCTCAATTTTATCGTCTGATTTATACTCAATAAATATGCAATTATTTTTTTTTATTTACATATAAAGTAGGTGTAACACACATAAAAAAAGTTCATTCAGGTTGTTTTATTATATATGAAAAATAAACTTCAGATATTATATATATATATATATATATATATATATCAATAAATAAATGTGATACATACTTTTATCGACACACATGTGACGAGAATGAAGTTCCTGTTCGAGGGAAGTACAATATGGCGCAATACTTTTTTTTTATCGAATCTAAAAAATATAAAAAATAGTAGAGATATTCAAATCTATTTAAAAAAAAAGGAGATTATATTCTTAGACTATTAATATTATACAGACATGTATTATTACAAGTAAACAATAAAAGAAATTTATCTAAAAGAGAGTGGTGTTTTTGATTATTTATTCTTAAACCTAACTAGTTTAAAACATCAACTATAAAGGGAATCAACACTGTTTAAGAATTTAAGATAAAGATAAAAATACAGTTTAATATACGAAAATACTATTTTACATGATAAACAGCTTATATGAAAAAGTTTAAGAAGTGATATTAATAAAATTTGATTAGTGTAAAAGAGTGATAGTTATGTTGCAGAGATTGGCAGTAATAAAAGAAAGAGGAATTTGAATCTGAATGATCTTGAACTGTAGAAAATGATTACAGCACGCCCCTTTGGCTATAGTGTCTGTGTGCGTGGGTTTGCAACTCTTGTCCATATCCTGTCTCTCTCTATACATACATTAGTCTGCTTTCAAAGAAACTGCCTTTGGCAGAGACAACCCATGCCCTACAGTAACATGCTGTTGTGACAAGACGCTGCTCCCCCTCTGATCTATTCATTTCATATCTGTACATTTCTAAAGAAAAAAACTCACCATTCTCGTCGTTTTCTCAACTTTTACACCCTTGATATCAATGCTATGAACCACCTTTTCAAATTTATCACTTCCTTGTTTTTTACCATCAATTCTTCATCAGTGCCCGACTTGGAACTCGGAAAATTCAGAATAATCATCCTCCATATGGAATATATATCCCTCTTTTGCAATCAACTTTAAAACTAATCTACATAAATGTATTAAGTGCAAAGTATTTATCTAGTATAAATGATATACGTCGAAATTAGGTTAAGGTCAATAAAGGTTTACTTTAAATAGATTTTTTGTATTTTAAAAAAAAATTAAACCCTATATTTGATTCATCATTCATCATGGCTTGTTTTGTTTTTTGTATGGTTTAGCCTTTTTTTTCTAAAGCGTGTCGATCATTACTTTATAATTACTCAAAAGATTGTTTTCATATTCAATTTTTTATAAGTTGACCTATATATATATATCTTTAAATAAACTGAGTACAAATAGGCTATATATCAAAGGAAAATTCTACGTATAAATTAGAAACAAATATTAAAATCCTTTTTAATCAAAGCATGAGTTAGAGATTGAAATAACTCGACTCAATTTTAAAGGTTAAAAATAACTTTTATATGGGATAAGCACGTTTTGAAGATATAATATATTATCTTAATGATTTGAAAAAAATTATAAATTAAACTTTCAACAAACTAATATGCTTATCTCCAAAATAATA
Organism: Vigna umbellata; assembly: GCF_029865625.1. Classification (NCBI taxonomy): domain Eukaryota; kingdom Viridiplantae; phylum Streptophyta; class Magnoliopsida; order Fabales; family Fabaceae; genus Vigna; species Vigna umbellata. Next base: position 18,390,884 of record NC_142166.1, read on the forward strand.
TGCTTAATATTTAGAAAAAGGAAAATCTATATAAACGATTTTTAAATAATATATCAAATTTAATGTAACGATATACTAATAATAAAACAACATTATTTATATCTAAACAGTTTCTGATTTATCCAAAATCTAAAGATGTAATGTGTGTAATGAGTAGTCTGACTTAAATTTAGTCTATATCTATACGTGTGTGTGTGTGTATATATATATATATATATATATATATATATATATATATATATATATATATATATATATATATATATATATATATATATATATATATATATATAAAGAGAAAATTAAAAAGAGTGATATTAACATAGATGATTTTAGGAGTATGATTTTTGGGTTGTGGTCTTGGTGAGTTGATCCATTGGATTGGATCTAATTAAGAGAATTGGATCTAATTAAGAGAATTGGTGTAGAGATTTTGTAGTGATGAAGATTTTGATGGAATGAATATAAAAAACATAGAGGTGGAAGAATTAGTTAGAGAGTAGGTATATATGTTGCCTATGTACTAAGTTGAGAGGGAAGTGTGGACATTCCCTGATGCAAAGGAATAAAGTATGACATGAGGGAATGATGGTCGTGTCGAGGTGGAGGAAGTAGGGAGGTGGTGGTGGTGGTGGTGGTGGTGGTGCGGGTGCAGCATGTGGGGTTAGGGTTGCTGCGTGGTCAATTGAGTTCACTGAGAAGAGGTCAGTGAAGCAGTGTAAGACCTAACTAGCCCTGACATCTATCTCTGCACGCTCCCTCTACTCTACTACTTCATTTCATCTTATCTCATACTCTCAAATACATCTCCCAACTCATTATCATCTAATATTACCACATTATCTCTCTTACGTGCCCTACTTCATCATCATTCATTTCTGTCCTTCCAACTCTCATATCCACATGCAATCATTGTTTCCTTCCTCACTGTACCACCTCGCTTCTCGCTGGGTATTATATGATATGTTTCATTTCAACCACCCTTTCCCCTTCTTTCGATTTTTCTATTTAATGCTGTAAAATCATCCAACACAATGCAATTAAAATTAATTACACTCAATCAACGTTTAATAAGTCATACAAGAGTTGCACGATTTTTTCCAAAATTCAAATCACTTAATTCATGGAAGCATATAAGACTACTTTTACCAAAATTATTACCAAAATTATACAAGAATGACGATTTAAGTATAATTCTTGTTTATTTATTTTTTTTAAAGTTAAACATTCTCTCTACTGACTTTAGTTTAATTTTTATTTCTATTGAAGTTCGTACTTACTGCTAATTAACGACTTTATATTTATAGAGTTTTCAAATGTTCATACTTTTACTTTTTATTTACTTCTTGAAATCATGAAATTATTACATCATTTATTTTCTTTTCTATTTAAATCTGACTTCTATTTTTTTCTTTTATGCCTTTTTAATTTTTTAATTTAATTTAATTAATAATTTCTTATTTTTTAATGCTTTTTCAATTTTTATGTTATCATATTTTTCAATTTTTATGGAATCATATTTTTTCAATTTTGAAATATTTATTTAAATAATTTAACTTTTCTAATTTCATTTATTTTAAATTTTATTTTTTCTTAATTTTTTTAAACAAGTATTTTAATTTTAATTTGGTTAAGTAATATGATTCCTAAATTTATGCAATTCTAATTTATTTTCATTTTAAAAATTATATTAATAAAATTATTCAAAGAATTAAATTAAAATAAAAAATAAAAAATAAATAAAATTATTTAAATAAATATCTCAAAATTAAAAAAAATTAATTATATATAAAATTTAAAATATATTAAAAAACTAAACTTTTTGTTAATCGAACTGTCGTAAATATTAACAAAATAGAAAAGTTATTAAAACAAAGATAAAAACAATATTAGAAAAAAAATTAGAAGTCATGTAGTTACTTCACGATTTCTAAAAATTAAAATAAAAAAAAAAAGTAAAAATATGAAAACGTAAATAAAATGCAACAACACTAGTTGATAAATCTGCTTATACTAAAAAGTCGTCACACGTACACATGATTTCAGGTAAAAAAAAATTACACTGAAATAGTTATTTTTGGTACGAAATCATTTTAGTATTTTTGAATTTTGAGTAAAGTCATCTCATGTCTCCATGACTTCGGTTTTTGAATTTTAGAAAAAGTCATTTAACTCGTGCATGAATTTGATTAAGTATAGTTAATCTTAATTAAAGTCGTCATTGACTTTAATGACTTCAATATTTACAAAGAAATCATTTTGTATTTACAAAACTTTACATCATAAATCACGCAACGAAATCGCGCTAAGCACATGTAAATTTCTTAAAAACCAACCCACCTTCGTAATTTCATAAGGAAATTAGCCGGAAAAGAAATCAACATTATTTGCTTAAGTATTCAGACATAATTTTGTTGCTGTTAATAGTGTAACATACTATTACATATAAGCCAACATAAATATCAAATTCTAACAAACTATAAATTTTGCACAAGAAATGACAGTGCAAAATTAATATATGTGTACAATCTTTACAAAAATCTTAAATTATATAATCTCCTATCTCGGTTTTATGAGATTTTTTTAATTTATAATTATATCATAATAAATTACATAGATTAGTTAATAAAAGGAAAGTTAAATAGAATGTTAATAAATACTTATATAATTACAAAAATATTTTATATATTTTCATTGGTTATATATACCACCGCAAAGAATTAAGAAATTTTATAATTATAATTCTTCCATGATTCAACAAAGGATCAAGAAACTATATAAAAAAAACATTTACTACAACATGGACTAAAGATTATATCTTTCAAAAACATCCGAATTGGATAAATCTATCATGAACTAGCACTTGGATGCAAATTCTACACTATAAGACTCTTGATACATACTCAACAAAGTTCATGTGTAAGAACTTTACTTCTTGACATTTTACTGTTGTTTTGACAAAGACATTCTCACTTCTAGTAGTAAGTAGGTTATTTGATTTTTTTTTCAAAAAAAGTTGTATATGTTTTCCACATTTTTTTTTGCAAATAGGTGTAAGAATTTATTAGGCAAAACTAATGAGAAATATCCTTGAAAACGATTGTGACGTTTTCTACAAAATAAATCCTTGAAAACTTATCCATTGAGATGTTGTGACATTTTCTTAGAAAAAATATACATTGAAAATTACCCATGAAAACTAATGCGCATTACTTTCTCTAAGATTTTCGACTCTCTATTCATTTGTTCGAAGATCAAAGATCACCTGAGTGATCCTTGAGACAAGATCTTCTACTTCAACTGATCAGTTTCTACAAAATAGTAAGTTGATTTTTACTTTTTTTTTCTCAATTTATGTGTTTTTCCATGCAAGTGAGTTATTTGAAATTACATGTGTCTTCTATGTCTTCTATCAAACTCTCTATTGATCAACGATTTTAAGGCATACCTTAGTCATGTTTCTTAGGTTCGTAATATAGAATATTTTGTGCTTGTAGAGCTGTTTTAGGGTCACTTTGCAATTATTGGTCATCTATAACTAAAAAAAAAAAACAGGTATTATCGATGGACAAATTCCGTCGGAAGCAATCATAATCTGTCAGTAATACGATATTTTCGACAGCTTACCGACGGCCAAACATCCATCGGTAAATCCTTTTTCGTAACGACGAACTTTGATCTTCGATAATTACTCTAGTGTGTGTGAATTAGAGAATTTTGGTTGAATCCGCTATATTGAACTTGATTGTTGTTTCAGTCCTGAATTGTATGATGTATTGATGAGTTGATTTAAGTGTTGTGTGTGTTTGGACTTTAATAATTAAGAAAACTGAGGAAGTGACCATTTGATCAAATTGATGTTCATCCTAACATTAATAATTGTTTTTGAATCAATCACTGAGTCCAAAATACTAATATGATCATTTAAACACGCCTCTAGCTTCACAAATCATAGATTTAAAGTGGAGATTTTTTGATATAGCACTAAACGAGATAAGTGTGGCACTGAGCGTTGGCTTGGTGTTTTAGGTGTGTAAGCATTTTAACTTCAAGCTGTTGAATGTAACTTTTTCTTGTTGAACGACCATTTGCGACTGGTTTGGCACTGAATGACGACATGGCACCGCTAAGCACCACTTTTCATTGCAGGTCTGGAACTATTTTAAGTCTTTCTCGCTAAGCGACAAAGAATGGTGTTGAGCGCCATTCTTACCATTGAGCATCAGTTTAGATTTCATGATTCTTGGCTGAAATCTTTGGTGGTTTTGGATTTGATCTATCTTCTTTTTATGCGTTGAGGATTATAATGAATGTGCGGATCTGAATCTGACAAATTTAATATGTGGATGTTATTTGGTCGTTCATAGAATTTCAAGGAGAAATATAAGTCTTGATGGTTGTTATATGCTTTGACATATGTAAATTTTGAAAGTGGATATTATGATATTCTACTAGCTATTCAACTCATATAGAGATTAATAGAGCCTAGGAGAGAATGACAAGAGGTTTTTTGCCTAGCCTTTTGGTTTAGGTATGAAAAGATTAACTTTGTCAGTAGTACGATGATAATCTCTCTGTTTAGAACTCTATAGAGTATAAATACTACTACGAGTGTACACTTACATTAAGTATATATGTCAAAGCATGAATCCGAATAATTGAGTCTAGAGTCAACTATATATGATTATATGATTATAATATAATATGTTTTAATTATTTGATGAAATTTCCTTTTTACCGTTCTTTCTTTTCAATCCTATGTTGTTCATTTTGGAAACATAGGTTTAGTTGATTATAATTAGTTTTTATTTTAAAATTCAGTTTTTTTTAAACTTAATTACAACTGTTATGACAAGTAACTGTGTTTTATGATAGAAGATTTATAATTCTTATGGATGGGAAGAAAGTTTGAAATTGTTATTTGAAGTGAGAAGAACCTAGAGTAATAAAAAAATTTACAGTTATTCCATATTTGTACTATTTTTTAATTTGTATAACTAAAAAACAATATTTTATATTTTCTGTTTACCTTATTCTTCGATATATTATCATGTCTTTTTTTTCTTCAATATAATTATTTTACCATTTATTTTAATTTCATGTTTAACTCCTTCAAATTTATATATATATATATATATATATATATATATATATATATATATATAACTTTTCTAGGATTAAATATGTTTTTATTCCCTCAACTATCATATGATTTTAGATTTAGTCCCTCTTTCAAACTTTGGTACACTTTGATCCTTGTCCTTAAGGAAACTGTAATTTTTAGTCCTCCAAAAGCAACAACGTTAAATTTGGGCTGAGGTGGCTAATAGTGTGTCACGTTTCTATTTTTCTATGAAACTCAGAAGAGGGGTTTATCAATCAAGCAAAATTAGGGTTCTTTAATTTTATCTTCAATCAAGTAAAATTAGATTTATGAAAAATTTATATTAGAAATCGTGAATGTCGGGTTATTCAAGCTGAGACTAGGGTTTTTCTTTGCGATAGGGTTCTTTTGGTTCAGGGTTTTCTCTATTTTCTCGTGGAAGGAGAAGACACGAAAGTTCCAATTGGTTCGCTCATGGAGGTCGTGATTGGTTCTGTGCGTGGAGGTTGAATCGCGAACAAAGCGACACGACTTAAGATTTTTCTGTGATGGCGGTTTGAGTTTGCTATGCAAGTGAGAATGTACATTGTTGGATTTAAGCTTGCGCGATAGGTTTAGTTCCCAATTGCAGGAAGAACCTTCTGGAAATGTCCAACTTGGTTGGTGCTATCCACTAAGTGTGTTGTCTTTCCAAAGAATGTTTACACACCAGTGGCAATCACAACGACTTCAATTTCTCCTTGTTTACAAGTTGATCCAGAGAACACTTATTGTTAGCTGATAGGACAATTATGTGTGTTTGACAGCGGTACAGAAGTTAAGTGCGCTTTTTTTAAACAGGATGTGCAACAGTTTCCAGATTATTGTGTGTTAAATTTCTGAAGTTTGTTTGACGCCAGAGACTCTTGTTAGGCTTAGGCCTATGTTACAATTCTGTTATGCAAACTCTAGTTCAATCCCAAAACTCTTATATAAAATCTGTATAGTAAGATACCTAAGCCGAACAGTGAGCGTCCGCATACGATAATGATCGCTCTATCCATTGAGTTATAAAGCGCTAGTATCCGCATCCAATAATGATCGCTCTATCTACCGAGCTAGAAGCGCTCGTCAACAAAATCAAACAGGTCTAGTGCACGTTAAAAGTCAAGCTAGACTCACTTAACCAAATCAAACCAGGTTTAACACTCAGCCAAGTTAAACGATGTTGGGCCAATCGGCCCAACATTTAAGTAATTGGAACAATAGTCCACCAGAAGACGAAATAGTCAAAAATATCTGATTAAAGATATTAATAACGCTGATTACGGGCAAATGACCGGATTTTAAAGTAAATCTATTTAAGGTAAGTCTGTTGCAGATTTTATTAAGGTTAAATACAGGAAGGCACCAGGAGGCCAGGTACGTTCCATTGAATACTAAAAACAAATACTTTACGGTGATAATAAAATCATTTTCCTTAAGAACTGTGGTTCCACAACCCATGCCTGACTGGAGCTTCGGAGTATCTTCGCAGGTACCCCCCCGCCCCTTTGGATGAGTGGACGAGCTGTACAACTTGAAGGAGAGTGTACAACTTCCAGAAAGGTGAACAGGTGACATCAATTAAGAAGAAGTGAGTTTCCGAGATATTTAGAAGCAGCAAAGGCACACCAGTAAGGTCTGCATCTCGGTCCCGAAGTTCCTCCTGGTGACGATCGATTACTTCACAAAGTGGATTGAGGCTAAGGCATTAGCGGTCATAAGCGCTCAACGTGTACAAAATTTTATTTGGCACTTGATATGCCGATTCGGTCTGCCTTAGAAAATCATCACTAATAACGGCCGACAATTCATCAAAAAGAAACTGGAAGATTTCCTTAAGAGCTTGGGAATTAAACATGTCACCAGCTCGGTAGAACACCCACAAACAAATGGGCAAGCTGAAGCTGCCAACAAAGTTGTACTCACAGAATTCAAAAAAAACGGCTCGGTGAAGCTAAAAGCTTATGGGTAGAGGAGCTCCCGAAAGTATTATGGGCGTATAGGTGCACCCCGCATGGATCCACTGGAGAAACTCCATTCAACCTCACATATAGCACGGACGTCATGCTTCCGGTAGAAGTTGGAGAGCCGTCGTTAAGGCGAGGCATCCAAAATATGAACCTCAACGCCAAACAGTTGTAGATAAACCTCGACATGCTACCCGAACGTCGAGAAGTTGCCTCAATTCGCACAGCGGCCTAGAAAAGAATGCTTTCCCGACGCTACAATACCAAGATAAGACCCAGAGCCTTCAAAGAAGGCGACCTCGTGTGGCGAAAAAGAGGGGAAGCAAGAAAGAACCGAGCTCATGGAAAGTTGGCAGCCAATTGGGAAGGACCGTTCCACATTACAGAGGATTTAATGAATGGAGCTTATCACCTAGAACTCCTTAATGGACAAGCCATCCCAAACACCTGGAATGCCACACATCTTAAATTTTATTACATTTGAAATTTGTTTTCGCATGTTTATTCCTATCAAACACTACTTCTCCGTTTACAGTAATAAATTTGTATCCATTTGCCTTCCGTCATATATATTATCTTCAAGATAAGCACAAGCAGGTGGTTTTCAGTCTACAAGACTCCTAAAATTGTTGAAAGGTGATTTAATTACTAACACTGCAGATAATCATGCCCTGTATACAAACTACAAGAACGGACGCTAGAGAACCGTTCAGGCTAAGGCACCCAACCAAGGAAACACTCCCAGACCTGGTAGATGTTCGCCCTCGGACACCCAGCTTATCGCGTATAGGGACACACTCCCTCTGGTAGATGTTCACCCTAGAACACCCAGGCACATTGAATATAGGGATACACTCCCTCTGGTAGATGTTCACCCTAGAACACCCAGAACATCAAACCTAGGAGACTCTCCCCTAGTCTAGGTTACGTTCACCCAAGAACACCTAGCTCAGGCCAACATAAAGGCAACTACTATGGAACCAAGTGGAGGGTACAAACTCTACCAGGTGGTCACAATCATACCGAAAAAATAATATCATTCGACAACCAGTAATCATCAAATAAATGCTTTAAACATACAAAATCGACAACACAAAAGTCATTGAAGCAACAAGTACCAAGTACCTTAAGTAAATACAAAAGTAGATAGCAAAAGCAAAGGGTTCAAACATTCAAAAGCCTACTCTATTCAACATGTACAACATCAACAACGTTGGTAGAAGGAGCAATAGGATCCTCCTCCCTGATTTCCCCAATAATAGGTGTAGGTGTTTCCGCGACAACATTTTCTTCAGTTTCAGCAGGTTTAGATTCCAGAAGAGCACCTTCAGGAATCTCACTTAGAGATACCAGATGCCCTTGATAGACATCTTTTCTTGGGTCGAAATCGACACCTGCAGTGGATATATTGAGGAGATGAGATGCTTGTCTCAAGGCTTTCTTGAAACCTCGGGTATGCTCTAAAACAATAGCCTTACCCATCTCCTCCATTATCTCCTTATCTCCAGTAGTCGTCAGGAGCAGGGTGTCCCTTTCTTCCGTCAATGAAGTAATAACTCTCTTATGATCAAAGGCTTCCTTCCTCAGCATTTCCAACTCATCCGCAAATTGATCGTGCTCTTTCTTCAGTTCAGCGCCGGTCCTCTGCATATTCCCCATCAGCATGTGCGCCTTAGTCAACAGTTCCTCGGACTGTTTTTGTCTCTGCTCGCACTGAGAATGAGCAGCTACAACTTCCTTTAGCTGTGTTTGGACTTTTTGCAACTCAGTCCTCAGAACGCCTCTATCCGAAGCGTACGCCAGATGCGAGGTTGCCATAGCCGTTGGACACACAAATTCCACGACGGTATCAGCCATTTGTTGTTCGGTCATACCTTCGACTACCTTTTTCTCAGATTCGTCCAAATTCAAGATAATTTGGTGACCCAAATTAAAAGCTGAACTCCACATACCGCCTATAATAGGGCGATCGCTCGGCTCTTGGGAGTCTTTAATTTTCTTTGAACTACTTGGCTTCTCAACTGCTTGTTTTCTGTTACGCTTCCTTACAAACAGATGCTCTTCGATGACCGTCACGTTCGGAGAGGATGGCCGATTGATCTGCGGAGAATTTGTGGCCTTTTCCCCCGAAACACCCTCAGCGGCACTTTGAACATCGCGAACGCTACCCGGCTTGGATTCACTCATAATCCTAAACCAGTCGCGAACATGGCCTTTTCTTCCCATGATATCTGCAAATAAGAGACATTATCCACAAATCAATCACGATTCGATAACAACTAAGGACATCAATGAGAAGAACATACCAAATACCCTTGAGTCAAAATCATCATGCTCAAGGCAGTTTATAATCTTCCGGGAAGAAAAGGGGCGTGGCAGCGCAGTCAAAACATTTAAAGCGTCCATTCATCAATGGTCATTTTATCTTACGACCAAGAAGTGAATTTAAGAAGATCTTGGGTCCAGTAAAGAGGGAACCTACGGCTGTTATCCTCGTTAAAAAGGAAGGGGCGACCCGACTCAGTGATCGTCACTCTAAAAAACTTATCCTTAAAACCTCTAAAAGATTGGGAATACAATTCCAAAATGGCATTCCTAGGTTCAAAAATCAAGAAACCCAACCTCTCCTTGCGACTGGGCGAGCTCTAAAGAAGTGCAAAAACAGAGATGAAGTCGGTTTAATGGCCAAAGCTTGGCACATAGCGGCAAAGACTTGGATGTACCCCTAGCTATTTGGGTGTAACTGAGTGTGGGCAACATTTAGGATTTTCAGCACATCTATCTGAAACACGCTAAAGGGTAATCTCACATACATATTGTAAAACAGGCAAGAGTAGACGTGAAAAATCGTCAGCAGAGTTCTCTTTACCATGAAAAACCCTTTCACTATCCCGACAAGCATTCAGTTTTATACAAGATTTGTAACCTAAGGTCCTCAGGATACAACTACTCTCTACCATATTCTATAATACAGGTTTGCTATTAAACAGACTATGAAAGTCAATTACGTCATGGGAAGCCCAGTCGTAGCCAATAACATTGGGAGACGACGGAGAGGGGTTTTCCGGGTTCTTGACGGCGACATTACCATATAAAAAAGCACTTTCACCGCTAAGTATGGTGGTGATTTCACGATGAACTCCGGTAGAGAAATCTCCCAGCGCCTCGACGTTGCTACTTCGCCCCCTTTCTTCCGCAGATTCTGGAGAGCAATGTAAAATAGGGCAAGGATCCATGGTTACCTGACAAATCATGAGAGAGAGCTAGAGAATTTGGAGAAGAAAGAAGTTGATGTAGAAATGATAAGTGACGGTTGAGTCAATCGGGTTTTTTCAAATATCCTTTCGCATTAGTGAGGGGAAACTGACATAAAGCGATGTGCACCGTAGGATCAAGATGATCTAACGGCTCTGTTTTTGAGACTTTGCAATTGCCTCAAAAGTGGGAAAACCTAAAGGTTTGTTTGGCAAACAAAGCGTCAAAATGAAACGGTGCGCAGTAGAGACTCCCCATGACGACCATCACTCCGAAGTCCTATAGTCAACCTACCCATACAAACCGAACGGTTAACTTAGACTTGGGGGGCATTATGTATAGTAAGATACCTAAGTCGAACAGTGAGCGTTCGCATACGATAATGATCGCTCTATCTACTGAGCTAGAAGCGCTCGTCAACCAAATCAAACAGGTTCAGTGCACGTTAAAAGTCAAGCTAGACTCACTTAACCAAGTCAAACCAGGTTTAACACTCAACCAAGTTAAACGATGTTGGGCCAATCGGCCCAACATTTAAGTAATTGGAACAATAGTCCACCAGAAGACGAAATAGTCAAAAATATCTGATTAAAGATATTAATAACGCTGATTACGGGCAACTGATCGGATTTTAAGGCAAATCTGTTTAAGGTAAGTCTGTTGCAGATTTTATTAAGGTTAAATACAGGAAGGCACCATGAGGCCAGGTACGTTCCATTGAATACTAAAAAATACTTTACGGTGATAATAAAATCATTTTCCTTAAGAACTGAGGTTCCATAACCCATGCCTGACTTGAGCGCCGAAGTATCTTCGCAGGTACCTCTTCTGTTGGAGTGGACGAGATGTGCAACTTGAAGGAGAGTGTACGACTTCCAGAAAGGTGAACAGGTGACATCAATTAAGGAGAAGTGAGTTTCCGATATACTTAGAAGCAACAAAGGCACACCAGCAAGGTCCGCATCTCGGTCTCGAATATCTATACCGAAACAAAATCTTTTATTTTATTTGTTCAAACTCTTGAGTCTATGCTTGAGAACAAACATGCATATGAGCATTGTCGTAGTCCATAACAACAATGGCTGAAAATAAGATGTCATAATACATCGCGAACTACTTTTCTTCCAATTGTTGTCGGTTCTCTGAAAATATTTTTTTCATAATCAGAAAAAGTGTTTATCATATTAATCAATTAGATCTGGGATAAATGAATAATTAAAAATTAAAGGAAACTTTACTTGAAGGAACAAAACCTTGGTAAGTCGAATGAGTGGCTCAAGACCGCAAGCAGCAAAGGCAATGATGCCAAGGGCTAAAACTTATATAACATCATCTTGTAGATAAAATAGAAACATATATGTAAGGCCTTATAAAATATAACCAAAAAGTGTGTATACGTGGCAGCATAGGATAGGTTGGGCAAAATTAGTAAAGTAAAAAGACTTAATCTCCTAAAAAAAAAAGAAACCACATCTAAATTGTGCTTCAGAAGAACGTTCCCCCTTTTCTTTCAAGCACTCTCTCTTTTCTTCCTTGCCTTGCCACTCTCTCTGTTCCAACTTCAAAATCTAACCATTTGTTTCTCGAATTGAAGCTACCTAGACCTTCAAGACTCCAAGAGCTACGTTTCTACCGATTGATTTTCCGTTTTCTCCAACCGGTAAGAAAACCCCCTTTCTCGTGTGCCCTAGGGTTGTAAGCATGCGATTGAACTTGTTGCATGCAACCCATTTCGTTTTCTTCCATAATCTAGCTTCTATTTGGTTCTAAGATTCGTTTTCCATCATCAATTGATGATTTATAGGTGATTCTAACATTTTGGGAGTGCAAGCAAGTGGTCTAGGGTTCCTACTTGAGCTTGGTTGTCTACACTAGAGGTAAGGGAAGTTGGGGTTTTTGTGCTGTTCTGTGAAATTCTTGAATTTGCATGAGTTAGATTTAGTAGATATAGTGATAGAGTGCATGTAAAGTTTATGGGTTGGATTTTAATTAAGGATAATCTGAAAACTTGTGATTTTGCCTATTTGATCGTGTACTGCTGGTTAATGTTGATATGAACTGTGAATTGGATGATTAGGAACTGGTATTGATACAATGCTGTGATAATTTTGAATGCTTAGAAGAATTGAATTCTGTTAAATAATTTATTAGGAAATAACCATGTGAATCATTGAAGTTTATAACCTATGAAGAGAACTAAGGTAGTCAAAATCTGAATTTTGTATTCCAGGCTGTTAGGATCAATTTAGATAACTTGGGTAAGTTAATTGTGACTCATTAGGAGTGTTAAAAGTGTTAAAAATAATTTATAAGTGGTAGTTTCAGAATTGAGTACCTAGGTTGATGAAATTGAGGGTTTAAAGTTTAAATCAAAATTAAATCACTAGATAATAAGATTAGGAAGTATTAGAATCAGTTATACAGGTTTATTTCGTCATATAGATCAAGTTTGGAGTGTAAGAAACTCATTAAAGTGTCCAAGATGCACCAAAACCAGAAAAATCACGTTGCTGTCAAAAATTGATAAGAATAATCGATTATCTCACTTGATGATCGATTATTTTAGTCAGAGAGTTGTATCCTCTTCAAAGCTCTCGCAAATAATCGATTATCACATATGATAATCGATTATTGTCGTCAGAAAATCATTCAGGACAGTTTTGGGTGGTTTTCGGGGTTCAGGATGTCCGTTTTGGACGTTCTTTAGGTCGTTTGGGGGGTTTTGACCCTTCCGGAGCCATTGGTGAGGGCCTCCAAGCTGTTTGAATTACTTAAGTATTGAAAATTAAGAGTCCTAAAGAAATTTGTGTTAATAAGTTATGGTTTTCTGAAAGTATGTAATGTATGAGTTGTTTTTATGACATGGTTGATGTTGTATCATGGTGTATGGGTTTGGTACGAGACAATATAGTAAGAATGCACTTGAATGACTATGAAAGTTTATGTTTGATGAATCAAAGTGGTTTATGAGGTACATTATTGATCCAAGAGGAATATCATGTGATTTAAAGTGGTCGGATTGAATATGAAATTAAGATCTCTCAGTGGGATCAGTTAGTGTATTGAATGAATGTGAGAGGCTTCTGATGACAAATTTATGAACACCGAAAAACGGCGCCACAAACTTGTTTAACCCTCGGCAAGTGTGACCGAATCGTATCAAGTAATAAAACTCGGTAAGACCAAGTATCGTTCTGCCAAAGGACTCACGGCCTAGTTATCTATATGATTTGTTGATTATTTAAGACTTGTGAACAATTGATTTTAGGTTTTAAATGCAAAAGACAATAATTAAACATGTATGCATGAATTTGATCAATGGAAAAGAGGAATACAAACACTTTAATGAATTAGATGGATGAGTATGTTGTTGGGGTTATCAATTTCATCTTATCCACTCTCATATAATTTTAGGAATTCATCATTCTTTTCATCAATGCTAATGCCACTCTCTAAATCACCTTGCAAGAAGGCCTATCCTTAATTACGAGTTCATACAATTCCTAGCATCCCTAATAATTAATTCTGAAGCACAAAAGCTTAAAGGCAACCAATATGCTATTGGGAGATTTTCCCCGGATCTAGATTTCCTCGTACGTTCCCATATCGACAAAATCAATAATCATGGCATCGAATGAGTTAAACAATGCATGCTTTGAGCAAAGAGGAAAAACCCTAACTAATGATGAAAGAAAGCATGTATCTTAAATAAGATGTTTAAACACAAATTCCATATATAAGAGTTTCACAAGATTACATTGATTCCCCAACAACAATACAAGGTTTAGTTCACCATATTCATGGTGAAGCTAGATGAACAATAATGAAAGAATGAAAGATAGAACCCTAGAAGGATGAGCAGGTAGCCTCAGCATCCAAGATCTTCCTCCAAGGGGTGGGAAAAGTGAGTGTTTGCTTCGTCTCAGCCAAAGATACAAACCCTAGGACATCCTAAAGCTTATATACTATTCTAAAAATACAGAAAATTAGGCCGAAACCCATAAAAGTAACAAAAAACCGGTCCAAGCCCATTTAGAATGGCGCTCAGCGGTATTTTACCGTTGAGCGGTAATAGCGCATGATCCATTTTGCCCCTAGCTGTTGTTTCTTTCCCTCAGCGGTGATTTGGACACCTGAAAAGTGGCGCTCAGCGGTATTTTACCACTTAGCGGAACTTTTTCTGTATTCTGGTTGACTTCTCAGCATTCTGGTTGACTGGTTGACTTTTCTGGTTGACTGGTTGACTTTTCTGGTTTCTGGTTGACTTTTCAGCATTCCAATCATTCGGTACTTCAATTCTTCTTTCAAATCATTCAATTAGCCTATAAAATCAAGGGAATCTTGCACAAAACCATTAAATTCACTTTTAACTCTCTTATTCACAAAACTAAAGCAAAAATATGAGTTCAAGCTAGTTTCTAAGTCTTAAAGGTTGCTTTTGGTATCAATTTTAAGCATAAAAATAACGGTTTTTCAACCGTTATCAGCTTCCATATGGGGGGTTATCCCTAACACTCCAACGGTCTTTCATTCTCACTTAGAGAGGATTGACGCGTGTGGTGGGAGTAGTGGGAGGTCCTAGGGTAGGCGTTATCACTGAAGGTCTATTCCGCGGTAACGGACTAGCGTTGTGTATGGTCGGGTGGAACCCCTCGGCAATGGCTTTGCAAAGCAGTAGGGGCCATCACAAGTGCACAACCCGCCCCAGCTCTACATACATTCTATGTCCGGACGTGTCTAGGAGTCTTAACATGATGGGATGCTTGCTTTAATGAGTTTTGTGAAATAAATATTTATGTTTATGATGACTTACATGTTTATGTGTGTATGGTTGTTCTTGGAAATGCTAGATTGAATTGAAATTATTTGTACGTTTGGTTGAGACCTAGCTCACCCTTGCATTGTATGTGTTTGTCTTCTCCCTTGCGATGATCATCCAATCCTTTGGATGTGAGTAGTAGGTGATGATGTACCATTGGAGCAAGCTTTGGAGGTTGAAGAAGACCCATCCCCTAGTACTTAGGCCCTCGACTAGGTCTTAGTTGATTAGCGTGTTATTTTGAAAAACTCCTAGCTTTTATTTTATATAGTTCGACACTTTTGGAAAACTTTTTAGGTCTCTTTAAAATTTCAATAACCTTGTATTTTGGAGAACTTTGGAAACTTGTACTCAAGTTTGATTTTCGTTTTAATTCCCTCTATCTTTTGGATGACTGTATATACATATTTAAATACTATTATCTCTATCTCTCAACTGCTTTTACATATTATAATAGCTGAATCCTAATATATTATATGTGTATATGATATTTTGGGATGTCACAATATCACTTGACCACATATATTTATACAAAAAAAAAAAATCGAACTAAAACTTATTTTAGTTTATTTTAAAATATAAAAAGAAATATGATTCATTTAATCGTAATACCACTAAGCAAACAATTTTTTAACATTTATATATACTCTAGCTAAGATATAATATTTAAGTTTAGTATTAGTTTAATCGGAATATTTGTTAATATTTTTTAGAAAAGTCACAGGATCAAACTTGAATAATTTTTAAGTGACACTTTTTCCTTCACCTTCGTAACTTTCTTCCTGCATTCCATAATTTTTTTTCCAACCTAAATAAATAGAAACCAAAAACAGGCGGGGCAGAAGGGCAGTTTAACCACCATGCAGCTGTATTAGGCATTAGAAGATTGAAAACAGGGGTTTAAAGCAGAGTGAAAAAAATATTTAAGAAATAAAAGAACATATAATTATTTACCACAATATGATAAATAATTATGAAGAGAGCTAGGAACACACTTTCTAACATAATAGTCTGGACATACACTCTCTCCGAGACTCTCATTAGTTGAAATTTATCAGAAACTACATGATTATCAAAACTTCAGTAAATAGGATTTTGGACAAATTTCAAACAAATTTCAAACTCTAATTACACACTTCTTAATAATAAGTCCAAGCTGATTCATTAACCAGGAGAGAGAAGCCAACCTTGTTAAAATAACACCAGCAGATTTCACCAGAGGAGTTCCACTCCCTCCACCCAGTATTAGGACAGACCGACATATAAAAACATTACAGTTGGAAAGCATGTGTCTTATTGGAGCATGTAGTCAAATTAAAATATAGAGTGCCAAAGAGTCTTGCTTCTATTACTTCAAAAATCACTTTTTATCTACTGTCTATAGTTCCATCTCGAAATGCAACTTTCTCCAATTTCGTAGTTGGCTTTCCAATGTCCCCTGGAACTATAGACAGAACCAATGCATCCATTCCAGATTGAAACACCTGAAATTGAATTATCAAACACGACAACTCATTTACCATGTTGATTCTCGTCCCATTATATATATAAATTAATTAATTAAGAAAGGCATAATCGGTTGATTATTATTTGAGTGTTTGGGCATTGGTTTAGGATTTTGGTTAATGTGATGATTTTGAATCAAGTATGGAGGTTACACCCAGAAAGAAAGGAACAACTATCACTGCCTAAGCAACATGGGAGAGGAGGAGTACGGGAAGCGGTGGGGGAGGTAGGTGATGGTGGTGCTGGTGGTGGTGTCGTTGACGACATTAAGAGAGGGAAGAGGAGAGGTTAACAATGAGATGAACTCGGCCGAACAACTTGGCGTCGCACACCTAGCAGGAACAAGGAAGAGAGGGAGAAGGGTTGGGGCAAAGGTGGTGGTGTCAGGGGTGAAGGCCGAGGCGGAGAGAGAGAAGGGTTGTTAGCCGTGGTAACGAGGAAGAGAAAATGACCAAAGCATTTTCACAAATTTTCAATTTCTAACGTGACATCAAACCTAGCACACCGTTAGCCACCTCAGACCAAATTTAAAGCCGTTACTTTTGGAGGAATAAAAATTACAGTTTCCTTAAGGAGAAGGATCAAAGTGTACCAAAGTTAGAGAGAGAGACTAAATCTAAAATCGCATGATAGTTGAGGGACTAAAAACATATTTAACCCTTTTTATTTATTTTAAAGATAATCTCGTTCATTGGATAAAGTGCTAGTATATAAAATATGTGAAGACAGATTAACCTAAAATTTACATGGTTTTATTTTCATGAATTGAGATATGAAATTTGAATTATTAATTAAATTTAAAATGTTTTGATTTCATGTTAAAGTATATTATCTATTATATTTAAAAATTACACATTACTTAAAAATTAAATTCAATAACAATTTAAATATATATATTTTTATTGATTTTAAAAAGATTTTTTATACAAAATTATATAAAGACTTTAAGAGGAATCCTAGATCATCTTAAACCTTAAATCTTATTTGAGGAATCCTAGATCATCTTAAACCTTAAATCTTATATGAGGAATCCTAAATCATCTTAAACCTTAAACCTTAATTGAGGAATCCTATATCATCTTAAACCTTAAACCTTAATTGAGGAACATGATTTAGTTCATCAAATAGGCTTTCATCACTTTAGAATTGAAATTAAAAATAATTGATGTAAGAAACTAGAAAATAGAGTATTAGAGTAGATAGATGTTTTAAAATAATGAGACCGAGTATTTATAAGTTAAAATAATTCAATAATATAAATATAATTTCATAAACTCGTCTCATTATCTAAAAGATTCGCTATCTCTCTAGAACTCTTTCTCTGAGTTTTCTTTTTCTTCTCTCTACAAATTCTAACTCCTCGATTATCTGTTTGAGGATCAGGAAGTGTCTAGAAGCTCACCGCGGTGCGTTCTCCAACATCTACCGATCAATTTCTATTCTAGAGTAAGTAAGTTTCAGCTCTTTTTTTCTTTCGATCTTAGTTTGAAGCCATGCATGTTCTTCTTTTGCATATGTCATTTGGCTTTCTTTTCTAGCTTCTTGTAGATCAGAGGTTCTAAGGGCTCTCTTTGATCACAATTCTATGTTCTATAGGTGTTTCTAGAGTTCCTTGAGCTCTAAGCAAAGGTAGTGCATAATGTTGAATTTGGTCACATTCTTTTTAAGGTAAGGAAAGCTAGTAATCTTTCTTTAAATTATGTTTTTTGTGTAAGTTTGGTGATTTCGTGGATGATAGGTTGCTTTACTTATAATTACTATATTTATGTTAGTGTAAGTTCATTTAAATAATGGTCATTAGTTCTTTGATGATTGAGTTTTGGTATGATGTGTTTCAGATGTGATTATTGTAATGAATGATATGTTATGAAGTTTGTTGATGTTGAAAATTGGTTGAAATGAAGTGGGGAAGTAGGTTATCAAAGTTATAGGCTTTTGGGTAGTGAGATTTTGATGTAGAAGGTTTGGGTTGAAGTAAAGAGTTTGGGTCTATTGTTAGACCATTTCTAACTTGTTTGGACCCTTAGGAAGTTGAACTTTGCATGAGAATAGGTGAAAGTGAGTTTGGGTGGATTATAATAGGTAAATTGGGTGGAGAGTGTCCATTTTAAGTTAGGAACATGTTCTTAAAGTGTTCTTTAGGTTTAGGGCAATATATACACCATTTGGATAGGTACAGAGAGCCTCTAAGGTCAAAAAAGAGGGGTTGAGGTGTTTTGGTGTGGTGCAATGACTCTTAGCGGGGCTTGAGTGCCATAAATGTGAGAGGTTTGGCGCCCAACTGCAACGGGGTAGGCCTTAGGCTCCATGAATGCGAGGAGAATGTCGTTCAGCAATAGGAGGGTGCCGCTCAATGCCACTCTACAAGGTTTTCCTCTTTTGTTTTCTAGTCGTGTGGCTTTTATAGTTTCTTTTGAGCATTGATGTGTATTTTAAGACATGTTTAAGTATGTTTTATGGAATGTTATCCACTACAAGAAATATGTTTATTACCGAAGGATTAATACCGACGGTCTTTTATGCTTCGGTAAGGCAATGACAGTACCGAAGGAATACGCCCTTCAGTAAAAGGTTCAATTGAGTGAAATGAGAATTTGGGATTTCGTTATCCCATTCTCCCAAATTCAGTATTGTGAAATCTTCTCCCTCCCAAAACCTCTCGACCCTAATCTCAACGATGGCCATTTTTTCGCAATTCCCGCTTCTCTCTTCTCCCTTCGTCGCAGCACACCGTCTCCCTCCTCTTCGCCAAACCCCAACACCACCCGTCCCTCCTCTACGCCAAATGCAAACCCTCCGATGACATCGACACCTCCAACAATGTCAACCCATTGGAAGACATTGACTTCAACCCCCCGGAGCCTGCAGAGGGATTTTTCGCCCCTCCCTCCTTCGACGATGGCCCCCTCAAGACAGAGGACGAGATCGCCGCAGCCTACGAGGAGCTCTACGGCCCTACCTTCAGCGGCGTTTCCGTGCTCGGGAATGATGTCTTCGAAACGGACGCCCTGGTGAAGCAGGACACGGGGTTCGGGTCCAACACGAAGAAGGAGAAGGTCCGCGACGGGTTCGAAGATAGGGTGGTTCAGGTGAGAAGGGTGACAAAAGTTGTTAAGGGAGGGAAGCAGTTGCCGCCGTCGCCGCCGTTCAAAAGTCTGCCTCCAATGCCAGGAGGAACATCGTGAAGGTGCCAATGACTAAGTACTCCACTTTTCCCCACAAGTACACACTCAGTTTCTGCTTAGAATGTTATAGTTCTTTTGCTTCCTTGTATCTTCTGGAATTGGAGACTGAGATTAAGATTGAGATTGAGTTTCAGTTTGCTTCTCTTGTATTCATCATGTTTCCCCTTGTTGGTTCATCCCAAGAGCACTAGAAAATTACAAGCAGCCCTTCATGAACCAAAGAATATAAGGTTAGTTGTAGCATTGATTTACTGTTAGATTCCAAATTTTAGTTTATTTTTTACCCTAAAGCTTGTTAGTAGCTAATGAGATTATGCATTGGTTTGTCAGAGATCCGGGGCAATGCAAAATTTAGACTTGTACAATTTGAACAGAAATCTTCCAAGAGAGTTAACTGAATCAGCTCAAGCTGTCTATTACCAGAGAGGCAACCCAAGTTTTTCTGTTCAAAGTGTGGAGGAGATAATGAAAATTGTGGGAGAAGCAAGGGACCCTCCTCCGGTTTCTAGGCCTGTCAAAGGTTTTGGCTGGGACGGTGAAGAAGAGGAAGGGGAAGAAGATGTGGAGGAAGAGGAGGATGAAGAAGATGAATATGACAAGAGGGTGAAGGAAGTTCATGCCAGTGGAGAATTTCAAATCAGTTAAGCAGTATAATTCTTGTGTTCTTGGTTAAAGTTTCATTTTTTATGCTAGAAGTCACCTATTTTTATGTGTACTATAATTTATATTAACTACTATAAACCAGCGAGGCAGTCTAAGTCACTGCACTGTCCATGTAATGTATTAGTATTACCTGTATCACCATGGAAGTCGTGTATGAAAACAGTAGTTATCTGATAACTTTTAAATTACTCATCCATTTATAATCCAACTAGTTAACTTTAAAATGCTTTTATATCATACGAAACAATGACCTCAACCATGTATTGTGCCTTAAGTTCTTGTACTTGGTTCTGGTTTACTTTGAGAATGCTATATCACAGAAAGTGGATGATTATCTTGCTCGAGTCAGAAAATGATTTTAACCATGTACTCATTGTACATTAGTTTTTTTCAAGAGAAATAACAAACATACTTCGGAACTAAATTTGTATATTATAGTTTTAACTTTATATATATATATATATATATATATATATATATATTTCATGATTCTTAATTTTTTTTAGTGAGAAACAATCTCTTTGCTGAACATGTTGCAGACTTCATAACGCTTAAAATAAGTTTTTAGTCATATTTCGTTTTTAAATGTTATTTATAAGCATTTCTAAAACATAAGTGTTTGTTTCAAAGATACTAAGGAGTAAACCTTTTCATGTGACTTTGCATAGGGCATAGAATATTTTATAGTCTATTAAATGTAGTCTCCAACACTTGAGTGTTATATGATTAGTTGTAGCATTGATTTACTGTTAGATTCCGAATTTTAGTTCATTTTTTACCCTAAAGCTTGTTAGTAGCTAATGAGATTATGCATTGGTGATTACCTCCTAGTTTATTGAAAAAAGACATGTGAATACTTTGAGGACGAGAAAGGCATTTTATTAAATAACCTTTTATGTCTAAAGTATTTCTTTCACTGATGCCATTTTCCTTTTTAACATGATATATATACTTTTGAATTTCTATTCAGTAGATGATTGTTGTGCTGCTTGCCATAGTTGGAGCAATCATGTCCATAAAAAATTTCAACAACCTCTTCAACAATAGTCATCAAAGAATAGGAGTTGCACTATATGGCATTATCTGGCTCCAAGTTTTATTTGGTCTTTCTTGACCACAAAGGTAAATCAACTAAATTCCCTTTCATTGAGAATTTGTGTATCTATACGCATGATTTTGTTGGTTAGGAAGTTAAAGTAATTAGACCTTTTATGCTCTATGTTTATTAGGATTGTTAATAAAACAAGTGTTTAAAGCATATAGAGTACTGGTGAATTTGAATTCAAAGATTGTATATTAGTTGGCTTACTGGCTAAATCACTTTTTTGCAAGTATAATATTAATTACTTTTGGGGAAATAATTGTGTGTTTTGTTAAAATGCAGTGTAAGGGTGAATTAATTGAGTTCTTTTGATGAAATCTGGAATTTGATTGTTAACATAGTAAACTGTTTCACTGTAACTCATTTTACATTTGATTGACTAAATTCTATGGAAGTTAATAAAATTTCATTTGCTTGGTGTGAATGTATAATTACTGAAAAGATTGCTTTATATATATATATATATATATATATATATATATATATATATATATATATATATATGTATTTGAATGGAATTATATCATGTTACAACATCTTGTTGGTAGTTTATGGTTAATGAATGAATCTTGATTGTCTAGGGTGTGATTATTTCACATACTTAAGAGTTTGATATGTGGCTCATTACTTTCTATGGTATTTAAGTTGGTATGAATTACTAAGTATAACTTTCGGTCAAAGCAAAGATAGGTATGTTATGTTGATCACGTATAATATCTAAGCTAAGTTAATTGTATGGAATCAAGTTAACATATAATGAAAAGGATGAGAAAAAGAATTATTGAAGTAAGTGTTATGTTAAGCTAAGTAAGTGTTATGTTAAGCAAGCATAAGTATTATTGATATAAAAAGAATGTGCAAAAGCATGAGAAATGGTTTAAATAGGCATGAAAAATTGATATAACATTGAAGTAAATGATTTTTGCACTGTGCTTATCTGTTTGCTAAATGGGAGTATGATCTTAATTGCTGAATTGGAGTCAATATATGCAGAAAACCTTATTGTTTTAGTTATAAAACTCTGTAGAAAACCTTGTTGTTTTAATTATAAAACTCTGCAGAAAACCTTCTTGTTTTAGTTATAAAACTCTACAAAAAACATTTGCTGTCTTAGTTACAAAATTCTGCAGAAAAGCTTTGCTGTATTGCTGTAAATTCTGCATAAAATCTTTGCTGTTTTGGTGTAAAATTCTGCAAAAATACCTTACTATTTTGCTGTATAACCTGCATAAAAATCTGGTTGTTTTGATGGTATATTCTGCATAAAAATCCTTGGCTATTTGACATTTGTTAATCTGATTGAGTAGTTTATAGCTTTTGGAGATATTGTTTTATGTCAAGTAGGTATTATTGTTGTTAAAGGTTGTTGTTGGACTATGTATAAATGTTGAGATTGTGACTATGTATAAATGTTTGCTCCAATTTTCGATTCTAGGTTGGCATGTGCAGGTTTATGTTTCCAAATGCAAAGTCCAGTGGTGCATGACAGGACAAGGTTGAGAACGCCCTTAGGTAATTACCGAAGGCTTTTGGCCCTCGATAATTACCGAAGGGCGGAAGCCCTCGGTAAATGTTAGCGACAAGGGATTTACCGAGGGCTCTTTGGCCGTCGATAAGCCGTCTGTAATTACCTTTTACCGACGGTTTTGGGCTGTTTCCGAGGGTTCCTGGCCTTCGGTAATGCCCTTCTTTTTTGTAGTGATCAGTGGTTTGGACAAAGGTGATGTATGTTTCAAAGTATGTTAGATTAAGAGTTTCTAAGGAGAAATTCGAAGTGTTGTACCAAATGTTATTGGTATGAATGTAAGAAGCTTAATTTTGAGAGTTATCTTTACACTCTAATGATCATCCATGCTCAAATAGAGAGAAGTTACTCATGTGAGGAGAGTAGCAAAAGGTCCTAGTCTAGGGGCCTTTCTCCAATTGTCAAAGGACATTTTAACGGACTAACCTTATATAGTAGCTTTGAGTGAGTAAGCTATTCCACAACACAAGTGCAGAATCTGCTATAGCTCGACATTCATACTATATCTAGATGGTCTTGTCTAGGTTCGTGACACGAATTGGATGATTGAATTTCTTTGCGTGAAATATGACGTATGATTAAATCTTAAATACTCTATGTTTATTTATGTTTACATTACCTTACCCTTTTGTATGTTTCCTTGTTAGTTGCTTGTGGATGTTTGATTCTTTTGCTATGATAATCTGATTGGTGTGAGCAGAAGTGATGAGGTTTCAGTTGAGCAAGCTTGAAACGTGATACTGAAAACGTCTAGTTACTTTTAGATAAGTTGTCTTGTATATAATTTTGATTAAGGAGTTTGTATATAAAGTTTTGATTTTATAGTTATGCTTTAATAATTGTAATGAAACTTTATAATTTCAGCTTGTTAATTGCTCTATTTTATTAAATTTGTAATAATTCCTTTATATTATAAATACTATTTAGAATGGGATGTTACAAATGAAAAATATTTTTCTTATAAACCTTCTAATACGTATTTTAAAAATAAAATCATAATAAAATTTCAATTTTTAAAATAAACAATATGATTATTAATCTTAGCAACATTATTTAATCAAATGTAACTATTAACTTTTGCATTATTTTAATCTTATGTAAATCTTCAGTTGAACTGTGCATTTTTTATTCAACCTTATGACATGAAAAGAAAAATACCGTCCGTTGAGTTTCTACTTTAATGCCTTTCGGAATTTTGGGAGATGAATTGGTAGTCTTTCACTCGGGGGACAAAGGATACTTTGAAAATGAAATAAAATAATATTTAATTAAACGCAATAAGAGTCATAATTACTTATTTTAACTTTTACGTTAGTTAATTTTGCCTACGGGATTCGGTTGCCTGTAAAGTGGCATCCTAATGAAACAATGCTTCTACAATAGTAGCTCTCTTTATAATGCTTTTATAAGTCTATGCGTATAAAATAGCCTCAGAGTGTGAAACCTTCTATTCGTCCTCTTTCGGGATATTAATTAAATGCTAGGTAAAGAGGTTCTAGGGCTTGTTGTTTTTAGGAGATTTGAGGGAGTGGATTGGAGAGAATTTGAGAGGATTTGAAGATAATTTTTTTGTCGTTTTTTTGAGTAAATTTGGAAGTAAATGAGAGTGAATTTGAAAATAATTTTTTTTAATTTGTCACGTCAATACAATTTTATATTAATTCTCACAAAAAAGAGAGGATTATTATCCCTTAAAAGTCTTTGATATTATTACCTTATTCTTGTCAATGCAAGTTACCAGTTTTAAAATTAATTCCATTGCACGATAAGGTTTGACATTATACACAAAAGCAGAATAATATTATACCTGAACAAATGAGAAGCAGACAAAACCTTTATAACTCTTTTTCTCATCATAATAAACACTGAATGAATATATATATATATATATATATATATATATATATATATATATATATATATATATATATATATATATATATATATATATATATATATATATTCCCAAACTACGTGTATTTCTCTAACTTTATTCATTTTGAAACGAAAAGCCTTGCATATTTTATAAAAAAAGTGCTCGTAATATACTTTTTTCAAATAAAATAATTTTATGAAAAAAATAAAAAATAAAATCGAATCACTTAACTAATTATATAATTTTTACATTTCAAACAGAAAATATTTAATACATGTTTTTATTATAAGGTTAAATATATTTTATAAAGACTCCAACAAATACTTCAAGCATTCCAACTTTCCAACGTTATAGGTACTCGTCCTCTCTTGGTTGAGTAGGTATTGTGTATGCAAAAGACACTCTAACAGTCAACTCAGCCTAGTACATTAACGAATAATAAATGCGATAATTAATGAATGTAACTAATTACCTCGTAAACCATGCTATTTATATTATTATTTATGGACTTCTTACTTGGGTGAGTTTGGGCCATGTGGCTAATCACCATGATTGGCCTTTACATAATCAAGTTAGTTAAGTCAACTCAATCAAAGTTATGCAAATATTGGTTTTGGTTGGTTGTCACGTATGCAGTCAAACTGCCTAAATGTTGAGTCATAACATAAGGGCCGAGTACACCCAGACATGGATAGTTGAAACATACTCGGACAAGTGAGAAATACTTCTTGGTTGTCCAATATGTAGCCAACCCAGATTTCCTGTGGCTATAAGGATTTAGTATATTAGATGCCCTCAGACACATATGGTACACTACTCCCCAAGCTCGATGTATCTACACTTGAGTCTTAAGTATGTCGTTATGGTGTTGTTGTGTAGTTGTAGTGCAAAGTACATTTGCATATCATCGACAATTTGACCCTATGGGTAGTGGCCCAAACCTCGAGAAACGTAGCGACAAAGAAGTTGCCATGATGAAGCGTCATGTCTTATGAGGTGGGAGGTTGAGAGGTTGTTAGACTCTTGAAGAGTCATGACCCTTGGGCTTTAGATCAGAGAAGATTTAAGGGTTGAGGGAAGAGGTTGAAAGGTGAAAGGTGAAAGGTGAAAGGGAAAGATGTAAGACCCGAAAAATAGGGGTCTTAGAAATAAAGTTTTGTTTAGACTTAAGTATGTTTTCTTTTATGAGTTGATATGTCTAATAACGTGTTGTGTGTATATGATGGCAACTCCTGTAGGGACTTCCATCCAAAGAAGTATCAACTTATAACTAAGACTAAGAAAGGGAAGTTGAATAAAGACTTTTAACAAAGAACTCTTTTCTTTCTAAGTCTTAGAAGGATTATTCTTGCTAAATACATTTGTATTGTTTAGTAGGCCTTAAATAAAGGTTGAAGACCATGGACAATCAACCATAGAAGCTTGGTGGGCCAAAGGAAGAAAGGGAAAAAAAAGAAGAGAAGAAAAGGGTGTGTTTTCTGGATTAAAGAGGATCCGGATTGGAAAACCAAAGCAGATTACTGTTAACACTTCGGCAAGTGCACTGAATCGTATCAAGTAATAATAAATGGTAAGACCAAGTATCGTTTCCCTAGAGACTCACGGGCTAAACAGTTATGTGATTTCTTGATTAAATTAGACTTGTAAACGAAATCATCGTGTTTAGATTACGGAAAATAAACATGAATGCAAGTGTTGATCAATTGGATTGAAAGATGCAAAGGTGATTGATAAAATATGGAATGAATGTGTTGTTGGGGTTTCCGACTTATCCTATCCACTCTCATGTATTCATGAATTCATCTTCTTCATTAATGTTAATGCCACTTTCTAATTTACCTTAAACCCGATGTCTCGGTGAAGAAAGCCTAATCCTAATTACTACTTCACAATGTCTTGTCTTCCTAGCAATTAATCATGCATTACATTTGCACAGAAGCTTAAAGGCAACCGATCCTCCTATTCCTATGTCTAGGTAATATTGCTTCGGGGAGAATTTCCCCAGTTCTAGATTTGTCTATATGTGTCCATATTGATAACATCAATGATCATGCAATTGAATGAATTAAACAAAGCATGCATAGAGTTTTGAGGAAAAACCCTAACAATTAATGAAGTAAATCATATACAATCAAGAATCAATTCAATACATGAGAGTTTCAAAGGATTACATCGTTTCCCCAACAACAATGGAGGTTTAGTTCACCATAGACATGGTGAAACTAGATGAAAATAATGAAAAGAATGAAAGATAAAACCCTAAAAGTTGAAGATCGAAGCTTCCGCATCCAAAATCCGCCTCCAAGGGGTGAAAGGAGTGTGTTTTCACCTCTTTTTGTCCAAAGATATCAACCCTAGGTCGACTAAACCCTTATATAGTTTATTAAAAATACAGAAAATTAGCCCAAGCCCAAGAAGACAACGCTCAGCGGTAGAATTGCGCTCAGCGTTAAGTGCGACACTCAGAATGACGCTCAGCGGTGGTGCTTAAGCGTGAGACAGTGTATTCAACATCAAGCTTGGTGCTCAGCGGTGAAAATGGCGCTGAGCGGTGGCTACGATTCTTCCTTTGTGCACTTTTACTTCCTTTCCTGAGTCCAACTCCTTGCTACTTCCACTTCTTCATCCCATTCATCTAAATTCCTGCCAAAACAAGGAAAACCAAGCATAAAACCCATCCAACTCTCTTATTCTCTTAACTTAAGCAAAAACATGATTTCAAGCTAGTTTATAAGTCATAAAGGGTGTTTTTAATGTCAAAATTAAGTATAAAAATAACGGTTTTTCAACCGTTATCAATTACCTTCCGGATTGAACTCTATGCTCTGCCACCTACACCGTGTACCCAATCATTACGTTCCAACTTTACTATTTTAGCACATTTTTAATATGTGCTTGGCTGAACCTTGCGCCCCAAGCTCTTTAGCTTCTCCATCACACTTCATTTGTGATTCTTAGAAGTTTTATAAATCAGAAATGGAGACCTCTCTTCACCTATAAAAGAGAGGCTCTTCCCTTTGTAATATCAATTTAGAAAAGATATTGAAGTACTGTTGAGATTACTCCAGACCTATTTTTCTCTAAGTTCATCTTCTTGTGCTTATCCAACACCTTCTCCTCTAGCTTCCTTCCCTCTTGGAATACCTTCTGAGCTTGAGAAACCTCATACACTCACCAAACCTTCGCTGATCCATTCATCAAACACTTGGCGTGCACCTTCGTTCCCACTCATCCTTCCATCCGCTACGTTAATTGTGGTTCAAGGAGCTGCTTGAGCATGAGGCTTTGAGCTACTTCCATCATTTGCTAGTTAGAGTCAGCAAGTCCATGCTTGTCCTCAAGAGCCAAGCCACTTTTCTTTTCATTTTTCTCACTTACGTGTTGTGCATTCGATATGTTTGTCACTGTTTAAAATTTTTTTGGCTTAATTTCGTGTTTGTTGTGGATGTTCGTGTGCTTTCACTGTTCCTTAGTGTTTGTTCATCATTTTAATAAGTGAAAATCATTTGTTTGAGTTATGTTAAAATAGAATGGCTCAATTTCTCACACCAAGAGAGGGGGATGGGGGGAGGGGGGGCTGAAATGATGAAGTATAAAAAATAAAACTTTCAAAATCTTTTTAACCAAAAGAGATGGCTTTAAACTTTTCTTGAAATGTAAGTTAGAAGATTTTTAGTGTAGCGAAAATTTAATCGAATGAGTATAAAGTATAATCGATTGAGTGTAAAAGAGTAATGATCAAGATTTTTACAACAAGGTTTTTTATAGAGACCTCACGTCAAAAATATAAAACACCTCTCTAACCCTCTAATCAAAATATATGCAGTACATAAATAGACTAGCAACAAGAATCCCCTCTCCTGCAGTCTAACCCCTTTGAGGCACTCTCAAAGTCAAGAACGCAACACGTCCTTCTTCCTGTAATCACAACAGGGAACTCAACCCAATCTTCAGCAGATTGTAGAACCTGATCTTACAGTAGACACCTAAATGTGTAGATAGATCAGACTTTGAAACTCAGCAATCTTTCTCTTCAAGAAATCGCAAATAGTTGATCACCACGGTAAACCTAGTTTCTTGGAGCTTTTCCTCTTTCTATAAGAATCAAACTTTCTGCAAAAGAATATGAAAATGTCAGAATCACAAAAGTTCTCTACAGAAATCAAATTCACGTCAATTTATAGTATAACACATCTTTGACACATTTTAATCGACTAAGCTACTAATGCAGTCAAATATAACAATTATGTTATAACAATTATGTTATAACAATTAGTAGCAGTCAAAGCAATTAATTGAATTCACAATTAATGCAGTCGAATAACATTTAATGCTTGGTTAACACATTTAAAAATATAGCCGTTGTGACAGTTATATCAAGCATTATCAGATTTCAAAACAGTAACAAACTTAATCGAATACATATCGCATGCAATCGATTATGCAACAATGTTAAGCAAAGTTTTGAAAACTTTTCTCTTTGAAAGGCTCTCACAGCACACTTGAAAAAAGTTTGTGCAAAGACACGAGTTTTAATCGATTCAACCCATAATGTAATCGACTTAAAACTGTTGTATTGCCACACAATTAAAATTCAACATTAATGCTTGTGGTTTTTCTCATCCCAAAACATGTGTCATGCATTCATGTATAAAATCACATATATAACACAGTGAAATGCAATGAGCAACACAACAACAACACAATCACGTTCTCATAGTTCTCATATACGCATATAACATGCAATGAGCGTTGTCATCATAAAAAAGGTTTAATCATTCACTAAGTCCCTATTTTCGTATGGAATCTCAATTTAGTCCCTTTCTTTTTGGAAATATCAATTGGGTCCCAAATTTATGAAAATTGCAACAAATGGATCCTTTCCGTTAAATTGTGTCCAACGGCGTTAGGGTGTATTTGACGTGGTACGCTGTTGTGAACTTCTTATCTGAAGTGGTTGATTCAAGCAGTAGCAGTGAAGCACGTGGATATTTAAATTTTTTAAATAAAAAAGAAAATAATTTTTTTAAACCAAAATGGGATTATTCTGAGTGCAGTAAGGAGAAGTGCACAGATCAAACACACTATTAGGAATTAGGGATTGGGATTATTCATGGACAAGCTTCTCACCTTCGCCACTCCTCTCCATTGATGATGCACTATTGCAATCACCCTCAGCTTCAACTCCAGGGATATATTTTGCAGTCACACAAGCTTTTCTCTTTCCCTTCTTATCAACACCAAGCTTCTTGCCGCTTTTGCCGCTTTTGCCGCTTTTGCAATCACCCTCAGATAATTCATCCATCTCAGTCTGCAACTTTTGCCGCTTCTCTTCAACCCTACAATCAAAATCAGAACAAATTAAACGAGTCTTCCTCCGCATTCCAGAACCCCTTCTTCGATTCGTTCTCGTAAGCTTTCATTGTTGCAAAGTTTAAGCCTTTCTCTTGTTTGCTGCAGTTTTGAAAGTGATCCCTAATTCGATCCACACAAAACTTGAATCCCCTTTTAAAACAATTCTTTTCTTTTTACTTAAAAAATTGTAAATATCCACGTGCTTCACTGCTACTGCTTGAATCAACCACGTCAGATAAGAAGTTCACAACAGCGTGCCACGCCAAACAGACCCTAACGTCGTTGGACACAATTTAACGGAAAGGATCCATTTGTTGCGATTTTCATAAATTTGGGACCCAATTGATATTTCCAGAAAGAAAGGGACTAAATTGAGATTCCATGCGAAAATAGGGACTTAGTGAATGATTAAACCCATAAAAAACTCAAATATTACTGAGATTGTGGGTTCAGCTAAACTAGTGCTCCCCCTATAAAAAATCTCAACAATCTTTTCCTTTTTTGATGATGCACAACCATGATTAATAATTAACCATGTTGCACAACTCATAACGGTTGAATTTAGTGTTATTTGATACTAAAAACACCCTTTTTTACTTAGAAACTAGCTTGAAATCATAGTTTTGTGTGAATAAGAGAGCTGAAGGTGAATTTAATGATATTATACTAAAAACGGGAATTGAGATGATTTGGAAGAAGAGTTGAAGTAGTAAGGAGTTGGAACTCAAGAAGAGCTGGAAAAGCATCAAAAAGGAGGAACGCAGCAACGCTGAGCGCATTTTTAGGGGCCTTCAGTGCCGAATTACACTGTCTTACGCTTGGTTGCCCTTTTTCTGTAGTCCTCAATGCAGGAAGTCCCTGTCTCGTGCCTGGGCGCTCCTTTTGGGGCGCTGAGCGCCACTTCCTCGAGTCGCACCACGCCTGCTTGCCTTCTGAGCTGACCCTGAGCGTCATATGAGTCGGCACGCCGCCTGGGCGCCCTAAGTGGGGCGTTGAGCGCCAGTTTCATGGGCTTGGACCTGTTTTCTATTTTTTGTATGTTCTATTTAAGGACTTGGACGTCCTAGGGATTGTATCTTTGGACAGAATAGACACAGAAACACACTCTTGGATCCCTCGGAGGCGGATTTGGATGTGGAAGCTCCTATCTTCAACTTCTAGGGTTTTATCTTTCATTCTTTTTCCATTATTCATCTAGTTTCACCATGTCAATGGTGAACTAAACTCTATTTGTTGTTGGGGGAAGGATGTAAACCTTTGTAAACTCTCATGTATTGAATTGATTCTTGATTATATATGCTTCTTTCATTAATTGTTAGGATAATTCTTCTTCGCTCATTGCTTGCTTTGTTTAACTCATTCATTAGCATGATGTATGATTTGGATGAGTATCGGAAGGTATCTTAAATTCAGGTTCTGGAGAATTATTCTCAAAAGCAGTATTGCTCAAGAATGGAGGTATGAGTTTTGGTTGTCTTAAACTTCTGTTTGTAAGAATTAATTATTAGTGATGACGCAAGATGTTATGATCTATAATTCAGGATAGGCTTTCTTCGTCGAGGAATCAGGTTTTAAGTATTTTAGATAGTGACATTGACATTAATGAAGAAGTAGAATTCGTATATACATGAGATCAAACTAGGTGAAAACTAACCCCAACAACATATTCATCCCATAATATCAAATATGTTCATCTTTGCACTTTTGTCCAATTGATCAAGTTGCATGCATATTTACTTTTCTGTATTTGCATTTTACACCAAAAGAGTTGTTTTCAAGTCTTATTTAATCAAGAAATCACATAAATGTTTAGGCCGTGACACCTTTGGGAAACGATACTTGGTCTTACCATATTTATTACTTGATACGATTCGGTACACTTGCTGGAGTCTTAACAAGTTTTTGGCACCGCTGCCGGAGACTCGTGGTTTAACTATTCTATTTGTGTGTTATTGATTAGCTTTGACTTGATTTTTTTTATTTTGTTTTGTTTTGTGCTAATAATTGTTTTGTAGGGTTTGGTTTTGTTGTGTATGCAGGATAAGATTCGTACTAGAAGCAAGAAAAACTCTGAACCTCTTCTTGAAGGATTGGACGAGAGTAGAAGGAGAAGGAGAATTGGAACATCTAGAGAATTATTTCCTTCTCTAGAGACACTTCTACAACTTTCACCGCAAGGATCTGACCAGAGTACTGAAAAGATGGCTGGAGAGAATAATGGTAGACACACTCTAGCAGATTACACAACATTTGTTAGCCCTCGTCACTTTACCAGCATAGCAAGGCCGATGGTCAATGCTGTAAACATGGAGGTAGAGCCTGTGTTGATACAATTGGTAAAGAGTAACCAATTCAATGGACTGTCACATGAAAGTCCATATAAGCATCTGACCACATTCAACGGGATTTGCAACACTGTGAAGATCAATGAAGTGCCGGATGATGCTATAAATTATAGTTTGTTTCCTTTCTCATTGGGAGGAAATGCAAAGTTATGGTTGAATTCTTTCTCGGAGGATAGCTTTATTGAATGGGAAGCCGTGGTGGCAAAATTTTTGAACAAATACTTCCCACAGTCGAAAATCAACAAAGGGAAACAAGAAATTTCTTCTTTTAGGTAGGGCATGGAGGAGACGTTAGGTCAAGCGTGGGATAGATATAAAGGCTTGTTGAGAAAGACGCCCACACATGGCTTTGATGAAGCAACGATAGTCATTCTTTTCCTTGGAGGTATTGGTTCACAAACGAAATTGATGCTAGATGCCTCAGTTGGAGGTAATATCAAGTGCAAGACTCCAGAGGAAGTATATGAATTGATTGACAACACGGCCACCAATGACAATGAGATGCATAGCGAAAGAGAAGCTCCACCTCAGTAGAAGGGAGTCCTACAGTTACAATCTCATGATGCTCTACTCGCACAGAATAAGATTATCACTCAACAAGTGGAGAATTTAACGAAGAAACTCTCTCAATTGCCAAAGGAGTTGTAGAACATATCACAGGTTCAACAGAAACTTTGTGAATTATGTGGTGCTAATCATATTAATGGTCAATGTGCTTTGCGAGTGGAGGCCCAAGAAGACGTCAACTATATGGGTAATCAATTCCGCCAAGGTAATTTCAACCAAGGGTGGAAACCTTGATAACAGTTGAAAAACTGTTATTTTCATGCTTAAAAGTGATACTAAAAGCAACCTTTAGACTTAGAAACTAGCTTGAAATCATGCATTTTGTTTATATTTTCAGAAATAAGAGAGCTGGACAGGTTTATGCTTGATTTGAGTGTTTTTGTGCAGGTTTTGAGGTGAATTTGGTGAAAGAAGTGAAGAATGAGAGAGAGGACATTAGAAAAGACAAGAAAGAGTGTAAAAAGAGAAGTCGAAGGCACCGCTCAGCGGCAAACTACCGCTGAGCGGCACTCAAGAGGTGGCGTTGGAACCGCTGAGGGGCAAATGGCCGCTGAGGGGAAGAAAGAAGACGCGTAACCACCGCTGAGCGGTAAATGGCGCTGAGCGGCACTTTTTGGGTTTGGGCTTTTGTAATCTTTTGTAACTCTAGATTAGTATATAAGGGCTTGCACGTCCTTTAGTTAGGGATCTTTGGCAGAAACGAGGCAAACACTCTCTCTTTCACCCCTTTGAAGGAGGATCTTGGATGCTCAGGCTACCTCTTCCACTTTATTGGGTTTATTCTTTCATACTTTCATTGTTATTCATCTAGGTTCACCATGAATATGGTGAACTAAACCTTGTATGTTTGTTGGGGAATCAATGTAATCTCTTGAAGCTCTCATATATGAATCTGTTGAGTACATCTTTGAATTAAGACATATGCTTTCTTTCATCATTAGTTAGGGTTTTTCCTCTTTGCTCAATGCTTGCATTGTTTAACTCATTCTAATGCATGATTATTGGTTTTGTCGATACGGACACGTACGGGGAAGTCTAGATCCGGGGAATTTCTCCCAATATTATACTGACAATATTCTATTGGTTGCCTTTAAGCTCCTGCACTCATGAACTAATCATTAGGAATGCTAGGAATTGTATGAACTATTTGATTAGGGAGAAGCCATCTAGAATGGTACATTAGAGAGTGGCATTAACAATGATGATTTGAATGTTGAATTCCTAAAATATATGAGAGTGGATGAGATGAAATTGACCCCCAACAACATATTCATTCATATATTCCATTGAAAGTGTTTATCTTTTGTCTTTGCCATTGATCAAAATTCATGCATACATGTTTATTTTCTGTCTTGCATTTTAAACTCAAATATTTCGTTTGTAAGTCTTAGTTAATCAAGAAACCACATAACTAAACTAGGCCGTGAGTCCTTTGGGAAGAACGATACTTGGTCTTACCAAGTTTTATTACTTGAACGATTCGGTCATACTTGCCGATTGTGAAACAAGTTTGTGACATCATATTTTGGTGCTTACAAATTTGTCCATCAAGTTTTTGGCGCCGCTGCCGGGGATTCATGGTTTAACTGGTTAATTTGTGTGATTATTGATTACCTTTGACTTTAATTTTGAATTTCTGTTTTTATTTTTTCTGTTTTTATTTTTTTTATCTTTTTAGATTTGATTTTTATCTTTTAGGTTAGATTTTATTTTTATCTTTTTAGATTAGATTTTATTTTAATTTCGAATTTTTATTTTATTTTTCTGTTTTCTGTTTTTCTGTTTTCTGTTTTTTTTATTTTTCGGTTTTTATTTGATTTTATTTTATCTTTTTAGATTAGATTTTATTTTATTTTATTAGATTTTATTTTTTTATCTTTTTAGGTTAGATTTTATTTTATTCTTATTCTATCTTTTAGGTTAGGTTAGATTTTATTTTATTTTATCTTTTAGATTAGATTTTATTTTTTAGATTAGGTTTTATTCTATTTTATTTGATTCTATCTTCTAAATCTTTTATCTTCTTATATCTTTTCAATCTTTATTTTCTTCTATATCTTTTTGTGCTAACAAATCTGTTCTAGGGTTTTGTTTTCTTGTGCATGCAGAAGGCAATTCGAACTAGAAGTAAGAAAACAACAGAACCACTACTTGAAGGGCTAGACGAGAGTAGAAGGAGGAGAAGAATCAGAACGTCCAGAGAACTTTTCCCTTCTCCTGAAACTCTCCTACAATCATCACCACAAGGTTCTGTTCATAGCACAGGGAGTATGGAGAACAATAATAATGCTAGAAGAACTCTTGCAGATTACACTAATCTTGCTGGACCTCAGCACTTCAATAGCATAGCTCGGCCTAGAGTCAATGCAGCCAACATGGAGGTCAAACCAGCATTAATTCAACTGGTAAAGAGTAATCAATTTAATGGGTTATCACATGAAAGCCCATATGAGCACCTTACAACATTTAATGAGATCTGTAACACGGTCAAGATTAATGGGGTGCCAGACGAAGCTATCAAACTTAGCTTGTTTCCTTTCTCATTGGGAGGCAATGCTAAGCTTTGGTTGAACTCTTTTCCAGAAGAAAGTTTCACGGAATGGGAAGCAGTGGTTGCAAAGTTTTTGAATAAATACTTCCCACAATCTAAAGTGACTAAGGGAAAGCAAGAGATATCTTCATTCAAGCAGGGCATGGAAGAATCACTTGGACATGCATGGGATAGGTATAAAAGCTTGTTACGTAAAACTCCCACGCATGGCTTTGAAGATCAAGAAGTAGTCCTAACTTTCCTTGGAGGGCTTGGTTCACAAACCAAGATGATGCTAGATGCCTCAGCTGGAGGCAATATCAAATGGAAGACTCCAGAGGAAGCAACTGAAATCATTGAAAATATGGCTACAAGTGATAATGAGCTGCACAATGAAAGAGGAGCTCCTATGCCACAGAAAGGGGTTCTACAATTACAAACGCATGATGCTCTGCTAGCACAGAATAAAATTCTAACTCAACAGCTAGAGACTCTGACAAAAACTTTGGCTCAATTACCTAAAGAGTTGAAGTCTGCTGCCCAGATACAAACCCAGTTGTGCGAACTATGTGGAGGTGATCACATAAATGGCCAGTGTGCTTTTCCAGTGGAGGCCTTGGAGGATGTTAACTTCATGGCTAATCAGTTTCCATACCGTCAAGGGAATTATAATCAGGGTTGGAAACCACATCCAAGCATTGGCCAAGGACAAACTGGACAGGCTAATCAGTTTAATAAGCAGCATCAGCAACCAACCTTGTGGCAACAATTATCTATGCTTAATGACAGAT
This sequence comes from Vigna umbellata, assembly GCF_029865625.1. NCBI lineage: Eukaryota > Viridiplantae > Streptophyta > Magnoliopsida > Fabales > Fabaceae > Vigna > Vigna umbellata. Next base: position 18,427,498 of record NC_142166.1, read on the forward strand.
CAACAAAGTTGGAAGAAACTCTTCAGCAATTCATCCAGAAAACTGAATCTTCTCAAAAGAGCACTGAAGCTGCTATAAAGAATCTGGAGATTCAGATGGGTCAGATCACCAAGCAATTGGAAGAAAGACCCAACAGAAACTTTGGGGCTAATACTGAGGTTAACCCCAGAGAAGAGTGCAAAGTGGTCAAGAGTGTAAATGAAGAGATCATTGAGTTGGAAGAAGATGAAACAGAAGAGAGAAGAGAAGAAGAAAGAAAGGACACTTTTCCTTTTCTAACAAATCAGGAGAAACCAATGGATTTCACAGATTTATTCAAAATGGTTGATAATGAAGCTCCTTGGGAACAAATTCTACAGAAAATAGCAGTTTACACCAAATCAGATGAAGGAACCTCTACAAAAAGAAGACGTAGAGAGGATGAGGAAGAAAAGTGTATAACTGTTAAGAAAGAATCATTCCCACCAAAAGCAGCAGATCCAGGCAGTTTTTCTATCCCTTGCATTATAGGGAAGAAAAAGGTAAAGAAAGCTCTCCTTGATTTAGGCTCAAGTGTTAACTTGATGCCTTATTCTCTATTGGAGCAAATTGGCCATGTTGAAATAAAACCTGTAAAGGTTAATCTTGTAATGGCTGATGGATCTTCAAAGGAGCCATGTGGGATTGCAGAAGACATTGTAGTTTGTGTTGGCAAACTTCAGTTCTTGGCAGACTTTGTGGTGATGAAGATGGAAACTGATAAAATACCTTTCATACTTGGAAGGCCGTTTATGAAAACGGCTAGGGCTATCATTGATGTGAATGAAGGTATAGTGGTTCTCCAAGACAGAGAGGAGAGAGTGGTGGTGGATGTGTTCAAAGATGAGATACAAGCAAAGGAGGAAGAAGCCAGTTATAAAGCTGCATTTCGAGATGCACCCATAACTAGAGGTAAAAATAAAAATCTTAAGGTTTCTGATAACCATTGTTTGTATTTTCAGGCACCCAAGGTAGAAGAGATTGGAAAAGGAGAAGAAGTTCCTAGAGACTGGAAAAAATTAAGACTCCAACTTGGCACACCTGTAAGACTCAAGAACAAGTTGTGGGTTATTAAAGGCTTTAAAGAGAAGGAGATGATAGAGATAGAGTCTCCATATTCTAGAGAATCTAAGACAGTCCAAAGGAAGCAGTTGAAAGGTTGGTGGAAGGACTACGTCAACTATAAAGAAGATGGAACGTGAGCTTTAACAGGGTCAAGCTAGTGACGTTAAAGAAGCGCTTGCTGGGAGGCAACTCAGTGGATTTACAAACTTTTGATTTGGTTTTGTAATTTATAATTTGTGAACATTATTCTGGACATTATTTTGTTGGATCTAGCATCTACTGAAGGATGTTAGGTGGTTAAGTATCTACTGAAGGATACTAAGTTTGTAACACCTACTGATGGGTGTTGGTGAGAAGATTTTGCACCTACTGATGGGTGCTGGTAAGTTTGAAACACCTACTGATGGGTGTTGGTGGATTTTGGGTCAGGCTCGTGACGTTAAACAAGCGCTACCTGGGAGGCAACCCAGTTGATTGATTGTTTTTTTTGTTTGTTTATTTTAGTTAGGGTTTGCATAAGCATTTTTAACATTGAATTGCAGGGAACCTATGAGGGGTATGCTAGGAAGGCACGTAGGTCAAGAAAAGAAGGAGAAGGGCACATCAAGAAAGTGCCGCTGAGCGGTACTATCGCAGATGGGCTTAAGTTCCCCTTAGCGGAACCCGAGCCCATTGGGGTATTTTTAAACCCTAAGCTGCGCGTTTTTACATTCTTTCAAGCTCTTCTCTGCACTAAGACTCCCACATATCTCCTCTTAGGTTTCCCACATCTTTTTACTCTTCCCTCTTTAGAAAATTTCTCTTCCACTCACTTTTACACTAGTGTGCTATCAAAGTTTGGGGTTGGAAGAGAGCATTCTAGTTTGGAAGCATTCTCATATCATCTAGCATCTCCACCCAAGTAAGTAAAATGCATTTTGTTCATTCTAGGGTTCTTGAAATTGACTGTGATTGTCAAAGCATGAATATTTAGGGGTTTTGATTTCTATGCATGATTTGATGATATATTTGATGTTTGAACCGATTAAACTGCTTGATTATGAACTGGAAAACTGAAAATTGCATTTGGGTGGAGTTAGGACAGTTTAAAAACGAGATTTGCAAAAATCTGCAGATCACCGCTGAGCGGCATTTACCGCTGAGCGGCACTCTGCCAGATTTGCTTTTTCTGGTTTGTTGCGTGTTTGAATGTGGCACTGGTGGCGCTGAGGGGAAATTCTGGCCCTCAGCGGTGGTTTAGCTTCAAAAGGAGTTTTGTTTTGTGTTTACTAATGATTAACATCATGTTCTGTGGTTTTGGATTTATGTTTGAATGCAGGAATGGCATCCTCTTCAGGAAAGAGATTGAAAACCATGGCAACCAAGAGAAAGGAAAAGGAACCAGAGCAGCCCCATAATGGCAGGTTCCTCTCTAGGAAACATGAGAAGCACTTTAGGGTGGTTCAGGACAGGAGACTTCTAATGGAGAGAAAGGTTGGAATGATACCTAACTTTGCTCCTCAATTTGGAGAGCAAGTGTTAGGGAATGATTGGGGGAAGCTAGCCACTTATCCATCACCTGCCAACATAGCTGTGGTGAAAGAATTCTACACCAATGCAAAGAAGATTGGTGATCATCCAGCTGAGAATTATTTGGGCTATGTTAGAGGCCATGCTATCAGGTATGATCCTGACTCCATCAATAACTTCCTGGATACTGTGTGGGCTGGTGAGCAATGCCAGTTTGCTCTTAGCATGGAGGAAGGTGCTGACTTTGAGGATGTTGAGAGAGTATTGTGCATACCTGGAGGACACTTTCAAAGGAATAGATCTGGAGCAGTGGTTAACATTAGGAGGACAGACTTGACTCCTCTTGCAAAGTATTGGATGGCATTTTCTCATGCCAACATTCAGCCATGCTCACATGTGTCAGATATCACTCTCAGCAGGGCACTATTCATCTATTGTGCTATCAGAAACTTGAATGTTAATATTGGGCAGGTGATAGCTGATGAGATTAGTGTGTGTGCTAACACCTCAAACAACAAAGCACCACTAGGACATCCTTCTTTGATCACTCACCTTTGCAAGCTAGCTGGGGTGGATACTTCTGTTCCACCATTTGAGAGGCCAAGAAAAGCTATAGATGAGGCCTATTACAGACAGTACTGTGGAGGTGAGGAGGCAGCCCAGCCAGTTCCACCACGCCAGGCTCGTAGAGAGAGAAGGCCAGCACAGGGCAGGACTTCTGCTGATACTCATGAGGCAGAACCATTCCAGATGAGGGACATGTATATGTCTCTTATAGGTGCTCAGTTGCAGTCCATCCACAGAGGGCAGGTGGCCACGGCTGAGATGATAGTGGGGATGTATGATACCCCTCCAGCACACAGGTGGACTATGGATGAATTCCATAATGTGGTAGCTTGGCCAGAAGAACCAGTATATGGAGGAGCTGGAGCAGCTGAAGCTTCAACCAGAGATATGAAGATGATGATGAAGAGGAAGAGGAAGATACAGAGAGCTCGGACTGATGAGGAGCTGAGATAGCATTTACTGATGAATGCTATCATATGATTATGCTTTTATGGTTTAAGTTTTCTGAACTTATTTGTTTTTGTTTTTAGATTAGGGTTTGATGTACTCTATTGAACACCTGGTTTGTTATGATGGTTTGCTATTAACTGTGATTGTGTGATAAGTAATGCTTGATGATGCTTATTGATTGATTGATGTTGAGATGATGTGCACATTAAAATGCTTATACAGGTGATTCACAAGCTTTGTGAACAAATGCATAATATCATGATTGTGATTGTGAAATTAAGCAGGATGTGCATGTCAAATGTGAATGAGCTTATATGTGAGGTTTTGAGCTCCAGAGTTATTATTGTTGAATGCTATTACTTTGAAAGCATGAATGATTTTGCCCAGGTTTTCTATGATTGAATCAATTGCTTGTTTTGCATCATATGATCAAGGCCGTGTTGTTGAAACCCATTTTATTGGCCAAATTCATAAAGTTAGCCTACTAAAAGAGAACACGTTGTGTTCTATCCTTTGAACCCTTAGCCTTAAACATACACTGAACACCCTTGATTGAAAATCTTTACCTTGAGTTAAGTAGAAGATCTTGTGTGGTATTGTTAAATGTTCAAGTTTGGGGTTATTGGGGAAACATGAAAAAGGAAAAGCATTGAGCTAAGAGCTAAAAGTAAAAATATGCAAAGAAAAAGCAAAGAAAAGAAAAAGAAGCAAAGCTCAATGCAAATGCAAAAAAAAAAAAAGGGCAAAAGAAAGTTGGGAATGAATAAGAATAATTGTGTTGTTATGATTCTCTTAACTCAAGGATTTTGTGATCCAGAAAAACCAATTTTCTTGTTAGCCCAGCCACATTATAAGCCATTGAAAAGTCCTTGTGATGATGCATGCTTGTGAATGTTTTTGATTGTGGTAAAATGAAAGGCAAAGTTGATTCATGTGACATTGTGATAGTGGAGTGAATGAGTGAAACACTTTACCTCTTATACACTTGTGTGTTGAGTGAAACACTTTACCTAGTGAGGAAAGATTCCATAAGCACATGAACATCCATGATTAATTGATTGATCATTCATGAAAAATAGCATTTGTTGGAACTTAAATGACTTTGTGAACACTAAAGCATGTGCACATCTTGAATTAACTCTTGGTCATAAGTTTGAGTGAAGTTATTACTTATCTTGAAAAGAGGATTTTGAATGAGTGAACCATCATATGAATTGGTTGGAGATGGAGTTACATTTTGTTTGCTTGAGGACAAGCAAAGTTCTAAGTTTGGGGTTGTGATAACAGTTGAAAAACTGTTATTTTCATGCTTAAAAGTGATACTAAAAGCAACCTTTAGACTTAGAAACTAGCTTGAAATCTTGCATTTTGTTTATATTTTCAGAAATAAGAGAGCTGGACAGGTTTATGCTTGATTTGAGTGTTTTTGTGCAGGTTTTGAGGTGAATTTGGTGAAAGAAGTGAAGAATGAGAGAGAGGACATTAGAAAAGACAAGAAAGAGTGTAAAAAGAGAAGTCGAAGGCACCGCTCAGCGGCAAACTACCGCTGAGCGGCACTCAAGAGGTGGCGTTGGAACCGCTGAGGGGCAAATGCCGCTGAGGGGAAGAAAGAAGACGCGTAACCACCGCTGAGCGGTAAATGGCGCTGAGCGGCACTTTTTGGGTTTGGGCTTTTGTAATCTTTTGTAACTCTAGATTAGTATATAAGGGCTTGCACGTCCTTTAGTTAGGGATCTTTGGCAGAAACGAGACAAACACTCTCTCTTTCACCCCTTTGAAGGAGGATCTTGGATGCTCAGGCTACCTCTTCCACTTTATTGGGTTTATTCTTTCATACTTTCATTGTTATTCATCTAGGTTCACCATGAATATGGTGAACTAAACCTTGTATGTTTGTTGGGGAATCAATGTAATCTCTTGAAGCTCTCATATATGAATCTGTTGAGTACATCTTTGAATTAAGACATATGCTTTCTTTCATCATTAGTTAGGGTTTTTCCTCTTTGCTCAATGCTTGCATTGTTTAACTCATTCTAATGCATGATTATTGGTTTTGTCGATACGGACACGTACGGGGAAGTCTAGATCCGGGGAATTTCTCCCAATATTATACTGACAATATTCTATTGGTTGCCTTTAAGCTCCTGCACTCATGAACTAATCATTAGGAATGCTAGGAATTGTATGAACTATTTGATTAGGGAGAAGCCATCTAGAATGGTACATTAGAGAGTGGCATTAACAATGATGATTTGAATGTTGAATTCCTAAAATATATGAGAGTGGATGAGATGAAATTGACCCCCAACAACATATTCATTCATATATTCCATTGAAAGTGTTTATCTTTTGTCTTTGCCATTGATCAAAATTCATGCATACATGTTTATTTTCTGTCTTGCATTTTAAACTCAAATATTTCGTTTGTAAGTCTTAGTTAATCAAGAAACCACATAACTAAACTAGGCCGTGAGTCCTTTGGGAAGAACGATACTTGGTCTTACCAAGTTTTATTACTTGAACGATTCGGTCATACTTGCCGATTGTGAAACAAGTTTGTGACATCATATTTTGGTGCTTACAAATTTGTCCATCAAACCTCACCCAAGTGTGGGTCAAGGTCAACTTGGACAATTTGGGCAAGCAGGACAATTCAATAGACCACCGCAACAAGAATCACAATGGCAACATATATCTGTGTTATCTGAAAGAACTTCAAAGCTTGAAGAAACCCTTCAACAGTTTATGCAGGTAACTATCTCCAACCACAAGAGCACTAAAGCTGCTATAAGGAATTTGGAGATGTAGGTGGGCCAACTGGCCAAGAAGTTGGAGGATAAAGTTGAGAGGCAATTTGGGGCTAATACTGAGGTTAACCCTAAGGAAGAGTGATAGAAGCGGCTCTAATATTCAAGATTCGAATGACTCCTTGATCCAGAAGTGGTAGCGGAATGAAGATTTGGTTGAAAATGACTGGCGCATGCAAGGTGTTTGTGAAAATGGTTTGCAGTGTTTGGATGTGTGTGTGGAGAGTTTCTAACTCAGATAGCCTTCCAGCGGGGAAGGGAGCTAGAGGAAGAACAAGCTAAAGCAGCTCTAAGTTTTTGAACTCGAAGAAGTAGTGGCTGAATGCATTTCAACAACATAACACTATATCAATTCAAGTTGGTTTTACAAAGGATTGGAGCTCTCTTTTATAGATGATGAGAAGCTCTCCAATGTGCAAGAAAAGATACATATTCAAAACGTGCATGATCTAAGTGAAGTGTGCAGGAGAAGCTTCAAGGCTTGGCCGTGTGTTCCATGTGGAAAATGTTGGAAATGTGGTCAAGTGAAGAAACTACACAGCTAGTTGTGTTTCACATGGAAAATGCTCAAAACATGCTCCAAAGAGGAGATGCTACACGACTTAGCTTGTCTCCTTTGTGCTCCCTTACTTGGCAAGCTTCCTAGGATGTGTAGGCATAGTTTTCCTCCTTTATTGGTGACCTACAAAACAAGGTAAATGTATTTAGCTAACATTCTAAGACTTAGAAAGAAAAGATCCTTTTGTTTATTCAATTTCCCTTTTTTAAAGTTAAGTTAATACTTCTTTGGATGGGTAGTCCCTAAAGGGGTTGCCATCATTCCCTCCCTCTTTAAAAACGATTTGTCCTCAAATCGGGAAGAAAGAAAGAAGCACAATTGTGGTTTTTATTTTCCACCTGGGTCAAAAATATATCTACAAAAAATAACAACAATTAGTATGAGTAAAAGGATGTATGTAAAGATAAGAAGATAAAATGAAGGCCTTTTGACAAAAATCTTAATCTTAAGTTGATACTTCTTTGGATGGGTAGTCCCTAAAGGGGTTGCCATCAAAGAGTGTAGAACTATTGTGAGCATAAGTGATGATAGAGTAGGGGAGAGAAAAGAAAGAGTTGAGTTAGAAGAAGAAAAAGAAGAGAGAATAGGTGAGGTTAAGAGAAAAAAGAAAGAAAAGAAGAGGGGAGAGAAAAAAATTGAAAAGATTCTTCCTTACCCTAAGGAGTGCAGCAAAAGAGAAAAAGAGAAGCAATTAGGGTGTTTTAAAGAAATCTTCAAGAAATTGGAGATTAAAATTCCTTTGAATGAGGCATTGCAACAGGTTCCTGTGTATGCAGAATTTCTAAAGAGATTCCTCAAAAAGAAGAGATATCTGGATGAGGAAACCATTAATGTACAAGGCAATTGCAGTGTTATTTTGCAGAAGACACTTCCTCCAAAAGTTAAAGATCCAGGAAGCTTTACTATTCCGTGCATCATTGGGAAAGTTAATATAGGGAAAGCCGTAATTGATTTAGGGTCAAGCATTAATTTGATGCCCTTATCTGTGCTTGAGAGGATTGGTGGTCTTAAAGTGAAGCGTACAAAGGTTACTTTGCAATTGGCGAATGGATCTACTAAGAAGCCCTATGGTGTGATAGAAGATGTCGTGGTTTGCATAGACAAACTTTGATTCCTGGTTGATTTTATAGTGATGGAGATGGAGGAAGATGTAAAGATCCCTATTATTCTTGGAAGGCCATTCATGAAAACGGCCAAGGTGATCATCAATGTGGACGATGGGACGATAACACTTAAAGACCAAGAAGAGGGGGTGATATTTAATGTCTTCAATGCTAAGCAGCAGAATCAAGTGAGGAAGACCAGTCATAAAGTTGCATATGAAGATGCACCAGTGACTAGCCCTAAAGTTGCTAAGCCGGTCATCATAGGTAAAAATTGTTTCTTATCACAGGTTAAGGAAGGAGAAGAAAAAGATGGCGAAGGAAAGATGGTTCATCATGACTCGGTGGATGAACAACTCAAACTTGGCACACCAGTGAGATTCAAAAACAAGTTGTGGGTTGTTAAAGAGCTTAAAGAGAATGGAGTCATAGAGATTGAAACTCCGTATTCAAGGAGAGTCAAGAAGGTGAACAAGAAGATGTTGATAAGTTGGTATGAGGAAAAAGAGAAGAACACCAACATGAAAGAAGTGACATGAGTTTTAATGTGTCAAGCTAGTGACAATAAAAGAGCGCTTGTTGAGAGGCAGCCCAATGATTTGAAAACTTTAATTTTTTCTTTTGTGTGATGTAATTTAAAACTTTTGTTATTTTGTTTTGTTTTGGTTATGAGCCTACTATGACACAACATCTACTGATGGATGCTAGGTGATTGATTATCTACTAAAGGATACTATGCTACCAGACACTTACTGATGGGTGTTGATGAGAAGGTTTGCACTTACTGATGGGTGCTGGAAGAGTTATTGGGTCAGGCTCGTGACGTTAAACAAGCGCTTACTGGGAGGCAACCCAACTTTCTAACCTTATTTCTTTTCGTTTATGCAATATTTGCTTCTGTTATTAATATAGGATTTTATGTACTTGGCTTAAAACTTAATTTGTGATGCAATGGTTTGATGATGATGATATGATGTTTGTGATGAGTGTTGCTTTATGATGCTGATTATATTGATTGATGTTGAGATGATGTATGATGCTGATATACAGGTGGTTGCTCATAATATTGTGAAACAGATGCATGAGGTAAACTTGTGATTGTGATATTGAGCAGGATGTTTATCTAAATGTTGGAACTTGAATTAGCCTTTGTGAGGATTGAAATCTAGAGTTTTTGTGAATGATTGCTATTACTTTGAAAACATGAATGATTTTGCCCAGGTTTCTATGATTGAATCACTTGCTTGCATGTGTCATATGATCAAGGCCATCTGTTGTTATCCCTTTTTAGCCAATGCATGATTTGAGCCCAATAAAAGAGAGCACAATGTGTTATATCCTTTGAACCTTTAGCCTTAAACATGATATGAAAACCCTTTGTGAAAATCTTTACCTTGAGTTAAGTTGAGAATATTTGTGTGGTATTGATATAGGTTCAAGTTTTGGGTTGTTGGGAAATCTGAAAAGGGAAAATAAAAACAATAAGCATTGAGCTAAGTGTTGAGCAAATGAAAAGCAAAAGAAAAAGAAAAGAAAAGAAAGAAAAGAAAAGCTCAATGCAGGGAAAGTTGGGTTGAAAAAGAGAGATTGTGTTTAAATGATGAAATTATGAATGACCCTCTTAACTCAAGGATTTTGTGATCTGGAAAAACCATTTTTCTTCTTAGCCCAACCACATTACAAGCCATAGAAAAGACCTTGTGATGATACTTGCTTGTGAGTATGTTTGATTGTTGTTAAATGAAAGGAAAAGTTGATTTAAGTGACATTGTGATAGTAGAGTGAATGAGTCACCTCTATATACACCTGTGTGTTTGAGATAAACACTTTTTCTTTGGTGAGGAGTAGTTCCATGTCTGCATGATTACATCTTTGCTTTATTGATCATTAATGAGGATAACATCTGTTGAATATTCTGTGATTATGTGAGCACCACAATGAGCTTAATTGAATCAAGGCATTTACGCATCTTGACTGATATTCTTTATAATAAGCTAATAAGAGCGATTACTTGTCTTGAAAGAAAAGATTTTGAAATGTGTTGAAACCATTGTATTGATTGTTTGAAAGCTAAGTTACATTTTGTTTGCTTGAGGACAAGCAAAATTCTAAGTTTGGGTTGTGATAACGGTTGAATTTACCGTTATTTGATACTGAATTTTGATACTAAAAGCACTCTTTTTGACTTAGAAACTAGCTTGAAATAATAGTTTTGTGTGAATAAGAGAGTTGAAGGTGAATTTAACGATATTATGCTAGATTTCCTTGTTTTCAACATGAATTGAGATGATTTGGAAGAAGAGTTGAAGTAGTAAGGAGTTGGAACTCAGGAAGAGCTGGAAAAGCATCACAAAGGAGGAACGCAGCAACGTTGAGCGCCATTTTAGGGGCCCTCAGCGCTGGATTACACTGTCTCACGCTTGGCTGCCCTTTTTCTGGAGCCCTCGGTGCAGGAAGTCCCTGTCTCGCGCCTGGGCGCCCTTTTTGGGGCGTTGAGTGCCACTTCCTCGAGTCACACCAGGCCTGCTTGGCTTCTGAGCTGACCTAGAGCATCATATGAGTCGGCACGCCGCCTGGGCGCCCTAAGTGGGGCGTTGAGCGCCAGTTTCATGGGCACGAACCTATTTTATGTTATTTTTATGTTCTATTTAAGGACTTGGACGTCCTAGGGATTGTATCTTTAGACGGAATAGACACAGAAACACACTCTTTGATCCCTCGAAGACAGATTTGGATGCGGAAGCTCCTATCTTCAACTTCTAGGGTTTTATCTTTCCTTTTTTTTCATTATTCATCTAGTTTCACCATGTCAATGGTGAACTAAACTCTATTTGTTGTTGGGGAAGGATGTAAACCTTTGTAAACTCTCATGCATTGAATTGATTCTTGATTATATATGCTTCTTTCATTAATTGTTAGGGTAATTCTTCTTCGCTCATTGCTTGCTTTGTTTAACTAATTCATTAGCATGATGTATGATTTTCATGAGTACCGGAAGGTATCTTACAATTCAGGTTCTGGAGAATTATTCCCAGATGCAGTATTGCTCAAGAATGGGGGTATGAGTTCTAGTTGTGTTAAGCTTTTGTTCGTAAGAATTAATTGTTAGGGATGACGAAAGATGTTATGATCTATAATTCAGGATAGGCTTTCTTCGCCGAGGAATCAGGTTTTAAGTATTTTAGATAGTGACAATGACATTAATGAAGAAGTAGAATTCGTATATACATTTATGCTTAAAATTGATACCAAAGGCAACCTTTAAGACTTAGAAACTAGCTTGAACTCATATTTTTACGTTAGTTTTGTGAATAAGAGAGTTGAAAGTGAATTTAGTGGTTTTGTGCAAGATTCCCTTGATTTTGTAGGCTAATTGAATGATTTGAAAGAAGAATTGAAGTACCGAATGATTGGAATGCTGAAAAGTCAACCAGAAACCAGAAAAGTCAACTAATTAACTAGAAAAGTCAACCAGTCAACCAAAAAAGTCAACCAGTCAACCAGAATGCTGAGAAGTGAACCAAAATACAGAAAAAGTTCCGCTGAGCGGGAAAATACCGCTCAGCGCCACTTTTCAGGTGCCAAAATCACCGCTGAGAGGAAAAAACAGCAGTTGGGGGCAAAATGGATGCTTGGACCGGTTTTTTGTTACTTTTATGGCTTGGGCCTAATTTTCTGTATTTTTAGAATAGTATATAAGCTTTAGGACGTCCTAGGGTTTGTATCTTTGGCTGGGAGGAAGCAGAAACACACTTTTCACCCCTTAGGGGTAGATTGGGAGATGGTGACAACTCTCCTCTTCTCATTTTAGGGTTTTTCTATCTCTTCCATTCTTTCATTATTGTTCATCTAGTTTCACCATGAATATGGTGAACTAAACCTTGTATTGTTGTTGGGGAATCAATGTAATCTTGTGAAACTCTCATATATGGAATTTGTGTTTAAACATCTTACTTTAAGATACATGCTTTCTTTCATCATTAGTTAGGGTTTTTCCTCTTTGCTCAAAGCATGCATTGTTTAACTCATTCGATGTCATGATTATTGATTTTGTCGATATGGGAACGTACGGGGAAATCTAGATCCGGGGAAATTCTCCCAATAGCATATTGCCTAGACATAGGAATATGAGGGTTGGTTGCCTTTAAGCTTCTGTGCTTCAGAATTAATTATTAGGGATGCTAGGAATTGTATGAACTCGTAATTAAGGATAAGCCTTCTTGCAAAGTGATTTAGAGAGTGTCATTAACATTGATGAAAAGAATGATGAATTCCTAAAGTATATGAGAGTGGATAAGATGAAATTGATTATCCCAACAACATACTCATCCATTTAATTCGTTCAAGTGTTTGTGTTCATCTTTCCCATTGATCAAAACTCATGCATACATGTTTACTTATTGTCCTTTGCATTTGAAACCTCAAGAATTTATTCACAAGTCTTAAATAATCAACAAATCATATAACTAACTAGGCCGTGAGTCCTTTGGGAGAACGACACTTGGTCTTACCGAGTTTATTACTTGATACGATTTGGTCACACTTGCCGAGGGTTAATGATAACAGTTGAAAAACTGTTATTTTTATGATTAAAATTGACACTAAAAGCAACCTTTACACTTAGAAACTAGCTTGAAATCATGCTTTTCTTCATATTTTTAGAAATAAGAGAGTTGGACAGGTTTATGCTTGATTTCAGTGTTTTTGTGCAGGTTTTAAGGTGAATTTGGTGAAAGAAGTGAAGAAGGAGAGAGATGAAATCAGAAAAGACATCAAAAAGTGCAAAAGGAGAAGCCGAAGTCACCGCTCAGCGGCAGTTTACCGCTGAGCGGCACTCAGGAGCTCACGGGAGATCCGCTGAGGGGCAAAATGGCCGCTGAGGGGAGAAAACAAGACACGCACTTACCGCTGAGCGGTAGTTTACCGTTGAGCGGCACTTTAATGGGCTTGGACCTAATTTTTTGTAATTTACGAATGGTATTTAAGCTTTAGGGTTTCCTAGGGTTAGGTATCTTTGGCTGGAACGAAGCAAACACTCTCTCTTCCACCCCTTTGAAGGAGGATCTTGGATGTTGAGGCTTCCTCTTCACCTTTTTAGGGTTTATTCTTTCATTCTTTCATTGTAATTCATCTTAGTTCACCATGAATATGGTGAACTAAACTCTGTATGTTTGTTGGGGAATCAATGTAATCTTGTGAAGCTCTCATATATGGAATCTGTTTTTACATCTTTTAATTAAGACTTATGCTTTCTTTCATCATTAGTTAGGGTTTTTCCTCTTTGCTTAATGCTTGCATTGTTTAACTCATTCGATGCATGATTATTGGTTTTCTCGATACGGGCACGTACGGGGAAGTCTAGATCCGGGGAATTTCTCCCAATATGATATTGGTTGTCGTTAAGCTCCTGCACTTATGAACTGATCATTAGGAATGCTAGGAATTGTATGAACTCGTGATTAGGGAGAAGCCTTCTTGAAAGGTACTTTAGAGAGTGGCATTAACAATGATGATTTGAATGTTGGATTCCTAAAATATATGAGAGTGGATAAGATGAAATTGACCCCCAACAACATATTCATACATCTATTTCATTGAAAGTGTTTATCTTTTGCTTTTTGCCATTGATCAAAAACTTCATGCATACATATTTAATTTTCGTCTTTTGCATATATAAAAATCCAAATATTTTGTCTTTAAGTCTTAACTAATCAGTAACCCACACAACTAAACTAGGTCGTGAGTCCTTTGGGAAGAACGATACTTGGTCTTACCAAGTTTATTACTTGAACGATTGAAAAACAAGTTTGTGACATCATAATTTGGTGTTCATAAATTTGTCCGCGCCGTTGCCGGGGACTCTGGTTTAACTGGTTAATTTGTGTGATTATTGATTATCTTTGACTTATTTTTTTATTTTTAATTTAAATTTCGAATTTTTTTTATTTTATTTTATTTTTCTGTTTTCTGTTTTTCAGTTTGTATTTTATTTGATTTTATTTTATTTTATTTTTCTGTTTTCTGTTTTTATTTTCTGAATCTTATATCTTCTCTTATATCTTTTTGTGCTAACCAAATCTTTTCTAGGGTTTTGTGTTCTTGTGTATGCAAGAGGCAATTCGAACTAGGAGCAGGAAAACAACAGAACCTCTGCTTGAAGGATTACAAGACAGTAGACGGAGGAGAAGAATCAGAACATCTAGAGAACTTTTCCCTCCTCCGGAAACTCTGTTACAACCATCACCACAAGGTTCTGTTCATAGCACAGAAAATATGGAGAATAATAATATCAGAAGAACTCTTGCTGATTACACCAATATAGCTGGACCTCAACACTTTAACAGCATAGCTAGACCTAGAGTCAATGCAGCCAATATGGAGGTCAAACCAGCACTGATCCAACTGGTAAAGAGCAATCAGTTTAATGGGTTATCTCATGAAAGCCCATATGAGCACCTTACTACATTCAATGAAATTTGCAATATAGTCAAAATCAATGGGGTGCCAGATGAAGCAATCAAACTTAGTTTGTTTCCTTTCTCATTGGGAGGCAATGCTAAGCTTTGGTTGAATTCTTTTCCAGAAGGAAGTTTCACAGAGTGGGAAGCAGTGGTAACAAAGTTTTTGAACAAGTACTTTCCACAATCAAAGGTGACAAAAGGCAAGCAAGAGATATCTTCATTTAAGCAGGGCATGGAAGAATCACTGGGGCATGCATGGGATAGATACAAAAGTCTGCTAAGTAAAACACCCACGCATGGTTTTGAAGAACAGGAAGTAGTCTTAACTTTCCTTGGAGGGCTTGGTTCACAAACCAAGATGATGCTGGACGCCTCAGCAGGAGGCAATATTAAATGGAAAATTCCAGAGGAAGCCACAGAAATTATAGAAAACATGGCTACTAGTGATAATGAGCTGCACAGTGAGAGAGGAGCTCCTATGCAACAAAAAGGGGTTCTTCAATTACAAACACATGATGCCTTGCTAGCTCAAAATAAAATTCTAACTCAACAGCTGGAGACTCTGACTAAAACTCTTGCACAATTACCTAAAGAGTTGAAAACTGCTGCACAGGTACAAACCCAGTTGTGCGAATTATGTGGAGGTGATCATATCAATGGTCAATGTGCTTTTCCAGTGGAAGCTGATGGACAAATTTGTAAGCACCAAAATATGATGTCACAAACTTGTTTCACAATCGGCAAGTATGACCGAATCGTTCAAGTAATAAAACTTGGTAAGACCAAGTATCGTTCTTCCCAAAGGACTCACGGCCTAGTTTAGTTATGTGGTTTCTTGATTAACTAAGACTTACAAACGAAATATTTGGGTTTTAAATGCAAGACAGAAAATAAACATGTATGCATGAATTGATCAATGGCAAAGATAAAAGATAAACACTTTCAATGGAATATATGAATGAATATGTTGTTGGGGGTCAATTTCATCTCATCCACTCTCATATATTTTAGGAATTCCTCTTTCAAATCATCATTGTTAATGCCACTCTCTAATGTACCATTCTAGATGGCTTCTCCCTAATCAAATAGTTCATACAATTCCTAGCATTCCTAATGATTAGTTCATGAGTGCAGGAGCTTAAGGCAACCAATATAATGTTGTCAGTAAAATATTGGGAGAAATTCCCCGGATCTAGATTTCCCCGTACGTGTCCGTATCAACAAAACCAATAATCATGCATTAGAATGAGTTAAACAATGCAAGCATTGAGCAAAGAAGAAAAACCCTAACTAATGATGAAAAGAAAGCATATGTCTTAATTCAAAGATGTATTCAACAAATCCATATATGAGAGCTTCAAGAGATTACATTGATTCCCCAACAAACATACAAGGTTTAGTTCACCATATTCATGGTGAACCTAGATGAATAACAATGAAAGTATGAAAGAATAAACCCAATAAAGGTGAAGAGGTAGCCTGAGCATCCAAGATCCTCCTTCAAAGGGGTGAAAGAGAGAGTGTTTTCCTTGTTTCTGCCAAAGATACCTAACTAAAGGACGTGCAAGCCCTTATATACTAATCTAGAGTTACAAAAGATTACAAAAGCCCAAGCCCAAAAAGTGCCGCTCAGCGCCATTTACCGCTCAGCGGTGGTTACGCGTCTTCTTTCTTCCCCTCAGCGGCCATTTGCCCCTCAGCGGTTCCAACGCCACCTCTTGAGTGCCGCTCAGCGGTAGTTTGCCGCTGAGCGGTGCCTTCGACTTCTCCTTTTTGCACTCTTTCTTGTCTTTTCTAATGTCCTCTCTCTTATTCTTCACTTCTTTCACCAAATTCACCTCAAAACCTGCACAAAAACACTCAAATCAAGCATAAACCTGTCCAGCTCTCTTATTTCTGAAAATATAAACAAAATGCATGATTTCAAGCTAGTTTCTAAGTCTAAAGGTTGCTTTTAGTATCACTTTTAAGCATGAAAATAACAGTTTTTCAACTGTTATCACAACCCCAAACTTAGAACTTTGCTTGTCCTCAAGCAAACAAAATGTAACTCCATCTCCAACCAATTCATATGATGGTTCACTCATTCAAAATCCTCTTTTCAAGATAAGTAATAACTTCACTCAAACTTAAGACCAAGAGTTCAATCAAGATGTGCACATGCTTTAGTGTTCACAAAGTCATTTAAATTCCAACAAATGCTATTTTTCATGAATGATCAATCAATTAAGCATGGATGTTCATGTGCTTATGGAATATTTCCTCACTAGGTAAAGTGTTTCACTAAACACACAAGTGTATAAGAGGTAAAGTGTTTCACTCATTCACTCCACTATCACAATGTCACATGAATCAACTTTGCCTTTCATTTAACCACAATCAAATACATTCACAAGCATGCATCATCACAAGGACTTTTCAATGGCTTATAATGTGGCTGGGCTAACAAGAAAATTGGTTTTTCTGGATCACAAAATCCTTGAGTTAAGAGAATCATAACAACACAATCTTCTTATTCATTCCCAACTTTCTTTTGCCTTTGCTTTTGCATTTGCATTGAGCTTTGCTTCTTTTTCTTTTCTTTTCTTTGCATATTCTTACTTTTTAGCTGTTAGCTCAATGCTTTTTCCTTTTTCATGTGTTCCCAATAACCCCAAACTTGAACATTTAACAATACCACACAAGATCTTCTACTTAACTCAAGGTAAAGATTTTCAATCAAGGGTGTTCAGTGTATTTTTAAGGCTAAGGGTTCAAAGGATAGAACACAACGTGTTCTCTTTTAGAAGGCTAACTTTATGAATTTGGCCAATAAAAAGGGTTTCAAAAACACGGCCTTTGATCATATGATGCAAAACAAGCAATTGATTCAATCATAGAAAACCTGGGCAAAGTCATTCATGCTTTCAAAGTAATAGCATTCAACAATAACAACTCTGGAGCTCAAAACCTCACATATAAGCTCATTCACATTTGACATGCACATCCTGCTTAATTTCACAATCACAATCATGATATTATGCATTTGTTCACAAAGCTTGTGAATCACCTGTATAAGCATTTTAATGTGCACATCATCTCAACATCAATCAATCAATAAGCATCATCAAGCATTACTTATCACACAATCACAGTTAATAGCAAACCATCATAACAGACCAGGTGTTCAATAGAGTACATCAAACCCTAATCTAAAAACAAAAACAAATAAGTTCAGAAAACTTAAACCATAAAAGCATAATCATATGATAGCATTCATCAGTAAATGCTATCTCAGCTCCTCATCAGTCCGAGCTCTCTGTATCTTCCTCTTCCTCTTCATCATCATCTTCATCAACTGCATCCTCCTCCTCAGCTTCATCTTCCTCCATATCTCTGGCTGAAGCTTCAGCTGCTCCAGCTCCTCCATATACTGGTTCTTCTGGCCAAGCTACCACATTATGGAATTCATCCATAGTCCACCTGTGTGCTGGAGGAGTATCATACATCCCCACTATCATCTCAGCCGTGGCCACCTGCCCTCTGTGGATAGACTGCAACTGAGCACCTATAAGAGACATATACATGTCCCTCATCTGGAATGGTTCTGCCTCATGAGTATCAGCAGAAGTCCTGCTCTGTGCTGGCCTTCTCTCTCTACGAGCCTGGCGTGGTGGCACTGGCTGGGCTGCCTCCTCTCCTCCACAGTACTGTCTGTAATAGGCCTCATCTATAGCTTTTCTTGGCCTCTCAAATGGTGGAACAGAAGTGTCCACCCCAGCTAGCTCGCAAAGGTGAGTGATCAAAGAAGGATGTCCCAGTGGTGCTTTGTTGTTTGAGGTGTTAGCACACACACTAATCTCATCAGCTATCACCTGCCCAATATTAACATTCAAGTTTCTGATAACACAGTAGATGAAGAGTGCCCTGCTGAGAGTAATATCTGACACATGTGAACATGGCTGAATGTTGGCATGAGAAAATGCCATCCAATACTTTGCAAGAGGAGTCAAATCTGTCCTCCTAATGTTAACCACTGAGCCAGATCTATTCCTTTGGAAGTGTCCTCCAGGTATACACAATACTCTCTCCACATCCTCATAATCAGCACCTTCCTCCATGCTAAGAGCAAACTGGCATTGCTCACCAGCCCACACAGTATCCAGAAAGTTATTTATGGAGTCAGGATCATACCTGATAGCATGGCCTCTAACATAGCCCAAATAATTCTCAGCTGGATAATCACCAATCTTCTTTGCATTGGTGTAAAATTCTTTCACCACAGCTATGTTGGCAGGTGATGGATAAGTGGCTAGCTTCCCCCAATCATTCCCTAACACTTGCTCTCCAAATTGAGGAGCAAAGTTAGGTATCATTCCAACCTTTCTCTCCATTAGAAGTCTCCTGTCCTGAACCACCCTAAAGTGCTTCTCATGTTTCCTAGAGAGGAACCTGCCATTATGGGGCTGCTCTGGTTCCTTTTCCTTTCTCTTGGTTGCCATGGTTTTCAATCTCTTTCCTGAAGACGATGCCATTCCTGCATTCAAACATTAATCCAAAACCACAGAACATGATGTTAATCATTAGTAAACACAAAACAAAACTCCTTTTGAAGCTAAACCACCGCTGAGGGCCAGAATTTCCCCTTAGCGCCACCAGTGCCACATTCAAACACGCAACAAACCAGAAAAAACAAATCTGGCAGAGTGCCGCTCAGCGGTAAATGCCGCTCAGCGGTGATCTGCAGATTTTTGCAAATCTCGTTTTTAAACTGTCCTAACTCCACCCAAATGCAATTTTCAGTTTTCCAGTTCATAATCAAGCAGTTTAATCGGTTCAAACATCAAATATATCATCAAATCATGCATAGAAATCAAAACCCCTAAATATTCATGCTTTGACAATCACATTCAAATTCAAGAACCCTAGAATGAACAAAATGCATTTTACTTACTTGGGTGGAGATACTAGATGCAATGAGAATGCCTTCAAACTAGAATGCTCTCTTCCAACCCCAAACTTTGATGGCACACTAGTGAAAAAGTGAATAGAAGAGAGATTTTCTTAAGAGGGAAGAGTGAAAAGATGTGGAAAACCTAGGAGAAGGTGTGTGGAAGTGTTTGTGCAGAGAGAAGTCTGGAAATAAACCCTAAAACGCAGCTTGGGGTATAAAAATACCCTAATGGGCTCGGGTCCCGCTAAGGGGAACTTAAGCCCCTCTGCGATAGTACCGCTCAGCGGTAATTGCCGCTCAGCGGCACTTTCGTGAAATGCTCCCCTCCTTCTTTTCTTGACCTACGTGCCTTCCCTACATGTCTCTCATAGGTTCCCTGCAATTCAATGTTAAAAATGCTTATGCAAATCCTAACTAAAAATAAACAAACAAAAACAATCAATCAACTGGGTTGCCTCCCAGGTAGCGCTTGTTTAACGTCACGAGCCTGACCCAAAATCCACCAACACCCATCAGTAGGTGTTTCAAACTTACCAGCACCCATCAGTAGGTGCAAAATCTTCTCACCAACACCCATCAGTAGGTGTTACAAACTTAGTATCCTTCAGTAGATACTTAATCACCTAGCATCCTTCAGTAGATGCTAGATCCAACAAAATAATGTCCAGAATAATGTTCACAAATTATAAATTACAAAACCAAATCAAAAGTTTGTAAATTCACTGGGTTGCCTCCCAGCAAGCGCTCTTTTAATGTCATTAGCTTGACCCAGTAAAGCTCAAGTTCCTTCTTCTTTTTCTTCTTCTTCCTACTGAACTTCTTCAGAAATTTGATCAAACCAGGAATCTGTTGCAGTGTCTCAATCATAGGAACTTTAATCTCCAATTTCTTGAAGATTTCCATGAAGCACTTAAATTTCTTTTCCTTCCTATGATTCTTCTTTAGATGAGGATGTGATTTTTCATGTGATTTCTTCTTCTTTCCTCTCATCTTCTTTTTCTTCCTTTTTCTCTCCCTAAATTTTCTCTTTTTCTCTTCTTTTATTTTTTTCTTCCTTTCTCTTTTTCTCCTCAACTTCTTTATCTTCACACAAATTTTCTTTCTCTCTTCTCTCTCAACCAATTCTTTTTCTTTTTCTTCATCTTTATCTTTCTCACTCAACTCTTCTTTCTCTTTTCTCTCTACCCTTTCCTCATCTCCCTCTAATTTTTCCTCATCAAGAATCTTGTCACTTTCAGTGATAATGAGTTGCCCTTCCTCCTTAAGGTTAACATCAGTATTAACATCATCATTTAATATCTGACTAATGTGACGAAGTTGCATCTCCATTCTTTTACATGATTCTTCAATGCTTTTCTGAGTAGAGTCGGAATTTTTCAAAAATCGTTGAAAGGTGTCCTCCAAACTTTCTGATAGAGAGGATTTTTGCTGCCATTGTTGTTGTGGTTGGTTCTCAAATTGTCCAGCAGCTTGCCAAAATTGGCTTTGATCCATGCTTGAGTGAGGTTCCCACCATTGGTTGAGATTACTTTGGTAGAATTGAGTGCCCCTATAGTTAAACTCTTGACCAAATTGCATTCTGCAGACATTAGGCACAAAACCCTAAAAACAATTGTTAGCACAAAAAGATAGAGAAAAAAAACTAAAGATTTAAAAGATATAAGAAGATAAAAGATTTAGAAGATAGAATCAAATAAAATAGAATAAAACCTAATCTAAAAAATAAAATCTAATCTAAAAAGATAAAAATAAAATCAAATCTAACCTAACCTAAAAGATAGAATAAGAATAAAATAAAATCTAACCTAAAAAGATAAAAAGATAAAATCTAATAAAATAAAATAAAATCTAATCTAAAAAAATAAAATCAAATAAAATACAAACTGAAAAATATAAACAGAAAAATAAAATAAAATAAAATAAAAATTCGAAATTTAAAATAAAATAAAAAAAAATAAGTCAAAGATAATCAATAATCACACAAATTAACCAGTTAAACCACGAGTCCCCGGCAACGGCGCCAAAAACTTGATGGACAAATTTGTAAGCACCAAAATATGATGTCACAAACTTGTTTCACAATCGGCAAGTATGACCGAATCGTTCAAGTAATAAAACTTGGTAAGACCAAGTATCGTTCTTCCCAAAGGACTCACGGCCTAGTTTAGTTATGTGGTTTCTTGATTAACTAAGACTTACAAACGAAATATTTGGGTTTTAAATGCAAGACAGAAAATAAACATGTATGCATGAATTGATCAATGGCAAAGATAAAAGATAAACACTTTCAATGGAATATATGAATGAATATGTTGTTGGGGGTCAATTTCATCTCATCCACTCTCATATATTTTAGGAATTCCTCTTTCAAATCATCATTGTTAATGCCACTCTCTAATGTACCATTCTAGATGGCTTCTCCCTAATCAAATAGTTCATACAATTCCTAGCATTCCTAATGATTAGTTCATGAGTGCAGGAGCTTAAGGCAACCAATATAATGTTGTCAGTAAAATATTGGGAGAAATTCCCCGGATCTAGATTTCCCCGTACGTGTCCGTATCAACAAAACCAATAATCATGCATTAGAATGAGTTAAACAATGCAAGCATTGAGCAAAGAAGAAAAACCCTAACTAATGATGAAAAGAAAGCATATGTCTTAATTCAAAGATGTATTCAACAAATCCATATATGAGAGCTTCAAGAGATTACATTGATTCCCCAACAAACATACAAGGTTTAGTTCACCATATTCATGGTGAACCTAGATGAATAACAATGAAAGTATGAAAGAATAAACCCAATAAAGGTGAAGAGGTAGCCTGAGCATCCAAGATCCTCCTTCAAAGGGGTGAAAGAGAGAGTGTTTTCCTTGTTTCTGCCAAAGATACCTAACTAAAGGACGTGCAAGCCCTTATATACTAATCTAGAGTTACAAAAGATTACAAAAGCCCAAGCCCAAAAAGTGCCGCTCAGCGCCATTTACCGCTCAGCGGTGGTTACGCGTCTTCTTTCTTCCCCTCAGCGGCCATTTGCCCCTCAGCGGTTCCAACGCCACCTCTTGAGTGCCGCTCAGCGGTAGTTTGCCGCTGAGCGGTGCCTTCGACTTCTCCTTTTTGCACTCTTTCTTGTCTTTTCTAATGTCCTCTCTCTTATTCTTCACTTCTTTCACCAAATTCACCTCAAAACCTGCACAAAAACACTCAAATCAAGCATAAACCTGTCCAGCTCTCTTATTTCTGAAAATATAAACAAAATGCATGATTTCAAGCTAGTTTCTAAGTCTAAAGGTTGCTTTTAGTATCACTTTTAAGCATGAAAATAACAGTTTTTCAACTGTTATCAGAAGCCGTGGAGGATGTTAATTTCATGGCTAATCAATTTCCATACCGTCAAGGAAATTACAATCAAGGGTGGAAACCACATCCAAGCATTGGTCAAGGACAAACTGGGCAAGCTAATCAATATAATAAGCAGCAGCAGCAACCAACCTTTTGGTAACAGTTATCTATGCTTAATGAAAGATCAACAAGGTTGGAAGAAACTCTTCAGCAATTCATATAGAAAACTGAATCTTCTCAAAAGAGCACTGAAGCTGCTATAAAGAATTTGGAGATTCAAATGGGTCAGATTACCAAGCAATTGGAAGAAAGGCCAAATAGAAATTTTGGGGTTAATACTGAGGTTAACCCTAGAGAAGAGTGCAAAGTGGTAAAGAGTGTGAATGAAGAGATAATCGAGTTAGAAGAAGGAGAAACAGAAGAAAGAAGAGAAATAGAGAGCAAAACTACTTTTCCTTTTCCAATCAATCAAGAGAAACAAATGGACTTCACAGAATTATTCAGAATGGTGGATAATGAAGCACCTTGGGAACAGATTCTACAGAAAATTGCAGTTTACATAAAATCTGATGAAGAAATCTCTACAAAGAAGAGACGTAGAGATGATGAGGCAAAAGAGTGTATAACTGTTAAGAAAGAGTCATTCCCTCCTAAAGCATCAGATCCAGGCAGTTTTTCTATCCCTTGTACTATAGGGAAGAAAAAGGTAAAGAAAGCTCTCCTTGATTTAGGTTCAAGTGTTAACTTGATGCCTTATTCTTTGCTGGAGCAAATCGGCAATGTTAAAGTGAAACCTGCAAAGGTTAAAATAGTAATGGCCGATGGATCTTCAAAGGAGCCATGTGGGATTGTAGAGGACATTATAGTTTGTGTGGGCAAACTTCAGTTCTTGGCAGCTTTGTGGTGATGAAGATGGAGACCGAGAAAATACCTATCATACTTGGAAGACCGTTTATGAAAATGGCCAGGGCTATCATAGATGTAAATGAAGGTATAGTGGTACTCCAGGACAGAGAAGAGAGAGTGGTGGTAGATGTCTTCGAAGATGAGACGCAAGCAAAGGAGGAAGAAGCTAGTTATAAAGCTGCATTTCGAGATGCACCCATAACTAGCCGTAAAGATGAAAATCTTGAGGTTTCAGGTAACCATTGTTTGTTGTTTCAGGTACCCCAGGAAGAAGAGATTGGAAGAGGACAAGAAATTCCTAGAGACTGGAAGAAAAGAAGACTCCAACTTGGCACACCTGTAAGAATCAAGAACAAGTTGTGGGTTGTGAAGGGCTTTAAAGAGAAGGAGATGATAGAGATAGAGTCTCCATATTCTAGAAGAACTAAAACAGTTCAAAGGAAACAGCTAAGGAGTTGGTGGAATGACAACATCAACTATAAAGAAGATGGAACTTGAACTTTATTGGGTCAAGCTAATGACATTAAAAGAGCGCTTGCTGGGAGGCAACCCAGTGAATTTAAAGACTTTTGATTTGGTTTTGTAATTTTTAATTTGTGAAATTATTTTTGTAATTATTTTGTTGGAGATAGTATCTACTGAAGGATACTATGGCTGTAACACCTACTGATGGGTATTGGTAAGAAAATTTTGCACCTACTGATGGGTGTTGGTGGATTTTGGGTCAGGCTCGTGACGTTAAACAAGCGCTACCTGGGAGGCAACCCAGTTGATTGAATATTTCTGTTTGTTTATTTTAGTTAGGGTTTGCATAAGCATTTTAAATATTGAATTGCAAGGAACCAGTGAGAGGCATGTATGGGAGGCACGTAGGTTAAGAAAAGAAGGAGAAGAACACATCACGAAAGTGCCGCTGAGCGATACTTTACCGCTGAGCGGTACTCTCGCAGATTGGGTTTTAGTTCCCCTTAGCGGGACCCGAGCCCATTAGGGTATTTTTAAACCCTAAGCTGCGTATTCTGTCACACTTTCAGATTTTTCTCCGCACAAACACTCCCACATACCTTCTCCAAGGTTTTCCACATCTTTTCACTCTTCCCTCTTAAGAAAATTTCTCTTCCACTCAATTTTTCATTAGTGTGCCATCAAAGTTTGGGGTTGGAAGAGAGCATTCTAGCTTGGAAGCATTCTCATTGCATCTAGTATCTCCACCCAAGTAAGTAAAATGCGTTTTGTTCATTCTAGGGTTTTTGATTTTGAATATGATTGTCAAAGCATGAAGATTTAGGGGTTTTGATTTCTTTGCATGATTTGATGATATATTTGATGTTTGAACCGATTAAACTGCATGATTATGAACTGGAAAACTGAAAATTGCATTTGGATGGAGTTAGGAAAGCTTTAAAACAGGTTTTTCAAAAATCTGCAGAGTTACCGCTGAGGGGTAAACTACCGCTGAGCGGCACTCTGCCAGATTTGGTTTTTCTGGTTTTTTGTGATCTGGAATGTGGTACTGGTGGCGCTAAGGGGGAATTCTGGCCCTCAGCGGTGGTTTAGCTTCGAAAGGAGTTATGTTCTGTGTTTTACTAATGATTAACATCATGTTCTGTGGTTTTGTTTGTGTTTTGAATGTAGGAATGGCATCCTTATCAGGAAAAAGATTGAAAACCATGGCAACCAAGAGAAAGGAAAAGGAACCAGAGCAACCCCAATCTAGCAGGTTCCTCTCTAGGAAACATGAGAAGCACTTTAGGGTGGTTCAGGACAGGAGACTTCTGATGGAGAGAAAGGTTGGAATGATACCTAACTTTGCTCCTCAATTTGGAGAACAAGTGTTAGGGAATGATTGGGGAAAGCTAGCCACTTATCCTGCACTTGCCAACATAGCTGTGGTAAAGGAATTTTACAACAATGCAAAGAAGATTGGTGATTATCTAGCTGAGAATTATTTGGGCTATGTCAGAGGCCATGCTATCAGGTATGATCCTGATTCTATCAATAACTTCCTGGATACTGTGTGGGCTGGTGAGCAGTGCCAGTTTGCTCTTTGCATGGAGGAAGGTGCTGATTATGAGGATGTGGAGAGAGTATTGTGTATATCTGGAGGACACTTCCAAAGGAATAGATCTGGCTCAGTGGTTAACATTAGGAGGACGGATTTGACTCCTCTTGCAAAGTATTCGATGGCGTTTTCTCATGCCAACATTCAGCCATGTTCACATGTGTCAGATATTACTCTCAGTAGGGCACTATTCATCTACTGTGCTATCAGAAATTTAAATGTTAATATTGGGCAGGTGATAGCTGATGAAATTAGTGTATGTGCTAACACCTCAAACAACAAAGCACCATTAGGACATCCTTCTTTGATCACTCACCTTTGCAAGCTAGCTGGGGTGGACACTTCTGTTCCACCATTTGAGAGGCCAAGAAAAGCTATTGATGAGGCCTATTATAGACAGTACTGTGGAGGTGATGATGCAGCTCAGCCAGTTCCACCACGCCGGGCTCGTAGAGAGAGAGGGACAGCACAGAGCCAGACATCTGCTGATACACATGAAGCAGAACCATTCCAGATGAGGGACATGTATATGTCTCTTATAGGTGCTCAGTTGCAGTCCATTCACAGAAGGCAGGTGGCCACTACTGAGATGATTGTGGGGATGTATGATACACCTCCAGCCCACAGGTGGACTATGGATGAATTCCATAATGTGGTAGCTTGGCCAGAGGAACCAGTGCATGGAGGAGGAGCTGGAGCAGCTGAAGCTTCAGCTAGAGAGATGGAAGAAGATGAAGCTGATGATGATGATGCATTTGAAGATGCTGAAGATGAGGAAGAAGAAGAAGATACAGAGGACAACTCAGACTGATGAGGAGTTGAGATAGCATTTACTGATAAATGCTATCATATGATTATGCTTTTGTGGTTTAAGTTTTCTAAACTTATTTGTTTTTGTTTTTAGATTAGGGTTTGATGTACTCTATTGAAAACCTGGTTTCTTATGATGGTTTGCTATTAACTGTGATTGTATGATAAGTAATATTGAATGATGCTTATGATTAATTGATGTTGAGATGATGTGCACATTAAAATGCTTATACAGGTGACTCACAAGCTTTGTGAACAAATGCATGATATCATGATTGTGATTGTGAAATTAAGCAGGATGTGTATGTCAAATGTGAATGAGCTTATATGTGAGATTTTGAGCTCCAGAGTTGTTATTGTTGAATGCTATTACTTTGAAAGCATGAATGATTTTGCCCAGGTTTTCTATGATTGAATCAATTGCTTGTTTTGCATCATATGATCAAGGCCGTTTGTTGGAAACCTTTTTATTGGCCAAATTTGTAAAAATTAGCCCACTAAAAGAGAACACTTTGTGTTCAATCCTTTTGAACCCTTAGCCTTGAACATACACTGAAACCTTTGATTGAAAAATCTTTACCTTGAGTTAAGTAGAAGATCTTGTGTGGTATTGTTAAATGTTCAAGTTTGGGGTTGTTGGGAAAACATGAAAAGCATTGAGCTAAGAGCTAAAAAGTAAGAATATGCAAAGAAAAAGAAAAGAAAAGAAAAAGAAGCAAAGCTCAATGCAAAGGCAAAAGAAAGTTGGGAAAGAATAAGATGATTGTGTTGTATGATTCTCTTAACTCAAGGGTTTTTTGATCTAGTAAAACCAATTTTCTTGTTAGCCCAGCCACGTTATAAGCCATAGAAAAGTCCTTGTGATGATGCATGCTTGTGAATGTTTTTGATTGTGGTAAAATGAAAGGCAAAATTGATTCATGTGACATTGTGATAGTAGAGTGAATGAATGATTACCTCTTATACACTTGAGTGTGAGTAAAACACTTGACTTAGTGAGGAAATATTCCATGAACACATGAACATCCATGCTTAATTGATTGATCATTCATGAAAAATAGCATTTGTTGGAATTTAAATGACTTTGTGAACACTAAAGCATGTGCACATCTTGATTGAACTCTTGGTCATAAGTTTGAGTGAAGTTGTTACTTATCTTGAAAAAGAGGATTTTTGAATGAGTGAACCATCATATGAATTGGTTGAAGATTGAGTTACATCTTATTTGCTTGAGGACAAGCAAAGTTTTAAGTTTGGGGTTGTGATAATGATGGACAAATTTGTAAGCACCAAAATATGATGTCACAAACTTGTTTCACAATCGGCAAGTATGACCGAATCGTTTCAAGTAATAAACTTGGTAAGACCAAGTATCGTTCTCCCAAAGGACTCACGGCCTAGTTTAGTTATGTGATTTGTTGATTAGCTAGGACTTACAAACGAAATATTCAAAGTTTAATATGCAAAGACAGAAAATAAACATGTATGCATGAATTGATCAATGGCAAAGACAAAAGATAAACACTTTCAATGGAATATATGAATGAATATGTTGTTGGGGGTCAATTTCATCTCATCCACTCTCATATATTTTAGGAATTCATCATTCAAATCATCATTGTTAATGCCACTCTCTAATGTACCATTCTAGATGGCTTCTCCCTAATCAAATAGTTCATACAATTCCTAGCATTCCTAATGATTAGTTCATGAGTGCAGGAGCTTAAGGCAACCAATATAATGTTGTCAGTAAAATATTGGGAGAAATTCCCCGGATCTAGATTTCCCCGTACGTGTCCGTATCAACAAAACCAATAATCATGCATTAGAATGAGTTAAACAATGCAAGCATTGAGCAAAGAGGAAAAACCCTAACTAATGATGAAAAGAAAGCATATGTCTTAATTCAAAGATGTATTCAACAAATCCATATATGAGAGCTTCAAGAGATTACATTGATTCCCCAACAAACATACAAGGTTTAGTTCACCATATTCATGGTGAACCTAGATGAATAACAATGAAAGTATGAAAGAATAAACCCAATAAAGGTGAAGAGGTAGCCTGAGCATCCAAGATCCTCCTTCAAAGGGGTGAAAGAGAGAGTGTTTGCCTCGTTTCTGCCAAAGATCTCTAACTAAAGGACGTGCAAGCCCTTATATACTAATCTAGAGTTACAAAAGATTACAAAAGCCCAAGCCCAAAAAGTGCCGCTCAGCGCCATTTACCGCTCAGCGGTGGTTACGCGTCTTCTTTCTTCCCCTCAGCGGCCATTTGCCCCTCAGCGGTTCCAACGCCACCTCTTGAGTGCCGCTCAGCGGTAGTTTGCCGCTGAGCGGTGCCTTCGACTTCTCTTTTTGCACTCTTTCTTGTCTTTTCTAATGTCCTCTCTCTCATTCTTCACTTCTTTCACCAAATTCACCTCAAAACCTGCACAAAAACACTCAAATCAAGCATAAACCTGTCCAGCTCTCTTATTTCTGAAAATATAAACAAAATGCATGATTTCAAGCTAGTTTCTAAGTCTAAAGGTTGCTTTTAGTATCACTTTTAAGCATGAAAATAACAGTTTTTCAACTGTTATCAGATAACAGTTGAAAAACTGTTATTTTTATGATTAAAATTGACACTAAAAGCAACCTTTACACTTAGAAACTAGCTTGAAATCATGCTTTTCTTCATATTTTTAGAAATAAGAGAGCTGGACAGGTTTATGCTTGATTTCAGTGTTTTTGTGCAGGTTTTAAGGTGAATTTGGTGAAAGAAGTGAAGAAGGAGAGAGATGAAATCAGAAAAGACATCAAAAAGTGCAAAAGGAGAAGCCGAAGTCACCGCTCAGCGGCAGTTTACCGCTGAGCGGCACTCAGGAGCTCACGGGAGATCCGCTGAGGGGCAAAATGGCCGCTGAGGGGAGAAAACAAGACACGCACTTACCGCTGAGCGGTAGTTTACCGCTGAGCGGCACTTTAATGGGCTTGGACCTAATTTTTTGTAATTTACGAATGGTATTTAAGCTTTAGGGTTTCCTAGGGTTAGGTATCTTTGGCTGGAACGAAGCAAACACTCTCTCTTCTACCCCTTTGAAGGAGGATCTTGGATGCTGAGGCTTCCTCTTCACCTTTTTAGGGTTCATTCTTTCATTCTTTCATTGTAATTCATCTTAGTTCACCATGAATATGGTGAACTAAACTCTGTATGTTTGTTGGGGAATCAATGTAATCTTGTGAAGCTCTCATATATGGAATCTGTTTTTACATCTTTTAATTAAGACTTATGCTTTCTTTCATCATTAGTTAGGGTTTTTCCTCTTTGCTTAATGCTTGCATTGTTTAACTCATTCGATGCATGATTATTGGTTTTGTCGATACGGGCACGTACGGGGAAGTCTAGATCCGGGGAATCTCTCCCAATATGATATTGGTTGTCGTTAAGCTCCTGCACTTATGAACTGATCATTAGGAATGCTAGGAATTGTATGAACTCGTGATTAGGGAGAAGCCTTCTTGAAAGGTACTTTAGAGAGTGGCATTAACAATGATGATTTGAATGTTGGATTCCTAAAATATATGAGAGTGGATAAGATGAAATTGACCCCCAACAACATATTCATACATCTATTTCATTGAAAGTGTTTATCTTTTTCTTTTTGCCATTGATCAAAAACTTCATGCATACATATTTAATTTTCGTGTTTTGCATATATAAAAATCCAAATATTTTGTCTTTAAGTCTTAACTAATCAGTAACCCACACAACTAAACTAGGCCGTGAGTCCTTTGGGAAGAACGATACTTGGTCTTACCAAGTTTATTACTTGAACGATTCGGTCATACTTGCCGATTGAAAAACAAGTTTGTGACATCATAATTTGGTGTTCATAAATTTGTCCATCAGTTAAACAAGTTTTTGGCGCCGTTTTTCGGTGTTCATAAATTTGTCATCAGCAGTATTGCTCAAGAATGGGGGTATGAGTTCTGGTTGTGTTAAGCTTTTGTTCGTAAGAATTAATTATTAGGGATGACGAAAGATGTTATGATCTATAATTCAGGATAGGCTTTCTTCGCCGAGGAATCAGGTTTTAAGTATTTTAGATAGTGACATTGACATTAATGAAGAAGTAGAATTCATATATACATGAGAGCAAACTAGGTGAAATCTAACCCCAACAACATATTTATCCCATAATATCAAATTTGTTCATCTTTGCACTTTTGTCCAATTGATCAAGTTGCATGCATATTTACTTTTCTGTATTTGCATTTTACACCAAAAGAGTTGTTTCCAAGTCTTATTTAATCAAGAAATCACATAACTGTTTAGGTCGTGAGTCCTTTGAGAAACGATACTTGCTCTTAGCATCTTTATTACTTGATACGATTCGGTACACTTGTTGGAGTCTTAACAATAACTCAATACAGATTATCAATCAATTACCAATCAACATAATTCTCCCCCTTTGGGCATTAGCAAAAAAGGTAAGCACAATGATATTGATATAGAAATAATCAAGCATACAGAGATGCATTAAATAATCATCAAGAAACATATAATGATGCTGCCCTGTCAAAGATATGTTAGCAAAAATCAAAGATGAAGTTTTGATGATGAACAAATTTGCACAAGTCAAGATCCATAAAGACAAATTGAAGATCTCTGTATTTTATAAAGCTTTTATAATAATCAAAGTTGATGTAATAGTGCTCAAATATGTATTAGGGTTGATTCTTGTAATTTATATTTGATTTATTTAGTTAATTGATTATTACTGAGAATAATCAATTAACACTAGCCGTTGGGGGTTTCAGATTTGAAAAACTAGCCGTTGTACTCATTATTAATCGATTAATATTTATGTTAATCGATTAAATGCGTTAGATGGCCCGTTTCCGAAGAATGGAAGGGTATTAGGCTGAGTCTATAAAATGGCTCACTCTTTATCTCAAAAATAACTCTTCCCTTGAGCAAAAGATCTCTGAACTCTTTGAGAACTCTGTGAGATTGTTGAAGCTAAGGAAACTCTTGTCTGCAAAGTCTTGAAGTGCTACTGCGGTGACAGAGGAATAGCTTGTTCATCCTTGGTGTGTTCGAGGAAGTGCGTGGAAGAGAATCATCCTTCGTGAAGCATTCGGAGGAGGTGGTCATCCTTTGTGAAGATTCAAAGGAAGTGTAAGTTCGTCTCTTGTGGTTTCAAGAGAGGTGGTATTTCTAAACTCTTACAAATTGTTTTTCTTTGTGACTAATATTTGTAAGTGTTTTGTGTTAGTGAAAAAGGTTTATCTTGTTTGAGATAAGCGACTGGACGTAGGATCCTAGTGATCTGAACCAGGATAAAATCACTTGTGTAATTTTTCTCTTTCCCTTACTCTGTCATTTATATTTAATCATTCGCCTAGTAAGAAAAATTAAGAGAAAAATAATAAAAGGCACAATAAAAGTATATAACCAATTCACCCCCCCTCTTGGTCTGTTCCACGCTAATAATTCCGTTGCAGCGATTCTAACAAGATATTCACATGAAATTAAGATTTTGTCCCCCTTAAATGAAGACATGTGAAATATATCAATGATATGCAAAGCTTCCCCTGTGATTATGCATATTTCAATCTCAAAATACAGATGCACAATGCAGTAATCATAATATGTCAGAGCATTTATCAGTATGTATTAACATTGTATCAGATCAAATATATTACAGGAGTAACATAGCAATACTGATTCAATCAAATAACACATTTTAATCTCTTATTATCTCAGATATTTTATGCAGCAGATAAACATAGAGATATAAGAAGAAATAAATAATCAACAACAAATAAAACAAGATCTAAAGATATCAGATATTCCAGTTTTGGAATCTTTAAACCCCTGTTGATTGTAGCATATTGTTGAAAATAGAATGACTTAATTTCTCACACCAAGAAGGGGGGGGGGGGTGAGTTGGTGAAATATAAAAACAAAGTTTTCTTTAAATGTTTTTCACAAAGTTGATGCCTTTAAAATCTTTCTTGAAACGCAAGGAAAAAGATTTGTTTATGCAGCGGAAATATAATCGATTTAATGCAGTATGCAGTCAACTGAATAAAAAGTGCATGGATAGAAAGATCAAACACTGGATTAAAACATGTAGCATGTAAGCAATAGAACATGTTCTCCATGCTTTAAACAGATTTATACATTGATTAAAACATGTAGCATGTAAGCAATAGAACATGTAACATGTAAACATCACATGTGTTATTAAGTATGTTGTCATCATCAAAAACCATAAGCTCTGAGATTGTAGGTTCAGCTAAACCAATGCTCTTCCTATCAACAATCTCAGCACATATTTCAGATTATCCAGTTTCATCCAACCAGCAAGTGATATTCCTGCAAAACCTTTCAAAGTCTTTCCAAATCAAGCATTGTAGAATCAATGTTATACAGGAATTAATGTGTGAGTATGCAAATGTCTGAATGTAATAGTAATCAATAGTTCATTCGCATACGGGCACAATTTAATCGATTTAGTGCAATCAATTTTGTTCAATTCACTGATATACTCTTTGAATTACATATTTGATTAACACTGATTTTATTAATATCAAACTTGAAGTACAATCATATAAAGCCAAAACAAGAATGACATATAAAGCCATCTATTACAAAAGAAAACAAGACAATACACTCAACACAGAAAATAAATCACTAGAACCAAAACAAACTAAAACAAGCACTCCTAGTAACCCTATTCTGATTAAGATGTCTCCTAGTTACCAATGAGGAGCATTGGTGTTTTGAAAATGATTTTGATGATGTTACAAAGTGAGGAATCAGAAGACCTCTGTTGTATGAGTTTAAGAATTTCTGTATAAGAGAAGACACCAGGACCGAGCAGTCAAGACCGAACGGTAGAAGGCACGAACGAGACCGAGCGGTTGGAAGGTGAAGTGGTGGTAGAAAGAATTGAAGCTGGAAATCGAGCAGAGGCATGACTTAGACCAAACGATCACTATTAGTCAACGGCCAAATGCAGATGCAGACCGAACGGCTACAATCAGACGAAGGCCAAAAACAGCTGAAGGCAGAACACTGTTCATGGCCGAACACAGCTAGCAGACCGAACGGAGTTGAACATTGGCGAAACTCGGTTGAATACCAAACGCTCACTAACACTGGCCGAACACAAGTTGAGGACCGAACGATGTTGAACACAGTTGAAGGCTAAACACTGCTAAAAGGTTGAATGACGCATAACAGTTGAAGACCGAATGATGTCAAACACAAGCCAAATGATATTGAGTCCAAACACTAGAATAAAATGATGTGTTGGAAGGTATACCAGAATTAAGCAGAGCAGTGGAAAGTGTATGAGAGAAGAAGGGAACCGAACAACAGGAGGTTGTGACGAATCAAACCGAGCGGTAAAAGGTGAAGAACTCGAGCCGACCGGTTAACGTGTTAAATATCCTAACCGGTCCAAGTCTCGCATATAATCGATTATTACTTAAAATAATCGATTATCACTGGTAGTTGTAATGCGTAATTCATCTTTTCATTTTCAAACCAGTAGATTATAAATCTCTTTTCCAGAACCTTCCAAAGACAACTTTGCGAATTTGAGAATACAGTGAAATCTGAGGAAGTTCTCAAGTGCTAGTTCTTGCTCTTGTCAAGTCTTGCGAATAGGAGAAGCTCGCGCTTTGTGTGTCAAAGGTCAGAGCGGTTCTCTTCAAGTTGACAGAGTTGTTGCTTTCGGTTCGTTTGTTGAAGGAAGGTGTTATCATTTCATTAATCTTTATTTGAAATCTTGTAATTTGTACACACAATGTTTTAGTGAAAAGGTTAATCACTAATTATAGTGATTAACGACTGGACGTAGAATCTGTTGATTCGAACAAGGATAAAAATCATTTGTGATTTTTTCTACTCCCTACACTCTTATATTTTCTTCTCATCAACTGTTTGATAAAAAGTTTATAAGAAAATTAAAGGAACCATTTTTTAAATTGAGCGAACAAGCTCTTTGCTTTTAACAATCTGTATCGTACTCTGTTTTAATATTTCCACTGCGCAAAATCGGTACCGATTGTTCCAACATGCTTTCCCTTTGTTGTTGAGCATCTTCAACTTTTCTTTCAAGCTGATTAACTTTTTCAGTCAGAATTTTGAATTGATGAGCTGCAAAACTCTCAAAACTAGTTTCAGGGAAGAAATTTGTGTGGTCCTCATTGGCAACAGGTGTACTTCTTGAACCATAAACCAAACCCTCTTCACCTTTGAAACACCATCCTCTCATTGTATTAGTCAATCCAAGAGATGCAATAGTGTTCTTGTTTATCATGTTTGTGCAATTGCAAGAAAACTTTTGCTCTCCACTAATATCCACTCCTTGAAGCATAAGTATTCGACTTACAAAAACAACATAGGGCAGATAATCAGATTGCCTGAGTGCAACATTTGTCATATGATCTTTTAATACCTCCACCCAGTTGGATACTCATTCTATCTTATAGCAATCTTCCAGGTAGAATTACCCATGCAAGAAGGTAAGCTGTAATCCTTTCTTCCATGTTCAATCCTTCATGCACATAGAGTCTTTCAATAGTATATCTTCTCGGAAATCTCAGCCAGTTTCTGTAGATATCTCTCTTTTTCAGCCACCGATTTGTCTCAGAATTTAATAGATGAGAGAAGATGCCTTCTGCTTCTAGTCCCGCAATTTGTTGCCATACATAATTGTTAATGTAAATATTAACACCTTTCACTCTTGACTGAATAACACCATTTGTTATCCTCAAGTTGTTGTAAAACACCCTTACCAGGTTAGGGTACCAGTCGCCCTTCATTTGAACAAATGTAAAGAGTTCATGAGTTTCAAGCCATCCTGGAAACTGAAAGCCCTCTCTTTCAAACATACTTAGATTCAGATACTTGGGTGGAACAACAATCTTGACTCTTCCATCTAGAAATCTTTCTCTAGTCTCATCATCACTGATCCAACCTGAGGGATCAGGTCCTCTTGCAGTTGCTACTTCTTTGCCTCTGCTTCTCCCTGATGGACGATTTGAAGACTCCATGTGATGCAGAGTTCTTGGTCATTCTTCTTTAGTCTAGGGTTACAGGATTATGAGCATAAAACACCCTAAATACTAATATAGTGAAATAAATGAGACATCCATGAGGGCGCGAACAACAATGATTCAATCAGGCCCAATTTAAAATTTCAAAAATAGAAAGTCCATAACAGAAATTCTTAATCGGTTCCTTTAAAAAAAAAGTCGACTTCATGTTTTAATAGAGTGATTTCAGAAAAAAGGAATCTCATACATAGAACATATTCGACTCAACACATAATAAAATCAGTTAAAATACTCGTAACCAGATTTTTACAGAAACAATCGGACATACAACACACATGCATTTGACAATCAATCATCCAAACAATCATTATGCATGTTGCAATGAAAACACAGCAGTTACCACTTTTAGAATCTCAAGAATTTTTTATTTCATCTTGAAAGTTCATCCTTGAGTTGAATACTGCTTCAGCAACTACTGCTCCTTTCCTGCCAAACAATTAAAAGGTTTTAACGCTGGTACCCATTTGAACTTGGACCCTGTCTTATTAGTAGCAGGAGGTTGTTCATTGGGAACCCATTTGTATTTTCTCTTTGGAACTCCAACATTTCTAAAATAGCAATTTTTAACATTGTGACCAAGTGTGTTGCAGTAAAAGCATGCATTAGTAGTAGGTTTACCCAGATTAATAAATTTGTTTGAGTTTATCCTATTACTTTTAGCCTTATAACCAATACCTTGCCTGTAAATAGCTCTTCCAAATGATCTTAACACATCACCAAGATTTTCTTTGCCTTTTGTAAATTTAGCTAACATGCTAGTTAAGTAATCAATTTTCTCAAGGTGTACTGGACAGTTATCACAGTCTTTCTCAACAATTCGTATTTTGGTCTTAACTATCTTTGCAGATTTCAAAGCATTTTCAAGATCTTTTTCAAGCTTTTCATTATCCTCTACTAGATTATCAATTCTGTACTCATAGTCTCTTTTCTCAGAGGATAATCGATTCACCTTATACTGGAGTCGCATGGCTTCTGCATGTATCTCCTGAAATGCTTGGTGAATTCTTTCTGCTTGTTCTTCAAGTCTGGACCAGTCAGGCTTGATATGACCATCCTTTCCACATTCATAACATTGTACAGCGTTGCTTCTTGAGGTCTTCTTTCCTCCTCTTGAAAAGCCTGCATTGTTAGTTGTAGAATTTTTATTCTTCATGAATCTGTTAAATTTTCTCACCATCATATTCATGATTTCCTTTTCTGGTACTTCTGCATCTGATTCAAGTGCAGGTTCAAGATTCTTTGTAGCTTTCTTGCTTGTGGCCTTTAGAGCAATTGATTTCTCTTCTTCAATTTCTTCTTCCTCCTTTAGCCTTCTAATATCCAATTCATGTTCTCTGAGTTTTCCAAATAAGGTGGCCATATTCATGCTGGTCAAGTCTCTTGATTCAGATATTGTAGTGACTTTCGGCTGCCAGCTTCTGTTGAGGCTTTATTGGATCTTTATATTGATTTCTTCTTTATCAAACACTTTCCCGAGAGCCATGAGGTGATTGACTATGTGTGTGAATTGCTTCTGTACTTCATAGATAGTCTCTCCCGCTTTCATTCTAAACAACTCATACTCCTGTATGAGAGAATTCTTTCTGGCCCTTTTCACTTCATTTGTTCCTTCATGTGTGACTTCAACAACCTCCCACATTTCCTTAGCAGTTTTACATTGGGAAATCCTGAAAAATTAATCCATGGTTAGTGCTGATGCAACCACATTTCTAGCCTTAACATCATATTGAGCTCTTTGGTTCTCATCTTGAGTCCACTCTGAAAAAATTTTCAAAACAACTTTTCCATTTAAAATATGAGTGGGCTCATATGGACCGCTTAGAGTTGCATCCCAAACTCCTTTATCCACCGATTCAAGAAAGATTTGCATCTTTACTTTCCAAAAAGCATAATTTTCTCCAGCAAATAGTGGTGGTTTATTTGTCGAAGCACCTTCACGAAAGGTCTGAGAATTGAAAGCCATTTTCCAAGATCAGTCAATTTAACGACAATATTAATCGACTAGCTTTTTCAAATATTTTATGAAAACCATCTCTGGTGCCAATTGTTAAAATAGAATGGCTCAATTTCTCACACCAAGAGGGGGAGTGAATGGGTGAAGTATAAAAAATAAAACTTTCAAAATCTTTTTCACCAGAAGAGATGCCTTTAAACTTTTCTTGAAACACAAGTTAAAAGATTTTCAGTGCAGCGGAAATTTAATCGAATGAGTATAAAGTATAATCGATTGAATGTAAAAGAGTAGGGATAAGATAGATCAAACACTGAGTTTTTATACTGGTTCAGCCAAGCCTACATTCAGTGTCCTTCCAACCACAGGAAGCCAATGCACTATAATGGTCAAGGTTTTTACGACAAGGTTTTTATCGAGATCTCACGTCAAAAATATAAAGCACCTCTCTAACCCTCTAATCAAAATATAGGCAGTACATAAACAGACTAGCAGCAAGAATCCCCTCTCCTGCAGTCTAACTCGTTTGAGGCACCCTCAAAGTCAAGAACGCAGCACGTCCTTCTTCCTGTAATCAACACAGGGAACTCAACCCAATCTTCAATAGATTGTAGAACCCGATCTTGTAGTAGACACCCAAATGTGCAGATAGATCAGACTTTGAAACTCAGCAATCTTTCTCTTCAAGAAATCACAAGTAGTTGACCACCCCGGTCAAACTAGTTTCTTGGTTTTTTTCCTCTTTCTGTAAGAATCAAAGTTTGTGCAAAAAAATATGAAAATGTCAGAATCACAAAAGTTCTCTACAGAACTCAAATTCGCGTCAATTTATAGTATAACACATCTCTGACACATTTTAATTGACTAAGCTACTAATGCAGTCGAATATAAAAATTTTGTTATAACAATTAGTAGCAGCCAAAGCAATTAATTGAATTCACAATTAATGCAGTCGAATAACATTTAATGTTTGGTCAACAAATTTAAAAATATAGCCGTTGTCACAGTTATATTGTAACACCCCGATTTTTGAGATGTCACGGTTTAATTTTTTTTTTCAAAACTTTTCTATAGAATATTTATTTCAGATAATCAAACTTTATTGATTGAAATGCGAAAGCAAAACATAGTAATAAATGTTGTCTGTTCAAAACGAAAATCTCAAATAATCTCTTTTACAATAAAAAATAGGGTTAAATATGTTTTTAGTCCTTAAACTATTGGCCGTTTCTGGTTTTCGTCCCTCTTTCAAAATAAGGTACAATTTGGTCCTCATTCTTTTCGAAACTCTAGTTTTAGTCCTCGAAACTTTGGTTTTAGTCCTCGAAAACTAACCCCGAAAACTACCACATTTTTAACGATGTTGGTTTTCGATGACTGATGAACCAATATTTTCCTCACTTCACTTAGTTTAATGTGCTAGAATTAGTCGGGGAATTATGCTTAAACGTCCGGTATTTTCCTGTTTTTCCTAATTGTGCTTAATTTGATCGGAAATTCTTATTTTAACTAATTTGAATTATCTGAGCTTATTATTTTGCATTATTAATTACGGGAAAATTTTGGATAACTTTTTGGGACATTAGAAAGCGAAATGAGAAATGGAAATTGAGCCAATGCATCTTAGCCATTTTTATTTTCGCTGGCTGCCGCGTGAATGTTGTGTCAACTTGTGTGTCTTCGTTTGAGTTCAATTCTTATCCGTTTTCCATGCAATTTTTTTTCATAGTTTCGTCTGGATGTCTATTTTAACATATAGTTTTTACTTTGTTCAAATTCATTCTGTCTGTTCCCAGTATTTATTTTACTCTCATATGTCAGTCCAGTGATTACTGCTGTTTGTGTCGACTTGTGTGACCTCGTTTGAGTCCAATTCTTATCCGTTTTCCATGCAATTTTTTTTCATAGTTTCGTCTAGATGTCTATTTTCATGTATAGTTTTTACTTTGTTCAAATTAGTTTTGTACTGTTCCCAGTAATTTGTTTACTCCCCTATGTCAGTCCAGTGATTACTGTTTGAGTGTTCTAATATGGTTGCATTGATTTATTTTGTGTTGAATAGAAAAGTTGTGCTGATCCGTGGAGACTTGAGCTGGAATATGCTGTTTGGTTTGGCTAAAAGAAAAGAAATAGAAGAAAACACATGTGTGCTTAGAAAAAGAGAAGCTGCCACCGAGAAAAGAAACTTCACTTTCATTTAATGAAGGGGTGCACCCAGCAAATTAAAAAGCACGCGGGCAGCAGCATCCAAGGGGCAGCTCCCATCCAGCTTGGCACCACGGAGAGGAGAGTCCAGCGCGGCCCACAAAGCAAAGAGGCCTTCACACGGTCCAGCAAGAAGGAGACCCGTGGAGCTGGATGAAAAAGGAAGTGTGAACCAGCCGCCACTCTCGGAGATTCTTTGTTTTTAGGCTTTTACTTTGAACGTTTCTTTGGGATGTAAGGATTGGGGGGAGTGTATTCACGCCATTACAGTTTGTAGAA
The DNA here is from genome assembly GCF_029865625.1 of Vigna umbellata. Lineage (NCBI taxonomy): Eukaryota > Viridiplantae > Streptophyta > Magnoliopsida > Fabales > Fabaceae > Vigna > Vigna umbellata. The sequence continues at coordinate 18,467,648 of NC_142166.1, forward strand.
TGAAAGACGCACATAGACATTAGGAAGAGGGTTGACGGCCAGGGAGAAAAAAAAAAGACTCACACGGTGATGGATTTTGGGTGGTGCACATAACTTACTTCAACAAGGTTACGTCTTGGAATTTTGATTATTTTCTTAGAAAAGATGAAGGCTATTTACTTTTGGAGCATGTGCTGATTTCAATGGGACAATGGTGACACATTTTTCTATAGCGGTGCACTCATATTTTCTTTCCTTTGCTTTGCTTTTAAAAAAAAAGACAACACGCTGATTTCATATATTATCTTCATTTCTATTCATCACGAAAGATGGATTTTAAGATTTTACAATTTCATTTCTAACTTCTGCATTGCTGATTTGTGCGTTCAGCCCTTTTTTTTCTGCATTGAATAATTCATTTCCAAGTTGCATTGTGCATTCGTTTACTACCAGACGCATATATGTGTTTCCTTAAGTTTATTTCCAGCAGCACGAAAGCTTTCATTTTTCTTTCTTAGAAAAGGGATGGCGTGTTTGAAAGAAAGAGGGGCAACAACACGTTAATGAGATTAAGCACACAGCTGCACATTTAATTGGTTTGGTTGTCGTTTTAAAGTTGGAAGCAGAAGCACATTGAAGAGAAGCAGACAACTCAACTTTGCTTGTCACGCTGATTCATGGAAAGGAGCGAATTTGTGGCTGTCACGTCCAACATCATTAGTAAGAGAATTCATTTTTTTTAATTGTTTTTAAAGAATGGAATGCGCTGATTTCAATTTGAAGCAGAGGAGGCACATTGGATGTTGCTTTCTTTTAAAAAGCATTACGGTGATTAGGTGCTGGAAGAGTGTTCCATGAGGTGATTACTTGGCATGGAGAAAGGTACAGCCTCGGGATGGACGTCTAGGAGAAGCATATGTGGGACGTTCATTTTCTTTTAGAAGGAGCTCATTTAATTAGTTGAATATGTCAAGGCCTCGGATGGAAAGACGGTGCAACACGAATTTTATTTTACAGCAGCTTATTCACTTATTTAAGTTAACTGTTCAAACGCATTTTCTTGGTGTCATGTCCCTGATGAACTGCTTTTGATATTTAGCTTACTCGTTGCATTGAGATGGATTCATGCACTTTTGTATTTCGCTTTATTCCAAGGGGTTTTAAGTGTTTCAGTTTACTGTTTTCATTCACTTTAATGTTGTCTATTCTGTTCGGCTTCTTTATATTCCCGTATTTTCAATTTCCTCACTTCCTTTAGAGACTGTTCGTTCTCAATGTAGAACCTTCGGTCATTTGTACTTCATGCTTTCTGCATTTATTTCAATGTTTTCAATTATGTTTGGTTGTATTTAATTTTCAATTTTAATTTAGTTCATCTGCATTCACAAAACTCTTCACCCCCCACTATGTGTGTGATCTGAGACTCGAACCACAATTGGTCCTTGAGAGACGACCTAGGAGTCACTTCCTAGTCTATACTGCATTCTTTTATGCACAACTTTTGTTGGGAGGTGCGACCCTCTCATCAAAATGGCGCCGCTGCCGGGGACCAATGGTTCGGTCTTAGGTCTTTTTGTTGTGTCAGTGTGTGTTGTGTTTTGTCTTGTGTTGCGTGATGTGTTTTAGGATGTTTAGTTAGTCTTGTTTGGGTTTACTTCTTTTATCGATTTTTGTGGTTTTAGATTTTTATCATTTTTCTTTTTGTATTTTTTTGCATTTAGTTGTTGTTTCTGGAAGTTTCAAATTATGTAAATAATGGTTTTTCCCCATGTTATGTTTCTATATGTTTGGTTTAATCTTTGTTTGAAGTGGAAGTCTAGGTCTGAGACAGGTTTTGCACTACAATAGAGGAGATGACAGATTCTCAAGACTGGATATATGATCTGATCCAGAGTCTTCCCAAATTCCATGGGTTGGCACATGAAGATCCATACAGGCACCTCAAGGAGTTTTGTTTGGTGTGTTTGTCGATGAGGCCTCCTGGTGTTTCAAAGGAGACAGTGTTGATGAAAGTGTTTCCAATGTCCCTTCAAGGTGCAGCAAGAGACTGGTTCATATACCAGTATCCTTTTGATAGTTGGCAGGAAACACAACAGAGATTCCTCAACAAGTTCTTTCCAGCAGCAAAGGTAAGCAACATTAGGAGGGAGATCACTACCATTGAGCAATTTCAAGAAGAAAGCCTGGCAGATTATTGGGAGAGGTTTAACAGGCTCTGCACAGCCTGTCCAAACCACCAAATTTCAGAGCATTTGCTCTTGATTTACTTTTATGAAGGGCTCCTGGACAATGAAAGGATATTAGTGGATGTAGCTGCTGGTGGATCTTTGATGGACAGAACTCCAACAGAGGCAAAGAAGTTGCTCTGCAAGCTGGCGGGTCAAAATCCAAGTGAGGTAGTAAAGGAAAAACCTGAGCAGGTTTACTGTAAACTTGAAATCCCTACTCATGTATCTGAGGTTCAAGTAAATTTTAATGCTTTTGAATTGGTAAAACTTGAACCATTTAAGCCTGTTCTGGATTCTGATATTGATACACATGTGCACACTCATGTTGTGGATTCATTATTCCCTGTAGAGCACATTGACATACCTGATGTTCACTATCCTTGCACTGACCTTGATTTAAATGATAGCTTTGAGGATGCAGCTGATGACTTGGAGATTGGTAAGAAAATTTTCAATGAGCAAAAACAGGTTTATTCTGAACTTGAGATTCCAAACACTTTACCTGATTTGCTTATGCATTCAAATGCCTGTGATTTGATACACACTGATTCTATAGGATTCATGACTGATACTGATACAGATTTGATTGATCATTCTAAAATTTTTGATTCAGTATCAGCCATTGAACCCATTGGTCTAAGGGTTGTTTTGAATGGACATGATTGCTGTGATGAAATTTTGAATGATAATAGCCTTGAACTGACCTTTGATTCTGTTGATGATGCATATATCAATATTGATTTTGAGGTGGAAACTGTGCAATCTGATAACTCTATAGAGTTAGGACTGAACTTTGATCTGACACAGTTCTCTGAGAACTTTGAATGTGATTGTGAATCTGGTTCTTGCCCGATCTGTATTGAAATTGATTATGTGTTACAGACAGATTCTAAGCGTATAACAGATGCTATTAATTGTGAGTTTGATGACCATGCTGCAGAATTAAATGAGAATACAAGTGCTGACATTAAGGAAATCGTGATTAATGAAGGAGAGTGTACTGCTACTTCTTTGATTGAGCCAGGGATCTCCATTCCGATGTCACACACTGAACAACTGCCAGTGGAAGGAAAGCTACTGATGGAACAGTTTGCTGGGAGAAGAAAGAAGAAACATCTCGTTTTGGATGATATGGCAGTACTGATGAAGTTGGTCCTCCTCAAAACTCGTTTGCTGAATCTAATGGTGGAAGACATCTCCCTGAAAGTCCAAAATTGGCAGCTTCCACCATAACTCAGGGGAGTTTTCCTTTTCTCTTCTCCCCCTTTCCCTACTTTTATTGCACTTGTCCATGATCTGTTGACTGTTTTGATTTCCGATCTTATGCTTATGACACATTGAGGACACTGTGTAGTTTAAGTGTGGTCTATTGGGGGAGATTTTTATTTTTTCTTTGTTAGTTTTTGTTTTCTTGGTTAAATTTTTTCTTTTCTAGTTAGTTTTTGTTTTGTCGTGTGTACAGTTTTACATGATTCTCTTCATTTCTGGACTTTGTTTGGGTTGTAGACTTATCATTTCCTTCACTTGATTGATATTTATTTGTTTGAAATCCTTGCTTTTCTCTGCTTGGGAAGATGATTATGATGTTTGAGAGGTTGAATTGATTGTGACAGAATTACCCTGTGTGAGATTTGAGCCACTTTATGTTTTTTTTTCTTGTGTGTGATATGTCTCTTGATTGCTTGCGCATATGCCTTGGCTTGACTCTTGTTGATAATTCTTGATTGATATGCATGTTTGGAAGTGATAAAGGCAATTTTGTTCTTGAGCCTCTCTAGCCAAATAAGCTTACCTTGTTTTGATCCTTTGATAACCCCTTTTGAGCCTATACTTTCCCCCAATTCTTTATTTCGAATGCTCATACACTAGTCCTAAGTGAAAAAAACCATGATTACCTTAACCTTAGGGAATTTTGGAGCTTTGGAAGTGTCTTGGGAACAAGTGTGGTCTCCTTGGGGATTCTGATAAATTGGCTAGTTGGTTCCTCTTCTTGTTTTGTTTTTAGAATTATGATTTATATCTTGTCTCTTATAGTTGTGTGCTAAAGAGAGAAAAGAAAAGAGACAGGATGGAAAAAAAAATTTAAAAAAATGAATGAAAAAAAAAAGGGGTGCGAATAATGGAGTCAAGAAGAGGATTGAATTAGAGGTTTTGGGTGTGATTTGACTGTGTTTACACTTGTTCCCCATTGCTCCTCTATTTCTTTTGGTTTGTAACTTCTCATCCATATTTATCCTCCCTTGTCCTTGGCCCCATTACACCCATAAAAGACCTTTTGATTTGAACATGCGTATGTGCTTGAGTGTTGATATTAGAGGCTTGCCAAGTCTATTTGTGATTGCTTTCTTGAGTGCATTGAGTGACATTGTTTTACCTTAAACACTTGAGAGAAACACTGATTGTGTGCATCTGTGAGGCTCTGTTGCTTTTGATTCATCTCTTGAACTGATTGAATATTTTCCTTGTATTGAATTGCTTGGATGATTTCATTAGTATCTGCTGTCTCTGATTCATTCTGTGTTGGAATTGTCTACTTCTTTTCTCTGTCCAGATTTCTTGAGGACTGTGTAATTCTGTTTCTGTCCTTGTTGAGTCTTTGTTTTCTGTATGCTGAGTCTGTGTCACCTTCCTAAAAGCCCTTTGAACTATTCCCTGATTTGCGTCTTGATTTTGCCCAGGAGTGCAAAAGACTAAGTGTGGTCTATTTTGATGAACCAATATTTTCCTCACTTCACTTAGTTTAATGTGCTAGAATTAGTCGGGGAATTATGCTTAAACGTCCGGTATTTTCCTGTTTTTCCTAATTGTGCTTAATTTGATCGGAAATTCTTATTTTAACTAATTTGAATTATCTGAGCTTATTATTTTGCATTATTAATTACGGGAAAATTTTGGATAACTTTTTGGGACATTAGAAAGCGAAATGAGAAATGGAAATTGAGCCAATGCATCTTAGCCATTTTTATTTTCGCTGGCTGCCGCGTGAATGTTGTGTCAACTTGTGTGTCTTCGTTTGAGTTCAATTCTTATCCGTTTTCCATGCAATTTTTTTTCATAGTTTCGTCTGGATGTCTATTTTAACATATAGTTTTTACTTTGTTCAAATTCATTCTGTGCTGTTCCCAGTATTTATTTTACTCTCATATGTCAGTCCAGTGATTACTGCTGTTTGTGTCGACTTGTGTGACCTCGTTTGAGTCCAATTCTTATCCGTTTTCCATGCAATTTTTTTTCATAGTTTCGTCTAGATGTCTATTTTCATGTATAGTTTTTACTTTGTTCAAATTAGTTTTGTACTGTTCCCAGTAATTTGTTTACTCCCCTATGTCAGTCCAGTGATTACTGTTTGAGTGTTCTAATATGGTTGCATTGATTTATTTTGTGTTGAATAGAAAAGTTGTGCTGATCCGTGGAGACTTGAGCTGGAATATGCTGTTTGGTTTGGCTAAAAGAAAAGAAATAGAAGAAAACACATGTGTGCTTAGAAAAAGAGAAGCTGCCACCGAGAAAAGAAACTTCACTTTCATTTAATGAAGGGGTGCACCCAGCAAATTAAAAAGCACGCGGGCAGCAGCATCCAAGGGGCAGCTCCCATCCAGCTTGGCACCACGGAGAGGAGAGTCCAGCGCGGCCCACAAAGCAAAGAGGCCTTCACACGGTCCAGCAAGAAGGAGACCCGTGGAGCTGGATGAAAAAGGAAGTGTGAACCAGCCGCCACTCTCGGAGATTCTTTGTTTTTAGGCTTTTACTTTGAACGTTTCTTTGGGATGTAAGGATTGGGGGGAGTGTATTCACGCCATTACAGTTTGTAGAATGAAAGACGCACATAGACATTAGGAAGAGGGTTGACGGCCAGGGAGAAAAAAAAAAGACTCACACGGTGATGGATTTTGGGTGGTGCACATAACTTACTTCAACAAGGTTACGTCTTGGAATTTTGATTATTTTCTTAGAAAAGATGAAGGCTATTTACTTTTGGAGCATGTGCTGATTTCAATGGGACAATGGTGACACATTTTTCTATAGCGGTGCACTCATATTTTCTTTCCTTTGCTTTGCTTTTAAAAAAAAAGACAACACGCTGATTTCATATATTATCTTCATTTCTATTCATCACGAAAGATGGATTTTAAGATTTTACAATTTCATTTCTAACTTCTGCATTGCTGATTTGTGCGTTCAGCCCTTTTTTTTCTGCATTGAATAATTCATTTCCAAGTTGCATTGTGCATTCGTTTACTACCAGACGCATATATGTGTTTCCTTAAGTTTATTTCCAGCAGCACGAAAGCTTTCATTTTTCTTTCTTAGAAAAGGGATGGCGTGTTTGAAAGAAAGAGGGGCAACAACACGTTAATGAGATTAAGCACACAGCTGCACATTTAATTGGTTTGGTTGTCGTTTTAAAGTTGGAAGCAGAAGCACATTGAAGAGAAGCAGACAACTCAACTTTGCTTGTCACGCTGATTCATGGAAAGGAGCGAATTTGTGGCTGTCACGTCCAACATCATTAGTAAGAGAATTCATTTTTTTTAATTGTTTTTAAAGAATGGAATGCGCTGATTTCAATTTGAAGCAGAGGAGGCACATTGGATGTTGCTTTCTTTTAAAAAGCATTACGGTGATTAGGTGCTGGAAGAGTGTTCCATGAGGTGATTACTTGGCATGGAGAAAGGTACAGCCTCGGGATGGACGTCTAGGAGAAGCATATGTGGGACGTTCATTTTCTTTTAGAAGGAGCTCATTTAATTAGTTGAATATGTCAAGGCCTCGGATGGAAAGACGGTGCAACACGAATTTTATTTTACAGCAGCTTATTCACTTATTTAAGTTAACTGTTCAAACGCATTTTCTTGGTGTCATGTCCCTGATGAACTGCTTTTGATATTTAGCTTACTCGTTGCATTGAGATGGATTCATGCACTTTTGTATTTCGCTTTATTCCAAGGGGTTTTAAGTGTTTCAGTTTACTGTTTTCATTCACTTTAATGTTGTCTATTCTGTTCGGCTTCTTTATATTCCCGTATTTTCAATTTCCTCACTTCCTTTAGAGACTGTTCGTTCTCAATGTAGAACCTTCGGTCATTTGTACTTCATGCTTTCTGCATTTATTTCAATGTTTTCAATTATGTTTGGTTGTATTTAATTTTCAATTTTAATTTAGTTCATCTGCATTCACAAAACTCTTCACCCCCCACTATGTGTGTGATCTGAGACTCGAACCACAATTGGTCCTTGAGAGACGACCTAGGAGTCACTTCCTAGTCTATACTGCATTCTTTTATGCACAACTTTTGTTGGGAGGTGCGACCCTCTCATCAATGACTAAAACCAAAATTTTGAAAAGAATGAGGACCAAATTGTACCTTATTTTGAAAGAGGGACGAAAACCAGAAACGGCCAATAGTTTAGGGACTAAAAACATATTTAACCCTAAAAAATACCAAGTCTGAAAACTTTTAAATAGAATAAATTATTCCCAAAAATAAAGATCCCAACTCTCACGTCAGCTACGCCAATCCAGTCTTATCTACAACGCTATCTACTGCCGTACAAGTACGATCATCGTAGGTGGAAACCACAACCACAACATTTCAGGGTGAGCAACCACAAATATCATAACATACAACAAAACATATTATTTTAATCACAAAGAAATATAATCATATAAACATATTCCACCACAACATTATCATTACAGTCAAGCCATTCATGAACAAATGTCGTTTTCTTATACTGTGTCGTCATAACCTGTGATCACTAACAGGAAACATGTTCTCAGTAACAGGGAAATTCGAGTCGTCTTCCATTGCAACTTCCAACCTATCTCCCCGACTTCTCAAGGACTAACGAGTAAAAACACTGACATTACGCGCACCAATGCACTATACTCAGCACGAGCCGAAGTCTTTTGGGCGAGACATCCAGCTCCCCGCGCAGAGGGAAGTGACACTCGAATCACTGTCTCTAAACAAGAGTCCAACACATTCTTAATGTAGCGCAGTACGAAAAGCTCACACATGACCGACGATAGTACAAGGAAATAACATAGTTTCAAGTTCATATCTCACATCAATACTCATTCCCAATAACATCCATTGCTCACCAATCATAAAGTTTATAACGTTTTTGTCATTATTGTTTCAGTAGGGATTGTGAGACCGAGACACTAACCTTCGACTGGTGCGCTTCGCTTGTCTACTTCCAGTTTGGACCGATCGGTCACCTTCAGTATTGGCCGCTCGGTGAACTTCAATCTTGACCGCTCAGTTGTAAAAGAGGGGAGGTACCTGCAAAAGGCACTCCGACGCTCAAGTTAGGAGCGGTTTTATGAACTGTTTGTTACAGTTAAATATTGAAGTCCTAATAGGACGTAAATAGGGCGTATTGTAGTATGAGTGGAATATGTCTTTACCTCAAACCTAAACCCTTATTTATAGAGTTTAAAGGAATCTAAATTAATTTACCTCTTAATGGTCATTAATGCAAACCTTAATTGTTTAACGGTAGCTGTTATCACATTCATTGTGCGTTAACTCTGCTCAATAGTTGTCGAGACCGAACGAATGCGAAGCTGGTCGAGACCGATCGGTAGCCTATGAGCCCATAGTAACATAAGCCCCCCAAGTCTGAGTTAATCGTTCGGCTTTAGCCAAACGGTTAACTATAGGACTTATGAGTTTGAGGGAGGTTGTTCTCATTGTATTAAGGAGTTTGCTCTCCGTGTGCTTCAAGTCGTTATATCGTATTTGTGCCAAACAGTTCCATGTATTGAATTTGGCGCATGCTTGACAGTCCTTGTTATCAGAGCTTCCTAATTGATGAGAGTGAGAACTGTTCGGTTGAGAGGAATTTTCTTCTCGGTCTTTGGCTTCAACTTTGACGAGAGGGTTTTACCTCTTGGCCGAGTGGGATTTACCGCTCGGTCTTTGGCTTCGACCTTGACGAGGGTTTTACCTCTCGGCCGAGTGGGATTTATCGCTCGGTCTTTGTTTTCAACTTTGACGAGAGGGATTTACCTCTCGGTTGTGATTTGTAGTATACTGTTACCTGTACTGAAGAAATATAACAACTCGAAATTTGATATGGTGAGAAAGAGAGTAGCCAAACAAACCAATGCTTTAATGTCAGAATAGGTTGTTATAAGACCGGTCGGCCAATGAAATATGATCGTTAGGTCTTCAATCTTTATAGAGGAATTTACCTCTTGGATGAGTGGGTTTTCCCGCTCGGTCTTCAAATCTTTACAGAAGGATTTACCTCTTGGTCTTTAATCTTTATAGAGGGATTTACCTCTTGGATGAGTGAGTTTTACCGCTCGGTCTTCAAATCTTTATAGAGGGATTTACCTCTTCGCCTAGTGGGATTTACCGCTCGGTCTTCAAATCTTTATAGAGGGATTTGCCTCTTGGACGAGTGGGTTTTACCTCTCGGTCAAAAGGGCTTTACCTCTTGGTCTTTATCTTCAATTTTGACGAGAGGGATTTACCTCTCGGCCGAGCGGGATTTACCGCTCGGTCTTTTTCTTCAGACTCTTCGAGAGACTTTTTTCGTTGGATATGCACTTCTTTAGCAACGTTTAGGAACGACTAATTGGGCATCAATTACCTGGCCTTATTTATTCCATAATGAAAGCGTAGGACAATAACAAAAGTCTAAATCAAATGAAACTAAATTTAACCATGACATTAATAGAATTTTGGAGGTTTCTCCTTTCTCCTGCTTAGTATTTACCAAATCCGCCGGTGTTACCTCCTGTTTCCGATTGGATGCGTATTGTCTCCTAAAGAGGTTTTCCACAATAGCGAAGCAATCCACTGTGTTGGGAGGGAGAGTGTTATACCATTCCAATGCCTCTTCCTTAAGTGATAATGAGAAGAATCTACACATGATCGGGTCGCTGTTTGTATAGAATGCCATTGCATTACCGAACATCCTTAAGTGATTATCCCGATCAGCCGAACCATCATACTTATCTAATACGGGGGGAGTCTTTTCTGGCATTGGGGTTTGCATGATGGTCGCCGTGAAGGGCAATAAACTAGTAGGCTAAGCGGTCTGCAGGGGTGTTGGTTCCCTTCTAGCCCGACCGTTCGAGTTGGCGTGATTATGGCTTGCCTCATTACCATTCTCTCGATTCGAGGCGGACCGCTCGGGAGGTTCCAGTTCGGCTCTTTGCGCCCTCATCTCCTCCTCATGCCTCTGCCGCATCTCTTGCTACGCATGCGCCTGCGCTTGTATAGTCTGCGCCTGTGCCTCAATCTGGGCTTGTAACTCTCTTATTAAATCTCTGGTGCTCTGTGTTGGAACAATCGGTACCGTTATAGAGTCGCGCAGCGGAATAAAATATTCGGAAAGCGTGTTACGGTCACAAATCAAGTTTAATGGTCCATTTTAGAAAAACAATTTTCTTAGAGAAAATTTATCAAACAGTTGATATGCGTAAAAGATAAAGAGTGTAGGGAATAGAAAATCACACAAGCAATTTTTATCCTGGTTCGATTCAAAAGAATCTACGTCCAGTCGTTAATCACTATAAATAGTGATTAACCTTTTTCACTAAAAAGTTATTTAACAGATTACAAGAAATAGTGAATAAAGCAGATAAATAAACCTTCCTTCGACGAACGAACCGGAAGAAGAACACTCTGCCAACTCGAAGAGAACCGCTCCGACTATCGACAAACGAAACACGAGCTTCTCCTATTCACGAGACCAGGCAGAGCACCTTGCTAACTCGAAGAGAGCTTGCTCCGACTATCGACACACGACACGCGAGCCTCTCCTGTTCACGAGACCAAGCAAGGGAACTTGAACTATAGCTTCTGAGAACTTCCTCTGACAAACAGTATTCTGCAAGAGCTTCTGTTCAACAACGTTACCTTCTGATTTATCCAAATCAAAATATATAGCCAAGTACACTGAATGCCAAAGGACAGCTCCCAACTGCCATGAATAATCGATTATTGTAAGTGATAATCGATTATTCAAGTCCGTTACAGGTTTTCAAAAATGTGATAATCGATTATATGAAGTGATAATCGATTATTCAAGTATGACTTGTGATAATCGATTATTGCTTAATCATAATCGATTATTTAAGGTTAAAAATGCAAGTTTTACAAGGTTTACAAGAATTTCCTACTACATTTAATTTCTACAACTTGCTTTTAACTAATTCTAATATCTTCTTCAACTAAAACTTCTTGTAGCATCATCAAAACAAATTTCTTCAAGATTTACCAATACTCCTTATTGGTAACACTCTGCTCCTCCATATTTCTTGTGGTCACCACTGGGTGTCTTCATCTTGCTCTCGGCCCCACGATGGGCGCCAAAATGTTTTAGTAGGGATTGAGACCGAGACACTAACCTTCGACTGGTGCGCTTCGCTTGTCTACTTCCAGTTTGGACCGATCGGTCACCTTCAATATTGGCCGCTCGGTGAACTTCAATCTTGACCGCTTAGTTGTAAAAGAGGGGAGGTACCTGCAAAAGGCACTTCGACGCTCAAGTTAGGAGCGATTTTATGAACTGTTTGTTACAGTTAAATATTGAAGTCCTAATAGGACGTAAATAGGGCATATTGTAGTATGAGTTGAATCTGTCTTTACCTCAAACCTAAACCCTTATTTATAGAGTTTAAAGGAATCTAAATTAATTTACCTCTTAATGGTCATTAATGCAAACCTTAATTGTTTAACGGTAGCCATTATCACATTCATTGTGCGTTAACTCTTGCTCAATAGTTGTCGAGACCGAACGGATGCGAAGCTGGTCGAGATCGATCGGTAGCCTATGAACCCATAGTAACAATTATCATTCACGCATAGTCTCAATATTGAACATTAACTCACCAATCACCAATCACAAATCAATACATTCTCAGTGATATGTATTACAACAAATCATCGATTTAAACACATTCTCAATACTTTTCACTCATAATCTCAATATATTAATATTCGCAACAGCTAATGCCAATCAAACATTCGTTCAATACAATCTATTTCAATAACCACTGCGAGGTCTACCTCCACTCGAACAACCCCTGTTTCAAATAAAATTTCAACCAAGAACACAATACCTATTCACTACAAGAATGATTGAGATTACCGATGGTCATAATTCGTTGGTAATGTATAAAATCCGTTGGTAATTAGCATTTATCGACGGCTTACCGACGGCCAAGATACCGTCGGTAAAAACGTTGTCGGTAAACTTTACCGACGGATCTTTCGTTCGCCGGTAATTACCGAAGGCTTTTGGCCGTTGGTAAAGCCTTCGGTAATTATCGAAGGATCTAGACCTTCGGTAAATCCGTCGGTAAATGTCGCGACCTGGTTCATCTTCTTCCTCTTCCTTCGTCACTGTGTCAATTTTTTTTTTCATTTCCACAAACTCCGCCACCAAAACGGCATCACGCGAATAACCGTAGGGAATCATGGAGAGTTACGCTCACCGGAAAAGTTTAGGACCGGTGATGTTGTGTAATTTTATCATAGAGAGTTGAGCTCGCCAGAAAAAGTTAGGACCGGTGATGTTGTGTCATTTTATCATGCAGAGTTGAGCTCACTGGAAAAGTTTAGCACTGGTGATGTTGCACAAATAAACTTTACAACAGCCCACCAAAAAACTTGAGCTTGTTGGAAAAGCGGAGCTCGTTGGAAAAGTGGAGCTCGCCGGAAAAGTTGAGAGCATCCCGTGATGGTGGAGACTATCCTGCGATGGTGGAGAGCAACCCGCAATGGTAGAGAGCTAAAGCCACAAGACGGTAAGGAGAAATGAGTAGTAGTGGTGTGAAACTGAGTTGGTAAAGAAAATGAGGAGAAATGAGCGTCTGTGCCACATATATTGACACTAGAGCCAGAATTTGGGCGGGAAAATTCCCGCTCTTTTTACCGACGGACATGGACCTTCGGTAAATCCGTCAATAATGTCGGTAAGTGAAATAATGGGCGGAAAAATTCCCGCTTTTTTTATCAATGGCCAAAAGCCTTCGGTAAATCCGTCGGTAAGTGAAATTGACATTACCGACGGATTTACCGATGGAACATGTCCGTCGGTAATGTATATGTCAGTTACCGATGGATTTACCGAAGGCTTTTGGCCGTCGGTAAATAAAATTCAAAATCTGTCGGTAATGAAAATTTACCTACGGAAATGTATCCGTCGGTAATATTAATAATTTTTGTGGTGATTGTACTTCAACAAATGAATATAAGGTCATCTACTGTTCCACCACCTTCGTATTCCACTAATAACTAAAAGGACAAAAAAACCCAACAATCAAAATTAAAGGATACAAGCCTAATTTTATACGCAAATTTCCAAACTAACGAGAGCACTCACTCAATGATGTTAACTACCCAAAATTCCCAGGTGTTGCCAAAACATGCTAACGTCAAATCCAACAAATTACCGATTCTATTAAATCTGTACTTCCAAGCCATGCTTGCAACCAATAAAATAGCCTTTTCCTACTATATTAAACTAAGACTCAAGAAATCCAACTTCTAAAAATTCCCTAAAAACATAAACCTCCTTCCTCATTACAGAACTCCACCTACATATATTTTTTTAAAACACACCTTTCCTCTCTATTTATAACACCAACCCCAACCTAAACTAAACTAAGAAAGTATATCTCTCTCAGCCTTCTACCCTCATATACAATACATTACTTACCTCTTTCTTCTTTCCTTTCATAAAATACTCACATACACCACGCAAATCCCATGCAACACAAATAAAACCCCTGTAGCTCCACTTTGTGTAATCCTCTCACCACAACCGAAAACGCACCCTCACAACTCACTACCACTCAAATATTTATTCACTACTTCTTTCTTTTTTGTTACAACTAAACCCACCTTCCTTTATAATCACGACAGCTACTTCTTCCTTCTAATCTTCCTTCTTTCCTTCCTCAACCACCACAGACCAAAACATATCCCCTCCACCACTCAAACCAACCTGAAAACACGTAAAATTCTCATCTGACCTTTAACCCATGTAACCCTCCTCGGCTCAACGAGACTCCCATCCTTAGTAAACGCATAAACATTCATAAATATCTATATACCACTAGTGCAGAAAGGGCTATAGACGTCCGTTCTTTAGGCTTTTTGACGTCCGACGTTCGACTGACGTCTTTGCGGGTGACGTCTATGTAGACGTCCATTGTGTCAGGCCGGACGTCTATATAGACGTCCGTTGTGTCAGGCCGGACGTCTATATAGACGTCCGCTGTGTCAGGCGGACGTCTATATAGACGTCCGCTGTGAACCTCTCGGACGTCTATACACTACTGCAGAAAGGGCTTTATTAGACGGGGTTATTTAGGGTTATTTACGGGTTATTTAGGGTTATTTAGGATTATAGGGTTTGGACGTTTGTTTGTGCACTACAACACGTCTGAAGAGCAGATTTGAAATGAAAATGGAGGGAGATGGAGGAGTAAACGACCTAAAACGTAGGACAAAAACGCCGCCCAAGAACACGCTACAAACTGCACAAAAACGATTTTTAATCGGTCCAAATGAAAGATATTTCATCACTGAACAATTTAATCGGAATAAAAGTAAGATTAAATGGTCCAAAACAGATAAAAACCAACCTGGAAATGCAAGGCGCAGAGGGAACTCTCACGGGTTCGCATAACTCCTCGCGGGTTCGCGTTTTGGTTAGTAAGTCCTTATTTTAAACGTCTTTTGAACGTCCGTTGTGGCGGGGGCGGACGTCTATAATATAGTAGACGTCCGTCCCCCTCCAGAACGGACGTTCAAGAGACTGACAGTAGTTCAACCCATCAGTCTCTTGAACGTCCGTCCTGGAGGGGGACGAACGTCTATATATATTAAACGTCCGTCCCCTCCAAGACGGACGTTCAAGGGGCTGACAGGTTCAACTACTCTCTCAGTCTCTTGAACGTCCGTCCTGGAGGGGGACGGACGTCTATATATATTAAACGTCCGTCCCCCTCTAGGACGGACGTTCAAGAGACTGAGAGAGTAGTTGAACCTGTCAGCACCTTGAACGTCCGTCCTGGAGGGGGACGGACGTTTAATATATATAGACGTCCGTCCCCCTCCAGGACGGACGTTCAGGAGACTCACAGTAGTTCAACCCATTAGTCTCTTGAACGTCCGTCTTGGATGGGGACGGACGTCTATATATATTAAACGTCCGTCCCCCTCCAGGATGGACGTTCAAGAGACTGAGAGAGTAGGTGAACCTGTCAGCCCTTGAACGTCCGTCCTGGAGGGGGACGGACGTTTAATATATATAGACGTCCGTCCCCCTCCAAGACGGACGTTCAAGAGGCTGACAGAGTAGTTGAACCAGTCAGCCCCTTGAACGTCCGTCCTGGAGGGGGACGGACGTCTATATATATTAAACGTCTGTCCCCCTCCAGGATGGACGTTCAAGAGACTGATGGGTTGAACTACTGTCAGTCTCCTGAACGTCCGTCCTGGAGGGGGACGAACGTTTACTATATACAGACGTTCGTCCCCCTCTAGGACGGACGTTCAAGAGACTGATTGGTTCAACTACCTTGTCAACCTCTTGAACGTCCGTCTTGGAAGGGGACGAAGGTTTACCTATAGTAGACGTCCGTCCCCCTCTAGGACGGACGTTCAAGATGCTGATAGGGTAGTTGAACCCGTCAGTCTTTTGAACGTCCGTCCTTGAGGGGGCAGGACGTTTACTATATATAGACGTCCGGCCCCCTCCAGGACGGACGTTCAAAAGGCTGAATCTTCAACTCTCCCGTCAGGCTTTTGAACGTCCGTTAGAGGGGTCGGACGTCTACTATATTATAGACGTCCGGCTCCTTCTAGGACGGACGTCTCCACACTCAATTATTTACATTTATGCCACCGGTCAATTATTTACGTTGGGGTTTTGGTGGACGGACGTCTATGGGGTGACGTTAAAAATCAATTTTTCACTAGTGTACACAACTCTCTTGCAACCCAAACATGTTATTATCAAAGCCATCACCCAAACTCCATGCATGTATAGATAAATCATAGTCACTCCCCTTACCTGAACTCCAGAGGCTTTGCTCAAGCTTTTGATTCTTCACGATTTAGCTTCCTAAACCTTCTGTACACTCACTGAGATGTTAACGGTCTCTCCCCAAGAGTTTTGCTAAGAAATAGTGAGGTTTTTGCACCAAACTAGGCATATTTGCCTTTAATATTACCAAAATGGGCAGATTCAGCCGAAATTACAAAAATGGGGAAGTCGTGGGGGGCCCAAACGACTTCAATTGAAGAAGTCGTGCCCCCCTGCACGACTTCACACTGTACATATCTACAGTGTTGAAGTCGTGCACCCCAAAAACGACTTTTGGGTGCTGTAATCGATTACAATGTAATGGTAATCGATTACAGAGTGTTGTTATCGTGACACCCCTGCACGACTTCAATTCAGTAGGCCAAATATGTACTGGTAATCGATTACGACACTTCTGTAATTGATTACCAGTGTGTTATTTGTGCAAGAACCACTCTGGTAAGCGATTACAAGGTTGTTGTAATCGATTACTAGTGTGTTTTTGGTAGGTTTTTGAAAATTTGAAAGTTAATTAAGTGTATTGATATGAATTTGTGTAAGCAGACATTTTTGTTGATTACATTGTGATGTATTGTTATGTATTGGAAGAGTTTTTTAATTTATGTAAATCATAAGACAAAATCGTAAGACAAAATCATAATATAAAATCATAAATGAAATTTGTAGTATTTTATTGAATGAAATATGCATTACAAAAGGAAGAAGCTTAAATTAAAAGAAAAGGACACTACAAATTCAAAGGCATCTAGGAAGATGATCCACCATGTGGAGCAAAATGACGACGCAGATAGTATCAATAGTATCGAAGCAGTCACCCATGTTCAGCTCCAATTGTTCAAATCTTGCATTCATGCTTTCATTGAGTGTATTGAAGCTGTCTCCAACAAATGTTCGGAGATCGTTTATCCCCCTCATGAGGTCATCAAATGAACTAGTTTGTTGTTGAAGACGTGGTTGTGGTTGTAGTTGAGGAGGTGGTTGATTTTGTTGTTGATGTGGACGAGGAGAATTTCTATGAACCCATCTGTTGTCAGCATTTTGGGTCAACCCAATGATTATATCACTCCTCCTGATATTGTGCAATGCCTACTAGGTGGGATAGATATTTCATCCTCCAATGGAACTTCAAAATGTTCTAGGATGCGGGTGACCAAAGTTGGATATGGTAAAGGAGCACCTGGCCTCAAAGCCTTCTTCATCCTATGTCGGATGAGATGGGTCCAGTTTATCTGCTTTGCCGTCATTATTATCCACATTATCAGAAGATCTTCCTCGGTTTCCTGTGCAAAGTTAGAAACACGTGGAAACAAAACACGACATATAGCATAATGTAATACTCTATAGCCTCAGCTGTCATATTGCCGGGTAGAATTCTAGTGGTAGGAGGATTGTGTGGCAAACAAATTAATTGTCTGGCAACGTCTATATTGTATTCATCGGCCCAATCCTCAAATAATTTTCCCTCAAACTTCAACCCAACAGAGGGAAGGTTGGCTATGGAAGCAAAAATGCTGGGTTTGATAATAATTTGCACATTGTTCACCTCAGTTTTCATTGTTCCATTTTCAGAAAATTTGAGGTTACTATAAAACACACGTACCAAATCAGGATAATAATGCACAACATCGCAGCAAAATTCATCCAATCCCAAATTTTTGAGCATTCCAAAAAATTCAAAACTATGACTTTCAAAATATTCGTCATCTAGGTATTTTGGCTCAATGATTTGACGATCTTTATATAGTCAGAAATACCTTTGGGCTAGTGCAGGAGTTGAAAATTGAAGATTTTGGTGTGGAGCAGTCGGTGACGGTGGTGGTGAGGGCGAGGGTGAGTTTTCTGCGGGTGAAGGTTGACGGCGGCGACGTCCCCCAGCTGTAGAAGATGAGCCCCTAAGTCTTTGCCTCTTTGAAGATTCCGCCATTTGAAAATCCAATCGGTGCAAATTGAAGATAATTGGAAGGGGAGTTGAAATAATGGTGTTTTAAAGTGAAAATGGTGGAAGAGAAGATGATTTTTGAGGTTGGAGAGGAGGGAAAACGGTGGGGAGGCGCTGCTACTGAAGTGGGAGTGGTGTGTGTGCGTGAGGAGAGAGAAAAAGTTGAATATATAGACTAGGGTTGCGCTGGTAATCGATTACGGGGTTTATGTAATCGATTACCACAGTGCACTGGTAATCGATTACTTAAACCCTGTAATCGATTACCACAGTGCACTGGTAATCGATTACGGAAACCCTGTAATCGATTACCAACCTCTCTGGTAATGGATTACAACAAATCCTGCAATCTCTTACTAGGAGTATCTGGTAATCGATTACGGGGTTTGTGTAATCGATTACCAGTGTGTGGAGGAACAAATTTTGTTTACTCTTTGCTTTAGTATTGATTGAATGCATCATCTATTAAAATTGACTTATATATAAATTTGTTTTGACATGATGTGCAATAATAACGTAAGAGGATAACAGTTTATAAAGTTATAAATTTTATTGATTAATTAAAAAATTAGAGACAAATTACATATTTATAGATAAACAACGCAAGCAAACTATCTATGTCCTTCAGTCCCACACGTTGGTCTTCGTCGTTGTCGTTGGCCTCGCCTTTGTGATTGTTGTTGTTGTGTGGGACTCTGCGTGTGTTGGTCTTCATCCGTGGGATGACTTTCATTGGATTGTTGAAGGTTTTGGAAATCATATGTCGGTCGATACACGTTGTGTGACGATGAAGCGTGTGGGTGTGAAGATGGTGGAGTCATTGTCGAGGTTCCAAAATAATTGGAAGGACCTCCAATAAAGGATGATGGACCTCCACTGAACGGTGTTGATGGTGGAAAGGCGAAATAAGAGGTCTCAACCCCAGGATATGTTGATGTCGGTGGGATGTGTTGTTGGAACCTTGAATTTAGAGATGGATGTTGATAGTTGACATGGTCAGAGGTAGACCTTTGTGGATCATGATACGGTGGTGATGCACGGTATGCAGATGGCGGTTGGAAATACACCATCGTTGAATCGAAGCCCAACATTTATGTTATTCATTGTGTGGAATATCACAACGGTTGTCAATGGCGTTTGAGGGCAGCTTATAGCAAAGTCCGTAAATATTGGGAAATCAAAAATATAGACGGACAACATTCTTATTTCTCGACAATACTATCTGAAGATCATACAAATCTTGATAGTACTCACATTGCCGCGATCATATCAAATTCAATCCGGACAAACCCATCCATTCCAATCAAGAGTTTGATTGCAGATATTAAAGGTCGATTCGGATATTCTGTGTCGTATAGAAAAGCTTGGATCGCTAAACAAAAGGCTCTTGCTATGGAGTTTGGAGACTGGGAGGACTCTTATAACCACATGCCGAGGTGGTTGCATGCCGTCAAGGAAGCAAACCCAGGTACAATTTTACAATGCACTGGTTCTCCAGTGCAGATTGATGGACAAACCGACAATAATTGCTATATTATGGAAAGAGTTTTCTGGTCTTTCGGTCCTTGCATACAAGGATTCAAATACTATAAACCCATTCTCCAAGTTGATGGTACATTTCTAACGGGTAAATATCATGGCACTTTGCTCACCGCCATAGCTCAAGATGGCAATAGAAATCTTTTCCCATTGGCCTTTTCCATTGTAGAAGGTGAGACAAAGGAGGCCTTGATATGGTTCTTTCAACTACTTCGAGAACATGTTTGCCATCAACAAAATATTTGCATCATCACTGACAGAGGAAAGGGTATCCTATCGGCCTTGAGATCGGAAGAAGTTGGTTGGGAACAATATGGGATGAACTCTGTTTATTGCATACATCATCTAGCATCCAACTTCAACAACAGATTCAAAAATCACGACCTCAAAAAACAATTCATCAATTTAGGTACTACTACAAACATTCTTCATACATTTATACTTTTATAATTTTGTTAACATTATTCTTTAATTTATTTATTCATTACATCATTACAGCTTACGAGGTCAAGCAACCAACTGTGACGGCAAAACTTGTTGCATTGAGAAACCAATACCCACAACAAGTTGATTGGATAGATAAAATCCCATTACAAAAATGGTCTCAGGCTTTTGATGGAGGGAGAAGATATGGACATATGACGACTAATCTTGCTGAGTGCACCAACTCCATTTTAAAGGGAGCACGTTCATTACCAATATGTGCTCTCATCAGAACAACATTTGAGAGGACACAATCATGGTTTGTTGAACGCAGATTAAAGGCGAACTGTATGCTACAAGCAGGACACTAATTTCCTGAACAAATCGCCGACATCATTAGGAAAAATCAACAACAATCCGCATTTTGTCATGTTCATCGCTACAACCGTGAAAATTCTGAATTTGATGTTCAGGAAATTTCAACACCTCACCACTACCGTCCTGTTCCACTTTCCTACAAGGTCAGCCTAAATGAATGGTGGTGTGATTGTGGTCACTTCCAGGCTACTCGTCTCCCATGTCATCATGCCATTGTTGTTTGTGCATTTTCGCATATTCCACTAACCCAAGTAATCGATCCAGTGTACAGTCTTAACAACATTTTCAAGGCATACGAAGTACAATTTCACCCAATCCAAAATCAAGATTATTGGTCTGCGTATACAGGTCCAAACTTCATACCAGATCCTAAAATGCGACGCAAGGCATTCGGAAGACCATCTACAAATAGGCTTCATAATGAAATGGATCAATCCAATCCAGATAAGCCAAAAAAATGCTCTTACTGCCGCAACGAAGGTCATCATATGGGAAATTGTCCCTTTCGTCATTAGTTTTTTCTTAATCTTACCCAATTGTAATCAAATTCATTATTGATATATTACTATTAATATTTCTTATTAATATTTATTTTCTCTTTTCTTATAACACAACCAATACATAACATATGTAAAATGCAAAATCATTTTCAAAAACCAACCAAAAACACACTGGTAATCGATTACAAGTACATTGTAATCGCTTACCAGAGTGGTTCTTGGACCACAAACACATGTCGTAATCGATTACCAGTACGTTTTCTGCCTACTCATTTGAAGTCGTGCAGGGGGGTCACGATTTCAACACTCTTAATCGATTACCAGTACATTGTAATCGATTACAGCACACAGAAGTCGTTTTTGAGTGCACGACTTCAACACTGAACACATGAACAGTGTGAAGTCGTGCAGGGGGCACGACTTCTTCATTTGAAGTCGTTTTGGCCCCCCACGACTTCACTTTGGGTCAAAATTTGCCCATTTTGGTAATATTGAAGACATATTTGCCTAGTTTGGTGCAAAAACCAAATAGTGAGCTAGGGTTTCCTTTTTTTGAATATTCTCACGGCAGGTGCAAATCTTATAAGTTTCAACCCTAACCAAAATTTAAATACCCTAGATGTAACCTAAACCTTCTAAACTAACTAATCAACGCTCTAACTCGTAGAATAAGAGATAACAAATAAACTATGTTCCCTTTCCTCTCCTAAAATCATTCTGTTAAGATTCTATCTCTCAATATTTCCTTTATCTTGTCTAGCCTTCTGTTAATATTTTCTACAATATCTTTTCTATCTTTAAAACAAACAAGCTTCTCACTAACCCTCTTGGACCTTTCTCGCCAGCCCAACGAAAAGCATAAGCAAGTCTAAAAAAATAAGAAACTAAACTCCATACAGAGAAATTATTCACGCTCCACCAGAACCCAAAGCCAAAACAACTATACCCATAAAACATTCACGTACTGCATACAAAAAGGGGAGAGGGAAAAGAAACCTGAACCTAATTTCTATAGGTTATCACTATACCCTGGGTCCACCAAAAACCCAATCAAAACGAAATAAAATGACCATCTCTCTTATGCTTTTACGAGAAAAGAAATGTTTTTTCTCTCACCTCTATTAAAGTTCCTTATAAAAGATTTCCATACAAAAATATAATTTGTTCCATTCTCTACATCAAAGAAAAATAAAGAGAGAATCTTTTGTAACATATAAAATATATATATATATATATATATATATATATATATATATATATATATATATATATATATATATATATATATAAATCTATATTATATTAATATAATATATATAATCTTACTCTTAGAATATTATCTTATTATAATTAACTACCGCTTATTAACAAATAAAATAACAACCAACCTCCGTTTTTTTTCTAATATACTAAATTTTAATACTATCATACGAAAAAGATATTTAACAATCCAACCTATTCCTTATTTACTTAGCTTTAAAATAATAAAATATATTATTTCTATTCATCCCATATTTTAATTAACATGGCTTCATAAATCTTTATTCAAATATGCAACCACCAACTCATTATTCATTTTAACTTAAACTATAGAAAAATATAAACCGCCCATTACACCGATAATACATCATAAATAAATAAGTATTTTCAGAAAATATAACAATAAAAATTATTTTTATTTTATCCGGATCTTACATATATCAAGCATTAATAGATTTCAAAACATTAACAAACTTAATCGAATACATATAGCATGTAATCGATTATACAATAATGTTAAGCAAAGTTTTGAAAATTTTTCTTTTTGAAAAACTCTCACACAGCACACTTGAAAAAAGTTTGTGCAAAGATACGAGTTTTAATCGATTCAACCTATAATGTAATCGACTTAAAATTGTCGTTTTGTCACACAATTAAAATTCAACATTAGTGTTGTGGTTTTTCTCATCCAAAAACATGTGTCATGCATTCATGTATAAAATCACATATATAACACAGTTGTTGAAAAAGAATGGCTTAGTTTCAATACCAAGAGGGGATGAATTGTTGAAACACAAAAATCAGAATCTTTTAAAAATCTTTTTTCACAAAAGGATGATCTTTCAAAAGTTTCTTGAATCGCAAGGAATAAGATTTTTTAAGTGCAACGGAAATAGTTGACTACGTGAAAAGTAAAGTCGACTTAGAAAATTAAAAGTGCAGGGATAGAGAATTCAAACACAGGTTTTTATACTGGTTCAGCCAAACTGCCTACATCCAATGTTCTTCCAATCCCAGGAAGCAAATGCACTACAATGATCAAGGTTTTTACAACAAGGCTTTTATAGCGACCTCCACGTCAAAATATACAACACATCTCTAACCCTCTAATCAAAATATAGGTGATGACAAATTTATGAACATCGAAAAACGGCGCCAAAAACTTGTGTAACCCTCGGCAAGTGTGACCGAATTGTATCAAGTAATAAACTCGGTAAGACCAAGTATCGTTCTCCCAAAGAACTCACGGCCTAGTTAGTTATATGATTTCTTGATTATTTAAGACTTGTGAGCAAATTCTTGAGGTTTCAAATGCAAAAGACAATAAGTAAACATGTATGCATGAGTTTTGTTCAATGGAAAAGAGGAACACAAACACTTGAACGAATTAGATGGATGAGTATGTTGTTGGGGTAATCAATTTCATCTTATCCACTCTCATATACTTTAGGAATTCATCATTCTTTTCATCAATGTTAATGCCACTCTCTAAATCACCTTGTGAGAAAGTCTATCCTTAATTACGAGTTCATACAATTCCTAGCATCCCTAATAATTAATTCTGAAGCACAGAAGCTTAAAGGCAACCAACCCTCATATCCCTATGTCTAGGCAATATGCTATTGGGAGAATTTCCCCGGATCCAGATTTCCCCGTATGTTCCCATATCGACAAAATCAATAATCATGACATCGAATGAGTTAAACAATGCATGCTTTGAGCAAAGAAGAAAAACCCTAACTAATGATGAAAGAAAGCATGTATCCCAATTAAGATGTTTAAACACAAATTCCATATATGAGAGCTTCAAAAGATTACATTAATTCCCCAACAACAATACAAACTTTAGTTCACCGTATTCATGGTGAAACTAGATGAAATACAATGAAAGAGTGAAAGATAGAACCCTAGAAAGTTGAGTAGGTAGCCTTAGCATCCAAGATCTTCCTCCAAGGGGTAGAAAGGTGAGTGTTTGCTTCGTACTCTGCCAAAGATACAAACTCTAGGAAGTCCTAAAGCTTATATACTATTCGAAATATTACAGAAAAGTGGGCCTAAGCCCAAAAGACCACCGCTCAGCGGTAAACTGCCGCTCAACGGTACCAGCGCGTGGTCAATTCTCCCCTCAGCTGCACTTTCACCCCTCAGCGGAACCAACGGGTGTTCTTGAGTGCCGCTCCGCGGTAAACTGGCGTTGAGCGGTACTTGCGGCTTCTCTTCTTTTGCACTTTTTGAGTTCTTTTCTGATGCCATCTCTATCCTTCTTCACTTCTTTCATCAAATTCATCTTAAAACCTGCATAAAACACTGAAATCAAGCATAAACCTGTCCAACTCTCTTATTTCTAAAAATATGAACAAAGGCATGATTCTAAGCTAGTTTCTAAGTGTTAAAGGTTGCTTTTGGTATCAATTTTAAGCATGAAAATAATAGTTTTTCAACTGTTATCACAACCCCAAACTTAGAACTTTGCTTGTCCTCAAGCAAACAAGATGTAACTCAATCTTCTACCAATCAATACAATGGTTCACTCCATTCAAAAATCCTCTTTTCAAGATAAGTAAGTACTCAATTAAGCTCATGACAAAAACTTCAATCAAGACATGCACATGTTTTAGTGTTCACACAATCACCTAACATTCAACAAATGCTATTTTTCATGAATGATCAATCAACTATGCATGGATGTTCATGTGCTCATGGAATCTTTCCTCACTAGATAAAGTGTTTCACTCAAACACACAAGTGTATAAGAGGTAATCACTCATTCACTCTACTATCACCATGTCACATGAATTTACTTTGCCTTTCATTTAACCATAATCAAATACATTCACAAGCATGCATCATCACAAGGACTTTTCAATGGCTTATAATGTGGCTGGGCTAACAAGAAAATTGGTTTTTCTAGATCACAAAACCCTTGAGTTAAGAGAATCATATGAACACAATCATTCTTACTTAATCCTAACTTTCCTTTGCATTGAGCTTTGCTTTTTCTTCTCTTTTCTTTCTCTTTTTCTTTTTTTTTTCTTTTTCTTTTCACATTCTTATATCTTAGCTCTTAGCTCAATGCTTTCAATTTCCCTTTCATAACTTCCCAACAACCCCAAACTTGAACATTTATCAATACCACAAAATATTTTCTACTTAACTCAAGGTAAAGTTTTCACAAAGGGTTTTCAAATTATGTTCAAGGCTAAGGGTTCAAAGGATAGAACACATAGTGCTTTCTTTTGTGGGCTAAACATGCATTTGGCTAATAAAAGGGTTACCAACAAATGGCCTTGATCCTATGATGCAAACAAGCAATTGATTCAATCATAGAAAACCTGGGAAAAATCATTCATGCTTTCAAAGTAATAGCATTCAATCTCAAAAACTCTGGAGCTCAAAACCTCACATATAAGCTCATTCACATTCCACATATACACATCCTGCTTAGTATCATAATCACAATCACAACATCATGCATTTGTTCACAAAGCTTGTGAATCACCTGTATAAGCATATAATGTGCATATCTCAACATCAATCAATATCAAAGCATCATCAGGCATCACTTATCAATCAACAATCATAAGCAAACCATCATAACAGACAAAGTTTCCAATTAAGTACATCAAACCCTATTCTATAAACAGAAGCAAAAAAGTTCAAAACAAAACAGAAGATAAAAACAAATCCTACTCTAGTGCTGATAGCATCCATCAGTAAATGCTATCTCAGCTCCTCATCAGTCTGTGTTGTCATTTGTATCCTCCTAAGCATCATCAACATCATCTTCATCCATGGCTGAAGCTTCAGCTGCTCTAGCTCTGTCGCCTTGGGCCTGCTCCTCTGGCCAAGCTACCACATTATGGAATTCATCCATAGTCCACCTGTGTGCTGGAGGTGTATCATACATTTCAACAATCATCTCAGCTGTGGCCACTTGCCCTCTGTGGATAGACTGCAATTTTGCACCTATAAGAGACATATACATGTCCCTCATTTGGAAAGGCTCTGCTTCATGTGTCTCTGCAGATGCCTGACTCTATGCTTGTCCTCTTTCTCTGCGAGTACGGCGTGGTGGAACTGGCTGAGCTGCCTCCTCACCTCCACAGTATTGTCTGTAATAGGCCTCATCAATTGCTTTCCTTGGCCTCTTAAATGGTGGAGCAGAAGTATCCACCCCAGCTATCTTTCACAGGTGTGTGATCAAAGAAGGATGTCCTAAGGGTTCTTTGTTGTTTGTTGTGTTAGCACACACCCTTATCTCATTAGCTATTACCTGTCCAATATTGACATTCAAGTTCTTGATCGCATAGTAAAGGAGGAGTGCCCTACTAAGAGTGATGTGTGAAACATGAGAGCATGGCTGAATGTTGGCATGAGAAAATGCCATCCAATACTTTGCAAGAGGATTCAAGTCAGTCCTCCTAATGTTCACCACAGAACCAGTTCTGTTCCTCTGAAAATGTCCTCCTGGTACACACAAAACACTATCCACATCATCAAAATCAATGCCTTCTTCCATGCTTAGAGCAAACTGACACTGTTCACCAGCCCATACAGTACCCAAGAAGTTGTTGATAGAGTCAGGATCATACCTAATAGCGTGACCTCTGACATAGCCTAAGTAATCCTCAGTGGGATAATCACCAATCTTCCTTGCTTTGGTGTAAAATTCTTTCACCACAGCTATGTTGGCTGGTGCAGGGTATGTGGCTAGCTTCCCCCAATCACTTCCCAGTAGTTGCTCTCCAAATTGAGGAGTAAAGTTAGGTATCATTCCAACTTTCCTCTCCATAAGGAGCCTCCTATCTTGGACCACCTTAAAATGCTTCTCATGTTTGCGAGATAGGAACCTACTAGAGTGGGGTTGTTCTGGTTCCTTTTCTTTCTTTTTGGATGCCATGGTCTTCACTCTTTTGCCTGAAGAAGATGCCATTCCTACATCAAACACAGATTACAAAACCACAAGACATATTGTTAATCATTAGTAAACCAAAAACAACACCCTAATTCCATGCTAAACCACCACTGAGGGTCAAAATCACCCCTCAGCGCCACCAGTGCATCAATCCAGTACAGAATTCAGCCAAAAATCAAAATATGTCAGAGTGTCGCTCAGCGGCAATTTATCCCTGAGCGGTGATTTTGCAGATTTTTGAAAAAACTCTTTTGACCTTTCCTAACTCCACCCACATACAATTTTCATGCTTCCAAATCAAAATCAATCAGTTCAATTGGTTCAAACATTAATTAATTCATCAAATCATGCATAGGAATCAAATCCCCTAAAAATTCATGCTTCAACAATCAAATTCATGCTCAAGAACCCTAGAATGAAAAATGCTTGACTTACTTGGGTGGAGATGCTAGATGAGTGGAGAATGTTTTCAAACTATGAAGAACAATGATGCTCTCTCCCAACCCCAAACTTAGATGGAAAGCTAGTTAGAAAGTGAGTGGAAGGGAGATTTTCTCAAGAGGAATGAAGGGAAAAATGTAGAGAACCTTTGGAAAAGTGATTAGGACTGTGTGTGCAGAGAAGAATCTGAAAATAGAGGCCAAGGCGTGACTTAGGGTATAAAAATACCCTAATGGGCTCGGGTTCCGCTAAGGAGCAACCTAAGCCCAATCTACGACACTACTGCTCAGCGGCAGTTTGCCGCTCAGCAGCACTTTCGTGAAGTGCTCTTCTTCTTCCTAGCTTAACCTAGGTGCCTCCTACTCATGCCTTTCACTTGCTCCCTGCAATTAAATTCTCAGATCACTCATGCATCCAAATCCCTATCATGCACCAACACCCATCAGTAGGTGCAAATCTTTCTTACCAACACCCATCAGTAGGTGTAACAAACCTAATATCCTTCAGTAGATTCTATACCCAAAAATTTACAGAAGTAATGTCCAAGTTTATAAAAATTTACAAAACCAAAATAAAATCAAAAGAAAAAATGTCCACAAATCACTGGAATGCCTTCCAGCAAGCGCTCTTTTAACGTCACTAGCTTGACCCAATAAAGCTCATGTTCCATCTTCATGGTTGATGTTCATATCACACCAACTCATCAACTGCTTCTGGTCCACTTTTCTAACTCTTCTGGAATGTGGAGACTCTATCTCTATCACCCAATTTTCTTTGTAGTCTTTCACAACCCACAACTTGTTTTTGAACTTCACAAGTTTACCAAGTTGGAGTCGTTCTTGCATCCAGTCATTATGGACCTTTTTTCCTTTTCCAATCTTTTCTTCTTCATTGTACCTGAAACAAAAAACAATGTTTACCTTTGACCTTTGGCTTTTCATCTACAGGGCTAGTCATGAGTACATCTTGATATGTAGCTTTATGACTAGCTTCTTCCTCCTGCATCTGCCTCTCTTCTTTGAAAACATCTACAACAACTCTTTCTTCTTGGTCTTGGAATACCACTATGCCTTCATCTACATCAATGATGGCTTTGGCCGTTTTCATAAACGGTCTTCCGAGAATAATGGGTATCCTTTCATTCTCCATATCCATCACCACAAAGTCCACGAAGAACTGTAGTTTGCCTACACAAACTATAACATCCTCTACTATACCATAGGGAGTCTTTGAGGATCCATCTGCCATTACTAAATTCATCTTTATAGGCTTCACATCAGGATCACCAATCTGCTCAAGTAAGGAATAAGGCATCAAGTTAACACTTGATCCTAAATCAAGTAAAGCCTTCTTTATTCTTTTCTTCCCTATAGTGCATGGCATGGAGAAATGATGGACAAATTTATGAACACCAAAATATGATGTCACAAACTTGTTTTTCAATCGGCAAGTATGACCGAATCGTTCAAGTAATAAACTTGGTAAGACCAAGTATCGTTCTTCCCAAAGGACTCACGGCCTAGTTTAGTTGTGTGGTTTATTGATTAGCTAAGACTTAAAGACGAAATATTTGGATTTTATATGCAAAAGACGAAAATTAAATATGTATGCATGAAGTTTTGATCAATGGCAAAAGCAAAAGATAAACACTTTCAATGAAATATATGTATGAATATGTTGTTGGGGTTCAATTTCATCTTATCCACTCTCATATATTTTAGGAATTCAACATTCAAATCATCAATGTTAATGCCACTCTCTAAAGTACCTTTCAAGAAGGCTTCTCCCTAATCACGAGTTCATACAATTCCTAGCATTCCTAATGATCAGTTCATAAGTGCAGGAGCTTAACGACAACCAATATGATATTGGGAGAAATTCCCCGGATCTAGACTTCCCCGTACGCGCCCGTATCGACAAAACCAATAATCATGCATCGAATGAGTTAAACAATGCAAGCATTACGCAAAGAGGAAAAACCCTAACTAATGATGAAAGAAAGCATAGATCTTAAATAAAAGATGTAAAAACAAATTCCATATATGAGAGCTTCAAAAGATTACATTGATTCCCCAACAAACATACAGAGTTTAGTTCACCATATTCATGGTGAACCTAGATGAATAACAATGAAAGAATGAAAGATAAAACCCTAAAAAGGTGAAGAGGAAGCCTCAGCATCCAAAATACTCCTTCAAAGGGGTGAAAAAGAGAGTGTTTGCTTCGTTCCAGCCAGAGATACCTAACCCTAGGAAACCCTAAAGCTTATATATTATTCGTAAATTACAGAAAATTAGGTCCAAGCCCATAAAAGTGCCGCTCAGCGGTAAAGTACCGCTCAGCGGTAAGTGCGTGAGACGTTTCTTCCCCTCAGCGGCCATTTTGCCCCTCAGCGGACCTCCCGTAAGCTCCTGAGTGCCGCTCAGCGGTAAACTGCCGCTGAGCGGTGACTTCGGCTTCTCCTTTTGCACTTTTTGATGTCTTTTCTGATTTCATCTCTCTCCTTTTTCACTTCTTTCACTAAATTCACCTTAAAACCTGCACAAAAACACTGAAATCAAGCATAAACCTGTCCAGCTCTCTTATTTATGAAAATATGAAGAAAAGCATGATTTCAAGCTAGTTTCTAAGTGTAAAGGTTGCTTTTAGTGTCAATTTTAATCATGAAAATAACAGTTTTTCAACTGTTATCACAACCCCAAACTTAGAACTTTGCTTGTCCTCAAGCAAACAAGATGTAACTCACTCTTCAACCTATTCATATGATGGTTCACTCATTCAAAAATCCTCTTTTTAGATAAGTAAAAACTTCAATCAAACTTATGACCAAGAGTTCAATCAAGATGTGCACATGCTTTAGTGTTTCACAAAGTCAGTTAATACCCAACAAATGCTCTTTTTCATGAATGACCAATCAATTAAGCATGGATGTTCATGTGCTAATGGAATATTTCGTCACTAGGTAAAGTGTCTCACTCAACACACAAGTGTATAAGAGGTAATCACTCATTCACTATACTATCACAATGTCACATGAATCAACTTTGCCTTTCATTTTACCACAATCAAAAACATTCACAAGCATGCATCATCACAAGGACTTTTCAATGGCTTATAATGTGGCTGGGCTAACAAGAAAATTGGTTTTTCTGGATCGCAAAATCCTTGAGTTAAGAGAATCATAACACACAATTATTCTTATTTTTCCCAACTTGCCTTTGCATTTGCATTGAGCTTTACTTCTTTTTCTTTTCTTTTCTTTTTCTTTGCCTATACTTCCTTTTTGACTTTTAGCTCAATGCTTTTCCTTTTTCATGTTTTCCCAACAACCCCAAACTTGAACATTTAACAATACCACACAAGATCTTCTACTTAACTCAAGGTAAAGATTTTCAATCAAGGGTTTCAGTGTATGTTCAAGGCTAAGGGTTCAAAGGATAGAACAACAAGTGTTCTCTTTTAGTGGGCTAACTTTATGAATTTGGCCAATAAAAAAGGTTCCAACAAACGGCCTTGATCATATGATGCAAAACAAGCAATTGATTCAATCATAGAAAACCTGGGCAAAGTCATTCATGCTTTCAAAGTAATAGTATTTAACAATAACAACTCTGGAGCTCAAAACCTCACATATAAGCTCATTCACATTTGACATACACATCCTGCTTAATTTCACAATCACAATCATAATATCATGCATTTGTTCACAAAGTTTGTGAATCACCTGTATTAGCATTTTAATGTGCACATCATCTCAACAACAATCAATCAATAAGCATCATTCAGCATTACTTATCACACAATCATAGTTAATAGCAAACCATCATAACAAACCAGGTGTTCAATAGAGTACATCAAACTCTAATCTAAAAACATACAATACTTACAGAATACTGGGTTGCCTCCTAGTAAGCGCTTGTTTAACGTCACGAGCCTGACCCAAACTTTCAAGGATCAACCAACAACATCATTGTGGAAAATTGTTGCACCTCTCCCCCTAGATAGGGGTTGAGACGTTGACCATTCACCACCCAACTTCTCTGTGGATCATCAGCAGCTGGATTAAATATTTCAATTGCTCCATGCGGATGCACTTCTTTTATCACATATGGTCCTGACCATTTTGACTTCAGCTTCCCAGGAAATATCTTCAATCTTGAATTGAACAATAGTTCCTGTTGTCCTGGATTGAAAACTCTATTCACCAACTTCCTGTCATGATAAAATTTAATTTTGTCTTTGTACGCCTTGGATGAATCATATGCATGTAATCGCATTTCTTCAAGCTCCAAAATCTGCCGTCTGCGTGTGCATTGAGTTTCATAAGGATCAAAATTCAAGAATTTCAAAGCCCATAATGCTCTATGCTCCAATTCTACTAGCAAATGGCATGCTTTCCCATATACTAATTAAAATGGTGATAATCCCATAGACGTCTTCATTGCTGTCCTATAAGCCCAAAGAGCATCATCCAATTTAAGAGACCAATCCTTTCTTGATGAAGTCACTGTTTTTTCCAGGATCCTTTTTATCTCCCTGTTAGACACCTCAGCTTGTCCATTGGTTTGTGGATGATAAGGTGCAGCTACCTTATGTTTTACTCCATAGTGTTTGAGTACTTTCTCTAACTGATAATTGCAAAAATGAGATCCTCCATCACTGATCAACACTCTTGGAGTGCCGAAACGTGAGAATATCTGCCTCTTCAAGAATTTAATTACCGTGCTAGCATCATTTTTAGGACAAGCTAATGCTTCCACCCATTTACTCACATAATCTACTGCTACCAGAATATATTCATTGTTGAAAGATGGAGGGAAGGGTCCAACAAAATCAATACCCCAACAATCAAAAACTTCAACCTCTAAAATACCTTGTAAAGGCATCTCATGACGTTTAGTGATTGTCCCTGCTCTTTGACATTTATCACAATTTCTAGCATGATTATGGGCATCTTTAAACAAAGTTGGCCAATAAAATCCTGATTGAAGGACTTTTGCTGCTGTTCTTTCTCCATTAAAATGTCCTCCATAAGGTGAATCATGACAATGCCAGAGAATTCCTTCTGCTTCTTCATTTGTAACACATCTCCTCAGAAGATTATCTGCTCCAATTTTGAATAAATAAGGATCATCCCAAACAAACTGCTTGGCATCATGCAAAAATTTCTTTCTTTGTTGCCAAGTTAAGTCTTCCGGCATGACCCTTGCAGCTTTGAAATTAGCCATATCAGCAAACCAGGGTCTCTGTTGAATATACATGAGTGATTCATCTGAAAAAGATTCCCAGATTTCAGACTCCTTGCTAGTGACCTCATTGTTGACTAACCGTGACAAATGATCAGCAATTAAGTTCTCACTTCCTTTCTTATCACGGATGTCTACATCAAATTCTTGCAATAGTAATACCCATCTAATCAGACGTGGCTTAGAATCTGGTTTTGTCAACAAATATTTGATAGCTGCATGATCTGTATAGACAGTCACCTTGGACCCAATAAGATAAGGTCTAAATTTCTCTAGAGCATACACAATAGCAAGAAATTCTTTCTCTGTGGTAGCATAATTCAATTGAGCATCATTCAGAACCTTGCTAGCATAATAAATTGGATGAAATTTTTGTTCTTTC
Source organism: Vigna umbellata (assembly GCF_029865625.1). NCBI lineage: Eukaryota > Viridiplantae > Streptophyta > Magnoliopsida > Fabales > Fabaceae > Vigna > Vigna umbellata. Next base: position 18,500,963 of record NC_142166.1, read on the forward strand.
CGCTGGCCAAGGACAACTCCTATTGCATAATCACTTGCATCGCACATTAATTCAAAATTTTGATTCCAATCTGGCGCTACAATTACTGGAGCTGACACTAACTTCTTCTTCAATGTATCAAAAGCTTTCAGACATTCTTCATTCATTACAAAAGGCGCATCCTTCATCAAAAGATTATTCAATGGTTTAGCAATTTTTGAGAAATCTTTGATGAATCTTCTATAAAACCCAGCATGACCAAGAAAACTTCTAATCCCCTTTACATTTGTTGGTGGAGGTAGTTTCTCAATGACTTCTACTTTAGCTTTGTCTACCTCAATTCCTTTAGCAGAAATTTTATGCTCCAATACAATTCCTTCAGTTACCATGAAATGACATTTCTCCCAATTAAGAACAAGATTTGTCTGAACACATCGTTTGAGGACAGTGTTCAAATTAGCCAAACATCTTTGGAAAGAATCTCCAAAAACTGAGAAATCATCCATGAATACTTCAATGCATTTTTCTAAGAGATCTGCAAAAATTGCCTGCATACACCTCTGAAACGTAGCTGGAGCATTACATAATCCAAAAGGCATCTTTCTATATGCAAAGATACCAAAAGGACAAGTAAAAGCCGTCTTCTCCTGGTCTTTTGGATCTACCACAATTTGATTGTATCCCGAATATCCATCTAGAAAACAATAGAAAGCCTGCCCTGATAACCTTTCTAACATCTGATCCATGAAAGGAAGAGGAAAATGATCTTTCCTAGTAGCTTTATTTAGCTTCCTGTAATCAATGCACATACGCCAGCCAGTAACTGTCCGAGTAGGAATAAGTTCATTCTTATCATTATAAATTACTGTCATCCCACCTTTCTTTGGAACCACCTGTACTGGACTCACCCATTCACTGTCAGAGATTGGATAGATGATACCTGCTTCTAGTAGTTTCAACACTTCTTTTCTGACCACCTCCTTCATAATAGGATTTAACCTTCTCTGTGGTTGAGCACTTGGTTTATAATCTTCTTCCATAAAAATCTTGTGCATGCAATAAGTTGGGCTAATACCTTTGAGATCTGATATTGACCACCCAATTGCTTCTTTGTTGGCTTTCAAAATTTCTATCAACTGCTCTTCTTCTTGTAGAGATAAAGAGTTATTGATGATGACTGGCTTTGTTCCATCTTCCTCTAGAAAAACATATTTCAGATGTGATGGCAATCTTTTTAATTCTGGTGTCTGTGCTTTGACTGCTTCTTCCTTATCAATTATTTCGAATATTGGATCTTCCTCCGGACTCTTTTTCAATGTTTCCAAGTCCATCAGACATTCATCAATCAATTTCTCTTCTTCATCTAAATCTTCACATGCATTAATGAGAGTTTTTTCCAATGGAGAAATATTTCGCACCATCCTTTCTTGCACCATACAAACTTCATCAAGTTCATCAAATTGAAAACGTGTTTTGTCATCATTTGGATATGTCATGGCCTTGGATACGTCAAAAGTGACTTCTTCATCATCAACTCTCATTTTAAGCTTACCATTCTCTACATCAATCAAAACTCTAGCAGTCTTCATAAAAGGTCTCCCAAGAATAAGAGGAACATCATTATTCCCTTCCATCTCCATCACAATAAAATCCACTGGGATACAAATTTGTCAACCTTTACTAGAACATCTTCAACCACTCCAGAAGGATATTTAAGAGACCTGTCCGCCAATTGAAGAGCCATTTTGGTTGGTTTAATTTCCAACCCCTGAATTGTTCTGCACATGGATAGCGGCATTAGATTAATGCTAGCTCCGAAATCAATCAATGCTCTTCCAACTTTCACATCTCCTATGGTGCATGGAATAGTAAAGCTTCCTGGATCTTTAAGTTTAGAAGGTAGTTTCTGTATGATTGCACTGCAGTTACCCTGTACATTGATAGTTTCCTTTTCAATATATGTGTTTCTTTGTGAGGAGTTCCTTCAAAAACTTTGCATATGCTGGCATCTGTTGCAATGCTTCAGAAAATGGTATGGTGATCTCAAGCTTCTTAAACAACTCCATGAATCTTTCCAACTACTTTTCTTTCTCCTTCCTTGAATAACTCTTTGGATAAGGAAGTGGCTTTTCATACTCTTTTTCTTTTTGTCTCTCCTCTCTCTCTTCTTCTTTTTTCTTTTTCTCTCTCTCTCAACTCTTTCTTTCCACTCACATGTTTTTTTTTCACTCTCACTCTCATTTTCTTTCTCTTTTCTTTCTTGTTTTCTCTCTTCTAACACTCTACCACTTCTAGTCACAACAGTTTTACACTCCTTTCTGAGATTATCATGTTTCATCTTGTCAATTATTCTCTCAACATAAACCTCCATATTTTTAAATTCAGCATCTACATTCTGACAATAAGACGCATTTGTCTTCAAGAATCTTTGGAAAGTCTCTTCAAGTTTTGTTGTTTTCTCAATTGGAGTAGATTGCATTTGCCATTTTTGTTGTTGCACTTGAACCATTGAGACCTGTTGTATTTCCTGTGTTATTTGAGAAAGCTTCATAATTACCTCTTCAAGCTGTTGAGATATAATTCTATTTTGAATAAGCAAAGCATCATTTGACTGTAACAACTCCTTCTGACTATGATATCCTCTTTCAATGTTGAATTCGTTGTCACTAATAGCCATATTTTCAATAATTTCAGTTGCTTCCTCTGGAGTTTTCCATTTAATGTTTCCTCCTGCTGAGGCATGAAGCATCATCTTAGTTTGTGAACCAAGACCTCCAAGGAAAGTTAGGACTACTTTTTCTTCTTTGAAACCATGCATGGGCGTTTTTTGTAACAGGCTTTTATATCTGTCTCATGCATGCCCCAGTGATTCTTCCATGCCCTGCTTAAACGAAGATATCTCTTGCTTGCCTTTTATCCTCTTAGATTGTGGAAAGTACTTGTTTAAGAACTTTGTCACCACTGCTTCCCAATCTGTGAAACTTCCTTCTGGAAAAGAATTTAACCAAAGTTTAGCATTGCCTCCCAATGAGAAAGGAAACAAGCTAAGTTTGATGGCTTCATCTGGCACCGCATTAATTTTAACTGTGTTGCAAATCTCATTGAAGGTTGTGAGGTGCTCATATGGGCTTTCATGAGATAACCCATTGAATTGATTGCTTTTTACCAGTTGGATTAGTGCTGGTTTGACCTCCATGTTAGCTGCATTGACTCTAGGTCTAGCTATACTGTTAAAGTGCTGAGGTCCAGCTATATTGGTGTAGTCAGCAAGAGTTCTTCTGATATTATTGTTCTCCATATTTTTTGTGCTATGAACAGAACCTTGTGGTGATGGTTGTAACAGAGTTTCCGGAGGAGGGAAAAGTTCTCTAGATGTTCGGATTCTTCTCCTCCGTCTACTCTCGTCTAGACCTTCAAGAAGAGGTTCTGTTGTTTTCTTGCTCCTAGTTCGAATTGCCTCCTGCATACACAAGAACACAAAACCCTAGAATATTTGATTAGCACAAAAAGATATAGGAGAAGATAAAAACAGAAAACAGAAAATAAAATAAAATAAAAACCGAAAAAATAAAAACAGAAAATAAAAACAGAAATTCAAAATTAAAGTCAAAGATAATCAATAATCACACAAATTAACCAGTTAAACCAAAGTCCCCGGCAACGACGCCAAAAACTTGATGGACAAATTTATGAACACCAAAATATGATGTCACAAACTTGTTTTTCAATCGGCAAGTATGACCGAATCGTTCAAGTAATAAACTTGGTAAGACCAAGTATCGTTCTTCCCAAAGGACTCACGGCCTAGTTTAGTTGTGTGGTTTATTGATTAGCTAAGACTTAAAGACGAAATATTTGGATTTTATATGCAAAAGACGAAAATTAAATATGTATGCATGAAGTTTTGATCAATGGCAAAAGCAAAAGATAAACACTTTCAATGAAATATATGTATGAATATGTTGTTGGGGTTCAATTTCATCTTATCCACTCTCATATATTTTAGGAATTCAACATTCAAATCATCAATGTTAATGCCACTCTCTAAAGTACCTTTCAAGAAGGCTTCTCCCTAATCACGAGTTCATACAATTCCTAGCATTCCTAATGATCAGTTCATAAGTGCAGGAGCTTAACGACAACCAATATGATATTGGGAGAAATTCCCCGGATCTAGACTTCCCCGTACGCGCCCGTATCGACAAAACCAATAATCATGCATCGAATGAGTTAAACAATGCAAGCATTACGCAAAGAGGAAAAACCCTAACTAATGATGAAAGAAAGCATAGATCTTAAATAAAAGATGTAAAAACAAATTCCATATATGAGAGCTTCAAAAGATTACATTGATTCCCCAACAAACATACAGAGTTTAGTTCACCATATTCATGGTGAACCTAGATGAATAACAATGAAAGAATGAAAGATAAAACCCTAAAAAGGTGAAGAGGAAGCCTCAGCATCCAAAATCCTCCTTCAAAGGGGTGGAAGAGAGAGTGTTTGCTTCGTTCCAGCCAGAGATACCTAACCCTAGGAAACCCTAAAGCTTATATATTATTCGTAAATTACAGAAAATTAGGTCCAAGCCCATAAAAGTGCCGCTCAGCGGTAAAGTACCGCTCAGCGGTAAGTGCGTGAGACGTTTCTTCCCCTCAGCGGCCATTTTGCCCCTCAGCGGACCTCCCGTAAGCTCCTGAGTGCCGCTCAGCGGTAAACTGCCGCTGAGCGGTGACTTCGGCTTCTCCTTTTGCACTTTTTGATGTCTTTTCTGATTTCATCTCTCTCCTTCTTCACTTCTTTCACTAAATTCACCTTAAAACCTGCACAAAAACACTGAAATCAAGCATAAACCTGTCCAGCTCTCTTATTTATGAAAATATGAAGAAAAGCATGATTTCAAGCTAGTTTCTAAGTGTAAAGGTTGCTTTTAGTGTCAATTTTAATCATGAAAATAACATTTTTTCAACTGTTATCAAGAAACCTCCTGGATCTTTTGCTTTTGGAGGGAATGGCTTCTTTTTAACAGTTTTATACTCCTTTGTCTCATCATCTCTACGTCTTTTCTTTGTAGAGACTTCTTCCTCAGGCTTTGTATAAACTGCAATGTGCTGCAATATCTCCTTCCAAGGTACATCATTATCCAACATCTTGAATATTTCTGTAAAATCAAATTGTTTCTCATGATCTATTGCAAAAGGAAGAATTTCTTCACTCTTTATCTCTCTTATCTCTTCTTTCTCTTTTCTCTCTTCTCTTTCTTTTTCTCTTTTTTTTCTCTCTTCTTTTTCGTTCTCTCTTTCTAACTCAACTGTTTCACCATTTACACTCACTAACACCTTACATTCTTCCCTGGGGTTAACCTCAGTATTAGCCCCAAAAACTTTTCCAGGCCTTTCTTCCAACTGCTTACTAATTTGACCCATTTGCATCTCCAAGTTCTTAATAGCAGCTTCAGTGCTCTTTTGAGTGGATTCAGTTTTCTGTATGAATTGTTGAAGAGTTTCTTCCATCCTTATTGATCTTTCATTAAGTGTAGACATTTGTTGCCATAAGGTTGGTTGTTGTTGTTGCTTGTTAAATTGCCCTGCTTGTCCAACTTGCCCACTTTGTCCTTGACCAATGCTTGGGTGTGGTTTCCACCCTTGATTGAAATTCCCCTAACGGTATGGAAATTTATTGGCCATGAAGTTAACATCCTCTAAAGCTTCTGCTGGAAAGGCGCATTGACCATTGATATGGTCACCCCCACATAATTCACACAACTATGGTTGAACTTGTGCAACAGTCTTTAACTCTTTTGGCAGTTGTGCAAGTGTTTTTGCGAGATTCTCCAATTGTTGAGTTAGTATCTTGTTCTGAGCTAGCAAGGCGTCATTGGATTGCAACTGTAGAACTCCTTTTTGTTGAATAGAAGCTCCTCTTTCACTGTTCAGCTCATTATCATTAGTAGCCATGTTTTCAATTATTTCCGTGGCTTCCTCTGGAGTCTTCCATTTGATATTGCCTCCAGCTGAGGTGTCAAGCATCATCTTGGTTTGTGAACCAAGACCTCCAAGGAAGATTAGGACTACTTCTACTTCGTCAAATCCATGCGTGGGAGTCTTTCTTAGCAGGCTTTTGTACCTTTCCCATGCATGACCTAGTGATTCCTCCATGCCTTGCTTGAAAGATGATATCTCTTGCTTTCCTTTGTTTACCTTGGATTGTGGGAAGTATTTGTTCAAGAACTTTGTCACCACAGCTTCCCACTCTGTAAAGCTCCCTTCTGGAAAAGAGTTCAACCAAAGCTTATCGTTGCCTCCTAATGAGAATGGAAACAGGCTAAGTTTGATTGCTTCGTCAGGCACCCCATTTATCTTCACTGTATTGCATATTTCATTAAAGGTTGTGAGGTGCTCATATGGGCTTTCATGAGACAACCCATTTGGTTACTCTTAACCAGTTGGATTAATGTCGGTTTCACCTCCATATTAGCTGCATTGACCCTTGGTCTTGTTATGCTATTGAAATGTTGAGGGTCGACTACATTAGTGTAATCTGCAAGAGTCCATCTAACATTATTATTCTCCATCTCCTTAGTGCTATGGTGAGAACCTTGTGGTGAAGGTTGTAAGAGATCTTTCGGGGGAGGGAAAAGTTCTCTATCTATACGGATTCTTCTCCTCCGTCTACTCTCGTTTAAGCCTTCAAGAAGAGGTTCCGAGGTTTTCTTGCTTCTAATTCGAATTGCTTCCTGTATACACTAGAAAACAAGTCCCTAGAAAAATTTGTTAGCACAAAAAGATATAGAAGAAGATATAAAATAAGAGATAAGAAGATAAAATAAAAACAGAAAAATAAAAACAGAAAAATAAAAACAGAAAACAGAAAAAAAATAAAAACAGAAAAAAAAATAATAACCGAAAAAATAAAATAAAATAAAAACCGAAAAATAAAAATAGAAAATAAAAATAGAAAAATAAAAACAGAAAATAAAAATAGAAATTCAAAATTCGAAATTTAAAATTTAAAATTCAAAAATAAGTCAAAGATAATCAATAATCACACAAATAAACTAGTTAAACCACGAGTCCCCAGCAACGACGCTAAAAACTTGATGACAAATTTATGAACACCGAAAAACGACACCAAAATTTTGTTTAACCCTCGGCAAGTGTGACCGAATCGTATCAAGTAATAAACTTGGTAAGACCAAGTATCGTTCTCCCAAAGGACTCACGGCCTAGTTAGTTATATGATTTCTTGATTATTTAAGACTTGTGAACAAATTCTTGAGGTTTCAAATGCAAAAGACAATAAGTAAACATGTATGCATGAGTTTTGATCAATGGAAAAGAGGAACACAAACACTTGAACGAATTAGATGGATGAGTATGTTGTTGGGGTAATCAATTTCATCTTATCCACTCTTATATACTTTAGGAATTCATCATTCTTTTCATCAATGTTAATGTCACTCTCTAAATCACCTTGCGAGAAAGCCTATCCTTAATTACGAGTTCATACAATTCCTAGCATCCTTAATAATTAATTCTGAAGCACAGAAGCTTAAAGGCAACCGACCCTCATATCCCTGTGTCTAGGCAATATGTTATTGGGAGAATTTCCCCGGATCGAGATTTCCCCGTATGTTCCCACATCGACAAAATCAATAATCATGACATCGAATGAGCCCTTTTTTTACTTAGAAACTTGTTTGCTCTCTTGATTTTGGTTTATTTTGGGAAATAAGAGAGTTGAGGTTACACTTGAAGATTTTATTACTAAATCCCCTTGGTTTTGTAGGAAATTGGGATGGATTGGAAGAGGAGTTAAGTTGTCAAGAAGTTGGAACTCATAAAGGACAAAAAGAGCACCAGAAGAGAAGGTTATAGAAGGTCGCACTCACGCTTGGCCGCCCTTTTCATGACCCTCAGCGTTGACCGCTATCTTTCCTGCATCATTTCACGCCTGAGCGCCCTCCATTGGACGCTGAGCGCCATTCTCTCGCAAGCACGCTTAAGCGCCGTAAGTAGGGACGCTGAGTGGTTGCAACGTTGGCCCATGGCCCAATTTAGTCCTATTTAAGGATTAGCTCGACCTAGAGAGAGCATCTCTTGACAGAATTAACACAAATTCATATTTTCTTCAATTCTCTAGAGGCAGAAGTGGATGCGGAAGCTCTCCTCTTGAATTTTTAGGGTTTTTCTATCTTTTTCATTCCATTGTTCATCTAGTTTCTCCATGACGATGGGGAACTAAACATTCTTTGTTATTGGGGGATGATGTAACCTTGTGAACTCTCATGTATTTGAATTGATTCTTATTTATATATGCTTCTTTCATTAATTGTTAGGGTTATTCTTCTTTGCACAATGCTTGTTATGTTTAACTCATTCATGGCATGATCATTGATTTTCGTGATATGGACACATACGGGGAAACCTAGATTTGGAGAATTGCTCCCAAAAGCAGTATTGCCTAGACATAGGGATATGAGTTTTGGTTATCTTAAGCTTCTGTCCGTATGTAAAGCAGAATTAATTGCTAGGGAGACAAGACATTATAAACTAGTCGTTAAGGATAAGCTTTCTTCGCCGAGACATCGGGTTTTAAGTACTTTAGAAAGCGATATTAACATTAATGAAGAAGATGAATTCATATATGCATGAGAGGAAACTTGGTGAAATCTAAACCCCAACAGCATACTCATCTCATATTTTCAACATCCTTCATTCACCTTTGTGTTTTTCTTTCAGTTGGTCAAAATTGCATTCACGTTTACTTTTATAGCATTTACATTCAAAACCACTCAATTGTTATTCAAAAGTCTTAATTAGTTGGGTAATCACATAACTGTTTAGTACCGTGAGTCCTTTGGGAAACGATAATTGGTCTTACCCTTTTATTATTACTTTATACAATTCGGTACACTTACCGACATCTTAACACTAAGCAAAACTCACCAGACAGTGGACCAGTCTCTCGACTCACTCGCTTAGCCACCCCAATGTGCTGGTCGAATAGAATCATAGTGCTCCCAGACCTCAACTACTTGCTCAGCGACTCAACCTGCTGCGCGAATCACTAAACAGAGAGCTAACCTCTAAAACCACTCGCTGAGCGAGTGGAGTCGCTCAGCGAGTCTGCATAATCTGCAGGACCAAATTTGCAGAATTACGCAACCTATACCAAGTTTACCAATTCCAACTATTTTTCCCAACTTCTAACCCTCCTAGATTGTGTTATATACCTAAATATACTTAGCCAATGTTGTCCAAACACTTTTAACCTAATTCTAAACAAAGAAACTCAAAATCTTCCCCAAAAACTCTAAAAACCTCAACTTAGACACCCAAATTGAATTCTACCATTTGTGGCACAATTCCAAGCAACTTAGGGACTCTAACAAGTTCCAAATGACTTACCAAGACTGCCCAAACTGACTATTTGCACACAGAACCCCAAACTCAAGTTTTTACTACCTCACTTCCTCCAAATTGAGTTCTAACACAAGTAGAACTCTACTTCTTTACTAACACACTCTACTAACTCAATTCTTTAACATTCCAAATGTTAAATAAAACCCAATTTAGTTCATAAACAACCTCAATTCCACCAATTCAGTTCAACAACCCTATCTCACCCTTTTTACTATCTTAAACCTTCATTTTAGACCCAAACCACCAAACCAAGATTTACTATTCTATTATGACAGTCTAAGTTTTGGTACAATTCAGCTCAAGCACATCAACGACAACATCATGAACACATATATATCAGATTCCACACATGATCAACATCAATCAACATACAAAGCATGCATCCATCCAATTACTACTTATAAAATCACACTTTTCAATTTAAACAGCTTAATTATAATAACTATAAATTCATACAACATATTACAAAATTTCAATAAAGCTAACTAGCTTCCCTTACCTCTAGAAACCTCACATTGTTCTAAAACACCCCGACCGTGACTTGCACCTCAAGGAACCACTAAAAACACCTACAAATCACCGGATAGTGATAGAAGATAAATTTTAGAACCCAATTGGAGTCAGAAATTGAAGGAAAGAAACTCTTGATCTGTGCAAATAGAGTCATTTCGTAGGATCAAGAACCCTAAACGCTAGAGAAAAGGGTTAACCGCTTACCTGCTCGATTCGACCAATTGATCATTCAAATTAGTAGCCCTTAACGTTGTGATCGTCTAGGTACTTCCTGATCGTCAAATAGATGCTCCAAGCGTGAGAAAACTTAGAGAAATGTGAGAGAAAGGGAAGAGAACAATATTTTAGAGAGATAGAAAGTATTTAGATAATGAGATGAGCTTTAGAGTTTTCTATTTATATTATAAAATTATTTATAATAAAATACTCAATCTTATTATTTTAATACACCTATCTACTCTAATACTCCATTTTCAAGGTTCTTACATATATTGTCTTAACTTGTAAAACAAAATAGCTTTAAATGAATCTCAAGGTTATGCCACATCCTCTCTCGAGTCAATCACGCCTCCAGAACATCTATAACATTATTTTCTCATGTATAACACATTATACGATCAAAGTCGATAATTTCTTTCACAAATACAAACATGTATGGGGTAAGCTACCGATAAAATAATCATATCAAAGAGATGCGTACATACTTATTATATCAACCATAATTAAACACAGTAAGATACATATCTTCTGATTATACCAACCATAATCAAACACACAACAAGATACATACCTTTTGATTATATCAACCATAATCAAACACACAACAAGGTACATATCTTCTGATTATACCAACAATAACCAAACACACAACAAGATACATACCTTTTGATTATATCAACCATAATCAAACACCTCATACATAGTATTAATAACAATAGGATTCTTAATCCTCTAACATAAGCAATTCAATCATGAACAACACAATGAGCATCATAGTACCATAATACCATAATGGAAAGAGTTCATCTCACTCTTGTACCCTACCTCACTTATTGTAGTCGCTCCTACAGTCCACCTATAGCCTCCCCTATAGGACATATGTAGCCTTCCCAACAATTCATCTCCTTCTAATGCACACATGGCAAAAAGAAGCACATATCCGCAGCTATAACCAAGATTTACGAGGTACAAGAATATACTTATCTTTCACTCTCATGCTCATCAATCACATACTCAGGTACATCCCAACACTCACTCATGCCCCACTCTTAACCATAACTCAATTTGACCCTAAACATAACCACTAACCTCAATCCATGCTTATCATCATGTTCCACAGCTCCTCAGGCTTGGTTCATGTCCCTTCTTCATCAAATTCATCATTTTTCACCAAAATGCACTATCATAATCGATTATCACTTAAGATAATTGATTTTCTCACTGAAATTTACCCAAAAACATCACGCAGGAAGGTATAATCGATTATCATCCCAGATAATTGATTATCATCCCAGATAATCGATTATCATACCAGATAATCGATTAATCCCGAAACCACACTTAATACCAATGCACAAATAATCGATTATTGCCGAATCGAAACACTTCTTGGACATGATTCAAGCATTGAAGCATACATACATCAACCCTAGATCACGTGGAAACATAAATAACACATCATACATGCAGTCAAACATGACATACCCATGTAAACATATTCAAACACATATAATACATCACTTGAATAATCCAGATCCAATCATTGACATGTTATACCCAATAATAGGGTGCAAAAGAGTCTCCGATATAAGCACCTAATAGGGTTTTCAATCAACCAAACTAACTAAGCATAATGCTTACAAATGAGAACCAATAAAATGAAAATTCTTTAAAATAGAGTTGCCGATGCAAGGCTGTTTTCTCTTAAACTAGATTTCGAATTGACGATCCGAATGGTTAGAATGAAGAACCATACATCTGGAACCCACTATCCAAAAATTAGTTCCATCCAATGGTGAACGACTTAACAACGACGAAAACACTAGTGCAGATTTTATGAAATTCTTTAAAATAAAGTTGTTGATGCAAGGGGATCCTAAAATCAACCCGATCCAACGGTGAACAACTTCACGGTGATGAAAACACCAGTGCTAGTTTTATGTTATGCAGGAATCACTTCTTCTCTTCCTTTCTCTTTCACTTGTTTTCCCCCCTCTTCAATTGACTCTAATGTGTCATACTAATCTGACTCATCTCTATTAAAACAAAGTGAGACATAATGATTCACATTATTTTTCCTATTTTCCATGCAAATAAGGGAACCCAATAACCCAACACTTACAACATATATTTGCATGGAAACCCCCAAACATCATAATTTTGTTCTCCCTTAGAATCAAACCCTTTGTTGGGATAACCCAACAAAACATACATAATACATTCATAGGGAAAAGTCATAACAAATATTACATAAACCCTATGCCCATTTATACACAAACTCTTACCCAACAATAACCACAAATAATCCTAATCATATACACATGTATCAAAACAAGGATTACCAATCAAGATAATTAAGAACACATATAACATATAACCATAAAAAAAACAAAGGTAAGCTTCCCCATATCTTGGTCAATAATAAGGCTTTATCTACAATCCTAAAATAATACCAATCTTCCTTTACACTAAGAGTTTCTTGTTGCTCTCTTTCTTCTTGTCTCAAAATGTCAATCTCCTCTCTTCCTCTATTTTCTCTCTTTGATTTAGAGTTTCTAGGGTTTCTAAACACCAAACTATCTCTTAATTAATTTCTACACCAATTAAATAAAGGTAAAAGACCCTTTTTCCCCTAGACAAAAATATAAAAATAAGGAAATAATATAACAATTATGTTTTAACAAAAATATACACTCAACAACACTAATTTTCAAACAAAAATCTAAAGTCTCAAAACTACTTTAATTTTAAAATCCTTAATTTCCTTGAATTTACAAAATTTTTTTTGTCTTTTTTATTATATTTGTAGTTTTTATCACTAATATTTTTTATCATTTTCAATTTTTTTCAAAATATATTAACTTTATATATATATATATATATATATATATATATGTGTGTGTGTGTGTGTGTGTGTGTGTGTGTGTGTGTGTGTTGTACTTGATGTTATCATTTAATATAATAGGAATACATAATATAATTGAAATGCAGGCGCCTATCATTCGAAAAGTAAATAATGAGAGATTTTAGTCCATTAATGCTTTGTTCACTTAAGATGATTTGGGGGAGAGTGATTGAATGGATTTGAGGAGAAATTTTTTATTGTTTGTTTTGAGTAGATTTGGAGGTAATTGAGAGTAGATTTGGAAGTAAAGTTTGTGAGAATTAGTGTAGGATTTGATAGATGTGACAGATTTAAAATAATTGTTTAATTGGTAGAAATTAAAGATTACTAAAATGCCCCTAATTATTAAAGTAATATAAAATTATATTTGTTAATGTTATATTTAATTGTAAAAATGTTTATAAAGAGTAAAAAAATTAAAATAATTATTAAATACACAAAGCCTTATTCTCTTCTTCTTTGCCATACCCTAAACTTATATTCATATCAAATACACCTTTACTAAACTTCATTCTTCTATTTCCTACCAATAACACTCACGGCCTCCCTTTCTTCCTCAATCTTTATCTCTCCCGCACATACTTCTATGCAACCAACATCCACACACCATAACCATGCACACACCAACTCCCCTTACATGTTAATTTCCATCTCCCATATTTTCTCTAAATCAATGACCCAAAACACTCGACCCTTTTTCTTCTATTTTCTTTCTATACACTTTAATATTTACGTAACCTATAAACCCCTTTTTCCCATGTACTTTTCTTTCTCCCATTCACCATCCTGTTACACTTCCTCTGCAACCATTTGCTCCAATTCAATTCCCTTTCCTTATAACCCCTAACATGAGCCCTCTTCTTCCTTCCTCCCAACTACCCATTTTCTTCTACTAAATCTTAAAAAACCAGTTCTCCCTCATTTGATCCTTCATGCAAAACCCACACCCATCAACTCCACTGTTTCACTCTAACCCATTCTTTCCTTTGCTTCTAAAACTACTCTTTACCAAGCCCCATCCCCTTCCTTCTCTTTTATCTCTTGCTTTTCCCATAACACTAGTTATCTCTTGCTTTTCCCATAACACACTCCTATCGCCAGATGAAGCTTGATGGATTGCTCCATGGACCGATGCATGTCCTCAAAGTTCTTCACGCTCACAAAGCGCAACACCAACGATGTTGCAGATGCACATGAGCGAATGGACGAAGCATGGACCAACCATGGACGAAGCATGGAAGAAGGATGAAGCTTGCTGGAACCGAATAAGGCAGCCCTTAACCGAATCCAGGTCTACACCACGCTGAGCCAATAAGCTGGAACCGAAGCCAATTTGTGGCAGAATCGAATACACCCAACTTTCCTACTCTGCAGCGTAACCGAATACTCACACCCCATAACCGAATACACCCTTACATTCAATGTCTTCTCAGTAATGGAACCAAATACAACTTCTGGAACCGAATACACAACTTCATCTTCAAGCTTTGCTTCTCCATCTTCAACGCCTCCTCCTGCTTCAAGCTTTCCTTCCCCATCTTTAATGCATCTTAACGTTCTCATATGGCAGCAGCAACGTTCCAGGATCACTACACACCAGTCTTCATTCCAAGATCACCGCATAAGCCAGTAGCCAGGCACAATAACATACTCGTGATGTACGAAGCAATGTCTCAGATTAACTATGTGGATTATTATAGGGTTAAATATGTTTTTAGTCCCTCAACTATCAAGCAAATTTGTTTTTCGTCCCTATTTCAAACTTTGTACGCTTTGATCCCTCTCAATAAGGAAACCATAATTTTTGGTCCTCCAAAACAAACGGCGTTAAAAATCAGGTGAGATGGCTAACGTCTGGCCACGCTGAAAACTTAGAAACTCTCTCTCTCTGCAACATTTGATATTTTTCAATGCAAAGTCAGAATAGTGGTCACACACGAACGCCAACACACCTCCACTAACTCAGGCTATCGCCGACGACGTTTGTTGCCACCGGGGAAGCCATCGGAGTTTGCCTTCCTTTTCTTCTAAGCATTAGGGTTTCTTCCTTCTTTTTCAATCTCTGCAACGCTCATCAGGAACGATAAAGGCACCATCACAGTCCACTCCAACCAGATTCGTCGCCGGTGGCATATGAAGCCATCGGGGTGTCGTCAATGACAACGTCTCCTTCTTCGATCAATCCGCAGCGGCCGTCGCAGCTTCAAGCTTCAATCCCAAAACACAAAACAGTCAAATCTTCTGGTCAAGCTTTTCTCTCGCATCTCCCATCACCATGAACTTCACTGGCTTCAATTGGGTTGGTCTGGAGTGAAGAAGATACCTCGATGTGGGAAGGTTAAGATCCATATTAGAGGACAAAGTGTGTGCCATTTGTGAAGAGTGTCGTGTTCTTTCTGTTGAGACTGCAACACAGAAGAAAAATTAAGGTTATTAATCTAATGAATTGGTGGAATTGTGGCGTTTGAATGTGGAGAAGGAAGGTTTTTTGTGAAATATATATATATATATATAGAATAAAACTTTGAAGAAGGAGGTGTGGAGAATTCTGGAAAACACGACAACATGGGTGGGGTCATGAGAAAAATGAGCACTAAATCGGAGTATCATTTTGTTTTCAAGAATTTTCCAGAACCAGACATGTTACAGAGGATGGAACCTTTCAAGATTCCAACTTGTTGGATAAGCTTTTGACCATGTTTTCTGTAGAATGAGATCCCTTCGTGTTCCAAGTCCAAATCTTAATTGCAGATTTCTTATGTGTCTGGTTACACTCAATGAAGATAACTCCTGAGTCACTGTCTTAGCTGAGAAAAGTGCCCGAGACCAACAAACATGGCTTCTAATCCTGAAAAATCTAAGGAATGCATTAAAAATCAAGAAAATTGTCACAAATCTAAGTTAGCCAATCACAAAGCAAACAAATGAACCTGTTATGCAGAGATATAATGTAGAAAAGCTTAATATTACAATAGATCTTATCAATACGAGAATTTATTTATCAACATCATTTAAGTTTCAATTAATGTCTAAAATGAATCACTAAAACTTGACTAAAAATCAAAGCATTTCTCCCTCTCCCTGCTACTTATAAAGTCACGAAGTTCTGATACAAACTTTTGGAAGATTGTCAGTAAGGAAAATACAATCAGATAAGTTTTTTCCATAAATTGGAATAACTTATAGACATTGCACTGAAACCATAAAAGTTTCTCTAATCAAAGTCTAGAAGAAAACTATCATCTGCGTTAAGCTTCTTCATTCCTGCAACATCAACCAAGCTTCATCTCAGGCTTTGTGAGAACTAATCTATATCAGTATCAGTTTACAAATTACAGTAAATCCACCACTAAGACGTTATTATCATTATTGAAAAATCCACCCAATTATCAAACTTGTTAACTTGTAAAAATACAACCATGCTGGCCAGATTACTTGGTGTGGTGTGACGTGCCACAACGTCATTTTGGGATTGAAGCTGCGGCGGCCGATGCAGATCGAAGAAGGAGACGCCGACATTGGTGACACCTCAATGGCTCCATATGCCACCCGCGGCGAATCTGGTTGAAGTGGACCGTGATGGTGCCTCTATCGTTCCTGATGAGCAGAGATTGAAAAAGAAGGAAGAAACCTTAATTCTAGGAAGAAAAGGAAGGGAAAGTCCGGTGGCTTCCCCGACAGCAACAAACGTCGCCCGCGACAACCTGAATTAGTGGAGGTGTGTTGGCGTTCGTGTGTGACTACTGTTCTGAATTTGCATTGAAAAATATCTAACTTTTTATAGAGAGAGAGTTTCTAAGTTTCGAGCGTGACCAAACGTTAGCCACCTCACCTGATTTTTAACGCCGTTTGTTTTTTAGGATAAAAAATTATAATTTCCTTAAAGAGAGAGATCAAAGCGTACAAAGTTTGAAATAGAGATGAAAAACAAAATCACTTTATAATTGAAAAACTAAAAACATATTTAATCTATTATTATATAATAACCATGCCTGAAATTATCGAGCTAAGGAATTTAATATCAACCAATTTCTCACCTGAAATTATCACATGTACTAAGGGCAAAGATGACATTTGCCTTACAATCTGCAAATCATCTTCTATATGCGAGTTCACGGCAACCGGGCGTAAGAGTTTTTAGGAGGGGGAGGGATAAAAGACGACGAAGAGGTGTCCTTGGTCTCAAATTCCCACGACAACCGGTGAGTATCTTCCCGGCAATAACATCTATAAGAAATGGCTTCAACTTCAGTCACCACTTTCTCCATCTACTCCGAATCCCAATCAAAGTTCCGCAATTTCCTAGGCCACCCACTGATTCCTAACCGCAACAAACCCACATCAATTTCGGTTCCACCAGCCATGGTTCGCGCCACCCTTTTCTCGACAGTCACTTCCTCTCAAACCCCTTGCACACCCTGCTCGAATTTTTCACCGGGAAGAGCTTTATTCAAGTTCGTCTCAGAAAAGGTGGCATTTTTCCTCATTGGGTCGTTTCTGGTGTCGGGGGCCTTCAGCAAGAGAGCTGCTTTTGCAGAAGCATCGCCTTCTGTGAGTTCTGATGTTGTGTTGGAGGAGAAGATGAAGCCGGAAGAAGAGAAAAATGAGGAAGATGAAACCGATCAAGAGGAGGAAATGTGGGAGAAGGTTTTGGAGAAGGATCCGAAAAGTGTCGAGGCTCTCAAGGTGGTTTTGTATGGGAAAATTAAGAGAGGGAAGTCAAAGGAGGCTTTGAAGTTTGTGGAGGATTTAATTGCTGCGGAGCCGAAAGAGGTTGAGTGGAGGCTTTTGCTTGCACTTTGTTATGAGACAGTGGGGCAATTGAGTAAAGCTAAAAGATTGTTCAGGGAAATCTTGAAGAGAAGGCCTCTTCTACTCAGAGCTTTGCATGTAATGTCTTTCGCTGTTTCTTTTTGCTGTTAGAATTTTGAAAGTGTACTGTAAAGTTTGAATTTTGGTTCTGGTCAGAAAGGTGAGTGGATAGAAAGGTAGGCTTTGGTTTGGTTATTTGTATGCTCTCAGTAGGGGATTGGCAATTTTGAAAATGTGGTTCATTTAACTGCCAAAAGCTTTAGAACATAAACTGAGAAGAGGATTTGTTTGGTGATAGATTTATATGAAGAATATTAGTGGCAGTTATGATGGCTTCTAGTCAATTGTTTAAATAACTACTATAAGTATACTGTAATGTAACACTGATTTGGAAAGTGTGGCTGCAAGGATTTGTTTTGGGATGGATTCAAATTAGAGGAGAGGTGAGTGTTGCATAAACTTAAATGACGATTTGTGGTCAAGGCTGATCCTAAGTAGCTCCAACTCTCCTACTAAACAGAGAGAAGGTGAACGGAAAATAAGAATATGTTTTTGGGTATGGTAAATTATGCATTATTCTTCTTAGAACAACCGCTAAAACAAAATCAGTTTTGGAGAACACGTAACTCCCCATTTTCATTACCTCCTTTCCTCATTTTCATAACAATTGACTGTTTGATTGGAGACCTACTAGCATATTCATTACTTATGTATTGGCATGGTTCCACAGCCTACCAAGTTCCTTTCAATTATTGTGTTTAACTGTATTATTTTCAGTTTCTTATTAGGTTGCGTGCTGGTAATATTATTATTTGTACTATTTCTGTCAAAAATGTTAATTAGTCATTGTCCTGTAAACCTTGCTTCAACATCTTGTGTTTTCCTTGAAGTTCCGAGTTCTTGAAGAGAGCTTCCTGATATTATTTCTGTGCCATAAATAGTATTGAAGTGTTATTTTATTTTTTGTTGAATTTGGCCTTTTCCAATTTTGTTGTGAGCATTCTCTAGGCAGGATTTGATTTGGTTAGTTCCAAATTTATGCCAAGAGATATGTTGCATAGTTTAGATTTAGCTTTGAATGTGATACATTGGATTATTCTTTGCAACATTTTGTGGCTGCCTGCTATATCAAAACAAATATGGTTACGATATTCATATTTTGATCCCACATCATGTAATAAGATACCATGGCATTTTATTTGTTACGTTTTTCCATATATGAATGAGATGAGTGATACTATCATTTACAGGGTTTGGCTATGGCAATGCATAAAAACCATGAAGGTCCTGCTATATTTGAAATGCTAAATAAGGCTCAAGAGTTAGCTTCTCGTGAAAACAGAGTTACTGAGGAGAGAAACATAAGAATCTTAATTGCACAAATGCATGCTGTACAGGTGAACTGATGATCCATCAACTTAGGGTGGGATTCTTTCAAATTGGTCTATTACCAATCAAGTTTCCACTTTCTCTGCTTATCTGCTACTAATTCAGGATAAACCAAGCACAATATCTGTTAGAATTAATTTAACATGCGTAGCATTGTGTGCTTTGCAGGGTAATCTGGAGGAGGGCATAAAGAAATTGCAAGAATTGATTGACCAAAATCCTCGAGATTTTAGGCCTTATATTTGTCAGGTGAGTTTATCAGCTGGTTAATTATGAGTTGTGCATACAGTGGTACATTAGTTAATCTTTGAGAATCGTTCTGAACATATATGATAGTGCCAATGCTTTATAGACAAAATTGCTTTTTATCACAATATAGCCAAATTTTTGGTTCATTTGGTTTTATAACTTCAAAACTGGAAACATTTATGAGCTGAAGCACTATTATCTGATAAATAAAAAATAAATGACTTGGGTCAGAGTTTTAGCTCTGCCAGCTGGACAAAAAAATCATTAACATGGTCTCAAAGTTGGCTCAGTCGAATCCTTTGATCTCAATCAGAACTTAGTGAACCAGGTAAGAAAAGAAAAAAGAAGGGTAAAATTTGAAACCAAGAACAAAATGCTGACTAAATGGAAATATTTGACATTTTCTATTAAGTTCTATCGTTGTCCTCATGAAATACTTAGACGCAATTAGCAAAATCTAACATAGTCACAACTTTGACAAACAATAGAGACCGGTTTGTTTGTTTTCTTTTTTTTTTCATTTAGGAACCCAAAGAGTTATTTCATTAGGATTAAAACAAACAAAAAACTTTCTATTTGAGGGGACTAAATTCTTAATTCAATATCAATTTCATTTAAAAACTTCAGCGCACAAACACTGAGAGGAGAGGTTTTCAAGAGACTCAGCAAGTGTGTTCTGTGTTATCATATTCTGATTGTATGTAACAAAATTTCTAGGGTGTGAAGAGTAAGAAAACCTTGGTAGAATATTAAACAGTGAGGTATTTCTCCTATAGCTCGTGTTTTCGTCAAAAGAGGACTTAGTAGGACTCCTAAATTCTTATGCCTGTATCTTTAGAAAAATGGAATTAATCACCTGTGAATGATTTTACTTTAGAGTCCCCCCATCTTGTGACTTAATCTCCTATAGCTTCTCCTGTTTTTTCTGTGTTCAAGGAGCTGAAGATGCGCTAAGCTTCAAAATCTTGTTTCCTTTCAGTGTTCAAGGAGCAAACTTTTATTTCCATTTTCCATCCTGCACCTGTCTGGTTTTTTTAATATGTTTGTTATTTGTGTTAATGCAATTACTTTGCTAGTATACTTCTGGATGATAATTCACACTGAATGACTACTTTCTGTGGTCATAGAACCTAAAGGTAGAGACAGAAGTGATTATGATTGATTGCTTTCATGAAATGGCTAAATTGATTTTGAACAAAACTGCAGGGAATAATATACAGTCTCATGGGTAAAACTGAAGAAGCTGCACAGCAGTTTGAAACATATCAAAGTCTTGTGCCTGAAGAATTTCCTCAGAGGGGATTTCTGGATGATGTTGCCATAGCAGCAAAAAAAACATCCTTTGAAAAGTTTAATAGAGAATTTAGAAATCAATTTTCTTATCGGAAATAGACTTGCTGTCTTGGGAACTATCATCGCTGCAATTCAGTAGCAGGCCCTTGAGAAAGCTAAAAGTTAGACTACTTTCATGATGTATAGCACAGTTTTGTTTTTGTTTTTGTTTTTTCTGAGCTATATTATATTACATGGTTTGGTTAGGATTTTCTTGTTTTACTTTCCTTAGATCGTGTATTACAATCTTAAAATATGGTGCTCTATTTTAGCACAACCTTTTCGGCTCTCATGTGAATGTGTTAATTTTGTTGATGGTCCACACCTCTTTTCAAATGTTTTATCTTTCTACAGTATCTGATAAAACTTTTCTCAATACACTTTAATGCACTGAGATCTTGTATTATTATATTGTTATTTATAATTGTAACTGCTTAACATAAATAGCCAGGTGTTTTTATTTATTTTTTTAAATGTCAAAATTTGGTTATTAAATTTCTAAAATATTACAATCTAAAAATTAAATATAACAAACTCATTTTATGATTTCTATTTCCTTACTATATATGGAATGTTTATCGTTTGTATTAAGTATTATTATATTTATATTTTAATTTATCTAAAATAACAAAATTAGGCATATAGTTTGTAGTTTATATTATTACCTTTATTTTTTATATTTTAATAAGATATAAGCCACACTTAGGATTTTTACACAAGTAATAATTATATTTCTGTTCATAATATGATGCAATAATATATATATATATATATATATATATATATATATATATATATATATATATATATATATATATATATATATATATATAGTAAATGATAGCCCATTTAAAATACAAATCGGACAACACAAATTTCTCCGATAATGTGTTAAATAAGTTTGAACCAAGATTGATCTATTTGACCCCTATACTTCAAACCCATATCTTACCTTTTCTAAATCTCCTTGTTTTAGTATAAAAAAAAATACTTCTTCGATCAATATTAATTTTATTATATTATATTGGAAGAAAAGCCACCTTTAATATCTTTCCACATGAAATTTGTGGTACAAAACAGGTTTAGTGAATTATGTCGTTTCATAATTTATTTGTTTTTTCCTCAACGTTGCCCCATAATTAAAAAAATTAATCTGGTTCTATATTTCGTAAATTATGTTTTCTTTTGTTAGTATGTTTGATTGTCTAACGTAAGTTAAATAATGAATTAATTTATAATTTATGCTCAATAATTAAATATTAAAATTGGAAAGAGAGTGAGGATTTTTTTTATCGAGGTTTATTATCTTGTACCCCACCTATCTCAGTCTGCACCTAGACATTTTTGTCCTTCATTTATTAAATTCTGAAAAAGTTTAATGATGTTTCAACTAATTTTCTCTGTTGTTCCAAGTGGTGCACTCAAAATTATTTACTGTTGGACTCTTTTTTGGCACTTCTCGAAACGTACCATTCTTTCATTATGAACACACAATACACTGATGGCTTACAACAACCAGACTGAAAAAAAATGAGAAAGTCGTTGTTGCAGCCACTGTTGATGGTGAGGCCCACGATGAGCGCGAACGTGACGAAGAGGTAGGCGTAGAGCACCATGTTGACGCGATACAACGACCCCACGATTCCTAAGGCAAAGACCAACACCACGAAGATGTTGTCAATTAGAAGCATCACCTACAGGACCTTCTGGCAGTCAGAGCCGCCGCGAATGTGGATGTAAGTGGAGGAGGCCACAGTGGCCACGTCTAGGAGCAAGAAAAGAAACCCTAAATCACAATTCCAACTGTGGTGAACATCAACCGCAGTTCCAAGTGCGGCGAGCATCAACCGCACTTCCAAGTGTGGCTACCATGAACCGCATCTCCAACTCTGGCATCCTCTCAATCGCACTTCCAAATGCGGCAAGGTCTTCACCACCAAACAAGAACAGGTCTGTGAGAATGAAGTAAGAGACTGCAACAAGTAAAATGAAGGAGGAGGGGTGTTAAGACCTCGGCAAGTGTATCGAATCGTATCAAGTAATAATAAATTGTAAGACCAAGTATTGTTTACCAAGAGACTCACGGCACTAAACAGTCTTGTAATTACTTAACTAATTAAGACTTTTAAGAACAAATTTAGGTTTTTAAATGCAAAAACAAGAAAGGAAATATGAATGCAATTTTGATCAATTGAATAGAAATGCAAAGTGGGTGATGATGTTTGTACTATGAGATGAAGATGTTGTTGGGGTTTAGATTTCACCTAATCACTCTCATGCCTATAAGAATTCTTCTTCTTTATTAAATGTCAATGTCACTTTCTAAATTACTTAGAACTCGATGTCTCAGTGAAAGAAGTCTATCCTTAATTACTAGACCACAATGTCTTGCATCCCTAATAATTGATTTTTCATTACGAACGGAAACTTAAGACAACCAAGCGTTCTATCCCTATGTCTAGGCAATAGTTCCCTTGGGAGAAATTCCCCAGTTCTAGGTTTCTAGGTATTTGTCAATAACAAAGAAAACCAAAAATCATGCCCTGAATGAGTTAAACATAACAAGCAAAGAGCATAGGAGAATAACCCTAACAAATAGTGAAAGAAGCATATATAAATCGGAACTACCAAAAAAGAGGGCATTACTGATGGCCCAAGTCTGTCGGAAACAGCAAAAAGTTGTCAGTAATGCCTATAGGTCGTCGATAAATCGTTAATTACCGAAGGGCAAAGGCAGATGCTCTAGTTTCATTCCACTAGTTTAGATTATGAAATTTTTCATGACATCAAACTAACCACTGATATTTCTAGTGGAGAATGACAGTTGAAAAGGAGATATCAAATGATATTGCATAACATGTTTGTAGTCTTTTAAATAAAATACTTGCTGTCAAAATAAAGCTAAAACTACCGTATGCTAATACAAGCCTATTACAAATCAAAATTACACAAGAAAAAAACAAAATAACCCAATCAATCCTATGCTACGGTCTGGTACTAGTTCAGTTACGGCCACAGTCTAGATCAACTTCTATTGAAGTATTCACACGCCTCCACTATTACTTCTTGACAACTTCAAGCTTCTATCTTTTGTCCAATACTACAAGACACATGAGCAAAGCTTCAATCAATATTTCCTTATAGCTAAAACAGATTGCACAAAAAGATATAGGGTAATAAGAACTTCCTTTTCTCGTTTGTTGTTCAATTGGTGCATGAGTGCTCTCAATTGTAACATGATGCACAAGTTTTTCAATTCTCATCAATCCCAAATCTGTACAAATATGCACAACTTCCCTTTCTCCCTTAATTTTCTTATAGAATTTTTCTTTTCCATGTTAACATGTTAGTGAACATGTGCCGTATCAAAATTGTAAAGGATAAAAACTACACAAACTCCATTGGAGACCATTAATTGCAGAAGGCAACAAAACATATATGATATACACAATGCATTTAAAATCAAAGCTGAAATACACAATGCATTTAAAATCAAAGCTAAAATGTCTACTTTCTATTTCAAAACTAAGTTCAAAACTAAACTTTATTCTTTAAAAGGACTAGCATTCTACAAAAATTATAAACAATAAATAAAAAATTTAATAATTACTTTTAAAATCATGATAACTAGAATCCGATTATACATTTTAAGGTGATATAATAATTTAAAGTAATATAACATATCCTAACTATTGGAACATCACGTTCCTGCCAAAAATTTATAGATTAACGTGCTGAGGTATTAATTATAGCAACCACCTAGGTCTAATGCAATGTAACATCACGTTTCAGCCAAAATTTCCTACACATTAACTTGCCAAGATTTTATTTATCAACTACTACCTAAGCCTGGTGCAGTTAGATATAATTCTAAGCATTCCTCAACAAGAGTCAATGTAATTATGTTAAAACTAAACATGTGTCGAAACAATTAAAATCAACTTCCAGTTCTCAATTTCCATTCCAAGCAACCCAGATATACTCAAAAAGATTTAAACTATTCCAGAACTAGATTCAGACATTTTAATGAAACTTGTACTTATCTGCATCACTGGGATAATTATTGCAGAATCGTATTTTATGCAATGCATGACCATTACTGGATATGAATCAATAACATTTTAAAGCAAATTATTCATCGTAACTTCCTTTGTTCCAAACATTAAGCTAAATGCAAATTACCATTTTGGAGTTTTCAGAAGAGAATCAAGACAATCCAGATGATATATATGTAGATAAGTACAAGTTATTACAACTGGACTTTTCATGCATGTTCCCTTTTCTGCTTATACTGTTCTTAGATCGAGTAACAACAACAGTTATCTAATTTCTCATTATTTTCAATTTTAACATGTTCTTAATTTATGACTTGATCATTTCCTTTGGTAGATATAACAAAAGAATATACTGAATAAAATACTTACAAAATCTCCAATTCAGACAGTGATCCAATATCTCTATAAAGCTGGCCACCCAAACCAATACTTGCCAGTGTTCTGAAATAAATAAAATTAATCGCTCAAACAAGTTGAAGACTGATATAGAAATATGTAGTCTGATACAACATTACCATATTCACAAACGACAAATGCTCAATACACTTTAGCTTCTACTTCCTCGAGGTCGCGAGAAGCTGCCACAAAGGCCGCCCAAAGGCATTAGCAATCAACTTCATTGCATTACCATGAGCACAATTGAAAGCCCTCTCCACAGAGCCAAAACTATCCTTCTTATACTCTGTTATAGGCGTCAAAAGCCATGGCAAAAATGGAAAAACAGGATTCTCCCATAATATACTAAGGAATCAAATTACCGTCGTTGAGATTATAACATGGTCCACTCAACAATTCCTTGGATTCCTCAACCTCGAGATAAATCATACTCTCACACAAAATGGTTTCAGGATTCATGGTACTTGGCCACACAGCTTCTCGAACCTCCCTTCGGAATCCACCAACGCTTGATACATCAAGCACCCATTTTCACCCAAAACCGAATCGTCAATTCTGAACCTAGCCAGCCCTAAAACCCTGAAACGAATGTGGAGAGAACTCAAAGCACACAAAACGCACATACACAAAATTATAGAATCCTAAACACGAAACTCATAACAGTGAAGACAAACAAGACAAATGACTCGAAACAGATTTACAACCCAGAAAATGAAGAACGACCAACGCATAGATTTAATCAATACAAGACCAAAACAGATCAAGACAATTAATAGAAGACAACATGAAAAGGCAAAGAAAATACTTACCTCCATGCAAATGCGCCAAACCTAGGCTCTGAATACCACTTGATAGCTCCAGGTCGAGGCGAATCGATGAGGAACCATGGAAACTGGCACAGATCGAGCAAATCAAAGAAGAAGAACATCGGATGACGGACAACGGAGGCAAATCCTAGATTGAGTGGTTTGATCGGTGTAGATTCTAGGGATGTGGATTTGGGACGTTTTGATCGGTGGAAAGAAAGGATTCCACGATTGAATCGATGGAATGGAATGAAAAGAGGTTTTAATCGGGAAAAAGTGAAGATAGATTAGTGAGGATAGGTTTAACCGGTGAAAAGTGGATTCTATGGTGGATTAGGCTGAGGCAAAGGAGAAATGTACGGGAGAATGAAGATCTAGAGACTAACCGTGGCTGGTGGATGAAGATCTGAGGCGGAGGAACTTGAAATAAGGATTGGAGATGAGCGGAGGTTCGAGAGAAAAAGAGATGTGTGCGGGTGAATCTCTCGAGAGAATGGATGGATGAAGATGCGGTTCGCATATGATGAGGCATTAGGCATTACTGAAGGCCTAAAGGTCGTCGGTAATACGCGCTTTTATTGTAGTGGGAATCAATTCAAATACATGAGAGTTTAGAGGTTGCATCTTCCCCAACAATAAATGAATTTAGTTTTCCATTATCATGGAGAAACTAGATGTACAATGGAATGAGAATGAAAGATAAACCCTAAAAATTAAGGAGAGCTTCCGCATCCAATTCTGACTCTAGAGAGTCGAACCAGTCTGAATTTGCATCCCTTCTGTCAAAAGATACTCCCTCTAGGACGTCCAAGTCCTTATATACAGCTGAATTGGATCATGGGCCAACGTCGCTAGCGCTCAGCGCCCCTACTTAGGGCGCCCAAGCGAGCTTGCCAGAAAACTGGCGCTCAGCGCCCCTAAAAGGGCGCCTAAGCTTTGTGCGATACATGAAACTGGTGCTCAGGCCCGCTTTCTGGCGCTCAGCTCTGACTGGCTGGCGCTCAGGGCCCCTTTCTAGCGCTAAACTTCAGCTTGACTTTTCTGCATTGCGTCTTTATCTCTTTTTCTGCGTTCCAACTCCTTGATACTTTAACTCCTTTTTTAAATCATTCCAATAACCTACAAAATCAAGGGAATTTAGTAATAAAATCATTAATTATACCCTCTACTCACTTATTCACAAAACTAAATTAAAAACATGAGTTCAAGCAAGCTTCTGAGTCAAAAAGGGTTGATCTAGTATCAAAATTGCACCACAAATAACGGTATATTCACTCGTTATCAAGCGCCCATGCGAGACATCCTACACTGAGGGCCCCAGAAAGGGGCAACCAAGCGTCATGCGACCTTCTGTAGCCTTCTTTTCTGGTGCTTTTTCTATCCTTTCTGGATTCCAACTCCTTTGTACTTTCTCTCATCTTCCAAATCATTCCAATTCCCTACAAAATCAAAGGAATTTAGTGATAAAAATCATAAGTTCTAGCCTCGACTCTCTTTATTCACAACTTAACTAAAAAGAGTTCAAGCAAGTTTCTAAGTCAAAAAGAGCTCATTTAGTATCAAAATTGAATCACAAATAACGGTGAAATCAATCGCTATCAAGGAAAGGAGGAGCACTCAACGAGAAGAGAGGAGAAAGAAAGGGGTGTAAGGTTTGGGAATATGAAATGTGGCAAAGAGAGCAGAGGAGGAAGGAAGGAGAAAAGGGATGTAGGGTTTGGGAAAGGGAGGTAGAGGATGGAGGGTTTAGTGGTTTTTTTAATTGTTAAATGAGTCAAATAAGAAAAGCAGTCAAAAAATTACAAGGGCATAGTTGAAAATATGAAAGAATAAGGAGATGCAAGATGAGATGGGTGAGGTACAAGGAAAAACACTCTAGTCGATGAGTTGTGAGTACTTGCTCCAAGGAGAAAATGGGTAAAAAAATAATTACAATCTAGACTACGAAAAGCTAAACACAAGTTCACCTAATGTGCTGTGATAATGATAAACCTATTATTGAAATAGAATATTGATAAATCAAACAGTTTCTTTACGAAAATATATTAATTCGACAACTTTATTGATATTATACTCAAAGTAAAAAAGTTGAATTTGTGTTATTAAAATCAAAATCCAATTTATATTAATATATTTTTTAATAATTTTAATAAATTTCACATATTTGATGTGATGATGAGAAGAATCACAAAAAATATTATTATTAATTATAAGGAAAAATAGTATTAGAAATCTCAAATAGTTTTAGTTAATTTATTCTTTGAAACACTTTTAGATTTCATGCTAATATGGTAAAACAAATTCAAAATAAATAATCAAGAATTTTTCTTTTCATATTAAAAGGTGTCTTTACAAGACATTTCACACTTTAAAATATTTTAAATATGATTCTCTCCTATTCTATTTTCATAACTCATAAGAAATCTTATCACAATCTTTATAAAGAATTGGATGGCAATAGACAAGCATAATAAAAAGTTTTATCTGACGTATTTTTGGACAAGCTAATTTTCTTTCTAATTGATATTGTACCTGAAAATTATATAATTTGAATGGTCTTTATCAAGCTTCTAGTACAATTTTGTGAACAAAACTAAAACACTTTATACAAATTTATGGATAAAACAAAAAACTCTTATGTAAATTTTTTTTTATTATTATTAATAATATACATGAGTAATAGGCTCAAAGTCTATATACCAATTATTTTGAAATACACAATAAAATATTAGAAGGTGTGAATAATGTTTTCTAAATTTTTAGTAAAATGTGTTTGATGAGTTTTCAAAAGATTATTAAATAAGGGTACGCTTCAAACAATAAGGTAGGAAACTTAATAAAAGCTTTTAAAAAAGAAAAACAATAAAATACAATTTTTATACCGGTTCATTCTACATGAGGTACGTTCACTTAAAACCTTTAGGCTTAATTACCTACTTAGTCCCCATGTTAGGAGGTAATTTTCTGTTTAGTACCCGGTTTTAAAAATGTAGGCATTTAGTACCTATGTTTTGAAATTTGTATCAATTCAATCCTATCCAGTTAACGGCGTTATAATTGATGCGAGAAATTAAGGACGTTAATGAAGATGCATTCAAACATTTGATAGCTATTCCACCCAGGCTATCATTAACGTCCTTAATTTCTCACATCAATTATAACACCGTTAACTGGATAGGATTGAATTGATACAAATTTCAAAACATAGGTACCAAATGCCTACATTTTTAAAACTGGGTACTAAACAGAAAATTACCTCCTAACATGGGGACTAAGTAGGTAATTAAGCCAAACCTTTAAAAGGAATTCTATTAATCTTTAACAAGATTACAACAACTTTAACCCACTTCTCGCTATAGGTATTGTGACTACTCTTGGTCCCCTAGTTAATCCTGACTAATCTGAATATTATAAACTATACTTGGTTATTCTAATCACTCTTGTCTCCTAGTCTCCTAGTCAATCCTAACTAGTGCAAGTATTATAAATAACTCCTGACTAGGATGCTTCTACTCTAATTCCAAGTCTTTGATTCTTGATTTCCAAAAGTTTATTTTCTTTTGTTGGATCACAAAAGCATTGGGCTTGAGAAAAATTACTTGTAATAAGCATTTCTGTATTTAAAGCTTTCATCCTAGGCTTTTGAAGATATATCTACTATCATTGCAATATAAAATTTCTTGGGTTAAATATATTTTTAGTCCCTAAATTATTGGCCGTTTCTGGTTTTCGTCCCTCTTTCAAAATAAGGTACAATTTGGTCCTCATTCTTTTCGAAACTTTGGTTTTAGTCCTCGAAAACTAACACCGTTAAAAATGTGCTGACGTGGCTAACGGTAGATTGACACACGACTTTTTTTTTCAAGTGTTTCTCACTTTTTCTCCCCTTCTCTCTCTTCCTGAATTCACGTTCCCCTTGCCCGCCACCAATTTTGAGCTGTTTCACAGCTACTTCTCTTCCATCTACGAGTAAACCTTTATAGACACAACCAAATCCACCTTCTCCCAGCAAATTTTATGCCAAAAATCCATCTGTAGCTTGGATAAGTTCTTCATACGTGAACCATGATCTCGAGCTACTTACTCCATGATAACAGTTGAAAAACTGTTATTTTCATGCTTAAAATTGATACTAAAAGCAACCTTTATACTTAGAAACTAGCTTGAAATCATGCTTTTCTTCATATTTTCATAAATAAGAGAGCTGGACAGGTTTATGCTTGATTTCAGTGTTTTTGTGCAGGTTTTAAGGTGAATTTGGTGAAAGGAGTGAAGAAGGAGAGAGATGGAATCAGAAAAGACATCAAAAAGTGCAAAAGGAGAAGCCGAAGTCACCG
This sequence comes from Vigna umbellata, assembly GCF_029865625.1. NCBI lineage: Eukaryota > Viridiplantae > Streptophyta > Magnoliopsida > Fabales > Fabaceae > Vigna > Vigna umbellata. The sequence continues at coordinate 18,531,380 of NC_142166.1, forward strand.
CTCAGCGGCAGTTTACCGTTGAGCGGCACTCAGGAGCTTACGGGAGATCCGTTGAGGGGCAAAATGGTCGCTGAGGGGAAGAAACGAGACACGCACTTACCGCTGAGCGGTACTTTACCGCTGAGCGGTACTTTACCGCTGAGCGGTACTTTACCGCTGAGCGGCACTTTTATGGGCTTGGACCTAATTTTCTGTAATTTACGAATAATATATAAGCTTTAGGGTTTCCTAGGGTTAGGTATCTTTGGCTGGAACGAAGCAAACACTCTCTCTTTCATCCCTTTGAAGGAGGATCTTGGATGCTCAGGCTTCCTCTTCACCTTTCTAGGGTTTTATCTTTCATTCTTTCATTGTATTTCATCTAGGTTCACCATGAATATGGTGAACTAAACTCTGTATGTTTGTTGGGGAATCAATGTAATCTTTTGAAGCTCTCATATATGGAATCTGTTTTTACATCTTTTAATTAAGACCTATGCTTTCTTTCATCATTAGTTAGGGTTTTTCCTCTTTGCTTAATGCCTGCGTTGTTTAACTCATTCGATGCATGATTATTGGTTTTGTCGATACGGGCACGTACGGGGAAGTCTAGATCCGGGGAATTTCTCCCAATATTATATTGGTTGTCGTTAAGCTCCTGCACTTATGAACTAATTATTAGGAATGCTAGGAATTGTATGAACTCGTAATTAGGGAGAAGCCTTCTTGAAAGGTACTTTAGAGAGTGGCATTAACAATGATGATTTGAATGTTGAATTCCTAAAATATATGAGAGTGGATAAGATGAAATTGACCCCCAATAACATATTCATACATATATTTCATTGAAAGTGTTTATCTTTTGCTTTTGCCATTGATCAAAACTTCATGCATACATATTTAATTTTCGTCTTTTGCATATAAAAATCCAAATATTTCGTCTTTAAGTCTTAGCTAATCAATAAACCACACAACTAAACTAGGCCGTGAGTCCTTTGGGAAGAACGATACTTGGTCTTACCAAGTTTATTACTTGAACGATTCGGTCATACTTGCCGATTAAAAAACAAGTTTGTGACATCATATTTTGGTGTTCATAAATTTGTCCATCAAGTTTTTGGCGACGTTGTTGGGGACTCGTGGTTTAACTGGTTAATTTGTGTGATTATTGATTATCTTTGACTTTAATTTTGAATTTCTGTTTTTATTTTTTTTTCGGTTTTTATTTTATTTTATTTTCTTTTATTTTATTTTCTATTTTTATTTGTATTTTTCTGTTTCCTGTTTTTATCTTCTCCTATATCTTTTTGTGCTAACCAAATATTCTAGGGTTTTGTGTTCTTGTGTATGCAGGAAGCAATTCGAACTAGGAGCAAGAAAACAACAGAACCTCTACTTGAAGGTCTAGACGAGAGTAGACGGAGGAGAAGAATCCGAACATCTAGAGAACTTTTCCCTCCTCCGGAAACTCTGTTACAACCATCACCACAAGGTTCTGTTCATAGCAGAGAAAATATGGAGAATAATAATATCAGAAGAACTCTTGCTGACTACACCAATATAGCTGGACCTCAGCACTTTAACAGTATAGCTAGACCTAGAGTCAATGCAGCTAACATGGAGGTCAAACCAGCACTGATCCAACTGGTAAAAAGCAACCAATTCAATGGGTTATCTCATGAAAGCCCATATGAGCACCTCACTACCTTCAATGAGATTTGCAACACAGTCAAAATTAATGGGGTGCCAGATGAAGTGATCAAACTTAGTTTGTTTCCTTTCTCATTGGGAGGCAATGCTAAACTTTGGTTGAATTCTTTCCTAGAAGGAAGTTTCACAGATTGGGAAGTAGTGGTGACAAAGTTTTTAAACAAGTACTTTCCACAATCTAAGAGGATAAAAGGCAAGCAAGAAATTTCTTCATTTAAGCAGGGCATGGAAGAATCACTGGGGCATGCATGGGACAGATATAAAAGCCTGTTACAAAAAACGCCTATGCATGGTTTCAAAGAAGAAGAAGTAGTCCTAACTTTCCTTGGAGGTCTTGGTTCACAAACTAAGATGATGCTTCATGCCTCAGCAGGAGGAAACATTAAATGGAAAACTCCAGAGGAAGCAACTGAAATTATTGAAAATATGGCTACTAGTGACAATGAATTCAACATTGAAAGAGGATATCATAGTCAGAAGGAGTTGTTACAATCAAATGATGCTTTGCTTATTCAAAATAGAATTATATCTCAACAGCTTGAAGAGGTAATTATGAAGCTTTCTCAAATAACACAGGAAATACAACAGGTCTCAATGGTTCAAGTGCAACAACAGAAATGGCAAATGCAATCTACTCCAATTGAGAAAACAACAAAACTTGAAGAGAATTTCCAAAGATTCTTGAAGACAAATGCGTCTTATTGTCTGAATGTGGATGCTGCATTTAAAAATATGGAGGTTTATGTTAAGAGAATAGTTGACAAGATGAAACATGATAATCTCAGAAAGGAGTGTAAAACTGTTGTGACCAGAAGTGGTAGAGTGTTAGAAGAGAGAAAACAAGAAAGAAAAGAGAAAGAAAATGAGAGTGAGAGTGAAAAAGAAACATATGAGTGGAAAGAAAGAGTTGAGAGAGAGAAAAAGAAAAAAGAAGAAGAGAGAGGAGAGACAAAAAGAAAAAGAGTATGAAAAGCCACTTCCTTATCCAAAGAGTTATTCAAGGAAGGAGAAAGAAAAGCAGTTGGAAAGATTCATGGAGTTGTTTAAGAAGCTTGAGATCACTATACCATTCTCCGAAGCATTGCAACAGATGCCAGCATATGCAAAGTTTTTGAAGGAACTCCTCACGAAGAAACACAAGTATATTGAAAAGGAAACTATCAATGTACAAGGTAACTGCAGTGCAATCATACAAAAACTACCTCCTAAACTTAAAGATCCAGGAAGCTTTACTATTCCATGCACCATAGGAGATGTGAAAGTTGGAAGAGCATTGATTGATTTGGGAGCTAGCATTAATCTAATGCCGCTATCCATGTACAGAACAATTCAGGGGTTGGAAATTAAACCAACCAGAATGGCTCTTCAATTGGCAGACAGGTCTCTTAAATATCCATCTGGAGTGGTTGAAGATGTTCTAGTAAAGGTTGACAAATTTGTATTCCCAGTGGATTTTATTGTGATGGAGATGGAAGGGAATAGTGATGTTCCTCTTATTCTTGGGAGACCTTTTATGAAGACTGCTAGAGTTTTGATTGATGTAGAGAATGGTAAGCTTAAAATGAGAGTTGATGATGAAGAAGTCACTTTTGACGTATCCAAGGCCATGACATATCCAAATGATGACAAAGCATGTTTTCAATTTGATGAACTTGATGAAGTTTGTATGGTGCAAGAAAGGATGGTGCGAAATATTTCTCCATTGGAAAAAACTCTCATTAATGCATGTGAAGATTTAGATGAAGAAGAAGAGAAATTGATTGATGAATGTCTGATGGACTTGGAAACATTGAAAAAGAGTCCGGAGGATGATCCAATATTCGAAATAATTGATAAGGAAGAAGCAGTCAAAGCACAGACACCAGAATTAAAAAGATTGCCATCACATTTGAAATATGTTTTTCTAGAGGAAGATGGAACAAAGCCAGTCATCATCAATAACTCTTTATCTCTACAAGAAGAAGAGCAGTTTGTAGAAATTTTGAAAGCCAACAAAGAAGCAATTGGATGGTCAATATCAGATCTCAAAGGTATTAGCCCAACTTATTGCATGCACAAGATTTTTATGGAAGAAGATTATAAACCAAGTGCTCAACCATAGAGAAGGTTAAATCCTATTATGAAGGAGGTGGTCAGAAAAGAAGTGTTGAAACTACTAGAAGCAGGTATCATCTATCCAATCTCTGACAGTGAATGGGTGAGTCCAGTACAGGTGGTTCCAAAGAAAGGTGGGATGACAGTAATTTATAATGATAAGAATGAACTTATTCCTACTCGGACAGTTACTGGCTGGCGTATGTGCATTGATTACAGGAAGCTAAATAAAGCTACTAGGAAAGATCATTTTCCTCTTCCTTTCATGGATCAGATGTTAGAAAGGTTATCAGGGCAGGCTTTCTATTGTTTTCTAGATGGATATTCGGGATACAATCAAATTGTGGTAGATCCAAAAGACCAGGAGAAGACGACTTTTACTTGTCCTTTTGGTATCTTTGCATATAGAAAGATGCCTTTTGGATTATGTAATGCTCCAGCTACGTTTCAGAGGTGTATGCAGGCAATTCTTGCAGATCTCTTAGAAAAATGCATTGAAGTATTCATGGATGATTTCTCAGTTTTTGGAAATTCTTTCCAAAGATGTTTGGCTAATTTGAACACTGTCCTCAAAAGATGTGTTCAGACAAATCTTGTTCTTAATTGGGAGAAATGTCATTTCATGGTAACTGAAGGAATTGTATTGGGGCATAAAATTTCTGCTAAAGGAATTGAGGTAGACAAAGCTAAAGTAGAAGTCATTAAGAAACTACCTCCACCAACAAATGTAAAGGGGATTAGAAGTTTTCTTGGTCATGCTGGGTTTTATAGAAGATTCATCAAAGATTTCTCAAAAATTGCTAAACCATTGAGTAATCTTTTGATGAAGGATGCGCCTTTTGTGATGAATGAAGACTGTCTGAAAGCTTTTGACACATTGAAGAAGAAGTTAGTGTCAGCTCCAGTAATTGTAGCGCCAGATTGGAATCAAAATTTTGAATTAATGTGTGATGCAAGTGATTATGCAATAGGAGTTGTCCTTGGCCAGCGAAAAGAACAAAAGTTTCATCCAATTTATTATGCTAGCAAGGTTCTGAATGATGCTCAATTGAATTATGCTACCACAGAGAAAGAATTTCTTGCTATTGTGTATGCTCTAGAGAAATTTAGACCTTATCTTATCGGGTCTAAGGTGACTGTCTATACAGATCATGCAGCTATCAAATATTTGTTGACAAAACCAGATTCTAAGCCACGTCTGATTAGATGGGTATTACTATTGCAAGAATTTGATGTAGACATCCGTGATAAGAAAGGAAGTGAGAACTTAATTGCTGATCATTTGTCACGGTTAGTCAACAATGAGGTCACTAGCAAGGAGTCTGAAATCTGGGAATCTTTTTCAGATGAATCACTCATGTATATTCAACAGAGACCCTGGTTTGCTGATATGGCTAATTTCAAACCTACAAGGGTCATGCCAGAAGACTTAACTTGGCAACAAAGAAAGAAATTTTTGCATGATGCCAAGCAGTTTGTTTGGGAAGATCCTTATTTGTTCAAAATTGGAGCAGATAATCTTCTGAGGAGATGTGTTACAAATGAAGAAGTAGAAGGAATTCTCTGGCATTGTCATGATTCACCTTATGGAGGACATTTTAATGGAGAAAGAACAGCAGCAAAAGTCCTTCAATCAGGATTTTATTGGCCAAATTTGTTTAAAGATGCCCATAATCATGCTAGAAATTGTGATAAATGTCAAAGAGCAGGGACAATCACTAAACGTCATTAGATGCCTTTACAAGGTATTTTAGAGGTTGAGGTTTTTGATTGTTGGGGTATTGATTTTGTTGGACCCTTCCCTCCATCTTTCAACAATGAATATATTCTGGTATCAGTAGATTATGTGAGTAAATGGGTGGAAGCATTAGCTTGTCCTAAAAATGATGCTAGCACGGTAATTAAATTCTTGAAGAGGCAGATATTCTCACGTTTCGACACTCCAAGAGTATTGATCAGTGATGGAGGATCTCATTTTTGCAATTATCAGCTAGAGAAAGTACTCAAACACTATGGAGTAAAACATAAGGTAGCTGCACCTTATCATCCACAAACCAATGGACAAGCTGAGGTGTCTAACAGGGAGATAAAAAGGATCCTGGAAAAAACAGTGACTTCATCAAGAAAGGATTGGTCTCTCAAATTGGATGATGCTCTTTGGGCTTATAGGACAGCAATGAAGACGTCTATGGGATTATCACCATTTCAATTAGTCTATGGGAAAGCATGCCATTTGCCAGTAGAATTGGAGCATAAAGCATTATGGGCTTTGAAATTCTTGAATTTTGATCCTTATGAAACTCAATGCACACGCAGACGGCAGATTTTGGAGCTTGAAGAAATGCGATTACATGCATATGATTCATCCAAGGCTTACAAAGACAAAATTAAATTTTATCATGACAGGAAGTTGGTGAATAGAGTTTTCAATCCAGGACAACAGGTGCTATTGTTCAATTCAAGATTGAAGATATTTCCTGGGAAGCTGAAGTCAAAATGGTCAGGACCATTTGTGATAAAAGAAGTGCATCCGCATGGAGCAATTGAAATATTTAATCCAGCTGCTGATGATCCACAGAGAAGTTGGGTGGTGAATGGTCAACGTCTCAAACCCTATCTAGGGGGAGAGGTACAACAATTTTCCACAATGATGTTGTTGGTTGATCCTTGAAAGTTTGGGTCAGGCTCGTGACGTTAAACAAGCGCTTACTGGGAGGCAACCCAGTATTCTGTAAGTATTTTATGTTTTTAGATTAGAGTTTGATGTACTCTATTGAACACCTGGTTTGTTATGATGGTTTGCTATTAACTGTGATTGTTTGATAAGTAATGCTTGATGATGCTTATTGATTGATTGATGTTGAGATGATGTGCACATTAAAATGCTTATACAGGTGATTCACAAGTTTTGTGAACAAATGCAGGATATCATGATTGTGATTGTGAAATTAAGCAGGATGTGTATGTCAAAAGTGAATGAGCTTATATGTGAGGTTTTGAGCTCCAGAGTTGTTATTGTTAAATGCTATTACTTTGGAAGCATGAATGACTTTGCCCAGGTTTTCTATGATTGAATCAATTGCTTGTTTTGCATCATATGATCAAGGCCGTTTGTTGGAACCCTTTTTATTGGCCAAATTCATAAAGTTAGCCCACTAAAAGAGAACACTTTGTGTTCTATCCTTTGAACCCTTAACCTTGAACATACACTGAAACCCTTGATTGAAAATCTTTACCTTGAGTTAAGTAGAAAATATTTTGTGGTATTGTTAAATGTTCAAGTTTGGGGTTGTTGGGAAAACATGAAAAAGGAAAAGCATTGAGCTAAGAGCCAAAAAGGAAGTATAGGCAAAGAAAAAGAAAAGAAAAGAAAAAGAAGTAAAGCTCAATGCAAATGCAAAGGCAAGTTGGGAAAAATAAGAATAATTGTGTGTTATGATTCTCTTAACTCAAGGATTTTGCGATCCAGAAAAACCAATTTTCTTGTTAGCCCAGCCACATTATAAGCCATTGAAAAGTCCTTGTGATGATGCATGCTTGTGAATGTTTTTGATTGTGGTAAAATGAAAGGCAAAGTTGATTCATGTGACATTGTGATAGTAGAGTGAATGAGTGATTACCTCTTATACACTTGTGTGTTGAGTGAGACACTTTACCTAGTGAGGAAATATTCCATTAGCACATGAACAACCATGCTTAATTGATTGGTCATTCATGAAAAAGAGCATTTGTTGGGTATTAACTGATTTTGTGAAACACTAAAGCATGTGCACATCTTGATTGAACTCTTGGTCATAAGTTTGATTGAAGTTTTTACTTATCTAAAAAGAGGATTTTTGAATGAGTGAACCATCATATGAATTGGTTGAAGATTGAGTTATATCTTGTTTGCTTGAGGACAAGCAAAGTTCTAAGTTTGGGGTTGTGATAACAGTTGAAAAACTGTTATTTTCATGCTTAAAATAGATACTAAAAGCAACCTTTATACTTAGAAACTAGCTTGAAATCATGCTTTTCTTCATATTTTCAGAAATAAGAGAGCTGGACAGGTTTATGCTTGATTTCAGTGTTTTTGTGTAGGTTTTAAGGTGAATTTGGTGAAAGAAGTGAAGAAGGAGAGAGATGGAATCAGAAAAGACATCAAAAAGTGCAAAAGGAGAAGCCGAAGTCACCGCTCAGCGGCAGTTTACCGCTGAGCGGCACTCAGGAGCTTACGGGAGATCCGCTGAGGGGCAAAATGGCCGCTGAGGGGAAGAAACGAGACACGCACTTACCGCTGAGCGGTACTTTACCGCTGAGCGGCACTTTTATGGGCTTGGACCTAATCCTAGGGTTAGGTATCTTTGGCTGGAACGAAGCAAACACTCTCTCTTTCATCCCTTTGAAGGAGGATCTTGGATGCTCAGGCTTCCTCTTCACCTTTCTAGGGTTTTATCTTTCATTCTTTCATTGTATTTCATCTAGGTTCACCATGAATATGGTGAACTAAACTCTGTATGTTTGTTGGGGAATCAATGTAATCTTTTGAAGCTCTCATATATGGAATCTGTTTTTACATCTTTTAATTAAGACCTATGCTTTCTTTCATCATTAGTTAGGGTTTTTCCTCTTTGCTTAATGCCTGCGTTGTTTAACTCATTCGATGCATGATTATTGGTTTTGTCGATACGGGCACGTACGGGGAAGTCTAGATCCGGGGAATTTCTCCCAATATTATATTGGTTGTCGTTAAGCTCCTGCACTTATGAACTAATTATTAGGAATGCTAGGAATTGTATGAACTCGTAATTAGGGAGAAGCCTTCTTGAAAGGTACTTTAGAGAGTGGCATTAACAATGATGATTTGAATGTTGAATTCCTAAAATATATGAGAGTGGATAAGATGAAATTGACCCCCAACAACATATTCATACATATATTTCATTGAAAGTGTTTATCTTTTGCTTTTGCCATTGATCAAAACTTCATGCATACATATTTAATTTTCGTCTTTTGAATATAAAAATCCAAATATTTCGTCTTTAAGTCTTAGCTAATCAATAAACCACACAACTAAACTAGGCCGTGAGTCCTTTGGGAAGAACGATACTTGGTCTTACCAAGTTTATTACTTGAACGATTCGGTCATACTTGCCGATTGAAAAACAAGTTTGTGACATCATATTTTGGTGTTCATAAATTTGTCCATCACTCCACCTGCTTCTGATGGAGAATACACAAAATCACTACCAGATCCACTACCTGCTACAAACACGGATCCATTTTACAGATGCCTTTACCTTTAAACAAAACCTGAAACTTTGATATGAAAAACTGAGGTCAATTATGCAGACCAAGTTCATATAGAGTATTTACTATCTCACTGATACTGGGATACGATTTGGTGCATGAAATAAAATAAAAAAATCTCGACAGTTCGAATATACAAAAGTTTTGGAATAAAGGGAAGTGATATTTAATTGATTGAACTGCCAATTGAAAACCAATTCACAGATCTGCATGCATGATCTGTAGGGATATATTGAACTTTGTAGTCTCTTCAGAAGCAATGAAAGAAAGAATGAAGTGACTTGAAAAAGAAAAAAATGAAAGAGATGAATAGAGAGAAAAGATGTATTGAAATTGAGTTTTATATATATATATATATATATATATATATAAAGTATATTTATTATATATAGTTTTATCTACCTTGAAACTTCTTCCTATAGTGGACCTTTAAGACTTGAATCACGAAACACTGCATCCATATCCGACCTTATCTTCAAGAGAGCCAAAGTTTCTTGGCGGGGCCACCGGTTCCCTCCAAAGCTCATCTTATTACCTTCATTTCCTTCACCTGAATTTCCATCCACATCCACATCCACAACCAATAAAACCAACTACAATTCCAATGGCGACGGATCCTCCAGCACTTAACCCACCTGAATGTGAAGGCGTGTTGTTTGTAGCTATATCGTTAGAACCATCATTAGTTGGTCTAGCAGTGGGTTTCTCAGTTGGAAGAGACGGCAGTGTATCGGTGGAGCCCCAACGGCGGTTTCATTGGTTGGGGGGTCAGGCAAAGAAGCTGGAGGTGAAGATCCTGAAGGGACTGAAGGAGTTGATGGCAATGTGGATGGAGGGGGAACATCAGAAGAAGGAGGCTTAGGAGGAGATGGAGGGAGAACATCAGAAAAAGTCGTGTGTCAGTCTACCGTTAGCTACGTCAGCACATTTTTAACGGTGTTAGTTTTCGAGGACTAAAACCAAAGTTTCGAAAAGAATGAGGACCAAATTGTACCTTATTTTGAAAGAGGGACGAAAACTAGAAACTGCCAATAGTTTAGGGACTAAAAACATATTTAACCCAAATTTCTTTTATAATGAAGGTGTATAAAATTTTCTCTATTGTTGTCTAGTCTTCTTATAGTTCCTTTATTATAATGATTCAGGAACTCTTGGACGTCAAGTTGAGGTTCTTGGGCAAGTCCACACTTTGCTACACAATGCGTCCTGTGGGTGCTTTATGGGCATTGTCCTATGGTGGTCCCTTGTCTTTCTTCCTTTGACTATAAGCAATCTACATGAAAATACTCTAGAACCTCAGCAAAGGAGGTCACCTTTGTCTTCAGCCACCACATCTCTGGCTGCTCAATATTTAGAATTATGTCCACAACTATTCAACATCCAAGGAACAATGAAGAATTGACTCGTGCTAGAGGACCAGAGGTTCTATAAAAAAAAATTTAAATTATCTTATCAGAACTCTATCTTCACTTGATGTTAGAAAGCATGATGGTTTAAAAGATGAGGAACTTGTTGTTGTTGTTGTATCCCTTTGTCAACCTCAGAAGATCAACCATGCACTTAAAGTGCAGCTCTTCACTACACTATTGTTAGATTTAAAAATTTGGAGTTTGTGTAGTTATAGCTTACAAAAGAAGCTTTCATCATCTCATGTAGATATGGTTTTCATTGAGTCAATGGTAATGGGAAATGCTAATCCCATTCAGATGCTTCTTGATGGCTGTAGAATATGTTATTGGACTGTTCCTTAAATTGATTCGATAAATATTGTTTCCCTAAATGGGTCTACATGTCGAGTAGCTGAAATCAATGCTTTGGTTGATGAGCTCTTGGTGGTAGTTGAACTTCTAATAGTGGTTGCATCTCCTTCGTTGGCCTCAAATGATGTCTAATGTTTATGTGGATTCATGGTTGACTGCACACAACCTAACTAGGTAAAGCAGTAACATTTAAGCAGCAACAATGGCTTCTGATTTCATTTGTAGGGACCGCGGATGAGGATGAAGAAAAGGGAGACGAGGCGAAAACTTGGAGTTTGTTGGAGTTAGGATGATGAACACTGATTTTCATGTGTCATGCCTTTGTAATGTTTGAGGAAAGGTGGAGAAGATTTTCTCTCCAAAGAAAGAAAAAGAAATAAGAAGATGAGGTACTTCAGTAATTTTCCGTATACTTTACCTACAAATCAGAGAAGCACAACCAGGTATTTTCTCGTTTACCAATCTTAAATATTTTAAAATTGTGGGGGTGTAGGTAATTTTACTTAATTACTTGAAGAAATAAATTTGTCTTTTCACCTAATGATATTGATAATATTCTAAATTTGAAAGTAGACAATATGTCATTTTGTATGCGAATGACATGTTAATTTCTGGGACATGCAATGAGATTGTTGCTAGAACTAAATTGTTTCTAAAATCAAATTTTGAAATGAAAGACATGAATGAAACCAATATAATTTTAGGTGTTAAAATCATAAGGAAGGGACATAGTATATTACTATCCCAAGAACAACACAATGAGAAACTTCTTAAGAAGTTTAGGTATTATGATTTCAAACACGTGAGTACCCCTTATGATGCTAACTCTAAATTAATGAAAATATAGGAGAATTTATATCTCACTCTCAATATGCCTAGATAATTGGGAGCTTACTGCACTTGATGAGCTTTTCTAGACCTACTATTGTTTATGTAGTATGTAGACTGAGTAGATACACTCAATGTCCAAATCAAAAACATTGGGATGCACTTGTAAGGCTTATGAGATACATAAGAGGTTCAATGGATTATGCCATTGAATACAATGGATTTCCCATTGTACTAGAAGGGTACAATGATGCTAACTGGATCTCTAATTCAGATGAGACAAGATCCACTAGTGGTTATGTATTCATACTTGGGGGTGGTGCGATTACATGGAGATCAGTCAGACAAACAATTATTGCAGGATCAACAATGGCATTTGAGTTTATTGCTCTTGAGATGGCTGGTAACGAGGCTGAGTGGTTGAAAAACTTCTTAGTGAACATTCCGCTAGGAATGAAACAAACCCCATTGGTATCAACACACTGTGATTGTCAATAGCCGATAACTATAGCTAAAAATAAGAATTAGAATGGAAAGAATAGGCATATACAATTGAGACACAATTTGGTAAAGCAGCTGCTAAAGAGTGGAATTATTTCCATTAATTATTTGAAGTCAGAACGGAATCTAAAATATCCTCTGACAAAACCCTAGGAAGACAAATGATATTAGAAACATCAAGGGGAATGTGACTTAGGCCACTTGAAAACAAACAAGTGATGGTAACCCAACCTTTGTGATTGGAGATCCCATAAATAAGTGATGGACAAATTTGTAAGCACCAAAATATGATGTCACAAACTTGTTTCACAATCGGCAAGTATGACCGAATCGTTCAAGTAATAAAACTTGGTAAGACCAAGTATCGTTCTTCCCAAAGGACTCACGGCCTAGTTTAGTTATGTGATTTCTTGATTAGCTAAGACTTAAGAAAACAATGATTGAAATTTTAATATGCAAGACGAAAATAAACATGTATGCATGAATTGATCAATGGCAAAGACATAAGATAAACACTTTCAATGGATTAAATGAATGAATATGTTGTTGGGGGTCAATTTCATCTCATCCACTCTCATATATTTTAGGAATTCCTCTTTCAAATCATCATTGTTAATGCCACTCTCTAATGTACCATTCTAGATGGCTTCTCCCTAATCAAATAGTTCATACAATTCCTAGCATTCCTAATGATTAGTTCATGAGTGCAGGAGCTTAAGGCAACCAATATAATGTTGTCAGTAAAATATTGGGAGAAATTCCCCGGATCTAGATTTCCCCGTACGTGTCCGTATCAACAAAACCAATAATCATGCATTAGAATGAGTTAAACAATGCAAGCATTGAGCAAAGAGGAAAAACCCTAACTAATGATGAAAGAAAGCATATGTCTTAATTCAAAGATGTACTCAACAAATCCATATATGAGAGCTTCAAGAGATTACTTTGATTCCCCAACAAACATACAAGGTTTAGTTCACCATATTCATGGTGAACCTAGATGAATAACAATGAAAGTATGAAAGAATAAACCCAATAAAGTGGAAGAGGTAGCCTGAGCATCCAAGATCCTCCTTCAAAGGGGTGAAAGAGAGAGTGTTTGCCTCGTTTCTGCCAAAGATACTAACTAAAGGACGTGCAAGCCCTTAAATACTAATCTAGAGTTACAAAAGATTATAAAAGTCCAAGCCCAAAAAGTGCCGCTCAGCGCCATTTACCGCTCAGCGGTGGTTACGCGTCTTCTTTCTTCCCCTCAGCGGCCATTTGCCCCTCAGCGGTTCCAACGCCACCTCTTGAGTGCCGCTCAGCGGTAGTTTGCCGCTGAGCGGTGCCTTCGACTTCTCTTTTTGCACTCTTTCTTGTCTTTTCTAATGTCCTCTCTCTTATTCTTCACTTCTTTCACCAAATTCACCTCAAAACCTGCACAAAAACACTTAAATCAAGCATAAACCTGTCCAGCTCTCTTATTTCTGAAAATATACACAAAAGGCATGATTTCAAGCTAGTTTCTAAGTCTAAAGGTTGCTTTTAGTATCAACTTTAAGCATGAAAATAACAGTTTTTCAACTGTTATCACAACCCCAAACTTAGAACTTTGCTTGTCCTCAAGCAAATAAAATGTAACTCCATCTCCAACCAATTCATATGATGGTTCACTCATTCAAAATCCTCTTTTCAAGATAAGTAATAACTTCACTCAAACTTATGACCAAGAGTTCAATCAAGATGTGCACATGCTTTAGTGTTCACAAAGTCATTTAAATTCCAACAAATGCTATTTTTCATGAATGATCAATCAATTAAGCATGGATGTTCATGTGCTTATGGAATATTTCCTCACTAGGTAAAGTGTTTCACTCAACACACAAGTGTATAAGAGGTAAAGTGTTTCACTCATTCACTCCACTATCACAATGTCACATGAATCAACTTTGCCTTTCATTTAACCATAATCAAATACATTCACAAGCATGCATCATCACAAGGACTTTTCAATGGCTTATAATGTGGCTGGGCTAACAAGAAAATTGGTTTTTCTGGATCACAAAATCCTTGAGTTAAGAGAATCATAACAACACAATCTTCTTATTCATTCCCAACTTTCTTTTGCCTTTGCTTTTGCATTTGCATTGAGCTTTGCTTCTTTTTCTTTTCTTTTCTTTGCATATTCTTACTTTTTAGCTCTTAGCTCAATGCTTTTTCCTTTTTCATGTTTCCCCAATAACCCCAAACTTGAACATTTAACAATACCACACAAGATCTTCTACTTAACTCAAGGTAAAGATTTTCAATCAAGGGTGTTCAGTGTATATTTAAGGCTAAGGGTTCAAAGGATAGAACACAACGTGTTCTCTTTTAGAAGGCTAACTTTATGAATTTGGCCAATAAAAAGGGTTTCAAAAACACGGCCTTTGATCATATGATGCAAAACAAGCAATTGATTCAATCATAGAAAACCTGGGCAAAGTCATTCATGCTTTCAAAGTAACAGCATTCAACAATAACAACTCTGGAGCTCAAAACCTCACATATAAGCTCATTCACATTTGACATACACATCATGTTTAATTTCACAATCACAATCATGATATTATGCATTTGTTCACAAAGCTTGTGAATCACCTCTATAAGCATTTTAATGTGCACATCATCTCAACATCAATCAATCAATAAGCATCATCAAGCATTACTTATCACACAATCACAGTTAATAGCAAACCATCATAACAAACCAGGTGTTCAATAGAGTACATCAAACCCTAATCTAAAAACAAAAACAAATAAGTTCAGAAAACTTAAACCAAACAAAGCATAAGTCCTGCTCTAGTTATGATAGCATTCATCAGTAAATGCTATCTCAACTCCTCCTCAATCTGAGCTGTCCTCTGTATCCTCCTTCTTCTTGGATCTTATAGTCTTGATTCTTTTTGCCCGATGAGGAGGCCATCCCTGCATCAAACATAATTCACAAAACCAAAAGATACATTGTTAAGCATTAGTAAATCATAATGAAGAAATCAGCCCCTTCAATGATGCTCTCTCCCAACCCCAAACTTAGATGGAAAACTAGTGAGCAAGTGAGTGGAAGAGAAATTTTCTTAAGAGGGAAGAGTAAAAAGATGTGGAAAACCTAGGAGAAGAGGTGTGGAAGTGTTTATGCAGAGAAGAACTTGAAAGAGTGTAAAAACGCGCAGCTTAGGGTTTAAAAATACCCCAATGGGCTCGGGTTCCGCTAAGGGGAACTTAAGCCCATCTGCGTTAGTACCGCTCAGCGGTAAATGCCGCTCAGCGGCACTTTCGTGATGTGCCCTTCTCCTTCTTTTCTTGACCTACGTGCCTTCCTAGCATACCCCTCATAGGTTCCCTGCAATTCAATGTTAAAAATGCTTATGCAAACCCTAACTAAAATAGACAAACAGAAAACAATCAATCAACTGGGTTGCCTCCCAGGTAGCGCTTGTTTAACGTCACGAGCCTGACCCAAAATCCACCAACACCCATCAGTAGGTGTTTCAAACTTACCAGCACCCATCAGTAGGTGCAAAATCTTCTCACCAACACCCATCAGTAGGTGTTACAAACTTAGTATCCTTCAGTAGATACTTAACCACCTAGCATCCTTCAGTAGATGCTAAATCCAACAAAAATAATTACAGAATAATATTCACAAATTATAAATTACAAAACCAAATCAAAAGTTTGTAAATCCACTGAGTTGCCTCCCAGCAAGCGCTTCTTTAACGTCACTAGCTTGACCCTGTTAAAGCTCATGTTCCTTCTTCTTTTTCTTCTTTCTACTGAACTTCTTCAGAAATTTGATCAAACCAGGAACCTGTTGCAATGTCTCAATCATAGGAACTTTAATCTCCAATTTCTTGAAGATTTCCATAAAGCACTTAAATTTCTTTTCCTTCCTATGATTCTTCTTTAGATGAGGATGTGATTTTTCATGTGATTTCTTCTTCTTTCCTCTCATCTTCTTTTTCTTCCTTTTTCTCTCCCTAAATTTTCTCTTTTTCTCTTCTTTTATTTTTTTCTTCCTTTCTCTTTTTCTCCTCAACTTCTTTATCTTCACACAAATTTTCTTTCTCTCTTTTCTCTCAACCAATTCTTTTTCTTTTTCTTCATCTTTATCTTTCTCACTCAACTCTTCTTTCTCTTTTCTCTCTACCTTTTCCGCATCTCCCTCTATTTTTTTCTCATCAAGAATCTTGTCACTTTCAGTGACATTGGTTTGCCCTTCCTCCTTAAGGTTAACTTCAGTATTAACCTCATCATCCAATCTCTGACTAATGTAACGAAAGTGCATCTCCATCCTTTTACATGATTCTTCAATGCTTTTCTGAGTAGAGTCGGAACTTTTCAAAAATCGTTGAAGGGTGTCCTCCAAACTTTCTGATAGAGAGGATTTTTGCTGCCATTGTGGTTGTGGTTGGTTCTCAAATTGTCCAGCAGCTTGCCAAAATTGGCTTTGATCCATGCTTGAGTGAGGTTCCCACCATTGGTTGAGATTACTTTGGTAGAATTGAGTGCCCCTATAATTAAACTCTTGACCAAATTGCATTCTGCAGACATTAGGCACAAAACCCTAAAAACAATTGTTAGCACAAAAAGATAGAGAAAAGAAAATAAAGATTGAAAAGATATAAGAAGATAAGAGATTTAGAAGATAGAATCAAATAAAATAAAATAAAACCTAATCTAAAAAATAAAATCTAATCTAAAAGATAAAATAAAATAAAATCTAACCTAACCTAAAAGATAGAATAAGAATAAAATAAAATCTAACCTAAAAAGATAAAAAGATAAAATCTAATAAAATAAAATAAAATCTAATCTAAAAAAAAAATAAAAATAAAATCTAACCTAAAAAAAAGAAAATCTAATCTAATCTAACCTAAAATAAAATCAAATCAAATAAAAACCGAAAAATAAAAAACAGAAAATAAAAATAGAAAACAGAAAAACAGAAAACAGAAAAATAAAATAAAATCAAATAAAATACAAACTGAAAAATATAAACAGAAAAATAAAATAAAATTAAAAAAAATTCGAAATTTAAATTAAAAATAAAAAAATAAGTCAAAGATAATCAATAATCACACAAATTAACCAGTTAAACCACGAATCCCCGGCAACGGCGCCAAAAACTTGATGGACAAATTTGTAAGCACCAAAATATGATGTCACAAACTTGTTTCACAATCGGCAAGTATGACCGAATCGTTCAAGTAATAAAACTTGGTAAGACCAAGTATCGTTCTTCCCAAAGGACTCACGGCCTAGTTTAGTTATGTGATTTCTTGATTAGCTAAGACTTAAGAAAACAATGATTGAAATTTTAATATGCAAGACGAAAATAAACATGTATGCATGAATTGATCAATGGCAAAGACATAAGATAAACACTTTCAATGGATTAAATGAATGAATATGTTGTTGGGGGTCAATTTCATCTCATCCACTCTCATATATTTTAGGAATTCCTCTTTCAAATCATCATTGTTAATGCCACTCTCTAATGTACCATTCTAGATGGCTTCTCCCTAATCAAATAGTTCATACAATTCCTAGCATTCCTAATGATTAGTTCATGAGTGCAGGAGCTTAAGGCAACCAATATAATGTTGTCAGTAAAATATTGGGAGAAATTCCCCGGATCTAGATTTCCCCGTACGTGTCCGTATCAACAAAACCAATAATCATGCATTAGAATGAGTTAAACAATGCAAGCATTGAGCAAAGAGGAAAAACCCTAACTAATGATGAAAGAAAGCATATGTCTTAATTCAAAGATGTACTCAACAAATCCATATATGAGAGCTTCAAGAGATTACTTTGATTCCCCAACAAACATACAAGGTTTAGTTCACCATATTCATGGTGAACCTAGATGAATAACAATGAAAGTATGAAAGAATAAACCCAATAAAGTGGAAGAGGTAGCCTGAGCATCCAAGATCCTCCTTCAAAGGGGTGAAAGAGAGAGTGTTTGCCTCGTTTCTGCCAAAGATACTAACTAAAGGACGTGCAAGCCCTTAAATACTAATCTAGAGTTACAAAAGATTATAAAAGTCCAAGCCCAAAAAGTGCCGCTCAGCGCCATTTACCGCTCAGCGGTGGTTACGCGTCTTCTTTCTTCCCCTCAGCGGCCATTTGCCCCTCAGCGGTTCCAACGCCACCTCTTGAGTGCCGCTCAGCGGTAGTTTGCCGCTGAGCGGTGCCTTCGACTTCTCTTTTTGCACTCTTTCTTGTCTTTTCTAATGTCCTCTCTCTTATTCTTCACTTCTTTCACCAAATTCACCTCAAAACCTGCACAAAAACACTTAAATCAAGCATAAACCTGTCCAGCTCTCTTATTTCTGAAAATATACACAAAAGGCATGATTTCAAGCTAGTTTCTAAGTCTAAAGGTTGCTTTTAGTATCAACTTTAAGCATGAAAATAACAGTTTTTCAACTGTTATCAATAAGGTTCATATGGGTAAAAACAAGTCACTTGTTAGTTCTGATAGCACTAAATTGATTTTAATCAATTATGTTCATTCTTATGGTGTGCGTTAAAATGTTAGAGACTACTTTATTGAGAGGCTAAACTTTATCATTAAAATTCTATGTGGCGAAAGAATTTTAGTTTAAACAGAGTTTTTAATGATTTTCATATCCCTTATGGGTGGTGTATGATTTGCAGCATACACTTGATGAAATCACCTATATGAGTGTCGAGTGGGGCCGTTTGCATGAGATCTTGGCATGATCTCTAGAGCACTCATGAATATCGGGCACGCGCATGACCTAGTAGGTGCAACACAGCAATAACAGCAAGGATTGTGGGGGTGTATTGTGATTGATAAACCTCTAACACACGTCAAGTGTCTTTGGTTCATATAGCTTGCTATACCAACTACACTGTGTGTTAAGTTTCTAAATCTAATACTGGTTCCTATAGCTTGCTATACCAACTCTGATGCATTACATCCTAGAAACCCAGGATAAAAGTTTTTATCCTTCTTTTAATGTTTGAACTATTTGAGTCAAATAATTTTTCTTTTCAACTTTCTTTTGCAATAAGTGGGGGATTGTTGTAATAATATTACTTTATTACAAAAGAAACTTTTGCAACGTTGAATTATACGTTGAAAGCAATGTCTCTTTTGGCCAACGTTCACTGCAACGTCCCTTTTTCCAATTCAACGGTCAAAAATTTATTACTCTTTCTTCCTTTCTAGTTCTATAAATAGAGGTCTTTCTCCATTCTATAAAACACACCAAAAGAAGTCTTCTCTCATTCTCCTTTCCTCTTTTCCATTTCTAAAAATATTCTGGGTTTATTTTATACTCTTTTTAGAGATCCTTGCTAGTTCTGAGATCCTCAGAAATATTCTGGAAAGTTCCTGTTGTATCCTGGGGGCTTGCGCAATACCCCGCGGATAAGTCCATAAGGACAGTAAATCTACACGCCTCAACAAATTATGTTCGTGTTTCTGTCAGCATTTCTACAATAATTATATGGCAAGCGATGTTGGCATAACACTAACAGAGACACATATTGATAACAATTGAATTTACCGTTATTTGATACTTAATTTTGATACTAAAAACACCCTTTTTGACTTAGAAACTAGCTTGAAATCATAGTTCTGTGTGAATAAGAGAGTTGAAGGTGAATTTAATGATTTTATGCTAGATTTCCTTATTTTCAACAAGAATTGAGATGATTTGGAAGAAGAGTTGAAGTACTATGGAGTTGGAACTCAGGAAGAGCTGAAAAAGCATCAGAAAGGAGGATCGCAGCAACGCTGAGCGCCATTTTAGGGGCCCTTAGCGCCGGAGTACATTGTCTCACGCTTGGCTACCCTTTTTCGGAAGCCCTCAGCGTAGGAAGTCTCTGGCTCGCGCCTGGGCACCCTTTTTGGGGTGCTAAGCGCCACTTTCTCGAGTCGCACCACGCCTGCTTGCCTTTTGAGCTGACCTTGAGCGTCATATGATTCAGCACGCTACCCGAGCGCCCTAAGTGGGGCGCTGAGCACTGGCAATTGGGCTTGGGCTGTGTTTTCTATTATTATTTCGAACTATTTAATGATTTGGACGACCTAGGGAAGGTATCTTTTGACAGAAGAGGCGCATAAACACACTTTTTGACCCCTCAAAGGAGGATTTGGATGCGAAAGCTCTTATCTTCAACTTCTAGGATTTTATCATTCATTCTTTTCCACTATTCATCTAGTTTCACCACGCCAATGGTGAACTAAATTGTATTTGTTGTTGGGGAATGATGTAAACCTTTGTAAACTCTCATGTATTGAATTGATTCTTAATTATATATGCTTCTTTCATTAATTGTTAGGGTAATTCTTCTTCACTCAATGCTTGCTTTGTTTAACTCATTCATTAGCATGATGTATGATTTTCATGAGTACCAGAAGGTATCTTACAATTCAGGTTCTGGAGAGTTATTTCCAGAAGTAATATTGCTCAGGAATGGGGGTATGAGTTATGGTTGTCTTAAGCTACTAATCTAATGCAGAATCAATTATTAGGGATGCAAGGAATTATGACCTAGTAATTAAGGATAGGTTTTCTTCGCCGAGGAATCAAGTTTTAGGTACTTTAGATAGTGACATTGAAATTTATGAAGAAGTAGAATTCGTATATGCATGAGAGCAAACTAGGTGAAACCTAACCCCAACAACATATGCATCCCATAATATCATATTCATTCGTTCATCTCTGCACTTTTGCCCAATTGATCAAGTTGCATGCATATTTACTTTTCTGTATATGCATTTTAAACCAAAAGATTTTGTTCTCAAGTCTTATTTAATCAAGAAATCACATAAATGTTTAGGCCGTGAGTCTCTTGGGAAACGATACTTGGTCTTACCATGTTTATTACTTGATGCGATTCGGTACACTCGCTGGAGTCTTAACACATATATAAGGTATACAAGAAAAAATGTTTAATGTAATAAATAAGAAAAACCACTAACATATATCTAAAACAAAAAACTAGAAAAGTGTTATAGGAAATAAAATTCAACAAAAGTATTTATCAACAATGTAAAGGGAAAACTGTGCAGAGGGATCATAGATGAAATGGTGGTAATGAAATGACAAGAGGAAGTCAAGAGGATGAAGGATCAAAAGAGAAAAGCCATCTTACCAGACAAAGGCCATTCTTCCCTATCTGTTGATAGTGGTAGTAGCCCAGATCCTATTTCTCCTATATTTGCCTTTGAAATTTCTTCTGTCAAGAAATTGGGAGGCATAAGCCTATATCCATTAGTGCAGACAGTGCTACAAAAAATGTGTACAATATTGATAAGTTATGGGATTATTCTTGGGATCATAGGTGTCTTAGGTGCATTAGTAGTTTCAGGACATCTGAGAATTAGTTCCTCTGTAGATCCTGATACAACAAGCAACCTTTTAGGTGTTGGACTCCATGACAAAGGTAGTACTATGTTTGAAGACAAGGTCTATATTCTACTTTTTTCTTTGGAAAAGGCATTTCAAGCAACACCTAACAGGATAATGACCAACAATGTTTACACATATTTGTTGGTCGCTTCGGTATGGCTGCCTTCTTTCATGATATCTACACTCCATATTCCTATGCTGCAAATATGGCAATTGTCCTTTCATTTTACTATATTTTGATAAAAGTTCTATCAATGTCTTTACAATGATTTATTCAGTATAAGCCCATTCTTCTTTTATTTTATAAAATCATGTTAGGGATCAGAATGAGATTTTAACAACTCAATTACGTTAGCACCTTAAAACTCCATCAATCACATGCCACCACATGTAAACTCCATAAAAAGGAAAAACAAAAAGATACAAAAAGCATGAGGGGACTAGACCAAAATTCATGCAAGAGAAAAAACCTCAAAACACCAACAAAAGCTAAACATAGGGAATCTTAAATGATTTATAAAGAAATCAAACTTAATATTCGAAGGTAAAAAGTCATATCATGACATTGGCCATACCAATTTGTTGAATTATAATGTAAAATGTCCTCTTAGTAACCATGACCCAATGCAAATGAAGGGAAAACATAAAAGCCTTCAAATCTCTTTGAATGCTTAATAGAGATGTATGTTCAAAAATGTCATTATGTGATCAGGTTATTATCCTCATTTGTTGATGTTTTCATTTTTCTTTGTTTTCTCTCCTTTTCAAATCAATGCCTCTTCTTCTGAGGATGAACTAAATTTCTATGATTTTGGTCATCTTTTGATCATTCACAACTTTTGTTGGTGCTTTTGCATTCTCTTCCATTTGCACCTAGGCCTCTACAGAGAAGAGCGCTACAGGTATTAGCTTAACAATCATGCATCTATAGTTTATAAGTTGTGTTTTATGTGATTTATGAGGTATTTGATGTTTCATGTGTATTGTATGTGATGAAATTCTCAGTACAACTCACTTATACATTAATGTACTGCTTACTTCATGCATTTTAATTTCTGGAATATTATAGATTTTATTGAGGCTTAAGTTTGTTGCTACTTTTAATATTTGAAAGATAATGTTGGAACAGAAACATTTATTGACCTAGGCTGGTGCAAAACTGAAATAAAAGACAAGATTGGCTGTTAAAATCTAGATTAGCTTGTCAACCATGATTAACAACAGTTTCCCCTCCTTAGTTTATAGTACTTCTGTTAATCGTTAAATTTAGATTTAGTTTTAACGGATTTGACTGTTTGATTTTTTAGCATCTGGAAAGATAATTGTAGCTTTATATTGTAATTGGTCTCAGTTAAGAGAAAACTCTATCTGTGACATATTTTCTCTAGCTTTGTCATTATTGCTCTCATTTGCTTGTGAGGTTGGGATTTAGTTTGGACAATTATTATAGTTTGTTAATAGAATGGCTAGAGTCTGTCAAAGTTCTCACACTAGATATCTAACCAAATTGTAGTATATGGCTGGATGAAAATATCATCTTACAAGTTGGTTTTTTGAAATTAGATTAAGCTTAAAGTCCCCTTGCTAAGATAAGTGATTTGGAAGGTAAATAACCAGGGGAGGTTGTAAGGGATCAAATTGTGTTTGGGAAAAACCATTTCCACCCGTTGGAGATTTCATATCTACTAGATATATAAGTGAGTGTAAAACTCATCTTATAAGTGAATTTTGTTAAGTTGAGTTAAATTTAAACCCTATAATCTATGATGATATCAAAATCTTAATAAGGTGTATTAAGCATATCGTGCTATTGGTTAATAGACTTCTCTTTATTCCCATGCTTGAGATGTCTTGTTTTCAGCGTAAGGTATGTTAAAGATCTCATATATACTGAAAATATGTCTAAATTATAATATATAAGTAGGTGTAAGTATCAACTTCCAAGTTCATTTTGATACAATAATAGAGCCATTGCCACACTTTCTAAACAAGGCATCAGTAGTGAATTAGCCTCCACTTAGTGTAAGATTTTGACAATGAACAACTTTAATCCAAATATTGTTTTCCCCATAAAACTTCCAGCTTTGATTGCTAAACAAATGAACAAGCATCCCCAGAACTACTCCATCACCCAAGGAATGTTTCCATCTAACCTGATCAGCGACTACAAATGTGGGTAATATTGCACTGTATCTGGTGTGCAATATTTCAGGGACATTCAGCTGGAATCAGCAAGTATTATTACTTATTGTTTCAGTAAGGATTTGTGTAGGGTTGAGAGACGTACCTTTCTAACGTGACTTTCCTGCTTTCTGATGCCTGAATCACCTGTACCGTTCGGTTGCACTCTTGACAACGCTCAGTTGCACTCTTGACCGGGGGGGAGGTACCTGCAAAAGGCACTCTGACACTCAAGTTAGGCGCGGTTTAGTGAATTGTTTATCACAATTTAGTATTTGAGTTCTGATCGAACGTACCTGGCTTTCGGCCCTATCATTCTATTTATAAGTGTTTCATAGATAAAATAAAATCAAACTTACCTTGAGATTCGATTAGTTACTCACAACAACTTATCAATATCTCTAATCAAATATTTTATCATCTGTTGGATTATTGGCCCAATAATAACTTAAACGCTGGCCCAATTGCAGCCCAACACTGTTGACGTAACGGATGGACCGAACGGTGTTGAGTGTTAATCATTCGGTCTATACCATATACCCTACATATGCCCCTAAGTCTAAGTTAACCAGAGTTAACTATAGGACTTATGATAAGGTGTTAAGGGAGGCTTTGTTCGATGCTCCTTAAGCTTTGATTTCTCTCTGCGTCAAGAGGCATATTGTATGAGTTCGCTATTAGGACGTTTCCTAAGTCAAAGAAATTCATGTGAGAGTTCACGGAAAACGTTCCCCATCGAGCGGTTTGCTCACAGTTGGTTGAATGGTTTGTAGATATAAAGTCCTGTTATCTGTATTGAAGAAAAAGAATAATCGAATTTGAATTATCAAAGAGTGTAGATAATTAAACTAACTTGTACGGTTGAAGATACTCGGTCGAGAGTTCACAAAGAATGTTCCTCACCGCTCGATTGATTGTAAGATTTCCTAGAGAACGTTCCATGTGTTAGAGTTCTTTACCAATCAGCTTCGACCTAGGAATTCACTAGGGAATTTCCTAGTGAAAGGGATTTTCCTCTCGGCTTTGACCTAGGAGTTCTTGGAGAACTTCCTAGTGAGAGGGCTTTATCTCTCGACTTTGACCTAGGAGTTCCTGGAGAACTTTCTAGTGAGAGAGTTTTACCTCTCGGCTTTGGCCTAGGAGTTCTTGGAGAACTTCCTAGTGAGAGGGCTTTACCTCTCGGCTTTGGCCTAGGATTTCCTAGGGAACTTCCTAGTGAGAAGGCTTTACCTCTCGGCTTTGACCTACGAGTTCTTGGAGAACTTTCTAGTGAGAAGGGTTTTCCTCTCGACTTTGACCTAAGAGTTGTTGGAGAACTTCCTAGTGAAAGGGCTTTACCTCTCGACTTTGGCCTAGGAGTTCTTGGAGAACTTCCTAGTGAGAGGGCTTTACCTCTCGGCTTTGACCTAAGAGTTCCTGGAGAACTTCTTAGTGAAAGGGCTTTACCTCTCGGCTTTGATCTGGGAGTTCCTAGAGAACTTCCTAGTGAGAGGGTTTTACCTCTTGGCTTTGACCTAGGAGTTCTTGGAGAACTTTCTAGTGAGTTCGCCACCTGTGACTGAATAAAAAGTGTCTGGCTTTATTTATTCCAGAATGCAAAACACAACAGAATAATAATAGTTTAAATGAAAAGAAATTAAATTTAAACATGACTATAATGTTCAAATAAAGTAGAATTTGAGATGAGTTGCATTCCAAGTGTTAGGGACGACTTTTCCATCGAGTAGCTCGAGCCAATAAGCTCACTTCATCAAGTATTCAGTGATGTGAAATGGTCCCTCCCAATTGGCTGCTGGCTTTCCATGTGCTCGATTCCTTCTAGCTTCACCTCTTTTGCACCACATGAGATCTCCTTCCTTGAAGCTTCTCGGTTTAACTTTGGTATTGTATTTTCTGGAAATTACCCATTTTTGGGCAACAGCCCAGATAGCGGCTACCTCTCGCCTTTCTGGAAAAGTATCGAGGTTAACCTGTAGCTACTCATTGTTGATGTCCATATCCTTGATATCTCATCTCAATGAGGGTTCGCCCACTTCAACCGGAAGCATGGCGTCCGTTCCGTAGGTTAAGTTAAAGAGGGTTTCATCGATAGAACCGTGTGAATTACATTTGTATCCCCATAGCACCTCGGGTAGCTCTTCCACCCACAACCCTTTAGCTTCACTCAATCTTCTTTTCAGTTCGGCTACCACAACTTTGTAAGCAGCTTTTGCCTGTCCATTAGTCTTAGGATGTTCTACTGAACTAGTGGAGTGTTTAATTCCCAGGTTTTGCAGAAATTCTTCGAGTTTTTTATCAGTAAATTGTCGGTTGTTATCTGTGATAATCTTCTGGGGTAACCTAAATCGACAAATTAATTGCCATATGAATTTCTGCACTCGTTGAGCGGTGATGATCGCTAGTGGTTTCGCCTTAATCCATTTGGTGAAGTAGTCTACACCCACCAGGAGGAATTTATTTTGAAATCGCCCAATCGGGAAAGGTCCTACTATGTCCATTCCCCACTGGGCGAATGACCATGGTGAAGTAATACCATGCAATTCTTCGGACGAGACTCGTACGTCATTGCCATGTTCCTGACAGCATATACATTTCTTGACAAATGAGTCACAATCACGCTCCATAGTTGGCCAGTAATACCCAGCTCGTAACGCTCGGGCTCTAAGAGTGCACTTGCCAGAATGCAAGCCGCACACACCATGATGAAGCTCACTCAAGACATAATCCACTTCCTCCTCGGACAAACACTTCAACAACGGTGTTGTGTACCCTCTCCTGTATAAGTCTTCTCCTACAAAGAAAAATCGGGCAATGCATTTAGAATCGGTGATACTAACCTTCTCTCCCTACTCCTGTCTTTTCATTAGGTCACGGATATCTTTTCGTCAATCGGCTTTGGGAACTGCTGCGTTAGTGGCCAAGACTTCAATCGCCGGTTTTTCAAGTTACTCTGATAACCGAGGACAACTGCCCTCTTCCCCTTGAATGAGCCAACTTCGACAGGAGATCCGCTCGGGAATTTTGTTCCCTTAGGACATACATAATGTCGTTATTGGTAAAACCCTTAAACAGATTGTTGGCTTGATAGAAATATTGCAACAACTGATTGTCTTTAACCTGGAAAGTTCCTTTCAAGTGACCGATGACCAGTTGAGAATCCATTCGGCATTCTAATGACTCCTAATTCTTTGGCCAGTGTTAAACTAGCGATTAGCGCTTCGTATTCAGCTTGATTTTGGTAGTCTGAAATCTAAAGGTTTGTTCCTGCTCTATGGAAACACCGTTCGGTCCTTCTAATACTATGTATGCTCCTCTGCCTCCTTCATCTGAGGAACCGTCTACACTAAGATGCCAAAGTTGGACGGAGTTTTCAGGCGCAGGTGTTAACTTTACTGCAAAATTTGCCAAGTGTTGCCCCGTAATGGATCCACATGGCTCAAAACGGAGGTCGAACTATGAGAGCTCAACGGACCAAGATACCATCCTCCCAGCCAAATCATGTTTTCTAAGAATCTTGGCAACAGGATGATATGTCCTTACTACCACCTGATGGCTTTGAAAGCATGGTCGAAGACGTCAGGCGACCATGAGTAATGCTAAGGCTACCTTCTCTATTTGAGAATATCGTTCTTCCGATCCTTGCAATGTTCTCCTAACGAAGTAAATCAACTTGAAGTCAGGAGTTTCCTGAATGAGGGTTGCGCTGATCGTGTTATTTTGATGCAGCTATGTATAGCTGTAAATCATACTCCTGTACCGGTCGTGCCATGATAGGTGCGTTGATTAGGATATCTTTGACTTTGTCAAAGGCCCTTTCACACTGGTCGCCCCATTGTCATGTGATTCCTTTCTTCATATTTTTAAGAATTGGTTAAATATGTTCTGTTAATCTTGGGATAAAACGTGACAGGGATGTTAGTCTGCCAACTAAGCGTTGAGTTTCCTTTAAATTGGTATGACTCCTCATTTTCAAGATCGTTCGACATTTATCCGGATTGGCCTCAATTCCCCTGGGAGTTAACATGAAGCCTAAAAACTTCCTACCGGTCGTGCCATGATAGTTGCATTTATTAGGATATCTTTGACTTTGGCAAAGGCCCTTTCACACTGGTCGCGCCATTGCCGAGTGATTCCTTTCTTCATATTTTTAAGAATTAGTTAAATATGTTCTGCTAATCTTGGGATGAAACGTGATAGGGATGTTAGTCTGCCAACTAAGCGTTGAGTTTCCTTTAAATTGGTACGACTCCTCATTTCCAAGATCGTTCGGCATTTATCCGGATTGGCCTGAATTCCCTGGGAAGTTAACATGAAGCCTAAAAACTTCCTGGCAGGTACATTAAAACTGCATTTGGAAAGATTTAACCACATACCATATTTTCTTACCTGTAAGAAAACCTCTTCCAAGTCTTTGAAGTGGTGCTCCATGGATTGACTTCTAAAATTAAGACGTCAACATATACCTCCATACACCTTCCGATCTGATGGCAGAATATTTTGTCCATTAACCGTTGATAAGTGGCTCTGGCGTTTTTGAGACCGAACGACATTACCTCATAACAAAAGTTTGCCTGTTCGATTATGAAAGTTGTTTTCTCTTGATCTGGTGCATACATGGGAATTTGATTATATCTCGAGTATGCATCTAAAAAACTTAACATTGTATGCCCTAAAGCACCATCAACCAATCTGTCAACACTTGGGAGGGGGTAGGAGTATTTGGGGCATGCTTTGTTTAAATTTGTAAAGTCAGCACACTTCCTCCACTGACAGTTCGGTTTTTTGACCATGTAGTGTAGGTTACTTCCCTAATGAATCTTGCTTCAAGTAGTTTAGTAACCTCTGCTTGTACAACATTTCTCTTCTCTTCGCCGAACCTCCGCTTCTTCTGGGTTACCGGGCGTGCTTCTTTAAACATGGCTAGTTTGTGTGTCATAACGCTCGGATGAATCCCACGCATGTCTGCGGCCGTCCGAGGGAATAAATCCGCATTGGTCTTCAAGATTTTCTCTAACTTTTCTTCGTTGGTTTTTGTCAGTTTTCCTCCTATAGATCTCACTTGTGACTCATTTTGGCCGAGCATCAATGCTTTGATATCACCTTGAGGTTGTAAGTGGTCCTCAATGTTCGTTCGAGGGTTTAGATCAGTCGCAGCAGTTTCCGCTCCCCTATTCTTTCTAAAGGGAATGAAAGGTGTGATTTTCAAGCCAGCAACATAGCATTCTAGCGTCGTTCGCTGATATGCCTGTACGGTACATATGGTCCTATGTTTGAAGCAAATTTCATGGTTAGATGAGGGGTAGATATAACAGCTCTGAATGCATTCAAACTTGGTTGTCCTAACAAGAAGTTGTATGAGGTATTTGTCTCTACCAATAAGAACCTCATTTTGAGTTCTTTTGTCTCTTTGCCTGTCCCGAGTCAGGTTCTCAGGTCTAAATCCCTCTTGTGTCGACTCTCTCTCCTGCGAATCTCAAAAAAATTTTGTTGAATGGGGCTATTATATCTTCCGACAAATCTATTTTAAGGAATGTTTTCCAATATAAGATTTGACCGAGCTGTCTTGGTCGACCAGTACCTTGCCGACACTATATCGAGTTATCTCGGCTGTAATGACCATGGGATCATCTTAATCAGGGTCAGGAGACTGGAAATCTTCATCTATGAAGATAATAGGCAGCAAAGATCGAGGTTTTCTATCCACCATGTGGACAGTTCTCAGGCTTCTTAGGTGCCTTTTGCAGGCCGAGGATGATGTTCCTCCTCCCACAAAACCCCCAGAAATGGTATTGATGTGTTCGCGAACCGCAGGTTTTGCATAGTCATCTGTCTCACTAACTCTTCCAATGAAGGTTCAGATGAAGTGGAAGGGTGGGCAGCTGGTTGGGCAGGTGCCTCTTGCTGCTGTTGTTGTTGTTGCCTCTTGCTGTTGTTGTTGTTGTTGCCTCTGGTGTTGTTGCATAGGTGGAGGCACATATCTGTTAGGTGCTCCAGCATTCTAGAAAGGTGGCGCCTGCTGCTGATGCTGTGGCGCATTGTTCCATCTAAGATTGGGGTGATTCCTCCACCCTGGATTGTACCTGTTGCTAGACAAGTCATGATTTTGCTGTTGTGGTTGCCTGTTGTTGTAGATGTTCGTAGCATAAGCCTGAGGCGCATCAAAGGCAGCAGGGTGCTACAAAGAAGGACATGCATCTGTATAGTGGTCACTGGAAGGACAAATAGCACATAGTCGTGCAACAGATGCAGATGGAGCTGCAGATCTCTGGTTGGTAGTCAATTGTGTCACCAACTTCGCAAGAGAGTCAATCTTGCCTTCCAACTTGCTTTCAACAACTGATAAAGACTGGGCAACAACATCATGTACGCCCTTCACCACAATGGCATCATTCCTGGTGCTAAACTGCTGGGAGTTGGAGGCCATCTTCTCAATCAATTGCCTGGCCTCAGCAGGTGTGGTGTCTCCAAGAGCTCCACCACTGGCAGCATCAATCATACCCTGATCCATGTTGTTCAAACCCTCATAGAAATACTGGATAAGGAGTTGTTCAGGTATTTGATGGTGGGGACAGCTAGCACAAAGTGTCTTGAATCTCTCCCAATACTCATACAAGCTCTCTCCACCAAGCTGCCTAATCCCAGTTATGTCTTTTCTGATAGTTGTGGTCCGGGATGCTGGGAAAAATTTCTCCAAGAACAGCCTCTTCAGATCATCCCAGCTAGTGACGGATCTAGGCGCCAAACCATACAACCAATCCTTAGCAACACTTTCCAATGAATGAGGGAATGCCTTCAAGAAGATGTGCTCTTCAGGAACATCATGCGGTTTCATAGTGGAACAGACAATGTGGAATTCCTTCAAATGCTTATGTGGACTCTCACCTGCAAGACCATGAAACTTGGGCAACAAATGGATCAGTCCAGTCTTGAGAACAAATAGAACGTCCTCATCAGGATATTGGATGCACAAGCTTTCAATATCGAAATCAGGTGCAGCCATCTCCCTGAAAGTCCTCTCACGAGGTGGAGGTTGTGCCATATTGTTCTCAGTGTGAAAAACAACAGAATCAGAATCAGAATCAAGTGCAGATGCAACAAATGCAGTAGAGGCAGTATGCACAAAGTACTCAGCAGTGGGATGCACAGTATCTAATGGAACAGACTCAAAAACAGACTCTAAAGACAAATTCCTAGAATGCCTAATTAACCTATGAAACGTCCTATCAATCTTAGGATCAAAGGGTGGTATGAATCCAGGATTTCCTCTAATCATGCACTAAATCACAACACCCTGTAATCATGAAACAATAGCACAAAAAATTCAAACCACAAAAATCAACACAAGATAGCAAAACGACACTATCACAAACACAACACAACACAAATCACACAACACAGACACAAGACTCAAAACTGAACCGTTGGTCCCCGACAACGGCGCCAAAATTTGATGCGGGCTGTCGCAGCCCATCAAATTTGATGTGCATTAAATAAATGCAGTATAGCTAGGAATTGACTCCTAGGTCGTCTCTCAAGGACCAATTTTGCGGTTCGAAAATCGATTCTACCACAAAAAAAAAGGGGGGGGTTTGAAAAGGTTTTGCAAAAATTAAAGAACTCAATAAAGACACAGATGTAAACAAACTAATTTAAGCTAGCATGGTAATTAAACTAGCACTATTAAAAGCCTTAGACAACATTCAAACATCAAACATTGTTACAAAATGATTAACAAACACAGTTAAAAATAATTAAATGCAACACTAACTCAAACACATAAACTCAACCTATTAATTAAATTAATTAAAAACCAAAGAAACCAACAAGCCTAATTTAATCCTAGCAAATTACTTGTCACAATGGCAATTAACAAATGAATTTAAAAGTCCAATTGGCCAAAGAAAAAGCACATGGCCGTGAGTCACCATGCACCTAAGTCAAACTTCAATTTCACCTTAAATAAGCCACAAAATGTGTTGACTTCTTCTCCCATGTGCACCAATTTTCAAGAAATTAAGCATGTGCCTTCCACACTCTCCATGACTGTCCCCTCTCTCCTTCCATGCAGCAAAGAAATGATTTTATACACCAAAGCACACAATTTACGTGAACCACCAAGTGGAAATGCCAAAGAATGCTTCAAAGACCAATGTGCAAATGGAAGATACCATGGGTGCTCCTACCAATGTGCCAAGTAAGCTAAATCAAATGAAAATAAACTCCAAAAACCTCCATGTCTCATTGCAATTCACGGCTGGAACAAGCAAAGGCCAAATCTCAAAGTGGAAACATTCCTTGGGTCAAAACAAGCATCTTTTGTGTTGGTCCAAAAGTGGTAAAAATTAAATGAAGCAATTTCCTCTCTCCTACAAACTCCAAACGGTTTTTCTTCAAGAATTATGCATCCAAAAGCTTTCTTCCACTCTTCAATACAGAGAACAACTTCAAGAAACCAAAGTTAAAGTTGCAAATGAACACAAGAACAATAAACCCAAACTTCTACTCATCAACCCATCTTCAACACTACCATTTCTTCAAGTTTCTTTGCAAAAACGAAAATAATACTTAGACCATCAATTCCAGTTCTGTCCAGCCTCCATAACATCACCAAGATCTGATCCCAACCTAGTCTCAAGCATCAAAACCGAAAAATGCAAGAAAAGAGTTAAACCCACAACACCCACACATCATCTTAAGCTCTCTTCAACCTAAAACTACATAGAACTTCATTTTTTATCATCCAACCATATAGAATGAGATAAAAACCGAGAGGAACAGCAGCAAAGGGAGAGGAAAACGAAATATAAAGTTACTCAAACCCAACATCCACCATGGAAATGCAAAGACAAGCTCCAAAACTCAAACTCCAAGCATCAAGAACAAGCAAATGGAAGTGGAAATGAATAGTTTTTCACCACCAATAAGCTAAGACAACCAAGAGTAAATTAAGAGAAGAAGAAAATCTGCATCTTGCTCATTGAAATGGCCAAAAACGAGACACCCAAGTCAAGCTCTCAATAAGAGTGTTCATACAAGAAACCCTAAGAGAGAAAAGCTCAAAACATGAAAAAATGAAGTGTGTAAGAGTCTTCTTTGTGTGGCTGGCTAAGGCTCTCTAAAGTGCCGAGATTTCTCTTCCAAATGGGGTCCACAATCAATTAAAAACCCTAACCAAAAAGGCACATGTCTTACAAATAGGTCTTTTTACAAAATTGCCCCTAAAAGGATCCAAAACACCTAATTCTAATTAAGGGCTTCTAGAAAACGAAATTACAACTTTAATTAGAATCTAAATGACTAAATGTTGAGCCTTTGAGTGTGTCACTCCATATCCCAATGCTCCAGATGATGTTTCCACAACTTCCCTGCAACCAAAAATGCACTTAATCAGCTCAGAAAACCCAAATTAGCACAATTATGAATTTTTGACCAAATTAAGCAGAATTCGGAAAATGGGGAAATAACAGACAATTAAACACAATTCCCTGGTTTATTTAAGTGCAATAAACTAAATATAGTTCAATAAATAACGACTCATCAATGGCACCTAGGCCTCCTCCTCCCCTACCCATGAGTCCGGATGTTTCAGACTTGATGAGAATGATGGAGTCAGTAATTAATGCAATGCAACAACAGAATACAACTTTGGTTCAGCAGAATACTGCGACAATGCAGCAATTGGAGGTTGTCAGGGTCTCAGCTGAGGCTTCTCAGAGGCAGTATGTGGATATTATGGTGAGTGGTAGAGTTATGGCGGGATCGTCTACTTCTTTTACTACTCATCAACAAGAATGGAGCTTAGAAAGTTTTCTACAGCATCATCAGGCTAAGTTCAGTGGGAAGTGCAGTCTAGATGAGGCCGATTAGTGGTTTCGAGACATGCAGAGGATCTTTCATGCCAAGAGGTGTTCGGATGAGAGTCGATTTGCTTTTTCTGAATATTTTCTAACGGGGGAAGTCGGTCATTGGTGGAGTAGCATGAGGATGCTGTTGGAGGGAAGTGGTACTCCTATCTCTTGGGAAGTATTCAAGCAGAAGTTCTATACCGAGTACTTTCCAGATAGCATTCGGTTTGCAAAGGAGGTAGAGTTTCTTCAGCTGGTTCAGGGGAACATGTCGGTATCAGAGTATGCCGATCGGTTTAAGCATCTTTTAAGGTTTCATACGTTGACAATGAATGAGGAGTGGCAGTGCAGGAAGTTTGAGAATGGGTTGGGATGTGATATCAAATTGTTGGTCACCGTTTTGAGTATCAAGGAGTTTCCAGCTTTAATGGAGAAGGCTAGAATTTTGGTGAAGACAAAGATGGAAGTAGAGAGTCAACAGAGACAGCCACCGAGGGTTGGAGGACCGAACATTTCCAGAGGCAGTTTTGGTGCCAGGAGAACTCCTTATTCTCGGTCTTCTTCTTCTTCTGGATCTATGGGTTCTTCTTCACCGTCATCCGGTTCTAGTAGTCATTCAGGGCCGCAAGGGTTAATAAGTTGTTACAACTGTGGAGGACCTCATATGAAATCAGTTTGTCCTCAGTTGGTGGGACTCATGAAGTGTAATCGGTGTAGAAGGGAAGGTCACTACGAGAGGGATTTCCCCTTGGGTAGAAGAGTAGTGGTCTAGAACCGTTCGATTGGGAGGTTTCAGCCAAGAGGAGGTGCCAGATCTCAGGCTACTGGAAGGGTCTATGCTATGTCAGGGGCAAAAGCATCCAGTTCAGGTAACCTTATTATCAATAATTGCTTGTTGTATGGTAAAGATTGTGTAGTGTTGTTTGATTCAAGGGCAACGTATTCTTTTGTTTCTAAGGCATGTGTAGAGAGACTAGGGTTAATTTTGGGAGAGTTACATTATGATTTGGTGGTGTCTACACCAACAGCAGGTTTAGTTAGGACATCTTTATTGTGTGCTAGATGTCTGGTTGAGGTTGAGGGGCGTCGATTCAATGTGAACCTTATATGTTTACCTTTACAAGGTTTAGAAGTAATTCTAGGAATGGATTGGTTGTCTATCAATCGCATTCTTATAGATTGTGGGGAGAAGAAGTTGGTATTTCCTAAAAGGGATGAAACTGTGCCATTGTCTTCTGGGCAGTTGAAGCAAGAATTGTTGGAAGGAGCGTGTTATTTTCTAGTTTTATCTCACTTGGAGGTTGTTCCGAGTGAGAGGTTTGTAGACCGCTCGATAGTTAATCGAGTGGATCGTTCGGTAGCAAGTGGTATAGACCGAACGGTAGTAAGAGAATTTTTAAATGTGTTTCCTGATGAAGTGCCTGGATTACCTCCTCAGCGAGAAGTTGAGTTCTCTATTGATCTAGTGTCGGGTGTTGGACCAGTATCAATAGCCCCTTATAGGATGGCTCCAGTAGAGTTGGCGGAACTTTAGAAGCAGATTGAGGAATTACTAGAGAAGCAGTTTATCAAACCGAGCGTTTCGCCTTTGGGTGCGCTTGTTTTGCTGGTGAAGAAGAAGGATGACAGCACTCGGTTATGTGTGAATTACAGGCAGTTAAATAAGTTAACCATCAAGAAAAAGTACTCGTTGCCTAGGATTGATGACTTGACGGATCAACTACATGGGGCTATGGTGTTTTCTAAGACAAACTTGAGATAAGGTTATCATCAAATTTTAGTCAAGGCAGGGGACATTCAAAAGACTGCTTTTAGGTCTCAGTATGGTCACTATGAATATGTGGTGATGTCGTTCGGTGTTACTAACGCTCTGGCCATATTCATGGACTACATGAATCGCATCTTCCGACCGTTCCTAGACAAGTTTGTGGTGGTCTTCATTGATGATATACTGATCTACTCCAGAACTAGAGTGGAGCATGAGGAGCATCTGAGGATAATGCTCGGTGTGTTGAGGGAAAATAAATTGTATGCTAAGTCGTCCAAGTGTGAGTTCTGGATGGATGAAGTGCAGTTCTTAAGGCATGTGGTCTCGGCTGATGGCATTTCTATGGATCCTACAAAGGTGCAGGCGGTTCTTCAATGGGAGAGGCCCAATTCGGTCACGGAAGTCAGGAGTTTTGTTGGGTTGGCAGGCTAGTTAATTTAATTGATTGGTTGATTATGTATGAAAATGTTGTTTGATGGTTTTGCATGTGTATGGAATTGGATTTTTGTGTGATTGGTATTGTATGTAGGACTGTCAAAATTTTGTGATCATGTTGATTTCTTCTGCAAAGTTCTTTTTTACTATGTCTAGTGAATTGTGAGGAAGTACAGTAGTGAAATGGTAATTTGGGGTCAGAAGTTAAATTGGTCGGTTGGGAGAAGAGGAAGTCGATGATCGTTCGGCCTTACTCTTATGTCCGGTCTTAGTAGTGTTCGATTTTGTATTATCGTTCGGTCTTAGCAATACACGGTTTTGTATTAGTGTTCGGTCTTTGTAGTATTTGGTTTTGCACTAGCGTTCGGTCTTACCAATGCTCGATTTTTAATTAGCGTTCGGTCTTAACAGTGTTTGGTTTTGTATTATCGTCGGTCTTAGTAGTGCTCGGTGTTGTATTATTGTTCGATCTTAGTAGTGCTCGGGGTTGTATTATCGTTCGGTCTTAGCAATACTCGGTTTTGTATTAGCATTCGGTCTTTGTAGTATTCGATTTTGTACTAGCGTTCAGTCTTAATAGCACTCGGTATTTTATTGGTGTTCGGTCTTAACTACGCTCAGCCTCCTATGGGCCTTACCAGTTAATGATCATTTGGTCATGTTTTAGTGATCGATCTTACTTGAGTATTCGATCTAAGTTCTTAGTTTTCGGCCTAAGTTATAAGTGTTCGGTTTAGCTCTGGTGATTCGGTTATTCTAGTGTTCGGTCTCACCATAGTATTCAGCCTTACATTAGAGTTAGATCCTTAATAGTGTTCGGTCACTTCTTCAACCTTACCTATTATGGACCGTTCAGTCCTGTTCTTTGGGGTAGTGAGAAATCGTTCAGTCTCCTGTTCGATTCTAGTGCACATCTTGATTGAACTCTTGGTCATAAGTTTGATTGAAGTTTTTACTTGTCTAAAAAGAGGATTTTGAATGAGTGAACCATCATATGAATTGGTTGAAGATTGAGTTACATCTTGTTTGCTTGAGGACAAGCAAAGTTTTAAGTTTGGGGTTGTGATAACAGTTGAAAAACTGTTATTTTCATGCTTAAAATTGACACTAAAAGCAACCTTTACACTTAGAAACTAGCTTGAAATCATGCTTTACTGCATATTTTCATAAATAAGAGAGCTGGACAGGTTTATGCTGGATTTCAGTGTTTTTGTGCAGGTTTTAAGGTGAATTTGGTGAAAGAAGTGAAGAAGGAGAGAGATGAAATCAGAAAAGACATCAAAAAGTGCAAAAGGAGAAGCCGAAGTCACCGCTCAGCGGCACTTTACCGCTGAGCGGCACTCAGGAGCTTACGGGAGATCCGCTGAGGGGCAAAATGGCCGCTGAGGGGAGAAAACAAGACACGCACTTACCGCTGAGCGGTATTTTACCGCTGAACGGCACTTTAATGGGCTTGGACCTAATTTTCTGTAATTTACGAATAATATATAAGCTTTAGGGTTTCCTAGGGTTAGGTATCTTTGGCTGGAACGAAGCAAACACTCTCTCTTCCACCCCTTTGAAGGAGGATCTTGGATGCTGAGGCTTCCTCTTCACCTTTTTAGGGTTTTATCTTTCATTCTTTCATTGTAATTCATCTAGGTTCACCATGAATATGGTGAACTAAACTCTGTATGTTTGTTGGGGAATCAATGTAATCTTTTGAAGCTCTCATATATGGAATCTGTTTTTACATCTTTTAATTAAGACTTATGCTTTCTTAAATCATTAGTTAGGGTTTTTCCTCTTTGCTTAATGCTTGCATTGTTTAACTCATTCGATGCATGATTATTGGTTTTGTCGATACGGGCGCGTACGGGGAAGTCTAGATCCGGGGAAGTCTAGATCCGGGGAATTTCTCCCAATATTATATTGGTTGTCGTTAAGCTCCTGCACTTATGAACTGATCATTAGGAATGCTAGGAATTGTATGAACTCGTGATTAGGGAGAAGCCTTCTTGAAAGGTACTTTAGAGAGTGGCATTAACAATGATGATTTGAATGTTGAATTCCTAAAATATATGAGAGTGGATAAGATGAAATTGACCCCCCAACAACATATTCATACATATATTTCATTGAAAGTGTTTATCTTTTGCTTTTTGCCATTGATCAAAACTTCATGCATACATATTTAATTTTCGTCTTTTGCATATAAAATCCAAATATTTCGTCTTTAAGTCTTAGCTAATCAAGAAACCACACAACTAAACTAGGCCGTGAGTCCTTTGGGAAGAACGATACTTGGTCTTACCAAGTTTATTACTTGAACGATTCGGTCACACTTGCCGATTGAAAAACAAGTTTGTGACATCATATTTTGGTGTTCATAAATTTGTCCATCAAGTTTTTGGCGCCGTTGCCGGGGACTCTGGTTTAACTGGTTAATTTGTGTGATTATTGATTATCTTTGACATATTTTTTTTTATTTTTAATTTAAATTTCGAATTTTTTTTTATTTTATTATTATTTTTCTGTTTATATTTTTCAGTTTGTATTTTATTTGATTTTATTTTATTTTCCTGTTTCCTGTTTTTCTGTTTTCTGTTTTTATTTTCTGAATCTTATATCTTCTCTTATATCTTTTTGTGCTAACCAAATCTTTTTCTAGGGTTTTGTGTTCTTGTGTATGCAGGAGGCAATTCGAACTAGGAGCAAGAAAACAACAGAACCTCTGCTTGAAGGATTAGAAGACAGTAGACGGAGGAGAAGAATCAGAACATCTACAGAACTTTTTCCTCCTCCGGAAACTCTGTTGCAACCATCACCACAAGGTTCTGACAATAGCACAGAAAATATGGAGAACAATAATATCAGAAGAACTCTTGCTGATTACACCAATATAGCTGGACCTCAGCATTTTAACAGCATAGCTAGACCTAGAGTCAATGCAGCCAATATGGAGGTCAAACCAGCATTGATCCAACTGGTGAAAAGCAATCAATTTAATGGGTTATCTCATGAAAGCCCATATGAGCACCTTACTACATTCAATGAAATTTTTAACACAGTCAAAATTAATGGGGTGCCAGATGAAGCGATCAAACTTAGTTTGTTTCCTTTCTCATTGGGAGGCAATGCTAAGCTTTGGTTGAATTCTTTTCCAGAAGGAAGTTTCACAGAGTGGGAAGCAGTGGTAACAAAGTTTTTGAACAAGTACTTTCCACAATCAAAGGTGACAAAAGGCAAGCAAGAGATATCTTCATTTAAGCAGGGCATGGAAGAATCATTGGGGCATGCATGGGATAGATACAAAAGTCTACTAAGAAAAACACCCACGCATGGCTTTGAAGAACAGGAAGTAGTCTTAACTTTCCTTGGAGGGCTTGGTTCACAAACCAAGATGATGCTGGACGCCTCAGCAGGAGGCAATATTAAATGGAAAACTCCAGAGGAAGCCACAGAAATTATAGAAAACATGGCTACTAGTGATAATGAGCTGCACAGTGAGAGAGGAGCTCCTATGCAACAAAAAGGGGTTCTTCAATTACAAACGCATGATGCCTTGCTAGCTCAAAATAAAATTCTAACTCAATAGCTGGAGACTCTGACTAAAACTCTTGCACAATTACCTAAAGAGTTGAAAACTGCTGCACAGGTACAAACCCAGTTGTGCGAATTATATGGAGGTGATCATATCAATGGTCAATGTGCTTTTCCAGTGGAAGCTGTGGAGGATGTTAATTTCATGGCTAATCAATTTCCATACCGTCAAGGGAATTACAATCAAGGGTGGAAACCACATCCAAGCATTGGTCAAGGACAAACTGGGCAAGCTAATCAATATAATAAGCAGCAGCAGCAACCAACCTTTTGGCAACAGTTATCTATGCTTAATGAAAGATCAACAAGGTTGGAAGAAACTCTTCAGCAATTTATACAGAAAACTGAATCTTCTCAAAAGAGCACTGAAGCTGCTATAAAGAATTTGGAGATTCAAATGGGTCAGATTACCAAGCAATTGGAAGAAAGGCCAAATAGAAATTTTGGGGCTAATACTGAGGATAACCCCAGAGAAGAGTGCAAAGTGGTAAAGAGTGTGAATGAAGAGATAATTGAGTTAGAAGAAGGAGAAACAGAAGAAAGAAGAGAAATAGAGAGCAAAAATACTTTTCCTTTTCCAATAAATCAAGAGAAACAAATGGACTTCACAGAATTATTCAGAATGGTGGATAATGAAGCACCTTGGGAACAGATTCTACAGAAAATTGCAGTTTACACAAAATCTGATGAAGAAATCTCTACAAAGAAGAGACGTAGAGATGATGAGGCAAAAGAGTGTATAACTATTAAGAAAGAGTCATTCCCTCCTAAAGCATCAGATCCAGGCAGTTTTTCTATCCCTTGTACTATAGGGAAGAAAAAGGTAAAGAAAGCTCTCCTTGATTTAGGTTCAAGTGTTAACTTGATACCTTATTCTTTACTGGAGCAAATCGGCAATGTTAAAGTGAAACCTGCAAAGGTTAAAATAGTAATTGCTGATGTGGGATTGTAGAGGACATTATAGTTTGTGTTGGCAAACTTCAATTCTTGGCAGACTTTGTGGTGATGAAGATGGAGACCGAGAAGATACCTATCATACTTGGAAGACCGTTTATGAAAACGGCCAGGGCTATCATAGATGTAAATGAAGGTATAGTGGTGCTCCAGGACAGAGAGGAGAGAGTGGTGGTAGATGTCTTCAAAGATGAGACGCAAGCAAAGGAGGAAGAAGCTAGTTATAAAGCTGCATTTCGAGATGCACCCATGACTAGCCGTAAAGATGAAAATCTTGAGGTTTCAGGTAACCATTGTTTGTTGTTTCAGGTACCCAAGGAAGAAGAGATTGGAAGAGGAGAAGAAATTCCTAGTGATTGGAAGAAAAGAAGACTCCAACTTGGCACACCTGCAAGAATCAAGAACAAGTTGTGGGTTGTGAAGGGCTTTAAAGAGAAGGAGATGATAGAGATAGAGTCTCCATATTCTAGAAGGACCAAAACAGTTCAAAGGAAACAGCTGAGGAGTTGGTGGAATGACAACATCAACTATAAAGAAGATGGAACTTGAACTTTATTGGGTCAAGCTAATGACATTAAAAGAGCGCTTGCTGGGAGGCAACCCAGTGAATTTAAAAACTTTTGATTTGGTTTTGTAATTTTTAATTTGTGAACATTATTTTTGTAATTATTTTGTTGAAAATAGCATCTACTGAAGGATGCTAGGTGGTTAAGTATCTACTGAAGGATACTATGGCTGTAACACCTACTGATGGGTGTTGGTAAGAAAATTTTGCACCTACTGAAGGGTGTTGGTGGATTTTGGGTCAGGCTCGTGACGTTAAACAAGCGCTACCTGGGAGGCAACCCAGTTGATTGAATATTTTTGTTGGTTTGTTTTAGTTAGGGTTGCATAAGCATTTTAAACATTAAATTGCAGGGAACCAGTGAGGGGCACATATGGGAGGCACGTAGGTTAAGAAAAGAAGGAGAAGAGCACATCACGAAAGTGCCGCTGAGCGGTACTTTACCACTGAGCGGTACTCTGCAGAATGGGTTTTATTTCCCCTTAGCGGGACCCGAGCCCATTAGGGTATTTTTAAACCCTAAGCTGTGTATTCTTTCACACTTTCAGATTTTTCTCTGCACAAACACTCCCACATACCTTCTCCAAGGTTTTCCACATCTTTTCACTCTTCCACTCAATTTTTCACTAGTGTGCCATCAAAGTTTGGGGTTGGAAGAGAGCATTCTAGCTTGGAAGCATTCTCATTGCATCTAGTATCTCCACCCAAGTAAGTAAAATGCATTTTGTTCATTCTAGGGTTCTTGAATTTGAATGTGATTGTCAAAGCATGAATATTTAGGGGTTTTGATTTCTATGCATGATTTGATGATATATTTGATGTTTGAACCGATTAAACTGCACGATTATGAACTGGAAAACTGAAAATTGCATTTGGGTGGAGTTAGGAAAGCTTTAAAACAGGTTTTTCAAAAATCTGCAGAGTTACCGCTGAGGGGTAAACTGCCGCTGAGCGGCACTCTGCCAGATTTGGTTTTTCTGGTTTTTTGTGATCTGGAATGTTGTACTGGTGGCGCTGAGGGGAAATTATGGCCCTCAACGGTGGTTTAGCTTCGAAAGGAGTTGTGTTTTGTGTTTTACTAATGATTAACATCATGTTCTGTGGTTTTGTATTTGTGTTTTGAATGTAGAAATGGCATCCTCTTCAGGAAAAAGATTGAAAACCATGGCAACCAAGAGAAAGGAAAAGGAACCAGAGCAACCCCACTCTAGCAGGTTCCTCTCTAGGAAACATGAGAAGCACTTTAAAGTGGTTCAGGACAGGAGACTTCTAATAGAGAGAGAGGGCCAGCACAGAGCCAGACATCTGCTGATACACAAGAAGCAGAACCATTCCAGATGAGGGACATGTATATGTCTCTTATAGGTGCTCAGTTGCAGTCCATTCACAGAGGGCAGGTAGCTACGGCTGAGATGATTGTGGGGATGTATGATACACCTCCAGCCCACAGGTGGACTATGGATGAATTCCATAATGTGGTAGCTTGGCCAGAGGAACCAGTGCATGGAGGAGGAGCTGGAGCAGCTGAAGCTTCAGCTAGAGAGATGGAAGAAGATGAAGCTGATGATGATGATGCATTTGAAGATGAAGAAGATGAGGAGGAAGAGGAAGATACAGAGGACAGCTCAGACTGATGAGGAGCTGAGATAGCATTTACTGATAAATGCTATCATATGATTATGCTTTTGTGGTTTAAGTTTTCTGAACTTATTTGCTTTTGTTTTTAGATTAGGGTTTGATGTACTCTATTGAACACCTGGTTTGTTATGATGGTTTGCTATTAATTATGATTGTGTGATAAGTAATACTGAATGATGCTTATGGATTGATTGATGTTGAGATGATGTGCACATTAAAATGCTTATATAGGTGATTCACAAGCTTTGTGAACAAATGCAGGATATCATGATTGTGATTGTGAAATTAAGCAGGATGTGTATGTCAAATGTGAATGAGCTTATATGTGAGATTTTGAGCTCCAGAGTTGTTATTGTTGAATGCTATTACTTTGAAAGCATGAATGATTTTGCCCAGGTTTTCTATGATTGAATCAATTACTTGTTTTGCATCATATGATCAAGGCCGTTTGTTGGAAACCTTTTTATTGGCCAAATTCGTAAAAATTAGCCCACTAAAAGAGAACATTTTGTGTTCTATCCTTTGAACCTTTAGCCTTGAACATACACTGAAACCCTTGATTGAAAATCTTTACCTTGAGTTAAGTAGAAGATCTTGTGTGGTATTGTTAAATGTTCAAGTTTGGGGTTGTTGGGAAAACATGAAAAAGGAAAAGCATTGAGCTAAGAGCCAAAAAGGAAGTATAGGCAAAGAAAAGAAAAGAAAAAGAAGTAAAGCTCAATGCAAATGCAAAGGCAAGTTGGGAAGAATAAGAAAAATTGTGTTGTTATGATTCTCTTAACTCAAGGATTTTGTGATCCAGAAAAACCAATTTTCTTGTTAGCCCAACCACATTATAAGCCATTGAAAGTCCTTGTGATGATGCATGCTTGTGAATGTTCTTGATTGTGGTAAAATGGAAGGCAAAGTTGATTCATGTGACATTGTGATAGTAGAGTGAATGAGTGATTACCTCTTATACACTTGTGTGTTGAGTGAAACACTTTACTTAGTGAGGAAATATTCCATTAGCACATGAACATCCATACTTAATTGATTGGTCATTCATGAAAAAGAGCATTTGTTGGGTATTAACTGACTTTGTGAAACACTAAAGCATGTGCACATCTTGATTGAACTCTTGGTCATAAGTTTGATTGAAGTTTTTACTTGTCTAAAAAGAGGATTTTGAATGAGTGAACCATCATATGAATTGGTTGAAGATTGAGTTACATCTTGTTTGCTTGAGGACAAGCAAAGTTTTAAGTTTGGGGTTGTGATAACAGTTGAAAAACTGTTATTTTCATGCTTAAAATTGACACTAAAAGCAACCTTTACACTTAGAAACTAGCTTGAAATCATGCTTTTCTGCATATTTTCATAAATAAGAGAGCTGGACAGGTTTATGCTTGATTTCAGTGTTTTTGTGTAGGTTTTAAGGTGAATTTGGTGAAAGAAGTGAAGAAGGAGAGAGATGAAATCAGAAAAGACATCAAAAAGTGCAAAAGGAGAAGCCGAAGTCACCGCTCAGCGGCAGTTTACTGTTGAGCGGCACTCAGGAGCTTACGGGAGATCTGCTGAGGGGCAAAATGGCCGCTGAGGGGAGAAAACAAGACACGCACTTACCGCTGAGCGGTATTTTACTGCTGAGCGGCACTTTAGTGGGCTTGGACCTAATTTTCTGTAATTTACGAATAATATATAAGCTTTAGGGTTTCCTAGGGTTAGGTATCTTTGGCTGGAACGAAGCAAACACTCTCTCTTCCACCCCTTTGAAGGAGGATCTTGGATGTTGAGGCTTCCTCTTCACCTTTTTAGGGTTTTATCTTTCATTCTTTCATTGTAATTCATCTAGGTTCACCATGAATATGGTGAACTAAACTCTGTATGTTTGTTGGGGAATCAATGTAATCTTTTGAAGCTCTCATATATGGAATCTGTTTTTACATCTTTTAATTAAGACTTATGCTTTCTTTCATCATTAGTTAGGGTTTTTCCTCTTTGCTTAATGCTTGCATTGTTTAACTCATTCGATGCATGATTATTGGTTTTGTCGATACGGGCGCGTACGGGGAAGTCTAGATCCGGGGAATTTCTCCCAATATTATATTGGTTGTCGTTAAGCTCCTGCACTTATGAACTGATCATTAGGAATGCTAGGAATTGTATGAACTCGTGATTAGGGAAAAGCCTTCTTGAAAGGTACTTTAGAGAGTGGCATTAACAATGATGATTTGAATGTTGAATTCCTAAAATATATGAGAGTGGATAAGATGAAATTGACCCCCCAACAACATATTCATACATATATTTCATTGAAAGTGTTTATCTTTTGCTTTTTGCCATTGATCAAAACTTCATGCATACATATTTAATTTTCGTCTTTT
This sequence comes from Vigna umbellata, assembly GCF_029865625.1. Lineage (NCBI taxonomy): Eukaryota > Viridiplantae > Streptophyta > Magnoliopsida > Fabales > Fabaceae > Vigna > Vigna umbellata. The sequence goes on from NC_142166.1 coordinate 18,576,294, forward strand.
GCATATAAAATCCAAATATTTCGTCTTTAAGTCTTAGCTAATCAAGAAACCACACAACTAAACTAGGCCGTGAGTCCTTTGGGAAGAACGATACTTGGTCTTACCAAGTTTATTACTTGAACGATTCGGTCACACTTGCCGATTGAAAAACAAGTTTGTGACATCATATTTTGGTGTTCATAAATTTGTCCATCAAGGACCGATCGATTTTTGTGTATAGTTTTGTAGGAACCGTTCGGTCTTGTATATAGTTTTGTATTATGATAGAATTTTGTCAAGTTCTAAATTTAAGATTATTTTAGGATTACTGTAAGTTAACTTTATTCTCAAAAACTGTTCTACTTTATTATTATGTGATGACTCTTATATATAGTTTTCAACTATATTTTTGGGATGTTACAGACAATACTCAAAATGAGACGCTGAATCTTAAGACACTATCATTGAGAGGCTAATTTTTCCCGTATGGAACATGTTAGTTTAAAATTTGACAAGGATTTTATTTGTACATAGTTTAAAATATAAAATATGAAAAGATATTTATTCGTCTTAGTTGTGGAAACTCGAAATTATAGTATTTGATATTTAAACAGAAGAGATATTAGTAATAAGGTACTCAGCAATTTGTTGATATAATTTTTAAAATATCAAATTTATAATATATGATATTTTATTAATGAGAATACAAAACTATTCTACACTATTACGAAATAGTCTCTAAATTGCTTATGCATTCAAGAGAAGGAATTTACACTCGCAATATTATGCCGAGACGCATGTCATCTCATGCCTAACTAAAGTTTTGTAGAAATGCAGATAATCCACTACAGTTTTAATATAATCAAGGTTTAATAGGTTCGGAGGTCCCTATATTTGGGGGTTCGTTTCAATTGGGTCCTCCAATTTTGAAAGTGATCAATTAGGTCCCTAATTTGGTAAATGTGATTCAATAATAGGATCTCCATTAAATTGATCACTCTCAAAATCATGTTTTTCGAGGATAATTAATATCTGCAAACCTTACCAAATCATGTTTTTCGAGGATAACAATTATCCTCAGCCTGCCACTTCATAACAAAGTTAACAGAGTTAACTCAATTTAACGGAGATCCTATTATTGAATCACATTTACCAAATTAGGGACCTAATTGATCACTTTCAAAATTGGAGGACCCAATTGAAACGAACCCTGAAATATAGGGACCTCCGAACCTATTAAACCTATAATCAATTATGTTACAAAATTAATATCTGTTAAGTGAAAAAATCAATTTAAATTTAAAATACTTTAATGTTTTATAGATTGTAAAATTTCATTTTCCATATTAAAACGCAAGGTAAACCTACAAAATATAGTATTTGTTTCACTTGGTTGTGAATTTTTTATCTCAAACCATTCTGACTTCAATACTCCAATTCTCACCCACCCATATACTTGTTAGATCATTTTAACTTTCAATGGTTACTATATATATTACTTGCATTCTAAGTTTATTGAATCGATTAAGACACTAATTCAAGACACAGAAGGGGAATCGGACTTATAAGGTATTAATAAAATAATACTAACAATTAAATAATATATAAAATAACATAAGAAAATATGGAATCTTAATTTAATAATACTAAAAACTAAAAACAGCGTATGTTGTAAGTTTTTAATATTTAAACTAAGCATAAAAGTAAAATATTTAAATTTTTGAATTTGAGATTTAACATTATATAAAATATTTGAAAGTAGTAAGTTATTGTAAAAAGAAAGGTGACTAAGCTTACTTTTTCTTATTTTTGACAAAAAAAATAAAAGTAAGATTTTGTTAGTTTAGAAAATTAAATTTTTAACAGTATAAATTCTGCCAATTTGTAAATGTTAAAAATAATCTTTAAGTACCCAAAATATTCATAACAATAAGATTATAAGAGAGTAAAGTAGATTAGTTTGAAACTCCTTAACCACAAAAGAAAGAACAAAGCTGTGAAACACGGGAGTTTGTTCCTACATTTCATAAAACTTTTGAACTTCCCATTCATTTTGAAATGAAATTTCTATAATATATTTTTACAGACTGAAAGTTCCATTTTCCATTTTTACCCAAAATATGTTATTGCTTCCTACACTCCCAAAATTACTAACCGTACCTGAACACTAATAGAAAAAGATTAAAATACTTTCTCTCATTGCTCCACACCCCACAGCTGCCGCTGCCACTTCCATCTTTGCCACCACTGCAAAGGAAGAAGAAAAGAGGAAAAACGCTGTAAAGGAAAAAAAGAAGAGAGAAAATATAGAGGGAAGTTTGTTCTGGAAAGTTCTTTCGTGACTCATTTCATGTGTTCGAGAAAGTTTATTCTAAAAATCTTATTTTCGAAAGCTTGTTTTGGAGTATATTTTGATACATTCTGAAAATTCTATTATGAAAATCCCATTTCAGAAATCAGATTCCAAAATTTATGAAAAGTTTGTTTCGAAAAATTTCAAAAACATGAAATTTGAAGGTCACTTTTACTTAGGATAAAATGGTCATTTTGAAAATTTAGAAATTATTTTAAAAAACATGGGGGTACAGGAAAATCTGAAAGCTCGGTGCACAAAGAACAGAGGTTCGATAACAAATTACGGGCAAACTAGAACGTGCTAAAAAAAGTAGAAACGGTTCAATGGTACAAACTAAAAATACCCTCATTTTCGCATATGTTCTCAAACACATGGTAAAATATTCGATAGACATCATTGAGAAAACTTATTTCTGTTGTTTTAACAATTACACCATGCTAAATTCTTATGTATGAGTATGAAAAAACTACTAGAGTTATATTGAGTTACACGGTTAAATAACCAGCGTTTTGGACCCTTTATTTAGACATAACAAGTATGAACATATAAGAAAAGCAGGTTATTTCCGTTTTCAATACTCAATATTTGCTTCTATAAACCTCATAAATATTTTTCACTCTCATCTTTGTAGTATTCACTAATTTACCATTTGCAATAACTCAAATCATGACTCTTGTGGAGTTCTGTATGTGGGGGTTTTATTTGATATTGATGTTAGCTCAGCACCAATTTCAAGATGCCCAAGGTGCAGAGTCCGTACCAGGTCTTGGCATCAATTGGGGTGCATTAGCATCCCACCCTTTGAATCCCAACATTGTGGTAAATATGTTGAAAGACAACGGGATCAAGAAGGTAAAACTCTTCGATGCAGATCCTTGGACCGTTGGTGCTTTGGCGGGAACAGACATTGAAGTCATGGTGGGAATTCCTAATGATCAATTGATTAAATTTGCTGCAAGTAGCCATAGTGCAGACGATTGGGTGAAAGCAAACATCACCAAACATCTTCATGGTCGTCATGGGGTCGTAAACATCAGGTATAACATTAAGTTCCATGCACCTTCCCATCATGGTAAACCAAATTACTTCTCCCAATTTAAAAACATTAAAAAAAACATGGCAGTGTCGTTTAAGTTTGTGAAAATTCAGAAAGTTGTTCTCATTTCGCGTGATCATGCTATTATTGCAGATACGTATCTGTCGGAAATGAACCATTCATGAAAGCTTACAATGGTGCGTATGTGGAGATCACATTCCCAGCAATGCAAAATATTCATAGGGCCATCGACAAGGCTGGTCTTGCAGACACAGTGAAGGTGACTACAGCTTTAAATGCTGATGTTTATGAGTCTCCTTCAAACAATCCCTCAGATGGAGATTTTCGGACTGACATTCGTGACGCTATGCAACAAGTACTGAGTTTCCTTCACGAAACGAACTCGCCATTTCTTGTTAACATATACCCTTTCCTTAGTCTCTACCAGAACGACAATTTTCCAGTAGAATTTGCCTTCTTTGACGGTCAAGGAGGAACAGTTGAAGACAAAGACGTGGAATATAGCAACGCGTTGGACGCAAATTTAGACACCCTTGTTTGGTCATTGAGAAAAGCTGGCTACCCTGACATGAGAATTGTGGTTGGTGAAATTGGATGGCCAACTGATGGTGACAAAAATGCCAACAACAAGAATGCAAAAAGGTTCTTCCAAGGGCTACTCAAGAAAATGGCAAAGAAGCAGGGAAGCCCACTTCGCCCTGGAGCCCTGGAGATGTATCTATTTTCTCTGAGTGATGAGAACATGAAGAGTATTGAGCCTGGTAAATTTGAGCGTCACTGGGGAATTTTTGGCTACGATGGAAGTGTTAAGTTTCCGATTGATTTTTCTGGTCAGGGACAAGACAAATGGCCTGTAGCAGCGAAAGGTGTTGTGTACCAGGATCGCATATGGTGTATCCTAAACCCTGATGTTAAGAACTTGAGCCTTCTACCAAGTGCACTGGACTATGCTTGTGCTGCTGCGGATTGCACCAGCCTAGGGTTTGGCTGTTCTTGTGATAATTTAGACCTGGCTACCAATGCTTCTTATGCTTTCAACCAGTACTTTCAAACAAGGGACCAAAGTGTTCAGGCTTGCAATTTCAATGGGTTGGCCACTATTGTTAAACAGGATCCATCAAGAGGAAGTTGCATATTCCCTATAGAAATTGATAGCAGTCGTGACATGCTGAGACCAATTCATACCCTTGGAACCCTTTCCATTGCCTTCGCATTCTTTTTTATCACATTCACATAGAAATTATATTCAAGAATTATAATTCTTAAAATTCACATTTGACTTTTTAGTACGACAACATCTAACATACACACATGTTAACTAGTTAAGAACATCTAACATGAGAAAACAAAAGTACATAAAATAAGAAAAAAAAAACACGTGTTGCATTACTTTTATTTTTCTTATGTTCTTTGTCTTGTTTTAATTTGTAAGGTTATTTCCTCGTACTTACATCTATAACATGCGAAGTTTCTCAGCTGCTTACAGGTGTTGTGATAGTAACATGAGACTTTTGTCACAGCCACACCTTTTTTTGTTGTTGTTAAACATCAAATCATGTCAACTCCCAAAATAAGAATTTTTGGAACATCTTGTACGTTTTTGCATGATTTGTTGTCGTTACATGGCCATGGATTAGTTCATTATAAGAGTATGATACATTGAACCTTTCCTTGGTTCAGATTTGTCCTTTTGGAGTTTGACTTCCAGTCCTCACCCAAAATCTAGTTAATAATTACTTAAAGGATACTCTAAAAAGTTTTTATAAACCAAAAGGATAGAAATACATTAATGAAATTTGATTAAACTGCTCTTATAGGTGAATTTAGAACATATACAGTGCATAGTTAATCCGTTGATTAATAAACATTAGTTGTGTTCTGTAGCATTAGAACTTATTTATGTGACGGGGTTTTAAAATTTTAGTGATGCAGCTTGTAAAAAAATTGTGTTTAACAAAAGAATGATAGAAATGTAAATAAAAATTATAAAAGTGTGAATGATTTTTACTTTTTTTTTTTCACATTGAAAGTTCTGAAAACTAATGTATAGAGAATGAAGTTTGTTTTACTTTTCACATAAAAGGAGCTAATTAATGTCCCCACAAGAACGTACCAGGAAAGGAGGTCCAAAAGGAGAAAAATCAAAAGTTGATTATTATCTAATCACATTTAGCTAAATATAATTGACCTTTATTTACTTGACCAGGGCATAAGAAAAGAGAATGTTGTTCACACACGACATGACACTTTGGATAAATCCAGATGTATCCTCTGTCCCGGGCATTCTAAGAAACAATGATATCAAAATTCTGACTAAATAAATTCAATATGAAATAAAGTGAGTTTTCTTTGGATATAATATAAAGATAAAGAAAAACATATAAGTAAATCTCTTTTTTTTTCTAAAAAATACTCACCATACTTTTTCTTTTATCTTCTTTCTTTCATTCTATTACATAATTTATAACCTTATATTATTTTCTCTCTTTAAATATATTAATTATCGTTTAAAGATAAGAGACTCTCATGAATTAAAGAACACTACTAAAGTGTTTTAAATAACGGTTATCTTGACGTAGATCAACTTCACTTAAATAGACTCTTTATCTACCAACTAAAATTAAAATAAAAAATAATAAATGACAGTTCATACACCTTATAAGGTAAGAAAAAAAATAACTTTTTTAGGTCTCTATACCCTTTCTCTTTAGCATTGACAAGAAATTCATATCCACCCTATCAATATCATTAATCAAATGGATTCCATTTTATGACTAAAACCTTTGTGTAAGACTAAATGTTCTCATATTTTATTCCTTAAAATGGAGTAAAAATTGATTTCTCACTAAAGAAAATTTAAATGTTATAAAAAAACATAAAATTAAAAAAATTATTTTTTTTAAATAACTTCAATTTTATAGATCTAAGTAAAAAAAATAGAAATATAAGAACTGAAATTCTAAACCATTAGTCAACTATTAATACTTCTTTTGATTAATAATTTTATTTTGATAACTTGATTTTTAAAAAAGAAATATTTAAATGAAATTTATTAGTAATTATTAGAGGAGAGAATAATGGAGTTAGATATCATAATACTCAACAGGTGAGTAAGTATATAATTGTGTCTTATACCAAAAATGTCCATTTAATATTTAGTAGAAATTTTATCGTGCAAATATTCTTAAATAAGAATTCTTTTTCTCATGCTTATCTATAAATATACATAGAGGATACATCATTTTAGTGTCTTTTTTTGTTTTTTGTTTTAATTTTATCTTCATAATAATTACCTTTTAAATTTAAATAATTATTCATAATAAAAAAATAATTTTCAGTTTTATCATTTTAGTAACTACTTTTTTTAATCCAAATAATTATTCATTATAAATAAAAGAATTAATAACTCTTTTATAATTTTAGTAATTACTTTTTCAAATTTAAATACTCATAATAAAAAATTATTTATACTTATTAACTCAAATAATTATTCATTATAAATAAAAGAATTATTTAATTTTTTATTATTTTAATAACTACAATTTCAAATTTAAATAATCATTAAAAAAATATTTATATAATATTTTTTATTTTAATAACTAAAATTTATTTTATTTATAACAATTATTGTTTGCAAAGTTTTCATCATTGAATTAACAATTATTGTTTGCAAAGTTTTCGAAATATTTGTGTTGTAAATACAATTTGTCATCTTTTTCTTTGCATATAAACAACCTATTTATGTTTTCTCATCATTTTCTAGTATTTAAGCCAAACTAAAATAAAACAAAATTATACATAATTTGCAATAATTATCCAAAATCGTTCATATTGTGGTAGTTATGTATGCTAAAGCCATGTTTTACAATAGTTATCATATACGTCAACATCTCTTTCAAGCTATCTTTAAATTTTGTCTTCTTGATGTGCTTTCTTAAAGGCTTGATTGATCATTCTTGGATCCTTCTTTTTTATTTATTTAATTTGATATCCTCTTCTATTTCTCTATACTCTCAACAATTCCCTCTCCCAATGCATGTAATATTACATGTATCATTTCCCAAATTCCATAATATTAGTGCTTCATCATGCTCATTTATTAAGCAATTGTAAGTATCAGCATGAACAACTCATCTCAAATTCAACTTTGTTGTTGTCTTGATCGGTAGCCATTTGATTGTCTACCTTCGTGATTATTCTTTTGAATTTTACTTAACTCAGAATTTATATCTTCAGAGTTGTGATTAGCTTTGTATGTCTCCCATTCTCTATTTCATCTTCTTAATGTGATTGCCGCTTTTTTAATTGTTAAACCTAGCTAATTCACTTTCAACATTTTTCTCCATCCGATGTAAGTTGGCTTCTCATTGCACTTAGTACATTAGATTGATTAAAAGAAAATAATTTGATTTAGATCAGTATGATCTTGAAATATGTTTAGATTTTTGGCGCTTAACACGGAAATCAGAGGCAAATATCATGTTGGGTGGAGTGATTAAGTTCCCATCGATAAACAGGGACGACCCATCATCAATGGACAGCTACTACATATTTATTCAAAAATTAAAAAAAAAAAATTGAATATATATACATGGACATAACGCCACCACACTAGCTATGCATACATCTATCGTCTTAAAAAAGCAATAACATGGTATCATATTGTGTTATTTTCACGGTCCCATTTATACCTATTCTGCAAGATTAAAGTGGTAGGGAACCCCTACTTGCTAGCTCCTACGTCATCACCCTGACATCATCTTCATCTGTCTTATCTTGACTCCCTCTGTGAGCAAGTTCGCAGCATCCTCCAAGGTGTTTCGAAGTATCTTCAAATATCAAGTATATTAAAAAAAAAAGAAAAAAAGAGAAAGATTAAACACTTATTCCCTTATATTTATTTTATATTTTTTATTACTATATATTATATATATCCAGTGACGGTGTGTTTTGGTTCCAGCCCTGGTAAAAGGCCAAAGACTCTTGGGTCTCTGCAACATATCACCACACCACCATGGAACAGTATTTTGGAAACCCTAATTTCTGTCACTCTGCCGTGGTCAACATGGCAGCATCTCCAGCCTCTGAGTTCAAGATATCTGATTATCTTATATTGGAAGATGTTGCTGATTATCATCATGAACAGTGTTGGTCACTGAGCACTGAAACTGAATCATCGGAGAAAGCAAACTCTAGCGATGCCAGTCATGGATTTGGTGATGCAACCTCCTCCACCACCACCACCACCAACAACAACAACATGTAAGTGTTTTTTTCTTGATTTATGTTGTTTTTTTCGTTAAACAAGAAAATGTATATGGTGTATATTCTATGCTATTTCGTGTGTGTAAATATTATTAATTAATGTTGCCGGGATTCAACGTTAATATGACAGAAAGTGCAAAAATAAAGGGATTAAGCAAAAGAAGGCAGAAGTGAGTCAAAGCATCACGTTTAGAACCAGATCGCAGCTCGAGATCATGGATGATGGATATAAATGGAGGAAATACGGAAAGAAGACAGTGAAGAACAATTCCAACCCAAGGTAATTACTCATAACTATTAATTTCACAGATTATATGAGAAAACAACTCTCTTTATAAAAACAAGAAAAACCCTTTTCACAAAAGAATTGGAATCGATTTAAGATACTGGTAATCGAGGATTTTATTTTCTATACTCTGAGACAAATTAAAGAAACACATAGATTAAAGGAACAGTAGCAATAAAAGGAACCTGATGTAACATAGTTAACTCGATGTCCATTGGTTCGTTTGACTTCGCTTCCTGCATCATGAATATCACATAATGCATGCAAATTTTATGTGTTTGAATAGCTTTGAAGGATTACGTTAGGATCTAAGTTGGTGTATTTAGAAGCACATGTGAAATAATTAAAGAAATCAAGATGGTGTAGACATGAATGGAGAGGAAGTGAGGGAATCATGTCAACCATGCACTGTAAAATAGGATAAGATATTGGGCCCGATACCTAGCTAGAAAGATAGAGATGAAAGTGGTGGCGGCTGATATATATATATATATATATATATATATATATATATATATATATATATATATATATATATATATATATATATATATATATATATATATATATATATATAAAGATATATAGTGATTAAAAGAGGGGGACAAGGACTAGTCCTGGGCCTTAATCATATATGATTGGAGTGTTATCAATGGTGAAGCATTATGTGGGGATCTGCTTGATTAATAAAAGTAACATGCTTTGCAGTGAGATTAGGACAGCTAAGTAAGCATTCTTTCTTTATGAACACTGCACTGATGCGCCTGTGAAACCGTACATGACGTAGTTTTGCTAAATTATTTGCACTTTTCTTACTTAGTTTTAGTTTGCTCGTGTGCTGGTTTTAGCCTAGGGGAAGAAGAACGAATGGTAGTTAAAAACACAAAAATGTTTACTAATTAATTTCATGTACGGAAACTCTTCAAATATTTTGGAAAGTGTTTGTTTCACCTTAAAAAATATTTTTATGTAATGCCATGACACTTTTTTACCTTCATTTAACACATGTTACAGAGGTAAAATAGTGTAAATTTTTGTATTGTTTATACACTTAACTCATAATATTTTAATAGTTTAATAATATTTATTAATATTTTAAGTTAAAGAATAAAATAAAAAATTGATTAAAATACTAACATTCTATATTGTTAAGTGATTTTTCTCTTCATAACTTTTTGAGATATTACCACTCAATATTTTGAAGGATGCAAACTCCACCCCAAGATGAAATTTTGTGAATGAAATATGTTATCAATTATATCTAATATATGTACTTTTTAGGAAAATATGCATTTTGGAAAATTCAACATCAGAAAGTTGAGTATGGAATAAGAACATATTTACAAATATTTTGTAGTAAATTTTTGGATCAAATTTGATGTTATGATTCTTAGATTCATTTATATTTCATCTCTATCGAATTTTTCTAGTGAATTTATTTTTTTAAAGACTTAATAGTGATATTGGACTTGATAATTTGCACTACTAACCCGTTCAAATTGAGGAAAACATAGGCCGGTTAGGAATTTAAGTATATGAGTTAAACAATTTATTTGATAAGAATATTCAATAAATTTTAAAATAAAAATAGGCAATAAAAATGATTGAATATAATTGGCTCTTTATATGTATATGGAGTAATTATTTTGTGTTTAAAATTTGTTAAAGTAGTTTGAGTTAATAGATAATTTATTGTGGTTTTGAAAGAATTGATGATGAGAGTGCAGGAACTACTACAAGTGTTCAGGTGCAGGATGCAGTGTGAAGAAAAGGGTGGAAAGAGACCGAAATGACTCAAACTATGTTCTAACAACGTACGTAGGTGTCCACAATCACCACACCCCGTCTTCCTATTACACCCAAATGCCTTTGTTGCATTCTGATGATTGGAACCTTCTCCCTTCTGCAACTCAAAACTCATAGCTCCTCATTACATATAGTTAATCATAGTTATTGTGTAATTAACTATCTCTTTCTCCATACCACCCTTCTATTTTGAACTTTAATTATGTAAACCTCTATTATGATGACCACTTTGGCTAGCATGTGTTATGTATTAATTAGTACAAATACAATCTAACATATTTTGAATAAGATGTTACATTATGTTAGAAATTAAAATATAAATTTAAGTTTCATCTTTATAAATTTATTTATCTTAGAATTTTAATTTGGATCGGTATCATTTTCTTATATAATTAAACTTATATTTTATTAGTATTATATTTTTGGTTATTTTTCTTCGAAAAACATACTAACCTGAATCGAAAATCAAGACAATCTTTCAGCTTTGATTTTACACATTAGGTATTTGGTTATGGAGAGTAAACCAAGTCCACTGAATAAAAAAGAGTGTAAAAATTTTATGTGAACAAAATAAACTGGATGCAATGAATTTAAGGGAAGAAAAACGTATTCAGATAAAGCCAAATGACCGGTGCAGAAATCAAGTTATCAAAATCATTAGTCATCCAAACAACAGAAGTAATGAAAACAAACATGGGAAGTAGTTGTCTTTATTAAACTCAAAATAATAAAAGGATCGAATATGTATATTTGTCTTTATTCTATAAATTATCTCGTGTCAAGGGATTATTGGATTTGTAAACATATGGCCAATCATTCCAACCACCTTTTTATGCTTTTCCCATAGATATAGTATATATGGACACAATTTAATATTGCTTATATTTACATATTTGATAATTCCTTATACCAGAAAATCAAACACTGCATAGGTAAGACTAGTGGATAAATGCATAGCTTTGCATCTTAATTTAAGGTAAAAATATATTTACTACTCTAAATTTTCATTATTCGTTTTGGCTAAATGATGTATAATTTTAAAAAAATAAACTATCATTTATCATCCTTGGCTAAATGATGGATAATAATAAGTTCTTTTCTTTTATTAAGTTATGATAATGTTATGTTATTAAATTATATTTTTTTTAAGATAAATTTTTGCACATTCATGGACTAAATCAGAATTTTCACCTTTCAAGAACTAAAACTATTACCATTTATTAAAAAAATTATAAGAAAAAGGAAATATATTGATGAAGTGACCATGGAAACCCCTGCCTCATAGACATTGATTGTCTCTTGGTAAGAACAAGCTATTAGCGACGAAACCTAAAGCGGTCACCTGTTCACGGAGTATTCTTAACACAACTGTTTTATTCAAAGTGATTAGTACCATGATTTTGTCTCTATTTATTTTTGTCTAGTACCTAATTGTTCGAATAGGGTAGCCAAGTTTTATAGGCTAGTTAACTTGTCACCGCCAAATATATGTGAGCTTTGACTCTGTTTTTCTGTATTGTTTCGTCTAAAGGGTTTATCCACTCATTCCATTTGCTATTGCTCTTCACGAAGAATTTTTCACATAAATAACATACTCTTCCAATCCCTAGAGAAAAAAAGGTATAAAAAGGTTTTTTATACAGAGTTTTTATACATATTTTCGAATAAGTATAAAAGTGGAGGTATAAAAAATTTTCAATTTTCACACCAGTTCTAGAAATGATGTAAAAAGTTTGACTTTTTACACTGATTTTGTCTATAACAACTATAAAAGTTGGTATTTTTACCTGCATTACAAGAACAGATATAAAAAAGTAACAGAAAAACCCACTTTTTTACACTTGATGGTTCTACAATAGGTACAAAATAATCACTTCATAAATTTATATAGACTAAACATTTAAATAATGTAAACCCTAAATCCTAGATTTTAAAAAATATATTATCTTTTTTTACACCTAAATGTAGTGATTTATTATTGTACTAAGTCCAGCTAACATATCATATGAATCATTCTTTATACTTAAATTCAATATTTAGTGACAATCACAAAGTTAACAAATGATTAAACTCACTTTTTTTAAAACTGAGGACCAATTAATCGAAGTATAAAACTAAAACAAGTTTAAAAAATAAAAAGCTCAAAAACATATTTAATTATTTAAAAAAAATTAATATAAAAGTACTCGAAAAACAGTAACTTTTTTTCTGTAATTGTTTCCATGACTAAGAGAGATATTTGAAAACACAAAGATAAGTTTGAAATGAAATAATAATGTGACAGACAATAAGAAATCAGTCATCAACTTACATGTATACGAACCTCATTAAGCAATCCTAAACCTTCCCTATCTTAATCCAATTATAAGTAATATGTGCAAATGTGAGTTAAAGATGATTAAAGATAAATACTGAACTACATTTAAGTATGAGAAAAATCTGCATTTGGAAACACATCTCTTTCACTAAGATGATTTATCCAAAGAACTTTAGACCAATTTTTTCACATTTACACAGCTTCTCAATGATCAATTCTCATATAAATTCATAATACTTTTAACAAAAATGTAGAGAACACAAATTAAAATATCAACAATCAACCTAATAATTTACCAACTTACCACCATGACATGAGTAAAATTTTAGTAACACAAGTCCTGAATCACAGTAATAGAAGTTGCAGTGCAATTCAATCTGACAGATACTAGTCTAAATCAATTCCAGATAGATTTTCTGTGAAACTTTTACAGAACTCTAATATGAAAGCTAATACACAAAGATGCCTGCTGCATAAAAAAACTAAACAAGAACCATCAAAACTTTAAAAGAGCTGGTAATGGTCCCAGAAGCATTCCTGCAGAAACAGAATGGATCATAGACTTGCATTCATTTGAACAATCTTCCAAATTTTTTCTGCAACAAAATGAAGACCAAGATTGCTCTTATAAGATTCTGTATTATCAGTTTTAGTTTATTCCATTCGAGAACATAATCATTTAAACTTTTCAATATTTTCTTTTCTTCCACTCTATTTCACTTCCAACAAAAAACCTCACTCTCCATCCATCTCAATAAGATCTTAAAAAATGACTTATATAATCAACTTATTCAAAAGTACTTATAACTGCTTTTAAATTCTTTACCCAATCATACCCTAAGTTATCACAAATGAATTTGACAGTGAATTTACTTGATTTCTATATCTACAATCATAAACCTGCCAGAGTCTGCAAGTAGATTCAAGAGTTTCACAATCTCAAGTTTATCATAAGCTTTCAATGCATCTCTTCTTATATTTCTCAAAGCCACCTACCAAAAAAAAATGAAAATAAACAATCATTCAAAGGAAATTACAAATAGGTGCAACGTAGTCAAAATATTTCTTGTTTATTCTAGAAGCATTCAAGATATATAGTTATTTCATGTATGACTTGCATAGGAATATTACTATACAATAACCAAACAGTATTTATAAAAACAATTATCTACAAAAGCAAAATTAGATTAAACGATAGCTTACAAGCTTGTTTGTTTAAGATTGAACGAAAAAAGTGAATCTATCGTAAAGGTTTACTTTTCCAGAAGTATATTACTTTTGACCTCTACAAAACTTATGCACTTTTAGGGGAAAAAAATAACAAAACAATAACAGACCCTAAATAAACTATTTAAGATCATCAGATGACAACATGAGATCAACATATTCATCCAGACCCTAAAATATTCACTAGAATTTATGTATAGAGGACCTTTATAAAAAATATAGTAGAAATTCATAAAGGAAATAGATTGATAACAAAAACAATTCTATTTGAATTATGAGCAGCAATATACTAAGTCAACTTTTTTCCTGTAGAGATAAGTTGTTATGGGTCATGAATATATACTATGCCATTTTTTCTAATAGCTAAATAAGAAATTAGAACCAATTAGGAACAAACATACAGTGAGTGTAAGAATGTAATTTACAGAGAAAGAATGAGAGGTCAAAAGAAATCTCATAAAAGAGTGAACCTAGAAACAACAGCATCAGTGGAACTGGAAAATACCTTCCTCCTTTCGGATGTCAACTGTGGGATGCTCAATCTAATTAATTCTCCATCATTATTTGGAGTCATACCAAGATCAGGGCTAACTATTGCTTTCTCAAGGATCTTAAAAAGCAATAACCAAGGCAAAAGGGTATATATATTATATCATTTAAACATGGCTCTTTGATTTGATCCTTTTTTCTTTTTCCTCTGTACAGAATGTACATTAATAAAATAAAATATATATATATCTAGGGATAGTCTTTTTCCTATTGGAAAGAAACAAAAAAAATAAAATCAGACCACACCTTATACTTCTCATATACGTTGTATGTGCAGACAAGAATCAAACAAGCATGGACTAATAAAAAATGATTGTATTGATCTCAGTATATACGTATTCATAATCAGATATACCCCTATGGCAGCACAGCAGGCGGCAACTGTAGCAATCACATTTAAAGTTATACATATACATTAACTACAAGATTCAGGATGGAGATTAAGGGAAGGAGAATGATAATCCATATTCACTGGTTAAGGAATTAAAAGCACAAAAGGTTTTATGATCAATTGTAGTATTGGATTCTACTAATGCACTCCCATTCAGGACACTCATTAGCATGATCCTCAATTTCCAGTATAAACTTTTACAAAATTAGATTGGCAATGATCCTACCAAGAAAATATATAATCACAAACTAAGAGAGTGCCAAAAGGAAAGAAGAACAAGAATAACAAAAGAGGGATCGAGAAAACACAAAAGAAAAAAAAGTTAAATTACCTCAGGTGAAAGGTCATATCCAATGGCGTTAGTTCCCACGCCGATAAGAGCAACAGAGGATGATTCCTTAGAGGTGCCTATCAAACAAAATTGTGTCCTAAGAAATGTCAGCAAAATCACAAGGAGAGAATAAAAAAAAGTTGCGATGTGAAGAGAGAAAACTAACAAGAAGTGAAGGGTTATAGTTCCAGAGAGCGAGTTTCCAATCGGAATTTGAGAGGGAGACATAGTGGAGTTCGTCGGCTGTGCAAACGGAGGGCTTATCGGTGACGGTCGTGGAGAAAGCCCTGAGATGGAAGGGAGCGGTGGCGTGTGGGAGGGAACTGTAGGTGGAAAACCCTAGGACTGTTCAACGAAGGATGAGACTTAGAAAATGGATGAAAACTTGAAGGGTTGAAAAGAATACCTGTTTATACTTCTTCTTGCGCTTTCCGTCGGCGATTTTGGCGATGAACTCGGTGGAGAAGATGTTGGTGAGCTTTGCACGGTAGACGGAACGTAGGATGTAGAGGCTGCCATGGAGGGATCTCTCTGTCAACGGTATTGACGAGGATCTCGTCGGAGATTTTGTACAGGCCAGGAACGTAGGAGAAGAGGCGTGGCAGATCTGCGATGGTCATCCCTACTGCGGCGAGAGCGAGAGAGAAGGATGAAGCGCGAAACGAAAATAAGACGTAATTAAAACCTTCCAATATTACATTTTTGTCATTAACTTTAATTTTATACCGGCTTTAGGTTTAATAGGTATACAAAAAATGATTTTTATACCTTCATTTTATTATAACCGGCGTAAAAATATTTATAATTCATGTCATGTCATTTTTATATCTTATTTTAATATAATCGGTATAAAAAAGGTTTATATATGTACTATATTTCCGTCGTATCACTTTTATACCCAATGAATTTATAATGAATTTTAATAGGTATAAAAAATTATTATAAAAAATATGTTTTGTATTGGTGAATTTTTCTTTTTTTTCAAACAATATATAGTAGGTTTTATTTAGACCAATAACTCACTTTTATTCTGCTAGAATTTCATAGAGAACTGAATTTTAAATATGCTATTGGACTAGTATGTTTTTACTTTTTTTTTATATAGAATATGTTCAAAATTTCAATTTCTTTTCAAAAATAAATTCTGACTAACACAATAAAAATATACTACTTGCATAAATAAAACTTACAATGTAGTGTTTAAAAAAAAATGGAACATTATACTATTTATGTATTGTGTGCGTAATCTACTCCCCAATTTTATCATATCTCCCCGAAAGGACTATGTATTGTATTGTGTAAAAATTTCTTATTCTTAAATCTTTGATAAGAAGAAATATATTATACAATAATAAAATAGAATTATTAATAATAACAAAATAATATTATTAGTAACAAAACAATAATTATAATTTCAATAATTGATTTTTTTATTAACCGTGTTAAAAAGTATATCAAATATTGAAAACACAAAAATAAAGATGTAATTCGCTAAAAAATATCTTCTCTTTTTTGTTTTTAATAATCAAACCTTCATTTTATACTTTTCATTTTTTTAATTTCTTTTCTATCTTATGTCTATTTAATCATATAATTTTATTTTTTTTATTATTGTTTTCCTATTTTTATAATTTTCTTAACTTATTTTTATCAACTAACATGACAAAAGAAACAAGATTTACTCATTGAAGATATTCGTCAATAACTACTAACATTTGTTGATAATGTTAATTTTTAGATGAATTATCAACGGACTTAAATTCGTCAGTATCGTTCTTGTTGGAAACAATTATTGATAGATATAAGTTATTAGTAATTATTGACAAATAAAGGTCTCGATAATCAATTGATAAATGGGTTAACAAGAACAAGTGCAATTGGTAGCATTTTTTATCCACCACAATGAACCTGGACATAATTACATGCAATGACAATCAAATTCAAACAATGCAGACAACCAAAACAATTTAGACAATGCAATGACAATCAAATTCGTATCATTAAAAACATATTTATAGTGTCATTAATACAAACATAGAAGTCTTAAAGTAAATGAAAATAAAGTAAAAAACTCTTAATATTAGCATAGTCATAAGAGTTATTTTCTTTTCTTTTTAATGCTGTTGTTGTTGAGGAGGTGGTTGGATTGGGTGGACTGCATTGGAGAGTGTCATTGTTGGGATGATCTTATTGACAGGGAGATTAAATAATAAGCAAAGAAGAAACAATGAGGGAGAGAAACAAACAGAACCGAAGAAAAAACAAAGAGTAAACTAGAACAATGACAAAAAGAGAAAGAATGTGAAGCACGAGAACGAGAATGATAATGGAGAAGAATAAAAAAACAGAAAAAATGAAGCATAAAATTAAATAATGTATACTGCTTATAATGTCTAACCGGTGTAGAAAAAGTTCTTCAATATTATATTTTAATTATTGTGCTACTTATATCGATTTTAAGTTTAACTTATAGAAAAATGATTTTCTATACTTTTATACATATATATATATATATATATATATATATATATATATATATATATATATATATATTCACCAACTTCCCTTAAATCAAATATTTAATTTTATTTTCTTATAATTTTTGTAGCATTTCAAAAGTTATTTCTTAGTCTCAATTTGATATAGATTTTAGAATTAATTTAAAAACATTTTAATAAATATGTAGTAAAAATATAATTTTTAATAAAAATATCAACATGAGATTTATAAAATAATAAATTTTAGCTCAATATAAAGAGAGATAATATTATTTCATCTTTACAAAAATTAAGACTAAATTAAAATTTTGTCTATCACATTGTTATTAGATGACTAAATTAACACGTATTTTAATACTTGCTTGGGTCAAGTGTAAATATTATATTATCCGTATCTGTTTTCTGTAAAAAATAAAAAATTAATTTATATTTTATTAAGTTAAGTTTAATTAAAATTAAAATTAATTTATATTTTATCAAGTCAAATTTAATTAAAATAAAATTTTAATTTAATTTATATTATATTTTATATATGTTTTTATAATTGAAATTAAATTTTATTTTATAAATTTATAAAATATACATTTTTAAAAATATTCACAGGTGTTTTTTAAACAGTTATCCATGCAAATAATAGATCAGATTTTTTTTTTGTTGTAGATCGAATAAGAAGTACATTGTCCCTAACCTGATCATCCCTTGACCTTGTGTAAAAATAAAAATAAAATAACACATGGCAATAATAATGTTGGTATAGTATTAAAGAAAATGACCTTTTAAAATAGTTATAACCAAATTGAGAAAAAAAGAAACTAAAAAAACAACTTGACACTTTTCTACAAAAGTAAGAACCAAATGAATAATTAAGCCTATACCTTTTTTTTCTGGCAACAAACAAACAGATACAAGAATCACTTATCATCAACAAATTCGATTCTAAAATAAACTCAGATAATAATTTCATTAGAAATTCGTTACTAGCAAGAGTTAATTAAATTCTTCTGTGAAACAGCTATGATATTGACTACATATGGCCATGTCCAATTTACAAATTCAAACGAATCAGACACTGAATTTACAAATTTCGATTTGTGACCGAGGGAAGCCATTCCTCAAACTCAAACAAATTAAAAAGAAAAAGAAAAAAAGATAGCGAATGCAGCGAATGCAACACTCATCTTGTTGCTCCCGAGCTCAAGGCAGGAGTGGTATGTGTAGCAGGGCAGAAGTTCACCTCACCAAATCTTCATTGTAAATACAACTCCAGAACTAAGTAACATACTCTTTAAATTCCTTTTCTTGATCAACCTATAACTTTCTTAACACTCAAAATAATATATCGGTTCTGAAAAACGTCAATATTTTCTGTAAGCATGAAATGTATTGCGTTGTTTACACCAACGCCAGTGATCATGAGAAAAAGCCAGGCTGAACGGGCATGGATGCTTCACATTGAGCTACAACTGCCTCCTCTGCTATAATCCATCCCATATTGGACTTTGCTTGTTCAATCTCTACAGAACAGCTCTAACAAAAGCAAAGATTAGAACATAAGAGGCCCAATAAGACATGTTCACAAGATCCACATCATTAACTAAAGGATTTAACCCCTACATCCTTGCATGAAATAAAGAACAAATCTCTAAGACATAAAACCCAAGTTCTCTGCAGCTGTACACATTGTTGTTAATTGGCAGCACCATGGCTGCCATGGCAGATTCTTTGCTAAGTACTACAAGCAACTTTTTAAGAAGGGTCTGCTATAGCAATGCCATAGACCATAATGGTGTCTTTAGATGAAGGAATTTCGGCCTTATGCCATAGATAACACTTGATGCATAAATTTCAAATTGTTGAAGGGCTCACATCAACTAGAGTTAAGCTTAAATTATAGTATATAAATAGTTACAAACCTCATCTTACAAACCAATTTTGTAAAATTGAATTAAGTTTAAACTTCATTACTTTAACATGGTACCAAAGTCATTAAAAAGACTACCCTAGCAAGATTAGTTGGGACCATTGTGTCACCGCTATCAGACTCCTATTGGATTGTGTCACCGCTATCAGTCTCCTATTGGATTGTCACCGCTATCAGACTCCTATTCGACCACCCATAAATATTTAATCTCACGCTTGAGATATTCATTTCTCAATCCTATTGGATTGTGTCACCACTATTACACTCCTATTCGACCACCTATAAATATTTAATCTCACGCTTGAGATATTCATTTCTCAGTCAAAATCATAATACATAAGTAGAGTGCAAAAATTACAAGATAGTGAAATTAAGATTGCCATATAAATTCACTTACTATCATGATATCAGAGCCTATCTTAATCAAGTTTGTTGGGTCTTGTGTTATCGGGCATGAGAGAGTGTGTTGAAAAGCTTATCTCGACTAAAGATAAAACCTAATTATAATATATATGCAGATGCAGTCCTCACATTAAAAACAAATTTTGTAAGGTTAAGTTAGTCTTAAATTTCACTACTTTACCACAAACAAAAACAATGATAACTTATACACCCATTGAATCTGCATTTTTTAATCTGTGAGCATTTTTGACAGAACTTTCCTGGTTGACACTAAAGACAACTGTTATTTAACGGGTTTATGACCAGAGAGCTTTTCTTAAATCCTGAATCTTATAAATTGGTAAAGAATTGATATCTAGACCAGTTGGCAAGGGAAGAATACAAACCTCTGAACAAGTATATACAATAAGGGTCATCCAATCCCACTTTTCCACCAAATGTCTTCGTTCACCAAGAGCTTCCTGTAGAAAGTATAGTAATGGAGGCATCAGCTGCATCTCAAATTGCCTTGGTCTGCCACATAGTCTGCAATTGCCAGGGTTTATTTCATCGACTGCAGCTAAAATTGGCCTCCCACCATACGAATATCTACACAAAGTAATGTTATTAGGCCCCCAAAAAACAGGAGGGGAGAGAAAGATAGGAAGGGGAGGGAGTAGAGCAGAGAAAATCAAAGATTTGATGCTATGCAAAATATATATAATAGTATGATAGCTCAAACGCACAACCAATCAATGTATTTAGCAACCTTAGTTGCTATGCTTCCCCCTTATATTAAAGGGAGACGAAAAAATGGATGGAAAACCCAAACTTCCTTGACTCAGTTGGTTTATACACTTACTATTGCCTGTTCATAAAACCAAGATCATGTGCAACTGTGGCAACTACCTACCATTACAATGACTGGGAGAAATTATATATCTGTGGTAAATAATTCTATAACCAATAACATGCCTCATCAGAATCACACACTCTAATAAAAACACTATCCTAATTTATCACCCGGGTGGGATTCTAATCCATGAGTAACTCAAACTTAAACAAGGACTGAGATCCAAATATGCAACATGTCGGGGGGACGATAGTCTACTCCAAATTGTCATTTGTTCATACCTAAAACATTGTTCAGGATATGCATCCAATCGTTTCTTGAACTTGAGGTAAGTTCTATCAGCAGTCAAAGCTTTATCATACTCATAATGCTCCTTTTCCCAGGCTTCTTCCGGTTGTGAAGGATCCTCAACATCACTTCCAGCCTCCTTAAGAGAAAGCGACGAGTAGCTAGAACATATAGCACTAAGATCCAGAGAGGAAGACTCTTCCTGTGCGTATATATAAAAACAGGGCACCACTGAAAACAACCACCCAACAAACAAACCAATTACATAAAAAAAAAAAAAAACTAGAGTTGCGTTAATTAGCATCTACCAATTACACAAACAATCACCAGGCACGTCATTTTGAACCAAAGCTGTCGGTTTTGGATGTAGAGAAGATGAAGGGGCCTTGTTCTGTCGTTTTTTCCGCGGCTTCTTGCGCTTGGTATTGGAAGCCGCAGTCCCGGCTTCAAAGAGAGCCTTACCCAGTTGTTCAAAATCCATGTCACCTACGTCTTCGTCATCCGACACGTTGGCACACGGAACTTCACCATCGGACGCAGGTTGTTTTCGTTGAGAGGAGTCCAAGTCAGCAATGTTCTGAACTCGAAGAACGCGGCAAACGGTTCCACATTCGGGCGAGATGCAACCGAGAACGAAGAGGGTGCGGTGTTGAGAAAGGGGAGCGTAAACCTGCGCCACCAGGCAGAGTTGGCCGGCGCACAAGGCGCACCGTAGCAAATCGGCGTTTATGGGGAGGGGCCAGTCCTGTCAAAGATGCTAAAATTACTTGAACGAAAAGATGAGGATCTTAAAACGAAATTGACAGAATTGAAACACTAACAAGAATTTAGCATTGAAAAATTGTGAGTAGTTGAAGAGAAAAGAAGAGAAGAAAAGGGTTAGTGGTGTGTACAGGGAGTCCTCCAATTTTAGTTGTATAGGGATCAGATGGTTCGCGATAATCCTCCGCCCATGGACCTGGCATCCCTAGCAAAGTTCCTGCCATCGTAATCTTCTTCTTCTTCTTCCAATGTTGTTTTCTTTTTCCTCACAAGAACGAGGGATTTTTCAGAGCTTCAGTAGGGTTTATTTAGTCCAACCATATGGGTTTACAAGCTTAGAATATATTATTTTATTTAATTACTAATTTTGTCATTTTTTTCTAATAGGATTTACTTATTATTTTTTAAAAGCTTAATTCAGTTTTTATGTTTTTTAAAAAGAATAAAGCATTTAAAAATTGCCATAAAGTGCACTTACTTTCTAAATGTTTCCTGATTTTAGCTGTCAAAAGGTTAAAAGATAAAGAACTTTTTAATTCTTAAAAATTATTGTAACTACTAAAAGTTATCACCAATATTTTAAAAAGAATTGCTATTTTATGTTTTATCATTGATATTTTAAAAAGGATAATTTCGAAATTTATAATTTAGTCTATTTTTATTTTGTACAAAACCTTTTCTGCCTTTATTAATCGTTTAAGAGGTTCTTATAATTCTTTAATTCGGAAATTGAAATCAATGCAATATTTATTTTTTTTATTCTTTAAATTTATGTTAAAAGCTCTAATCTTATTTTATAAAGCAATTTTACATAATTTCTACTAATTTAAGACAGAAAATACTAAATGTACTAACATCAAAGTTATAAAAGATATGGGGAAAATGTGAAAGACCCATAAAATATATTTTTTACACACAATTATCAATTTAGTTATTCATACATTTAAATTGTAACATCCAATTATAGCATTATAAATATCATTAATAAGCAATTACATAATTTCATCAAAAGATATTAAATATAGTATATATTTGGCCGTTGATCTATAAAGATAACAATTATCTTTCAAAAGAAAATGAAAGAAGTAAGATCATGCATCACGGCTATATTTATATTTCTTTAAAATATTTTAAGTAGGTCTTTCAATTTTTAGTATCAATTTTTGAAAAAACATATGTGTAATTAAGTCATTTTCATTATTACTGTACAAATTACTTTATGTGTTAGTTTCTTTTATTTTTTTTCTTTTAATTTAAAAACAATAATTATCTACATACGAGGTTAATGTTATGTCATGTCGCATTGTTAGTATATGTCATGTCGCATTGTTAGTGTAACATTTGACGGTAACAATGTTAGTATCTTGTTTTTAATTTAGTCTATATATTTGTTCTTTTGATTTAATTCAATCTCAAATTTCTTTTAAAAAATGAAACAATTTTATTCATTTCTAAATCGAGATCAAATTTAATTTTTATATAAATATCATATTGATATTTTTATTACATTTTTTTTTGAAATATTTTTAATCTAACTCTAAATAAATTATTAGATTTTATTTAAATAAATTACTTTTAAACAAGTATTTATTAAGGTTAAATTAGTTGTTGGTTCCCGTGGTTAAAATAGTTCCAATACATAAAAAATATTAAATTTAGTAATATAGACAAAAGTTGTAGACATATTAAAATTTAGATATATAATTATTAATTAAACAAGTTTAGATATAGAAAAATATATTTAAATTAATAAAAAGGCTTAATATCAATTTTGGTCCTTATTTTCATCGATTTTGTTCAATGTGAGACTTGTTTTTTTCGAGTGTTCAATGTGATTCCAATTTTCATAATTTATATTCAATTTGGTCCTTTTTCATAACATCGTCTATATTGTTAACGACAAATGAACTGTGTGTGTCACGTGTCAATTCATGACTTTTTTTACTTTTTAAAAAAAAATTATTTTTTTAGATTTTTTCTCAATTTTAAAAAAAGTTGTTTACGTGTCAAGTCAATATTCAGTATTAGCATCACTGAAACCACAAGAAAATACTATAAGAGAGTTTGAATAATGTTTTGAAATTCTTTTCATAATGTAGCATCTAACGAGTATAATGAAGTAAGTTATCAAGAGGCCATTGTTGTTTAGCAAAGCTTGTGGAAGAATATAATCTATAGAACAATGTAGTGAACATTATTAAGAAATATGTTTATTAATTTAGCGTCTAAAAAGTTATTTATGAAGGCCTTTTTGAAAAGTTGTGCAAACACTAAGTTTTGTAAGAAGCTTTTTAAGAAAGGATTTGTAAAGTAAAACAATGAACAAGAAGTATTTTTATACTGGTTCATTCTAACTAAGCTACGTCCAGTTCTCCCTTAAGAACTCTCGAGAGGTTCCACTAATCTTATCGAAGATTACACATGTATTCTCACCACTTTTGGTTTACAATGAGTATTCTCACCACTCCTGGTATCCTAGACAATTCTAGTATCTCCTTGATACATTGCCTAGTCAAGTTTCACCACTTTTGGTTTGCAAGTATTCTGACCACTCCTAGTTTGCAAGTACTTGAACCACTTCTGGTTTACAAGTATTCTAACCACTTCTACAAATCCACAACGGGATATACAACAAGATATAGATGGATAACTCTCTACGAGATAATATGTTTTAGTTACAATATAATTTGTAAATCTTGAAGGTGTTTCACTCTCTTTTCACTTGAAAGCTTTAGCCGATTTATGAATTATGAACATAGAGATCACAACAAGGAGATATATTCACTTCGTTATCTTTCTTGTCTTTTCTTCATACGTCTGTCTATTTATAGCTTTCTTGAAAATCTGCCCATTGAGTGTTAAGTTGACTCCTGGTAGCTGACACGTGAAGTTGACACTAACATGTGATTGTTAATGTGTCAGCGTCAGTGCCACGTGTTAATGTCTTGTATTCAATTTAATCCCAATTTTTGTTATTTTTGTTTAATTTAGACATATTTTTTTTATTAATTTTGTTCAATTCATTTCCAATTTTGTCAATCTCTAAATTGAGATTAAATTAAATTTTTATTAAAATTCACTTTTTTATTAAATATTTTCATTATTTTTAAACCAACTCCAACTATGTTATTTGAATATAATTATTATTTTATGTTTGATTTTTTCTACATATAAAAAATAAGGTTAAAGTTGATTTAAAAATAATGAAGAATTTTTATTTTATTTTTATAAATAATAAAGAATTTTCATTCTAATTTTAAAAATAAAATAGAATTTTCCTTTTAATTTCATAAATAAATTAGAATTTTTCCTTCAAATTTTGAAAATAACGAATAATTTTTCTTATAATTTTTAAAATAATGAAGAATTTTTCTTCTAATTTTAAAAATAATGAAGAATTTTCATTCTAATTCTAAAAATAATGAATAATTTTATATTGGGACAAGATCGTCTTGGAAGGTTAGACTGTCCAACAATTCAAGTTTTGAGGTTTAACAAACAACACTCAACGAAATATTGATCACAAGATATAATGGTTAATGGTGACATGCACTAAAGGATGATACTGGATAAGATATGTGTCTATCAGATATAACATTATATCCAGTAAGATAAACGTTTATAAAGAATACAATGTTTGTGGCAAAAACTCTATCTAAATGAAAGCAACATTTGATACAATAGAAACATAATCTATTTGAATGTTGAGATAAACGCTAATACTTAAAAACTCAGCATACAAATGTGGAAAGCCATCAAGCGTCTAACAAAATGTGTTATCTAGGATATCAGAATAATGCGCTAAAGGCTCTCAAGAGATACATAATAATATAATATCTCTAACATTCCTAAGTCTTAAGACATAAAGAGCGTCAAACACTATAGAAATCTTAACAGAGTGTCTAATCATCATTACGCTTAAATAAAATGGTAAGGCATCTGAACATCAAGTTATGATGCTAAGCATTGCTAGAGGATGTATTTGTGTCTAGACGAAGTTACGAAAAAAAAGGCTTCAAAGATCATATCATAATGTACCAAAGTACCCCTTGCCTTTGAACATTGTTTTTATCAAAACGTGTTGACATGTGACAAAATGTATTGAACACGTAATGTGCTTAATGATTATACACGTTAAAACATTTAATGTTGTATGAAAAATTATCTCTCTGCTTGCATGCTTTGTTCTTGTTATTTGTGCAGGTAATGTCAATACAAAAGCTTTATTTAGAAGCACTGCATAAAGAATAGAAAGACATTGAGAGATAAGAATACATTCTTAGGATGTTTTCTCAAGCTTTGCACTAAAAGGGTCATACAAGCACATTTGAATAAAAGCACTAATAAAGCATTGTCATGTTGTAATGTAGACGATGAGTGCATATTTAAGCCCACATTTATGTTTTAAAATTCAAATTTTTGAAGAGATTCTTCTACTTAAATGATTGATTTAAAGTGAATTTGTGACGATTGACATAAGATTCAAATATTGAAAAGCAATTTTGTATTCGTTGGGAGACGACTCAGGGTTACTTTAACCCTATCTACTTCCTTGACTACTGACTTGGCAATACTGAAGTTGCCTTGAAAAGTAGTATTAATTTGATAGGTTCAAGGGCATCGTATCAGTAGACTTGAGTCTGACTACATAAAAAGACTATGAAGTTTATCCAGAAGTCAACTGTGTGTCCAACAATCACTTCTCAAGAAGGCTATAGAAAGAAGATCCAATGAAGAGAAGAGGTTGTTGAAGTTGAAGAGGGTGAAAACAGAAGAGAGAAAAAGGAGAGAAAGAGAAAGAGAGAAAAAAAAGAGAATATGCTCAAGAAAGATCATTAAACATCATCTTTACTCTACCTCAAAGCGTGTATTGTCTTATGCTCTTCAACCTAAGAGGAAGAATCTCATATGTTCAAAGATTGTATTGTATTGTATTTATCCTCTCTGTGAGAGTCATCCAAATCTATAATTGTAAACAAGCACTGAATGTGTTTGCATTATTTCATTATATTAAGAAAAAAGCTCTAATAAGGATTGACTAGCTTACTAGGACTGGTTGACAATACTCGGTTGTAAACTAAGAGTGTTTATAATACTCAACTACCAGGAGTGGGTAAACTTAGACTAGTCAGGTTGACTATGGAAACTAGGAGTGGTTTAGAATACTCAACTAATTAGGTTGACTAGGGGAACTAGGAGTAGTTTAGAAAACTCAATTAGTTAGATTGACTAGGAGAACTAAGAGTGTTTTAAAGTACTCACACAACTACAAAAAATAGCTTTGATGTCTGTTATTTTCGACCTTTAACTCTGCCAAAACATTGACATAATATTAAGGGATGCCAATTTGACGTCAGAAGGTAAAAAAGATGTTGATTAATGTCGAAAAATAGTGAATTTTGACGTCCTATAGCACTGAGCGACACACCAAGCCCGCTTAGCGAAAATTTCTATGTGGTGTTTGGAATGTTAAATGGAAAGTGTTGGACGTAATAATTCATCCTTCCAACGTCCTTCTTGCTAGACCACGCCTTGCCCGCTTAACAATGGTTTCTCCTATAATTAGCATTGCAAGCTTTTTGACATCTGAGAGTGCACTTTTCAACGTCAATTGACGTCAGAAATGTACTTTCGACATTGTGTCGAAAAATGCACTTTTCGAT
Organism: Vigna umbellata; assembly: GCF_029865625.1. Taxonomy (NCBI): domain Eukaryota; kingdom Viridiplantae; phylum Streptophyta; class Magnoliopsida; order Fabales; family Fabaceae; genus Vigna; species Vigna umbellata. Next base: position 18,604,224 of record NC_142166.1, read on the forward strand.
GTCCCTCATGTCTTTTTAATAAAAGATTCGTTTTTAGAGTTTTACCAAACCTAAAAAGCAGAAAACCAGTTTTGGCATTTCATATATCGAAAACTCATATGAACAAAGTTTGAACTAATCATAATTCAAACTATAAACTAAAGTTGTCATAATTCAAACTAAAAACTAAAGTTATCAAAATACAAAGTATTGAAAGTAAATTACTTTATGACCTAACTTTATCTCTCCAAAAGATATGTTGCACATTCCTGTCGTATTTTCATCATTGTGGCCTCTATTATTTGTGATGAATTGTTGAGCCACTATAAAAACAAGATAACTTTACTATATTTTCATTCTATGTTAAAAGTTAAATGTGATTTGTAAGATGTGAAAGATATATTATTACCTCAGTCCAATCATCTCTGATCCAAGACATGTGTAGTACCCATATGTTTAGGAATATGACTACTTGTTACACTAAACATGACAAAGAAAATAGTCAAATATGAAGGTCTAAATTTCATTTATGAAAATTATTAAGTTAAAGATCAATGAAGCTCAACCTTTGGATAAATTATTTGAATTTGTTTTTGCTCTGGGCCTATCTACAACTGTTGATGGATTTACAAGTGTACCAAATCACACAAGTAATATAAAATGGTAAGACCAAGTATCGTATTCCAGAAGACTCTCGACACAAAATAGTTGTGTGATGACTCGATTAATTAAGACTTAAATAAAATGAGATCATTGGTTTAAGATGCAGAAGCAAAAAATTAAATATGAATGCAATTTGATCAATAGAAGAGTAACACAAAGATGAACGGATGTTGTTTATAATGAGATGAGTATGTTGTTGGGGTTAGATTTCACCAAGTTCCCTCTCATGTATGTTAGAATTCTTCTTTATGTATTAATGTTAACATCAATCACTAAATCACCTAAACCCGATCCCTCGGCGAATAAGCATGTCCTTAACCACCAGTTCATGCAATTCTTAGCATTCCTAGTGATTAAATGTGAAGATCAAGAGCTCAAGACGACCAATACTCATACCCTCATCCCTGAGAAATATTACTCTTGGGAGAATTCAACAAGAACCTGAATTGTAAGGAACCTCCCGGCACTCATGCAATTCATAAATCATGCGATGAATGAGTTAAAGAAAGCATGTAATAAGCATAGATGAATTACTCTAACAATTAATGAAAAAATGTATGGAATTAAGAATCAATTCAAGTACATGAGAGTTCACAAGGTTACATCATCTCCCAACAACAAATAGAGTTTAGTTCCCCATAGACATGGAGAAACTAGATGAATAATGGAAAAGCATGAGATAGTAAAACCCTAAAAGTAGAGGAAGAACGCTTTTGCATCCAAATCTACCTTCAGAGAATGGAAAAGTGTGTTGTTGTGCTGCTCCAACCAAAGATATCAAACCTAGGACGCCTGGGTCCTTTAAATAGAATGGAAGCAAAACAGAAATAAAGCCCAAGCCCAGGAGAATGACGCTTAAGCGCCCCACTTAGGTGCCCGAGCGGCGAGCGGTGGTCTTCCACGCTCAAGCCTCTCAAAGATCGCCCAAGCCTTCTACATTTGGCGCTCAAGGGCCCCAACAGGGGTGCCCGGGCGGTGAGCGACACTTCCTACGCTTAAGCCTTCCAGAGGACGCCCAAGCTTCGTGCTGTTGGCGCTCAAGCACCCAAAAAGGGGCGCCCGGGCGGCGAGCGGTGGTTTCCCTGCTTTCCATATTAACTCATTTTCTATCAAAACAAAGAGAATTAGTCATAAAATCATCAAATTCAACCTCAACTCTCTTATTCACACAACTTAACAGAAAAACATGATTCCAAGCTGATAACTTTTTGGCAAATATACCAAATCGTTCAAGTAATATAGTGAATTAAGTTAAGAGTATCGTTCTCCCAAAGGAATTTGAGTTACGTTATTCAATTAAAATTATTTATCAAGATCAATTACTGATGATAACATTTGTGATTTCAATTTGGAAATTGGTGAAATTAACAACGTAAAAATTAAGATTGAAAAATACGATAAAAGATCATTGGAATTGGTCTTTGACTAACATTATAGTAAAATCATGGACAACATACATTCTCTGTTCAAGCATTCACATAAGAGTATCTTGGTTTAATTCCTTAAAATAAGTTCTAAAATTATCTATTGAATTATTAATTTCTTAATTACTTCAGCAGATAATTTTGCATTAAATTCATATGTTGAGAATGACCAAAAGGACAGAAGCTATTCCTAGCGTAGTTACTTTTAGTTTCTTTTCTTACGTTTCTGGTTCTAAAAATACTTCCAGTACAAAAGAAATTTTAAAGAGAATTATACTTCCCTATAATCAAAGGCAAGTCAAGAAAAGAACAAGAACATAAACATATATTGCATAGGAAATTTACATTAATGTGTTGTCATACAACCAATTCCAATGAACAAAAAATTAAGTCTATCCTATACATCTCAAACGTACTCTTTACAACAATTCCTTGCAGAAAGTGAAGTCTTGATGTCTTGGAAGGTCTCCTGATCGTCTCCTTAGTTCTCCAGTATTTTTCTCGCTTTCTTCGTGTGTCAGAAGATAATTTCTGTCTTTCTGTCACGTCTTTTAAAGCCACTTAAGTTCATTAATTCGCTCAGCGCACATGTACTGGTGCACTATGCGAATTTTCTTAACTACTGCACTTTAACTGATGTTATTCGCTCAGCGCACAAGTATTGGTGTGCTATGCGAATTTCCTTCTTCTGGCAGTGCGAATTTTGGCTTTCGCTTTGCGAAAATTGGTTAACAGAGTCCAAATAACACACCCTTTCCTGTACAATATTTTACATAACAATCTACTACCTATTACAACTTTTCAATGAGGAACAACATGAATAATTACAAGATTGAGCTCATTTATAAGTGTATAAACAACTCGTTTGCACACTTATCACAAGCAAGTTTCTAAGTAGAAAAGGGTGTATTTAGTATCAAAATTATATAACAGATAACAGTATTTTCAACCGTTAACACAACCTCAAACTTAGAACTTTGCTTGTTCTCAAGCAAAACAGATTGTAACTTAACTTTTCAGAACAATCACTACAATGACTCAACCTTTTTCAAAAACTTTTTCTTCCAGACAAGAAATCACTTTGATCAACTCAGCATACAAATGTCAGTTAAGATGTACAGATGCCTTAATCAATTAAAATTAGTGTGATGCTCATGTATTTCAACAGATGCTATCTTTAAGGATGATCAATCAACCAAGCAGAGATGCAATCAAAAATCAAAGAAGTACTCCTCACCAAGAAAAGTGTTTCACTCAAGTACTCAAAAGTGTATCACTCAAGCACTCAAAAGTGTATCACTCAACTCACAAGTATATAGTGAGGTGTTGGTGTCTTTTTCACTCTACTATCACAATGTCACACAAATTAACTTTGCCTTTCATTTAACCACAATCAAACAAACTCACAAGCAAGTTTTCATCACAAGAGCTTTTCATGGCTTGTAACTTGGCTGGGCTAAGAAGGAAATTGGTTTTTCTAGTCAGTAAAATCCTTAAGTTAAGAGAGACATTTGTGATTTATCATTCAAGCATACAAACTTACTTTCTTTTCCAGCTTTCCCTTGGATTGAGCTTTTCTTTTCTTTTCATTTTTCTTTTTCTTTTGCTTTTCAAGTACTCACTACTTAGCTCAATGCTTTTTCTTTTCAATTTTCCCAATAACCCCAAACTTGAACCTTTACCAATACCTCACCAAATGTTCTCAACTTAACTCAAGGTAAAGATTTTTTAAAAAGGGTTTTCAAAACATGCATAAGGCTCAAGGTTCAAAGGGCAAACAAATTGTTTTCTTTTCAGTGGATAAAATCATGTGAAGGCTAAAAGAATCAAGGAAAACAAAAGATGGCCTTGATCATATGAAACCTGTAAGCAAGTAGTTCAATCACAACAAATTTGGACAAAATCATTCATGCTTCCAAAGTAATAGCAATTATTCACAAAAACTCTGAAGCCCAAAACTCACACAAGTAAACTCTCAAGTCCCAGAATTCAGAAAAGACACCCTGCTTAGTATCTCATTCAAACTTTACCTAAAGCATCTGTTTCATACTCTGTGAATTATTACCTGTATATCAACACATCATGCATCATCTCAACATCAATCCACACACTAGAATATCACAAAGAAATACCCATCACAAAACAATCACAGGTGAACCAAAGCACTGTAGTCCATTAAAGCAAAGTACAATACAAAGAAAATAATTAAAAAGGAAACTAATAAAACAGAAACAAAATACAGTCAATAAAAGCAAATAACACAAAAATAGAAAAATAAAATAAATCCTGTTCATAACAAAGATGGCACCCTTCAGTAGGTGCCAAATACAAATTAGAATCCTCATCCTCATCCTCAGCATCCTCATCCATGGCCGAAGCTTCAACTCTATCATCCTCCTGTGCTGGGTCAGCAAGCCAGGCCACATAAGCTGCAAATTCATCCTGAGACATGAATTGTCTCTCAGGGAATGCGGACGTCAACGTCCTCAGCAGCGCCTGCTCTTCCCTGTATACGGCAGCCATCCTAGCATCCAGCAGAGAATAGTACATGTCCCGCATCTGGAAAGGAGCGACCTTATGAACTTGCTCCTAAGCTGGTGGTGGCTCCCTCTTGTGTGCCCTGGGCTGCTGTGGTGGTGGCTTTGGATGGTCTGGCTCATCCACTACACAATAGTGAGTAAAGTAAGCTGCGTCTAGCTCCTTTCTTGGACGCTCCAGTGGTGGCCTAGAAACATCAATGCCTGTAGCCTCACAAAGGTGGGTGATCAATGAAGGATGTCCCAGGGGTGCCTTGTTGGTTGCACCACGGGCACAACTCTGGATCTCATCAGCTATGACCTGGCCTATGTTAACATTAAGGCCTCTAAGAATACAATAGAGGAGGATAGCCCTATGAACAGTGATGTCAGAAATATGAGAGCAGGGCTGGATGTTGGCATGAGAGAATGCCATCCAATACTTCGCCAGAGGCATCAGATGAGGTCTAGTAAGGTGGATGGGTGCCCCAAACCTGTTCCTCTAAAAATGCCCTCCAGGCACACATAAGGTTCGCTCTACATCCTCATAATCTACCCCTTCCAGCATGGACGAGGCAAACTGACATTGCTGCCCCTCCCATTCTACACCAAGGAAGCAGTTAATAGCATCAACATAAAAAATAATCCTCTTACCCCTCACGTAGCTGAAGTACGTCTCATCTTTTCCCCCCCAATGCTTTAACATTTGCGTAAAACTCTTTGACTATGTCAACATTGACGGGAGACAGGTAGACTACCAGGTGGCCCCAGTCTCTATTGTTCAGCTCCCTTTCAAACTGGGGAGCTAAGGATGGTATGGAGGCCACCTTCCTTTCCATTAGCAATTTTCTTCCCTCCACTTGTGGGAAGTATCTTTCATGAGTAGGGATTCTGAACTTGTTTGGGTAAAACTGCTCCTTCTCCTTCCTCTTTGTCCCCTTTTCTTTGGAACCAAGGGTTTTAATTCTTTTGCCTGAAGAAGATTCCATTTCTACACAGAATCAAACAACCAAAACAAAATAGAACAATCAAAAAAGCAAACAAATCTGCCACTGCCGCTCGCCGCTTGGGCGCCCCTTAAGGGGCGCTTGAGCAGCGCTCAATCCATAACATAACAAGAACTTAATTGGTTGGAGACAAGAAAACAGAGAGTGAAGCTCAATTTAAGTGCACAAATTTGTCCCCTAGCAGCCACACAATCAAAAACCCCAAACTTTGATGGTTGAGAGGTGCAAATCAAGTGAGAAATAGGGTTTTTGGTGGAAAAGTGAAGGGGAAAAGTGAAGAGAGGACTTGAGAGAGGTGTTTAGGGGGATAGAGTGAGGAGAATCTGAGAGAGTGTGCTTGGGCAAACCCTAGAGTGTAAAAAGAATGAAGTGGGCCAAAATCCCGCTCAAGCCCCAACTTAAAAACCAAGTCCGCAGTCGTGCCCCTCGGGCGCCCCTCAAAGGACGCTCAAGCGGCGGGCGACACTTTTCCCCCTTTGCTTTTTAGCTTGTTTTGGGTGGTCCTGGCCTTGAGTTCTCAGATTCAACTTAGAATTTTTCCAGTTTCTTTTCCCTAACCCTCACAACAACACTCAAATCAATCAAATAATATCTCTTCACCCCTCAAACCTTCAGTTATTACAGGTTAAGCACATTGGACTCAAACAAACAGAAACAGACAAAATAAAAAATGCAGAAATACTGGGTTTCCTCCCAGCAAGCGCTTCTTTAACATCACTAGCTTGTCCCAAAGCAAACAAAAAATAAACAGAAAAAAATTAAAAATTTAAAGAAACAATAAACAGATAAAAGTTTGTAAAACACTAGGTTGCCTCCCAGCAAGCACTTCTATAACGTCACTAGCTTGACCCAATAAGTTCATGTCATATCTCTGATTTTGGTGTTGTCTTTTCCTTCTCCACACCAATAGTCCTTCATAACTTCCACTTCACCTTCTTGGTTCTCCTAGAAATTGGAGATTCAATCTCTATCAGTCTATCACTTCTGTGTTCTTTCACAACCCACAACTTTTTGTTTAATCTCACTGGAATGTCTGGTCTAAATTCTTCATGTTTCTCCAGGAAGTCTTGATGAACACTTTTTCCTTTGTTGTCTTTTTCTTCCTCTTTTACCTATGACAAAAAATACTTTTTACCTTTCTTACTTGGCTTGGCAGCTTTAGTACTGGCCTCTGATGTATCTCCACTTGAAGTCTTGAGACTAGTCTTCTTTACTTGGATTCGCTGCTCAGCATTGAAGACGTTGAAGATCACCTCCTCTTCTTGGTCTTTAAGTGTTATAGTTCCATCATCAACATTAATGATAACCTTGGTCGTTTTCATGAATGGCCTTCAAGGAATAATAGGGATCTCCAAATCTTCCCCCATCTCCTTGATCACAAAGTCTACCAAGAATCTGAGATTGTCAATTTGAACCATCACATCTTCCACCACACCATAGGGCTTTTTGGTGGATCCATCAGCCATAAACAAAGTCATTCTAGTAGGTTTGACTTTCAGACCACCAATCTTTTCAAGAACAGATAAGGGCATTGATAGGCTGTCGTTGAAGCTATCAAATTAATACTTCTTTTCAAGGTAACTTCAGTATTGCCAAGTAGTATTCAAGAAAGTAGATAGGGTTAAAGTAACCCTGAGTCGTCTCCCAAAGAATACGAAATTGCCTTTTAATATTTGAATCTTATGAATGCAATGCAATGTTCAAGAATAAAAATGATGTTTGGAGAAAGTTTAAAGAACAAATAAGAAACTTAAAAACGATTATAATGAAATAGGCTAATTCCATTGCTTTTCCAAGATAGATTCATCATCGGTTATTCACAGATAATTGTTCAATTGATTATTATTTAAGTTCCAAATTAATTGAAGTACATTCTTAATTAATTTGAGGGCGATCATGCATTTAACCAAAGTAAATTCTCAATCAAATGCAAAACCTTTCTAGATTATTCACAATGAATTCAACCAAAGTACATTCTCAATCAAATCCTATTGTGTTTAATCATGTCTAGTCTTAAATGTCCTAACCAAATTAAAAGTTAATCAATCAAAGTAAATTCTCAATTGATTATAATTGAAATTATTACTAATCAATCAAAGTACATTCTCAATTGATAGTAAAAACCATTTAATCATATGAAAGTTCCTAAATTAAATCAAAGTAGATTCGCAATTAAACCTAGAAACCCTAGAACTCATATAATCAATATGCATGTAGATTCAAACACATTTTGATGCAAAAATCTTTGCTTTTAATTTGATAGAGAGATGAAAGACATAGAGAGAGAACAACTTAAATCAATAAATAAAATAAACAATTGCGTTATCTCAATCTAACCTCAGAATCCATAATGGAATTACAACAGAATAGCCCTAGATGCTTAGCTCTCCATGAATGGAGTTGAATACCAGATGAAATAAGAGAGAAAAGTGGTGAATGAATGAATGAAGTGAAGTGAAGTGAAGTCCCTTTTGTGCCTCCCCTAGGTCTCTTTATATAGGGCTTGATTGGGCTTGGACTCTGAATATTCAGTTGATAGAATCTTTTATCTTATATCTTCCAAATAACAAAAAGATTTAGATAATTATAACATTATTTGGAAGATATTTTCTGTTGATATTCCCAAATTAAATTAATTCAACAACTGAATTTTATCTTTTAGCTTTTCTGAATTTCCAAAATTACGCATAAGCCTTGAAATTTCCTTTATCTGCACTTTAGCCCCTTCAGAATTCTCCAAAATTACACTAGAACCCCTATTGACCAGCTTTGACCAGAGAAAGGACGCGACCAATAATGCACTGCCACGTGTCAGAGCTCTTCCCTCCCAATTAGGGTTTCAGATTGGGGAAAGGGCTTGCTGTTCGACGCTGGAGAAGATGACGGTGCAAGATTGTTGCGGCGGCCATAGAGGTTCACAGCGAAGGCTGACGCGTGTTGATGGTAGCCGTACGGTGTGGCAGCGGGAAGAACTCACAGAGGCGCGATGACGATGAAGGATTTTGAAGCAGCGACGACATTGGCGCGAAGGGTTCGGCGAAGGAGATGACAGCGAGGATGCGGCACGACAACAAGGTGTGTTCATGGCGGAGAAGATGAAGATTGTGGCGGCCTGATGAGGAACTCGCGATGAAGAAGGAGGATAGCAGCGACTTCATGGCGGCGTGGTGTCCTGACGAGATTAGGGTTTCTCTGTTAGAGAAGACAAGGCTGACGTGGCAAGAGGCATAAGGTGGCATGTTCTGGTTGGTTTATTTGGTGGGCAAAGGATTAATGACATGACATCATCTTGGTGGTTCAATTTGTTAATGGTGGATTGCCACGTGGCATGATCTGGTGAAGTCTGACTAGTTAGTGGTATGAGGGGTATGGGTAGGAAAATTTAGGAGGTGTATTCAGAATAGGGTTACTGTTTGGCTTAGTATTGGGCCTGGTTAAGAGGAGAGGGGTGTATGTAGGGAAATTGGGAGGTGCAAGGGTAAAAGTTTCTTGTTTGGCCCATCTGTACATTATTTTTCAAATAAAACCTGATTTTGGGCCTTGAATTGCCATTTGGACCAATAGAACTTATAATTTCAGCTGCACAAATAAACATTAGAACATCCAAGAATACTTTATGCGCTAAAACACAGTTTTTACGCCCCTTTTATTTCCAAACACAATCAATCCAATCATCATAAATCTTCTTTAAATCAACCATTTAAGCACAAATATCTCATCAAAAATTTAAATTTTAAAGCATAAATGTGGGCATAAATATGCACTCATCAAGCATCAAATTGATACTGGACCCTAAATCAATTAGGGCTTTCCCTATTTTATGACTCCCAATAGTGCACGGAAGAGTGAAACTTCCTGGATCTTCAACCTTAGGAGGAAGTGTCTTTTGTAAGATCACATTGCACTCTTCCTGTACCTGTATTGTGTCCTCCTCTAAATATTTCTTTCTTTTGAGGAGTTTCTTTAAAAAACTTAGCATATTCAGGAATCTGTTGTAATGTTTCAGTCACAGGAATTCTAATCCCCAATTTTCTAGAGATTTCCTCAAAGCACCCTAATTGTCTCTCTTTAGGGTGATTAACATTTTTATCTATTTTTTCTTTTTTTCTCTCAATTTTTTTTCAACTTTTTCTTTTCTCTCACTCTCTTCTTTTTCTTTCTCACTCAACTTTTCTTTTTCTTTCTCTCCCTTATCTTTCACACTCACAATAATCTTGCATTCTTCTTTGGGGTTAACTTTAGTATTAGCCCCAAAACTTATGATAGGCATCTCTTCCAACTTCTTGGCCATTTGACCAACCTGTATATCCAGGTTTCTTATAGCAGCTTCAGTTTTTCTGAGTGGAAAGGGTTGCCTGCATGAACTGTTGGAGAGTCTCCTCAAGCTTTGTAGTTCTGTCAGTTAGAGAGGGTTGTTGTTGCCACTGTTATAGTTGCTGGTGGTCTATTAACTTGTCCACCAGTTTGCCCAAACTGACTTTGTCCCATGCTAGGATGAGATTTCCACCCTTGATTATAATTGTTGGGACGAAATTGGTTGCCCATGTAACTAACTTTTTCATTGATATTCTCAGGCACATCACATTGACCATTGATATGATCACCACCACATTGTTCACAAAGTTTCTGTTGAACTTATGAGACATTCCGACACTCTTTGGTGGCTGAGAAATCTTCTTTGTCAAAATCTGCAGTTATTGAGTTATAATCTTGTTTTGAGCAAGCAGATCATCATAAGATTGTAAATGTAGAACTCCTTTAGATTGTGATGGAGCTCCTCTTTCACTGTGCATCTCATTGTCATTGGTAGCCATGTTTTCAATTAACTCATAGGCTTCCTCTAGAGTCTTGCATTTGATATTGCCTCCAGCTGAGGCATCTAACATCAATTTGGTTTGTGAACCAAGACCTCTAAGGAAAAGAATGACTATTGTTGATTCATCAAAACCATGAGTAGGTTTCTTTCTCAACAAGCTGTTGTATCTATCTCATGCTTGCCCTAATGTCTTTTCCATGCCTTGTTTGAAAGAAGAGATTTCTTGCTTTCCTTTGTTGATTTTTGACTATGGGAAGTATTTGTTTAAGAACTTTGCAACCACATCCTCCCACTCAGTCAAGCTATTTTTAGGGAAAGAGTTCAACCACAATTTAACAATTCCTCCCAATGAGAAAGGGAACAAGCTCAATCTAATAGCATCATCTGACACTCCATTCAGCTTTACAGTATTACAGATTTCATTAAAAGTTTCCAGATGCTCATATGGACTTTCACTTGACAGTCCATTAAATTGGTTGTTCTTCACTAGATGGATCAACATAGGCTTCATCTCCATACTTGCGGCATTGACCCTCGGCTTTGTAATGTTGTTAAAGTGATGAGGGCCAACAACTGTTGCATAATCTGCTAAAGTATGTCTGCCAGCATTGTTATCCATGCTTTCCTGATCAGATTGTAAGGCTTGTGAAATTCTTTCTGGAGAAGGTACTGTAGATAATATCTTTCTTAGCGGCCTCCTACTAGTCTCATGCTCTTCAAGAAGAGGTTCAACACTTTTTATCCTGCATAAACTAGACACAAAACCCTAAAACATTTGTTAGCACATAAGCAAAAATAAATGACACAAAAAAAAAAATAAAAAATAAAAACAAAAATAAAGTCAAAGTTAATCAAGAATCACACAAATAGAATAGTTTAAACCGTGAGTCTCTGGCAACGACACCAAAAACTTGTTGATGGATTGGCAAGTATATCAAATCGCACAAGTAATATAAAATGGTAAGACCAAGTATCGTATCCCAGAAGAGTCTCGGCACTAAACAGTTGTGTGATGACTCGATTAATTAAGACTTAAATAAAATGAGATCATTGGTTTAAGATGCAAAGACAAAAAATTAAATATGAATGCAGTTTGATCAATAGCAGAGTAACACAAAGATGAACGAATGTTGTTTATAATGAGATGAGTATGTTGTTGGGGTTAGATTTCACCAAGTTCCCTCTCATGTATGTAAGAACTCTTCTTTATGCATTAATCTTAACGTCTCTTACTAAATCACCTAAACCCGATCCCTCAGCGAATAAGCCTGTCCTTAACCATCAATTCATGCAATTCCTAGCATTCCTAGTGATTAAATGTGAAGATCAAGAGCTTAAGACGACCAAGACTCATACCCTCATCCTTGAGAAATATTACTCTTGGGAGAATTCAACAAGAACCTGAATTGTAAGGAACATCCCGACACTCATGCAATTCATAAATCATGCGATGAATGAGTTAAACAAAGTATGTAATAAGCATAGATGAATTACTCTAACAATTAATGAAAAAGCGTATGGAATTAAGAATCAATTCAAATACATGAGATTTCACAAGGTTACATCATCTCCCAACAACAAATAGAGTTTAGTTCCCCATAAACATGGAGAAACTAGATGAATAATGGAAAAACATGAGATAGCAAAACCCTAAAAGTAGAGGAAGGACGCTTTCGCATCCAAATCCGTCTTCAGAGAGTGGAAGAGTGTGTTGTTGTACTGCTCCAGCTAGAGATACCAAACCTAGGACGCCTGGGTCCTTTAAATAGAACGGAAGCAGAACAGAAACAAAGCCCAAGCCTGGGGAGAATGGCGCTCAAGCGCCCCACTTAGGGCGCCCGGGCGACGAGCGGTGGTCTTCCATGCTCATGCCTCTAAGAGATCACCCAAGCCTTCTACGTCCATTGCTCAAGCGCCTCAAAAGGGGCACCTGGGAGATGAGCGACACTTCCTACGCTTAAGCCTTCTAGAGGACGCCCAAGCTTTGTGCTGTTGGCGCTCAAGCGCCCAAAAAGGGGCGCCCGGGCAGCGAGTTGGTTTGCTGCACTCAAGCCTCCGAAAAGGGCGCCCAAGCCTCGAGCTTCCTTCCTTCTGGTGCTTTTTCTAGACCTTTTTGAGCTCTATCTCCTTAGTACTTTATCCCTGCATTCCATATTAACTCATTTTCTATCAAAACAAAGGGAATTAGTCATAAAATAATCAAATTCAACCTCAACTCTCTTATTCACACAACTTAACAGAAAAACATGATTCCAAGCAAGTTTGTAGAAAAAGAGTGTATTTAGTATCAAAATTATATCACAGATAATAGTATTTTCAACCGTTAACAACAACTCTAATTAAAAAATTTGAAGCATTTGAAACATAGGTTAATATATTAATATCATAATGAATTGATATGAAAGAATGTAATATGTACTGTAGAAAAAGTTATGCCAATTGTCTCAACCAAGAGGGGGAGTGAATTGGTTTTTCCCTTTAAAAAATTGTTCTTTAAAAAGCTTTTTAAAATCTTTGAAGTTTTCTTGGAATGCAATCAAACAAGAATATGAAATATATCAAAGGATAAGGGATAGAGAGATTCACACAGTTGTTTATGCTGGTTCAGCCCACTGCCTACGTCTAGTCTTCCTTCAATCAACCTTAGATTAAAGGATCCACTATATTGATAGAGTTCTTACAAGCAAGACATATAGAGAACAATCCTCTGAAATGTATTCTCCTTTCAACCTCAATATCAACTTTAGTGCAAACCTAGAAAGATCACTCATTTTCTGTCACCCTTAGAGCAATCCCAACTCTAAATAATAGAACTTCACAAAGATCTCTTCCTGACCACAGCAACAGGGACACAATAAACCTTGATTGTAGATGAACACTGATCACAGTAGAGTACACCTGGTGTGCAGATTTTGATCAACAATGTGTAAGCACAATGTTTTTGCAAGAATCTTTATGGATTTCTTTCTAATGTAGCAATCTTTGATTCTTCAGCAAATCAAGACGCTCCTGCAATTAAAACTCAACAATCAAGTTAATTATGAAATGTTAAAAAAGATATGCTTCGTTTCTTACACCAAGAAGGGGGGTGAATTGGTGTTGTATAAAAATGATTGCTTTTGAAATCTTTTTCGCAAAACTACAAGTCTTTAAACTTTTCTTGAATCGCAAGTAAAAATGTATGCAATGTGACAGTATATGTATTCGAATACAAGTAATATGCAATCGATTAAATGTAGAGAGTTAGGGAGAAGAAGATTCAAACTCTGAGTTTTTATACTGGTTCGGCCAAGCCTACATCCAGTGTCCTTCCGATCAACCTTAGACCAAAAGCCAATTGCACTATAAGATCTGAGTTTTTACAACAAGGTTTTTACAGCGACCTCACTCGTCAAAATGTAAACAACCTCTCTAACTCACTAATCAAAAATAGCGAATTACAACAGACTAGCAGCAAGAACAATCCTCTCCTGCAGTCAAGAATCACACGTTCTTCTTCCTGTATACACCATAGGAAACACTAAAGCGTTTGCAATAGCTTCCTGATCCAGCAATATGCACCTTTGTTGTGCAGAATGATCAGACAGTTTGAATCTATCAATCCAACTTCTCAAGAAAACATCAAGACTTATTCACCATGACAATTCTTGTTTCTTGGAGCATTTTTTTCTTCTGTAAAACTTTAAAGCATTTATCTGAAACAAATATAAAAGTGTTAAAATCAATTATCTTACAAAATTTCAAATCATGCGTCTATATATAGTATAAGTCAAATTAGACGCATTTAAATCGATTATGCTATTAATCTTATAAATTTCATCTCACAGTTGTAACAGATTAACAACAGTCAAAGCATTAATTGAATGCACAATTAATGTAATCGATTTGAAATTAATGATTGGTCAATATATTTAAAAATATGACCGTTTTGACCGTTATGTCAAGAAATGAAATAGTTTCCAAATCTTTAACAAACTTAATTGAATACAAGATGCATGTAATTGATTAAGTTTTAACACTTAGTATATTTTTGAAAACTTTTCTTCTCAAAATCCATCACAGCATACTTGAAAAAGATTTGTGCAGCCCACAAGTTTTAATCGATTTACCCACTAACGTAATCGATTTAAAACCTATTGTTTTGCCAGAGTTTAAAACTTAAGCAATCTAATGACTTTAATTGATTATCACACCATTGTAATCGATTTAGTCATGCAGATATGCTTGGTGCATGTGGCTTTTCCATTTCAAAACTTATATTATGCATGCACAACTATATTCACATTTCCAACACAGTAGTATGCAATAATCAACATGATATGTTCACAATTATGCTTGTACAAATCTCATAGTAAGCATATAAGCATATAACACATATATAACACAATACATATACATGTGCTTTTATTTACTATGTGTTGTCATAGTTATAGTTATAGATTTTTCAACTCTGACGCATTTTAATCGATTAAGCAATTAATGTAATCTGTTAAGCTTTTCCTTATACTTTAACATTTTTGCATTTGCACAGGATTTAACAGATTAAATGTGCATGTAATCAATTCAACATATCATACAAGCCAAAACATTCAAAATATGACCGTTATTGATAGTTATGGCTTTCCAAGGAAAAGGTTTTCACATAAAACGCAATTTAACCGATTAGGAATTAATGTAATCGGTTAAGTTCCATAGTTAAGCAATTTTGAAAACTTTTTCCATTAAGAACACTACAATGCACTTAGCAAACATGTACTGACATAACAACGTGTTTTAATCGATTATACAATTAATTTAATCGGTTAAAACATTGTTGTTTTGTCTCTGTTAAGCATATACCGATATCTGATGAATTTTAACAGATTATGCACATAGTGTAATCGATGAATTCATGCAGATATGCAATGTGAAAAGTGTTTCGATCTATGATTCAAAGTGGAAGAGGTTATTAGCACACACAGATACCATTGGGACAATATTATCACGTTGAAATAATAGCACAATTAATTATATTTAAACCTTATTTAATCCTATTCCAAAATTTAAAATAAAAACCATTATTAATTAATTTTTATACCACCCCTAAACACTTTTATCACCCAATAAAATACCATAATTAAATATTTAATATTAAAAATTATAAATATAAGAATAAAAGATATTTTTATTTTATCCGGATCTTACAGATATCATCACAAACAACATCATATATTTTTTCTTCATGCACAACAAAGTAGATAGATTGCTACATAAGTTCCCACAAGGGTTCATATCATCAATAGCAAGTGCAAGTCTTAAGTTTCTTTGCTCTATACAAAATTCTGGAAATGTTTCATCAATATTCTTCCATTGTGGGGAATCAACTGAGTGTCAAAGAAGATTATCACACTTTCTTCCATCAACATACCATTTAAGGTTCTTCGCATCTTCTTTAATGGAAAACAATCGTTTTAACCTAGGTATTATAGGCAAGTACCACATCACCTTAGAAGGTAGACCATCATTGTCTTCATCAAAATTATTTGCATACTCTTTTTTCTTAAACTGTGATAAACCACATGTTGGGCACACCTTTAGTGAAGCATACTCATTTATATATGTTAACACTTCGGCAAGTGTACCGAATCGTATCAAGTAATAATAATTGGTAAGACCAAGTATCGTTTCCCTAGAGACTTATGGCCTAAACATTCATATGGTTTCTTGATTAATTAGGACTTGTAAACGAAATCGTTGTGTTTATATTACGAAAAATAAATATAAATGCAAGTGTTGATCAATTGGATTGAAAGATGCAAAGGTGCTGAGCGCAGTTCCTACCGCTGAACACTGTTAACTTAGGCTTGGGTCAATTTTCTGTGTTTTTACTAAACTATATAAGGGTATAGTCGACCTAGGGTTCATATCTTTGGACAAAAAGAGGCGAAATTACACTCCTTTCACCCCTCGGAGGCGGATTTTGGATGCGGAAGCTCTGATCTTCAACTTTTTGGGGTCTATCTTTCATTCTTTTCATTACTTTCATCTAGTTTCACCATGTCTATGGTGAACTAAACCTCCATTGTTGTTGGGGAAACGATGTAATCCTTTGAAACTCTCATGTATTGAATTGATTCTTGATTATATATGCTTTACTTCATTAATTGTTAGTGTTTTTCCTCTATACTCTAAGCATGCTTTGTTTAACTCATTCAATTGCATGATTATTGATTTTGTCACTATGGACACATATGAGAAAATTTAGAACTGGGGAAATTCTCCTGGAAGCAATATTACCTAGACATAGGAATAGGAGGATCGGTTGCCTTTAAGCTTCTGTGCAAATTTAATGATGATTAATTGCTATGGAGACAAGACATTGTGAACTAGTAATTAGGATTAAGCTTTCTTCACCGAGACATCAAGTTTAAGGTAAATTAGAAAGTGGCATTAACATTAATGAAGAAAGATGAATCTATAAATACATGAGAGTGGATAGGATAAGTCGGAAACCCCAACAACATAATTATTCCATATTTTACATCAATCAATTTTGCATCTTTCAATCCAATTGATCAACACTTGCATTCATGTTTATTTTCCGTAATATAAAGACACTGGTTTCGTTTACAAATCTTATTTAATCAAGAAATCACATAACTGTTTAGGCCGTGAGTCTCTAGGGAAACGATACTTGGTCTTACAATTTATTATTACTTGATACGATTCGGTACACTTGCCGAAGTGTTAACAAATACCCCAACAATCAAAGACTTCAACCTCTAAAATGCCTTGTAATGGCATCTCATGACGTCTTGAAATAGCCCCATTCCTTTGACATTTATCACAATTTCTAGCATGATTATGAGCTATTTTAAACAGGGTAGGCCAATAAAATCCTTACTCAAGAACTTTTTTTGTTGTTCTTTCTCCATTAAAATGTCCCTAATAATGTGAATCATGACAGTGCCAGATAATTCCTTCTGCTTCCTCATTTGTCACACACCGCCTCAGAAGGTTATCAGCTCCAATCTTGAACAAGTAAGGATCATCCCAAATAAACTGCTTGGCATGATGTAAATTTTTTTTTCTTTGTTGCCAATTGAGATCTTCTGGATTACTCCTGCAGCTTTGAAATTAGCTATATCAGCAAACCACGACCTTTGTTGGATATACATGAGTGTTTCATCTGAGAAAGATTCCCAAATTTTAGCTTCCTTGCTTGTAACTTCATTGTTAACCAACCTAGATAAGTGATCAGCGATTACATTTTCACTTCCCTTCTTGTCACGGATTTCCACATCAAACTCTTGTAATAAAAGCACTCATCTAATCAGTCGTGGCTTAGAATCCGGCTTGGTTAGCAAATACTTTATAGCTGCATGATCTGTGTAGATGATCACTTTAGACCCAATGAGATAAGGTCTAAATTTCTCCAAAGCATACACAATAGCAAGAAATTCTTTTTCTGTGGTGGCATAACTCAACTGAGCTTCATTCAAAACGTTGCTTGCATAATAGATAGTATGAAATACTTTCTCTTTTCTTTGACCCATCACAACACCTATTGCATAATCACTAGCATCACACATTAATTCAAAATTCTGATTCCAATCTGGAGCTACAATCATTGGGGCTGAAACCAATTTTCTTTTCAAGACGTCAAAATCTTTTAATCATTCTTCATTCATCACAAAAGGTACATCTTTAACCAGCAAATTACTCAATGGTTTGGCAATCTTTGAGAAGTCTTTAATAAATCTTCTATAAAACCCAGCATGGCCTAAAAAACTTCTAATTCCCTTCACATTTGTTGGTGGTGGAAGTTTCTCAATGACCTCTACTTTAGCTTTATCCACTTCAATCCCCCTAGCAGAAATCTTGTGACCTAACATAATTCCTTCTGTTACCATAAAATGACATTTCTCCCAATTAAGCACAAGATTCGTTTGAACACATCTCTTAGGACAATATCCAGATTCGCCAAACACTTGTGGAAAGAATTTTCAAACACCGAAAAATCATCCATGAAAACTTCAATACACTTTTCTATGAGATCCGCAAAAGTTGCCTGCATACACCTTTGAAACGTAGCTGGAGCATTACATACCCAAATGACATCTTTCTGTAACCAAATACACCAAATGGACATGTGAATGTCGTCTTCTCTTGGTCTTTTGGATCTGCGACAATTTGATTGTATCCAGAATATATGTCTAGAAAGCAATAAAAAGCATGACCTGCCAATCTTTCCAGCATCTGATCCATAAAAGGAAGGGGAAAATGATCCTTCCTAGTGGCCTTATTATTTAACTTCTTGCAATCAATGCACATCCACCTCCAGTAACAGTCCTAGTAGGAATAAGCTCATTCTTCTGATTATAAAATATTGTCATCCCACCTTTCTTTGGCACTACCTGTACTGGACTCACTCATTCACTGTCAGAGATTGGATATTGATAACGGTTGAAAAATTGTTATTTTTATACTTAATTTTGACATGAAAAACAACCTTTATGACTTAGAAATAGCTTGAAATCATGCTTTTGCTTATGTTTTGGAAATAAGAGAGTTAGATGGGTTTTATGCTTGGTTTCCTTGTTTTGGCAGGAATTAAGATGAATTAGATGAAAGAAGTTGAAGTAGTAAGGAGTTGGACTCAGGAAAAGGAAGTAAAAGTGCACATAAAAAGAGTCGCAGTCACCGCTCAGCGCCACTTTTACTGCTGAGCGGCGTTCTGAAGCACCACAGTCACCGTTGAGGGCTAAAACTACAGCTGAGCGTCATTATGAAGAAACGCACTTACCGCTGAGCGTCAAAAGTGCCGTTGAGCGCCATTTAATTGGGCTTGAGCCTATTTTCTATAATTCTTAATAAACTATATAAGGGTTTAGTCGACCTAGGGTTAGTATCTTTGGACAGAAAGAGGCGAAATCACATTTTCTTCACCCCTTGGAGGCGGATTTTGGATGTGGAAGCTCCTTTCTTCAAGTTCTAGGGTTCTATCTTTTATTCTTTCATTATTTTTCATCTAGTTTCACCATGACTATGGTGAACTAAACCTTCATTGTTGTTGGGGTCCTTTGAAACTCTCATGTATTGAATTGGTTCTATATTTTATATGCTTTGCTTCATTAATTGTTAGGATTTTTCTTCTATACTCTATGCATGCTTTGTTTAACTCATTCAATTGCATGATCATTGATGTTATTTATATGGACACATATAGATGCATCTAGAACTGAGGAAATTCTCCCAAGAACAATATTACCTAGACATAGGGATAGGAGGATTGGTTGCCTTTAAGCTTCTGTGCGAATGTAATGAATTAATAATTTCTAGGGAGACAAGACATTGTAAACTAGTGATTAGGAGTAGGCTTTCTTCACCGAGACATCAGGTTTAAAGTAAATTAGAAAGTGGCATTAACATTAATGAAGAAAGATGAATTCTTGAATACATGAGAGTTGATAGGATAAATTGGAAACCCCAACAACATCATCATTCCATATTTGACATCAATCTCTTTTGCTTCTTTCAATCCAATTGATCAAACACTTGCATTCATGTTTATTTTCCGCAATTCAAACACAATGATTTCGTTTACAAGTCTAATTTAATCAACAAATCACATAATTGTTTAGGCCCTGAGTCCTTTGGGAAACGAGACTTGGTCTTACCATTTTATTATTACTTGATACGATTCGGTACACTTGCCAAGTGTTAACAAATATATAATGTCAGCTTCAAGAAGCTTCAATACTTCTTTTCTAACCACCTCCTTCATCACAGGATTTAACCTTCTCTATGGTTGAGCACTTGGTCTATAGTCATCCTCCATAGATATTTTATGCATGCAGTAAGTTGGACTTATACCTTTGAGATCTAAGATTGACCACCCAATAGCTTCTTTGTTGGCTTTCAATATTTCTACCAACTTTTCTTCTTCTTCAGGAAGTAGAGAATTACTAATGATGACTGGCTTCGTTCCATCTTCTTCTAAGAAAACATATTTCAAATGTGATG
Organism: Vigna umbellata; assembly: GCF_029865625.1. Taxonomy (NCBI): domain Eukaryota; kingdom Viridiplantae; phylum Streptophyta; class Magnoliopsida; order Fabales; family Fabaceae; genus Vigna; species Vigna umbellata. The sequence goes on from NC_142166.1 coordinate 18,624,634, forward strand.
GTAACATCTTTAACTCTAACTTCTTTTCTTTGACTTCTTCTTTGGTATCAATCATCTCAAAATTAGCCTCCTCCACTGGGATCTCCTTCAATGTCTCTAAATCCGTAATACATTCATCAAATAATTTTTCTTCCTCTTCATTCAAGTCATCACAGGCATCAATAAGAGTTTTTTCTAACGAAAAAGAACAACGTACCATATTCTCTTGCACCATACAAACTTGACCAAGCATATCAAATTGGAAACATGCTTTATCATCTTTAGGGTGTGTCATGGCTTTGAATACATCAAAATTCACTTCTTCATCTTGAACTCTTACTTTAAGCTTGTCATTCTCCACATCAATTAAAACTCTAGCAGTCTTCATAAATGGTCTCCCCAAGATGAGAGGCACATCTCCATTCTCCTCCATCTCCATTATGACAAAATCCACTAGAAATACAAATTTGTCTACCTTCACCAGCACATCTTCAACCACCCCGTACGGGTATTTAAGAGACTTGTCCGCCAATTGGAGTGTCATTCTAGTAGGTTTGAGTTCCAAACCTTCAATTCTTTTGAACATAGCGAGTGACATTAAATTAATGCTAGCTCCCAAATCAATCAATGTTCTTCCAACTCTCCTATGGTACACGGAATGGTGAAGCTTCCTAGATCTTTAAACTTAGGAGGTAATAATTTTTGTATGATTACACTACAATTACCTTGCACTTCAATGGTCTCCTTTTCAATGTATTTTTGTTTCTTCGTGAGGAGCTCCTTCAAAAACTTTGCATACGAAGGCATTTGTTGCAATGCTTCAGAGAAAGGTATGGTAATCTCTAGTTTTTTAAAAATCTCCATGAACCGCTCAAGTTGTTTTTCTTTCTCCTTCCTTAAATAAGTCTTTGGATAAGAAAGTGGTTTTTCACAATCTTTTTCTTTTTTTTCTCTCATCTACCTCTTCATTCTTTTTTTCTCCCTCACTTCTCTTTTTCCTCTCACTTACCACTTCCTCACTCACATTTTCTTTCTCTTTTCTCTCTATTTTTCTCTCATCTAACACCTTGCCACTTCTAGTAACAATGGTTTTACACTCTTCCCTCAGATTACTTTTTGCATTCCTCTCACAACTCTCCATCTTGTTGACTAATTGCCCAATGTGTATCTTCATGCTTTTAAACACAGACTCTATATTCTTACAATAAGATAAGCACATTTTCATGAATTGCTGGAAGGTTTCCTCAAGCTTCGTGGTCTTCTCAATTGGAGTAGGTTGTTGCTGCAATTGTTTCTGCTGCCACTGAACCATTGAAACATTATATATCTCTTGTGGTAATAGAGAAAGTTTCTTTGTCACTTCTTCCAACTGTTGAGTGATAATTTTATTTTGTGCAACCAAGGAATCTTGAGATTGCAATTGTAAGACTCCCTTTTGTTGAGGTGGAGCTCCTCTTTCACTATGCATCTCATTGTCATTAGTAGCCATGTTGTCTATCAATTTGAAGACTTCCTCTGAAGTTTTACACTTGATATTACCTTTAGCTGAGGCATCTAGCATCAATTTGGTTTATGAACCAAGACCTCCAAGGAAAAGAATTATTATTGTTGCTTCATCAAAGCCATGAGTAAGCGTCTTTCTCAACAAGCTTTTGTACCTATCCCATGCTTGACCTAACATCTCCTCCATACCTTGCCTGAAAGAGGAAATTTCTTGCTTTCCTTTGTTGATTTTGGACTGTGGGAAGTACTTGTTCAAAAACTTTGAAACCACAGCTTCCCATTCAGTAAAGCTATCCTCCTGGAAAGAATTCAACCATACCTTAGCATTGCCTCCCAATGAGAAAGGAAACAAACTTAGCTTTATAGCTTCACCCGGCACACCATTGATCTTTACAATGTTGCAAATCTCGTTGAATGTAGTCAGATGCTTATATGGACTTTCATGAGACAGTCCATTAAATTGGTTGCTCTTCACCAATTGCATCAACGCCAATTTCACCTCCATGTTTGTAGCATTGACCCTCGGTCTTGCAATGCTATTAAAGTGATGAGGGCCAACAACACTGGTGTAATCCACCAGAGTGCGTCTGTCATTATTTTCTCCCGCCATCTCTTCAGTACTCTGGTCGGATCTTTGTGGTGAGGGTTGTAAAAGTGTCTCCGGAGAAGGAAATAATTCTTTAGATGTTCGAATTCTCCTTCTCCTTCTACTCTCGTCCAATCCTTATGGAAAAGGTTCTGTTGTTTTCTTGCTTCTAGTCCGAATTATACCCTACATACACAAGAAAACAAAACCCTAAAAAGCATTTTAAACAAAATAAAACAAAAATAAAAAAAATCAAGTCAAAATAAATCAATAATCACATGAATAGAATATTTAAACCACGAGTCCCCAACAACGGCACCAAAAACTTGTTAACACTTCGGCAAGTGTACCTAATCGTATCAAGTAATAATAAATGGTAAGACCAAGTATCGTTTCCCTAGAGACTCACGGCCTAAACAGTTATGTGATTTCTTGATTAAATAAGACTTGTAAACAAAATAATTGTGTTTATATTGCGAAAAATAAACATGAATGCAAGTGTTGATCAATTGGATTGAAAGATGCAAAAGTGATTGATGTAAAATATGGAATGATTATGTTGTTGGGATTTCCGACTTATCCTATCCACTCTCATGTATTTATGAATTCATCTTTCTTCATTAATGTTAATGTCACTTTCTAATTTACCTTAAACCCGATGTCTTGGTGAAGAAAAACTAATCCTAATTACTAGTTCACAATGTCTTGTCTCCCTAGCAATTAATCATGCATTACATTTGCACAGTAGTTTAAAGGCAACCGATCCTCCTATTCTTATGTTTAGGTAATATTGCTTCCGGGAGAATTTCACCAGTTCTAGATTTTCTCATATGTGTCCATAGTGACAAAATCAATAATCATGCAATTGAATGAGTTAAACAAAGCATACATAGAGTATAGAGGAAAAACCCTAACAATTAATGAAGTAAAGCATATATAATCAAGAATCAATTAAATACATGAGAGTTTCAAAGGATTACATTGTTTCCCCAACAACAATGGAGGTTTAGTTCACCATAGACATGGTGAAACTAGATAAAAATAATGAAAAGAATGAAAGATAGAACCCTAAAAGTTGAAGATCAGAGCTTTCGCATCCAAAATCCGCTTCCAAGGGGTGAAAGGAGTGTATTTTTGCCTCTTTCTGTCCAAAGATATGAACCAAGAACGTCCAAAACCTTATATAGTTCATTAAAAATACAGAAAAATAGCCCAAGCCCATGTCGTCAGCGCTTAGCGCCCCAAAAGGGCGGTCAACGGTAGTTACGGCACTCTTTTGACCCTCAACGGTGGCGCCCAAGTGTGAAACAGTGCTTGCAAAACCAAACTGGCGCTCAGCGGTGGCGCCCAAGCATGAAACAGTGCTTCCAGAACCAAGTTGGCGCTCAACGGTGGTGCCCAGGCATGAAACAATGGTTGCACTTCCAGACTAGCGCTCAGTGGTAGCGCCCAAGCGTGAAACAATGGTTCTTCTATGTGCCACTTTTCTAGCCTTTCATGACTCCAGCTCCTTGCTACTTCAACTTCTTCATCCAATTCATCTTTATTCTTGTCAAAACAAGGAAAAACAAGCATAAAACGCATCAACCTCTCTTATTCTCTCAACTTAAGCAAAAGCATGATTTCAAGCTAGATTATAAGTCATAAAGGGTGTTTTTAATATCAAAATTAAGTATAAAAATAACGATTTTTCAATCGTTATCAATATACAATACACAATCATTGGGACATGCATGTATCTTTTGATATTCCAAACCCATTGTACATAGAATTTTCTTCGCCTCGTAAATAGGGATAGATAATGTGTTATTTTATGGAAGCGTTTTCTTCAAAAACTCCAACAATTTTGTGACACTTTGATCGATCCATCCAAACCTTGGTTTTAAACTAAACAATTTCAAGTTGCTAACAACCATATAAATTTGATGCATCTTGGATACAATTCTTCCTTTGAATCGTTCTTAAGATAATCATATGAATGAGTTCTTCCAAAATTTTATTCACCAACATCATGTACCATGTCCTTTGAATGATCAATCATCCATTCATCCACATAATTTGTTCCTCTTGACGTTGTCGGCTTGTGTAGTACTTCTTCATACCAAGTCCAGACTGTATAACTCCTCACTATTCCATAGATGAATAGATGATCATGAATGTTGTCCAAGTTTTGAAATACTCGATTAAGACAACGAACACAAGGATAAAAATATGTCTTGTTCACTAGGTTTGTGTATTCTTGAACATATTGTAAGATTCGAAAACTCCTTTTTCATATTCTTGACTAATACGATGTTCGTTCATCCAATTTCAATCCATATTATTTTTAAAATATATATATATATATATATATATATATATATATATATATATATATATATATATATATATATATATATAAAATGCCAAAAATAACATTAAAAATTTTACCTAACTTATAAGAAACATACAAATATCAAAGAAAAGTACAACAAACAACACAAAGTATATTAAGGAAACTAAAAATCGTGTATGGAAAAATCATATGACTACATAAATGACAAATTAATTTTAAAAAATTAAACAAAACAAAATGAAGTGACATGTGACATATCTTTAATGTTGTTGGTACAATACTAACGGAATTACCTAATTGCGTCAATTTTTATAAAATTGAGACTAAACAAAATTAGGGGACCTACTTGAACTATTTTTTCAAAAATTAGGACCAAATGACTAATTAAACCTAAATTATTTCTATACAAAGTTTTCCCTTGACCAACCTCGGAGTTGTTCCTCTCTAGCACCTACATTATCCTTTGCTCTCGTGAAGTACACGACCATAGCAGACACATAACAACACCACATATAAAGCACAAAGAGTAAACTAAAGTTGATTTACAACTTATAAGTTTTAAATAAAAAAAAAAGAATATACTAGCAATTTATAAAATATGTACATAATTTTACAAGTCATAAAATCTACATTCAACCATAAAGGCTCTCATAGCCCAATCATGCACATATAACCACAAACACAACCTTTGGAGAACTAGTGTATAGACTAGCATCCTAAGATCTTGCACCTACCATTGATCAATCTCTCGTGCCACACGAGAGCTATAGTTATAACATGTATGAACTCCCCGATCCATAAAGCATGGAGGGTAAATTTAGTATCTCTCCATAGTTTAATCCTTACACTCTAGATATGAACATCTCTCGACTCTAACAACTAGTTATTTTCATATATATGAATCCAATTACTAGTAGATTCAAGATGATCTCATTTCAGTTCTTGTCATCAATACACCTCACTTAAAACAATACATGGTATTATTCCCACCCTAGGAATCACTAATGGTCCATTTCGTTCAATACATGTAAACCAAAACAAAATAATATAACTAACTTCTCACTTCACATCATTCATTTTAAACCAAAATAAAATTTCATTACTTCCAATAGATACATCATACTTACATAGTATATAAATCTCTCAACAAAATCTTCATAGTTTCAGCACATTTAAAAAAGAAGAATAAGAAAGTTTGACAGACTCGCTTGGTGATCCCAGTTACTCGCTTAACAACTAAATGGTTCACCTAATGAGTCAAGCCTTCTTTGCCTCTTTGTCAAAACCAAATTTGACACTCGCTCAACGAGCCTCACCTACCTTTCTACCAAACTGAGAAAAGATATTCGTTCAACGACATACAAGCTCACTCAATGAGAGAGTACTAAAACTAAATTCATTACAAATTCACTTAGTGAGACTCTCTTGCCTAGTGAACCCAAAATGCTAAAGCACTCTGACTTGAGTTTATGCACTCTCCCTCAGCAAATCGTCTGTTCGCCTAACTAGTTTACATAATTATGTAAGTTAGTCATTGTTGGCAATGTATCCTAGCCAAATTTTCAATCTTTTCACTCAATTTGAGTTGAAACATACATAATTTAACTTAACAAACAATCTTAGATAAATGGAATCATATCACAACAATTTCATAGATATCAATAGGATAAGCAATTCAAAATCACAAATCAAATAATCAATTTCAATCAAGCAATGCATATATGAAATTTATCATTTTAATCATTATTCACAATTCACTCTCACATAACTCACAATTCATTAATAAAATTTAAATATAAAAATAACTTCCCTTACTTGAGGTAGAAAAACTCATATTTCATTATTGAGGCTATTAAGCTCTATATCTTACGGGAAGTGCTAAAAACACAAAAAGAACTTACAATCCAAGCACATATTTAGAATCATAACAGAACATAAATTCCTAAAAAAGTTACTAATATCACATGCAAGACTACGTGTCAGATAGAAAAATAAAACAAAATTTAAATTTACTCTATTTAAAAAATTGATCAATTAGATGTATTATAGTTAATGTCAAGAACACTAAAATATACTTCGATATTGAAGAAGATAAAAAATGAAGTTATAAATTTTATGGTTTAATACCTATTTTGGTCCCTACTTTTATGGGTTTGGTTCAAAATGATCCTACCTTTCAAAAAAGTTCAGTAAGACCCCGTAATTTGTTAAAAAATGTTCAGTTTGGTCATTTTCGCTCACACCGTTAAAAATCTAACGGTGCAAATGTCACCGTAGCACAACCTTATTGAGTTGTCAAGTTTGATGAATATGTGGATGTTACACTGTGTAAATATTAAAAAAAAAAATTAAAACTTCATCTTCCATCTTCACTGTGAATTTAGGTTTTTTCCCACGTGACATTAGAGGTCGTCGTCTCCTTCTTCCTCCCCCTCTCCCTCTCCTCCCTACAATAAAAAGCAAGGATTACATAACTGTTGCTTGCAAGTTCTACTAACATGGAATTAGCATGCAAGTCCTACTAACATGGAATTAAATTGTCGCTTGCTTTTTCTACCTTTTTCTCTTTCTACCTTTTTTTGGTTTTAAGCTGTTATAGCTTTTTTGTTGAAGCTTGAATTTGTGAACAGGTAGCTTTGGCAATTTTGACTTCACCTGTACATTGTTATTTTTGTGCAATTTTGACTTCACCTGTACATTTGGGTTTATTAAAGTACATTTCATGAATGAGTCGAAACATCAAAAGAAACTGCACTAATTACTGAGACATTAAAAGCACTATGAAAAATGTTAAGAAATCGAAACCCTAGAAATCGAATCAGCGTGCATCTTCTTCAGCGAGGTTTCGGTTCAAATAAAGCTTATTCTCCATTTTCCAGCGAAGACTGAGTTTCTGGGATTTGGGGTTCAAAAGTTTCTGAGTTTTTGGGATTTGGGGTTTCCAGAGAATCTGTGCACAAAGAGATTAGGGCGTGTGAGAGTGAAAAATAAAAGGGTTTTGCTCTGATATTTGTATCCCTCTCCATCGGAGTCGGAGTGGAACTGGAGGTGGGAGCCGGCGGAATCAGAGTGGGAGGGAGAGGCGTGCTTGGGAAGCTGGTGGAGGCGGAAGCTGATGTGTCATTTTAATTTTTTTTAATATTTACACAGTGTAACATCCACGTATTCATCAAACTTGACAACTCAATAAGGTTGGGCCACGGTGGCATTTGCACCGTTAGATTTTTAACGGTGTGAGCGAAAAGGACCAGACTGAACATTTTTTAACAAATTACGGGGTCTTACTGAACTTTTTTGAAAGGTAGGATCATTTTGAATCAAACCCATAAAAGTAGGGACCAAAATAGGTATTAAACCAAATTTTATTAGATGGTACAGAAGTTCTAAAAGTTAAAAGAGCTTAACACTTTTTTAAAATAAACTTGTTTCTAATTGAATACTATTTATACACAACTTTCTTTAATATTAAAATCTTAAAGTGCTCATTTTATAAAACTTCTTTTTAACACTTAATCATTTTCTAAATTCTTATATAAATACTTTTAATATATTTTATTCCCGATTTTTGAATATTTTTATTTATAATAAGTTAGGCTAAACGATACGTAATTATTATATGATGTGTTAAATTTGAAATCTCATATTATTTTCTACTATTTTGGTATAGAAATTTGTGTATATTTAATTACAGTTTATACTTTGAGACCCACTTACACCTACATGTTATTATTGGGGTCATATACAAACCATATGAACCTTAATTATATGTAATTGATTCGTTTATTTAGTTTTTTATTTTAAAAAATATCTCTTCCTTTGATCATCTCTTTTCTTCAAGTTCAAAATTGTCATTTTATTTTATTTTTCTTTTCTGTGTTTGTTACTCTTCATTTATTAGAAGAGGAATCAATTGAATATTATTTTAATTATTAAACTAATTAACTTAGTTGTGCTTGTAATAGTCTGAAGATTTTTTTAAAGTCATTGAGCCCTAATTTGACAAGCCAGGCCCATTGATCCAAGGACACTTGAATCTTGGGATGGGCTCTTTCCTTGCAAGTCAGATTTCATTTCACATATTCCTCTTTCTCTCTAGAACAGAAACCTTGCCCTAACTCAAGTGCTCTGACTTCTCTCTAGGTTTCCAGCCATTTCCACCGATTGAATCCTAATTTGGTGGTGTTTTCTTGTTCTTGAAGTCAAGAGCTACAAAACCATCCGATTGGTTTTGCGTTTCAGCGGGTAAGTAGATTTTCCCTCTTTCCCTTCACTGTTCTTGTCCTAGGTTGTACCATTTTCTGATTGCCTGTGCCCTGTGTGATTTTGTCTTTCACTCTCGGTTTATTCCGACTCGAAGAGCTAAAGTCTAGCACCTATTTGGTGATTTATAGGTTCTGTACAGTTTCGCACGGTGTAGGGGGTACTGTTAGAGCATCTGTGAACTGTGTTGAGCAACCCACCAGGTAAGGGGAGCTAATTATTTTTGTATTAATTATTTTATAAAAATATATGCATATGAATGTTGAACTGGTGTACTCTTGTGAAACTGTGTTATAACTTTTATTGTATTGGGTGTTATAATTGAAACTGTGGATTGGTGCATGTTGTGATATGATTATTTTAATCTGTTTCGAATGAGTTGGTTGGCTGAAATTGTCTGGTTTGAGGGTTTGGAGTAAGATTCTGTAATGGCATTGATATGGGTAGTAAGTAGATATACAGACATTGTTTTAGATTACCGTGAGAGGAAATAATATAAATAATATATATATATATATATATATATATATATATATATATATATATATATATATATATATATATATGTAAAATTGGCAATTGAGGTTTAGAGCACAACAGATTGGTTTAGGTAACTTAAATAAATTAATTAAAATTAGTGGAGAGCCTTTCTTTGTTGGTAGGATAGAGGGAACTTAAAAACCTGAGTTGGCGCATCCCTGATCATAGAGCAGCCCTGGCCTGGTCCAGTCAGTTGTGACTAGTCATATGTGCTAGCGCCGAAGGTGAGTCTGATGCGTTCAGACATCTGAACCCTCTCCGGTGACCAATTGGGTAGCGATGTGAAGTAGAGAACAAATATTTTGTGGTAATGAAAAGTTTAGCAAGCAGTTTCATAATTAAAGGAACATTGTAAGTTATTTAGAGATAATACATATGATATTATATTATATTATTAATGTATAGATTATATATATATATATATATATATATATATAAATCTTAGTTTAATATTATAAATATAAATATTTACAGTAACGTAATATATATATAATATAGATAGGAAACGTTATATATATAATGTATTATAATTAACGTAATATAATATATATATATATATATATATATATATATATATATATATATATATATATATATATATATATATATATATATATATGTATTATGTTTTTATGAATCTATCAAAAGAATAAGATGTAAGCTGTTTTCTTTTTTTTTATTTATTTATTATTTCATCCAGTATATTAAATTTGCAGTGATAAAGTTGTTTTAGTTTTCAGAGATTATGCTATTATTATTTTTACATATAATTTATACTTTTTATCTTACTGTTTGGTAATAACATGACAATATCGTTTATCAGAGATGATTGAAATTGGTTGTGGAACATGTTCTATTATATATGATTTGATATTTAAGGCTTAAATATGTGGTTTGATTATACTTCAAAGGTGTGTGAATTGGGGAAAGACTGAAAACAGGATTTCATGGTTGCTTATGATAGTTTCAAATGTAGAATCTCTTGGTGAGATTCTTAGTGTTTTAAAATGAAAAGTAGGGGCTTAGCCTTGGGAGTCATTCTGACGCTCCAATGGTCAATCATACTCACTTAGAGAGGTTGAATCATGTGGTGAGGAGTAGCAGGAGGTCCTTAGTCTTGGGGGCTCCCAGTATGCCTCAAGGCGCGGAACGGACTAACCTCGTGAGTGTGGCAGGGTGGGGAACCCAAGTATCATAAGTCACCACGGTTGCAAGACTCGCCATAGCCCGACTATCATTTTAAAGTCCGGACGAGTCAAGTCTAGAAATTAACATGCTTAGGTCGTATTTCTGAATTTAATTGGTGAGTTATTTCTTTATGTATATGCTTAAATTGAGTTGCATAATCTTATATAATTAGCTCACCCTTGCTTGTTTGTGTTTGTGTTTGTTGCATGCTTTTTCTTTTGCAATGATCATCCACTTGGATGTGAGCAGAGGAGAATGAGGCCTCAGTGGAGAATGAGGCCTCAGTGGAGAATGTCCTGGAGGGGAATGAGGAAGCAACTTCTTAGTCTCTTTAGAAATTCCATAACTTTCCTTGTATCTGAACAATTCTAGTTCTTGTATTTTGAAGTTCTTTAGTATTTTACGTTTTAAAATTTCTTTTACATTCCGGATTACTGTAATCCTTAAATTTTAATTTCTTAGAACCTTATTTGCTATTTTATTATTCTAACTGTTTTCTATTATCATCTATGTTGACGTCTTAATTTTTATACCTGCATGAAGTATAATATTGGGATGTCACAGTGCTAAAACTTAATTGTTATGAATTTAAAATGACATTGAAGATTACACACAAACAAGAAATAAAATAATATTATATTTTAAGTTGTCAGTTTTCCATTATTTCATAATTTTCAATTTTTATTTTTCTTAAATTTATATATAAAATTATTTTTATTATATTCAATATAATAAAAACTAATCTTAATAGTAATATTTTTGTTTAATAGTATAAAATTGTTAGATAAAACATTATAAAATTAATAAAATTTTACCATAATAATTATAGTAATATAATATATACAACGTCAACTAAGAACTACACGATCTTTTCAAAAAGGAAATAACTCTTACACAAAAACACTAAAGAAAGTTACAAAACTACTCCATCGCATCCTGATCTTCCATTAAAGGCATATCATCACCTATCTAAAGTAATCATCGCAAAAACACAACAAAACACAAAAGAGTAAAAAGATAAGTTAATGTACAAAAGATTTGGCCTAATTTAATCAAAATATACCAATTTATAAACTAAATACGTATAACACAAAAGTCATATATTTACAGTTAACACTAGACTCAATTATCCGGATACATATTGTTGATATAGGGCTTTAATGTACGCGTACACTTGTAGTGGTATTTATGCTCAATAGAGTCATAAACAAAAGAAAGTATCACCCTATCACTTATAAGGTTAGTCCCCTTCGTGCCTAGGACTAGCATTCCAATGGTTAGAACTTCCTATGACTCTCACCACATAACTCATTATATTTTATTTGAGTGTGAATGGTTATTAGAGTTTAGGATACCACTTTTCTCCATATCTCAATGTCTACATTAACAAAACCACAACCAATCCTCCTCGGATTGGTACCAACCATTCTTAGATAAACATTATAAACCAACCATCATATTACCATTTACAAAATCACACATTAAACAAACCAGAAGAGAAATATAAAAATAGAGTTAGACTTTGTTAATTTCGTTCATGAAGAATATATATTCAATCAACGAGTAGTGCCTAAAAGCACACTCGTTCAACAACCAAATTGGTCACCCAACGGGATTATCACTAATACTCACAAACTTAAATTTTCACAAAAATCGTCCAACGAGACTTGTCTCGTCCAACAACTATCAAGTTAGTGAGTTATTTGGTTTTGCCTAGTAAGTATATTCTGATCTAACGACTACCAAATCAATAGCCACTCTAACTTTGACTTTGCCTAACAAGTATAGTCTTACCCAACGAGACAGAACATAATTATATAAATATGTAAGTCTCAACTTTACAAGTTTAGCCTAACAATCAATACATATATCCAATTCAAATTACACCATATTCAATAATTCAAACAACAATTTATTAAATGTTTATACTATATTTTTATTAAAGTTTATATTTTTATGAAATATTTCTAATTTAAGATTAGAGTTGGTTTAAAATTAGAATAAAAATTTTATAAGTGAAAACTAATACTATGAGTTAAAAATTTTATGAAATTAAAAGTAACATAAATTATTTAATATTTTATGTGATTTTAAGGTTAATTAACAATTAAATAATTTAATCTAAAAATCAGTAAAATATTTATGTAAAAATTTAATTTAACTTCAATTTAAAAACTGACAAATTGTTTAATTTTTAAATAAATTAAGATTTAAATTAAAAATAATAATAATATAAAAATCAAACTAAATATTTTGACACGGATTATTGACGGTGACTAGTCACGTATAGTAACTTGACATGGACACATTTTTTCTTAAATTAATAAGTTAAAAAAACCACATAGTACATACATTGTTTATTATCTCTTAATTATATGCAACGTTAGTAAAAAAGACTATATTAAATAAAATTGACAAAAATTAAGACTTTTTGAAAAATATATTAGGACTGAGTTAACAAAATCGATAAAAAATAGAAATTAAATTAATATTTAATATATATATATATATATATATATATATATATATAGGTATCGTGGTATCGCAATGGAGAAACACAACATGGGATGAATGGGGGTAACAACCTTCTATATTTCCCGTAAATGAGTTAGTCAATTGATACATGAATATACAAAGGCTGTGTAGCTAACCCAAATGTGCTACATAACCTTCTGCTAAATTACTCTAAAACTTAAATGCTTTACTCAATTCCATCTCTTCGAATTTTTCACACCTTTAGACTTCTGTTTTGCGGCCTGAAACGCCTGCATTTTTTGCTTCTTCCGTGCTTCTTTCTCAGCCTGTTATTGCAAAAAACATATATGAATTTATAACTACTGGTAGTAATCGCCTCATCTCATGGATTTAAGTGTTTACAAACTAACAAAAGTTCACCTTCGACATCTTGGATTTCGCTTTCACTTTAGGAGCTTTGCTATCAAGCTCTGCCTCACGTTCAATTTCTCTTTCCATAGCATCGAGATTCTTCTCTAAATAATACTGCAATTTTTTGAGATTCAAACATGTTAAAACCAATAATAAGTCATGCGATATAATATTTAAACGAGCTGTACCTGAAGCAAACATATTACAATTCAATGATCACGAAGTTATAGTAATATCATACGAACATAAATTTAAAGTATAAAACACTATTTTGGACCCTCTCAAATCCAACGTCATACTTATTATTTTCATTTAGATCCCGCATTAGATGTATTCGCAGTACCATTTTGTATACCCAGTATCATTTTGGCCCATTACATATCTTGCTTTCATTTTGGTTCCGACATCATTCCACTTGAAGGGAGAAGGACTGCAACAAAACGAGAAAGGATCTAGAAGGCTGTTTTCTTTATTATATTATTTTAATTTGTCAAAATTTGTCAATTTGAAAATCCTAATAAGTTAGTGAAAATGTCAAGTCCCTTGCTGAGAAATGAAATTGAAATAGAATTCATGCAGGAAGGACTAAAATGGCTAAATTAGAAAATAATCCGAGGGTCCCAAAGGAGGTGAAAAAAATCTGAGAGGAAAAAGTGTTTTACAGTTTTACCCTAATTTTAAGATATGATGTGTCTATACATATGAGACTATATATGAACAAGAAGATAATAGAAATGGGAACAGGGATAACATATTAGAGAAATGAGGACCAAGCAAGGGATACTATGATAGAATTTAGATCATCTAAAGCATCTTAGATAATATTAAACTCCAAATCACTTAAATTATCCAAACATCGAAAAGTTTTTAAAAGATTAATACGACTAAAAATCATATCGTGCTGATGATCATTGAGTTCCTAGGACCAACTGCATCGTGAATAAAGGTAACCCATTTTAACCAACTTTGATATTAAAATATAAAACAAAAATAAATTGTTTACTATCACACTCAATAAGACGGGGAGGGGTAGAGAAGGGATCAAGGGATCGATTAACTTACATCGTAATCACCTGCATAATCCTGTATAGTGCCATCTTTAATTTCTATGACCCTGTTAACTATTTGCTTTATGAAGTATCTGTCATGAGATACTGTGATAACGGTGCCCTCGTATTCACTTATTGCCTCCTGTGAGTAGAAGTAAACATTATTAGGCCGATAACTGACAATAAGATTTTTATAAGGAAAAAGCAGACAACAAAGTGCCACATACCTCAAGCATTTCTTTAGAAGGTATATCCAAGTGATTGGTGGGTTCATCCAACACAAGCAGAGTTGATGGTTTAACCATGAACTTGCAAAAAGCCAGCCGTGCCTAGTAAAACATGAGACAAGATAAATCCAAATAATTTTGCAGCATCATACACAGTGTGAAAGAGCGTAACATTGCAATGCCACAAGCAAATTAAAAATTATATATATGCCAGTAAGTCACGACCAACAAAAATTAGAACAATTCGTCCATATACTATTCTTGATGTACACAGTTCATGACACCTGAGATTACTAAAAACATTTACTGGGATTGGTAATCACCCCAGTAAATCTCGTAATGATGAGGTTGAAGACTGTCTTAATATCATTTAGCAAATTCAAATTTTCTTGATTCTTATATTTCTTCAAGTGCCATCATCTCCAATCTTTTACTCAAACAATAACAGTTCAAACATCTCTAAAGGCTCAGAAACTCTAAATACATGTCAACTGAAAAAGGATGACACAAATCTTGAATTTACCTTCTCACCACCACTCAATAGTGAAACTTTTCGGTCAAGCATATCATATTTAAAATTACAACGCCCAAGAAGTCCTTTAATATCGTCAATCCTCCAGTCCTCTGCTGCTTCCTCTACTGTCTCAAGCACTGTCTTGTCTAGATCAAGCGCCTCAGCCTGTTAAACAAATGAAGTCAGAATTAAAAACATTTTAACCATGCAAATTTTGACAAGAAAAACTGGAACTGATAGCACATTCATCAGTTTAATTACAATTAGCATTTCACTGATTTAAGTGGCACACCTGATTCTGCTCAAAATAGTTAGGTAACACATTATGCTCCCCAAGCAAAACTTCACCCCCAGTTGGCTTTTCCAAACCCATAATCAATTTCAGTAAAGAACTCTTGCCACAACCATTTGGACCAATAATCGCAATTTTTTCTCCCCTTTCAATTGTAAGATTTGCCTTTTTGAAAAGTGGCTGGCACAGAAAAGCATGATCAGTTGATATCACATAACATAAAGATAGTCCACATTTTAATGCTAAGGTTTTCAATAATGAGATCTTGATATCTAACCTTATCCTCAAAGCCAAATTCCAAGTTCCTAATTGTTACAACAGATCTTCCACTCTTTCCGCGCTCAGGGAACCTGATTTTCATCTGTTTGCGTTCAAATGGCTTCTCCACCAGTTCCTCTTCCTGGAGTCTCTCCAGCTTCTGTTGCCATGCAAAAAGAAAGGAAATTCTTTTAAGCAAATAAAAGAACACGACATTAAAATATTTGAAGCAGAAGGATGCAATGAAACTAATCTAAGCAGAGCAGCTAACACAAGCATTGTGTTTATATGTCATCTCAACTGCCTACTACATAATGTTGCCTTATACTTTGTTAGAATAAAACCATTTATGAACTTTGGGAGAGTTGATTCTTGACATATTATTATGAACTCTCCCAAGGTATTATGAAGCCTACAAGTCCACCATACCTTGTCCATTTCAAGCCCAGAGAACTCTGGCATGAAGGGCATGTTAAATATAAAATCATCCATGAACAACCTTTTAAGCTATTGGGAAAGTAGATTTTTGACGTATACCTTCCCAGCAGATGAAGCACGGCCAGAATTTGCTCCAGCACTTAATCTACCTATCAAGTCTCTTGTATGCTCAATTTCTTTCTGCTGCTTCTCCCAAGCAGCATACTGTGCTTCAATCCATGCTGCTTTTGAAATTACATACTGCGAATAATTTCCCTCAAACGTCCTGGACACACCCATGTCAGTTTCCACAATTTTTGTACACAGTTGATCAAGGAAAGCTCGGTCATGGGAAATGATAACCATTGGCACATCCTGCTGGTTAAGATACTCCTCAAGCCACTCAATGGTGTCAAGATCAAGGTGATTTGTGGGCTCATCTAACAGCAATAAATCAGGCTCCTGAAACCAAACACAGGTTCCCATTCTTATCAACAACACTTGTAACACTCACCCACATCATCTACACAACAAAATAACGTAACCATCGAGACATTTTATCACCTAGGTAATTAAATTATTCCTTTCTTGACAATGAAGCGTGTGTCAACGTTCAAATATACACATACCCTAGACAAAAATAGCAGCATGTTGTGAAATATCATGTATTCTGAATCAGCTATTTTAGAATTACCTATAACGTATTCTAAATTTTTCAGCTCAAACCAAAATAAACCACAAAAGAAACAAATAGTAG
This sequence comes from Vigna umbellata, assembly GCF_029865625.1. Taxonomy (NCBI): domain Eukaryota; kingdom Viridiplantae; phylum Streptophyta; class Magnoliopsida; order Fabales; family Fabaceae; genus Vigna; species Vigna umbellata. The sequence continues at coordinate 18,641,425 of NC_142166.1, forward strand.
CTTGCAGCTTACCATGGGTGCAATGTTACGAGACATCAAACCAATCATACACTTTAACTAATTGGACAGCTCAGTAAACCTTTGTAAAATTGATTTTGAAATAATGTGACTTATGTTTGGATGTTTTCAATCTTAAACATACAAATAGTTGCGTTCTGCTTAACATGGATCAATGTTTTGCGACATCCAACCAATGGCAAGCGTTTGTACAATTCATTTTGGTTATATTTGATTATGAAGTGATGGGATTTGTATTTGGACGTTTTCATTCTAAAAATAAGTTACCAGAAAAATTTACAACAAACTTTTTTATCCAACTATTACACTAGTTAGAGTTACTTCCTAAAACCCAACATGTTACACAAAATCTACATCAACATAGCAAAGCGATTCTGAACAATCCAACGTGAATTCAACCGTACCTGGAGTAGAATCTTTCCAAGACACATTCTCATCTGCCAGCCTCCACTGAAAGACGCAACCAACCTATCAGAATCCTCGGGAGAAAAGCCAAGTTCAGGCACCAACTTATTTATTTTCGCGTCAACCTCATCGAGGTCCACAGACTGAGCCCTCCGCTGAAGCAAATCAAACTCATCCAAAAGCCTTCCCATCAATTCCAAATCGTTGACAGCACCCTCGAGCGCCTTCTGGACCCTCTCCAATTTCCCCGCCACCTCCATTTCCTCCTTGAACGCGCTCATGAACTCCTCCCTCACTGTCCTGCTCAGCGACACCTCGAACTCCTGATTCAGAAACGCGATTTTCATGTTCGGCTTAGCCTTTATGACGTTCCCATAATCCGGCTCCTCCAATCCCGCGATAATCCTCATCTGCGTCGTCTTGCCCGCTCCGTTCACGCCAACCAAACCCACCTTCTCCCCCTTCTTCACCTCCCAACTCACGTCCTTCAACACTGTCACGCCCTTGTACGCCTTCCCCACGTTTTCAAGCTTCACCCCCGACGACACGCCCGACGCGCCGCTACTCTGCTGCTTCCCTCTGCGCCGCGGCTCCTCCGAGGAGGTTTCGGAGAAGAGAGACTCGATATCTTCGTCGACTGTTACAGTTGTCAGGCCCGAAGAGGAAGCGGAATTGGGCCGCAATGGGCTCGAGAAGCGGTTGGTGTAAATTAGATTGGTGCTGATGTTAGTGTTGTTGGTGTTCGCTCTGGTGGTGACGCGTGGGGGAAGGTGGCGTAGCACGGTGGGCTTTCGTGCATCCAAGATGACCGCGCCGGTGAGGTCTAAGTGGTGAAGCTTCGCGGCCAAGTCCATTTTGAAAAGATATGAAATTCAGAGAATAATCGAGGAGTGAGAACAGATATGGCGTGAGTTCTCTTCCCCACAAATGCTGAACCAGATTTCAACCCATTAACTGCTTTTGCGAGCTGTTGAAACGTTTGCGCTCACTGGGTTTTCTTTTGTACTTTTTGTGGGGTGAGAAAAATCGCTTATAATAGATATTTTCAATTTTATTTTTAAAAAAGGCAGAATAAGTATTAAGGAAAATTAACAAATTGGTGCGTTTGGATTACGAATTTATTGTGGCCAGAACCAACAAGGGAGATAGAAAAATCGGACAAGAGATTTCAGATAGATAAGGATCCTGGGATTATATGTGGTGAAAAGTAGCTCAAAACGGCCCTCTCTTTTCGTGACGCGTGTCTCCGTGTGTGGCTCGCATTCGTTCTCTTCAGTCCACGTCCACCGCCGTAAACAACCAAAATTCTGACCCCTTTTTTTTGTTTAGCACATCTATTAGGGCTAAACAAACAGCCGAAAAAGCGACCTTGGTGGGTGTTTCATCTGCACCTCCAAATTTTGCATCCGCACCTCTAATTTTCTAAAATACCCTTAATTAATAAAGTGATTTTCTATTAATAAACTTTTCATCCTGCACCTTCATTTCTGATTTATTAAAAAACTCTACACCTCATCTTCCATATCTGATTCTACGTACGTCGGATGTCCATATCCAAAAGAAAATCTATCGGATATTCATATCCGATGTGTTCGTAAAGCCAATATAATTTCACTTTGAAAGCTTGTCTGTCTAGGACTGAATTCAGATAGATTCTAAAAACTAGCCGCTGTTGCGCTTAACATCCTTCGCATTTTGAAGATGACAATAACTTGATACAGAGAGCAGCTTACAATAACACATGCTTACAAATTACACACCTAAAGTGTATGTGGAAATTGTCAATAAGTTGATAGGCACGATTTAAGATCTCAGAAATATTGACTGCTGTTTGGTATTATGATTAATGCTTCCAGTTTCGGGTTGTTATTCTATATCAATAATTAATTAATTAATATTATTTATGTAACATTCCAAAAATACAGTCTAAAACTATATAATAGAATAATCACATTGAATAATAATACAGATCAGTCTTACACTAAAGAGAACATACGGTTATGGCCGAACGGCCTTACAAAGAGCTACAAACTTAAACTGTGCAAGATAAGAAATTTTGACCGAACGGTTTACCAAAACCAAACATCGGACGGTTATACAAAACGAAAGGGAGAAGGTGATCGATCGACCACCTTACAACTAAACTAAACTACTGACCGAACGTCCTACTGTTCGGTCTTCACTTCTACTTCTACCAAATTTTCTTCTTCCAGCGCCTCTTCCAGCAGCTTGTCTCCTTCTGCTCACATCCACACGGATGACCATTGCAACGACAAGAACGAACGTACAAAACCAAACAACACAGGAAAAACACAGGATAAGCTTATGTAATTTAATTCAAGTATAAACATACATTTCTCACATTCAAACACATAAGATACATTTCAACATACGTTTCAAGCAAGGCCTACTACTAGACTGACTGTCCGGACTGTATGAAATCTATGTAGCTACGACGTTCGTGCACCCGGCTGATGTAGTAACTGGAATACTCTCATCAGCTGCCACCCGAGGTTAGTCCTATCTGTCCAAAGTACCCCTAAGGACTAGGACCTCCTGCCGTTCCCACACATGACCTACCCTCCTCTACGTGAGGACGAGTACTCATGGAACATCAGGATGAATCGCCAGCTTAGCATAACCACATTCATACTTTACAAATTCAGTAATCATCCATGAGTCGTTCCTCCCTGGAACGCTCGTTCAAAATCCACAATATTTCATCCATCTCATATTCTCTTCATCTTTCATCATCCATCATTTTAATTTCATCTTTGTTCACCGATTTTAAAGACCTCAAATATCGAACGTTCAGTCCTCACTCAGAACGAGGATGAACACTTGAAACGAGACAGAGAAGTCTCTCGTTCTAGGACAGAATAAGACCGAGAGGGTTACTGTCAGATTGAGAAAGAAATCGAGTACAATTATATAATATACGGACGAACGTTACTTACAACATGAATCAGTTAAATGAACTGACTCTCGTGAGCTCAAACCAACACTCAAAGAACATATTAAGTACTGAGGCTCTAGGCCGGAACCAATGAATGCAGACACGTCAAGACGTTTAAAGAACCATACTTTAGAAGAATTTACATACCGAAACCTAATGTCAGTCAATGACCAAACACGGTAAAGGGAAATTCTACTAAAATTGGACGAACGCTATTTCATCAAGATAGATCAAACCATAAACGAGTACAAGCGCTTGGTATAAGACCGAACACTACTCATTTCGAGAACTTGGTGTGAGACCGAGCACTACTATACTTATAATAGAAAGATTGATAAATATAATAAGATACTATTGGAATTGTGTTTAACAATAACTAAAATATACAAATACATATATTTACAATAATTAAGTTTATCACTGAATACTCATATGCAACTACGCTTGACCGAACGTTCAAGCATAGTATTACCACACGAAGACGCTCGCCCTCAACTAGGATTCTTTCCAAATGAAAGAATTAAATTTCAAACATATTTACTAGAACACCGAACGGTCAAGGACCGTTCAATGACGATCGTACATTGTCCTAGGGAAATTTCATATTCAGAATTCATTTACATTCAAACTCATTTCTCAACATATAACTTCAAAATTTCATACATTCATATCATAGCACAATTCATATTCCTCATACATCAGAACATAATAGTCATCCTATATCATATAGTCAAATATCACAAAAATCATGCTTCATTGCAACTCAAAGAACGTCCATGCAGCACAGTAAACATACAAATTAAATTAAATAAGCTTCCCTTACATCTGAGCGTGAACGAACGTCCTACAGACCGAAATTCAGTTCGCCGAACTACGATTCCTTCTACCCTTAACGCTCAACGACTCTTCGAACCAAAATCAAACAACAGACCAAAATGGTTCAGAATGAAACTAAGAACTCATGCAACCAAAACTTGGTTTGCATGTGTACAAGAACGAACGACTAAGGACAAGAAAAACTTACCCGTTCAGAATTCAAAACCAATCGGTTCAAACTGAAGCTTGGGACGCCGGAAGTGCTCCTACGGTGCTTGAATGGAGATCGGAGTAGAGAAAGAGTGAGTTTTGGTAGAGAGAAGGGAGAGCTTTTAAAGAAAAGAAGGAGAAAATGAAAGATCAGAGTTTTGGAGAAGAAGGGTGCATGCAGAGAGTGTGACGCGAATTTCAGAAAAATCAGTTTTGTTTAAAACGAACGTCTGCTCTCCTGCTGACACCTGCATTCCACTATCTGACTTTTGGATCCTCGTTGCTTGACACCTGGCGTCCGTTCAGAGGGGCTTTTGGGTGCGTTTTTAATGAAGTCTGACAATTTAACAATTTAGGTTTGTTTTATAAAATAATTAATTAATTAAAATATTTAAATAAATATAAATTAGTAATATTTCTTTAAAAAAAAGTAACAAATTATAAAAAAAAACATAAAATAATTGAAAACAACGAAACTTAATAAAAATATAATTAATTAATTAATTTAAGCATAAAATTTAAGAATTTAAAATCTTATTAACAATTAAAAAATAATAATAACTTAAAATTTAACCATAACATTTTTACAAAAAAGAAAAAATAAAACGCTAAAATAAAATTAAAAACGCAAAAAAAAAAACAATATGCATGGGTTGTTGAAACACGAAAGGCCTGTTTCAGATGTCGGTATCCAATGTAGCCAGTATCGGTTATGGACATCCGATACAGATCTTTGCGCGTTTCAAATCCGATGTTTCGTCAAACAACCCACAGATCAAACACCCACATTACAAATCAAACACTTCAATCACCTTCTAATCATCCAATGTACACCTCTGCGAAACAGACCAAGAAAAACACAATCTGAAATGCGAAAATGAAGAAGATGAAGTTGTTGTGAAAAAGAGAAACTGAACCTGTGTGCGTGGTGTTGTGCAAGAAGAAAGAGCTTTTGTGAGTTCGTGAGTGTTGTGCGAGAGAAAGGACATTGTGCGAGAGAAAGAAGACCAAATGATGGTGTTGTGCGAGAGAAAGGAGACCATATAATGCTGCTATGCGAGAGAGAAAGGAGAACAAATGTGAGTGGTGTTGTGAGCAAATGACATCTGATACACACAAACCTAAAAGCTGACAAAAAATCTTAAACTGAAAAAGAATTCTTGACTATTCTTTTCTGTTTCAACAAAAGTTAAACCACATTTTAATTAGGGGCTAAATAGGTATTTTAGTAAAGTTTGGAGGTGCAGTATGAAGAGCTTGGAGGTGTAGGATGAAACACCCAACCTTGGTTAAGCCTGAGTATGGGCTTTGTTGGGTGCTTCTTTTTGCACCTCTATATTTTTTTCGTGCACTTCTATAGATCAGATGAAAAAAATGGTGTTGCCACGGTGTACCTGGCATTAGCACTAAAAGCCATATTGAGACACTTCAAGTCACTAGTACAAAAATAGCATACAATGTCAAATATTTTGGACTTTTAATGGTGAATTCACGAACGACGTCATATCAGGAAACATTAAATTTACATCGAATTTAAAAAAATTGACGTTAAACTTAACGTCAAATTTTATCAATATTCGACGTATATTCAATTGATTTATCTTTTTTCTTTTATTCTAATTATTTTATTTGATTTATTTTTATAATTTCTAGAATTCTTTGTTTATATTTGATTCTTTAATCTTTTTTAGTTAATAAGGTTTAGTTAAAAAGGTTAAAGAATCCAATATAAAATAGAAGCGTCCATTGTCTAATGGATAGGACAGAGGTCTTCTAAACCTTAGGTATAGGTTCAAATCCTATTGGACGCAAGTTGTTTGCATATCTATATGCAATTTCAACCTTGTCCTTATATTTTTTTTGATTTATTACATTTTGATTCGAATTCATTATATATAATATTCAAATGAAATTTTAACGTCGAATTTTATCAATATTCGACGTTAATCAATTTTTTTGTTTTTTTTAAATTAATTGTGATCATTTTTTACAACTCTACGAGACTTGAAAAGTAAAAAACAACAAATTTTAGTTTTTGGTATTTTATAAAGCATGAACTATGAACGTGTAGTGTAGTATCAACAGCAAACAATAATAATTGATGTGTTCGGCTAGCTTCGAAATGAAGCGAGAGAGGGCCGTGAGCCTACCAACCAACCGTTGTACCTCCCTAAGAGTTGCTGGGGCGGTCATGTCGAGTACAGCTTTGCATTTATCTGGGCTGGCTTCGATGCCTCGACGAGTAAGCATGAAACCCAAAAACTTGCCTGCAGGGACTCCGAAGGTACACTTAGAAGGGTTGAGGCGCATGCTGTACCTTCTGAGTTGGCCAAACACCTCTTCTAAATCCCGTAAATGTTGCTCCATAGAATGGCTCCGAATGACCATGTCGTCGACATAAACATCCATGCATCGACCTATCTGATTATGAAAAACCTTATCCATGAGGCGCTGGTGATGGACAAATTTATGAACACCAAAATATGATGTCACAAACTTGTTTTTCAATCGGCAAGTGTGACCGAATCGTTCAAGTAATAAACTTGGTAAGACCAAGTATCGTTCTTCCCAAAGGACTCACGGCCTAGTTTAGTTGTGTGGTTTCTTGATTAGCTAAGACTTAAAGACGAAATATTTAGATTTTTATATGCAAAAGACGAAAATTAAATATGTATGCATGAAGTTTTGATCAATGACAAAAAGCAAAAGATAAACACTTTCAATGAAATTTATGTATGAATATGTTGTTGGGGGTCAATTTCATCTTATCCACTCTCATATATTTTAGGAATTCAACATTCAAATCATCATTGTTAATGCCACTCTCTAAAGTACCTTTCAAGAAGGCTTCTCCCTAATCACGAGTTCATACAATTCCTAGCATTCCTAATGATCAGTTCATAAGTGCAGGAGCTTAACGACAACCAATATAATATTGGGAGAAATTCCCCGGATCTAGACTTCCCCGTACGTGCCCGTATCGACAAAACCAATAATCATGCATCGAATGAGTTAAACAATGCAAGCATTAAGCAAAGAGGAAAAACCCTAACTAATGATGAAAAGAAAGCATAAGTCTTAATTAAAAGATGTAAAAACAGATTCCATATATGAGAGTTTCACAAGATTACATTGATTCCCCAACAAACATACAGAGTTTAGTTCACCATATTCATGGTGAACCTAGATGAATTACAATGAAAGAATGAAAGAATAAACCCTAAAAAGGTGAAGAGGAAGCCTCAGCATCCAAGATCCTCCTTCAAAGGGGTGGAAGAGAGAGTGTTTGCTTCGTTCCAGCCAAAGATACCTAACCCTAGGAAACCCTAAAGCTTAAATACCATTCGTAAATTACAAAAACTTAGGTCCAAGCCCATTAAAGTGCCGCTCAGCGGTAAATTACCGCTCAGCGGTAAGTGCGTGTCTTGTTTTCTCCCCTCAGCGGCCATTTTGCCCCTCAGCGGATCTCCTGTGAGTGCCTGAGTGCCGCTCAGCGGTAAACTGCCGTTGAGCGGTGACTTCGGCTTCTCCTTTTGCACTTTTTGATGTCTTTTCTGATTTCATCTCTCCCCTTCTTCACTTCTTTCACCAAATTCACCTTAAAACCTGCACAAAAACACTGAAATCAAGCATAAACCTGTCCAGCTCTCTTATTTCCAAAAATATAAAGAAAAGCATGATTTCAAGCTAGTTTCTAAGTGTAAAGGTTGCTTTTAGTGTCAATTTTAATCATAAAAATAACAGTTTTTCAACTGTTATCACAACCCCAAACTTAAAACTTTGCTTGTCCTCAAGCAAATAAGATGTAACTCAATCTTCAACCAATTCATATGATGGTTCACTCATTCAAAAATCCTTTTTTTCAAGATAAGTAACAATTTCACTCAAACTTATGACCAAAAGTTCAATCAAGATGTGCACATGCTTTAGTGTTCACAAAGTCATTTAAATTCCAACAAATGCTATTTTCATGAATGATCAATCAATTAAGCATGGATGTTCATGTGTTCATGTAATATTTCCTCACTAAGTCAAGTGTTTCACTCACACTCAAGTGTATAAGAGATGATCACTCATTCACTCTACTATCACAATGTCACATGAATCAACTTTGCCTTTCATTTTACCACAATCAAAAACATTCACAAGCATGCATCATCACAAGGACTTTTCTATGGCTTATAATGTGGCTGGGCTAACAAGAAAATTGGTTTTTCTAGATCACAAAACCCTTGAGTTAAGAGAATCATACAACACAATCATCTTATTCTTTCCCAACTTTCTTTTGCCTTTGCATTGAGCTTTGCTTCTTTTTCTTTTCTTTTCTTTTTCTTTGCATATTCTTACTTTTTAGCTCTTAGCTCAATGCTTTTCATGTTTTCCCAACAACCCCAAACTTGAACATTTAACAATACTACACAAGATCTTCTACTTAACTCAAGGTAAAGATTTTCAATCAAGGGTTTCAGTGTATGTTCAAGGCTAAGGGTTCAAAAGGATTGAACACAAAGTGTTCTCTTTTAGTGGGCTAATTTTTACAAATTTGGCCAATAAAAAGGTTTCCAACAAACGACCTTGATCATATGATGCAAAACAAGCAATTAATTCAATCATAGAAAACCTGGGCAAAACCATTCATGCTTTCAAAGTAATAGCATTCAACAATAACAACTCTGGAGCTCAAAATCTCACATATAAGCTCATTCACATTTGACATACACATCCTACTTAATTTCACAATCACAATCATGATATCATGCATTTGTTCACAAAGCTTGTGAATCACCTGTATAAGCATTTTAATGTGCACATCATCTCAACATCAATTAATCATAAGCATCATTCAGCATTACTTATCGCACAATCACAATTAATAGCAAACCATCACAAGAAACCAGGTTTCAAATAGAGTACATCAAACCCTAATCTAAAAACAAAAACAAATAAGTTCAAAAAACTTAAAGCACAAAAGCATAATCATATGATAGCATTTATCAGTAAATGCTATCTCAGCTCCTCATCAGTCTGAGCTGTCCTCTGTATCTTCTTCTTCTTCCTCATCTTCAGCATCTTCAAATGCATCATCATCATCAGCTTCATCTTCTTCCATCTCTCTAGCCGAAGCTTCAGCTGCTCCAGCTCCTCCTCCATGCACTGGCTCCTCTGGCCAAGCTACCACATTATGGAATTGATCCATAGTCCACCTGTGGGCTGGAGGTGTATCATACATCCCCACAATCATCTCAGCAGTGGCCACCTGCCCTCTGTGAATGGACTGCAACCGAGCACCTATAAGAGACATATACATGTCCCTCATCTGGAATGGTTCTGCTTCATGTGTATCAGCAGATGTCTGGCTCTGTGCTGGCCCTCTCTCTACGAGCCCGACGTGGTGGAACTGGCTGAGCTGCATCATCACCTCCACAGTACTGTCTATAATAGGCCTCATCAATAGCTTTTCTTGGCCTCTCAAATGGTGGAACAGAAGTGTCCACCCCAGCTAGCTTGCAAAGGTGAGTGATCAAAGAAGGATGTCCTAATGGTGCTTTGTTGTTTGAGGTGTTAGCACATACACTAATTTCATCAGCTATCACCTGCCCAATATTAACATTTAAATTTCTGATAGCACAGTAGATGAATAGTGCCTTGCTGAGAGTAATATCTGACACATGTGAACATGGCTGAATGTTGGCATGAGAAAACGCCATCCAATACTTTGCAAGAGGAGTCAAATCCGTCCTCCTAATGTTAACCACTGAGCCAGATCTATTCCTTTGGAAGTGTCCTCCAGGTATACACAATACTCTCTCCACATCCTCATAATCAGCACCTTCCTCCATGCAAAGAGCAAACTGGCACTGCTCACCAGCCCACACAGTGTCCAGGAAGTTATTAATAGAATCAGGATCATACCTGATAGCATGGCCTCTGACATAGCCCAAATAATTCTCAGCTGGATAATCACCAATCTTCTTTGCATTGGTGTAAAATTCCTTTACCACAGCTATGTTGGCAGGTGCAGGATAAGTGGCTAGCTTTCCCCAATCATTCCCTAACACTTGCTCTCCAAATTGAGGAGCAAAGTTAGGTATCATTCCAACCTTTCTCTCCATCAGAAGTCTTCTGTCTTGAACCATCCTAAAGTGCTTCTCATGTTTCCTAGAAAGGAACCTGCTAGATTGGGGTTGCTCTGGTTCCTTTTCCTTTCTCTTGGTTGCCATGGTTTTCAATCTTTTTCCTGATGAGGATGCCATTCCTACATTCAGAACACAAACAAAACCACAGAACATGATTTTAATCATTAGTAAAACACAGAACACAACTCCTTTCGAAGCTAAACCACCGCTGAGGGCCAGAATTCCCCCTCAGCGCCACCGGTACCACATTCCATATCACAAAAAACCAGAAAAATCAAATCTGGCAGAGTGCCGCTCAGCGGCAGTTTACCCCTCAGCGGTAACTCTGCAGATTTTTGAAAAACCTGTTTTAAAGCTTTCCTAACTCCACCCAAATGCAATTTTCAGTTTTCCAGTTCATAATCATGCAGTTTAATCAGTTCAAACATCAAATATATCATCAAATCATGCAAAGAAATCAAAACCCCTAAAGCTTCATGCTTTGACAATCATATTCAAAATCAAAAACCCTAGAATGAACAAAATGCATTTTACTTACTTGGGTGGAGATACTAGATGCAATGAGAATGCTTCCAAGCTAGAATGCTCTCTTCCAACCCCAAACTTTGATGGCACACTAGTGAAAAAGTGAGTGGAAGAGAAATTTTCTTAAGAGGGAAGAGTGAAAAGATGTGGAAAACCTTGGAGAAGGTATGTGGGAGTGTTTGTGCAGAGAAAAATCTGAAAGTGTGAAAGAATACGCAGCTTAGGGTTTAAAAATACCCTAATGGGCTCGGGTCCCGCTAAGGGGAACTAAAACCCAATCTGCGAGAGTACCGCTCAACGGTAAAGTACCGCTCAGCGGCACTTTCGTGATGTGTTCTTCTCCTTCTTTTCTTAACCTACGTGCCTCCTAGACATGCCCCTCACTGGCTCCCTGCAATTCAATGTTCAAAATGCTTATGCAAACCCTAACTAAAACAAATCAACAAAAATATTCAATCAACTGGGTTGCCTACCAGGTAGCGCTTGTTTAACGTCACGAGCCTGACCCAAAATCCACCAACACCCTTCAGTAGGTGCAAAATTTTCTTACCAACACCCATAAGTAGGTGTTACAAACTGAGTATCCTTCAGTAGATACTTAACCACCTAGCATCCTTCAGTAGATGCTATATCCAACAGAATATTTACAAAAATAATGTCCACAGATTAAAAGTTACAAAACCAAAATCAAAATCAAAAGTTTTTAAATCACTGGGTTGCCTCCCAGCAAGCGCTCTTTTAACGTCATTAGCTTGACCCAGTAAAGTTCAAGTTCCATCTTCTTTTTCTTCTTCTTTCTACTGAACTTCTTTAGAAATTTAATCAAACCAGGAACCTGTTGCAGTGTCTCAATCATAGGAACTTTAATCTCCAATTTCTTGAAGATTTCCATAAAGCACTTAAATTTCTTTTCCTTCCTATGATTCTTCTTTAGATGAGGATGGGATTTTTCATATGATTCCTTCTTCTTTCCTCTCATCTTCTTTTTCTTATGCTTTCTCTCCCCAAATTTTCTCTTTTTCTTTTCTTTTAATTTTTTCTTCCCTTCTCTTTTTCTCCTCAACTTCTTTATTTTCACACAAATTTTCTTTCTCTCTTCTCTCTCAACCACTTCTTTTTCTTTTTCTTCATCTTTATCTTTCTCACTCAACTCTTCTTTCTCTTTTCTCTCTACCTTTTCCTCATCTCCCTTTAATTTTTCCTCATCAAGAATCTTGTCACTTTCAGTGATAATGACTTGCCCTTCCTCCTTAAGGTTAACTTCAGTATTAACATCATCATTCAATCTCTGATTGATGTAACGAAGTTGCATCTCCATTATTTTACATGATTCTTCAATGCTTTTCTGAGTAGAGTCGGAATTTTTCAAAAATCGTTGAAGGGTGTCCTCCAACCTATCCAAACTTCCTGATAGAAAGGGTTGTTGCTGCCATTGTTGTTGTGGTTGGTTCTCAAATTGTCCAGCAGCTTGCCAAAATTGGCTTTGATCCATGCTTGAGTGAGGTTCCCACCAGTGGTTGAGATTACTTTGGTGGAATTGAGTGCCCATATAGTTAAATTCTTGACCAAATTGCATTCTGCAGACATTAGGCACAAAACCCTAAAAACAATTGTTAGCACAAAAAGATAGAGAAAAAAAAAATCAAAGGATATAATTGAAAAGATAAGAAGATAGGAAATAAAAACAGAAAAATAAAATAAAATAAAATAAAATACAAACAGAAAATAAAATAAAATAAAATAAAATAAAATCTAATCTAATCAAATAAAATAAAATAAAATCAAATAAAAACCGAAAAATAAAAAACAGAAAATAAAAACAGAAAACAGAAAAACAGACAACAGAAAACAGAAAATAAAATAAAATCAAATAAAATACAAACTGAAAAATATAAACAGAAAAATAAAATAAAATAAAAAAAATTCGAAATTTAAATTAAAGATAAAAAAAATAAGTCAAAGATAATCAATAATCACACAAATTAACCAGTTAAACCACGAATCCCCGGCAACGGCGCCAAAAACTTGATGGACAAATTTATGAACACCAAAATATGATGTCACAAACTTGTTTTTCAATCGGCAAGTGTGACCGAATCGTTCAAGTAATAAACTTGGTAAGACCAAGTATCGTTCTTCCCAAAGGACTCACGGCCTAGTTTAGTTGTGTGGTTTCTTGATTAGCTAAGACTTAAAGACGAAATATTTAGATTTTTATATGCAAAAGACGAAAATTAAATATGTATGCATGATGTTTTGATCAATGACAAAAAGCAAAAGATAAACACTTTCAATGAAATTTATGTATGAATATGTTGTTGGGGGTCAATTTCATCTTATCCACTCTCATATATTTTAGGAATTCAACATTCAAATCATCATTGTTAATGCCACTCTCTAAAGTACCTTTCAAGAAGGCTTCTCCCTAATCACGAGTTCATACAATTCCTAGCATTCCTAATGATCAGTTCATAAGTGCAGGAGCTTAACGACAACCAATATAATATTGGGAGAAATTCCCCGGATCTAGACTTCCCCGTACGTGCCCGTATCGACAAAACCAATAATCATGCATCGAATGAGTTAAACAATGCAAGCATTAAGCAAAGAGGAAAAACCCTAACTAATGATGAAAAGAAAGCATAAGTCTTAATTAAAAGATGTAAAAACAGATTCCATATATGAGAGTTTCACAAGATTACATTGATTCCCCAACAAACATACAGAGTTTAGTTCACCATATTCATGGTGAACCTAGATGAATTACAATGAAAGAATGAAAGAATAAACCCTAAAAAGGTGAAGAGGAAGCCTCAGCATCCAAGATCCTCCTTCAAAGGGGTGGAAGAGAGAGTGTTTGCTTCGTTCCAGCCAAAGATACCTAACCCTAGGAAACCCTAAAGCTTAAATACCATTCGTAAATTACAAAAACTTAGGTCCAAGCCCATTAAAGTGCCGCTCAGCGGTAAATTACCGCTCAGCGGTAAGTGCGTGTCTTGTTTTCTCCCCTCAGCGGCCATTTTGCCCCTCAGCGGATCTCCCGTGAGTGCCTGAGTGCCGCTCAGCGGTAAACTGCCGCTGAGCGGTGACTTCGGCTTCTCCTTTTGCACTTTTTGATGTCTTTTCTGATTTCATCTCTCCCCTTCTTCACTTCTTTCACCAAATTCACCTTAAAACCTGCACAAAAACACTGAAATCAAGCATAAACCTGCCCAGCTCTCTTATTTCCAAAAATATAAAGAAAAGCATGATTTCAAGCTAGTTTCTAAGTGTAAAGGTTGCTTTTAGTGTCAATTTTAATCATAAAAATAACAGTTTTTCAACTGTTATCAGCTGGTAAGTTGCCCCGGCATTCTTCAAACCGAACGGCATTACTTCATAACAATAATTGGCGCGTTCGGTAATGAAAGCTGTCTTGCTTTGATCAGGTGCGTATATGGGAATTTGGTTGTAGCCCAAGTATGCGTCGAGGAAACTGAGTACAACATGGCCTGAAGCTGCATCCACCAACCGATCAATGCTCGGCAAGGGATATGAATCCTTAGGACACGCTTTGTTGAGGTCAGTGAAGTCGACACACATTCTCCACTGACCGTTCGACTTCTTGACCATGACTACGTTCGACAACCACGTAGTGTATTTTAACTCTCTGATGAACTGAGCGTCCATCAACTTCTCTACCTCGACCTGAATGGCCCTGCGCTTCTCCTCTCCGAACCGTCTCTTCTTTTGCGCGACTGGGCGTGCCTCTCTAAAGATAGACAGTTTATGGGCCATGACCCCGGGGTGGATTCCTGGCATATCGGAGGCCGTCCAGGCGAATAAGTCTGCGTTCGCTTGGAGCAGATGTCCCAGATCTTGTTCATCTTTCAAGGCGAGGTTCGCGCCAATGTTCGTGCCTTTGGAGGTGTCCGCCGACAGTGCAAGGAGTTTGACATCGCCTTGTGGATGGAGACGCTCATCTATGTTAGTTCGGGGGTCTAAGTCGACCGCTGCTGTTTCAGCTTCCCTCGCCCTTTTGGTTGGAATAAAAGGGGTGACCTTCAGACCAGCCACATAACACTGTCGGGCCGTGCGCTGATCCGCCTTCTACCCACAAACCTTTGGCTTCACCAACTGTCGACGACCACCACGGACGACAGAGTGTCGACCCCTCTCACGATCAAAGGAGTATCGAACACTCCTGGCCAATCGTTGTGAGGTCGACATTCATTTTGTTGATGTCGACGTACTGGCAGACCACAAACCAGCGACGATGTCGCGTCAGTCAGCGACAATGTCGCGACATCTATCGCCCTCACGACATTTAATATGTTTGTGTCGACACAAACAGTGGTCGACATGTAGTGAACGACACCATAATAAACGGTTCAGCAATAAAGAATAAGCAGTTACAAATATTAGCTAATGCAACGCCACGAATCACGCAGGTAGTTGACTCAGTATCAGACACGACCTAGCAGTTACAACTTCCAAATAGTCCACTTCGGTAACTGTCCAGATTTCCAGGTAAACGGTTTATTTTCCTGTTTTAAATATGCAAAGCACACCAGAAAAAAGGTACGTTTTTCCCCTTAGAGAAATTAAAAGAGAGAAATTACTCTTCTGCTGGATCACTTTGAACCAAAAGATTCAGGTGACCCCTTTTCTGACTTGAGCGTCGGAGTGCCTTTGCAAGTACCCAGCCCACCTTTTCCCAAGGAACAGAACGTAAAGAGAGGAAGGAAGCATCGTGACAGACAACATAAGAAGAAGCAATTCAGTTTTGTTAGGTTTGTATCTCGGCCTCCACATCCCTACTGAAACAATAATCAACAACAAACAAGTTCAATCAAACAACAACAACAACAAACAAGTTCAACAACAAAAACAACAAACAAGTTCAACAAATAAGTTCTTCAAAACGAAAACGTAAACAAAAAATAGCCTTCAAAAGATGGGTTCGTCGGAATAAAGTTTCGTCACAGTGGGAGAGAAAACAGAATGCGCCTATGAAGGACAAGAGCACGGAAATAATCGGTTAAAACAAACAAAAATCATACATAAAGTAATTAATTTGTTAACATTATTTTAAATATAAAATAAATATTATAGCATTTTCAGTTCCTTATTTTTAAGGAACATAAAGTGGTCCGTCAAGCCATTATTTTTATCTTTTAACTGCATAGAGGTTATGGAGCAGTTACTAAATTTTAAACGTAAACCTGTGATGGCCAGACTTTATATAAGGGAATGAGTTACTCTCAGTTTTGAATACTAAGTCTACTGCTCTATTCAGAAAACACACCATCGAGTTTGAGTGAGTTAAGGTTTAGAAAAATAAAGTTGTTTGTGTTTGGATTACAAAATCGCAATGGCAAGAGGTACGCACATTATTCTTTCATATTTGCTTCCACTATTTTTTATCTGAATATGTTACTGTGATGACATTATAACATGTTTAGGTCAATTTTATACTCTGTTATTTTATCATTTGGTATCAGAGCATTGTTTTTTCCTTTACCTTGCATTTTTTTGTTGATTTGGATTTTTGATTTATGGGTTTTATTATTTTAATTCATTTAATCCAAACAAAATTCCCAACTTAACTTAAACCTGATTACAATTTTTGTAATCTTAATCGGTAAAAGCGAAAAAAAAACTGAAACCGGATCAAGAGAATTCGTCTAAAGCCGATGAACAGTTTCTGTCTGTTCTTTTTTCTTTCTCTCCCTGTTTCTGCGTTTCAGTTTTTGGGTCATTTCATGACCTGTTACAGCATTGTAATTTTTCATACTGCGTGTCTCCAATTTAATTGCTGGGCTTAGAAAATTTCTCAGCTTTCTCCTCTACAGAATTGCAGTAAAAGGCAATTATTTTGATTGGGATGCGTACATGATCATATTGCTTAAAAGGGTTTCTGTAGTCTATAAACCCTATTATTTTTCTTGATTGTTGTGCGTTGCAATAATGAAAGTGAGGGTTAATCCTCTGCCACGTATTGGACAATTCAGAAATTGGTTTTTATTTTTATAGGTCATTTTAATGACCTGATGAATGCTTTCCAGCTTTATTTCGCACGCATACATTAAATGCTAATGCATGCTTTTATGTTTAAATAATAATATAATTATTATTATTATTTTTATTTAACATATTATATTATATAGAATATGTTTTTATAATATTACGTTTTATTATGATATGTAAGCATATCATGTTATATATATATATATATATATATATATATATATATATATATATATATATATATATATATATGTGTGTGTGTGTTTTTAAATGTTTTTGGGTTAATAATTATGTATATTTTATGGATATTATTTGTATGTATATATTTGTTATTATACATGCAAATAAAATATACATTATTATTACTAGCATATTATGAATTTTATGTAAATATTTATATATTATTATTGTTTTAGTAGCAATATAGTTTTAATAAATTAAAGAGTAGCCACATCATCTTTAATCAATTAAAATTGTATATAAAGTTTTTCTACATGAGAAACATTAGTTGTAAATAATTATATTTAATATGATAAAATCTACCCACAGAAATTTTTTTCATATTTATATGATTAATTAGGATAAAATATTAAATTATCTTTCTTAATTTACCCACAACAATTAAGAAAAAATGAACATAATTTGATAGTTTTATCATTAAGATAATGAGTCTAATTGAGTAAGACTTTAGCCCACAAGCAAGTTTTATCTTAATAAACTCATTGGAAAAGACATGTTTACATTGGTAAACATGACATTTATTTTAGTCTCAAATTATATAATAAGCATGTAATTTTGAATTTGCAGTTTCTCAATCTGTGAATTTTTTTGATATCAAGTGTGGTATTCCCGAGTTGAAAGGATATAATTATAAGGTTTGGAAGGAAATAGTTCTTCTTCATTTAGGCTAGATGGACATTGACTATGCTATTAGAAAACCAGAACCATCGGGTATTACTGAAACTAGCACTTCAGATGTTATTGATCTTTATGAAAATGGGAGAGGTCAAATCGTCTCTCCGTAACGTTGATAAAAACCAACATTTCTGCTGGAATCCGGGGTTCAGTTGACCAGTATGAGAATGTCAAAGATTTACTAAGGGCTATTGATGAGCAGTTTATGACATCTGATAAGTCTCTTGCCAGCACCCTTATAATGCAGTTTTCATCCTTAAAGCTCACTAGAATTAAGGGAGTACGTGATCATATCATGCGCACTAGGGACATTGTGGCTCAACTAAAAGCTTTTGAAGTTACCATGTTTGACTCTTTTCCTGGTACACTATATTTTGTGCACTTTGCCTCACCGTTATGCCCCCTTTAAAATCTCTTACAACATGCATAAGGATAAGTGGTCTATTAATGAATTATTGACCATGTGTGTTCAAGAAGAAGAAAGGATATTGATAGAAGAAGGGGAGAAGGTGAACTTGACTACTTCTTTTGAGAATAAGAAGAACCAAGTTAATAAGAAGGAAAAGATTCCTGCTAAGCCAGTTATTAAGAAGGAGTCTAGATGTTTCTTTTGTAAAAAGAAAGGACACATGAAGAAAGATTGCTTAAAATTTAAGAATTGACTTGATAAGAAAGGTACTTCATTTGCTTTTATCTGTTATGAATCTAATTTGACTAGTTTTAATCATAACACATGGTGGATTGATTTTGGTTCTACAATCCATGTTTCTAATACCTTGCAGGGTATGCAAAACCTAAGGAGGCCAGTGGGAAATGAGCAATATTTCTACTCAGGGAGTAAGATGAGCTCACATGTGGAGGCCATTGGAACGTGGATCTTAGTTTTAAGTAGTGGTTTTGTTTTGCATTTGGAAAAAATATTTAATGTTCCTTGTTTTTCTAAGAATTTGATTTTTGTTTCAAGACTTATACCTTTGGGTTTTTCTTTTAATTTTTCAGATTCTGGTTTTACCTTAATGAATAAATCTAAAGTTGTTGGTTTTGGTGAATTGTGTGATGGTCTTTATTCCATTATTTTGCAAAACAATATCGCTTATGATTCTATGCTTGTTTCTGTCGGGTTAAAAAGATGTGTTATGAATGAGGATTCTTCTGTTTTATGGCACCGTAGATTGGGACATATCTCCATTGAGAGAATTAAGCAATTAGTAAATGAAGGAGTACTTGCATGGATTGCATAAAGGGTAAGCAAACTAACAAGTCCAAAAGAGGTGCTAAGAGGAGTTCAAGTTTACTAGAAATTATTCATACAGATATTTGTTGTCCAGATATGGACGCAAGTAGTCCGAAATACTTCATTACCTTTATAGATGACTACTCACGTTATATGTATCTCTACTTACTTCGTTCTAAGGATGAAGCTTTGGATGCCTTTAAAATTTTTAAGGCTGAAGTTGAGTTACAATGCAGAAAGCAAATCAAGATTGTGAGATTAAATAGAGGTGGAGAGTATTATGGTAGATACACGGAGAATGGACAAGCACCTGGTCCGTTTGCGAAGTTTCTTCAAGAACATGGAATTATTGCCCAATACACTATGCCTGGTTCTCCAGATCAGAATGGTGTGGCAGAAAGAAGGAACAAAACTTTAATGGACATGGTGAGAAGTATGAGGAGTAATTAAAAACTTCCTCAATTCTTGTGGACTGAAGCACTTAAGACGGCTGTGTATATATTAAACCGAGTCCCAACCAAGGCCGTCTTAAAGAAACCGTTTAAGTTATTCAAAGGTTGGAAACCAAGTTTGAGACATATACGCGTTTGGGGTTGTCCCTCTGAAGTGAGAATTTATAATCCACAAGAGAAGAAAATAGACCCAAGGACTATTAGTGGGTATTTCATTGGATATGCTGAAAAGTCTAAGGGATATAGATTCTATTGTCCATCGCATAACACTAGGATTGTGGAGTCAAGAAATGCAAAATTTCTTGAGAATGACTTAGTTAGTAGGAGTGATCAGTTTCCAAACATTGGGAATGAAAGGGATCACTATGAAGCTCAACCCTCTAGTTCAAGTGATAAATTGGTTGTCATTCACACCCCTCAAACACAAATGGGTGTTAGACAAACAATAGTTGAAGCTTCACAACCTGCTGAAAATGACCTTACAGATCAAGTTGCTAATGAGGAACAACAAGATGATGTTGAACAACCTACTGAACAGTTGCTTGAGCAACAAGTTTCTCAAGAAAATGATGAGGCAACATTAAAAAGATCTACTAGAGTTAAAAGGCCAGCAATTCCTAGTGATTATGTAGTGTATTTGCAAGAAGTTGACTACAATATTGGAGCTGCAAATGATCCTGAAACGTTTTCACAAGGTATGAGTTCTAAAGAATCAAACCTATGGTATGATGCCATGAAAGATAAAATGGATTCTATGGCATCCAACAAAGTCTGGGATCTTGTTCAGTTGCCTAATGGTGTAAAATCCATTGGATGTAGATGGGTCTTTAAAACCAAGAAAGACTCAAAAGGCAATATTGAGAGACATAAGGCAAGACTTGTTGCCAAAGGGTTACTCTCAATTTTGAATACTAAGCCTACTCCTCTATTCAGAAAACACACCATCGAGTTTGAATGAGTTAAGGTTTAGAAAAACAAAGTTGTTTGTGTTTGGATTACAAAATCACAATGGCAGGAGGTACACACATTATTCTTTCATATTTTCTCCCGCTGTTTTTGATCTGAATATGTTACTGCGATGACATTATAACATGTTTAGGTCAATTTTATACTCTACTATTTTATCATAATTAACATGCATTTGTATCAAATGAAAGAAAGATTACATGTGATGCTCGTCAAACTTCGTTCGAGAAAAGTTTGAGAAGATAAGAGGGTATCGTGCGCTAAGATAAAGTGAATGAATTTTCAATCTCCCGCTCAAATTTTTATTGAATTCACTGACCTTTTGACATCGAATTTAAAGGTCATTCGACATTTTATATCCTTTTACGTCTAATTACAATTCTAAACGACGTTTAATAATTGTATTTATTTACAAAAATGTCACCGCTCATTTTTAACATTGGTTATTCAATGGTTGGACATTGAACGCGTGACATTATACGTTGTTTTTGTATTAGTGAGTGTTTGAAGAATGGGATTTTCAAACAGATCAAAGCATAAAAAAAGCCATAAAAGGAAAAATCCAGCTGCACCGCACCAAGTACAATGAATTTATTTTTTATTATTAAACGGAATGAATTTGTGTTATTGATTATGATTAATAACTTATATTGATGAATGAATCTATTACCAAATTTACTCTGATGTTAACGAGAAAGAGGATAAATTAATAATTTCTAATTGCTGAAAATATTTTATTAATATTTAAGTTAATGATGATGGAAAAGTTTGATTGTGTGCATATCTCTCTCTTGGATGAGCTAGTGTATAAAGTAGAAAAAAAATCAAAATTATGGGTTAGTGTAACGGTCAACTCGACAACCCGATCACACTGCAGTCTACTTTTATATAAATTTTCATGTATTTGATGGTAGAAAAAAAATAAAAACTGGTGATCGGGATTGTAAATTTAATGTTGAATATCTATTTTGGTCTCTTGGTTGGTTAGGTTTGTTCAAAGTGGTCCTACCTTTTTTTAAGATGTTCACAGACGTCCCATATTTTGTAAAAACGATTCAAGTTGGTCTTTTTTGTTTACGGCATTAAAAATACTAATGGTGTAATTTCTCCTTGACTAAAACTGAATGACCTATGTAGTTATTGATTGTGGTGTTGAGGTCAATTGAGGTGTAAAATGAAATTACATTTAGGTTAGAATCAATTCGCGATTTGGGGTTGAAGAATCTGCTAAAATTGATGTTGAAGGGAAATTACAATTAGGTTATAAGCAATCCCCCATCAAAGCTATATTTCAGAAACAGAACCCAAAAAACCCCAAAACGCAAGATGATAGATTCCAAGAACCTCAAAAGTGCAAGATCATAATTTAAACCAGATAATACTTTATGTGAAATCAGAAAACAAAACCTCAAATTGAAAACCCTAAACCCCATATCACATTAACAATCTGCATAGGAGAAACAAGAGACAAGAAATTCAAAAAATCGAACCCTCAACCCCAAACGAAAACCCTAAATTTAAGATCACGAAGAACCTCAACCATTATGCCACCAACCTGTAGAGAAAACAAAACAAAAATACAATCTAAGAAAGGAAACCCAACATCGCGAGATCGGAATCCCAAAAATAGAACCCCAATTTAGAGCCCTAATACAAACAGAACTAGAACAAGAAGAAGGCAAGAAGAAATGTTCATTTTTCTTGTAGAGATATTATGATGTTATCAAGCACTTTGTCACGTTTTCTCCTTGCGTTCTTATGATACCATATGCATTCTAATGTATTGACAAATACCAATTGATTAAGAAATTTTAGAAAACCACATTATAAATGTTTTAGTGCAATCATTTTTGAAGTATCACATCTTTATTAGTAAGCATTTTCCCTTTTATTAGTGTAGGTAAGTGTGTTTCTTTCTACAAATACTGGTGATTGTATTATGTAGATTTACGATGCCAACCTAGAAACATAGGAAAGGAAGGAGGAGGGTGTCTCCTTGCGTGACAAGGAACCCATGTTGTTGGGTTTGTTCAAGAAAAAGAAAGTTCCGAAAATGGAGTCAAGAGTTTCTAAAACTTTGTTTAAAGTAAAGGGTAATTGACCTCAGTGTATCACGCAATCAATAACTGGACATGTCATTCAGTTTTAGTCAGGGGACAATTACACCGTTAAAATTTTTAACGCTGTAAGCAAAAAGGATCAACTTGAGCCGTTTCTACAAAATATGGGACGTCTATGAATATCTGAAAAAAGATAAGATCACTTTGAACAAAGAATAAAATAGATATTAAATCTAAATTTAAACTCATTTTCAATTGATAAGCCAATATGGGCCATCCCATTTTAGGCATACTTATTTTGGATAACAAGCTTAATTAACCCATTTTGCTACCTTTATTCCGTACATGTTGTTTTTATTTTCTTTTTACTTTTTTTTTATTAAAGATACATTTCGATTCTACCGTCTAAAATACATTTTTTATTTTGT
The DNA here is from genome assembly GCF_029865625.1 of Vigna umbellata. NCBI lineage: Eukaryota > Viridiplantae > Streptophyta > Magnoliopsida > Fabales > Fabaceae > Vigna > Vigna umbellata. The sequence goes on from NC_142166.1 coordinate 18,664,556, forward strand.
ATTTTTGTATCTCATATCTTATAATTTAAAATGATTTTCTTATTTTACATTATGAATTATATAAATCTAAATATAAATTTTATATTTTAGATTGTGTATTTTGAGATTTATTTTTTATTTGTCAAAATATAAATTTTATATTTTAAATTATAGATATTTCAAAATTTAAAACGAAAAGATAAGAAAATAAAAATTTTTAAATATGTAAAAGTGCGTATTCGAATGCAAGTATTTTACTGTTGAAGAGATTTATCGAAGACGGATCAACAATGAGATATCATGTTCGGTTTGAGACATTTGGAAGTGACACCAGTGATCATTTGCAGGAGGATAACTTTTTGTATCATTAGTCATTCCTCATATTTATAGTAATTTAAGACTAAATTTTGTTTTTACCCTTATTCAATTTTTGTAATTTTAATTTTTGACGTTGAAAATCTAAATACATGAACTAGTATAATAGATTCCAATTCCAGATAGTATATTCAATTTCATGTATTAGTTTCATTAATAATAATAATAAGCATAAATAATAAAATAAAGTAATTATCATAATAATAATATTAAATAATAATAAAAGGAATAAATGGTAGAGTACATCCATGCACTAGAGTATAAATAATAATTATATCACTACCGTCTAAATTAATGATTTTTCAACAAAAATATTTGAATTTTTTATAAAATATTAATTATTTTAATTTTATTTATTATAAACAATTTTTATCAAATAATATCTTATTTATAAATATCTATTATTATTACCATTAATAGCAATTTAGTACTTTATTTTCTATCCATTAAAACATTTTTTAATTTATCATATCTGTTAAATTTCACAAAATCTTTATTTTATTAATTAAAACATTTTTTAATTTATTATATTCCTTAAATTTTATACAAACTTTACTTTCAAATTCACATTTAATCACTTGCAAATCTCTTAAAAAAGAAATACATAATTTATTCTCAAATCTCCTCAAATTTAAGCATAGGTTAAAAGGAAGTATAACAGATTCACAAAGGCTTGTTCCCCAATTGTTATCAATTAGACATTGAAATGCAAGCAAATTGAAATGGTATGTGATAGACTAACATATATGGAAAACTAAAAAGCAAAATCAAACCACTCACCCGATAATTTAGCTTGAGATACATTCTGGGTAACAAATATATTAGCTCTTTAAGCAACTTCCATGCTCTTATATATATTGACCAAGTTGTCCATATGAGGAGCAGACGAACCTCTTTACAAAAAATGAATTATAAGTTGTGTCTTTACGAAGTTGTCCACATAAGCAGTTCTTTAGCAAAAGTAACTAAAACGGACTCACAATGTTTCTCACTAAATGAATTCTATAATAACAATATTAAGAGCTTTCTTGTTAAAACATACTGAAAAAAGTTCATTCGACGATTAATTAAAAACAAAATAAAATGCTCAATTAGGGTTGAGCAAGAAAGTGAGGGTAAGAAACGTACCTCGACGAGTGAACGAGATTTTACATATAGGACAAGCAGAGACCGATTTCATGGGCTTTACAATACACGAGCTTAATGCAAAGTAAAATTAGGTTTCAAGACGTTTAGAGTTTCAACGAATGTGTTTTGTGTTCTGGGACGAGAAAAAGAAATGTTGTGCGGACAAGATTGGAAAAATGAAATGGAGATGAGAGAAGGAAATGTTGTGTGGGACGAGATTGGAAGAACTGAAATGGGACGAGAGGAAGACGTTGTGCGCTCTGGACGAGAGAAAGATATTGCCTTTTGGGACGACCAAAATGAAAAAAGTAAAATGAAAGAGGGGTTTTGCACCTACTATGATAGGTGTTTTAATATCTATCATAATATGTTTTCCCTATAATTTCCATTTTGCCACCGCGTCCAACATATTATGATAGGTGACTTTTACCTGTCATAATATATGTAACTTTTATTACGAAAATGCCACTACTACTCCTATTATGATAGGTTTTTTAAAATACGTCATAATATATCTTAATTTTATTACAAAATTGTCACCGGTCAATGTATTATGATAGATGAACTTCACCTATCATAATAGTGTGTCATGAAATCCTTTTTTTCTACTAGTGTTTATTCACTCTTTCTCCTAAATTATTTTCCTATATGAACGCACCCTGTTAATTGATCAACAATTATGTTTTCAAAAACATATTGAACAAAATATGTTTTTTTATTGTGATTAATTTATTTCATTTAGTATTGATGGGAGAATATGTAAATCAAATTTGAGTAAGTTGTTTCTATACTTGATTCATTTGATTACAATTTTTTAAGTTAAATTTATTTTATAAAATAAAATGTAAACTTCTTTTTTCATTTTTTTTGGTCAACTTCTTAACCAGAACCTACTCCAAAGGTTTGGTTACAGGGTGAACCAAATTAGAAAGGACTGATTGATATTAAAACGTAAAAAATTACTTATATAGAAACAAAAACTATCAATTTTACTATGCCAAAATATCAAATTTTTTTAATGAAAAAAAATCCAAAATGAAACTAAAAGTACTTATATAAGAACTAAAGTGAAAAGATTTTGTAGCGTGGAAGTAATAGATCAATTTTATATAATTGTAGAGAAAAACATAAAATCAACGTTAATATATAGAGACTAACACGTCATAGAAGTAGCTATTATTATTAATTAAAAGAACTTTTCTTCCATTGCTTTTATTTATTGTTAAAATTGTTACATATAAATAAAAAGAAATTAATCTCTTTATATTATTAATTCGTAATACCTTATTGTATGAATTTAATTTCTTATTTACTCTTTTCATATTTAACAAACTAATAATTTCCTTATTAAAAAACGATTTCTTCTTAAATTTTAAACAACATATTGATAAAACTATTTTTCATTTAAAACGTAAAAGCAATACTGCTATATTCATACTATAGTTTTCCCTCCACCGTACCCAAATTGTTTAACTATTTTCATCATTAGTATAATAATTGAGGACTTCACAGTTCAAATAATTGAAAATAAAAAAGTTGAAAGGAAAAATGTATCGTAATAATTAATGTTCTTATGGCAATGATTGTTCCTTTTTAAGTTTTTTTTTGGGGGAAAAAGGATTGGAACTCTTTGTTATCTGTCATTGTCTAGGCACGACTTTATTGTTCATTTAATTTTGAAGCAGAAGAAAAAAATCTACTGGTCCCGATTATATAAAACATTGCGTTAAATTAATTGAATAAATTAAAAATATATAATGTATTCAACACTTTATATTTAAGAAGTATAAAAATCAGAATTATTATGAAATGAAAATGTCCACAAATAGAAATTGCAGTATAATTGTGGTTGTGAGTTTGTGGGTTCCAAATGGAAAGAATACTTTGTGAGGGTAAGACAGCTAGAAAACCGAAAGCAAGTGGCGGGTGGCGGGTGGTTCAACACGGAATGAAAGTACATTAAATAGAAACAATAATACATGAAATATAAATAGTTGGTACATAGTTAGTTATATACACATAACTTAGATATAAAAAAATGTTTAATTTTGGATATAAATTAAATAAATATAAAAGATAGGCAAATATTTTACCACTATTTCTTTGGTTTACCAGCGTGTTCGTAATAAATAATAAAATTATTATATTACATGGTATTTCATTTTTTATGAGAATTGGTAAACGCTAGGAAAGGTAGCGTGTGTTTCTTTAGAAAAATAATAAACTTAAGGAAAAGTCTGGATATGAATTTTCTTTCTCGTGCATAAATAGAGGACATACATGCCGAAACAGCTATGCTTATCTATAGTTTCATTTGGCTAGAAAAGGCTGTGCCTCATTTATCAAACCCTTTCTCTCTCTTAACTCGAGATCTGAACTCACTCTGATGGAGCAAAGTAAGGAGGTAAGTACTGTTTTCTCTCTAAACGCGTGCGTTTTGCCCTCAGACGATGTAGTGTTTTACGGCTAAGAACCGCAAGGAACAAACTAAATAATCCAACGGAATGAACGATTCCCGTGGTTCCTCCGAATCGATGCTTCCCTGTGTTTTATTTTGTTGCGATTCCTCTTCGTGAGAATTGCGAGCTTCTACCTGAAAACCTTTGAACCACGAACACCTAGTTCATCTTGTTCGATTTTTTATTTGTTCTGGTCGTTGAAAATCATGTGCATATTTTGATTTAGCTGTGTTTGTTGTTTTTCTTGCTTGTGCTATCTATTGGATGTTTTGTTGCGCTTCGTGCATAGACGCGACTATGATTATAAGTGATAATATTCTTTCGCTTCAAACTTTGTTTTATTTAACTTTTCGATTTGTTTTGTGTTTAAAGTTTATATGATGATATTAGTGTTGGCACCAGCAATTGTAAATCCCTTTCTGAATCATGTGGATCATGAGATGGAAGAGGACTTGTTTTTTTTTTCTTAATTTTTACAGCAGCCGTGAAACTGCATATCTTTGTTTTTCGTTATTTGGCTCTTGTATGAATATGATGAGTCTTTTTTTATCTTGAAAAATCTTTCTAATGTTAGTGCCACTGTGAGATTGCTGCCTGTGACTTGTGTTCACAGTCAGAAACAGCTTTCTTCTGAGTGCTGAGTGTCGTGCGCTTAGGGGTCATTTTTAAAGGAAATTATTAAATGCTATTTTTTGCTTAAAATGGATGCTAGTTAATAAACTTTGCCTCTACATTTGCATTAATAGATGCTTGTAATGGTTGTTTTGGACTGGAGTAAAAACAAGTGCTTTGTAAAACCGTTTTATTGTGTCATAATTTATTTTTTTGTTATCATTTTTATTATTATGAAGAAAGATAGTTTTGTTATGGTGATCAACCATCTAACCTATAAATCTTTTCACTTCACTGTAGAAAAATGCTCCCTGGTTATCAGTGCCACAGTTTGGGGACTGGGATCAGAAGGGACAAGTGCCAGACTACTCTCTGGATTTCTCTAAAATTCGGGAAATGAGGAAGCAAAACAAGACAAATATTTCAAGGGCAAGTCTTGGTAATGAAGAGGAACTGATGGCTTCTTCTACCAATAACACTACAAACACTGTCCACAGTGATGAACACCAGCACCAGCATCCTCACTACCACCAAACCAGCTCTCCAACTGTAAGATTCCTCACGAGCTTTGTCATTCATTATGTTATTAGCTATAACTTTTTTACGGTCTTAGCTACTAATTTTAAAATTTTCCTAAAAATTTATTCAATCATGGTGAAGTAGTCACCATTGCTACCCACTAGAGTACCTGTAGGTTTTCTTTTTTCAGAAAGATTGGTGGGTAGTTATTGTGGGAACATAATTCACATTGATTCCTGCAATAATTGACAGCTTAGGGAATGACTGTCTCATGCATCTTTTACTTAACAGGTGCAGTGAGAATATTTGAAATAAGGAAAAGTTTTAAACACACTGATCACCTGTTTTCGTCCACCAAGGCATTGATCGAGTCAAGTTTTTAATTAAAATAACATTTTATTGTCATATGAGCTGATATTTAGACAACTCCTTATCAAATTTTTCCTTTCTCTTCCTTTACAAATCATCTACACTAATATCTATTTTATTTCATTATGTAAGATTCCTCTTTTCCAGTTAATTCATTTTTTTTCTTTTTGGAAATATCAGTGTTAAAGAAACTAGCCTCAAATCTTCATTGGTTTGAATTAAAAAACAAATAAGGAATAAATTGAACTTGACATTTCAATCGTCTGTCTGCCCCCTTTAATACCAAAATATATTTGGAAAAAGGATGAAAAACAAAAGAATTCAATTAACTAAATAATGTTTTAGGCAAGCGAAACACAAAATTCTGTAGGGATCAACATTTCTAGCAACCGTACAGTATATTTGTGTAATATTGATCTTGATTTGAAGAGAATAGAGAGATAAAGGGAGAAGAATAGTAAGTGGAAACATTTTATCAAAGAAAAGTGGAAAACAAAGACAAATACAACACGACATGACACCTCTTGCCAAGTAAGTTATAGTAACATAAGAAAACAACAAAGCTCACTAAGGCCGCCCGGTTAATGACAAATTTTCGTTGTAATCCATCTGCTTCTTTAGCGAAAGTGGGTACCGGAAGCTTATATACTAATATTTTTCAACCCAAAGGAAAACAAGATATATTAGATTATATATTACACGGAATTATATTTTGATACCCGAGATGATCTTCTTCCTTTTTAAACTAATGCTTTTCACTAATTCGAGTGGGCGGTGGTTAGGTTGAAAAGAATGTAAACGTTAATATTTATATGTGTAGATATATATTCTATTTGCTAAGGCAACACGCAATTCTAGTTACTGCACATGGGATGAATGTCTGGGGCAGTTGCATTCATTTCGTTGGTAAGAGGGCTATAAATTATGGTGATTATTTATTGATTAAATAAAATAGTTGAACTTTGAGGTCGTAATCATTTCGTAGATACTCTAAACATTGGACTAGGAGATATGTGGTGTCTAAATATTGCATATTTCTATGGTTTTTTTCCCTGACAGACGAGGAGGAGCTTCCTGAGCTACTTCAACTGTTGCGTAAAAGCTTGATGCTGCTGGGAATCTAGAAGCTTTCTTGTCTGCCTAAGGCCATGGACAGGGACAAAAGTATGGTTTTGCCCTTGGTGATTATTTACCTCGCACTTGTTTTTGATTTAGGAAATCAACCCCTTTTTAAGCCTTAATCTTCAGTAGGCGATTCTATATTACTTGCATCTTAGTTTAAAATTTGTGTATCCAATTAGAGTTCAAGATGGTAAGCATGTAAATGACGCTCAAAGTACTTTCAATCCTGTACCACCGGTCCAAAATATGATGATGAATTAATCCAGCATAGCAATGTTGTTGACCTTGAAATTTTCATTGCTCAATTAGTTCATTATTCAGTCAGCAGTTGAATTCTGAAATATCTGCAATCATTTTCAAACTAAGATATATTATGTTTACTGTTATTTTTCCTGGTTGGTTTCGTGTATTTGACGTCTATCCACTTGGACCACGCACACTGTAGTTGTATGCAAGTTCATGTTTGTTTTACCTCAGTTACAAATTTTAAAGCAATCTTCTTTTAACGGTTTTTCCATTTGAGAATTGTATGTTTTCTTTCGTCGCTTTTGTCTTGAGAAAGGAAAAAATAAAGTTTGATTGAACGTGGTTACAAGAAAAACAAATATACCCTCAATTATTAAATAGATCAGTATAACATTGCTTGCCTTCTACTCTGTCAGTGATTATAAACTATTCTCAATACTCCTGTGATGTTAAAGCGATGAAGTCAAAGCGCAATTTATATATATATATATATATATATATATATATATATATATATATATATATATGTTTTAAAAATAAATTTGACTAAATTTTAAATTTTAAAATGAATATAATATAATACTTCAAAAATGTGAATAAATGTTTAAATTCTTAAATTAATTATCCTTTAAAAATGTGCATAATTATGTTAATGGTGTTATCTTAAAAGTTTTAAATTAGAACATAAACAAAAGTAAAATTAGAGTTGATGTAAAGATTTTTACATTTTTAATTATTAAAAATCGTGTTAAGTCATTAAAAATCCTTTTTAAATATGTTTTCTAAAGTAATTATTGCAAAAAGTTATTATAGCCTTTATTTTGATTACTCTATCTTACCTAGGGGAGGAGAGTAATACTCACTCTTTAACCACTAATTATCGTATGTGGGGCATCTTATATCTCTAAGGCTTATTATCCGAAAATAAACACGTTTTAAATTGAATATTTTCTTAAACTACATATATTGTCCTAAACTAAATATTATTGCCAAGTAAATATTGTTCAAAAATAAATATTCTCTTCACATAAACGTAGTTCTAGTATTAATTATTACATAAATATTGTCTTACACATTTCACAAACTTACAAGCGTTCCAACCTAAATATTATTCTAAATTAGTTATTGTTGTAATCTAAATATTATCTTAACCTAAAATTGTCCTAAGTAAGTACCGCCATAACATAAAATTTCCTACAACAAATATTATCATAAAAAATTAAAAAATAGATAATAATAAACTTTCATTTTATATGACGTACAATGCAAACACAATTTTGATACATTACAAATATATATCAAAAAAAAGAAACATGAGTTCGAAGAGGTGTGACTTTGTCCAACGTGAATGAGAAAAAAAAGGCAAAAGTGATGAGGAAAGGAAAAAGGGTTTACTTTTGGTTTGGAGAGGATTCAATGAGAGTAATATTTGGTTTGGAATAATGGAAATATATAAAGAAAGTGGGAGAGAAAATAAAATAAAAAAGGAAAAATATAAAATGTAAAAACCCATAAAATAGTATTTTTAGAAGTGGTGGTAATTTAAAAATAATGAGACTTGATTATTTTAATATTAAGCGATTTTATTATAAATAATTTTGTTATAAACGAGTTTCATTATTTTAAAACATACCATTTCTCTAGAAACCACTTTTCTAGAGTTCTCTATCTTCTCTCTAAGAGTTCTAACTCCTGAGTCATCTATTTGACGATCGAGAGGTACTTAATCGACCACGACAACGAGGTCTACGTTTCTACCCGATCAGTTTCTTCAATAGAGCAAGTAAGTTTTGACTCTTTTTTCCCTTTTGTTTCCAAATCTGTTTTAGAGGAATTTAATATTGTTGCATGTGTAATCATGCCTCTCTTATGTTACCAATGTGGAGCATTGGTGTCTTGAAGTTAATGATTTTGATGATGCTACAAAGTGAAAAATATGAAGACTCTTGTTGTATGAAGTTTAAAAGCATTTCTGTATAAGAGAAGACACCAGGACCGAGCACCTAAGACCGAACGGTCGTAACAATTGAAGGTCGAACGCAGTAAAAGAGACCGAACGGTTAAAAACAGATAAAGGACGAACACTGGCTGACCACTCGCCGAACACAACTAAAGATCGAACGATATGTAATAGTTGAAGGCTGGACGGTGTATAACAATTGAAGATCGAACGGTCGTATCAAATAAAGCCTAAACGGTCACTAACAGTTAACGACCGAACGAATTCAAACAAAAGTCGAACACATTTTACATGACCGAACGAATTTGTAAAGAAGCCGAACAATAGTGAGTCCAACAAAGAATTAAGCCGAGCGGTGGAAAATTGTGTGAGAGAAGAAGAAGATAATCAAACGGTATAAGGCAGTAAGGAATTAGGTCGAGTAGAGGAAAGTTGTGAGAGACCAAGCAAGGTATGACCGAGACCGAGCAGTTAACACCGAACGCTGGAAAACTGTGAGGAACCGAGCCGAAAGGCAGATGTTGATAAGGGGTCGAACCGAACGGCAAGAGGCTTTAACGAATCGAGCCAAACGGCAGAAGGCAATCATGGCTCAAATCGAACGGTAGAAGGAGGTGAAGAACTGGAACCGATCGGTTGAAGAATAAATATTCTAAATTATTCCAAGTCTGTAGATAATCGATTATCACTTATAATAATCGATTATCACTGGCAATTGTAATGCGTCTTTTCAGTTTCGGACCAGTAGGCTATATATACCTTTGCCAAACACTTTAGAAGGTAACTTTTACGAATTTGAGAATACAATGAAATCTGAGGAAGTTCTCAAGTACAAGTTCCTACTCTTGTCAAGTCTTGTGAATAGGAGAAGCTCGCGCTTTGTGTGTCAAAGGTCGAAGCGGTTATCTTCAAGTTGGCAGAGTTGTTGCTTCCGGTTCGTTTGTCGAAGGAAGCTCTTCCAGTTCGTTTGTTGAAGGAAGGTTTTTGCTGCACTCTTCCGGTTCGTTTGTCGAAGGAAGGTGCTTTTGTTATTGTTATTTTCTATTCACTTTCATTGTAACTGTGAAACTGTTTTTGTGAAAAGGTTATAGTGATTAACGAATGGACATAGAATCTTTTGATTCGAACTAGCATAAAAATCATTTGTCTGATTTTTCTAGTCCCTACACTCTCTACATTTTCTGCACATCAACTGTTTGATAAAACGTTTAAGAGAAAATTAAAGGAACCATTTTTTAAATTGACCGAACTAGCTCTTCACTTTTAAACAATTTGTATCGTACTCTGTTTTGATATTTCCGCTGCGCAAAATCGGTATCGGTTGTTCCAACAATTGGTATCAGAGCTTGCTTTGATATTCTTTCTAATTTTTCGAAAATGGTCGGTCATCCAAATCAAGTATATGTCGAGGGTGCTTCCATCAACAGACCACCACTTTTTACTGGTGATAACTATGCCTTCTGGAAAGTCATAATGGAAATTTTTATGGGGTCTGTTGATAGAAGCATCTGGGAAGCTGTACTAAATGGTCTGTATATTCCTAAAAGAACTGTTGACGGTGTAGAAGTAGAAAAACCATACTTTAACTAGACTCCTGAGGAAAATAGAAGAGCCCAATTTGATATTAAGGCTCGCAATATTATTTCATCTACTGTTGTACTTGATGAGTTTTATAGAATTTCAGTTTGTAAGACAACACATGAGATGTGGGAGGTGCTTAAAGTCACACATGAGGGTACTGATGATGTGAAACGCGCAAGGAAGAACAAGCTCATCCAGGAGTACGAGATGTTTAGAATGCAACCTGGAGAAACTATTTCTGATGTCCAAAAGCGTTTCACTCATATTGTGAATCACTTAACTGGGTTGGGTAAGACTTTTGATACTGATGAATTAAATGTAAAAAATTCTGAAATCATTGGACAGGTCTTGGCAACCAAAGATGACTACCATATCGGAGTCTCAAAACCTCTCTCAAATGTCAATGGCGGTCCTCTTTTGAAAGCTTTGTGAGCACGAGCTTGATCTAAATAGATTGACTGTGGAAGAGAATCAAGGCAAGAGGAAGACCTTAGCCTTCAAATATGAAATTTCAAAAGGAAGTGTTCAAGAAGAACCGAGGATGATGACAATGATGATGAGGAAAACATGAGCCTCATGATAAAGAAATTTGCCAAATTCATGAGAGCTAAAGGAAAGAATAAACATCGTGGAGAAAGAGAGGAAACTCAAGAATCTCCATCAAGCATAAAGTGTTATGGATGTGGAGAAAGAGGACACGTGAAGACTGATTGTCCTAAGAACAAGAGAAGTGAAGAAAAGAAGGAAAGAAAATTTCCCAAGAAGAAGAAGGCTTACATAGCTTGGGAAGAAAATGCTTCTAGTTCTTCAAGCTCAAGTGAATCAGATGAGGAAGTAAACTTATGTTTAATGGCTGACTCTGATGACACAGGAAGTCAAGTAAGTGATTCTAGTTTTGAGTCAAGTGATGAATTTGATTTACAAAAAGCTTTTCTTGAATTGTTAAATGAATCTGAAAAATTGGATGCTGATCATAAAAATTTTAAAAAGGAATTTAAAGAATTGAAATTGAAATATGAAAATGCATTAAATGAGGAAGTCATATTAAGAAATAAAGTTAATAATCTTGAAACTAAGTTGATTGAATCTAATGCAAATGAAAAACCTGTTTAGTGTTTACCTTGTAAAAGTCACATGTTTGACATTGACATACTTGAAAATTTACTTTCTAAAGCAACCAAGTCTAACTCATATGTTCCAACTAGCTTTAAAAGAAATAATTTTAGAAACAAAAGCATGCATCAACATAAGAAACCACAAAATAGGAGAACACGTAGAGTTTGGGTTGAAAAAGGAACAATTGTAAAAACCAAATTGCATGGTGTTTGTTGCTTCTATTGTATGAAAAAGGGACATACTGATGGACAAATTTATGATCACCAAAATATGATGTCACAAACTTGTTTCACAATCGGCAAGTATGACCGAATCGTTCAAGTAATAAACTTGGTAAGACCAAGTATCGTTCTCCCAAAGGACTCACGGCCTATTTTAGTTGTGTGGTTTGTTGATTAGCTAAGACTTAAGAACAAAATAATTGAAGTTTAATATGCAAAACAGAAAATAAACATGTATGCATGAGGTTTTGATCAATGGCAAAAGCAAAAGATAAACACTTTCAATGAGATATATGTATGAATATGTTGTTGGGGGTCAATTTCATCTTATCCACTCTCATATATTTTAGGAATTCAACATTCAAATCATCATTGTTAATGCCACTCTCTAAAGTACCTTTCAAGAAGGCTTCTCCCTAATTACAAGTTCATACAATTCCTAGCATTCCTAATAATTAGTTCATCAAGTGCAAGAGCTTAACGACAACCAATATACTATTGGGAGAGATTCCCCGGATCTAGACTTCCCCGTACGTTCCCGTATCGACAAAACCAATAATCATGCATTGAATGAGTTAAACAACGCAAGCATTAAGCAAAGAGGAAAAACCCTAACTAATGATGAAAGAAAGCATATGTCTTAAATAAAAGATGTAAAAACAAATTCCATATATGAGAGCTTCAAAATATTACATTGATTCCCCAACAAACATACAAGGTTTAGTTCACCATATTCATGGTGAACCTAAATGAATAACAATGAAAGAATGAAAGATAAAACCCTAGAAAGGTGAAGAGGAAGCCTGAGCATCCAAGATTCTCCTTCAAAGGGGTGGAAGAGAGAGTGTTTGCTTCGTTTCTGCCAAAGATGCCTCACCCTAGGAAACCCTAAAGCTTATATATTATTTGTAAATTACAGAAAATTAGGTCCAAGCCCATAAAAGTGCCGCTCAGCGGTAAAGTACCGCTCAGCGGTAAGTGCGCGTCTCGTTTCTTCCCCTCAGCGGCCATTTTGCCCCTCAGCGGATCTCCCGTAAGCTCCTGATTGCCGCTCAGCGGTAAACTACCGCTGAGCGGTGACTTCGGCTTCTCCTTTTGCACTTTTTGATGTCTTTTCTGATTTCATCTCTCTCCTTCTTCACTTCTTTCACCAAATTCACCTTAAAACCTGCACAAAAACACTGAAATCAAGCATAAACCTGTCTAGCTCTCTTATTTCTGAAAATGTGAAGAAAAGCATGATTTCAAGCTAGTTTCTAAGTATAAAGGTTGCTTTTAGTATCAATTTTAAGCATGAAAATAACAGTTTTTCAACTGTTATCACATACTTCAAACAAATGTAGAATAAAACATTATGGAATTCCAAATGGAAAATATGCATGGGTTAAAGTTGTGAAATGATATTTGCTTGCATGTACTAACCCCAAGGACCCAAATGAGATTATGAGGACCAAAAGCTTTATTGCTTTAATTAGCAGGATAAGTTTTCAAAAGGATAAGAGAACTCTATGGTATTCTGCTTTTGAAATTGATGTTTCAGGTCAGGGAGTAATTCCATCAAGTGGTATCCAAAGCCTTGGTTTGAGCACCATGTGATTGAGCTAAGTGTTGTTTAAACTGTGTTGTTGCATTTTGTTCTAATTGTCTTTTTAATCTTCCATTATTTGGTTGCCATTGTGAAAATATCTGCAGAATAGTTTTTAAAAGCAGTTAGCCGAAACTGCATTTCCTTATGTGAGTCAATTTTTCCAGTTTTAAATTATGGTTCTTAGAAATTATTTCATAGTGTCTTATTCAAGTTTTCTAAACTGTTTGTGAGACCAATTAAGTGTCTAGAAGTTATTTGACTCATTATATCTAAAATTGGTTGGTGGAGTTGTTTAATTTAACACACAATTAGATCTAGATAAGTGAATCTTAGAAACATTGTTGTTTAACATCAATTAGTTGTGATCACAAGTTCTTTTCACTGATTTAAACATGTTCATGGCAAAGAATCTTGAGGTTTAACAGCCCTGTTGTTAACACTTTGGCAAGTGTACCGAATCGTATCAAGTAATAATAAATGGTAAGACCAAGTATCGTTTCCCAAGAGACTCAAGGCCTAAACAATTATGTGATTTCTTGATTAAATATGACTTGTAAACGAAATCGTAGTGTTTATATTACGGAAAAATAAACATGAATGCAAGTGTTGATATTTGGATTGAAAGATGCAAAAGTGATTGATGTAAAATATGGAATGATTATGTTGTTGGGGTTTCCGACTTATCCTATCCACTCTCATGTATTTATGAATTCATCTTTCTTCATTAATGTTAATGTCACTTTCTAATTTACCTTAAACCCGATGTCTCGGTGAAGAAAGCCTAATCCTAATTACTAGTTCACAATGTCTTGTGTTCCTAGTAATTAATCATGCATTACATTCGCACGGAAGCTGAAAGGCAACCGATCCTCCTATTCCTATGTCTAGGTAATATTGCTTCCGGGAGAATTTCCCCAGTTCTAGATTTACCTATGTGTGTCCATATTGATAACATCATTCATCATCATTCAATTGAATGAGTTAAACAAAACATGCATAGAGTATAGAGGAAAAACCCTAACAATTAATGAAGTAAAGCATATATAATCAAGAATCAATTAAATACATGAGAGTTTCAAAGGATTACATCGTTTCCCCAACAAAAATGGAGGTTTAGTTCACCATAGACATGGTGAAACTAGATGAAAATAATCAAAAGAATGAAAGATAGAACCCTAAAAGTTGAAGATCGGAGCTTCCGCCTCCGAGAGGTGAAAGGAGTGTAACTTCGCTTCTTTCTATCCAAAGATATCAACCCTAGGTCGACTAAACCCTTATATAGTTTATAAAAATAACAAAAACTGGCCCAGGCCCAAGTTAGTAGCGCTCAGCAGTAGGAATTGCGCTCAACAGTAAGTGCGACACTCAAAGTGACGCTCAGCGATGGCGCTCAGGCGTGAAACAGTGCACTTAACAGCAAACTTTGGCGCTCAGCGATAGAAATGTCGCTTACCGGTGACTGCGATACTTGAATTAGCCCTTAGCGATGGCGCTTAAACGTCAGACAAAGAACTCAACAACAAGCTTGGTGCTCAGCGGTGAAATGGCGTTGAGCGGTAGCTGCGATTCTTCTTTTGTGCAAGTTTCCTTCCTTTCTTGAGTCCAACTCCTTGCTACTTCAACTTCTTCATCCAATTCATCTTAGTTCCTGTCAAAACAAGCATAAAACCCATCCAACTCTCTTATTTCCACAATTTAAGCAAAAGCATGATTTCAAGCTAGATTCTAAGTCATAAAGGGTGTTTTTGATGTCAAAATTAAGTATAAAAATAACGATTTTTCAACCGTTATCACAATCCCAAACTTAGAACTTTGCTTGTCCTTAAGTGATAATAGTTGAAAAACTGTTATTTTCATGCTTAAAATTGATACTAAAAGCAACCTTTAACACTTAGAAACTAGCTTGAAATCATGCTTTTGGTCATATTTTTAGAAATAAGAGAGCTGGACAGGTTTATGCTTGATTTCAGTGTTTTTATGCAGGTTTTAAGGTGAATTTGGTGAAAGAAGTGAAGAAGGATAGAGATGGAATCAGAAAATACATCAAAAAGTGCAAAAGGAGAAGCCGCAACTGCCGCTTAGCGGCAGTTTACCCCTAAGCGGCACTCAGGCAGTCACGTTGGATCCGCTGAGGGGTGAAAAGGCCGCTAAGGGGAGAAAAACAACTTACCGCTGAGCGGCACTATTTTTGGGCTTGGGCCTAATTTTCTATATTTTTAGAATAGTATATAAGCTTTAGGACGTCGTAGGGTTTGGATCTTTGGCAGAGACGAAGCAAACACTCTCTTTTCCACCCCTTGAAGGAAGATCTTGGATGCTTAGGCTACCTCCTCCTCTTTCTAGGGTTTTATCTTTCATTCTTTCATTATTGTTCATCTAGTTTCACCATGAATATGGTGAACTAAACCTTGTATTGTTGTTGGGGAATCAATGTAGTCTTGTGAAACTCTCATATGGAATTTGATTTAATGTCTTATCTTAAGTTATATGCTTTCTTTCATCTTTAGCTAGGGTTTTTCTTCTTTGCTTATTGCTTGCTTTGTTTAACTCATTCATTGCCATGATTATTGATTTTGTCGATACGGGAACGTACGAGGAAGTCTAGATCCGGGGAATTTCTCCCAATAGCATATTGGTTGCCTTTAAGCTCCTGCGCTTTAAGAACTAATTACTAGGAATGCTAGAAATTGTATGAACTCGTAATTAGGGATAGGCCTTCTTGCAAGGTGATTTAGAGAGTGGCATTAGCATTGATGATAAGAATGATGAATTCCTGAAAATATATGAGAGTGGATAAGATGAAATTGATAACCCCAACAACATACTCATCCATCTAATTCATTGAAGTGTTTGTATTCTGTTTTTCTCCATTGATCAAATTCATGCATACATATTTAATTACTGTCTCTTGCATTAAAACCTACAATTAAATTGTTCTTAAGTCTTAAATAATCAACAAATCACATAGCTAAACTAGGCCGTGAGTCCTTTGGGAAAACAATACTTGGTCTTACCTTGTTTATTACTTGATACGATTCGGTCACACTTGCCTATTGTTAAACAAGTTTGTGGCGCTGTTTTTCGGTGTTCATAAATTTGTCATCATTAAGCAAACAAGATGTAACTCAGTCTTCCACCAATCAATACAATGGTTCAAAACATTTAAAAACTCTTTCTTTCAAGACAAGTAATTACTCAAATCAGCTCATCAAATAAAATTCAGTTAAGATGCACACATGCCTTGATTCAAAATAACTCATCATGGTGTTCACATAATCACATAATATCTAACAGATGCTATTCTCATGAATGATCAATTAACTAAGCATAGATGTAATCATGTGCTCATGGAATCATTCCTCACCAGATAAAGTGTTTCACTCAATCACACAAGTGTATATAGAGGTCACTCATTCACTCTACTTTCACAATGTCACATGAATCAACTTTGCCTTTCATTTAACCACAATCAAACACACTCACAAGCAAGTATCATCACAAGGACTTTTCTATGGCTTATAATGTGGCTGGGCTAAGAAGAAAATTGGTTTTTCTGGATCACAAAATCCTTGAATTAAAGAGAGTCATTCATACTTTCATTACAACCATTCTTACTTATTCCCAACTTTCCCTTGCATTGAGATTTTGTTTCCTTTTTCTTTTGCTTTTCATTTGCTCAACACTTAGCTCAATGCTTATTTATTTTCTCTATTCAAATTTCGCAACAACCCCAAACTTGATCCTTTATCAATACCACAAATATTCTCAACTTAACTCAAGGTAAAGATTTTCAAAAAGGCTTTTCACATCCTGTTTAAAGCTAAAGGTTCAAAGGGTAGAACACATTGTGCTCTCTTTTATTGGGCTAAAATCATGCATTGGCTAAAAAGGGATAACAACATATGGCCTTGATATATGACACATACAAGCAAGTGATTCAATCATAGAAACCTGGGCAAAGTGATTCATCCTTTCATAGTAATAGCAATCATTCACAAAAACTCTAGAGTTTAAAACCTCACATAGGGCTCATTCAACATTCCATATATTCTAGATACGCATCCTTAGCATCATAATCACAATCACAACATCATGCATCTGTTCACATAGCTTGTGAACAACCACCTATATATCAACATATGGTGTACAATCTCAGCATCAATCAATATCCAAGCATCATCAAGCAATACTCATCATGCATAAGTCAATCAAACCATCACATCAGATAAATGTTTCAAACCGAGTACATCACAACCTATTCTAAAAACAGAAGCAAATATGTTCAATGATACAAAACAAAAGATAAGAAAAGTCTTGCTCTAGTGGTGATAGCATCCATCAACCCATGCTATCGTCAGAATCTTCCTCCTCTCCTTCTTCAGCATCTTCAAAATCATCATCTTCCTCCATAGCTGGAGCTTCAGCTGCTCCAGCTCCACTAGCCTATGCCTGCTCCTCTGGCCATGCCACCACAGTGTTGAATTCATCCATAGTCCACCATAGTCCACCGTCATCCAAGGGGTGTATCATACATCCCGATGATCATCTCTGTAGTAGCTACTTGCCCTCTATGAATAGACTGCAACCTATCCTCCATCAGAGACATATACATGTCCCTCATCTGAAAAGGCTTTGCATCATAAGGCGATGCATGTGTTTGTGGTTGTTCTCTCCTTCTAGGAGGACGTCATGGTGGTACTGGATGAGCTACCTCATCTCCCCCAATATACTGTCTATAGTAGGTCTCATCAATCGCCTTCCTAGGCCGCTCCAACGGCGGTGTAGAAGTGTTAACCCCAGCTAACTCACAGAGGTGTGTGATCAGATATGGATGTCCCAAGGGTGCCTTGTTGTTCATAGTACTGGCACAAGTCTGAATCTCATTTGCTATGACCTGTCCAATATTAATGTTCATCCCTCTAAGCACACAATACAAAAAAAGGGTCTTGCTGACAGTAATATCAGAGACATGAGAACAAGGCTGGATATTGGCATGAGAAAACGTTATCCAGTATTTTGCCATAGGAGTCAGATCAGCTATTCTAATATGCATGGCTGCACCATTCCTATTCCTTTAAAAATGCCCTCCAGGCACACACAACACACTCTCCATATCATCAAACTCTACTCCCTCTTCCATGTTCAGAGCAAACTGACACTGTACACCAGTCCATTCAGTATGCAAAAACCTGTTAATAGAGTCAGGATCACACCAAATGATTTTTCCTCTGACATAGCTCATGTAGTCCTCTGTGTGAGAGTCACCCAATGGCCTTGCATTGGTGTAGAATTCCTTGACCACTGCTATATTGGCTGGTGCAGGGTAAGTGACTATTCTCTCCCAATTTCTACTCTCCAGTTCCTCTCCAAACTGTGAAGCCAAGTCTGGTATCCACCCCGCCTTCCACTCCATCAAGAGCCTTTGGTCCTGGGCTATTAGGAAGTGTTGCTCATGCCTACGAGAAAGGAACTTGTTAGAATAAGGACGTTCTGGTTCCTTCCTCTTGGCTCCCATAGTCTTGATTCTTTTGCCTGATGAAGAGGCCATCCCTACATCAAACACAATTCACAAAACCACAAGAATTATTGTTAAGCATTAGTAAACCACAAACAACTTCCTAACACTCTTCCTATCATCGCTGAGGGCAAAACAGTACCCCTCAACGTCACCTATGCAAAGAAAAGTGGGCCTAAGCCCAAAAGACCACCGCTCAGTGGTAAACTACCGCTCAACGGTACCAGCGCGTAGTCAATTCTCCCCTCAGCTGCACTTTCACCCCTCAGCGGAACCAATGGGTGTTCTTGAGTGTCGCTGAGCGGTAAACTGGCGTTGAGCGGTACTTGCGGCTTCTCTTCTTTTTCACTTTTTGAGTTCTTTTCTGATGTCATCTCTATCCTTCTTCACTTCTTTCATCAAATTCATCTTAAAATGTGACATCCCAATTATATATATAAAGCATATATAATAAAGATGTCATCATTTATTAATATAGGAAAGCAGTCAAGAGTAATTTAAGGATTACAATCATCCTTAGAATAGCATGGAATTGAAAACTTAGAGTAATAGGGTTTCTCCCTAGAAATTACATAGAATTTAAAGCTTTAAACGTACAAAAGTTCATCAAAGCTAACTAATAAAAGCTAGCAAATCTAAGCTGCAACATTGTCTTCCCCATCAAGTACTGTTTCCAACGTATCCTCCTTTCCATCTGCTCCCGTATAACGAATTATACGATCATCGCACATACCTAAACACAAACAAGTAGGGTGAGCTAACATGCAACCAATCATTTATGAAACATGCATGCAAACCTCATATAATAATTATGTCATACATACTCATACCATCATACAACAATCACATCATACATACTCATCCATTACTTTGATACATATGGTAAATTGACATCACAAGACTTGTTACTTTATAACCCGACTCGTCCGGACTAGAATGATTACCGAGCTATGGCGGGTCTTGCACTCGTGGTGGCTTTATGAAACTTGGGCACTACCGCCCGGCACTACCGCCTTATGAAACTTGGGCACTACCGCCCTACCACAGTCACGAGGTTAATCCGTCATCACTCACCTTGGATCATATGGAAGCACCCAAGACTAGGACCTCCTGCTACTCCTCACCACATGGTTCAATCCTCTCTACATGAGAAGAAAGACCACTGGAGTTTCAGGATGACCTCCAAAACTGAGCTACCATGTAATCATTCTATACATCCCCACATCACCACCATGTATCCTCTCCTTGAGGATCATAGAATTACGTTCATGAATCATACTGTCACTTTGAAACTTAACCCAAGACATGAATAACCATATACCATCATATTATCACAGTGAATCTAACATATCTAATACATTCACATACTTTCCACATAAATCACATCATTATAATTCACAATCATGTTCAGATGCATAAATTCAAATCTAATAAAATCCAATCATTTCAGAAATCATACAAACTGAATATATTCCAACAAGATATATTACACAATAATTTAACAGTACAAAATCTGTTTAATAGGATTTAAGTTAAAAACTTATCGAGTAGACTTCTAGGAAAGAGAGGTGCGTCACAATGGACAACTTAAGTACCAAGTCTTTCCTTAGCCAAAGTGTTCCTCAACTAGTTTTTAACAAATTTCTTATTTACAGATTCAAAACAACAACATATAATATTTACACCGAATTTCAACATAGATAGATATACAGTAAGCATTAACAGTATTCACACAAAATTTCAAGATATTAATAGTAATAAAACAATACTAAATCATAATATAAAAGCATAGAAAGGTTAGCTCCCCTACCTCTATTCCAGACTTAATCTCCTGCTCCGAATTTGTTTCCCCGAAAACTCTTCAGAACCTCTACTCTTCTTGCAACTAAAAAATTTCTCCCTAACTCTTTCTTCTCTATTTCTCAAGCTCTCACTTGATTCCTCTTCTCTTGGTGCAGAATACCCTTCCCTCCCATGACTATTTATAGGTAAAAAAATTTACTATTCATTAATTTTTTAATATTATTTATTATTTTAATATTATTTAAAAATAATATTTTAATCATCCACTTGATTAAATCTGATCCTAATTTCTTCCATGCTAAGGAATTCTTATTCTAATTCCTTCCATGCTAAGGAATTCTTATCCTTTTTTTTTTACGATTCACTATTCACCATTCACTTTTACTATTCACTATTCTATTCAATTTTCTTAAAAAAATCCTAAATAAGTTATCAAAAAATTTGAACCTCTCCTTCTAGAATTACTATAATTTTATATCCAAAATTTACATTTTTCTATCCATTAAAATTATTATTACTAATAAAATGCTAAAATTTACTATTATAAATATTTTTCATGAATCTTACATAAAACCTGTCCAACTCTCTTATTTCTAAAAATATGAACAAAAGCATGATTCTAAGCTAGTTTCTAAGTGTTAAAGGTTGCTTTTAGTATCAATTTTAAGCATAAAAGTAACAGTTTTTCAACTGTTATCAGTAGCGCTTGTTTAACGTCACGAGCCTGACCCAAAATCTTTCAATACCCATCAATAGGTACTCTTCCACCTAGCATCCATAAGTAGATGCTATACCATGAAGTCTCATAACAAAATAAATCAATGTTCCAAAGTTTTTAAATCAATTGTCTCCCTAGCAATTAATCATGCATTACATTTGCACAAAAGCTTAAAGGCAAACTGATCTTCCTATTCCCATGTCTAGGTAATATTGCTTCCGGGTGAATTTCCCTAGTTCTAGATTTACCTATATGTGTCCATATTGATAACATTAATGATCATGCAATTGAATGAGTTAAACAAAGCATGCATAGAGTATAGAGGAAAAACCCTAACAATTAATGAAGTAAAGCATATATAATCAAGAATCAATTCAATACATGAGAGTTTCAAAGGATTACATGGTTTCCCCAAGGGTTAAATATGTTTTTAGTCCCTAAACTATTGACCGTTTCTGGTTTTCGTCCCTCTTTCAAAGTAAGGTACAATTTGGTCCTATTCTTTTCGAAACGTTCGATTTAGTCCTCAGAACTTTGGTTTTAGTCCTCATTTTGTTGCTAAATGAGGACCAACTTTTTAAACGATGTTAGTTTTCGAGGACTAAAACGAACGTTTTCGAAAAGAATGAGGACCAAATTGTACCTTACTTTGAAAGAGGGATGAAAACCAGAAACGACCAATAGTTTAGGGACTAAAAACATATTTAACCCGTTTCCCCAACAACAATGGAGGTTTAGTTCACTATAGACATGGTGAAACTAGATGAAAATAATGAAAAGAATGAAAGATAGAACCCTAAAACTTGAAGATCGGAGCTTCCGCATCCAAAATCCTCCTCCGAGGGGTGAAAGGAGTGTAATTTCTCCTCTTTTTGTCCAAAGATATCAACCTTAGGTCGACTAAACCCTTGTATAATTTGTAAAAATAACAGAAAATTGGCCCAGGCCCAAGTTAATAGTACTCAGCGGTAGGAATTGCGCTCAGCGGTAGGAATTGCGCTCAACGGTAAGTGCGACACTCAAAGTCACGCTCAGCGATGGCGCTCAAGCGTGAAACAGTGCACTTAACAGCAGACTTTGGCGCTCAGCGATAGAAATGCCGCTCAGCGGTGACTGCGATACTTGAATTAGCCCTCAGCGTTGGCGCTTAAGCGTTATATAGAGAACTCAACAGCAAGCTTAGCGCTCATCGGTTAAATGGCGCTGAGCGGTAACTGCGATTCTTCTTTTGTGTAATTTTCCTTCCTTTCTTGAGTCCAATTCCTTACAACTTCAACTTCTTCATCTAATTCATCTTAATTCCATTCAAAACAAGGAAAAACAAGCATAAAACCCATTCAACTCTCTTATTTCCACAACTTAAGCAAAAACATGATTTCAAGCTAGATTTTAAGTCATAAAGGGTGTTTTTGATGTCAAAATTAAGTATAAAAATAACGGTTTTTCAATCGTTATCACCTGTGTGTTTTCACTCTCCAAACCACCATTTTTAGATCTTTTGTTGATGACAAGTTGCTGGTTTAATTGCTTATTTCTGAGGTCTGCATGGTGCATCTACATTTGTGTAAACTTGCAGCAAAAGCTTGTTTCTTATTTGTCAATTTGTGGTTGTCTTGTTTTGTCTCTAGTGTCTGATAGCTTTGCCTAGAAAATCTTGGTTGAAAAGCCTAAGTGTAATTGAATTAAATTTGATTACTACATATTGTTGTTTTAATTTTTGTATATGTTGTTTTAATATGCAGAATCATAGTTGTTGTTTGGGAAGTTATAAATTGTGCTGTCAATGTTAGTTTTGAACAATTTGTGCTAGTAGTAAAGCCTTCATGATAAACTTTGAGTAGTTGTGATGTAATCGATTATTCTAGCCCGTTCTATTAATTAAGCCAGTTGCCTAGTGTATTTACCGAACGACACATGCTTCACCGTGTATTTATTGTTGCGATACGGACCGAACGATTCATATGGTACAAAGGGAGAAGTACTTATTGAACGGTTTGAAGAAGTACACAGCAATTGGGTTTTCCTTCTTTTAATTAAACCGGACGGTTCATTTGGTACATTAAGTTTCTCTTGTTATCTTTTCTTGCATAAATTGATTTTTTGAGGGGAAGAACATTTTGAGGGGGAGTACTTCTACTTTCTTTTTACTTATGATAAAAAATGGGGAGAAGAACAAACTGAACAAATTTCTAGGGCAGTTACTACTAACCTGTTTGTAAGTTTGTATTCTATGCAGATACAAAAAGATGCTTTTAAACAAGGAAATTTTGATCATCATAAAAAAGAGGAGATTGTTACCAATGTGGAGCATTTGTGTCTTGAAGTTAATGATTTTGATGATGTTACAAAGTGAAGAATATGAAGACTCTTGTTGTATGAAGTTTAAAAGCATTT
Organism: Vigna umbellata; assembly: GCF_029865625.1. Classification (NCBI taxonomy): domain Eukaryota; kingdom Viridiplantae; phylum Streptophyta; class Magnoliopsida; order Fabales; family Fabaceae; genus Vigna; species Vigna umbellata. The sequence continues at coordinate 18,688,261 of NC_142166.1, forward strand.
CTGTATAAGAGAAGACACCAGGACCGAGCACCTAAGACTGAACGGTAGTAATAATTGAAGGTCGAACGTAGTAAAAGAGATCGAAAGGTTAAAAACAGATAAAGGACTAACACTGGCTGACCATTGGCCGAACACAACTGAAGACCGAATGGTATATAATAGGTGAAGGTTGGGTGGTGTATAACAATTGAAGACCGAACAGTCGTATCAAATAAAGCCTAAACGGTCACTAACATTTAATGACCGAATGACTTCAACACAAGCTGAACCCATTTACATAACTGAACGAATTTGTAAAGAAGCCGAACAATAGTGAGTCCAACAAAGAATTAAGCCGAGCGGTTGAAAACTGTGTAAGAGAAGAAGAAGATCAGCGAATTGTATAAGCCAGTAAGGAATCAGGCCGATCAGAGGAAAACTGTGAGAGACCAAGCAAGGTATGATCAAGACCGAGCAGTTAGCACCAACGCTAGAAAGCTGTGAGGAACCGAGCCGAAAGGTAGATGTTGATAAGGGGTTGAACCGAACGGCAACAGGCTTTCACGAATTGAGCCGAACGACAGAAGGCAATCATGGCTCAAACCGAATAGTAGAAGGAGGTGAAGAACCGGAACCGGAACCGATCGGTTGAAGAATAAATATTCTAAATTATTCCAAGTCTGCAAATAATCGATTATCACTGGCAGTTGTAATGTGTCTTTTCAGTTTTGGACCAGCAGGCTATATGTACCTTTGCCAAACACTTTAGAAGGTAACTTTTGCGAATTTGACAATACAATGAAATCTGAGGAAGTTCTCAAGTGCAAGTTCCTGCTCTTGTCAAGTCTTGTGAATAATAAAAGTTCGCGCTTTGTGTGTCAAAGGTCGGAGTTGTTCTCTTCAAGTTGGCAGAGTTGTTGCTTCCGGTTCGTTTGTCGAAGGAAGGTTTTGCTGCACTCTTCTGGTTCGTTTGTTGAAGGAAGATGTTTTTGTTATTGTTATTTTCTATTCACTTTCATTGTAACTCTGAAACTGTTTTAGTGAAAAGCTTAATCACTATTCATAGTGATTAACGACTGGACGTAGAATCTTTTGATTCGAATCAGGATAAAAATCATTTCTGTGATTTTTCTACTCCCTACACTCTTTACATTTTCTGCACATCAATTGTTTGATAAAACGTTTAAGAGAAAATTAATGGAACCAGCTTTTGAATTGACCGAACTAGCTCTTCGCTTTTAAAAAATCTGTATCGTACTCAATTTTGATATTTCCGCTGCACAAAATCGGTACTGGGTGTTCCAACATCTTACTTATTCTTGGTTCATCTAGAGTTCTAAGGACTCTATCTGTTTGCAATTTGGTGTTTTGTAGGTTCGTCTAGGTATTCCTTGCGGTTCAAGTAATCAGCGAAGCGTTTTTAGTGTTGGGTAGTTTCTTTGAGAGGTAAGGGAAGCTAGAACTTGTCTTAGTTGTGTTTATATTATAAATTTGGTGTCTCTATGAGTTATAGATGATTTTGAGAAAATTAGTATGATTGGGTGCATAAAATGTATGTTTGATTGGTAATTTTGATAATGTGATGTTGAATATAAGTGGTGTAGTGTGATTGTGATGATTAATATTGTTATAATTGAGTATGATGATGATATTGAAATGTTTGAAACTAAATTCAAGTGGTTGTGTGAAATATTGGTCAAGTTACTTGAGTTTCAAGCTTAAAAGAGAGGTTTTGGTGAGTGAAATTGAGATTTTGGTATTGAAGCGAGATGAAAATTGGTCTAGCATTGTGATGTGGTTCATTGGGACTTGTTAGAAGAGTTAGATGATTGAAAACTGACATGGAGCAAAGATTAGGGTTCATTGTTGAAGTTTTAAAGTGTTTTAGTGGAAAAAGGGGTAGGGGGTTGAGTAGTGAGAATGGAAGTAAGAGGTGTTGACTATTTTGGATAGTTGGGAGTGTGTTATAAGTACCATTAGGACTTGTCTAGGCTGTTAAATGAGAAAAATCTGGTATAGGATAGTTGGTGTCATCTTAGGATGAGCTCTTAGAGGTTTTTGGCCCATATTTGAGGTTTTGAATGATGAGATCTTGAAACAGAGGGACTGTGAGCAATATGAGGTGTTGGGGTATATTAACAAGTGTATTTGGACTTGGTTATGCAGTTAGAAAAATAATATAGGGGTTAAAAAGTGTACATTTGAGTTTGGATAGCTTATAAGAGTGAATTTTGGTTTTCATAGGTTAAGTTGGGTTTGGAGTGGTGAATTCAAGTTAGGGGTCTATTTTTAAATGTTTCTCAGTGCCTAGGAGTGTTTAGGAATCATTTAAACTTTTATAAAGGGTCACCAAAGTCCAAATAGGTGAATTTTAGAACCTGGTGCAGCGTTGGGAGCCCTTCAAAGGGCCCCTGGGCGTTTTTGCGAGAAGAACTCGCTGGGACGTTCCTAAGCGCCCCTGTTCCACGGGTTTGGCGCCCCGTTTTGGGGCGCTGGGCGCATGTCAGTAGATTTTGGTTTTTTTTAGTTTTCGGGATCTCAAATTTGGGGTTCTAGTTTCAGTTTTTGACGTTCTTTAGGTCGTTTTGGGGGTTTTCGGCCCTTTCGAAGTTGTTGGTGAGAGTTTCAGAGTTGTTTTCATTACCTAAATATGAGTATCATTATGCCATGAATAAATTGTGTTATTGGGTGATTTTTGATGACTTGTAATTGTGTTTATATTTCTTTAATGCATGATCAATAAAGTATTAGTGTACTATGTGAATGTGAATTAATATCAATGGTTTCAAAGGTATGGAAGAGAGTTCCAAGGAGGAACTTCTCAATGGTGGTTTTAAGTATTGTAAGTATGAATATAGGAAGCTCAGTCTTGGAGTTCATCCTGATATTCTAATGGTCACCCATTCTCAAGTAGTGAAGGATGAGACATGTCGTGAGAATAACAGGAGGTCCTAGTCTAGGGGCTTTACCTTGGCCTAAGGCGAGTGATAACGAACTAACCTTGTATGGTAGCTTGGGGTGGGCCAATTGTTTCACCACAACAAGTGCATGAACTGCCATAGCTCGATATTCATACTAATCCGGATAATCAAGTCAAAGGGTGGTTGTCATGCATAAATTGTTTGGTTGATTTCGTGTAAGATGTGTATCTTTAAGTAAAATGTTTAATATGTTTTGATGTATTATGAAAATATTTTGCATCACTAGCTTACCATTGCTTTTGTCTTTGTTGTTTGTGTGTGTTTTCTCTTTTGCAATGATCACCCTAAAATAATGTGAGTAAAGAGGATGTCTTTTCAGTCGTTTGAACATGTGGATAAGAGTGAAGCATCAACATAGATAGAATTTTGTTGTTCAAGTATAAAATCTTCTTCAACTATAATTAGTAATTTTGATAAGTTATCATTTATGTGATGTTTTATTTTGATAGTTTTATTCTACTAAAATTAGATGTTACATAAAAACTATTCTTTGATTGAAAATTATTATTATTATTCATTAATAATAATATTATTGCTATTTGTTATAAAAATAATATTTATGTTTTCTTAATTTAGTAACGTGAGAAAGTAGTTATGTGTATAATACAATTGAATGTGTTGAAAATGAAAGGGAGTCCCACGACTTTTATTTTCTTTTGTAAACGTGACGTCATAAGTCTATTCTCTCTCCTTTCTCCGTTTTTTTCTTTTTTCATTCCAAAATAAACATAAATAAGTGGAAGACGGGGAATAATTTGATAAAATATAAATGATAACGTTATATATTTAATTATCTTATGTTTAAATAACATTTTTGGGTAAAAATACTTCCAATTTTCAAACAACATTTTTTTTACATATATCCTATTTTGTTTTCATTAAATTGAACTTAATCACAATATTCTTTTAATATAATTGTGGTTGAAAGATGTTTTTGCATTACTGACACGTTATAAAAGAAAGACTTATGATTATGTGCAGAATGGGAATATAAACAATGAGAGTACATCCAAAGTTTCATTTTTCCATTCAAAATCTGAACAGTGTAGAGGAATGAAATGAAATGAAATGTGGTTGGGTCTACAGAATTTTATCCTATCGCACAAAACATGGAGATATTTAATCTTTTCTTGAAATCTCTTTCAGAAATTATCACAAAAAGTATATCACAGTGTTGTTTCCAATCGTTATCCAGAAAAAAAAAATGCTACTCACTTTATCACAATTTTTTACATATTTTCTATTCATTAAAATTTATTCGAATATCATATTTTCTATATCAGAATCTTTTGATTTTAATAGGGTTTAATAAATAAATTTGTGTTAGATATAATGTTATCTTAAATAGGTTGTTACCCATATTTTTTTTAATGCGTGTAAAATACAATAAACATAAGAAATAATTAAGAAGAGTTGAATTATGTCTTCAAAAATATTTGAACTTGCTTTTGAGATCTTAGAAAGTATTGTTTGAAATTTTTATTATAGGTAAAATACGAGACCCAAAATTTCTGATAAATAGGTATACTATAGTTCATAGATAACTTGACACATTTTACAATCACTAAAAACATAATTTTAGTTTATTTACAATTATATGAATAAATATGAAGAAAATATTATGAGTATGTTATATTGATTCACTTTAATATAAAATATTGTGTGTAGTTTTTGACTAATTGATCAAATTTGTATTATCTACTACAAGAAAGATTATGTTTTTGAAGTTATTTTTAATTTAACACAAATACATTTTAATTAACTTCTCTAAACTAAATTCATGAACTTTTTTAAAAAAAATCTTTTTATAATGTATTGTTATTCTTCTCAAGTTATATATCCTACACGCATAAAAAAAAGAAACGTAGGAAGTCTAAGTGTAACATCCCAAAAATACAGTGTAAAACCATATAATAGAATCATCACATATAATAATATTACAGTTCAGTTATTACAAAAGATAGGACGTACGGTTATGTGCGAATGACCTTACAGAATAACGAGAAAGTTAAAACTGTACAAATAAGCCATCTAGACCGAACGGTTTACAAAAGGTCTATATCAAACGGTCATACAAAAGAAAAAGGTAAAAGATGATCGAAGGATCATCGCACAATTAAACTGACTACTGATCGAACGGTTCCACTGTTCGGTCTTAACTTCTACTTCGACCAAACTTTCTTCTTCTATCGCTTCTTCCAGCAGCTCTTCTCCTTCTGCTCACATCCACACGGATGATCATTGCGACAGGACAATAACCGAATGTACTAAACGGACAAGACAAGAAAATAGGGTAAGCTTATGTAATTTAATTCATGTATTAGCATATATTTCACACAATCAATTAAACCAGATAAAATCATTAACTCTTTCATACAAAGCCTAATACTAGACTCTGACTATCCAGACTGTATGAATTCTGTGTAGCTACGACGTTCGTGCACCCGGGTGATGTAGTAACTGGGATACCCTCAACAGTTGCCACCCGAGGTTAGTCCTATCTGTCCAAATTAACCATAAGGACTAGGACCTCCTGCCATTCCCACACATGACTTACCCTTCTCTACGTGAGAAACGAGTAATCACAGAATATCAGGATGAACAACCAGCTTAGCTTTATCCACATTCATACTTTACCAATTTCTATAATATCCATTCATGAGATATTCCTTCCCGGAATACTCTTTTATAATCAAAGTCATTTCATCCATATCATATTCCATCATCTTTCATCATTAAAACTTCAACTTAACCAATTTGAATAAAGATCCTATAGGATACCAAATACCGAACGTTAGTTTTTAACCCAGAACGAGACTGAAAACTTGGAGTGAGACCGACATGTCTCCAACTAAAACTAATCAAATCGAGAGAGTTACTCACTTGTTGTGAAAGGGACCGAATACAATAATACTTCTTAGAGACCAATAGAATCGAACGTTATTTCCAAGTAAGCCAATTTAATGAACTGACTCTTGAGATTTCAAACCGAACACCGTAAAGCCTAGGCCGAGTATTAAGACTCTAGGCCGAAACCAATTAAGACAGATACTGTAGCACATCAAACAATAGCACTTGACGGAATCATATGAAGAAACCGAACGCCAATAAATACTTAACTTCTTAATGAGTTAAACATCAAGGAATATGAATGCCAGTCGAAGACCGGGCACTATAGAGAGCGAACGCTCTTATTATAAAGATAGATTTCTTTAATGAGAACTAGCGCCTGGTGTAAGACCGAGCACTTACTTAGTATGAGTGCTTGGTGTAAGACCGAGCACTACTTAGTACGAGCGCTTAGTGTAAGATCGAGCACTATTTAACTTATAGAATAAAGGCTTGATAAATATAAGATATCATTTAACTAATGTTCAAGAACGAACGAAATATACAATTACATATAGATATACTGAAGTTTATAATCAAATACTAAGGAACGAATATCCTTGGTTGAATGCTTAAGTACAAATATTACAAAATGAAACGAAGATGCTAGTCTTCAACTAGAATTCTCTCCAAATGAAAGAATTCATTTCCAACCGAGTCCACAAGAAAACCGAACACTATATCGAACGAGCGTTGGTCTAATACCAAACACTTATTAAGAATGAACGCTATTGAGAACGAACGCTTGTATAATTGAATGGTCAATACTGACTCTCGACAACATGGTCTAATACCAAACACTTATTAAGAACGAACGCTATTGAGAACGAACGTTGGTATAATTGAATGATCAATACTGACTCTCGACAACATCCCTACCCATTTCATGGCTTTCATTAATCATCAATACTTTTAAACGACAAACCATATTTCATTATCAAACATAATATCATTCCAATTCCTCATACAGTCAACAATGCAGTAACAATCATTTGTCATATTCATTCAAAAATCAACGAACATGCATCCATACAAAGCAAGAATCTAAATCAAATTATATAAGTTTCCCTTACCTCTAAGCGTGACCGAACGTTCACAGAGGCAGAATACGGGTTCACCACTATGGTTTCTTCTACCCTTAAAGCTCACCGATTTCAAAACTATACCAGAGTAAAGGACCAACACACTATCAGAATTAAATATGGAAAGGTGATCAACTCAAGCAGCAAAAAACTAGGCTTGCATGCACAGAAAAACCACTCGGCTGAGAGAGATGAACTTACCAGTCCAGAATCCGAAACTGATCGGTTCAAACGGACGCCCTCGACGCCGGGAAAGTAAAAATGGTGCCTGAGTGGTGATCGGATTAAGGAAAGATGAGGATTTCTTAGAGAGAAGTAAGAGCTTTTTAGAGAGAAGGAGGAGAAAATGGTTTCAGAGATTTGGAGAAGAAGGTAAGCATGCAGAAGTGGTGTGAACTTTTGAAAACCCAAAATTTTACTCCTACCGTCATTAGCGAACGGCCAGCCTCCTGCTGCCACCTGTTTTCCACTCTCTTATTTCCAGCTCACTTTCTTGACATTTGGCTTCCACTATGCAGGGTTTTTTTTTTTTTTGTGGTTTTAAATGGCTTCTGACACTAAGTATTGTTTGTATATACTTAACTCTTATGTTTTGATAAAATAAGAGAGTAATTCATTTATTTGATGAATTTTAATTTTTTTAATAAAATGAATTGTTTGAAGGAATAATTAAAAGAAAATTGAAATTTAGAAATTTTAAGAAGATGTTTTAAATTATCAAAACTATAGAATCTGAAATTTAGAAAGAAAACAAAAAAACGAAATGAAAATTTCACTAGTTACTCTCTGCTTATACACATTATACATATATACATATTGGAAAAAAAATTAAATTGTTCAATATCATTTGAATATTTATATTTAACTAATATTTTTTGTAAATTTTAATTTCAAAATATATATTTTTAAAATAAAATTTTATCTTTAGAAAGAAATTTAATTACTTTATTTGAATAAAAAAATTAAAATGTAATATATTTTAATTACTTTTGTAAACAATTTTAATGAAAACGTACAGGATCTTGAATTTCATGCTTCAACTTTTTCTAAATTATTTAAAAAATTAAGAAAATTTAATTACAAGTTGATATGGAGATGCTCTATAGAAAACATAGTAATATTCAACATAACACAACAAAGGACCCAATATGTTAGGACTTAGAGGACACAGTGAGTCGGCCTATTAACATCGGTCTCGATCCGCTTTCAAGTCTAAATTGTCCAAAAATATCTCAAAATATGGTTAAGAAAAGGATGGTTATTGCAAAGACTTGTTTATACGTTAAGTAATTATCCAAGTGAGGAGATAGGTCGGTTAGATACCATATAAGAAAAAGAGAAATAATAATAGGACATAGCGAGAATTAGAGAAAAAATATTAGAGTGTTTTTGGTTTGACTATCCATCATAGCTTAGACAGGAACATACACATTGAGTGTTTATGGACTAATTCTATTTTCAAAGTTAATAAGAACACAAATAATTCAAATATTATGTATCAAAGAATCAATATAGATATAGACTTATTAACTTTATATTTTCTTTGGATATAGAGTGATTAGTTTAGAACTATACCCACAAAAAGAAGCTAAAGGTTTATTTAATAAATATTTGCATATGCTTTTTTTTTTATTATGAACCTAATAGTCCCATTTTTAATTGTATATTATAATAATCTAGGTTAATTTATCATAGTAATGCAATTTTGTTAAAAGTTTACTAAAATGAGTAACTTTTTAACAAATTACATATGTGGATAAATCGTGTTTCCATGATACTTTTCATAGTGAAAAAGTCATGTTAGCATGACACTAATTCGATATCTCCAAAATAAAGTCATATTAGGCTAACATTCCTCAATAAAGTCACGTGGTCTAAAACGACTTGATTAGCCTTAATTGTGATTTAATTATTTTTCTTTTTTAAATTTTATTGAAATTTTGTTAGGTTGGTACAACTTCAATAAGGTTGAAGTTTAAGTTGAAGTTTATGACATCATTTTAGTGTAAAATGATTAAAGTAAATTCATACATGACACAACTTTAGTTGTACTTATTTTCTTCTTAATTATACTTTTTTCTTTCTTTTTAGGTAGGATTCATAGTTAGATATTTTAGTAGGTTTAGAGACATAATATATACTATTTCTATTGTGTTTGAAACTTAGTTTGTGTGTAGGATGCTTGCAACTTTTTTTGATGAGGAGTCTTAAGCCTTTGGTTGCTCCAAAAGTTTTGTATAGCGCTTTGAGTAGAATGTCATTTTCACATAAGAGAGACTCAAGACATTTAGAGTCTTTAGCGATTGTTGTGTTTTCTACAAACTCTTTATTTTTCCAAACAATTTTATCATTTTCTCTTTCTGAGACAGTTAGTTCACTTTCTAAATTGCAGACATTGTTTTTTAAGATTTTTACAACTTTCTTGGATGATGTTAATTCATTTTTCAAAATTTCATTTCATTTTGAAATTCTTATGTTTTGTTACTTTATTTTTTTGACAAGTTTTTGAAAGTTTTTGAAAGTTTTGTATATTTTGATAGTAATCTGTAATAGGCTTCAGTAACTGAGTCTAAGTAACAAAAGTCTACCTCATTGGCAAAGTGTTCTGATGAGCTTTCAAGATCATTCACTTCTTTAATGCGTGTTCAAAACAACTATATGCTTTTCAAGTTTTCTATCGTTCAAACAAGATTTGATCGTTTAAGCCTTTCTGAAGAGATACTAAGTAATTCATAAAGGTATAATCGTTGGATGAAAATATCGTTTGGTACACACTATAAGAAAAAATGGAATTACATACAACCAAAATCCGTATATAAGACCTAAAATTCGTATATAACACTTGGTTACATACGGCTTACATACGGGCAAAAATTCGTATATAACTTATATACGGACAAATTGATGAACAAATCTTAGATCCCCGAAAATGGAGTCAAGAACTTGTTAACCCTCGGCAAGTGTAACCGAATCGTATCAAGTAATAAATCTGGTAAGACCAAGTATCGTTCTCCCAAAAGACTCACGGCCTAGACAGTTATGTGATTTATTGATGAATTAAGACTTGTGAAAAAATTGTTGTAAGTATCAAATGCAAAAGACCGAAAAGTAAATATGTATGCATGTATTGATCAATGGACAAGAAGAAACAAAACACGTGATTTGAATTATATGAATGAATATGTTGTTGGGGTTTATCAATTTCATCCTATCCACTCTCTTGTATTTAGGAATTCATCATTCTTTTCATTAATGTTAATGCCACTTTCTAAATTACTTAAAACTCGATGTCTCGGCGAAGAAAGCCTAATCATAATCACTAGTTTACAATGTCTTGTCTCCCTAGAAATTAATCATGCTATATAGTGAACAGAAGCTTAAAGGCAACCAACTATCATACTCCTATGTCTAGGTTGGTAATATACTTTTGGGAGAGATTCCTCAGATCTAGATTTCCCCGTATGTGTCCATTTCGACAAAACCAATAATCATGACATCGAATGAGTTAAACAATGCATGCTTTGAGCAAAGAGGAAAAACCCTAACTATTAATGAAAGAAAGCATGTATCATAAAGATGATTTTGAAGAACAAATTCCATACAAGAGAGTTTCTAAGGATTTACATTGATTCCCTAACAATAAAATAAGTTAGTTCACAATATTCATGGTGAAACTAGATGAAATACAATGGAAAAGTGAAGGATAGAACCCCAGAAAGTTGAGAAAGGAGCCTTAGCATCCAACATCCTCCTCCAAGGGGGTGAAAGAGTGTGTTTTTGCTTCGTTCCAGGCAACGATACAAACCCTAGGACGTCCTAAAGCTTATATACTATTCTAAAAAATATAGAAAAGTAGGCCCAAGCCCAGAAAAGTGCCGCTCAGTGGTAAATACCGCTCAGCGGTAGTAGCGCATTTCACTTCTTCCCCTCAGCGTCAGTTTTCCCCTCACCGGTTCCAACGGGTACTGAAAAGTGCCGCTCAGTGGTAATTGGCGCTGAGCGGTACTTGCTAATTCTCTTCTTTTGCACTTTTTGTGTCCTTTTTTGTCTCCATCTCTTTCCTACTTCACTTCTTTCATCAAATTCATCTCAAAACCTGCAAAAACAAGGAAATCAAGCATAAAACCTGTCCAACTCTGTTATTTCCAACAATTCAAAAAAATAATGAGTTCAAGCTAATTTCTAAGTCATAAAGGTTGTAATTGAAGTCAATTTTAAGTATAAAAATAACAGTTTTTCAACTGTTATCACAAATCCGTATGTAAGGTATATATGTTTATCCATACAATTATATATGAATATATATGTATATAATGGTACCAGAGAATGTAAATAAATGCCCTGCATGTAGTAGTACACCTGAACATGCACAATTCACACAACTAGACCTGAATATTATAAATTGCACATTGACAAATAAAACCAACCAGCAAACATTTCACATACACTTAATCCACAAAGAAGCATTGTACATGAATACATAAATATTTTTTACCTCAATATAAGTGCAACATAATAAATAAGTTGTAAACATTAGGTAAGTTCATAAACTGGTTCTGGTTTTAAATAAGTTCAAGAGTAATGGATATAAGTTTTGTAAAATGCCTAATAATCCCTATAATAATCATTTCCATCTTGTGGTTGTTGATCTGGTGATGGCTAGTCTGGAGGTTGTTATTCTGATTGGACATAATTGGGTGCCTTATTTTGAACTTGAGCATTTTAGAGGTTGAAAAATTCTTGTGCACCTGCGGCTACCGAAGGCGGAAGGTATTGCAGGATGGCGCCAATAAATCCTTCAACCCTTTGAAGTTGTTGATCACGGTGTTGTAATTGCGATTAAAGGTTAACAATTTCTTGTGAATTTTGTTGCTGAGTAGAAGAAGATGCATGTGTCTGTTGAATGTAACTATCGACACAATCATCTTGGGAACTGACATTTCCAATGTCGTATACACGTCCCTTGTATTTTCCATCAACAACCTCTAACCAACACCGGTTTCTCAATCTTTCCTCCTCCGCAAAGTCTAGAGGACTACATGTTGAGGCACCAACAGATGCAGTCTCAAATCTTATTTGAGAAAATTTTGCAAGAAATTGTTCCTGTTAAATGAATAAATGATTATCATTAAACGTAAGGTTTAAAATCCTTATACATAATATATAATACAAAATGTGATATAGTTAGTAGAAACTAACATGTATCCACCAAGAACTTTCATCAACAAATTCCCTTGTTGATTGACGAATATGTGTCTATTGAAAGATTTCGTCAACATGCATTGACCGACCAAGCTCCTGTGACTGCAAACAAAAAGAGTTGTTAATAAATATTTTTAAAGTTTATGATTAAAAATTTAAGAAATGAATTGCACAAGTCACATACCAAACAAATAGCATGGTCGTACATGCTAATAGATCCTCTAGTGTGCAAACAACCACCCTTTTCAAATGTTCGATTCTTCTTTGCCGTTTCACACTTTTGTCTATAAAGTGGCATGTTCCACTTTTCTAAAAGACCATTCCAAACATTGTCCCCCATCCAATCAAGTTTTTTCCCTTGAGTTTTATATTTTTTAGACATCTTTGAGACTCTACGAGATGCCTTTGTGTGAATTTTTTTTTTATCTTTTCCTCATCTTTAGGCTTCCATGAAACCTTTCTATGTTATATTAGAAATAATAGGTTTGAATAAGTAGGAGTGTTGAAATTGTTAGCAAAAATCAAAGATGAAGTTTTGATGATGAACAGATTTGCACAAGTCAAGATCCATAAAGACAAATTGAAGATCTCTGTATTTTATAAAGCTTTTATAATAATCAAAGTTGATGTAATAGTGCTCAAATATGTATTAGGGTTGATTCTTGTAATTTATATTTGATTTATTTACTGTTGAGAATCATCCACAAGCTGTTTTAATCGATTAAACCCAGTTTTAATCGATTAAAACGAGGCTGGCACTGAAAACCCAATCGCCCCTGTAATAATCGATTAAAGCTAATAATAATCGATTAGTTAATCGATTATTCCTGAGAATAATCGATTAACACTAGCCGTTGGGAGTTTCAGATTTGAAAAACTAGCCGTTGTACTCATTTTAATCGATTAATACTTGTGTTAATCGATTAAATGCGTTAGATGGCCCGTTTTCGAAGAATGGAAGGGTATTAGGCTGAGTCTATAAGATGGCTCACTCTTTATCTCAAAAACAACTCTTCCCTTGTGAAAAACATCTCTGAACTCTTTGAGAACTCTGTGAGATTGTTGAAGCTAAGGAAACTCTTGTCTGCAAAGTCCTGAAGTGCTACTGCGGTGAGGAGGAATAGCTTGTTCATCCTTGGTGTATCCGAGGAAGTGCCTGGAAGAGAATCATCCTTCGTGAAGCATTCGAAGGAGGTGGTCATCCTTTGTGAAGATTCAAAGGAAGTGTAAGTTCGTCTCTTGTGGTTTCAAGAGAGGTGGTATTTCTAAACTCTTACAAATTGTTTTTCTTTGTGATTAATATTTGTAACTGTTTTGTGTTAGTGAAAAAGGTTTATCTTGTTTGAGATAAGCGACTGGACGTAGGATCCGAGTGATCTGAACCAGGATAAAATCACCTGTGCAATTTTTCTCTTTCCCTTACTCTGTCATTTATATTTAATTATTGCCCAGTAAGAAAAATTAAGAGAAAAATAATAAAAGGCACAATAAAAGTATATAACCAATTCACCCCCCCCCCCTCTTGGTTTGTTCCACGCTAATAATTCCGTTGCAGCGATTCTAACAGAAATCTTTATAACATATATGTGTGGATGTGTAAGCTTATGAAAATATGCAATCAAATCAGAAAAGCAAATCAAATAAGAACTTAAGATATGCATATGATCAATCTTTATGTAGGTACCATGACAACCCAAAAGAAAGCTTGCAAAAGTGAAGGTTACTCATGGCTCTTCAGAAGCATCCATTAGCCTGTCCCATGCTTTGATACACTCAAAACCAAATCACCTAGTCCAAGAAGTTGAGTGGTCCCCTTTAATCCAAGAAGCATCCATTTAACAATATCTTTTAAACATTTTTTGTCATTAAGTTATTATTTTAGGAGAGTTTTGTAGTTTTGAATAAAATTAATAATAAAGGGAGAAGAGTATGTTTTGTTGCAGAAATTGGAGGGAGATTTGTTATTTAAAATGGTTAGTCTTTCGTGGAAGGTGTGTGGGAAAGAGGTCTCAGGCTAATTTCTCTACTTCTCATCCACCACACCTACTTTCAGCTACAAGTGAGCCATTCTCCACAAATGAAGATCCTAGTGTTCATCTATTTTAGAATACAAGGATAAGTAATTTAATGTAATGATTATTAGATAATAATAAGTAATAATGATGTTCTAGTAGTAGATTTTATGATTTAGAGATGAAAAGCTAAGATGTAAATCTATAAATTGTAAGTGTCACACAATGCGTTCCATGTATAGTTTGAAATTGAATTCCTTATTCACATGCATACCAATATATCTGCCATATATATTTATGCCATCTAGTATTTCATTATTCTTTTTATGTTTTAAAACACATGTGTCTATATTTATATTAAACACATCCGTGAAGGCTATCTATATTGCATATAAAAAAAGAAGAGGCTATTGAATTAATTGATATATAATTTCAACTTAGGAGCATTATATCTCTAAAGGGGATTAGAGCATACACCAATGATGGACAAATTTATGAACACCAAAATATGATGTCACAAACTTGTTTTACAATCGGCAAGTATGACCGAATCGTTCAAGTAATAAACTTGGTAAGACCAAGTATCGTTCTTCCCAAAGGACTCACGGCCTAGTTTAGTTGTGTGGTTTGTTGATTAGCTAAGACTTAAAGACGAAATATTTGGATTATATTATGCACAAGACGAAAATAAACATGTATGCATGAGGTTTTGATCAATGGCAAAAGCAAAAGATAAACACTTTCAATGAAATATATGTATGAATATGTTGTTGGGATTCAATTTCATCTTATCCACTCTCATATATTTTAGGAATTCAACATTCAAATCATCATTGTTAATGCCACTCTCTAAAGTACCTTTCAAGAAGGCTTCTCCCTAATTACGAGTTCATACGATTCCTAGCATTCCTAATAATTAGTTCATCAAGTGCAGGAGCTTAACGACAACCAATAGAATATTGGGAGAGATTCCCCGGATCTAGACTTCCCCGTACGTTCCCGTATCGACAAAATCAATAATCATGCATCAAATGAGTTAAACAACGCAAGCATTAAGCAAAGAGGAAAAAACCTAACTAATGATGAAAGAAAGCATAAATCTTAAATATAAGATGTAAAAACAAATTCCATATATGAGAGCTCCAAAAGATTACATTGATTCCCCAACAAACATACAAGGTTTAGTTCACCATATTCATGGTGAACCTAGATGAACAATAATGAAAGAATGAAAGAGATAGAAAAACCCGAGAAAGAGAAGAGGAGAGCTGTCACCATCTCCCAATCTACCCCCAAGGGGTGAAAAGAGAGTGTTTGCTTCGTCTTTGCCAAAGATACCTAACCCTAGGAAACCCTAAAGCTTATATATTATTCGTAAATTACAGAAAATTAGGTCCAAGCCCATAAAAGTGCCGCTCAGCGGTAAAGTACCGCTCAGCGGTGAGTGCGTGAGTAGTTTTCTCCCCTCAGCGGCCATTTTGCCCCTTAGCGGACCTCCCGTGACTTCCTGAGTGCCGCTCAGCGGTAAACTGCCGCTGAGCGGTACTTGCAGCTTCTCCTTTTGCACTTTTTGATGTCTTTTCTGATTCCATCTCTCTCCTTCTTCACTTCTTTCACTAAATTCACCTTAAAACTTGCACAAAAACACTGAAATCAAGCATAAACCTTTTCAGCTCTCTTATTTCTGAAAATATGAAGAAAAGCATGATTTCAAGCTAGTTTCTAAGTGTTAAAGGTTGCTTTTAGTATCAATTTAAGCATGAAAATAACAGTTTTTCAACTGTTATCACAACCCCAAACTTAGAACTTTGCTTGTCCTCAAGCAAACAAGATATAACTCAATCTTCAACCAATTCATATGATGGTTCACTTCATTCAAAAATCTTCTTTTCAATGATAAGTAAAAACTTCAATCAAACTTATGACCAAGATTTCAATCAAGATGTGCACATGCTTTAGTGTTCACAAAGTCATTTAAATTCCAACAAATGCTATTTTTCATGAATGATCAATCAATTAAGCATGGATGTTCATGTGTTCATGGAATATTTCCTCACTAGGTAAAGTGTTTCACTCACACACAAGTGTATAAGAGGTAATCACTCATTCACTCTACTATCACAATGTCACATGAATCAATTTTGCCTTTCATTTTACCATAATCAAAAACATTCACAAGCATGCATCATCACAAGGACTTTTCAATGGCTTATAATGTGGCTGGGCTAACAAGAAAATTGGTTTTTCTGGATCACAAAATCCTTGAGTTAAGAAAATCATAACAACACAATCATCTTATTCATTCCCAACTTTCTTTTGCCTTTGCATTGAGCTTTGCTTCTTTTTCTTTTCTTTTCTTTTTCTTTGCATATTCTTACTTTTTAGCTCTTAGCTCAATGCTTTTCCTTTTTCATGTTTTCCCAACAACCCCAAACTTGAACATTTAACAATATCACACAAGATCTTCTACTTAACTCAAGGTAAAGATTTTCAATCAAGGGTTTTCAGTGTATGTTCAAGGCTAAGGGTTCAAAGGATAGAACAATAAGTGTTCTCTTTTAGTGGGCTAATTTTATGAATTTGGCCAATAAAAAGGGTTCCAACAAACGGCCTTGATCATATGATGCAATACAAGCAATTGATTCAATCATAGAAAACCTGGGCAAAGTCATTCATGCTTTTAAAGTAATAGCATTCAATCAATAACAACTCTGGAGTTCAAAACCTCACATATAACTCATTCACATTTGACATACACATCCTGCTTAATCTCACAACCACAATCATGATATCCTGCATTTGTTCACAAAGCTTGTGAATCACCTGTATAAGCATTTCAATGTGCACATCATCTCAACCTCAATCAATCATAAGCATCATTCAGCATTACTTATCACACAATCTCAGTTAATAGCAAACCATCACAACAAACCAGGTGTTCAATAGAGTACATCAAACCCTAATCTAAAAACAAAAACCAATAAGTTCAGAAAACTTAAACCACAAAAGCATAATCATATGATAACATTTATCAGTAAATGCTATCTCAGCTCCTCATCAGTCTGAGCTGTCCTCTGTATCTTCCTCTTCCTCCTCATCTTCATCTTCTTCAAATGCATCATCATCAGCTTCATCTTCTTCCATCTCTCTAGCTGAAGCTTCAGCTGCTCCAGCTCCTCTCCATGCACTGGTTCCTCTGGCCAAGCTACCACATTATGGAATTCATCCATAGTCCACCTGTGGGCTGGAGGTGTATCATACATCCCCACAATCATCTCAGCAGTGGCCACCGGCCCTCTGTGAATGGACTGCAACTGAGCACCTATAAGAGACATATACATGTCCCTCATCTGGAATGGTTCTGCTTCATGTGTCTCAGCAGATGTCTGGCTCTGTGCTGGCCCTCTCTCTACGAGCACGGCGTGGTGGAACTGGCTGAGCTGTTTCCTCACCTCCACAGTACTGCCTGTAATAAGCCTCATCAATAGCTTTTCTTGGCCTCTCAAATGGTGGAGCAGAAGTGTCCACCCCAGCTATCTTGCAAAGATGAGTGATCAAAGAGGGATGTCCTAGTGGTGCTTTGTTGTTTGAGGTATTGGCGCACACACTAATCTCATCAGCTATCACCTGCCCAATATTAACATTCAAGTTTCTGATAACACAGTAGATGAATAGTGCCCTGCTGAGAGTAATATCTGACACATGTGAACATGGCTGAATGTTGGCATGAGAAAACGCCATCCAATACTTTGCAAGAGGAGTCAAATCTGTCCTCCTAATGTTAACCACTAAGCCAGATCGATTCCTTTGGAAGTGTCCTCCAGGTATACACAGTACTCTCTCCACATCCTCATAATCAGCACCTTCCTCCATGCAAAGAGCAAACTGTCATTGCTCACCAGCCCATACAGTATCCAAGAAGTTATTAATAGAATCAGGATCATACCTGATAGCATGGCCTCTGACATAGCCCAAATAATTCTCAGCTGGATAATCACCAATCTTCTTAGCATTGGTGTAAAATTCCTTTACCACAGCTATGTTGGCAGGTGCAGGATAGGTGGCTAGCTTTCCCCAGTCATTCCCTAACACTTGCTCTCCAAATTGAGGAGCAAAGTTAGGTATCATTCCAACCTTTCTCTCCATCAGAAGTCTCCTGTCCTGAACCACCCTAAAGTGTTTCACATGTTTCCTAAAGAGGAACCTGCTAGAATGGGGTTGCTCTGGTTCCTTTTCCTTTCTCTTGGTTGCCATGGTTTTCAATCTCTTTCCTGAAGAGGATGCCATTCCTACATTCAAACACACATACAAAACCACAGAACATGATGTTAATCATTAGTAAAACATAGAACACAACTCCTTTCGAAGCTAAACCATCGCTGAGGGCCAGAATTTCCCCTCAGCGCCACCAGTGCCACTTTCCAACACGCAAAAATTCAGAAAAACCAAATCTGGCAGAGTGCCGCTCAGCGGCAGTTTACCCCTCAGTGGTAACTCTGCAGATTTTTGAAAATCTTGTTTTAGAGCTGTCCTAACTCCACCCAAATGCAATTTTCAGTTTTCCAGTTCATAATCATGCAGTTTAATCGGTTCAAACATCAAATATATCATCAAATCATGCATAGAAATCAAAACCCCTAAATATTCATGCTTTGACAATCACATTCCAATTCAAGAACCCTAAAATGAACAAAATGCATTTTACTTACTTGGGTGGAGATACTAAATGCAATGAGAATGCTTCCAAGCTAAGATACTCTCTTCCAACCCCAAACTTGAATGGAACACTAGTGAAAAAGTGAGTGGAAGAGAAATTTTCTTAAGAGGAAAGAGTGAAAAGATGTGGAAAACCTTGGAGAAGGTATGTGGAAGTGTTTGTGCAGAGAAAAGCCTGAAAGTATTAGAACTTGCGCAGCTTAGGGTTTGAAAATACCCTAATGGGCTCGGGTTCCGCTAAGGGGAACTAAAGCCCATTCTGCGAGAGTACCGCTCAGCGGCACTTTCGTGATGTGCTCTTCTCCTTCTTTTCTTAACCTACGTGCCTCCCATACATGCCCCTCACTGGTTCCCTGCAAGTCAATGTTTAAAATGCTTATGCAAACCCTAACTAAAATAAACAAACAGAAATATTCAATCAACTGGGTTGCCTCCCAGGTAGCGCTTGTTTAACGTCACGAGCCTGACCCAAAATCCACCAACACCCATCAGTAGGTGCAAAATTTTCTTACCAACACCCATCAGTAGGTGTTACAAACATAGTATCCTTCAGTAGATACTTAACCACCTAGCATCCTTCAGTAGATGCTATCTCCAACAAAAATAATTACAAAAATAATGTTCACAAATTAAAAATTACAAAACCAAATCAAAAGTCTTTAAATCCACTGGTTTGCCACCCAGCAAGCGCTCTTTTAACGTCATTAGCTTGACCCAATAAAGTTCAAGTTCCATCTTCTTTATAGTTGATGTTGTCATTCCACCAACTCCTCAGCTGTTTCCTCTGAACTGTCTTGGTCCTTCTAGAATATGGAGACTCTATCTCTATCATCTCCTTCTCTTTAAAGCCCTTCACAACCCACAACTTGTTCTTGATTCTTACAGGTGAGCCAAGTTGGAGTCTTCTTTTCTCCCAGTCACTAGGAATTTCTCCTCTTCTTCCAATATTTTCTTCCTTGGGTACCTGAAACAACAAACAATAGTTACCTGAAACCTTGAGATTTTCATCTTTACGGCTAGTCATGGGTGCATCTTGAAATGCAGCTTTATAACTAGCTTCTTCCTCCTTTGCTTGCGTCTCATCTTTGAAGACGTCTACCACCACTCTTTCTTCTCTGTCCTGGAGCACCACTATACCTTCATTTACATCAATAATAGCTCTGGCCATTTTCATAAACGGTCTTCCAAGTATGATAGGTATCTTCTCTGTCTCCATCTTCATCACCACAAAGTCTGCCAAGAACTGGAGTTTGCCAACACAAACTATAATGTCCTCTACAATCCCACATGGCTCCTTTGAAGATCCATCGGCCATTACTATTTTAACCTTTACAGGTTTCACTTTAACATTGCCGATTTGCTCCAGTAAAGAATAAGGTATCAAGTTAACACTTGAACCTAAATCAAGGAGAGCTTTCTTCATCTTTTTCTTCCCTATGGTACAAGGGATAGAAAAACTGCCTGGATCTGTTGCTTTAGGAGGGAATGACTCTTTTTTAACAGTTATACACTCTTTTGTAGAGATTTCTTCATCAGATTTTGTGTAAACTGTGATTTGTTGTAGAATCTGTTCCCAAGGTGCTTCATTATCCACCATTCTGAATAATTCTGTGAAGTCCAGTTGTTTCCCTTGATGGATTGGAAAAGGAAAAGTACTTTTGCTCTCTATGTCTCTTCTCTCTTCTGTATCTAACTCAACTTTATCATCATCAACACTCTTTACCACCTTGCACTCTTCTCTGGGGTTAACCTCAGTATTAGCCCCAAAATTTCTATTTGGCCTTTCTTCCAATTTCTTGGTAATCTGACCCATTTGAATCTCCAAGTTATTTATAGCAGCTTCGGTGCTCTTTTGAGAAGATTCAGTTTTCTGTATGAATTGCTGAAGAGTTTCTTCCAACCTTGTTGATCTTTCATTAAGCATAGATAACCGTTGCCAAAAGGTGGGTTGCTGCTGCTTATTATATTGACTAGCTTGCCCAGTTTGTCCTTGACCAATGCTTGGGTGTGGTTTCCACCCTTGATTGTAATTCCCTTGATGGTATGGAAATTGATTGGCCATGAAATTAACGTCCTCTACAGCTTTAACTAGAAAGGCACATTGACCGTTGATATGGTCACCTCCACATAATGCGCACAACTGGGTTTGTACCTGTGCAGCAGTTTTCAACTCTTTGGGTAATTGTGCAAGAGTTTTAGTCAGAGTCTCCAGCTGTTGAGTTAGAATTTTATTTTGAGCTAGCAAGGCATCATGTGTTTGTAATTGGAGAACCCCTTTTTGTTGCATAGGAGCTCCTCTCTCACTGTGCAGCTCATTATCACTAGTAGCCATGTTTTCTATAATCTCTCTGGCTTCCTCTGGAGTTTTCCATTTAATATTGCCTCCTGCTGAGGCATGAAGCATCATCTTAGTTTGTGAACCAAGACCTCCAAGGAAAGTTAAGACTACTTCTTCTTCTTTGAAACCATGCATGGGCGTTTTTTGTAACAGGCTTTTATATCTGTCCCATGCATGCCCCAGTGATTCTTCCATGCCCTGCTTAAATGAAGAAATTTCTTGCTTGCCTTTTATCCTCTTTGATTGTGGAAAGTACTTGTTTAAAAACTTTGTTACCACTGCTTCCCACTCTGTGAAACTTCCTTCTGGGAAAGAATTAAACCAAAGTTTAGCATTGCCTCCCAATGAGAAAGGAAACAAACTAAGTTTGATCGCTTCATCTGGCACCCCATTAATTTTGACTGTGTTGCAAATCTCATTGAAGGTTGTGAGGTACTCATATGGGCTTTCATGAGATAACCCATTGAATTGGTTGCTTTTTACCAGTTGGATCAGTGCTGGTTTGACCTCCATGTTAGCTGCATTGACTCTAGGTCTAGCTATAATGTTAAAGTGCTGAGGTCCAGCTATATTGGTGTAGTCAGCAAGAGTTCTTCTGATATTATTGTTCTCCATATTTTCTGTGTTATGAACAGAACCTTGTGGTGATGGTTGTAACAGAGTTTCCGGAGGAGGGAAAAGTTCTCTAGATGTTCGGATTCTTCTCCTCCGTCTACTCTCGTCTAGACCTTCAAAAAGAAGTTCTGTTGTTTTCTTGCTCCTAGTTCGAATTGCCTCCTGCATACACAAGAACACAAAACCCTAGAATATTTGGTTAGCACAAAACGATATAGGAGAAGATAAAAACAGAAAACAGAAAAATACAAATAAAAACAGAAAATAAAAAAAAATAAAATCTAATCTAATCAAATAAAATAAAATAAAATCAAATAAAAACCGAAAAATAAAAAACAGAAAATAAAAATAGAAATTCAAAATCAAAGATAATCAATAAACACACAAATTAACCAGTTAAACCACGAGTCCCCGGCAACGGCGCCAAAAACTTGATGGACAAATTTATGAACACCAAAATATGATGTCACAAACTTTTTTTACAATCGGCAAGTATGACCGAATCGTTCAAGTAATAAACTTGGTAAGACCAAGTATCGTTCTTCCCAAAGGACTCACGGCCTAGTTTAGTTGTGTGGTTTGTTGATTAGCTAAGACTTAAAGACGAAATATTTGGATTATATTATGCACAAGACGAAAATAAACATGTATGCATGAGGTTTTGATCAATGGCAAAAGCAAAAGATAAACACTTTCAATGAAATATATGTATGAATATGTTGTTGGGGTTCAATTTCATCTTATCCACTCTCATATATTTTAGGAATTCAACATTCAAATCATCATTGTTAATGCCACTCTCTAAAGTACCTTTCAAGAAGGCTTCTCCCTAATTACGAGTTCATACGATTCCTAGCATTCCTAATAATTAGTTCATCAAGTGCAGGAGCTTAACGACAACCAATAGAATATTGGGAGAGATTCCCCGGATCTAGACTTCCCCGTACGTTCCCGTATCGACAAAATCAATAATCATGCATCGAATGAGTTAAACAACGCAAGCATTAAGCAAAGAGGAAAAAACCTAACTAATGATGAAAGAAAGCATAAATCTTAAATATAAGATGTAAAAACAAATTCCATATATGAGAGCTTCAAAAGATTACATTGATTCCCCAACAAACATTCAAGGTTTAGTTCACCATATTCATGGTGAACCTAGATGAACAATAATGAAAGAATGAAAGAGATAGAAAAACCCGAGAAAGAGAAGAGGAGAGCTGTCACCATCTCCCACTCTACCCCCAAGGGGTGAAAAGAGAGTGTTTGCTTCGTCTTTGCCAAAGATACCTAACCCTAGGAAACCCTAAAGCTTATATATTATTCGTAAATTACAGAAAATTAGGTCCAAGACCATAAAAGTGCCGCTCAGCGGTAAAGTACCGCTCAGCGGTGAGTGCGTGAGTAGTTTTCTCCCCTCAACGACCATTTTGCCCCTCAGCGGACCTCCCGTGACTTCCTGAGTGCCGCTCAGCGGTAAACTGCCGCTGAGCGGTACTTGCGGCTTCTCCTTTTGCACTTTTTGATGTCTTTTCTGATTCCATCTCTCTCCTTCTTCACTTCTTTCACTAAATTCACCTTAAAACCTACACAAAAACACTGAAATCAAGCATAAACCTGTCCAGCTCTCTTATTTCTGAAAATATGAAGAAAAGCATGATTTCAAGCTAGTTTCTAAGTGTTAAAGGTTGCTTTTAGTATCAATTTAAGCATGAAAATAACAGTTTTTCAACTGTTATCAACCAACAACTTGACTTCTTGGATTAGAGCATACATTAAAGGGGATCAGAGCATACATTAAAGGGGATCAAAGCATACACCAGAAGTTGATTAGGTCTTTGATGTACTCTAACAAAACAATCACCAGCAACAAAGCTTTTTCAATTTCAACAGCCTTGCACAAACTCAACATCTTATGCAGAAAGAAAGCGGATCAGATCTAGGCAAGCATAAAAATGCCACGAGGAAGGGAGCCAATGAGACAAGTTTCGCCCCAATAAATGTAAAGACCAAGGATCAAGGAAAAGATCAAAAGGATTATTTTAACTGGAATAGTTTAAGAATAAAAGCACATGATACACTGTGCAGAATTTCCTGAATCGACTGGTTGAAGAACATGGAAGCATTGACATTGAATGGCTGAGAGATGTTCCACTAGACAAAGCAAAGTAAGTCCAGTAGTTAACTAAACTACCTAATGAAATACTATTTCTCATACAATAAAGTCAACACTTATTGATTCTAGTGGTGAAACCAACATCTTGAACTCTGTCCATTCAGTAGTAAAACACACACAAGTGATGATACCTTTTTCCCAATAAGACAATATATTCATAATAAAAATGATTTGCACATACAAGGGATAATTTCTTAGTGTAAAAGGATTGGGATTGAAAAGTGTGTACCTTAAAATGGTCAAAGAAAACACCTCTATCTGACTTAGGGATTTGTCTCCATGTTAGCCATAGCTCATCAAACTGTTGCTTAATGGTGGCTGTGATTGCCTTCGATGTAGTTTTTGAAGGATAAAAACTAAACCAAAATTAAACTCAAACATTAGAATAATACAACAATGAATTGTCTATATATATTAATTGAGCTAAATTTTGTGTTACCCTCCTCCAACGGGTGTAATAATTGGACGACTGTTGAAACATTCTTCCACGTCATTGGCGGCTAAACTGGAATGTGGATCTGTATCCTTTGTACCAGGTGATGGTTCAATATTTATAGGAGTTGATGGGTTATAACCAACATTAGGAAAGAGTGATGCCAATCGATTAGTAGGCACTTGGTATGGAGTGGGTGTCAAGCCAAGCACTTCTAATGAAGGTGGAAGAGATGTACCAATGGAGGTAGGTGTAGATGTAGGAACTTGATGCGGAGTGGGAGACAAGTCAGGAACTTGTAATGGAGGTGGAAAAAATATACTAGTGGAGGTAGATGTAGGTGTAGATGACTGACTGCTTGAACCAATTTCATTATTGCTGAAGGTGGAAGAGGAGGGCCAAAACCACCTAATGTCATATTCTTGAACATAATAAATGAAATTATTGGTCATGGAAATGCACAACACATTGTATTAAACATATTCTATATTATAACTGCAACATAAATTAAATAGGATAATTCATAATAAAGATGATAATTTGGACCATCTATAATGTTAAAGTAGGCAAGGTTGTATGTTGCAAAATACAAGCCTAAAAAGCCTACTACATTGGAATACTACATTTCAAAAATGGACAGCATTATAAATGCAGCAAAAATAAGGAGGAACACGCCCTAACTCTATTTAGTGCTAGAACTTTGAAATTCATCTTCATTGTCATCTTCACCTTGTCCCTCTTCATTGTATTCTTCTGATTAAGTTATATCTTCATCCATTTGATCTTGAAATGATTAAATATTGTTGGGGTCCACTTCTTCAAGACCAACTTCTACATCTTGTAATCAGACAACTTCTTCAACTTCAATGACGTCATAACATGTGACATTTCCTCCACTTGGTATGGCACATCGACTTCTACATCATTAGAATCAATGCGACCTCTAGGCTTCGTCTTTATCTCAACACACCAACCTCGTTTATCTATGCGTGATGTAGGCTATGGTACGTAATACACTTGTTGTACATTATGTGCAATTATAAAAGGATCAAACAACACATATATTTTATCCATTCGAATATCCACAATGTCATAATTTGAATCTGATAACAGTTGAAAAACTATTATTTTTATACTTAATTTTGACATAAAAAACAACCTTTATGACTTAGAAACTAGCTTGAAATCATGCTTTTGTTTATGTTTTGGAAATAAGAGAGTTGGATGGGTTTTATGCTTGGTTTTCCTTGTTTTTGCAGGTTTTAAGATGAATTGAATGGAAAAAGTGAAGTAGCCAGAAGTTGGATTCAGAAAAGGAAGAAAAAGTGCATAAAAGAAGAGCCGCAAGTACCGCTCAGCGCCACTTTTACCGTTGAGCGGCACTCTGAAGTCCCGTAGTCACCGTTGAGGGGAAAAACTGCAGTTGAGCGTCAAATAGAAGAATCGCACTTACCGCTGAGCGGTAATTACCGCTGAGCATCATTTTAATGGGCCCTGGGCCACTTTTTTGTAATCTTTAGAAGGCTATATAAGGTTTCAGCCGAATTAGGTTTAGTATCTTTGGCCAGAATGAAGGAAAATCACACTTTCTTCACCCCTTGGAGGAGGATTTTGGATGCTCAAGCTCCACTCTTCAAATTCTAGGGTTCTATCTTTCATTCTTTCATTATTTTTCATCTAGTTTCACCATGATTATGGTGAACTAAACCTTCATTGTTGTTGGGGAATCAATGTAATCGTTTGAAACTCTCATGTATTGACTTGGTTCTTTAATCCATATGCTTTCTTTCATTAATTGTTAGGGTTTTTCTTCTATACTCTATGCATGCTTTGTTTAATTCAATCAATTGCATGATTATTGATTTTATTTGTATGGACACATATAGGTAAATCTAGACATGAAGAAATTCTCCCAATAGTAATATTGCCTAGACATAGGGATAGGAGGATTGGTTGCCTTTAAGCTTCTGTGAGAATGTAATGCATGAATAATTGCTAGGGCGACAAGACATTGTAAACTAGTGATTAGGAGTAGGCTTTCTTCACTGAGACATCGGGTTTAAGGTAAATTATAAAGTGGCATTAACATTAATGAAGAAAGATGAATTCTTGAATACATGAGAGTGGATAGGATTAATTGAAAACCCCAACAACATCATCATTCCATATATTTCAATCACGTTTTGCTTTTTTTGTCCAATTGATCAATACATGCATTCATATTTACTTTTTAGTCATTTCATTTAAATCTATAAGAATTCATTCACAAGTCTAATTTAATCAACAAATCACATAACTGTTTAGGCCGTGAGTCCTTTGGGAAACGATACTTGGTCTTACCATTTATTATTACTTGATACGATTCAGTTACACTTGCCTAGGGTTAACAGAATCCACCCTTATACCTACTCTAGATGGATCAAACCAATCGCAATAAAATAATACAATTTTCTTTTCAGTGGTAGTTGAATTGTATTCCAACTCATAGATGTGTTTAATGACACCATAGAAATCATCTTGACCTCCTTCTGTTAGCCCTTTAACATGAACCCCACTATTTATTGTCCTCTTGTCCTGGCTCCATGCATGGGTATGAAATTTGTATCCATTAGCAAAGAAGGTGTGTCATTGCTTTACACACCTTAAAGTAGCAAGTGATAAATCTCTAAGATGTTGGTTCCTCACACTTAAAGGATCGTTTTGAACCTACAACCATAAAGAATTAAGGAAGAAATGAATGTGTAAGAATGATTGGAAGTCGTACTTTTTTCATGAACCACAATGGGAAATTAGCATGTATGTATGCCGAACTGTTTGACTCAGATAATTGATAGGTATGTAAGAATGACCTGTCATCATGTATGACGAGATTGGATCAAAGATAATTAAATAAATCAAATGAAGTATTTGGGAAATATAATTGAATTTGGAGGCTTACTCAAGGTAAGGTTGAACTTCATTGCAATTGATCAAAACATGAAGATGAGTTGATCTCAATTCTTCATCACTTAACCAATGAGTTGATTCCTTCCTAGAATGACGACCAGGTTGGTCAAACACTGATAGTGTTGTCGTAAGGCTTTCTGTTTCAGTGTCTACTTCATTTCTACTGTTTTGTGGTGTTAACATGAAGTTTTTGAAATAGTGGCAACAAAAATGAGTAAATGTGATTCCTACTTCACTATAACACCATATAATATAATTGTTTGTTCATTCATTGTACCCACATATATAAATGTGAAATTATATTATACATCCTTTTTCAACTCTTTTGGTAGCTCTTCCACGTGATAAAATTAACAATCACTAATACAATATTACATGAATTCACCCAACACATTTAAACTATAATAAATTCATACAAATATTATTTATAATTATTCTTAATTTTTTTCGGGTCTTACATACTTGGCCTTTCCTTGGATACCATCTAGGTCTTTGAGGATACTTTCTTGTTATTATGCTTAGTAAGGTATATTTTCTTCATGAATAATTCTATTAAAGTACTATTGTCAACAATTTTTAGGAAAAACAAATAATAATAATAACTTGATCTGAGTTGCATTTTAAACTTCATTTGAGTTGTTTTCAGAGTTGAAATTAATTTAAAGTATTGTTGATTGGGAAGTCATTGTATAATAGACATTTGAATTAGTTGAAGGATTGTGAGGTTTGAGGTTGTCTACTATAACTAAATAGATTAGGTTGTTAGAAATTAATAAAAAGTCAAGTTGATTGAGTAAGGTCATGGTATCCATTAACAATCCAAAATGATGCTTATGATGACATAGTTTAGTGCTATCAACATGATTTTTAATTTTCAAATATTATTTCTAAGAGTTTAAAATATTGCCTTTAGTTTTTGAAATGAAACTTCTGACAAACCAACAAGGTAATAATGTCATGGTAGCTTAGCATGTAGGGATGCAAATTGAGACAACTTTGTGACAATGACACCTACATGTTTAAGATAGCATTAACATTAACATACATGTATTCAATCTGAAATATTTCTAAAACATGTATTCTCCATTGATGAGTGTTAAGTCCAAATATATATGTCTTGTTAAAAGGTTTCTTCACCTCGTTCCAACAAGTTTGAGGATAAGCAAATTTTCATATTTATTAGGATTGAAGCTCTCCTCTTCCGATTTGAAGTTGCATAATAAGTTTTAAGTTGTAATGTTGTTTCCATTATTTTCTCCCTACATTTCAATTGCATTCATGTTGGAGAAGTTTAAGGAAAACAAAATATTAAGAATTAAGTTTACTTTTTAATTTATAACAGGATTGAACATTATAAATAATGAATTTTGGTATGATTGAGGAATTGAAAAAAAAAGTATCACTTTGAATAATGCATGTAGTAATGATGTTTGCAAAAAATTTAAAAAAAAACATTTTGAAAAATTCATTGAATTGCGATGATGAGTTTTTTCATGTATGTTGTGTATACTTAAAATTTGATTATTCAAGAAGGATTGAAGATATTTTAGAGTACTTTAAATCAAATTATGGAAAGTTTCAAATATGTTAAGGATTCTAAGAATAGAATGATTAAACTTAAACCATGCTTCCAAAACTATGAGACATTGATGCATCAAGTGGGTTGTGTCTAGATGATCCTCCTATAAGGTTGAACTCAACTTTTTTTAGTTTTCGAAGCTATGTACCAATGAGTTTTTGAAAGTTTACACCTAATTGATGAGATTACAAGTACTACCCATATGAGAAAAAATGGAAAAGAGCAAAAAAAAAATCAGAATTTTCTTGTAGCTGTTTTATGATATTACAAGCCTGATTTATGTGTCAAGCTATCCTACATCTAACATACGATTTTTACAAGTTTAAAAAATTCAATGCCTTTTAATGAAAAGTGCAAAATATGAAGATGAAGTTATAAGGAATATGACAGAAAATATGATGATGAAATTTGATAAATATTAAAATTAATATATTGTTGTTCTTGCATTTGGTGTTATTTTAGACTCATTGATGAAGTTAGAAACATTAGAATTCTAATGTGGAAGGATGTACCCTCTTTGTTAGGGAAGTAAAGTTTGAGAAGATAAAGGAAAATAAGTGTAGATGCTTTTCTCTCAGTATTGTACAAAGAGTTAAATTCAAATGTTCTTAAGCGTAAGCATAATGATTTTTTATCTTCAATTGCTTTCATCAAGTCAAGCCTTTTTTATGTAAGTTATTTACTTTGTTTTAATTTAATTATTATCTTTCATATAAATAAACTTAATTTTGATTTATCATGTTAGGAATTAAGAAAACATAAACTTTAAGTTTGGTTCTAAAATAGGAAGAAATCAACTTGATATTTATATTTGAATTAGCCAAAATTAGATCTTGATTTTACTTAACATATGGATGTTCTTCAATGATGGAATATTAATCGTCTATATTTTCAAATCTTTCATTGATGGTTAAGGACTTGATAAGTATCATATTATTAAAGTTGCATTTGAATCTATATTTAACACTGTTTAAGGGATTCTTAAGAAGTATATAAGTTGTCTTTTGCTAGAAATGTGAAAGCAATTATTTGTACTACCAATTAGAAACATGATTTTTGTAATCGTAATTTCTTTAATTTAAATTTCATTAACCTTTTTATTTTGATAAACAATTTTTTATATTTTGACTTTTTTTTCAAGATGATGAAGAAAGTGATAAAGATGGAAGAGTAAAATCGACTTGTTCTAATATATCTTTAATAATCTTGAAAAGTAACATGATTAATGACTTGAATTTCAACAAATGTTAAGTTGTTGGCTTTGACTTTATTTTTATTTATATTTAATTTAATTAAAGTATGTTATGTTTATTCTGACTTAATTAAGGATAACTGAATTTGAATCTGGTATATTTGATGATTTTCTTATTATATTTGTGATGTATTGTCTTTATTTGTAATATTTTTAGACAAAATGTTATGCTTTTGGAATCAAAATCGATGCTTATTAATATTTTATGTGAAACTTTATTTACATTAATTAATTAATTTATTTATTAGAGTATTATTGGTATTGACTTTATTTTGTTATTAAACCTTGTTTGACTAAAATAATAAAATTTGATTCAATTTTATTGAGATCCCTTACAATTATTATTGTCTAAAAAATATATATTACTAACAACAAACATATAGATAGGCCAAAAGAATGCAAAATAGAAAGATTTAAAAAAAATGAAAAATGATGAGTCAAGAGTCAACTTTAGACAAGAGGTGGAAATGATCATGTTGGAGTATAATAGGGGTAGAGAGAAGTTTTAGTGGAACATTGAAATGCATAAAGATAGGAAAGAGCACTAACAATAAAAACATTATGTTGGGTCAACACTGATACTGAAAAACAAAAGCTAGCAGTAAATGATGGATACTAGAAATCCTCTTGAAAGAGATGAAGGCCTTCAAGAATACGAACACCGGTTATGCATAGGTGTCGTCGTCAACTTATGAAATGGGTTAAGTCTCACGAAAAGTACCATTCATTGGGTTTGAAATCCTAAATAATGTCGATGATAAGACAAAGGAAGTGGAGAATAACATCAAGTCATTATACCTCAGTCATTTACAACTTTCAACCCGTATAACCTATCAAATTGGGTGTGACCCAATCATTTTTTACAAACCACCGGTCAGACCCAAACAAGACTAACTAACGTTGTCACCTCTAATATGATTGTTTTACACATTATGTACTCATAATAATTATAAAGTTCATCTGGTAAATTTTTTTATTTATTTTAAACTTTTATAACATTTTTATAAAAGTTGAAATTTTTAAAATGAAAAGAAAAATTGATTCATAAATACAGTAATAATATAACCTTAAATCAATAATTCAAAAAAGTATAAAAAAAAACAGTCAGGATTCTTCCAAATTTTAACCAAACACCACCAAAACATTTTTTTCAAACAGTTTAATCTATACTAGTACAAATAATTAACTAAAAATTACTCTAAATATAAATTCTAATAACCTTTTTATACATATGTATATATAGACAACGTAAAAAGAAACATTTTCACTATCAGCATATTTTAATTAAATTATAAAAAACAAATTACGTAAATACTGCATTAAATTGATGCTATCATTGTGTTAAAAATGTCCAGCAGCATCCATGGAAAAGGTGATGTCCATCTAAATGGTATAATATCCATCCAGCAAAACCCTATCAGTGTTTACACGTACAGACCAGATTATTCTACCTATTATTTTTGACACGTATAATCCCACAAGATACATCATTCCATAACTTAACACAAATGGCGTCCCCTAAAAGCTAATGATTTAACAACGCATTACAATTTAATGTACTCTACCTCACCCCACAACTTAAAAAAGAAAAGTAATTGGAGTGTAATCTAACGATCCTGGAGAAAGTGTCTCAAAGGGGTGTTTGATTCTGTTCAGACCATCCTTTAATAATTTAAAGAGAGTGCGTGCAGGCATTCTGATCGACTTTCACAAAATTTCATCTTGGTTTCCTTCTGATTATAACAAATTAAACTTTCTTGATAATTTGAACCACATCTTCATCTTCCAGTTCATGCTCCTGTGACGCAGCAACATATTCCATCTTAAACAATAGAAGAATGAAAGTAGAAGAAACATAGAAAGGTTCAAAGAGAATAAACTAAAACAATATAGTAAATCGAGTATGGTATCAACCTTGCCAACTCTTTGAGGCTTGTGTTTCGCACTTGAACCCCAGACCAAGGCACTGCATCATTTATAGTAAAGCATTTAATAAATGTATGGAAAAACATAACTTTTAGAGGGCCCTAGGCAAGGTAGATTTACTGAATCAACTTTTTCTTTCCATGAACAAATGCCCATTATAACGATTAGAAATTTATAAACGCGTGCTTCAGACAGACACACATGTATTATTGAAAAAAATGCTATAAAACAACTATAATTCAGGACTTCAAGTTGACAAGCAAATTTAATCTTCATATGCATTTGCTCCTCGTTAACATATGGAAAAATCCCTCAACATTATGAATGAACAAAGCTAAAGATATTATGTTTTGGGAGAAGAGAAGGTACTCACTACTTAAACTGTTTAAGCATGTCCTTGTGAATACGATTGCAGAAGTCCTCAACTGTCCTCTTCTTTGAGGATAATATTACAGGGTCTTCATAGTCCGGATTCATGCCTTTAGGTTTAGTATAGATACGGGTTAAGCTGAGATATTCCCAGATTTTGTCCAGAAGACCATCCAGGTTCCACTCCAGGTGGGCACTGAAGCATAGATAGAAAATTGCACATACTTTTATTAAGAAAACCATTTCCTCAATCAATTATAGTAAAAATCACAACAGAAATGGGGAAACATGACAGTTGCTAGTCCCAGTGCTCTACGCTTTCCTTTCTCTTCTGCATAGTCCTAAAAAATTTCGTCTCAAACAAAGATACTTCACATAGTAATCCGTTCAACAATTTTAGCCTAAAATATTATAGATGCAATACAAAAGGGAGAGCACCTAACATCAATTAAAGCCACAAGGATGAAACTACTACTTAACCCAATCTAAGGAGTTTGTTAGAATGAGTGTGAAGAAGATTGAACAGGCAAAGTAACTATAGTGAGCGGGAACCAAATCAATGCAATAAAAGAGACCCTAACAAAAATAAAACAACAGTAGAACAAAATCCCCAGTATTTTCTGTTGTGTTCAAATACAACGAGAATGCTCCAAAATAAAATCCTAAAAAACTGAAAAACAAGAAATAATAACTTAAGCACTTTCACATAAGGATGTACAAAATTATTTTAATTTTCTTTTGCTCAAAGGGAAAACGGATTGAGGTAACAACATGACCAATGATTTGAAGAATTACCTGATTGGGCAGTAATGAGGTAGCTTATCCAAGATCTCCAGTTCCTCAAGTGTGATCTGATCAATCTTGTTCACAACATAGATACAAGGTATATATACTCTACTACCCTCAATGACATCTATAAGGTCATCAGCAGTGGCATCATACCGAAGAGTAATATCAGCATTGTGAATTCTGTACTCACTACATATAGCCTTCACAGTTTCAAGATCCAGATGTGTTGTGGTGGCAGTTGAGGTGAGATTGATTCCACCTTTATCTTTCTTCCTAAAAGTCAAATTTGGTGGCTCTTTGTTCAACCTACAGTTATAAAGAAGGAACAAATTGTGATGAGGATGAAAATAGAAATCCAGAAAATCTTAAATACTTAATTGAAATACATGCATAGAGTCCATAAAAGAAAAAATCAAAACGAAGTATCTACTTAAACTGAATTCCTCTCCCAACTGATCCTACCCCGGCCTGCCAGGTGCACAGTTGGTTACACGCAGCAGTAACACTTCCCTTGTTGATTATTCAGAGGTATGACCCCCTGCAACACTTATATCCCTCCTTTTTTGGAGCAAAGTACAAGTAGGATGTCAAATAGAATCTGAGACTACTAACAGTACAACCAGTACAACAGTACATTGTTGGTTAATATCTTAACAAAACAGACAAGGTTGTTGAAATTTGAAATACTAAAGCCAATTCATAAGTGGCTGCCTCCATCAAGACCCTCCATCAAGACCCCGTAAGAATCAAGCCTCAACAAGATTCAAATATTATCTTCCAAAATCATAATTCACCACATGATCATCAAAACATCAAATCACATTTGACCCCATAGGTGCAACTGCCCGTCATCCTAACCACTAAAATCTTCATTCATCACCATATCATGCTACATTGAGAAATATATTTTAAAAATAGTATAGAATAAGTTAAGTACTCATTCAAATATAGGCTGCTGCACACATAGACCCCAGCTTGTCCAGAATATTGGTGACATAATATAAAACATACTAAATAATCAACATATCATGTTACCTTATACCAAATCCCTCCAGCTCTTTTTCTATAAGACGCTTATGAGTTATTGGCTTTATTGCATCTAGGACAATCAAAATGCAATTGCATGTCCTTGCAGTACTAATAACCTGCATTTGCAAACAGTATAATAGAAAATATGAGTGTTTGTTGGTGGATGTGTGAATGAGGGTGGAAAATGAGAGGTCCATTGGGAATATAATCCTTAGTTGCTGCATATGAAATATTTTGTAGGCAGAACCTGAGAGCTATATCATATACCTGTAAAATTTATTGTACAAGTGATATAAAATATTTAATGCAAACGAACTTGATAAGCATAAAACAAAGACTGTACTAGGGATGGCAAAAAAATCCGCGCCCGCGGATATCCGCGGATAAAATCCGCGACGGATAGTTGGTACCCGCGGATATTTACTATCCGCGGGTTGCGGGTAGCGGGTTTTTTAATACCCGCTTATAAACGGGTCGGGTGCGGGTATTATACTATCCGTATCCACGGATATCCGCTACCCGCAAAAAATAAAAATAAAAATTTAATTTATATTTTATTAAGTTAAATTTAATTAAAATTAACATTAATTTATATTTTATAAAGTTAAATATAATTAAAATTAAATTTTAATTTATATTTAATTTAATATATATTATATTTTATATATTTTTTGTAATTTTATTTAAATTTTATTATAATATTTTATAAAAATATATTTTTTTAAATATTTATGGGATATCCACGGGTATCCACGGATATCCGCGGGTTTTAAAATATCCGCGGATATTTTTTAAGCGGATATCCGTGCGGGTAGCGGGTCGGGTAGCGGGTGGATTTTTTTTTGTCGGGTCGGGTTGCGGGTAGGCACTATCCGTGCCCGACCCGATCCGTTGCCATCCCTAGACTGTACCAATGTCTTACCAAAACAGCTTCCACAAATCCCCACCCATTTCACATTGGGTCTGTTTGTTTAAAGTCTTTCAGAAATAAAGTGTTTTTTAAATAAATAATCACTTGTTATGATTTTTAACTTGTTTGGGCAATGTTATTTAAACAAAGCAGAAGCATAAAAAAGAAATTTTCTGCTTTTTCTAGTGCAACTTGGAGTTGCTTATCACAACAAGCAAATGCGGTAGAAGAGAAACTTAATGTTAGATATATTATATCTTTTATCTTTTAGTTAGTTTGTTATTATTTCTCATTTGTATTTTGGGCTTAGCCCATATTTCTTCTATTATAAATAGAGAACCCTATGTATGTATTTTACACAAAGGGAGATTAATCTAAATATAGTTTTTCACGATATTCAACATGGTATCAGAGCAGGTTCTCTGATCTTCTTCTGGTGTCTCTGCTATCTGCCGGCGGCTGGCCGCCATGGCCGCCGGCAGCCCCTAAAATTTCAGTGGGCAACCCTTCTCTCTTTCTTTTTTCTCTTAAATCTGTGCCACAGTCAGCACCGTGCAGTCAGATCTCTCCACTATTGATCGCTGTCCAGGTGCCGTTTCCGCTATCCGGCGCCGTTTAGTTTGCCGCTGTTCGGCACTGTTTGCCACTTTTCGGTGCTAGAGTTAGCCCGATGTTTGGCCCTGTTTGCCGCTGTTCAGTGCTAGAGTTAGCACTGTTTGCTGCTGTTTGGTGCTAGAGTTAGCACTGTGTTCGATGCTAGAGTTTAGCCCGATCTTCTTGTGATACACGGCTGAGTATCACCACTTGGGAGTTGTCCAGCAAGGAATCTTGGACCTTCAACATATCTTGATGTCTTTGTTTCAGCATTGTAGCTTAATATTTTGTTTTGTTTTAGTGGTTCAGCAACTGTGATCTTTCACATTTCCACCTTCACACTAAGGGGGAGTACGTTTCCAAGACACTGCAAGTCACATAAATATGGGTGTAGTCCCTGCAGTTTTGTAGATTTCAGCTACTACTGTTGATCCCGTCACCCATCCATCATTGATGAGGATTTAGTGTAGTCCCTGCAGTTTTGTAGCTCTTAGCTTTCAGCTACTACTGTTGATCCCGTCACTCATCCATCATTGATGGGGAATCAGTCCTTGCAGTTTATCATTGTCCACACGGCTCTCCTTCATCCACTTTTGAAGTTGAAGTTTCACAAGCTGCTGTTAGTCCATCTATGTTTGCCTCACACTCTTGAAGACAAATCATCTAGTTCAACACTGAGTTCATCTATTTCAAGCTTAGTTCATACAATTTGTATGCTCCAGCTTGAGGGGGAGTGTTAGATATATTATATCTTTTATCTTTTAGTTAGTTTGTTATTATTTCTCATTTGTATTTTGGGCTTAGCCCATATTTCTTCTATTATAAATAGAGAACCCTATGTATGTATTTTACACAAAGGGAGATTAATCTAAATATAGTTTTTCACGATATTCAACACTTAAAAACACATTTTTTAACTGTAAACAAAGACATCAATTTCTACTTATATAAGAATCACTTTAAAACAAATGGCTTTTTAGCAATCGCTACTTTTAGCACAAACAAAAAGACCGGTTAAGACAGAACACAAACCTTCATGTGTCTAAATATGATACAAATGTCACCTCAATTATACACATTGAAAAAAATATAAGAGAAACATTTTCATTTTTTAAATATATTAGGAACTTTCCACTCTGAAAAGAAAAAAGAAATGATATTTTGACTGAACTTTGACTACACCCCAAACTTTACTTACATAAAATGCTTTGGCTAGGTTAATTGAAACTATCTAATAGCATTGTTACAAATGATAGAAAACGTAGTTTAAGCATTACCAAAACAAACTATTTTTTCTTACCTGCCTTCCTCTACCCTTTCCATCCTTAGCACCCTCAATAATTCCAGGGAGATCCAACAACTGCCACACAAAATTGAACAATTACTACTTAAAAATTGAACAACTACATCACAATCATATTAAAAGTTGTACAAATGATTGTCACGCAACAGCACCCAAGTTCAAATTAATTGAGGCTATACTTTCAGCGTTGGAAATTTTATGTTGAAGAAAACAAAAAATATTCAGAGGACAAGAGTTCTCACATAATACTTTAATGCCTAAATTAGTTATATAGAGAAACAGCGAAAAAAAAAAACCTCTGCTTAGTAATAGAAAATCTTCAAAAAATTTCATGCCTTATTTAACAATAGAAACAGACAGTACTGAATAGTACAAGTATAAGGAATCTAAAGAGATATTCTTAAAATTTTAATTTTAAAAATCTACAGACAAATCAAAATAAAATTCCAAAAATATATCCATTTGTAATATGAATAAAAATATCAACAGAAACAGTCCAATAACAGAAGATCAA
This sequence comes from Vigna umbellata, assembly GCF_029865625.1. Lineage (NCBI taxonomy): Eukaryota > Viridiplantae > Streptophyta > Magnoliopsida > Fabales > Fabaceae > Vigna > Vigna umbellata. The sequence continues at coordinate 18,725,895 of NC_142166.1, forward strand.
ACTTTCATCACTTTTAGGCGTTTATTTCTTCAAGTGGTCTAGGGATAGCTCGTCCAAACAACCAACACAATTTACTAATATGGAAAAATGAACATCGAGAGGATGGAGAAATAAATTCACCAAAACCTGTACACTGGTGTTCTTTAAAAAGCTGAGAACGACTGCAGGTTATATTCAGAAGCTACAAATATAAACCAGCAGCATTCACATATCCCCTTAATTTTACCTCAACTAATACAAGAACAGGTATAACTAAATTTAGCTTTAAGCATCCCTAGTTTTTCAACTCAAACAGAATACCATGAGGTTGTATGGACAAGTTTCACCAGGAGGACTTCTAAGAGAGTAAAATATCTTCGTTCCTAGATGTCCCCACAGAGAAGCTCATTCAAACAGGCACCTTGTGCAAAGTAACGTTACGATTTTATCAACATAGGATACCTGGATTTTAGCTCCACGATAAGTTATCACTCCTGGGATGCAAGTTAAGGTAGTAAACTCATAGGACGCAACCTATAAACAAAACAAGTAAAATCATCAGAAAAATCCTTAATTGTTAACACAACCTAAACTTTATATAATTTGGAAAACCCTTATGCATCCCACCACCACCACCCAAGATACCAAGCATTAAAGAAGAAAATTTATAACACCTAAAATACATCCATACCTCAGAAAATGTCCCAGTCAACTTATTAAGTAAAGTAGATTTTCCAACTGAAGGGAAGCCCACAAGACCAACTCTTGAATCCCCACTTTTAGTGACATCAAAACCTTCACCAGCACCACCACCTCCTTTTGTTGAAGGGGTGAGGAGCTCCCTTCGCAGCTTTGCAAGTTTAGCCTGGCAACAAATAGTAGTGAACCAATCCTCAACAAAAACAACGGGATACAGGAAAGAAGAACTTGAAAAGGTCAAAGAAGGGAACAATCAGGAATGAATTATAAATATGAGCAGAATACAGAAATCACTCATCTTGCGTTCAATTCACATCAGAAGACGTTTACATGAAAGATCCACTTGATGTAGAAACAGGAAAATAAAGACAAGCAGGATAAGATTCCATACATTCAGAGTTGTATGCACTTATGTTAGATATAAACATATGTTTACCCAAAGGGTTATAAGTATACAAGCAGCATGCACCCAAATTATGAAGATATCGCTAAACACAGCAGTGGGAATTACTATAATGAATGGAGTGAAGACAAAGTAGGCAGATCACACCGGCAGAAAGTATCATGATTAAAAAATACCACTTCCACTATAAATATAGAACTGGGGATAGAAATGAGTAATACGAAATTTAAACTAGAATCCTTACTATATACGGAGAAAAACTCGGTCAATTGTATTAGTAGAATGTGGCACGACGTCTAATATATGTACAGGACAATAATCGGTGAACAAGCTACATTTCCCAATGCTTACAACCAAGTCAAACAAGACCAAATGAATATTTCAGTACTTGAAAGGGCATTTTTTTCTCTAAGTTTGAAATAAAAAGAACTAAGGTATTACATTGTCTTCAATAATCAACCACAACTACAGCCAACATACAAATAATCAACCACCAAAAAAATTCAGACAGAACACAGGCAATGAACATAATTGATCTCTTTTTTCTTTTTCAAAATACTATTTAACACCAAACCCACTTAGGTACTCACCTTCAGCAAGCCCAAATGATGAGCAGTTGCCTTGTTTTTTTGGGTCCTTGCCATCTGCAAATAGCAAAGTAGAATTTATCAATCATATCGGAAATAAAAACAACGAAAACAGGATAGAGCGTAGCAACTATGCAAATAAAAAATGAAGAACAAACAGTCGCTAATAAACAGTTATATGGCAGAAAAACTCATAATCCTTAATCAAATATCAAAAAATATAAAAAAGCAATGTAAAAAAAAAAGGAAAAGGAAAACCCTGCTGCGGCACAGTAACATTAATCTCATTTTTTTTCTAAATTAATAGAGTGCTAAATCAGCAGTACAAGAATTGTTAATGTTCCGCTTGAGTAAATCGAACGTCCACAATCATTCCCCTTATTACACTTCGAAAAAGTACCTCATCTTCGATATCTTTGATTCTCTGCATCACCGTCGCCATTTTTGAAGAAAGATAAGAACTTTAGAGGCAACGCAAAAGCGATTCAAATTTACGTGGCAAGAAGTGAAATGCTATCGGACTTGGACAACTCAACAGTGGTAAATTGCTGCGGCGTAGCGTTGTGTTGCGACGGAAAATAGATGAACGACACAGAAGGTGCTAGAACAAATATGCAGAAATGCTTACGGTGGGACCTAGGGTAGAGTATTTCATTCTCGAATCCGAAATTGAAAACAACTAACATGATCATTTTTCATACTTGGGTAAGCCCAAAATCACTATCTTGTAAATTATTTGGGCCTGGATTTCTTTTTGACCCAATTCACGGTAAAATAAAATAAAATGTGCACACAAATAATTAAAGAACCAAAACTTATTCCATAAGTTGATAGTTGAATGTGTTTAAGAATAGGTCCTAATTTTCTTTTTTTTGTGAAAATAAATTTTAATAAAGAATTCAAGGATAAAAAAGTCCATCAAAATTTATTTACATCTAAATACGAACATAATTTGATCAAATCAGATTTAAGACTATGTGAAATGAAATATAATATTTTTATATGTAAATCTATCAAATTTATTAATGTACGACGATATAATTTCGTCAATGTACACGTAATATAATTAATTAACATTTCATAAATATTATTTTCTAAAAAAATAACAAATGAAGACAATTTGTAAAAAGATTATTATATTTTAATAACATTATTTAAAATATATAAATATAATAACTTTTTTAACGTAATATATAGTATTATGTAAGTTGAAAAAGTATTGAAAAAACATTAAAAAAATGTTCACGTAGAATAAGTTTGTTTAGTTGAATTTTTCTAGAGATGTTTCCTTCACTTGTCTTTCTATTATGAAACATTCCAAAACAGTGTCTTAAGAAATTCAATTATCACATCCAATCTTTTTGACAGAGTATGTTTTAGCAAGATATTGATCATCCTATTTTATATTTCATATATTTTTCTCGTATAATTTCTATTAGCCATAAATTATTTTGTTCCATTTTTTACATTTTTTAAAGTCTTATTGTTAAAGCTTCCTTCTATTCTCTATTCACAAACCTTAATTTATCAAGACCTGCCTAAAACTCACATATTCAACCATACATACTCATTACACCCGTAATCATGTTTCTCTAATAAATGAAATTTACCAAGTTTCCTAAAAAAAGGCACAAATATATTGTTGGAGTTGAAAATTTTACATTACAGACAACATGAATTCCTCTCTACTCCATGTGAATGATTTAATTGATACTTAATGATTTTGCATCTATAAGTATTTTTAAATTAATTGGTGTTCAAGGATTATGAGATTGTTGGAGAATTGGAAGAGAAAAATGAACAGTGAAGTGTCTGTCTTATTATGATACTGCATTAATGTAATTTTATATACAGAACATACAAAGTTTATCACGAAAGAAAAACTGATAACAGAAAATAACCACTTGACTTGTTACAACCAATACTTCCCCTCAAGTCAAGCATTCACAAGATCTAACTCTAATATCCTTCCTCAACCATTCAAACCTTTCAATCTTTACTACTTTTCTAAAAACATCCGCTAATTGTGCTTCAGTGTTGTAGTAAATCAATGTTATTCTTCCTTTGTTTACTATGTATATAAGGAAATGGTACTTTACTTGAATGTGTTTACTCCTGCCATGACTCACAGGATTTTTAGATAGATTTATGGCATACATTATTTATTTTCAACTATAATGGATTTTTTATAGGAATCAACAATTCTTTTAGGACTTCCTCAAGCCAAACCCCTTGACATGCTGCATAACTTCCAGCTATATATTCGGCCTCCCAACTGGACAGTGCTACCATTGGCTGCTTCTTCGAACACCATGAAATAGGAGATCCATTTAGCATGTATAGGTAGCCTGATGTGCTCTTTCTTTCAACGCAATCACCACCATGATCAGAGTCCTTGAAACCAACAAGTTCAAAGCCTTCCACATCTACCTTCTGCCTCCTAGTTTGAAATAATATTCCAAAATCTGCAATGCCTTTGACATACCTCAGCAACCTCTTGGCCATAAGCATGTGTGACTTCTTTGGGTTGCTCGTAAATCTGTTTATCAACTCACACTAAACGATAAGTCTGGTCTGTTATTGCACAAGAAACACAAAGAACCTACAATATGTTTGAACATTGTTTCTTCAGCATCCTCTTCAGTTTCATTCTTAGTCAACTTCAGATTGACTTTAATTGGACTCCTTGCTAAGTTGCATGCAGTCATACTAAATCTTCCCAGCAACTCCTTAATATATTTTCTTTGATGTAAGATCAAACCTGCTACAGTGTAAGTGAACTTCATTCCCAAAAAATAGCTCAACCTACCCAGATCAGTCATCTCAAATTCTGACTGCAAAACTCTCTTAAACTCTTCTATGTGGTCTACATTTGATCCAGTGATGAGCAGATCATCCACATACAAACAGATAATCAACAAATCTTCTATTTTTCCTCCTTTTACATATACACCATGTTCAACAATACATCTGGTGAAATTGAGATTAAGCAAGAATGAATCAATACATTTATTCCAAGCTCCAGGGCTTGCCTCAACTCGTATAACGAGTTCTGCAACTTGTATACTTGGTGTTCTCTACCTTCGTTAATAAATACAGGCCACTGTTGGACATACACCTCCTCCTCCAAAGGACCATGTAAGAAAGCTGACTTCACATCAAGCTGGAACAAGGACCAACATCTTGCACACGCCACAACGATCACCAGCAGAATAGTCTCCATTCGTGCTACTGGTGCAAACACCTAAGTAAAATCAAAACCTTGCCTTTGAAGGAAGCCCTTTGCAACTAGTCTGACTTTATACTTAGAGACTGATCCATCGGGCTTTAGCTTTCGTTTAAACACCCACTTCACTCCAATAATCTTCTTCCTAGTTGGAAGATTAACAAGCTGCCAAGTTTTATTCTTTTCAATGGACACAATCTCTTCCGTCGTTGCATTTCTCCACACTGGTTCTTTCAAAGCTTCAACTTCGTCTATAGGTTATGCTTCTGCTAGTAGAGTCATATGAACCAGATCCCCCTCATCACCGATTTGTGCGTCTGAATATACTTCACATTCACCAAATCTTTGTGGTTGCACACGCTGTCTTCGTGGTCTGCCAACTTCAAAATTCTGCATTCCTCTCCTATTTCCAGACGTGATTCCTGGCTTTGTTGAGATGGAATTATCATCATCTTCAACTATTTTTGTCTTCACTGGACTGGTGTGTTTCTGATTTCAGTCCCAACTCTCATTTTCTAGGATCAACACGTCTCTACTCAGAACAAACTTCTCTTCAATTGGATCGAAAAGCTTATAAGCACCAGTGGGGAGATATCCAATGAATAACATAACCTTACTTTTATCCTGCAGCTTCGATCTTTTTTGATAAGGTACATGCACGAAGGTGAGTGAACCGAACACCTTCAAATGGACAAATGTCGGCTTCTCACCTGTTCACGCTTCAATTGGCATTTTTCCTTCTAATTTCTTCGTTGAACATCTGTTAAGAAAATGGATAGCTATGGACACTGCCTCACCCCACAATTTTCGTGGCAACACCTTATCCTTTATCATACTTCTAGAATGTCGAGGATCATCTAGTTCCTCCTTTCTGCAAGCCCATTATGCTGAGGAGTGTATGGGGCGGTGATCTCATGAGTTATTCCATACCTCTGGCAGTGGCTCTCAAAGGCAGTGGATGTATATTCTCCTCCTCCGTTTGTTCTAAGAATGTTTAGTTGTCTTCCACTTTCCCTTTCAACATTTTCTTTGAACCTTATAAATATTTCCAGTGCGTCACTCTTCATCTTAATCATGTACACCCAGATCATTCTACTGTACTCATCAATGAATGTAATGAAGTACCTATTTCCAACAATTGTAGGCACCTCAATCAGACCACAAATGTTTGAATGAACTACACCTAGGCAATCTTTTACTCTCATGCTTAAATTTGTTTTAAATGATATCCTTGTCTATTTCCCAGCCATGTAAATTTCACAAACCTTTTCTGGTAGTATGATGTTAGGCAATCCAAGAACCATCTCCTTCATATTGAGTTGTTGCAAACTCTTGAAGTTCAAATGACCATAACTCAAATGCCACAGGCAGCTTTCATCACTAACCTTTACTGAAGCTATACACTAATAACTTTCCAGTGCTTCCTTATTGATCTGGAATGCTCTGTTATTGGAAATCTTGCTTCTCAAGATTAGGTTCTTGTTAACATCAAATAGATCGACTTTGTTGTCTTCCATCACTACTTTAAAGCCCCTTTGGATCAACTGGCCAATGCTTAATAAATTGCACTTCATGTCAGGAACAAGTAATACACCAGTGATCACAACATGCAAACCATTTCTCCTTCGAATCACAACATCAACAATTCCTTCAACCTTCAAAGTACTATCATCGGCAAACTTCACTCTACTCTTCTTTGTAGCATCAAAATTGATCAGTCATTCTTGATGGCATGTCATATGGTTTGAACACCCAGAATCTAGGTACCACAAGTCAGCATGCGAATTAGAAGTTTCAGTAGAAGTGGTTACCATCAAGGTTAGTGGCTCTGAATCTGAATCCTCTTGAGCAACATATGCTTCCTTCCTTTGATGGTTCTTCTGCTTTCCCTTATCAGCATAACATTCATAGGAGTAATGTCCATACTTGTGACCGTTAAAGCATTTGACACTTCTTTTATCCTTCTTTTGATAATTTTTCTCTGATCTTCCTTTCTTCTCCGCTGATATAGACTTGTCATCATGATCATCCTTGGTCATATTAGTTTTCAAATTTCCTTTTATACGTTTCCCTTTCCAATTCCCTGTCCACCTCTTTTGTTTCTTCTTCTCATCATTTCTGGAATTCTGCACTTTCAAGGCTTGTTCATCATTCTTGATAGGATTCCTATCAACCATTCTCATTTCATGTGTTTTTAAAGAACTTTGAAGCTCTTCAACCTTCATCTTGGAAAGATCTTTCGACTCTTCTATCGCAGCCACTATGTAATCAAACTTCTGTGGCAATGATCTCATGACTTTCTCAATAATCATAAGATCATTGATAGCCTCTCCGCACCCTTTCATTTGATTTGTTATGGTCGAGAATTTGTTAACATACTCACCAACTCTATCACTTTCCTCCATTTGTAGTAGCTCATACTACCTTCTAAGGGTTTGGAGCTTCATTTTCTTTATCTTTTCCCCTCCTACGTGACATCTAACCAATATACTCCAGGCTTCTCTCGCAGTAACTGTGTTCTGTATTTTCTCAAAATGGGCATCATCAACACATTGATGAATAATGAACAATGCCTTGTTGTCCTTCCTCTTGGCTACAACTTTCTGATCTTCTGAAGCACCAAGATCAAGCTCTCGACCATCCCCTTCAATAACATCACTCACATCTTGAAATTTGATCAACACTCTCATCTATGTGCTCCATCTATTCCCATTTTTCTCTGTGAGTATTGGAATGTTAGCCGTTGAAATATCACTTCCCGTCATTCCTCAATCGCATAGACTTCTATCAAGAACCCAAGTCTTTGACAGCCAACGTTCTTCTTTGCTCTAATCCCTCTAACTAGCTGCACTGTGATCGTGATTTCTGAAGCACCACAAGTCTTTCTACAACCTGACTCTGGATACCAATTCTGTTAGAGAATTGGAAAAGAAAAATGAATAGTGAAGTGTTTGTCTTATTACTGATACTGCATTGATGCAGTTTTATATACGGAACATACAAAGTTTATCACGAAAGAAAAACTGATAACAGAAAATAATTGCTTGACTTGTTACAACCAATAGAGATGAGATATCTATGTGACGTGAAAGTTGTTCTTTAAAAAGATATTAATAATCTAATACATGATACCGAAAAGATGTTCCCCGGAATTGGGAATGAGTAATTTGGAGAACTAAAGCATTATGTTAAAATATTATCGTACTTTACAATGTGATTAATTTTAAAAAAAGAAAACAATGAAACCATTATCTATATTTTCAATAAAAAAATATGTAAATTGAATGTTGTTTTTGTTTTTTTAATAATGTTAGTTATTAGTATTTGTTAGGAAGAGAATTTGTATTCAGTTTTCCTTTTCAAACCTACCAAATCATTCTTATATCTCCATATTGTTAGTGGGAGAGTTGAATTCCTAATTTCTCTCGTTTTCTCTTCCAATTTTATCACCAAGCTAACTTTATTATGATTAAGGATGTGGGTAATATTATCTCTGACTTTATTGTTTTGAAATTTTTCAATATTCAAATTATGGAGAGTAAGATGGTTTCATTTACAAAAGTGATATTGTAAGTTTGACGTACGGATTGACTTAAGGTTTGATATTACACTTATGCGTTATCCTGATTTAGTTGTGTTAGTGTTTTTAGAGAAATTATGGTGTATATTTCAGTAGATTTTCATCTTTTTTAGGAATACAAACCTCCATTTATGTTGATTTTATGATAGTTATTTATGCTTTTGAGCACGTTTGACGAGATGACTTTGTAGAGGCCTTAGTTGGAAACTTTCAAAGGCTTTAGTTGAAGAGTGATCCAACTTTAGTTGATCATGGTTTCTTGGATTACAGGTGTTCTCTGGAGTTTCAAAGGGAGATGATGTCGATAGTTGCATTTTTATAAGCATATGCAATTCTAAAAATTTTATGTTTTTTGTGAAAGGAAACATTATGTTTATAAGTTAACTAATTTGACTTTTATTTATATATAAATAGTTTAATATTTTACTCCATGCTTTTATATATATATATATATATATATATATATATATATATATATATATATATATATATATATATATTTGTTAAATTATGTCTTTCATCTTCACTTTTTTAAGAAAATATCAAAATAGCTCCCTTTACTTTTATGCATCTCAATTTGGTTTTTATTTTGAAAATTTTGATACATGTCGTTTATTTGATACAACGTTAAAGAAGTATCAAATGTTAGTTCATGATTTTCATTTTTTTATTTTTTTTTTAAATTATCATGTGTCAAGTTGACGTGTCACATGACAATGACAATGTGATGTGAAAGTGACAGTGTCACATGTCATTGTCACATCAAGTGTGATTGTCTTAGTTTGAATTTGGTTCTTATATTTTTATTGTCTAAATTCAGTTTCATTTAATTTAAATTGAACAATTTTGTCACTCTCCAAATTTAAACTAAATTTAATTTTGTATAAATGTTACACAATTATTTTTATTAAACTTGATATTTTTATTAAATATTTTTAACAAGATTAATTCTATTTTAATTTATATTTTACATTGAAATTTATTTAATTTTTTTTCAAATTTTAATTTTATTTATTTTAAATTGTTATGAAATTGGTTAAAATTTTACACTAGAATTTATAAAATACTTATTTTTAAACAAACTCAAGCATTAGTATAGAAGTTATTAAACTTTTGTAAGGACCTAGAAAATAGAGTATTATAGAGCAGATAGGTGTATTAAAATAATGAGACAAATTATTTTACTTTAAAATAATCTTATAATATAAATAGAATTTTATAAACACTTCTCATTATTCTAAGAACATTTCATCTCTCTAGAACTCTATTCCTCAGAGTTCTCTGACTTCTCTCTACAATCTCTCATTGTTGAGTTATCTGTTCGACGATCAGGAGGTGCCTAGGCGATCCTGGAGTTGAAGGCTTCGTTTTGGACAGATCAATTTCTTGTTCTTCAGTTGGTAAGTTGTTTCCATTGTTATCCGTACCTTTTTGGACTGTGAACATGCATCGTTTCTACTTTGCATGTGGTTAGCAGTTTCCTCCTTCATATTCTAGTTAAATTCAAGCTCTAAGAGTTGTTTTCTATCACCAATTGGTGAGTTGTAGGTTTTTGTTGAGTTTCCTTACATTGTAAGGCATTGTTAGAGTATCTCTGTGAGTTGTGCTGTTAATCTTTGAGGTAAGGGGAGCTAGAAACTTTATCTCAATTGGTTGTATGATATGTGTGTGTTAAACTAATTTTTGTCGCCTAAAATCAGAACAAACCCAGTTTCCCCACTAATGAAGTATAGGGATAACCAAGGATCAATCCAAGGACTTGGCAAAATTAAGTTTTAAACTGTAGAGTTAAGTCTTCTACTATTTTATTTATAATATTTACTAATTATTATCTACAAGACAAGGTGGGGAAAGAAATTTATTGTAAAAGAAATTTCAAAAGAAAAGAAATAAGAAAAGAAATTTGTTTGAAAAGAAAAGAAGAAAATAAAATGTAAGGAAAAGAAAATAAAAGAAAATAAAAGAAAATAAAAGAAAATAGAAATTTAAACTACCTAGGATAGAAACAGGACCTAATTTCCAAGCATTACTAAGATCAGTTACAATTGGAAATATCAAAACAGAAACAAGTAGAAATCATTACTCAATTCTAGAACCTAATTCATCATGAAAGAATAAAAAGAAACATACATCTTCCAAAGCTAATTAGGATTCAAAAACACTAACCAAACCTGCATCGCATAAGCTTGTTAGGTGATTTCGGCAAGCGTACCGAATCGTTCAAGTAATAAACCATGGTAAGACCAGGTATCGTTTTCCCAAGAGACTCGTAATGATGGTATCAGAGGGGGTATTTTTCGAAGAGTATAGCGCAGCGGAATTAAAACTCAGAGAGCGGAAAGCGTGTTCGATCACAATTAAAAATAATTTGGTCCTTTTAGTAAAAATAATTTTCTTTCAGAAAATTAATCAAACAGTTGATATACGTAAAATAATATGAGTGTAGGGCATAAGAAGATCAACACAGAATTTTTATCCTGGTTTGAATCAAAAGATTCTACGTCCAGTCGTTAATCACTATAAATAGTGATTAACCTTTTTCACTAAAAATGGTTTAACAGATTACAAGATAATGAACAGGAATAAAATGAATAGAACCACTCTACCAACTTGAAGAGAACCGCTTCAGCAATCGACCAACGATTCACAAGCTTCTCCTTTCACAAGACCAAGCAGAGCACCTTTCTAACTTGAAGAGAGTCTGCTCCGACTATCCACACACGATACGCGAGCCTCTCCTTTCACAAGACCAAGCAAGGGAACAATGAACAAAAAGCTTTCTGAGAACGTTCCTCTGACACACAGTGTTCTAAGCTTTCTCAGTTCAAAAAACGTTACCTTCTGATTTCTCCAAATCAAATTATATAGCCAAGTACACTGAGTGCCAAAGGTCAGCTCTCAACTGCCATGAATAATCGATTATTGTAAGTGATAATCGATTATTCAAGTCCGTTACAGGTTTTCAAAAATGTGATAATCGATTATATGAAGTGATAATCGATTATTCAAGTATGACTTGTGATAATCGATTATTGCTTAACCATAATCGATTATTCTAGTAAAAATTACAATGTTTAACATTTTCCTACTACATTCAAAATCTACAGGTTGCTTTTTGAAATATTTTCCTACTACATCCAAAATCTATAAGTTGCAGCATCATCAAAATACATCTTCAGGTTTTACCAATACTCCTTATTGGTAACAATCTCCCCCTTTTTGATGATGATCAAAAATTCAATTTTAAAAGCAAGTTTGGCTTACCTACAAAACATACAAGCTAACAAACAACAACAAGGTTAGCAATACCTGTAATAATTTATACTTCTCCCCTTGTATTATTCTTCTCCCCCTTTTTGATCAGAAGCAAAAAGATCGGATGTTAAAGGCTCCCCCTAAATATGATCTCCCCCTCAATTAATCAAAGGATGCATATAATCAAGAGATCATTTTATTTATGAAAATAAAGATTACATTATAAGAAGACACATAACAAACAGAATTATAACATAGATGAAATGGCAAGTAAACAACAAAACAGTCTAACATAGAACCTATATCTAAAACTCAGGACTAGGAGATCTCTCGGGAGGTTGAATGTTGAGATGATTCTCGATGTTAGATAGACGAACATCAAGATCAAGAAATTGATCAACCATGTACTCATCAACAGATCGTTGCCACTCATAAATCTCCTCAAAGTGAGTCTTTTGTGCAAGACTCATATCCTCCAATTGTTTAGATAACCTTGCAAAATGTTCTTCCATAGAAGTTGAGGAAGAGGAGGGTATGTTGGATGGTCCAGCATCAGACGGAGCAGCAACACTTACTGGGTCAGCCATATGAGTGTCCATGTCATCATCTTCATCTACATCAGGATGATCATCATCTTTGTGAATAAGGACTCTGCCTCTAGTAATGAATCCCATTTGACGAAAGGTAGTATCTCCAATTTCTGATCCCACAGCTTCAATATTTTGAACGAGTTCTCCTTCAACAGGTACACCTTTGAATTCTAAAATCCTAGAAACAAGAAGGGCATAGGGAAGTTGATATGAATGGGATTTCTTGGCTTTTACCATTGTGTAAGCAATGAGAGCAGGCCAGTCGATGTGTATGTGATTTAGAATCCCATACAACAGAAGTAAATCCTGCTCAGAGCATTGAGCATGGTTAGTTGCTCTAGGACATAAAATCCAGACAATCAAGTAGTGGATCATCCTTTCTTCAACTTTAAAACCTCCAACCAGTAATTGCCTTCTATTTGTTTGCCGGTCAGGATGACGTAGGAAGGATTGAAAAGTCATCATCCGGTTGAAATCTTCAAGTCCTAAATGGACTTTGACAGCATCATCCCAAATGGAAAGTTGAGCAACATTGGTCCATACATCATCATCTAAAATGATGCATACTCCCTTGACCTTAGTAGATATTATCCCATCTCGATAGCGCAAGTTGAAGTAGAAGACTCTTATAAGATCAGGATAAATGCATCCTTTTTGTTCTAACAGATGCGTTAACCCCTGCTCAGCAAAAGTGTTTGGAAATTGAAAGCCATAGAAGCGGAAAAAGTCAAGACGAATAAACTTTACCGCCATGATCTTCCTTTCTTGCCAAGAATTAACAAAGTCTGCATGTTTCCCTTGATCTGAAATCCATCCATCTATGTTTGCAAGACGTGGTTGAGAAGAAGAGGAGGCTCCAGCTGTTCTGCGATGGTGCCTTCTTGAGTCAGCCATGGAGGAAGAATGGGAAAATGATATTTTGAGAAAGTGAAGGGAAATGAAGAAGATTTGAGCTCTAGATTTGATTTCAGCAGTATTTGGTTGCAAAGGAGTGTCTAATAATCGATTATGGGGGGCTATTTATAAGAAAAATGGAAAAACTAGCCGTTTATGGTCGTTTATAGCCGTTATGGGATGCTCCAACGGCTCTATTTTTGAAACTGTCAGCGCGATAATCGATTATGGCTCGTGATAATCGATTATCAGTTCAATAATTACTGCCCAGAATTGCATGAAAATCGATTATGCATAATGATAATCGATTATCTGCTCAAGATTTTCCAGAATTGAATTTGATGCATGAATAATCGATTATAACTTAGTGATAATCGATTATGAAGCGTTAAGTTTACGAAAAATGCAAAAATTTGCATAGATTTTGATTCTAAGATATGTCTAACACTCGTAACTCTCTTCTAAGCTCAAAAAATCTATCTTTAGGTAGAGCCTTGGTAAAAATATCAGCTAATTGATGTAAAGTATCAACATATTCAATTTGACAATCCCCCTTTTGAATATGATCTCTTAAGAAATGGTGCCTAATTTCTATATGCTTAGTTCTTGAATGCATGATGGGGTTCTTGGTCAAATTTATCGCACTAGTATTGTCACATTTTAGAGGAATTTTGTCAAGGAAGATATCAAAGTCTTCTAATTGTTGTTTCATCCACAAAATTTGGACACAACAGTTTCCAGCTGCAATATATTCAGCTTCGGTGGTAGACAAAGCTACACATGCTTGTTTCTTTGAGTGCCATGACACTAAAGAACATCCCAAGAAATGACAGGTTCCACTAGTACTTTTTCTATCAATTTTACAGCCACCATAATCTGCATCAGAGTATCCTATTAAACTAGGTCAGTAGTCAGAGGGATACCAAAGTCCAAATGAAGTAGTTCCCTTAAGATATTTTAGAATTCTCTTAACTGCAGTCAAATGAGATTCTTTAGGATTGGCTTGGTATCTAGCACAAACACAAACACTCTGCATAATATCTGGTCTACTAGCAGTTAAGTATAGCAAGGATCCTATCATGCCTCTAAACATGGTTTCATTCACTCCTTTTCCAATTTCATCCTTGTCTAAATAACATGAAGTACCCATGGGTGTACTAGCTTCCTTGCAGCTATCCATACCAAATTTTCTAAGAATTTCTCTACAGTATTTAGTTTGGGAGATGAATGTTCCACCATTCATTTGTTTTATCTGTAGTCCTAAGAAAAAATTTAACTCACCCATCATAGACATCTCAAATTCACCTTGCATTATTTTTGCAAACTCTTCACACAAAGAATCATCAGTTGACCGAAAAATGATATCATCTACATAAACTTGCACGATTAAAATGTGTTTTCCTACTTTCTTAATGAATAAGGTTGAATCAACCTTTCCTCTAGAAAATTCATTTTCAATTAAAAAAGTACTAAGTCTTTCATACCAAGACCTAGGTGCTTGTTTAAGACCATAAAGGGCCTTTTTCAATTTGTAAACATGATCAGGAAATTTAAAATCTTCAAAGCCAGGAGGTTGACTAACATACACTTCTTCTTTTATAAAACCATTCAAGAAAGCACTTTTTACATCCATTTGATACAGTTTAAATTTCATCAAAGATGCATATGCAAGTAATAATCTAATTGCTTCTAACCTGGCTACCGGTGCATACGTTTCATCATAATCTATACCTTCCTCTTGACAGTATCCCTTAGCAACTAGCCTTGCTTTATTCTTTGTAATGTTTCCATCCTCATCCAACTTGTTCCTGAATACCCATTTTGTTCCTATGACTTGGAATTCTTCTTGTTTTGGAATAAGTTCCCAAACTTCATTCCTTTCAAATTGATTTAGCTCTTCTTGCATAGCAATGTACCACTTGTCATCTTGAAGAGCTTCCTTTATGTTCTTGGGTTCTATCAGGATACCATAGAGTCTTCTTTTCCTTTTGAAAAATTAACCTGCAAAACAAAACAATAGAGTTTTGGTCCCCATAATCTCATTTGGGTCCTTTGAGGTTAGAGACAATTTACTTTATAACAGGAATCCAAGCATATTTTCCATTTGGAACATCAAAATGTTTAATTCTACATTTGTTAGAAGTGTGCCCCTTTTTCATACAATAAAAGCATGTGACAACATTTGGGTTTCTATAAGACACAGTTCCTTTTTCAACCCATACCCTACGGGTTCTTTTAATTTTGTTCTTACTTTTAAAAACACTTTTGTTTTTATAAACCTTTCTAACAGTTATAGGCATTTCAACATTATTGTTTCCAGTTGCAACTTCAAGAAGATTTTCAAGAATATCAATATTAAGCATATGACTCTTACATGAAAGACATTCAACAGGATGCTCAACATTTGAAGACTCTTTCATTTCCAACTTGCAAATTTTATTTCTCAAACTTACTTCCTCATCTAATGCTTTCTCATATTTAATTTGCAATTGTTTAAATTCTTTTTTTAAAATTTTATGAGCAGCATTCAATTTCTCAGATTCATCAAGCAATTCAAGAAAAGCCTTTTGTACATCAAATTCACTAGATTCATAGCTATAAATACTTACTTGGCTTCCAGCATCATCAAAATTAGCTGTCAAACACAAGTTTACTTCTTCAACAGAATCACTTGAACTAGAGGTGGTTGATGCATTATCCTCCCAAGCAATGCGAACCTTCTTCTTCTTGTGAATTTTCTTTTCTTTTCTTTCCTTACTTCTTTTGTTGCTTGAACAATAAGCTTTCACATGGCCTCTTTCACCACGTCCATAACATTTGAAGCTTGAAGAGGAACCTTGATAGTCCTTCTTTTCCTTTAAGATTTTGCTTTCAGATGATTTATCGTTGGCCATCAAGCATAGATTTTCTTGCTCATTAGAATCGCTTGAGCTTGAGGAGTTTGATGTAGACCATGAGTTCGAACAAGTCAACTTAGCCACATTCAATACTTCATCATGAGTGACTCTTAAAAATTTCCACATTTCCTGAGCACTTTTATAAACAGATACTTTGAAAAAATCATCAATGGTTAGTGCAGATAAAATTATATTCCGAGCCTTAATATCAAATTGGGCTCGTCTATTTTCCTCAACAGTCCAGTTAACATAAGGTTTTTCAGTCTCTACACCATCAACAGTATTCATAGGAATATAAGGGCCATTTTGTACAGCTTCCCAGACACCTCTATCAACAGACCCCATAAAAATCTCCATTCTAACTTTCCAAAAAGCATAGTTATCACCAGTAAACAATGGAGGTCTGTTAATGGAAGCACCCTCAGCATATACATGGTTTTGATTGTGACCAACCATTTTCGCAAATTTTGAAAAACTATCAAAGCAAGCTCTGATACCAATTGATCGTATCGGAGGGGGTATTTTTCGAAGAGTATAGCGCAGCAGAATTAAAACTCAGAGAGCGGAAAGCGTGTTCGATCACAATTAAAAATAATTTGGTCCTTTTAGTAAAAATAATTTTCTTTCAGAAAATTAATCAAACAGTTGATATACGTAAAATAATATGAGTGTAGGGAATAAGAAGATCAACACAGAATTTTTATCCTGGTTCGAATCAAAAGATTCTACGTCCAGTCGTTAATCACTATAAATAGTGATTAACCTTTTTCACTAAAAATGGTTTAACAGATTACAAGATAATGAATAGGAATAAAATGAATAGAACCACTCTACCAACTTGAAGAGAACCGCTTCAGTAATCGACCAACGATTCACAAGCTTCTCCTTTCACAAGACCAGGCAGAGCACTTTGCTAACTTGAAGAAAGTTTGCTCCCACTATCGACACACGATACGCGAGCCTCTCCTTTCACAAGACCAAGCAAGGGAACAATGAACAAAAAGCTTTCTGAGAACGTTCCTCTGACACACAGTGTTCTAAGCTTTCTTAGTTCAAAAAACGTTACCTTCTGATTTCTCCAAATCAAATTATATAGCCAAGTACACTGAGTGCCAAAGGTCAGCTCTCAATTGCCATGAATAATCGATTATTGTAAGTGATAATCGATTATTCAAGTCCGTTATAGGTTTTCAAAAATGTGATAATCGATTATATGAAGTGATAATCGATTATTCAAGTATGACTTGTGATAATCGATTATTGCTTAACCATAATCGATTATTCTAGTAAAAATTACAATGTTTAACATTTTCCTACTACATTCAAAATCTACAGGTTGCTTTTTTAAATATTTTCCTACTACATCCAAAATCTATAAGTTGCAGCATCATCAAAATACATCTTCAGGTTTTACCAATACTCCTTATTGGTAACACGTAATACTAGAAAATTGTGCGATTAACAACTCATCTAGACTCAAGAACAACTCATCATTTAAGAATATGTGCAAAAAGATAAATTCACAACTAATTACAAGGTTGGACTTTGGTATTGAAGGCACTTGGAAATGGAAAAGACTAGAAATGGTATGAAATGACAATGTTAAGGTTAGTTTTCACCAATGCACTCTTGTGTATAACCAATTTCATCTCCTCTCTATCAATTTACTAAAGTCAATCCACTAAAACACTCTAGCCCTAATCCCTTAGGTGAAAAAGCCTAGGTTTTCCTTATCAAACTCCAATCCCTTGGACAATCCAACAAGCAAACCCGCATTAAGAACTAGGATCTAAGACAACATGTGAATCATCTTCCATCCCTAGAATCAATGATCACAAGGACTCTTGTTTCAGTTCAAGATTTCATCTTACGTCCCCATAATCCATGAAACCCCAAAATCAAGTCATGAACGTCCCCATTACATGCAAGCTTTAAGATCGGAAACAAGAATACTAGCAATTGATAGAAAAGGCATATATATAATCAAATCATTCAACAAATACACAAGAATTCAAAGGCTACATCTATCCCCAACAAGATGGGTTTGGCTCTCCATTTCCATGGAGAGCCTTTAAGCTTACAAAACGGCCATGGAAGAAGATGGAGAACCCAAGAGGAAGAAGGGAGTGTTCCCACGAGCCCTAGCAGCCCTCTAAGATCTCCTCTGAGTGAGATGCACCTCCAAAGAACCAAAGACCCCAAATGCTTCGAGACAACTTGAATAAATAGGCATTTTGACACATCAGCAACGTCACCGCTCAATTGAACCCCAACGGCAGCATTCCAGAGAGCTGGCGCTCAACTGCACGCCAGCTGCACCCCAGCGACAGCATTCCAGAGAGCTGGCGCTCAGCTGCACAAAAACTGTACCGCTCAGCTACAACAAGTATGGTCGGGTGGCGCTCAGCTGCACAGAAACGGTGCCGCTCAGCCATAGCATTCCAAAATTCTCTCTTTTTGTTTTACTTGCTTTTGTGGCTGGTTAAGCTCTATACATTGGTGGAGGTTCTTCCAAGCATAATATTAGCTACAAAATACGGGGATTAGTGATGATAATACATCAATGTAGCCTAAAACACATTTATTTAGAAAATAAGACAAAAGAAGAGGATTAAACAGGTTACAAGTTAGAAAGGAGTTGATTTTGCTACTAAAATGATGCTTAGATAATGGTAAGAATTAGCATTATCAAACTCCCCCAAACTTACAACTTTGCTTGTCCTCAAGCAAAAGTACTTCACCTAGCAAACAATTCAATCACAATGGTCTAGCAATCCAAGAATCAATTTAAATCAAAAAAACAAAATCAATCATGCTTGCTCAACTTGGAAATTACATTCAAGAGATAATATGACCTTAGCAAGCTAAACTTCAACCATGGTGCTCATAAATTAAAAGTCACAAGATAGATGCAAATGATAGATCAACAAACATGGCAAGTTGTTTTCATTGAGTGCATGGAACCAATCCTCACCAAAGAAAGTGTTTCACTCAAGCACAATGGTGTATAAGGATGTGTATTTAACTCTCAAGTATCATAATGTTGCACAAATCAACTTTGCCTTTCGTTTCAACAATATCAAACATATTAACAAGCAAGTTACATCACAAGGACTTTTTGAAGCTTGTATTGTGGTTGGGCTAAGAAGAAAAATTGGTTTTTCTGGACAACAAAGCACCTTGAGATAAGAGACCAAACAATTTAATTCATGATGTAGCATAATCTCTCTTTTGCTCCAAAATTGAATAAACCACTTCTCAACCTATTTCCCAACTCTTTCTCATTGAATTCATGTTTTTTTTTCTTCTTCTCCTTTCTTCTTTTTCTTTCTTTTTAACTCAACTTATTGTTTTCTCAATGCTCCCTTTTGATAATAAGAACTCCCCCAAACTTAAACCATGCTTCTCATCCTAACATATATGTTCATCTCAACTCAAGGTAAGGAGGTTAAGGATTTTTCAATAAGCTTAAGGTTTCGGGAATGAGAAAGTTTTCTTTTTAAGGTTCAAAGGTTTAGCATTGGCTTTCAGGTTCAAAATGTAGAAGAGGTGGAAGAACAAGATGGCCTTGATCATTTGTAAAATGCAAGTAACTAGTTCAAATAGAGAAACTTAGGCAAAATCAACTGTGAGTCCAAAGTAACAGCATTCATCAATAAACTCTAAGGCACAACATCTCACAAGTTTACTCAGGGTTCCAAAATTTGATAAACATCATGCCAAGAATATTGATCACAATTAAAAACAAGCATCTATCTAAACAAATACAAGCAACCACAATCTCTGTTCAACAAGCTCAATCACATAATCTCAATCAGATTTTCAAAACAATTATCATGGATAAAGAGCAAACACAAGAGATTTGCATTCATTTCAAGCTTAACATATGATTCACTCAAATCACCAGATCAATTGCGCAAGAACTATCCACTAGGCAAGTCAAAAATAAATACAAATAAAAAAAACTGAAAGCAAATAAAACTTGAAATTAAAACTGAAAAACCAATTTAGGTGGACTCTTAGCAGCTTCACAACTATTGAACACTAGCTTTACTTCCATGTGAAACATCTTCCTCCTCCCAGTAGCTTATGCTCTGCAATTGCTCCAACTCCCCCATCAGTAGGGGCCTGGCCCCCAGGCCATGTGAAAAAGTCATCAAGCAAACATCATGGTTAGTGTTTGTAAACAAGTTTGGAACAAAAAATTAGCTCTTAACTAGTGGTATAGAATCATGTAGCTTGATAAAACATGTAAAACAAAAGGCTAGCAGCAAGCCCCACTTATAACAGAACCAAATTGCATAGAAAGTAGGAGTGCTGTCCTGGTGCGCCATAGCTGAGCGGCACAAGTTTTGTGCAGCTGAGCGCCATATCAGTAAAATGCAGAGAAAAGCCTTCTGCTGATATAGTGCGCAGGTGCAGCTGAGCGGTGGTCTGGCAGATGCAATTTTTCAGCAGTTTGGACATTCAATCTTGGACATTTGACATTTTTCATGCATTCACACTCATTCAAAACTAGATGTTCATGTTCCTACTTCATAAAAACACATGGAAATCACAGTGAAACAAATTAAATGCATGAATCTAAAACATGAATGCCATATTCAATACACCTAAACCTTACACCTTAAAACCAGATTTTTACACAGAAACACACCTAAACATATCATAACATAACAAAGCATACTTAATCACACCAAAACAAATGAAAACAGATTGAAGCACTCTTAAACCACATTAACTCACCAAAACACTCAACATTACACCAATGTAACTATTAACATCACATAAGTTAAATTGCAAACTAACATGCTCCAAAATAACTAAATACAGCTAAAACACTCTAAACCAAATTCAAGCAATCACATCACGCTCAAACAACAAAATCACACATAAGAAAAGGTCAGAAAGTTGGGTTGCCTCCCAAAAGCGCTTGTTTAACGTCATTAGCTTGACGGATTACTCAATGAAGTGCAAATGTTGTTGTTGGTGTGCTCCTTTCACCAACTCTTCTTGAACCACTTTCTAGTCACCAAATCAACTCCCTTAGCATAATTCTCTTCATCTTAGCCCTTCCACTACCTTGACATCTTTAAATACTCAATCCTCTTGATCAACTTTGGCTTGCTAGGCTTGAGCTCCTTGTCTCTATTCAAAGGGTGGTGCTGACTAGTCTTTCTCTTTTCCTTCTCCCTTTCTTCTTCATCTTTCACTTAGCACTTGGAGCATCTTCAAGGGAGGAAGAATTTGGGGCAGCTTGTGATGCTCAACATAGTTGTCTCATTGTGTCCTATAATTCGTTCAATCTCAGGGTCTTCATGATGCTTTTGAGGCTGCAGTCCTCCTTATGTGAACATCTCCCTACATACGCTTAGACACAACTAGGATAAAGCCACAAATTAGCCCAAATAAAAGTGAAAATCTATTTACAACAAAAGAGTTAGTTCTATGTACAAAATCAAGTCTACATAAGTTAGAAACCTCACAAAAGTCTAGTATTGACACGAGTCTCCGGCAACGGCGCCAAAAACTTGTTAAGCGATTTTGGCAAGCGTACCGAATCGTTCAAGTAATAAATCGTGGTAAGACCAGGTATCATTTTCCCAAGAGACTCGTAATACTAGAAAATTGTGCGATTAACAACTCATCTAGACTCAAGAACAACTCATCATTTAACAATATGTGCAAAAAGATAAATTCACAAGTAATTACAAGGTTGGACTTTGGTATTGAAGGCACTTGGAAATAGAAAAGACTAGAAATGGTATGAAATGACAATGTTAAGGTTAGTTTTCACCAATGCACTCTGTGTATAACAAATTTCATCTCCTCTCTATCAATTTACTAAAGTCAATCCACTAAAACACTCTAGCACTAATCCCTTAGGTGAAAAAGCCTAAGTTTTCCTTATCAAACTCCAATCCCTTGGACAATCCAACAAGCAAACCCGCATTAAGAACTCACTACAAGAAAAATCGTTATTATCTACCGCCAAAATCCGTATAAAACCTCAAAAATCCGTATATAAAATAGTATTACATACAGACTATATAAGGAAAAAAATCCATATATAAAATGATCGTAGCTACTATTATATACGAATTTTTCCGTTCATAATTACATACGAAAAAATCCGTATATAATTATATACGAAAAAATCCGTATGTAATTATATACGAAAAATCCGTATATAAAATCCGTATATAATTATATACGGACAAATCCGTATATAAAATTTGTATATAATCATAAAAAAAAATCCATATATAATTATATACGGAAAAATCCGTATATAACATTGTTTATAGAAAAAATTGTTCTATTCAACACCTGCACATACATTAATTACAAACTTGTAATATACATACAATCAACCACTACAATAACTTTTATTTAACACCATATCAAACATTTCACACTAAAAATAGATATAAATTACTTAAAAATCATTATCAAATAAGTTTACAAAATATCTAATATTCATAAATAGATTGTGCAGTTCCTAAGATGTCAAACAATATAAATTCTACAATTCATAAAATGTCAAACAACATAGAATGACAAGTCTATAATTTCCTAATAATCACTAAGGATTTTGTTCATCTTGGATTGACATTGTCGTTGCACTCCATCACCGTGATAACAACTTCACCACGTTGCTTTTTCCCTTCTCCTTATTAGATTGTGCCTAGAGTGGAGGAGGTGGATTAGGACCACTAGATGCCATATACTGACAAAAACAAATGCAATTGGATGGTCATACATAAAGTTGACAGACTCTATTAAACAATTAAGAAGATCAAAACCAAGAACATTAAGATGAATTTAATAAAATTCATAACATTATAGGTATTTTACATTACGTTAGGATAAGAAGAATGAAAACAAGATTGATGCACAGGTGACCCAATCTACCAGAATGTGATTTAAATGTTGTTGGAGACCCTTCTATACAGGGATATGTAAATAAATATAATTGCGATCTGCACAAAAAAAAACAATTATAATAGTATATCAGAAAAGTAGGCATCAATCATATTAAAAAGTCAGGCGACTACGTAAATTCATTACTATTTTTTATTGAAAAGCTGATGCGGGTTTATACTAGAATACTACTCTACTTTTTAATTAAGTTACATTCAACAAAACTTTATTAAATATGTTTATAATTTAAATGATTAAAATTTGATTCTTTATTTTTCCCTTTTTTATAAAATTAAAAAATACTATTTTTTAATTTCTAACATTGTATGATGCTATTTAATAAATTATGAATTAAAATAAAAGTCAAATCATCATTTCAAGTAATACATAAAAGTATCGTGATATAAAATCGACATATAATACTTCGAAAACAAAAGAAAAGTTGTGAAAATAAAAGCAGTAATTTAATAAGTATTAATAATTAATAGAAATTTAATCCAACCATGCGTAACTTGGATAGAGATGCAGGAGCAATGAAAAATCTTATTCTCTGGTTTTTATTTCATTTCATTACAGGTATATTACAAGATATGAACTAAAATTAGTCATGAAAGAATATTAGATGCAAACATTAATGCAATCATAACTAATAAGTGGTTATAATAAAAAACTTAACAGGACCATTAAGCATTGATGCAAACAGAGCAACCCAATTATCAGATGATTCATGCACTTACAATATTCAAAAGCAACCAGAAAAAGCATAAATTAAATTTAAAGTAATCTTCAAAAGCTTTATTCTTGAAATTTTTCACTACTTACAAGAGAATATGGTCTTAGAAATCCTCTGACAGCACCAATTGCTTGAAATACCTGATAGAGCAACTAGATCAATTAGGGTTAGTCCATGTGATGCAAACATTTGGTTCATTTAAACGGCCCTTTTATCCTACGCAAGATATGAACGGGATGAAGCTATTAGAAATAACATTAACAACAACCTTGAGTTTGAAGTAAGAAAAGTAATGCAAGAATTACAGCCATGGCCTAGAACTATTCAAAGAGATGATCTGTCAAAAATAACATGTAAGACAAGTCCATACCACATCATAGCAACCCAGTCTGATAACAGCTCTCCACAACCTGCAGCTAGTTGAAAAGTAAGGGATCCACTATCAGAACAATGTAATAACACATTCAAATATCAAGGAGGTCAGGCCAACTTAAACTAGCCTTTAGAATGATTATGAGAAAGGGGTTACACCCTTGCGTCACAGGGGATATTATACATACTTAAGGTAATTTAGAGGCTTTCCGTAAAACATAGGAGGCTTAAATTCCAAGGACCGCTGTCTGTAGAAATTCTCAAGCTCTTTCATAAATGTTTCACGGTCCAGAGGTGTGCCATACTCATCATACTCAGTCATCTGTGCATGAAAGGCAAGATAAATAGAATGTACAAAAGAGAAATAACAAAAACTCTGCCATCTTACTGGAAGTAGGTACCCATAATCTCCACTAAGTTGTACATGATCAAGTTGTAGGAGTCTTAGTCTCTTCATTTTCTTGAAAGAACGAGGTTCCAAGCAATCTCTAATGCTGGAACGCAGTTTCAGGGACAATCCTTCGATAACTCTTATCCCCTGTGATGAATATAGGAAAGATAAATAATTGTTGATTATTGATGCTTAACGTTTAGTTTAACAAGTTAACAACACAACACATCTTTCACTTGTTCTCCTGAATAGCATTTGTTTGCAATTTCTTCCAAACCCTGAGAATCCAGGAATACTCCAAAAACGGAGAGGATTCGACGCGAAGAACCCTAAAACCCTAGGTTGACGAAGGAAACCTAAAATGGATCGATTAATCGGTGCAAATGCAAGATTGATCGGTGTAAATGATGCTAATCGAAGAATCAATCGGTGGAAAGGCTTTTAATCGATAGAAAAGAGGATTTAATCGGTTGAAAATGAAGAAAATGGTGAAAAGAGGTTGGGGCCCTAACTAGAGATGTAGATCGACTAATGAATCGGTAGAACAAACGTTCGATGGTTGCAAAGGCTATGGAAAAGCTAAATATGAAAGAAGAAGAAGATTGTGTAAAGAAAAATGGTTTGTGAATGAGGAGCTCTCGAGTGGAAAGAGGAAACTCGAGGAAGACGAAATGTGAAAGATGAGAGCAAACCTGAAAGGAAGATAGTGTTCAAGACGAAGGAGAAAAGCCACACGCACGCACTGATAAAAACGAAGAAAAAGCTCGAAGGAGGGCCCAAGAAGTTCACGTCTTATCGAAGGAGAAGCATGAAGAGGAGTAAAGATGGGGAAGAAGCTTAGAGAATAGAGAAAAGTGAAGAAGGTTAAGGAAAGAGGGTCGAGGAAAGAGTATGAAACTTTGATTTTTTTTTTTAATAATGATTTTCCAAAATTCGTATATAAAATCCGTATGTAATATTTGAATTACATACGGATTACAATCCGTATATAAATATTTGTATGTAAATGTAATATTTCTTGTAGTGAACTACGATCTAAGACAACATGTGAATCATCTTCCATCCCTAGAATCAATGATCACAAGGACTCTTGTTTCAGTTCAAGATTTCATCTTACGTCCCCATAATCCATGAAACCCCAAAATCAAGTCATGAACGTCCCCATTACATGCAAGCTTTAAGATCAAAAACAAGAATACTACCAATTGATAGAAAAGGCATATATATAATCAAATCATTCAACAAATACACAAGAATTCAAAGGCTACATCTATCCCCAACAAGATGGGTTTGGCTCTCCATTTCCATGGAGAGCCTTTAAGCTTACAAAATGGCCATGGAAGGAGATGAAGAACCCAAGAGGAAGAAGGGAGTGTTCCCACTAGCCCTAGCAGCCCTCTAAGATCTCCTTTGAGTGAGATGCACCTCCAAAGAACCAAAGACCCCAAATGCTTCGAGATAACTTGAATAAATAGGCATTTTGACACATCAGCAACGTCACCGCTCAGCTGCACCCCAGTGGCAGCATTCCAGAGAGCTGGCGCTCAACTGCACGCCAGCTGCACCCCACGACAACATTCCAGAGAGCTGGCGCTCAGCTGCACAAAAACTGTACCGCTCAGCTACAGCAAGTCTGGTCGGGTGGCGCTCAGCTGCACAGAAACGGTGTCGCTCAGCCATAACATTCCAAAATTCTCTCTTTTTGTTTTACTTGCTTTTGTGGCTGGTTAAGCTCTATACATTGGTGGAAGTTCTTCTAAGCATAATATTAGCTACAAAATACGGGGATTAGTGATGATAATACATCAATGTAGCCTAAAATACATTTATTTAGAAAACAAGACAAAAGAAGAGGATTAAACAGGTTACAAGTTAGAAAGGAGTTGATTTTGCTACTAAAATAATGCTTAGATAATGGTAAGAATTAGCATTATCAAAGCTCAACAGAATTATCAAGAAAAATGTCCAAAGTAAAACTTAGAATCTAAAGCAGACATAAAAACTAAATTCTAGAATGAAGAAATCAAAATTCTAATCAAGAAAGAAATTAAAACATGAAATCATAATAGTGTTGCAAAGAATCAATTTTAAATGGCAGAAAATGAAAGACAAAACAAGGAAATTGAAAAGAACTAAATTTTATTATAATTGAAACAAAATTATAAGAACACGATACCAGAGAACACCAAGAAACGATCCACGATCTGTCACTCCGTGGAACTCCTCTGCACAATCCAGTAGTCACTAGAAATCTAATCAATGACAACAATGAACACCTATCTCTACGCGAAATCGAAAGCAAAGCGGAAAAACCCTAACTAATCGCTCAAGAACTCTCTCGCGGAGCTAAGAATGGTGCCTGTCACCCACCACTCGTGTCTATTTACATGGTGAAAGCCCTTTTTATAGGGTCTGAGAAGTGGAGAAAGGAAAAAAATGGGAAAGGAGAACCTTGCTCGAGAAGCTTCATAATCGACGACCACTGTTCATCCTTCTATTTAAGCCCTCTGATCAGCTTCCATCTTTGCTGGTTCAGCTCCGGTCAGCTCTCCAGGCAGCTCCTTCTTCGGTCCAGGTCATCTTCTTCATTTTCACCGGTCAGCTTCTTTGCAGGGCAGGGTCGTGACTTCAACTTCTCTTTTTCTCGCATTCTCTCCAAGCCCTAGCTCGTGGGTGTTTGTTTTTCCTCAAGGTGAATGGCTCGAGCAACTTTGCAAAAGAGAATGAGGGGAAGAGACCCCTATGGCAGCTGCTGCCAAGACGCACCAAAACGGCGTTGTCCAACTTAATGCAGCCCAAGTCCAACACTTGCAGTAGTGGTGACCCAATCTCCCAGCACAACAACAAATTTCAATTCATTGCAGCGGTCCAAACAACGTTTCAGTCAGTTCAAAGTTGAGGCCCAATTCTCCTAGTGGCAACCGTGCAGCACCAGCATTGCAAGGCCGAATCTGCACCAATCCAACAAAGAAAAAAAAATCAAAATTAAAGAAAGGAAAGAAAATCAAAGAAAAGAATTTTTACCAAAAGATTTTCTAAAAAATATGAATTTTCTACTTATTAACAAACACTAAAAATTATACATAACAACTTATTTTTAACTAAAATTCTACAACTCTAAAGATTTAACAGAAAAACCTAAAACTAATCTAATTCTAAACAATTAAAAAGAAAAAAATTCTAAGAAAAGATTTTTAACCTAGAAAAATATGCAAATCTAGAGTGTTATCAGTGTGTATGATAAATTCTGAATTAATATGCTGTTTTGGGACACTGTTTGTATGCTGAGTAGATTGAATAGTATGTACTGGAATGTTTAATGTATGAAACTGTATTGTGATGTTATGAATTGAGTTGGATGAATTTATCAGTGGTGATTTAACTGGTTGGAGGTATTTTATGTGAGAAACTTGTTGTGGTAGGGTTTAGATAGAAAGTGAAGTGATTTGAGCTTGTTTAGTGTAATTTAGAGAAAGTGAGGTAGTGAATTTGAGCATTTGAGGTCAAGTGATTTTATGGTCTGCTGGGGCAATTTAGATAAGTCATATGTGACTTGTTTGAGTCATCAAAGTGGTAAATGGGAATTTGGGTCTCTAAGTTGATGAAATTGAGGTTTTAGAGTAGGATTTGATGCATAAACACTTTAGATTGATGTTAGGAAGGTTTAGAATCACTTAGTCAAGTTTAATTAAATTTGTACAACGATTTAGGAGTGTTAGAATTTGGGAAAATTGAGTAGAATTGGTAAGTTGTGGTTGAGTTGCACAATTCTGCAGAATTTCAATTATGCAAATTATGCAGACTCGCTGTGCGAATAGATTCGCATAGCGAGTCACCTTGGCGAGGTGCTCTCTGCCAAGGCATTCGCACAACGAATAGATGCGCTGTGCGAATGGATTTAGAGGGTTGCTCTCTGTTTGTCGATCCGCATAACGAATCAAGTCGTTATGCTACTGGTTGGGGTCTGGGACTATTATTCTTTTTATTCGAAAAGGGAATGAGTTTTGCTCTGCGAGTGCTTAAGGAGCATGAGCCACTGTCTGAGGTTCTCGCATAACGAGCTGGGACACTATGCGAGGGGTCTAGGGTCTGATTCAAGTCATGGTTTATTTGCATAGCGAGTATAACCGCTATGCGAATGGTTTAGAGGGTGTGGTCTCTGTTTGAGGATTCGCACAGCGAGATAGGTCGCTGTGCGAGAAGCCTCTAGTTTCGCTATGCGAATGTGTGCATTGTGCGAGAGTCTTAGTTCTAGTTCACTTTTCTTTTGATCTTAAGTTGTTCTAAATGAAACATTGAGTGCTGTATGAAGTAAGTTGAAGTTGTATCATGTAATATCATTTGTTATTGATGTATGTTGTATTTCAAAGTGTAAGTTGGTGGTTTCAAAGTGTAAAGTTCAAAGTATGGTTAATGGACATAATTCCATGATCCTCAAGGAGAGGAGACATGGTGGTGCCCTATGTTGTGATTCAAAGTGAAATCTCTAGTTAAGATTCAAGTAAGTTTAGAATGAATGCAGGAGCTTAGGTTTTAGGGGTTATCCTGAAACTCCAATGGTCTTTCATTCTCAAGTAGAGAGGATTGATCCATGTCGTGAGGAGTAGCAGAAAATCCTAGTCTTGGGTGCTTCCAGTATGGCCCAAGGTGAGTGATAACGGACTAACCTCGTGAGTGCGGTAAGGTGAAACCCATTGGCAATGGCTTGGCAAAGCAGTAGAAGCCACCACGAGTGCACGACCCGTCATAGCTCGACAATCATTCTAAGTCCGAACAGTCAAAGTTAGTGTGGTGTTATGTGTGAAGAGTTTATGTGATGTGAATGAATAGTATGATTGTATGAAGTTAAATATATTGATGTATGATTAATCTTTGTTTAAACTAGCTTACCCTGTTGTGTGCTTGTATTTTGTATGTTCTGATGTTCTTCTTCTACGATGATCATCCTTTGGATGTGAGTAGCGGAAGAAGAAGTTTCTCTGGAGCAAGCTTTGGATGGAGGTGATATTGTTGAGTAGTTGGCTTAGTTTAGTAGACGTTTGTGTATAGTTTTGGAGTATTCTTTAGTATGTATATATAAAGTTTAAATTTATAGTTGTTTTTGGATGACTATAAAGGTAACACTTTATACTTTAGATGAATAATTTATCATGCATGTAGCTTCTCTTTAATATAGTTTATACTATATATTTTGGGATGTTACAACTTTACACATTTTTAAAATTTACAATTATTTAAAATATAAATTCAAATAAGAAATTAATATAAAAGTATAATGTAATGAAATATCAATACACATAAAGTTTACAAAAAATATAAATTTTAAAAGAATTGAAAAAGTTGATAAAATTATTTGATTTTATGAAATGTAATTGATAAAAAAATTTAACATATTTGTTAGTTAAAATTAATTTTTAACTTTTTCTATTATAATTATTTTTATTAACAATTTTAAAACAATTTTAAATAAAATTTAATGTAAAATATAAATTTAAATAAACTTAATTTTGTAAAAAATATTTAATAAAAATATCAATTTTAATATAAATATTTATATAAAAATTAAATTTGATTTTAATGTGAAAAGAGATAAAAATGCTCAATTTAAAAAAATGTAACTAAATTGAAATAAAGTAAAAATAACATTCCAAATTGAGACTAAAAACAAATGTCAGCTTTAACACATGATAATTTTTTGCTTTTAGAAAAGAATTAAAAAAAATAAACAAAAGATAATAAAAAAATTAAAAAATGAACGAACAAACACGTGATACTTATATTATTAATATAATACTAATATAAAGGACTTGATTGCGTCAAATTTTCTAAAATAAGAATGAAATTGAGATACATCAAACTAAATGGATCTGTTTGAAATTTTTCTAAAAATTGAAACGAAAGATCTAATTTAACATTTTTTTTGAAATAGATATAGTTATCCTATGTTTGATTAAGTGTATTTTTTTAATCATGGTTTGATGTAGTCCTCCATAATTTATATATTTTTATTTTTTATTTTAGTTATTTTTCATATGATAACAAATGACCAATAAATTTTTTTAAATATTAATATAAATCAGATGTCAAATTTTATAATAATACCTAAAATGAATTTATTTGGAATAAATAGAAAAATATGAATCTCACGTATAATCTTGGACATGATTTGATAAAGATTAATGTTTAAATAAATATAACTAAATCTTGTACTTTTTCTATCTAGCGTTTATGTTTGAAAATTATATTTTATTAAAATATTTAAATCCTTACTCTTCTATTTGTCCTTTACTCGCTATATAAATTTTAAACTCTAAATCCTATATAAATAAGGCAAGATATCAAGTCATCAAAGTCCCTCTTCTTTGTAAAATGTATCCTAATAGATGAGAAAATCAATAAACAACTACAAAATTTAAAATCTATTAAAATTATATTGAATTGCAAACACACTGTTGTTGTCGAATAACTATATCAAATATATAAGGACCATGTATTATCAATGAAATAAGAAGTAAAAGAGAAAAATCAAGAACTCAATACATAAGTTTTACACCAAAATTTTCTATTCCCTTAATCTCGTTTTTCTATATATTCTTTTGACTCTCTTTAAATATATTAGCTATATTTAAATAAATTCATTCAATTTTTTATTACTTTAATTTATTAAAAATTAAATTTATTTTTATGATTTAAAATTAAAGTCTCTCCCTTATCTTCAATTCCAACAAAAAAGTTCAGATCTCAGTGACCAAGTTCCAATCCCACCCCCCAAAAAAAAAAAAAAAAAAAACTTGAAATTTTAATCGAAACTATTGCTTAAATTCAAATAACATATGAATAACCTTGGTTACATCCACCTTTAAAGTGAATAAGCTCATTTATCTGGTAAATATTTATGAAGGTTATAAGAACAAGACGAATTATTACTATGATATCTAATCTGTAATTCATGTGTATTTAATTACCAACCATTGGTTCGAGGTTCACTTACGTATTTTATCACTAATTTTTGTCGTCTTGCTCCAAAATTTGTTTGGTCCACTTTGAATCATGGAGACATGAATTTTATTAAAGTGTGAGTGTGCCATAGTTGCCAATACAAAAAGTGGCTCTTCATTATTCGAGTCGGCCGACACCATTTTTTTATTGTACAATCACTGTCTAGTTTACTCATGAATTCCACAGTTTCACGCTGAAGCGCCATGGAAGCTAAAGCGGTTCAAGCCTTTCAGTTTTCAACAATGAAGCGTTCCACGAAGCCTGAGAGAACAGGGCCAAATGACTCTCTCAGAAGGTTTGGTGGATTTAAGAAACAGCTTTTTGTTTCGTCAACGTTTCACCCACCAAGACCTTCAACAAAGATACTGCGAAGGACAAAATCTTTGGTGGTTGCATGTTCGCATAACAATATTCCAGGTTGTTGTGGAAACCATTCACACTTTGACTATTTGTACGAATGCCATTTTTTCTTTCTGCCTTTAGCCTTCAAACTTACGTGTATATCTGTTTTGTATGTTATTCGTGCCAGTCACTGTCAAAATAGTATAATGATAATGTCAATTTGTACAAATCAAAATTAATTAATACATTAGTGTTTCAAACGAGGATTGCACTCTTGCTCTTTGATATTTAGTGTGACTGACTACAGAAAGGAATTCTATAATTTGGACTGGTCATTTTGCAAATCAAAATTTGAATTACTTACTACTGATTACATCTCAGCTGATATTTAAGGGAAGGCATGTGTTTGACCTATATCAGGTTTGTAGATGTTATGAACAAGTGTTGCCAGTGCTAACATAAATTTTCAAATTTTACTCCTGTAGCGAGGACATTGGAATCTGAAACATTTCATGCTCCTGTTGATGAAAAATTTATTTTGAAGGTATATAGCACGATACCCTTCGTCACTTTCGATTGATTTGAGGCCTTTTAGTGTACTGATGTTGCAATCTTAAGTGATAGTACATCTGGTCATTATCTGACTCGAATCCGTAAAATTGCAGAGTAAATCACAAGAGATCGAGCCATATTTAAATGGGCGCTGTATATATCTTGTTGGTCAGTCTCTTGCAGAAGTATTTGTGCTTAATTACATTGCAAGTACAAAATATTTTGAATTTGAGATGCAGGAATGATGGGATCTGGGAAGACAACTGTGGGGAAGATATTGTCACAAGCGCTTTCTTATGCGTTTTTTGATAGGTTAGCGTGTTAAATGCTCCTCCTTTCTTCTTTTCAAAATGAAAAATACAGTATTGAAGGTAACTGAAGCATAGAACATTTGAATAACAGATTGATGTCATCTGACTTTAGCATAAATTAAATTTCAACTGGACATGTTCTACGATCTCTTTTTTGGCATTTATGAGAACAGTGATGCATTGGTGGAGGAGGAGGTTGATGGAACATCTGTAGCTGATATATTCAAGCACTATGGAGAGACATTTTTTCGTACTAAGGAGGTCAGTTAAAGAACACAATATTTCCAGATTACGTGTTCCTCACTCTTTAGTATATAGAGGACTTTAGTTAAGGTTTTGGAAGTGTTAGGCTTTCCTATTTCTTCTTTCCTATGCAATCCACTCATTTTTCTTCTATCCAAATTTAATCTGTACAGCACGTGCACCTTTATAAAGTAAGTTGCAACAAGGAAATCATAGTTATTCTAAAGTACCAATTAATGAACAGAATAGCCACTTTCAGTTAATTTGATGGAATACCTATCCCAGATACTAACTCCTCTCCTTATATAATACATATTTACACTTGCAAATTTGGAATTTGGAAAATAAAATTAGTTCGGTTTGGTGTTAGAGAAATTAAATATAAACTGTCAGGGGCATGAATCCTGCGTTAAGCCTTTTAAGACAGTGATATATTGTACTGTATTATTCAAGTAAAGTGATGGAAAGAAAGAATGAGCACTTGATTCTTGGAAGAAGAAACACTTCAAACCTAAGCTTAACCCCCAGAGGAACTCCTCTCATGTAGTATACTGAATGAGTTCTGTTCATCCCTTCCATATCACAATTTCCCCTATTTTACCTCACTCCTCTCCGTGTTTAAGTCACACCCACCTCATCTATCCATGCACCCCTTCTCCTCCCCTTTGTGGCATACCCCTCCAGGCCCTCTAGCAATATGAGTTATCAACCCTAGCCACAAAAGCTTTTAAATGGTGTTGAAGTTGAAACCTAACAACAATCCTATGAGAGACATATGTATTTGCTCTAGTTCTACAGTTAGTTTGATCACTAAGTTCATGATCGTTTCTCTAACAGTTTGACTGATATCAACCTAAAGTTAAATTTTGGTTAATCTGTTAAATAACTAATGGTTAGGCTCACTGAATATTGTGTTAGCTAAAGTGGTTGGCTTACTATCTAATGAATACATGTGGGAACAAATCTCAGATGAATCTCTCAATTACTATTCTTCTGACTCACAAAAAGAACATTTAGGAGTGCTTTGAATTCCTCTGTTTTTCCTCCAGGTTCAACTATCTCATTAACTGTTCATTCTCCTTGCTTATTTAACCGTTATAGACTGAGATATTGCGGAAGCTGTCAATGATGCATAGAAATGTTATTTCTACCGGTGGAGGTGCTGTTGTGAGGCCCATCAATTGGTATAATAATTAACATACCAATTAGCAAAGTTTTACCTCCTATTGTGCATTAACTCTTCTCAATTTAGCTTCACACATGCTTATATATGGATTGCCAGGAAATATATGCACCAAGGAATTAGTGTTTGGTTGGATGTACCTGTAGAGGCATTGGCTCAGAGAATAACAGCCGTAGGAACTGATTCTCGCCCACTTCTAAACTATGAATCGGGAGATGCATACACAAAGGTAAATGATTCCTCTTCCATGACAACGATCTAAGTAGGGTAATAGAATCAACTATTTTTTTCCCACTAAATAATTTAGTGTTTTACATCTGGAATTCACCTGCAGACTTTCATGCGTTTGTCTGCCCTTTTTGAAGAAAGAAGTGAAGCGTATGCAAATGCCAACGCTCGGGTCTCCTTGGAAAGTATGTCTGCAATGGTTATTCCATTTTTCAAAAATGAAATTAAGAATAGTGATTCTTTCCAGAATCCTTGTGAATACAACATGGAAAGGAAATGCTATTTATAAACTCTTTTGACTTCTGCAACTAAACTTTTTTGGTCTTGAGTTCTGGGTATTAGTCTTTAAAGATTGTCAAATGCTAAAGCATGGAAATTCATATTGCTTTATTAAGTTATGTTCTTTTGTACAGATATGGTAGCAAAACTGGGTCAAAGAGATGTGTCAGATTTATCTCCAACTGCTATTGCAATGGAGGTCTTCCACTTCTGTTCCGTCTTCTGAACTTCATTTTAGTTTGCTCGGGCTAACTAACATTTCCCAGAGCAAAAATTGTTTCTACATTTTGCATCATTGATACTTATTGTGCCTATGTATTTCTCAGGCGCTAGAACAAATCAAAGGCTTTCTTATGAGTGAAGATGGTTGTTAAGCACGTTCTGGCAGAATCTTCAAAACAAGCATGTTTTGGTAATGCATAATTCTCTCCCCAAATTAAAATGGATATGAGAATGGCAGTGTGGTGTATCCTTTTGTTTGGGAAAATAATTATGCATGCAGATATTCACTGTTTATGCGTAATTTGTGTAAACGTAATTTGACGGCATGCAGCGTTTAATTTTCACATCTTCTGTGATGTTTGTAGTAATGTGAATTGGAAAAATCAGTGTGCATGCCTTATTCGCTGAGTTTGCAAGACAAGGGGTGCTGGCTCAATTCCAGCGTAATAAACAAAACTTTAATGATTGACTTCATGTTTGGTCAAACGTTTGAACTCTATTCACATATTGGACGTGAAAAAGTCGTGTTCATAATCTACATTTGATTAGATTTGACAGGAAACCAAACACTAATTTTTTTAGACTTGATTTTGAATCTTACTGAAATTCGGTCTAATTTTTTTTGAAGCGAGTCTTTATGTATTTAAGATAATGTAGTATTCGTGTTTTAATATTTTTATTATTATCTTACAATTTTTTTCTGCTATTTTAACGTAACTTCATTAATTAATTGTTTTTACTTTAAATTGGACGAAGTCTAGTTTGAACTACTTTTGTAAGTAGAATACGCTATGCACTACTTTTATTTATTATTAGATTATTATAATTCACATGTTATCTGACGAGTTTTTTTAAGTTGTCTCAACTAATACTTCACTTAACATTGACTAAGCTCCCCCTAAATTGATGGAAAGGAATCTTTATATTTGTTTTTGTTTTAAATGGATATATCGTATATAATAAATTGATTAACATGAGTTACATTCTAGTTTGTTTATGCTAATCTCCGGTTATTTATGAGAAAAGAAAGACCCAAAAGGTATGAAACATTGTCCTAATGAATGTTGAACATTTTAATCAAGAGAGTCATTAGACAGCATAGTCCCATCCATTGGTTGGAACTTGAACCAATGTTGTAAGTAGTTAACCACATTTGTGTTTACTTAATTCTTGCTTCAAGTTCATTGATTCCTTAGTGAGTGTGTATGATAAAATGAAGGTGAGGGAAAACTCGCAAAGAAATCTTTTGTTAAAAGTATCATAACAGAGTTATTTTATTGAGGTGATATATGCTTGAATGTAAAGAGAAAAACCAAGCAACTTAATCTATTAAAGACATCTTTATCAATATAAAAAAAGGAGAGAAAAGATCAAGATATCAATATCAATCATAATATAATACAATTAATAAAACTAATAGAACGAAAAAGGAGACATCAAGGATATTTCCATCACTCTCTCTTAAGATGAGTATGAAGATTATGAAGCCTAACTTTGAAGTAGTAGTTTGGAAGGCAGAAGGGATGGCTTGTAAAAGGAACATGAAAGAGATGTATTAGACCATTAATAACTTTTGTTTGATAATGTGACAATCAATCTCTATATGCTTTTTTCTTTCATGGAAGGTATGGTTCTTAAGATTTTGAATGGCTGAATTATTGTCACAAGAAATGGAGTAGGGAGTTGGAATGGAAAAGTGCATACCCTAGAACAAATACTAAATTCATTGCTGCTCACGTGTTAAGGAAGCCAAGGCGTGGTATTAAGCCTAAGAAGAAGATGTGGGAAAAATAATTTGTTTCTTTGATTTCCTAGCAACTTAATATATACCTAAGAACACACAAAAACTAGAGACAGAGCGTGTGGTAATGGTATATGTTGCCCAATCGATAATCCACAAGGTTTGTCACATGTGCGGTTCTTTTGAAGAAAAGACAAATTGGGTGAGTTATTGTATAAAAAAAATTAATATTGTGATAGCTACCTCCTTAGTTAGGTTGGGTCAAAATTAAGAGATGTGCATGAAGATAGTGTTTCCTTGGATGATGAGTGCGGAAATGGAGTGGGAAAAAGGTCCAAGGTTACATAAGGTGATATGCTCACGATTTTGGTGTTTATGGTAATGGTGAGGTGTTGTTTGATGGCTTCAAGAGAGGTGAGGCCAACTCAAGGAGGAAGGTGACAAGAGAGGCCTCTGGGTTGCTCTAGTCTTGATCTAAGAAGTGTATGGTCATAATTTGACAGCATAACATTACATTAATCTAAGATGAAATATAAGGGTGGAAACACCTCAACTTTTAGGTCAAGGGTGTCTCATTCTAACCCTAAAAGCATGATCTCCTATCTTTGCTCTCATTGGCAAAAAATAAGGCTTTATAAGGAGTGAACAAGTGTCCACAAATCCTCTCCAATAATGGGAGGACATGTGGCAACTCACAAAACACAATTTTCTCCATTCTTAGAGTATCTCAGATCACCTTAGTCTCAACCTGGACGTTTGAAGACTTCAAATCAGCTTTATCAAACGACATTGGTACTTCTCGAATATCTGATTTCAATTTAAAGGTAGGTAAATGGGTGGAATATATGTTTCGGTATTCTGTTTTATGCGTTTCAAATTGATAATGCTAATTCTTACCATTATCTAAGCATCATTTTAGTAGCAAAATCAACTCCTTTCTAACTTGTAACTTGTTTAATCCTCTTCTTTTGTCTTGTTTTCTAAATAAATGTGTTTTAGGCTATATTTATGTATTATCATCACTAATCCCCGTATTTTGTAGCTAATATTATGCTTAGAAGAACCTCCACCAATGTATAGAGCTTAACCAGTCACAAAAGCAAGTAAAACAAAAAGAGAGAATTTTGGAATGTTGTGGCTGAGCGGCACCGTTTCTGTGCAGCTGAGCGCCACACGACCAGACTTTGTAGCTGAGCGGTACAGTTTTTGTGCAGCTGAGCGCCAGCTCTCTGGAATGCTGTCGTTGGGGTGCAGCTGGGGTGCAGCTGAGCGGTGACGCTGCTGATGTGTCAAAATGCCTATTTATTCAAGTTGTCTCGAAGCATTTGGGGTTTTTGGTTCTTTGGAGGAGCATCTCACTCAGAGGAGAGCTTGGAGGGCTGCTAGGGCTCGTGGGAACACTCCCTTCTTCCTCTTAGGTTCTTCATCTTCTTCCATGGCCATTTTGTAAGCTTAAAGGCTCTCCATGGAAATGGAGAGCCAAACCCATCTTGTTGGGGTTAGTTGTAGCCTTTGAATCTTGTGTAATTGTTGAATGATTTCAATATATATATATATGCCTTTTCTATCAATTGCTAGTATTCTTGTTTCCAATCTTAAAGCTTGCATGTAATGGGGACGTTCATGACTTGATTTTGGGGTTTCATGGGTTTTGGGGACGTACGATGAAACCTTGAACTGAAACAAGAGTCCTTGTGGTCATTGATTCTAGGGATGGAAGATGATTCACATGTTGTCTTAAGATCCTAACTCTTTAATGCGGGTTTGCTTGTTAGATTGTCCAAGGGATTGGAGTTTGATAAGGAAAACCTAGGCTCTTTCACCTAAGGGATTAGGGCTAGAGTGTTTTAGTGGATTGACTTTAGTAAATTGATAGAGAGGAGATGAAATTGGTTATACACAAGAGTGCATTGGTGAAAACTAACCTTAACAATGTCATTTCATACCATTTCTAGTCTTTTCCATTTCCAAGTGCCTTCAATACCAAAGTCCAACCTTGTAATTACTTGTGAATTTATCTTTTTGCACATATTCTTAAATGATGAGTTGTTCTTGAGTCTAGATGAGTTGTTAATCGCACAATTTTCTAGTATTACAAGTCTCTTGGGAAAACGATACCTGGTCTTACCACGGTTTATTACTTGAACGATTTGGTACGCTTGCCGAAATCGCCTAACACAAATATGCTAAATTCTTTACTTGTCTCAACACTAATTACAAGTCTGTTTATTAGAATGAATGGTGGATTAAACTTTGCATGTCAATAGTTTTCTCAGCCATTCTTTAGTTGATAATTTTTTAAATGCAAAGTTCACACCCTTGGCTTCAGTTTCATTGACTCTTCATATCTTTATCTAGGAAAAACGTATTATTTGTATTCAGTTTCAATTTAAATGGTATTTGTGATGTAATTATTTTTTATTTTGTTTTCTTATAAATGAATTGACAAGTACAAGCTGTGAGTGTGAAAAGAGATAAAGATTGATGTTGCAAAAGGTTTGTTTGGTGGAATAAATGTTGGAAAAGGAGAAAAGAATAAATATTACTAATTACTGTGTAGGTCATGATCAGGGTAAACTTAGGACATCAGAGGATGCCTTTTCCCTTTTCCCTTTTCCCATTTTGAAAGCCTTGCCAAATTCATTGACTATAGTACTAAGTAACAAAAATAAGATTTTTCAGTTCTTTCATATATTATTTCATTTATATATATATATTTTGTAATAAAAGCAGTAAAAGATTAATAAATAGATGTAAAAGAAAGTGAAAGAGAGATATTTTTGTTACATTAGACGTGGATGGTTGATGATAATTGTGATCATGAAGAGAGAAAAGTTATGTAGGGTTTTAGGTGTCATCATTGAAGTAGTACTCGAGAAATGGAAAACCTTAGGAGATATTTGATTTTGATTTTGTGAATATATGAACATTTTCTTGACCTTTAAATAAGATGACAACATCAATTCCACAACTGTTTAGATATTTGATGTTGATTTTTCTCATGTTCCTTTCCATTCTCTAGATCTGTTGATCATAGCGCTGTTTAAAAGGACCATTCTCTTTGATCATGTTTATTGATAACAGTTGAAAAACTGTTATTTTTATACTTAAAATTGATATAAAAAACAACCTTTATGACTTAGAAACTAGCTTGGAATCATGTTTTTGCTTATGTTTTTGGAAATAAGATAGTTGGACAGGTTTTATGCTTGATTTCCTTATTTTGCAAGTTTTTGAGATGAATTGAGTGAAAGAAGTGAAGGAGCTAAGAGTTGGATTCATAAAAGGAAGAAAAAGTGCAAAAAAGGAAGAAGCCGCAAGTATAGAAGTCACGCACTTACCCCTGAGCGGATTTTTTCCCTTTGAGCGGCATTCTGATGGGCTTGGGCTCACTTTTATGTAATTTTTAGAATATTATATAAGGTTTTAGTTAACCTAGGTCAAGTATCTTTGGCTGGGACGAAGCAGAAACACACTATTTCACCCCTTGGAGGAGGATTTTGGATGCTAAGGCTCCTTTCTCACTTTCTAGGGTTCTATCTTTTCACTCTTTCATTGTATTTCATCTAGTTTCACCATGAATATGGTGAACTAAACTTTTATTGTTGTTGGAGAATCAATGTAATCCTTTTGAAACTCTCATGTATGGAATTTGTTCTTCAAAATCTTCTTTAAGATACATGATTTCTTTCATTAATTGTTAGGGTTTTTCCTCTTTGCTCAAAGCATGCATTGTTTAACTCATTCGATGTCATGATTATTGATTTTGTCGATATGGACACATACGGGGAAATCTAGATCTGGAGAATCTCTCCCAATAGTAGTATAAACCTAGACATAGGAGTATGATGGTTGGTTGCCTTTAAGCTTCTGTTCACTATAATGCATGATTAATTGCTAGGGAGACAAGACATTGTAAACTAGTGATTATGATTAGGCTTTCTTCGTCGAGACATCGGGTTTAAGGTAATTTAGAAAATGGCATTAACAATTAATGAAGAAAGATGAATTCCTGAATACATGAGAGTAGATAAGGATGAAATTGATAAACCCCAACAACATAATCATCCATATATTTCAATTCACATGTTTTGTTTCTTCTTACCATTGATCAATCCATGCATACATATTTACTTTTGAGTATTTGCATCTAAATCTTAATCAATCGGTTTTACAAGTCTTAGCTAATCAACAAACCACACAACTGTCTAGGCCGTGAGTCCTTTGGGAGAACAATAGTTGGTCTTACCAGGTTTATTACTTGATACGATTCGGTTACACTTGTCGAGGGTTTAACAAATTTTTGGTGCCGTTGCCGGGGATCAAAAATTTGTTCACCACTTATCCTGAATTCATGTTGAATGGTTTAGAAATGAAATGAGTTTATTTATCTGGAAATATTATCAGAAGTTGCCTTTTTATAGTTTTGTAACATTTAACTCTACAATAAATGGTAAGTGTGATTAAGATGGGTGTGATAAGGGAGATTAAGATAGTTTTGACATAAAATAGGAAGAAATGTACTTAGTTAGAAAAGTGTTATATAGATAGATAGATACCTTGATAAAAATTATACTCATTATACATATCTGCATCAATTGCTATATCAGAGGGTACACTCCCTCTTCCCGTCATTGTTGCATAAGGTCGTTTCAATAGTTGCTTTAAGAGTCTTGGACCTAATTGATGCCTCTTTTTTTTTCTGTTTTAGTTCATTTATCCCTTAAAAAGAAGATGCAATGAAATGAACTTGCCCAAAACCAATAGTTAAAGTAGCAACCAATAGATCTGGAAACAACTAGAGTATATACACAACTCCAATAGCTGCTGAAATAAGAGCAGATACATATTGGACAAACTGAAGAATAGTTTTATAGTTTTTTTTTGGGGGGGGGGGGGGGGGGGGGGGCGGAACGCCCTTTCTCATCCCAACTATGGCTAATCAGTTTTAAGTTTAACGGGTTGTTTTCTAGGTCACTGATAACAGTTGAAAAACTGTTATTTTCATGATTAAAATTGACACTAAAAGCAACCTTTACACTTAGAAACTAGCTTGAAATCATGCTTTTCTTCATATTTTTAGAAATAAGAGAGCTGGACAGGTTTATGCTTGCTTTCAGTGTTTTTGTGCAGGTTTTAAGGTGAATTTGGTGAAAGAAGTGAAGAAGGTGAGAGATGGAATCATAAAAGACATCAAAAAGTGCAAAAGGAGAAGCCGAAGTCACCGCTCAGTGGAAGTTTACCGCTGAGCGGCAATCAGGAGCTTACGGGAGATCCGTTGAGGGGCAAAATGGCCGCTGAGGGGAAGAAACGTCTCACGCACTTACCGCTGAGCGGTACTTTACCGCTGAGCGGCACTTTTATGGGCTTGGACCTAATTTTCTGTAATTTACGAATAATATATAAGCTTTAGGGTTTCCTAGGGTTAGGTATCTTTGGTTGGAACGAAGCAAACACTCTCTCTTCCACCCCTTTGAAGGAGGATCTTGGATGCTGAGGCTTCCTCTTCACCTTTTTAGGGTTTTATCTTTCATTCTTTCATTGTTATTCATCTAGGTTCACCATGAATATGGTGAACTAAACTCTGTATGTTTGTTGGCGAATCAATGTAATCTTTTGAAGCTCTCATATATGGAATTTGTTTTTACATCTTTTATTTAAGATCTATGCTTTCTTTCATCATTAGTTAGGGTTTTTCCTCTTTGCGTAATGCTTGCATTGTTTAACTCATTCGATGCATGATTATTGGTTTTGTCGATACGGGCACGTACGGGAAAGTCTAGATCCGGGGAATTTCTCCCAATATTATATTGGTTGTCGTTAAGCTCCTGCACTTATGAACTAATCATTAGGAATGCTAAGAATTGTATGAACTCGTGATTAGAGAGAAGCCTTCTTGAAAGGTACTTTAGAGAGTGGCATTAACAATGATGATTTGAATGTTGAATTCCTAAAATATATGAGAGTGGATAAGATGAAATTGACTCCCAACAACATATTCATATTTCATTGAAAGTGTTTATCTTTTGCTTTTTGCCATTGATCAAAACTTCATGCATACATATTTAATTTTCGTCTTTTGCATAAAAAATCCAAATATTTCGTCTTTAAGTCTTAGCTAATCAATAAACCACACAACTAAACTAGGTCGTGAGTCCTTTGGGAAGAACGATACTTGGTCTTACCAAGTTTATTACTTGAACGATTCGGTCATACTTGCCGATTGAAAAACAAGTTTGTGACATCATATTTTGGTGTTCATAAATTTGTCCATCAGTCACGTCTTTCCCTTTTCAAAAGTAGTTTTCCTTATATCTTTATTGAAGACCTATAAAAAATATTGTTCATTTATCTATACAGTTGTGTGCAATAGCTTTTAAATATGGACCACCATAAGAGTAACCCTTTGATTTTGGTTGATGATCTTGCATCTGAAACTCCTGGTCCATCCGAGAGTGCTACCATCAATAAAAAGGAAATCTCAAATGTTTGGAATTTTTTCACAAAAATAGGAAAATATGAGGATG
This sequence comes from Vigna umbellata, assembly GCF_029865625.1. Classification (NCBI taxonomy): domain Eukaryota; kingdom Viridiplantae; phylum Streptophyta; class Magnoliopsida; order Fabales; family Fabaceae; genus Vigna; species Vigna umbellata. The sequence goes on from NC_142166.1 coordinate 18,769,052, forward strand.
GCGTTGAAAAGGCTGCATGTAAAAATTGTGGTAATAGCTACAAAGTTGGAAAAAACCCGATTACTAAAAAGAATTATGGAACTTCACATTTAAGTCGACATGTCCATGTGTGTAGAAGTATTGCAAACTTAGATGTGGATCTAAATCAAGAAGGAAAGTTTGGGACACGAAAAATCAATCAAAAGATTCATCGGAAGTTACTTGCGAGAGCCATAATTAAACATAGTCTTCCTTATAATTTTGTTGAATATAAAGGAATTAGAGAATGGATAAAATACATTAATCCTAATGTTGACATGAAATGTAGGAACACTATTGTATCAGATGTGGAAAGGGAATACATTGAACAAAAGGATAAAGTTAAGCAAATCATGTCCAGGATTCCTAATAGAATTTGTTTAACCTCTGATGTTTGGATTGCAGTTACTTATGAGGGATATATTTGCCTAACTGCACACTTTGTTGATGAAAACTAGAAATTGACAAGTAAAATTCTTAACTTCTGTCGAATGAAACCACCACATACAGGTGTTGAACTAGAAAGTGTTGTGTTTGATTGCCTAAAGCAATGGGGGTATTGATAAGAAAATTTTCTCAATTACCCTACATAATGCTTCTGCCAATAATATTTTGTAAGACATTCTGAAAAGCCATCTTTGTGTTCATAGAAATTTATTATGTGATGATGAGTTTTTCCATGTATGATGTTGTGCTCATACTCTTAATTTGATAGTTCAAGATGGTTTAAAGGTGATACACAAAAAAGAAGGGATTTATCCACGGCCATAAGCCCTCGGTAACGACAAAAAGTCGTCGATAATATGTGTGTCGAAACATTACTGACGGCTTACAGCCTTCGATATTACCGACGGGAAAAAGCCCTCGGTAATACTGATAACAGTTGAAAAACTGTTATTTTCATGCTTAAAATTGACACAAAAAGCAACCTTTACACTTAGAAACTAGCTTGAAATCATGCTTTTATCCATATTTTCAGAAATAAGAGAGCTGGACAGGTTTATGCTTGATTTCAGTGTTTTTGTGCAGGTTTTAAGGTGAATTTAGTGAAAGAAGTGAAGAAGGAGAGAGATGGAATCAGAAAAGTCAACCAGAAACCAGAAAAGTCAACCAGTCAACCAGAAAAGTCAACCAGTCAACCAAAAAGTCAACCAATCAACCAGAATACGGAAAAAGTCAACCATACGAGTTTTGGGCCAATTTTCTGTGATTTTATGATCTGTTTGGGCTTGGACCCGTTTTCTATTATTTTTATGTCCTATTTAAAGACCTAGATGTCTTAGGGTTTGGTATCTTTGGCAGAAACGAAGCAAACACTCTCTCTTCCACCCCTTTGAAGGAGGATCTTAGATGCTCAGGCTATCTCTTCACCTTCCTAGGGTTTTATCTTTCATTCTTTCATTATTGTTCATCTAGGTTCACCATGAATATGGTGAACTAAACCTTGTATGTTTGTTGGGGAATCAATGTAATCTTTTGAAACTCTCATATATGGAATTTGTGCTTGCATCTTAGTCTAAGACTTATGCTTTCTTTCATCATTAGTTAGGGTTTTTCCTCTTTGCTCAAGGCTTGCTTTGTTTAACTCATTCAATGCATGATTATTGATTTTGTCGATACGGGAACGTACGGGGAAGTCTAGATCCGGGGAATTTCTCCCAATAGTATATTGGTTGCCTTAAGCTCCTGCGCTAAATAAACTAATTATTAGGAATGTTAGGAATCGTATGAACTCGTAATTAGGGAGAAGCCTTCTTGAAAGGTAATTTAGAGAGTGGCATTAACAATGATGACTTGAATGTTGAATTCCTAAAATATATGAGAGTGGATAAGATGAAATTGACCCCCAACAACATATTCATCAATATATTTCATTGAAAGTGACTGTCTTTTGTTTTAGCCATTGATCAACCTCATGCATACATGTTTATTTTCGTCTTTTGCATAGTAAAATCCAATTATTTTGTTCTTAAGTCTTAGCTAATCAACAAATCACATAACTAAACTAGGCCGTGAGTCCTTTGGGAGAACGATACTTGGTCTTACCGAGTTTATTACTTGAAACGATTCGGTCATACTTGCCGATTGTTAAACAAGTTTGTGACATCATATTTTGGTGATCATAAATTTGTCCATCAAATACCGAAGGCCAAAAAACCGAATGAAGGACGACAATGCGGGAAGAAAGGATGACGCCCTTATGCTTGAGAACAACCGCTACAGTGAGACAATGCGCCTAAGGAAACGATTGGCAGGGGAGAGGGAAATAGGGCTTTTGGTTGACGAGCTCGAAATGGGAGAGGGAAATCAGAAATTTAGGTTTTAATCTATCCTGATACTTACCGACGACCTAGGCCCGTCGGTAATTAAAATCACCACCGAATTACCCACGGCCTAAGGACCGTCTGTAATGGGCCGCCAGTAATTTCTGCATTTTTTGTAATGGATTGACAAAGCACTCCATAGTATTAGAGAGAGTATTAAGTATGTTAAATCATCAGATGAAAGAACTCTCAAATTCAAAGAATGTGTTAGTGATGCTGACATAAATATAAGCATGGGTTTGAGATTAGATGTAACTACAAGATGGAATTCAACCTATTTAATGCTTGAAAGTGCAATCAAATATAAGGGAGCTTTTGAAATTCTCAAAGTGGTTGATAGAAATTATAAAAATTATCCATCTTCTGAGGAATGGAATAGGGGAGAGAAAATATGCCAATTCTTAGAACCATTTTATGAGATTACAAACATGATGTCCGGTTCATCTTATCCCACTTCAAACTTGTATTTTATGCAAATTTGGAAAATTCAGCTCATCATTGAAGAGAATTTGTTGAATGAAGATGTCATCTTAAAGGATATGACTTGTAATATGAAAGAAAAGTTTCAAAAGTATTGGAAGGAGTATAGTATTGGGTTAGCTTTTGGAGCTATTATTGATCCATGACTAAAGGTTAATTTTATAACATATTGTTGTAAAAAATTGGATCCTCTAACCTATGCAGAGAAAACAAAGGAAGTGTTAGAGAAGTTCAAGAGGTTATTTAAAGAATATGTAAAGGACTTGTCTACCTCTAGTGTTTCTCTTTCCCAATCACCTACTGAATCCATCTTGATGTCTCAGTCCAATACTGAATGGAAAAAGTTTAAGAGATCAAGGATTGTTTCAGTAAGAATTTTATATTTAGTGTTCAATTTTATTTTTATTTTCAGTTTTTCTAGTTTTGTTTTTGATAATTAATATGTAATGCATTGTAGGATTTTAAAATGTATCAGAATGGATCAAAATCTATCATTGGAAAGAATGAGATAGATGTTTATTTTGATGAACCAACAATAGATGATGATGAAGACGGTGAAGATTTTGATGTGCTCAAATATTGGAAGACTAATGAGAAAAAGTTTGCCATATTGTCTATAATGGCTCGAGATGTGTTTAGTATTCCTACTACTACAGTGGCATCAAAGTCAGCTTTTAGCAAAGGTGGGCGTGTACTTTCGAAATATAGAAGCTCTATTCTTTCAGTGCAAATGTTTATTTGTACTCAAAATTGGCTATATGGATTTTTTGAAAATCCTAGTGGTAAGTGTATATGTTTTTATTTTTAAAGTTACTTTACATTAAATTATTAATTCTAAACTAGTTGTTTGATTGTATTTCAATTGCTTGTGATAGATGAAATTGTTGAAGATATTTTTGGTCATGAGGAAATTGATGAGTCTAAACTTTTAGAAGATGTTGAAGGTCTTCAACATTGTGGGCAGTGAAAGTGATCACAGGCAACTTTAATTTACTTTCTAATTATTAAATTTTTTATTTATTGTTTATAATGCTAGTCCTTTAGATTTCAATATGATTTGTAATGTCAAATTTCATTTTAAACCAATTGGCATTTAGCAAAAGTTGTCCAACATATTGTAAGTCGCATTCCAGAAGTTGAGCTAGGATGTGAGACTCCCCGACATGTAAAAAGGTGTGGCATCTTCTTGTATTTTAGACAATTCTGATGTGATACTTGATTTGATATACTAATATTGTGTGAAGTGTTATGGATCTTGTTACTGATATTAGAGCATGAAATTTGTAGGTTGTAATATGATTAATGCATAAGATAACGATCAAAATTCAGCTTCGAGAGATTAATTTTCTAATCTTAAAATGTGGTGAATTATCTTCTATATGTGATGTGTTACTTGGATTTTGCCTTTTCGTGAATCGGTCGTCCTTAACGTTCTCTGTTTTATGCAGATGAAGAAGACAGTGATTGAACTCGGGGAGATTTCACAATAATCAAGGCGATTTTTTCATAATTAATTAGGAGGTGATTGTGTATAATGTAATTTCTTGTAGTGTGTTTGGTCTTCCACCAATATCCATGTTATAATGACCAGTACTTATTGCTAGTTGCAGAAGTATTAATTTAGTTTCTTCCTTGGCAGTTGATAGATACTTGTTTTGACAGTATTGGTTATATAATTTAGTATATTTTGATTTCCCCTAGGTTTACAGATAGATTACCATATCTCAATCATAAGTGGCAACATGGTCGTCTGTTGATATTTGTCTATGTTTTGTTTATCTTGCTTTGAGGTCCAAACTTGAGAATTGAGATGAAATTGAATTGTTTAAATCATTAGATTAGTTTGAAAATTGTAATGTAAATTTTGTAAAAAAGAAAGCCCATGGACTACCCTGGCCCATAGGGTTTTAGGGATTTTTAGCCATGTGACTTTTTTAATGAAGGGTTTCTTTTGGCTCTGTGGGTTTTTTGGCCCCAACCCACATGGACTAAGGCCAAATCTTATCAAAGGGGCTTACTTGACAGGTCTAATTTGATTGATGTAATAAATAAAAGAAATTTGTTTAATTAGTAAAAATTGAATATTACCAAAATAGCCTTAGTTATTAAAGTAATATAAAATGATTATTGTTAATATTATATTTAATTGTAAAATTGTTTATAAAGAGTAAAAAATTAACATTAATTAATAAAATTAATTTTAAAAATGTACAAAAATTATTATTTAGTAAATTGAATTTATTTTTAAATGTAATATTTTTGTAATATAATTTCACATAATCTTCTCGTTGACACGCACAAGTCATAACCAAAGAATTGAAATACAAAACATCTAATACATACACTAATCCTAACAAATAATTAACCATTGCACAAGACCATTCCAAACATTAATTACTACAATCAAATATTTCAAACCTCGAGCTAATTATTATGACTAGAAAGTTCAAATTCCATGTACAACTGCAATTGTTATAAAAGATTAATACATTGGATTATGGAGGCCTCTCTATTTCAATCAGCCACCCCACTATTCCAGGCAATGCCCACCCCATTTTCCATTTAACCTATATTGTCTCTTTTCCTCTCTCAAATTTGTTTTAAACGACGAGAGCAAGGAATGAAATGCATATTGAAGAGTGAATTTTAGTTTGTCATTGAACAACTGATATTATAACACACTTTTCTAGCATCAAAAGACTTCCTAACGACGATGAAAGCTTCTGCACGCAACAGAGAAGCAACATAAGAAAGAGAGAAGGGAATGAAAATTAAAAAATATTTCTTTATTGGTTTCTCTTAGGTGGAAGGGTGGGTTTTGTTGAGTACCGAGAACTTAAGAACTTTGGCAATTTGCTATCAGAAACATGGATAGGTCCTTGCCGAGATCTTATCAAGTGGAACTGCAAGCTTGAAGAGCCTCCACGTGCCCTCAAACTTGTCCATCTCCTTGGACTCAGATAAGAGCTCTTTATGCTTTGTTCTCAGCCTTGAAGACCAATATACCACTCCACTTGCCAAATGCACGACCTGAAAATCGAATAAAGATGGTTGGAACCGAATACAAGTTGCGGCGGAACCGAATACACTGATGCATTGATGAAGCGAAATCGGATACGCATGTAGGGGAACCCAATACACAATCCTAGAACCGAATAAGCCGGCATTCAATTTTCCTTGTTCAAGAAGAACAAAATACTCATCTTCTATAACCAAATACACCATGCTTTGGCGGGCTTCATTCTTCCTCTTCAGCCTCTTCAACCACTGCTGCCTTTGTCTTCACCCATCATTCTTTCTGTACGTGTTATTTTATACATAGTATTTCACAAATGAAGGAGGACAAATATAACATTTTAATTGAAATCACTGCAAAGCTTAGCACTTCTGCGAAGATTTGAAAACTCCTGTATCTCGCTAATCAATCCAATTCCATCATCTTGTATCACAAGAAACGAACACCAATTTATTTCGCAGTGAAGTAAACACAACCTAAATGATGGTAAAATGATTAGTGATTATCTTGAAAATCCCTTTGGTGTACTTTTATTTGGAATATTATTTATTTTATATGCTGTGCGGTGAAAGAAATTTATAAAATCATAAAAATATAGATTTTATAAAACTCTTGCCACAAAGTATAACTTAAAAGAAAAGCCTTAAAAATATACAGTGAAATTTATATATAGAGTAAACTAAAATCTCATAAAATAATTCATCGAAATGAATTTAGTCTTTAAATTTAGTGTTGAAAGATTGTTCAGGCCAAGCATGAAAATTCAGATCGCTTTATTTTTTCAGATTTCTGTTAAGCTCTAAGTGTATAGGGCACTGTCAATGGAGATGACAGTGGAGATCTGCCACTTCCTGTCCATCTCCTTCTGTGTTTCATTTTAATTCGCTCTTCTTGACAAACTAACTTCTTGAGCAAAGAATCCAACTTTGCATCACTGATAATTATAGCATGCTAATAACCTGTATCTTTCTGTTTGGAAAAAGAATGATGCATACACCAACAAGATGCAGAACACATATTTAGTGTTTAGGCGTAATTTGTGTAAGCACATTTTGACAAGAATTGTGTTGAACTTTTAGGACCAAATATTGTGAATGCATGAATTTGGGTTGCAACCAGAATACAAATTTTCCTAAATAAATGTGCTAGAAGATAGGTATTCTTGGAACTGATTGGTTTAAATTAAACCAGATTATAGTTTCCTGGCTAAAGAAACTGAGTGTCCAAAAATGAAAGGAAATATTTTATTGAGAGATAATAAACAGGTATAGATATACATTTCATGGCATTACCAGAATAACTGGCACCAGTAGATTTACTTACAGCAGCACTGCTAGTTGAGCAGCTCGAGTTATTCACAACTTCACAAACAATGGCACAAACACTGGAGCGATAAATGCCACCAGACCAAACACCAAAGAAACTTATAAGAGATAAAGTGGCAGGAATTCAAAGTAAAGTTTAAAGAATGCTTACAAGAGAAAGGTCACAAGGAAACAGAAGAACAATGCACAACAGAGGAGCCTTTGGGAACAGAGAGAACTTTCCCAAACCAACCAAGTTGACCCCACAGATTCCCATCTGGATCCTTCTGCACTCCAATCTCAGCGCACCAAATCTCCATTTCTTTCCCATTGCCTTGGCACTCCCACACCACACACAATTTCCCACCCAAATCAGCCATGGTGGCCCCACAAAGAAACCTAGGCAAGCCCTTCTCCAACCCCTTCAACTCTTCCCACACCCCGCGCCCCACATCGAAGCCTTTGATTTTCCCCAAATAGTCGTAGCAGTACAAAATACCCTCCACCACGCACGCCCTACCTCTCCACCCGAGATCCAATTCTCCGCCTACGCTCTCCCACGATCCACTGCGCGGCTCGTACGCGATGCCGCCGCGGTCCGCCATCGCGTACACCTTGTCGCCGACGACCGCGCTGGCGTGCATCCACTTCTCCCGGACCTCGGAGGGGCTGGCCACCCTCTCCCAGCGCCCAACGTCGGGGTCTAGGACCTCCGCCCAGTTGGCGGAGCGGGCCCACGTGTCAGCGACGCAGCCACCGAGAACGTAAATCTTTCCACCGAGGACCCCCGCGGCGGCGAACTCCCGAGCGACACGCATGCTTGGACCCGGAAGCCAGCGGTGGAAACGGCAGTCGAGGAGCCAGACGTGGGGGGAGGGGACATCGTTGATGGAGCCGCCGAGGACGTAGATGGTGGAGCCAAGGACGGCGTAGGCGGAGCCCACTGCGGGGGAGGGAATTGGGGGGAGCGGCGTTAAGAGGGGGCTAGGGACTGTGCGGTGGAGCGTGAACCACTGGAGGGAGGAGGCGGGCGTGCGGAGAGTGAGGTAGAGGAGGGGTTGCGTGCAGTTGAGGAGGCAGCGCGTGGTGAAGAAGAGAGGGGTAGAGAGGAGGGTGCGGAAGGGTTTGGAAACGAGGGATAGGATTGGGTGGTGGCAGCGAGGGATGCGTGCTATGCAGTTCAAAGCGACGTCGTCTGGAAGGGACGGGATCAGGTTGTTGGGTGGTGCCTTTGGTGCCTCTGCTTCTCCTTCTGTAGGAGAGGGTTTCCACATGGCTTCTGTTGTTCTCCAACGTTACTTTCCCAACACAACCTACTCATCCATCTCTTTTCTTTTTCTGCCTTCTCAATCTCATTCTTCACATACAATTAAACTAATATTATTTTATTTTTAAATTTTATTTATATCTTTTATTATAATATAAATATAATATTTTATTATTAAAGTAAGTCCCCGAATTATTTTAAAAATGGTATTTATCATAGAATTTCTCTTTTATTATTTGTTTATTTATTTAATAGTTTGATTTTTGTTCAAATGTGTAATAATTGAAAGTGTACCGTAGGATACCTAAATTCACCAACTGTCGACGGGTGCCACGGACGACAGATTGTTGACCCATCTTACGATTGCAATGTCACGATCGCAGGAGTAGCGAACACTTCTTAACGTCAATCGTTTGTTGAGGTCGACACCCATTTTGTTGAGGTCGACATACTGGTAGTCGACAAGCCAGCAACGATGTCCCGACATGTATCGCTCGCACGACGTTTCATATGTTTATGTCGACACAAACAGTGGTCGACATATAGTGAACGATATCATAGTAAACGGTTCAGCAGTTAAGAATAAGCAGTTACAAATATTAGCTCACGCCACGAATCACGCCACGAATCACGCAAGTATTTGACTCAGTATCAAACACGACCTAGCAGTTACAACTTTCAAGTAGTCCACTTCGGTAAACTGTCCGGATTTCCAGGTAAACGGTTTATTTTCCTGTTTTAAATATACAAAGCACACCAGAAAAAAGGTACGTTTTTCCCCTTAGAGAAATTAAGAGAGAGAAATTACTCTTCTTCTTGATCACTTTGAACCAAAAGATTCAGGTGACCCCTTATCTGACTTGAGCGTCGGAGTGCCTTTGCAGGTACCCAGCTCACCTTTTCCCCAGGAACAGAACATAAAGAGAGGAAGGAAGCATTGTGACAGACAACGTAAAGAGAAGCAGTTCAGTTTTGTTAGGTTTGTATCTCGGCCTCCACATCCCTACTGAAACATTTTGGCGCCCACCGTGGGGCCCGAGATTTAACATCCCAACTACGACCACCGGAGCTATGGAAGACTTCAACACTCGTGATTTAATCCAGCAACTACAAACCCAGATCGAGGCACAAGCACAAACTATACGGGAGCAGCAGGAACTCCAGCGCAAGCAGGCGGAGGAGCTGGCGGCACTGAGGGCGCAACGCCCACCGCCAGAAGAATCTGCCTCTAATCGGCAGGGTAATAATGGATCGAGTCACCATGGAGGACCATCTCACCCTTCTGGTGGGGGGAGGAAAGGGCCTACTTCCATGCGCCTCACCAATCTACTTCCGTTCACAGAGGCCATCATGCAAGCGCACATGCCGGACAAACCTCCCCCAACGTTAGAACGTTATGATGGCTCCGCCGATCCCGACAATCACCTGCGCAACTTTGTAGACGCCATGGCATTCTACACAGATAACGATCCTGTCATCTGCAGAGCTTTCTCCTTATCCCTCAAGGATGAGGCCTTGGAGTGGTTCCACACTCTTCCACGGAATTCTGTAGACTGTTTTGCGACAATTGAAACTCTATTCAGAAAACAGTACGCAACCAACAGAAAACCGGAGATGACGGCCGCTGAGTTGGTAAATACCAAGCAGGAAAAGGATGAAACACTGAAAGCGTTCATGCAACGATACAACGAGAAGGCCCGACGTGTGAAAGATATCAATCACACCTTCATTATCAGCAATCTACCTTCATGCTTAAGACCAGGATATTTTGCAGAACAACTATATGCTGACCCTCCAGCATCTATGGAAGAATTGCAATCCACAATTGCAAAATTCATCCGCATCGAGGATCTCCGAAATTGTCGGAAGAAGCAGCAACAAGATACCTCCAATCACGACGTCAAGAAAACCGCAAAGCGATCGACCAGCGACTATAAATCAGATCGACCGCCCCGAAAAGAGTCAGGGTGGACGCCTAAGTACGATCGTTAAGCAACCCTCAACGCACCCAGGGCGAGGGTGCTTGAAGAGGCCTTGCACGCCGAACTCTTGACAGTGCGGCAAAAGGCCACCCCAAAAAACGCAGACAACAACAAAACATGCCGCTTCCATATGAACCATGGGCACGACACCGAGGAATGCAACATGGTAAAAGACGAACTGGAGCGACTTATCCGTGCGGGTTACCTTCAGAACTACATCAAGGATAGAGTTTCCACTAGAGCCGCGACTCCTCACCGAAGAGATCCTTCTAGGCGAAGCCCCCAACGATCACCCCCTGCAGATGATCGACACCGCAGGCGAACGCGCAGTCCGCCTCGACGGACAGAGAGAGAACGCTCGGTCCGAGGCCGTATCGACACCATATCGGGAGGTTTGGCCGGTGGAGGTGTGTCAGCTTCAGCAAGGAAGCGACATTTGAGACAGTTGAAGTCGGTTCATATGGTCGAGCGACAATCTCGGTCGATCCCCGACATCACATTCACGAACGCAGACTTCCATGTACCCGACCCTGATCATGATGATCCTATGGTCATCATAGCTAATATAGCTCGATATGATGTCAGCAAAGTCCTCGTCGATCAGGGGAGTTCGGTCAACATTTTGTATTGGTCCACCTTTCAGAAAATGGACCTATCTGAGGATCTCATCGCCCCATTTAACGAACAAATTGTAGGATTCTCAGGAGAAAGAGTAGATACCAGGGGATACCTCGACCTGCGAACTCGGCTCGGAACAAGCCGGGAGGCACCGAAACTTAGAGTTCGATTCCTGTTGGTCGAGGCAAATACGTCGTACAACACCCTGCTAGGACGACCTTGTCTGAATGCGTTTGGGGCAATCGTCTCTACTCCCCACCTCGCCATGAAGTTCCCGACAGAGCATGGTACCATTTGTACCGTGAGAGCAGATCAACGAACAGCCCGACAGTGTTATGTGGCCGGGCTAAAAGTCACCCCCATTGTTCCAACTAGAAGGGCGAGGGGAGCCGAGGCAGCGGCAGTCGACTTGGACCCCCGAACCAATGTCGACGAGCGTCTGCATCCGCAAGGCGAGGTCAAACTCCTTTCCTTGACGAATGACGTGTCTAAAACCACCAGCATTGGCGGAAACCTCACCTCTAGCGAAGAGCACGATCTGGGGCACATACTGCGGAACAACGCAGATTTATTCGCATGGACGGCCGCCGACATGCCAGGAATTCATCCCGGGGTCATGGCCCACAAATTGTCCATCTTCCGGGAGGCACGACCTGTCGCCCAAAAGAAGCGACGATTCGGGGAGGAGAAGCGCAAAGCCATTCAAGTTGAGGTCGAGAAGTTGATGAACGCCCAGTTCATCCGGGAGTTAACTTACACTACGTGGCTGTCGAACGTGGTCATGGTTAAGAAGTCAAACGATCAGTGGAGAATGTGTGTTGACTTCACAGATCTCAACAAGGCATGTCCCAAAGATTCGTATCCCCTACCTAGCATTGACCGCTTGGTAGATGGAGCTTCGGGTCATGTGATATTGAGCTTTCTCGACGCCTATTCGGGATACAACCAGATCCCCATGTACGAGCCTGATCAAAGCAAGACCGCCTTCATCACCGAACGCGCTAATTACTGTTATGAAGTAATGCCGTTTGGGTTGAAGAATGCCGGGGCCACTTATCAACGCCTCATGGATAAAGTCTTCCATCATCAGATAGGACGATGCATGGATGTGTATGTCGACGACATGGTTATCCGCAACAATTCTGTGGAACAACACCTGCAAGATTTGAAGGAAGTTTTTGGCCAACTCCGACGGTACAGCATTGATGGACAAATTTGTAAGCACCAAAATATGATGTCACAAACTTGTTTCACAATCGGCAAGTATGACCGAATCGTTTCAAGTAATAAACTTGGTAAGACCAAGTATCGTTCTCCCAAAGGACTCACGGCCTAGTTTAGTTATGTGATTTGTTGATTAGCTAAAACTTAAGAACACAATAATTGAAGTTTAATATGCAAAGACGAAAATTAAATATGTATGCATGAATTGATCAATGACAGACAAAAGATAAACACTTTCAAGGAAATATATGAATGAATATGTTGTTGGGGGTCAATTTCATCTCATCCACTCTCATATATTTTAGGAATTCAACATTCAAATCATCATTGTTAATGCCACTCTCTAATGTACCATTCTAGATGGCTTCTCCCTAATCAAATAGTTCATACAATTCCTAGCATTCCTAATGATTAGTTCATGAGTGCAGGAGCTTAAAGGCAACCAATATAATATTGTCAGTATAATATTGGGAGAAATTCCCCGGATCTAGATTTCCCCGTACGTGTCCGTATCAACAAAACCAATAATCATGCATTAGAATGAGTTAAACAATGCAAGCATTGAGCAAAGAGGAAAAACCCTAACTAATGATGAAAGAAAGCATATGTCTTAATTCAAAGATGTACTCAACAAATCCATATATGAGAGCTTCAAGAGATTACTTTGATTCCCCAACAAACATACAAGGTTTAGTTCACCATATTCATGGTGAACCTAGATGAATTACAATGAAAGTATGAAAGAATAAACCCAATAAAGGTGAAGAGGTAGCCTGAGCATCCCAGATCCTCCTTCAAAGGGGTGAAAGAGAGAGTGTTTGCCTCGTTTCTGCCAAAGATGCTAACTATAGGACGTGCAAGCCCTTATATACTAATCTAGAGTTACAAAAGATTACAAAAGTCCAAGCCCAAAAAGTGCCGCTCAGCGGTATTTACCGCTCAGCGGTGATTGCGCGTCTTCTTTCTTCCCCTCAGCGGCCATTTTGCCCCTCAGCGGTTCCAACGTCACCTCTTGAGTGCCGCTCAGCGGTAGTTTGCCGCTGAGCGGTGCCTTCGACTTCTCCTTTTTGCACTCTTTCTTGTCTTTTCGAATGTCCTCTCTCTTATTCTTCACTTCTTTCACCAAATTCACCTCAAAACCTGCACAAGAACACTTAAATCAAGCATAAACCTGTCCAACTCTCTTATTTCTGAAAATATAAACAAAAGGCATGATTTCAAGCTAGTTTCTATGTCTAAAGGTTGCTTTTAGTATCAACTTTAAGCATGAAAATAACAGTTTTTCAACTGTTATCAAGCATGCGCCTTAATGATGGACAAATTTATGAACACCAAATTATGATGTCACAAACTTGTTTTTCAATCGGCAAGTATGACCGAATCGTTCAAGTAATAAACTTGGTAAGACCAAGTATCGTTCTTCCCAAAGGACTCACGGCCTAGTTTAGTTGTGTGGGTTACTGATTAGTTAAGACTTAAAGACAAAATATTTGGAGTTTAATATGCAAGACAGAAAATAAACATGTATGCATGAGGTTTTTTATCAATGGCAAAAAAACAAAAGATAAACACTTTCAATGAAATTTATGTATGAATATGTTGTTGGGGGTCAATTTCATCTTATCCACTCTCATATATTTTAGGAATTCAACATTCAAATCATCATTGTTAATGCCACTCTCTAAAGTACCTTTCTAGAAGGCTTCTCCCTAATCACGAGTTCATACAATTCCTAGCATTCCTAATGATCAGTTCATAAGTGCAGGAGCTTAACGACAACCAATATCATACTGGGAGAAATTCCCCGGATCTAGACTTCCTCGTACGTGCCCGTATCGACAAAACCAATAATCATGCATCGAATGAGTTAAACAATGCAAGCATTAAGCAAAGAGGAAAAACCCTAACTAATGATGAAAGAAAGCATAAGTCTTAATTAAAAGATGTAAAAACAGATTCCATATATGAGAGCTTCACAAGATTACATTGATTCCCCAACAAACATACAGAGTTTAGTTCACCATATTCATGGTGAACCTAGATGAATTACAATGAAAGAATGAAAGAATAAACCCTAAAAAGGTGAAGAGGAAGCCTCAGCATCCAAGATCTTCCTTCAAAGGGGTGGAAGATAGAGTGTTTGCTTCGTTCCAGCCAAAGATACCTAACCCTAGGAAACCCTAAAGCTTAAATACCATTCGTAAATTACAAAAACTTAGGTCCAAGCCCATTAAAGTGCCGCTCAGCGGTAAGTGCGTGTCTTGTTTTCTCCCCTCAGCGGCCATTTTGCCCCTTAGCGGATCTCCCGTGAGTGCCTGAGTGCCGCTCAGCGGTAAACTGCCGCTGAGCGGTGACTTCGGCTTCTCCTTTTGCACTTTTTGATGTCTTTTCTGATTTCATCTCTCTCCTTCTTCACTTCTCTCACCAAATTCACCTTAAAATCTGCACAAAAACACTGAAATCAAGCATAAACCTGTCCAGCTCTCTTATTTCCAAAAATATAAAGAAAAGCATGATTTCAAGCTAGTTTCTAAGTGTAAAGGTTGCTTTTAGTGTCAATTTTAATCATAAAAATAACAGTTTTTCAACTGTTATCCCAACCCCAAACTTAAAACTTTGCTTGTCCTCAAGCAAATAAGATGTAACTCAATCTTCAACCAATTCATATGATGGTTCACTCATTCAAAAATCCTCTTTTTCAAGATAAGTAACAACTTCACTCAAACTTATGACCAAGAGTTCAATCAAGATGTGCACATGCTTTAGTGTTCACAAAGTCATTTAAATTCCAACAAATGCTATTTTCATGAATGATCAATCAATTAAGCATGGATGTTCATGTGTTCATGTAATATTTCCTCACTAAGTCAAGTGTTTCACTCACACTCAAGTGTATAAGAGATGATCACTCATTCACTCTACTATCACAATGTCACATGAATCAACTTTGCCTTTCATTTTACCACAATCAAAAACATTCACATGCATGCATCATCACAAGGACTTTTCTATGGCTTATAATGTGGCTGGGCTAACAAGAAAATTGGTTTTTCTAGATCACAAAACCCTTGAGTTAAGAGAATCATACAACACAATCATCTTATTCTTTCCCAACTTTCTTTTGCCTTTGCATTGAGCTTTGCTTCTTTTTCTTTTCTTTTCTTTTTCTTTGCATATTCTTACTTTTTAGCTCTTAGCTCAATGCTTTTCATGTTTTCCCAACAACCCCAAACTTGAACATTTAACAATACCACACAAGATCTTCTACTTAACTCAAGGTAAAGATTTTTCAATCAAAGGTTTCAGTGTATGTTCAAGGCTAAGGGTTCAAAAGGATTTGAACACAAAGTGTTCTCTTTTAGTGGGCTAATTTTTACAAATTTGGCCAATAAAAAGGTTTCCAAAACGGCCTTGATCATATGATGCAAAACAAGCAATTGATTCAATCATAGAAAACCTGGGCAAAACCATTCATGCTTTCAAAGTAATAGCATTCAACAATAACAACTCTAGAGTTCAAAATCTCACATATAAGCTCATTCACATTTGACATACACATTCTGCTTAATTTCACAATCACAATCATAATATCATGCATTTGTTCACAAAGCTTGTGAATCACCTGTATAAGCATTTTAATGTGCACATCATCTCAACATCAATTAGTCATAAGCATCATTCAGCATTACTTATCACACAATCACAGTTAATAGCAAACCATCACAAGAAACCAGGTTTCAAATAGAGTACATCAAACCCTAATCTAAAAACAAAAACAAATAAGTTCAGAAAACTTAAACCACAAAAGCATAATCATATGATAGCATTTATCAGTAAATGCTATCTCAGCTCCTCATCAGTCTGAGTTGTCCTCTGTATCTTCTTCTTCTTCCTCATCTTCAGCATCTTCAAATGAATCATCATCATCAGCTTCATCTTCTTCCATCTCTCTAGCCAAAGCTTCAGCTGCTCCAGCTCCTCCTCCATGCACTGGCTCCTCTGGCCAAGCTACCACATTATGGAATTCATCCATAGTCCACCTGTGGGCTGGAGGTGTATCATACATCTCCACAATCATCTCAGTAGTGGCCACCTGCCCTCTGTGAATGGACTGCAACTGAGCACCTATAAGAGACATATACATGTCCCTCATCTGGAATGGTTATGCTTCATGTGTATCAGCAGATGTCTGGCTCTGTGCTGGCCCTCTCTCTCTACGAGCCCGGCGTGGTGGAACTGGCTGAGCTGCATCATCACCTCCACAGTACTATCTATAGTAGGCCTCATCAATAGCTTTTCTTGGCCTCTCAAAAGGTGGAGCAGAAGTGTCCACCCCAGCTATCTTGCAAAGGTGCGTGATCAAAGAAGGATGTCCTAGTGGTGCTTTGTTGTTTGAAGTATTGGCGCACACACTAATCTCATCAGCTATCACCTACCCAATATTAACATTCAAGTTTCTGATAGCACAGTAGATGAAGAATGCCCTGCTGAGAGTAATATCTGACACATGTGAACATGGCTGAATGTTGGCATGAGAAAACGCCATCCAATACTTTGCAAGAGGAGTCAAATCTGTCCTCCTAATGTTAACCACTGAGCCAGATCGATTCCTTTGGAAGTGTCCTCCAGGTATACACAGTACTCTCTCCACATCCTCATAATCAGCACCTTCCTCCATGCAAAGAGCAAACTGGCACTGCTCACCAGCCCATACAGTGTCCAGAAAGTTATTAATTGAATCAGGATCATACCTGATAGCATGGCCTCTGACATAGCCCAAATAATTCTCAGCTGGATAATCACCAATCTTCTTTGCATTGGTGTAAAATTCCTTAACCACAGCTATGTTGGCAGGTGCAGGATAAGTAGCTGGCTTTCCCTAGTCATTCCCTAAAACTTGCTCTCCAAATTGAGGAGCAAGGTTAGGTATCATTCCAACCTTTCTCTCCATCAGAAGTCTCCTGTCCTGAACCACTTTAAAGTGCTTCTCATGTTTCCTAGAGAGGAACCTGCTAGAGTGGGGTTGCTCTGGTTCCTTTTCCTTTCTCTTGGTTGCCATGGTTTTCAATCTTTTTCCTGAAGAGGATGCCATTCCTACATTCAAAACACAAATACAAAACCACAGAACATGATGTTAATCATTAGTAAAACACAGAACACAACTCCTTTCGAAGCTAAACCACCGCTGAGGGCCAGAATTCCCCCTCAGCGCCACCAGTACCACATTCCAGATCACAAAAAAACAGAAAAATCAAATCTAGCAGAGTGCCGCTCAGCGGCAGTTTACCTCTCAACGGTAACTCTGTAGATTTTAAAAAAAATTGTTTTAAAGCTTTCCTAACTCCACCCAAATGCAATTTTCAATTTTCCAGTTCATAATCAAGCAGTTTAATCGGTTCAAACATCAAATATATCATCAAATCATGCCAAGAAATCAAAACCCCTAAATCTTCATGCTTTGACAATCATATTCAAAATCAAAAACCCTAGAATGAACAAAATGCATTTTACTTACTTGGGTGGAGATACTAGATGCAATGAGAATGCTTCCAAGCTAGAATGCTCTCTTCCAACCCCAAACTTTGATGGCACACTAGTGAAAAAGTGAGTGGAAGAGAAATTTTCTTAAGAGGGAAGAGTGAAAAGATGTGGAAAACCTTGGAGAAGGTATGTGGGAGTGTTTGTGCAGAGAAAAATCTGAAAGTGTGAAAGAATACGCAGCTTAGGGTTTAAAAATACCCTAATGGGCTCGGGTCCCGCTAAGGGGAACTAAAACCCAATCTGCGAGAGTACCGCTCAGCGGTAAGGTACCGCTCAGCGGCACTTTCGTGATGTGTTCTTCTCCTTCTTTTCTTAACCTACGTGCCTCCTAGACATGCTCCTCACTGGCTCCCTGCAATTCAATGTTCAAAATGCTTATGCAAACCCTAACTAAAACAAATCAAACAGAAATATTCAATCAACTGGGTTGCCTCCCAGGTAGCGCTTGTTTAACGTCACGAGCCTGACCCAAAATCCACCAACACCCATCAGTAGGTGCAAAATTTTCTTACCAACACCCATCAGTAGGTGTTACAGCCATTGTATCCTTCAGTAGATACTTAACCACCTAGCATCCTTCAGTAGATGCTATATCCAACAAAATAAATACAAAAATAATGTCCACAAAACAAAACCAAAATAAAATGAAAAGTTTTTAAATCCACTGGGTTGCCTCCCAGCAAGCGCTCTTTTAACGTCATTAGCTTGACCCAGTAAAGTGCAAGTTCCATCTTCTTTTTCTTCTTCTTTCTACTGAACTTCTTTAGAAATTTAATCAAACCAGGAACCTGTTGTAGTGTCTCAATCATAGGAACTTTAATCTCCAATTTCTTGAAGATTTCCATAAAGCACTTAAATTTCTTTTCCTTCCTATGATTCTTCTTTAGATGAGGATGGGATTTTTCATATGATTCCTTCTTCTTTCCTCTCATATTCTTTTTCTTACGCTTTCTCTCTCCAAATTTTCTCTTTTTCTTTTCTTTTATTTTTTTCTTCCCTTCTCTTTTTCTCTTCAACTTCTTTATTTTCACACAAATTTTCTTTCTCTCTTATCTCTCAACCACTTCTTTTTCTTTTTCTTCATCTTTATCTTTCTCACTCAACTCTTCTTTCTCTTTTCTCTCTACCCTTTCCTCATCTCCCTCTAATTTTTCCTCATCAAGAATCTTGTCACTTTAGTGATAATGACTTGCCCTTCCTCCTTAAGGTTAACTTCAGTATCAACATCATCATTCAATCTCTGATTGATGTAACGAAGTTGCATCTCCATTCTTTTACATGATTCTTCAATGCTTTTCTGAGTAGAGTCGGAATTTTTCAAAAATCGTTGAAGGGTGTCCTCCAACCTATCCAAACTTCCTGATAGAAAGGGTTGTTGCTGCCATTGTTGTTGTGGTTGGTTCTCAAATTGTCCAGCAGCTTGCCAAAATTGGCTTTGATCCATGCTTGAGTGAGGTTCCCACCAGTGGTTGAGATTACTTTGGTGGAATTGAGTGCCCATATAGTTAAATTCTTGACCAAATTGCATTCTGCAGACATTAGGCACAAAACCCTAAAAACAATTGTTAGCACAAAAAGATAGAGAAAAAAAAATCAAAGGATATAATTGAAAAGATAAGAAGATAGGAAATAAAAACAGAAAAATAAAAACAGAAAAATAAAATAAAATAAAATAAAATACAAACAGAAAATAAAATAAAATAAAATAAAATCTAATCTAATCAAATAAAATAAAATCAAATAAAAACCGAAAAATAAAAAACAGAAAATAAAAACAGAAAACAGAAAAACAGAAAACAAAAAAATAAAATAAAATCAAATAAAATACAAACTGAAAAATATAAACAGAAAAATAAAATAAAATAAAAAAAAATTCGAAATTTAAATTAAAAATAAAAAATAAGTCAAAGATAATCAATAATCACACAAATTAACCAGTTAAACCAGAGTCCCCGGCAACGGCCCCAAAAATTTGATGGACAAATTTATGAACACCAAATTATGATGTCACAAACTTGTTTTTCAATCGGCAAGTATGACCGAATCGTTCAAGTAATAAACTTGGTAAGACCAAGTATCGTTCTTCCCAAAGGACTCACAGCCTAGTTTAGTTGTGTGGGTTACTGATTAGTTAAGACTTAAAGACAAAATATTTGGAGTTTAATATGCAAGACAGAAAATAAACATGTATGCATGAGGTTTTTTATCAATGGCAAAAAAACAAAAGATAAACACTTTCAATGAAATTTATGTATGAATATGTTGTTGGGGGTCAATTTCATCTTATCCACTCTCATATATTTTAGGAATTCAACATTCAAATCATCATTGTTAATGCCACTCTCTAAAGTACCTTTCTAGAAGGCTTCTCCCTAATCACGAGTTCATACAATTCCTAGCATTCCTAATGATCAGTTCATAAGTGCAGGAGCTTAACGACAACCAATATCATATTGGGAGAAATTCCCCGGATCTAGACTTCCCCGTACGTGCCCGTATCGACAAAACCAATAATCATGCATCGAATGAGTTAAACAATGCAAGCATTAAGCAAAGAGGAAAAACCCTAACTAATGATGAAAGAAAGCATAAGTCTTAATTAAAAGATGTAAAAACAGATTCCATATATGAGAGCTTCACAAGATTACATTGATTCCCCAACAAACATACAGAGTTTAGTTCACCATATTCATGGTGAACCTAGATGAATTACAATGAAAGAATGAAAGAATAAACCCTAAAAAGGTGAAGAGGAAGCCTCAGCATCCAAGATCTTCCTTCAAAGGGGTGGAAGATAGAGTGTTTGCTTCGTTCCAGCCAAAGATACCTAACCCTAGGAAACCCTAAAGCTTAAATACCATTCGTAAATTACAAAAACTTAGGTCCAAGCCCATTAAAGTGCCGCTCAGCGGTAAGTGCGTGTCTTGTTTTCTCCCCTCAGCGGCCATTTTGCCCCTTAGCGGATCTCCCGTGAGTGCCTGAGTGCCGCTCAGCGGTAAACTGCCGCTGAGCGGTGACTTCGGCTTCTCCTTTTGCACTTTTTGATGTCTTTTCTGATTTCATCTCTCTCCTTCTTCACTTCTCTCACCAAATTCACCTTAAAATCTGCACAAAAACACTGAAATCAAGCATAAACCTGTCCAGCTCTCTTATTTCCAAAAATATAAAGAAAAGCATGATTTCAAGCTAGTTTCTAAGTGTAAAGGTTGCTTTTAGTGTCAATTTTAATCATAAAAATAACAGTTTTTCAACTGTTATCACTTAATCCTTCCAAGTGTATTTCGGTGTCCCTGCAGGAAAGTTCTTAGGCTTCATGCTTACACGTCGAGGTATTGAAGCTAATCCAGACAAGTGCAAAGCGGTGCTCGACATGACTGCTCCAAAAACCCTACGGGAGGTACAACGTCTGGTGGGTAGGCTCACAGCCCTATCCCGTTTCATTCCAAAACTAGCTGACCACATCAAGCCCATCCTGAAGAATTTGAAAAAGGGCACCACTCAACACTGGGACGATGATTGTGAGACAGCATTCAACACTGTCAAACACATCCTAACCAGTCCTCCAGTTATGGCTCGACCAGACGATAGGTCTGACTTGCAGCTGTATATTGCCGCTTCTCAACATGCTGTTAGTGCTGCCCTGATACAGGAAGCACCCTCCCTTAAGTTGATATATTTCATCAGTCGTACATTGCAAGGGGCTGAGGAACGATATTCTCGAATTGAGAAATTTGCATTGGCCCTACTCACAGCTTCTCGTCGACTTCGACCATATTTCCAGAGCCATCAGGTGGTAGTCCGCACAGATAACCCCATAGCCAAGATCCTCCGCAAACCAGACTTGGCAGGACGGATGGTTGCCTGGTCCGTGGAACTGTCAGAGTTTGGACTCTGTTACGAGCCACGCGGGTCCATCAAGGGTCAACATTTGGCAGACTTTGCAGCTGAGTTAATACCTGCACCAGAGGACTCAACTACAAAGTGGTTACTCAGTGTAGATGGTTCCTCCGACAAAAGGGGGGGAGGAGCCGGTGTCGTCCTAGAAGGACCGGACGGTTTAGTCATAGAGCAAGCCATCATATTCAAATTTCCAGCTAGCAACAACCAGGCCGAGTACGAAGCCTTGATTGCTGGCCTATCCCTGGCCAGAGAGTTCTCGGTCGATCGTTTAGAGTGTCGGATGGACTCAAAATTGGTAGTTAGCCACGTGAACGGAACCTATCAAGTCAAGGATAATCAACTATTGCGCTATTTCCACAAGGTTCAGACCTTACTCCAACATTTCGTCGAGTTTAGTGTCATCCATATACCTAGGGAGCAAAGCGCAAGAGCAGATCTCTTGTCTAAGTTAACTCATTCTAAGGAGCGAGCACATTTATCCTCAATCATTAGGATGACGCTCGACCGTCCTGTGGTGGAAGCTTTCGTTAGCAATGTGTCGACACCCGTAACAGACTGGCGACAGAAGGTCAAAGATCTCATGGAGAAGCAGGATAAAGGCGATAACATTACTGTGGCTGATTCCAAACGCATTGCACGTTTTGTGTGCATAGGTGACGACCTATACCGTCGCGGCCATAGCACTCCTCTGTTGAAATGCATATCAGAGGAAGAGGCAGACTATGTACTGCGCGAGCTGCACACCGGGATATGCGGCTTTCACTCTGGCAAGCGGACCCTGAGAGCACGTGTTCTCCGCGCAGGATATTACTGGCCTACACTAGACCACGATTGTGAAACATTTGTCAAGAAGTGTATCTCCTGTCAGGCCCATGGTCACGACATCCATGCACCTCCCAAAGATTTGCACAATATTGTCTCTCCTTGGCCGTTCGCTCAGTGGGGTCTTGACATAGTTGGACCACTGCCGATTGCCAAGGCGCAAAACAAGTTCCTACTCGTGGCGGTCGACTACTTCACAAAATGGATAGAGGCCGAGCCGTTGTCCATTATCAGTGCCCAACGAGTGCAGAAATTTATTTGGCACCTCATCTGTCGGTTCGGTCTCCCTCAGAAGATCATCACCGACAACGGTCGCCAATTCATCGAACGTAAGTTAGAAGATTTCCTTAGCAATTTGGGCATCAAGCATGTCACCTCGTCAGTCGAGCACCCTCAAACAAACGGCCAAGCCGAGGCCGCAAACAAAGCCATTCTGACAGAGTTGAAGAAGCGACTTGGTGAAGCCAAAGGTTTATGGGTGGAGGAGCTACCAGAGGTTCTGTGGGCATACAGATGCACTCCCCATGGATCTACAGGGGACACGCCATTCAACTTAACCTACGGCACTGATGCCATGCTCCCAGTCAAGGTGGGCGAGCCCTCATTGAGGCGTCATCTCACTGATATGTCCCTTAATGAAGAACAATTGCGGACCAATCTCGACGTCCTTCCTGAACGTCGAGAGATCGCCACCATCCGTGCCGAGGCGTAGAAGCGAATGCTATCTCGAAGGTACAACACCAAGGTCAAGCCCAGAGCCTTCAAAAGCGGAGATCTGGTGTGGCGAAAGCGGGGGAAGGCTAGGAAGAATCGAGCACACGGCAAGCTTGCAGCTAACTGGGAAGGACCCTTTAGAGTTGTAGAGGACATGTCGAACGGTGCATATCGACTCCAGCTCCTTGATGGCCAACCAGTTCCCAACACCTGGAATGCCACTCATCTTAAATACTACTTCAGTTAGCATTCATTTCTTGTTGGTTATTTTTACAACATTTCCTAATTCTGTTTCCAAATAAAGAGCACGTTTCATTATGATTAATACTTAGTGTCATTTATTACTTCTACCATGTCGAGTCCCAGGGTCACCATCTCGGGCACTTTCGCACACAAACGAATTGGGATACACTCCCACTGGTAGATGTTCACCCTTGAACACCCAGTTCGCTTGGGATACACTCCCACTGGTAGATGTTCACCCTTGAACACCCAGTTCGCTTGGGATACACTCCCACTGGTAGATGTTCACCCTTGAACACCCAGTCCGCCTGGGATACACTCCCTCTGGTAGATGTTCTCCCTGGAACACCCTACTCGAGCCTCACTCTCAACGGTCGTACACCGCGTCATCCACACACTCGACAATGACACTCAGCGATCGCTACAGTAAACAAATTGCAAAATCGGCAAAGTTAAACGCTACATACAAAGAAGTTCAACTAGTTCTACGTCCACGTCAAACATTCAAAACTCAATACACTTCGACATTCACAGTCATTAAACAATCCAAGTTTAGCATTTAACAATTCATAAACTCCTAATCTATTACAATGTCGGGTGGGTTGCCAGCGACATCTTTAACCGCCTCAGCAGCTGGTTCATCCACAGCAACTGCTTCCACGGGTTCCTCGGTCACAACTGCCTCTTCATCTTCTTCTTCGTCCATAAAGGCATCTTCGGGAATTTCATTAAGGGGTTTCAGTTCCCCCTCATACACATCTTTCCGGACATCCAACTCCACTCCATCAGTCGACACCTTCAGCAAGTGTGCAACTTGTCTCACACCTTTCCGAAACCCCCTAGTATGTTCGATCATCACCGCCTCCTTTAATTCTTCTATAAGCTCTCGGTCCTCTTTCCCTTCTGCCCTTAGCGCATCCCGCTCCTTGCTCGCCGCCGCCCCTATTTTCTTGGCTCTTTCTAGCTCGATCAACAGTTCATCACGCTCCTTCCTTAATGACAAGCCAGCATCCCGGGCACCGTTCAGCAGCACTTGAGCCTTTCTCAGCAGTTGCTCTGACCGTTTCTGCCTTGCATCACAACCAGCATGAGCCTCAGTAAGCTCCTTCAGCTGAATCCGCGCCTTGTCCAACTCGCCCCGCAGCGCACCTCTGTCGGAGGCATATGCAAGATGCCACGCCAGCATCTGTGACCGAGTCGTCATTTCCAGCAAATCATCAGTCATTTGCTGCTCAATCATGCCCTCGACCACCTTCTTCTCCGAGTTATCCAAAATGGGTTCAACCCTATGGCTCATGGTAAAGGAGGGATCCCATACACCGAGAGGAAGGGGACGTTCTGTCTCATCTACAATCTCTTTCCTCTTCTTTGACGCGGCAACATTAGCGTCGACCACTTTCCCTTTCCTTTTTCGTATCAAGGGCTGCTCTTCAGCGGTCGTGATCTCTTCAGTCGAGGCCACCGCCACCACTGGCCCGATTGGTTGCACTTGACTACGTTGTAGCCCCTACATACGTCTAGAGGATGACCCAGGAAGATCACCTTCGGTCTTCTCGTTGTCGATAGCCTGGAACCAATTACGGCCACTTCCCTTTCTTCCCATTATCTCTGCACAACAAAAGTCAACCTAGAAAGTCAACAACTACCACACAACAAATACAAATAACAAGAAGAGGATCATACCAAACACCCTCGACTCAGCATCGTCATGTTCAAGGCAGTTTATGAGCCGACGGGAAGAAAAGGGGCGTGGCAAGGCCCTCAACACGTTCAACGCCTCTAATTCCTCGATCGTCATTACATCCTCAGCCCACGAGGTAAACCTCAGCGGATCCTGCGTCCAGTACAATGGAAACTTGGGGTTTCCCTCTCCATCAAAAAAGTGCCTCCGTCCAGAGTCAAGGATCGACACTTTGAAGAATTTATTTTTAAAACCCCTATACGATTGCAGGAACAGCTCCAACAGAGCATTACCCGGCTCAGAAATTAACGACACCCAACCCTTTTTCGCAGCAGGTCGACACCTAAAGAAATGTAAAAACAAAGCCACTGTCGGCCTAATAGCCAAGGCTCGACACAGAATAGCAAATGCTTGCAGATATCCCCAACTGTTGGGATGCAATTGACTAGGCGCGACATTTAAGGTCCTTAGCACATCCATTTGGAAGATTGTGAAGGGCACTCTCACATACAAATCGTAAAACGGCGACGCATAACAGTAAAAAAACTCATGGGAGCTATTCTCCCTCCCGTGAAACACCCTCTCATCCTCCCTACAGGCCACCACCTTCACACACGATTTGTACCCTAGGGTTCTCAGAATACAGCTATTTTCTACCCAATCTGCTAACACAGCCCTACTCCTAAATAAACTACTATATTCGTCAACTTCACGCGCCACCCAAGCATAATCGCCGTCACGAGCCGGCGATGTTCCACGCGCCTCTGGACCTTCACTCTCCACATCTCCATAAAAAAATGCATTTTCACCGAAAGGTAAAGTGGTAACATCGGGACATTCAGACGATGATGACGGGCCCGGTAGTTCTGTACCGGTGCTCCGCCCCTTTTCTTCCATTTTCGGTTAACAACAAACCACACGAGGACGAAGACAAAGTTGGATATTTACCTGGAGAATTGCGTCTGAAGGTCAGCAGGTTGAACGATTTGGCAGCACGCGGGATAGCTCTCACCGGCGGACAGATAACGTTCTCAAGTTCTGGAAAGCACAGCGCGTCTTTTCATCTTCGTTTCGTATTAAAGAAGCCAAAATCACAGATACATCCAGCGCCGTCAGATCCAGTCCCATCCTGCGGTTATAATTTCTCGTCTCTTCGCTTCCTCATAAAGGCGGGAAAACCCTAAAAATTCCAATCCCGAAACGGTGCGTATCATTTCCCCAGTACACCACCACTCGACGTCCTTCAGTAAACTCACACGCAAAATCCGTAATCGTTTACTAGGACTCGGGGGGCATGTACCATAGGATACCTAAATTCACCAACTGTCGACGGGTACCACGGACGACAGATTGTTGACCCATCTTACGATCGCAATGTCACGATCGCAGGAGTAGCGAACACTTCTTAACGTCAATCGTTTGTTGAGGTCGACACCCATTTTGTTGAGGTCGACATACTGGTAGTCGACAAGCCAGCAACGATGTCCCGACATGTATCGCTCGCACGACGTTTCATATGTTTATGTCGACACAAACAGTGGTCGACATATAGTGAACGATATCATAGTAAACGGTTCAGCAGTTAATAATAAGCAGTTACAAATATTAGCTCACGCCACGAATCACGCCACGAATCACGCAAGTATTTGACTCAGTATCAAACACGACCTAGCAGTTACAACTTTCAAGTAGTCCACTTCGGTAAACTGTCCGGATTTCCAGGTAAACGGTTTATTTTCCTGTTTTAAATATACAAAGCACACCAGAAAAAAGGTACGTTTTTCCCCTTAGAGAAATTAAGAGAGAGAAATTACTCTTCTTCTTGATCACTTTGAACCAAAAGATTCAGGTGACCCCTTATCTGACTTGAGCGTCGGAGTGCCTTTGCAGGTACCCAACCCACCTTTTCCCTAGGAACAGAACATAAAGAGAGGAAGGAAGCATTGTGACAGACAACGTAAAGAGAAGTAGTTCAGTTTTGTTAGGTTTGTATCTCGGCCTCCACATCCCTACTGAAACAGAAAGGAACATCCTCAGGTGATGTGACCTATTCTTGGCCACTTGCTTATGACCTAACAGTGCTGATAATGGTTCACTCCTATGATCCAAGAATGAACCCAAAAGTGATTAATTAGACTTAATTTATTTCTTAATGAAAAGAGATGAAACTTTTTTTTTTCATTTATTTAGTAAAGAAAGGATGTCCATGATTATTTAGATGGTGTCCTCTTCTTTTAAGTTGTTAGACAAAATAATTTATAAGGTGGAAAAAGTTATAAATTAGCATTTCCAAAATAAGAGTTGGAAAAGCTGAAAGTTAATAATCTCGTTCTAACAGATATAAAACAGCGGAATGAGTACCATGGTAAAACATTTTTGAAGGGAGCAACAATGGTAAATGTCCAGGTGATAAACTAATGAATGCCAAAAATTTGTCTCATCTACTGAGGCTCATTTTCCCCGAGGATGTGGTCTTGTAAAAACATCAATTGAAAACTACATTTTGACTCAGGAATGAATCTTATTTCCTGTACAAGTGTCCCTAGGAGCAGGTGTATAACGGTTTCTATATAAATTAATTTGTACTTGAACTTATTTTAAGTAGTTAGAGAGAAATTGATTTCATTTTTTTTTTCTCTCCTAAAACTCATTAACGTGATTACGGAGAGATTTCTCCACGTATAAAGACATTAAGGTTTTGTATCAAATTTCAGGTTCTAACTCATGTTGTTTGTAGGATGCAGAAGAGGTCCAACATCTGACAAAAATCTTGACGTCATTTTAAAATTCAAAGAGCAATAAGATAATACTATAATGATATTTCTACTCCAAAATTTGACAAACATTTAACTGCAACACGTGCATGTCTCTGATTGGTTCATGTGAAAAGATTTAAAAATTTAAAAATAACGTGGAAATATTTATCATTTGGGTGAGAACATTTAACTCCAACACGTGCATGTGTCTAATGTTTTGCGCAGCGACAAATCCAAAATTTCAACTATATAGATAAAAAAATTCATAAATGGGATGATCATAATAATTTTAGTTATAATTCTTTTGATTTCAGAATTTCCTATCTGATAAAACTTTTTTAGTTAGAGATAATAAAAGAAACAATTATTTCACATATTTAGATATTAAAAAAAAACTTTGGATATTATCAACACAATTCATGACATAAATTTTTAAGTGAAATTTCTTTTTTTTTTAATTTATGGATATAGAAGTCATCTTAAGACAATGATGATCACATTTATATCCAACTCCGTCACAAGGAATTCAGTTTTGTATAACTCTTGCTGCAAAAATGGGTGGGGATCAAAGGTCAAATAAGTGGGGACCTAAGGCTAATGTTTTGCACAACTAGGTCAATAGAACTCATCATGAATTTTTAAGTGAATTTTTTTTTTAAATTTATGGACATAGAAGTCATCTTAAGGCAATCATGACCTTATTTATATCTAACTTCATCACCAAGGAACCAATTCTTACTACAAAAATGGTGGTGACCAAAGGTCAAATAAGTAGGGTCCTAAGGCTTTTGCACAACAAGGTCAACACAGTTCATGAAATGAATTTTTAAGTGGAAAAATATTTTAAAAAAAATTTATGGACATAGAAGTCATCTAAAGGCAATGATGACCACATTTGTATCCAACTCCATCACCAAGGAACCAAGTTTTGTATAACTCTTGTTGCAAAAAATGGATGGGACTAAAGGCTAAATAAGTGGGGACCTAGGTCTATGTTTTGCACAACGAGGTCAACACAACTCATGACATTCGGATTTGGTGGGGACTACACTAAAAATATGTAACACATAAAATGCTTTCAACCTTGTTATAATAAAACATCTATATTTGGTGGGGACTACACCAAAAATAATAAATCACCCACAACTATAACCCTGTCACAACTACAATTCATTTATACACCAACCTGTAATACATAAAATTATCATTCTTATCTTCAAAACCCAATATCACATTGAAAGCAACACTAAAATATAGGAAAATGCAATTTTATTATCAATAAATGTAACAAATACATTTCTTTCAAGATTTCTAACAAAAATTATGTACTTCAATGGTCATTAATAGATTATCAAAGATTTCTAACAAAAGCACAAATGGCATTGCAACAATCTTAATTCTACAACAACATCAACAACCCTAATTGTTGCATCACTTTGTCTCTACAGTGTCCAGAATTCAATCACAACCAAATTTCTCCCTAAACTGTTGGAATTCCTCCTAAAAACAATAAAATGCACACAAAATTAATAAAATGCCCAATCTTTTATTAAAGGTCCAAAGTATAACAATTTTTCTAACTTACGCTTGTGTGATTGGACATTATTTTCCCTTCGTATTTATCTACACCATCTTACAACTCCATAAATTTCATAACAATAACTCCATGATCATACCTACATCAAACAAAATCCAAAATACAAATAACTTCACAGTACTTCAATCAAACGAACAAATATTATAATAAAAAAAACCAAGACCAAAGTCCATTAATTTTTAAAAAAAAAAATATTTTTTCACTTCAAAATTCATGTCATGAGTTGTATTGACCTCGTTGTGCAAAACATTAGCCTAATTCTCCACTTATTTGGCTTTTGGTCACTACCCATTTTTACAGTAAAAGTTATACAAAACTTGGTTTCTTGGTGACAAACTTCACTCTGTTCACCAACTTTCTCTATTGCAACGATACCTACCATACACCAAATAAGGTCCAAAAAACCAAAATAAAACCAAAAAAGCAAAACAACTCCAAAATGGTAAAAAAAAATTAAAAACAAGTCAAACTTATCGAACAAGAATAAATGTTAACCCAAATGAACGATGAAAAGCTGTAAAAACCCACATCAACGATGGTTTTTGTCTTCAACGATGCTTTAAAACGACGGTACGTTCAGCCCGAACGATAGCAAAGATAAGTTCAGTGAACTATGCCAATTCGGTGAATGGTGCAAAGGCGATGAACGACCAGTTCTGGTCATGAGAAGTTTGTGGGTGATACGAGGGTTCTCTCTCTCGCAAATGAGGTTCCCAATTTTTGAATCCTACGAAGATGATAACCCAAATGCTAGGTATTTACACGTCATTTTCAAATTTTTAAATCTTTTTCACATGGACCAGCTAGATGCCGACACGTGTTAAAGTTAAATGTTTGTCAAATTTTGAAGTTGAAATATCATTATCCTACTATAAATCCAATACAGATCATCCCATAAGCCCAACAGCATCAACAATATCTAATATTTGCAGGCCTCTAAACATAACCTAATATTGAACACTAAATGTCCTCCAACAGGTAAGATTCACATCATCTAAAACAACAGGAAGATAGAAATGAAACAAAATAACATGAAAGCTTGTAAGATAAATTTTCTTTTGCATATTAAGTGTCCAAGTACCAAATGAAAACGTATTCAGCAAGAACTTGAAGTATTGAAACAGAATGTGGATATTAGCTATTCAAATTGTTCACTTTAGTATTGTATGGCTATGTATATCAAACCAACTTCACTACTTATCCCTATTAGATACGGTATTAAGAGGTTCGATATCCACAAAGAGAAAATTGAAGTCAATTTAAGAACAAAATAACATTTAAATTAAATACCTAAACCACAAAAGGGTGTGCCCCAAAAAGTAAAAAAAGTAGTTATTGAGAACAACAAACAGGAAGAATAGTGAAGAACACAATAGTTCACATAGCAAATAAGCATCCAGCAAGAAAGCACGAAGAGTAAATGCAACAAGAAAATAAATGAGAAGGGGAGAGTAAAATAGAGAAACTGCGTCCATCAAAAGGGCTAATCGATTCTGGATGAAGCAAAAGCCACAAGAGGTTACTTCATACACAACGTAGTTTTTATCAGCCAGGTTTTGCTTCTTAGAAACCAAAGATCCCGAATTTGGGCAAAAGTGATTTGATCAGGATATGAATGCAATTGGATGCAACCACCACGAAACCAAACATGAACTTCCAACACTAAAGGGTGCACAAATAGCTCAAGACTCCACATACAAAAAGTATAGCTGATTGTACTCCTACGTTACAATTACATTATGACATTCAATCTTCTGAGATATTATTTTGTTAATAAACATTTCTATGAAATGGTACTTGATATAATATAACATACGACATTTTTCCTATTTAAACAAGCATGTTACATAGTATTACAACACTTAAGAGATCGGCATTATCCTTTTTACAAATTTCCATTGAAGCATCCAGCCTTCTCAAATTACTTGACCCCAACGCAAGCACCCAGTTTTCATTTATCAACATCATGCATACTTTAGCATTTTCCACTTAACTTAAGCTTCCGTCAAAAAGAGAACTCTTCAACTTTACACTCAAAAAGGAATTTCCATAATCAAAGCCGGCCATACATTAAAAGCATTTCTCTGAGTCTGTCTGCCTCTCTCTCCAAGCCATCAAAGCTCACCGAACTAGCAATTCTCCAACCCCAGTTCCCAAACTGCATTTGTCAGGGGATCAACGAATGTCATTTTTTATTTATTTATTTTGTGCGTCGGTCCAGATGTTACAAGTCATCTAACACATTTTTATTTTCTTTGTTCAGGTTGAATAGATCAAAATGTTGCCCGAACAAACAATGAACATCATGCATAACATTTTACCTGTGTTGCGGGAATATTCATCCTGGCAGAATTACCCAATCCAAGAACATCTTGCATAGGTATTATTGCTGTTTGAGAAACAGAGCCCAATACTCTCTGGATTAGAGCCCAAGAAATGTCATCTCCCTCATTTAAGGAAAGATAAGTTAATGCCTGAAATATAAAATGAAGAGGAAGATTAACTCTTCCCTCAACTTGGTTAAAAAATGCATTTCATTACTTCACAAAGACAAGCAAACCTACTTTGGATTTCTCTTCTTGGTTCAAAGCTTCCCACCAGCCTCCGATCTGTAGCAGAAAGGCAATTCTTCTCAAGGTTTTTAGTATTGACAGGTAATACTTTTTAAGACATGACAAAAGTATACAAATAAAACAACTAAGATATCTTAAGTTATACATCAATTTCATTAGGTAAAACATTCTACAAAAGAGGAAAATATGGGTTCTCCATATAGAAAATCCTCTCTAAGTAAGCACAATCTATTAGATATTGTTGAATAGTTAATGAGCGGGGGGTGAGTTAGAAAAATAACGCATGTTGCATTTAAATAAGAAAAAAGGGATGAGAGAGAGAGAATCTTTTCAATTTGTGAGGTAATATGAGCCTTTGGACACTAAAAGGTGCTGAACCTCAAAGTTCAGTAGCATATTCGTTCTATTTTGTATACTGGAAAGTTCTTCCCCAGATTTTATAATTAAGATATCAGATCCCTACCCTATTTGGTAGGATACTAAGAGTCTATGAGAGGAGGAAAATGAATTATTAAAGTAGTTAGGAGGTTAGGAGGATACGGTTATGACTGTAACTGTTAGCTCTCAGCGAAACAATTAGTTAGAGGGAGGGGAGCCTTATAAGAAGGCTGGGGAACTCGTGTAAAGGGTTAGCTTTGTTAATTCTGTTGTATAGACAGGACATCTTTATCCTGTGGAGGGAGAGTGCT
The DNA here is from genome assembly GCF_029865625.1 of Vigna umbellata. Taxonomy (NCBI): domain Eukaryota; kingdom Viridiplantae; phylum Streptophyta; class Magnoliopsida; order Fabales; family Fabaceae; genus Vigna; species Vigna umbellata. Next base: position 18,801,801 of record NC_142166.1, read on the forward strand.
CCCTTGGATGATTGTAGTGTACATTGTTGCTCGTTATAGAGGAAATATACAGACTTCATTTCTTTTCTATTTTAGTGTGTGCTGTGAGAGTAGATAGATAGATTTCTTGACTAAAGAAACCTATCACTATCACAATCTTCAACTGATTTCTGCAAAGCAAAGACCCAGGCCTATAAGATAGATATGCAACTGGCAGAAGAAATTCTTACTGTGTCATTGTCATGAGTCCCTGTATAGACAACTTGATTCCACTCATGATTATGAGGCAAATGAGGGTTCTTAGCATCGCCTCCAAATCCTAGATAAAGTAAAATAGATAAAAAAATATTCAGGCACTCTGACTTTAAATTACTTGGAGCATGAAACTGAACATCGTAAACAAAATTAGTAATCAATCATTACCGAACTGGAGAACAGCCATTCCAGGTGCTCCAATGGATCTTCTTAGCTGGACTACATCCTCAGTGATAACTCCCTTTCATAAATCACAAACCCAAAATTTTACAATGAGTACCCTAAGAAAGAGTCAGGAATTAATGAATGCAATGATCTCATGGTTTGAATATGTTTTTATTCCTGCAAATTTGGGATAAGTTTGATTTGGTCTCTCAAATTTAAAATTGATTTTTTTAGTCCTTGTGAAAAATAATTGCTTTATTACTTTTGTCCCAAGTACTGTTAAAATTTGTGCTTGTTACATAACTAACAATTATAAATTGTTTACATGACAATCTATTTCAGTTTTGCATTCTTACCATCAAATACCCTACCACATTTACTTTCCTTTCAAAGTATTTATGTTGACTACATTATATAAGCCGTTTGAACAAATAGACTAAAACAAACTTTTTTGTCAAATTACAGGAACTAAAAAGATCCATTTTAAAGTACCAAAAACAAACTTAGTTCAAATTTGACAAACTAAAATCATATTTAAACCTATTGAGTTTGTTTTATAATGCATACCAGGTCTTCTGCTATTATATTAATCCTTCCAACAGCGCTGAAAATGGCATCAAACAAGGACATCCCAGGTCCTACCTATCATTTAAATGATACAAAGAGTATTATAGTTTGATCAAATAGATTTAAAAAATGAACATGAGAGGTTCTGACCTTCCACTTTCCAAGCATAGCTACTTTTGCTTCTGCACATTTGTAGAGCACACACATGTCACAACAACCCACCGAGCAAGTGAAATAATCTTATTCTAGAGTGTATACTTACCAGCGGGAACAGCCCAATAGCCAGCAAATCCTCTAAAGTGGTCAATTCTAAATTCATCAAACAGATTTTGTGCTCGTTTAATGCGTCGTATCCACCATGAGTATCCATCTTTCTCCATGGCTTTCCAATCATACAGGGGGCTTTTTCATTAAAAGTTGACAATACAAAACATGAAAATCAGTAATCTATATGGGACAGGAAACCTTCTACAATGTACTAGAGTATAACATGATAGTAGTTATTACAATAAAGAAAAAAAATATATCAAGGAGAAAAAGGCTGAAATAGGGTCTAGAGATAGTTAAAAAATCATACATTGACTAGAAATAAGACCTAGGCAATCCACTCCTGAGCTAACTTTGGGTTTGAGTTAGTTCCTGTCCTTTTCTAATAGAAATATTCAGGCAGGAAGGATACATTGTCGTATACAGGCACAGATGGTTAAAGCATGGACAGTGAAAGGAACTAAATTGAGTTAGGACAAGTCAAAGGAGATGCCTTTTGATCATAACCACAGAAGCAGATAAAGAATCAGGACGAGAATTGAATAAAAAGCATGGAAAATCGAGATATATCAAAAAATATTTATCATGGTATTAACTTCAAACCTGCCCCATAGCTGACCAGTTTCACTGAAAGCATCAGGAGGAACACCACTCACTAAAAGAGGAAAGCCTTTCCGGTTCTGCCAGATAAATAGAGATATTTTATGATCAAAAGGTACAATTTGCTCCAAAAAATTAGAAATGTTATGTCAGACTTCAGCGACATTCTTTAGGGACTACTAACCAGTAAAAACTGCTTCTTATTTGCCCAAACATCTGCGCTATGATAACCAACATATATTGGCATGTCTCCCATTATGCTGATTCCCTTACTCTGTGCATAGCTGCGGACTTTCTGCCACTGCCTTTGAAACAAGAACTGTTGGGCAATAAATACATTTATCTGCATGCAAAAGTATAAATGAATCATCAATATCCCTTCTGGGCTATAAGTACAAGTATAGCAATAACAAGTAGACGAAAATTTGAGCTATAAGGATAATTCATGTCCTTACAAAATCTTGTTTCTGTTGGTAAATGTCTTCTAGAGCTACAAGATGGCGATTTCTTAAAGGTTCAGGCCAATTGTACCAGCTGAATTTGTTTAAACTGTCATCAATAGCAGCAAAATATGCTGCATCTTCAAGCCAGCCTACAGTATTGCGAAGATATTACTAGTTAAAACCATACCAAAGAAAGAAATTCCTAAAATGAGTTTTGAAAGACTTTCCAAATTAAGTCTCGCAAACTGATAAAAAGTGACATTAAGAAAGATGCATGTATCTTCAAACCCACGAGAAACCTCTCAATGCTTAAGTCCTCTGCCCACTCACCACCAATCCTAATGTTTCATATTTTTTTTTTCTAGCTTGAACTAATTAACTTGTTGCAATTGTTTGATTGGAATTTGCGATCACAACAAACTTCCAGATTTTATTTATTTTCCCGTTTGAATTGTTTTCAATAAACAAAAAGCTGCACTAACTGGGGAAATAGCACAAATAGGAGGACAAAATCCAAAAAGGCTGTGGGAAGAAAACAGGTAAAAGAACAATGAAAATATGCACACGACTAACTGTGCACTTACATATAAATAATATAAAATAATTGTATAATCAAATTATTATTTCAAAAGGTACTGAAACTAAAAGAGATACATGCAAATCATAGAACTGAAAAAAATGAGTGTCTCACTTGATATGTCAGGGTCTCTTCGAAAATTCTCCAACTCCGTTTTGAGTTCTCCTTCACTTGAAATGAGCCTCTCTGCAGCCTATATATGGAATTTCAAACAGAGGAAAGTCGATATAAAACACCAGACACACAAAGATGCCTATGAAAAAAAAGGAAGAGTCACAAAAAATAAAATAAAAAAAAAGGCAGATGGATGAGGTCAGGAACTATTCTAGCAATAAGAAAGCTGTAAACACCTTACTTTGGTTATCAGAGGATCCTTAAGGTCAGCAACAAGTGAAAAGTTGACGCGCTCTGCATCACTGCATTCATTTAACAAATCGTTGAACAAAAGAAAATTACAACAAATAAAACTGGAAAACTACGCGACTCACATCGGTTGTGGAAGCTCGTGTTTTTCCAACAATCCATCGTCGACGAGGCCTTGAAGAGAGATCAAGAGCGTGTTGCCACAATTCGCGTCCTGAAAATCGCAATGTAAGAGGGAATGCATTACACCGAAATTTTTTAGCAAAAAAAAAAAAAAGTATCTGAACCGAATGGAATCGAACCTGGCCAGAGTAAGGGGATCCTTCTTCGTTGGCTTTTCTGCCAGGCGGCACGAGAGGAAGAACCTGCCAAACGGAGCAACCGGCGCGGTGGAGCCAATCGATGAAACGGAAGGCCTCGTGACCGAGATCGCCGATGCCGTGGGGCCCTCGAAACGACGTCGGATGGAGTAGAATGCCGCATCTTCTGCGAAGGTCGGAGTTGGGAATCCAATCGCTGTAGTTGTCGGGCAAATCTTCACCTACGGAAACGCCGAGTTGCGTTAACGAGGAGAAAGCGGAAGCGGTGGGGAATGAGAGAATCGGTTTTGAGGGTTTGAAGAGAGCGGGGCAACGCTGGTGTGGGAAACAGACCGAGATGTTCAATGCGAGAGCCATGTGTTATCTCGGTCTATCTACAAATTTCAGTGTGAATTTGGAAAAAGAAAATCAGCACTTGAAGAGTAGAGTGAGCGGTGGCAGGAAACTCGTGAAGGCACAACCAGACAGAACCTGTCTGTCATCGTCACAGTGTGATCCGAGGCAAACCCAACGGACAGCAATGTATGAAATTGTGCACATTCCATCATGTCTTATCACTTACTATTACAGTGAATCACACTGAACTGTCGTATTTTTGTTTTCCTTTACAAGTGAATAATTGTTTACTTTCTAAATTTTCAAAGAATTATCATTGTAAAGAACTAATATTTCAAAGTACGTTTGGCAAAGTGGTATGCAATAAACTCTGATTAATCAATTATTTTAATGATACTTCCTTAAACAACGAGGTAAAAGGAAAAGATAAATAGGTAAAGCAGGAGGAAGGTGAGGAAGGTGAGAAAGGGAAAACACACACTACGAGGAAAGAAAATCGGTGCTGAAGAGAAGGACCAAGATATTTTTCTGGTCTGGTTTGGTTGTTTCTCAATGTAGTAGCAGAGTTCGGAATATTTGGTAAGATTTATCCGTTTTACTTTAATGGATTTCGGATGAAAAAGTTAGATTGTTTAGATGCATCAAGTGAAAATTTGATATAAATATTTTTTAATAAATGTGAATGAATCTGAATTATCATTAAGTTAAGAGAAGATGGACAAAAAAAGGTTAAATAATCACAAGTGAAAAACTTACTAATTCCATGAAAACTATTAAATTCCCAAAATTAGTTGGAGAATTTAGAAGATTAATTTAATTAACAATCTATTAGTTGAAGCGAGTTTGATCACATTCACTTGATACAACCCATTTCTTTTTAACTCGAGCAGACGACATCGTTTTGAAGTTTGGACCTTGGTCTTTCATTTTTGGCATGCAGAAGTGTAACCAAAAAGCCTTCTTCCATTTGTTTATTTATATATGTGTCTATGAAAGCTAACCAGAAAACCTAAACACTGATCATGCAGGACCTAAGAAAAGCTTGAAAAAAAAAGGGAGAGAAAGTATAGATAGATATAACATGAGAGAAGGCATGATCGTAGACAGAAGAACCTCAATTACTACGTAGACTAATCCTGGATGGGATGAATCCTAATTCACCCAGAAATACAAATGAAGCCTCTGATCAAACTCACAGACAAGAACACTCACTGTACATCATTAATCTCATTGTGAATTAAACCCTGACAAAAAATATAGTAAGATCGGGTCCACTGTTCCCCTGCAAGTCCGGGCTCATCATATAGAGAGTCTCGGAATCTTTGGATCCCACTACGTGCTCGAAGGGTGCTCGCATGTACGCCAAGTCTCCTCCGTCGCCGCCCTCCTCAACCTCCGATCTCAACGGAAGAACGCCGGCGCCCATCGACACGGCCTTCAGAAGCTCCATCACGTACAGGTCCTCCTCCGTCGCCTCCCTCCGCACGCCGTACCCATGCTTCTTCCCGTTGCAGTACATTGTCCACAAGGGTTCCTCCGAGATCCTTGTTTTGTCCTTCTCCGAACGCTTCTCGCACTCCAGCGCCACCCTCACCATGCCGTTGGCCAAGTCCTTCTGCAAGGTGTTGGTGTGTATGGAGAGCTCGACGACGAGGGACGGGAGGCAGCGGGGGTTTTCTTGGACGGCGAGGCTGACGCGGCCCTTGCGGCGGCCGAAGAGGGTGCCGGTGACTTTGACGCCATTGTTGATGGTTTTGTGGAGGTAGTTGTTGTTGTCGGGGGGGAGGGAGGGGAACTTGCAGGAGGGAGTTATGATCGGTAGGGAGCGGAAGACGGAGCGGAAGACGCGGATGACTTTGGGTTTGAGGCGCTTTTTCTGGGAGGGTCGGACGAGGGAGAGGGACATTGGTGGTGGTGGCGGCGGAGGTGGTTTTGCTGGTTCTGCTGCTGAAGATCTTTTCTCCCCCATTGGTTGGCTTTCACAAACCTACAGGAAGAGAAGACCAATGCCATGAGAGACAGAGGAAGCTTTTCTTTGTTTCAAGTTTTGGAAACCCCACGTTCTCTTTTCTTCTGCTTTTGCGGCTTCACATTCCTATTTCTCTGCTCACTCGTTCACCACCTATGCATATTCCTTCTCCATCCTTTCTTTAAATAGCTTTTCTTCTTTACTCTTACATAATCTTTCATACTCTCAAGGTCCTACACATCAAACACACATAACACATTATATCAATTAACACAAAACATCAAAATTAATCTCTCTACTATCATTAATCTCATCAAAATAACTCTTTTCGTCTCTCTCTCTCTCTGTCTATTCCTCAAAACAAGTTTTTATTGCATACCTATTCAAAATAAAATTTCTTTATATTTTAATTTATACCCTCGCTCACTTGAAATATGTCTATCAAATGGTTTCAATGAAAAAACACTCGTGAAAAATTAAGAGGTGACAATGACATATGTAAGAAAGTTATAATTATATGGACTTATGTCTAGAAAACAAAGTGATGATAAAAGAAAAAAATAATAATAATTTTTTTTAGGAGGATGGACATTCTAAGAAGCCCCTTAAACAACTAGTTGCAACATCTTTTGGATTGGGTAAAATGTGTTTTAGATGGAGCGTCAAAAGAAAATCCTTTGTGATTGTATTTTAGAGATCATAGCTAGAGCATTTGTGATCAGGTGCAGACTACTTCTTAAATAAATGCTACAAAATGATTTTATCAATCAACTAAAAATATTGGTTTTTGCACGAAAGTAGGCAAATGTGCCTTATTTATTACCAAAATGGGCAAATTTTGACCTAAAGTGAAGTCGTGGGGGCCAAAACGACTTCAAATGAAGAAGTCGTGGCCCCCATGCACGACTTCACACTGTTCATATGTACAGTGTTGAAGTCGTGCACCCCAAAAACGACTTCTGGGTCCTGTAATCGATTACATTGAATTGGTGATCGATTACAGAGTGTTGAAATAGTGACACTGTAGGACTTGAATTGAGTAGGCAGATAATGTACTGGTAATCGATTACGACATTTCGATAATCGATTACCAGGGTTGTTGTGTTGCAAGAAGCACTCTGGTAATCGATTACAGGTTTGTTGTAATCGATTACCAGTGTGTTTTTGATTGGTTTATGAAAATGATTTTGCATTTTACATATGTTATGTATTGGTTGTGTTATAGGAAAAGAGAAAATAAATATTAATAAGAAATATTAATAGTAATATATCAGTCATCGATTTGATTACAATTGGGTAAGATTAAGAAATAACTAATGACGAAAAGGACAATTTCCACTATGATGACCTTCGTTGCGGCAGTAAGAGCATTTTTTTGGCTTATCTGGATTGGATTGATCCATTTCATTATGAAGCCTATTTGTTGATGGTCTTCTGGATGCCTTGCGTCGCATTTTAGGATCTGGTATGAAGTTTGGACCTGTATACACAGACCAATAATCTTAATTTTGGATTAGGTGAAATTGTACTTCGTATGCCTTGAAAATGTTGTTAAGACTGTACACTGGATCGATTACTTGGGTTAGTGGGATATGCGAAAATGCACAAACAGCAATGACATGATGACATGGGAGACGAGTAGCCTGGAAGTGTCCACAATCACACCACCATTCATTTAGGCTGACCTTGTAGGAAAGTGGAACAGGGCGGTAGTGGTGAGGTGTTGAAATTTCCTGAACATCAAATTCAGAATTTTCACGGTTGTAGCGATGAACATGACAAAATGCGGATTGTTGTTGATTTTTCCTAATGATGTCGGCGATTTGTTCAGGATATTGGTGTCCTGCTTGTAGCATACAGTTCGCCTTTAATCCGCGTTCAACAAACCATGATTGTGTCCTCTCAAATGTTGTTCTGATGAGAGCACATATTGGTAATGAACGTGCTCCCTTTAAAATGGAGTTGGTGCAGTCAGCAAGATTAGTCGTCATATGTCCATATCTTCTCCCTCCATCAAAAGCCTGAGACCATTTTTGTAATGGGATTTTATCTATCCATTCAACTTGTTGTGGGTATTGGTTTCTCAATGCAGCAAGTTTTGCCGTCACAGTTGGTTGCTTGACCTCGTAAGCCGTAATGATGTAATAAATAAATAAATTAAAGAATAATGTTAACAAAATTATAAAAGTATAAGTGTTTGAAGAATGTTTGTAGTAGTACCTAAATTGATGAATTGTTTTTTGAGGTCGTGATTTTTGAATTTGTTGTTGAAGTTGGATGCTAGATGACGTATGCAATACACAGAGTTCAAACCATCTTGTTCCCAACCAACTTCTTCTGATCTTAAGGCGGATAGTATACCCTTTCCTCTGTCAGTGATGATGCAAATATTTTGTTGATGGCAAACATGTTCTCGAAGTAGTTGAAAGAACCATATCAAGGCCTCCTTTGTCTCACCTTCTACAATGGCAAAGGCCAATGGGAAAAGATTTCTATTGCCATCTTGACCTATGACGGTGAGCAAAGTTCCATGATATTTACCCGTTAGAAATGTACCATCAACTTGGAGAATGAGTTTACAGTATTTGAATCCTTCTATGCAAGAACCGAAAGACCAGAAAACTCTTTCCATAATATAGCAATTATTGTCGGTTTGTCCATCAATATGCACCAGAGAACCAGTGCATTGTAAAATTGTACCTGGGTTTGCTTCCTTGACGGCATGCAACCACCTCGGCATGTGGTTATAAGAGTCCTCCCAGTCTCCAAACTCCATAGCAAGAGCCTTCTGTTTAGCGATCCAAGCTTTTCTGTATGACACAGAATATCCGAATCGACCCTTAATATCTGCAATCAAACTCTTGATTGGAATGGATGTGTTTGTCCGGATTGAATTTGATATGATCGCGGCAATGTGACTACTATCAAGATTTGTATGATCTTGAGATAATATTGTTGAGAAACACGAATGTTGTCCGTCTATATTTTTGATTTCCCAATATTTACGGACTTTGCTATAAGCTGCCCTCAGACGCCATTGACAACCGTTGTGATATTCCAGACAACGAATAACATAAATGTTGGGTTTGGACTCAACGACGGTGTATTTGTAACCGTTGGTTATGTGATAATGTTTGATTGCAAGAATAGTTTCCTCCTTTGACTGGAACTGCATACCTTGATTCAACTCTGGAACGAGATGTGCAGATGATGTGTGATGTGGTCGTCGTCGTTGTTGTCATCTTCGAGCATGTTGTCTAATTCATCATCGATGCTGAAGTCATCAACGTTATCCAATATTAAAGGTTGTTCATCGATCAACTGCGATGATGAAGATGCTGGTAAGTTGCCTGATGCCATATTTGAATAAATGTTGGGTAGAGTTTGTAAGATTGGAGGAGTAGGAGAGCTCTTAGACGTGCAGTTTGGATGTGAAGATGGAGTTCTTATAGAGCGTATAAACGTCCATGAATATAGTGGGTGTTACGGTCTAAAATAGGAAGTATTAAACAATAATATAGCACTGTGAATATAGCAATGTGACTATACCACTGTTAGTGATTTGCAGTGTCCTCTCATATAAGCTTTTCTCCACCCGTTTTTTAAGTAGTTATTGAGAAAATAATTTGTTTAATTGTTGTTAACAAATAAATAACGTAGATATTATATTTATAATAATAATATAGTTTATAAATAATTAAAATTTAAAAAACATAAATTATACAATTAGAATTTAAAAAAAAATCAAAAAAGGGAAGTTGTGGGGAGGGGGCACGACTTCAATATAGGTGAAGTCGTGTACCCCCTACATGACTTCAATGGTTGAAGTCTTGTAGGGGGTACACAACTTCACCTATTGAAGTCGTGCCCCCCACCCCCCCCCCCCCCCCCCCCCTCCCCCAACTTCCCTTTTTTTTATTTTTAAAAATCCTAATTTATATTATTTTGTACAATTTGAAAAATTTTGTTGTAAACTCTAATAAAATGCTTAAATATTGGATAATATTTTTACAATTCATAAAAATTGATTACATACATTTAATAATATTCATTAGAAATTTTTAAAGGGTATTTATGGATGCATCAATATTATGTGGTACGTGACAAGAGATTGTACACATGCATTGTCCACATTTGCCTCTGACCACCAATAATGCTATTCAACTTTGGTCTTGAACTTTGCTATTCAACTTTCCTATTCATGTTCCTATTCATTTGCATGCCTACATTTAGTGCAGATTTTACCTTCAAAGTTACTACTATTCAATCACATGCCTCTCTTTTTTTTTGCAGGTTTGAAGATTCTTTGAAGAGCACTCATTACAACTTATATGAATTGTCATTTCCATGTCCTCATTCATCTGACTTTGAAGATTCTTGGGCATCAATGCTTGAACTTAAATTGGTGGAGGGTGCATTTCATTTCTCCCACCGTGTTCTGACTTCCAATAGCCAAACCCTTTAACCATTGTCTTTGCTTTCATATCCCACTTCTCTACCCATTTCAATTGTGAGTTCCAATACCCAAAGTACTTCTCCTTTCTCATTGCTTTAATAACCCACTTTCACCCACAAAATTTAATATGGCTTCTGCCCGTCAACTTCCCATTGATATGTCCCTTCTACGTCTACAAGATAAACACATCGTGAATTCTATTTGGGAAGGCAATGAACGAGTCATTTGCCCTCGAAGACATGCAATTTGGATAGCAAAGCATGTCCACGAAATAAATGCTACAAAATGATTTTATCAATCAACTAAAAATATTTAAAATACTAATTCTCCTTCTCTTATATTCTATACCACCTCTTTTTATATACACTTCTGTTACTACCGAGGGCGGGCAACCGACCAGGAAGGTTTAGACAAAGCCGAGCGGGTAGAAGCAAGGCTAATATGTCCGATCGGGTGTCTCAGCTTGATATGTCCGATCGGATCCTTCAGTTGCAATATGTCCGGTCGAGCAGATATCTAAAACTGTGGACTGGAGACAGCAGTTGAAGGCTCATGAATGTGTAGTTAATGAGGTAACGGTCATTGTCGAGTATTTAAGATACGCATTGAAAGCCATTAAAAGGTAAATTAATGGGTAATATTCTCTGAAATCGTATAAATAGCAGTCAAAGGAGAAGGTAAACTCTCTGTTCTTTGATAATTATATAGACTTGCAAAAACCCATTCTGACTTGAGCGTCGGAGTGTTTGTTGCAGGTCAACCCATTTGTGTTACGAACAAGCACGAGGAAAGCGAAGGGAGAAGGACCGATCGGGCTAGGAGGAGTGTTTCCGGGCGGAGGCAGCAGGAGTTTTCCCCGGTCCCATTCAGCAGAAACATTTTGGCGCCCACCGTGGGGCCGAGGATTATTGAAGACAACCTTTACGACCGTAAGGATGGAGCAAGACCTGACAGCGTTTTTACAGGAGATGAGAAGGAGAATGGAGGCAATGCAGGCGGAAATTGAAACCCTTAGGGCCGAGCGTGATGCGGCCAGAGGGGCGCAAGCTAATCATCCATCTTCCGCACGCGCCCAATCACCACCAATTGTAGAGATGTCAGAAACCAAGCCAGACTCAGAAGAGGACACAGATCTCATTCCTGATAATTATTATCACGGAGAGGAGCAGTGTGAGCCTGGCTCGCAGCGGACCGCAAACCGTCCGGCCCTGGCCGGTCGGGCTAGAGCGTTGCATCCGTTCACGGCTGCAATCATGGAAGAGCAGATTCCGGAGAGAGCATTTCCGGTCCTGGAGAAGTATGATGGGTCAGGGGACCCAGAGGAACATTTGAGATCCTTTGTTGACGCCATGACTATTTACTTGCCCAGGGAAAATGTGTGGTGTAGAGTTTTTTTGTTGTCAATAAAGGGAGAAGCGTTAGCATGGTTCCACTCGTTGAGGCCTCGAACCATCAATAACTTTGCCACTTTAAGAGATATGTTCGAGCGGCAGTTTTCGGCTGGTAGAGCGCGAAATCTAACATATATGGAGTTAACCAACATAAAGCAGGAGAAGGGAGAGAGTCTCAAGGACTTCATGGATAGGTTCAATAGAACCGCACGGTAAGTAAGGGGAGTAGGCAAGAAGTTTACTATCAGTACTCTGGCTACTGCGCTAAGGCCTTCCCCATTTACCGATAACTTGTTTGCAGAACCCGCGTTAACCCTGGACGAATTGCAAGAGAGGGCCGCTCGGTTCATCAGAATAGAAGAAATGAGGGCGGTCCAGAGGCGATAGCAAGAGCAAAACGCGAGTTCAGGGCAGGAGAAAAAGGAGGGCAAGAAACCGTTCGTACCGGGCGAGCGGTCGAAGGGCCCGAGGTATAGAGATGGCCCGAAGGGGGCTCGGTACGAAAGGTACACCCCGTTGAACACGCCAAGGGCTAGAGTATTGGAAGAAGCCCTGAATGCAGTTTTGATAAAGGTAAGACCCTCCCGGTCATCACCTAAGGCAGATGGAACCAAACATTGCACCTATCATCTAAACATAGGGCATAACACCGAGGACTGCACGGTGTTGAAGGATAAGGTGGAAGAACTGATCCGAGCGGGTCATCTTAGGAAGTTTGTTAAGGAGGAACGAAAGACGAGAAGTCCACCCAGGAGGACTAGGATCGAGCGAAGTGACAGGAGAGAGGACAGGCGTCCCGACCGCAGGCGGAGTAGAAGCCGCAGCCATGACCGATCGCTGCGGGGAACAATAAACACCATTTTGGGCGGATTTGCGGGAGGGTCGTCGCGTCCGCAAGGAAGAGAAACCTGAGGGAGCTTAAAAGCGTCCACAGGGTAGATGTGAGAAAGCGCTCCATGCCGCCAATCACGTTTACGGATGAGGATTTCCACGCTCCCGATCCAGATGAGGACAACCCGATGGTAATATCGGCGGTCATTGCCCGGCATAGCATGGGAAAAGTGTTGGTGGACCTGGGCAGCTCTGTTAACATCCTGTATTGGAAAACGCTCCAGCAGATGGACATATCCGAAGATCTAATCGCCCCGTACAATGAATAGATAGTGGGATTTTCGGGGGAAAGAGTAGATACAAGAGGAATATGGACCTTAGAACATGCTTGGGAACTGAGCGGAGTAAGGAGGTGAAAACGAGGTTTTTGCTGGTGGACGCGAATACCTCTTATAATGTGCTGTTAGGACGACCATGTCTGAACGCATTCGGGGCAATTGTTTCCACACCCCATCTCACGCTCAAGTTTCCGTTGGGCAATGGAACTATTTGTACCGTTAGGTCCGATCAGAGGATAGCGCTAGAATGTTACATGGTAGGATTGAAGGTTCAACCATCGTCGTCGGATCCGCCCAGCCAACATAGGAGGAGACGATCGGAGGTAGCCATGGCAGATCTAGACCCACGGACTAATACTGATGATCGGATCGAACCGATGGGAGAGACAAAGCCCTTCAGCCTTGGGCGGAAGGAGGAGCAGGTTACTTCCATCGGAAGTGAGTTGGAGGAGGATCAGGCCGTGTTAATAAGCGCTGAGTTGAAGAAAAACCAAGACTTATTTGCGTGGACTGCAGCTGATATGCCAGGAATCCACCCAAAGGTTATGTCGCACAAGCTGGCATTGCTCAAAGAAGCCCGACCGGTGGCTCAAAAGAAGAGAAGATTGGGGGAGGAGAAGCGGTCGGCAGTAGTAGTCGAGGTAAAGAAGTTGTTGGAAGCAGATTTCATCCATGAAATCAAGTACACAACTTGGCTGGCAAACATTGTGATGGTGAAGAAGATGAACGGGCAGTGGAGAATGTGTACGGACTTCACGGATCTAAATAAAGTCTGCCCCAAAGATTCTTACCCACTACCAAGTATTGATGCGTTAGTGGACGGGGCTTCAGGGTACCATGTGCTAAGTTTCCTGGATGCGATTCAGGATACAATCAGATCCCCATGTTTCCCCCGAACAACGACAAGACAGCGTTCATCACCGAGCGGGCTAACTATTGTTATGAGGTTATGCCGTTCGGGCTGAAGAATGCGGGGGCTACTTACCAAAGGCTGATGGATAGGGTTTTTGCTGACCAGATTGGCAGGTGCATGGAGGTGTATGTAGATGATATGGTGGTGAGGAGCCGCTCGGTTGAAGACCATGTGAGAGATCTTGCGGAAGTGTTCCACCAGGTTCGCAAATATAACATGCGCCTTAATCCGATGAAGTGTACTTTCGGGGTGCCGGGGGGAAAATTTCTGGGATTCCTGCTGACAACTAGAGGTATCGAGGTGAACCCCGACAAGTGCAAAAAAATACTGGAGATGAGAAGTCCGCAGAAGCTGAAGGAGGTTCAGAGGCTGGTGGGGAGACTAACTTCATTATCCCGCTTTATTCCAAAGTTAGCCGAGCAGATAAAGCCGATAGTGAGAATCATGAAGAAGAGTACGGGTGCTGATTGGGACGACCAGTGTGAGGAAGCTTTTAACGAAGTTAAACGCATACTGGTCAGCCCACCGTTTATGGGAAGACCCGATTCGGGGCATGCGTTACAACTCTTCCTGTCAGTCTCGGAGGACACGGTCAGCTCGGCTTTGGTGCAAGAGCAACCTGAGTTCAAGCTCGTGTACTTCGTCAGTCGAACTTTGCAACCAGCGGAAACCAGATACAAGCGAGTCGAGAAGATCGCTTTGGCACTTGTGATAGCAGCGCGACGCTTAAGGCCATACTTCCAGAGTCATCAGGTGATAGTTCGAACAGATCACCCGATCGCGAAAATCCTACGCAAACCAGATCTGGCCGGGACAATTGTAGGATGATCCTTGGAGGTTTCTGAATTTGGACTCCAGTTTGAACCGAGAGGGTCAATCCGAGGGCAACATTTGGCCGACTTTGCGGTCGAGTTACCTTGGGAAGAAGAAGGTCACCAAGAGTGGATCCTCTATGTGGATGGCTCTTTTGAGAAGGCCAGTGGTGGAGCAGGAATTGTGTTGGAAGGACCGGACGATTTTGTTGTGGAACAGGCAATTGTCTTTCGGTTCAAGATAAGTAATAACCAGGCTGAGTACGAAGCAGTACTGGCTGGGCTCGAGCTGGCTAAGGACTTGGGGGCAGTCTCGGTCAAATGCCGAACGGATTCCCAATTGGTGGTAGGGCAGCTGACTGAGAGCTTCCAGACCAAAGATGATCAGCTGCTTCGCTATTTTCATAAGGTGAAGGAGTTGGTAAAACAATTCCGAGCGGTGGAGTTTAGGCATGTGTCAAGGGAGCAGAACGCGAGGGCGAATATCCTATCTAAACTCGCCAACAGCAAAGGGAAGGATTACTTGTCGTCGGTCATAAGGCAGGTTATGATGAACCCTTCGGTGGAGTGTCTGGCAATTCACGAGGTCTCCGACCGACCTGATTGGAGGAAGGCCATAAGAGAAGCCATTCAAAGGCAGGAGAATGGCTTGCACATCCGAGCATCTGAGGCAAAGAAGGCCGCTCGGTATTTGTTGATAGGAGAGGATCTGTATAAAAGAGGCTTCTCCTCACCCTTATTGAAATGTGTATCTTCGGAGGAAGCTGAGTATGTGATGAGGGAGCTGCACGAGGGGTGTGTGGAATGCATATAGGGCAACGAGCTTTGCGTGCCAAGGTCATAAGAGCGAGCTATTTCTGGCCGACGGTGGAAAGAGACTGCAAAGAATTTGTGCAAAAATGTTTGAAATGCCAGGAACATGGCAAGAATCTCAATCTTCCACCAGTCGAGTTGCACAGTTTGATGTCACCGTGGCCGTTCGCGCAGTGGGGAGTAGATATTGTTGGATCCTTCCCGATGGGCCGAGCGCAAAAAAAATTCCTACTGGTGGCAGTTGATTATTTCACTAAGTGGGTGGAGGCAGAACCGCTCGCAACGATCACGGCCGCGAGGGTTCAAACGTTTGTATGGACGCTCATCTGCAGATTTGGAATTCCCAAAGTCATAGTTACGGATAACGGGCGACAGTTCATTGATAAAGGATTAGGAGAATTCTACAAAAAGCTGGGAATTAAGCATGTCACGAGCTCGGTAGAGCATCCCCAAACGAACGGCCAAGTGGAAGCGGTCAACAAGGTAATCGTCTCTGAGTTGAAAAAAAGGTTGGGGGATGCTAAAGGAGTTTGGGTGGAGCAACTTCAGGAAGTTCTGTCGGGGTACCGCTGCACGTCGCACGGTACAACTGGGGAAACCCCGTTCAACCTAACATATGGAATGGACGCGATGTTGCCGGTCGAAGTAGGGGAACCTACCATACGAAGGGAAGTGCAAAGTTTGCAGGATAATAATGACAAGTTGCGTGTGGAGCTAGATACTATAGATGAACGAAGAGAGATAACAATGATTCGAGCGGAGGCTAAAAAGAGATTGTTGGCGAGGCGTTACAACACCAAGGTCAGGCCACAACAATTTGTTGAAGGAGATCTTGTGTGGAGAAAAACGGCTGAGGCCCGACGAAACCGATCGGCGGGAAAGTTGGCCGCGAATTGGGAAGGCCCCTTCAGAGTGGTGGAAAGCTTACAAAATGGAGCGTACCGCTTGGAGCACTTGACGGGAAAGGCTCTACCCAATACATGGAATGCATCCCATTTAAAATTTTACTTCAGTTCAGAGCTGTGTACTTATTCCATATCCATAATATTATGTTTCATGAAATTTTCACCATGTCTTAACAGCCGAGTAGGTGAGGCAGATTTCTTTCGTGAACTCTCACCTTGGTCTTAGGGCACGCTTCTAGAGAGCTCCTAAGACCTAAACCGAGCGGGTGAGGCAGATTTCTTTTGTTAACTCTCACCTTGGTCTTAGGGCACGCTTCTAGAGAGCTCCTAAGACCTAAACCGAGCAGGTGAGGCAGATTTCTTTTGTGAACTCTCACCTTGATCTTAAGGCACGCTTCTAGAGAGCTCCTAAGACCTAAATCGAGCGGGTGAGGCAGATTTCTTTTGTGAACTCTCACCTTGGTCTTAGGGCACGCTTCTAGAGAGCTCCTAAGACCTAAACCGAGCGGGTGAGGCAGATTTCTTTTGTGAACTCTCACCTTGGTCTTAGGGCACGCTTCTAGAGAGCTCCTAAGACCTAAACCGTCCGGGTGAGGCAGATTTCTCTCGTGAACTCTTATGAGTCAATATTTTGTTCACTTCACTTAGTTTATTGTGCTAGAATTAATCGGGGAATTGTGCTTAATTGTCCAGTATTTTCCCATTTTTACTAATTATGCTTAATTTGACCAAAAATTCTAATTTTAATTAATTTGGATTATTTGAGCAAATTATTTGCATTATTAATTGCAGGGAAAATGTTGGAAATACAATTTGGAACATTTGGAGGTCAAAAGAAAATGCCACATCAATATACTTTAAACTAAAATGAGTGAGGAGGTGTGGATTTAAATTATGGGAGTGCACATGGAGATGGGCTTGATTGGAGAAGCTCCTTTTTCTTTACTTTAAGAATGAACGAGCGGTCTAGCAAGCTTTGGAGCTGCAAAATGAAGAGAACGCACGGCCTGGTTTGGCTTCACGCGAATAGCAGCGTCCAGCTGGGGAAGCGAGAAGACCTTCATTTGGCGGTCCAGCACAGCAGCTTGGGGGTGCGTCCAGCAGTAGCGGGTGGCGTCCAATGCGGAAGACTCCATCACGTCCATCACAGCAGCTGCACGCGGAGTAGAGGTCCAGGAGAGGACAGCAGCAACGGACGTCCACGCGGGGTTCACACAGAGACGGCCCATGGGGAGCGTCCAGCAGCTTGGAGAATAACGCACGTCCAGCAGAGAATTCCACAGTCTAGCGTGAAGGGGGAAGAACGCCCAGCAGCAACACGCACTTGGGCTTGGAGAAGCAGCAGTGACGGACAACATTTTCCAGCAGCACACGCGGCCCACATCTTCATTTATCCAGCAAAGACTTCACGATCCAGCAACGGACGTCCACGCGGGCTTCACGCTTCCAGCAGCTTGGGAGATAGCGCACGTCCAGCAACTCTGAAGAAGACAGCGCACGTCCAGCTGGTAGGAGAAGAAAGGGTGGCATCCAACATTTTCCAGCACTCACGGTTCCATTTGGAAGTGCACGTCCAGCAAATTAAAGGGCTGATTGGTTTTAATTGAAGAAGTGAAGCAGCTTGGAGGGGTGACATCCATCAAAAGCACACGTCCAGAAGCTGGATTCAACTGGGAGGCACACACGTCCCAATAGCAGCAGCAAGCTGGCCCAGAAAAAGAGGTGTGTGCTTGGAGAGAACGGGAGGTGCACACGGAAGAAAGCAGAGGCTGCTGGCTGGAAAGAAGCATGAACACGCGTCCAGCACTGATAACAGTTGAAAAACTGTTATTTTCATGCTTAAAGTTGATACTAAAAGCAACCTTTAGACTTAGAAACTAGCTTGAAATCATGCCTTTTGTTTATATTTTCAGAAATAAGAGAGTTGGACAGGTTTATGCTTGATTTAAGTGTTCTTGTGCAGGTTTTGAGGTGAATTTGGTGAAAGAAGTGAAGAATAAGAGAGAGGACATTAGAAAAGACAAGAAAGAGTGCAAAAAGGAGAAGTCGAAGGCACCGCTCAGCGGCAAACTACCGCTGAGCGGCACTCAAGAGGTGACGTTGGAACCGCTGAGGGGCAAAATGGCCGCTGAGGGGAAGAAAGAAGACGCGCAATCACCGCTGAGCGGTAAATACCGCTGAGCGGCACTTTTTGGGCTTGGACTTTTGTAATCTTTTGTAACTCTAGATTAGTATATAAGGGCTTGCACGTCCTATAGTTAGGTATCTTTGGCAGAAACGAGGCAAACACTCTCTTTTTCACCCCTTTGAAGGAGGATCTTGGATGCTCAGGCTACCTCTTCACCTTTATTGGGTTTATTCTTTCATACTTTCATTGTAATTCATCTAGGTTCACCATGAATATGGTGAACTAAACCTTGTATGTTTGTTGGGGAGTCAAAGTAATCTCTTGAAGCTCTCATATATGGATTTGTTGAGTACATCTTTGAATTAAGACATATGCTTTCTTTCATCATTAGTTAGGGTTTTTCCTCTTTGATTAATGCTTGCATTGTTTAACTCATTCTAATGCATGATCATTGGTTTTCTTGATACGGACACGTACGGGGAAATCTAGATCCGGGGAATTTCTCCCAATATTATACTGACAATATTATATTGGTTGCCTTTAAGCTCCTGCGCAAAATAAACTAATCATTAGGAATGCTAGGAATTGTATGAACTATTTGATTAGGGAGAAGCCATCTAGAATGGTACTTTAGAGAGTGGCATTAACAATGATGATTTGAATGTTGAATTCCTAAAATGTATGAGAGTGGATGAGATGAAATTGACCCCCAACAACATATTCATTCATATATTCCATTGAAAGTGTTTATCTTTTGTCTTTGTCATTGATCAAAATTCATGCATACATGTTTATTTTCTGTCTTGCATTTTAAACCCAAATATTTCGTTTGTAAGTCTTAGTTAATCAAGAAACCACATAACTAAACTAGGCCGTGAGTCCTTTGGGAAGAACGATACTTGGTCTTACCAAGTTTTATTACTTGAACGATTCGGTCATACTTGCCGATTGTGAAACAAGTTTGTGACATCATATTTTGGTGCTTACAAATTTGTTCATCAAGTTTTTGGCGTCGTTGCCGGGGATTCGTGGTTTAACTGGTTAATTTGTGTGATTATTGATTATCTTTGACTTTAATTTTGAATTTCTGTTTTTATTTTTTCTGTTTTTATTATTTTATCTTTTTAGATTTTATTTTTATCCTTTAGGTTAGATTTTATTTTTATCTTTTTAGATTAGATTTTATTTTAATTTCGAATTTTTATTTTATTTTTCTGTTTATATTTTTCAGTTTGTATTTTATTTGATTTTATTTTATTTTTTCTGTTTTCTGTTTTTCTGTTTTCTGTTTTTCTGTTTTCTGTTTTTATTTTTTTTTTTTTTCGGTTTTTATTTGATTTGTTTTTATTTTATTTTATTTTATTTAATTAGGTTAGATTAGATTTTATTTTATCTTTTAGGTTAGGTTAGATTTTATTTTATTTTATCTTTTAGATTAGGTTAGATTTTATTTTTTTTTTAGGTTTTATTTGATTCTATCTTCTAAATCTTTTTATCTTTTGAATATATATCTTCTTCTATATCTTTTTGTGCTAACAAATATTTCCTAGAGTTTTGTGCCTAATGTCTGCAGAATGCAATTTGGTCAAGAGTTTAACTATATGGGCACTCAATTCTACCAAAGTAATCTCAACCAATGGTGGGAACCTCACTCAAGCATGGATCAAAGCCAATTTTGGCAAGCTGCCGGACAATTTGAGAACCAACCACAACAACAATGGCAGCAAAAATCCTCTCTATCAGAAAGTTTGGAGGACACCCTTCAACGATTTTTGAAAAGTTCCGACTCTACTCAGAAAAGCATTGAAGAATCATGTAAAAGGATGGAGATGCACTTTCGTTACATTAGTCAGAGATTGGATGATGAGGTTAATACTGAAGTTAACCTTAAGGAGGAAGGGCAAACCAATGTCACTGAAAGTGACAAGATTCTTGATGAGAAAAAAATAGAGGGAGATGCGGAAAAGATAGAGAGAAAAGAGAAAGAAGAGTTGAGTGAGAAAAATAAAGATGAAGAAAAAGAGAAAGAAGTGGTTGAGAGAGAAGAGAGAAAGAAGATTTGTGTGAAAATAAAGAAGTTGAAAAGAAAAAGAAAAGGGAAGAAAAAAATAAAAGAAAAGAAAAAGAGAAAATTTAGGGAGAGAAAAAGGAAGATGAGAGGAAAGAAGAAGAAATCATATGAAAAATCACATCCTCATCTAAAGAAGAATCATAGGAAGGAAAAGAAGTTCAAGTGCTTTATGGAAATCTTCAAGAAATTGGAGATTAAAGTTCCTATGATTGAGACACTGCAACAGGTTCCTGGTTTGATCAAATTTCTGAAGAAGTTCAGTAGAAAGAAGAAAAAGAAGAAGGAACATGAGCTTTACTGGGTCAAGCTAATGACGTTAAAAGAGCGCTTGCTGGGAGGCAACCCAGTGGATTTAAAAACTTTTGATTTGGTTTTGTAACTTTTAAATTGTGGACATTATTCTGTAAATATTTTTGTTGGATCCAGCATCTACTGAAGGATGCTAGGTGGTTAAGCATCTACTGAAGGATGCTAGGTTTGTAACACCTACTGATGGGTGTTGGTGAGAAGATTTTGCACCTACTGATGGGTGCTGGTAAGTTTGAAACACCTACTGATGGGTGTTGGTGGATTTTGGGTCAGGCTCGTGACGTTAAACAAGCGCTACCTGGGAGGCAACCCAGTTGATTGATTGTTTTCTGTTTGTTTATTTTTAGGATTTGCATAAGCATTTTTAACATTGAATTGCAGGGAACCTATGAGGGGTATGCTAGGAAGGCACGTAGGTCAAGAAAAGAAGGAGAAGGGCACATCACGAAAGTGCCGCTGAGCGGCAATTACCGCTGAGCGGTACTATCGCAGATGGGCTTAAGTTCCCCTTAGCGGAACCCGAGCCCATTGGGGTATTTTTAAACCCTAAGCTGCGCGTTTTTATATTCTTTCAAGCTCTTCTCTGCACTAAGACTCCCTCATATCTCCTCTTAGGTTTCCCACATCTTTTTACTCTTCCCTCTTTAGAAAATTTCTCTTCCACTCACTTTTACACTAGTGTGCTATCAAAGTTTGGGGTTGAGCATTCTAGTTTGGAAGCATTCTCATATCATCTAGCATCTCCACCCAAGTAAGTAAAATGCATTTTGTTCATTCTAGGGTTCTTGAAATTGACTGTGATTGTCAAAGCATGAATATTTAGGGGTTTTGATTTCTATGCATGATTTGATGATATATTTGATGTTTGAACCGATTAAACTGCTTGATTATGAACTGGAAAACTGAAAATTGCATTTGGGTGGAGTTAGGACAGTTTAAAAACGAGATTTGCAAAAAAATCTGCAGATCACCGCTGAGCGGCATTTACCGCTGAGCGGCACTCTGCCAGATTTGCTTTTTCTGGTTTGTTGCGTGTTTGAATGTGGCACTGGTGGCGCTGAGGGGAAATTCTGGCCCTCAGCGGTGGTTTAGCTTCAAAAGGAGTTTTGTTTTGTGTTTACTAATGATTAACATCATGTTCTGTGGTTTTGGATTTATGTTTGAATGCAGGAATGGCATCCTCTTCAGGAAAGAGATTGAAAACCATGGCAACCAAGAGAAAGGAAAAGGAACCAGAGCAGCCCCATAATGGCAGGTTCCTCTCTAGGAAACATGAGAAGCACTTTAGGGTGGTTCAGGACAGGAGACTTCTAATGGAGAGAAAGGTTGGAATGATACCTAACTTTGCTCCTCAATTTGGAGAGCAAGTGTTAGGGAATGATTGGGGAAAGCTAGCCACTTATCCAGCACCTGCCAACATAGCTGTGGTGAAGGAATTCTACACCAATGCAAAGAAGATTGGTGATTATCCAGCTGAGAATTATTTGGGCTATGTTAGAGGCCATGCTATCAGGTATGATCCTGACTCCATCAATAACTTTCTGGATACTGTGTGGGCTGGTGAGCAATGCCAGTTTGCTCTTAGCATGGAGGAAGGTGCTGACTTTGAGGATGTTGAGAGAGTATTGTGCATACCTGGAGGACACTTCCAAAGGAATAGATCTGGCTCAGTGGTTAATATTAGGAGGACAGATTTGACTCCTCTTGCAAAGTATTGGATGGCATTTTCTCATGCCAACATTCAGCCATGTTCACATGTGTCAGATATTACTCTCAGCAGGGCACTCTTCATCTACTGTGTTATCAGAAACTTGAATGTTAATATTGGGCAGGTGATAGCTGATGAGATTAGTGTGTGTGCTAACACCTCAAACAACAAAGCACCACTGGGACATCCTTCTTTGATCACTCACCTTTGCAAGCTAGCTGGGGTGGACACTTCTGTTCCACCATTTGAGAGGCCAAGAAAAGCTATAGATGAGGCCTATTACAGACAGTACTGTGGAGGTGACGAGGCAGCCCAGCCAGTGCCACCACGCCAGGCTCGTAGAGAGAGAAGGCCAGCACAGAGCAGGACTTCTGCTGATACTCATGAGGCAGAACCATTCCAGATGAGGGACATGTATATGTCTCTTATAGGTGCTCAGTTGCAGTCCATCCACAGAGGGCAGGTGGCCACGGCTGAGATGATAGTGGGGATGTATGATACCCCTCCAGCACACAGGTGGACTATGGATGAATTCCATAATGTGGTAGCTTGGCCAGAAGAACCATGGCATGGAGGAGCTGAAGCAGCTGAAGCTTCAGCCCGAGACATGGATGAAGATGAAGCTGAGGAGGAGGATGCATTTGATGAAGATGATGATGAAGAGGAAGAGGAAGATACAGAGAGCTCGGACTGATGAGGAGCTGAGATAGCATTTACTGATGAATGCTATCATATGATTATGCTTTTGTGGTTTAAGTTTTCTGAACTTATTTGTTTTTGTTTTTAGATTAGGGTTGATATACTCTATTGAACACCTAGTTCCTTATGATGGTTTGCTATTAACTGTGATTGTGTGATAAGTAATGATTGAATGATGCTTATTGATTGATTGATGTTGAGATGATGTGCACATTAAAATGCTTATACAGGTGATTCACAAGCTTTGTGAACAAATGCATAATATCATGATTGTGATTGTGAAATTAAGCAGGATGTGCATGTCAAATGTGAATGAGCTTATATGTGAGGTTTTGAGCTCCAGAGTTGTTATTGTTGAATGTTGTTACTTTGAAAGCATGAATGACTTTGCCCAGGTTTTCTATGATTGAATCAATTGCTTGTTTTGCATCATATGATCAAAGGCCGTGTTTTTGAAACCCTTTTTATTGGCCAAATTCATAAAGTTAGCCTTCTAAAAGAGAACACGTTGTGTTCTATCCGTTGAACCCTTAGCCTTAAATATACACTGAACACCCTTGATTGAAAATCTTTACCTTGAGTTAAGTAGAAGATCTTGTGTGGTATTGTTAAATGTTCAAGTTTGGGGTTATTGGGGAAACATGAAAAAGGAAAAAAGCATTGAGCTAACAGCTAAAAAGTAAGAATATGTAAAGAAAAGAAAAGAAAAAGAAGCAAAGCTCAATGCAAATGTAAAAGCAAAGGCAAAAGAAAGTTGGGAATGAATAAGAAGATTGTGTTGTTCTGATTCTCTTAACTCAAGGATTTTGTGATCCAGAAAAACCAATTTTCTTGTTAGCCCAGCCACATTATAAGCCATTGAAAAGTCCTTGTGATGATGCATGCTTGTGAATGTATTTGATTGTGGTTAAATGAAAGGCAAAGTTGATTCATGTGACATTGTGATAGTGGAGTGAATGAGTGAAACACTTTACCTCTTATACACTTGTGTGTTGAGTGAAACACTTTACCTAGTGAGGAAATATTCCATAAGCACATGAACATCCATGCTTAATTGATTGATCATTCATGAAAAATAGCATTTGTTGGAATTTAAATGACTTTGTGAACACTAAAGCATGTGCACATCTTGATTGAACTCTTGGTCTTAAGTTTGAGTGAAGTTAGTACTTATCTTGAAAAGAGGATTTTGAATGAGTGAACCATTATATGAATTGGTTGGAGATGGAGTTACATTTTATTTGCTTGAGGACAAGCAAAGTTCGAAGTTTGGGGTTGTGATAACAGTTGAAAAACTGTTATTTTCATGCTTAAAGTTGATACTAAAAGCAACCTTTAGACTTAGAAACTAGCTTGAAATCATGCCTTTTGTTTATATTTTCAGAAATAAGAGAGCTGGACAGGTTTATGCTTGATTTAAGTGTTCTTGTGCAGGTTTTGAGGTGAATTTGGTGAAAGAAGTGAAGAATAAGAGAGAGGACATTAGAAAAGACAAGAAAGAGTGCAAAAAGGAGAAGTCGAAGGCACCGCTCAGCGGCAAACTACCGCTGAGCGGCACTCAAGAGGTGACGTTGGAACCGCTGAGGGGCAAAATGGCCGCTGAGGGGAAGAAAGAAGACGCGCAATCACCGCTGAGCGGTAAATACCGCTGAGCGGCACTTTTTGGGCTTGGACTTTTGTAATCTTTTGTAACTCTAGATTAGTATATAAGGGCTTGCACGTCCTATAGTTAGGTATCTTTGGCAGAAACGAGGCAAACACTCTCTTTTTCACCCCTTTGAAGGAGGATCTTGGATGCTCAGGCTACCTCTTCACCTTTATTGGGTTTATTCTTTCATACTTTCATTGTAATTCATCTAGGTTCACCATGAATATGGTGAACTAAACCTTGTATGTTTGTTGGGGAGTCAAAGTAATCTCTTGAAGCTCTCATATATGGATTTGTTGAGTACATCTTTGAATTAAGACATATGCTTTCTTTCATCATTAGTTAGGGTTTTTCCTCTTTGATTAATGCTTGCATTGTTTAACTCATTCTAATGCATGATCATTGGTTTTCTTGATACGGACACGTACGGGGAAATCTAGATCCGGGGAATTTCTCCCAATATTATACTGACAATATTATATTGGTTGCCTTTAAGCTCCTGCGCAAAATAAACTAATCATTAGGAATGCTAGGAATTGTATGAACTATTTGATTAGGGAGAAGCCATCTAGAATGGTACTTTAGAGAGTGGCATTAACAATGATGATTTGAATGTTGAATTCCTAAAATGTATGAGAGTGGATGAGATGAAATTGACCCCCAACAACATATTCATTCATATATTCCATTGAAAGTGTTTATCTTTTGTCTTTGTCATTGATCAAAATTCATGCATACATGTTTATTTTCTGTCTTGCATTTTAAACCCAAATATTTCGTTTGTAAGTCTTAGTTAATCAAGAAACCACATAACTAAACTAGGCCGTGAGTCCTTTGGGAAGAACGATACTTGGTCTTACCAAGTTTTATTACTTGAACGATTCGGTCATACTTGCCGATTGTGAAACAAGTTTGTGACATCATATTTTGGTGCTTACAAATTTGTTCATCAAGCACACTACACACGCACGTCCAGCAGAGTGGAAAGCAGCGTCCATGGATTGAATTAGAAGAAAAGGGCAGCAACATTCCACGGCCCACATCCAGCACGAGCAAGGGAGAAAAAAGTGTGTCTCGGGCTGGAGAATAAAAACACGCTGGTTCATTAGGGCAGGACACGTGGAATTTGGAGATTCATCTTTCACACAAAGGTCACCACGGGTCATTCAACCTTCAAATAAGGGCAGCTGCAACCTAGGAGGGATAGAATCTTTCACTTAGAAAAAAGTAGGCGGACATTGAAGCATGGAGGGCTATGGTTGAAGAAAAGAAATGGTGATTGAAGCTTTTAGAAAAGAAGAGTAGGCGCTGATTCCATTAGGTGCTACACGGAGATTGAGAAGGAAGTGGTGATATGGTGATGGATTTCTTTTCTTTACTGGAATGAATAACAGGGATGTTACGGTTGTTGGAATGATTGTAGTTTTTGGTTCTTTTGCTTTCATAGAATGAGAAGTGGATTAGGTGAGAGTTTAGGATGATGGGACGTGCAGCAGAGAGGAGAGTAGAGTAGAGTAGTCTAGGAGTAGTGTAGAGAGCCGTGTGGAGGAGGTGCAGTAGGGAAGAAGTCCACCAGAATGTTGGACACCAGGGGCTGGAATGGGACAGAGGCTGGATAGTAGAGGAACTGCACGACACAGAGAGAATGGAGGGTTACGGTTGAGTTCATCTTCTTTGCTGTATTGTTTGAATTCCAATTTAGTTTTCATGTTCTTGTTTGCTGTAACAATTTATGAGCACTTTAAAGTTCAATTCAAGTTTGGTTTAATTTTCTGTTTCTAAAAAAATTCCAAGTCTAAATTACTGTTTTTGCTGCTATAATTTTGATTCTGTTTTCATATTTGAAATTTACTGTTTTCTGTTTTTTACTATTTACTGTATTTTCATTTTCTGTATTTTTGTTTTCTGTTCCAGATCTGTTTTTACTGTTTCATGTTGTTTAAATTTCGTTTTACTGTTTTGAATTTTATTTCAACGCTTTTTAATTTTATCCGCAACCAAAAAGATTCACAAAACCCCCCACTACGTGTTTGATCTGAGACTGAGCCACAATTTGGTCCTTGAGAGACGACCTACGAGTCACTTCCTAGTCTATACTGCATTAATTTTGCAAACAACTTTTATGTGAGGTATGACCTTCTCAACAAACTCTCACTGTGGTCTTAGGGCATGCTTCTAGAGAGCTCCTAAGACCTAAACCGAGCGGGTGAGGCAGATTTCTTTCGAGAACTCACCTTGGTCTTAGGGCACACTTCTAGAGAGCTCCTAAGACCTAAACCGAGCGGAACCCTTTCAGGGCAAAACAAGCACGAAACGAAAAGGCTATCCGCGAAAGGATAAGTAAGCAGGAAAGTACGAGAGATATGGAGAAGGCAAAAGGGGCAAAAGACAACGTATATTCATTAAACTGCAAAGATGTTACAAGGTAAAAGTTGAAATAAAAAGCAATAAAATCCTATGTCTAACTTAGGGCTGGTCCTCCGCTTCACAGGTCTCGCCGATCACTTCGACGGCAGCGTCGGCATTCTGAGCGACTAGAGGAGATGGGGGAATGTGGATTGGAACTAGTTTATTATCCACCACCATCATGCTCACGTCGAGGCGGGGATCGTCAGTAGGCACTTGGAAAAGAAGATTACACTAGGCGAGAGCCTTATCAAACCCGAGCAGATGCTCGTTTACCACCTCATCGCCCAGAAGCTTGTTTTGTCTCCAACTTCGTCACCCGATCTTGGAGGGAGTCCCGCTCGGCCGTCACCTTCGTGATAGAAGAGGTGGCCTTTTGGAGGTCGAGGTTAGCATCGTCCAAAGACCATTGCATACGACGCTGAGTAGCGTGAGCCTCGGCCAACAGAGTGCTGACTTTTTTCTTGTCTTCTGCTGCTATCCGTTCAGTCTCGGCCAGTTGAAGGGTAAGGTCCTGGTTGGCCTTGAAGGTGGAATCAAACTTCGCTTGAAGAGCTTGAAGTTCTGCGGAAGCAGAAGCTCTCTTCTGGGCGGCATAGGACAAACACATGGCCGATCGCGTTGTCAACTCCAGAGCCATGTTGGAGGCTTCTTCCTCGGTCATCCCACTGACTAGGGCCTTTTCCTCAGCAAAAAGGTCGAAATGGAGGTGCTTGGCCACCCATGAGTTTGGACTTAGCAGACCGGGGAGAGGAGGCCCGTCGGGCAGACTCCTCTTAGCATGCTTAGACTCGGCCGAAGTCTCCCGAGCGGCCTTTCGTTTCCCCTTCTTCTTCGGTGGGGACTCGCGTGGGGGAGCTTGATCGGCCACAACCTCGACCGAAAGTGGAGGAATGGAAGCCTGTTGGACTGGACGGGGAGTGGCAGGTGTAGCGACTGTGGATGGGGCATGGGACGAGCTCCCGCCCGGTTTTCTCACTTCGCCCCCCCCCCCCCCCCCCCCCTCTAAGCGAACAGGCAGGCGAAGGTGTTGTTCTTGGATGGATCCATCTTGGACAGATAATCTACAAAGCGGAAGAAAATTCAGATAAGTTCCAAATGGCTGCTCAAGGAAAGGCGATCAAAAATAGCTTACCGAACACATTAGATGGAAGATTTTTGTTGCCCAGAAAACCGATCAGAACACGGCAAGAGGATTTAGGGGGTAGCTGACAAAGCTGGTTTATCAAGTCCAGATCCTCGGGAGCCATCTGGGGCTTAGGCCAGGAAAGGACCTTCCGGGGATCTCTAGTCCAGTAGAAAGGAAACTTGGCCTCTTTGGTCGGAGAGCAAAAGCTCTGATATCCAGTTTCCGTGGGCACGACTTTAAAGAAGTGCCCTTTAAAGTCTTTGTAGGAGCAATTGTACAGGGTCAGAAGGTGCTTGTTCCCGACCGTCCGAAGGGAAACCCAAGGTTTGGACGGGTGAGGCTGTACATGAAAGAAATAAAGGAAGGCTGCAGGAGTCGGTTTGAGAGCTAAACCGGAGCAGATGGCGGAGAACGCTTACATGAA
Source organism: Vigna umbellata (assembly GCF_029865625.1). NCBI lineage: Eukaryota > Viridiplantae > Streptophyta > Magnoliopsida > Fabales > Fabaceae > Vigna > Vigna umbellata. The sequence continues at coordinate 18,830,623 of NC_142166.1, forward strand.
GGCCCAACCGTTCGGATGAAGCTGGGTGGGAGCCAAGTTAAGTGTTCTCAATACACCCATCTGGAAGTCAGAGAAGGGCAGAAGAACCTTCAAATCCTTGAACATTGTGGCATAAACGTAGAAGAAGTCGGTGGGGTAGTTACCCCGACCGTGGCAGACACGCTCGGTCCTCTGACAGATGGCTAGTTTGAAATGCCTGGCGTCGGCAGCCGCCTTGACCAGACAAATGTGGTTGATTAAATCACGGAAGGCTTGGCGATGGTAAAAAGAAGAGGGAATTTGCCTAACTTCGTGAGGCACCCAGTCGTAGCCGGGAACAGGTGGCCAAGCTCGGGGCTTCCCATCCCAAGCGCCGGTTGAGTCCACGTGGATGGCAACTTCGTCAGGAGCATCGCTATCAACCAGGAGATCAGAGGAATTCCCCGAAGGCGAGGCCCTAGCACCGGGACCGGTAAAGGCAACCAGAGATGAAGATGGACTGGCGATGTCATTGTCAGCATACCCCCTACCCTCGTCGCTGGAGAAATCAGAAGACATGGTTACCTGAGGTGAGGAGGACGAAAAGAGCAGAGGAGATTCAGAGGAAGGAGAGGCTGGCGACGGTGAGGAGATTGAAGTAAAAAATTAGGGTAAAAGTATGGGTATTTATACGAAGATTAAAACCGACTCAACTGGTATATTCGAAGCGTCAAACGTCAAGAGATCTGACGGTATGAGTGACGTGACGTTTCAGTGATAGAGAAATCTGACGGTTCAGGCGGTAAGACGTTTCGTTTTTTCACATTTCCCGCCTAAAAGCTACAGCCATGACCTTTCAGTTCCCACTAGAGCAAGGGCCAGCGTGTTAAAGACTGGGTCAGAGAAAGAAGAAAATCGAACGGAGATCACTTCAAACCCTACGCAAAGGTATTTTTGCTAGGGCTTGGGGGACTTGTGTTACTACCGAGGGCAGGCAACCGACCGGGAAGGTTTAGACAAGGCCAAGCGGGTAGAAGCAAGGCTAATATGTCCGATCGGGTGTCTCAGGTTGATATGTCCGATCGGATCCTTCAATTGCAATATGTCCGGTCGGGCAGATATCTAAAACTTTGGACTGGAGACAGCAGTTGAAGGCTCGTGAATGTGTAGTTAATGAGGTAACGATCATTGTCGAGTATTTAAGATACGCATTGAGAGCCATTAAAAGGTAAATTAATGGGTAATATTCTCTGAAATCATATAAATAGCAGTCAAAGGAGAAGGTAAACTCTCTGTTCTTTGATAATTATATAGACTTGCAAAAGCTCATTCTGACTTGAGCGTCGGAGTGTTTGCTACAGGTCAACCCATTTATGTTACGAACAAGCGCGAGGAGAGCGAAGGGAGAAGGACCGATCGGGCTAGGAGGAGTGTTTCCGGGCGGAGGCAGCATGAGTTTTCCCCGATCCCATTCAGCAAAAACAACTTCCATACTATGTAATTTGGCCCGAATTGGTTCAACTAGACTTGATATATGAATTGTACTTCATTTTTTTAGAATAATAAAATTTGTTAAAAAAATTATCAGAATGTATTTAAATATTAATTTTATTGGATAAATTTGCCACTGTATATTTTGACGAGTAGTTATACAACATATATCCACTGTCTGTTTTGTAAAAAATATATGACATGTCTATAGCTTTTTTTTACTATTATGGGCTAATTTGTTTATGAAATTAAGAAAATGATGTAACTTTTTTAAAAAAAATAAAATTGGATATGTTTTGTGAAGGCAACCCTCCAAGCAAAGATGGTAAAAAATTAGAAGAGAGACTAGGGTTAGGTGATGTTAACGGAATATGATGGGCAAAGGGAGATGGAATGTAGAAGTTATGGTTGGAAAAGGAAGAAGGCTCATGGCCTAAGGTGACGATGACTCACAGAGGTTAGATTAACTCTAAGAGGAAAGTGACTAAAGGAGTCTTATGGGTTGCTCTACGATGAGTAGTATGATCAAAAATAGGCAGCATAACATTACTCAATATCAAAGATGAATAAATGAGAAGAGACACATTTATTTATAGGATAAAGGTGTCTTCTAAAACCTTTAAAATCAAAACTTTGCATGCTTACCCAAGTGACCCTCTAAGTAGCGGACAAGTGTCCACAAATCCTCTCCATTAAGGGAAGGACATGTGACCACTAACTTTTAGAAATCCTCTCAATTCCTAGAGTATCATGTGGCCAATTGATGGACAAATTTATGAACACCAAATTATGATGTCACAAACTTGTTTTCAATCAGCAAGTATGACCGAATCGTTCAAGTAATAAACTTGGTTAGACCAAGTATCGTTCTTCCCAAAGGACTCACGGCCTAGTTTAGTTATGTGGTTTTTTGATTAACTAAGACTTACAAACGAAATATTTGGGGTTTAAGATGCAAGACAGAAAATAAACATGTATGCATGAATTTTGATCAATGGCAAAAAGCAAAAGATAAACACTTTCAATGAAATATAGATATGAATATGTTGTTGGGGGTCAATTTCATCTTATCCACTCTCATATATTTTTAGGAATTCAACAGTCAAATCATCATTGTTAATGCCACTCTCTAATGTACCTTTCCAGAAGGCTTCTCCCTAATCTCGAGTTCATACAATTCCTAGCATTCCTAATGATCAGTTCATAAGTGCAGGACCTTAATGACAACCAATATAAAATTGGGAGAAATTCCCCGGATCTAGACTTCCCCGTACGTGCCCGTATCGACAAAACCAATAATCATGCATCGAATGAATTAAACAATGCAAGCATTAAGCAAAGAGGAAAAACCCTAACTAATGATGAAAAGAAAGCATAAGTCTTAATTAAAAGATGTAAAAACAGATTCCATATATGAGAGTTTCACAAGATTACATTGATTCCCCAACAAACATACAGAGTTTAGTTCACCATATTCATGGTGAACCTAGATGAATTACAATGAAAGAATGAAAGAATAAACCCTAAAAAGGTGAAGAGGAAGCCTCAGCATCCAAGATCCTCCTTCAAAGGGGTGGAAGAGAGAGTGTTTGCTTCGTTCCAGCCAAAGATACCTAACCCTAGGAAACCCTAAAGCTTAAATACCATTCGTAAATTACAAAAACTTAGGTCCAAGCCCATTAAAGTGCCGCTCAGCGGTAAATTACCGCTCAGCGGTAAGTGCGTGTCTTGTTTTCTCCCCTCAGCGGCCATTTTGCCCCTCAGCGGATCTCCCGTGACTTCTAGAGTGCCGCTCAGCGGTAAACTGCCGCTGAGCGGTGACTTCGGCTTCTCCTTTTTGCACTTTTTGTTGTCTTTTCTGATTTCAACTCTCTCCTTCTTCACTTCTTTCACCAAATTCACCTTAAAACCTGCACAAAAACACTTAAATCAAGCATAAACCTGTCCAGCTCTCTTATTTCTGAAAATATCAATAAAAGGCATGATTTCAAGCTAGTTTTTAAGTGTAAAGGTTGCTTTTAGTATGAATTTTAAGCATGAAAATAACAGTTTTTCAACTGTTATCACAACCCCAAACTTAAAACTTTGCTTGTCCTCAAGCAAATAAGATGTAACTCAATCTTCAACCAATTCATATGATAGTTCACCTCATTCAAAAAAAATCTTCTTTCAAGATAAGTAAAAACTTCAATTAAACTTATGACCAATATTTCAATCAAGATGTGCACATGCTTTAGTGTTCACAAAGTCATTTAAATTCCAACAAATGCTATTCTTCATGAATGATCAATCAATTAAGCATGGATGTTCATGTGTTAATGGAATATCTCCTCACTAGGTAAAGTGTTTCACTCACACACAAGTGTATAAGAGGTAATCACTCATTCACTCTACTATTACAATGTCACATGAATTAACTTTGCCTTTCATTTTACCACAATCAAAAACATTCACAAGCATGCATCATCACAAGGACTTTTCAATGGCTTATAATGTGGCTGGGCTAACAAGAAAATTGGTTTTTCTGGATCACAAAATCCTTGAGCTAATAGATTCATAACAACACAATCATCTTATTCATACCCAACTCTCTTTTTGCCTTTGCATTGAGCTTTGCTTCTTTTTCTTTTCTTTTCTTTTTCTTTGCATATTCTTACTTTTTAGCTCTTAGCTCAATGCTTTTCATGTTTTCCCAATAACCCCAAACTTGAACATTTAATAATACCACACAAGATCTTCTACTTAACTCAAGGTAAAGATTTTTCAATCAAAGGTTTCAGTGTATATTCAAGGCTAAGGGTTCAAAAGGATTGAACACAAAGTGTTCTCTTTTAGTGGGCTAACTTTTACAAATTTGGCCAATAAAAAGGTTTCCAACAAACGGCCTTGATCATATGATGCAAAACAAGCAATTGATTCAATCATAGAAAACCTGGGCAAAATCATTCATGCTTTCAAAGTAATAGCATTCAACAATAACAACTCTGGAGCTCAAAATCTCACATATAAGCTCATTCACATTTGACATACACATCCTGCTTAATTTCACAATCACAATCATGATATCATGCATTTGTTCACAAAGCTTGTGAATCACCTGTATAAGCATTTTAATGTGCACATCATCTCAACATCAATTAATCATAAGCATCATTCAGTATTACTTATCACACAATCACAGTTAATAGCAAACCATCACAAGAAACCAGGTTTCAAATAGAGTACATCAAACCCTAATCTAAAAACAAAAACAAATAAGTTCAGAAAACTTAAACCACAAAAGCATAATCATATGATAGCATTTATCAGTAAATGCTATCTCAGCTCCTCATCAGTCTGAGCTGTCCTCTATATCTTCCTCTTCCTCTTCATCTTCATCATCTTCAAATGCATCATCATCATCAGCTTCATCTTCTTCCATCTCTCTAGCTGAAGCTTCAGCTGCTCCAGCTCCCCCTCCATGCACTGGCTCCTCTGGCCAAGCTACCACATTATGGAATTCATCCATAGTCCACCTGTGGGCTGGAGGTGTATCATACATCCCCACAATCATCTCAGCCGTAGCTACCTGCCCTCTGTGAATGGACTGCAACTGAGCACCTATAAGAGACATATACATGTCCCTCATCTGGAATGGTTCTGCTTCATGTGTATCAGCAGATGTCTGGCTCTGTGCTGGCCCTCTCTCTCTACGAGCACGGCGTGGTGGAACTGGCTGAGCTGCATCCTCATCAATAGCTTTTCTTGGCCTCTCAAATGGTGGAACAGAAGTGTCCACCCCAGCTAGCTTGCAAAGGTGAGTGATCAAAGAAGGATGTCCTAATGGTGCTTTGTTGTTTGAGGTGTTAGCACATGCACTAATTTCATCAGCTATCACCTGCCCAATATTAACATTTAAATTTCTGATAGCACAGTAGATGAATAGTGCCCTGCTGAGAGTAATATCTGACACATGTGAACATGGCTGAATGTTGGCATGAGAAAACGTCATCCAATACTTTGCAAGAGGAGTCAAATCCGTCCTCCTAATGTTAACCACTGAGCCAGATCTATTCCTTTGGAAGTATCCTCCAGGTATACACAATACTCTCTCCACATCCTCATAATCAACACCTTCCTCCATGCAAAGAGCAAACTGGCACTGCTCACCAGCCCACACAGTATCCAGGAAGTTATTGATAGAATCAGGATCATACCTGATAGCATGGCCTCTGACATAACCCAAATAATTCTCAGCTGGATAATCACCAATCTTCTTTGCATTGGTGTAAAATTCCTTTACCACAGCTATGTTGGCAGGTGCAGGATAAGTGGCTAGCTTTCCCCAATCATTCCCTAACACTTGCTCTCCAAATTGAGGAGCAAAGTTAGGTATCATTCCAACCTTTCTCTCCATCAGAAGTCTCCTGTCTTGAACCACCCTAAAGTGTTTCTCATGTTTCCTAGATAGGAACCTGCTAGATTGGGGTTGCTCTGGTTCCTTTTCCTTTCTCTTGGTTGCCATGGTTTTCAATCTTTTTCCTGATGAGGATGCCATTCCTACATTCAGAACACAAACAAAACCACAGAACATGATGTTAATCATTAGTAAAACACAGAACACAACTCCTTTCGAAGCTAAACCACCGCTGAGGGCCAGAATTCCCCCTCAGCGCCACCAGTACCACATTCCATATCACAAAAAACCAGAAAAATCAAATCTGGCAGAGTGCCGCTCAGCGGCAGTTTACCCCTCAGCGGTAACTCTGCAGATTTTTGAAAAACCTGTTTTAAAGCTTTCCTAACTCCACCCAAATGCAATTTTCAGTTTTTCAGTTCATAATCATGCAGTTTAATCGGTTCAAACATCAAATATATCATCAAATCATGCAAAGAAATCAAAACCCCTAAATCTTCATGCTTTAACAATCATATTCAAAATCAAAAACCCTAGAATGAACAAAATGCATTTTACTTACTTGGGTGGAGATACTAGATGCAATGAGAATGCTTCCAAGCTAGAATGCTCTCTTCCAACCCCAAACTTTGATGGAACACTAGTGAGCAAGTGAGTGGAAGAGAAATTTTCTAAAGAGGAATGAAAGGAAAAATGTAGAGAACCTTGGAAAAGGTATGTGGAAGTGTTTGTGCAGAGAAGAGCCTGGATAGAAAACCTAAACCGCAGCTTGGGGTATAAAAATACCCTAATGGGCTTGGGTCCCGCTAAGGGGAAACTAAAGCCCATCTGCGAGAGTACCGCTCAGCGGCACTTTCGTGATGTGCTCTTCTCCTTCTTTTCTTAACCTACGTGCCTCCCATACATGCCCCTCACTGGTTCCCTGCAATTCAATGTTCAAAATGCTTATGCAAACCCTAACTAAAATAAACAAACAGAAATATTCAATCAACTGGGTTGCCTCCCAGGTAGCGCTTGTTTAACGTCACGAGCCTGACCCAAAGTCCACCAACACCCTTCAATAGGTGCAAAATTTTCTTACCAACACCCATCAGTAGGTGTTACAGCCATTATATCCTTCAGTAGATACTTAACCACTGATAACAGTTGAAAAACTGTTATTTTCATGCTTAAAGTTGATACTAAAAGCAACCTTTAGACTTAGAAACTAGCTTGAAATCATGCCTTTTGTTTATATTTTCAGAAATAAGAGAGCTGGACAGGTTTATGCTTGATTTAAGTGTTTTTGTGCAGGTTTTGAGGTGAATTTGGTGAAAGAAGTGAAGAATGAGAGAGAGGACATTAGAAAAGACAAGAAAGAGTGCAAAAAGGAGAAGTCGAAGGCACCGCTCAGCGGCAAACTACCGCTGAGCGGCACTAAAGAGGTGACGTTGGAACCGCTGAGGGGCAAATGGCCGCTGAGGGGAAGAAAGAAGACGCGTAACCACCGCTGAGCGGTAAATGGCGCTGAGCGGCACTTTTTGGGCTTGGACTTTTATAATCTTTTGTAACTCTAGATTAGTATTTAAGGGCTTGCACGTCCTTTAGTTAGTATCTTTGGCAGAAACGAGGCAAACACTCTCTTTTTCACCCCTTTGAAGGAGGATCTTGGATGCTCAGGCTACCTCTTCACCTTTATTGGGTTTATTCTTTCATACTTTCATTGTTATTCATCTAGGTTCACCATTAATATGGTGAACTAAACCTTGTATGTTTGTTGGGGAATCAATGTAATCTCTTGAAGCTCTCATATATGGATTTGTTGAATACATCTTTGAATTAAGACATATGCTTTCTTTTCATCATTAGTTAGGGTTTTTCCTCTTTGCTCAATGCTTGCATTGTTTAACTCATTCTAATGCATGATTATTGGTTTTGTTGATACGGACACGTACGGGGAAATCTAGATCCGGGGAATTTCTCCCAATATTTTACTGACAACATTATATTGGTTGCCTTAAGCTCCTGCACTCATGAACTAATCATTAGGAATGCTAGGAATTGTATGAACTATTTGATTAGGGAGAAGCCATCTAGAATGGTACATTAGAGAGTGGCATTAACAATGATGATTTGAAAGAGGAATTCCTAAAATATATGAGAGTGGATGAGATGAAATTGACCCCCAACAACATATTCATTCATTTAATCCATTGAAAGTGTTTATCTTATGTCTTTGCCATTGATCAATTCATGCATACATGTTTATTTTCTGTCTTGCATTTTAAACTCAAATATTTCGTTTGTAAGTCTTAGTTAATCAAGAAACCACATAACTAAACTAGGCCGTGAGTCCTTTGGGAAGAACGATACTTGGTCTTACCAAGTTTTATTACTTGAACGATTCGGTCATACTTGCCGATTGTGAAACAAGTTTGTGACATCATATTTTGGTGCTTACAAATTTGTCCATCAAGTTTTTGGCGCCGTTGCCGGGGACTCGTGGTTTAACTGGTTAATTTGTGTGATTATTGATTACCTTTGACTTTAATTTTGAATTTCTGTTTTTATTTTTTCTGTTTTTATTAGATTTTATATTTTTAGATTTGATTTTTATCTTTTAGGTTAGATTTCATTTTTATCTTTTTAGATTAGATTTTATTTTATTTTCGAATTTTTATTTTATTTTTCTGTTTTCTGTTTTTCTGTTTTCTGTTTTTTTATTTTTAGGTTAGATTTTATTAGATTTTATTTTATCTTTTAGGTTAGGTTAGATTTTTATCTTTTTAGATTAGATTTTATTTTATTCTTATTCTATCTTTTAGGTTAGGTTAGATTTTATTTTATTTTATCTTTTAGATTAGATTTTATTTTTTAGATTAGGTTTTATTATATTTTATTTGATTCTATCTTCTAAATCTTTTATCTTCTTATATCTTTTCAATCTTTATTTTCTTCTATATCTTTTTGTGCTAACAAATCTTTTCTAGGGTTTTGTTTTCTTGTGCATGCAGAAGGCAATTCGAACTAGAAGTAAGAAAACAACAGAACCACTACTTGAAGGACTAGACGAGAGTAGAAGGAGGAGAAGAATCAGAACGTCCAGAGAACTTTTCCCTTCTCCTGAAACTCTCCTACAATCATCACCACAAGGTTCTGTTCATAGCACAGGGAGTATGGAGAACAATAATAATGCTAGAAGAACTCTTGCAGATTACACTAATCTTGCTGGACCTCAGCACTTCAATAGCATAGCTCGGCCTAGAGTCAATGCAGCCAACATGGAGGTCAAACCAGCATTAATTCAACTGGTAAAGAGTAATCAATTTACTGGGTTATCACATGAAAGCCCATATGAGCACCTTACAACATTTAATGAGATCTGCAACACGGTCAAGATCAATGGGGTGCCAGACGAAGCTATCAAACTTAGCTTGTTTCCTTTCTCATTGGGAGGCAATGCTAAGCTTTGGTTGAACTCTTTTCCAGAAGAAAGTTTCACGGAGTGGGAAGCAGTGGTTACAAAGTTTCTAAGCAAATACTTCCCACAATCTAAAGTGACTAAAGGAAAGCAAGAGATATCTTCATTCAAGCAGGGCATGGAGGAATCACTGGGACATGCATGGGACAGGTATAAAAGCTTGTTACGTAAAACTCCTACGCATGGCTTTGAAGATCAAGAAGTAGTCCTAACTTTCCTTGGAGGGCTTGGTTCACAAACCAAGATGATGTTGGATGCCTCAGCTGGAGGCAATATCAAATGGAAAACTCCAGAGGAAGCAACTGAAATTATTGAAAATATGGCTACAAGTGATAATGAGCTTCACAATGAAAGAGGCGCCCCTATGCAACAGAAAGGGGTTCTTCAATTACAAACCCATGATGCTCTGCTAGCACAGAATAAGATTCTAACTCAACAGCTGGAAACTCTGACCAAAACTCTTGCTTCACTACCTAAAGAGTTAAAATCTGCTGCACAGGTACAAACCCAGTTGTGCGAACTGTGTGGAGGTGATCACATCAATGGCCAGTGTGCTTTTCCAGTAGAGGCCTTGGAGGATGTTAACTTCATGGCTAATCAGTTTCCATACCGTCAAGGGAATTATAATCAGGGTTGGAAACCACATCCAAGCATTGGCCAAGGACAAACTGGGCAGGCTAATCAGTTTAATAAGCAGCAGCAGCAACCAACTTTGTGGCAACAATTATCTATGCTTAATGACAGATCAACAAAGTTGGAAGAAACTCTTCAGCAATTCATCCAAAAAACTGAATCTTCTCAAAAGAGCACTGAAGCTGCTATAAAGAATCTGGAGATTCAGATGGGTCAGATCACCAAGCAATTGGAAGAAAGACCCAACAGAAACTTTGGGGCTAATACTGAGGTTAACCCCAGAGAAGAGTGCAAAGTGGTCAAGAGTGTAAATGAAGAGATCATTGAGTTGGAAGAAGAAGAAGAAGAAACAGAAGAAAGAAGAGAAATAGAGAGTGAAAATAATTTTCCTTTTCCAATAAATCAGGAGAAACAAATGGATTTCACAGAATTATTTAATATGTTGGATAATGAAGCACCTTGGGAGCAGATTCTACAGAAAATCACAGTTTACACAAAATCTGATGAGAACATCTCTACAAAGAAAAGACGTAGAGATGAGGAAGCAAAGAAGTGTATAGCTGTTAAAAAAGAGTCATTCCCTCCTAAAGCATCTGATCCAGGCAGCTTTTCTATCCCTTGTTCTATAGGGAAGAAAAAGGTAAAGAAAGCTCTCCTTGATTTAGGTTCAAGTGTTAACTTGATGCCTTATTCTTTACTGGAGCAAATTGGCAAGGTTAAAATGAAACCTGCAAAGGTTAGAATAGTAATGGCCGATGGATCTTCAAAGGAGTCAAGTGGAATTGTAGAGGACATTATAGTTTGTGTTGGCAAACTTCAGTTCTTGGCAGACTTTGTGGTGATGAAGATGGAGACCGAGAAGATACCTATCATACTTGGAAGACCGTTTATGAAAACGGCCAGGGCTATCATTGATGTGAATGAAGGTATAGTGGTTCTCCAAGACAGAGAGGAGAGAGTGGTGGTGGATGTGTTCAAAGATGAGATACAAGCAAAGGAGGAAGAAGCCAGTTATAAAGCTGCATTTCGAGATGCACCCATAACTAGAGGTAAAAATAAAAATCTTAAGGTTTCTGATAACCATTGTTTGTATTTTCAGGCACCCAAGGTAGAAGAGATTGGAAAAGGAGAAGAAGTTCCTAGAGACTGGAAAAAATTAAGACTCCAACTTGGCACACCTGTAAGACTCAAGAACAAGTTGTGGGTTATTAAAGGCTTTAAAGAGAAGGAGATGATAGAGATAGAGTCTCCATATTCTAGAGAATCTAAGACAGTCCAAAGGAAGCAGTTGAAAGGTTGGTGGAAGGACTACGTCAACTATAAAGAAGATGGAACGTGAGCTTTAACAGGGTCAAGCTAGTGACGTTAAAGAAGCGCTTGCTGGGAGGCAACCCAGTGATTGACAAACTTTTGATTTTGATTTTGGTTTTGTAATTTTTAAGTTGTGGACTTTATTTTGTAATTATTTTGGAGATAGCATCTACTGAAGGATGCTAGGTGGTTAAGTATCTACTGAAGGATACTATATTTGTAACACCTACTGATGGGTGTTGGTAAGAAAATTTTGCACCTACTGATGGGTGCTGGTAAGTTGGAAACACCTACTGATGGGTGTTGGTGGAATTTGGGTCAGGCTCGTGACGTTAAACAAGCGCTACCTGGGAGGCAACCCAGTTGATTGATTGTTTTTGTTTGTTTTAGTTAGGGTTTGCATAAGCATTTTTAACATTGAATTGCAGGGAACCTATGAGAGACATGTAGGGAAGGCACGTAGGTCAAGAAAAGAAGGAGGGGAGCACTTCACGAAAGTGCCGCTGAGCGGCAATTACCGCTGAGCGGTACTATCGCAGAGGGGCTTAAGTTCCCCTTAGCGGGACCCGAGCCCATTAGGGTATTTTTATACCCCAAGCTGCGTTTTAAGGGTTTATTTTCTGGCTTCTCTCTGCACAAACACTTCCACACACATTCTCTTAGGTTTTCCACATCTTTTCACTCTTCCCTCTTAAGAAAATCTCTCTTCTATTCACTTTTTCACTAGTGTGCCATCAAAGTTTGGGGTTGGAAGAGAGCATTCTAGTTTGAAGGCATTCTCATTGCATCTAATATCTCCACCCAAGTAAGTAAAATGCATTTTGTTCATTCTAGGGTTCTTGAATTTGAATGTGATTGTCAAAGCATGAATATTTAGGGGTTTTGATTTCTATGCATGATTTGATGATATATTTGATGTTTGAACCGATTAAACTGCATGATTATGAACTGGAAAACTGAAAATTGCATTTGGGTGGAGTTAGGGAAGCTTTAAAACTGATTTTTCAAAAATCTGCAGAGTTACCGCTGAGGGGTAAATTACCGCTGAGCGGCACTCTGCCAGATTTGGTTTTTTCTGATTTTTGCGTGTTGGAATGTGGCGCTGGTGGCGCTGAGGGGAAATTCTGGCCCTCAGCGGTGGTTTAGTTTCAAAAGGAGTTTTGTTTTGTGTTTACTAATGATTAACATCATGTTCTGTGGTTTTGGATTTATGTTTGAATGCAGGAATGGCATCCTCTTCAGGAAAGAGATTGAAAACCATGGCAACCAAGAGAAAGGAAAAGGAACCAGAGCAGCCCCATAATGGCAGGTTCCTCTCTAGGAAACATGAGAAGCACTTTAGGGTGGTTCAGGACAGGAGACTTCTAATGGAGAGAAAGGTTGGAATGATACCTAACTTTGCTCCTCAATTTGGAGAGCAAGTGTTAGGGAATGATTGGGGGAAGCTAGCCACTTATCCATCACCTGCCAACATAGCTGTGGTAAAAGAATTCTACACCAATGCAAAGAAGATTGGTGATTATCCAGCTGAGAATTATTTGGGCTATGTTAGAGGCCATGCTATCAGGTATGATCCTGACTCCATCAATAACTTTCTGGATACTGTGTGGGCTGGTGAGCAATGCCAGTTTGCTCTTAGCATGGAGGAAGGTGCTGATTATGAGGATGTGGAGAGAGTATTGTGTATACCTGGAGGACACTTCCAAAGGAATAGATCTGGCTCAGTGGTTAACATTAGGAGGACAGATTTGACTCCTCTTGCAAAGTATTGGATGGCGTTTTCTCATGCCAACATTCAGCCATGTTCACATGTGTCAGATATTACTCTCAGCAGGGCACTCTTCATCTACTGTGTTATCAGAAACTTGAATGTTAATATTGGGCAGGTGATAGCTGATGAGATTAGTGTGTGTGCTAACACCTCAAACAACAAAGCACCACTGGGACATCCTTCTTTGATCACTCACCTTTGCAAGCTAGCTGGGGTGGACACTTCTGTTCCACCATTTGAGAGGCCAAGAAAAGCTATAGATGAGGCCTATTACAGACAGTATTGTGGAGGAGAGGAGGCAGCCCAGCCAGTGCCACCACGCCAGGCTCGTAGAGAGAGAAGGCCAGCACAGAGCAGGACTTCTGCTGATACTCATGAGGCAGAACCATTCCAGATGAGGGACATGTATATGTCTCTTATAGGTGCTCAGTTGCAGTCCATCCACAGAGGGCAGGTGGCCACGGCTGAGATGATAGTGGGGATGTATGATACCCCTCCAGCACACAGGTGGACTATGGATGAATTCCATAATGTGGTAGCTTGGCCAGAAGAACCATGGCATGGAGGAGCTGAAGCAGCTGAAGCTTCAGCCTGAGACATGGATGAAGATGAAGCTGAGGAGGAGGATGCATTTGATGAAGATGATGATGAAGAGGAAGAGGAAGATACAGAGAGCTCGGACTGATGAGGAGCTGAGATAGCATTTACTGATGAATGCTATCATATGATTATGCTTTTGTGGTTTAAGTTTTCTGAACTTATTTGTTTTTGTTTTTAGATTAGGGTTTGATGTACTCTATTGAACACCTGGGTTGTTATGATGGTTTGCTATTAACTGTGATTGTGTGATAAGTAATGCTTGATGATGCTTATTGATTGATTGATGTTGAGATGATGTGCACATTAAAATGCTTATATAGGTGATTCACAAGCTTTGTGAACAAATGCATAATATCATGATTGTGATTGTGAAATTAAGCAGGATGTGCATGTCAAATGTGAATGAGCTTATATGTGAGGTTTTGAGCTCCAGAGTTGTTATTGTTGAATGCTATTACTTTGAAAGCATGAATGACTTTGCCCAGGTTTTCTATGATTGAATCAATTGCTTGTTTTGCATCATATGATCAAAGGCCGTGTTGTTGAAACCCTTTTTATTGGCCAAATTCATAAAGTTAGTCTTCTAAAAGAGAACACGTTGTGTTCTATCCTTTGAACCCTTAGCCTTAAATATACACTGAACACCCTTGATTGAAAATCTTTACCTTGAGTTAAGTAGAAGATCTTGTGTGGTATTGTTAAATGTTCAAGTTTGGGGTTATTGGGGAAACATGAAAAAAGGAAAAAGCATTGAGCTAACAGCTAAAAAGTAAGAATATGTAAAGAAAAGAAAAGAAAAAGAAGCAAAGCTCAATGCAAATGTAAAAGCAAAGGCAAAAGAAAGTTGGGAATGAATAAGAAGATTGTGTTGTTATGATTCTCTTAACTCAAGGATTTTGTGATCCAGAAAAACCAATTTTCTTGTTAGCCCAGCCACATTATAAGCCATTGAAAAGTCCTTGTGATGATGCATGCTTGTGAATGTATTTGATTGTGGTTAAATGAAAGGCAAAGTTGATTCATGTGACATTGTGATAGTGGAGTGAATGAGTGAAACACTTTACCTCTTATACACTTGTGTGTTGAGTGAAACACTTTACCTAGTGAGGAAATATTCCATAAGCACATGAACATCCATGCTTAATTGATTGATCATTCATGAAAAATAGCATTTGTTGGAATTTAAATGACTTTGTGAACACTAAAGCATGTGCACATCTTGAATTAACTCTTGGTCATAAGTTTGAGTGAAGTTATTACTTATCTTGAAAAGAGGATTTTGAATGAGTGAACCATCATATGAATTGGTTGGAGATGGAGTTACATTTTATTTGCTTGAGGACAAGCAAAGTTCTAAGTTTGGGGTTGTGATAACAGTTGAAAAACTGTTATTTTCATGCTTAAAGTTGATACTAAAAGCAACCTTTAGACTTAGAAACTAGCTTGAAATCATGCCTTTTGTTTATATTTTCAGAAATAAGAGAGCTGGACAGGTTTATGCTTGATTTAAGTGTTTTTGTGCAGGTTTTGAGGTGAATTTGGTGAAAGAAGTGAAGAATGAGAGAGAGGACATTAGAAAAGACAAGAAAGAGTGCAAAAAGGAGAAGTCGAAGGCACCGCTCAGCGGCAAACTACCGCTGAGCGGCACTAAAGAGGTGACGTTGGAACCGCTGAGGGGCAAATGGCCGCTGAGGGGAAGAAAGAAGACGCGTAACCACCGCTGAGCGGTAAATGGCGCTGAGCGGCACTTTTTGGGCTTGGACTTTTATAATCTTTTGTAACTCTAGATTAGTATTTAAGGGCTTGCACGTCCTTTAGTTAGTATCTTTGGCAGAAACGAGGCAAACACTCTCTTTTTCACCCCTTTGAAGGAGGATCTTGGATGCTCAGGCTACCTCTTCACCTTTATTGGGTTTATTCTTTCATACTTTCATTGTTATTCATCTAGGTTCACCATTAATATGGTGAACTAAACCTTGTATGTTTGTTGGGGAATCAATGTAATCTCTTGAAGCTCTCATATATGGATTTGTTGAATACATCTTTGAATTAAGACATATGCTTTCTTTTCATCATTAGTTAGGGTTTTTCCTCTTTGCTCAATGCTTGCATTGTTTAACTCATTCTAATGCATGATTATTGGTTTTGTTGATACGGACACGTACGGGGAAATCTAGATCCGGGGAATTTCTCCCAATATTTTACTGACAACATTATATTGGTTGCCTTAAGCTCCTGCACTCATGAACTAATCATTAGGAATGCTAGGAATTGTATGAACTATTTGATTAGGGAGAAGCCATCTAGAATGGTACATTAGAGAGTGGCATTAACAATGATGATTTGAAAGAGGAATTCCTAAAATATATGAGAGTGGATGAGATGAAATTGACCCCCAACAACATATTCATTCATTTAATCCATTGAAAGTGTTTATCTTATGTCTTTGCCATTGATCAATTCATGCATACATGTTTATTTTCTGTCTTGCATTTTAAACTCAAATATTTCGTTTGTAAGTCTTAGTTAATCAAGAAACCACATAACTAAACTAGGCCGTGAGTCCTTTGGGAAGAACGATACTTGGTCTTACCAAGTTTTATTACTTGAACGATTCGGTCATACTTGCCGATTGTGAAACAAGTTTGTGACATCATATTTTGGTGCTTACAAATTTGTCCATCAACCACCTAGCATCCTTCAGTAGATGCTATATCCAACCAACTAAATACAAAAATAAGGTTCGCAAATTAAAAATTACAAAACCAAATCAAAAGTTCACTGGGTTGCCTCCCAGCAAGCGCTCTTTTAATGTCATTAGCTTGACCTAATAAAGTTCAAGTTTCATCTTCTTTATAGTTGATGTTGTCATTCCACCAACTCCTCAGCTGTTTCCTTTGAACTGTTTTGGTTCTTCTAGAATATGGAGACTCTATCTCTATCATCTCCTTCTCTTTAAAGCCCTTCACAACCCACAACTTGTTCTTGATTCTTACAGGTGTGCCAAGTTGGAGTCTTCTTTTCTTCCAGTCTCTAGGAATTTCTTCTCCTCTTCCAATCTCTTCTTCCTTGGGTACCTGAAACAACAAACAATGGTTACCTGAAACCTCAAGATTTTCATCTTTACGGCTAGTCATGGGTGCATCTCGAAATGCAGCTTTATAACTAGCTTCTTCCTCCTTTGCTTGCGTCTCATCTTTGAAGACATCTACCACCACTCTCTCCTCTCTGTCCTGGAGCACCACTATACCTTCATTTACATCTATGATAGCCCTGGCCGTTTTCATAAACGGTCTTCCAAGTATGATAGGTATCTTCTCAGTCTCCATCTTCATCACCACAAAGTCTGTCAAGAACTGAAGTTTGCCAACACAAACTATAATGTCCTCTACAATCCCACATGGCTCCTTTGAAGATCCATCGGCCATTACTATTTTAACCTTTGCAGGTTTCACTTTAACATTGCCGATTTGCTCCAGTAAAGAATAAGGTATCAAGTTAACACTTGAACCTAAATCAAGGAGAGCTTTCTTTACCTTTTTCTTCCCTATAGTACAAGGGATAGAAATACTGCCTGGATCTGATGCTTTAGGAGGGAATGACTCTTTCTTAACAGTTATACACTCTTTTGCCTCATCATCTCTACGTCTCTTCTTTGTAGAGATTTCTTCATCAGATTTTGTGTAAACTGCAATTTTCTGTAAAATCTGTTCCCAAGGTGCTTCATTATCCACCATTCTGAATAATTCTGTGAAGTCCATTTGTTTCCCTTGATTTATTGGAAAAGGAAAAGTATTTTTGCTCTCTATTTTTCTTCTTTCTTCTGTTTCTCCTTCTTCTAACTCAATTATCTCTTCATTCACACTCTTTACCACTTTGCACTCTTCTCTGGGGTTAACCTCAGTATTATCCCCAAAATTTCTATTTGGCCTTTCTTCCAATTGCTTGGTAATCTGACCCATTTGAATCTCCAAATTCTTTATAGCAGCTTCAGTGCTCTTTTGAGAAGATTCAGTTTTCTGTATGAATTGCTGAAGAGTTTCTTCCAACCTTGTTGATCTTTCATTAAGCATAGATAACTGTTGCCAAAAGGTTGGTTGCTGCTGCTGCTTATTATATTGATTAGCTTGCCCAGTTTGTCCTTGACCAATGCTTGGATGTGGTTTCCACCCTTGATTGTAATTCCCTTGACGGTATGGAAATTGATTAGCCATGAAATTAACATCCTCCACGGCTTCCACTCGAAAAGCACATTGACCATTGATATGATCACCTCCACATAATTCGCACAACTGGGTTTGTACCTGTGCAGCAGTTTTCAACTCTTTAGGTAATTGTGCAAGAGTTTTAGTCAGAGTCTCCAACTGTTGAGTTAGAATTTTATTTTGAGCTAGCAAGGCATCATGTGTTTGTAATTGAAGAACCCCTTTTTGTTGCATAGGAGCTCCTCTCTCACTGTGCAGCTCATTATCACTAGTAGCCATGTTTTCTATAATTTCTGTGGCTTCCTCTGGAGTTTTCCATTTAATATTGCCTCCTGCTGAGGCATCAAGCATCATCTTGGTTTGTGAACCAAGCCCTCCAAGGAAAGTTAAGACTACTTCCTGTTCTTCAAAACCATGCGTGGGTGTTTTTCTTAGCAAACTTTTGTATCTATCCCATGCATGCCCCAGTGATTCTTCCATGCCCTGCTTAAATGAAGATATCTCTTGCTTGCCTTTTGTCACCTTTGATTGTGGAAAGTACTTGTTCAAAAACTTTGTTACCACTGCTTCCCACTCTGTGAAACTTCCTTCTGGAAAAGAATTCAACCAAAGCTTAGCATTGCCTCCCAATGAGAAAGGAAACAAACTAAGTTTGATCGCTTCATCTGGCACCCCATTGATTTTGACTGTGTTGCAAATTTCATTAAATGTAGTAAGGTGCTCATATGGGCTTTCATGAGATAACCCATTAAATTGATTGCTCTTCACCAGTTGGATCAGTGCTGGTTTGACCTCCATGTTAGCTGCATTGACTCTAGGTCTAGCTATGTTGTTAAAGTGCTGAGGTCCAGCTATATTGGTGTAATCAGCAAGAGTTCTTCTGATATTATTGTTCTCCATATTTTCTGTGCTATTGTCAGAACCTTGTGGTGATGGTTGCACCAGAGTTTCCGGAGGAGGAAAAAGTTCTCTAGATGTTCTGATTCTTCTCCTCCGTCTACTGTCTTCTAATCCTTCAAGCAGAGGTTCTGTTGTTTTCTTGCTCCTAGTTCGAATTGCCTCCTGCATACACAAGAACACAAAACCCTAGAAAAGATTTGGTTAGCACAAAAAGATATAAGAGAAGATATAAGATTCAGAAAATAAAAACAGAAAACAGAAAAATAAAAAAAACAGAAAAATAAAATAAAATAAAATCAAATCAAATAAAAAATAAAAAATAAAAAAAACAGAAAAATAAAATAAAAATTCGAAATTTAAAAATAAAATAAAAAAAATAAGTCAAAGATAATCAATAATCACACAAATTAACCAGTTAAACCAGAGTCCCCGGCAGCGGCGCCAAAAACTTGATGGACAAATTTATGAACACCAAATTATGATGTCACAAACTTGTTTTCAATCGGCAAGTATGACCGAATCGTTCAAGTAATAAACTTGGTTAGACCAAGTATCGTTCTTCCCAAAGGACTCACGGCCTAGTTTAGTTATGTGGTTTCTTGATTAACTAAGACTTACAAACGAAATATTTGGGGTTTAAGATGCAAGACAGAAAATAAACATGTATGCATGAATTTTGATCAATGGCAAAAAGCAAAAGATAAACACTTTCAATGAAATATAGATATGAATATGTTGTTGGGGGTCAATTTCATCTTATCCACTCTCATATATTTTTAGGAATTCAACAGTCAAATCATCATTGTTAATGCCACTCTCTAATGTACCTTTCCAGAAGGCTTCTCCCTAATCACGAGTTCATACAATTCCTAGCATTCCTAATGATCAGTTCATAAGTGCAGGAGCTTAATGACAACCAATATAAAATTGGGAGAAATTCCCCGGATCTAGACTTCCCCGTACGTGCCCGTATCGACAAAACCAATAATCATGCATCGAATGAATTAAACAATGCAAGCATTAAGCAAAGAGGAAAAACCCTAACTAATGATGAAAAGAAAGCATAAGTCTTAATTAAAAGATGTAAAAACAGATTCCATATATGAGAGTTTCACAAGATTACATTGATTCCCCAACAAACATACAGAGTTTAGTTCACCATATTCATGGTGAACCTAGATGAATTACAATGAAAGAATGAAAGAATAAACCCTAAAAAGGTGAAGAGGAAGCCTCAGCATCCAAGATCCTCCTTCAAAGGGGTGGAAGAGAGAGTGTTTGCTTCGTTCCAGCCAAAGATACCTAACCCTAGGAAACCCTAAAGCTTAAATACCATTCGTAAATTACAAAAACTTAGGTCCAAGCCCATTAAAGTGCCGCTCAGCGGTAAGTGCGTGTCTTGTTTTCTCCCCTCAGCGGCCATTTTGCCCTTCAGCGGATCTCCCGTGACTTCCAGAGTGCCGCTCAGCGGTAAACTGCCGCTGAGCGGTGACTTCGGCTTCTCCTTTTTGCACTTTTTGTTGTCTTTTCTGATTTCAACTCTCTCCTTCTTCACTTCTTTCACCAAATTCACCTTAAAACCTGCACAAAAACACTGAAATCAAGCATAAACCTGTCCAGCTCTCTTATTTCTGAAAATATCAATAAAAGGCATGATTTCAAGCTAGTTTTTAAGTGTAAAGGTTGCTTTTAGTATGAATTTTAAGCATGAAAATAACAGTTTTTCAACTGTTATCACCAATACTAAAGCTAAATTCTCTCAAATGAAAACATGATATATGGCACATGATTTGGATTGCTAGCTTAAGCTAAATTCTAAAGCTAAATTCTCTCAATTCCTAAAGTCCTCTATAAATATTCATTTAGTATATTTCATAAAATTTACCCAACTAATTAGATCATTTGTAAAAAAAATTACAATAAAATCATAATATAGTAAAAATGTATAAAGAGAACAAATAAACTGAAAACTTATAATAGTATTTTTATTGTAGAAATTTCTTTGGTTAGAACTAAAACACACAAAAAAAAATACTAGAAATTGGGTTGAATAGTGTTTTAAAACTTTTTGCAAATAGTTTTAATATTACTTTGCAAGGGTTAGATGGTCTATAATAGTAGTTAAACAACACTTAGGTTTATGAAAAACGTTGAATGAAAAACTTGTTTAAAAGCAAAAGCAGTAAAACACACTTTGATTTTATATTGGTTCGCTCCAACTTGAGCTACGTCCAGTTCTCCCTTAAAAACCTTTAAGGAGTTCTAGTAAAAATGAGTTTAACCACTCCTAGTAAATAAATTAACCAAACTGGTTAGACAAGTTTCACAACTCTTGACATCAACACTAGTTCAACTCACTAGAACATTTAACTCCACTAAGTTAAATTTTACAAATGTTTGAATTCACTTCTAAATCTAAAACAACAAAATGATTTTAAAATCTTACAAAATTTTTGTATCGTTTAGACACTCTTAATTATTTGTCCTAAATATCTAAACATTATTTTGTTTATGTTAAACTTCAAAACAAAATTGCTTAAATAATATTATCTTAACAAAAACATAATAAAGTTATTTAGTAAATACATGCCTTGTTCTAAACTAACACAACATATGAAATATCTTACATGTAATCTAGCATATTAAATTAATATTAAAAGGTTTAATACCTATTTTGGTCCCTAGTTTTGTAGAGTTTGTTCAAAGTTGTCCTCCTTTTTTTCAGAAATTCACTAACATCCTATCTTTTGCAAAAGCGGTTCACGTTAGTCCTTTTTGCTTACGGCGTTAAAAAGGTTAACGGCAGAGTTGCCCAGTTGACAAAAAATTGATGACTTGTTCACTTATTATTGACGTGGCACTGACATGTAATTTGAGGTGTTAATTACGTTTAGGATTAAAATCATGTGGAAAATGTAAAATAGAGCGTTAAAATTAGGGCGTGAAATTTAGGGATTAAAGACGTGAAAGTACCTTTAGAATAAAACCAATTGGTGAATTGGAGCAATTTGGGGTTCAACAATCTGCTTTCAATTTGTGTTGAGATTGAGTTCATGGGTTGTTCAACATCGTGGTTAGTTCAACAGCGTGGTTTGTTCGAAGACATGGGGCAAAGGATATTCACATTCCTCACATGGTGGAGTGATGCTGCAATTTGGGTTTTTGCATATTAGGAGTTTTCTAATTTGGGATTCTAGGGTTTTTTGTGCAGATTGTGTGATTGAGGTTGAAGAAAGAGAAAATTGAATAGTATCGTTTCTTTCTTCTTCTTCTTTTTTTACTATGTTCTTCACATGGTTTGCACACCTGCCACTACAGAGAGCATTGAATAGGAGAGGAACCAACCTAACTTACAAACTTTACAAACCCTAATAACTACACAAACCTGCTCCGTAACGCCTTTGATGGGAGCGACGGGAATCAAAACAACGCCTTCGACATTGACCATGGATTCAAGGTTGAGCGCGGAGGCGAACTTCACCGTTTACGGGTTCACCGTATCGAGCTGCACCGGTACCAAACATTGAATATTTCCACGTCATTTATTTTTATTCTCAAAATGTACACCTCAAATTACGTGTCAGTGCCACGTCAATAATAAGTGAACAAGTCATAACTTTTTACCAGCTGGGCAACTCTGCCGTTAACCTTTTTAACGCCGTAAGCAAAAAGGACTAACGTGAACCGCTTTTGCAAAAGATAGGATGTTAGTGAACTTCTGAAAAAAAGGAGGACAACTTTGAACAAACCCTACAAAACTAGGGACCAAAATAGGTATTAAACCATATTAAAATTATGAAATTATAAAGCAATTGTTATATAAAATGTAAAAATGAAATAATTTCCATTTGCCAATATTTTTTGTTTGTTAACTCCAAAACCTTCGGGAGTCCAGGATGTTGTATTTTTGTGAAAATTATGGTTTCATTCAATTTAATGAAATTGGTCATACTTAAAGGTTGGTGACCGTTGCTGGAATTCTATGTTGATGAATTTAGGTTTCTCCAACCATCAAATAGTTCCTTAGCGATTAAGTAAAATGTATTTTCATATTTCTGACGTAGACAATAAGTGGAACCAACACCATCTTCATTTCCCCTAATTTAAACTATTCTTTGTGGTCCTGTTATATTAAGGATGAGCATGCCAATTCTAATACATAAACTTGCACTTTATTGGAAAATTTGGAGAGTGGGTTAGACATTATAATTCCCTGGTATATATATATATATATATATTTGTTATGCATGATTTACATAAGTAATTGGTATGATTCAATGTGAATCGCGTCGATTAAAAATATTTAATTTAATTTAATTTATTTTATAGTTTATTTTGTGGTATATTAAAGATTGTAACTTTTTTATTATTGATTAATGAGTCAGTGAATTAAATGGATCGAGTCATTTAAAAGTATTTTATTTTCTCAACTTGATGATTGAGAAGTTAAATGGATCGATTCATTGATACATTATTATTGATACATTATTGCATTAAAATTATAATGATTTAACTGAGCAATCAAGGTATTCACGTGTTTTACTAAACATTAATTACAATTAAAAAGTGATATTATAAATATAGTAAATATACCCATCTAAATAATTGAAAATAATTAATAATTATAATAAAGAAATGATGAAAAAGTTATTAGTAATTAACTTAACTTAACTCCAACATATTTAACTCAGTAAGTGATTAGGGTTCAATTTTGTCTACAATTAGAAAACTATATTTTTTTTTGCCTTACTCAAAGTTATGATGAAGTAAATAGTTGATAAATTTAAATCCATTTTAACAATCTTAATTAATAATAAACCAAGACAAGACAATTTCTATAAAAAAATACTAACAAATAAATATTAATCTTATATTTATTTAATTAATTTTAATTGTACTATAATTGTTATATCTATGAAAGAAAGAAAAAAGGTAAAATAATATAATATATACATTTGATTTTTTTTCATTTTTTATTTATGTTCACTCTTCACAACATGTACTCGACAAAGACAGTAATAGAAATTAAATATGAAATATTTTTATTTATTTATTTATTTATGTGGAGGCCACTTACAAGTTCTCCCACGAGGACGAAGCACCAAAGATAGTTCCCAAGCCACCTTTTATGACCCACCATTTACGTTAACTACACTCGCCATCCAAGTCAAATTATACTCCACATTTTACTTTTCTTAACAATTTTTTTTATACTTTTAAATTTGTAAAATTATTTTATTATTCTATTTTATTTTAAATAAGTCATGAATTTTAACATTTCACCTATATTAACGTATTTGTCTATTATTCTTTTATATTCCTTATCTTTAATAATGATTAGATTAAAAGTAAAATATTAATTAAGATAATTAAAGTAATATAAAAGTATAAACTAAGGTAATTAGATTTTTAAGAATTTGATTCAAATAAGTGATATATTTATTATTTAATATAAATAAAATAACTCCTTTTTATCGTTTTATTTAATAATTTACTTTAACATTATATGTTAAGAGTTAAATATGTTTTTAGTCCCTAAACTATTGGTCTCTGATTTTCGTCTCTATTTCAAAGTAAGGTACAATTTGGTCCTCATTCTTTTCGAAACGTTCGTTTTAGTCCTCAAAAATTAAATACTGTTTAAAAATCCTCAAAAATTAAATACTGTTTAAAAATTTGGTCCTTATTTAGCAACAAATGAGGACTAAAACCAAAATTCCGAGGACTAAAACGAACGTTTCGAAAAGAATGAGGACCGAATTGTACCTTACTTTGAAATAGAGACGAAAATCAGAAACGACCAATAGTTTAGGGACTAAAAATATATTTAACTCATATGTTAATTATAAAATTAGAATTTAGCGAGGCATTTATCTCTCTATTACTTGTGAGATTATAGTTTTGAATAATAATATAAATTTTGAATATATCATAGAGAACTGTATTTTGATTGTATAATTATATACTTTCCATTTTCTAAATAAAAAATATTTGTAATAAAATATTTTATTTATTTTAATCAACAGTGTAGCTGTAAAAAAATTAACCTAACAAGAATTAATGATGAAAATCCTATTAATAAAAGTTTTATCTAAATATGTTTGACGTAACAATTGTGTAACATTACAAAATTAAGAAAGTATTTGATAAAAACAGTGTTATATTATTTAAATTAGAAAGCAGTGTGAAGTAAAAAGCTTATTAATAGAACAAATGCATTTTTTAAGACAAAATCCAGTGTGTTGAAAACATTCCCATTCTTTCAAAGAAAGGTCGAGAAGCGCGTGATGCACGCGCCCCTCATTGTTAATTTTATTTACTTCTTAGTTTTCTTTTCCTTAGCAGGAGACAATGGAACGGCCAGGGCGACGTCGTTTGAGTCATTCTTGATATCTTACTTTGTTCTCTAACGTTGGTTTCTCTCTCTCTTTCTCTCGCTGTGATCATCAAAAACCCATGTTTCCAGATTTAACATGTTGGGATTTGGTGAGGAAGAACTCACCACAGAGAGCAACGCAATTCCATGCCTGATTTTCACTCAACTACTTGTTCTTCTTCTCCTCTTTCTACTTCTCTTTTTCTTTGTCGTCTTCCCTTTGGATCCCGCCGACAACCTCATCACCGCCGGCACTACTCCTCCGTCGACCTCTTCCAATTTCTTCCTCTTCGATGCTATTCAGCAGATTGAGTTACCGCAGCCTATTCACGATTCATCGCCCTCTCATTCAACAACCACTCCTCAACACCGTTTGCTGCAGGTAACCCATCTTTTCTCTCTTGCGAAATTAAAGTTTTAAATTTTAATTTTCGCTTTTACTCCAAGGAAAAAGGTCCATGGATTTTTCTTTTTTCTTTTGTTAATTCCCAGCCTGGTTGATTGCTTAGTACTGTTCAAAACTTTACGGAGTGTTTTGGAACTCTTCTTCTTCTTTTTCTGTTCGTGTTTTGAAGTTGGTTTTTAGAATCCTGTAACCAAATCTGTTTTTTCTTTTATTTTTGTTTTTAAAAAATAAGTTTAGATGAACTGGGTGGTTCTCGGATCCAGCAAGATCACATCTTAACCGAAAATCGAATTCTTTTATTATCAACTGCACCAATTCTCTTGACTAATTTGTGTGTGTGAGAGAATGTGTTTTTGCCCCCAAATTGGACCGTGTTGCATCCTTTAACTGGAAGAGAGAAAAAAATGAAAAAAAATTGCTTTGTTGCGTAAACTTGGGACACGGTGCAGTCCAGCTTTTCTTGGATTGGATTTTAGTCATTTTATGTTTTCCTTAGGTTGTTATTGTGGTATCTGTATCAGAAAATGGTTATGGTCATCCTGTTCCAGGCGTGCAGTATTTTACATTTGCTTTTTTGGGCATTAAAAATTATTGATTTTGGGGTTTATTTATTGTAGGAGATAAGAGAAGTTTGTTGCCAGTCTGGAAGAAATTATTTTGATAATAAGAAGAAACAAGGGTAGGAGAATTGAAATTCGATATAATAATTAGTTTTCACCAATATTGCACGGTAGCAAGTATGAAATTCTAATTTTGGTGTCTGACAGAAGATAAAAGGACATCTATGAAATTGAACTTAGATTTTGGTGATTTGTTGTATTTATCATTTCAACATTTGATTTGATAAGAAAACACCGGTTTTATGTGGTTGATTGCCGTTTTGTTTTTTTTTATTAGCCGGTCATGTGTGTTCCTGTGTATGTTGACCAACATTATATACTTTTCCTCTCAAAGGATATTAGGTAAGGAAGGGTCAAATAAAGGTAAAGTTTATGAAAAGCCCAATTTTCCCAAAACAAATAATTTCATATTAAATTTTTATATGATGAGGGATGGGTATAGTTTTTTATACCTTCTATGAAAATATACCTTTTTTGGTTGTTGTTGTACTTTTCTTATCTCTATATACTTTTTTTATGTTCTTGTTGTTGTAACTTTGAGGATGTTTTGTTAGGGTGGGGAGAATGTAGTTATAAAAGGAGAAATAAAAAGGGGTGGAAGCATGAGGGTGGAAGAAGAGATTGTAGAGGAAGAGGATTCATCATCATCATCATCATCATCACTGTATTTTCAGCCATGCCATTATCTTCAGTTAGCCTCGGTAGCATTTCTCAAATGTTTCGGCCTGGATTCTTCATCTGATACACCTTCAACAAGGAGTAGAAAAAGAAAACAGAGCTGATTATAGAAATTATGTAATTCTTATCATTATTAACAATTTTCTCAATCAATTCTCTTGTTGCCCTGCAGATTCTATTATGTCTTCTAGCATAATCATTCGTGCTTAATTTAATAAATTAACACCATCAATAATTGCGTAAAGAAAAAAAAAATAAGTTCCCTTACGCACGCAATATCTGATTTAGACACCGTCCCTTAATATATTTATTGAAAAAACAATGGTAATTATATTCATGGTTTTGGGAATAATAGCGAGCAATTTAACATTAAGAGGTGAAGCCCACCACTAAATATGATATTGGGTTGGCTTGATTGTGACTATTTTTAGAATGAATATGTTTTTAGTTAAGTTTGTAAATTTCTGATGTGCTATTTGATATGTTTAGTTTTAGAAGAAAATCATATATGTTTAATCAAATCCATTATTATTGATATTGTCCACAAAAATGAAATATGCACATTATTTGCTTGTAATAAAAGTAACGTTTTTACTTTCGCGATTTTTATTAAAAGAAATATAACGAAACTAAACTTCTAGAAAAACTTTACATTTTTTTTAACTAATAACAGTTACTGAATTCACTAAGGAATTTCAAAATAAAGTTATGTAACCGTTTCATTCAGCCGCACAAAATTAAAAGAGTACTAACTAACACGAATAACAAGTAAAAATATATATACATATAAGTTTATTTATACAAATGTAATGGAAACTTTTGTTTCGAGATATAATAATATATTAAGTAGGCAGTAGGGATAAATAATTATAATAATAATAAAATGCAAAATTTCATTTTATGAGAAAGCGCAAGACTCAGATCACACTACAATAATAAAAAAATGACGCAAAAATAAGCATTTCATATTCTTAAGAATTGACAGCTGTGGTTTCTTTACTTGATTTGTACTTGGCAACTTAATTTCGTTGGCATAAACGAAGGACTTGGTTCTTCAATTCTTTAGACCGACTCGGTTTGATTTGTATATTATCTTTGTAAATCACTCAATAAGATTTATTTTCAAAGTCAAATCTCTTAATAAGCCCATTTCTATAATTATTAAAAATATTGAAATCAACCCAAAGGGATTGATGGTGTTTAGAAATCAATATATTTTGCTAGTAATGACGCAAAATCAACGACCTTAAAAAGGTTGCTTGCAAGAAGCAATACAAGGATTTTTTGTACTTGCTCGAACAGAGCCTAACAAACGCTAAAAAAACCTTTTTTTCCTTTCCAAACCACCAATTACAGCAACCTCTCGTCTAGTTCAAGAATTGTGCTACCTTGACATTGCTAATGTTTATCATTCCCATGATTTACTTTCTCGGGTTAAATACATTTCATTTTCAATTACCACATATCTCAATGCTATCCCATCCCAGTTCGCTTCTCGTAAGTTGACTGTTCACCTCGTCTTACGACATCGAAAACGAAACAGTAATAAGCGCGATGACCAATGATCCAGTTTCAGAACTCGTACTTCCCGATTAGTCGACCATTTGTTTTAGGTTACCTCTAATTATATCTTTTATTTAACTGATATGGGTCGAAGGTGATTTAACATATAATAACAAGGATGAAGTCAACACAGGAATGGGTCACCACCGCATGGTCGCATTTGGTGGTCACCTCCCCGCAATACAGAGAAAAGTTTGTATTGCAATGTGTAACTAGCGAATGGCAAAAGTTTATGACCAAACCATCCATGAACAAGTAGAAGATAAAAGACACCGGATGGGAGAGTAAGAATACATGTGTCAAATATGTGTAAGTGTATCAAAACTGATTTTTTTTTTCCAAGATAAAGCCAGTGTACAGTGTGATGTTGGCTTCCAAGGCAAGATGCTAGCTTGACAATTTTCTACGACCAGAGATAAATTTGAGAGCAAACCTTGAAAATTGGGTGAAGGTGAAAAACATTTGCAACATAGCACGGCCCTTGACAATACCCTCTCTCACGCCCCTTGCTGTTCTGGCCACCGCAGGCTCATCACTATCCTCGGCTTTCGAATTGATCGTTCCCTGCAACGAAGCTATAACAAAGTGAAAAACATGGAGTAAAACTGCTTTGCTTGCCCCGACCAAAAAACTAAAATCACAGGAACCTAACTTAAACTGTCATGATTGGTTCGTAACCTGAAGAAGGCACAGTAGTCAAACGGCGAAGCCTCTCCTCCGCCAAGCGAACTGCACGAGTTGAGCTTCGAACACCTTGAGTAATCTCTTGGCTATACCACCCCACACAAGTGAAAGTAGCATTAACATTATACTACCAAGAAAAAAGGAGCAAAAAAATTGAAAGAAAAAATAAATTAATAAATAAAAGCTTAAACAATTGACTCTAAGTCTTAAAGACTACCACCAATTTATTCCCTTAAAATGTAAGGCGATAGGCCTTAAAAAAATCTCTACAATGTCTAATTATTCCCTTAAATATTGAGATTTAATTAATTAATTAATAATAATAATAATAGTAATAGTAATAATAATAATAATAATAATAATAATATCACATCACACGTTTTTTTAATTTAGGCTAATGCAATTAATCATCACACTGCCAGAGACTTATTTGAGACCTTTCCTAGTCTTATAGAACTACCGTAACATGCTATATATTTAAATCAGTGGTTCATTTCAAGTTTCAGTTACTACTACATGAGCACATGGATGAGGCGAACAAAAATCGCTACAAAGAGTTGTTCATGTCCTCATGTGCTATCAGTTTTACATTGGTCATGAAATTTTGTAATGATTAGGCTGTTAAAGAGTTTTATGGCGGTGCTAATGGCAAGCACGCTTAATAACAGGGATGATTTAACTGATAAGTATGTGAAAGGAATAAAACTAGTTTTCTTGATTGGGATTTACAGTTTAATGATAAATAAAAAAATTACCCTATATCACTGAGCTCTGTGGTTAAGTCACTGATTTCCATGCCGGATAATCGAATAGCGGCCATGGTGTTGGGAAGCTCCTCCCTTGTGGCATCCATCAGCTTCTCCATCGATTCCGCTGCTTTCTTGAAAGCCTTTACATCACATCACATTCCCAGGATCAGAAACTAAGACCTCGCAAAATCAAAACACAAAAATAGAGAACACAAACCAGGAGCGTGGGAATCGCGGAGAAGAATAGCCACGTTGCACATGCCGCCGTCTGCACGAGACAATACACACAGGTTCCGTT
The DNA here is from genome assembly GCF_029865625.1 of Vigna umbellata. Classification (NCBI taxonomy): domain Eukaryota; kingdom Viridiplantae; phylum Streptophyta; class Magnoliopsida; order Fabales; family Fabaceae; genus Vigna; species Vigna umbellata. The sequence continues at coordinate 18,860,722 of NC_142166.1, forward strand.
AATTGAAGAATGATAAGAGATGATATGAGGTTTGTTTAGGGAGAGCGTGAACGGTACCGCGCAGGCAAAGACGTTGAGAACGGTGACGTGGCGGCTGGTGAGGTTCCAGTGTTGGAGCGACGGAGATCCGACTGCGGAGGTGTGATGTGAGGGTTGTACGGTGAAGGAGTACAGAGGTTGGGGAAGGGAAGAAAGTTTGGTGAATGAGAGACTACGGTGTGAGTGAAGGTTGGCGGAAAAAACGTGCCTCGTGAGTGGAGCTATGGTGCTTGGGCGTGAAGCTTGGAATTGCAGAGCACTCGGCATTTCTTCTCTCTGCGAGACGAATAGAGCGATACAAACATAGCATATACCACCAATGGTTCTCTCAGAAAATACTCAGTTGGGCCTCGCCTTCTGTACCTTTTTGGGCCCCAATAAGGAGGTGAAGGGTGTTACTCCCTCCACCACCACATTTTCTCCCTCCACTTCCCCAATTCTATTATATATTTTCTGAATTACAAAACTAACCTTTTATAATTACAAAAATAACCTTTATACTTTTTAATTTTAATTATTTACTTTAACCCTAAAATCTATATTTTTACCCCTTCTCATCCACCTCCCAACCTTCTCAGATTCTCACCCAAACACCATCATTCTCATCTTCCATTTTTCCTCCATACAAATTTTCTTCCTCCTTCAGCGGTGGGCGGTGTGCGACGGTACGGCAGTGCGGCGGTACGGCGGTGGTACGACGGTGAAGTGTGGTGGTGATTTCTCCCACAAGGTTAATGATGATATTTTTAAATTTTTTTTTAAATGTAATGCATATATTTTTGCTCTGTGTTGGGCAGCTCCTCTGCTTTTTTTCTGCTGTGTGCGTGTGTTGAGATAAAGGAAGAAGATAACCAGGAAAAACGGAGGTCGGACATCCGTTTGGATCTGAAACGGATGTCGAGATCCGTCGACGGATGTCGACATCCGTTTCAGATCCAAACGGATGCCCAACCTCCGTTTTTTGCCTGTATATTTAACGGTTGGGTCGTTTAACGGTTGGGTCGTTTCAATCAGCGTTGTAACTCTCTCTCTCTCTTGTTTCGAAAATTGTTTCTGCAGAAAAAACGGGATAAAGTGAAAAACAGTGTTGCTACTATGGTAGTGTTTTTAGATTTTGCTGACGGTGAAGGAAGAAAACTGCCCGTACATGTTGATAACAATCGCACTACTTTAACATATCTCTATTTTCTCTTTTATGGCCTGTAACTTTAAGGCATACATGTTTAAATTTTCTAATTTTAATTTATGTTTCCTTGTACATTGATATGAAGTTTAAATTTGCAATTTGAAATAAATTATTCAGATAAATTGCTTCTGATAATTTGAAAAAAAATGGCCCAGTTTGTTTGTCAGAAGTTTACAGCCTTACACGCATTAAACTAAATCAACATTATTTAATGATTTAGTAGCCAAATCCAATTTGGTTCATTTGTCATTCGATTTCAAAAGTTAAATTTCACTTAACTTATTACATTGAGCGAGTTGAACGGTTGTGTCATTTAGTTTTATAAAAAAAATACAATTTTTATTCTTTTTTAATATGAAAACTGAAACTAAATTTTAAACTAAATATGATAAGAAAATATCATATTAATATACATGTAATAATCATTATATATATATATATATATATATATATATATATATATATATATATATATATATATATATATAAAATAGATTATCGATAAAATAAAATTTTAAATGTATAAATTATTGAGATTATTAAACCATAAAATTTAACAAAAGAAGAATAATTGTCATATAAAAGAAGGAAGAATGATAAAAAGAATGAATGTTCATATGAGATTTTAAATAATATTAATCATAAAATTTTAATAAGGATAAAATAGGAATGAAAAAATAAAGAAAATGGTAAAAAAGGAATGGAGTGGTAGAGGAAGCAAGTTGTGGTAGTGTAGGGAGGAACACCCGGAGGTGAACTGTCTGGGACATGCCCAACTTCAAAAATGGATTATTATTATTTAACATTTATTAAATGAAGGAGTGAATCCCATATGATTTAATAATTTCTAGGAAGCTCCGGACAAATATAAAAATATTACCTTGAAGTTAAATTGACTTTATATTTTGTTTAAAATATAAGAAACATAAGAAACTAAATTTATGAAATTCTCTTGCTCAATTTGAATTGACTTTAGTTCCTTAGAATTGTAATATATTTTCTAATTTTGTAATTAAATATCATAAGCCATGTGATACGTACTAATTTATCCCTGTACACTCACATGACCTTTGTCAAGGAACTTTTTCACCCATATTTTTATAAATTAATCTCCATGCATCTAACCATTTTGCTTTACTAAAGTTTAACATCATGATCTGCCTATCATTTACATCGCATATTTACAACATAATACCCTCTAACAGCCTACAAAATTCTTAATTCGCCTGTGGCGACACCATCATCAAGAACACTATTAACTCCTACCCGATTACACCCTGCTCCCTCTATTTTTCTTCTCCCTTTTTTCCTTTTCTGTTTTCCTTTACAGTTACTAGCCATTTCTGTATATATGTAATTCACAAAATAAGCAAATAATGACTTACTGACTGGCTGACTCCCACCAGGAACCAAGCAACCAAAAAAGAAGCTCCCTAACCCATTTTCTAAGCAAATTTGATAATACTTGTCACTGTTCCGTTGCAAAAGAAACATCTTTGGCAGTTCAAAAGGTGCCTGGTTATACAGCCATAACAAGACTCGTGTGAACAAGGTGCAATTTGAGCATCTGCTTCACATGCATAACATATGCAGCACAACCTATCATCAACATCTGTATCTCCCACACTATCCACTTTATCATGTGGTAATACGGTGCGGCAAGTAAGGAGACTAAGAAAATTCTCTAGCTGCTCATATTTTGCTACATAAGCTTCCCCTCGAAAGGATCCATCCTGAGAAAATCAAAGAGCCGAATAGTGTCAAATGATCAAGAGAAAACTAAATTCGTGACATGTATAGGAATTACCAACTTTTAGACAGCTCACTTATCATTTGATATTGTTGAGGTTATATTATAGACACAAGAAATAAACTTTTAATATGGTAATGCAAGTCTGCAAAACTGTGACGGATTTGTACCAACAAACTTTAAGGGTTGACTTTATTAATAATTTAGCATTAGATAGCATCAAATTAAAATTTTCAAAAAATTGGATAAAAAACGCGTCAGAAAGAAAAAATTACATTCCAAATACCAGGGAATCAAGAACATAGATTAAGGGTTACAACAACTAACCCAGTTATAATCCAGAAGATATTGGAATCCATACTGAACAGTATCTGGACAGTCCATGCTTGCGAAAACATCTAAAAGATCATTGTTTTCTCGATATTCTTCAGAATTTGTAGCATCCAATAAATTTAAGATGATCCCTACTAAAGGGGCCAATATCATGCCTCGGTTTATTTTTTCTGGAGATTGACTATGACGTCTAACGGACCTGAAAAGAAATAAGAAAGAGGGCAGCCTCATTAAAAATCAAATGATAAATATTTTTTTTCATTTGGATACAAATTCTCAAGGAACCTTGGAATATCAGTTTCTCATGTATCAATCCGTGCAAGTGCGTGAGGAGGGGATACATTCAGTTCTGGTATATTTAAGTTGTTAGATGTTGTTATGATATTGTTAGCTACAATATTATGTGTATTTGAACTTAGTCCATATTTTCCTTTATTATTCTTCATTATAAATATATTTTCCTTTATTATTCTTCATTATAAATATATTACGTATTTTTCTACACAAAAGGAATTAATCATATACCTAATTTTCCCTATTTTCAAATGGTATCTAGAGCAAGGGTTTTCTGAAGTCATGGGATTGAAACTTACAAGTCAAAGAATTCAGCATCGGCAGCAGAAGTAATATGATTTAGGATAAATACAACCAACTCGGTTAACCTTCGTAAGTTAGTGTCTGGTCCAGACAGGAATGCTTGAGGAATCTCACGAGTGCAGAACTCCAGAATCCTTGCAAGATTACATGAATGATCAAATATGACACAACATTTCCTTTGCTGAAACTCTATTACCTGTGCAAGAAGCGTTGCAACAATATGTTATTGGAATGGATATATCAAACTCTGAATTAGTCAAGCTACCATTCTAATTATAGAAACCATTTCAATCTTATGCACACGATGACTTGAAATGAACCCAAGTTAAATTAATAGAAAAAGGGATCAGCTACAAAAGTAAGCACATAAGAAACTGAAATCGCAGAACCTATGCAGAATATGTAATACTGCTACGGAACCTAACTTAGAACCACAAGAAGAAGACCTTCTTCTGGTTTAGGATCCTAAAACCAAGATTCAAATTTAGTCTAGGATGGAAAAATGTATTCATACCTGGTACTTTTCTTGCATTTCTCGAACTGAAACTGAAAATTCAGTCATGGTCCAGCTTAGTGTATTGAACAGTCGGTTTAGAAAAGACGAAAACAATCCTTCCTCACTTATGCAAGCTTCCCTTAGCAACCTCTGCATTGCATCAAGAGTCAGGGAGGGAACTTTATGACGAGAAATTGATCCAAGCAAAAACTACCCAGCAACAAAAAGAGTTTGTTAACATACTTGAAAAAGAACTGATGATGAAGATGATTCTCCATTCTTTGAAAAACTAAAACCAGAACCCTTGCATAATCGTAAGAGTATGTTCGTGACTGTTGTCCAGGATCTGTTATCAAATGCTGATAATAAAGCTTTCGGCATCCTTTGGATGGCTGCCTCATTGCTCTCAAAGGTAGCTAAATATTCCCTGTACTGCACCAGGACAGATATAGACTGAAGAAGAAGATCCCTAAGATCTGCACTTGATATTCTTGGATCATTGAAATGGGTAACTACAAAGGTGACCTAGTGAAAAAGATATGAATAAACGATTTAGAACCCATGAGAGAAGCTCTGATTGAAACTGATCTATCTCGGAAGTAGCCGCATTAAAAACAAAGGTTCATGAATTTTTCAGATTCATGTAGGATGCTTTATCTCATGTACTTAAAGGAGTTCACTTGTGTGTGTGTGTGTGTAATTTATAGAACAAACAGGTCTATTTGATTGAAAAATTTATTCTCAAAACCCACCACTAGATTGAAAATTCCTTTTACATATGTTAGAAGTTCCACATCAACTAGAGATAAGAGCAATTTAAAGTATATATTTTGATACAAACCTCATCTTACAAATCGGTTTTGTAAAATTGAGTTAAACTTAAAGTCCATTTATTAACATGATATCAGAGTCATGTTTTAAAACCTATTCTAGCAAAACTGATACCTCATCTTACAAATTGGTTTTGTAAAATTGAGTTAAACTTAAAGTCCATTTATTAACATGATATCAGAGTCATGTTTTAAAACCTATTCTAGCGAAACTGATATATGTTGGATTTATTGTTCTACCAACTATCGGGTCGCTATCGGCTCTTAACAACATAGATTACAAAAATAAAGATTGACCCAAAATTATTTATACCCTATTTATATACATCAATATTAACGTGATAAATACTTCTTAAGGTATACATACCAATATGAATCATTTGACCACCATATTATTGTTCATTTTTTTTATCAAATTTAACACACAATCAACTATATGGTTATAATCCAATAGTTGGTTTGAAAAAATTATATTTTGTAAGAAGTTATTGATAGTGTAATAGTTGACGTTAGTTGTTACTGATAGTGTAATGGTTGGTGTAAGTTATACCGATGTCACTCGGTAACTCTTCACTTTTCCTATCAGTTTTTCCTCCACTAGTTCTCAGGTTACCCAATACCTTACCAAATGCAAGGTTTACAAGAATGGAGCCCTTAAGCACATGTTTGTAAGACTCGTTATAATAGGAAGATGAACATACAAATCTTGATTATCATTTAAGATCTTTTTATGTTGCTTATAATTAACTTCAATTGTTACACACACATCTGTGCATGGCAGTAGTGTCTTGATGTTCTCTCTTATTTATATTAGCCATGTAAAAGTGCCTGCATAGGAGTCTGTACTTTTAATATATTATCATGTAAGGCCAAAAATTTACTCTAAGAAATTCCATTAGTTCTGTAGAATCAAATGTCATTTACTAAAGATCAAGAAACAAATATCAGGTATAATTTATTTATATAATAAATAAGAAAAACGGAGAAGTAGAGATTGAAAGGGAGATGCATACAAATGAAGTAAGTCCTCTCTTGATGAAAATTGTGGATGGAACAAAGGGGGGATCACTTTTCCGCAACACGTGAAAGCAATCAACCTGTACGGGGATGAGAGAGAAAATATCTATGTTAAGATAAGTTGTATATGATCATAAGAATGATAAGAAATTTTTTAACAAATAATGCAAATTAAACAAGGTTAATGTGTGACTACAGTAGAAAAAGGACTGATTTTATTATTTTAAATCTTAAAAAATACATTCTCATGTCCTCTATTTGTAACAATCTAATTCTCCTAAAAAGGAAAATAAGTGTTAGATATATTATATCTTTTATCTTTTAATTAGTTTGTTATTATTTCTCATTTATATTTTGGGCTTAGCCCATATTTCTTCTATTATAAATAAAGAACCCTATGTGTGTATTTTACACAAGGGAAATTAATCCAAATATAGTTTTTCACTATATTCAACATGGTATCAGAGCAAGTTCTCAGATCCTCTTCTGGTGGTCTCTGCTGTTTGCCGACGGCCGACCGCCATGGCCGTTGACAGCCCCTAAAATCTCAGTGGGCAGTCCATTTTTTCTTCTTAAATCTCTGCCACAGTCAGCACTAGTCCAGACCCAGTGTGCCACTGCTGTTGCCGCAACTTTCCGCTGCCGTCGCAACTAACTCCGGCCGCCGCCGCCGCCACCGCCGGCCACCGTCACAGTTTCGACGGGTGACCTGCGGATCTGGACCGTCTCTTCGAGCAACGGCCAACCACGCCGGTTTCGAGAGCCGCTTCTCAGTCACGCGCTGCCACGCAGCGCTTCTTTCAGGCCACTCCGCCATCGCCGGCCACCGTCACAGTTTCGACCGGTGACCAGCGGATCTGAAGCGTCTCCTCGAGCGACGGCCAACCCCGCCGGAGTGAAGACAAGACTCCTCTCCACGCGCCTCCATGCGCCGCTTCTTCTCGGCCAGTCTCGGCCGCGTCACTGCAGATCGTCTCGCCGGAGCTTCTTGAGTGTGTTTTGGTTCCTGTTTCTCCGTTTTGTTGGCTTGGGCTCATACCTAGGGTTTTCTCCCTCACGTTTTTGGAACCCTAAGTCCCTTTGATGTCCGCGCCATTTGCCGCTGTCCGCGCCGTTTGCCGCTGTCCGGCTGTTTGCCGTTGTCCGGCCGTTTGCCGTTGTCCGGCCGTTTGCTGCTCTATGCTTCCAACCACTATAGGCCCCCATCACCTCGTTAGTTAGTGATGGCAGTCCCTGTAGTTTTGTCGCTTCCAACCACTACAGGCCCCATCAGACAGTGATGGCAATTTAGTCCCTGCAGTTTTATAGCTGTCAACCGCCGCTGCAGTCGCTACCGTCTCAAACTGATGCAACTGCGGCAGTTCTTCTTGGGCTAGAGTTTAGCCCAATCTTCTTGTGATACGCGGCTAAGTATCACCACTTGGGAGTTGTCCAGCAACGAATTTTGGACCTCCAACATATCTTTGGATCTTTGATGCCTTTGTTTCAGCATTGTAGCTTAATATTTTATTATATTTTGTTTTGTTTTAGTGGTCTTTCCACATTTCCGCCCTTCACACTAAGGGGGAGTACGTTTCCAAGACACTGCAAGTCACATATATATGGATGTAGTCCCTGCAGTTTTGTAGATTTCAGCTACTACTGTTGATCCCGTCACCCATCCCTCATTGATGAGGATTTAGTGTAGTCCCTGCAGTTTTGTAGCTCTTAGCTCTTAGCTTTCAACTACTACTGTTGATCTCGTCACTCATCCATCATTGATTGGGAATCAGTCCTTGCAGTTTGTCATTGTACACCACTGCTCTCCTTCATCCACTTTTGAAGTTGAAGTTTCACAAGCTGTTGTTAGTCCATCTATGTTTGCCTCACGCTCTTGAAGACAAATCATCTAGTTCAACACTGAGTTTATCTATTCCAAGCTTAGTTCATACAATTTGTATGCTCCAGCTTGAGGGGGAGTGTTAGATATATTATATCTTTTATCTTTTAGTTAGTTTGTTATTATTTCTCATTTGTATTTTGGGCTTAGCCCATATTTCTTCTATTATAAATAGAGAACCCTATGTGTGTATTTTACACAAGGGAGATTAATCCAAATATAGTTTTTCACTATATTCAACAATAGGAAAAAAAAATAAAATAGAAAATTATACATATATTTTCTCTAATTAGGAAGATTCTAAAGATATCTTCTCTAATTAAGAAGATTCTAAAGATATCTTCTCTAATTACAACACTCCCCCTCAAGTTGGTAAGTGAATATCAATCATTTTCAACTTGCCTACAAGATCTTCAAATCTACCCGAAGGAAGCCCTTTTGTAAAAATATCTGCTATTTGAAGTTTTGTAGAAACATGAGTTGTAATCACAAAGTCTCTGTTGAGATTATCTTTGATGAAATGTCTGTCAATCTCAATGTGTTTGATTTTGTCATGCTGTATTGATTATGGGCTATGCTCATGGCAGACTTATTGTCACAGTGTCGTTGCACCGGGTTATCCACTTTGACTTTAAGATCATCCAAAATTATTTTCATCCATAGTGTTTCACACATTCCTTGAGCAAGAGCTCGAAATTCAGCTTCTGCACTAGAACGAATACTTTATCTTGCTTTTTACTTCTCCATGTTACCAGACTATCTCCAAGAAACACACAATACCCAAAAGTAAATTTTTTGTCAGTAATAGAACCTAAATAGTCAGCATCAGTATATATCTTCATAGTCAATGTGTCTTCCCTTTTGAATAATAGCCCCTTTCCTGGACTTGACTTCAAGTATTGGAGAATTTTGTCAACTGCTTGCATGTGTCTCTCTCTTGGATCATGCATAAATTGGCTCGCTACACTAACTGCATAAGCAATGTCTGGTCTTGTGTGTGATAGATAGATCAATTTTCCCACCAATCTCTGATATTGGGCCTTCTCTACAAGAGCACTTTCCTCACTTCCAATTTTGTGACTCTGCTTTATAGGAACTGTTGAGGTTCTACATCCCAGCTTTCCTATTTCTTTGAGAAGATCCAATACATATTTCCTTTGGGAGATGAAAATTCCGTTCTTGGAGTAAGGAACCTCTATTCCAAGAAAATATTTGAGTTTTCCTAGGTCTTTCATTTCAAATTGAGAGCCAATTTATCTTTTAATGCCAATTTTTTTGTTTCATCATCTCCTACAATAATCATATCATCCACATAGACAAGCAATAGAGTAGAAGAGTGCTTTATGAGTAGAAGAGTGCTTTATGAATAGAGTATGATCTCCTTGGCTTTGTCTATATCCCAAGGAAACCATTGCTTTTGTAAATCTTCCAAACCATGCTCTAGGGCATTGCTTAAGACCATACAATGCTTTCTTCAAGAGGCATACCTTGTTTCTTTAATTTTTCACTTCAAAACCTAGGGGTATCTCCATGTACACTTCCTCGTCTAGATTTCCATGAAGAAAGGCATTCTTCACATCCAACTAGTATAAGTCCCATCCCAAATGAGCAGCAAAAGCGAGAATAACTCGAACTGTATTCATCTTTGCCACTAGGGCAAATGTCTCCTCATAGTCAATGCTATATGTTTGGGTATATCCTTTTGCCACCAATCTAGCTTTATATCTTTCTATTGTCCCATCTGCCTTATGTTTCACTGTGAATATCCATCTACATCCTACTGCTTTCTTGTCTCTTGGCTTATCAACAATCTCCCAAGTTGAATTTCTTTCTAAAGCATTCATCTCTTCTTTCATGGCTTGATTCTAATGTTCAAGTTTCATGGCTACCTGGATTGAGGTAGGAATTTATGTGGCATCAATGGTAGCAATAAAACTTTTGTGCTTATCATAGAGATTGTTAGTGCAAACATACTGAGAAATAGAATATTTAGCACATGATCTTCTTTCCTTTCTCAATGCAATGGGTAAATCCTAAGTAATACTTACCTCCTCCTCATTGATATCTTCAAGGATCCTCACCTTCGGATTAGACAATTTTTCTTGCTCGAGAGTCGAAGTGGGTTGTTTTCTTCTTCATAATTTTTGCCAAAAAACTTGTCTTCTTCCTTAATGTGGACTATGGTAGCTTCATTGCTCAGGTCTTGGGCATCCTGCAAAGAAAAACATGGTAATGACAAGGAGAGTTCATCCACTTCAAGTGTTTTCTCCCCCTGAAGTGGTGGACTGACATAAAAGGATTGTGTTTCATGAAAGGTGACATCCATGGTGATAAAGACACAACACTTTGAGGATGATAAAATTTGTACCCTTTTTTATTAGAAGGATACCCAATAAAGACACGTTTAAGAGCTCTGGGATCTAATTTACCACAGTTAGGATGATGAGAGTGAACAAAAACAACACATACAAAGACTCGACTAGGTAGACTCGTTAGTAGGGAAGAAGGAACAAAAGACAATAAAGACTTTATAAGATTGATGCCATTGATATGAGTGGGTAACCTGTTGATGAGATATGTGGCAATTAACACAGCTTCTCCCCAGTAATTTTTTGGAACAGACATTTGAAAAAGAAGAGCTCTAGTTACTTCAAGAAGATGACGATTCTTTCTTTTTGCAACCCTATTTTGTTGAGGGGTGTTAACACATATTCAGTACCATTATCAGACCTAATTCTTTTGATATTTTTTCCAAATTGATTTTGGACAAGACGGAAAAATTAACAAAATTTTGAAAAACTTCAGATTTATTTTTCATAAGGTATGTCCACGTGACGGGTACAATCGCCAATAAAGGCAACGAACCATTTGGCTCCGGAAATAGAAGTGAATTAAATCAAATGGAGAAATACTCTTTTTATTACTAATAGGATAAGATGCACCATGGTGTTTTGACAATTGACAAATATCACAATTAAAAGACTCAACAGACTCTTTGGTAAACAAACGGGGAAACAAGGACTTGATAAGACTAAATGAAAGATGCCCAAGCCTTTGATGATGTAACCATATTTGGGAATTTGCCCACGTCTCAGATGTAGCTTGTTGACTCATGATTTTTGTGTTGCTTTGGTCATCAAAATCTAAAAAATACAACCCACTCTGCTCCTTAGCAGTTAAAATCGTATTCCCCGTTGCAAGGTTCTGAAAAACACAGTTGGAAAAAATGTTACTGAACAATTTAAATCCTTTGAGTTTTTGCACAGAGATAAGACTATTAGCTAATTGAGGAACATGTAAAATATCCTTCAATACAATAGATGAGTCCAAAATTATATTCTCAGAGCCGCATATAGGTATATCCTGACCATTCGCAACTGTAATAAGTTGTTCTTTATTTCTTTTACCATATGAGTCGAAGGACACACTAAAAGGTGTCTTATGATTAGTTGCACCCGAATCAAGGATCCAAATACCTTGAGACACATGACCAACAATATTGAGACAAATCTTACCTTTTGTGGACAGAATACATGATCGAGAGGGCTTACTCATTGATTCAACCATTGCTTCCAAGCACTCGAGTTTCTCCTTATAAGCTTTCATATCAAGATCTGGTGGTGGTGAAGGACTAGATTGATTGGTGGCTTCCTGTTCTGAGGTAGTATGATTTACACATCTTTGAGTAGACCCTTTGTTGTTTCCCATGCGCTCGAGAACATTCTTTCTTCCTTGGAGTTTGAAGCATGTTTCCTTGGTATGTGCAGATCTTTTACAATATGAACAATAGTCTCCATGAGTACCATTTTCAAACGACTTTCCCCCAGCATTTGTTCCCTTATGGACTTCCTTTCCAGTTGTCATGGCAGAGCCTGTGTTGGAGATCCTTCCATTAAGCATGACAGTTCTCCGAGTTTCTTCTCTACCATAAAAAATAACTTCTGATAGAGATGGTAATTTTTCTCTTCCAAAAATCTGTACTCGGATTAGGTCGTACTCATGATTCAGGCATGGAGAAATTTAAAGATTCTTTCCCTTTTCAATGAATTCAACAAGTGCGGCAACATCTGTTTTACACATCTTTATTGTTTGGTTCTAATCGAATTCCATCCAAATACCATTCAGGATTACGTGATATTCTGATACGGAAACGGAGCCCTGTTTTGTATTAAATACCCTGCTTTCAATGTCAGATCCTTTTTTAATGAAAAAGTACTTTGTAAATCATCCCATATTTCTTTTGCACAAGAATGAAACATATAATTTCTACTTATATCAGGAATCATGGATTGCCACATCCAAGTCATAATTAATGAATCTTCATTTATCCCAAATTGAAAAATGAGTGTTGTCCGGTCCTGGTCCTCCTCCATCTATGTGATCAAGTCTTGAATGACCCTTGTGAATCCTTCGAATAAACTGGCCCCATTGGAAGAAATTTCGACCATCCAACCGACAGGTACCCCCTATATTTGGTAGGTCATTAGAACCCAAAGGAATAATTTTCACTTCAGACATTTTGTACAACGCAATCAGGAGTCTCGGATGACTTTTTTCGAGACGACGACGGCGTGTGGGTCACACCAAGAAAAGGAGTATAACTTAAAAACTCAGATCTACTCAAATATAGGCCAAACGGGTCGTCACCAACCCTAGGAAGAGACTCAGGAGGCTCCGGCGACTCTGTATGTGCCGGCAGCGGCAAGTGGGTCTCACTGGAGGTGGGCGCGTGGGCTACACGCGCCGGCGACAGTGGCAGTGTGTGGCGGCTTCTCTCCCGGAGCGACTTCCGGTGTTGTGGTCGCCAGTGTTGGGCGCACCTTTCTGTCCTATCAACGACCCCAACGATAGTAGCGACGGTGGTCGGACAGCGGCGATGACGCGATTGTGCAGCGGAACAGAGCCCCAAGATCGGGAGCTCTGACACCAAGTAGAAAAAGGACTGATTTTATTATTCTGAATCTTAAAAAATATATTCTCATATCCTCTAATTGTAACAATCTAATTCTCCTAAAAGAGGAAACAGGAAACAGGGAAACTAGGAAAACAAAATAAAATAGAAGATTATACATCTATTTTCTCTAATTAGGAAGATTCTAAAGATATCTTCTCTAATTACAACAACTACCAATCTAATATGTTTGACAACCAATATGACCCTTTCCCTCTTAGTCCCAGCTCGTGTCATGTCAGACAACCAATCTAATATGTTTGACACATAAGAAACGGGAAAACCCAAAAAAAAGGTATTAAACTCCATAACTGGTGAAGATGTTCTGTATTCTAGAACTGAATAAATTAAATTTGCTGTTAAATCTAAATCAATGATAATTGCTTATTTACCAGAGCTCCAAGATAATATTCAGGGATGTATATAAACACTGAATCCATGTTGCTAAGAACCAGTAGCAACTGGACAACCCACATGCACATTGCATACATTCCTCTCTGCTTCCACCGTGATAATAAAGAGATGCGGTACCTATAAAAAAAAAGAAATCAACCCAAAAAAACAGGTCTGTAAGAGAAACAACAACGATGTACGTACTAGGCATTTTTCTAAGCATACTAGCATTTGAGAAGCATCCAGAAAGCTAGACTGAAACAGAACATTATATATTCCAATATAAATTCCTAAATTTCTACAGTTCAACTTCATATGAAATAGAAGTATCTATAAAACACTGATACCTTAAAATTTCAATCAGAATAAAAGGAATTATTAATAATAACAATTAACAACAAAATTTAAAATCTGAAACTCAAAACACAATTTTGAATCTAGCATATTATAATGAGTTTCTCAAAGTAAACAGCAAACTGACAACAAAGTTTAAGACTGACACAATTTATTGCAAGTCATAATGTACATCTTGGAACCTTAGGTGCAGCAAGAGTTTCATGAAACATGAATGCACATATGAAACAGAATAAAGAAACACATAATTTTTTAGAGCATAGTCCTGCTGTTTCAAAATTAAGAACTATATTTAAATTCTTCCAAAATTATGTTCAACAACTTTCTCTTTATCAAAACTAGTTTAACTCAGTAATCTAAGTAGGGTCCAATAAACTAAAAATAAAGTGGTGAAGACAAAGGAAATGGATTATTAACACACTAATTCAACCTGTGCATTCGTTATTAACATGGTGGGAATGAGTACCACCAAAATTTTGGAAAAGTAAAAAACACTTGCACACCGTTGTCATCCAAATGAAAGTTATCAAATTAGGTTAACAATTAGATAACGAGAAATCGGAACATGAACTACAACCTAGCCATCACAACTGGAAAATTTCAACCTAATACCATTTAGAAGATGTAGAATGTCAATTCAAAAGAAAAAACCTTAAAGAGAAAGAATAAGATAAATAAGCCTAAGTGTCACCTCTCATGGTCATCTTACCAAGCACAATGCCTAACACAATCAACAACCTCTTCTCTATATCCATTTCGAACTTCTTTCAAATGTTTCAATTGCTCACTGCAAGCTCGTTCTCGTATTTGCTTATCAGTTTCCTCCAAAAGGGTAATTGAATGTGTCTGATGAGTCATGTAGTATGATGCCTACAAAAACAGGAAGAATAAAATTCACATCTCTTTTCATTTATTCCCTAAAATTTAAATGATATTCAAATTTCAAAATTATACCACCTAAAACTAGGATGATTATAACAAAATTCAAGGCTGGGTACTAGAGTAAGATTACTACTGGGCTAGGATTCAATGATATCAGCGTAAAGAAAACTCAAATTCATATTACCAAAAAAAACGTTTTGTAGGATGCTTTTTCATAAAATTCACCATGAGATGAAAAATGTTTCAGGCAAATCCGGCACAGAAAACTTTTCAAACTCACCATAATATATGGAGGTAGTAGGTATAAGAGGATGAAGATATGTCAGCATGCTCATGACTTCTACTAACCTCGCCTCATTTTTCAGAAATATCATTATTAAAATTTGATTTACAAACCTAACTCAACCCAATAAAACTAAAATCTAAGATGAAGATTATTCAACTTTTATAAGCTTTATTTAGCAATATCTCTATTTGACATGGAACTAAACCACCACTGAGACAGCAATTAAGGCAACACTAAAATAGACCACAACTAAGGCAAGCTAGGGTTGACCATAACTAAGGCAGCTTCCCAACCCTGCCCCTATGACAACGGCTATTGGGCTAAAGCATGGAAAATCTAGGTGACCCTACAATGAATCTAGAACAGACTCCAATACCACATAGAATTTGGGTTTGAAGCCTAACTCAACCCTATAACCGAATTATAAGATGAGAATTGTCCAAGCTTTATATGCTCTATTTTAGCCATGTCACACAAGTCAATCTAGGACTAAACCCCCATCCTTGAGGGAACAATTAAGTAGCCCCCAAAGAAGCCATTACTAGGGCAGGCTAGGAGTGACAGAAACTAAGGCAACTTTCCAACTACAATTAATTGACTTCTTGTATGAATTATCATCAAACAGGTACCTATTTAAATTCTTTCCATATATATCATTGCATACAGGTGAAATCAAAGACAAAGGAGGTGGGTGTATGTGAGTGTAATTTAGGTAAGAAAAGACTTCAAATGCATATTTAGTTTTGATTAATTTGGGGGCAAAATTTGCTTCTGCTTTTCAAAAGTTCATTCAGTAAGATTTTAATTATAAGATACTTAAGACTCAAAAATAAACTAATACAAACACACACCAAGTCATAAAATAAGTTTTAGAACCATTTTGAATGATATTGAGTGTCAGTAGTCATTGCTGATATGGAAGCAAGTTTTTCATGCCACAACTCCTTTACATATTTATCTTTCTCAGTCTTTAGGAAAAGTTCAGGCATTGTAGAGAAAATCGTGCTGGTCACAGTCAAAACTTGAGATATCACAATAAATTTTGCAAGCATGAAATTACCTGCTTAAAATTTGGAGCAAGACCAACATGATACAACCATAGCAAAGCATCAAGTAGCTCTTCTTCTCGTAGTGTAGCTGTAGAGATATTAGTATCCTTTGGTACAGACTTCATATGGTGCACTTGGCGGTAACCATACTCAGGTTCAGATTGATCACTAGGGCTAGGTTTATCAGTTATTTCATTATTCAAAGTCCCATCACTGCATTCAGCAGTGACATGAGCATGTCTCTCTGGAATAGAGCTACAATGACCGCGAGAACCTTTGGCCAGGTATTTAGCAGGAACCTTGAAGTTCCTTGTAAAATCAGAATCATAACTAGAGCAACAGCATGGTTTCTGCCTGGTTGAATGAGTAACCCTGGTTTCTTCATTATCCATGCAACCTTCATCCCATTGAATCACTTCCATTTCATGATCAAATGTTGGATGTAGCTTTGATAAATGGCTATAGGATCCCCCAAGCCTGGAAATATCAGCTCTATGGGGATCACTTTTAAGAAATAAATGAACAGGAAAGCTTTGCTCACCACCTCTGTGAAGGAAACCAACATCTGTTTTGCAGCTCTTTAACCAGCCACAGATGTCACCCAAGGCAAATCCTTCAGATAGAAAATGGAGTACAACTGTGTAAATTGAAACAAGAACCGAGTTGCTAGAAACTCCAGGAGGTGGAATATTTCGTTCTGCTCCTCTGTTCTTCAGTAGAAGGCTCTGTAAAAATGTCCTAAATACTGCTCCAGGCAGCTGGGGAGGATTCGTAGGTGGTATAAATTGTATCACTAGGCGACAAAGGTCCCTATGCTTCTCTTCAATCTACATTTGAACTAGGCATGCTCAGAAATGTAGGAAACTATGAAAGGAGTATCCAATAGCACAATAGTTCA
Source organism: Vigna umbellata (assembly GCF_029865625.1). Lineage (NCBI taxonomy): Eukaryota > Viridiplantae > Streptophyta > Magnoliopsida > Fabales > Fabaceae > Vigna > Vigna umbellata. Next base: position 18,877,662 of record NC_142166.1, read on the forward strand.
CAGAATTTTACCCTCAAATAAGAAAGAAATATTATTCCTAAAATTCATAGAAACAACCTTATCTTTTCATTCTATGATAATAAAGATTAGGTAAATGAAAAATTCCTTCTATTTTATAGAAAATTCAGATAGCCTAATTTACCATACCGCTATGCCATATCTGGCAGAATTATGATGGAGAAGAATATTGTGAAATGAATTTGAAAACCCACATATTCACCAATTAGATCACATGATAATTTATATAAATTAACGGGATTGTATTCAGCTTATAGCCTCACAATCACCAGTAAACTTAGAAAAGTTTCTCTCGTTTTCATTCAGTGTCATCACATATAATAGATCTCAGAACATTGTGACATTCCCCTACATTCATTGACTAATATAGGACTTAGGATTGAGAGAAAAAAATGTCACTAAAGGAAGGAAAACCTTCATAGCCACAGAAAGGTACAAAAGACCATATGCAACTCTTACCATTCCTTCTAACACTCTGCTCTTACTTTTCATTACCATCCTACTCCATCAACCATTACAATGCAATAGATAATTGTATTTTACAGGTTAAGTAATGTCAGTGGCTTGTTGAAAAATATACATAATTATTGTATACAAAAACTTGTCAGTTTAATTGTTTATTTGTTGCTTCTTCAAAGTTCAAGAGAAGCAGTGAGGTATTCATTCTCATTCAGACATAATAACTAAAATCGAAGTTTGGTCAAAGAGAGAAAGAATTTACCTTGTTGACTGATTCAGACAAAGCTGTGGTTGTCAACATCATGTTACCTTCATAAGATGCATCTTCACACGAACCAGGCCACCAAACAGTTGGTATCATGAAGTCAAGATCATGTTTGTTTGGAGTCTTTTGTGAAAGAAAACCTTCAAACACGAATTCAAAATCTGGTGACTTCCACCAAAGCACCATAAGTTCCTCTCGTCTTAGTAGATGACATGCCAATGCAAGGTGAGAATATGATCCAGAGTAAGGACATTCAGTTAAAATTAATAAGGCTATTTTACAACTAAATGAAAGAGCATTTAGGATGTGTTTAAATAGCACATGGGATCCTTGAAATTGTAGCATAACCTCAATTACTTTATCCAAGCTTGAGTAATCATGGGGTGCATGCAAGCCAAAAACATCAAACATGAACGACAACAGTGGACCCCAAGCCACATATTCTGTGATCCCAACATCCGCTTCAACTATAGAGAATAATTCCTCGCATATAGCATAAGAAGCAGGATGGAAAATTTCTTCCAATGAATCAAACCTCTTCACTCTTCTCAATTTATGAACTAGGGAATGATCAGCTCGTTCCACTGAATGCATGTCCAACAGTCTTGACCAGCATTGCAGCAGTTGGGTGACAAAGTAGTTCTTACAGGGGGGAGCCTGAAGAGGAAGGTAGCCTTCAATTGGATACTTAAAGGGTCGAGCTCCAAAGTTTAACTCACATCTTTCACCCTGGGAGAGAGAAACTGCTGGATAATAACCAAAACCAGGACCCATTTTTCGAATTCCTTGGAATGCCACCCCAAGTGAATTACCATTCCTGTAGAATAATATTTCATCTCTATCTAAATCTATACAACATCCAATAATATCACCAACAACCCATGACTGGCCATATGTCTCAGCATCCTTGTTCCACTTGCTAACTCGCCTCCCGTCGTAAGCATATGAATCATCGGCATCACCAACACCTTTATGGTCAGTGAAAGGGCAAGAAAGAGTGGCCCAACCAAGTTGCTGTATGCCAGATGTTTCCAACATAACTTCATACATCCATTTTCCCTTCCAAACACAAGCACTAGCCCTGGCACTACTGAACATTGCCATGCTCTCTATAAGAAAAGGTGACTTGATAACTTTAATATCACCACAGATGCTGGATTCTTCTAGGCCTATAATATCAGGCCCGTTGCCACTTTTACCATTAATATAACAAACCCCGTCACTTTCACTATAAGAATCACTTAATTTCACATTATATCTTGAGAAATCATTTCTAATGACAGAGTGAATAAAACCACGATCAACCGGACCAGTCAACGAATTGAGTGATCTGTTTGGGAGGCCAAATACATACTCAAGGGTTCGCTCCACCGATTGCTGACCCAAATCGTCACAGCAAGAAAGTAACCGAGTTTTTGGCAAATTTTTCTTACCGTCCTCACCGTCGTTCAATATCACGGCCAGACCAGCAGAAAACCCACCAACTCGCGGGCTCTCTTCACCCATTTGTGACACTCAGAAAGCACTACCCCTCAACTAGCCCGAAGCCAGCTGAAAGCTTTTCCAAATTCAAATCCCCGTTCAACTGTCACAGAGTCAATTAAACTCGCTAAGTGTTCGTGATCCATGCTCAAAAACAAAAACCAATAGTACAAACATTTTGGGGCCAAACTTCACAACACGCAACAACAGGAGAGAAATCTAGACAGTAGCTTACATGTACAATATGCCCAAAATTTAACATGAACGGGCTCCAATTCAAAAACAAACAAAAAACAAGTTCACTTTTTGCTCATATCCCACAACAACAACAAATCCCAACAAGTACAGAAAAATCCAAAAAAAAAAAAAAAAAAACTAAAACCAGTTTTCCCGGGAAATAAACAGAGCGAGAGAGTTACAGGGAAGATGAAAGACTAGGCGATAAGGATAAATTTTTAAAATGTTGAAAACTGTAAGGCGCCCCTAAAATTGAACCAAAAAGCGTTACCTCCAAATAACATGAAAAGGCTTCGAAGTTGGTATTATTAATTAAATAAATGATTAATTTAAAACGGAAACTTACAGAAAAAGCTCATGCTGAGGCGAGAGAAAAGGCGGCGGAAGGTTGCTAGGGTTTTGCAGGCTCCATTGCTTCGAGATTCGATGACAGCAACAGACTAGAAGAGTGATACGAGAGAAAGGGGACGTGGAATTTTCCGAGGGAGAGACCGTATTTGATGTTGTTATTTTATAATTGATTATGATTCTGTTTTTTTGGTAATAATGATTTTGGCCAAAAAGTTTGGGGGGCTAAAGGCGAAGAAGCGAAGGAAGCAGAAGCTGAAGCGAAGCCGCGGGCGCCGAGTCGAATCGAATCGAATCAAACCGCAGCTAATGGAGTTGTGACTGACACGTGTCGAGGAAGAGTGCGGTTGGGTGGTGAGTTGACGGGTAATGATACTGGCAACTGAATGAATAGGGACCAGCCGTTGTAGGAATGGGAGTGGTGGACAACATTGTTGGTGGGTCAATTATACGTTTCACTGCACTTCGACTCAGGGCAAATATCCGTTTCCACATGACTAGATGCCCTATGCATTGTTAACCAATTATTCAATTCAATATTTAACTTTTTTTTATTCTATAAACATATCAAATATTTTCCTATTTCAGGTTACATTTTTTGCAAGTGTTCTGGAAATTAAATGCAGTTCTCCTCTGTATTTTTTAAACACCTGCATTAAGTGAAATTATTAATCATAAAACGTATTTAAGGAGTTTAGCTTATTTATGTTTTTTATTAAAACACTGTAAGTCCCAGAATGTCCTTAAAACTTATTTAAAAATATATTTCAGTTTCTTACTTTAAATTATATTTAAGAATACGCTTAGCACATCAAACTGTAGAAAATATATGACGTGTAATTGTTTTACACTTTCGGTTGACATTAATTATTACCAAGAAATATATATCATAAAAAAGGTATACGTGTGAGTCAATTACTTAATTACCAGAGTGACCGAGAGACTCTTATATTGATATTTTTACCCTGTCTGTTCTCAAGAATCTTCTCAGATTTTTTCCCACGTGTCCAGTTGTTCAAACTTTAAAGTGTTTTTTCTTTTCTTTTTCTTCTCACAAGGAACGTGTTGGCTGGAAATAATTTTTGAGCATTTGTTGGCCAGAAATATCATAAGAGAGTAACATATTATATTCATATATGATATTTTAAATAAATTATAAACAGGTCTAGTTTAAAAAAGTTGAATAAAGAAATACTAAAATGCACTTCAATGAAATAAAAAAAAATGAAAATGTCTAATGGAAATTATGAAGAAAATGAAAGCTTCACTCTCCTAAAAATAGGATAAATAAAACTAAATTAACAAATATTTTACCTCTTTTTTATTCAAGTATGATTTTTCATCTTGATTTTAATTACTTATATCTGGTCTTTATAATTCGTCAATTGTTAAAATTAGGATCCTATTTAATAATCTTAGAAAATAAAACAAAGCAATGCAAACAAATTTATATAGATTGATACAAAAAATATACAAAACATTTTATTTCTATATTTTTTTCTATTTCTTAATGTACATTTTCACTATTATTTTGTTTTTATTAATTATTAAATGTATATTTGGAATAAAAATACTTAATTTTAGCAATAAAAAAAATAAAATTGAGTGATTAAAGATAAAGGACTCAGTCTACTCTCCAAAATCAACTTGTGACCAGCTACTCCAACAGTTACACTACGATTATTAATTATTGACATTGATATGATATAACCCTTGAAGAAGAGAAACATAAAACAACACCGTGCATGTTAGGAAACTCTTATACTCACATGTTGACCAACTTTCGTTCCGCCTATAAAAAGTGTGATAAATGCAAGTTTTGTTTAAAAGGTGTGTTTAAGGTTTAAAATTAATTTTTTAATTTAGGATATTTGAAATAACTTATATGTTCGATCAATGATTTTATACTGAATTTTGGTATTATCTTTAGAAATTAAAACATCTGGACATAATATAGTTAGTTTAAATTAAAATTATTTTTATGTAGTTGTCGTTATAAGTAAAAATATAGGTAGGACAAAAAATGACGCAAATCTAACTATGTGAGCGATGGCATAAAAAGTGAAAGCTACTGGCGGCTACTGAATTGTTGTTGAATGCGGGACCAAAGACAACTTCTACAAACAAATGTCAATAATTCGAAATGAATGATAGATAAAAACATCAATAGATACTAATTAGAGACCCACTCATTAATAATAAGATTACAATATTAGCATATGGGTTTTCTAATAAATTATAAAAATCTACCATATTTAGTTTAGTTTAAGTAGTATTTCTATTCGATAAGAATATGCTTTTATTAATTCTTTTTACCCTTTCAAAACTATATTTATTAGAACAATTTTACATATTATTATTAATCTCCACACTCTGTTATTATTGTTATGATTATGTTATTATTATATATTTAAGGTGATATCTCTCTGAGCAGTAATGAATTCGATTCCGACCAACAAAACTTTCAAACTATCGCTAGGATCTTACCACCAGTCATGTGTCGGGTTGATTTGCTCCAAGCTCTTTAAGATTTGTGTCGAGGAAATTGACTCCCACTCACCCAGCTCTTGCTAATTTATCCTTTTCTCAAGGTGTTATATGAAATTATAAGACTTCACTAATTCTACATCTTGGAGTAAGTTGTGATGTATGTGTATGCCTTGCTCTCACTTGGAGTGGTGGGAGCATCGGTCAATTTCTTATGTTGTATGTCAGGTTGACCTACTCTAGTCTCTTTGAGTCTGGCATTAAGGAGAGGGGTTTAAGCTCCCACGTGAACTTCATTGAGATGGTAGGATGTGCTCCATATGGGGATTGCAAGGGTATTTTCATGGTAGTTTGCCTGAGGTTGGGGAGATGATCTCTCACTCTCTAGGTCGATCAACCTTTGTTGAAGTCCTTGATGTTCGTGATGTTCGCCTGTCATTGAGCGCGCATGACCTCAAGCTCAATATTGTATTGCTTGTGCTATTCGTTGTTATATTTGAGAGTCACCAACAGGTTGTATTCCATCTCGTGGGAGAACTGAGTTTGACCTCAGGTGGTGACATCATTATTGAATTTGACATCGTCGTTGTTCTAGTCACCAAACTCAACCCTAAGGAAATCGTTCTCTAGGTAGCGACAACTGTTGCGACATAGGGATGGTTTTCAATAAGTCATTTTTTCACTTTTCGCAAATGATGATGACAATTGCTTTCATTGTTGCCCTTTCAATCCTGGACCCGAGCTTGTCGATGTGCCTGAGAAGAGCATTTTCATGTGCTGCGATGATTTTGAGTCTTGGTCCTCCATACCTATATCGTTAGCAAGTATACAAAGCAAGAACATGTTACTTGTGAGGGGCAATGTTGAGATGATGGCATCCACATCCCGATGACGTCGACATCATTGAGATCAAGGATGATGTTTAGGACCACCGAAAAGCTTCTCATGTTAGTGAGTTTCATGCTTGTGAGCATCGCTTGTTTTTACAAATCAGCACCTAGCATGGATAGCGTCGAGAGAGAGAAAGGCAACATATTTCATATATGGAGATAGGATAAAGTTTTACTTAAGCCCCACAATGGGCGCCAAATGATCTTTCCGAGATCTCGTGACATCCATTGTAAAAAATAAAAATAAAAGAAATGAAAAAAAAGAGAATCTAAATCTTCATAAATTGATGATTTCAAAGAAAACAAATTGACTCAGCCAAAAAATGTCAAATAGTTTTATAGTCTTGCATCATGTACAAAAATCAAAAACCAAAATCATGTACATATCTTCATAAACTGTGAACTTGTTTTTCATGAATGTTTATCATATCTTCTTCCTTCAAAAAGACAATAAAACAACAATCAACATACAACAAAGTTTATCCTTCAATTTCAAAATTTACATCAATCATGTCTCTCTTACATATCGGGGTTTCAATACCCTTATCCTTGTACAAAGTTCCAACACCTTGTTTATCGCTTTAAAGTCATAGCTTCAACACTATGCCAAGGTTTTAAAACCTTGTTTCTCATATTTCTGATCAAGCCATTTCAATGAAATTGTCACTAATTTCTTTTTCAAATAAAAACATTCAAACAAAATTCACCAAATTTAAAAAGTTTCCAAATCAAAAATGATCAAGCAATTTTATATTTCTATCATTGGTGTCTCGACCCTCTGCAAAGCATTGGTCGAGCCCAATTTAAAATTTTTGTCATTGGAATCTTGATCCTCTTTTATGCAATGATCGTTTTCTGGGATATTGACCCTCTATTGTGCAATGGTTGAGCCCAATTTTATTTTTCTGTCATTGGTATCTCAACCCTATGCTAGGAAATGGTCGAACCGAATAATTAAACTTATTTCTTTCATCCTCAATCACTTCATCCATAAGGGTTATGACACCCTCCATGAGGTTGTCACCTCACTTCACTTCATCCATAAGGTTAGGACACCCTCCACGAGGTTATGATACCTCACTTCACTCTTCCATAGGGTTAGGACACCCTCCACGAGATTGCGACACCTCACTTCACTTCATCCATAGGGTTAGGACACCCTTCACGAGGTTACGACACCTCACTTCACTATTCCATAGGGTTAGGACGCCCTCCACGATCACTTCATCCATGAGGTTAGGACACCCTCCACGAGGTTGTGACACCTCACCAAATTCATTCATGTGTTAGCATAAAGCTAAAGAGCAAAAATTTTGATGATGTATCAAAGTCAAGTCTCAAGTGCTCTTATTGCAGGAAGATCTTCATGAAGACTTGTTTTTATATTGAAGTTTTTATAATTTAGTAGATTTATGTATAGGATGTGGTTTATATTTGATTCTATGTATTGTTTGTCTTAGGTTGCGTTAAAATTTATTTTAAATCAGAAAACCTCATTTTATACTCAAAATAATTGATTATCAATTTATAATAATCGATTATCAGTAATCAGTTATGACTTGCCATAATTGATTATAGTGAGCAATTATGAGAATTTTTAAGCAAACTTTTTTACCGTTGTGCATTCATTAAATGCATAATTAATTACGATAATTGGATAATTGATTATCACACGTTAATTAATTGACAACAGATTTTTGAAGGTATCCTTAAGTGAGATCTCTATAAATTTAGATTGGGACTCTCATTCTAATATACAAAATACAAAATACGAAATAAGTGTATTTTGAAAAATCTTATCTACAATGTGCGGTGATAAGTGTTATAGGGTTTGTTGAACCTTTGTGTTGTGGCTTTGAGAACTTGGTGTGTTGGCATAAAGCAAGAACTTTCACAAGGAGTATGATTGAGTGTTGTTGTTGTTGCTGAGTTAAAAGCCTATCATCCTTCGTGAAGCATTCGAAGGAGGTGTTCATCCTTTGTGAAGATTCACAAGAGGTGTTCATCCCTTGTGGGTTATAGGGGAAGTGACTTTCATCTCTTGGGGTAACAAGAGAGGTGATTTGTAAACTTTTACAAATTGTTTCTTTGTGATTGTAATTTGTAATTGTTTTGTGAGTAGTGAATTGTTTATCTTTATTTGAGATAAGCGATTGGATGTAAGATTGGTAAGATCCGAACCAAGATAAAATCATTTGTGCAAATTTCTCTCAACCTTACTCTTGTTATTCATTTATATTATATGCTTAGTAAGTAAAACTGAGAAGAAATTTAAAAAGGCACACTTTATTACTAAAACCAATTCACCCACCCCCCTCTTGGTTTGTTATTCACGCTAATCATTCCGCTACAGCCGCTCTGACAGTTAGGACACCCTCCACGAGGTTACGACACCTCACTTCACTCTTCCATAGGGTTAGGACGCCTTCCACAAGGTTACGACACCTCAATTCACTTCATCCATAAGGTTGGTACACCCCTCCCCCCCCATGAGGTTGCAACACCTAAACAAATTCATCCATAGGGTTAGGACACCCTCCACGAGGTTGTGACACCTCACTTCATTTCATCCATAGGGTTGGTACACTCTTCACGAGGTTGCAACACCTCAACAAATTCATCCATAGGGTTACGACCCTCCACAAGGTTTGCACCCTCAATCTCTCATATCTTATATACTTTGTTCAAAATTTATTGTTGTTTCCTTTCTTCTTGTTCATTTTGAAATCCGAACAAAATTAGTGTTTTTATCTTTACTTATCTTTTACTATGATAATATGTAATACTAAATTTTCATATCATCTAGTAAAATATAAGTAAAGAGGGACAGTTGTCAACATCCAATTTTGTCCGGATAAATAAAATTCATCACAAAAATAAATAAAAAAAAAGAATAAATAAAAAATAGTACTATTTGTTTTACTGTTTGTACCCCTAAATTGAATTTTTAACTCTTAACCCAATGGCCCAAAATAATCCTACATTTTTTTACTTCCTCACCACTTTTTTTTTTCTTATCTCACCCATTTTCCACATCATCCTCCACATTACCTTCCACATCACATACATTTTTCATTTACTAATACATTTTTTATATATTTATTTTTATTTAATATTTTTTTCTAACTTTTCTAATTTTTCCACTTACCTTTCTTTATTATATTTTATTTCACCTTATTTTTTCATCCACTTTTTATATTATTTTTTTCACTTATTTTTCACATTAACTTTTACTATTTACTATATTTTATTTAACCTACTTTCTCCACCAACTTTTTATATGGGTTAAATATGTTTTTAGTCCGTAAACTATTGGCCGTTTCTGGTTTGCGTCCCTCTTTCAAAATAAGGTACAATTTGGTCCTCATTCTTTTCAAAATTTTGGTTTTAGTCCTCGAAAACTAACACCGTTAAAAATGTGGTAGTTTTCGATGTTAGTTTTCGAGGACTAAAACCAAAGTTTCGAGGACTAAAACTAGAGTTTTGAAAAGAATAAGGACCAAATTGTACCTTATTTTGAAAGAGGGACGAAAACCAGAAACGGCCAATAGTTTAGGGACTAAAAACTTATTTAACCTTTTTTATATTATTCCTTTCACTTATTTTTCACATTAACTTTTACTATTTACTATATTTTATTTCACCTAATTTCTTCACCCACTTTTTATATTATTTCTTTAAGTTATTTTCCACATTAACTTTTACTATTTCCTATATTTTATTTCACCTACTTTCTCCACCAACTTTTTATATTATTTCTTTCACTTATTTTCCACATTAACTTTTACTATTTACTATATTTTATTTCACCTACTTTCTCCACCCATTTTTTATATTATTTCTTTCACTTATTTTCCACATTAACTTTTACTATTCACTATATTTTATTTCACCTACTTTCTCCATCCATTTTTTTATATTATTTCTTTCACTTAATTTCCACATTAACTTTTACTATTTACTATATTTTATTTCATCTAATTTCTCCACCAAATTTTTTATATTATTTCTTTTACTTATTTTCCACCTTAACTTTTTCTATTTTTCCACTCATTTTTTAAAAAAATTATATTTTATTTAACACTTTCTCCATCCTTAACTCTATAAATACTCATTCATTCTTCACTCTATTTTTATACACAAAATTATATAATATTCATCTCTTCTCCCTCAAAACCTCTTCATTTCATCCCAAAACTCTACTTCATTTTTCTCTCATACTTTACTATTTCCCAATACCTCTATACATATTAAATCTCATACCACATTTCTACTACAAAGTCATCTTCTTCACCTTCCATCTTCCTCTTCTCACAACTTATTACAAGTAAAGTTTTCCATTATTCAAACCCTCAACAAGGTACACATATTCTTCTCATTCCCTTTATGTATGCATTTTAATAATTTTTTTATGTTTGTAAATTTATCTTGTTTTCTACCACATTTATTTTATTTTATGCTTTTTACATTTGTGTCTAGTAGATCTTTCAACTCACCTCTTATTAAAACAAAATAATTAAAAAAATAAAAATGATAAAAATATATAAAAATTTAAAAAGTATATAATAATATAAATAGTCGTCTGAGTACTTGTGTCATCATCTATCTAGTACTCAATACGCAAAAGAATAAAATAAACCAAAAAAGTCGTATGAGTACTCGTTCCATCATCCGCCTAGTACTCAATACGCAAAACAATAAAATAAATCAAAAAGTCGTGTAAGTACTCATGCGATCAGCCTAATACTTATTACTCAAAACAATAAAATGAAACATAAATTTGTATGAGTACTCATGCGATCAGCCTAGTGCTCATTACGCAAAATCTAAATATTATATTAAAATACCCAAAAAATATAAAATCTCCAAAAAGCTAAAAATATATATCAAACTTTCATGCATTTAATCTATGCTAGAACTACGTGATCCTTGATTCTCCATCAAAAGTGGAGATACGTAGGAGCAAGGTCAATCCTTGTCAAGCTCACCTCCCAAAAATCCAAAATTTTCCTCAATCATTTTCCAAATAAATTTCTTAAACAATTATCCAAACATATTTTCCTAAAGAACTACATACCCCTAATTTCTCAAATGAGAATACGTAGGAGGAAGGTAAATCATTGTCGGGCTTCCAAAAAGTAAAAAAATATTTTTCTTTCATTTGAATTGTCTTGCATTGTTATTTTTGGGGAAAATGACATTTTGAAAACCACATCATTTTGCACATTTAGTTAAAGGTACTATTTTTGGGGAGACGTTGTAGGGTGCTAACACCTTCCCTATGCATAACCGACTCCAGGATCCATAATCTCTTGTTTCGTAGAACCAGCCTTATTTTTATAGTTTTTTCATAGTTTTCAAGAATAAACTATAGTGCCGACTCCAAACTCTTATTTTCAAATAATTAATTAGTTTTAAAGAGTCTCGTGAGTCATTCCTCGTCGCAATCCCGGTTGCGACAAGTATGAAATGAATCTCTTTTTGCTGAGAGGGGGAAATCCACCTACAATATATAATAACATAATAATTAATAATCATAACCATAATACTAAATTGTCCAAATTAGTAATGATGTATAGATATTTTTCCAATATATAAGTTTGAACTGCTTCAGAATGAAAAAATTTTAATGAATCTTGTTAGATCATACTCTTTAGTATGTTTATTAACCAAATAACAACAAGTAAAATTTAGTTTTTATATTAAAAATAATAAATTATGTATATTTTCTTTATTGTTTCTAAATGATAAAATTTAATCACTCTCGTTTCATTACATGACATATTAGGGTTCATTTAGATAGGGTAACATAAACTTTTATTAATTATTGGGTAAGTCGTTGAAGGATTTTTTTTTAATAAAGTTATTACTTATACTATATAATTTGCTATGTTTCTCAATTACTCAACAATAGTTTTTAACCACTACTTACCTTAAACCTGGTTAATTAGCGATGTGGCCGGCCGGTCTCCCGAAGTTTGACTTTACGACCGCCCGGCCCATATAGGCAATCTGGTTAGTTGGCGATATGACCGGCCGACCTCATATGAGTTGTTGTTTATCCGGATGGCAAGCGGCAAGGTTGCGTAATCATGGACATACGGACGTCCGGCCTATCACGCCCGACCCCTCCCGATGGCGAGCAGAAGGGTAGCGTGGTTGGACCATTATGGTTATGCAGACGTCCGGTCTGTTTGATGTCGGGTCCCAACTGGTACACAAACCCCCCAATCCCCAATATACGTAGTGTACGTAGGACTTTGGTGTTTGCCCTGTCCGTGGGGTAGCGAGGATCAATGGACTGGTATTGGGCTGGATTTCATGGGCTTTGGGATCTCGACTTTTTCGATTTGGATTTGGGCGGGAAATACACGTGTCACGTTTGCAGTGGCGAAAGTTGAAGCGGTCTCGCATCTGGAGCGGTGATCGTGCTAGCCTTCGACAGTGCAGATGTGCTCGACGGTTACCGAAATTTTTCTATAAATAGGGAGAGGGGGTGTTGTCATTTTCACTTTCTCCGCTTTCATTCAAGCTCGTTATTATTTTTCCCTCAGGTAATGAATGGCTGCAGTCCATATTGAATCTTCTTCTGAGTCGTCGAGCGGAGTCCGGGGGAGTTCGACGAGGGGCGATGGTGAGCACAGTGCTTCTCCGAGTTCGGTGTCGTCGTTGTTTCTAGAGGAGACCGTCCGGGAGCCTAGCTCTCAGGGCGGGGCTGATGGTCGGATCATCAACGGGATCCCCATCTTTTTACTCAAAGGCGGTTTTCGCGTCGACGGCTCCCCATTTGAGCCGGACGGTGATGGTACCGTGGTGACAAAAGACGACTGGGCTCCTTACGGTGCCAATCTATTTGCTTCAGCGTACGACGCTCGTGACTTACTCGCTTGGAGGGTCGGTCGTCTTCACATCGTCCGGGACGTGGGGTATTCTCGGTTGGTCCGGGCGGGGATTAGTATAGGAACGAAAGAGTTTACTATGGGAAGAGGTCGAGCCCGGACAACTTCTTCTATATTTATGCCAACGTTTTTGCTCAAGTCTTCGTCTGTGTGCTTTTTACGGAGTTTCAGATGGCCATCCTTCGGGAGGCCAACGTTGCCCCGGCACAATTGCATCCCAACTCCTGGGCGGTCGTGCAAACATTTTTAGCAATGTGCCTTACCGTGGGAGTGACTCCGACAATCCCCGTCTTCTTCCACTACTTCGAGGTTCGTCCGCCCTCTCAAGGCGGTTGGGTGTCTCTAACTTCCGTTCAAGATCATCATTGATGATTCCGGTCATCATGAGTTCCATGACTCCACGGGGAATCCCTTGTTCCCTTTTTACTGGACGAGGGAACCCCGAAAAATAAAAGCGTTCCTCGTGGGAGTGTTGGGTCCGGCCGACTTAGAGGCCGTGCGCACCATTAACGCCCTCCCCCGCTGAATTTCCGCCCGTCACTTGGTCGAATGCCTTCGTCATGAGGATTGTGAACGAAAGGCGTTCGGTATGGTATTACTACGTTGAATTCATTTTTCTCTAGTATGTCGACCTTAACGTTTCTGAGTTTTCTTGTTTTCTCCAGATCTCATGACGGCTCCTGCACCCCGCCAATCCAACTTCATGGCCTCCAAGAAGCGAGCCGGGGCCAGTTCGTCCTCATCCCGGGCAAAGGGGGCACCGAACGCTCCTCGCCCAACTCTCGTGAGGTGATCCTCTTCAATTGGCCGGCTGCCCCCGATACCCGTGGCACCACCACAATCGGCCCTCCTCGAAGCGACCAGGGGATCTGTTCCTGCAAGTCGGGCGCCCGTTGTAGATCCCGTCCCGAGCCTTGCGGCCGTGTTTATGGATCCGTCTTCTGAGGCGGCCACCGTCTCTACTGCCCCCTTGGTGCGAAAAAGGAAAGACCATGTACGCGAGGGTCACAAAGATAAGGAAGCTTCGTCGTCTCGGTCGGCGTCGAAGAAAGCTCGCAAGGGCAAAGAGAAAGTCCCCTCAGCGCCACTATCAGGCGGGATATTTAGTCCGGCATTCAACATGTGTGACCGGACAAAATTCCATATGAGCTCCTCTTAGCGAGCTTTGATCGAGCCGCTCTCTGAGGCGGAGCTAACCAACGCCATATTGGAAATGTCCACCCGGGCGGCCTCCCTCGCCTGGTATTTGAAAGAGTTTGCCGACCGCCGGAGGGTGGATGACGTCCGCGCCGAACTCTTGGCCGAGAAGAAGAATTCGGCCTCCCTCCAGTCGGCCATGGAGCAGTTGATCCTAACCCACGATGATTATGATAGAAGGATCGAGCTGCTAGAGGCCGACCTAGAGAAGGCCAAGAGGGAGTCAGCTGATGCAAGCGACCGCCTGGCCGTCGCCCGGGACGATCATGAACGGCTCTTGGAGGAGTGCAGCCAACTAAAGGCGAAGGTCGCTTGTCAAAGAAGCTTTGAGGTCGGGCTCCTCAAGTCAAACCAAGCTCTGACCGATGATCTCGCGAAGGCAAGGGAGAAGATATCTGAATTAGAGGCGGGTATCGTTTTTTAGCACGAGGAGGGTTTTAACAAAGCCCTTCGTCAGGCGTCTGTCCTTGCCGGTATACACGAGCCCTTTGCCTTGGGTTTTGACATTGAGAAAGACGTCTTTGATGGCGTCTTGGTCGATCTTAACACCATGGCTGATAACGCGGGGCTGGAGGCTGAAGGGCCCTCTGGTGCCGCGGGAGCTAACGAGGCGGTGGAGGTCGAAGATGACGATGAAGAGGCGGATGACGGCGATAATTGATCGCCTTTTGCTTTTTGCTTTTAGGATTTTTTGTTCAGATTTTTTTATGTATTCTTGAGGCCGCCCGTCCAACATTTTGGATTGTCAAAATGTTGGCCAGGTCGTCCTTTTGTTAATGCTGGCGTTTTTTTGTGCCTTTGCTAATGAATACATTACCTTTTCGTTCATCCGGTTGTTTTTATTTTCACGTTGTTATATTTATTTTCGCTTCTTGCTCCATTTACAGTTTGTCCAAGTTGAGAGTGGTTCTCGGGGGAACTCTCCGTTCATCAACTTGGACTTTTTGAAGGTTCGGACGGCAGTAGCTCTTCGAAAAGAACTCTCCGTTCACCGTCCGGCCAAGTTGACAGTGGTTCCCGAGGGAACTCTCCGTTCATCAACTTGTGCTTTCCTCGTGTTTATTGAGACTAGTCGTAAGAGAAGGCGGACGTCCTGTCATTGAATTAATCGTTGAAAATGAAAATACAACTTTTAAGAATAATTTAACTGAAATAAAAATTTTAAATGCGTGGCGTTCCAAGTGTTTAGAATTGGTCGTCCGTCCGAGTGTTGTAGTCTGTACGCTCCATTTCCTAGTGCTTCGACCACTCGGAAAGGTCCCTCCCATTTTGCCATGTGTGGTCACTCGGCGAGCCTCTCCAACCTTTCTCCACACTAAGTCTCCCTCCTAAAAGCTCCTCGGTCGCACCTTGGAGTTGTACTTTCTTTCCACCATGCGTTTGCATGCTTCGGCTCTTAATGTCGTCCGGTCTCTACGCTCGTCCAGAGAATCCAGCTCGATTCGCAGCTCTTGGTCGTTCAGCTGTAGGTCCTCTACCGGACGTCGTAACGAGGGCTCCCCTAGTTTGACCGATAACATGGCGTCAGTGTCGTACGTCAAGTTAAAAGAAGTTTCCTCGGTCGTTCCATGGGGCGTGCATCAGTAAGCCTACAGGACTTCTGGTAGCTCGTCGACCCATGCTCCCTTTCTTTCTCCCAAGCGCCGCTTCCGCTCGGCGACCAGGGTTTTATTCATTGCCTCCACCTGACCGTTCTTCTGGGGGTGCTCCACCGAACTGGTGACGTGCTTAATTCCCAAATTTTTGGAAAATTCGGCCAGTTTTTTATCGATGAATTGTCAGGCGTTATCCGTGATGATTGTCTAAGGGAGACCAAAACGACACATCAACAGAATTTCTGAACCTGGGGGGCCGTTACGGTTGCTAAAGGCTCGACTTCCACCCACTTAGTGAAATAGTTCACAACTACCAGGAGGAACTTCTTATGGGCCCGGCCTATGGGGAATGGTCCAACAATGTCCATGCCCCATTGAGTGAACGACCATGGCGCAGCTATCATATGCAAGGTGTGAGGCGGCAGGTGGGTATTGTTAGCATGTGCTTGGCAACTGAGGCATTTCTGGACGAACGTCTTCGTGTCCGCTTCCAAAGTCGGCCAGTAGTACCCCACTCTCAGTATCCGGGCTTTCAAAGCCCTTCATCCGGTGTGAAAAACGCAGATGTCGTTGTGGAGTTCGTTCATCACATAGCGTGTTTCCTCCTTTCCCAAGCACTTGAGGAGGGGGGTGGAGAACCCTCTTCTGTACAGGTCGTCCCCCACCAGGAGGTAGCGGGCGATCCTCTTTGCTTCGCTCGGTTTGACTGGCCGTCCGTCATCCTGTTGGGATATTATCTTTCGGATTTCCGAACGCCAGTCCCCTTCCTCGTTCGACACCGCCAGGCTTTCGATCGAGGGTTATAGTAGCACTTGTCGTACGACAGTCATTAACTGCCCCTTCTCTTTTCCCGAGCTGAGCTTGGACAGCATATCCGCCCGGGTATTCTCTTCCCATGGGATGTGTTGGATGTCGACCTTCTCGAACGATTTCGCCAGTTCTTTTGCTCAATGGAAGTACCGCAGCAATTGTTCCTCCTTCACCCGGAAATCGCCGTTCATCTGGCCCACGACCAACTGGGAATCCGTCCAGCATACGATCGTCCTAGCCCCCATGTCTCTAGCCAGTTCTAGGCCGACGACCAGGGCTTCGTACTCAGCTTGATTATTGGAGACCTTGAATTTGAATATCAAGGAATGCTCCAACAGGAATCCGTTCGGGCCCTCCAACACTACGCCCGCCCCACTAATCGATCTACCGGACGCCCCGTCCACGTACAGGCTCCACTCATCGTGGTTTGTGTGGGGCAATTCTGCTGCAAAATTAGCTAAGTATTGGCGCTTGATCGACCCCCTTGATTCGTATCGTAGGCCGAACTTCGACAACTCTACCGCCCACGCCACCATGCGTCCCGCCAGATCTGGTTTTCTGAGGATTTTGGAGATGGGGAAATCGATTCTGATGATCACCTGGTGACTTTGAAAGTATGGTCGGAGCCTTTTAGACGCGTTTAGCAAAGCCAACGCCACCTTCTCCACTTGTTGATAGCGAGTTTCTGCATCCAGGAGGGTACGGCTGATGAAGTACACCAGCCTTGGTTGGGGTCGTTCTTGCGTTAACATGACGCTAATGGCCGACTCCGACACGCCCAAGAAGATATGCAGATCTTTCCCCGACACGGGACGATTCATCACTTGCGGGTTAAGCAGGATGGTCTTAATATCCTGAAATGTTTGCTCGCACTCGGCATCCCATACAGAGCCTGCTCCCTTCCTCATCTTCCGCAGGACGGGTTTGACCCTCTTGGCAAGCTTCGGGATGAATCGCGACAATGCTGTAAGCCGACCGACAAGTCTTTGGACCTCTTTAAGAGTGGTCGGGCTTTCATCTGCAACCCCAATTCGCACTTGTCAGGATTAGCTTCAATCCCTCTGGATGTAAGCATGAAGCCCAGGAATTTCCCAGCGGCTATTCCGAACGTGCATTTGGCCGGGTTCAGCCGCATCCCGAACTTCCTGACTTGGCGGAAGACCTCCTCTAAGTCCCGTACATGACCAACGCCGTCCTCCGAGCGGACAACCTTGTCGTCCACGTAAACGTCCATGCATCGACCAATTTGCTCCCTGAAGATCATATCCATCAATCGCTGATAGGTGGTCCCGGCATTTTTCAAGCCGAAAGGCATTACTTCATAACAGAAGTTCGCCCTCTCAGTGATGAAGGTCGTCTTTTCCCGGTCTAGTCCGTACATCGGAATTTGATTGTACCCTCAGTAAGCGTCCAGGAAGCTCAGCATCCGATGTTCGGAGGCGTCGTCCACCAAAACATCTATGCTTGGTAAGGGGTGTGAGTCCTTTGGGCAGGCCTTGTTCAAGTCGGTGTAGTCGGTGCACATGCGCCACTTTCCATTGGCCTTTTTCACCATCACCACGTTAGCCAGCCAGGTGGTGTAGGTAACCTCCCTGACAAAACCTGCCTCCTTCAGTTTTCCCACCTCCTCCTCGACGGCTTTCCTCTTCTCCTCGCACATCCGTCGCTTCTTCTCTGCCACCGGACGGGCTTCCTTGAACAATGCCAATTTATGGAACATGACCGAGGGGTGGATCCCCGGCATGTCGACCACTGTCCATGCGAACAAGTCTTTGTTCCTCCACAGGAGCGACCTAAGCTCCTCCTCTACCTCGGGCTCCAAACCCTTCGCCATGGTAGTCGTTTGGGAAGAGTCCTTCCCTGTTAGGATGGGTTGGGTTTCTTCTATAGGCTCCAGTCGGTCCTCCGAGGTCGGCCATGGCCACTTTGGAATCGGTCGCTCTCCTCTTCCCTTGTCGGGTATATAGCTTGAGTCCGGCGACGTAGCACTCCCTGGCCGTCTTTTGATCCGCCCGGACAGTGCATATGTTTCCCTTATCCGATGGGTACTTCATTGTGAGGTGGGGAGTGGATACGATTGCTCCAAAAGCATTAAGGCACGACCGGTCAACCAACACGTTGTACGAAGTGTTCGCTTCCACCAGCAAATATTGGACCCTCTTCTCCTCGTTGGACCGCCCGGTCCCCAATCTTGTGTGCAACTCTACATAGCCTCGGGTGTCTATCCTCTCACTCGCAAAGCCCACTATGTGCCCGTTATAGGGGACGATGAGGTCCTCCAGTATATCCATCTGCTGGAAAGTTTTCCAGTAGAGGATGTTCATCGAACTCCCCTGATCCACCAAGACTTTGTTGACACCGTACCGGGCGATCTCCGTATTTATTACCATCGGATCGTCCTGGTCGGGGTCGGGGGCATGGAAGTCGTCGTCCGAAAATGTGATGGGCGGCATCGTGCGACAGGGCTTATCCACCGAGTGTACGGACTGTAGGGCCCGCACGTGTCGCTTCCGGGCGGATGAAGATGACCCTTCTCCAGCGAAGCCTCCTAAAATTAGAGCCGTCAAAATGGGTTGAAACCCGTGAGCCAACCCGGCTCATCACGGGTTTGAGCCGGGTTGGGTTGGAGAAAAATGTCAAATTTTTTATGCGAGCCAATTTTGACCCGGCTCACTAAGAACCCGGCTCACATGGGTTGAACCCGTGGTGGGTCGGGTTGGCTCACCAACCCACCTATTTTTTTTTAATTAAATCAAATTAATTATTTAAATTCTATTTTTTTATTAAAATTAAATTAATTAAATTAAGTATTCAAAATGTATAACTTTTACTTAGTAATATATAGTCTTTTCACAAATTAAATTAATTCAGGAATATATCATTTGTTTTATCTTGTTTTTAGACCTATCTACAAGCATGACAGTTTTATCTTGTGCTATATATTTTTATTAACGGCTATATGTAATTACGAATGTCTCATTAAACTAAATTGGCAAAATTTTATGCTTAATAACTTAAAATATATATAACAATATATTTCTTTTGTTTCATTTTTTTTATATTAATTGATCCAATTATTACTGCTTAAATTTGATCGATCAAAGTAACATGTTATAAGAATCTCGGAAGAAGAGAGTGAAAAAGAAGTTAATTAAGTGAGCCAATGAACCAACCCGTTTAACCCACCAACCCGTGGTGGGTCGGGTCGGGTTCGAATTTTTTCGACTCGCTAATAAATGAGCCGGGTTGGGTTGGTTGACTAAGTGACCAACCCGTGGTGGGTCGGATTGGGTCGGGTCGGGTTACCCGTTTTGACAACTCTACCTAAAATGGTGTTAATGTGTCCCCTCAGAGGACGCTTGCAACTTCTACTACGACTTCTTCTTCGTCGCCGTTCCGAGCGCGGGCGATGGATCCGATCGTTCTTAGACCTGTCGGGTTGGATGCTTGCCGCGGGCCGAGCCGTTCTACGGGTGCCTGAGAACGGTCAACCCGAATGTATTTTTTGAGTTGCCCCGCCCGGATTAATTCTTCAATTTTGTCTTTTAGGGTCACACACTCTTCGGTGGTATGACCCATATTTTTGTGGTAGACATAGTGTTTGCTCCCGTCCGCGCCTGATGGAGTAGGCCGCTTCATGGGTTTTGGGAGCAAATCCGCGCTTAGCGCCTCACGGAGGATCTTCTCCCTGGGGGTGTTCAAGGGGTTGTACTGCTGGAAGCGGGGTCCTCGTCTCGGTTCCTTCTGTCTAAGGCCGCTCGGCTTTCCTGCCGAATTGCCTGACTTTCCCCCGTCCGCCCTTTCCCCCCTAAGCTCCTGGCTTTCCTTCTTATACGACAACTTCATCTCTTCCACCCTAATTTCGTCCGCCGCCCGCTCCCTCAACTCTTCCATAGTTTTGGGGGCCCGTCGATAGACGCTGTCTTTGAACGGTCCTGGCTTGAGTGTGGGGAGGATGTAATGTAGGGCAAGCTCCGGGCTCAATGCCTTTACTCGTCGCACGGTCTTTTGATAGCGATCCATAAACACTCTCAACGTTTCTTCCTTGCCTTGCTTCAGGGTAACCAATTCGAAGACGGTCAGGTCCTGAGTGTTGTTTACGGCAAACTGCCGGATGAACAAGCACTTCAAGCTGTCGAAATTCTCTATAGAATTGGGAGGAAGAGAGTTGAACCATTCAAGTGCTTCTTCTTCTAATGATAGCGAAAATGCCCGACACCAGATGGCGTCATTGCCCGTCCTAAACGCCATCGCGTTCGAGAAAGTCTTGATGTGGGCCTCGGGATCCATGGTCCCATCATACATCTTGAATTGCGGCGCAACGAATTGTTCCGATATCTGAACATCCATGATTGGTTGAGCATAGGGGAGTAATAGTGTGGACGAAGGCTCAGGCTTCACCACCATCCGTCTATCCTCCGCGTCACTCTCTGCGTGTATTGATTTGGCTTTACTCCCTTTGGCCTCGGGCTCCGTCGACTTCCAGGTTTTATCGCGTCCGCTATTGTGCTTAGTGTGATCCTCCGCGGCGGCCTTTCCCTTCTCCTTCGCCCGTTCGTCCTCACCTCCCTTCCCAGCGATCTCTCGGGCTATCCGGGCCTCACACTCGGCCTTAACGGCCGCGAGCTCGTCCTCATGGCGCTGTTGCATCTCGTCCATCTTTTGCTGTAACATTCTGATCATCTCAATTGGGTCATCCATGCTCATGTTTCTCGTGGTCACCATTGGGTTTAAAAAGCAACTCGGCCCCACAGTGGGTGCCAAATGTTTCGGTCGTAGGGGCTGAGTCGTCCAATGCCTCCACGTCCTCCTCTTCTCGTCTCTCGAACGTTCGGTTCTCGCTCCTTACTTCTCGATTTCCTTTTTTGCGTGCGGGTGGGAGACCTGCGAAAGATTCTCCGATGCCAAAGTCAGTTTGAGAGCAATGACGTTTTTCGATAGAACAGTAATAAATGTGCAGTAAATGCAACCTATCTACCACTCACCCTAGATCTGTATTTATAGTTTTTGCTATGGGCTTGGGATTAGTGAAAAGTTAATCACGACCCAAATTTAGCCCAATAGTTTAACCACTACTTACCTTAAACTTGGTTAATTAGCGATGTGGTCGGCCGGTCTCCCGAAGTTTGGCCTTACGACCGGCCAACCCATATAGGCAATCTGGTTAGTTGGCGATATGATCGGCCGGCCTCATATGAGTTGCTGTTTATCCGGATGGCAAGCGGCAAGGTAGCGTAATCATAGACATACGTCTGACCTATCACGCCCGACCCCTCCCGATGGCGAGCAGAAGGGTAGCGTGGTTCGACCATTATGGTTATGCGGACGTCCGATCTGTTTGATGCTCGGTCCCAACTGGTACAAGTATATTTAATATCTTTATATTGTTTAAAAGTTAAATATAAGTGTAAAGGTAAATTTAGGTGGATTTTTCTTTTTCATTATTTTAAAATATTTTTTAAAAATAAAATTGTTCAAAATTAGTGTTGTCAAAACGGGCTACTCGGTCCAACCCGACCCGACCCATCACGGGTTGACCTTTTAGTGAGTCAACCCAACCCTTATTAACGAGCCGATAATATTTGAAGTCAGCCCGACCCATTACAAGTTGGTGGGTTAAACGAGTCGGCTCATTGACTCATTTAACTTTTTTTTCACCCTCTTCTTCCAAGATTCTTATAACAGGTTACTTTGATCGATCAAATTAAAACAATAATAATTGGACCAGTTGATATAAAAAAGGTTTTGCATAAGGAGGACAAGGGTTTGAGTTGTAATGTTTTTTGTTTTATTGAATAATTAATTAATTTCATTTCATTAAAAAAAATTTAAAAAGGTGGGTTGGTCCCTTCTCACCACAGATTCAATCCGAGTAAACAAGATCAAAATTGACTCATATCAAAATTTCAATTTTTTTTAACTCAACTCGACCCTAGAACGAATTGAAGTACGAATTTCAACTTTGATAATAATATCAACGATGAAATCAGAATATTAATGTTGTATTGAAAACGATAGTTTTAAGCACAAACGTAATTCCTTCCTAAATTAGAGAATAAAAAAGTAGTTCAAAGATAAATTCTTTAAGCCTCGATTGTAAAACTTATTTCAATATGAGACAATTATTTTTTATAACTTAAAACTTGAGGTTAAAAAATATTTAAATGGACCATTCTCTATTAATCCTCCTATACTTGATAAAACTCAAATTTTCAAAACCAGAACAACACTTTAAATGCGTCATTAGGGTATGATCTTAACATAATTAAGAAAAAAAAGACACATTTTATTAAAATTCATTCATAGATACTGAATCCGTCAATAATTCATTGGCAGTTCAGACACAATGTTTGCATCATCACAGTACAAAAGTTACAGTGTAACGAAAAACAGAGGCACCAAAATGAATGGAGGCATGTCAACAGGATGATGGTTCATTGAAAATGACAGTAACTCTCAATAACATACAACTTATTTAAAAAATGAATGAGGAAAAGGTGAGCCATACAAATGCCGAGAGGATCATGTAATAAAAAAAGAACAGAGTAATGTACGAATAATTGGTATTTATAGAAATTAATTACATGAAAATATTGGTTGAATGCGTTACAACATATTTAGCAATAAAATATGTTGAAGTCTTAGCATTTAAGTTTGAAGTCTTCATTGCTTACACCTTCTCCTTATGTGTGGTCTCTCCCTAGTAACAGTGACTACATCCATTTTAGATTTATAATTAAAGATACCCAGACTTTTATCTAAACTACCTAACCTATTTTCGAATATAGGATATATTGGAAAATGAACTATAAAATGGTCTTTTAAACAAAAATAAAAACAGTTGCAGTTTAACATTCCACTAATATAATTATGTTTAACCAAATTCTATTTGCAAAGTTAAGCATACGAAGAAACTTATTCCCGTCACGCAAATAATATTAAATGATGACCATTTTTTTTATAAAAGTAAGTATTTTTCAATGAAAAACAAATATTTGTAAATATAACTAATACAAAAAATATATTATAAAATAAGGTCAATTTGCACATGGAGTAAAGAGTTTTAAATATAGATGACATAACTCTCAAACATGTGAAACTCAAAATACAATAGAATAACTAATGCAAAAGAAATTTCATCCCAAATAAAAAATATATTTGAAAAGACTTTTTTAATCTATGTGAGACTTCATTCACTACTAAAAAGAATACATAAACAACGTTTTTTTTTTCTAATAAACAACGCTTTTTAGACATTGTCTATTAATAGACAACACTTCTAAAAAAACGTTGTCTATTGATAAGCACCAATAGACAACACTTATTTGAAAAACCGATGTCTATTGGTGTCTATCAATAGACAACACTTATTTGAAAAAGTGTTATCTATTGGCATTTGTCAATATACAACACTTATTTGAAAAATAATTGTCTATTGGTGTTTGTCAATAGACAAAGCTTATTTTAGAAAGAGTTGTCTATTGACAGCACCAATAAACAACGATTTTTCAAATAAGCGTTATCTATGATCCAATTTTTTTAAAATTTATTTTAATTTCTCATTAGACATCGCTTTCTCAAATAAACAATGTCTATGATTCAATTTTTTTAATTTATTTTACTTTTTTAATAGACAACACTTTTCCAGATAAATGTTGTCTATTGTCCAATTTTTTTTTAAAAATAATTTATTTAATTTTTCAATAAACACAATTTTTTTAAACCTACATAGATATTGGTCCAATACACACAATTTTCTCAAAAATGAATCCTCATTACTTCAGTGTATGAATACATGATCGCTCAGAGTACTAACCTATAAGCATATATACAACCATGACATGATTATCTAAGCATATGTACAATCATAACATATTAACCTATAAGCAATTACTAACGACATAAAAACATCAATCTTCCTAACTTCAATGATTTGATTATCAAAATATTGTTGACATTTACAATTAGGAAAATACTACAACAAAGGAAAATAACATAAAATTAGTCAATTAAAATTTGACTACAATTAATTATGTATAGAATTAAGATAACTTACATATGTAAGACAAATGTAATACCTGCAATCATTGTTGTTAGGTTGTTTTGGATACTAGAAAATCAAAAATATAAAACATTAATATAATTGGTATCAATATATTTATGTGTGCATGAATGGGAGGCATAGATTGGACCGAAAAATACAAATCCAAAAATACACATTATAGCAAGCAAAAACCCATACAAAAATCACACCGTTATTTAAGCACAAACTAGCCAAAAATGCTCCTTTACAAGCATTGAAAACAACATTCAAAAATAAGCAAAGTGGAGCAATGATACACCAACCAACATGCTTGGACATTCCCTACACATGAAATAAAACAAGCCAAAATAGTAGGACAATGTTTACAAAACCACACCAACATGAAAGACCTCAAAACCTAGGAACTAACCATCTAAGATAACCAAAACAACTCCCGCCCTGAACTCACTACATCAAAACCATAAATATTAGCTTATCATAAATCAACTTAGAAGTTCAAAGCGTTGCACCTAACACCCAAAATTGGTTCTACATTGTCTGCTAAAAAAATTAGTTCAAGACTCACTTAGAAAGCTTGTCGAGGACACACAAGGTCATATTATACTCCATCTAGCCCCTACACCACATAACCATGAGCATCTTATGTCAAAACTGAATTATGGCCTACATAAAAAGACCTTGAACAACTTCCACCAAATTGGATTGTGGTCTACCCAAAATGCTTATGCCAGTGGCCAATAATTTGCATCAAAAAGAGTTTTAGTCTGCCTAATGCTTCTGTCAGGGGCCATTTCTTATGCCAACAATTAACCACAACCAAGTCTCCAAATAGCCAAATTATCTATAACTTACTGTTGCAAAATGGTCTAACCAAAACAACCTATACTATCTAGAGACAAAGCACAAATCAAGCTGGAAAAGCACCACAACAGTTAATTCGTTTAAAGAAACACACAACACCATCTTAGGTTGGGTGCACCTAGCAGTTAGAGATATGGCCACATGAATCGGTTTATGACTTATTTTATATCATCACAATCATTTAAAAGCATTAATCACTTGAGATAAATAATTGCAATGCACCTTTATTAGTGTCCACTTTATATTGTTTAACTTAGAAGTCATGTATCCCCTTTGAGCTCGGTAGGTTTGTATAACCCTAATTAATACATAAGTTTAAAGCATATGTATAAGAAAAACATTACAACTAAAAGTATACATATATGTGAATAACACTTATATTCTTACATGTCCAACAACTTCTTCAATTCTTGCCTCATATTGATGTTTACTATGAATGGGTCAAGATAATGAATTATCTTTAGTTTAAATTTGATTTCGAACAAAACCCATTATTGGCTAAAATATGAAATAATCGAACAACATTAGAATTCATGCATCTAATTTTGAAAATAATACATTGTTGATAAAGTTGGAAAATAAAGTATTATCCCGATACGTGCAAGAACAAACTTATGAATCACCTCATTATCAAGAAAAAGAGAAATTATTTTTTGATTCTCTCTTTCATTGATGGTTCATGTATTGTGATTTGCGGTGATAAAAGAAAGAACACCTTATCATTTAATAAGATTTTAATATAGATACCTTATAAAAGAAAAATATAAGAATATATTAGTAATATGACAAGAGATGTCAAAGAATGAACTTAATGATAAAATGTAATATGTTGTACCGAAATTGGGGTGTTAATATATATATATATATATATATATATATATATATATATAAATATAAATATAAACTTATGTTTATTCTTCTCTGATAGAATATGAAGTGCACTTATACAAATTATGTCTTCAAATGTTTTTTTTAAATAGGTTTGTTTTTTAAGAAAAAGAATATCATATAATTTAATATATAGTTGAATTATAATGTTTATCTTCGGTATTCAAACTAAATTGTTACTAATAAATCTATTATATATTTTTTAATTGCACTCAGAATAACACCTGCAATCTATTATATTATTATTATTATTTTTAGGGTTAAATATGTTTTTAGTCCCTAAACTATTGGTCGTTTCTGGTTTTCATCCCTCTTTCAAAGTAAGGTACAATTTGATCTTCATTCTTTTCAAAACATTCGTTTTAGTCCTCGAAAACTAAACACTGTTTAAAAATTTGATCCTCATTTAGCAACAAATGAGGACTAAAACCAAAATTCCGAGGACTAAAACGAACGTTTCGAAAAGAATGAGGATTAAATTGTACCTTACTTTGAAAGAGGGACGAAAACCAAAAACGACCAATAGTTTAGGGACTAAAAACATATTTAACCCTTATTTTTATTATTTAAGTTTTGATAAGTTTTTTTATTCAGAACTAAATTAAAAAGATATTTAAGTTTTGACATGTCAGAACCATTAAAAACGCACCCAAAACCCCTCTGAACGGACGCCAGGTGTCAAGCGACGAGGATCCGAAAATCAGATAGTGGAATGCAGGTGTCAGCAGATGAGCGGACGTTTGTTTTAAACAAAACTGAGTTTTTGAAAGTTTACGTCACACTCTCTGCATGCATCTTCTTCTCCAAACTCTGATATTCTCAAATTCTCCTCCTTCTCACTAAAAGCTCTCCCTTCTCTCTACCAAATCTCACCTTTTCTTTTCTTCGATCACCGTTCAGGCACCGTAGAAGTACTTTTGGCGTCCAGAGCTTCAGTTTGAACCGAACAGTTTCGAGTTCTGAACTGGTAAGTTCTTCTTATCCTTAGCCGTTCGTTCTCTGGTACATGCAAACCAAGTACCGGTTGCTTGCTGTTATCTTGTCTGAACCATTATTGGTTTTCTGCTGTTTGGTTAGTTTGAAGAATTGTGGAACGTAAGGGTAGAAAGATTTGTAGTCAGGCGAACCGTATTTCTGTCGCTAGGACATTCGTTCCCGCTCAGAGGTAAGGGAAGCTTATTTAATTTAATTTGTATGTTTACTGTGCTGCATGAACGTTCGTTGTGTTGTTAAACTAAAGTGAAACATGATTGTTGAGATATTTGACTATATGAAATGTGATGGTTATTATGTTCTGATGTATGAGGAATATGAAATGTACTATGATATGAATGTATGAAATTATGAAGTTATATGTTGAGAAATGAGTTTGAATATAAATGAATTCTGGATATGAAATTTTCCTATGATAATGTACGTTCGTCATTGAACGGTCATTGACCGTTCGGTCGTACTAGTAACCTTGGATAAAATTGGATTCTTTCATTTGGAAGAATCCTAGTTGAGGACGAGCGTCTTCGTGTGGTAATACTATGCTTGAGCGTTCGACCAAGCGTAGTTGTACCTGAGTATTCTGTGATAAATTTAAATTTGTAAATATATATAATTGTATATTTTAGTTATTCTTAAACACTATTCCAATAGTATCTTATTATATTTATTAAGCTTTTTATTTATAAGTTTAGTAGTGCTTGGTCTTACACCAAACGCTCGTAATGAGTAGTGCTCGGTCTTATACCAAGCGCTCGTACTCGTTTCTTGTATGGTTTATCTTGATGAAAATAGCGTTCGTCCAACTTCAATAGAATTTGCTCTCTACCGTGTTCGGTCATTGACTAGCATTCAGTTTCTAAATGTGAATCCTTATAAGTATTTTCCTCTGAAGGTCTTAAAGTGTATACATCCATTCGGTTCCGGCTTAGAACCTTAGTATTTGGCATTATTCTTTCGGTGTTCGGTTAGAACTCTCAAGAGTCAGTTCATTTAATTGGCTCACTTTGTAAGTAACGTTCGTTTTAGTCATTCTTGCGATATATAGTTGTACTCGGTTTCTTTCGTAACCCGACAGTAACCCTCTCGGTCTTATTCTATTTTGGAACTAGAGACCTCTCTGTCTCGTTCCAAGTGTTCGTCCTCGTTCTGAGTGAGGATTTAACGTTCGGTATCTGGTGTCTTTATAAATCTTTGAACAAAGAGGAAATTGAAATGATTGATAATGAAAGATGAAATTGAGATGATGAATAATGAAAGATGAAACTAAGATGATTGATAATGAAAGATGAAGAGAATAGGATATGAATGAAATGTGTTGGATTATGAACTAGCGTTCCGGGGAGGAACGACTCATGAATGAATATTGGAATTTGTAAAGTATGAATGTGGTTATGCTAAGCTGGTGGTTCATCCTGATGTTCCGTGAGTACTCGTCCTCACGTAGAGGAGGGTAGGTCATGTGTGAGAACGGCAGGAGGTCCTAGTCCTTAGGGGTACTTTGGACAGATAGAACTAACCTCAAGTGGCAGCTGATGAGGACATTCTAGTTACTACATCACCCGGATGCACGAACGTCGTAGCTACACAGATTTCATACAGTCCGGACAGTCAGTCTAGTATTAAGCTTTATATGAAACGTATGAAGAAATATATCTTGTGTGTATGATTTTGTGAAAATGTATGTTTATACATGAATTAAATTACATAAGCTTACCCTGTGTTCCTGTCTTGTCTTGTTTTGTACGTTCGTCTTGTCATTGCAATGATCATCCGTGTGGATGTGAGCAGAAGGAGACGAGCTGTTGGAAGATGCACTAGAAGAAGAGAATTTGGTCGAGGTAGAAGTGAAGGCCGAAGAGTAGGACGTTCGGTCATTAGTGTAGTCTATTGTAAGGTGGTCGTTCGATCACCTTCCCTTTTATTATGTATGACCGTTCGATATTTGATTTTGTAAACCGTTCGGTCAGGTTTGCTTATCTTATATAGTTTATGATCACTCTTTTGTAAGGCCGTTCGACCGTAAACGTACGTTCGATTTTTAGTATAAAGACTGATCTGAATTATTAATTAATGTGATTATTCTATTATATAGTTTTGGACGGTATTTTTGGGATGTTACATGACAATATAATTATAATCTTATTATTTTTATGACAAGAAAGAATAAAAAATTATAATTATTGTTGTTATTATAATTATAAAATTAAGCATAAATTGTTTTTATAATTTTATTTTTAATGGTTTTTATTTATTTTATAGGTATTTTTTAATTAAAAAAATGATTAAATTTAAAAAATATCAAATAAAAAATAGTAAAATTTAAATAATTAATCACCTAAAAATAATATTAATAAAATAATTTATTTTAATTTATAAAAAGATATTTAAAAGATAAAATAAAAAATAATATAGACACGGGAGTGAAATTATATATATATATATATATATATATATATATATATATATATATATATATATATATATATTATTGTTATTTATTTATTATTTATAAAAACAGGTTTGGGTTCTCACTGTGAAATTTGAAAAGTATTTCTAACAAAGATCCCCGCCTCTTGTAGAGTTCGCGTTTGTCTTAGTTCAAATTTGTATCCTCACTCGCCGTCTTCCTTCAGCTATTGGCATCACTCATCTCTATTTTTCACAAATCAACCTAAACAAAATAATCACTCACAAATTTGCTATTCCTCTTTCCCTATTTGATCCACTTCTCTCTCCCTCTCTGAATTGACAATGAGCAAAGGAACGAAGAGGCAAGCCAAACAGAACCAAGAGCCAAAGCAAGGCAAGAAGCGATCCACTAAAATTAAGCCTCCCAAGCAAGACGAGTACTTCGAAGACAAGCGCAATTTAGTACTGCTACATCCTAATTTTTCAATTTCAATTTTTTTTTAAGTTGATTATGGGTCTTTGTCAAGGGTTTGAAGTGTAGCTTATGTTTCTTGATCCAATTTAGTGGCTGTGATATTTGTTTTGGACTGAAAAATTGTGCGGCTAATGATTGTTGCATTTTGGTATAAATATTTGTAGGAGGACTTGTGGAGGGAAACGTTCCCTGTAGGAACAGAGGTTTGTTTATTTATGTCGTTGATCTTCGTTCACAACAACATTTCTGTGAAGTTTTTTTTTCTTCTGAATGTCTCTTATGTGATGCCAGTGGGATCAATTGGATTCCGTGTATCAATACAAGTGGAATTTCTCTAACCTGGAAGTGAGTATTGTTGTGAACCGTTTCGCTTTCGATTATGGTGAATTTACTTAAGCTTTTTAGATTAAATATTTAATTGGTCAATAAATTGAGTTCAGAATGCATTTGAAGAGGGTGGTGTGCTGCATGGAAAAAAGGTTTATCTCTTTGGATGCACCGAGCGTAAGTAGCATGCAAACTTTACTGCTTTGTTATTTTGCCAGGACACCGCTTGAGCTTGATTTGTTGTCAATTTCCTTTTATTTGTTGTTTCATCTTACTGATTATCGTTCTTGATGTCTCCAGCTCAACTTGTGTGGTTCAAAGATGAAAGCAAAGTTGTCTGCATACCTGTTGTTGTAGTTGTAAGTTGTCAAACTTGGTACTGTTATCTGTTGGCTAAATTGTTTTGGGCTTTTTTTTTTGTTTGGACGAAAATTAGATTGTGCAAATTAGCAATAGTCATTTGTGTCTAAACCGTGTTGTTCCTTATGCAATTTAGGAAGTTTTATATTAGTCTTGCTGTATTTTTATTTTGTATCTTGCTATTATACCAGAATTATATATGCAGAATAATTCCATACTCACAGGGATTTGTTTCCCAGAATACTTCCCTATTTCCTAAAATTGTCAGCAGGTTCTTGTATATACAAATATAATGTATCTCACAAGTAAAGTCTCACAAATTATTCCTAAACTTGAGATGGTGTCGGTGCTCCTGGTCTTTAGGAGCCTCTAATCTCAACCCTAACACTCAACCTTCATTGCTACGTGACAACCTAACTGTAAGGTGCAACTTACATGGTTGTGATAGGTTCAAAGGGAAGGTTTAGGAAAACTGTATGACAGAGAGTTTACTGTATGACACACAGTTTATTGTATGACAAACAATTTTAACTGTCTGTAAAATAATCACAACAGATATATGAAACTTCACAGTAAGGAAACAGTTTTATTGAATGGAAATACACTGAAAGCAATCAACAACATTGAAGGGAAAACATTCCTTTCCACAGGAAAGCCCCTGTTCAGAAAATAAACACTCCACAACCAGAACTAGAACAACTCCCTCCTTAAAAGACTAAAACTGTCTAACTACTAATTAAAACTTCCCCTAACTGCTGTTTAAACTCATCCTAACTACCCCTAACCTGATGGCAAATGCTCTAGCTAGGACAAGCCAAATCTAGAAGCAAATCAAGCAATAAGTTCATGGATGAAGATTGCGGACTTTGGTGGTGGTGAAAGGTGTTGATAGCTCATGGTTTTGGTGAGTTGTATGGTGAGCGAAGATGTGTTTAAGGGTTTTCTAAGAGAGGTTGGGCCAACTCTTGGAGGAAGGTGGTTAGAGGAGGCCACTTGGGTTGCTCTAGCCTAGGGTGACCTTAAAAGAGTAGTATGACACAAAAATGGCAGCATAACTTTACTCTAAATCAAAGTTGATTACATGATGGAGAGCACCTCTATTTATAGGCTAATGTATCTCAGAATGGGCAGAAACTTTAACCTAAAAGAGCCACCTTGGTTGGCTTAGAGAGCAAGGAGAAATCCTCTCCAATAGGAGGGAGACAAGTGGCAAAAATCCTCTCAAATGAGAGAGTGACATGTGGCCACTACCTATGGAAAAACTCTCCATTCCTAGAGTGACACATGGCCATTAAATAGGAGGAAAACTCTCCAATGGGAAGCTTTCACATGTCTAGGACGAAATTCTTCTCCCTTGTTCTCCAAGCTTAGCCAAAATGTAGACCGCTTAATCAACACACCCATTTTGGAGGTCCAAGCATAGTCAACTTTGGGCCTTGACCCTTTGTTGACTTGTTTGGTCAAAATCTTATTCTACTTGGCCCAAAATACAAAGCCCAAATAAAATCTAGACTACTTGTCCCAAAATACAATGTCCAAAATTATTCTTACTACTAAATCTTCATGATGACTTAAGATGGCCCAAGAGAAAGAGTCTAGGCCCATCTTCCATAGTTGCCTCCAACTCTTCATGAATGTGCTAGGTCATGGCAAGGGGTATGTCATCATCCCCTCCCTCTTGAAAAGGATTTGCCCTCAAATCTTCAACATGGAACAAGGAAAACTTCCTTATCTTCTTTGGAGTTTTGTGTGCTTCTCCACCAAGGTCAAATACCCATTTTATAACACAAGTTAGAACAAATGTTATAATAATGAGTAAATGAAGAATATAGCTCCCAACAATGATACACCTTAAATCAAATTAATGATCTAAGGTCTTGGAGAGTAGGAGCATCTTTGAAGCTTTTATTTGTCTTGTGTTGGATGTATATGCTTGAAAGACCATCCATTCCAACAGAGTTAATTTTTAGGGATATGCTATCATATCCTCCCTTTTGAAAAGGATCTGTTCTCAAATCTTCTTGTTCTTTTATTTTTGCCACTTCATACTAACTTTTTCGTTTTATTTTTGCCAAACTATCTAAAAACTCTCTACAAACTGTCTAATACATTACATATCCTATCAGGTTGTACATATAAAAACAATCCCATAGTCACCAAGGATTTATTCGTAGAATAAGTTTTCTCTATTTCCCAAAATTGTCAACAGACTCCTATACATAAATCTAATGTATCTGTTGAAATGAATCAACAGTATCTATAAACTAATATCTCAGAATATTCCTAAACTTAAGAATTTGTGTTTTCTATCAGTGAGTGTGTTGTGCGTTACTCCTTGTGGGGGCATGGCCCTGGGCATATATATTTGGTTGGAAATTCCATTTTACAAACTTTTAGGCGTAAATGTTGTTGGAATTAGTTTTATCAGATTTATATCGATTTTGACTATTGTATTTTTTTTTTCAATTTTATTTAATTGTAAGATATTTCACTTCCTTTTGTATTCAGGTAGTTTCACCTTTCCCACCATCAGATAAGATCGGGATTAACTCCGTTCAGAGAGAATCTGAAGAAATAATACCCATGACACAAATGAAAATGGACTGGGTTCCATATATCCCCCTGGAGGACCGGTATTTTTCTAAATGTTTTCAATTTTGGAGGTTTAGTTTACATATTGCTTCATGATCATCTCTTCACTTCAATATACTTTTGTTGACTTACAACAGAGAAAGCCAAGTTGACAGATTAAAATCTCAAATATTTATCTTAAGTTGCACCCAAAGAAGGTATGACGCTCTCTGTCTTTTCCTTCAGTCTGTATCAATATCCTGTTTCAGTTCAGTCTTTTTTACTTTTCAAGATTAGTAATGCAATATTATTAAAGATGTTTGATTTGTTAAAACTTCCAATTTAATAGATTTACTTTGAGAAGTTATCTTTCTGATAAGAAACATTGCCTCTTGCAACTTTATATGTTTTCTTTGAGTGTCTAAATCCCTTGCTACCTTTGTTCCTTTGTTTTTGTTTCCTCTGTACTTGTTTGTTAGTTTCAATTGCTTTCCATTTTGAAGGTAAATTTTATTACCTAGAACTAATCATTTTATTTTTGTTTGATTTTTGCGTCCATTACATTTACCCTTTTCCTTCATATTGGATATTGCCAAAAGGATATAGTTATTTTTTAATTTCATGTAATTCCCTGGCTTTCAAATTTATTATTATTGTTTGATATGCCTTGGCAAATGATTGGTGTAGAGTTAAGCCCACTCTTTAAAATTAGGATGAAGTCAAGAAGGGTGCCCCCACCTCAAACTGGATTCTTGTGTCTCATTTGATAATGAACTTCTACTTATGTGTCAATCCCGCTGAATTGGAAAAGGTGGTCCTTCCTCATTGGAGGAGATACTACTCTTTAAAGCCAGGCCTTCAAAACAAGGGGCGTGCTTCTAATTAAAATAGTAGTTGTGTCGTAAACAGTAAACATAGAAAGCATGCTCTCTAACTGGTGCAACTGTGCTTGTGTTTGTTGGATTGAACACTTGTCAAGCTTATAGTTGATAGTCAAGGCACAACTTTTTTTACTTAAGAGTATAGCAGTCCAAGCACCGCAATTCGCCTGTGACTTCGCTCACTTGGTCTCCGTCACGACAATTGATGTGATTTGCAACAGTGTTGTGTGACAAAACATTATTTAAATTTTGTTCTTGATATGATAGGTTCTGTTGCCAAGTTTTTCTGCCTTTATATAATAAATAAACGAAAATGGGTTGAACTTTTCTAGATTCAGCTATACTTACATTGTCAAGTTCCCTTGCACGTAAATATTATCAAATAAATAAATGAGTATGTGATTTCAGTTGAATGGACACTTAAGTAAAGTTAGTTGGGAAAACTGAAAGTCCAGTGCTTTGATATTTTGTGCCATTTTCAGTGCTCTATATCTATGTGCAACTTGTCCATTATTGTAGCAACTAGCTGCTAGTTGAAACTTTAGATTAATAAGTGTAGCATGTTTGCTCATGACTGGCTTTTGTCTTGTGATATGGATCTTTGTGATACAGGGCTGCATTGAAACATCTGAAGTTGGAACGTGTGAAGAAATACGAGTACTGCTTACCTTGTGAGCTTCTAACTCTAGAATAAAATTTATCACATATGTATACTAGTCGTAACTTGTTTACACTAGTTAGTGGACAGAACATATAGTTATATCTTTTTACGGTTATGATTTGATTTGTTATGTCCTTTATTTGTTATTTATGCAACAGATTTCTACCAGCCGTTTAAGGAAGATGAACTTGAACAAAGCACTGAAGTTCAAATAATATTTCCAGCAGAGCCAAAGCCGGTAATTATGAGTGAGATAATTTCTGCAAATACGTGTTTATTGACATGTTTACATGAGTGAGGCAGGTTAATATCATATACTGAGTTTTCTACCTGTTTACTTATATCTACCACTTTTTCTTCTTTTCTTGCAGATTTTCTGTGAATTTGATTGGGAATTAGATGAGCTTGAGGTATTGAATTATCTCTCTAATGTTTGTTGTTTAGGATAAACTTAACTATTTTTCAATCCTGTAATAATATTTCTGTGTTTTGTCAATCTAAAATTGATAATCACTAGTTTTAATCTATAATATTGTGGGTCTATTTGCTTAAACTTTTTTTCGAAAAAGTGTTTTTTATTAAATAAAATAATCACTTATTAGGATTTTTAACATGTTTGGATAAACTTATTTAGAAAAAACAGAAGCAGAAAAGAAAAAAACAGGTTTGGTAGAATAGATAGAAGTCACTTTGAATTAAAAAGGTACTTTTCTCTTAGTGTAAACAAACACATTGATTTTGCTTATATAAGAATCACTTAAAATAAATCACTTGCTTTTTCATATAGCGTCATATAGACCCTGTGTGACAGTAATTAATTTTTATGTGTCGAGCAAAATGTTAAGTGATTGGCACATACCAGTACTGTGATGTAATGAATATAATAGATAATAATTGACAAGGTTCTCATTCATAAATTTGTTCTATATTCCACAGGAGTTCACTGATAAGCTTATACAGGAGGAGGAGTTATCGGAAGATCAAAAAGATACTTTTAAGGTATTGAGTAATGGGAAATCATGAAGCGATTCAAGTTTCCAACTCTTTCAAGTAGCAGTTAGACTGTTCATTTTATTGTTTCAGGAATTTGTCAAAGAAAAAGTACGCGAAGCAAAGAAAGCTAATAGAGAGGTACTTATACTTTTGATTCTGCCCATAGTGTTTTGTTTTATGCAATTTTACCTAGAATGTCTCCTGTAGGCAAGGGAGTCTAGAAGAAAAGCAATTGCAGAAATGAGTGTAGAAACTAAAGCTGCTTTTGAGACCATGAGATTTTATAAGTTCTACCCCATGCAAAGTCCAGATGCACCTGATGTATCAAATGTTAAGGTAAGCGCTTGCGCATTCTAACGCAGATTTTTGGACTTCCAATTCTTATGTTAACATCTTAGTACAACATTAAGCATCAATTACTGCCCTTAAAAATGAAAATGCTTCAGTAAAGTATCCAAGACTACTTGTAACGAACGTTGTAGAAGATTTGCCATGCAATTTCAGTTCACATACTTGCATGTGTCTACAAGGGGCCAAGCTGCCAAAGAACATTGATTAAAAGAAGTGTTTGATTTTTCTTTCATCTTTGGTTGAAAATATGCTATGCTTGCTGTATGAATGCAACTAGCTGGTCTTCAATCAGATGTGGAAAATCGTAAAATTGTTAAGCCACTCTATTTCTGTCATGTTCTAACTAATTAGAACAGTATTTATTTTAGAAGGATTTGCCCGATATTATAACTAGTTGATTAGTCGATGCATTCACAATATATTTTTCATGTATGCCTAATTATCGTGTACACACCATTCTGTGCTGGTAGTCTCCATTCATAAACAGGTATTACGGAAAGGCTCATGAGGTTCTGTAAGTGGATTCAAGATGATGACAAGTTCATTTGCAGGCTTCTTGTCAATAGAGATTTACTCATCTTTGACGATCAAGGGGCAACCACCTGGTGCCTCGTCAGCAGTGTAGCTGCATGAAGGAATACATGGGAACAAAATGTTACCATAGGAGGAATATTTGGGACGAGTTTCTGATTTTCAATGTGATCAGGAGCTTCAATTTTTGTAGCCCTTGCCTTGGTTTCGATTTTCGGATTCTTTGTCCATTGATGAGTTGTTTGGCTTTTATTAGAAGTTAAATGAAAATAAATTATTTGTTATTTTAACATCGAAGGATGATTTGGTGAAAGGACAAATTTGTAGAAATTGATATCGCGTAACGAAATGTTTTAGAACATGTAAATAGATACAAAACCAAGAGGGGAAGGGTGAATTAGTCTATTAAAAATTTTCACTTTCTTTTAGAAACAAGAAAATCACAAAAGATTTTTATATTGGTTCAAATCAAAAGATTCTACGTCCAATTGTTAATCACTTTAGAATGAGTAATTAACTTTTCACTAAAAATCAATTTCATGTTTACAAGATGAGTAAAGAACCACACAGAAAATAATACACCTTCCTTTGACACATGAGGGAATGATCACTAGCTTGAACAACTTGCAGGGAATTGCTTACACCTTTAGACACACCAAAACCAAGCTTCTCTTTCCTCAGGATTGGATCAAGCTTAGACTTAAATTCAAGAACTTCCTCAGAACCAATTTTATGTTTTTAATAGTTTAGGTAATATTGGAAAGAATTAGTAGACTTCTATTTATATGCCAGGGGTTAAAAAAATGAAAAGTCAACTCTCAAATGTTAGAGATAATCGATTATCAAAAGTGATAATCGATTATTTCAGGTCGTTATGGGTTTTGAAAATCGTGATGATCGATTATCTTTAGTGATAATTGATTATTGCCAAGATGAAGCCTTTTCTACTTTTACTTTTGATAATCGATTACCCCTTATGATAATCGATTATTGCTGCGAGAAATCAATAAAAAAGAATAAGTTACATGTCTTTAGAATGCTTACAATTGAAAGATAAACCTAATACAATTGTTTCTACAAAAGATGCTTTAACAATGTATGTGAAAGTTCCTTAAAGTCTTCAAGTGGATCATCATAAAGAAACTCTTCAAAGCATCAATGCTCCTAATTGGCAACAAAATTTTGTAGAATTATTTGTTGAGGTTATTATGCGTTATGTTACTACCACCAATGAAAGTACCGAAGGCTTTAAATAAGAGAGGTTGAGGGGAAGCTCATCTTACTTGTTGTAAATTTGGAGGTTGGTAATGGTTACAATGAGAAATTCTTGTGATAAGACCGGACGAGCTATCAACTTGACCTAAGGCTCATGAGCCAGTCCTGACCCATCTATAAATAAGTCTCTTTTTAGGAGATCCTCAATTGAGGGAGCAAAAGAAAAGTCCTAATTCCTAATGTTCCTTCTCAAGTGGGTTAGGTCAGGGTTAATGTGAGTTTAGTCTTACTACAACATTCATTAACTTTTAAAAACAAGATATTCTTGGATCACATATCAAGTCGTGTCGTTTTGGGACGAAGGTAAAGATGAGTCGACTTAGGTCAAAGGTACCAAAACAAAGGTTTTGATGTGTCAACCTGAGTCGTAGGTCGAGGCGATTGAACCCGGGTCGAAGGTATACGGGCCTTAATTTAGTTGAGTCAAACTTGGCCAAAATTTGGTCGATTTAGCCTTAATTGAATTTTAGCCTAGTTGGCCTTGCATAATATTCTTCTAAATTTGGCAGAGTCGATCCCAACCGAAGTTTGGCTGATTCGACTAAGTCAACCTGCCCAAAATTTGGCCTAACTCGGTCGAGTCCAACCCTAAACCAAAGTCAACTCCACCCTTATTTGAAAGTTGAGATGGGTGGGGTCTGCTAAAAGTTGAGAAGGCTTGAATCGAGTCAATGGTTGAGATGAGCTGGTCCGAACTAAAAGTTTAGATGAGCCAGTCTGAACCAACGGTCTAGACAAGCCAACCTGGATCGAAGGTCGAGACGAGTCAATTTGACTCAGATTGAAGGTCAACTCGAGCTAAAGTTTGAGACAAGTGATCTTGGACCAAAGGTCATAATGGGCTAATCCAGACTGAAGATTGACTATGACTAATTTGGCTAAAAGTCAAAACAAGCTTATTTAGACTAAAAGTCTACAGGAACCAACTAAACCAAAAGTTTATTTATATATTTTAAATAATTAATATGTGTTTCATGTTTAAAAAGAAAGTCCATGAGCCTTTTGGCCAATGAACTTTTTTAGTGGAGAGCTTTTTAACCTTATGACTGTTTTAGTTCCAACTCACATGAGTCAAGACTAATTGACTATATTGACAGTTTCTAGATTGGATAATGCAAATAAGAGATACGATATAAATATGCTTTATTACTAAAGAATTGAACATGCTTCTTAATTTGTATAATTTGGCTCATTTATGGCACACAGTGAATTGTTAAAAATGATATGCAGATTATCAAATCTATTTACTAACCATGTGAATGGGTGCATTTATCATGTTTCCTAAAGAATTTGTAAATTCTCTTAGATTAAACTATCTAAAGTTAAATTAGTGCATTTTTTTCTAGATTGTTTGAAAGTAAAGTATAAAAAAGAAAAGAAAAGAAAAATTTGCTTGAGCTAGAAAATGAAATCTAGTCAAAGGGGTAAAACTAATGTTCTATTGCTTGTAGATGTGTTTTTGTTATAAGTCATAAGTGACGAATGATTTGTGGATAAGAGGGACATTCACATTAACAGATTTGAGAGTGAAGGAAGGAGAATATTAATGGGATTTAAAGATTTTTTGAATCTCACTTTAACTTAGAGGATTTGAGGATGACATGTATGAAAAAATATTTTTACCCTCGTTAAATCACCATTTTTTTTCTTCACATGCATGATGTTGGAGCTTTTTCTTTTAGCGAGATTATGTGAGAGAGAGGGTGATGGTCCTTTCAAGTGAGTTGTTGACTGTGATGAAATTTGTGTGAGTGCGTGGTTGATGGAGTTCATGGTTGAAGATTAAAGGAAAAGGGAATCGATTCCTATTGAGCTGGAAATGATTCCACCATGAAGTACAAAAGCTAAGGGAATTTATTCTCATAAGACGTAGAATAGATTCCATTAAGAGTGAAAATGTGAAGAGAATCAATTCCTATAACACTGGAACCAATTTTAGCAAACCCTGGAATAGGGTGTAATGTCCGTGGAACTGGTTCCACTTCGTTGATGTTTTTGTTTTGTGCTCCACTTCAAGAGGTTATGCCAAGGTCAATTCTTATGACAAGTCTTAGATCTTCTTTGGACAATGCTTGCTTTCAAAGTGAGTGAAGACTAAGATAGATAGGCTACACAGGAATTGAATTCAAAATTTAAGTTACTGCATTATGCTTTTTATATGGTTATGAAATACGAAAAATCTACTAAAACACTTCAACGTATATTATACTAGTGCTTTCAAAATGGAATGATTAATTAATTAAAATCATAAAACATAGTGAATATTTACAAGTTGATTTTAATTTGGTGTAGTACCAAAATATATTGTATTGTTTATTTATTATAATTTCTTAATTTTAGTATTTCAAATAATTTTTACAAAACAAATATAACTTATATAAATATAATTTTATATTATTTTTAATATAAAAAATAATTTGATAATCTTAATTTTTTATTTATTAAAACATATTTTAAAAATTTATCTGAAACAAATAACTAGAAACTTCATAAATTTTACTTTCAATTTCATTAACTATCACTTCCAAATTCTTTAAAACATACACTTTATTCTCAAATTCATTCTTTCTTTCTCAAATTTATCTTTAAAATGAACACACCATTGAATATTATCCTTACAATTCCCACTTTTTATGGATTTTTTCTTTTTTACAATTTTTTGAAAAATATTATTTAGAAAATAATATATTTAAATTTGTAAAGTTCTAGAATTTATGACAAAACTTAGATTATATTTAGTACAAATTCATTTTCAATTTTTTACAGAACATTTTTAAAAACATTTAAATGTATGAAAACTAAAACAAACATTTTCTTAGAAGATTAAACTCAATTAAACACAAGGTTAACATTAAACTAAATCAACTCAAGTACGCTTAGACTCGATTCCATAGTTGACTTGTTAAACTTGTAATGCAAACTAATTAATTTTAACTTAGAGTTAAAATTTAAGTTTGCTAAAGACCAAACTCAACATTTTACCAATCACGTTTGAAACTCTTTTAGAAAATCCACTTTCATGCTTTCTTCTTCAACTCCAATAATCTAAAAATTTATTATCACATTATTGTCATAATATTTCCAAATTATATTATGATGTGTGTAAATCAAAACGTTAATATGCATAATCTACAATATAATATAATATGTTTCTGTATAAATTTGTGTACTGAAAGATGTACCTTTCCGACATAGCCTTCTTGTTTCCTGATATCTGACCTGCTCCACTCACTATAATTTCGCACTAGGAGTATGTACTCTGACACTCAAGTTAGACATTGCTCAATGAGCTTTTTCTCGTAAGTGAGTATTTAGGTCGTACCTCCCTTTGTGGTTTGCCTTTACATTTATAAATTATTCTATGAACCTAAAACTATTACATGTCCAATAAAACAGACTTAACTTTAAATTCAGTCTGTTATTCGTTTACAGTTTCTTTATAAGTTATCAATATCTTTAATCAATATTTTAATTGTTTCGTTATTTAAATATTATTTGCCCAAATCACTGACCCAATAATACTTTGCGTGTTGGCCCAATTACAGCCTAACATTAATGACTTAAACAAATGTCCAACATCAATGTTTTAAACGCTGGCCCACATTGATCTAGCTGACTATTGTTGTTGTAGAGGATGCACCGAACGGTGTTGACTTCTAACCGTTCGGTCCATGTCATATACCATACAATTTTATTTCGAAACTTAATAGAATTATATAATCTATAATATGATTCCAAATTTCATAATTAGAACCAATATTTTAAATTGGACAATCGAAAAAAGTTACATAAATCTAAAATATAGTCATAGATTATATAATTCAAATCAAATCCAGATATTTTCTAGATTATAAATAACAAAATGTGTTTCTAAATTAATTATGAAGTGTTATATGAAAGAATATATTGGTCTTTATATTAGGAGAGGAAAGATAAGAAAGTATGGGATAAAAGAAGAAAAATCCTTCTTGAAGTGAAAAAGACGTGCACGCCTAATATTCAAATTCCTCCCACTGTAAAATTTCCAATCTAAATTCTAAGAAATTTGACTCCAACCATGAAATTATAAAATGTAACATCCTGTTTACAACTTTAAGATCATTGTTACAAAAAAATCATAATTAACTGTCAAATACATTTACACCATTCTACATAAATTTATACCCTCAAAAAATTACATCTCCCTCAGTAAGAACTCGTGAACAGTCTTAAACCATAAAAGAATTCACCAGCAAATGCAAAGCAAGGTGGTGCTCACAATACAGTACTCATTCCATTACTTTGAATATCAGAGCAGAAAATAATTAGCAAATCATGAACTGAAACTGGACTTAGGCAAATAAATACAACCAATGAGGCTTGGCTACTGGTTAATTGGCTGACCACGACCAAACAGTGCTTTACCATTCCGATCCGTTAAAATCTGACCCTTCCATTGCAAAATGGTCTTTCCATTGACCTAGGCTAGCAAATGGCATGAGACCACAGAACAGTGGTAGAAACACTAGCAAGATAGTATAGAAGAGAACTCTGCGAATCCAATACTGAAAAATTGTTTTTTTTTCCGTTATTTGCCATGCAGTGACTGGTCCATGAAGGATTTGGAACAAAGCAGGTGTCCAGCAGAGGGAAAAGAAATGAAGCAAACATAGCATCTCCCAGTATAAGAGCCACACATTACCACTACCACCTAGTGTCTCCACACACAGCTTGCCACAATAGCCACAACCAACTCCCAACATTAAAAGGATGAAAGTAACAGGCATACTCTGTGATGATGATGTTGTTGATCGCTGCAAGAGCAAATATGCAACAGCAAAAATCATCAAGACACCAAACATCATTCGGCTCATTACTTGAACCTGGCACCACAAAATATGCAACTTTGAATTGAATGAGGTCACTGACTTGGGAGTCCACCAGGAGGAAGATTCCTAAAATGGAAAAGAAAGACATCATTAATACCTTTCAATTGGGCCAAGGCA
Organism: Vigna umbellata; assembly: GCF_029865625.1. NCBI lineage: Eukaryota > Viridiplantae > Streptophyta > Magnoliopsida > Fabales > Fabaceae > Vigna > Vigna umbellata. Next base: position 18,920,954 of record NC_142166.1, read on the forward strand.
ATCCTGGAGTAATATGCATATGAAAATCACTGAAGTACTGTGAGAATAACATCTTACTATACATAGTGTGCATCTTAATTCTTAAATTAGAGCACAAATAAAGGAAAGACGACGAGTGGATCTTTGATCATGACAATGACTTACTTTAAAAAAAACATGGAAATCTTAACAAAGAACAGTTTTTTCTCTGAATAAAATTTCAGCAATATGCTCACTGTTAGTTATTTTTCACCAAACACTTTTAGAACAAGGCTACACTGACTAAAAGTACTACTAATGTAGCTATTTCAAACATAGAACCAAATACACAAGGCAAAAACTCTGATTAAGTTTTTCTGCTAAACCAAAGCACGATGCACAGTAGCCTCAGTATTTCATGTGCACCAAAAACATGTAACCAGGGAAAAACAAAAAGATTATACTTGCCTGGGTTGATGGTGTACATGATTCAGTAGCTTCAGCAATCCGTTCATAGGAATAGACATAAGCACCATAGAAAAGTGAGGATGACATAATGAGCAAACCAGTGATAAGACAGTCTATGCACTTCTTTTTTAGTTCACCATGCCTGGTATCTTCTAACTCAGTCTTAAACTTTTCAGCTTTGAAAGACGCCTTTGATTCTCCCATGGCTAATTTCGATCTGCTTAGACTATTCAAATCACGGTTGAGAGCCAATTCGTCCTTTTTCATGTTCAATTCTTCCATTTTAAGGCCAATTGCAAGTGCCTTGAGGTCATTAGAACGACCCTGCTCTGCGACATGCTTCTCAAAAATACTAACCATAGGATTATTGACTGATCCAAATGATATTTGAGAAAAAGAAACCATTTGATCTGATTGCCCATACAATGCGAGATCACGACTAACTGAATCCATAAGAAATTTATCTCTGCCCTCTTCAGGAGAATCGTCACTAACTGAATTTACATGAAAGTTATCCCCTCCCCTGTCCTCTTCAGGATAATCATGACTGACAGAGTCCCTATGAAAGTTATCCTTGACCTCTTCAACAAGATCACGACTGATTGATTGATGGATTTCAGTATCATATGGTCTAGAAGGACCACTCTCTCTAAAAGCATCACCTGAGCATTCTCCTTTGTCAACAGTCAATCTAGAACTCAGAATTTCCATCTTCATATTATTCAATTTATTTCCTTCATTGCACTTGGATGATTCGTAAACTGATTGGAGAGTACTCAATGTGCTACTAAAAGATTGCTCAAAGTTCCTTGTCAAACCATCTAGCTTATCTCCAAAAACCTGAGACCAGGTAGGAAAAAGTCAAATTAAGAGCTGGTTAATGCTGTTGATATGAACGGCTGTAGAAACAAAGTAGTAAAACTGCAATTAAATGATGAATCGCCAATTGATCTGGCTTACACTGGCAAGAGATTCCTTGATAGCTGATGTACACATCTGCATGCAGGACAACATTTTGAAACTTTTTCAATCATCAAAAAGCATAAAAAATATCTCCATGAGTCATTTCAGAAAATGTTTTACATACAAATGGTACACGCAGTGGCATCAAATAGGAAAAATTACACTTACTCCTAATCAAGTTCATTTCTACTCTTACGCTAACCTCCTTCAATTATTTGAAAAATTTTACATTGATGCCTTTGTACATTATACTCACAAGCACAATACACCTTCCTCTTTAGCCTTACACCATTCTTATTTAATTAATTGTAAGAAAAACATGTGCTTGTACATTAAATGAATACCCTAATATACTAATTGTTTGAAAAGAAAGCTTTAGACAGTATTAGCCCGTAGATGGAGTTGTTAATAAAAATGAAGAGAGACGTGTGCAAACTACAATCTAAAAAATCAAAAGGGGAATAAGCGTGATATGCTTTATCAAATATTAAGTTAAAATTTACCACGGAAAGATGACTTGGAGATATACTCTCAGCTGCTACATCTTGTCTATACAATACCTTCAAAATTAAAAATAAATTAATAAAGTTTCTCATACATAATATCAAGCAATAATCTTAACAGATCAAAGCAATAATTAACCAAAAAACTTAAAAACACTACCCATTAACCCTCACCAATGACTAAATGAATCAATGTTCATACAAGACACAAGTCATCAGTTAAATACACAATTAAAACCAATATTGAGTAATAACCGAAATTAGAACCAAGAAACTTCAATAAGCAAACTTTAAGAGGAGCAAAGAAAACTTCAAGAAACAAACTTTAAGAGGAGCATTTACCTGAGCCATAACTGCGGCGAATGACATTCCCAGAGGAAGGCCGATAGTGTCCACATTATTAGTCCTATGACGTCGAACAACCACGCTAGGGTTCCGTCGCTTGAATGATACCTTCTTACCTTTACTTTTTCTTTTCCGTGAGGAATTGGAGGAGGTTTCAGACATGTCTGAACTTTGCATTCCATTGTTCATCGAAATTTGACTCTGAAATTGGTTGATTGTTGTTGGTTCAGAAGAACAATTCTCAATCTCAGTCATGAGGGGCCCTCCTTTTAGGAACAAATTCGGTAAAAAGACCACACATTCTTGAAATTTAGTGTGATAAACCACAATAATCCTCAAATTTGAAGTGTCAAATGTTGCACTGCAATGATTAGGGCGCTAGAGAGTGTTTCTTTCTCTCACTTTTGGAATATTATGAAACTTTGCCGCCTTCCTTCTCTTATTCTCTTTTAGATCTAGCAGCCCATATTGCGAAAAGACCTTTCACTATTTAACACTATCCCGGAAATACAGGTTTTCCCTTATTATACTCCATTCAAAACTAATACTATCCTATATGCATCTATCCATTTATAACAAATAAAATTCAAACTTAAATATATTTATTAGTTTTGAATTATTGCAAAATAAAAATGATTTACATCTGTAGTATATAAAAATATATATAATTTTATTATTTTGTTATTTATATCAGTAATTAATAATAAAATAATAATAACACAATTTAAATATATATATATATATATATATATATATATGTAATTTTGTAAATTATCAAAAAATAACATCAAAAGAAATTATCAAATGATATATCCTCATTTATATAATGATATATATATATATATATATATATATATATATATATATATATAGTTTATAGTTATATTATATAGAGCATTATAATATATTATAAATATATAATATACTATAACTAGTTTATAATATATAACTTTTAAGTTATATAATAAATTATACCATATTTTATAAATTAACTATGTAAAATATTATATCATTTTATAAATGTATTATATAGTAATTATAGTATAATATTCCATAGATTATATATTATAAATTATTTATGATGTATTGTATGTTCTATAAAATATTTATAATATACTATATAAGACATTTATGATATACAAAATATTCAAAATATATTATGTATTCTATATAATTGAGAATATAATTTATACTTTATTTTTAATTTAAATATACTGAAATTTATTTTATTAGTATTTGAATACCGTATAATTTTATAACATATTTGAAAAAATATTTTATTATTTTCTGGAATATTTAAAAAGAATTATTGTTTCTTACATTAAATATTTACTATTTATAATAAATAAGAAAATGTTCTACCTAAAGAAATAAGTGTCTTTGCAAAATTGCTTGTCCCTTTCTCACATTCTTTAATTTGAAAGAAATGAAAAGTATATTTTCTTCCTCTCATTTCTAACCTTATTTGATTTTTTTTTATTTGTCCAATGGACAAAATCGCATTACCTAAGGAAAATTAATACTTTAATTGATGTGAGATTCTAAAAATTTTAATAATTAAAAAATATAAAAATAATTAAATTCTTTTAATGAAAAATAACACGGGTTGGTTGTTAGTTATAAATCAAAAGATTTTTTTTAATTTAAAAGGTTTATTTTTTAGAAGTTAAAATTTAGTGAATAATTATTTTATTAAAAAAGTTATTTTTAGATATTATTAAATATTTGTAAATATTTATGGATATTGTTATATATTATATATTTAAGAACCTAGAAAATAGAGTATTATATTAGATAGGTGTATTAAAATAATGAGATAGAGTATTTTATTTTAAAATAATCATATAATATAAATAGAAATTTATAAAGATCGTCTCATTATCTACATACCTTCTATGTCTCTAAAATATTATTCTCTTCCATTCCTCTGACTTCTTTCTAACCTTTCTCACTCCTCAATCATCTGTTCAACGACCAGGAAGTGCCTAGGCGACCCCTAAGGCGGAGGCTACTTACCTGTCCGATCAGATTTTCCAATAGAGCAAGTATGTTTCGTGCTCTTTTTCTTAATTTTCCCTAATCAGTAATCATGTCAAGAATATGTTCTTGCATGTATTAATATGTGTTTTTCTTCAATTCTTAGCTCAATTTAGGTTCTAAGGTTGGTTTTCCTCACCAATTGGTGATTTGTAGAGTTTTCTAGAGTTTCCTTGCGGTGCAAGCAAATTGTTAGGGTTTCTGTGAGCTGTGCTAGTTGATTGAGGTAAGGGAAGTTAGATTACTGTTTTAATTAGTTGGTTGACATGTAAGTGTGTTGAATTCTATGTTTACTGAAAATGTTTGAACTAAATTTAGGTTTTGTGAGTGAATTATATTTTATGCAATGTGATTGTTTAATTTAAATTGATGATCTGTAATGATGGACTGGTTTTGGATGATAATTAACGTGTTATCAGATGTATGGAAGGTTAGAAATAGATTATAAGGTTGATAGGTGGTGAAGAAAGTCTAAAATGTGAAGTTTTAAGGTAATTCAAGGAAGTGGGGTAGTGAAAATGAGAATTAGAGGTTAAATACTCAATTGGTCTGTTGGAGCAGCTTTGGTAAGTCAAATGTGACTTGCTTGAACCCTGAAATTGGTCAAAACATGTCAAAAGTGGTAGAATTAGATTTGGGTTCTTAAGTTGAGAAATTTGGAGTTTTGAAGAGAATTGGCTCTTAAACACTTTAGATTGATGGTAGAAAGGGTTAGAAACATTTAGTCAAGTCTAATTAGGTATATAACACAATTTAAAAGTGTTAGAAGTTGGGAAAAATAGTTAGAATTGGTAAACTTGGGTTGAGTTGCATAATTTTGCAGAATTCGTGTTGTAGAATTATGCAGACTCGTTGAGTGAATGGATTCACACAGCGAGTGGTCATGACGAGTTGCTATCTGTTTGAGCGATTCGCACAACGAGATGGTGCACTTTGCGAATGTTTGTGAGGTTTGGTCTCTGTTTGATGATCCACACAATGAATCAGTGCGCTGAGCGTCTGAAGGTGGTCTGGGGTCATTGCCAAATTAATTCGAATAGCGAAAGATGACACATAGCGAGTGTTTGGGGGGTTATGGGCCATTGTATAGACTTTTGCATAACGATTTGGGGCTCTATGCGAGGTGGTTGAGGTCTGGTGTCACTAAAAGTTTATTCGCACAACGAGTTTGGGTCGTTGTGCGAGAAACCTCTAGATTCGCTATGCGAGAGGGTGCGTTGAGCGAAAGGTTCAGGTTTAGTTCACTCTTTTCTTCTTTGTGTTAATTTAATTTAAATAAAGTGTTGAGTCTATTATGAAGTATGTTTGAGTGTGTTTTACAGTATATGATTGATTTCTATCATGAGTATTTTCCAAGAGAAGTTGTGTGAATTTTAAGTGATGGAAGAAGTTTCAATGTGGAATCTCTTGGTGAGATTCAAGTTTATTTAGAATGAATGTAGGAGCTCAGTCTTAGGGGTTATCCTGAAACTTCAATGGTCTTTCATTCTCATGTAGAGATGATTGATCCATGTCGTGAGGAGTAGCAGGAGGTCTTAGTCTTGGAGGCTTCCAGTATGCTCCAAGGCGTGGTACAGACTAACCTCGTGAGTGCGGTATGATGAAACTCATTGGCAATGGCTTTGCAAAGCAGTAGAGGCCACCACGAGTGCACAACGCGCCATAGCTCGACAATCATTCTAAGTCCGGACGGTAAAGTCTAAGTTATAACATGTTAGGATGTTTGAACTGGTTTATCTTGCTTGTTTAATCTTGAGTATGTTATATGTTGTGCAATTGTATGAATTCTTTTATATTTAGGTTACCCTTCTGTTTGTGATTGTGTTTTGTATGTTTGGTGTTCTTCCTTTGCAATGATAATCCTGTGGGTGTGAGCAAAGGAAGATGAAGTGTCTCTAGAGCAGACTCTGGAGGGTGATGATGCAGCCGCTTAATGTAGTTAGAATGCTTATTGTGGTGTATAGTTTTGATAACTTCTTGTATATAAAGTTTTAAATTTTATGGTTATTTTGGATGACTTTAAAGTTAATACTTTATTTACTAGTTTATAACTGTTCTATCATATTATTTTGTGACTACCATAATATGATTTTTGGCTATATTTTGGGATGTTACAATATATTGGTACAAATTAATATATTTTTTTATAGATACCATGAGATATTTTTATATATTGTTATATATTATTACATATAATAAATGATAATAAAAATAATGTTTTTTGTAAAGATATTAAACTTGTAAATATATAAGAAAACAAAATTTAAGGAAAAGTTTTAATAGAAACTATGTGACAAATCAAGGAATAAGAAAAAAAGATAAAGATTAAGTTTTTACGGGAAGGATTGATGAAGTGAAGACTAAGAAGTTCAAAAGGATTACTTACATTCTTGTGTCTTTTTTTACTTATTTGTTTATGTGTCTGGATTAAATTGTGGTTGTTATTGGTTTGATTATTATGTTGTGAAGTTTAAATAGTTTTAAATTAAATATGTTGAGATTGTTAAGGAAGGATAATTGATTTGGGGTTTAGGATTTAAAGAATATTTATTTTCTTTTTATAAAGATGACATTTGGATGAAAGAATGCTTTTTCATGATTTTGAGTTTCATGTGAATGAGGTCTGTGACAATTTTGTGTTGGAAGGAAAACTTATTTTGTTTGTTTGTTATTATTTTGATTGTGTGTAAATATAATTATTAATGTTAAATTATGGTTTTTTTGTGGATAGTCTTTTAAATGTTAAAACCAGAAGGATGACGTCTTTGGATAGAAAATTATAGATTATGTTTGTGTGTACTTGTTAGTGGATGTTCTTTAGAGTGTCAAAAGCGGAGGATTGATGTCTTTGACAGAAGACTCTATTACTTGTTTGATGTCTCTAAATTTATGAATGATTATTAAGATGTTTTGAGATTTTAAATTTTTAAAATAAAGATTTTATGTTATTTTGTTGGCTTATTCTTATATTTGTGGTGGTGATTTCAAAATTTTTTTTTTTTATTAAAAACATATGATAATAAAGTAACGTGAAAGTTGCATAATAATATATATTGTCAGGAGATGTTTGGAGAAAATTTTTAGTTTAATATTTTTTTTCCAATAAAGATTATGATTATAAAACAATGATTTTGTTATTATTATTATTGAGATTTTTAATAAAATAAAAATAAACTTTTATTTTAGTTATTTTTAATTATAGATTTTAGAAAATGAAAAATTGGAATGTTAATAATATTACGAGATTATTTCTTAATTATTAAGACTTCGTCGTGTCCTTAATTTATTGACTAAATAAAAGCACCCCATGTAACTAAAACAAACCACACTATTTCATTTATCATTCATATAAATATATAAAATTTAAACTATTATAAAAATATTATTTTGTTAGAAAAGGTTTTTTATGATTTAAAAGTCTTTCTAGATTTTAGAAGTTGAGTTATTTACATAAATATAATGTTATAACATGTTAAAGCTATATATTTATTTATTTATTTTAAGTATTAAACATGTGAACTTATTATAACACTAAACTTATAATATTACTAAAAGAAAAATTATACAATACATTAAGGATTTATTATTTTGATAAATTTATCTAGGCACACTTATATAAGATAAATACGAAAAGAGTAAATGAAATAGTTTTTTTTTTCATAAGCTTCAATAACTTAGATAAGTTTATAAATTTTGATATATTATTTTAGAGAAACTTTATTTTGTATGTTAAATTTAATTTATAAGAAACTATTTTTTTATTTTTCTCTATTATAACTATTTAAAAAACCTTATCATTATAAAATATGATAAGATAAAATAATAAAAACATAAGTAACTGTTTTCATACAAAATTACACAATTTATTGCCAGAATTTTATACTCTGTTTATATTTATTCCGTGCCTAAATGACAACATAAATAATTATTAATTTTTTTTTCCTTTCAGAAAAATTAGCAGAGTTGAAACATCTAAACAAAACCCATTTTATACATTTTAAAAAATATCAACATTTAATCTTTTATATGAAAATCAATAAAAAAAATGTTATAATTCAAATAAAACAATAGAAGTAAACAGTATAACATAAAACAATTTTTTTTTAAAGATAATCTCCAATTAATAATTAAGTGTATATATGATTTAACCGTCATGTTTATGTGAGAAACCGGACAATTATCTATTATGATATGATGTGTCGAATAATCCAACTATCACGAGATTACTACTAATACTAATTAGTTTGGAGCAAAGTATGAATATCAACAATTAAGTTGTGATTAAGCCGTCATTAATGCAAAACTCATTTTGAAAAGGTTTAATAGTCTATTTTGTCTCCTCTTTGGTTGTGTTATGTCAAAAAGGTCCCTTGTTTTAAAAGTGTTTGAAACGAGTCCTCACTTATTAAATTTTGCGACAGAATCGTCCCTTCCGTTAAATAAAAACAAACGGAGTTAACAGATTGATGATTTGGCAGAAGACAATGATGTATGTTCTGTGATGGATATTGATGTGGAATCTGATGAGATGGGTGTTGTGCCATTACATGTAAATTCTTTAGAGTTAGAATGCACTAACCCTTTTGCAGGAAACATAGATAAATCTGATTTGTAGGCACTTACTCTTGAGCTTAAACCGCTTCCAGAAAACCTGAAGTATGCTTACTTGGAGGATGAGGAGAAACTGTCGGTGATGATTTTCACCTCCCTTGATGTTGTTCAAGAGGAGAAGTTGCTGGATGTGCTACGAAAGCATAAGAAGGCTATTGGTTGGACCTTGGCTGACATTCCTAGTATCAGCCCATCTACTTATATGCATAGAGTTCTATTGGAGAATGGAGCAAAACCAGTAAGACAGTCGCAAAAAGTCAAAACCCGGTGATTTTGGATGTTTTAAAGAAGGAGGTGACCAAGCTACTCCATTTTGGGATCATCTATCCTATCTCGGATAGTCAGTGGGTGAGCCAAGTCCATGTGGTTCCAAAGAAGACTGACCTCACCGTGGTAAAAAATGAGATGGATGAGCTTATTTCTGCTAGAGTGCAGAACAGTTGGAGAGTCTGCATGACTATAGGAGGCTTAACCAAGCAATAAGGAAAGATCATTTCCCCTTACCTTTCATTGATGAGATGCTTGAACGGTTGATAGGTAAGTCTCACTACTGTTTTCTTGATGGTTTTTCTTGCTATTTCGAAATCCACATTGCCCATGAGGACAAAGAAAAGACCACATTTACTTGCCCCTTTGGTACTTTTGCCTATATAAGGATGCCTTTTGGCCTATGCAACATGTAACATCCCAAATTCTCATACTTGATATTACATAAATAATATGAAAACTGTAACATTTCTACAGTCATTCATTTGAAAATATAAAATATCTCACATTAATTACATAAATTTAAACTCAGATTTCAACTTAAAGATAACCCGAGTTTTTCTTTACTATCCTTCCTCCTCCGTCTTCACTTGTATTGGATTAGACGACGCTCCTTCATCTGCTCCCGTATAACAAATACGTTATACGATCATCGCAAAAATATGATTTTTCCGGTACATGCACAAATAAATAAGGGTGAGCTACCATGCAACCAATTATTAAAATGAGGCATGATACTACTACTACGCCTAACTCATATTTATGAAAATGATTTTTTTGCTAGACTCAATTATCCGGATCTAACGTTGATGGAAGTCTCGGATGGTCGTGCACTTGTGATGACCTCCACTCCTCATACTAAAAATCATGGCCAGATACAACTTGTCAACCACAAGGTTAGTCCGTTAACACTATGTCCAAAATTGGGACATAGACAAGGACCTCATGCCCCTCTCACCACCTAACTCATCCTTCTCTACTTGAGATTGGAGAGTTATTAGAGTATCCAGGATGACCTTCCATACAGGACCCTCAACATCAACGTGTACACAATACCATGCTACTACAAAATCTCTCCGCGAGACTCATATCATGTTCATATTTATCAACTCATACCATACCATTACAAAATCTTCTCATACTACTCATATCATGTTCAGATGCATAATTTCATATCAACATCATAAAATACATTCATCACAGAAATCATACAAGATAAATATATTACAAACAAATTAACAATAATAAAATATTACTATAAATTGTCACCGGAGAAGAATCAAATGTTTGAAGATCATTAAAATAATCTTAATAAAATTTCTTGGGGAAACAAGAAGTTGAATCTGGCAGAGCCGGTTAGACAACTTCTCATCCTTCCAGGAAGATGCAATAAAAATTAAATAGAACAATAAAAGTTCTGGGGAAACAAGAAGTTGAATCTGGCAGAGCCGGTTAGACAACTTCTCATCCTTCCAGGAATACAATGTAATTAAATAATAAGAATAATAACAGGTCTGGGGAAATAAGAAGTTGAATCTGGCAGAGCCGGTTAGACAACTTCTAATCCTTCCAAAAATAAAAACGAATAAGGAAAACAATATAAAGTATGGGGAAACAAGAAGTTGAATCTGGCAGAGCCGGTTAGACAACTTCTAATCCATCCAAAAATAAAAACGAATAAGGAAAACAATATAAAGTATGGGGAAACAAGAAGTTGAATCTGGCAGAGCCGGTTAGACAACTTCTAATCCATCCAAAAATACAACAATAAACAATTAATAGCATACATATGGCATAACATAATCAACATCACATTTTACAACTATCACACTTGGATCTAAACAAAGAAGCATGTTCTCATCCAAAATTCAAAATCATACAGAAACAAAATACTTCACATTCAAGATTTAAGATAAACTAAAAGCAACATATACAAGACTCAAAATAATATCAAACAAAATGTAACTCCCCTTACCTCTATTCCAGACTTAGGTTCCTCTTCTCAAACCGTTCTCCAGAAACTTCCAGAATTTCCCCTCTTCAACTAGAATTTCCTCCAACTCTCTCCTCTCACAATTTCCCTAGAATTTTGGTGCAAATCTTCATCCTCCCCCCTTGGCTATTTATAGCCAAAAATTTTTACTATTCATTTTTACTATTCATTTTTACTATTCACTTTTACTATTCATTTTTACTATTCAAAAATTATTTTTTATTCACCATTCTTATCTCTGAATAATTGATTCTACGTGGAGTGTCCTCTTCCACAATTTATTTTAATATTTTTTTTTAACTATTCACTATTCACTATTCACTATTCACTATTTACTATTTACTATTTACTATTCATTCATTTTTTTTAACTTTTAAAATAAATTCTCAAATTTTTAAACTCCTTCCTTTGAAATTATTATTATTGTTACCTATCATAAATTTTAATTTTTTTTTTACCATACTTTTATTAACTTTATAAAAATAAAAATAAAAAATAAAAAAATAACTATTTATTAAATTTAAATATTTTTTTTTCATGGGTCTTACACAACACACCTGATACATTTAAGTAGTGCATGCTAAGTATTTTCAGTGTCTTTCTTTAAAGTTGCATAAAGGTGTTTATGGACGATTTCATTGTGTATGGATCCTCTTTTGAAACAGTTTTAGACAACTTGGATAAAGTTTTGCAAAGATGCATTGAAACCAACCTTGTTCTCAATTTTGAAAAATGTCACTTTATGGTAGAACAAGGTTTAGTTTTAGGGCATATAATTTCTAGTAAGGGTATACAAGTAGATCCTGCAAAAATATTTGTTATTTCGCAATTGCCTTACCCTTCTTATGTGCGAGAGGTGCAATCTTTTCTTGGGCATGCGGGTTTCTACAAGCGCTTTATAAGAGATTTCAGCAAGAAGGCCCTACCACTATCCAACCTGCTGCAAAAAGATGTGGAGTTTGAATTTGATGAAAGATGTAAACAGGCATTTGATTCCCTCAAGGAAGCACTGACCACAACTCCAATAATTCATGCACCAGATTGGACAACCCCATTTGAATTGATGTGCGACACATCCAATTATGTATTAGGGGTTGTCTTGACTCAGAAGATTGACAAGCTGCCGATAGTGATATATTATGCTTCTAAGACTTTAGATGCTGCTCAAGAAAAATTACACAACCACTAAGAAATAACTTTTAGCAATTTTTTTCCTCTTAATAAGCTTATATATTATTTTCTTGGTTCACCTGTTATTGTGTTTATTGATCATGTAGCTCTAAAGTTTCTCTTAAAGAAGGCTGAGTCAAAGCTGAGGCTTATTCGGTGGATGCTTTTACTCTAAGAGTTTAATCTACAAATCCATGACAAGAGTGAAGCACATAATTTGGTGGTAGACCATCTCAGCCAAATTGAAATAGTTAAGGACAAAACTTATGTGTTGCCCATCCAGGATAACTTTTCTGATGAAAGTTTGTTAACGGTTTCGGTTTCTTACCCTACCTCTTGGTTTGCAAACATTGTGAATTTCTTAGCTGCTTTTGTTTTTTCTTCATTAGCATCCAAAGCCCAAATTGCTAAAATTAAGAGTAGTGCTGTCGGAACAATCGGTACCGTTATAGAGTTGCGCAGCAGAATAAAATATAGATAGCGGAAAGCGTGTAATGGTCACAACACAAGTTAAAATAGTTGGTTTCAAAAATTGATTTTCTTAGCGAACTTTTGTCAAACAGTTGATGTGCTAAGAGTTTAGGGATCAAGAAAATCAACACAGAATTTTTATCCTGGTTCGAATCAAAAGATTCTACGTCCAGTCGTTAATCACTATAAATAGTGATTAACCTTTTTCACTAAAAATATAGTTGTACAGATTACAAGATAATGAAATGAGCAAAGAATAGAAAACACCTTCCTTCGACAAACGAACGGAAGAACCTGCTCAGCCAACTTGAAGAGAATCGCTCCGACCTTTGACACACAAAGCGCGAGCTTCTCCTATTCACAAGACCAGGCAAGAGCACTCTATCACTTTGAGAACTTCCTTAGACAAACTGTATTCTCAAAATGACATAGATCCTTTTCACTCACAGAGAGCTTCTCTTAGGCACAAAGCTCTAATACTCTCAATTTGAAAAGTTTTTTTTCTAAGAGCTGTGAATACCTCTATTTATAAGCCTAGTTTCATGCAGGGTCAAAAACTGAAAAGACATCTCCTAACTGCCACTAATAATCGATTATCATAAGTGATAATCGATTATTTGTGTCCGCTATGGGGTTTTCAAAATGGTGATAATCGATTATCCTGAGCAATAATCGATTATTCCAGAGACTTGGACAGAATTAAATAATAGAGTGATAATCGATTATTCTGTGTAATAATCGATTATTTGCGCAAGCAACTCTCTTCTAAACTGGCTCGTGATAATCGATTATTCCTCTTGATAATCGATTATTTGTGCAATGACTCACTACATACGAAAACTGCTAAGAGTTTTTACATCATTACATTTTATCCTATACATTTGTTTCTACAAAAGGCGTTTAACAAAGATGCATTTAGAGTCTTCAATTCTTCAGCTTTTATCATCATCAAAACTTTACAGTAGCTTTCAAGATACCAATGCTCCTCATTGGTAACAAGTGCTAAGTACTATATATGGGATGACTCCTATTTATGGAAGTTGTACAGTGATCAAGTAATAAGGAGGTGCACACCCGATCATGAGATAGACTCGTTCCTGTAGTTATGTCATTCTTCCTTCCTTGGTGGTAATCTTGGAATACAAATAACAGCTCGCATGGTGCTTGACTGTGGATTTTGTTGGCCCACCATCTTCAAAGATGCGGAGAGGATTTGTAGCACCTGCGAGCCATGTCAGAGAGCAGGAGAATCACTTTCTTGGAGACAACACATGTTGTTCTGTGAGGTATTTGATGTTTGGGGTATTGATTTCATGGGTCCTTTTCCTGTCTCTTTCTCCTACATTCTTTTAACTATTGATCATGTTTTGAAATGAGTGGAAACATGAGCCACCAGGACTAATGATGCTCAAGTTGTTGTACATTTTGTTAAATCTCACCTCTTCTACATGTTTGGAGTGTCCAGAGCCATTGTTAACGATCAAGGAACCCATTTCTGTAACAGATACATGCAGGCTTTGCTCAAGAAATATGGGGTTGTGTGATAACGGTTGAATTTACCATTATTTAATACTTACTTTTGATTCTAAAAACACCCTTTTTGACTTAGAAACTAGCTTGGAATCATAATTTTGACGAATAAGAGAGTTGAAGGTGAATTTAATGGTTTTGTGCTAAATTTCCTTGTTTTCAATAGGAATTGAGATGATTTGGAAGAAGAGTTGAAGTAGTAAGGAGCTAGAACTCAGGAAGAACTGGAAAAGCATCAGAAAGGAGGATCGCAGCAGCGTTGAGCGCCACTTTAGGGGCCCTCAGCGCCAGAGTACACTGTCTCACGCTTGGCTGCCCTTTTCTGGAGCCCTCTGCGCAGGATACCCCTAGCTCGCGCCTGGACGCACTTTTCAGGGGTGTTGAGCGCATCTTCCTTGAGTCGCACCACGCCTGCTTGCCTTCTGAGCTGACCCTAAGCACTAGTTCTGACTCGCGCACTGCCTGGACGCTCTAAGTGGGGCGCTAAGCGTTAGTCTCGTGGGCTTGGACCCGTTTTCTATTATTTTTATGTTCTATTTAAGGACTTGGACATCCTAGGGTTCACATCTTAGGACAGAATAGGCACAAAAACACATTCTTTGATCCCTCGGAGGTGGATTTGGATGCAGAAGCTCCTATCTTCAATTTCTAGGGTTTTATCTTTCATTTTTTTTTTCCATTATTCATCTAGTTTCACCATGTCAATGGTGAACTAAACTCTATTTGTTGTTGGGGAATGATGTAACCTTTGTAAACTCTCATATATTGAATTGATTCTTTATTATATATGCTTCTTTCATTAATTGTTAGGATAATTCGTCTTCGCATAATGCTTGATTTATTTAACTCATTCTTTAACATGAAGTATGATTTGCATGAGTACCAGATGGTATCTTACAATTCATGATCTGGAGAATTATTCCCAGAAGTAGTATTGCTTAGGAATGGGGGTATGAGTTCTGGTTGTCTTAAGCTTCTGCTCTTTAGAATTAATTATTAGGAATGCTAGGAATCGTATGAACTAATAATTAAGTTTAGACTTTCTTCGCCGAGGAATTGGGTTTTAAGTATTTTAGATAGTGACATTGACATTAATGAAGAAGTAGAATTCGTATATACATGACAGTAAACTAGGTGAAATCTAACCCCAACAACATATTCATTCCATAATATCACACTCGTTCATCTTTGCACTTTTTTCCAATTGATCAAATTGCATGCATATTTACTTTTCAGTATTTGCATTCTAAACCTAAGAGTTTGTTTTCAAGTCTTATTTAATCAAGAAATCACATAACTGTTTAGGTTGTGAGTCTCTAGGAAAACGATACTTGGTTTTACCATGTTTATTACTTGATACGATTCGGTACACTTGTCGGAGTCCTAACATTGTGCACAGAGTATATACACTGTACAACCCCCAAACCGATGGACAAGTTGGGATTTCAAATAGGGAGATAAAGAGTATCTTAGAGAAGACTGTCCAGCTCAATAGAAAAGATCTGAGGAACAAGCTAGATGATGCTCTTTGGGCACATAAGACTGTCTATAAAGCAACTATAAGGATGTCTCCTTATCGGGTTTTCTTTGGAAAGGCGTGTCATTTACCCGTTGAGGTAGAGCATCGAGTATACGAGGCTGTGAAGACCTGAAACTTCTCTATGGATTAGACTAGAGAGGAAAGAAAGTTGCAACTAAATGAACTTGATGAGATCGGTTTGGAAGCCTATGGAAACTCAAAGTTCTACAAGGAGAGAACGAAGAAATTCCATGATAATTTGATAGTTAGATATGACTTGGAGATTAGGTAGAAAGTTTTGTTGTACAATTCTAGGCTCGGACTCATGGGTGGTAAGTTACGGTCAAAGTATATTGGTCATTTTGTTGTTACTGATGTTTATCCTTATGGTGCAGTGGAGATCAAAATTCAATCCACACTACAAGAAATGCGTTTTATACCGGCGGAATTTTACCGAAGGCCTTAGGATCGTCGGTAATGCTTTGGTGATTTTAAATAGCGAAGGACCTTAGGCCTTCGGTAAGAGGGTCGATGAATTTAGATAAAAATTTGGGATTTTCCTCTCGTGAAATCATTTCGTGCTATGCAAAAAACCCATTTGCTCTTTCTTCCCTTCCAAAATTAGTCGTGATTCTTCCTAGGCAAAGATGCTCTTTTGTTTCGTCGGCGAAGGTGCATTTGGTTCATTTAGTCATGATTATGAGGTAAGGTGCGTGGGCCATTGACGTTGTGATAAGGATGTTGGTATGGTGAGCAGAGGCGATTGGTGTTGCGGTTGGTGGTGTGGTTGGGGGATTGTGGTTGAAGGCTCTTAGTGGACGATGATTCCTACACATTCTTCGGCTATCGTGGTGTAGGGAGGCCGTTATGGAGGTAGGGTGTCGAGAATCATCCCTTTCGTGCAGGTCAAATCTATATTGTTTTTAATAGGTTGCTATTTATGATGCAAGTCAATTGTTTTGGCGTTGTGGGTTTAAGGTTTTTTGTGAAGGGTTGGTCCTCTGGTTGAGGGTTTTGTTGAAGGCTGGTGGAAAGGCATTGGTACATTCTTTAGTGCTGCCCTGGGGTAGGGAAGCTCTTGTGGAGCGAGGGTTCGAGAATCCTGTGTCGTGGAGGTCATTTAAGGGAAAGAGAACCTTATTTGAAGAGCTAACGCAAGAATAAGAGTGGTGAGGCAGTGTTAATTGGTTGGACAGTTGGTGAGAATTCAGTTTCTTTTTGCTTGACTTGGTGCTTACTATTTTAAGTTAATGGTTTTTGCTGGAAGCCGTCGCATGGGAATAACTAGAGTGTAGTGATAATTTTGGTTGGTTAGTAAAAGAAATTTAATTCTGTTTTGGGTTTGGGGAAAAGGGTTTATCATGCTTTGTGATTGTGTGTTTTGTTAAAATGCAGTGTAAGGATGAATTAATTGAGTTCTTTTGATGAAATATGGAATTTGATTGTTAACATAGTAAACTGTTTCACTGTAACTCATTTTACATTTGATTGACTAAGTTCTATTGAAGTTAATAAAATTTCATTTGCTTGGTGTGAATGTATAATTACCGAAAAGATTGCTTTATTTTCTACTTGCATCTAAACTCTGTTGTACTCTATACAGCAGGATCATTCTAGACATAAACATGTATATATATATGTGTGTGTGTGTGTATTTGAATGGAATTATATCATGTTACAACTTCTTGTTGGTAGTTTATGGTTAATGATTGAATCTTGATTGTCTAGGGTGTGATTATTTCACATACTTAAGAGTTTGATATGTGGCTCATTACTTTCTATGGTATTTAAGTTGGTATGAATTACTAAGTATAACTTTCGGTCAAAGCAAAGATAGGTATGTTATGTTGATCACGTATAATATCTAAGCTAAGTTGATTGTATGGAATCAAGTTAACATATAATGAAAAGGATAAAGTAAGTGTTATGTTAAGCAAGCATAAGTATTATTGATATAAAAAGAATGTGCAAAAGCATGAGAAATGGTTTAATTAGGCATGAAAAATTGATATAACATTAAAGTAAATGATTTTTGCACTGCACTTATCTGTTTGCTAAATGAGAGTATGATCTTAATTGCTGAATTGGAGTCAATATATGCAGAAAACCTTATTGTTTTAGTTATAAAACTCTGCAGAAAACCTTGTTGTTTTAATTATAAAACTCTGCAGAAAACCTTCTTGTTTTAGTTATAAAACTCTGCAAAAAACATTTGCTGTCTTAGAAACAAAATTCTACAGAAAAGCTTTGCTGTATTGTTGTAAATTCTGCATAAAATCTTTGTTGTTTTGGTGTAAAATTCTGCAAAAATACCTTACTATTTTGCTGTATAACCTGCATAAAAATCTGGTTGTTTTGATGGTATATTCTGCATAAAAATCCTTGGCTATTTGACATTTGTTAATCTGATTGAGTAGTTTATAGCTTTTGGAGATATTGTTTTATGTCAAGTAGGTATTATTGTTGTTAAAGGTTGTTGTTGGACTATGTATAAATGTTGAGATTGTGACTGTTTTAGTGGACACAATATTGTTTTAATGCTCAATTTCAGTTGTAGTGGTACTTGATATTTTTTGTACCTTTTTGTGGTTTGTGGTGCATATTAAAGACTATTATATGTTGCAAATGTGGGTTTTTGGAGGAAGACCAAGTGTTCAATTATTAGAAGTTGGTGCCAAATTTTGAGGTGTTGCAAATTGGGAGAAGTTGAACCCCTCAAAAAAGTATGTAGTTAGTTATATTTAATTTTATTTTTCAAAGTCTTGTTATTGCTTCCTGAATGTGCAATTATTGTAAAACTTGTTGGTTATGTGCTAATTTTAGCATTGTAGATAAACTTAATGGAATAATTTGAACTATCGACTTGTGTTTGATATAAATTGTGATTTGTATGGTCAAAACTTGATCTCACTCTCTCCCTCTCTTTCCAACATCCAAGCACATTAGCACTAGAATTAAAAACACACACTAGAATCAAACTGTACAACATAAACAAAGCTAAAGGAAGTCCTAATTCACTAGATCTAGGTACAAAATCTTAGGTAGGAGATGTTAAATGGCCTAAGACAACAAAATTCTGATGCAGTTTTGGTCATTTTCATACATATTTGGCTATAGTAAGTATGATTTGTTGAATCTTGTTGTGTCTGTGCATATACAACATTTGAGCAAGTTGATTTTGCCATTTTAAAGTTGCATGCACTGTTGAAATAATAATTTTTATGCCTATATGTAGAATCATGTCTTAAACCATCAAAATTGGCTTTAAAATGGAAGTGAACCAGTGAATTCACATTGCAATCTGTTTTCAAACTGTTTCAGTGTTTAAATATCTTTAAAATGATGATAAAAATTTGTTTGATGCATCAATTGAGTTGTTGAATCACTTCCAATCAATATTGGGTTTAAAACCACCAAATTAGAAGCATTTTCCTGGTGCAGTGTTCAAATCAAGTTCTGTTTGAAAATTTGTTTGCTCCAATTTTCGATTCTAGGTTGGCATGTGCAGGTTTATGTTTCCAAATGCAAAGTCCAGTGGTGCATGACAGGACAAGGTTCAGAACGCCCTTCGGTAATTACCGAAGGCTTTTGGCCCTCGGTAATTACCGAAGGGCGGAAGCCCTCGGTAAATGTTAGCGACAAGGGATTTACCGAGGGCTCTTTGGCCGTCGATAAGCCGTCTGTAATTACCTTTTACCGACGGTTTTGGGCTGTTTTCGAGGGCTCCTGGCCTTCGGTAATGCCCTTCTTTTTTGTAGTGCCATAGATAAAGCTTCAAGGTTAATGGGCAATAACCTTTCTTCAGCAACCCTTCCTTACTGGACGCAGTTGTAAAGGAGACGTCTCTACTAGATCCTGCTTCTCTTTCCCCCTGACTAAGGTAGTTTTTTCTATCCCCTTCTCCACTTTTATTGCACTTTGTCCATGATCTTTTGATTGCACTGATTGCTCTGATCTTATGTTTGTGACACATTAGGGACATTGTGTAGTTTAAGCATGGTCTATTTGGAGAGATTTTTCTTTGTTCAGTTTTTTCTTTTCTAGGTTGTTTTTGTTATTTTGAGCTTGTGTCTGTGTACATTTTTGCATGTTCCCCTTGATTTCTGGATTTTTTTTAGGCTGTAGGCTCTTCCTTCACTTCATTTATAATGTTTGGTTTGAAACCTTGCTTTTCTCTGCTTGGAAAGATGATTATAATGTTTGAGAGGTTGATTGATTGTGACATAAGTACTCCGTGTGAGGATTTGAGCCACTGGATGTTCTTTCTTATGTGTTATATCGCTTGATTGCTTGCACATATGCCTTGGCTTGACTCTTTTTTATGATTCTTGATTGATATGCATGTTTGGAAGTGATAAAGACAATTTTGTTCTTGAGCCTCTCTAGCCAAATAAGCTTACCTTGGTTTAATCTTGTGATAACCCCTTTGAGCCTATGTTTTTCCCCTTTTCTTTGTTTTGAAGCTCATAAATTAGCCTTAAGTGAAAAACCTTAATCACCTTAACCTTAGGAAATTTTGGAGCTTTGAAATTGTTTTGGGAATAAGTGTGGTCTTCATTAGATTCTTATGAATTGGCTAGTTGATTTTCTTGGTTCTGCTTCTTGTTTGTTGTGTAAATATGTTTTGTATCTTGTCTCTTACAGTTTGTGTTCTAAAAAAAGAGAGAATAAAAGAGACAAGACAAGAAAAGAAAAATCATAAAAAAATAAAAAAATTTGAATGCTGGAGTCAAGAAGAGGATTGAATTACAAGTTTTGGGTGTGATTTGGTTATGTTTTCAATTGTTCCCCATTGCTCCTTTATTCCTTGTGGTTTGTAACTTCTCATCTATATCTCTTCCTCCCTTGTCCTTGGCCCATTACAACCTAAAAAAGACCTTTTGATTTGAACATGCATATATTTTGAGTGTTGATATTAGAAGCTTGCCAAGTCTATTTGTCGCTTGCTTTCTTGAGTGCATTAAGTTGTAATTCTTTACTTTAGACACTTGAGAGATACAATGATATTACATCTGGTGAGGTTTTGTTGCTTTTGATTCACCTCTTGAGCTGATTGATTATTTTGACATGTCTTGAGTTGCTTGGATGATTTCCATGAGTATCTGATTTCTTTGATGCTTTATGTGTTGGATGTTGTCTACTCCTTTTCTTTTTCCAGGATTCATTGAGGATTGTGCAAATATGTTTGTTTACTTGTGTGTCTTTTTGTTTTTGTTTCCTGAGGTTGTGACACTCTCTTGATGTCTTTTGAATTGTTTCTTGATGTCTTTTGAATTGTTTCTTGATCTGCATCTTGATTTTGCCGAGGAGTGCAAAAGACTGAGTGTGATCTACTTTGATGAATCATTATTTTGTCATATTCACTTAGCTTTCCGCACTGAATTTAATTAGTGAATTGTGCTTAATTGTCCAATATTTCCCCAATTTTGCTATTTGGGCTTAATTTGACCAGTAATACTTATTTTAATTAATTTGAATTATCTGAGTTTAATTTTTCCCTTATTATTTTCAAGGCAATTTTATGATTATATTTTACGACTCCAAGAGGGTTGCGACGTCAACAACCACTCTCCACATCAGCATTTTAGTTTAATTTCAATTGTAATTTCGTTTTCTTTGTTTTTTTTAGGTCAGACTTAACACTATTAGGCCCATTTTTGGTGAACTTGGAGAGACCCATTTTCTCATTCAGACTTGGCCTTGCTGCCTAGAGTATTGAACCCATGCAACAGCCACTACTTAGCCTCTCATTCTTTTATATTATTCCATTGCATTGTAGAAACGTGAATAACTCCTCCTTTGAGGTTTCTTTTGTATTTTTTGTTTTGCAATTTAAATTGAAGTTTGTTTATGCACTGTGTTTGCTTACTTCACATTTTTGAAGACCAAATGAACTTTCGCTTACTTTATTAATTCGTGTTGGATTATGGGTGAGAGGAGCGTTTAATTTTTTGTTAATCAAGGATATGAAGCATTGCAATTGATCTAATGACCAACCTGTTTTAGTTTGTGTCTTGTAGTCATAATTCTTTTCACACAACCCCCATACTACGTGTTTGATCCTTTGACTGAACTAAACATATTTTCTTGAGAGACGACCTAGGAGTTACTCCCTAGTATACTACATTTCTAATTGCACATTAATTTGATTCGAGTACAACCTCGATCACACATATACGAATTATTTCACTCTTAGGTACTCATACTGAATTGGGTCCTAGTTTGTTAGATGCATACACTTTCTTCTTTTCAGAAGATAATGTATCAACATTTGACCTAGTGAACCTAGTGTGTTTGGTTTTATTAATGGGTTTTGTGTTTGCTCTTTTATAACTTAGACCTTGTTTGTCAGAAGGGTGTCTACTTTCTTTGAATAAATGATCTAGCCTAATACTCCCTTGAAGAGTTCTATTTAATATCTTAATAAAGGTATCATTTTCATGCTTAAGGGATTCTATGTATTAAAAACTTTTGGTTACAGTTGTACTATTGACAAGCTTTTTATCTTGCAACCTAGTTTTATTCTTTTCATGTTCTGAGGCATTCAGTTCTTCCCTAAGATTACTAATGTTTTGCTGTGATGACTTCACATTAATCCTAGATGAAGTTACTTCCTCTTTTAAGTTATTTCTTTCTATAAAGAGTTCTCTTCTTTGTTTGCATAAATCCTTAAATGTGATAGACAATTTGGATGAATACAATAACAATTCGTACTATGCATTTAAAACTAAGTATAGGTCAGAGAGGCTTACCTCATCATCAGAGTCATTTGATGTATTCTCGACATTTTCTGCTACAAAGCATACTTTGACGTCTTCATCCTTGTTAGATGTGTCCAGGTCTTCCTAGGTATTTTCTTCTTTTCGTATCTAGGCCCGACTGACTTCTTTTTCATCCTTTCAATCTCGGGGACATTTTGATTTGAAATGTCCATGTTTATTGCACTCATAATAGACAATTGTGTCTTCCACTCATCTGTCTTTTAGATTGTTCTTAGAGCCAGATCCAAAGCGTAAGCTCTTGAACTTGTGCCTCTTCTTTTCCTCCACCTAGATTGAAGCTTTCTCGAAATAAATGAGAGCTCCTATGCTTCGTTCTCGTTCATGGAGTTTTGTTCATCGTCAGACTCCTTAGAGGATTCATCATTTTTGAGAGCTTTCATGGACGTCCTCTTGACAACTTTGAGCGTGAAACTTTTCTCCTTTTTTATTGCACCATCTTGTAGGAGCTCGAGCTCATATACTTTCAAAATCCCGACCATCTCTTATAGGCTCATTACGTCAAGATTCTTTGATGTTTTAAGAGCTGTGACTTGTGGTCTCCATTGTCTGGGAAGACTTCGTAGGATTTTATCAATATAATCGAAGTTGTCATATGACTTTCCTAGATATTTGAGCTCATTTAGGATTGTTTGGAGTTTGCTAAACATGATCTAGATGTTTTCGTTTTGCCGTATTATAAACAACTCATACTTGTTAAGACTAAATCGTCTATGCGCCTAAACACTCTCATGTTTTGAAGTTTAACCAAATAAGATTAAATAGAATAATAATTTGAACATAACATAGGAAGAAACATAAGACTTAGAGCCAAAATTCCCAACACAGAAAAGCTTAGGAAAAACAATTAGGATTTTAGAAAACAGAAAAAGTACAAAGTCAAAATTCCCAGACGCAATGCTAAACGACTGATAAGTCAAAAGCGTCTAAGAGAGTATCGAAGTTTCCTTGTAAAGTAGTGTTAATTTGATAGCTTCAACGATAGTGTACCAATGAGCTTTCATTCATTTCAATAAGGCCCCAATCAATATGGAGGAAAATGAAAGGCCCGATATTCAAGAGTAGACGTTTCAGATCTGGCTCCAAGAA
Organism: Vigna umbellata; assembly: GCF_029865625.1. NCBI lineage: Eukaryota > Viridiplantae > Streptophyta > Magnoliopsida > Fabales > Fabaceae > Vigna > Vigna umbellata. The sequence goes on from NC_142166.1 coordinate 18,944,657, forward strand.
CAATATAAAAGAGAGACGACTAGAAGACACAACTGTCTGTTCTGAGTGTAATAAACCTGGACATTTCATATCAGAATGTCCCAAGATTGAAAAGATGAAGAAGAAGTCAGTCGGCCTAAATATGAAAAGAAAAAAGATGTTGTTGAGCACCTGGGAAGACCTAGACACATATGACGAAGATGAGGATGCCAAAGTATGCTTGGTAGCAAGGAATGTTGAGAGTACATCGGACGACTTAGATGATGAGGTAAATTTTTCTGACCTACACTCAATTAGAAACACATACTATGAACTGTTATTATATTCATTCAAACTATCTAGTTTATATACGAATTTATGTAATCAACGAACATAACTCCTAACATAAAGAAATAATCTAAAAGAGGAATTAACTACATTTAGGGATAATGTGAAGACATTACAACAAAAGGTTAGTGATCTTAGGATAGAGTTTAGTGTCTCAAAACAAGATAAGGAAGAAACATGCTACAAAATAAGAAGCTTGTAAAAGATATAACAATAGTTAAGAACATAACACAGATAGAATCCCTTAGGAATGGAAATGATACCCTCACCAAAATACTAAGTAGAACACTTGAGGGGAATGCTAGGTTAGATCGTTTGTTAAGAGAAAGTAAGCATCCATCCAATAAACAAGGTCTAGGTTATAGAAAACCAAACATAAAACATAATAATAAAACTAACTATATTAGGTTTACTAGGTCAAATAATAATACATTGAGTTTTGAGAAGAAGAAAATGTACGTGTCTAACAAAGCAGGACCCAACTTGTTATGGGTACCTAAGAGTCAAATAATTCCCCTTTTATATATGTTTGATTACCGAAAGAAAAGCCCTATCATGGTACCTGGATAGTGGCTGCTCACGTTACATGACAGGAGAAAAATGTATGTTCCTAAGCCTGAGGGACGAGAAAGGAGGACCAATCACATTTGGAGGAAACCAAAAAGGAAAAATCATAGGAATTGGAAAGATAGGTAAAAACATTTTCCCCTCTGTTGATAATGTTTTGTTAGTCGATAGCCTTAAACATAATTGCTTACCATGAGTCAATTATGTGACAGTGGATATAATATTGTTTTTGAAAAAGGCCAATGTAGGGTATTAAATAATAATAACTCCTTAGTATTTATAGCTAACAGACAAGGTAACTTGTATAAAATAAACCTAGATGCATTGTAGTCTCAAAGTGTCTCATGTATGGTATTTATGAAAGATGAGACATTAACATGACATGATAATTGTGGACATGCAAGCATGAGATTAATCTCAAAGTTGCAACGCCATGATCTCGTTAAAGGACTGCCAAAAATATCATTCAATGATACAATCTTTTGTAGTGCTTGCAGGAAAGGAAAACAGGTCAAAGAATCTTTTAAGAGTAAAAACATGATCTCAACTAAACGACGTCTTGAGCTGGTTCATATAGATTTATTTGGACCTACAAGAACTGAGTTTATGAGTGGTAAACACTATGTGTTAGTAGTAGCTGATGATTATTCTAGATGGACTTAGTTTCTATTTATAACTCATAGGGATGAGACTTATAATGCCTCTTGCAAACTTTGTAAAAGGAGAGGCTGAAAAAAAATATTTGAAAATCATATCTATCTTAAGTGATCATGAAGGAGAATTTGAAAATGAACTTTTTGAAAACTTTTGTGAAAACTCTTACATCAGGCACAACTTTTCAACTCTAATGACTCCAACACAAAATATAGTCGTTGAGAGGAAAAATAGATCTCTACAAGAGATGGCTAGAACTATGTTAAACACTTTTAATTCTCCTAAACACTTTTGGGAAGAAGTAATTAACATTGTCTACTACATTCAAAATAAAGTTTACATTAGGTCAATCCTCAACAAAACACCTTATGAATTATGGAAAGAAGGGAACCAAACAACCTACATCGTCTAATCATTATCAACGGAGGCAAATACAGCAGGAGAACCCTACGTTGAAGTTGAGAATCAACATGAAGAGTCACTCAACGATACCAGTGAAGAAAGAAAGGAACCAAACAGCCTACATCGTCTAATCATTAAGGATCATCCTTTAGAAAAGATTATTGGAAATCTGGAAGAGCACGTGAGAACAAGATCGTATCACAAGCCCCTTACCACAATGTCATCTCTCAAATTGAGCCGCTAAATGTCAATCAGGCTTTGGAAGACAACTCTTGGGTTGAAGCTATGAAAGAAGAACTTGATCAATTCAAGAAGGATGAGGTATGAGAACTTGTTGAGTTATCCCTTAGAAAACATGTAGTCAGAGCTAAATGGGTTTATCGCAACAAGCTAGATAAAGAAGGGAACAATATCAGAAACAAAGCAAGACTAGTTGCAAAAGACTACTCTTAACAAGAAGGAATCGACCGGTTACACAGAAACCTATGCTCTAGTAGCAAGGTTGGAAGCCATTCACATTCTTCTATCATTCACAACGTTTAATGGAATCAAGCTATATCAAATGGATGTTAAGAGTGCATTCTTAAACAAACACATTAAGGAAAAAGTATATGTGGAACAACCTCAAGGCTTTGAGTGCCAGACGAATCCCACACACGTCTTCAGACTTAACATAACATTATATGGATTAAAGCAAGCCCGGTCTTTGGTATGAACGGTTAAGTCCCTTCCTTATAAATAATGGTTTCACGAGAGTTCACGTAGATACCACACTCTCTAGAAAAAAAATTCAATCAAGACTTCATCATCATTCAGATATATGTTGATGACATCATCTTGGTGCTATTGATTGAAAATTATGCCAAGACTACTCGATCATGATGCAAGAAGAATTCGAGATGAGTATGTCAAGGAGACAAACTAAAGTTCTTTCTCGGACTACAAATCAAACAAGAAGACAACGCAATCTACATCTATCAAACAAAGTATATCAAAAAGCTACTCAAACAGTTCAAAATGAATGACACCAAAAAAATGAAAACTCGAATGCATCCAACAACCAGCATTGAGTTAGAAGAAAACTCAACAAAAGTGAACAACAATCTTTATCGTCATCAAACTTTAAAATAGATATGTAAATAATATCATTTTTTATTTTTATAATTTTAACGTAACTATTACTTATATTTTTAATGACATTTAATCAAGTGTAAAGAATAATACAAAAGTTAAATTATTTGAATATTTTATTATTTATAGATTTTCAAATAATTTAAACAACCAAAAATTATAATTTTTTTATACTTTATCAATTTATTTTACTTCTTTTTACATATTTTTCCTTTAATTAGTGTCGATACATAAATTATCAAAATCAATATCTAATCAAGATTAATATCTAATGCCTGTTTCACCAACATTATAATATTGTTTATTTCATCGCGTCAGAACCTCATTAAGAATAACTTACCATCAATAAATAATAAATAATAAGTGACTGAGTAAAATATGTGATAATAAAAAACTGTGAAATTCCATAAATTAATAATTTTTGTTTTGAAAGCACATAAAAATCAATATTCTCATTTTTCTCCATGCATACTTTCATTTCATATCCATGACATCAATAAAAGAAATTAATAAATAAACAAAAAATAAATATTTGTATGGCTCATCTTTCTTTCATAATGCCACGTGTTCCCTTCCTCTCCACCCCTTTCCCTCCTTTCTGTGTGTTCCACTCCACTCTTCCTTTGTCTCCTTCTACTTCCGTTCTCCACTGTCACATTGGTTCTTCACTCCCCACGCCATGAAAATCACGCTCAAACTATAATCCTTAGCTATTCTCTCTCTACAAACTTCCATTCATGGCTATGTCTTCTCCTCTCCATTTACCCGAACTCCATTTTCTCTCTCCTCAAATCACCCACAAACGCCGTATTTCTCTCTCCAAACTCCCCTCCTCAGCTTATTCCTTTTCCCGCCACGCCGCCTCCAACGTCACTCTCCGCGCCGCGCGAATCCGCGCCTCCAGAGATGATTCAGCGTTGGCTGAGCGAGTGGATGATGTCAAATGGAGCGGAAACGGCGTTCCTGCCGCTAATGGAAGGGATCGAGATGTTGCCGGCGGCAATGGCACCGTCGAGGGATTCGCTAACGGCGCCAGTAATGGGAGCTTGGTGACGTACGGTTACGAAAATCAAAACGGAGTTGCTACGGAGGTGGTGGTGGAGAATGAAGCGTCGAAGCTGAACGAGGATGGGAGGAAGAAAAGATTGGAGGAGATTGGGAAAGAAGACGCGTGGTTTAAACAGACCGGGAGCGAACAAGTCGAGGTTTGTCGTTTTGATTATTTTGATTGCTAATGAGTAGGTTCTTTGTGTTGAAATGAAATGAAGTATGGGCGTTTGGTTTTTCGCAGGTTGCAGTTGCGCCTGGGGGTCGTTGGAGCAGGTTCAAGACTTACTCTACAATACAAAGAACTTTGGAAATTTGGGGATTTGTTGCCACGTTCGTTTTTAAGGCTTGGCTGGACAGCCAGAAGTTCTCTTACAAAGGTTTGTCTACTCAAGAGTTCAGAAATTATTTCGATCCACTGGAATTTGTTTTTATCATCACCAATATTTTGGTTATGGCCTTGTATTTTTTGTGTAACTTGATTCGACTAAGCTTGTAGGAGCTTTGGTCATGCTCTAAACAAATTTCCTCATACAATACTGTGTATGAAGTGCTCAAAAATCTGTTGGGTTCATGGAATTTAGGTTACTTATTAGACAGATACAATCAACCATGACTCGTTACTGGCTGACATTCTAATATTATGTTAATCAAGTAGTGATTGCAATCATGAATCACATTTGTTGGGATGTCAACATGTTATGTTATAGTTGGAACAGTTATAAATGAAAACTTATTCACTGACTTGAGTATAGAATATGTGAGGTCTGTGTGATTTGGTATATTATTTTTCACCACTAACACCTTAGTTTTCTTTTTGAATGTGAGGTCTATATGCCTTTGCAACTACTTTAGACATTTCTGTGCAAAATTAGGTTATCGAAGTCTAGAAATTTGAGTGCATGTCATGGTAGGTTAGTGTTTTAGCAGTGTTGATGATTAATACGTTCTCAACTCTTGAATTCCAATTTGAACATTAATCTTACCAAGTGTCATTATCATTTTTAGAAGGACAACGTATTAAGATATTGTTCATATCACTTCTTAATGAGATCTTAATGTACCCTGTCACGTGTTGGACCAGACATTTAGACTGCTGACAAATGCAGACGATCCAATAAAAGTCCGCTTTACACTTCAGAATAAACATCCATCTAGAGTGCGAAATTATAGTGGACCCATTAACAAATTTTGGATAGACCTTATATCATCTTAAGAATTTGGACCTAGGGTCGAATTCAACCATTTATAAACTTCTTATAAGGCGAGGATTGTCAAGCTTTTTAAGAACTTCATTCGAGACTTTCTGAAAATCCCTTCATGCCCATGGCTTCAAGTGTATTAATGTGGTAGCCTAACAACGAATCTAAGATAACTTTGATATATCTTAGAATTTGGAGTCAGGGCCTAATTCAATTCTACTAAACTAGTTTATAAGGTGAGAATTACCTAAGCCTAGCGAGAAAATAATACATTAGCCACATCTTTGGTCAATGTGAGATCGCAACGCAGTCCCTTACACCCAAGATTGGACATCTAGATCAAGGACAAATGTGGGTCATGACATATCGAGCATTGGCAAATATGAGTGACCAATAATTGATTTATGATAGGCTTTGATATTTTATCATTTGAGTTTAAGGCCTAAATCCTACAAAAGTGACTTATATTGTGAGTGTTGCCCAAGCTTTGAAAATACTACATTGGCCATATATCTTAGTTTTTGTGGGACTGATCATCCCTTCTCATACCCAACACAATCAAAGGGGTTCAAAGAGGCTGCAACTAAGTTGAACTAGGGGTGATTGGCAAGGAAAATTTTCAACGCACCTCATGCACTGGGCTATGAGCTTGAATCATGGTAATATAGGTGGGCTAACAATGGATCAAGGATAAACTCTAATACAACTTAAAATTTGGATTTAAGGCCTGACATAACTCCCAAAATCAAGTCGTAAGGTGAGAATTGCCTAAACCTTATAAGGAATACGTTAACTTTCATATCTCTTATGAGTGTGAGATCTCAACACACCTCTTCACATCAAAGATTGAACATTGAAGCATGGGTGATTCAATAAGAACAAGCGCAGGTTTCGGATTGAATACTAGTTCATGTGTACACATGGTTATCAAACTCACGAGTTAACTCGGTCGAGTTTACGACTTTAGTCAGTGTTTCCGAGTTAACTCGGAAGCAAACTCGGAAATGGTGTAAAATCGGTAGGCTCGTTGGTGGACTTGGTAGACTCGCTTGAAATCACGAGGTTGCTTCCGATTTGGCGAGCTTGTGAAGAAATTTTTAAAATGTAAAACGAGGTCGTTTTTGGCACACTAGAATAGGTTTTCTAATTTAGGGTCAGTGATGAAGCTCATCTTCTTCGTTCCTCTCTTGCAATTCACCATGCGCTGCTCACGTTCTTGCAATTCATCTTCTTTGTTCCTTCTTGCAGTCTCACTTGCACCCTAGCTCGAGCTGTGGCGAGTGTGCTTATTTGCCGTCACGAGCGGCTCGCTTGTCGTCGCCCTCCATCTCCCTGTCAATGGTGGTCACATGCCTCCTTCGTGTGCCTTGCTTCGCACTCAGCAGTGGTTATGATAGGTTTTTGATAAAGAAACCTATAGAAACTCACACTGACACACCCAAACTGAGAACGCTGTATAACCTCTCTTTGTATTATCAACAGTAAAGAATACAAAGTACACGAATGATGAGAGCTTAACCTCCCCCCTTACAGGACTAAAGAATTCCTGTCAGACTAAAATTCTCCAAAAGTCCCCTCTAACCAAAATACAATGCTTATTTATACAACCCCTTTCCGCCTTTCCTAACTGCCAAGGCAGTTAGGCTAACTAATGTTTCTTTCTTCTTTCATACACTCTCAACCTCCTAACAGGTTATCATCTCACAATTCTTATGTTTTTAAGTTAAGCTCTACACTGTCTTCAAAGTGGTCTCTACACTGTTTGGTTGTTTGTGTGCCTTTGTTAAGTAAAATGTTGCTGTGTATAAGTTCTAGAGAAAGCCCTCTACTACACTGCTTGGTTTTTATGTCTTGTAGTGAAAAAACATATATTATTTTGGAACCGCATCAAATTCATTATTAGAGGATCACAGGATTACACTTTTTTTACATTTCAATTTATATTTCAATTTATGTTTTAATTTATGTTTTATAATATTTATATGAACAATAATATTATGATTTTATTTATTTGAAGTTATATAATTTTGTGGATTTATTTGAATTAGAATATTATTTATATAATTTTTTTCATGTAAAGTAAACTCTTACGAGTTTATGATTCGAGTTTATCGGACTTTTACGAGTTTACTTAAGCTTTCGAGTTTAACAACCTTGTGTGTACATACATTTAACCTAGATACAAATTTAATATAGGCTTTTATACCATTTTATAATTTGGGTTTAAGGCATAACGGAACCCATAAAGTTGGGTTATAAGGTGAGGATTGCTCAAAGCTTCATAAGAGCTAAATGAGCTAGAGATTGTCACAATTAAGGCAACCCTTGTAAAGCCATCTTTTGTTATTGGTCTTTACAATGTTATTTTATGGTATTTATGATCAACACGTGTTTAATGACCTACTCCTAATTACAACCAAAATATCTGTTAATCTATGTAGTGTTTCTGTGTTGAATTTGTTGGATATCAGTTTCTGTTTTCATTTGATCTGAAGTTATTATTTGCAGGAGGAATGACTGAGGAAAAACAAACCTTAAGGCGGAAGGCCCTTGCCAAATGGCTGAAGGAAAGCATCCTGAGATTAGGTCCTACATTCATCAAAATTGGCCAGCAGTTCTCTACGAGAGTGGACATTCTTCCTCAAGAATATGTTGACCAGTTGTCCGAACTTCAGGTTAATTAGAGTGTTGAACATAATTTTATGAGATTATTTCCCTGCATTGAGATCTTTGAATTAATTTTTGTTACCAGTCATATTTATCGTTTAAAAACAAGATGAAAGACTAAAAGTGTCACATATAGAGTTTTCTTCCACTTGTTTCTGTATGCAAGGGACGTGGCTTTCTAATTGTATTTGAGCATTCTGTTGATTGTTCCTTATTCTACTATGGTTTCTTTTTGTGTCTCACAAAGTATAAGAGATAAATAAAGTTGGGGGTGATTATAGTGACCTCCCTTAAGGTTAAAAATTACACTTACACTTGTTCTGATTGAAAAATTATACCTCCCTCCATTGCACATCCCTTGCTTTTGTTATTTTTAAAGATACTGTGATATAATTTATTTATAAAAACGGGGAAATATGTGTACTTTAGAAAATGGGTAAGCAAGACTTTAATATAAAATAAAGGAGGAGGTTGGTGTAATTTTTCAATCAAGAAAGATACTATATTATGACTTGTACATAAAATGGGGGAAATATTTTAATTTTTTATAATAAAACATGTGCATGAACAAGCAAGACATTGATATATAGTAAGGTAAGTCAGTGCAATTTTTTAATCAAGAAGGATGTAAATGTCATTAGTGCTAGCCACTAAACTTAAGGAAGTTTAATGTTTTAATTTTGTAAATCTTGTAATGAACTTTCAATCTAGTCAAGAGTAATTTTAGATTGAAGTTACATCTAAACTTTATTATGCAAAAATACATTTTCATTTCTTATCGTAAGTTGTCCCTACACAACCGATGTCCATAAACGGAATGACAAATGACCTAGACACATTTTGATGTAATTTATTATATGAGAAACAAATTTCTTGTTATAATAAGATTGAATGGTTTGTTTGTATTCTTGTATTCTTGTGGTCCAAGATTTGCATCTTGCTCATGTACTTTGGCAGCAAGTGATAAAAGAACTGTTGAAAATGTTTCCCTTTGAGTTCTGAATCTGATGACAAGATGATCTTGACATAAATCTACTTGTAAAAAAGGCATACAATTAAATAGAAACAAATTAGGGAGGGTTGCATTTTTGGTGCCTTAGTCACTTTGTATTTTGGGTTCAGGATCAAGTTCCTCCATTCCCTTCAGAGACCTCTGTAGCTATTGTTGAAGACGAGCTTGGATCTCCTATAGGTGATATATTTGATCAGTTTGACTATGAACCAATAGCTGCTGCAAGTCTTGGTAATCAATGTTTTACTTTATCCATCCTTGTATTTAATGTATCATATTTGATGAGAAGATGGGAATAGGCAGCTTCTATTTTTTCTAATACAGGTCAGGTTCATCGTGCAAGATTAAAGGGACAGGAGGTTGTTATTAAAGTGCAAAGGCCTGGTCTGAAGGATCTTTTTGATATTGATCTTAAAAACTTGAGGGTCAGTGTGATAACATAAGGCTTTCCTGTTATGCTTATGGTGTTTTTTGAAAATCTGATTTTACTTTTTGATAATTCTGTTATTTCCTCTCAAATTTATCCTCTAATAATTTTTAACACTTCAAAAGTACCAAGTCCTCTTAAAAATTTGTCCTATATTAATTTTCACCCTTTTCCTTGCATAGTGACTTTCTTGTTTGCATGTATATGAACATATATTATTTGTATTCTTTAGGGAAAATTTCACTTACCTATTCTGAGGTTATTCTTAGTGACACTTACATCTCCTCTAGTTTTAAAATAAACATTCATCCCTTTTATGTTTTAATAACATAACATTCACTTGCCCTCTAGTTTTTAAAGAGACAATCATTCACCTTCCTTTTGTATTTAGTACCTGACACTCATTTCCCTTATATTTTTAAAAGTACCATACGACTAAGTTAAATGAAAAATTATGAAATTAAAAACTAAAGATCTAGAATATAAAATTAAAGAATTTATAAACAAAAAAAATATAAATAAGATAAGGGAGGTTAGTGTCATAAGAGAGGTGAGTGTCACTATTGAAAACATGGAGGTGAGTGTCATTTAGAAGTCTATTTAAAAGTTATAAGAATTGTGGGTGTCATTTTATTAGAAACATAAGGGAGGTAGGTGCAATTTTCCCTATACTTTATGGAAGTTGCTGGTAGCAGCACTTCTATCTGCGTTAGTTTTTACTACTGCATATGGAACACTGGTACCGATATCTTTTCTTTAACCCCAGGTTATTGCTGAATATCTTCAAAAGCTTGATCCAAAATCAGATGGTGCAAAGAGGGATTGGGTTGCTATTTATGATGAGTGTGCCTCTGTCTTATATGAGGTGAAGATTTCTGGAATTGCTTCTTTCTTATGTTACTTGAGTTTACTGAACTGAAATAAGTAATTTGTCTAGCTCTCCATTATCTCGGTCTAATACTGTTAGAAAGTGAGGTCCAATAATAATTTTGTAGAGAAACACTTCTTTTTTAGAAATTGAGATTTGGCCGAGGCTTGTAAGTGTTATGCTCTGTGGAATTTTGCATGTGAGAAAACTGAAGAAGTTCCTCTGATTCATGGGAGGTTTTCATAACAAAGATCCTAGAGTTTTGCAGGGTGTAAGTTGTCAGAGACAAAAGACTTGAGAATTAAACTATAAAATAATTCTAGAGAGCTTGATTGATCTCTCTCATAATCTTCTATTTATAAGAATAAATTGATACAAGAGTACATGATAATTAGGGTAATCCTAGACACAATATAATAATGATAAATAGGGTAACCCTAGACACAATATAATCATGATAAATAGGGTAATCCTTGACACAATATAATGATGATGAATAAGATAAATATCCTAACACTCCCCCTCAAGCTGGAGCATACAAATTGTATGTACCAAGCTTGGAACAAATAAACTCAATTCGAGGACCCCTTAATGACTTGGTCAATACATCTGCGAGTTGATCGTTTGACCCCATAAACTCAGTACATATTTCTTTAGTCAACAACTTTTCACTAACAAAATGACAATTAATTTCTATATGTTTAGTCCTCTCGTGAAATACTGGATTTGATGCAATGTGGAGAGCAGCTTGATTGTCGCAATACATCTTCATAGTATGGATGTCACAAAATTTAAGCTCTTGAAGGAATTGTTTCACCATATAAGTTCACATGTTAGTGACACCATTGCCCTATACTCGGCTTCAGCTGTTGATCAAGCTACTACATTCTGTTTCTTACTTTTCCATGAAATAATGTTTCCTCCCAGAAAAAAAACACTATCCTGTAGTAGACTGTCTATCAATAGGCGAACCTGTCCAATCTGCATCGCAATACCCAGAGACCTGAATGCTTCCTTTATCTTCATATAACAATCCTTTCCCGGGAGCCTTTTTGGCATACCTTAGAATGCGAATGAGAGCATTCCAATGGTCAACACATGGAGCCTGCATGAACTGATAACCACTCCAACTGCAAAGGATAGATCTGGCCTTGTAATAGTGAGATAAATCAATTTTCCAACCAGCCTCCTATACCTCTCTGCATTGGAGAATAATTCACCTTCTTCTGTCCTTAATTTCTGGTTTGGGTCCATGGAACTGTCCACCAGTCTGCAATCAATCATGCCTATTTCATGTAATATATCAAGAGCATACTTCCTTTGGGAGATTACAATTCCATCTTTTGATTGCGCTACTTCAATGTGTAAGAAGTATTTGAGACTTCTAAGATCCTTTGTAAGAAGTCTGGGTATTGGTCTTTGATAGTTAGGACATCTTCCCAAGTCGCTTCATCTCTTCCTCCATCCTGCCATTCAACCAATATCTGTTGCATCACTTCTCTCCCCTGCTGTGTCTGCCTTCTGATTGGCCAAAAACTTGGCCCCTCTACCTGCAGTTCTATTGGCAGCTCCTTCTCCGCACTTTTCGCATCGCACCCACTGCCTTCTACAGTTGAGACACATGGAATCACTCTTCGCAAAAACACCTCAAGTAGCCTTCCAGGATTCTGTTTAAAACTTCAGTTTGCCCATTTGATTCAGGGTGATAGGTAGTACTCATCTTCAGCTGTGTTCCCTGCATTTTGAAAAGCTCCTTCCAGAAAACACTTACAAACAATGGGTCCCTGTCACTAACAATGGAAACTAGAATCCCACGTAATCGGACTATCTCCCTAACAAACACTTCTACTATGGTGCGTGCTGAATAAGGATGCTTCAGAGGTAAGAAATGACCATATTTACTCAAGCAGTCCACTACCACCAGCACAACATCATACCCCTGGGACTTGGGCAGTTTGACTATAAAGTTCATACTCACGTCTTCCCAAACAGCCTGAGGTATGGGAAAAGGCTGTAACAACCCTTGAGGAGAAGATGCTAAATATTTATGCACATACTAAACACCCAGCAACAAAATCAGTGACCTGCAGTTGTAGTCTTTAAAAAAGAGGCATACTTCTTGTTGTCCCAGATTTCATATTTCATTAGATGTTTTCAAAATTTCAAACAGTAATAGCGTTACTGTTCTACATTCTAGTTGATGTCATTGATGCGAAGATTGGGAAGACAAAGAAGTTTTAGAGAATTGAATACTTGCATGTTTACCAGAAGTTAGATCATAGTTTTGCATCATCATAGATTGTTTACGTATGAAAAAAACTTGGGGTAAGAACTAAAAAATCCATCTAAATAATACAAACCTGAGCTTAGATCATACATTAGAGTGGTCATTCCAGTCACTTGAGTTTCCGGTCTGTTCTTGTTTTGGTATGATGTATGCATGGTTCTCAGCAAATTGCATTCTCTGACCCTGTTACTGCAACATGAATTCATAATTTTTCAGGAGATTGATTACACAAAGGAGGCTGCTAATGCAGAATTGTTTGCTAGTAACTTTAAGAACATGGATTATGTGAAAGTTCCTACAATATACTGGGATTATACAACACCACAGGTTTAACCTTCATTTCTCTTGTGATGTTGTAATACACCTTTCCCATTTTAGGTCTGATAACTTACTTATCCGTAATCTATGTTCCCAATGCAGATTCTGACAATGGAATATGTTCCAGGAATTAAAATAAACAAAATACAAGCTTTAGATCAATTGGGTGTTGACCGCAAAAGTTTAGTAGAATCTTTATTTATATGCTGGCAAAATCACTATGAACCTGTTAGATTGTTATATTTTACTTTTGTGCATCTCTGTTGAGGATGGCACCTAACTTGATTCAAATTATTATTTGTTATGTTCTACAGGATAGGAAGATATGCCGTTGAGTCATACTTGGAACAAATTTTATCACATGGTTTCTTCCATGCCGACCCCGTGAGTTTTTATTTTTAGAATTGTTATCATAAATCTCTGTATGTTATGTTATATATGGATTGACTGTCTGGTAAATTGTATTGTAAAGCCAAATGGTTAACTGTCTTTGCTCTTGTTCTTATTCTGCAACGTTAGCATCTATTTGCTGAGAAATGAGATTGGTGCTACCTGTTTTACAATTAATATTCATATCTCTCAGATGATCCCGTTGTATTCCTCTCAGATGATTTTTGTGTGTAACCAATAGATGTTTACATATTCCTTGCAGCATCCTGGAAATATTGCAGTTGATGATGTCAATGGTGGAAGATTGATCTTCTATGATTTTGGAATGATGGGGAGGTACGTTCTTTGTCTTTTGTGGCTATTTTATTTATAAAGTCACCAGCAGCACATACTTAAAGCTTTGTGAGATGGTTTTCCTTTACAAATATGTCTGGTATTGTGCCTTACAGTATCAGTCCAAATATTCGAGAAGGTTTGCTTGAAACATTTTATGGGGTTTATGAGAAAGATCCAGACAAGGTAAATTCTTTTCACGATCGGTGCCTACATGAATACCAGACCATATCACATTATATACTCAAATACTTACCAAATGAAGCTTGTGTTCTGGTATATTAGGTTCTACAAGCAATGATTCAAATGGGAGTTCTTGTCCCTACCGGAGATATGACTGCTGTTAGAAGAACAGCACAATTTTTCCTTAACAGGTATTCATAGACTAATTTAGGAGGGGTGTTTGAATAATTAATTAAGCCAAAGTAGGGTGTAGTGTACTATTAACTCAACCTATAGTCGTAACTAGTTTTGCACCTAGGTATCTAGTATAGTTCCTTAATCTTCCATGTACTCTTGTATAAGTTTTTCCTTATAAATAGAAGATTGAGAGGGATCTCTCAAGCCCTCCAAAATATATTTCTTTGTTTTTAATCTTAAGTTGCTATCAGAGCGGGTCGATTCCGCTCTGGCTATCTCCATCATCTTCGACATAGTTTTCACCGCCATTCACTGTCTGCCGCCGCTGGCTACCATCACTAGCCACCACAGTTTTCGTCGGCGACCACTAGATCTAGAGTGCCTCTCTGAGCGACAACTAACCCCACCGGTGCCTGAGGCTAATTTTCATCGACGTGCTGCCAAGCACTCAACCTAAGTTCGTCGTTACAAGGCATGTGACGTCCATACGCCGTCTTCCACTCACTGAAACTTTGTGGTGCACTTGTTGCCCGTCTCGCTGGACCTTGCTATCTCGGTTTTGGCCTTCAAAGCTTCGTTCCGATGTGGTCTAAAGTCATCCTTGTGGAAGTCACCCTAGGGCTCTTGTTTTTCCTTGTTGTTTTTGCTCCTCCTCATTGGTTCCTTACTATTTTCGTCTTGGTCAACAATGGATACTGGAAATGCTATTTTATTCTCTCAAAGCCCCTGCATTACTTTCGAGAAGCTAAATGGACAAAATTATCTATTGTGGGATGCATATATTGAAATGTGGTTCCTTGGCTAAGGACATCATGACCACACTTAAAGAGTTGGGAGAGAAACTGAAATTTTTATTATTACTGTTCACTTAACCCTAATACACATACTACCCTATTTAAAGGATAGTAGATCAACATAGGAAAAAACAGAAGGCTCCTAAAAAGTTCACTCTAAAACGCCCACTAGAAAATACATTACATTTCAATACTTCCCTTTAAGCTGGAGCATATAGATCATATGCACCAAGCTTGGAACATATAAATTGAATTCTAGAGCCCCTTAGAGATTTGGTCAGAATGTGTCCGAGTTGTTCATTAGAGTTGACAAACTTAGTAACAAGTTCCTTAGACAACAACTTCTCTCTAATAAAATGACAATTAATTTCTATGTGTTTTGTTCTCTCATGAAACACTAGATTGGAGGCAATATGAAGGGCTGCTTGGTTGTCACAGTACAGTTTCAATGGCTCATTTTCACAAAATTTCAATTCTTGAAGAAGTTTTTTGATCCACACAAGTTCCCATGTAGTTAAAGCCATAGATCGGTATTCAACTTCAATACTAGATCGAGCAACAACTCTTTGTTTCTTACTTTTCCAAGATACCATGTTTCCTCCAAGTAAAACACAATATTCTGTAGTAGATCTTCGATCAATTGGACAACCAACCCAATCTGCTAGCCTTACTCTTGACTCCTAGCATTTTTTAGCTCAAGAACAGCTTAGGGTACTGATTACTTATGTTTAACCTTGAATTAATTCTCTTCTACAGTTTTGAAGAGCGCCTGGCTGCACAAAGGCGTGAGAGAGAAGAAGCAACAACTGAACTTGGATTCAAAAAACCATTAAGCAAGGAGGAAAAAATTAAGAAGAAGAAACAACGTCTGGCTGCTATTGGTAATGCACCTGATGTAACTGAATACATATTTTAAGTTTAGGCTATATAAATGTGCTTAAAAGTATTGCAGTATGTGAAGATAAAAAAATTAGTTTGGTCAGAATATATAATGTGCGGGCTATCTCCTACCCAGCTACAATGATTTTAATTACAATTAAAACTTTATGACTGTTGGATCAATCATACTTGAGGATTGTTAAATTTTATTAAGTAGCATACGAGTAGGTGAAAATTGAAGAGTCCATACTGAATTGCTTATACTTTGGTTTTATATATGCATTTTTATCATTTATTTGTTTTAAATTTGGTTGGTTTTTCCTTATTGGTTATAATGATTTTGTTTTTCAAGTTTGGCTTTCATTTGCCTCAGTAAAAGAATTATTCATCCAAACATGTAGTACTTAAAATTATTGAATACTATTGTCCATTAATTTAATAACATTATGCATCCCGTCACCTTATGGCTTGTTTACTTTGAAAAAGGGATGGATTATGATACTAGCTGTCTTGCTTTAAACAGGTGAAGATTTATTATCTATTGCAGCAGACCAGCCATTCCGATTTCCTGCTACATTTACATTTGTTGTTAGAGCCTTCTCAGGTAAATGTAATTAATGCATAAATTTGAATATCCTAAGTGCGTGGTTGTAAGGCAATAAGTCAACTTTTGTCTCTGCAGTGTTGGATGGCATTGGAAAGGGGCTTGACCCACGCTTTGACATTACTGAGATTGCCAAACCGTAATATTGTCTTCAAAATTATTAACTTTTGAATTATTTTCATTTGTTTGTCAAATTTATGTTATATGTATCTGACAACTAGCGGTCCTGACCATGTAGTTACGCCCTTGAGTTGCTGAGGTTTCGTGAAGCTGGGGTTGAGGTTGTCCTGAAGGTAGTCACAAACATGTTCTACTGTGAGTTCAGTAAATATGATGATTGCTTTCTATCATATCTATATCTTATGACGTACAGGACTTCAGGAAGAGATGGGATAGACAATCTCAAGCATTTTACAACTTGTTTAGACAGGCTGATAGAATTGACAAGCTTGCTGAAATTATCCAAAGACTGGTATTTCCCTGATTTTCATAAATATAATTGAAGTTGACATGATTCGTACCTGTTGTTTGTTTTGAACTCTTGCTATTGTAAATCACTGCTTATTACACTTAATTTTCCACAGGAGCAAGGTGATCTAAAGCTCCGAGTTAGAACTTTGGAATCTGAGAGGGCATTCCAACGTGTTGCTGCAGTCCAGAAGACTATAGGGAATGTGAGTCGAGCTAACACGTGACTTATTTGAACTATAAAAGTTAGCCTGTTTCTTCCTTTGGTTAAAGTTTCTTGTACTGCTGTAAAACATTGTCATTCTTTGTGGGTACATAGGACCTCAATATCTACTATAAGCAGCTCTAGGCTCCTCTGTTGTATGGTAGCTCTTGCAAAATCTAAGTCTTCTGGAAATTAGAACAGCTATTTTCATGTGGTGGCAATACAGTACTATATTAAATGAAGTTGTATATGTGCTTGTAGATGAGTGTAACTCATTTATCAGTGTCTTTATACTTTTTTTGCCTAAATTTCTGAGTGCCCAACTCGCCATGCTTCCAGTTATATTTCGTATATTGCAAAGGTGTGACTGTATGGTGTCTACCTTATAACATACTGGTAGTCAACATCTCAATATTTGTATTTCTCCCATGGCTTTTAAAGGATTGATGGATAATATTACTGGAGGAGACACTTGGAAAACCTGTTGGGATGATATGGGTTCTATATGTTTCTTGGTTTTGAAAACTGTTTTCTGTTTTTCTTTTCTTAAATAACCTATTTTTACTAGAGTTTTGAAATTTGTTTTCAAATTTTTTATTTCATTTTTAGTTTAAGAAATTGGAAACTAGAAAACAAGAACATCTCAAAGTTGCTTTCATTTTCAAATTTCTGTTTTCTATTGTTCATGTTCTTCATTTTGCTTTCATATCTTCGTATTCCTACTATCAAAAAATCAATTTTTAAAAACTGTTTTACGAATAATTTTTAAATATTAAAAGAGAAACTATGAAAGACATTCTTACATGCATGTTACCCTTTTGTCAATTAACAGGCAGTGGCTGCTGGGAGCCTAATCAATCTTGCAACTGTTTTGTATCTCAATTCAATTCGTGTAAGCTTTTCCCCACCTTGCATCTCTTTTTTATCTGGTTTGATCTCACTACTCAGTCACGGGTTGTCTTTTTCAGATGCCTGCCATTGTAGCATATATCTTCTGTGCAATCTTTGCTTTTCAAGTGCTCTTTGGCATTGTAAAGGTCAAGAAGCTAGATGAACGGGAACGATTGATAACAGGAACTGCATAAGCAGCTAGATGGTGAATCTTGCTTTATTTTTTCTTGAAAAAGTGCTATACGTAGTATGTTCTATTTATGATGTCATGCAAGACTGTTTACGCGTTGGTGAAATAGATCAGTTACCAATTTAATGGCATTAAAGTTTTTTCCCAAAAATTGCTGTACAGTTTTTGACAATAAGCATGCACGTTGTAACCTTTTAGAGCTGACAAATGTGACATGATGGCATCACCCAAGTACTATAGTATTTAGTCCGTGGGGCTAGTCTTTTGCTAATGTGATCAATCTCTTGTGTGTACTATTCTGGTATTTTTTTAAAAAGAACTACGAAAAATATGTAACTAGTTATAGACAGTACTTTTTACCCAATCCTCTATCTTTCCTTTTTCTATTAAATTTTGGTATCATGAAATTCTTTGACACTATTGTTCTCTATGCCATGCTGGAGGGAAATGAAATGATATTAATTTAGTGAATGTTGGATATTGCTAATAATGATATAACAAATGGTAATTCTAATGTATATCGCTTTTAATTTTATTCAAGGTTTTAGGATTGTTGTTCCATGCATTGTAGTGTTTGTGTCATAGCACATTAGGGGGCTTTTGGTTTGTTGGCGTACTTTCTCTTTGGTATCTAAGAAACCTTGTGTTCGATATGATAATTAACTTGGGTTCCTAGGTATCATACAATTTCATGTCCTATGATGATTTCATACAAATATCTGGTATGCTAGCATCCCAGCTAGGGATTAATCTTAAATGCTGCTAACATGAAAGTACTGATGTGTAGAGCTAATTATATATAACTGAGATGCAAGATACAGGATACTTAAAGCTATGGATGGTTTGCTATTTTAAAGTAATACTATGATGTGCCTGCAGGTCTTTGCCATGTCCTTTATTTATAGGTTTTTTTTCTTGGGCTTATCATTGCAGATTAACGACCGAGAAATAGCACATGTTCATTCATGGTTACAACTCAACAACCAGAGCATGAAAGATGAAATGATCCGGGAGATGATAGAAAGCAATACCCAATATTTCGAAAGAGTTTCAGTAAGTACACAAATTTGAATTAGCAAGCGATGGGGTGTAACTCTACCTAAATTGACAAGGCTCTTAACCAGGAAGTACTTTAAGGAAGAAGAGCACCTGTTAATTAACAGCGAGTGCGATTAAGTAGAGAAATTTCATAAGTACTTAGAGCCACATTTTTGTCATTACACCCAATCTCACTCCCAAAATAAAAATAATAATTTCATGTAATAGCCGTATAGTAACTTGTATAGGCATGATAAAGAATTTGCATATATTCACAGTTACATTGCACTCCCGAATTGAACCGAAATTTGTCAAAGTTTAGCTATTGTCTATATAGCATGACTGTTGTAATAACTATAGTGTATGATGCAGCTTCCAACAAAAGTTGAAGAGGAAGGTTTGCCAGAAATTGACTTCCATGGATTTGTTCAATGAAAAATGTCTGCATGTGTCATCGTTGTGCTTGTTAGATTAAAATTGCATATAAACCGATAGGCTTTTGTAGGTGGTTATGGAAGTAATTTAAGAGTTTCATATCTGAGCAGCTTACGGCAAGGTAATGATTATGTGCAGAGTGTATTGAATTGACGGTCTTTATTTTCCGCTGTTGCTATTTGACATTCTGAGGTTGTCCATGGCATGAAATTAATTATTTCTTTTGTCTACGCTCGTGCTTTTCATCTACAATATGCATATGACGTGAGGACCTAATACGCCAAAATTATATACTGAATAGCAATAAAAGTGATAAGGATATGAAGGAATCCCATATGGTAGATGGCTCCCAACCTTTCATAAAGGACGGGAATTTATTATGGCATATCACATGGGCATGTTCTGTTATCTTCGTCTCTCTCTCTCTCTCTCTAAACGAGGACCTTCATGTCCTAATAAATAAACTCATTTGACTCTGGTCTCTGGAACCTGTGTAATTGGGTTGCACTGCTCTATTCTTCATTAATACAATTTTCAAATTCAGATTCTCCATACTGTAAACAGAACAGAATCCAAGTGGGAAGGCGCATGTCGTATTATTACTATGCATAAAATAAATCTTAACCTCAACAAGTATGTCGGTAACTAAGATAATTTCTATTTCATGTCCCACTCACCCAAAATGTAAATTACCTTCTATGGATCCAGAAGACATGCACGTAGCACTCAAAGGGACAATTTCATTCCTTTCAAGATGATTACTACGCATGTTGAAAGAATCGAAAGCAGATTGTCGGTTTCTTTTTTATATAATTAAAGAAAACAAAATACTGTTTTTCAAATTTTTCAAGACCACGCAATCAAGATTTTAGCTATAACTTGTACAAAGCAAAGAAAGAAAAACATACAAGAACTTTTATTGCAAGATAGTTAGATTCAGTTGTTTAATCACTTCAATGAGATCAAACCTTTAAACATATTTTATTGTGTGTGAATTTAATTTTATACCAATTTATATAACTATTTTACGTTTACACCTTTCTTTTTACAATTTTATTTTTATTCTTATGTTTCTTTATGAAAACTGTTGTATTAACTGTTATTTTATTTTGATAAATATTTTTAGTATGTAAGAATAATGTGGACATGTATGCACCACAGTCTCTCTGTTTCTACTAGTTAACATAAACAGGATATTATATTATGAACTAACTAAAAACTATTACAAATATAAATAAAATAATTATTATAAAAATCGACAAATTTATTATTAATGAGCTGAATGGTGCTGTAAAAATCAGTTATACTCCCGAGCATTTAAATTAAATAACCAATTTTTTCATTCTTTTAACTTAATATATTTATATAAACGGTTATTCCTGAAAAATCTTAGTGTTTTTTGCATGTTAGTTATACTGTAAAAATTAAATGCAGGAAGCGAAATACGAAAAACTGCTTGTAAACAGAAAACAAAACAAAAATGTAGATTTCAGTATTTTGTTCTGTGGCGACAATTTGCATATGTTAGATGAAAAATAATAATGGAACTTTGAGTATTTGTCCTCGCCATTCTGGCATGTTTCTGCATAGAGTCAACGCACAATAATGTCCAGAAAGTTTTGGACAAACAAAAGTTCCGTACACTACACTGTGCATAAAGTTTTTATAGAAACTATGATAAGTAATCTGAAAAACACTTTTTTCCTTTACATAGTTTTTGCAACTGAAAGGATATTGGATAACATAATTTAACTGCACAATTTGCAGAAAACAAGCATGGAAATAAGCATATATTCATAGTTTTAGAGAAAGCAGGAATGATTACAAGTTACAACTATTGAGGAAAGAAAGAAAGAAATTAATGAGAGATGATGTCTAAGGCAAAGAGTTGGTGTAGATGTAACTTTGGAACCTTTAAAATGAAACTATGAAAGCTTATAACTTCCTCAGATTCATCAACATAAACAAATAAGTATAAAATATTAGCTTCTTCTTATCACCGTCTACGTTACTTCATTCTTCTTATACACACACATCTTTAAACCTTGAAAGAAGAGCCTTTTAACCTATTAACTTTCCTCTTTATACCTTAAACTTTTATTTTATTTTAATTATTTCTTAAATTTTATCTTTTTTAAATAACCATTTTGAATTAATTTTATTCTAATTATTTTTTAACACTTATTAACCTTTTATAAATAGTTTTTTTCTCTATAATGATTAATATTTTTGTACTATAGGATACCTAACCCTCCAACGGTCAACCAATAACAACCACTGAAGGTTACTGTAATGACGTTCGACCACACAGCTTGGTCGATCACTTGATAACCGACCGTAATAGCTTACGACCACGTGGCGCTCTCGACCATTTGAGGCTCGACAGCCGCATAAGCGATGTCGCGACATGAGACATACGTCCGACACGTCATCCACTTAGGTCGACACGAATGATGATCGACATACAGAATGCGACACCGTGATCTAGCAGTTAAGCAGTTACACACCTTGACTGAATAACGCCGCGAATCACGACCATATATCGTGGAAATAATTGACTCAGTGTCAGCGCACAATTCGACGGTTACAACTTCTAAACAGTCAACTTCAGTAACTGACCGGATTTTCAGGTAAACGGTTTATTATGCTAATTTAAATATACGAAGCACACCAGAAAAAAGGTACGTTTCTCTCCTAAGAGAAAATTGATTGAGATTTTGATATTTCGAACAACACCCCTGTTGACTTGAGCGTCGGAGTGCCTTTGCAGGTACCCAGCCCACTTTGCTTACGAGGATCAGAGAAGAGAGAGGGAAATACAACACAGTGAAACCAGCACAAGAGAGAAACGGAGCAAGGTTGTTAGGTTCGTATCTTGGTCTCCACACCCCTACGGAAACAATTTTCATTAAAGATCAATAACCAATAATACTTTTCTTCTATTTATTAATTTTTACCTATTAATATATAATAAAATAGGATTTTATAAATAATAAAAACAAACATCAGAAACTAATTAAATGCATTTTTTTCTTTCAAGAGTTTACTTTTATTGTCACATTTTATATTTTACCATATGATTTCTCTAATAGGAGTTCAGATCTAAAATATTTTAAATTCTCTTTTATTTTTTTATTTTCAAAATCAATCATTATATTGGTAAGGTATGGTTTATGAGACTAAAACTTCGGTTTTGTTTTTAAAAAGCATTTTAAACGATAAATGAAGAAAAAAATATTTAAACGATCTTAAATTTCGATCTCTAAAATATCTCGATATCTAAAATATAAGGCTAGATATAATAGAAACACCATATATTTAATTTAATGAAGAAAACTTATAATAGAGTTATAAAATAAAATATTATTATTATTAATATAATAGTATAATATACTAAATGGTATAATATCTATTTTAGTCCCAATTTTGGTTGGGAATATTCGAAATGGTCCCAATTTTTTTTTGCTGTTTAATGTTGTCCTAAAAATCGTATTTGCGTTCAATTTAGTCCTTTTTACAAACGTCGTTTAAATCGTTAACAGCTAAATATCCAACAGTGCAATCAGTGAATGACGTGGATCACCACCACCGTTGTTCATCTTCTTCGTCCAACAACCACCAGGATCATCTCTCCCTTCCTTCACCGTGGATCTCCATCAACACCATTGCCTCTCCTTCTCAAACCATCACCATGGCGACTCATCAGCGCTGTCATTCGAACCCTAAATCGAACCGTTGTTCAACCTCACGAGCGTCACGCGCAATCCTCAACACATCACCATCATCAACTGCATCAGAAACCTGCAGAAGAACCCATAAATTGCAAACTCCATTGATGCACGAAGCTTCAACCGCCATCGTAGAAGACCATCTTCGTCTTCTTCAATGCCTAGCCACGGAAGCCTCGTAATCGAAAAAACCGCCACGATGCCAACATCTTTCACCTGTAAATTCCAAAATCAACATAACCCTAACTCGTCTAAACCATGAAACAGACCCGTCATCATCTTCATTACGCTTCATGAATCCAATGTGCCATTACCGTCAACCCTTGAGCAGCGCCGCTTCTTCATTCACAAGCAACCATGAACGCAAGTAAGCGGCGCAGAAGGAAGAAGCCACTAGGTTTTTCCATTTCCCCCAATCTGAAACCCTAATTTTGGGTGGGAAAGGGGTTGTCACGTGACAGCCCATCATTGGTTGCATCATGTTTCAATCAAGACAAGTCAACAGTTAAAGTGTCTACATCATTCACTGATTGCACTGCTGGACATTTGACCGTTAACGATTTAAACGACGTTTGCAAAAAGAACTAAATTGAACACAAATTACGATCTTTAGGACAACATTAAACAACAACAAAAAAATTGGGACCATTTCAAATATTCCTAACCAAAATTAGGACCAAAATAGATATTATAACTATACTAAATAGTATAATAAAATTAAAATGAATTTTATAAATATGAATTTTCTTAAAATGTCACTACATATAAAAAGTTAAGTCATATATGAAAATAAATAAATCTAATACATGGTATATTCAAGTTCAACCACTATGCTGGTTCACGCTAATATGGACAAAACCAATCACCCCGATTAATAAGTTTAATTGTTAAAACATAAAGACAAAGACAAACTTTAACAATAAAAAAGTTTAAGGAATCTATGATAAATTTTATTCTTAAAAGTAAAATAGATTAATGATAGGTATTTTATCTATTAATAAAAACTTAAGTTTCAATGTGAGAATCTCGCTGCTGATTATTTCTATCAAGACTTTTGAGTTTGAGGCCGATCCTAACTCACTTAAACATTTTCTAATATAAAAAATAATAATATTAAGATGGGTGTTGCTCCCTCCACCACCACCCTATACTTCCTCCACCTCCCTACATTATTTTAAATACAATTATATCCTTAAGTTAAAAAGATTTTTACTTTTACCTTATTTTAAATAATTTGAAACCCTAATTTTACTTTCC
Organism: Vigna umbellata; assembly: GCF_029865625.1. Lineage (NCBI taxonomy): Eukaryota > Viridiplantae > Streptophyta > Magnoliopsida > Fabales > Fabaceae > Vigna > Vigna umbellata. The sequence continues at coordinate 18,969,117 of NC_142166.1, forward strand.
CAGCACCCACCTACGGAACTCTCTTTCCCTTTCCCCATTTTCGTTTCACCTCCCCACCTCCCCACCTCCCCACCTCCCGCACTTCCATTCCTTTTTCTTCCTAGTTTTTTTTTTTGGTTTGAAAGCTTCCATTGCCGCCGTGGTGTGAAGGAGCGTCGCCGCCGTGGTGTGGAGGAACATCGAGGAGCGTCCAGAGCATCAACCAGCGTGAGGAAGTATACATCAACGGATGTCCCCTAATAAAACAACCTCTAAAATAAAAAACTAACCTTTAAACAGAGACATCTTCAACGGATGTCAACATCCGTTGAAGGATGTTGACATCCGTTGAAGGATGTCACCTCCGTTTAAAGGTTACGTTTTTTATTTTAGGGTTTTATTTCAAGGTTTATTTGAATACGGGGAAGCACTCCACGCACTGCACCACTCCACGCACTGCACCACGAGAGCGATACAGCGAGGGGGAGACTGCTTGATAATTCTTTCCACCACCACCACCAACCTTTGCAACTTGTAGTATCTCACAACGACGAAAGAAAGAGAGGAAGAAATGTAATGTTAAAATGAAAGAAAAATATTTTACTCATGTACGAGACTAGAATAGGTTATTAGTGAAATAGGTTGTGAATGGATAAAATTAAAAAATAATAACCCTAAAAATAAAATTTTACTGAGGAACAAAATAGTAAAGGGGAGGTGGAGGGAGAAAGGTGTGGTGGTGGAGGGAGCTAACACCCTATTAAGATTTAAGGAAAAAAAAAAGAAAATATTGTCAATTCGCATATATTTAAATTGCCAACTTGGGCCTCCATCCATACTTGAACGTCTTGACTATTAAAGCCCAATTTAGGTATTGCGAAATTAAAATAAAGTTATCTACGAGAAAAAAAGATTTGGTCATATTTGTTATATACCCTAATTTTCCATATAATTTTACTAATACTTTAAATCCTAATAGACAGATTTTTTGTATATGCTAATTTACTAAATATTGCAAATTTTTATGTCTCGTTTTTTTTTCACAATTTAGCCTGTTTTGATGAATTTTTGCATATTTTATGTTAAAGTTGAACTATTCATTGAAGTTGTAGACTTGAAATTGATACTATTATTTGCTGTAGTGGTGTTCCAATGTTAGTACAAATAGCACAAAGATAAATTATTAATGTTGTAAGATTAGTAAATTCCATTTTCCGTTCATTTTTAAAATTTTGTATATTTCTAAAACTTGAAAAAGGTTATGCGTAATATATAAGTTTAAGTCTCATGATTATTCAATTGTGATTTATATTATAGGTGAAAACCTAGAAAATAAAATATTAGAGTTGATAGATGTTTTAAAATAATGAGATCGAGTATTTTATTGTTAAAATAATTCAATAATATAAATGGAATTTCATAAACACGTCTCATTATCTAAAACACTTGTCATTTCTCTAAAACTCATTCTTCAAGTTTTCTCTTCATCCTCTTTAAGATTTCTGACTACTGAGACATCAATTTGACAATCAGAAAGTGTCTAAGAGATCACAATAGTGAGTTCTCCATTCTCTATTAATCGATTTCTCTTATAAAGTAGGTAAGTTTCTGCTCCTTTTTCTTTAATTCTTAGTTTAAGATACTGATAACGATTTAAAAACCGTTATTTTTATACTTAATTTTGATACTAAAACACCCTTTATGACTTATAAACTAGCCTGAAATCATGCTTTTGATTAAGTTATGAGAATAAGAGAGTTGAATGAGTTTTATGCTTATTTTTCCTTGTTTTGACAGGAATTAAGATGAATTGGATGAAGAAGTTGAAGTAGCAAGGAGCTGGAGTCATGAAAGGCTGGAAAAGTGGCACATAGAAGAACCACTGATTCACGCCTGGGCGCCACCGCTGAGCGCCAGTCTGGAAGTCAAACCATGGTTTCACGCCTGGGCGCCACCGTTGAGCGCCAGTTTGGTTTTGAAAACACTATTTTACGCTTGGGCGCCACCGCTAAGGGTCAAAAGAGTGCCGCAACCACCACTGAGCGCCCTTTTTGGGCGCTGACGATGTGGGCTTGGGCTATTTTTCTGTAATTTTAATGAACTATTTAAGGTGTTGAACCATTGCATTGATTGGTGGAAGACTGAGTTATATCTTGTTTGCTTGAGGGCAAACAAAGTTCTAAGTTTGGGGTTGTGATAACGGTTGAAAAATTGTTATTTTTATACTTAATTTTGATACTAAAAACACCCTTTATGACTTAGAAACTAGCTTGAAATCATGCTTTTGATTAAGTTATGAGAATAAGAGAGTTGAATGAGTTTTATGCTTATTTTTCCTTGTTTTGATAGGAATTAAGATGAATTGGATGAAGAAGTTGAAGTAGCAAGGAGCTGGAGTCCTGAAAGATTGAAAAAGTGGCACATAGAAGAACCATTGTTTCACGCCTAGGCGCCACCGCTGAGCACCAATCTGGAAGTGCAACCACTTTTTCACGCCTGGGCGCCACCGTTGAGCTTTAACTTAGTTATGAGAGCACTGTTTCACGCTTCGGCACCACCGTTGAGCGCCAATTTGGTTTTGAAAGCATTGTTTTACGCTTGGGGTTCACCGCTGAGGGTCAAAAGAGTGCCGCAACTACCGCTGAGCACCCTTTTTGGACGCTGAGCGCTGACGATGTGGGCTCTGGCTATTTTTCTATAATTTTAATGAACTATTTAAGGTTTTGGACGTTCTAGGGTTCATATCTTTGGACAAAACGAGGCGAAAATACACTCCTTTCACCCCTTGGAGGCGAATTTTGGATGCGGAAGCTCCGATCTTCAACTTTTAGGGTTTTATCTTTCATTCTTTTCATTATTTCATCTAGTTTCACCATGTCTATGGTGAACTAAACCTCCATTGTTGTTGGGGAAACGATTGAAACTCTCATGTATTGAATTGATTCTTATTATAAAATGTTTTACTTCATTAATTGTTAGGACTTTTCCTCTACACTCTATGCATGCTTTGTTTAACTCATTCAATTGCATGATTATTGATTTTGTCACTATGAACACATATGAGAAAATCTAGAATTGGGGAAATTCTCCCAAAAGCAATATTACCTAGACATAAGGATATGAGGATTGGTTGCCTTTAAGCTTCTGTGTGAATGTAATACATGATTAATTGCTAGGGATACAAGACATTGTGAACTAGTAATTAGGAGTAGACTTTCTTCACCGAGACATCGGGTTTAAGGTAAATTAGAAAGTAGCATTAACATTAATGAAGAAGATGAATTTATAAATACATGAGAGTGGATAGAATAAGTCCGAAACCCCAACAACATAATCATTCCATACTTTATAAGAATCACCTTTGCATCTTTCAATCCAATTAATCAACACTTGCATTCATATTTATTTTCCGCAATATAACACTACAAAAAACATGTTATTTAGTGGAGGTTTTTTTTCGATTTGCGGGGTTTTTATCCTCCTCAAAGTAAACTCCGGGGGTTTTTCAAACCGTCACAGTTTGAGTCGTCACAATCTATCTGCGGGGGTTTTTCGCGACCCCTAGTATCATAATCAATTTGCAGAGGTTTTTTTGCAGAGGGTAAAAACCTCCTGTATTCCTGACTATTATTTTGTGGGAGTTTTTAACCTCCTTTATTTTCAACTATTTGATTACAAAAAATATATATTTTTACACTATTTTTTGGGATTAATATGTATCATTCAATTTGAAAATTATACTATAGAAGTTGTAACCTTCCTCATTTGTATTATTTAATTTGAGGTTTATTACTTTATTTTGTTAACATTATTTAATTTATGTCACCATTTGAGGTATTTATATTTTTGGGTCAAAAATATTTATTTGTAACAATATTAAACATATTAATGTAACAAAGAAATTACAAATTCATATAATTCCATTGTCAAAATCATCATAGTAACATAAAATCAATTTAAAATAAAACCCATATTTACAACTTAATCAATAAGTACTCAAAATTCATAATAAACTAAATATAGTTTTATCCTAAAAATATATCTTAAACCCCCTAAATGTTACTTCCACCATATGATACATAAAAGAAACTCTCTAAATGCTACTTCCACCATATGATTGTCTTGTACTTAAAGGAGACTCAAGTTCATTTGAATCACAAGCTTGCTGAAAAAATAAAACAAAAATTAATAAAATAAATAATGATAATTATACTCATACAACGGAACCTCTTCTTGAAGGATTGGACGAGAGTAGAAGGAAAAAGAGAATTCGAACATCTAGAGAATTATTTTCTTCTCCGGAGACACTTTTACAACCTTCACCACAAAGATTTGACCAGAGTACTGAAGAAGTGACACAAGTCTGAATCTCATTTGCTAGGGTTCATATCTTTGGACAAAAAGAGGCGAAAATACACTCCTTTCACCCCTTGGAGGCAAATTTTGGATGCGGAAGCTCCGATCTTCAACTTTTAGGGTTTTATCTTTCATTCTTTTCATTATTTTCATCTAGTTTCACCATGTCTATGGTGAACTAAACCTCCATTATTGTTGGGGAAACAATGTAATCCTTTGAAACTCTCATGTATTGAATTGATTCTTATTATAAAATGCTTTACTTCATTAATTGTTAGGGCTTTTCCTCTACACTTTATGCATGCTTTGTTTAACTCATTCAATTGCATGATTATTGATTTTGTCACTATGAACACATATGAGAAAATCTAGAATTGGGGAAATTCTCCCAAAAGCAATATTACCTAGACATAGGGATATGAGGGTTGGTTGCCTTTAAGCTTCTGTGTGAATGTAATACATGATTAATTGCTAGGGATACAAGACATTGTGAACTAGTAATTAGGAGTAGACTTTCTTCACCGAGACATCGGGTTTAAGGTAAATTAGAAAGTGACATTAACATTAATGAAGAAGATGAATTCATAAATACATGAGAGTGGATAGGATAAGTCCGAAACCCCAACAACATAATCATTCCATACTTTATAAGAATCACCTTTGCATCTTTCAATCCAATTGATCAAAACTTGCATTCATATTTATTTTCTGTAATATAAACACAATAATTTCATTTACAAGTCCTAATTAATCAAGAAACCATATGAATGTTTAGGCCGTGAGTCTCTAGGAAAACGATACTTGGTCTTACCAATTATTATTACTTGATACGATTTGGTACATTTGTCGAAGTGTTAACAGACACACGCATTTAAAATTTCTCGCATGTGTCACTTGATATCTTTTTCTAGTTCTTTGTTGATCAGTGGTCCTAAAGACTTACTTTGATCAAAATTATGTGGTTTGTTTGCAATTCTAGAGTTCTTTGAGATGAGGCAGGGATAATGTGCTTCATAGAGCTTTTGTAGCATTCCAAATAGGTAAGGAAAGCTAACCTTTTCTTTAATTTTAATCTAGAAACTCTAAGTTTAGGTCATGATTTTGTGTGTAGTGGAATTATGTTTAACTTGATGATTTGTTATGATGTGAATTGGTTTTGATCATTGAATGAGCTATTGATAAAGATTTGGTATTTTGTATGATGACATGTTTGTTGATCAATGGTGGTTTTGATGAATGATAGAATGGGTTAATGGTCGATAGGTTTAATTTTATGTTGTTTTTGGGTCACGATTAGAGGTTTTGACAAGTGAAAATATAAAGTGGAGGGTCTATGAAGAAAGTAAGGGTTTAGAGTTTGTTTTTGTTTCAATTGTAACTTGTTTAGAGGTTAAAATTAACAAATTGGGATGAGAAATAAGTAAGATTGAGTTATGGGCTATAAAGTGGAGTCTTGAGTGGAGTGAGTTAGGAATTCGTGGTAAAATAAGTTTAATGAGGTTTAGTTAGGTCACATGCACTTGAATATGTCAATTTATGTTTAGAATACAAATGAAAGTGGTAGATGTTTGTGGAGGTGTATAAGTTAGGATATGTGAGGTTTGGGGAGTGTAGGTTCTGCATAATTTTGTAGACTCACTAAGCAAAGCTCACTAAGCAAGCAACGTTCTCTGATTCTGCATTCATAGTGCGAGCCATGGGGCTGGGCGAGTTAGTTTGGGGAAAAATATGGATGTAGCAGTGCTTGAGCGAGAGTTTTCACTAGGTGATGAGAACAATTTGTTTTTCTATTCGTAGAGCAAGTGGTGGCTCGTTGAGCATAGGGGTGTTTCTACTGGATGAGGCATGCACTGAGTGACTCATTTATAATTTGATTGAAAGCTTTCTTTTGTTTGATTTCTTATAATTATGAACTATATTATGGACTAAAGTTGGTTTAAAAGTGATTATTGAATTATATGATACTATATACACGATGTTAAGTATGCAATTGAGGTGTGGTAGGACAAGAATTTCTAGGGTGAAATTCTTGGTGGTGGTTTCAAGTAAAGTGATGTATTAATATAGGGACTTAGCCTTGGAAGTTATCCTGACACTTCAATAATCGCTCCATCTCAAATAGAGAAAGGGATTATGTGGTAAGGAGTGACAGAAGATACTAATCTATGGTCTGGTGTTCTTTGTTCATAGGTGGTAGACGAATTAGCCTTGTGTGATAGCTTAGGGAGGGCAATTGTTCCACCACTACAAGTGTAAAAACTCGCCATAATCTAATATTAATACATATATTCGGATGGTTAGGTTCACCGTATGTTTAAGATGTTTGTTTAGCTATTGTATGAAATGTGATGTGTGATAAATCCTAATACTATATGTTTATTTCTTTTAACATTACCTTATTCTTTTTGTGTTTCTTGTTTGTTGGTTGGTTGGTGTATTTTAGTTTTCTTTTTGTAATGATTACCTGGTTGGTGTGAGCAGAGGATGATGATGTCTTTGTGGAGCAGGTTTTGAGAGACGATAGTGTAAATATTTAATTTAGTAGAGTAGTTAACTATTCTAGTTTTTATTTTGAAAGACCTTGTGTAAATAATGTTTTTATTTATTTCAGTATTGTATAGTTAAACTTGTAGTTATTTTAGGATAATTGTATAAATGTCTATTATATATTTCTTGAGTTAAATTTTCTATTATACTAATAATGTCACGGATGATTAATAGTGTTTATACTATTTTAATAGAATCTTACATAATCTATTTGTTAAACTTTTAATGTATTTTTTTTTCTATTTTTATATTAAATCAAACCATTATTTTGTTTATCACCGATCAAAGAAATATTCCTTACATACAACATATGAATGGCAAGGTAAGTAGTAATTTCTGTAGGATTAATATTCTTCTAGTTGTTATCGTCTCCAAGAATGTCGTTGAGAGCTTTTCACAAAACTTAATACTAATTAGAGGATTTTAAAAAGTAGTGTAATGACAGTTTAAAATTGACAACCTTAACATGAAATTTATTAAAATTATCCATAAGATTTGTAAGTATTAATATTAGAAATGAAAAATAAATTCGTTCTTTTTTTAAAGTTTTTTTTGAAAAATAATTCATATTTATCTACTTAATATTTTAGAGTAAATATGGATATGGAACATAAAATAATTCATTTAAAGAACTATTCTTTTTTTTACAATCATCGATATATTTTTTCTTGAAACATTTATAAAACTAATAGATATCGTACTTGTCACGTAATTTCAATTATTTGTTGTTATTTATTTTTTATAATCATTATTTGATATTATATTATAATAATTATGTAATTATAATTTTTCTTTAAAACATGACACGGAAGAAAAAATATGTATCCCTTTCAGATTAAATTTTTTATATTATTATTATTACTTTTATAAAAAATATATGTAATTAATGTTTGAGATAGCTTAAGTATAAATATAAATATAAATATATCTACTAGCCAACAAAAGATAAAACATAACTGATGGCATACTGTCTCATGAAATTACCTTATTGTTCTCTTGTATTTTTTTACATTTTAATGTACATGCATTTCATTTCTCTTGGAGTACGGGTCACTATAAATACCCGTCTCCACCATTGTATCATTCACTTTTGATGATTATGAATTGTGATTTCTGTAGAGAAAATCCAAACACAATTCTACCTTGAAAGTCAGGCTAGAGAGTCTCAATGAACCGCCTCTAGCCAACTTCCAAGCACCTTCCCCATTCTCTCATTTTTCCACGTCAACCATTGTGCTTCTCTCTCATACTCCACGTCGACGCTCCACTGCCACCTCCCGTGCACGCGTCAGCTTCTCATTACGTCTCCACTCCAACGCATCAACCACGTCTTCAAATCGCGCCTCTCATTTCTTCCCTCGTGCATCCATAACGCATCCAGCCACATCTCAGAGCATCTCATTCTCGCTCTCGAGAATTCCTCGTCTCCAACCACAGATCCGCACTCCATACGCGTCTTCGAAGGTATTCTCTCGTCGTTCATCTCACTACTTCATCTTCTTCTATGGTTTCCCACTCACTTCCTTCGATTTCCACCGATCATTCTCCATTTCTCACCATTTAAACCACTTTCCACAGTTCAATCTTCAACTTCAACCGATTAATCGGTTTCATTTCACTTTTCCATCGCTTAATCGGTCCGATTCGTGTTTCCCTCCGGTCCCTAGGTTTTCCACCGAGTAAACCCTAGATCTTAGGGTTCTTTATGTCCGCCCTCAGTTTTCCTCTTCAATCTCGCGTTTCCTCTCCATTCCGCTGTGTCGTCACTCGTCGGAGAAGCTTCGAGGATCCAGATCGCACTTATGCTGCCTCCGTCGGTCCGAACTCCTCAGGTGCTTCCATCATTTGATATTCAGAGCTCAGGTTCGAGCACGCGTCAATAGATAAGTTGTTCTCTCTACTTCGAATATTTTTTCTCTCATTTGATTCGCTTCTGTTCATGTAATGTTCAAGTTGTATTCGTCTGTTTTCTCTTGATTTTTTTCTTTCGTTTCGATCTCTGTTGTCTCTTTTCATTGCTGAGTTGTTCATCATTTTCCTGTACTGTCTTGTGTTTACCTTTTGTCGTCATTGAATCAATTCAATATTTTTGTTCTGGTTTGATATTGAATTAGTTTGTGTTTCATGTATTTCCATTCAGTGAAATTTGTTTTCATATGTTTAGGTTTCCAAATTCTAACAAGGTTGATTGATCTGTGCTTGTTGTGCTTTCAGTCAGTGTTTCCATCATTTGGTTCGGTTCAATTTAATCTTTGAGTCATCTTAGTTTTGAATTCCAATTCTGTTTTGTCATAGTCATGTTAGTTGATTTTTCTTGTTCATAACTTCAAGTTGTACTTCTTATTTGAGTTGTGTTTGTGGTGATCTGATTGTATGTTCAATGTGCATACCGTATGAGCTATGACATTCAATACTGAGAGCTCGGATGCATGAAATGAGCAGCAGATCTGATTTGAATTTTCTGTTGTGACCTTCTAGTTTTAATAAGTTGTTGAATCTGAACATTGAAGTTATTCTGCGCTTTTAAAATTGAGCTAGAATGCTGAGATGACTAGTAACAAAGTGCCAACCAGAAAAGCCGTGATATGCTCAGCATTAGCTTGGTTGTTAGTGTGAAAGTCACAGCAGAAATTACTTGCAAGCAGTAGGCCGAACTGCATATTTCATTGCTTGAGTCTTTTGCTTTGTTTTTGTTCATTTCAGTAGTAGATCATTGCTGGAATTTTGTATATTCAATCATAGAGTCATTGCCAACCGTTTTTTTTACACTTTCTAAACTGCAGAACTAAGTTGTTTCAATGCTTGTTAATCACTATTTTGGTCCAAAACGAAATAAAGGCATAAGTTGAGTAAAATCAGTTCAAAAGAGGCAAATTCTGAAAAGAAAAACAAGGAACTGAACATGTGAATTTGAGTAAAAGCCTATGAAATTGTTTAAACTGGCCTTGAATAATCAAAACAAGCATCATTAAACTTGTTTGAGTGGATTTCAGTGTTCAATTGTGTCCAGAATTGAAATTGCTAAAAATAGTTATTGGACAAGTTCAATTTTGCATCTAAAACCTGTGTTCACCAACCAGTTCTGCAATTCCTTGCTGCATTTTTTTATTTGCTTTCTTAATCAGTTCTAGATCACTTGTTAGGTTCTGTTTGTGTGCTCACCTTCTTCTTTGCTTTTTTTTTTCTTGTTTGTCTTGATTGACTTTCCTGGTTTTGTCTCAATGCATGTGCATTCTATTTTGTTCTTTAATTGAGCTTTTGTTGGCTTTTGTAATCTGGTCTAGAGTTGATTTTGAGTCAGTTGCTCTTCTGTGTTGTCATTCCATTGCTTGTGGTTGTCCTGTTCTGTTCTGGTTTCTGATTTTGACCTTAGCCTAGCCATTCTTGATTGAGAAGCTATTACACTCTGGTTTCTGGAATCTGAAAGAAGGTTTGTGTGCTTGATAGCATCTTAGGTGGTGGTGGTCTGAAAGATTCTCCAGCTTTGAGCTGCCAAGGGAGAATCTCCCTTCCAAACCTTTCCATTTTGAGTGCTTTAAGCTTCGAGAGAAGCCTTGAGTGTTGTGAGTTTTGTAAGGCTGATTTAGCCTAATTTCCTTGGCACTTTGTATGAGAGAATCAATTTTTACATAATTGTGTTTTAACTGTTTACTTCTGCATTGAAATAGTTGTAACAGGTTGGAAGTTCGGTCTTGAATTTGATGAAGATTGAGTACATTGGCCTATGAGTGCATATCAAAATTTCAATGTGATGATTTGAGAGCTTAAACAGCTGAGATTTATTTGTGCAGATTTCCATTCTGTTTAAATTCATTGTTTAATCTTAGCTGAATTTTCTACATTACATCATATCACTTTTTGTCCATTGGCTTGATCAGGTTTTGATTAATTTGGAATGATTGTTTAATCAGTTTGGTTTCAGCCTTGAATTACACCCATTTGCATCTGGTTTAATATCCATGTTTATGTGTATTTTGCTGGAATTGGTGTAATTTCGGTGTGCAGATTTGAACTGAATCAGTGTAGGGAGAAAGTGCAGAATAGGTGTGTTGTTGTGTGCAGAGTTGATAAATATTTGGAGTCAAGAATTTTAAGCAGCAGCAGAATCTCAGTAGAGTTTAGAGCAAGCTAGACCAACCATTTAATTAGGGAAGTTGTTTAACTTTGTTACCTCTGGATTGCTTAACTGTTTCTGTCTTAGCTGGAAATTGATAGCATTGATGGTTGCTCTGCTGAATTGAGTGTGAATATTTGATTGCAGTTTGTCATTTGAGAGCAAAAGAAATTTATATAGCTGCATCAAGTGCACGAGACTAGGAGAAAAGGGAAGAATCTTTTATATTGTGTAAATTTAATCCTCTTGATGTCTGAGTGGAAATGGTGCACTAATCCAAATTGAGATTTGTGATTGTAGAATGGGATTGGCAAGGAGATTCAAGACAAATGATTCCAGAAGCAACAAAGTTGAGCAACAAGGCCGAATGAAGTGGACCAGGACCGTAGCTACCTAGCATAGTTGTTTTCTTTGTATTTGATTTGTTCAAATTGTTTGTAATAGGCTTGTGTTAGCCCACTGTTAGTTTTTGTTTTGTAAAAGGGCCTTTTATAAAGTCCAAGTTCTTTGGAAGAGTCCTTGGTGCTCTTTCAAACTCTTGGCAACTTTTCTTGATTGCTTTCTTTAAATTTAGCATCGCTAGACAGGTGAGTGTGTCTTGTTAGCCAAAGCTACAAGCCTCACCATAGGAGTAGACTTTAATATTGATTTGATTTGTGTTTCACGTTTAGGGGTGAATTAGGCTAAAAGGGATTAAACTCTAAGCCTTGTCACATTAGAGTCCGAAGAGTCTAGTCTTTTAGTGTTTAATTATTTGTGATTGTTTGTGGGTTGTGTCCTTTGATTTTAAAGGTGATTTTAGTTTAAAGGGTAACTAGTAGTAACCTAAGACATCTCTAGCAAGGTAAGACTTGGTACTTAAGCAGTCTTCATGACTCACCTCTCTTACCTGAGATTTGTCTAAGTGTGAATCTTGTATATACACTAGAAAAAGTTTTAGAAACAAAAATGTCTTTTTATTCATATAGGTCATCTAGGATTTCTAATTTTGATCCGTCCATTAGTTTTAAAGAAATTAAAAGAAAACTAGATGATGCTAGAAGAAGAACTTGTTCATTTCATGAATTTGATAAGATTGAGGATGATTTGTATAAACAAGCTAGGGCAAATATTCCATTCTTTGGTGAGGATATTGGTGCATTAACATACCTAGCTTGGGAAAGGGAAATTAATGACATGCATCCATTCATTGTTAGAAGAAGTAAATCTGAAACCTATTTCTATTCTAGAGATAGTGAATCATATGTTCTTAGTCTCTACACTTCTAGTTTTCAAAAACATGCAAGAGAGTGGTGGGATGAAAGACAATAATCATGTTAGGATAGGAAGAAAGTCCCTCATTTGTAATTGGAATGAATTAAATTCTTGCATAAGAAAAAAGTTTGTGCCTCTTTCAATCCAAAGAAACCTAGAACTAATGAGAGATAGTATTGAAAATGGGAAAATATTTCTTGAGAGATTAAATGATTATGGTTTCTTTCATAGAGAAATAGAATTTGGGGCAAAACTTCAAAAGTTAAGGGATAAGAAAAGGGAAAGAGATACTAAACGAAGAGAGCCAGAAAGGAAAGAGGAAGAAGAAAAGAGAGAGAGAGAGAAGAGCGAAGAAAAGAAGAAGAGAGACAAAAGAGAGAAGAAGAGAGACTAGAACGAGAAAGAAAAGAAGTGGAAAAGAGAAGAGAAGAAGAAACGAAGGAAGAGGAAATTATAAAGTTCTTATTTTCTCCTTGGACTTCTACACATGCTTCAAACGTCAAAACAAACTCTACGAAGTCCTTATTATAAAGTTCTTATTTTAGCAAATTTTTATATTGGATTGATATTAATTTCAAATATATTTCATGTGTATTGCAGATTTATATTTGATCCAGGAGGACGAAAAATAGATCTCAAGGAATAAGGCCACTGCAAGATGGCTATGCTCTAGCTCTGGAGCGTCTTCATAAGACAACTGCCAAGATTTGAGGACAAATCTTTTCTTAAGAGGGAGGGAATGATGGCATATTGCCTCATGAAATTACCTCATTGTTCTCTTGTATTTTTTTACATTTTAATGTACATGCATTTCAATTCTCTTAGAGTACGGGTCACTATAAATACCCGTCTCCACCATTGTATCACTCACTTTTGATGATAATGAATTGTGATTTCTGTAGAGAAAATCCAGACACAATTCTACCTTGAAAGTCAGGCTAGAGAGTCTCAATGAACCGCCTCTAGCCACCTTCCAAGCACCTTCCTCATTCTCTCATTTTTCCATGTCAACCATTGTGCTTCTCTCTCATACTCCACGCCGACGCTCCACTGCCACCTCCTGTGCACGCGTCAGCTTCTCATTACGTCTCCACTCCAACGCATCAACCACGTCTTCAGACCGCGCCTCTCATTTCTTCCCTTGTGCATCCATAACGCATCCAGCCACATCTCAGAGCATCTCATTCTCGCTCTCGAGAATTCCTCGTCTCCAACCACAGATCCGCACTCCATACGCGTCTTCGAAGGTATTCTCTCGTCGTCTGTCTCACTACTTCATCTTCTTCTATGGTTTCCCACTCACTTCCTTCAATTTACACCGATCGTTCTCCATTTCTCACCATTTAAACCACTTTCCACCGTTCAATCTTCAACTTCAACCGATTAATCGGTTCCATTTCACTTTTCCACCGCTTAATCGGTCCGATTCGCGTTTCTCTCTGGTCCCTAGGTTTTCCACTGAGTAGACCCTAGATCTTAGGGTTCTTTATGTCCGCCCTCAGTTTTCCCCTCAATCTCACGTTTCCTCTCCATTCCGCTGCGTCATCACTCGTCGGAGAAACTTCGAGGATCCAGATCGCACTTCTGCTGCCTCCTTCGGTCCGAACTCCTCAGGTGCTTCCATCAATAACTTTTATATGCATAAGAAATATGTATGACTTTCTTTCCAGAAATAAAAATAAAAACAGTCAAACCCAGATTTAGTATTCGTGATAAAAATAAACTATTGCCAACAACAATTTAAAATATCTACTTTACACCTCACTCACATAATCTTTGAAATCAAACTCAATATTGACAAGTTTACCCTTATTTTTCTTCCAATCATGCAAGAGGTTATAGTTACAAGATGGACATAAAATGAAAAAATAATTACAAATACAAAAGGAATAAACAACGTTCATTTAGATTGTCTTATCAACTTGTTATTTTAATAAACTATTTTTTTGAATAAAGCAACGAATTTACCATTCAAGCTTTGCGTGGTTAATAATTATGATCACCTACATGATTATGCCAAATAATAAAATAATAAAGTTGCAAATATTGAGTAGAAAAATAATTTAAATGTTATGTTAATAATTTTCGTTTCATACACAAAAAGACAAAAAAAAATGTGGAATTGTATTTTTTAAACAAATTTGTACTTGATTGTTTTTCTTCTTTTTCTTACACTATTTTAAAGATCATTTTCCTTAAATGAGTAAAAGAAATAGAAAGATAATAATAAATTTTACACTTAGTCACCTATCACTTCTCACAAAAAAATAAATATCGTATTATTCTTTTTAAAACAGATGGAGAAAGAATAATATATAACTTTTGTAAAACCTGAGTATTCATCCTCATAAGCGTTTATATGAGTATTTAAAAATAAATAAAAAATAGTCATTCTTAGAAGTAAAAAAGAGACGTTGTAATATGTTATACTTTTTGTGATGATAAAGAAAATTATGATTATGTATAACATTTAATACATTTTTTACTAATTTACATAACTAATAAGATAATGCAATATCTTTTTATTTATCTTTAACTTGCATCAATTACAAAATATATACAATATATAGTTTAATATTAACATTTAAAATTTTTATTTCTTGAAATAATGTATTTTCAATAGTATTAACACTGTTATAAATAGATCACATGAATAAAATTAGAACAATCACGAAGAAAAAACATATATAAACTTTTATCGTTATTCAATAACTATATTAGTATAACATATAGAAAAAAAGATAAAATATTATTGAACATAATTCTTTACACTTGAGAGTTAAAGTATAAGTAAAAGTTTATAAAAAAGAAACTATACACAACCATAAACATATATACAACGTCAACAATTAAGAAGTCTAAGATTGGTCTTCTGCTTCATCACCGCCACCTAACATCTGATCTAGAGACAACTTCTTGTCTACTTACATCATAAAAATGATCATTGCAACCCAAGAGATTCACAAACATAAACATATTAGTTTATCAAAGAGCATACATAAGTATCATTTATATTCGTCGTTCAATAGTTCAACTATCAATCACCAAACAACATTCACACACAGTTCAACATCTAACTCTAGACTGATCATCCGGATACATGTATTGATATTGAAATATAGAGGCCCTGCCTTTGAGGTGGAACAACAAAAACATCCTCATCAACAAATCACCACACTCCAAGGTTAATCCTTTCAAGCATATGGCTAACAAATAACCAATAGACTAGCGAGCTCGCCCAACCCCTGAAACTCTCTGTCACAATTGCTTGCCCAATTCTACCCCTTTCAAAGTAACACTTTCACCAAGCTATTCATCTTTAGCAAAACTAGATCATAGTATGATTATAGAAATTCATCATGCATACTTGAAATTAATTACTCAAATCATAAAACTAGCTTCTCTTACCTTAAAGAACTACCACTACTCTACATAGCTTGTTGCTCTTGCTTCAAACTCAAGGAACTATAAAGAAACCTATAAACCATGAGAGCATGATCAGAAGAAGTCCTTAGGACCTCAAATCGAAAAGGAGACAGGTAGAAAACTAATCTAAAACATGCGAAGAGAACCCCTATACATGAATTTGACTGAAGAATAAAAGGAAAAAGGAGCATAAAGTTACTTGCTCTATAAAGAAAAGTGATCGGATAGAAAGGAAAGATTCTCCATTGTGATCACTTAAACACTTCTTGATCGTCAAACGAATGATCTAAACATTACAAATCGTATAAAGAATGCAAAAAGAGTTAAGAGAAAGGTTTCTAGAGAGATAATAAGTATTTTTGATAATGAGACGAATTTAGGAGTTTCTATTTATATTATTGAATTATTTAACTTTAAAATATCCGATCACATTATTTTGAAACACTTATCAACTCAAATACTCGATTTTCTAGGGTCTTACAAATATTTTATTTATGTTAGTGATTATAAAAAACCTTTTAACCATTTTTAATTTAGGATATTTAAATTAGTAAATGTTAAATAATTAATAGATTTAAGATATAAATATTTATTGATAATTGATTTTATAAATTTAGTTTGTAATTGTAACATCCCATTTAAATAGTATAAATATTATAAATGAAGTATCACATAATGGATAAAATAGAACAATTAAATTTAAAGAAATATAAATATCCATACAGTTATCCAACATAGGAGTAAAATATTTTATATTTACAAAGCTCAAAAGAATAGTAAAATAAATATTTACATAAAGTTTTTCAAAATGTAACTATACTAAACTAACCATCATATTTCAACTATACATTTGGACTATCACCTCCCAGTACCTGCTCCATTGAGATGTCATCACCCTCTGCTCACACCAACCAGGTGATCATTACAAAAGAGATCAACCATCCACGTGCAAACAAACACATAATATCAAAAATCATCATACATCATATTTTACACACAAAGTTAACCAAACATCCTAATCATTGGACCTAAACATGATCATCTTGATATAGTATAAATATCGAGCTATGGCGGGTTATGCACTTGTGGTAGTCTCTACTGCTCTGTATAACCATTGTCAATGAGTTTCACCCTACCACACACAAGGTTAATTTGTTATACGTCGTAGGCCATATTGGAGCACTTAGATTGAGATCTCCTACTACTCTCACCACACGTATCACTCCTTTTTAATTGAGAATGAATAACCATTAGAGTGTCAGAATAACCCCCAAGACTGAGCTTCCTACATTCATACAAACAATACTTTATTCAACCACTTAGAATTTCTCCTTAAAAACTCTTATTCAATCACACCTTAATACATACATCAACCTCATCCAAAACCATTAATAACCTTTCACAAAGCATACTAAACATATCATACAATACCATCCAATCCTTAAATGAAACCACAACAGCCCAAAAGTGAGAAAACAAAGATAGAAAACTATGCAAATTGGCGCTGAGCGCCACCTTCTCACCGCTGAGCGCCATTCCCCTTGCATCTCTAGTGTCTGAGCGCCACCCTTTGCAGCAGGGCGCTAAACCTCTGGCAATTTTGGCGCTCAGGCTCCATTGGCTACCATGAATGCCATATCAGAATAGCACAAACCCCTATCTTCTAGCCCTGGTTTCCCTCTATACTTATCCAATTGGTTAATATGATATCCTAGACATTAAGAATGCTTTAAAAATAGGTCTTTAGCTATAAAATGGATACCCTACACCAACTTGCTCACTCTAACTTACTTAAACTCATTTGCACCTTTTCTCATGCATAAATTACCATCATAAGGGTTTAAAATAGTCAGAAATGCTCTAACAACATACCTCAAACTCTTTAATTCATCCCAAACCTATTAAATTAAAATCTTACTAGCCAAAACCTCTAAAATTGAACCTAAAACCTTCCCAAAAACCACACTATTGACTCATACCTATTTCCATATCATATTTCTTTTAACTCAAGGTGCCAACAAGTCTGAAATGACCCTACAACATGTCCTAGATTACAATTTCTCCCCTTAGACTGTTACTTCTAAAACTCACCTATAAAACTTCCATTTTCGATCGAAAATTGACTTATAACTCAACCTAATCCCTTTCTTCTCAACATTATAACAATTTGACACTACAGTTCAGAACAACAACATTCATAACAATAATTCAATCCAAACAGAATCCTCAAAGTCCACAAACATCATTCAACGATGTACATGCATCCAAACACACTTAATACTAAAAAAATAATTATTTCAAGTATAACAATCAATATACATTAATCTTACATACTATTAACTATCAGTTCATACTTTATACATTAAATTAGAAGAAAACACTAGTTTTCCTTACCTTATCAGAAATGCTACCACAACTCTATACGACGTACTACCCTTGTCTTAGTTCAAGGAACTCTAAAAACATCTACAAACCACATAATCATGATGAAAGTTAGTCTTTAGAACCTCTGATCAACAAGGAGCTAGAAAAAGAGTTTATATGATACATGCGAAGAATCCTAATTACATGTGTCTTAAACTAAGAATTAAAAGAAACAGAGTAGAAACTTATTTATTCTATAAAAAAAAATCAACAGATAATGGAGAGTGCACTGTTGTGATCTCCTAAACACCTTCTGATCGTCAAACAAATGAGTCAGAAGTTAGAAATCTTATAAAGAAGGAATATGAACTCAGAGTAAAAGTTCTAGAAAGATGATAAATATTTTAGATAATGAGACGTGTTTATGAAATTCTATTTATATTATTAAATTATTTTATCATTAAAATACTGGATTTCATTATTTTAAAACATTTATCAACTTTATTTTTTAGGTTGTTACGTTGTCTACCTAAAATACAACAATGATTACGTTAATTAATATCTTACAATGACTACTGAATTCACTTATCTAATGAAATATTTATATGTTCAATGAAAGTTACAAGATTATGTTTGGAAAGATAAAAAATAATATTGATTAAAATGTTTTTACATATGTCCTTTTTTGTTATGAAAACTTATATTTTTACAGTACTCCAATGGTGATAAATTGGCTAATATTGATAGACGAAAAACTTAACTTTATGAAATAGTTAATTAATTTCGTACGTGACTTTTTTTTAAGGAACAGATTGAGTTAACGAATTTTCAGTTTTTATAAACTCGTCAGGTTCGGATGTTTCCCAATAAATGGCTTATATATATATATTGTTTCGGTAGGGTTGGGATCTCCCAAAACATTTAAAATTGTTCGCTCCATCATTCAGGTTGTGCTATTATCTCTCTTCTCTTTATCCTAGTCGTGCAAAAGGGTGTCTGCGACGCTCAAGTCAGTGACTTTCCGTAATAATCTTGTAATAAAGATTAGTAATTAGAATTAAATTACTTATCTTTTCTGTCAAACATATATTTATAAATATTATAATGAGCTTAGCATTAGGTCTGAGTCATTAATTACCAATAAATGGCTTTATTCCTGTTAATTGTCAATCAATGCTTGTTATTCTCATTCATTGTCCATTAATGACTATTATTGCTCAGAATAATTTCCAAACCGGTTGGTCATTTTCTCACTAGATGGTCAGCCGCCCGGTCCTTTGGTTGATCGGGTGGTCCTACAGTACACAAGCCCCTCAAGCCCGAGCATAATATAATGTGCGAAGGGGTTTTAGGTAGTATGCTTCTGATGCAAATTACCTTCGACACATGTCTTTGTGTGTTGTTGTACGTTTGACCAAGATTCTGAACCTCTTTGACCACTCGTTGTAAGTAAGGCAGGAGTTGAAAAAGTTCATTGACCATTTTTGAATGGCTGGACAAGAGTTGAAAAACATTCCTTGTCAGCTAGTTGAAGGTAAGTCAGGAGTTGAGAAACGTTCCCTGTCGACTAGTTGAAGTAAGTCAGGATTTGAAAAACGTTCCCTATCGGTTGCTCAAAGTTGGCCAAGTGGTTTGTATGTAGGGTCTTGTCATTTGCACTGGAGAATAATAATTCGAATTTAAACGATAAGAAAAAATGTTAGACAATCAGGCTAACACATTTATGACTTAAACAATTAAAATTAATGTATTTTGTTATAAGGCATGACGATCAGGCAAGCGAGACAGTTCGGTCTTAAGTTGAACGTTTGAAGAAAAAAATGATAAATCCAAATTAGGATGTTATGGTTGAGATATTAGTGCTTAATGCCTTGTGACCGAGCGGGAGAGAGATCAAGGTCTGTTTGGGCTATATCCTGCACAAAAGAAAAATGGTCTACCATGAATGGCCCAAAACCATGAGATAGGAAGTCTAACACATTTTTGAGCAATTAACATTAGAGTCTGTCCATGTTGATATAATTGAATTAGGATGCATTGAGACCGAATGATCACAACAATTTGAAGACCCTATTCATGGAGGGTGCTTCTGGTGAGGGACTCCAATCACAGAGCCTTTCCTGTACTTAAGCCTTAGATGGACTATATAAATTGTTTTAAGATATCCCTTATGTGTATGAATATTCCCCCTAGATATGAACCTGAAAAGTAGCCTCAAAATACATAGGTCAAAGAGTACAATTTGATCGCTTCCAGTTAATGTAGAGATGACCATGTTTACTTCAGAATGGAGACAAATAAGAAAGTATTCCCTCTAAAGTGCATTGAAAATCTTCCAACATTCACTATAGAATTTAAAAATACCCTCCTTTTCATGAGGAAAGTAAGTGGTCAGTTCATCAATTAATTTATCATTTTTTGTCACTCGAACAGAAAGGTTATTTGGTAGATGGAGAGGAGGGCGGTGCCGCCATCCATTCAGAAAATGCAGTTGTAGAGGAGCATGGAGTAATCGTTGCCAAAGTACCAATTGAGGGTTATGTTCTCCGTGCTGAGCAGTAGGGCGTAGGAGTTAGGGTTGGCTTTGAGAAGGTCCTTAGCCAGGTAAATAGAAATGAGTCTCGCACTACATCTCATGTCGTCCAAGTTGTAGCTCTTGATGTTGCTCCTCAGCTTGTAGTGGTTAATAATGAGTTTTGCACTACATCCCATGTCACCCATTCTGCTGGGATTTTTCGCTCCTTCTCCGACTTGTTGTGAATTAAAACTGTTATGATAAATCCTTGCAACTATAGCTAAGGATAATAAAGCAAACTAAATCTCAAAAGCAAAAAGAAAGGGATTCATTTTCTCCCCTTGAAATATATATATTAGAAAAAGTTATCCATATTTTGAACACAAATATAGAGTTTTAGACTTATCTGTTCTTATATTGGCTTTTGTAAAAACAATTTTTTATAACCTTGCACTTAGTGATAAATAGTACGAGAATAAGAATGTGCAGGTGATGAATTTTTTATAATCGAAGCACCGATGCGGAGACCGAGCGCTCATCTGGTTCCTCGTGATTACAAGGGATGACGCTCGGGCCCCACGGTGGGTGCCAAAATGTTTCGGTAGGGTTGAGATCTCTGACCTAAAGCATTCAAAGTTGTTCGCTCCATCATCCAGGTTACGCTATTCTCTCTCTTCTCTTTGTCCTAGCCGTGGGGGAGGGTGCATACAAAAGACACTCTGACGCTTAAGTAAGTGACTTTGCGTAATAATCTTGTAATAAAATAGAGCTGTCAAAACGGGTAACCCGGCCCGACCCGACCTAACCCACCACGGGGTGGTCATTTAGTGAGTCAACCCAACCCGGCTCATTTATTAACGAGCCGAAAAAATTCAAACCCGACCCGACCCACCACGGATTGGTGGGTTGAACGGGTTGGCTCATTGACTCACTTAATTTTTTTTTTCAACCTCTTCTTCTCAGATTCTTATAACATGTTACTTTGATCGATCAAATTGAAACAAATAATTGGACTAAATTGATATAAAAGAAAATAAAACAAAAGAAATATATTGTTATATATATTATAAGCTATCAAAAATAAAATTTTGCCAATTTAGTTTAATGAGACATAGATAACCGTTTGACGAAGAAACTACATATAGCCGTTAACAAAAATATATAGCATAAGATAAAATTGTCATGCTTGTACATAGGTCTAAAAACAAGATAAAACAAATTATATATTCCTGAATTATCCAATCTATAATATTATTCATCTATTAAATTGGAGTCCTGAATGGATAAATTCACAGTATTATGCTCTCTTGAAGCATTTTCTTCTTTATCGCCATCTATAATATTATTCAATCTATAATCATAGGGTTTTATTTGCAGAGGGGAACTTTTGGAAAGTCGCGCGAAAGGCTCTATTGCTAAGTAAAGGTTGTACATTTTGAATAATTAATTTAATTAGTTTGATTTAAATAAAAAAATAGGATTTGAATAATTAATTTAATTAATTTAATTTAATTAATAAAAAGTAGGTGAGTTGGTGAGCCAACCCAACCCACCACGGGTTCAACCCGTGTGAGCCAGATTTTTAGTGGGCCGGGTCAAAATTGGCTCGCATAAAAAATTTTGCATTTTTTTCTAACCCAACCTGGCTCAAACCTGTGATGAGACGAGTTGACTCACAGGTTTCAACCCATTTTGACGTCACTAAATAAAAATTAGTAATTAGAGTTAAATTACATGCCTTTTCTATCATACATATATTTATAAATATTACAATGAGTTTACCATGAGGTATGACTCATTAATTACCAATAAATGACTTTATTCCTATTAATTGTCCATCAATGACTTTTATTCTCATTAAAAGTCCATTAATAGTTATTATTGCTCAAAATATTTTTCAGACCGATCGGTCATTTTCTCACTGGATGATTAGTCACGCGATCCTTTGGCTGACCAGGTGGTTCTACAGTACATATATTATTTTTAATGAGCATACAAGTATCTTAATTTCATTTTATTTTTTTAATAATACTTTATATGAAAATGTTTATTTTTATATAAAAATTATCAATCCTTACATGCTATTAGCTTATTAAGGTGCTGTTAACAAATGTTTAAAGACACTTGTTTATGTGTTATTATACAAATAATAAAGTTGATACGAGGAAAGTGTTTATAAAAATTATCAAATCTAGAAAGTATTTATAGAAAATGTTTTGGTAGGAATTTGTAGGACCGAGAAACGTATCTTTCCTGACATGACTTTTCTGCTTTCCAATGCCTGAATCACATGCTCCGCTAGGTTGTCCCCTGTTCTGCTCGGTTATTTCCTGCTCCGATCGGTTGTACTCTTGACCAGAGGGGGAGGTACCTGCAAAAGGCGCTTTGGCGCTCAAGTTAGGAGCGGTTTAATGAACTGTTTATCATAGTTCAGTATTTGAGTTCTGATCGAACGTAAGTAGAACGTACGTAGCTTTTGTCCTTGACCTTATATTTATAAGTGTCTCATGGATCCTAAACCAACACAAATCCAATAAAATAAAAACAAACTTACCTTTAGATCCGGTTGGTTACTGATAAACAACTTATCAATATCTTTATTCAGTTATCAATATCTTTAATCAGATATATTTGATTATTTTATCGTCTGCTAGACTATTGGCCCAATAATAATTTGAACGTTGATCCAATTATAGACCAACATTTGTTGTAGCAAAAATGACCCTGAATGGATGAACCGAGCGACTTTGAGTGAATGGATCGAACGATCCATATTGCATACCATACAAAAAATATTAAAGAAATTAAATTTAATTATCAATATATTTTTGTCTTTTTCATCAACATATATTATTATCTTTATGATTGAACTAGTTTTTTTTTTTTCGTTTCCGTCTTCCTAATTTAAAATAGTGAACTTATTATTTCTATTATAGAATTAAAATAATGTTTGAAAAAATATCTTTAAGAACTAAACTTATATTATATTTAAATTCGAACACAAAAGTAGTAAGTTTTAAATTTGAGAGGTGAAAAAAACCCGTCTAAATTGAGGGGAGCAAAATATAATTAAGACTGAAATTTATTTTATTATCTTCTGTAAAAACTTATTTAACATTTTTAAACTATTTAAATATTTAATATAATATGATTAATGTTTAATTAACCCTTTAGTGTTTCGATAAAAGAAGAACCTTATAGTTCACACTCTCTTAGAGTAAGAAAAATAAAATTGCTTCTAATAAAGGATCTTTACCGAAAAGTTTAGAAGATTTTTTCATTTAGTCTTTTCTAAATATTGGCCCTTGCCTGTGACATTGGATAAAACTAATTAATTAATTTTATTAAAGGTTTCAAATGATTTATAAATAAATAGTACACACATTAGTTTAATAAATGTATTCTTTTCATATTTAATATTTATTTGTTTCTCCAAACATTATTAGTATTTTTATTGTAAAATTCTGTACATTAAATTTAAAATCATCTTAAAAAATTTAATTTATTTGATTTGTAATTTCTTTTGTTTTATAATTTTTTTATTGTTTAAAATTGTGAAGGATTTTAATGACTTTGTTTTTATTTAATTAATTAATAAAATTATAACTTTATAAATTAATTTCTCAAAATCAATAAATTTCTAATTTTATATTTTTAAAATTTTAAATATAAATTTATTAAAAATAGAAATGATTTTAAATCGAACAAAATATGAATAAGAGAACTATTTTTTTATGAATCCAACACGAATAAAAAAGTTATTTTTAGAGGAATCTAAGTAATAAATAAAAAACGTGATTGAGCAAGTTTCATTAAAAAGAAATAGATTACATAAATTTTTGTAATTGTGCAAACTAATTTAGAGGACTCATCTCACATTATCATTTAGTCATCTATATTCCTTTTATTGGATTTGATGATAATTGAGTAGTCGTAAAAAAGTTATGAAAGTAATTTTTTACCGGAGAAAAAATTAAGAAATAAATTAATTTTTATTTGATGTAATAAACGTGGAAGTTCATGACACATGATGATCGAAAGTCAAATGATTTTATTTGGAAAAAAGACATAGTTTCAAGGAAAGATGGAATAATATTTTAGTGCGGATAATCTGTATAATACTTTGAACTTTAATTATTCAATTCAACCTCACACAACTTATTCAACTAAGCAAACTTGTTTTATTTAATATTTTCATTCACAATTGTACACTATACTTCTCCTCTCTATTATTATTTTCTTATCATGATCAACTCTTTATTAATTCAATCAGATTCAATGGTTTAAATATGAAGATCGATGTTCCGGTTAAAATAGATTAATTCTAAAATAATTTCATTCAAAATGTTAAATTTTCGTTAATATTAATTAAAACTTTATTAGAGAGTTTATATATTAATTATGTATTTATTATCTTTATAATATAAATTGACTTTAATATTAAAGGATTTTTTATTAATTATGGCAGAAGCTAACAATGGATGTTTTTTCTCTCGTCAAAATTCATTTAATGTTTTGATTGTGAATATTGTTATTATTATGTTTTGGGTGACATGTAAATTTATAACTAGAGCCGAGAAGTAATTAACTTTGTTTAATAAATAATAAATGTTAAATGGTGATAGGCAAAGATACATGAGTGTCATTTTCTTTATTAAGGAAGTGGTGGCAATGAATAGGAAAGAGTATATAGCAATGAGTTTTAGGATCTGTTGATGGAGAATGAGATGATTGATCATTGAAATCAATGGTGGAAGATACAAACCCCATAACATGATAAGATAGGAATATAATATAATATAATAGAATAGGTGTGTCAATATTCTATTTGCACCCTCCCACTCCTTATCTGTCACTTAACGCCGTTTCTTTTCATTTTTTCTTCTCGTCAAATCCTCTCTATTTAACTTCATTCTTTACCGTTTCAACGCTCATGTTTTTGGCCTTTTCTGTATATTGATTATTGATAAAAGCCACGAAGAGAATAAATCATTTAAATTATTTAATATATATAAACGTAACCACGTAATTACCCAATGAGTGAAGTGTGGGGTGAATGAATTTGACATAATTAAATGGAAAGACAATTGTATTATAATAATATTATTGTAAAGGATAGTTTGTTTAGAGGTGAGCGAAAGATGAAAGAAATAAAATATTTGGCAAGAAGCTGTGATTACGTGTAGAGTATAAGTATAAAAATTGTTGGTTTGTTAATAAATAAAAGAATGGTTGGTATAAAAAGAGAGTGAAAGTTAAAAAGGAGTTATTAATTAATTAAATTAGAGATTGAGGTTTGATATTAGTATTAAGAGAAGAGGGATAAAAAGGAAAAGAAAGAAGGGTGTTGGTTGGGTTTATATTGAGGATGATTGGTGGTGGTGGTGGTGGTGGTGAGAGAAGAAGAGGAAAAAGACAAAAAAACCTAAATAACAAACACAACAAATTATTAAGGCATACATAGACGGAGAAACGGAACAGGAAGAGAAAAGAAGAGAAGAGAGGACGAAGAGTGTGTCCTTTACAGACTGTAGTTACTCGGTCGCCCCCACCAACCAACACTCTCCACCTGACCCCTCCCATTCTTTTAATTTATTTAAAAATAAAAGATAAATATCTAATAATAATAATAATAATAATAATAATAATAATAATAAGAAAAACCAAACCCTACTACTCCTGCTACTACACTACACTTTCTCTCTGCTCTTCTTCCTCCATCATCTATCATCCAATCTTATGTTTTTGATGTTAAGTTCCTACCCCTAGGGTTCCTCTTTCTCTCTCTATCTTTCTTTTTCTCTCTGTAGATGAATAATTAAGGTGTCTCTGTCTCTCTCTCTCTTTCTCTTTCTCTTTCTCTTTCTGCTTCCATCTACATTCACTCCGATGAATTCCCCACCCAACCTCTTCGTCTCTTTTCTTCTTCTTCTTCTTCTCTTCTTCACTGTCTTCTCCGTTTCTTCCTCCGCCTCACTCCCCGAGCTTCGATCTCTCATGGAATTCAAGAAGGGGATAACTCAAGATCCCCACAATCTTCTCGACTCCTGGGCTCCGGCCGCTGTCGCCGAGTCCACCGCCGCCTGTCCTTCTACTTGGCAGGGCATTCTTTGCGACGAGGAGTCCGGCAACGTCACCGGAATCGTCCTCGACCGCCTCCACCTCGGCGGGGAGCTCAAGTTCCACACTCTCCTCGACCTCAAGATGCTCAGAAACCTCTCCCTCTCCGGCAACGATTTCACTGGAAGGTTGCCTCCTTCCCTGGGCTCGCTCTCCTCGCTCCAGCATTTGGATCTTTCTCAGAACAAGTTCTACGGCCCCATCCCCGCTCGGATCAACGACCTTTGGGGTCTTAATTACCTCAATTTGTCCAACAACCAGTTCAAGGGCGGCTTCCCCAGTGGCCTCTCCAACCTTCAGCAGCTCCGAGTTCTCGATTTGCATGCCAACGCTCTCTGGGCGGAAATTGGGGACGTCCTCTCTACGCTACGGAATGTGGAGCGCGTCGATTTGAGTCTTAACCAGTTCTTTGGCGGACTTTCCTTGACCGTGGAGAATATTTCTGGATTGGCCAACACGGTACATTTTCTTAACCTCAGTTACAACAACTTGAACGGTCACTTCTTTAAGAACTCCACCATTGGCCTGTTTCGCAACCTGCAAGTTTTGGACTTGAGTAATAATTCCATCACCGGGGAGCTTCCTTCTTTTGGCTCATTACCCGCACTTCGCGTTCTTAGGCTTCCCCGGAACCAACTGTTTGGCTCCGTGCCCGAGGAATTGTTGCAAACTTCAGTGCCACTGGTAGAATTGGATCTTAGCGTCAACGGGTTTACCGGTAACAAAATCTCTTTCAAGTTGTTGTGGAGGCAGAATTGCCACTATTTAACCACTATTTAAAGCTCTGGTTATGGGAACTAGATTCTTGAATTTATTTTTATTATTTTTTTGTTATATTCCGCCCTCTTGCTGCTTGAACCTATATGGGAAACTGGTAAGGTGAAAGTTGCGCGGGTGTGAATTTGATTGGTTGTTTGTGTGCATGCGCATGCAGTGTTGTAATGTTAGATGTAGGAAAGGTGCACGCGCGAGAACCGGAGACCTTTTTATTTATCTTAGAATTTCTTTTGCCAAAGCGGCCACTGGCTGTTAGTGGGAGGGGAAAGTTGTTTTAGTGAAAGTTCATGACTTCTGTTTTGCATGTGCTTGAATGGAAACCATGATGCATGCAGCTAAAGTCAGTATGTGTTAGTTAGTAGGCGAGAGAAGGGATGTCCGGTAGGAGATGGGTGCAGAGAGAGAGAGAGAATACGAAATGAAAGTAATGGTTCTTAACTCAAATACGTTTCTTTTGAAACGTTGTTTATGGATGGTCTTCCTTATCTCCAGTAAGGAACAGTTAGTTTGACTTCTCTGCATCTTATGATACCTGGTGTTTGGCTCATTTTTTTTTATCACATTTTCTAGTGCAGTGATGACTTATGGATGTAGAATTCGCGTGCTATATTTTATCTCTCTATGAATTTTTAGTGTTTACTCTTGGCTTTTGTAAGTGCCTCGATTCAACTGACTATATCTTTTAAAGCTTCCGTTTTTTCATTTTGCAATTGAATTTACTTGTTTCAAGTGTATACCAATTTGGTTCCGCAGTTTTCGGGCAATTTTGGTTGAATATCTTTTAATTAATTAAATAAATGATAATTTATCATGGTTTATGAAGAATTTGAGAGAAATAAGACGGTAAACTCAGTATTCTGTTAATTAATTTGCGTTTCTTTTCTTGTGTACAGGCTCTATAGCTGCAATTAACTCTACAAGTTTAAGTATTTTGAATCTTTCATCCAATAGTTTGTCAGGATCGTTGCCAACTTCTTTGACAAGATGTACGGTCATTGACATTAGCAGAAATATGTTATCTGGTGACATTTCTGTTATACAGAACTGGGAAGCCCCACTGGAGGTTATTAATCTGAGTTCAAACAAGCTGTCAGGATCCTTGCCCCCTACTTTAGGAACCTATTCAAAATTGTTTAGAGTTGATTTAAGTTTAAATGAGCTCAAGGGATCCATTCCACGAGGTTTAGTTACTTCATCATCAGTGACAAGACTGAATCTTTCTGGGAATCAACTCACAGGGCAACTTCTGCTTCAAGGTTCAGGAGCCAGTGAGTTACTCCTTATGCCTCCTTATCAACCAATGGAATATCTTGATGTATCTAATAACTCCTTAGAAGGTGCCTTGCCTTCTGAAATAGATAGGATGAGTGTCCTCAAACTGCTGAATGTGGCTAGGAATGAGTTTTCCGGACCTCTGCCAAGTGAATTGAACAAACTTCTTTATTTGGAGTACCTTGATTTGTCTAACAACAAATTTTCTGGAAATATTCCTGATAAGCTTTCATCCAACTTAACTGTATTTAACGTGTCCAATAATGATCTATCTGGTCGAGTTCCAGAAAATTTGCGGCAGTTCTCTCCTTCATCCTTTCGCCCTGGAAATGGAAAGTTAATGTTACCAAAAGATTCTCCTGAGACTTCTTCGGTGCCTGATAACATTCCAGATAAGGGTAGACGTCATAGTTCAAAGGGTAATATCAGGATAGCAATTATTCTTGCCTCTGTAGGTGCTGCTATTATGATTGCTTTTGTTTTATTGGCATATCATCGAACACAACTAAAAGAATTTCATGGAAGAAGTGAGTTCACTGGTCAAAATACTAGAAGAGATGTCAAGTTAGGAGGACTTTCAAGGCCTTCCCTCTTCAAGTTCAATACAAATGTTCAACCCCCAACAACCTCATTGAGCTTTTCGAATGACCACCTCCTGACTTCCAATTCGAGGTCACTCTCTGGTGGACAGTCAGAGTTTATAACTGAAATTTCTGAGCATGGCTTAACGCAGGGAATGGTGGCTACTAGTTCAGCATCTGTAAATCCTAATTTGATGGATAACCCTCCCACTTCATCTGGAAGGAAGTCTTCTCCTGGTTCCCCATTGTCATCCTCACCACGTTTCATAGAGGCTTGTGAAAAGCCAGTGATGTTGGATGTTTACTCACCAGATCGGTTGGCTGGGGAATTGTTTTTCCTGGACTCTTCCCTGGCATTCACTGCAGAGGAATTATCTAGAGCACCAGCTGAAGTTCTTGGCAGAAGTAGCCATGGCACTTTATATAAAGCAACTTTGGACAGTGGTCATATGTTGACTGTAAAATGGTTACGGGTAGGATTGGTGAAACATAAAAAGGAATTTGCTAGAGAAGTTAAAAGGATTGGTTCTATGAGGCATCCAAACATTGTCCCATTACGAGCATACTATTGGGGGCCTAGGGAACAAGAAAGGCTTCTTTTAGCTGACTATATACATGGGGACAATTTGGCCCTTCATCTCTATGGTAATAGTTTGCTTTTCCGTCAACATATCTAAATTCCAAACCATACATTTTAAATTTTGTGCTTTTTTCATGGATATTTTTCTTTGCTTGCGTTTGTGATGTCCTATGGTCTTTCATTGTGCTATACTTGTTATTTGTGAATGTTTTCCGATTAGAAATTAGAATTACCTTCTGGACAGAACTTGGGTGTAGTACCTTAGGTTCTTTTAGTGTTCTGTTTTTTTTAAAAGGTTGATATTACTTGTTGGCATTGATTGTCTTGGTGAAGCTTTAGTTTTAGTTAGAGAACATCAAGACTCAATAGCACCTAAGACGTAGAACTCAGGTTTTGTTGTTTCCTTATACCTAAGCATCCAATGAAGAAATATTTCTTGAATTTGTGTACAAGAATCATTTTGTGGATTTTATGGCCTTGACTTTCAAATTGGAAACATATAGCTTGATCAAATTGGACCTGCTATAACGTCTTGTTTCTTTTTTCATTTGAAATAAAAAAATGTTAAACAACATGATGCTGCCTTCAATCTTATCTGTCATTTGTCAATTTTCACCTGCCTTCTCAATAGCTGGCAGACAAAGGGTCATCTCGGATAGTGGTTTTGTAACTCTTGTACAGGCTCCATGGCTATTTCTAGGTGTATTGTAGAGATTTCCATGGCTCCATGGCTATATTTTTGTCATGGTATCTTTGAGGTACCGCTTGTCAGACAGTTAGCATAAAACATATTTAAAGCTCTCGAATTCTCTGCTCAGGATTTTTTTGACACGATATGAACTTTTTGTTAGCTGAATGTAATATCAATGTATCTGTTTGCACAGAGAGCACACCCAGAAGGTACTCCCCGTTATCATTCAGCCAGAGAATAAAAGTTGCTGTTGATGTTGCACGATGTCTTCTATACCTTCATGACCGAGGACTTCCCCATGGAAATCTGAAGCCCACGAATATAGTTTTGGCAGGCCCTGATTTCAGTGCTCGTCTTACTGACTATGGTCTTCACCGGCTGATGACTCCGGCTGGAATTGCAGAGCAGATACTCAACCTTGGAGCACTTGGATACCGTGCTCCGGAACTTGCTGCTGCATCCAAACCGGTTCCTTCGTTTAAGGCCGATGTGTATGCTCTTGGTGTGATCCTAATGGAATTGTTGACAAGAAAAAGTGCAGGTGACATAATATCGGGGCAGTCAGGTGCTGTTGATCTTACAGATTGGGTTAGGCTGTGTGAGCGAGAAGGAAGGGTAATGGACTGTATCGACAGAGACATTGCAGGTGGGGAAGAATCCTCCAAAGAGATGGATGAACTGCTTGCAATATCTCTCAGGTGTATTCTCCCTGTAAATGAGAGGCCTAACATCAGACAAGTTTTTGACGATCTGTGTTCAATATCCGTTTGAAATTTTTGTACATGCGTCTGGGAATTAGTTTTTTATTTTTGGTTCCTCGACCCATTGTTGTTATTTTCTCATTCTTTGTATCCATCTTGTCTCTCCTCTTAATTGGTTTCTTGCCTTATTTTGGGCTGATCATTATATTCTTTTCTCCTATTTTTCTCTTTTATTATTAGAAAAACAAAACAGTATTTCTTGTAAAGCGACATCATTGATTAATCGACAGTGTTTGTGTTTTGATTTGAAACGGATTTGTTTCAATTCTTTTCTCTTTACCTCCGGTGTGTACTCCACTTTTTTGGACCTTTTCTATTATGTTTTCTCGTTGAAATCTTCGAAAAGTAAATATTCGTTGTTAAATTCTCAGTCGATTGGATAATGGTGAACCAGCCGTTTCCTGACACCAATACGGCCGAACAGATAAGTTTTGTCTTTATTTATTTGATCTTAAGAATCATAGCATGTGCGGTTAGTTATGTAAAGTCTTCGGTGACAATTTCAGGATTTGATTTTTAAACATTGCGCATGTTTTCTTTGCACCATAATTTACGCATATTACAGCTAATCATGCGTAATTCAAATATTGATGGCTGAATGTGTATTCAATTTTTCTAACAATCATTGATTAAAAACGGTAGTCAAAATAGACTACTATTAGTATTTGGTCTTAATATAGTAGACTACATTTTATATATTTTATTTAATACAAAAGATGCACTTGTTGATTAGTGACTATTAAAAATTAATAAATCAAAAAAATCAAGAAAAAAGACATGAAAGTTTAAACAAGATCAACAATTAGAGTAATAATATTGAGGTTTTTCCGCCTTGTCCTTGTTGTAAAAAAAACTAATAATCCATAAAAATAGTGTTGTAAAAAAAACTAATAATCCATAAAAATAGTGGTGGTGGAGACTAGATGCAAGGTGTCATAGGTGTGGTGAGTTAGGTCACAAGGAAAATAATTACGAGTCTCATCAACAAGAGAAGTGAAGGTTGTTGAGAACCAACCACAAGAAGAACAAGAACAATTGTTTGTTGTTACATGCTTTGCTACCAATAGCTCCACAAAAGTTGGCTAATGGATAGTGATTACACAAACCACACGAGTTATGATGAAGAACTCTTTAAAGAAGTTGACAAAACTGCACTTTCAAGCCATAATTGGTAATGGAGCATATGTTGCAGTAAAAGGCAAAGTAACAATGACAATTGAAGGTCAAACAAGTTTGAAATTGATTTAAGATATTTTATATGTTCCTTAAATTAACCAAAACCTTTACCTTGGACTTGGGTGGAAACTCAAAGCAAGTGCAAGTTGCAGGTGATCAGATCTGACAATGAAACTAAATATAGCTATAAGAAATTTAGCAAGTTTTGTAAAGAAGCAGGTGTAGAGCACCATTCACCTCAACAAAATGACACTGCAAAAAGGAAAAATCGGAAGATTATGGAAGCTGTATATTCAACAATATTTTTACTGAATAGGCTACCAACAAAAGCTTTACAACAAAGAATGCCTTTTGAAGGTTCGGTTACAAAATTGAGCTACTTAATTTAAAGACATTTGGTTGCTTTTGTTTCTCTTATATTCCTCATATTAAGAGAAAAACCTGGAATGTTTTTAGGCTATAGCCTAATTTCAAAGGCGTATAGAATCTATCTCCCACATAACAACAAACTAATGGTTAGTATGAAGACAACAATAAGCTTGAAGTTGAGGAGAAGAATGAAGATGTGGACGACGAACATGTCAAAGGTTGGATATGAAGAGGCTGTGACTAACCATAGGTTAAAGAGGAGCTCAAAATGATTGAATGAAATCATATGTGGGAGTTGGTGGACATACTTGATCATAAAAAAGTCATTGGAGTAAAATAGATTTATAGAACCATCATGGTCTTTCTCACCAAGTTTGGCTGAAAAAGACTAACAAATTCACCTTTGTTTTTGTCTTTTACAACTATCTCCTTGCATTCTTTACGATAAAAACAATTTCTACACTTTGTTCTATTTTCCAACTACAATTTTAATAAATAATATTAAATTTATAGATTGTATAATCTAAAATATAAATTACATTATAATTTGAAATATAAATTATATTTTAAATTGATTACTCAAATTTGTATTATAAATTGTATAATCCAAAAATATAATATTACATTACGAATTGTATAATAAAAAATTTACATTACGAATTATTTTTCAAATTTGCATTATGGATTTTATAATCTTGAATGTAAGTTTTCATTGTAGAATATACGGGAATTTAATTTGCATTCTAAATTATGTTGCAAATTTACAAAATAGATTATATAATTTAGAATATAATTTTGCACTACATATTATACAATATGAAATATCTACGAATTGCACAACCTAAAATTATAATTGTATTAAGAGTATAATTGGAATTTTAAACAATATGGAGGTGCAAGACGGAACAGTGGGGATGCAGGAAGAAATTTCCCAAATCTATTTCTTTGAGACTTTTTTTGACCACAACACTATGAAGACATCTCTTTTGGGCCAAAAATATGAAATAGTCCATTTGTTGAGTTCTTTTTACTATTTTAGTCGTATCGATATGTTGTATAGATATGTTGTATCGATATGTTGTAATCTTAAGGTTTAATGTTTTGGTAGGTCTTTTTTTTTTCCGGCTAGAATCTCAAATAGGTCCCCTTCTTATTCGTTTTTTCAATTGGGTCCTTATTTTTGAAAAACTGAAACAAATAGAGGCTTACCGTCAAATTGGACTACAGGCGTTAGAATTATGTTGACGTGGATGCTGATGTTAATTTTTTAAATGACATGGCAAATTTTTAGATAATTTTAGTTGAGTCTAGCATGAATTTTTGTTTTTTTTTTAAATTAAAAAAAATTAAGAAAAGTTAATAGAACTTAATTGTTTTTTAAAATTAGGGTTTTCACCGACCACTATCCTCCTCCCTCAATCCTTTTGCGCACCAGCCACCATTAACACCGTTCAACCACCATCTTCATCATTCTCAACCATAACTGCATAGTTTCTGAAAATTAGGAATTTTGTTCGAGAGTTTAGGGTTCACTAAACGTCCATCAATGGTGAAAGAGGAAGTTGATGGCCGTTGCGCCTCAATTATGAGCCGCCGTGAGGACACCACCACTGCGTCTCAACTTACATGTGCCACCACAACCACCAGCCATGACCACCATGCACAAACCACAAAGACACGAGAGACTCCTAATTGCGAAACCCAGTTCGACAATCATCATCTTCTCATGAATCCAAATCACGAGCCACCCAAAGTCAGCAACCATGGCGAACCTAAGTTTCGCGCATCCTCCATTGATGCATCAACACTAGCACCTTCGTGAAACCTAAATTGCGTCCTAGTTCAATCGTGCAACCTCCATGGGCGTTGCGACAGAGATAGCGATCCAACCTGCAAAGAGAAATTAGAATCACAGAACCAGAAACAACAATAACCCATTCAAACAACACCGTTCAATCTCCTCCGTGAGCGAATCCTTCGAACCTCCATCTACCGCGAGAGAGCCATGAGTCAGAGAACCCAACATCTTCGTCCCAAATCTCTTCAAACATCAACCCTATGAAAGAACCCTAATTTGAAGAAGAAAGGGGTAAGTACCCCCAATTTTTTCCGAAGAAAGGGGTAAGTTCTCCGAATTTTTTAATTCAACTTTTTTATTTCAAAAGTTATAAATTTCCTCATCATTATGTTATTACAACATAAACTATGCCACATCATTTAAAAAAAGACAATCAACATGCCACGTACACCCCACTTAAACGACGTTTGTCCAATTTGACGACAAGCCTCTGCTTGTTTCAATTTTTCAAAAATAAGGATCCAATCAAGAAAGCGAATAAGAAAGGGACCTATTTGAGATTCTGGTCGGAAAAAAAAACTTACCGAAACATTAAACCTAATCTTAATTAAACCACTTTACATTAATATTTTTAATTGTTTCCACTATTTAAAATAAACTAAAAATGAACAAATTCTTAATTTATTTAGTTCTTAAAAAACGATTTATTAATTGAGTAGTCCATGTTAATCCACAATCCTAATAAATACGACTTTTCTCACATTTTATTACTTTTGGTATACTTGCAGCTATTTTAACACTTTTATGTTTTCAAATTAAAGAAAAGTATGCATCTATTCTTCGTATATTTGCTTAAAGTGTATTGTTTTTTTTTTTTATTTTTTTTTTTTATAAAAGGTTACGCATACTTCCTTGATGTTAATATATATTACAATATGCGTAAGTATGTTAATGGTGGTAACTAGTAGTAAACAATATTTTAAATATAATTTTTTACAGTTTTTAGACGGTATTGTCGTCTAGTCAACTTAAGACCGAATAACCTTTACTTTACAAACCGAAACAACTTTGAAAGTTAACTTTAAAGTATGAAAGGAACATAGTGTTAAATTCAAGTATATTGAAAATTGGAATTTATTCGGAAATGATGATGAAAAAATATCAATCTTTTGTTTTCAAATTTAAAAGAATTTATTGATTTTACAATCTCATTCCTTTCAACTATATTTGAAATTACAAAAAGACGCTAGAAAGGGGTTGAATAATGTTATGAATTTTTTTTTTGCACATGGACATTTAACAACTTTGGTGATGATTAGACGGTTTACACAAATTGTTAGGCACTTGATTTATAAGGCACTATTTAAACCACAATGTTAAGAGATACAGTGTTTTTCAAGTATTTAGCAAAGCTATTGTAGCGTTTAAGAAAGACAACTCTTAAAGAAAATAGCGTGATGACAAGAGCATTTATAAAAGGTTAACTTCCCAAGCAATTGTAGTGTTTATAAATAAGATGTTTTGTAAAGCTAAAACAATAAACACACAATTATTTTTATACTAGTTCACTCAACTAAGCCACGTCCAATTCTCCTCTAAGACCTTTTAGAGGAGTCTACTATAATATCAAAAGATTACTACTGAGTATTAGCACCACTCTTCGTTACACTAGTCAATCTTGATAACACTTGTTATGCTGACTAGAACTGAGTATTAGCACCACTTCTAGTTACACTAGTCAATCTTGGTAACACCTGTTACACTGACTAATAAGCATTTAACTCAACTGAGCTAACCACCAAGTGTTTGAATTCTCTTCAGAATATACAATCAATCAGATTGTTTACAAATCTTAGATGATAACTCTCACAAAGAGGACATGTTTACTATACAACTTAATCTAATAAACCTTGTAGGATTTTCTCTCTTCTTATAGATGTAAGCTTATGACTATATAATGCTTGGGAGTGTATACTCAGAGTTTATGTTCTTGCACGAGTGAGTTTTTCTTTAATCTTTTCGTTATTCATGTGCTTATCCTTTTTCGATCTTCTTTCTAAGAGATCTTATATTTATAAGCTCCATGGAAAAGATCCGTTAGACAATGCTTGTTTTCAATCTTCAGATCTTTGTAGCCTTTTAGTAGGTAGTAACCATAGGTTAAAGTCAACGTGTTAGAGCATACATGCTTTTGTAGTACTTTAACCAAAGTAGGTTGTACGAACTCTTCAACACGACTTTTTGATGGAGAGAACATTCCATAAATGTATTCTTTGTTTTCAACGTCCACTTCTGACTTGTTCATGATATAGCACGTGGATACATGAAATAGGCGTCTGCACAAAGCAAAGTAGAAATGTATGCTAGTAGATATGTTCTTTTTCTTGTTTACTTTTGTTGTTTGAAACGTTGTGCATCTAATGCTTTGCATTGCGTGTCAAAACAACTTAGTGGTTGTCAATTTTTTTATACATGTAGATCGTTTAAGCACTTTTGAAAAGATACCAAGTACTCACTAGTGGAAAAACAGTGTATAACGTCACGCGTTCAACGTCGTAGCACTCAATATCCAACATTAAAAATGACCGGTGGCATTGTTGTAAATAAATTGTTTCGCTCCACGTCAATTATTTAAGTAGTGCGCCGTCTAAAATGTATTAACGTCAAACAAGAAGCATATCGACGTAATCTAAAATGTATTAACGTCAAATAAGGCCAAGATCGATGTAAAACAATGACCTTAGAATCACATAACGTCAACTTAAGAAACATCTGACGTTCAATTTAAAATAAAAAATAACGAAATAGTGGTTTGCTTCTAGTAATATTACTCCTACCCACATTTGACGTCAACCATGACAAATATTCGACGTTTTATATGCCAACATGAAGCCAAAGAGTAAATCCCTTAATTATTCTTTATTTCTTTTCTCTTATAAATCAAACAGAACGTCCCACACTTTATGGGTCGACGTTTAAAACAATACAGAACGTCGAACAAGTTGGGGTTGGACGTGCTTGTCGTAATCACATAACGTCCATAAGGAAGCAGTCGACATCCAATACAAAATAAATAAATACTAAATATTGATTTAATTAATATGACGTCAACCGTAACAAAAGAAGGACGTTGTATATTACATCTAGCAGTTAGTTGTTTATTTTTCATTTAAATCAACCCATAAAGTGTCAGTTTTAAACTCGCTTAGACGATTTGTTATTTAGTTCTTTTTTTTTTTAATTTTTTCTTTTTCTTTTAAACCAACCATAGAACGTCGAATTCTTCTTCGCGTTGGGCGTTGTATTTTTCATAAATTATGTTTTTAATTTTTTCTTCTAAACCAAACGAAAAAACATCTTTGTACTCGTGGCTTCGACGTTTTATTAAGTGAAGTCAAATTATGTGGGTGTTTGGCTTTGACGTGCCGTACTCGCATATAATGTCAAAGTTCAACGTCCCATAACAGAACAGAGAACCACTCCAATGCCTTTCACGTTGAAGATCCTTAGAGTTAGACGTTGTATGGGAATTTAAAAAGGAAAAATAAAAAAAAGCGACCTTTGCCTTGGATAACGAATAATACGTCAGATACCCAAGGAATCCGAAGTTTAGTGTTGGATTAAAATAAAAAAGAATTAAACCAAAAAAACACTTTGGAAGTCTGAAGATATTGATGTCAACCTCTTCGTTTCTAGCAGCAAACTGCATGTTCCCATATATCATTTAAGTAGACTGTCTTTTATTATTGAAGCCCATATCAGGCCTTTTCCAACAGTAATTATTTATGTAGACATCCATTTATAAAATTTCTTATAACAACTCCAAGGTTTCTTTGTGTTAACTTGTAACAACTCCAAGGCCTTTCAAAACTCTACAACTTCCATTCATAAAATTCCATTTAAAAAAATTATTGGAGGTTAAAAAGGAAAAAGAAAAAAAGATAAAAATAAAAAAAAGGAACGACAAACGTCACGTGTATAATGACGTTTTTTTTGCCAGAAATTATGTTTTTAATTTTTTTCTTTTAAACCATCCGATAAAATGAATTATTAAAAAACGATCAAACTGTGCAATTGTATAGAGTTAAACATTATATTTATAGAGTCAATTCAAAACCTCTGGTAATAACACAAAATGAATTCTCACAATCCTTTCACGTCGAAGTCTCCTAGAGTTCGACGTTCTATGAGAATTTAAAAAGGAAAAGAGAAAAAAGGAGCGACCTTTTGCCTTCAGACTGCCTTTTATTATTGAAGCCAAAGGTCACCCCACATCAGGCCTTTCCCAACAGTCATTCTTTTTTTCTATAAATACAGTTTCGCAGCCTTAGATAACCTGTAGACATCTATTTATAAAATTTCTGCTATGAACTCCATCTATTAATTTTTTTCTATGTGTTTTCTGTTATCTCCTTCAAGGAAACAAAAAAACTTGAAGGAGTATAGAAAACCAAAGAAAAAGGTTGAAAGATTTGGATTTTGCATCCTTTCAAAATGCTACTCCTCTTTCACTAAACTACAGAACTTTCGTAAACAAATTCATGTTAACCTTTTCAAAACGCTACAACCTCCATTCACCAAATATCTCGTAACAATCTGTTAACTTTCTTCTCTGTTTCTCAATCATTTCTTTCAAGTTCACCAAAGCGAGTAATTTTCTTGTGGTTTGATTCTTTATCATGGCGAATAGCTTGAAAGAGTGCGTTATGGCGAAGAGCTTGAAAGAGTGATAGAAATTCAAAGAAAAAGATTGAAAGATTTGGATTTTGCACCCTTTCAAAATGCTACAACCTCCAATCACAAAAATCCTTCACATTTTAACAATCTCGCGGATCTTTTCGTCATTTGATTTTCATTTTGTTTGCTATGTTTAGTGTTATTATGTTTTTCCTTTGTTTCATTTCCATTTATGAACCTACGTAATAATGGATTTCTTTTAGAAATCCTTCAAATAATTTTACATCGAACACTGAAGGAAAATGACGTCCCTATGTATTTCCCAAATAACGTGGATGTCCCTA
The DNA here is from genome assembly GCF_029865625.1 of Vigna umbellata. Classification (NCBI taxonomy): domain Eukaryota; kingdom Viridiplantae; phylum Streptophyta; class Magnoliopsida; order Fabales; family Fabaceae; genus Vigna; species Vigna umbellata. The sequence goes on from NC_142166.1 coordinate 19,008,818, forward strand.
TGTATTTCCCAAATAATGTGGACGTCGAGTGGTGTCAATATTGACGTGTATCTCTTCGTTTTAACGTAGCATTTATCATGCCCTGCCAATAGTCTTTTCCCATATACCTGGACGTCTAGTGGTGTCAGTATATGATGTGAATCTCTTCGTTTCTAACACAACATTTATCAAGCCCAACCAACTGCGTTTTCCCATATAAAGTTGGATGTTCTATTTGAATTTAAAAAGTATAAATAAAAAAAGGGAGCGACCTTTGGGTTTGGTTAACGAATAATACGTCACATGTCCAAGAAATTGGACGTTTATTGTTGGTTTAAAGGAAAAAGAAATAAAAAGGGAGTAATCTGGCTGACAATAATACGTCGAAGTCTAAAAAATGACATTAACCTCTTCGTTTCATAACTTTTCTATTAATATTACGTCGAGTAGCTTTACTAATCAACGTACTATTGCAAGAAGAGTGCAATGGTATATTCAATGTAATGATGTAACATTAAAAATTTCAATTACAATCATACAAAGTGATTTAATCAATTTAAACAATTCAATCACCATTCACTAATGTTATTGCCAAAAGAGAATTTTATTAATATTCAAAAGATGATTACAACCAACAAAACAAAAGATGACGTAAGAAGCCACTGATTACAAAATTAAAATCAAAGAACGAAAATCCATATTCTTCTGTTGTAGTCAGCTTTCAATTTACTTGATCCCCAAGAATCTTTTTAGCGATTCTGACATGCAATCTATTTTCACCGCATACCATTTAGCCCACTCATCTTCTTAAGCTTTTGTCAAATCTGTTTTGTTTACACTCCAAGATTCGGAGATGGGATGGAATTGTTGATGACCAATCCAAACCTTTATATCAATCCGCTTGACTGTGGAACAAAATGTTTCATCACTCATCTTTAAGTTGGGGTAGAACACCCTCACCAGTTTCAGATATCTGTGAGAAACCACAGTTTTAATCTTCCTTAGACTAAAAAGCTTCCGTCGAATGTGTTCATCACTAATCCAACCTGCAGGATTAGCATTGGTTGCAATCCGGGCAACCTTCCATTTTCTTCTTGATGATGATGAAGAAGCCATTTCTGATCAGATTCTGGAACGTCTTTCACATTTCTAGGGTTTGTAACTCTTCAGTTTAGAAAACATTGAGTGCGTTTTCAAATCTAGTATTTATAAAGTTGTGCATCAAATCTTGTCAATTTCAGGCCCAACTAAATTTTTCAATCTTATATATCCCAATAAAATAATTTCAGTAACGACAAATTTCTAAAGGGTTCGACATTTTATTATGCGGTTGAAGTTGAACTCTGACAATATAAGGATTGACTTGATGAGCGACAAATTTCTAAAGGGTTCGAAGTTTTATCATGCGAAACTCTGACAATATAAGGATTGACTTGATGGGCACTAGAGTAGTTGGGCGCATAAGTGGCTCCCAGCATTTTCTTTAAATACAGTTTCGGATCCTTTGGAACTACCCTTTGAAAACCTGCACTACATAGCTTCCATAACCAAATTCATGTTAACTTTTTTCTTAGGGTTTCCATTAGTTCCTGTACTAAACGAAGACATTTTGTTGTTAACGATGAAGGCACGGTGGAAATCCTGAGGAAAATGTTAACACTTATGAATTTCAAAACCATTCTCCATTTTTTTTCTTTTTTTTTATTTAATTCCTGTGTTTTTTTATGTAGTTTCTTGTTCATGTAAAAGCCGTCATATAGTTTGATTAAATCTATCATGTATCATTGTCAAAAACAAAATTCTTAAACCCTTCCTATAAATGTCTAAATCCTGTTCTCAAATGGCTTCTTCATCTTCACGGCATGGAAAGAAGGCTGCACACTTTGTAAGAAATGCTATTCCAAATGGGTGGATCAGTGATGACGAAGAACGTACAAATTTGGATGTTATAGAAAACTCTTCAAGGTGGTCCCTCACAAGTTCTTGGATGTGGAATTATTCAGAAGGGAGGGGTTTATCTTTCAAGAATGGCTTGTAGATGTTGGTCTTCTAAAATTTGTAGAAATGATCGGTGATTGCTATCCTAACCTGGTGATGCACAAATTTATGATCACCAAAATATGATGTCACAAACTTGTTGAACAATCGGCAAGTATGACCGAATCGTTTCAAGTAATAAACTCGGTAAGACCAAGTATCGTTCTCCCAAAGGACTCACGACCTAGTTTAGTTATGTGATTTGTTGATTAGCTAAGACTTAAGAACAAAATAATTGGATTTTACTATGCAAAAGACGAAAATAAACATGTATGCATGAGGTTGATCAATGGCTAAAACAAAAAACAAGCACTTTCAATGAAATATATGGATGAATATGTTGTTGGGGTTTATCAAATTCATCTTATCCATTCTCATATATTTTAGGAATTCAACATTCAATTCATCATTGTTAATGCCACTCTCTAAATTACCTTTCAAGAAGGCTTCTCCCTAATTACGAGTTCATACGATTCCTAGCATTCCTAATAATTAGTTTATTTAGCACATGAGCTTAAGGCAACCAATATACTTATTGGGAGAAATTCCCCGGATCTAGACTTCCCCGTACGTTCCCGTATCGACAAAATCAATAATCATGCATTGAATGAGTTAAACAAAGCAAGCATTAAGCAAAGAGGAAAAACCCTAACTAATGATGAAAGAAAGCATAAATCTTAGACTAAGATGCAAGCACAAATTCCATATATGAGAGCTTCAAAAGATTACATTGATTCCCCAACAAACATACAAGGTTTAGTTCACCATATTCATGGTGAAACTAGATGAATAATAATGAAAGAATGAAAGAGATAGAAAAACCCGAGAGAGAGAAGAGGAGAGCTGTCACCATCTCCCAATCTACCCCCAAGGGGTGAAAAAGAGAGTGTTTGCTTCGTTTCTGCCAAAGATACCTAACCCTAGGAAACCCTAAAGCTTATATATTATTCGTAAATTACAGAAAATTAGGTCCAAGCCCATAAAAGTGCCGCTCAGCGGTAAGTGCGCGTCTCGTTTCTTCCCCTCAGCGGCCATTTTGCCCCTCAGCGGATCTTTCGTAAGCTCCTGATTGCCGCTCAGCGGTAAACTGCCGCTGAGCGGTGACTTCGGCTTCTCCTTTTGCACTTTTTGATGTCTTTTCTGATTTCATCTCTCTCCTTCTTCACTTCTTTCACCAAATTCACCTTAAAACCTGCACAAAAACACTGAAATCAAGCATAAACCTGTCCAACTCTCTTATTTCTGAAAATATCAATAAAAGCATGATTTCGAGCTAGTTTCTAAGTATAAAGGTTGCTTTTAGTATCAATTTTAAGCATGAAAATAACAGTTTTTCAACTGTTATCACCTGGTACATGTCTTCTACCACAATCTGAAGGTTGTCGATGGTGTTATATGCTCTCGGGTGAAAGGTGTCGATATTAAAATTGATGACGAAATATGGCTATCTTTTACTGGTCTCAAAACATAACGCTTCATGTCTCATGAAAGAAATTCTGAACTCAACCAATGGACCAACAAGAAGAAAATTTATAAGGAATATTTGAGAAGTCCAATAAGGCTAAAGGTATACAAGTCGTATCTACTTGATGGTTTGAAAATGGAAGAAAAAATGTGTGCTTTTGTACTTACTTGGGTAATACTACCTGGAAGATGTTTACATGATCGTCTAACTATTGTAGATTTATTTTTGGTTCATGCCATAAAAACTCGGATACCAACCAACTGGGTTGCTGTTATGAGTGAGCACATGATTGAAATTACAAGTAGTCATGGACATATTCTGCCATATGGTGTTTTTATCAGCAGTGTATTGAAGCATCATCAAGTTGATCTTATTGGTGAAAAAAAAATTTGGTGCACCGAATCAAATGAAATAGGAAAAGCGACATTGAGACATAATGGTCTAAAGAAAACAAAAGATGGCTGGGTGTTCAAGGATGTTGACGAAACTCCTACCTTCACTCCATAGACTGAGTTTGAAAGATTTGTTGTGGATCAATTTCGAAGGCTTTCAACAAGAATTTCAAAAGTTGAAAAATCTTTGATCATGATTCACAAGAAATCAGATGAAGACAATGCTCTCATAAGTCCCTCAGCAAGTCAATCTGATGATGAAGACGACACAACAGAAGATGAGTCTATGGAGACATCTGACTCAGATTAGGAAGAAGAGTCCATTTTAGTTAATTTTTTCTGAAATTAATGTAATATTTTAATATATTTTAGTATATTTTTTTTTATGTTTGAACTTTGTTTGAAATTTAATATATACTTTTCGTGGTTATATTTTCATAATTTTCCTTTGTTTAATGTTATTATGGGTTATTTTTTAAAATCCTTGAAGTTTTTTTACTTCGAATTCTTAAAAACATCAACGTTTTAAAAGATAAAAATAGGGAAAAATGAATTTTACGTTGCATATTGTAAAAGTTGACGTCAAAGATCAAGTCCATTTCTATAAATACAACTGCGGATCCTTGATCTAGTCCTCCACTTATAAAATTTAGTCGTAACTTGTCACTCTGATATCATATTTTTTATGTTTCCTCATAACTCTTCCAAGGCATCACAAAAGTTAGGGTGACGCATGAAAGAGCTATAGAAAACATAAGAAATAAGTTAACAAATTTGGATTTCGTTAAGTAGTACAATTTCATTCATATTCATAGTGATTACAATCAGATTAGAAGCAAAATAGACACAGAACAGAAACACAAAACCGACTCCATACTAAAATTCTAAGCCTATATTCTAATTCATAATATTTCCATTGAATCCTCCTCACTAGACTCTTCACTTGAATCTTCAGTTGGAGAATCATTTTTATTCTTTTTCTGATGCAAAGCGTCTATCTTCTGTTCGAGTCTCATGAGTTTTTCAACAACAAATCTTTCAAAATTGGTTTCAGGAACGAAGTTGGTGCGGTCTTCATTTAGTGCAGGTGTGCTTCCAGAACTTTGAACCATATTCTCTTCATCCTTGAGGCACAATTCTTTTGTGGTCTTCACAAGGCCAATGGAAGTCAAGGTGTTTCGATTTATCACATTTGAGCAGTTACAAGAACATTTCTTTTCACCACTAACATCCACACCTTGAAGGGTTAGGATTTTGCTGATAAACACAACATATGGTAGATGTCGTGCATGTTTGGTTCCTGCATCAATCATATGATCTTTTATTACTTCCACCTAATTGGTAGGAATATCATTCTTGATGGCATACAACAGAAAAACATCTAGCAAGTAAAATCACCCAAGCAAGAATGTGTTTTATCTTTTCTTCTGTATTTAGTCCCTCCCTCATGCACATATAATCTTTCAATTGTGTATCTCCCAGGAAAGCTTAACCAGTTACTGTACACATCCTTTTTCTTCAGCCATCTGTTTGTTTCTGAGTACTGTAAGTGAGAGAATAACCCTTCGGCTTTTAATCCTGCAAGTTGAAACCAAACATCATTCTTAATGTGAACATTTACTCCTTTTACTCGAGAATGATGGACACCATCTATGTTTCTCATATTGTTGTAGAAGACCCTTACTAAGTCAGGGTACCAATCATCCTTCATCTGAACAAGTGTAGAGAGGCCTTGAGTTTCAATCCATTCCTGGAAGTGATAACCCTCTTTCTCAAATAAGTCGAGGTTCAGATATTTGTGAGGAACAATATGTTTAAACTTCGTCCACCTCAGAAACTCTAGATGAGTCTCCTCATCACTGATCCACTCGGAGAGATCAGCATTTCTTGCAGCCACAACAACCTTTCCTCTGTCTGTTGAAGGATGTGATTGATAACAATTGAAAAACTGTTATTTTTAAACTTAATTTTGACATAAAAAATAACCTGTATGACTTAGAAACTAGCTTGGAATCAGTTTTTTGCTTATGTTTTGGAAATAAGAGAGTTGGATGAGTTTTATGCTTAGTTTTCCTTGTTTTGTAGGAATTGAGATGAATTAGATGAAAGAAGTGAAGTAGTCAGAAGTTGGACTCAGAAAAGGAAGAAAAAGTGCACAAAAGAAGAGCCGCAAGTACCGCTCAGCACCACTTTTACCGCTGAGCGGCACTCTGAAGTCCCGCAGTCAACGTTGAGGGGGAAAAATGCAGCAAAGCGTCAAAATAGAAGAATCGCACTTACCGCTGAGCGGTAATTACCGTTGAGTGCCATTTTATTGGGCCTTGGGCCAATTTTCTGTAATTTTTAGGAAGCTATATAAGGTTTTATCCGAATTAGGGTTAGTATCTTTGGATAGAAAGAGGCGAAATCACACTTTCTTCACCCCTTGGAGGAGGATTTTGGATGCTCAAGCTCTATTCTTCAACTTCTAGGGTTTTATCTTTCATTCTTTCATTGTTTTTCATCTAGTTTTACCATGTCTATGGTGAACTAAACCTTCATTGTTGTTGGAGAACCGATGTAATCCTTTGAAACTCTCATGTATTGAATTGGTTCTTTAATCTATATGCTTTCTTTCATTAATTGTTAGGGTTTTTCTTCTATACTCTATGCATGCTTTGTTTAACTCATTCAATTGAATGATCATTGATGTTATTTGTATGGACACATATAAGTAAATCTAGAATTGAAGAAATTCTCCCAAGAGCAATATTGCCTAGACATAGGGATAGGAGGATTGGTTGCCTTTAAGCTTTTGTGTGAATGTAATGTATGAATAATTGCTAGGGAGACAAGACACTGTAAACTAGTGATTAGGAGTAGGCTTTCTTCATCGAGACATCGGGTTTAAGGTAAATTAGAAAGTGACATTAACATTAATGAAGAAAGATGAATTCTTGAATACATGAGAGTGGATAGGATGAATTGAAAACCCCAACAACATAATCATTCATATTATACATCAACCGTTTTTGCATCTTTCAAGTCCATTGATCAAAACTTTGCATTCATGTTTATTTTTCATAGTTCAACAACAATATTTTCGGTTACAACTCTAAGATAATCAACAAATCACATAACTGTTTAGGCCGTGAGTCCTTTGGGAAACGATACTTGGTCTTACCATTTTATTATTACTTGATACGATTCAGTACACTTGCCGAGGGTTAACAGTGATGAAGAAGCCATTTGAATTTGGATACCAGATAATTTTCCTCAGTATTAGGGTTTACCAATATAGAAACAACTCAGTGTACATAAGATTCTTAAATTCAGTGTATATAAGGGTGCGCAACGTCACGCGTTCAACGTTAAATAACATAACAACCAACGTTAACAATAACCGGTGGCATTGTTGTAAATAAATTCATTCGATACACGTCGAGTGGTATCAATAATGGACGTAGATCTCTTCGTTTCAAATATTACGTCAACTGTGTAACTAGATTCGAAAATTAAATTCTCTTGAAGTTGTTTCTACCATAAGAAATCAGATAGCTCTAAAATCTAACGGTAGAAAACAACTAAAAGACAATTTAAAAAGCGATTCATACATTTCCAAATAATGAAGTTAAAAACTTTTTAATAAATATATTTTAGTTCTCAAAATTGTTTCAGCATTACACATATTGTGATCCATATTTCTTTTTCCTAAGCGCTTCCCTTTCACTAAGATAACTTAATCATTTTTGTACTATAAAAAACATTTTATTGACTTGAATTTCAAAGGCCACCTTCATATGAACTGAGACCTGAATGCGGCACTTTGAAATTCAAGTGAGCAAATTGCAATTTGAGGAACATAAATGCTTCGAAATCTAAGGAAAAGAAAACACAAAGGAAATAAAAACCATGAATCATAATATGTTCAACAGAGAAACAGGAGGGCATGGATTATGCGAAATTTAAGCTATATTTATAGATGAAATGATGACGTCAGATTGTCTAAGAAATAGACGTACATTATTGATAACAACTGAAAAACTGTTATTTTTATAATTAATTTTGACATCAAAAACAACCTTTATGACTTAGAAACTAGCTTGGAATCATGCTTTTGCATATGTTTTGGAAATAAGAGAGTTGGATGGGTTTTATGCTTGGTTTTCCTTGTTTTACAGGAATTGAGATGGATTAGATGAAAGAAGTTGAAGTAGTAAGGAGCCGGACTCAAGAAAGGAAGTTAAAGTGCTTAAAACAAGGGCCGCAGTTACTGCTGAGAGACACTCTAGAGTCCCGCAGTCACTACTGAGGGACAAAACTGCAACTGAGCATCAATTCTGAACACCGCACTTACCGCTGAGCGGTAAAAGTGCCGCTGAGCGCCATTAATTTGGGCTTGGGCCTATTTTTTTTGTAATCCTTAGGAAACTATATAAGGTTTTAGTCGAATTAGGGTTAATATCTTTGGAAAGAAAGAAGCGAAATCACACTTTCTTCACCCCTTGGAGGAGGATTTTGGATGCTCAAGCTCTATTCTTCAACTTCTAGGGTTCTATCTTTCATTGTTTCATTGTTTTTCATCTAGTTTCACCATGTCTATGGTGAACTAAACCTTCATTGTTGTTGGGAAACTGATATAATCATTTGAAACTCTCATGCATTGAATTGGTTCTATATTCTATATGCTTTCTTTCATTAATTGTTAGGGTTTTTCTTCTATACTCTATGCATGCTTTGTTTAACTCATTCAATTGCATGATCATGTATGTTATTTGTATGGACACATATAAGTAAATCTAGAAATCGAGATAGGAGGATTGGTTGCGTTTAAGCTTCTGTGCGAATGCAATGCATGAATAATTGCTAGGGAGACAAGACATTGTAAACTAGTGATTAGGAGTAGGATTTCTTCACCGAGACATCGGATTTAAGGTAAATTAGAAAGTGACATTAACATTAATGAAGAAAGATGAATTCTTGAATACATGAGAGTGGATAGGATGAATCAGAAACCCCAACAACATAATCGTTCATATTCTACATCAATCGTTTTTGCATCTTTTTATTCCATTGATCAAAACTTTGCATTCATGTTTATTTTTCGTAATTCAACAACAATGATTTCGTTTACAAGTCTAATTTAATCAACAAATCACATAACTGTTTAGGCCGTGAGTCCTTTGGGAAACGATACTTGGTCTTACCATTTTATTATTACTTGATACGATACGATACACTTGCTACTTGGTCTAACAATTATTTCTTAATACTTGGTCTAACAATTGTTTCTAGGGTTTTGTGTTCTTGTGTATGCAAGACATAATTCAGACTAGGAGCAAGAAAATTTCAGAACCTCTTCTTGAAGGATTGGACGAAAGTAGAAGGAGAAGGAGGATCTGAACTTCTAGAGAATTATTTCCTTCTCTGGAAACACTTCTATAACCCTCACCACAAAGATCCAACCAGAGTACGGAAGATATGGCCGAAGAGAACAATGTTAGACATACTCTGGCGGATTATACCACAGTTGTTGGCCCTCATCACTTTAATAGCATTGTTAGGCCAAGGGTCAATGCTGCAAACATGGAGGTGAGACCAGTGTTGATACAATTGGTAAAGAGAGCAACCAATTTAATGGGCTATCACATGAAAGCCCATATGAGCATCTAACCATATTCAACGAGATTTGCAACACTGTGAATATCAATGCTGTGCCGAATGAAGCTATAAAACTTAGTTTGTTTCCTTTCTCATTGGGCGGCAATGCAAAGCTATGGTTGAATTCTTTTCCGGAGGGTAGCTTTATTGAATGGGAAGCTGTGGTTTCAAAGTTTCTTAACAAATACTTCCCGCAATCCAAAATCAACAAAGGGAAGCAAGAGATTTCTTCTTTTAGACAAGGCATGGAGGAGACGCTAGGTCAAGCCTGGGATAGGTACTAGAGCTTGTTGAGAAAGACGCCCACTCATGGCTTTGACGAAGCAACAATAGTCATTCTTTTCCTTGGAGGTCTTGACTCACAAACGAAGTTGATGTTAGATGCCTCAACTAGAGGTAATATTAAATGCAAGACTCCAGAGGAAGCCACTGAATTGATTGACAACATAGCTACTAATGATATTGAGATGTATAATGAGAGAGGAGCTCCAATTCAACAGAAGGGAGTTTTACAATTGCAATCAAATGATGCCTTGCTTGCACAGAACAAAATTATAACTCAACAGTTGGAGAATTTGACAAAAACACTTTCTCAGTTGCCAAAGGAGCTAAAGAATGTTGCTCAGGTTCAACAACAACTTTGTGAACTATGTGGTGGTGACCATTGATAACAGTTGAAAAACTGTTATTTTTATGATTAAAATTGACACTAAAAGCAACCTTTACACTTAGAAACTAGCTTGAAATCATGCTTTTCTTCATATTTTTAGAAATAAGAGAGCTGGACAGGTTTATGCTTGATTTCAGTGTTTTTGTGCAGGTTTTAAGGTGAATTTGGTGAAAGAAGTGAAGAAGGAGAGAGATGAAATCAGAAAAGACATCAAAAAGTGCAAAAGGAGAAGCCGAAGTCACCGCTCAGCGGCAGTTTACCGCTGAGCGGCACTCAGGCACTCAAGGGAGATCCGCTGAGGGGCAAAATGGCCGCTGAGGGGAGAAAACAAGACACGCACTTACCGCTGAGCGGTATTTTACCGCTGAGCGGCACTTTAATGGGCTTGGACCTAATTTTTTGTAATTTACGAATGGTATTTAAGCTTTAGGGTTTCCTAGGGTTAGGTATCTTTGGCTGGAACGAAGCAAACACTCTCTCTTCCACCCCTTTGAAGGAGGATCTTGGATGCTGAGGCTTCCTCTTCACCTTTTTAGGGTTTATTCTTTCATTCTTTCATTGTAATTCATCTTAGTTCACCATGAATATGGTGAACTAAACTTTGTATGTTTGTTGGGGAATCAATGTAATCTTGTGAAGCTCTCATATATGGAATCTGTTTTTACATCTTTTAATTAAGACTTATGCTTTCTTTCATCATTAGTTAGGGTTTTTCCTCTTTGCTTAATGCTTGCATTGTTTAACTCATTCGATGCATGATTATTGGTTTTGTCGATACGGGCACGTACAGGGAAGTCTAGATCCGGGGAATTTCTCCCAATATGATATTGGTTGTCGTTAAGCTCCTGCACTTATGAACTGATCATTAGGAATGCTAGGAATTGTATGAACTCGTGATTAGGGAGAAGCCTTCTTGAAAGGTACTTTAGAGAGTGGCATTAACAATGATGATTTGAATGTTGGATTCCTAAAATATATGAGAGTGGATAAGATGAAATTGACCCCCAACAACATATTCATACATCTATTTCATTGAAAGTGTTTATCTTTTGCTTTTTGCCATTGATCAAAAACTTCATGCATACATATTTAATTTTCGTCTTTTGCATATATAAAAATCCAAATATTTTGTCTTTAAGTCTTAACTAATCAGTAACCCACACAACTAAACTAGGCCGTGAGTCCTTTGGGAAGAACGATACTTGGTCTTACCAAGTTTATTACTTGAACGATTCGGTCATACTTGCCGATTGAAAAACAAGTTTGTGACATCATAATTTGGTGTTCATAAATTTGTCCATCAAGTTTTTGGCGCCGCTACCGGGGACTCTGGTTTAACTGGTTAATTTGTGTGATTATTGATTATCTTTGACTTATTTTTTTATTTTTAATTTAAATTTCGAATTTTTTTTATTTGATTTTATTTTTCTGTTTATATTTTTCAGTTTGTATTTTATTTTATTTTATTTTATTTTATTTTTCTGTTTTCTGTTTTTTTTTTCTGTTTTCTGTTTTTATTTTCTGAATCTTATATCTTCTCTTATATCTTTTTGTGCTAACCAAATCTTTTCTAGGGTTTTGTGTTCTTGTGTATGCAGGAGGCAATTCGAACTAGGAGCAAGAAAACAACAGAACCTCTGCTTGAAGGATTAGAAGACAGTAGACGGAGGAGAAGAATCAGAACATCTAGAGAACTTTTCCCTCCTCCGGAAACTCTGTTACAACCATCACCACAAGGTTCTGTTCATAGCACAGAAAATATGGAGAACAATAATATCAGAAGAACTCTTGCTGATTACACCAATATAGCTGGACCTTAGCACTTTAACAGCATAGCTAGACCTATAGTCAATGCAGCCAATATGGAGGTCAAACCAGCACTGATCCAACTGGTGAAGAGCAATCAATTTAATGGGTTATCTCATGAAAGCCCATATGAGCACCTTACTACATTTAACGAAATTTGCAACACAGTGAAAATCAATGGGGTGCCAGATGAAGCAATCAAACTTAGTTTGTTTCCTTTCTCATTGGGAGGCAATGCTAAGCTTTGGTTGAATTCTTTTCCAGAAGGAAGTTTCACAGAGTGGGAAGCAGTGGTAACAAAGTTTTTGAATAAGTACTTTCCACAATCAAAGGTGACAAAAGGCAAGCAAGAGATATCTTCATTTAAGCAGGGCATGGAAGAATCACTGGGGCATGCATGGGATAGATACAAAAGTCTGCTAAGAAAAACACCCACGCATTGTTTTGAAGAACAGGAAGTAGTCTTAACTTTCCTTGGAGGGCTTGGTTCACAAACCAAGATGATGCTGGACGCCTCAGCAGGAGGCAATATTAAATGGAAAACTCCAGAGGAAGCCACAGAAATTATAGAAAATATGGCTACTAGTGATAATGAGCTGCACAGTGAGAGAGGAGCTCCTATGCAACAAAAAGGGGTTCTCCAATTACAGACACATGATGCCTTGCTAGCTCAAAATAAAATTCTAACTCAACAGTTGGAGACTCTGACTAAAACTCTTGCACAATTACCTAAAGAGTTGAAAACTGCTGCACAGGTACAAACCCAGTTGTGCGAATTATGTGGAGGTGATCATATCAATGGTCAATGTGCTTTTCCAGTGGAAGCCGTGGAAGATGTTAATTTCATGACTAATCAATTTCCATACCGTCAAGGGAATTACAATCAAGGGTGGAAACCACATCCAAGCATTGGTCAAGGACAAGCTGGGCAAGCTAATCAATATAATAAGCAACAGCAGCAACCAACCTTTTGGCAACAGTTATCTATGCTTAATGAAAGATCAACAAGGTTGGAAGAGACTCTTCAGCAATTCATACAGAAAACTGAATCTTCTCAAAAGAGCACTGAAGCTGCTATAAAGAATTTGGAGATTCAAATGGGTCAGATTACCAAGCAATTGGAAGAAAGGCCAAATAGAAATTTTGGGGCTAATACTGAGGTTAACCCAGAGAAGAGTGCAAAGTGGTAAAGAGTGTGAATGAAGAGATAATTGAGTTAGAAGAAGGAGAAACAGAAGAAAGAAGAGAAATAGAGAGCAAAAATACTTTTCCTTTTCCAATAAATCAAGAGAAACAAATGGACTTCACAGAATTATTCAGAATGGTGGATAATGAAGCACCTTGGGAACATATTTTATAGAAAATTGCAGTTTACACAAAATCTGATGAAGAAATCTCTACAAAGAAGAGACGTAGAGATGATGAGGCAAAAGAGTGTATAACTGTTAAGAAAGAGTCATTCCCTCCTAAAGCATCAGATCCAGGCAGTTTTTCTATCCCTTGTACTATAGGGAAGAAAAAGGTAAAGAAGGCTCTTCTTGATTTAGGTTCAAGTGTTAACTTGATACCTTATTCTTTACTGGAGCAAATCGGCAATGTTAAAGTGAAACCTGCAAAGGTTAAAATAGTAATGGCCGATGGATCTTCAAAGGAGCCATGTGGGATTGTAGAGGACATTATAGTTTGTGTTGGCAAACTTCAGTTCTTGGCAGACTTTGTGGTGATGAAGATGGAGACCGAGAAGATACCTATCATACTTGGAAGACCGTTTATGAAAACGGCCAGGGCTATCATAGATGTAAATGAAGGTATAGTGGTGCTCCAGGACAGAGAGGAGAGAGTGGTGGTAGATGTCTTCAAAGATGAGATGCAAGCAAAGGAGGAAGAAGCTAGTTATAAAGCTGCATTTCGAGATGCACCCATGACTAGCCGTAAAGATGAAAATCTTGAGGTTTCAGGTAACCATTGTTTGTTGTTTCAGGTACCCAAGGAAGAAGAGATTGGAAGAGGAGAAGAAATTCCTAGAGACTGGAAGAAAAGAAGACTCCAACTTGGCACACCTGTAAGAATCAGGAACAAGTTGTGGGTTGTGAAGGGCTTTAAAGAGAAGGAGATGATAGAGATAGAGTCTCCATATTCTAGAAGAACCAAAACAGTTCAAAGTAAACAAATGAGAAGTTGGTGGAATGACAACATCAACTATAAAGAAGATGGAACTTGAACTTTATTGGGTCAAGCTAATGACATTAAAAGAGCGCTTGCTGGGAGGCAACCCAATGAATTTAAAGACTTTTGATTTGGTTTTGTAATTTTTAATTTGTGAACATTAGTTTTGTAATTATTTTGTTGGAGATAGCATCTACTAAAGGATGCTAGGTGGTTAAGTATCTACTGAAGGATACTATGGATGTAACACCTACTGATGGGTGTTGGTAAGAAAATTTTGCACCTACTGATGGGTGTTGGTGGATTTTGGGTCAGGCTCGTGACGTTAAACAAGCGCTACTTGGGAGGCAACCTAGTTGATTGAATATTTCTGTTTGTTTGTTTTAGTTAGGGTTTGCATAAGCATTTTGAACATTGAATTGCAGGGAGCCAGTGAGGGGCATGTCTAGGAGGCACGTAGGTTAAGAAAAGAAAGAGAAGAACACATCACGAAAGTGCCGCTAAGCAGTACTCTCGCAGATTGGGTTTTAGTTCCCCTTAGCGGGACCCGAGCCCATTAGGGTATTTTTAAACCCTAAGCTGCGTATTCTGTCACACTTTCAGATTTTTCTCTGCACAAACACTCCCACATACCTTCTCCAAGGTTTTCCACATCTTTTCACTCTTCCCTCTTAAGAAAATTTCTCTTCCACTCAATTTTTCATTAGTGTGCCATCAAAGTTTGGGGTTGGAAGAGAGCATTCTAGCTTGGAAGCATTCTCATTGCATCTAGTATCTCCACCCAAGTAAGTAAAATGCATTTTGTTCATTCTAGGGTTTTTGATTTTGAATATGATTGTCAAAGCATGAAGATTTAGGGGTTTTGATTTCTTTGCATGATTTGATGATATATTTGATGTTTGAACCGATTAAACTGCATGATTATGAACTGGAAAACTGAAAATTGCATTTGGGTGGAGTTAGGAAAGCTTTAAAACAGGTTTTTCAAAAATCTGCAGAGTTACCGCTGAGGGGTAAACTACCGCTGAGCGGCACTCTGCCAGATTTGGTTTTTCTGGTTTTTTGTGATCTGGAATGTGGTACTGGTGGCGCTGAGGGGGAATTCTAGCCCTCAGCAGTGGTTTAGCTTCGAAAGGAGTTGTGTTCTGTGTTTTACTAATGATTAACATCATGTTCTGTGGTTTTGTTTGTGTTTTGAATGTAGGAATGGCATCCTCATCAGGAAAAAGATTGAAAACCATGGCAACTAAGAGAAAGGAAAAGGAACCAGAGCAACCCCAATCTAGCAGGTTCCTCTCTAGGAAACATGAGAAGCACTTTAGGGTGGTTCAGGACAGGAGACTTCTAATGGAGAGAAAGGTTGGAATGATACCTAACTTTGCTCCTCAATTTGGAGAGCAAGTGTTAGGGAATGATTGGGGAAAGCTAGCCACTTATCCTGCACCTGCCAACATAGCTGTGGTAAAGGAATTTTACACCAATGCAAAGAAGATTGGTGATTATCCAGCTGAGAATTATTTGCGCTATGTCAGAGGCCATGCTATCAGGTATGATCCTGATTCTATTAATAACTTCCTGGACACTGTATGGGCTGGTGAGCAGTGCCAGTTTGCTCTTTGCATGGAGGAAGGTGCTGATTATGAGGATGTGGAGAGAGTATTGTGTATACCTGGAGGACACTTCCAAAGGAATAGATCTGGCTCAGTGGTTAACATTAGGAGGACGGATTTGACTCCTCTTGCAAAGTATTGGATGGCGTTTTCTCATGCCAACATTCAGCCATGTTCACATGTGTCAGATATTACTCTCAGCAGGGCACTATTCATCTACTGTGCTATCAGAAATTTAAATGTTAATATTGGGCAGGTGATAGCTGATGAAATTAGTGTATGTGCTAACACCTCAAACAACAAAGCACCACTAGGACATCCTTCTTTGATCACTCACCTTTGCAAGCTAGCTGGGGTGGACACTTCTGTTCCACCATTTGAGAGGCCAAGAAAAGCTATTGATGAGGCCTATTACAGACAGTACTGTGGAGGTGAGGATGCAGCTCAGCCAGTTCCACCACGCCGGGCTCGTAGAGAGAGAGGGCCAGCACAGAGCCAGACATCTGCTGATACACATGAAGCAGAACCATTCCAGATGAGGGACATGTATATGTCTCTTATAGGTGCTCAGTTGCAGTCCATTCACAGAGGGCAGGTGGCCACTGCTGAGATGATTGTGGGGATGTATGATACACCTCCAGCCCACAGGTGGACTATGGATGAATTCCATAATGTGGTAGCTTGGCCAGAGGAACCAGTGCATGGAGGAGGAGCTGGAGCAGCTGAAGCTTCAGCTAGAGAGATGGAAGAAGATGAAGCTGATGATGATGATGCATTTGAAGATGCTGAAGATGAGGAAGAAGAAGAAGATTCAGAGGACAGCTCAGACTGATGAGGAGCTGAGATAGCATTTACTGATAAATGCTATCATATGATTATGCTTTTGTGGTTTAAGTTTTCTAAACTTATTTGTTTTTGTTTTTAGATTAGGGTTTGATGTACTCTATTGAAAACCTCGTTTCTTGTGATGGTTTGCTATTAACTGTGATTATGTGATAAGTAATACTGAATGATGCTTATGATTAATTGATGTTGAGATGATGTGCACATTAAAATGCTTATACAGGTGACTCACAAGCTTTGTGAACAAATGCATGATATCATGATTGTGATTGTGAAATTAAGCAGGATGTGTATGTCAAATGTGAATGAGCTTATATGTGAGATTTTGAGCTCCAGAGTTGTTATTGTTGAATGCTATTACTTTGAAAGCATGAATGATTTTGCCCAGGTTTTCTATGATTGAATCAATTGCTTGTTTTGCATCATATGATCAAGGCCGTTTGTTGGAAACCTTTTTATTGGCCAAATTTGTAAAAATTAGCCCACTAAAAGAGAACACTTTGTGTTCAATCCTTTTGAACCCTTAGCCTTGAACATACACTAAAACCTTTGATTGAAAAATCTTTACCTTGAGTTAAGTAGAAGATCTTGTGTGGTATTGTTAAATGTTCAAGTTTGGGGTTGTTGGGAAAACATGAAAAGCATTGAGCTAAGAGCTAAAAAGTAAGAATATGCAAAGAAAAAGAAAAGAAAAGAAAAAGAAGCAAAGCTCAATGCAAAGGCAAAAGAAAGTTGGGAAAGAATAAGATGATTGTGTTGTATGATTCTCTTAACTCAAGGGTTTTGTGATCTAGAAAAACCAATTTTCTTGTTAGCCCAGCCACGTTATAAGCCATAGAAAAGTCCTTGTGATGATGCATGCTTGTGAATGTTTTTGATTGTGGTAAAATGAAAGGCAAAATTGATTCATGTGACATTGTGATAGTAGAGTGAATGAGTGATTACCTCTTATACACTTGAGTGTGAGTAAAACACTTGACTTAGTGAGGAAATATTCCATGAACACATGAACATCCATGCTTAATTGATTGATCATTCATGAAAAATAGCATTTGTTGGAATTTAAATGACTTTGTGAACACTAAAGCATGTGCACATCTTGATTGAACTCTTGGTCATAAGTTTGAGTGAAGTTGTTACTTATCTTGAAAAAGAGGATTTTTGAATGAGTGAACCATCATATGAATTGGTTGAAGATTGAGTTACATCTTATTTGCTTGAGGACAAGCAAAGTTTTAAGTTTGGGGTTGTGATAAAAGTTGAAAAACTGTTATTTTTATGATTAAAATTGACACTAAAAGCAACCTTTACACTTAGAAACTAGCTTGAAATCATGCTTTTCTTCATATTTTTAGAAATAAGAGAGCTGGACAGGTTTATGCTTGATTTCAGTGTTTTTGTGCAGGTTTTAAGGTGAATTTGGTGAAAGAACTGAAGAAGGAGAGAGATGAAATCAGAAAAGACATCAAAAAGTGCAAAAGGAGAAGCCGAAGTCACCGCTCAGCGGCAGTTTACCGCTGAGCGGCACTCAGGCACTCAAGGGAGATCCGCTGAGGGGCAAAATGGCCGCTGAGGGGAGAAAACAAGACACGCACTTACCGCTGAGCGGTATTTTACCGCTGAGCGGCACTTTAATGGGCTTGGACCTAATTTTTTGTAATTTATGAATGGTATTTAAGCTTTAGGGTTTCCTAGGGTTAGGTATCTTTGGCTGGAACGAAGCAAACACTCTCTCTTCCACCCCTTTGAAGGAGGATCTTGGATGCTGAGGCTTCCTCTTCACCTTTTTAGGGTTTATTCTTTCATTCTTTCATTGTAATTCATCTTAGTTCACCATGAATATGGTGAACTAAACTTTGTATGTTTGTTGGGGAATCAATGTAATCTTGTGAAGCTCTCATATATGGAATCTGTTTTTACATCTTTTAATTAAGACTTATGCTTTCTTTCATCATTAGTTAGGGTTTTTCCTCTTTGATTAATGCTTGCATTGTTTAACTCATTCGATGCATGATTATTGGTTTTGTCGATACGGGCACGTACGGGGAAGTCTAGATCCGGGGAATTTCTCCCAATATGATATTGGTTGTCGTTAAGCTCCTGCACTTATGAACTGATCATTAGGAATGCTAGGAATTGTATGAACTCGTGATTAGGGAGAAGCCTTCTTGAAAGGTACTTTAGAGAGTGGCATTAACAATGATGATTTGAATGTTGGATTCCTAAAATATATGAGAGTGGATAAGATGAAATTGACCCCCAACAACATATTCATACATCTATTTCATTGAAAGTGTTTATCTTTTGCTTTTTGCCATTGATCAAAAACTTCATGCATACATATTTAATTTTCGTCTTTTGCATATATAAAAATCCAAATATTTTGTCTTTAAGTCTTAACTAATCAGTAACCCACACAACTAAACTAGGCCGTGAGTCCTTTGGGAAGAACGATACTTGGTCTTACCAAGTTTATTACTTGAACGATTCGGTCATACTTGCCGATTGAAAAACAACCATATCAATGGTCAATGTGCTTTGCCAGTGGAGGCCTTAGAAGATGTCAATTTTATGGCCAATCAATTTCAATACCGCCAAGGGAACTACAATCAAGGGTGGAAACCTCACCCAAGCATGGTCAAGGTCAGAATGGACAAGCTGGACAAGCAAGACAATTCAATAGACCACAGCAGCAACCATCAATATGGCAACAAGTATCTGCATTGAATGAGAAATCATCAAAGCTTGAAGAAACTCTTCAACAATTTATTCAGGTGACTATTTCCAACCATAAAAACACTGAAGCTACAATTAGAAATTTGGAGATACAGGTTGGTCAAATGGCTAAAAAGCTGGGAGATATCACTGACAAGAGTTTTGGGGCTAATATCTTTCTCCTTTTGAGGTTGTTTATGGTTTTAACCTTATCACACCTCTTGATTTACTACCTCTTCCAGAATCATCTTCTTTTCTTCATAAAGAAGGTGCTTCTAAAGCGGAGTTTATCAAGAAGTTACATGAGAAAGTTAAAATCCAAATTGAAAAACAAACTCAAAAATATGCAGAATACAACAACAAAGGGAGAAAGAAAATAGTTTTTGAAAAAGGAGACCTAGTTTGGCTTCATTTGAGAAAGGAAAGATTTCCCTCTCAAAGGAAATCCAAACTTAGTCCAAGAGGAGATGGTCCATTCAAGGTGGTAAAAAAGATAAATGATAATGCATACATATTAGACCTTCCTGAAAGTTATGGTGTCAGTCCTACTTTTAACATCTGCGATTTAATTCCTTTCACAGGAGATGATCAACAGGATGAAGCAGATCTGAGGACAGATCTTTTTCAAGAGGGAGGGTATGATGGAAAACCATCAAGAAATCACATTGGACCTCTTACTAGAGCAATGGCTAGGAAGATTCAAGAAGAAGAAGGATCATCTAACATTTTACTTCTATGGAAGGTTACTTATAAAAATCCTTCTTCTCTTAACTAAAACACTTATATTTTGTTTTGTAGGAATTAATAAATCTTGGAGAATATGATTGAGCCATCCAAGAAAGAACCAAGCAAAGGAGCCAAAAAGCAAAGGAGGTGCTTACGGCATGCACCAGCATTTTCCACGTGAATGTTGGCTGATTTGGAAGGAAGCACACACCTTGCTAGATGAGCTGGAATGAGGCATGGATTTTGCTTGATCAAAATCTGAATAATTTGAATTTTAGGAGGGAATTACAAACAAAATTTAGGCTCCTCTTCACCTATAAATAAGAGGGCCTTTTCTTTGTATTGGGTTACTTTTGAGCTTAGTAAATTGCTGCTGAAATTCACTACCAGCCCTATTGCTCTTGAGTCACTAATTCTCTCTACTTTCTCTTCCCTTTCCTCTAGCTTCCTTCCATTGTAGGAAGGCCTTCTGAGCTGTGAGGTTCCCACACATACTTATTCCACTCAAATACACCAACCATCAATCAATCTCACTCAGTTGCCACTGCATCCACTCTGCTGTTTTTTATCCACTGCACCAATACTGTTTTTCATCCGCTGCATCCGTTTTGTCTGCAAGGCCAGGTCATTCAAGCATGGATAAGCTTCCATCAAGTGGTATCAGAGCTCTGGTTGTCCACGCAAACCATAGCTAAGTGCCTTTCCATTCTGCTGTTTAATTTCAGTCCAGTTTGTGCTATTTTTGTTTCTGTTTTCAGTTCAGTTTGTGCTGTTTCTGTTTCTGTTTTGCTGTTGTTTTCAATTCTGTATTGCTTTTCCAGTCATTCAATTTTAGTTTCCTTTGTGTGCTTATATTGTCCTTTCATTTTAATCGGTGAAACCTTCTTGTTTGGGTCATTTCCAGCTTTACATTTCAATTCTGTATTGTTTTAAGTCTTGTGCAATTTACTGTTGCAGTATTTTTTTGTCTCTGTTCAGTTTTCTTTTCTGCTGAATTATTTCGTTTTAATTGATTTGCAAGTGCTAAACAAGCTGTATATATACCAAATAAGGCAATGAGGACTTGATCTAGCCTGGGTTATACAAGCTGAAGCATCAAAATGCAATTCTGTTTTGTTTTCCATTGTGAATTCTGATACAGAATTTAAATCTGGTGCTAAAATTCTAAAACTGTTTCAGTGGTTTTCTTTTGATTCTGGAGCTTGGTACAACATTGTGTAATGTTGTTGAATGTGTCTTAAGGTATAGCAAACCAAAACAAGCACTAAAATGCAATATGCATAGTGTGGTTGCTCAAAATCCTTAACCATTCACCATTTCAGCTTGAACTTCTAGCTTTTCACCGTGCTAATATACTTGATTTGGTCTAATCTGAGTTTGGTCATGCTAAGCATATTAAATCTAGCTTAGATCTGTGTTTATACACTTCTTAGAGTCATTGCCTTTGCTGTCCAGTTTTTGATTCCATGAAAAGCTAAATTTGGTTGGTTCATTGATGGTTTTTGCTGCATAATTTGGCCATAGCAAGGGTGATTTTCGAATCCTGCTATTTCTGTGTGTTTGGACAGTTTGAACAAGTCTAAATGGATGATTAAAAGTTGCTAATACTGTTCATTTGGTCAAAATTGAAGTTATATGCAGATTGGATACTTAAACCATCAATTTTGAGTTAAAATTGGAAGTGGACCAGTGAATTTGAGTAGTAAGCATTAATTCAGCTGTTTAAGAGTTTAAACATGTTTAATATCATGAATAAAAGTTGTTTGAACATTCATCCAAGCTGCTGAAACACTGCTACTCATTTTGGGTTCCAAAACCACCATTTTAGTTCATTTTTCTAGTGCAGTTTCTGTTTTCCTGCCACTGTTTGGTAATTTTAGTGTAAAATTCATTGTTGGATTGTGAAAAAGCTGGTTCAATGTTTAAAAATGAAAATACATGATCAAAAGAAGAAGTATCAAGTGTTAAAAAGCTGTTAGAACCAACCAATCCAGATTACAGGCCCTGAAAAAAAATCAAAAACAAAATCTGAAATTCATTGGGGCATTTTATCAAACACTTCTGAAATTTATCAAACAGTTTGCATTTGGAATAATTTCTGAGCTGTGCTTGTGTTTTTCTTGCTTTCTTCATCCATTCTAGTGCCTTTGATAAGTTCATTTTGTGTACCTACTTTCATTTGTGTGTTGTCCAATTGTTTGTGTCTATTTTTTTGGCATCTAAAGTGTTCAATACAGCAGCCTATACTAGTGCAGTGTGCAGAAATTTGGTGCAGATTTTTAATCTGTTTGGTGTGATTTTGCTGAGTTTTGGAGTGTATGTGCAAGCTGTTTGGGGCATCCAGCACCAGAATCCTTCTCCTACTTTGGTAGCCTCCTAGGAAGTGGTTTGAGCATTGAAAGTGGAGCAAGAAGGAAGACTCAACAGCAGCCCAAACACCACTGTCCAGCAGCTGAAAAACTCTGTTACAGCAGCATTTCAACCCTGGAAAAAGAGCAACTCACACCTTCATTTTGAGTAGCTTTCTGCAGCAGCAAGAAGACAAAGCTCACATTACTTCTAGGCCTTATTTCAAGTTTATTTACACCAAATATCACGGAATTTGCTGTTTGAATTTGTATTTTTTTTTCTTTGGTATTTTTGAGCCAAGTGACTTGGAAAAATGCTCTTGAAGCAATTCCAAGTTCACAATTGAACATTGTAATAGTCCAATTTCGTTTTCTTAGTGTGGAAGTGTGTCAAGGGGCTCCAAGTGTCACTTGCACTTTCACTTAGGGCCGTCTAGCATTTACATTCTTGCATCTTTATTGCTTTCATTAAATGTCTTGAGTAATCCTTTTGTTTTTAGGTCTCTGTGGTATTTAGGACAGCATAGCATATAGTAAACCTTTCTTTGGTTTTAGGTTCATTTCATAACATTTGAAAAGAATTTGAAGAATTTCTACTTAGAAACTAAGGAAAAAGATAACTCTAAGGAAACTCTGGCTAAGGAAGAACTTGGTTTCTAAGCTTGTCCATTTGTGACTCACCTCTTCTTCCTGGGAGCTACTTAGAAACATCTTTTGTCTCTAGAATCTCTTTAGAAATTTTTCACCAAAAACAAAGAAAGCTTGTGAAAATCTTTTCACTCATTACTTGTCAAATATTTTGAAAACTTTGTGAAAACCTTTTCCTTTGACAAGAATGAGTCAATCAAGTGTGCAAGGAAGTTTGAAACCCAATAGTGAAATGTCTTTAAGGGAAGAATTTGAGTAAAGATTTGAACAAAGGGATAAAGAGATTATTGAGCTCAAAGATATGATTAGTCAACTTTTGATTAATCAAGATAAAAAGAAAGAGAGGTCTTCCCATAGGAGAAGAGAAGAATCATCATCTTCTCCAAGTGAAATTGAACAAAATAGTAGTCATCACAATGATGACCACTACCAAATGCCTCCTAGAAGACAACATAGAGTTAGAGAGCATTACCCAAGAGAGCCTAAGATTGATCTTCCTTCCTTCCATGGAAAAGATGATGTAGAAGAATACCTAGAGTGGGAAATGAAAGTTGAACAATTGTTTGAGTGCCACCAAATAGATGATGAAAGGAGAGTCACCATGGCTTCTCTAAGCTTTCAAGGTTATGCCTTAATTTGGTGGACAGCCTTAGTCAAGGACCATAGGCTAAGACACTTACCTCCCATTAGGTATTGGAATGAAATGAGAGCTGCCTTGAGGAGGAGGCATGTACCAGCCTACTATGATAGAGAGATAATGGATAAACTCCATAAACTCCAACAAAGGAACATGAGTGTTGAGGAATATAGACAAAAAATGGAGTTACTCATGTTGAGAGCTGGGAT
The DNA here is from genome assembly GCF_029865625.1 of Vigna umbellata. Lineage (NCBI taxonomy): Eukaryota > Viridiplantae > Streptophyta > Magnoliopsida > Fabales > Fabaceae > Vigna > Vigna umbellata. The sequence goes on from NC_142166.1 coordinate 19,032,709, forward strand.
AAGAGAAGAACCTAGGATAACAATTGCTAGGTTTCAAAGTGGACTCAACTATGACATAAGAGATAGGGTTGAACTTATACCCTACAATGATCTCAATGAGTTAGTCCAACTTTGTGTGAGGGTTGAGCAACAACTAAAGAGGAAAAGCTCCACCAAGAAAGATTAGCCTCATAGTTCTTACCATAAGAAAGAGTATAAGAGGGAGGGTAGTCAAACCAAGCCAAGATATGAAGACAGAGAGAGACAGAGAGGAAAAGAAAAAGTCAAAGAACCTTCAAAAGATCATAAGAGTAAGGAGACTAAGTGCTTTAGATGTGGGGAAAAAGGGCACTATGCATCTGAGTGCCGCAATAGAAGGTCAACTTACATCCTTGAACATGAGAGTGAAAGTGAGGGTTCTTCATATAGTGAGTCTGAAACATCCACTTCTGAAGAAGAAGCTTTACCTTGTGATGGTGACTTACTTATGGTAAGGAGACTCCTAGAAAGTAAACATGTAGAATTAGAACAGTCACAAAGAGAGAACCTATTCCACACAAGATGCAAAGTTTTAGAAAAGACATGTTCAATGATAGTGGATAGTGGCTCTTGTTGCAACTGTTGTAGTTCTAGAATGGTATAGAAGCTTGGTTTAACCACTACTCCTCATCCTAAACCTTACAAACTTCAATGGATCAAAGAGGATGATGGAATAGTAGTTAAAGAACAAGTAAGTGTACCTATTTCCATTGGCAAATATGAAGATCAAATTGTTTGTGATATAGTACCAATGGAAGCTGGGCACATATTACTTGGAAGACCTTGGCAATATGATAAACAAGCCTTACATGATGGAGTCACCAACAAAATCACCATTCAACACAAGGGAAAGAAAATTATTTTGTGTCCTCTTACACCTTCACAAGTAAGAGAGGACCAAATAATTCTTAAAAAGAAGTTGGATGGAGAAAAGAAAAAAGAAAATAAGAAAGAAAAAAAGAATTTGGTAACCCATGCCTCAGCCCATGAAGTTGTCCAACCTCAAACCTTGAATATTTCCAAAAATCTTTTTCTTGGACAACCTCATTTCCTTCTTTATTGCAAAGAGGCATTTGTTTCAATCACTCATGAACTTGGTTCTCTACCAAAGGGGTTGCAAAAACTTTTAAAGGAATTTGATGATATATTTCCCAAAGAGGTAGCAAGTGGATTACCACCTTTGAGGGGGAATAGAACATCAAATAGATTTGGTGCCTGGGGCAAGCCTACCCAATAGGCCAGCCTATAGAACCAACCCTATGGAAACAAAAGAAATAGAGAAACAAGTTAATGACTTGTTGAACAAAGGGTGGATCCAAAAGAGTTTAAGTCCCTGTGCTGTGCCTGTGTTGTTGGTCCCTAAAAAGGATGGGTCTTGGAGAATGTGTACAGATTGTAGGGCCATCAACAACATAACTGTCAAGTATAGGCATCCCATTCCTAGGCTAGATGACATGTTGGATGAATTACATGGAGCAAATCTCTTCACCAAAATTGATCTTAAAAGTGGATACCATCAAATAAGAATTCATGAAGGAGATGAATGGAAAACTGCTTTCAAGACCAAGTTTGGTTTGTATGAATGGTTAGTCATGCCCTTTGGTTTAACCAATGCTCCAAGTACATTCATGAGATTAATGAATCATGTGCTTAGGGAATGCATAGGCAGATTTGTAGTGGTCTACTTTGATGATATCTTAATTTATAGTCAAGGCCTTCAAGAACACCTTAACCATGTCAGAAAAGTCTTGCTTCTTCTTAGAGAACATCATCTCTTTGCCAACTTTGACAAATGTACTTTTTGTCAAGAAAGTGTGATTTTCCTTGGATTCAAAGTGGGAAAAGAAGGTGTACATGTTGATCCAGAGAAGATCAAGGCTATACAAGAATGGCCAATCCCTAAAAATGTAGGAGAGGTGAGAAGTTTTCATGGGTTAGCAAGTTTTTATAGGAGATTTGTGAAAGATTTCTCCACCATAGCTGCTCCTTTAAATGAGCTAGTCAAGAAAGATATGCCTTTTATTTGGGGTGATAAGCAAGAGTTGTCTTTTGAGACTTTGAAACACAAGCTAACACATGCACCTATTCTAGTTTTGCCTGATTTTTCCAAAGCCTTTGAACTAGAATGTGATGCATCTGGAGTAGGAATAGGAGCTGTTTTAATACAAGGAGGACATCCCGTAGCTTACTTTAGTGAAAAACTTAGGGGGCCTACCTTAAACTATCCTACCTATGACAAAGAGTTGTATGCCCTCATTAGAGCTTTGAAAACTTGGGAGCATTACTTGGTAACTAGAGAATTCATCATACACACTGACCATGAATCTCTCAAGTACATTAAAGGGCAAGCAAACCTAAACAAAAGACATGCAAAGTGGGTGGAATATCTTGAGCAATTTCCCTATGTCATCAAACACAAAAAGGGGAGTACTAATGTTGTTGCGGATGCTTTATCTAGAAGACATGCATTATTAGTAACCCTAGGATCTCAAATATTAGGATTTGATGACATAAAAGAGTTATATGAAAATGATGAAACATTTGCATCCACTTATTCATCATGTCTTAAGAAGCCTTTTGATGGATTCTATCTTTCTGAGGGGTATCTTTTTAATAAAGGAAAACTTTGTATACCCCAAGGATCCATTAGAAAACTTCTTATCAAAGAGAGTCATGGAGGAGGACTCATGGGCCATCATGGAGTTGATAAAACTCTAAACATTTTGAAAAGTAAATTTTATTGGCCACACATGAGAATAGATGTTCAAAGGCATTGTTCTAAATGTATAGCTTGTTTACAAGCTAAGTCCAAAATTATGCCTCATGGACTCTATACACCTCTTCCTATAGCTAATACCCCTTGGGAGGACATAAGCATGGACTTTGTCTTAGGATTTCCAAGAACTCAAAGGGGGTATGATTCTATATTTGTGGTAGTAGATCGTTTTAGTAAAATGGCTCATTTTATACCCTGCCACAAAGTAGATGATGCTAGCTATATCTCTAGACTCTTCTTTAAAGAAATAGTGAGATTGCATGGCTTACCCAAAACTATAGTGTCTGATAGAGATGTGAAGTTTCTAAGCCATTTTTGGAAAACTTTATGGGAAAAGCTTGGAACTAAACTTCTATTTTCTACTACATGTCACCCACAAACTGATGGGCAAACTGAAGTAGTAAATAGATCTTTATCTACATTATTAAGGGTAATATTAAGAGGAAATAACAAATCTTGGGATGAACATCTACCTCATATTGAATTTGCTTATAATAGAGTAGTCCACAAGACTACTAATCTTTCTCCTTTTGAGGTTGTTTATGGTTTTAACCTTATCACACCTCTTGATTTACTACCTCTTCCAGAATCATCTTCTTTTCTTCATAAAGAAGGTGCTTCTAAAGCGGAGTTTATCAAGAAGTTACATGAGAAAGTTAAAATCCAAATTGAAAAACAAACTCAAAAATATGCAGAATACAACAACAAAGGGAGAAAGAAAATAGTTTTTGAAAAAGGAGACCTAGTTTGGCTTCATTTGAGAAAGGAAAGATTTCCCTCTCAAAGGAAATCCAAACTTAGTCCAAGAGGAGATGGTCCATTCAAGGTGGTAAAAAAGATAAATGATAATGCATACATATTAGACCTTCCTGAAAGTTATGGTGTCAGTCCTACTTTTAACATCTGCGATTTAATTCCTTTTACAGGAGATGATCAACAAGATGAAGCAGATCTGAGGACAGATCTTTTTCAAGAGGGAGGGTCTGATGGAAAACCATCAAGAAATCACATTGGACCTCTTACTAGAGCAATGGCTAGGAAGATTCAAGAAGAAGAAGGATCATCTAACATTTTACTTCTATGGAAGGTTACTTATAAAAATCCTTCTTCTCTTAACTAAAGCACTTATATTTTGTTTTGTAGGAATTAATAAATCTTGGAGAATATGATTGAGCCATCCAAGAAAGAACCAAGCAAAGGAGCCAAAAAGCAAAGGAGGTGCTTACGGCATGCACCAGCATTTTCCACGTGAATGTTGGCTGATTTGGAAGGAAGCACACACCTTGCTGGATGAGCTGGAATGAGGCATGGATTTTGCTTGATCAAAATCTGAATAATTTGAATTTTAGGAGGGAATTACAAACAGAATTTAGGCTCCTCTTCACCTATAAATAAGAGGGCCTTTTCTTTGTATTGGGTTACTTTTGAGCTTAGTAAATTGCTGCTGAAATTCACTACCAGCCCTATTGCTCTTGAGTCACTAATTCTCTCTACTTTCTCTTCCCTTTCCTCTAGCTTCCTTCCATTGTAGGAAGGCCTTCTGAGCTGTGAGGTTCCCACACATACTTATTCCACTCAAATACACCAACCATCAATCAATCTCACTCAGTTGCCACTGCATCCACTTTGCTGTTTTTTATCCACTGCACCAATACTGTTTTTCATCCGCTGCATCCGTTTTGTCTGCAAGGCCAGGTCATTCAAGCATGGATAAGATTCCATCATGTAGATGTTGAGAGGGTGGATGAGAAAAAAGAGAGAGTTGAGTTAGAAACAAAAGAAGAAAAAGAAGAGAGAAAAGAGACAGTGGAGAGAGAAGAAGAGATAATAGGTGAGGATGAGAGAAAAGAGAAAGACAAGAAGAGGGGAGAGAAAAAAATTGAGAAAAATGAAAAAATTCTTCGCTATCCTAAGGGGAGTGAAAAGATTGAAAAAGAGAGACAATATGGGCGCTTTAAAGATATCTTCAGGAAATTGGAGATTACTATACCTTTGAATGAAGCACTGTAACAAATTCCAGCTTATGCAAAGCACATGAAGCAAGTCTCCACAAAGAAGAGATATCTAGATGAAAAGGGACATTGCAGTGATATTGAGAAGAAGCCACTTCGTCCAAAAGTGAAAGATCCAGGAAGTTTTACTATTCCTTGCGTCATTGGGAAGGAGAATATAAGGAAAGCCCTAATTGATGCCTTTATCTCTGCTCAAAAGAATTGGTGATTTTGAAGTCAAACCAACAAAGGTGACTTTGCTAATGGCGGATGGATCTTCCAAGAAACCTTATGGTGTGGCGGAAGATGTGGTGGTTTGCATAGACAAACTAAAATTCGTGATAGACTTTGTGGTGATGGAGATGAAGGAGGATGAGAAGATCCCAATTATTCTTGGAAGACCGTTTATGAAAACGGCAAAGGTAATTATCAATGTGGATGATGGGATGATAGTGCTTCAAGACCGAGGAGAAAAGGTGATCCTTAATGTCTTCAAAGTGGTGCAGCAGAATCAAGAGAAGGAGGCTAGTCATAAAGCTGCATGTAAAGAGGCACACTTGACTAGTTCTAAAGCTGCAAAGTCGATCTTCAAAGGTAAAAATTGTTTCTTGTCACAGGTTAGGGAAGAAGAAAAAGATGGCAAAGGAAGAAAGGTTCATGATGACTTGATGGAGGCACAATTCAAACTTGGCACACCTATAAGATTCAAGAACAAGTTGTGGGTTGTGAAAGATTTTAAAGAGAATGGAGTGATTGAGATTGAGGCTACATATTCAAGAAGAGTCAAAAAGGTGGACTGGAAGCAGTTGATGAGTTGGTGTGATGAAAGAATGATGAACACCAACATTGAAGATGGAACTTGAGCTTTATTGGATCAAGCTAATGACATTAAAAGAGCGCTTCCTAGAGGCATCCTAGTTATTTGAGAACATTAATTTCTTTGATTTTGTTATTTTGGTTATGTAATTTTATAAACTTTGGGACATTGATTTATGTTGTTTTGAGACTTTATGGTATAGCATCTACTGATGGATGCTAGGTGACTGAGTATCTACTGAAGGATACTATGCTAGCAGATACTTACTGATGAGTGTTGATGAAAAGGGTATACACCTACTGATGGGCGTTGGTAAGAAAGATTTGCACCTACTAAAGGGTGTTGGAGGATTTTGGGTCAAGCTCATGACGTTAAACAAGCGCTACCTGGGAGGCAACCTAGTTGATTAACTTTATCTTTGTTTGTTTGTTTTGATTCTGCTTTAGTTGCATGATAGGGATTGAATGTTTAAGTGATGTGAGAACCTAAATGCATTGGGTAAGTGAGAGACATTAGCATAAGACACCTAGGGCAAGCTAGGAAGAAGGAGAGTTGGTGCCGCAAATGCCGCTCAACGGTAATTACCGTTGAGCACGAAAGTGGCAGATTTGCTGAACTGGTTTTGCTTTAATTGGGCTCAACGGGATTTGGCCCATTAGGCCTCTTCTATTCCCTAGGGCGTGTTTTGGTAGGCACTTTCATATCTCACTCTTCTCACACACTCTCAAGCATTCTCCCAAGTGTTCTCTTCATTTTTCCCTTCTTCCCCCTTCACAAAAACTCTCTTCCACTCACTTTTGCATAAAGTTTCCATCCAAGTTTGGGGTTTGGTGAGAGCATTGCTGTTAGGGGCTGATTTTTTCAAATTCCTAGAGCATTCTTCAGTCATCTAGCATCTCCACCCAAGCAAGTATAAGCATTTTACATTCTATGGTTTTTGAAAGCATGAATTGGTATGAACATGGTTGTCTAAGCACGATTCTTGAGGGATTTTGACTTTATGCATGATTAGATGAATTAATTGTTGTTTGGACCGATTAAACTACTTGATTTGGGTCTGGAACTAGGAAGATTGCATTTGGGTGGAGATTAGAACAATTTTAGGGCATTTTGCAAAATCTGCAGAATCGCCGCTCAACGAAAATTTCCCCTGAGCGCGATTCTGGCAGAATGATTTTTATGCTTCTTTTGCTTGCTGGTTTTGATGCGCAGGTTGCGCTGAGGGGTTTTGATTGCCCTCAGTGGTGATAGGAATGATTTTAGGGAGTTGTTTATGGTTTACTAATGCTTATTGAGGTTTCTTGTGGTTTTGTGAATTATGTTTGATGCAGGGATGGCCTCCTCATCGAGCAAGAGAATCAATACTATAGGATCCAAGAGGAAGGATAAGGAACCAGAATGCACATCTATGCCAACAAGTTCCTTTCCCGCAAGCATGAGCACCACTTCAATGTTGTCCAAGATAGGAGGCTATTAATGGAAAGGAAGGCTGAACTGATACCTGATTTTGCTCCATAGTTTGGAGAGCAATTGGAGAACAGGAACTGGGGGAGGTTAACCACTTATCCTGCACCAAATAACATAGAAGTGGTGAAAGAATTCTACACCAATGCAAGGAGGTTGGGTGATCATCCTACTGAGGATTACTTGAGCTATGTTAGAGGACACGCCATTCGGTATAACCCTGATTCCATTAACAGGTTTTTAAATACAGAATGGGCCGGTGAGCAGTGTCAATTTGCTCTAAATATGGAAGAAGGAGTAGACTTTAGTGATGTGGAAAGTGTGCTATGTGTGCCTGGAGGGCACTTTCAAAGAAACAGGAATGGTGCAGTTGTGAACATCAGGAGAGCTGATCTGACTCCTCTAGCAAAGTATTGGATGACATTTTGTCATGCTAACATCCAACCGTGCTCACATGTCTCAGATATTACTGTCAGCAGGGCGCTTCTTTTGTACTGTGTGCGCAGATGGATGAGCATTAACATTGGCCAGGTCATAGCTAATGAGATACAATTGTGTGCCAATACCATGAACAATAAGGCACCTTTGGGGCATCCCTCTTTGATTACACACCTATGTGAGCTAGTTGGGGTGAATATCTCTACACTACCATTTGAGAGGCCTAGGAAAGCTTTTGATGAGGCCTATTACAAACAATATTGTGGCGGTGATGAGGCAGCTCAGCCAGTACCACCACGTCATCCTCGCAGAGGGAGAGGACCACCACAGGGCCAGGCACCTGCAGAGCCTCATGAGGTAGAGCCATTTCATATGAGGGACATGTATATGTCTCTTATAGATGCTAGGATGCAGTCCATCCACAGAGGGCAGGTGGCCACAACAGGGATGATCATTGGGATGTATGATACACCCCCAGGACATCGGTGGACCATAAATGAGTTCAACAATGTGGTGTAATGGCCAGAGGATCAAGCACATGCCAGTGGAGCTGGAGCAGCTGAAGCTCCAGCTATGGATGATGATGAGGATAATGATGATGAGTTTGAAGATGCTGAAGATGACGGAGAGGAGGAAGATTCAGATGACAACATGGGTTGATGAGGAGCTGAGATAACATCTACTGATGGATGCTATCACCTCTAGAGCAGGATTTTTTCTATATTTTGTTTTGTACTGTTGAAATTATTTGCTTCTATGTTTAGAATAGGGTGTAATGTACTCAGTATGAAACTTTATCTGCTATGATGGTTTGCTTGTGATTTATGCATGATGAGTATTGTTTGATGATGCTTGGATATGGATTGATATTGAGATTGTGCACTATATGCTGATATACAGGTGGTTTTTCACAAGCTATGTGAATAGATGCATGATGTTGTGATTGTGATTATGATGCTAAGCAGGATGTGTATGTTGAATGATTAGATGAGCTTATATGTGTGGTTTTGAAATTTAGATTTTTTTTATTGAGTGTTATTACATTGAAAGCATGAATGACTTTGCCCATGTTTCTATGGTTGAATCACTTGCTTGTATGTGTCATATGATCAAGGTCATTTGTTGGTAACCCTTTATTAGCCAAATGCATGATTTTAGCCAATAAAAGAGAGCATAATGTGTTTTATCCTTTGAACCCTTAGCCTTGAACATGATAGAAAACCCTTTTTGAAAAGCTTTACCTTGAGTTGAGTTGAAGATATTTTGTGGTATTGATAAATGTTCAAGTTTGGGGTTGTTGGGAAGTCTAAAAAGGGAAAATAAAAAGCATTGAGCTAAGCATGTGAAAAGTAAAATAAAAAGGAAAGAAAAGAAAGAAAAAGAAAGGCTCAATGCAAAAGAAAGTTGGGAAGAAGGAAGAATGGTTGTGTTTAAATGATCCGGAAAAACCAATTTTCTTGTTAGCCCTGCCACATTATAAGCCATAGAAAAGCCCTTGTGATGATACTTGCTTGTGAGTGTCTTTAATTGTGGGTAAAGGAAAGGCAAAGTTGATTCATGTGACATTGTGATAGTACAGTGAATGAGTGACCTCTTATACACTTGTGTGTTTGAGTGATTATGTGAATAACATTTGTTGGATATTATGTGATTATGTGAACACCAAAGCATGTGTGCATCTTGACTAAATTCTTTGTGATGAGATGATTTGAGTAATTACTTGTCTTGAAAGAAAGAGTTTTGAATGTGGTGAATCATTGTATGGATTGGTGGAAGACTGAGTTACATCTTGTTTGCTTGAGGACAAGCAAAGTTCTAAGTTTGGGATTGTGATAACAGTTGAAAAACTGTTATTTTTATACTTAATTTTGACATCAAAAACAACCTTTATGACTTAGAAACTAGCTTGGAATCATGCTTTTGCTTATTTTTTGGAAATAAGAGAGTTGGATGCGTTTTATGCTTGTTTTTCCTTGTTATGCAGGAATTGAACTGAATTAGATGAAAGAAGTTGAAGTAGTAAGGAGCTGGACTCAAGAAAGGAAGTGAAAGTGCTTAAAAGAAGAATCGCAGTTACCGTTGAGCGCCAATATTACCATTGAGAGGCACTCTGGAGTCCCGCAGTCACCGCTGAGGGCCAAAACTACAGCTGAGCATCAATTCTGAAGACCGCACTTACCGTTGAGTGGTAAAAGTGCCGCTCAACGCCATTAATTTGGGCTTGAGCCTATTTTTTTGTAATCCTTAGGAAACTATATAAGGTTTTAGTCGAATTAGGGTTAATATCTTTGGAAAAAAGGAGTCGAAATCACACTTTCTTCACCCCTTGGAGATGGATTTTGGATGCTCAAGCTCTATTCTTCAACTTCTAGGGTTCTATCTTTCATTCTTTCATTGTTTTTCATCTAGTTTCACCATGTCTATGGTGAACTAAACCTTCATTGTTGTTGGGGAACCGATGTAATCCTTTGAAACTCTCATGTATTGAATTGGTTCTATATTCTATATGCTTTCTTTCATTAATTGTTAGGGTTTTTCTTCTATACTCTATGCATGCATTGTTTAACTCATTCAATTGTATGATCATTGATGTTATTTGTATGGACACATATAAGTAAATCTAGAACTGAAGAAATTCTCCCAAGAGCAATATTGCCTAGACATAGGGATAGGAGGGATTGGTTGCCTTTAAGCTTCTGTGCGAATGTAATGCATGAATAATTTCTAGGGAGACAAGACATTGTAAACTAGTGATTAGGTGTAGGCTTTCTTCACCGAGACATCGGGTTTAAGATAAATTAGAAAGTGACATTAACATTAATGAAGAAAGATGAATTCTTGAATACATGAGAGTGGATAGGATTAATCGGAAACCCCAACAACATAATCATTCATATTCTACATCAACCGTTTTTGCATCTTTCTATTCCATTGATCAAAACTTTGCATTCATGTTTATTTTTCGTAATTCAACAATTATATCTTGAATAATGCTTAGCAACTGCCACAGTCCATGATCTGTAGCCATGTCGAAGCCCAGTCGCAGTGGACGTTCAAATATCATTCGGTGGAAAGTAATACATCTCTTTTGATTCAGATAAGAACTAATTGACGTACAACCCCCAACAAAGGACGTGAAAAACACATTGGAAACAGCACACCATTAATGTCCCACTACTCCATAGAGTCGGACGTGCTATTGAATGATAAAAAATTTAAAAGAAAAAAATATTAAAAATTAGATGATCCGCTGACGAAAATTAAATCATTATAAAAGCAGTACATCATGTAATTATGATTAGTAACTGTCACATTGTATGAACGTCGAAGCCCCGTCGAATTCGACGTTCAAACATCATTGACTGAAAAAGTAAAAAATCTATTTGGATTCTGATATGAACTCCTTGCTGACTAAACAAAGACATTTCAATGATGAATAATGATATAGGACGTCATTTATCACAAATATTTGACACAATCTCGTGTCTTTCGCACCGAATGCACTCAACATTTGACGTGAACTTTATAAATTTAATTTGTGTTGCAGTTGTTTCCACCATAAGTAATTAAATAGTTGTGAAATATAATGGTAGAAGACAACTCCAAGACAATTTTTTTAAAGGATTCATACATAGTTAAATGATGAACAGTTTTACATAATTATTTTAGATCTCAAAATTGTTTCAGCATTAAACATATTGTGAACCATATTTCTTTTTCCCAAGCACTTTCCTTTTAGTAAGATAACTTAATCATTTCTGTACTATAAAAAGCATTTTGTTCACTTGAATTTCAAAGGCCACCTTCATATGAACTGAGACATGAATGAGGCTCTTTGAAATTCAACCGAGCAAATTGCAATTTCAAGAACAAACATGTTTCAAAATCTAAGGAAAGGAAAATGCCAAAGAGATAAAAAAACATGAATCCTAATATGTTCAATATGGAAACAGGAAGCAAGGGATTACGTGATGGATGAAATATTTATAGATGAACCGATGACGTACATCGTGTAATTATGCTTACGACTATCTTGTCTGAACGTCGAAGCCCCTTCGAATTCGACGTTCAAACATCATTCAGAAAAAAAAACAACAAATTTGAGTTTGATTCATATAAGAACAAATTGACGTCCCGTCCTACAGAAATTGTCTACTTTTGAATCACCCGCGAAGAAGGTGAGATTTGGAGGGCTTGAAGTTATAAAGTTTGATGTGCCCCTCTATATTCATATAATTCCACTCTCAATTTTGCTAAGTTAATATAATCGATTCTAAGTAATAAGAATCGATTCAAAGCGTTATAAATTAAGAAATGCAAATAATGTTATTCATAGTATTTTCCTAATAATGTTATTCATAGTATTTTTTTATATCAGAATCATTTATACTAATAACTAATTATAGTTATTAAATTATTCAAAATAATTTATCTCAATGTGGCCAATAAAAGTTGTTCTAAGAGTTCGTTTGATCTTTGATTGTCGTCGACTTTTTAAATTCGAGTTTTTAATAAACGCTTATGTGGTAGTCGTGATCAGTTCGTTTCAAATATACAGACCAATAAAATAGTGACATATTATATTGTCAAAAAAGTTGTGAACATATAGTTGGTCCCTAAGAAAATTTTTGTTGTTCCTAGAATTCTGACAAATCGCTTTCATGACCTTGCCCGTCCGTCTGGACTTTTTCCAATTTTACTTATGGTTCATAAGAGAAAGATGGAAACGCCACAGTATAGGTATAAATGTTTAAGGCACCTAAGAAACCCTAAAAGAAATATTTGCCACAAAAATGTTAATCTTTGATAAGAATCAGAGAACCAAGAACCAAAAGAATCTTCTCTCAACATTGCAAATGCAAATTTATGACTTCCAAAATGCCTACATTTGTATTTGGTGTCCCTATATATAGGTATAAATGTTTAAGGCACCTAAGAAACCCTAAAAGAAAGATTCCCCACAAAGATGTTAATCTTTGATAAGAAAAATACAATTTATTTTATTTCCTATACTAATTATTAATCAGGAGATAGTCCTCTATCCTACCTTTTGCTCGGGTCAGCTCATCCCGACCTTCAACTTATGTTAGTTTGTCTGGACCTTTAGTCCTAATCTCCGAACATTCATTTTGGGTCAACCAGTCTCCACCGTCAAACTTAACTTGCCTTAATCTTCGACCCAACCCATTCTGTCTTAATTTTTGGTCTAGATCAGTCTGAATATTCCCCATACACGCTATCTTTTCTCGATATTTGACCTAGTGTGATGCATCTCTATTGTTAACTTGTCTAAATATTTTTGGATAATTATACTTTGACAACATTTTTTTTACAACATTTTTTTCTAACTGACCTATATGTTGTAGTAGCTGACAATAATAGAATAAAGATCACGAATAAAAGACTTCCTGAGGCGTGTAGATCACTATTCTTAAGGACATATCCACGTTGTAATGTGCAAGCCCCCAGAATACAACAGGAACTGCCCATAATATTTCTTAGGATCTCAAAACTAGCAAGGATCTCTGAAGAGAGAATATCATAAACCCAGAATAATTTTAAGAAATAAAAGAAAGGAGAGAAAACACAAGAATAATAAGAGAATGAGAGAAAGAGAAGAGTGTGTAAGTCTGTGTGTTTGGAATGGATGAAAGACTTTATTTATAGAGCTGGGAGAGAGCCAAAGTATTTTCAGTCCCCGAAAACGAAGTCAAAAACTTGTTAACCCTCGTCAAGTGTAACCGAATCGTATCAAGTAATAAAAAAATGGTAAGACCAAGTATCGTTTCCCAAGAGACTCACGACACTAAACAGTTATGTTATTACTCAACTAATTAAGACTCTAAAGAAAATTTTTTTGGGGTTTTTGGATGTAAATGCAATAAAATAAACATGAATGCAATTTGATCAATTGAGGTTAAACACAAGAAAGAATGGATGAAGTTTATGATATTGTTGTTGGGTTTAGATTTCACCTAATTTACTCTCATGCATTTATGAATTCGTCTTTATTTTCATTAATGTTAATGCCACTCTCTAAATTACCTTAAACCCGATGTCTCGGTGAAGAAAGCATATCCATAATTATGAGTTCATACAATTCCTAGCATCCCTAATAATTAATTCTGAAGCATAGAAGCTTAAAGGCAACCAACCCTCATATCCCTATGTCAAGGCAATACTCCTTTCGGGAGAATTTCCCCAGTTCTAGATTTCCCCGTATGTGTCCATATCGACAAAATCAATAATCCTAACATCGAATGAGTTAAACAATGCATGCTTTGAGCAAAGAGGAAAAACCCTAACAATTAATGAAAGAAAGCATGTATCTTATAAAACATCTTCAAGAACAAATTCAATACATTAGAGTTTGAAAAGGTTACATCTTTCCCCACAACAATAAGGTTTAGCCCTCCATCGTCATGGAAGAACGAGATGAATAATGGAATGAAAGAGTGAAAAAGATAGAAAAACCCGAGAAAGAGAAGAGGAGAGTCGTCACCATCTCCAAATCTACCCCCAAGGGGTGAAAAGTGTGTTTCTGTGCTTAAGCCATCAAAAGATACAATCCCTAGGACGTGCAAGTCCTTAAATAGAACATAAAAATAACAGGAACCAGGTCCAAGCCCATAAAAATTACAGAAAAGTGGCCCAAGGCCCATAAAAACGCCGCTCAACGGTATTTACTGCTCAGCAGTATTTACCGCTCAGCGGTATTTACCGCTCAGCGGTAAGTGCAGGTCTTCAATTTTGCCCCTCAGTTGTTGTTTTTGCCCCTCAGCGGTGATTTCGGCACCTCAAAACTTTTTCTGCACTCTGGTTGACTTTTCTGCATTCTGATTGACTGGTTGACTTTTCTGGTTGACTGGTTTACTTTTCTGGTTTCTGGTTGACTTTTCTGCATTCCAACCATTCGGTACTTTAACTCTTCTTTCAAATCATTCCAATAACCTATAAAATCAAGGGAATCTAGAACAAAACCACTAAATTTACCTTCAACTCTCTTATTCACAAAACTAAAGCAAAAACATGAGTTCAAGCAAGCTTCTAAGTCAAAATGGGTGTTGTTAATATCAAAATTAAGTATAAAAATAACAGTTTTTCAACCGTTGTCACAACCCCAAACTTGAAAATTTGCTTGTCCTCAAGCAAACAAAACCTGGCTTAAATGAAATAATGATACTACAATGGTCTAGCACACTAAAAAGCATTTTTCTCTTAGGACAAGTAAATCACTCATGAATGCTCATCATAGAAAGATTAGTTAAGATATAATGATGCTTTAGCCAATCAAGCTTCAACTATGGTGCTCACATAATCAAGACATACACAACAGATGCAAATCTCATGAATATTCAACAACCAAGCAAGAATGTTATCATAAAGTGCATGGAACTATTCCTCCCAAAGATAGTGTTTCACTCAAGCACTCAAAAGTGTTTCACTCAACCCAAAGGTGTATAATGAGGTGACACTCTTACACTCTACCATCATAATGTCACATGAATCAACTTTGCCTTTCATTTAACCACATATCAAACACACTCACAAGCAAGTTATCATCACAAGGACTTTTCAAGGCTTGTATTAAGGATGGCCTAAGAAGAAAATTGGTTTTTCTAGACAACAAAATTCCTTGAGTTAAGAGAATGCACAATTCATTTATTCACATTAACAATAATCTCTCTTTCTCCTTTTATGTGAGAAACCAATATTCAACTCATTCCCAAACTTTAATTGCATTGAGCTTAACCTTTTCTTTTCTTTCTTTTCATCTCCTTTGCTTTTCTCTTTCGTTTTTTTGCTTTTGCCCAATGCTTTTTAATGAATTTCACAAAGTTCTTTCCGGTTTCTCACCACCCCAAACTTGAACCATTCTCCATTATCACAAAACATACTCTACTTAACTCAAGGTAAGGATTTCAAAAAGGATTTTTTCACTTTTCAAATTTAGACTCAAGGTTAGAGAAAATATTGATCCTTATTGGGTTCACCTATAAACATTGGTTCTAAGGTAGAAGAAAAACATGGCCTTGATCATTTGTAACAAGTAAGCAAGTGGTTCAATCATAGAAAATTAGGCAAAATTAATCATGCTTCCAAAGCAATAGCACTCAATCAATCAAATACTCTAGAGCCTAATCTCTCACAAGTTAACTCAAGTTCCACAATTTGATAAACATCTTGCCCAACATATTAATCATGCATCTGTTTTTTAACAAAACTATGAGCAACCACCATCTATGCTTAAAAAGCCTCAACAATCATTAACTCAACATGCATCATAGAACAATAGAGCAAACACAAGAATATTACTCATCACAAACAATTTACCACATCATACCAACCATTGCAGCACAATTCACGAAACCAAGTACATAAACAAAAATAAAAACAAAATAAAAAAAACAAAACAAATCCTCATCCTGTAGCATCCATCAGTAGATGCTCTCATCTGAATCTTCCGGCATCCATCAGTAGATGCCTTTAGTAGCATCCATTAGTGGACGCTATCATTCATCACCCTCATCATAGCATCATCCATCAGTAGATGCTTTCATTCCTGCAAAGTAAATTCAAATCCAAAAGAAAAAGTCAGAAATTGGGTTGCCTCCCAATAAGTGCTTGTTTAACGTCAAGATCCTGACCCAAAATCCTCCAACATCCTTCAGTAGATGCATATCTTTATCACCAACACCCATCAGTAGGTGTATACAAAAATAGTATCCTTCAGTAGATACTCTTCCACTAACATCCATCAGTAGATACAATTCCTTTTCATCAACACTCACCAGTAAGTGTCTGATAGCATAGTATCCTTCAGTAGATACTCAATCACCTGGCATCCATCAGTAGATGTTGTGCTTCTTCTCTTGATAATCTTGTGCTCCTAGTACAGATTTTCGAATTTGATCCTGCAAACACTAAAGAACACTGCACTAGAGCACCCAATTAGCACAACCAGATAAAAAGTAAAAAAGAAAAAAAAATGAAAAGATAGAAAGATAAAAAGGATAAAATGATAAAAATATGAAAGATAGAAAGATAAAAAATAAAAAAATAGAAAGATAGAAGGATAGAAAGAAAAACAATAAAAAGATAGAAGAAAGATAGAAGGATAGAAAGATAGAAAGATAGAAAGAAAAAAATAAAAAAATAAAAAGATAAAAAGATAAAAAGATAAAAAATAAAAAAAAATAAAAAGATAAACAGAAAAAATAAAAAGATAAAAAAAACTAAAAAGATAAAAAAAATAAAATAAAAAGATAAAAAGAGAAGAAAAAAAATAAAAGAGATAAAGATAAAAAGATAAGAAGATAAAAAGAAAATAAAAAGATAAAAAAAATAAAAAGATAAAAAGATAAAAAGATAATAGGATGAAAAAATAAAAAGAGAAAACGATAAAAAGATAAAAGGATGAAAAGATAGAAAAATGAAAAGATAGAAAGATATAAAGAAATAAAAATTAAAGATAAAGTCTAATCGGTTAAGAATCACACAAATAGAATAGTTATACCACGAGTCCTCGGCAACGGCGCCAAAAACTTGATGAAAACATTTTCATTCCCCGAAAACGGAGTCAAAAACTTGTTAACCCTCGGCAAGTGTAACCGAATCATATCAAGTAATAAAAAAATGGTAAGACCAAGTATGGTTTCCCAAGAGACTCACGACACTAAACATTTATGTGATTACTCAACTAATTAAGACTCTAAAGAAAATATTTTGGGGTTTTTGAATGTAAATGCAATAAAATAAACATGAATGCAATTTGATCAATTGAGGTTAAACACAAGAAAGAATGGATGAAGTTTATGATATTGTTGTTGGGTTTAGATTTCACCTAATTTACTCTCACGCATTTATGAATTCGTCTTTCTTTTCATTAATGTTAATTTCACTCTCTAAATTACCTTAATTAAGAGTTCATACAATTCCTAACATCCCTAATAATTAATTATGAAGCATAGAAGCTTAAAGGCAACCAACCCTCATATCCCTATGTCTAAGCAATACTGCTTTTAGGAGAATTTCCCCAGTTCTAGATTTCCCCGTATGTGTCCATATCAACAAAATCAATAATCCTGACATCGAATGAGTTAAACAATGCATGCTTTGAGCAAAGAGGAAAAACCCTAACAATTAATGAAAGAAAGCATGTATCTTATAAAAGATCTTCAAGAACAAATTCAATACATGAGAGTTTAAAAAGGTTACATCTTTCCCAACAACAATAAGGTTTAGCCCTCCTTCGTCATGGAAGAACTAGATGAATAATGGAATGAAAGAGTGAAAGAGATAGAAAAACCGGAGAAAGAGAAGAGGAGAGCCATCACCATCTCCAAATCTACCCCCAAGGGGTGAAAAGTGTGTTTCTGTGCTTAAGCCATCAAAAGATACAATCCCTAGGACATGCAAGTCCTTAAATAGAACATAAAAATAACAGGAGTTAGGTCCAAGCCCATAAAAATTACAGAAAAGTGGCCCAAGGCCCATAAAAACGCCGCTCAGCTTTATTTACCGCTCAACGGTAAGTGCGGGTCTTCAATTTTGCCCCTCAACTGTTGTTTTTGCCCCTCAACGATGATTCCGGCACCTCAAAACTGGCGCTCAGCAGAAATTATCGCTCGGCGCAACTTTTTCTGCAGTCTGGTTGACTTTTGTGCATTCTGGTTGACTAGATGACTTTTTTGGTTGACTGGTTGATTTTTCTGGTTTCTGGTTGTCTTTTCTACATTTCAACCATTCGGTACTTTAACTCTTCTTTCAAATCATTCCAATAGCCGATAAAATTAAGGGAATCTAGCACAAAACCATTAAATTCACCTTCAACTCTCTTATTCACAGAACTAAAGCAAAAACATGAGTTCAAGCAAGCTTCTAAGTCAAAAAGGGTGTTTTTAATATTAAAATTAAGTATAAAAATAACGGTTTTTCAACTGTTATCAATTTTACGAAACATATCTTTTGTAATTTTATATTCAAAAATAATAACAATCCCCCACATATTGCAAAAAATAAGAAATAATGATGGAAGGAAAGAAAGAAGAAAAATCCTGGGTTTTATAAGATGTAATGCATTAGAGCTGGTATAGCAAGCTATATGAACCAGTCCTAGATCGAGAAACTTAACACATAGTATAGTTGCTATAGCAAGCTATCTGAACCAAAGATACTTGAGTGTGTTAGAGGTTTATCAATCACAGTACGCCCCCACAATCCTTGTTGTTATCGTTGTGATGCGCTTACTAGGCCATGCGCGTGCCTGGTATTCATGAGTGCTCTAGAGATCATGCCAAGATCTCATGCAAGCGGCCCCACTTGAAACTCATATAGGTGATTTTATCAAGTGTATGCTGCAAATCATACACCACCCATAAGGGATATGAAGATCATTAAAAACTTTGATTATTTACAAAGTTTAACCTCTCAATAATGCAGTCTCTAGCACTTTCACACACACCATAGGAATGGACATATTTGATTTAAAATCAAATTAGTGCTATCAGAACTAACAAATGACTTGTTTTTACCCATATGAACCTTATTCATGGGATCTCCAATCACAAAGGTTGGGTTACCATCACTTGTTTGTTTGCTAGTGGCTTAAGTCTCATTCCCCTTGATGTTTCTAAGATCGTATTTCTTCCCAAGGGTTTTGTCAGAGGATCTGCTGGATTCCGTTCTGACTTCACATAGTCAATGGAAATAGTTCCACTCTTTAGTAGTTGCTTCACCAAATTGTGTCTCAATTGTATATGTCTATTCTTTCCATTGTAATTATTGTTTTTAGCTATAGCTATTGTCGATTGACAATCACAGTGTATTGACACCGATGGGGTTGGTTTCATTCCTAGTGGAATGTTTGCTAAGAAGTTTTTCAACCACTCAGCCTCACTACCAGCCATCTCAAGAGCGACAAACTCAGATTCCATTGTTGATCTTGCAATAATAGTTTGTCTAGCTGATCTCCATGTAATCGCACCACCTCCAAGTGTGAATACATAACCACTAGTGGATTTTGTCTCATCTGAATCAGAGTTCCAGTTAGCATCATTGTACCCTTCTAGTACAACGGGAAATCCATTATATTCAATGGCATAATCCATTAAACCTCTTAAGTATCTCATAAGCCTGGAAAATGCATCCCAATGTTCTTTATTAGGATATTGAGTGTACCTACTCAGTCTACCTACTGCATAAGCAATATCAAGTCTAGAAAAGCTCATCAAGTGCAGTAAGTTCTCAATTATCTGGGCATACTGAGGCTGAGATAACAATTCTCTTCTATTTTTCATTAATTTTGAGTTAGCATCATAAGGAGTACTCACGGGTTTGAAATCAAAATACCTAAACTTCTTAAGAAGTTTCTTAATGTATTGTTCTTGGGATAGTAATACACTATCTCCCTTCCTTATGATTCTAGCACCTAAAATTACATTGGCTTCACCCATCTCTTTCATTTAAAAATTTGATCCTAAAAACAATTTAGTTCTAATGACAATCTCATTGCATGTACAAAAAATTAACATGTCATCCACATATACACATATAATGACACAATCACCATTTTCAGATTTAGAGTACACACATTTATCAGCATCATTAGGTGAAAAACCATCACAAAGCAACATTATCTAGTTTTTCATGCCACTCTTTTGGTGCGTGTTTCAACCCATACAAAGATTTTAAAAGTTTACAAACTTTATTCTCTTGACCAAGTACAACACACCCTTCAGGTTGAGTCATATAAATTTCCTCCTCTAAATCACCATTCAAAAAGGCAGTTTTAACATCCATATGATGTATCACTAGTTTATGGATAGCTGCTAGAGCTAACAGTACTCGAATGGAGGAAATCCTAGTCACAAGGGCAAAGGTATCAAAATAATGTATGTTGGATTTTTGAGTAAAATCTTTTGCTACTAATATTGCCTTATACTTCTCTATATATCCATCAGGATAATACTTTTTCTTAAAGATCCACTTACAACCAATGGGTTTTTCTCCTTTAGGCAAATCTACTAAGGTCCAAGTATTACTTTTCTGAATTGATTCAATTTAAGTTTTAATGGCTTTATCCCACTGTTTTGCATCAGGAGCACTAATGGCTTCTACAAAGTTACTTGGATCATTATCAACTAGATAGGTATAGAAATCATTACCAAATGAAGTTTCCTTCTTTTGTCTTTTACTTCTTCTTAATTCCTCACACAAGGCATCACTATTATTATTATTATTATCTATATGTTGAGACGTCTCACTAACCTTTAAAGGAAAAACATGTTCAAAAAACTCAGCATTTTTCGTCTCCATTATAGAAATTCTTTCAAGTATATCACTTTTAAGAACTAGAAACCTATAGGAAGCACTATGTTCAACATAGCCTAAGAACATACAGTCAGAGGTTTTAGAGCCTATTTTCCTTTTCTTAGGATCGGATAACATCACCTTAGCTAGACAACCCCACACTCTTAGATATTTAAGGTTAGGTTGATAACCTCTCCACAGCTCATAGGAGTTTTACCAGTTTTCTTATGAGGTATTCTATTTTGTAAAAAACACGCAGTAAGCAAGGCTTCTCCCCAAAGGTTATCAAGTGCACTAGAACTAATAAGCATAACATTCATCATCTCCTTAAGAGTTCTATTCTTTCTCTTAGCTACTTCATTAGACTCAGGTGAATATGGTGGATTTACCTCATGGATGATACCTTCTTTAACACAAAAAGTCATTAAACAAAACATATTCACCACCACTATCTGATCTAATGCTTTTAATTTTCTTATTTAATTGATTTTCTACCTCTGCTTTATAGATTAAAAACACATCAAAGGCTTCATCTTTATGTTTGATTAAGTATACTTTGGTGTATCTAGAATAATCATCTATAAAGGTCACAAAATAATTTTTACCTCCTCTAGACATAGTTTGTTTCATATCAGCTAGATCAGTATGAATTAACCCTAACAGTTCAGTTTGGCGTTCTACAGAAAAACATGTTTTCTTTGTTATTTTAGATTCTACACATATATCACATTTACTACTCTATTTATCATGCATATTAATTAATCCTAGTTGTTGTAATTTCATAACATAGGAAGAATTCAAATGTCCTCGTCTAGCATGCCATATATCATATGAATCAACAATATAAGCAGAAGAAGACGATTCATTAATATTTTCATAAATGTTAAGTACAAAGAGACCTTGATCACAATATCCCTTCCCCACAAAAACATTATTTCTTGTCATTACCATCTTGTCCGACTCGAATGACACTTTAACCCCCACTTTCCCCAGTAGTGCTATAGAGATTAAGTTAACTCTGATTGATGGCACATGTAGCACATCACTTAAGGCCAGAGTCTTTCCATATGTGAGTTTGAGAAGAACTTTCCATTTTCCCATAACAAGATTGGTCCTATAAAAAAGCATTTTGTTCACTTGAATTTCAAAGGCCACCTTCATATGAAATGAGACATGAATGAGGCACTTTGAAATTCAACCGAGCAAATTGAAATTTAAAGAATAGACATGTTCGAAATCTAAGGAAAGGAAAAGGCCAAGGATATAAAAAACATGAATCCTAATATGTTCAATATGAAAATAGGAGGCAGGGATTATGTGAAATGCAAGCTATATTTATAGATGAATCGATGACATACATCGTAATTATGCTTAGTAAGTGCCACACTCCACCTTCTTGTATGAATGTCAAAGCCCCACCGAATTCGACATTCAAACATCATTAAAAAAAAAGCAATAAATTTCGTTTGATTCCTTTAAAAACAAAATGACATTCCGCACTCCAGAAATTGTCTACTTTTCAATCACCCGCAAAGAAGGGGAGATTTGGAGGGCTTGAAGTTAAAAAGTTTGATGTGCCACTCTATATTCATATAATTCCACTCTCAATTTTGCTAAGTTAATATAATTGATTCTAAGTAATAAAGAATCGATTCAAAGCGTTATAAATTAACAAATGCAAATGAGTTTTTAATGATTATTTATGGTCATATTGATGACAATGTGGCTGGATATTGATAACACGTTTGTTAAAATACTAAAAAGCAAAGAAATAATGCATGAGAGGGGTCAAATTTATTTTTCTAATAATGTTAATCATAGTATTTTTTGATATCATAATCATTTATACTAATAACTAATTATAATTATTAAATTATTCAAAATAATTTATTTCAATGTGGCCAATAAAAGTTTTTCTAAGAGTTCGTTTGATCTTTGATCGTCGTCGACATTTTAAATTCGAGTTTTTTATAAATGTTTAAGTGGTAGTCATGATCGGTCTGTTTCAAATATACAGACCCATCTTTTTCATGTCTTGGCCCATCTGTCTCGACTTTTTTAAATTTTTTCTAGAGGTTCATAAGACAAAGATGGAATCACCACAATATAGGTATAAATGTTTAAGGCAACCTAAGAAACCCTAAAAGAAATATTTACCACAAAGATGTTAATCTTTGATAACAATCAGAGTTATAAACTAAGAACCAAAGAATCCTCTCTCAACATTGCAAATGCATATTTATGACTTCCAAAATGTCTACATATGTATTTGGTGTCCCTATATATAGGTATAAATGTTTAAGGCACCTAAGAAACCGTAAAAGAAATATTTGCCATAAAGACGTTAATCTTTGATAAGAAAAATATAATTTATTTTATTTCCTATACTAATTATTATTCAGAAGGTAGTCCTCTATCCTACCTTTGGCTCGGGTCAGCCCATCCCTACCTTTGGCTCAGGCCGACCCGTTTCGACCTTCAACTTATGTTAGTTTGTCTAGACCTTAAGTCTTAATATCCGAACATTCATTTTGGGTCAACCAGTCTCCACCGTCATACTTAACCTGCCTTAATCTTCGACCCAACCCATTATGTCTTAATTTTTTGTCTAGATCTATCTGACTATTCTCCATACACGTTGTCGAAGCCTAGTACAATTCGATGTAACCTTTGTATATTTTAAGTTGCGAAGTTAAAAACTACTAGATTGTGAAAGACGTTCCAAGAATTCTATCTAGACATGGCTTCTTCATCATCATGATCGAGTAGAAAAGAGAAGGTTGCCCGGGTTACAAGAAATGCAAACCCATCTGGATGGATAAGTGATGAAGAGATTCGAGGAAAGTTTTTATTCTGGAGAGTTATAAAATATGTAGTTCCTCACAAGTATCTGGACCTGCAATTGTTCAAGAAAGAAGAGTTCCTTTTTCAAGAATGGATTGCATATCAAGGGCTTACTGATTTTGTCCAGATGAAAGGAGATTGCTATCCAGATTTGGTAGAGGTTTTCTACACAAACCTGAGGGTTGTAAATGGGGTCATTCACTCAAGGTTAAAAGGTGTTAACATTGCTATTGACGATAATGTTTGGTCACATATTGCTGGACTGAAAGATGAAGGTTTGGATTCTCATATCCGTGATTCTGAGTCAAACAGATGGCTAACAAAGAGAGCTATATATAATATATATATATATATATATATATATATATATATATATATATATATATACTACTTAAGATATCCACGAAGGTACAAGGTGGATATGCAGTATCTACATGATGGCTTAAACAAGGAGGAGAAACTGATTGCTTATGTCCTGACTTGGCTACTGCTGCCTGGAAGATTTGTCGAGGACAAAATGTCAATAGAAGATGTATTTTTGTTGAATGCTATCAAGACTAGAATCCCAACCAACTGGTTGCGATACTAAACGACCACATGATCGCTGCAGGAGATAAATATGCACACAAATTGCCATATGGAGTATTTATCAGCCAGGTGTTGATACTCCAAGGAGTAGATGTATCTCAAGAAGTTAGACTTCACAAGAAATTGGTATACTAAGTATGTTTTCTATTGGGCTGGAAAGGACCGTGAATGGATGGTTCTTTATGGATGAGCTAACTGTTGGAAGTACATCGACTCTTGCTGCAGATCATACTGCCTTCATTCCACAAACTGATTTTGAGAAATATGTTGTTGATCAATTTAGGAAGAAGTCTGAAAGGGATGAGAGAGTTGAAGATACTCTTTTCAAATGAGAGAAGAAGGGAGACAAGAATGGCATTGGCTTTGAAACTGAAGATTCTAATGACTAGTCAACTAATGAAGATTGAATGGAATCTTCTTCATAAGAATAGGGACTACTTTTCTATGTGGATTTTTTTTTTATATTTTGTCATCATGGCTATTAAGTCACCTCTGGTTTTATGTACTGCTTTCAGTTTTATTTTGAAATGAAATGAAGATTTATTTTAGTAAACGATATGTGAATTGTGAATGTTGATTGCATTGTATGTGGACTAACCCTCAATCTAGTTCAGAAGAGAAGATTATGCAGTTTTGATACTAATAAAAAACTGATCACTGATTTAAAAGTGCAAATTTCAGTACATTGCTAACTTAAATCGATTAAGGAAGAAGTAAAATGAAAAAAGTTCATGTCCGATTTTAAGGAAAAAAGAATCATAAGAGCGCCACATTTTGCTATTGGCGAAAAAAAAAACGTCAAAGCCCCATCGAATATGACTTTCTATTAAGCACACAATTAATGCTCCCAAGTACTTCAATTCCCTTCATGTCCCAGCTCGGTAGCCTACGACGTTCTATGGGAGGGTAGAAAAGAAAAAAGATCCGAAAGTATAGTAGTTTTTGGCGGAAGAACAAAACGTCAAATTCCAACAGAACTCGACGTTCTACTAATGCTCTCGTGTTTAAAAGAAAAAACTAAAAAGAATTAAAAAAGGTAGAAACTTTTGGCTTCCAATACTACGGCCAAGCCCCTTCTAATTGGACGTAACCTTTGCAATTTATAAGAAAAAATTAATACAAAAAGGCGCACTGTTTTAAGAGAGAACATCGAATGGTTTGGGACTTCGACGTTGTTTTTAAACATAACGTCAAATTTTTGTTGTATTCGACGTGAAATTTTTTTATTGAATGTAAAAACAAAACACAATCTCACTGTTTGTTCGTGGTTCCATTTCTGCTTGAAATTCTTCTTGGTGGACGACTGCGATAAAGAAAGACAGTTATTTTTAGGTTTAATTACCTACTTAGTCCCCATATTAGGAGGTAATTTTCTGTTTAGTACCCGGTTTTAAAAATGTAGGCATTTGGTACCTATGTTTTGAAATATGTATCAATTCAATCCTATCCAGTTAACGGCGTTATAATTGATGCGAGAAATTAAGGACGTTAATGAAGATGCATTCAAACATTTGATAGCTATTCCACCCAGGCTATCATTAACGTCCTTAATTTCTCGCATGAATCATAACGCCGTTAACTGGATATGATTGAATTGATACAAATTTCAAAACATAGGTACCAAATGCCTACATTTTTAAAACTGGGTACTAAACATAAAATTACCTCCTAACATGGGGACTAAGTAGGTAATTAAGCCTTATTTTTAAGTCGTTTCTGTCTTTGTAATGTCATTTGGTTCTCATTTCTAAGGTTGAACGATTGCTTTTCGTTTATCTTTAGGCCGTTTTTCGTACGTGGTCAGCGAACTTCATCATCTTCTCCAGTGACACCATTTGAAGTATGTTTTTTTTTTCTTAAAATACTCTTACGTATGATGTAAGTACTCGTGTTTGTGTTGTGTTTGTCGATTCTGGACGTATGATATATATATATGTATAGCGATACTATGATAGTTTTTTTTCCTTCAACGTATGATATTTGTGTTCGTTCATTGTCAGCGAACTTCGTCATCTTCTCCAGTGACACCATTTCATGTTTGGTTTTTTTTCTTTCAATATCTCTTACGTATGATATATGTGTTCGTGTTTGTCGATTTTGGACGTATGATATATGTATAACGATAGATATTTGTGTTCGTGTACGTATACTATGATAGTTTATTTTTTTCCTTCAACGTATGATAGGTATTTATTTTTGTTTCTCTACGTAAGTTAGTTTTTTTTTTCATGGATTCTTTGCTTTTAGTGTAGTAGTATGGATCGAAGCTGGATTCATCAGCGTCGTATTAGTGAAGAGTATGAGCGAGGGGTTTCTGAGTTCATACAATATGTTAAAGAACACGCAAAACCAGTGAACGAGGCATATTTTTGCCCTTGTGTTCGTTGTCTCAATCAAGTATATGAAGACTTGAAAAACATCCGTGATCATCTATGGAATAATGAGGAGTTATATAGTTTTGACTTGGCATGAGGAAGTATTATATAAGCCAACAACTTTAAGAGGTTCAGATTATGTCGACGAATGGATGAGTGATCATTTAGACGAAATGCTATGTGACGTTGACGAAGAAATTTTTGGAAGAGCTCATTTATACGATAGTCTTAAGAACAATTTGGAGCAAGAGTTGTATCCAGGATGCATCAATTTTACAAGGTTATCGGCTACTTTGAAATTGTTTTGTTTGAAAGCAAGAAACGGATGGACTGATAAAAGTTTCACGGAATTGTTGGAGTTGCTGAAGGAGATGCTTCCAAAAAATAACACGTTACCTATCCGTAATTACGAAGCGAAGAAAACTCTATGTCCAATGGGTTTGGAATACCAAAAGATATATGCATGTCCCAATATCTGTGTATTGTATAGAGATCAATATGCTTCAATGAAGGTGTGTTCGACGTGTGGTTCGTCACGATTTAAGAAGAAACTTGATGGAAATAGCGATGAACACAATGAAGGTCCACTGGCTAAGGTCATGTGGTATTTACCTATAGTACCTAGGTTGAAACGATTGTTTTCTGTTAAAGAAGATGCAAAGAATCTTATGTGGCACGTTGATGGAAGAAAATGTGATAATCTTCTTCGACACCTAGCTGATTCCCCACAATGGAAGAACATTGATGGCACATTTCCCGAATTTAGTGCAGAGCCGAGAAACTTAAGACTTGCACGATGGTATAAATCCTTATGGAAACTTAAGTAGCAAACATAGTTCATTGCCAGTTATTTTGATGATTTACAACCTATCTCCTATGTTGTGCATGAAGAGAAAATACATGATGTTGTCAATGATGATATCGGGTCCTAGACAACCTGAAAATGACATTGATGTTTATCTAAAATTGTTAATTGACGATTTAAAAATGTTGTGGGAAGAGGGCGTCGAGGTCTTCGATTCATATTCAGAAAAAAAACTTTTGTTTGCATGCAATGTTGTTTTGCACCATAAATGTTTTCCCAGCATATGGGAACTTGAGTGGTTATAGTGTTAAAGGTCATTTTGCATGTCCGATTTGTGAAGAAAATACTAGTTATCTTCAACGGAAGCATGGGCAGAAAACTGTGTACACAAGACACCAAAGATTCCTTCCTCGAAATCACCCTTACCGTAGATTGAAAAAAGCGTTTAATGGAAGTCCTGAGGATGATGTAGTGTGCAGACCACGTAATGGGGAAGAAGTATACGACCAGGTGAGGAACATTGATGTTGTCTTCGGAAAACATAAAAAGAAGACCGTTGAGAAAAACATTTGGAAAAAGCGATCAATATTCTTTAATCTTCCATATTGGTGTAAACTTGATGTGTGCGACATTGCATAGACGTGATGCACATTGAAAAAAAAATGTATGTGGATAGTGTTGTTGGGACTTTACGAAACGTTAAAGGAAAGAAAAAAGATGGAGTGAAAGCACAACAAGACTTGGTTGACATGGGAATCCGTTCTAAGTTACATCCACAATCCATAGGAAGACACACCTATCTTCCTCCAGCTTGTCACACTCTTTCAAAAAAAGAAACAATTTTTTTTCAATGTTTACATAGTGTGAAGGTTCCACAAGGTTATTCGTCGAATATTAGTAGCCTTGTTTCTATGAAAGATTTGAAGTTGGTTGGTTTAAAGTCTTACGATTGTCATGTCTTAATGCAACAACTTTTACCAGTAGCTATTCGAGCCATATTACCTGCCTCTGTTAGAGGTATTCTCACACGTTTGAGTTTGTTTTTAATTTCCATTTGTAAGAAAGTTGTTGATCCTCGATAGTTAGATGATTTGCAAAATGAGGCCATCAGACTATTGCACCAATTGGAAATGTATTTTCCACCCTCATTTTTTGATATCATGGTTCATTTGATTGTCCATCTAGTGAGAGAAATTCGAATATGTGGGCCAATTTCTTGAGGTGGATGTACCCGGTTGAAAGATACATGAAGATCTTAAAGGGATATGTTAAGAATCAATTGAGACCGGAAGCTTCGATTATAGAGCGCTACATTGTAGAGGAAGCCATTGAATTCTTCTCAAGTTATATGCCAAGTTGTGACCCAATAGGACTTCCAAAGAAAAGACATGAAAACAGACGTGAAGGAAAGGGAGTTTGAGGAGTAAGGATTGAAAGTGTTAGTGGAAAAGAAGTTAATCAACCACTTTGTACATTTTAAACAACACAAAGGATGTTATTCTTACATTTCACAACACATTGATGAAATTAAGTCAGCACATCCACGTATGAGTGAAAAGTGGACACTTAATGAACATAGCAAATCCTTTTTAGCTTGGTTTAAGAAAAAGATATATGCGACTCCGAATGTTTCTGAAAATCTATTGAGACTAGCTCGTGGACCTAACACTGATGTGATCACTTTTGGCGGCTATTACATAAACAAGTACTTGTTTTATTCAAAGGAGGAAGACGATAAAAGTAGAGTTCAAAATAGTGGAGTTACCCTACAAGCTGAGGTTGTACACTTTTCCAGTTCCAAGGATAGGAATCTAATTACAACATCAATCAGTTATTTTGGAATAATACAAGAAATTTGGGAAATTGATTATGTCACTTTTAGAGTTCCAGTTTTCAAGTGTAAATGGGTTGACAGTATTTCTGGTGTGGTGATAGAAGACCTCAGATTCACTTTGGTGGATCTTAAAAAAATGAGTTACACGGATGAACCATTTATTATGGCTAGTCAAGCAAGACAAATATTCTCTGTCACTGACCCAGTGAATCATAAATGGTCAGTGGTATTGGAAGGTAGAGCCATGCACACAACTGATGGTGAAGACTCTCTAGATATACCCAAATGAAATACATGCAACTCGATGTGATCACAACGAAGGCATATGGGATAAATAAGTGTCTTATCATTGTTTTAATTACTTGTACAATTTATTTATTTTGTCTGTTCTAACTATAATTTACTAACACTTTGTAAACAGGTATGACGAGCTCTGGATCAAGTCCAACGGGAGGAGGGGGTAGATCTATGACTCGGATGCCTGATGTCACATCCCGTCGGGTTAATGAGAAACCAGTGACGGTGGAGTTTGATCCCCGAACATTTGTGCCTATTGAGGCACATGCATCATCGTTTAGAAGTTACTTAGGCGTGATGGCAAAATATCATGTCCCTATTGTCGCTACCTGTTGGGATGATGTCCCACAGGTTGACAAAAATCTACTATGGCAGGATATTTTGGTATGTTTAAGATGTTTTACTTCCATCATTGACTTATTTTTGTTGATAATGCTTTAACATTAATTTTGTATTTAACAGGAAAATTGGGATATTACTAATGATGAGAGGATAAGGAAGAAGATTTTATCCAACATTGCAGTCCGGTGGAGGGACTTCAACACGAGAATGACACGTCAATACGTCTTTGGCTCTAAACAGAACGAAACTCCTTGTACAAAATATAAAATAACTGAGGAGTGGGTGCAATTTAAAGAATCTAGACTTACTACTGAGTGGCAGGTATGTTTTTTAATATTTTGCTCTAGTCACACAAGATGTTAATTTGTGATTTATGCTTAATGATTTTCATTTTTTCATAGGTGAAAAGGATAGCCGCCCAGCAGAAGCAGAAGCTTAATGATACACCACACATACTGTCACGTGGTGGTTATGCGTTATTAGAGAAAAAGATGAGAAAACGTCGCGCTGAGGAGTTAGGTCTTGAGTCACCTTATCTAGCACCTCCACCAGCCAGACATGAATTGTGGAAGGCTGCACGGACAAAGTCCAATGGCCAGTTTACATCCCAATCTGCTCAGGAGATATCCCAGAGAACTGTAAGTGGAAACTTTTAACTAATTACCATAGTTCATAAAAAAATTATGTAACAAACTTTTTGATGTGTCTAACTTCATTATGATATGCAGGATGACTTGGTTGACCAACAGAGTCAAGGCACATTTATGGCACAAGGTAGGGAGGACCTCCTAGTAGCAGCCACAGGTTGGCTAGACCGTCTAGGTCGTGTGCGTGCTACTGGAGGAGCTATTGGATTCAGGGACTACTTTGGCCCTAAACCAAGAAGCACAGAAGTCATGACTCAAGAAATCGTTAGTAGCATCAGGAAATAGGTGCAAGTCGAATTAGAGGAAAGCATGGGTGAACGCTTAAGAATGCTCGAAGAAAAACTTGCAATGATCACCCAACAACAGCAACAACAACAACAACAACAACAACAATAGCAACAACAACAACAACAAGAGCAACAATAACAATCACAGTAGGAGGACGCCCCTATAGATGATCCTACTTGATAACAGTTGAAAAATTGTTATTTTCATGCTTAAATTGATATTAAAAGCAACCTTTAACACTTAGAAACTAGCTTGAAATCATGCATTTAGTCATATTTTCATAAATAAGAGAGCACGACAGGTTTATGCTTGATTTCAGTGTTTTTGTGCAGGTTTTAAGGTGAATTTGGTGAAAGAAGTGAAGAAGGAGAGAGATGGAATCAGAAAAGACATCAAAAAGTGCAAAAGGAGAAGCCGCAACTGCCGCTCAGCGGCAGTTTACCGCTGAGCGGCACTCAGGAGTTCACGTTGGAACCGCTGAGGGGCAAAATGGCCGCTGAGGGGAAGAAACTACTCACGCACTCACCGCTGAGCGGCACTTTACCGCTGAGCGGCACACTTATGGGCTTGGACCTAGATTTTCTGTAATTTTAGAATAGTATATAAGCTTTAGGACGTCCTAGGGTTTGTATCTTTGGCAGAAACGAAGCAAACACTCTCTCTTCCACCCCTTTGAAGGAGGATCTTGGATGCTCAGGCTACCTCTTCACCTTTCTAGGGTTTTATCCTTCATTCTTTCATTATTATTCATCTAGGTTCACCATGAATATGGTGAACTAAACCTTGTATGTTTGTTGGGGAATCAATGTAATCTTTTGAAGCTCTCATATATGGAATTTGTGCTTGCATCTTAATCTAAGACTTATGCTTTCTTTCATCATTAGTTAGGGTTTTTCCTCTTTGCTCAATGCTTGCTTTGTTTAACTCATTCAATGCATGATTATTGGTTTTGTCGATACGGGAACGTACGGGGAAGTCTAGATCCGGGGAATTTCTCCCAATAGTATATTGGTTGCCTTAAGCTCCTGTGCTAAAAAAACTAATTATTAGGAATTCTAGGAATCGTATGAACTCGTAATTAGGGAGAAGCCTTCTTGAAAGGTAATTTAGAGAGTGGCATTAACAATGATGACTTGAATGTTGAATTCCTAAAATATATGAGAGTGGATAAGATGAAATTGACCCCCAACAACATATTCATCAATATATTTCATTGAAAGTGCTTGTCTTTTGTTTTAGCCATTGATCAACCTCATGCATACATGTTTATTTTCGTCTTTTGCATATTAAACTCCACTTATTTTGTTCTTAAGTCTTAGCTAATCAACAAATCACATAACTAAACTAGGCCGTGAGTCCTTTGGGAGAACGAGACTTGGTCATACCGAGTTTATTACTTGAAACGATTCGGTCATACTTGCCGATTGTTAAACAAGTTTGTGACATCATATTTTGGTGATCATAAATTTGTGCATCAAGTTTTTGGCGCCGTTGCCGGGGACTCGTGGTTTAACTGGTTAATTTGTGTGATTATTGATTATCTTTGACTTTAATTTTGAATTTCTGTTTTTATTTTTTCTGTTTTTATTTTTTTTATTTTATTTTATTTTATTTTATTTTATTATTTTATTTTATTTTATTTTATTTTATTTGATTAGATTTTATTTTATTTTATTTTATTTTATTTTATTTTCTGTTTTTATTTTTATTTTTCTGTTTTCTGTTTTTATCTTCTCATCTCAAATCTTATATCTTCTCCTATATCTTTTTGTGCTAACAAAATATTCTAGGGTTTTGTGTTCTTGTGTATGCAGGAGGCAATTCGAACTAGGAGCAAGATAACTGCAGAACCTCTTCTTGAAGGTTTAGACGAGAGTAGATGGAGGAGAAGAATCCGAACATCTAGAGAACTTTTCCCTCCTCCGGAAACTCTGTTGCAACCATCACCACAAGGTTCTGACTATAGCACAGAAAATATGGAGAACAACAATGTCAGAAGAACTCTTGCTGATTACACCAATATAGCTGGACCTCAGCACTTTAACAGTATAGTTAGACCTAGAGTCAATGCAGCTAATATGGAGGTCAAACCAGCACTGATCCAACTGGTGAAAAGCAACCAATTTAATGGGTTATCTCATGAAAGCCCATATGAGCACCTCACTACATTCAATGAGATTTTCAATACAGTGAAGATTAATGGGGTGCCAGATGAAGCGATCAAACTTAGCTTGTTTCCTTTCTCATTGGGAGGCAATGCTAAACTTTGGTTGAATTCTTTCCCAAAAGGAAGTTTCACAGAGTGGGAAGCAGTGGTAACAAAGTTTTTAAACAAGTACTTTCCACAATCAAAGGTGACAAAAGGCAAGCAAGAGATTTCTTCATTTAGGCAAGGCATGGAAGAATCACTGGGGCATGCATGGGATAGATACAAAAGTTTGCTAAGAAAAACACCCACGCATGGCTTTGAAGAACAGGAAGTAGTCTTAACTTTCCTTGGAGGGCTTGGTTCACAAACCAAGATGATGCTTGATGCCTCAGCAGGAGGCAATATTAAATGGAAAACTCCAGAGGAAGCCACAGAAATTATAGAAAACATGGCTACTAGTGATAATGAGTTGCACAGTGAGAGAGGAGCTCCTATGCAACAAAAAGGAGTTCTCCAATTACAAACACATGATGCCTTGCTAGCTCAAAACAAAATTCTAACTCAACAGCTGGAGACTCTTACTAAAACTCTTGCACAATTACCCAAAGAATTGAAGATTGTTGCACAGGTACAATCCCAGTTGTGCGAATTGTGTGGAGGCGACCATATTAATGGTCAATGTGCCTTTCCAGTAGAAGCCGTAGAGGATGTAAACTACATGACCAATCAATACCGTCAAGGGAACTATAATCAAGGGTGGAAACCACACCCAAGCATTGGTCAAGGACAAACTGGGCAAGCTGGTCAATTTAATAAGCAGCAGCAGCAACCCACCTTATGGCAGTAGATATCTATGCTTAATGAAAGGTCCATGAGGATGGAGGAAACTCTTAACAATTTCATATAGAAAATTGAGTCTACCCAAAAGAGCACTGAAGCTGCTATCAAAAATTTGGAGACTCAGATGGGGCAGATCACCAAGCAGGTGGAAGAAAGGCCAAATAAAAATTTTGTGGCTAATACTGAGGTTAACCCCAGAGAAGAGTGCAAGGTGGTAGAGAGTGTTGATGATGAGAAAGTTGAGTTAGATACAGAAGAGAGAAGAGAAATAGAGAGCAAAAGCACTTTTCCTTTTCCAATACATCAAGGGAAACAACTGGATTTCACTGAATTATTCAAAATGGTGGATAATGATGCACCTTGGGAGCAGATTCTACAACAAATTACAGTTTACACGAAATCTGATGAAAACATCTCTACAAAGAAAAGACGTAGAGATGATGAGGTAAAGGAGTGTATAACTGTTAAAAAAGAGCCATTCCCTCCTAAAGCAACAGATCCAGGAAGCTTTTCTATCCCTTGTACCATAGGGAAGAAAAGGGTTAAGAAAGCTCTTCCTGATTTAGGTTCAAGTGTTAACTTGATACCTTACTCTTTACTGGAGCAAATCGGCAATGTCAATGTGAAACCTGTAAAGGTTAATTTAGTAATGGCCGATGGATCTTCAAAGGAGCCATGTGGGATTGCAGAGGACATTATAGTTTGTGTTGGCAAACTTCAGTTCTTGGCAGACTTTGTGGTGATGAAGATGGAGACAGAGAAGATACCTATCATACTTGGAAGACCGTTTATGAAAATAGCCAGAGCTATCATTGATGTAAATGAAGGTATAGTGGTGCTCCAGGATCGAGAGGAGAGAGTGGTTGTAGACGTCTTTAAAGATGAGACGCAAACACAGGAGGAAGAAGCTAGTTATAAAGCTGCATTTCAAGATGCACACATGACTAGCCATAAAGATGAAGATCCTAAGGTTGCAGGTAACCATTGTTTGTTGTTTCAGGTGAAAAAGGAAGAAAAGATTGGAGGAGGAGGAGAAATTCTTGATGACTGGGAGAAAAGAAGACCCCAACTTGGTGTACCTGTGAGAATCAAAAACAAGTTGTGGGTTGTGAAAGGCTTTAAAGAGAAGGAGATGATAGAGATAGAATCTCCACATCTTAGAAGAATCAAAACAGTTCACAGGAAACAGCTGAGGAGTTGGTGGGATAACAACATCAACTATGAAGAAAGAACTTGAGCTTTACTGGGTCAAGCTAATGACGTTAAAAGAGCGCTTGCTGGGAGGCAACCTAGTTGATTTAAAAACTTTTAAATTTTATTTTGGTTTGTAATTTTTAAATTTGTTGAACATTATTCTGTAAATATTTTGCTGGACATAGCATCTACTGAAGGATGCTAGTTGGATATAGCATGTACTGAAGGATGCTAAGTTTGTAACACCTACTGATGGGTGTTGGTGGATTTTGGGTCAGGCTCGTGACGTTAAACAAGCGCTACCTGGGAGGCAACCCAGTTGATTGATTGTTTTTGTTTGTTTTATTTTAGTTGCATAATAGGGTTTGCATAAGTATTTTAAACATTGAATTGCAGGGAACCAGTGAGGGGCATGTCTAGGAGGCACGTAGGTTAAGAAAAGAAGGAGAAGAGCACATCACGAAAGTGCCGCTGAGCGGTACTCTCGCAGATGGGCTTTAGTTTCCCCTCAGCGGGACTCGAGCCCATTAGGGTATTTTTAAACCCTAAGCTGCGCAATTGCTCATTCTTTCAGGCTCTTCTCTGCACAAACACTTCCACATACCTTCTCCAAGGTTTCCACATCTTTTCACTCTTCCCTCTTAAGAAAATTTCTCTTCCACTCACTTTTTCACTAGTGTGCTATCAAAGTTTGGGGTTGGAAGAGAGCATTTTAGCTTGGAAGCATTTTCATTGCATCTATTATCTCCACCCAAGTAAGTAAAAAGCATTTTGTTCATTCTAGGGTTCTTGATTTGAATGTGATTGTCAAAGCATGAATATTTAGGGGTTTTGGTTTCTATGCATGATTTGATGATATATTTGATGTTTGAACCGATTAAACTGCATGATTATGAACTGGAAAACTGAAAATTGCATTTGGGTGGAGTTAGGACAGCTTAAAAGAGATTTTTCAAAAATCTGCAGAGTTACTGCTCAGGGGTAAACTGCCGCTGAGCGACACTCTGCCAGACTTGGTTTTTCTGGTTTTTTGTGATCTGGAATGTGGCACTGGTGGCGCTGAAGGGGAAATTCTGGCCCTCAGCGGTGATTTAGCTTCGAAAGGAGTTGTGTTCTGTGTTTTACTAATGATTAACATCAAGTTCTGTGGTTTTGTATTTATGTTTGAATGCAGGAATGGCATCCTCTTCAGGAAAGAGATTGAAAACCATGGCAACCAAGAGAAAGGAAAAGGAACCAGAGCAAACCCACTCTAGCATGTTCCTCTCTAGGAAACATGAGAAGCACTTTAGGGTGGTTCAGGACAAGAGACTTCTGATGGAAAAAAAAGTTGGAATGATACCTAACTTTGCTCCTCAATTTGGAGAGCAAGTGTTAGGAAATGACTGGGGAAAGCTAGCCACATATCCTGCACCTGCCAACATAGCTGTGGTAAAAGAGTTCTACACCAATGCAAAGAAGATTGGTGACTATCCAGCTGAAAATTATCTGGGCTATGTCAGAGGCCATGCTATCAGGTGCTGATTATGAGGATGTGGAGAGAGTACTATGTATACCTGGAGGACACTTCCAAAGGAATAGATCTGGCTCAGTGGTTAACATTAGGAGGACGGATTTGACTCCTCTTGCAAAGTATTGGATGGCATTTTCTCATGTCAACATTCAACCATGTTCACATGTGTCAGATATTACTCTCAGCAGGGCACTATTCATCTACTGTGCTATCAGAAACTTAAATGTTAATATTGGGCAGGTGATAGCTGATGAGATTAGTGTGTGCGCCAATACCTCAAACAACAAAGCACCACTAGGACATCCCTCCTTGATCACTCACCTTTGCAAGATAGCTGGGGTGGACACTTCTGCTCCACCATTTGAGAGGCCAAGAAAAGCTATTGATGAGGCCTATTACAGACAGTACTGTGGAGGTGAGGAGGCAGCTCAGCCAGTTCCACCACGCCATGCTCGTAGAGAGAGAGGGCCAGCATAGAGCCAGACATCTGTTGAGACACATGAAGCAGAACCATTCCAAATGAGGGATATGTATATGTCTTTTATAGGTGCTCAGTTGCAGTCCATTCACAGGGGGCAGGTGGCTACTGCTGAGATGATTATAGGAATGTATGATACACCTCCAGCCCACAGGTGGACTATGGATGAATTCCATAATGTGGTAGCTTGGCCAGAGGAGCCAGTGCATGGAGGAGGAGCTGAAGCAGCTGAAGCTTTAGTTAGAGAGATGGAAGAAGATGAAGCTGATGATGAGGATGCATTTGAAGATGATGAAGATGAGGAGGAAGAGGAAGATACAGAGGACAACTCAGACTGATGAGGAGCTGAGATAGCATTTACTGATGAATGCTATCATATGCTTATGCTTTTGTTGGTTTAAGTTTTCTGAACTTATTTGTTTTTTATTTTTAGATTAGGGTTTGATGTACTCTATTGAACACCTGATTTGTTATGATGGTTTGCTATTAACTGTGATTGTTGGATAAGTAATGCTTGATGATGCTTATTGATTGATTGATGATTGAGATGATGTGCACATTAAAATGCTTATACAGGTGATTCACAAGCTTTGTAAACAAATGCATGATATTATGATTGTGATTGTGAAATTAAGCAGGATGTGTATGCCAAATGTGAATGAGCTTATATGTGAGGTTTTGAGCTCCAGAGTTGTTATTGTTAAATGCTATTATTTTGAAAGCATGAATGATTTTGCCCAGGTTTTCTATGATTGAATCAATTGCTTGTTTTGCATCATATGATTAAGGCCGTTTGTTGGAACCCTTTTTATTGGCCAAATTCATAAAGTTAGCCCACTAAAAGAGAACACTTTGTGTTCTATCCCTTGAACCCTTAGCATTGAACATAAATTGAAAACCCTTGATTGAAAATCTTTACCTTGAGTTAAGTAGAAGATATTGTGTGGTATTGTTAAATGTTCAAGTTTGGGGTTATTGGGAAAACATAAAAAGGGAAAAGCATTGAGCTAATAGCTAAAAAGTAAGAATATGCAAAGAAAAAGAAAAGAAAAGAAAAAAAGAAGCAAAGCTCAATGCAAATGCAAAAAGCAAGTTGGGAAAAATAAGAATAATTGTGTTGATTATGATTCTCTTAACTCAAGGATTTTGTGATCCAGAAAAACCAATTTTCTTGTTAGCCCAGCCACATTATAAGCCATTGAAAAGTCGTTGTGATGATGCATGCTTGTGAATGTTTTTGATTGTGTAAAATGAAAGGCAAAGTTGATTCATGTGACATTGTGATAGTAGAGTGAATGAGTGATTACCTCTTAAACACTTGTGTGTGAGTGAAACACTTTACCTAGTGAGGAAATATTCCATGAGCACATGAACATCCATGCTTAATTGATTGATCATTCATGAAAAATAGCATTTGTTGGAATTTAAATGACTTTGTGAACACTAAAGCATGTGCACATCTTGATTGAACTCTTGGTCATATAAGTTTGATTGTAGTTTTTACTTATCTTGAAAAAGAGGATCTTTGAATAAGTGAACCATCATATGAATTGGTTGAAGATTGAGTTACATCTTATTTGCTTGAGGACAAGCAAAGTTCTAAGTTTGGGATTGTGATAACAGTTGAAAAACTGTTATTTTCATGCTTAAAGTGATACTAAAAGCAACCTTTAACACTTAGAAACTAGCTTGAAATCATGCATTTAGTCATATTTTCAGAAATAAGAGAGCTGGACAGGTTTATGCTTGATTTCAGTGTTTTTGTGCAGGTTTTAAGGTGAATTTGGTGAAAGAAGTGAAGAAGGAGAGAGATGGAATCAGAAAAGACATCAAAAAGTGCAAAAGGAGAAGCCGCAACTGCCGCTCAGCGACAGTTTACCCCTGAGCGGCACTCAGGAGTTCACGTTGGAACCGCTGAGGGGCAAAATGACCGCTGAGGGGAAGAAACTACTCACGCACTCACCGCTGAGCGGCACTTTACCGCTGAGCGGCACTTTACCGCTGAGCGGCACACTTATGGGCTTGGACCTAGATTTTCTGTAATTTTAGAATAGTATATAAGCTTTAGGACGTCCTAGGGTTTGTATCTTTGGCAGAAACGAAGCAAACATTCTCTCTTCCACCCCTTTGAAGGAGGATCTTGGATGCTCAGGCTACCTCTTCACCTTTCTAGGGTTTTATCCTTCATTCTTTCATTATTATTCATCTAGGTTCACCATGAATATGGTGAACTAAACCTTGTATGTTTGTTGGGGAATCAATGTAATCTTTTGAAGCTCTCATATATGGAATTTGTGCTTGCATCTTAATCTAAGACTTATGCTTTCTTTCATCATTAGTTAGGGTTTTTCCTCTTTGCTCAATGCTTGCTTTGTTTAACTCATTCAATGCATGATTATTGGTTTTGTCGATACGGGAACGTACGGGGAAGTCTAGATCCGGGGAATTTCTCCCAATAGTATATTGGTTGCCTTAAGCTCCTGTGCTAAAAAAACTAATTATTAGGAATGCTAGGAATCGTATGAACTCGTAATTAGGGAGAAGCCTTCTTGAAAGGTAATTTAGAGAGTGGCATTAACAATGATGACTTGAATGTTGAATTCCTAAAATATATGAGAGTGGATAAGATGAAATTGACCCCCAACAACATATTCATCAATATATTTCATTGAAAGTGCTTGTCTTTTGTTTTAGCCATTGATCAACCTCATGCATACATGTTTATTTTCGTCTTTTGCATATTAAACTCCACTTATTTTGTTCTTAAGTCTTAGCTAATCAACAAATCACATAACTAAACTAGGTCGTGAGTCCTTTGGGAGAACGAGACTTGGTCTTACCGAGTTTATTACTTGAAACGATTCGGTCATACTTGCCGATTGTTAAACAAGTTTGTGACATCATATTTTGGTGATCATAAATTTGTGCATCACTACTACACCTCGTGTGAGCACCAAAGGCTCATGCTCTACTACAGATCGTATTGATTACAATATTCAATATGAGTTTTTGGTTCATGAGGATCCTTCGCGCGTAGTGGTCATTGGATGATAGATTGCAGGAGGCCAGACCATTCATGGTGCTCCTTTATTGCCCACTCACGCGCGAGTAATGATTGATGATCCAAGAGACCCCCAGGCTCGAGTGTTAGTGCCTACATCTGAAATCCAATTCGTGGGAAAGGCCTTAGGCACATTTATAGCTTGGCCTAAGGCTATGATCATGCCATATTTTGGCCCACCAGCGGTATTATATTCTTCTTTTTATTATCTTAAATCTTCAAGTTATAATTAAACGATTCCTAACTTTTGTAAATGTGAGTTGCAGGTATGTCGTCCTGAGAAACAACCAATTGCTCAACCTGTGAATGAGGCTTGTGAGGAAGCAGAAGACAATGATGTTATATCCATATTGACCTCCAGATTAAATAAGTTGAGAAAAGGACCGGTAGAGATGCTGTGGGAGTTAAGAACATTTGGCCTTGAGTGCCATGTTCCATTGTATATTAATTTCGATGATGCATATGAGATCATTGGTGGAGAAAAAATGTTTAACATTTCATGCATACAACTATGGTGCATGTAAGTTTTTTATTTGTTATTTTCCAATTTGTATATTAGTATTATTACTTTTTAATAAATATACTTAACTTTATTCTTACATGTACATGGACACCATCATAGTGGAATCAGGTCGGGTGTCAGTTTATACTTAACTTTCTTGAACCTCAGACCATTCAACCATCTGGAAACACATTAGATTCCAGAAAATCATATATTCAAACATGGATGACTGAGTCTAACAGAGAGATATATATCGCGCCATACATTGATGCGTATGTGTTTCCCAATATTGTCAACTTTTATCAAATTTTAATCAATAAACTAACTCACTAGTTGTTGGTACATGATAGGGGCCATTGGCAACTCATGGTGATCATTCCAAAAAAAGCACAAGTTGTATGGTTTATTTCTCTTCATAGGAAGATTAAAGCGGAGTTGAAGTCCTTGAACAAACGTAAGTATTACATTCATTCTTATCAATTCATTATGATATTAATATATTAACTTATGTTTCTAATGTTTGAAATGTTTCAAATTTGTTTAGAGTTGTGACTAGGACCAGTGGACAACAACTTGAAATTATATATCCTAAGGTTGGAATTCGTTGATCTTTAACCTTTAATTTTCGTAGTCAAATTTAAACCATTACTTTCACATGTTTAGTGTAATAAGCATAATGATTCCTGGGCATGTGGCTACTACATCATAGGCATCATCCGAGCATAAATCAAAGGGGAATGGACTGAGGTAGAAATTTACATTTGAAAATCTTACAAATATCAATAAACTTTTGACATTAAAATGAATATAATAGTAAAGTTTCCTTGATTATGCAACGGTTCAACACTACCTCTTCATTGTCCACTTCAGTAGTAAAGACGATAAGAGAGGATTAGGCAGGATATTTGAATAAAAATTTTAAATATCTATAGCTTTAGGTTTTTCCTTTCATGATAGTAGCATTTGCTTACTTGTGCAGCTTTTAAACTGTTAATAGATTATTGTGAATAGACGAATACTATGAATAGATGAATATTGTGAATAGATGAATGGAAAACTGGTTCTTTTAAGTTTTGATGATAGCATTAGCGTCTTTTAGTTTTACTATTTAATTGGAATTGATGAATTGATGATAGCATGGTTTATATTAATTAATTCTGTTAATATATATGAATTGGAAAATTGGTTTCTATATTTCAGGTTTGGTTAAATGAGCTAAACCGAATCAAATTTTAAAAAAAAAACACTGAAGGTAACGTCGAAGTATACACTTTCGACGTTCATATAACGACAGTAACGTCACATATCGACAAGTTCGACGTTAACCTTACGTCTTTCACCGTATACTTGACGTCAAATATTCCTTTAAATATAAATATTTATTCAAATATTACTCAAAAATTGACGTCCTCTTTGAACTTCGACGTGAACATTACGTCCGTTATCTTCCGCAACGACGTTAACTTTACGTCACTTTCCTCGTACATAAGACGACAAATCTTACTATAAATATAAATATTTATTCAAATATTGGACGTCATTCTCTTTACTAATGGACGTACCCTCACGTCGTTGCACAAAATCGACGTTAGGTTTACGTCAATTCTCAATCCACTCAACGTCAAATTGTCCTATTAACGTCTCCCAGTGATAATCGACATAAAATTTACGTCACCCGCTATGACGTCGGTCTCGAATTCATCGTTAAAAGTCAAAAATAACCAACGTAATACGTTATTTTTGTACTAGTGACTAATTCATAAAGGCTTCATTGTTGGATGAATTTTTTTTTTGTATAAATGTATCGTTTAGCCTTTAAAAGGCGTTTACTATCAGCGCATCATTTAATGATTTTTGTTTAGTACGAGAACGCGTTTAGGAAAGTTTTATTCAACATATTATTTTTGGAGCTTTTTTTTATAGCTTTAGCATGTTTACTAAAAACATCATGTAACATTGTTGCATTGTTTAGTAAGATACAATAGAAGCGTATTTAACAAAGATATCATGTAGCACATTAACGCGTTTATGAGGATATCGTTTAGTCCAGTGATCCTTTCATAACAAAACCATCTTTGTAGTAGCGCGTTTACTGGCAATAGGATCGTTTGGTCTTAGCGTGTTTACTAAAATATCTTTTAATAGCGCATTTACTAAAATAGGATCGTGTGGTCCAAGCGCGTTTACTGAAACTTTTCTTGTTCATGCACATGTCATAACATTTGTTTCATACGATGTCTTTTATTTAATGATATTATTTTCACAAAGATAATAATTTATTAAATAGTCATTTCGTTTATCTTTATTTGTTAAACTTTAAAATATGAAGGTGCTAGACGGTCATATCTTATAAACAATCATTTACAAAGTATAAATTTGTGAACCAACCAACTTATATCAAAGGATCAATGCCATTTTTATTCAATAAAAATGTCGTGATTTTATTCAAACAACAAATGTGGTTCTTGTGTCAATTAAAATGTCAAGATGAAAATAAAACCTTCAACACACAATTGAAAGTGTATTTATTGGTTCTTGTTTAAGGGAAACATGCAAACACTACTAAACCAAAACAAGAGATAGGAAAATGTAATAGTCTTGGGTTAGGTTGACATAGCAACATTGGTAGGTACACTTTCGTCTTAAGAATTTATGTGTATGTTCCTATTTTGATTTGTTTTAATATTATTGCTACCATAAAAACGAGTGTGAAATCAATGTTGTTTTGATTGTTTGCTTGATGTGGTTTTTGTCATTCAACATTGTTATTTTAGTAAGTTTTATGGTTTTGAATCGTGATTTTTTCACATGGGGTGATGAAGGCCCTTTTAGTGGTGGTTAAAATATACTCCACAATGTTTTAATTAAATCCAAATCCATTTCATTGGATAAAATTAGTATATATGTTTATAATCTAGTATAAATTTGAATTTAAATTAGTTTACATTTGTGTCTATTTAATTTGGATTAAACTATCATTAAAACTAAGACTATTGTATCTGATAAGTTTAGTTTTTATATATATATTGTTTTTATCAAATAATAATTAAATATTTTTTACGATTAAATTATTAAGTTTGGAAGATGAGTGACTAATAAGAGGATGGTTAAAGAACCAATGATTTTAATCGGAACTTTTCCCTTTTTTTTCTTATGTATTGTTTTCTCTTCTTAATTATATATATATATATATATATATATATATATATATATATATATATATATATATATATATATATATATATATATATATATATATATATATATATATGGGTGTGTGCGCACGCTA
Organism: Vigna umbellata; assembly: GCF_029865625.1. NCBI lineage: Eukaryota > Viridiplantae > Streptophyta > Magnoliopsida > Fabales > Fabaceae > Vigna > Vigna umbellata. The sequence goes on from NC_142166.1 coordinate 19,076,570, forward strand.
CTTTGAATAAGATTTATTGACTTTTTCGGCTAGGTTAAGTTTTTTTAGCTTGTTTATAAGTCTTTTTATAAGTCAAACTCCTTAAGTTTTCCTAGACGAGAAAAAAAATCAAATTAAATTATTCATTTGTTTTTTTAAGTTGGTTTAAGCATTCTGATAATTTTTATTTTCGGTGACTTTTTTAAAATTGATTTCTCACTTTTTTCTTTGTCTCAATTGCATCCCTATTTCTGAAAAATTGAAGCAATTAGATCTTTACTTTTAGTTTCGTACTAACACCGTTAAAGAGGTGTCATTAGTTCGTGATTTTTTGAATTTTTAAAATATTTTTACTTTTATTTTTTATTTATTTTTAATTATTTTTTGAAAATAAAAAAGTTTGTTACATGTCAAGCTGACATTGTGCTACATGACAATAACAGTGTGATGTGGCACTACCAGTGTCATGTGTCACTATCAGACTAACTGTCATTACATTTGTCTCAGTTTGGTCCTTGTATTTTGATTTTGTTTCAATTTGGTCCTTGTATTTTTATTTTGTCTCAATTTAGTCCTAATGTTTTTAAAAATTAAACAATTTTGTTTCTCTCCAAATTCAAACAAAATTTCATTTGTATATAAACTTTTACAAATTTTTTTATACAAATTGATATTTTTTTTATTAGAAATATAAAAAATTGTGAACTAACATATGACACATTTTTAATTATGTAATACTAACGAAAATAACTTAATTGCATTAAGGTTTTCAAAACAAAAAATAAATTGAGACAAATAAAAATAAACAAACTCATTTAAAAATTTTCTACAAGATTAAAAATAAATAAAATCATTTAACCTAAATATATGAATGACCAAATTATAAAAGTTAACATTTCAATAATAAATATTTTTTTTGAAAGTGATTTACACAAAAATAGTTTTAGTACTTCCTCGACAATTCATAAAAAGTTTATGGAATTAAACATTAAAACTTTGAATACATCATCACTAAAAATTTACTTAAAAGAAACAGATTTAAAAACAATAATTTTGGAAAACAAAATAAAAATATCAATTTTAATAACAATACTTGTATAAATTTATATAAAAATTAAATTTTGTTTGAATTTGGGAGGGACAAAAAATTTTAATTTTTAAAAAATATTAGGACTGAATTTGAAAAAATAAAAATACAAGATCAAATTGAGACAAATGTAATGACACGTGCCCTGATAGAGTGACACGTGGCGCCGGTAGTGCCATGTCACACTGTAATTACCACGTGACACTATGTCAACTTGACACGTGATAATTTTCTTTATGTTTTAAAAAAATTAAAAAAAATAATTAAAAAGTATATTTAAAAACTTCAAAAAAATCACGAATTGATATGTGACACATCTTTAATCGTGTTAGTACGAAACTAACATTAAGAACTTAATTGCTTCAAGTTTTAAAAAATAAAAACTCAATTAAGAAAAAAAAAGTTGAAAGGAAAAAACTATGGAACAATTAAACCTTTTTTAAGTTAGATCCATCCACAGCGGCAAAACTATTCGCTTAAGCGATTGCATTTCAGTTACGTTTCAATTTTCTAAAGGACAAAATTGATCCGTTATCAATGCAAAATTCAGAAACTCCAAATAACATTTGTGCAAATCAAGCATTGTGTCATATTTGGTAAAAATATGTCTTTGATATTTCTTTTGTTGTTTTTTTGGGCTTATTGTTTACTTCACGCACCCCTAATGTTTACTAAGCGCGTACACCTTGTGTTTAGTTTTGTTTTTGGGCAAATGTTTTAGCTTACTCGCTGCACCCTATATTCATCAAACCATCTCACACTATTTATTGTTTTCATTTTGGGTTTTACTGATGCACCCATGCATTTTATTACTGCACCCCTACTTCTTTTAATTAATTTTTGCGCTGTTGCTGATTACACGCCATGTTTTCATACAGCCTTATTTTTATTATTTTTATTTGGGTTTCTCTTTTACTCTTTATAATTCTTATTTAATTATTCATACACTTGATTATTCTCACACTTATTTCTTTTTTTGCGTTTTTTCTTTTTAATATTTATATGGTCATTCGCAATATCGCAAATTAAAAGTATGAATATTTGTGTAATTATATGCAATCATCAATACTCAAACAATTCCTTTTTAGAACTAAGTAAATTTTGATTTTTTATTATGAATAAAAATATGTAAGAACAATGATTAACCTTTGTTCAGTCTCTTCTTAAAAAGTGTTCTTTTTTTTGTATAGTTTTCTTTTTCTTAATTTTTGGAAAAATAGATAAGTATTTTAAAAAATCACATTGTTCTACATAATTAAATAAGGCTGTGAAGGAAAATTGTAAGTATAAATACCTTCCTTAATAGATTACTGTACCCAAAATCTAGCTTTCACATATTATACTTTTATCTTATGTTTTAATTGTTTTTCAGAATAAACTACGGTAACAACTCTAAATTTCTTTTTATTTTAATTTTAACTTTTGAATTTTTGTCTTATTGTAATTTCTGTTGTGACAGGAATGAAAGTTTCCGATGTAGTCTTTGACCATGTTGTGGTAAAATCTATTGATAGATCCTTGCTAATTGATTTTTCTTTAAAATCTATTGTTGAATCCATGATAATTGATTATTTTGAATATTTGTTGGTAAATCTATTGGTAGTTGATTTTTTTTAAATTATTCCGTAATAATTCAATTTTTGTAAAATTTATCGGTATTTGTATTTTTTTAAATTTATCAGTAATTTTGAGTAATTCCATTGAAAAATTCATTGATAATTGTATCGGTAAATTTGTTGGTAAAGTGGGTGTCAATGTTATAAATTAATAAAGATTAGGTGAAAAGTAGAAAATAAAAACGAAAAGAAGAAGGAGTTGGTAGCACAATAGCCATATAGGTAATGGAGAATAGTAACAACGATAGGAGCCATGAAGGCAACAACGACAGTAGTGAAAATGGTGGTAGCTATTGATGGAGGAGTAGGAGGAAGAAAGGGAGCATGAAGAGTTTATGGTGGTGGCAGTGAACGCAATGACGACAACAATGATGATGAAGATGGAGGAGGAAGAAAAATTATTGATAGACCTTTAGATGTCGGTAATTAACAACAATTTTTTTTACGTTGGTAAAACTTTTTAATAATGATTTTATTGACATATTTTTGGTTTTTGGTAATTTTCATTTACTAACAAATTTTAATGATTTCCGAAAAATTTTATATTTCACTAATCCTATTTTTTTTAGTGATATGAAAACTGCTAAGTTATACAATAAATAATGTGATTGTTCAACTTAGATTATCATTTGTTATATTAGTCAAAGTAACAAGTCACGTCATTTTTTATAGGGTTTTTTTATAGGTTTAATGATTGGTAGGTCCTATCTTTAGATCAGAATCTCAAATAAAACTTTTACTTTTTTTTTCTCAATTGGATCCTTATTGTTGAAATAAAAAGAGTCATGCCGTTAAATTGGACAAACGTAACGCGTCTGGGACAAGCTGATTGTGTTTTTTTTAATGACGTGCTAATTGTGTTTTTTTTAATGACGTGACGTAGGTAATATGATTAATAGGTGATTATGATGTGTAAATTCATATTTTTTAATTATAAAAATTGGAGAAATTGTAATTAAACCCAACCCCTTTGTAATTGAGAAAATAAATTAGGGAAAAGTGAAAACGTCTTCGAATTAGGATTTCTTAACGAAAAGAAAGTGAGTGTTTGTTCGAATTAGGAATGAATAAGAGATAATGGAAATTAGGGTTTACAACACTTTAAATTTGAGCGCGAGGTTTTCTTGATTTGGTGATAGTTGGCTTGGTGTTGACTATTGAATCTGCGGGAAAATGTAGATATTTGGTCCCCTCTGGACATGTCTATTTGTTCAATAAAATTGAAGAATATAATCTATATTTGTTCAATAAAATTGTTGATGTTCAGAGCTTTTTTGAAGCCATAATTGTCCCAGAGCTTTTTTGAAAGAAGTCTAACTTTCTTTTCGCAATCTCTCATTTGAAGCAAGTCACGAGTTTAATTAACTTTTTCAACATTTTCTTTAATTAAAAATAATAATATACACGTATAACTAAAAAAACTGACTCACCTCATTTAAAAAAACATTTTCAGCATGTCATGTCAACGTCAGTCTTACAACGTTTGGTCAAATTTAACAGTAAAGTTCTAATTGTAGTAAATTTTCCAAAATAAAGACCCTTAATGTAAATTCATTATAAGAAGATCTTTAAATAGTAATCAATTTTAGAGATAAAAAATAATTAGTTACTTGCTCTGTAAATTAGACTTAAATTGGTTTGTAACCGTAGTTACCGTGATTTTGACTATTAAAGAAATTAATATCTAAATTGGTCTCTAATTAACCGGTGACTAATTTAAACAATAACGTTTTTGATAGTTAATGTTAGAGATTAATTTAAAATCTAATTTACAAATTAATTATAATTTTTGTTCATAATAGAAAAAAAATTAGATATTAATATCTTTTAGTTTATAAACTAATATTTAAATTAGTTATTATAATTAATGGTCAATTATTTTTAGTCTCTTGATTGTTATTTAAATTTATTTTTGTAATGGTAATGATTGATGAATTGAATTTGAAAAACAAAATAAACTATATTGAAATATCAACCCTTAGGTTAAACTCCTCTTTTAAAAGATAAGCAAAACCAATAAAGGAAATAGGAAAACACAACAGTTTTTATCAACCATATGCTTGGTACTGAGCAAATTTAAATAATAGAATTACTAAAAATGCCAAGCGGTCTTTTTTCTTCAAGCCATTTTATGACTTCGCACAATTATATTAATTCTTTCATCTTTTATAGGAAATAATCGTCAATGTTGTAAAACTAGGGCCACTCACTTATTTAGTTAAAAAATAAATAAAGAATAACTTAATCAATGATCATCACTAATTGAACAACATGAACACCAATTGTTATATCATTAATATATAACTTTGTATAATAAATATAATAATATACAATTAAGTTTTGTAAACCATTTACGAAAATGATGTCTTGGTGGTATATATTCAATTCCCCATTTCAAATTTTGGTAGTCTATATAAGACCCTGAAAACAATGTAAATTTGGGATGAAATTTACAATGGTTCATAAGACCCCTAGCTAACCTAACCTTACTTTATATTGAGGGAAGAAGCTTCAATATATATATATATATATATATATATATATATATATATATATATATATATATATATATATATATATATATATATATATATAATAAGGTTGATATTGCAATACAATTTCTTTTATTTTTCAACTTCATAAATTTAAACAAATATTTGAATTTCAGATCATTACTTAAAACTCTCTCATCATCGTAATTTTTTTTATACATGAGTTAGTAAGAATTGGACCTAAAACTTCATATATTTCATCTAAATTTAATCACCAAACTGATTTTACAACTTAGACTAGTACAAAAACATTATTTAACTTTTGTAAACCAATTTAAAAAATGATGTGATAGATGACTATTTCCTGAAATATATATGTGAAGAACTTGAGGAAGAACATATGTTATTCAAAGAATCTAATTAATACAAAGTCTAAGATCAAAACATGTCTCCTTAAATCTTATAATGTTCCATGAAGAAAAAAGTTTAAAGAACATGAAAATCATAAACACAATTGAATAATAATTTGGGAAATTAAATAATTTGTAATTTTATTTTAACTTTACAAAATGTTAAATTCGCTAGGTAAACCAATTTGTGTTCGCTGGGTGAGCGGGCCTCGCTACACAAAAAGTCTGCATCTGTAATTTTCATTTTCTGTTATTTTTATGTGTTTTGGGCTTTGAATTTTATTTTAGGGTTTCAAAGTTTTCTTAAACTTATATGCCTATATATAGAGGTATCAAAAACTAATGTAAACACTTTTCAGTCATAATATATGCATTTTCATTTTTGAGAGAGGATTCTCTTGATTCTTGGATTAGAACTCTGATTCTTATCAAAGATTAACATCTTGGTGACGAATCTTTACTTGACTTATCAATATGCTAGATTGTGGCGTCTCTATCTCTGTCTTATTTAACATTATTCTGTAATTTATTTTCTTGAGGATTTAAATTAAAAAAAGATCGTTCTCTTTCCTGGACATGATTGTATCATCTGGTATCTAGAGCAAAGTTCTAGTTTGAATATCCTCTTTTTTTCTTATTTTTCTGTCATATTAAAAAAAACCAATATTTTATCCAATTCCGTTGAGTTTTTAATTTTTCTTATTTTTTGTGTTCTTCTCTTAATTTGTGTGTTTCTATTTGATTCATGGAAATTATTTGTTTTTTCTTTTTGTTAATTATAGTCCTAATTAACTGTTGACCTTGATCTTGCATGAGTTTTGGTGTTTGAAGGACAATAAGTAAAAAACAAATATTTATTGAAAAAAAAGGAAAGTAAGGATCCAAAAAAGAAAATAAAAATTGTAGAGCTCAAAATAAATTATTATGTTGCACTATGGTTTATAATTTTTAATTTATTAAATAGTCTTATTTTTAAGTCTCCATGTTGTCTCATTTACTATTTTGTGTCTTTTAAAAATTCCTTAAAGTTATGTCTAGAGTTTTCTATGTTCTTTGACCTTTTGAGTGAAGATTTAGATTTTGTAACGTTTTTCATATTATTTGTTCGCTTTTTGTGTAAGCTATTGAAGTTCTTTGTCAAGAGCTAGAAGGAATTTGAGTGGTAAAAGGCAAGATAGTGCATTCAAGAAAATGTCTATAAGTGTGATACACGAGTGAAATTTAAGCGAAACACTTAGATGAGTGGTGATGATTAAATATATTTTGTTATTTTATTTTCCTAACCTTTTGTAGCATTTATCAATATTGAACGATGCAACATGTTCTAGCAGAGACATCTTTCTGGAAGTTGTGTGTTCATGAGGCTTTGGTAGAGAATATCAATGTCTTGAAGTCCAAAATTGTAAAGTTGAATGGCAAAATTTTTAGTATTAAAAGGAAGCATAAGCAGGACAATAGTATTTTCCCAAGGGTTAAATCAAATGTTATAAGATGTTCTAAATGTGAAGGCTATGGGCATGAAACTCATGAGTATCATAATTAGAATGCAAGTCCCATGACTATTAATGAAGACCTCAAGAACTACATTCTATATTTGAAAGAGGAGGAAGAAAGGACTTTGCAAAAATTAGATGCATTAAAAAGAAGACAAGAGCAAAAGCTTAAAAGAGAAAAGGGAGAAAAAGAAGAGAAAGAAAAGAGAGTGAGTGAGAAGAAAGAAAATAGAGAAAACGAAGAGAAAGAAAAGAGAATGAGGGAGGAGAAAGAAAATAGAGAAAGAGATGAGCAAGAAAAGAAAGAGAGAGAAGAGAAAAAAGAAATAGAGAGAAAAGAGATAAAAAGAAGAAAGCATCATGATTTGTCATTAAAAGAAAATACTAAATGTGTTTTTTTTGTTGCCTAGGGAAGATTTGTTTATTAAGGAACCATGACATCAACAATGGAAAGAAGACAAGATGACAGAAAAGGAAGACACAAGCTTAGAACTCAAAGAAGACATAAAAAAAGAAGACTAAGTTGTTTATTAAGGAACCATGACATCAACAATGGAAAGAAGACAAGATGACAGAAAAGGAAGACACAAGCTTAGAACTCAAAGAACTTGTGTTTGATAATATGTTATCTTGTTTGTCAATTCATTTGGATATTCAAACTTTTAGTATGAAAATAAGCTTAGAAATAGATGCACATGGGTAAGCTTTTTTTGACAATCTCTAAGCAACTTAGGGATAATCAAAGTTATACTTATAGATTGTTTATTTGGGAAATATTATTTTTCTCTTCTTTGAGCATTGCATCTTTAATTTAAAATTGTTTGATAAATTCTATACCCAAAATCTTAAACCCTAAACAACTTTAAGGACAAATTCTCTTCAAGAAGGAGAGTACGATAGATTATTATCTCTTGAAACATATATGTGAATAACTTGAGGAAGAACATTCGTAATTCAAAGGATCTATGACAAAGTCCAAGATTAAAACACGTCTTCTTGAATCTTATAATGTTCCATGAAGGAAGAAATTTAAAAAACATGAAGGTTATGAGCACAATCGAAGAATAATTTATGAAATTAAATAATTTGTAATTTTATTTTAATTTTACAAAAATGTTAAATTCATTGGGCGAGTGAAATTCTATTTGTTGGGTGAGTGGGCCTCACTAGGCAAAAAGTTTGCATTTGTAAATTTTATTTTCTGTTATTTTTATGTGTTTTTGGGTTTTGAGCTTTATTTTAAGATTTCAAGGTTTTCTTAAATTTGTATGCTTATATATAGTGGTACCAAAAGTTAATGCAAATACTTTTGAGTCATAATATATGCATTTACATTTTTGAGAAAGAAATATCTTGATTCTTGGATTAAAACTCTGATTCTTATCAAAGATTAATCTTTATAACTAATTTTTACTTGACTTATCAATCTACTAAATTGTAGTGTTATCATTTTGTCTTATTATACATTCTACACTCATTTATTTTCTTAAAGATTCAAATTCAGACAAAAAATAATAATACTCTTAGACAGATTATATCATGATGTCTTTTGTGATATATATATATATATATATATATATATATATATATATATATATATATATATATATTTTGATAATGATTTTGGGTGAGGTGTCATATTATCCTTAAAATTTTAATAGATGAAATCATATTTTAAATATTGTGACTCACCCAAACATTTTTTTTTTCTTACAACTTTTAAATTTGACATCGAATAGTAACATAAATCTAATTTCTACATAATAGTTATGGGAAATAAAATATTTAGCCCTAAAAGTTCATTGATATTAAAATAAGTTAATTATGATAATCCGTACACTTCTAAATGAGACATATTTGAGTTGGAATTAATACAACAGATACGAAGAAAAACATAAATGAAGAAAGTAATTTTTATATGGAAAACGTTTCTTCAACAACGCCATTTTGACAATAATTTGACAATGACACATGGCGTTTTGTCATTTGTTGTTTTAAATGAATTTTTCAAAAAGTTGATATTTGTTTTCGAGGGCACTTTTGGAAGAAGAAGATTGCTGAAACCTGTTCGTGCCTTCATCTCTTACGAAAGTCTCTTTCTCTCAATCTCTTACGAAACTGTGGCCTTTATCTATATCGATTCTCTCTCTCAATCTCTTACGAAACTTTGTCTCTCTCTCTCAAGGATATCCATTCGAAACTCTGGCGCCACCGAAGTTCCCTTTCTTCGTCGTTGTTCGTTGGTGCTTGGATTCTCCATTCGAAAGTCTCAGTCCACCATTCGAAATTCTCGCTCCGCCACCGAAGTCATCTTTGTTCACTGTTGTTCGTTGGTGCTTGGGTCCACCTATTCTCTGCAGGAAGTCCTTTGTCTCTATGCGTCATTGAAGTCGTGGGAGGAAGTCTTGCTTGGAGCCACCGTTGGCATCTTTTCTCGAAAGGAGAGGTTTTTTCGCTATCGCCGTTGTGCTTTTGGGTGTTGGGTGCGCTGGTGACTTTCTCTGCAGCGTGTTTTTCTTTTTTAATACAAAGGTATTTTGTATTCGCACACTTTTTATTCGCACACTTTCATATAAGCTAGATGAGATCCATCACATTTTTGCCATATATTCAATGACCTAATGTATTCATTGGTGTAGGGAACACATCCATTCACATAGAACTCAGTCACCCATTCACAAGAAAGCAAAAAGTCACAAACAAGAGCAATAACCACTATGGGAAGTAGTGTTTATCTAACTGGGGAGTACAGTTGAAGTTTCTGTACAAATGAACCTTTTTTCTCTGGTACAGGTGACAGCATGGGTTATGCACCTCACCTCAATTGGAGAAAACCACCTAAATGAACATTTTTATTTTGAAGAAATCAATGACCTAACCTCATTATTGGTGCAGGGAGCTCACCGAATAACATTGAACTCACTCACCCATCTCAAAAAAGGAAAAATTCAACAAAAATAGAGCATGGGGAGCAGTGTTCATCTAGCTTGGGAGTACAGTTAAAGTTTCTGTACAAATTACCCTTTTTCCTCTGGTAATCGATTACAGGGGTCTTGTAATTGATTACCAGAGGAAAAAGGGTAATTTGTACACAAACTTCAACTGTACTCCCCAAGTAGATGAACAATGCTCCCCAACTCTGTTTTTCTGACCTTTGCTACTTGTTTTGTTCTTAACTTTCTCCACCAAACTCCAAATGACTTGATTCTTGTTTCGTTGGAATCTAGACTCAAAGAACTTTCCAACAAAATAAGAATCAACTCATTTGGAGTTCAGTGGAGAAAGTTATGAGCAAAACAACCAGAAAAGGTCAGAAGTGGTAGAAATATATAAAACGTTAACTTTAAGGAATTAACTGCACCTATTCAGATGTCCAAAAATTATAAATTAGTAGTCATTGGAAGGAGTTTTTATTCTACTTTCTAATAAAAAAGAATCACATCATTTGGAGGTCTGTGGAAAAAGTTATGATTGAAATAGTCAGCAAAGGTCAAAGTTGACAGCATGGGTTATGCACCTCACCTCAATTGGAGAAAACCACCTAAATGGACATTTTTATTTTGAAGAAATCAATGACCTAACCTCATTATTGGTGCAGGGAGCTCACCGAATAACATTGAACTCACTCACCCATCTCAAAAAAGGAAAAATTCAACAAAAATAGAGAATGAGGAGCAATGTTCATCTAGTTGGGGAGTACAATTGAAATTTCTGTAAAAATTTCCCTTTTTCCTCTGGTAATCAATTACAGGGGTCTTGTAATTGATTACCAGAGGAAAAAGGATAATTTGTACACAAACTTCAACTGTACTTTCCAGGTAGATGAACACTGCTCTCCAAAGTCGTTTTTGTGTCTCTATAAGTGATCTTTTCTATTTTTTTTGCATGGATGACTCACCTTGCTCATCATTGATGGTATCAAGTGCATCAAAACACAGTTTGGCCCACTCAATTGTGGATGAAACACATGTTGCTCATCATTGACGGTGTCAAGTGTATCAAAACACAGTTTTCGCCCATTCAATTGTGGAGGAAAAAACTCCTATAGGTGTTTGAACCAAGGTAGTTCAAGTTCATGAAAATTTTTGCACAACTCGTAGAGGAAGAACTTATTAACTTCCACAATCAATTTGATCGACAAACCATCTTCTTATATTACATTTCATTGTATACTGTTATGTATCTTTTCACTTCAAAACTTGTTGTTTCATGAAATGTCATTACGTTTTTTTATTAATGTATGTGCTTTTTAATATTGTTATAATTTTTCATTACTCAATACCCTTCATTATTTCGTTTATATTTGTTTAGTATTGAAGTATTCCAACTTGAAGTGCTCCATTAATGATCCATCCATAAAACCTTCAAAAGACAGTCATAACGAATCCAAAATATTCCTGGGGAGTGCTTAAGTCACGTCTGGGTAGCACTCTTCAACTTTCGGTACAAAAGGAGATTTTTCTACTGGTAAGCGATTACCAGCTCCCTGTAATCGATTACAACAACATCAGTTCTTTGTCAATGGTTGATGGACAAATTTGTAAGCACCAAAATATGATGTCACAAACTTGTTTCACAATCGGCAAGTATGACCGAATCGTTCAAGTAATAAAACTTGGTAAGACCAAGTATCGTTCTTCCCAAAGGACTCACGGCCTAGTTTAGTTATGTGATTTCTTGATTAGCTAAGACTTAAGAAAACAATAATTGAAATTTTAATATGCAAGACGAAAATAAACATGTATGCATGAATTGATCAATGGCAAAGACATAAGATAAACACTTTCAATGGATTAAATGAATGAATATGTTGTTGGGGGTCAATTTCATCTCATCCACTCTCATATATTTTAGGAATTCCTCTTTCAAATCATCATTGTTAATGCCACTCTCTAATGTACCATTCTAGATGGCTTCTCCCTAATCAAATAGTTCATACAATTCCTAGCATTCCTAATGATTAGTTCATGAGTGCAGGAGCTTAAGGCAACCAATATAATGTTGTCAGTAAAATATTGGGAGAAATTCCCCGGATCTAGATTTCCCCGTACGTGTCCGTATCAACAAAACCAATAATCATGCATTAGAATGAGTTAAACAATGCAAGCATTGAGCAAAGAGGAAAAACCCTAACTAATGATGAAAAGAAAGCATATGTCTTAATTCAAAGATGTATTCAACAAATCCATATATGAGAGCTTCAAGAGATTACATTGATTCCCCAACAAACATACAAGGTTTAGTTCACCATATTCATGGTGAACCTAGATGAATAACAATGAAAGTATGAAAGAATAAACCCAATAAAGGTGAAGAGGTAGCCTGAGCATCCAAGATCCTCCTTCAAAGGGGTGAAAGAGAGAGTGTTTGCCTCGTTTCTGCCAAAGATACCTAACTAAAGGACGTGCAAGCCCTTAAATACTAATCTAGAGTTACAAAAGATTATAAAAGTCCAAGCCCAAAAAGTGCCGCTCAGCGCCATTTACCGCTCAGCGGTGGTTACGCGTCTTCTTTCTTCCCCTCAGCGGCCATTTGCCCCTCAGCGGTTCCAACGCCACCTCTTGAGTGCCGCTCAGCGGTAGTTTGCCGCTGAGCGGTGCCTTCGACTTCTCCTTTTTGCACTCTTTCTTGTCTTTTCTAATGTCCTCTCTCTTATTCTTCACTTCTTTCACCAAATTCACCTCAAAACCTGCACAAAAACACTCAAATCAAGCATAAACCTGTCCAGCTCTCTTATTTCTGAAAATATAAACAAAATGCATGATTTCAAGCTAGTTTCTAAGTCTAAAGGTTGCTTTTAGTATCACTTTTAAGCATGAAAATAACAGTTTTTCAACTGTTATCAATGGTGCAGGAACTCACCTCTCAACCCAGAAACACCTTAACTTGGTCTTTCAATGATGACGAACAAACAACTGCAAAAATGGAGGAGGGAGAACACTGCTATGAAGAGAGAAGTTGAAATGAAATTCAAATCCCTAAAATGGAGAGAGAAGACAGTGATAAGGAGAGAAGATAGAGTTCAAAAACAAAGAGGGCAGTTTCGGAATCCAAACTTCAACCCATTCCAAATCAGATTTTAAATTAAAAAAAAACATTCAAATTCAACCAATTAAAACTTGACACGTGACGTTGTCAAATTTTTGCCAAATTGGCGTTGTTAGAATATCGCGATCCTTTTTATATTCCTCTTAGATGACTGAAAAGGAAATATTTTCTGAGTGATATGATGAACTAATTGCGAAGACATATATTGTACTTGGATGTATTGAAGGTACACAGGTGACATTGTTGAAAAAGGATTGTGAAAAAAAGAAGAAAATTTGAGGCATGCATAGGAACCCGAATGGTGAGCTGAAGCAAATAGAGAGGGAAGAGAAAGAAAGCAATAGTAGAATGTGGAAAGACTAGAAATAAGCTTTGAATTTAAAAACGAATGAATGTTGTGAAGATGTTGGGTTGGTGCATATTAAATGTTAGAAAAAGATGGAGGCAGTGATAAGAAGAGAGAATCTGTGTGTGTGGTGAGAAGGGGAAGCAATGGAAGTGTGTGGGTTGTGGGTTTTGGTGCAGTGATGCAGAATGAGAATGGAGTTTTTTAGTATTGTGAAGTTAGGTTGGCGGTGAGAGAACAACGGAGCGAATTATAAGCCTCAAAATACGGGTCAAACAAGAATGGATGGTGCCACTCCCTTAGACTCTAAGCATTCCTTTTACGTAATTTAATACCACCACTCCATATACACTCTTCTCTCTTCTCTCTTTCCCTCTCTTTCACCACCCACTTTGATATAACATTTCTCAAAACCCTAACAAAATCAATACTCATTCCCTTATTATTACTAACTCTAATCATGCTTTCATTTCTATACTAATATCTGCATAATCTAATTAACTAAGCTTCCTTTCTGTTTTGAAAGCTCGGTTTTTGGTTTCTTTGTATTAAGTTAAGGTGTGCTTCAAGGGAAAATGCATATATGTCATTTGGGTGAAGGACAAATTTAGTTAAGCAGTTAACTGTCTCAGTCATCCACAAGGAATTAAAAATGTTAGATTGTTAAATGAGAAAACGATCTTCCCTTATGGAAACTTGGGTGAAATGTCCTATATCATCATACCTCTGCATCAAATTATGAATCACACAATTGAAACAAGTCTTTTTCTTCTCAAGATTATCAACTTATCTTGAAAGGTGTCCAATCTTTTCTTATTGCAGTGACACGATATTAATATTAATTCAGGGGGAATCGTTTTCGGCTGAGTTCAAATTTGGAACCAATTTCATAATCATCAAATTAAGGAATCAATAAATCTGGGTTTCTAATAAATCCTATGATGGTTGCTGTATGTGTTTCCTTTAAAGATTGCCCTTACTTTCTTCATGCTGAATGTGATGTGCGTGAGGGCTATATCTATATATACCTTTTCTGTCAAACATTTTCCCAACTTAATAAGCAGCAAATAAAAGAAGAAACTTGAAGTTTTTCGACTTATAGAATAAACAAAAGATCATATGTTTATGTAATGGTATAAATCTCCATTAATAAGAATATAAAAAGAGGTGTAGTTGTGGAGGACTACTATAATAGGGTGAGTGATGATATAAATATACATCCATATATATATATATATAGTCTGCAGTGTCATGTTATAAGGGTCAGCTTGCGGTTTCTACACGGTGATTGGATGTAATACAGTTTTTGTTCAAAAGAAGAGCAACTATATAGAATATTCCGATCTGAATGAGGGGTGTTTTGAATTTGAAAAGATAGTTTGAAATTGTGGAAGTGCAACTCCGGTTTAATGTTTATTTAATGTGTAATTAATTACTTGTGTAAAATATATCTATATATGGAGTCGTTTTTTGGCAGTGAATAAGATGATATTAACACAAACATACTGAAATTAGAGATAATATTAATTATATGTGAGCTTAAAAAGAATGGCACTTTGGTGTACCTGCCCTGAATAAGAAGCAAGAACCACATGCATGGCGGCAATTGAATCAGAAAGTTGATTAAGAAAGTCAAACACATTTAAGAAGTCACACGTGAGCAAGCACTGAATGAGCTGGCATTTGTACAACATAAACATTTAAGATTATCAAACATTTCGATTGTTTTTTTCTTAAAAGTAATCTATAATTCCTGAAATCCTCCTTCATAAACCAAGAGAGGTTTAAGACATCCATGTAATTGAAATAAGTCTTTTCTTTTTAAATAAATATAGCTGGACTTGTCCTTTTGTAGTATACCTTGCCTTTTAAGGACACTCATTTTCTACCTCTATTTTCCTTTCTTCTTCACTTTCTGAACTCTCTAAGCAGCACCTATCTCTATATTCTCTCCCTAAGCTGAATCCTACTTCATAATCAGAGGGCATGCCTGAATGTCCAGAGAAAGGTAAGACACATAAATCTCTTTTCTATTATCTTTCTTATATATGTTTCTTTTCAATCATGCAATAAGTGTATTGTTGTGGTGCAGGGAGAGATTTGATGAGATAGGGAAGAAGATCAAAAGGGAAGGAGATGTTTCTTCTCAAATGGGAAGAAGACACATGTTAGGCCCTCCTGGAACCCTAAATACCATCACCCCTTGTGCAGCATGTAAGTTGTTGAGAAGAAGATGTGCCCAAGAATGTCCCTTTTCACCATATTTCTCTCCCCATGAGCCTCAAAAGTTTGCTTCAGTCCACAAAGTTTTTGGTGCCAGCAACGTCTCAAAGATGCTCATGGTAAATATATCTGATTAATAATACGATACGTGTGTATATATAAACTACTCTAGATTTTAATCATATTAAAATGTGTTGTTATAGGAAGTACCAGAGTGTCAGAGAGCTGATGCAGCAAATAGTCTAGTTTATGAAGCTAATGTGAGGCTAAGAGATCCTGTGTATGGATGCATGGGTGCAATTTCTGGTTTGCAGCAACAAGTTCAATCTTTACAAGCTGAACTTAACGTAGTGAAGGCTGAAATACTTAAATACAAACTCAGGGAAGCTCACATGATACCCTCCTCTCATGTTGCAATGCTTCCTTCGTCTGGGGTTGTTTCAATCGCTGCTCCACCTCCACCACCTCCTCCACCACCTCCACTTCCACCTCCTTCTATTCCTCAAACTTCTTCCTCTTCTTCCATGTACATCCAACTCAGAGATCCCACCACTTACTCCACAATTTCAAGTGATAATATCTCCTATTTTGGTTAAACTTGCAGCCTGATAAAAACAATTATTCCATTTTTTTCTCTCTTAATTATCATCATGCATCAAGGTGGAATAAAGTGAGTTAAGAAAAAGGAGAGTATTCATACTGAATGTTGTTAATTATGACCCGGCTGTACGTTTTCCCCCCCATTTTATTATCTTAATCCATATGATTAATATGCCCAAAATTTCCCCTTGATAATATATATATATATGGCTGATTAAACTTTGATTTCTTCTACACCTTCTTAAGCCAGATTTCAAATTAATTGCTCCTTGTTACTGTGATTAACTGTTTTTCTTCCCCACCCTCTAGTACAACCGATGTAGACACAATGCCAACTTGATATATACACATGCCAATTTTCCCTTCATTATTTTATGATGCAAAGGACAATAAAGAGGAAGGAAACTTGGTTTATATTGCATTGGTATTTCAGTTTGGTTTTGGAAACATTGCAATAATATTGTTGGTAGAATTCATTTTGCACGTGATGACTGTGGTTCCTGACTATAACCTTTCTTAGACATGTTAATCTGTGCCACTGAGTATCTGAGTTTGCTGTCTGAAGTTGCGGGAGACAAAAGGTATGCTTGTGATCTTCACCATGTTCAGTCACTCTTAACTTCTGAGAACTTTCGTTTATATATATATATATATATATGGAAATTGGGAAGCATAATTTTACGTCAAGTTATCTACCCATTTATCTACCCATTTGTATTATACAGTAAAACTATATTATATTAATTGCTGTCCTTTGTAGCAGTGGCATATATATTGCTAGTTTCAGAATTGAGTTTACTTCCTGTAGATATTAATTTTTTTTTTTCTCGGTTTCAGTTTCCTTTTACCTTGGATGGTCGATTTGATAGAGGAAAATTTTAAAGATTTTAACATAAATCAAATTAAGCGAACTTTATATATCAACAGACACAGACCTAGGAGAAGAAAATGGATTAACGAGGATTTTAATGTCAGATTCATAACGCATTGACCGCATAAAAAAATGATAAGGTGAGCCACCACACCAATGTTAAGACATTCTTATTTTATGTTTTAGTATGGCTTTGGAATATATGATGCGACTCATCATCGGTGACTGATCTCTCATCTTTGATCAATATCTTTAAATGTTAGTCGAATTCGATAGTTCAAATTAATTGCACACGTGTTATAGTATATAAAAAATAAAAAATGTTAATTGCACATGCAGACACATTCTAGATTTTCTTTGGATTTGCTCAATATGGAATAAAGGGGCGAAATATTGATCCCAAAGAATGAACATATTAATTTTCATTTCATATTGTGCATTGAAGTTTGATAATAGAAAAATGGTTGAAATAAATAGGTGAAATTAAGGTAGATATTGGTTACGTATTTGTTGGATGGTCATACTCCATTGCCAGCTATTATTTAATTTGTAAAGAGTTGAGTTTCCTTGGCGTGAGGTTTTCATATAGTCGAAAAGGGAGACAAAGGGAAACTCTTAGTCGTATAAGCAAGAAATATGAAGAAAAAGACTGCCACTTTCTTTCGTTTCATACCTTTCTTTTTCTGCATGATGCCCAAAACCATTCATGTACATATATATATATATATATATATATATATATATAGATGTGACATGTATTGGTCCCATGTCATGATTGCTTCAACTCGTGGCATCTTCTTTGTGTTGGCACAGCCCAATCATCACTACTTTTAACATTTGAAAACCTTAATTAAGGTGAAGTTTTGGCCTAATTGAAATTAGTGAATACTGTGGCTAATTTAATAGTAGAGAGATGCATTATGTTATCTGGGTGCATTATTTATTTGTGTTCTCGAATTCATAATCGATGCATGTGTGGGAGAAGGAATGCATATGCAAATACTTGGATCTCACTCAACTACTGCAATTGCCAACATCATATCTATACTAATAATATTATTTTTATTTTATCAATGCTGATTACCATATTTTTCACTTACTCTATGTAACCTTCATCTTAACTTTTCCTTTTTAAACAAAACAAATTTCAACAAATATTTGAATTTCGGATCATTACTTTAAAACTCTCTCATCATCGTTATTTTTCTTTTTCTTTCATACTATCAAGATAGTAAAAATTGAACCTAAAACTTTGTAAATTTCATTTAATTCTCATCACCAAACTGATTTTACAAGTTACACTGGTACAAAAATATTATTTAACTCCATCTAATATGTTTTAAGAAAAATAAAATCTATAAAAAGTACGATGATATTTTTCAACTTATAGGTTTTAATTTTTTGAGAAACCATAATATATACCATGAATAGACTTTGGTATTTGGTTATTGAGCAACCACTACCTATATATTTTTAATAACTTTAAAAATGTCACTCTTTTTTAAAATGTTTATATGAGTAATAGAGGTATTGACTTCAGTTCTTTGTAAAGCTAAAATCTTTACCTTGATTAATGATAAACTTAAGTTATTAAGCATTTGCTTCTTATTTGTTTCTAAGAATTTAAAACATACCATTGCCTTTAAAAAGTACTTTATTTGAGTGACAAAGGTAGAGACTTCGGTTTTCTTTAAAACTAAAATCTATAATGAGAATAATTATCTATATATCTTTTATATTTTGTTAAGTATAGTCTTTTATCATGAGTTTGGTGTGGTGTCTAATGTTTTGTATTTTTTTATTTTTATTTTGATTTTTCATAAATTTTTATGTGATGAACAAATGATTTATGAACTTTGTAATATCAATATAGTTGAGATGCTAAAGTTCAGAGTGATGAATTTATTTCTATAAGTTTTTAACTAAAACTTAAAATAGTTATGCTAATATTGATTTAAAAAATTTATTTATTGAAAAATATTCTAAACTTATTTTTTCATTGATATTAGTTGAAAAAGAATTAACATTAATTAAAAATAATATCTCTCTACTTTTCTAAAGTCAATATTGAAATCTATGATAAAATTATTATTTAATAATGTTTTTAAACAATAATAAAACCAAAAATTGTACTTTATCATACGCAAGGGTTAAATTTTATTTATTTTTATGATATTTAATGGTTATTATATATATATATATATATATATATATATATATATATATATATATATTTTATATGTGGCAGTTCTTCCCTACATCACCACACCATTCTTCCTACATCACCCCAATTTTTCTTAAGGACCGCGATATTCCAACAACGTATTTTTAACACTATTTTGACAACGCCACGTGTCGTCACCTAATTGGTTTGTTTTAAAAAGAATTTTTTTTTAAAACCTATGACCGTAACCCTTATTTTGAGTGAAAATCCTAAAATAGCCCTTTCTCTGTTCCATTGGAAACGAAGGTCCGTTCTCTTGAGAGGTCGAAGGTCGCGTTTCGTGCCGCTTCGTTCCATTTGCATGGTGTTGTCTCCGTCCAGTTTCGTCTCCTGTTATCGTGCGGAATGGCAAGTTTCGGTGACGATTGTCCGACGACGAAGGTAAGTGGTTTTCCATTCCATGTCGTAGCTTGGTTATTCGGTTTGGGCATCTCGTAGCATGCTTATTTGATTTGGGTTAATGTTTGGGGTTCGTATCGTTGTGTTGTGGTGCTTGGGTTATTGGGTTTCGTTGTTTTGATGATTTGATTTTGGTTTATGCAGTTGAGTGTTCGTCACTCATTTTCGACAAAGTATATATGTACTTTGAACGAACGCTTGACAGAGGAGCATCGATCATTGATTGCGACGACTCCATTTACGTGGTTTTTAGATGTCAATGTCAATGTTAAAGTAGGTAGAAATATACTGAGTGAGTTATTGGGTAAGTGGGACGACTGTAGTAGTGGTTTTTTAGTTGGGAATAAAGTTTGGAATATAAATGAAAATGATATTTATTTAGGGTTGGGATTGAGTACAGATGGTGCAAATATTAACTTAAAGGAAGAGCTGGGCAATACTGAATGTGTGAAATACATAGGCAAAGGAACAAAGGAATTGAATTCAATATACAAAATTCTAATGCGAAAACACAAGAAAAAGATCCCTTGTTCTCATTTTTGAAGCCTTTACCTCCTGGTAGGGATAAGTGAGATTTTATTTCCAAAACGTAGCGGGAAAGTGTTTCTCGTAATGTTTAATCTTGTTGACAAGTTAAGTGCTTTGGGTAGTTATTGTTGGGGTAGTGTAGTTTATCGTTTTCTGTTACATAGTTTGTGCAAAGCTTCAGAAGGTTTGAAGAAAGGAAAAGGTATTTCAAACGTTTACGTCGATGGTTGTGTTTACATGCTGCAGGTAATTAATAGTATTTGATGTAATTACTTAAATTGTTTTTTGAATTAAGTTTCTTACAAGTTAAGATGATTTATTTGTCTTAGGTATGGTTTTTTGAGCTCTTTGTTCCACCAAAAGGTCCTATTGATAAATTTCCACGAATATTGCATTGGATGAATATAAGTGTTGGAGACAAGTTCGTTAAACGGTGTATGGAGTCAGGTTTGGTAAGTTGTTTGTTATCGAAAGTTTTGTTATGTTTTCATATATTGACAAAAGTTGTGTAATCTGTAATGTGTTGTTAAATTTCAGGTTGTTGACGATGTTTATGGTGGTCCTTCAACGAAGGATAAGGAGGAATACTGACCAACACCTAAAAGAAAAGATGCTAAACCAAGAGGAAAGAAGAAAGAAAAAAGAATTCGCAGAGAAACTTTTATGCGTGCCTTAGAGGAACAAGAATTTCTAATTGAAGAACTTAAAAGGAGGGTTGCAAGTTTGGAGGCACAATTGGCTGAAGAGAAGGCAAGAAGGCAAAATAAAGATGACGTTGGACAAAGTGTGCCTCGTACAGAACCATTCATGAACACTGGTTTTGTATCCCCTACTGACATTGACGGAAATGAACAACCTTTGAAGACGTATGTTAGGGTTGGATCACGAAGGCGTTACAAGGGAAGAGCACTTAGGACTCCATACACCGGAACCGTAGTGCTTAGAATAAAAAATGAGTGATCTGTGTATTTAGTTGATTGAAAATGTTATTTGGAAAGTAATGAAAATTGTAATCATTGTAAATAGATTAAGAAAACAATGTTTAATGTATCCAATTTAGTTCAATGAAATAAAATTTGAGTTTTGGTTTGAATTGGTCTCATATTTTATCTATTCAATACCATTGTTATTATGAGTTTTGGGTTTGTGGAATAAAGAATGTGGTAATTTTTTTCGTCTCCTAAGTTGCAGGCTTGTTTGTAAGATGTTGGTGTTTGAGTGGTCATTTTGAGTAACATGTGATGTGAGTCCAAGGAGGGTGGGGAGACCCCTCATGAGTTGGAGGAGCAAGCTGTGCAAGGAATGACTGAGAGTGTTGGAAAAAGGGTCTGGTAATCGTTTACAGCACCCCCGTAAACGATTACCCGGGAGAAAATGCCAATTTGTACAGAAAGTCCAACACAGGTACTCAGTCAGGTGAACAGGGGTCACCATTGGAAAAAAAACTGACTTTTAGGCACTTCTGCATCTGTCTGAGGCTGGTGCAGGTGTTCCAGTGGTGGGAGAGGGTGGCTGGTGATGTGATGTGAGTCCAAGGAGGGTGGGGAGACCCCTCCTGAGCTGCAGGAGCAAGCTGTGCAAGTAATGACTGAGAGTGTTCAAAAAAGGGTCTGGTAATCGTTTACAGCACCCCCGTAAACGATTACCCGGGAGAAAATGGCAATTTGTACAGAAAGTCCAACACAGGTACTCAGTCAGGTGAACAGGGGTCACCATTGGAAAAAAAACTGACTTTTAGGCACTTCTGCACCTGTCTGAGGCTGGTGCAGGTGTTCCAGTGGTGGGAGAGGGTGGCTGGTGATGTGATGTGAGTCCAAGGAGGGTGGGGAGACCCCTCATGAGTTGCAGGAGCAAGCTGTGCAAGGAATGACTGAGAGTGTTGGAAAAAGGGTCTGGTAATCGTTTACAGCACCCCTGTAAACGATTACCCGAGAGAAAATGCCTATTTGTACAGAAAGTCCAACATAGGTACTCAGTCAGGTGAACAAGGGTCAGCATTGGAAAAAAAACTGACTTTTAGGCACTTCAGCACCTGTCTGAGGCTTGTGCAGGTGTTCCAGTGGTGGGAGAGGGTGGCTGGTGATGTGATGTGAGTCCAAGGAGGGTGGGGAGACCCCTCATGAGTTGCAGGAGCAAGCTCTGCAAGGAATGACTAAGAGTGTTGGGAAAAGGGTCTGGTAATCGTTTACAGCACCCTTGTAAACGATTACCCGAGAGAAAATGGCAATTTGTACAGAAAGTCCAACATAGGTACTCAGTCAGGTGAACAGGGGTCACCATTGGAAAAAAAACTGACTTTTATGCTAATCTGCACCTGTCTGAGGCTTGTGCAGGTGTTCCAGCGGTGGGAGAGGGTGGCTGGTGATGTGATGTGAGTCCAAGGAGGGTGGGGAGACCCCTCATGAGTTGGAGGAGCAAGCTGTGCAAGGAATGACTGAGAGTGTTGGAAAAAGGGTCTGGTAATCGTTTACAGCACCCCTGTAAACGATTACCCGAGAGAAAATGGCAATTTGTACAAAAAGTCCAACACAGGTACTCAGTCAGGTGAACAAGGGTCACCATTGGAAAAAAAAGTGACTTTTATGCTAATCTGCACCTGTCTGAGGCTGGTGCAGGTGTTCCAGTGGTGGGAGAGGGTGGCTGGTGATGTGATGTGAGTCCATGGAGGGTGGGGAGACCCCTCATGAGTTGCAGGAGCAAGCTGTGCAAGTAATGACTGAGAGTGTTCAAAAAAGGGTCTGGTAATCGTTTACAGCACCCCCGTAAACGATTACCCGGGAGAAAATGGCAATTTGTACAGAAAGTCCAACACAGGTACTCAGTCAGGTGAACAGGGGTCACCATTGGAAAAAAAAGTGACTTTTATGCTAATCTGCGCCTGTGTGAGGCTGGTGCAGGTGTTCCAGTGGTGGGAGAGGGTGGCTGGTGATGTGATGTGAGTTCAAGGAGGGTGGGGAGACCCCTCATGAGTTGCAGGAGCAAGCTGTGCAAGGAATGACTGAGAGTGTTGGAAAAAGGGTCTGGTAATCGTTTACAACACCCCTGTAAACGATTACCCGAGAGAAAATGCCAATTTGTACAGAAAGTCCAACACAGGTACTCAGTCAGGTGAACAGGGGTCACCATTGCAAAAAAATTGACTTTTAGGCACCATTTTGCATGACATAAATAAATTAATTATAACACACCATTAATAGAGATTCAGGTACACAACATACACAACAAAATGATACATTGTACGTTTGAAATATTACAGTTATCCATGAAATACTTATAATGGTGTTCATATAAAATTACAGTTATCCTAAACCCACTATTGCTTGTCTGCTTGATTTGACGTTGATGGTTGGTCAGATGGACGTACAAATTTGCGGAGGATGTCATCCACATTGAGTTCCTTCTCTGCCCACATAGGAAGTCGAATGACAGGTTTTGGTGTCTCCTTAACAAGGTCAATTGTAGGAGGAGAAACTTGAGCTGGAAATACCTTGACAATAGAGCGATGCGTAATGTTGAGGTAGTGGTTTTGCCTAAATGCAGTGAAGGGGTGGACCTAAATGTACAAATGGAATTTGTAAGAAGAAGAACACTTAAATACCAATAAAATAATTATGGTAGTTAAGTACAAATTTGATGGCTTACAAGATTAAGTATCATCACGGAACCAACTCCGATATTGTCTGCAATTTCAGGATCTTCAATAACTTTTTTGTGCAAGGAAGCCTTCATCGTGGCAGTTGGGTCCTTCAGAAATTGGTATAATAAGTTAGTAATGTACCATAAAATGTTATGTTGTTCAATATAACAAATATTACCTTAAGAGTCAACTGCATATCTCCCAACCCATTTGGCTTGCACTCTTTCAATATGCAAACAACCAATGGAAGGACCTCAGCTGATTTTGCCTCTTGGAGGGAGTTAACGTTCTTGAATTTTCCATCCTTTACGAGACCTATGATAAAAAAATATGAAAACAAATTACAAGTAGTAAAGGTAATAATGTTGTTGGATGCGTGTATGAGATTCAGTGTACCGTGGTGTTCAATAAACATATGTGCCCATTTCCAAGCATTGGAGTTGAAATCTCGTTCATAGGTTGCGTCAACAACATCACGAGCAAATTCTTGTGTCGATTTCGGTTGTTCTGTTCCCGTTCTATTCATGAAAGCTGCTTGGATGTTACCTGCAGGACCAGGAATAAGCGTTGCGGAAGCATCGCATTTTTTCAAAAACGATTCAAGGACATCATCATCATAAACAAGGTCTTCCCATGCATCCATGATTATGCAGGAATTTCCTGTCCACATAAAAATTCTAGGTTAAGGACGAAACATCAGTGGGTTGATTAAAGAAGTCACTCACAACTAAACAATGGTAAACGGGTTACAGATACTGTCACCTGATTGAAGCCTACACAATTGGTTTCTCCCCGAATTTGAAATACAAGTACGTGAACAATCAACTTATATGAAATCAATGTAACCAAAAAAAAAATAATATTATATCTATTTCTATTAAGTTAACTTATTAAAATCAAGTTACATTAATTGTTGGGGAGATAGTCTGATTTGATGGGTAGCCTTTAAAAGTGAAAAGCATTGATTGGGGGTTAGGAGAGAGAAACTTTATGCTGACAACCATCAATGCATGCTTTCACAGGATAAGCAAATACGTGTTTGACAAGGCAAAAATATGACCTTTGGCGGGAATACACAGCTGCGTCAACAACCAACGTTAGAATCCAACGTTAACAATTATTTCCATTAACCAAGCACTTCCAGACAACTTACCCGGGTGTTCATTAAAGACAAGGGCCACAACGAAGTTCGGAGGTTTGGTGAGAAGCACATAAGGATCATTTATGGTGGACTTAAATGTAGAAGATGAGGTTGGTTAGGACCACTGACCTTCATTAAAGGGCACACGATTTTCCGCCAGGGTACGTTTTAATAAGTTCTTTGAAAAGATTTTATTTTGATTATTTTTGTAGTTGCCAGTGGTCATAGTGGTAAGTGTGATGAGTGAATATAATTTGCTTTATCTCTAAAGGTGGGTTTAATGTCAACGCACACAATGGATGGGGATCAAGGGAATGACTATAATGACAATGTTGATGAGCCCAATGAAAGTTTAATGGAGATTGACCCAACAGTGCATATGTGTTTTGACTCAATGGTTGAAGCAAAAACTTTTTACACAAACTACGCCATTAGACGTGGGTTTGCCGTGCGGACTAGAACTTCTAAAAAAGATAAAGACAACAACGTCTACTACCTCAGAATAGTTTGTTCAAGGGAGGGAAAATATGTGTCTTCCGTCAAAGCAGTGGTAAAAACACTTCCAAGTCAAATTAACCAATGTCCTGCTGGGATAACCATTGCAAAGAAGGAGGACAAGTGGTTTATAAGGACCGTTGTTCTGGACCACAACCATGATCTTTGTCCAAATAACTCCAAACTATTTGCAGCCAATAGAAAGTTAAGCATGCATGCAAAACACACGTTGCAGGTCAACCACGATGCTGGAGTTAGGTTAAATAAGAGTTTCCTTAGCATTGTGAACGATGCGGGGGGATATGAAAACATGGACTTTGTGGAGCGGGACGCTCGAAACTACATTGGCCAACACAGAAGATCTTTATGTAAGGATGGTGATGGTCAGGCACTGCTACGACACTTTTCGTCAATGAAAGATAGAAATAACGAGTTCTTCTATGACATTGCACTGGATGAAGGGAATAAAATCTGTAGTGTGTTTTGGGCTGATGCAAGAAGTCGTGCTGCATGTGAAGAATTCGGTGATGTTGTTTCCTTTGACACCACTTACTTAACAAATAAGTACGACATGCCATTTGCGCCTTTTGTTGGAGTTAACCATCATGGACACTCGATTTTACTTGGTTGTGGATTGTTGTCTTTGGAAGACACTGTCTCATTTGTCTGGTTGTTCCAATGTTGGCTAAGATGCATGCGTAATAAGAGTCCTCAAGGTATTATTACTGACCAATGCAGAGCAATGGCCAACGCTATTGAACAAGTGTTTCCTCATACGAGGCACAGGTGGTGTTTATGGCACATCCTTAAGAAGTTGCCTGAAAAATTGCACGGGTATAGAAATAATCCCGTTATCAAAACCGAACTACATGCGCTTATATATGATTGTGTTTGTCCAACAGAATTTGAAAATGGTTGGAAGGAACTACTTACCAAACATGGATTGGAGGCAAATGAATGGCTATGTAATTTGTACGAAGAGAGACATAAATGGGTTCCGTGTTACCTGGAAAAAGATTTTTGGGCAGGCATGTCTACGACTCAGAGAAGTGAGGGAATGAATCCTTTTTTGATGGATTTATCAATTCTACAACAACACTTCAACAATTTGTGGTCCAATACGACAATGCACTTAGGGTGAAGGCGCAGAAGGAAATAGAAGCCGACTTCTCCTCCATGAACACCACTATTGCATGTGGTTCTCAGTCACCAATTGAGAGACAATTTCAAGTGGAATACACACATGCAAAGTTTGAGGAGGTCCAAACTGAATTCCGTTCAAGGATGAATTGTTTCATCAAAGACACTTTAAAGGAGGACTTGTGGAACACTTACACTGTAAAAGAGGAACGAATGTGGGAGGGTAATCGTGTACCGGATAAATTTTACAAAGTTCAATTTGATCCCATCACACAGACAACCACTTGCTCTTGCCACCTCTTTGAGTTTAGAGGAATTATATGTCGTCATTCCCTGTTGGTATTTGGCCAAGAAGATGTTTACAGTGTTCCCTCACAATACATTTTGAGGCACTGGAGCAAACACATTCGAAGAAGACACACACTAATAACAGCATCGTATAGTAATTCGACAAATGAACCACGGATGCAAAGATACAAACTGTTGTGCAAACGTTTTTATGAAATTGCTGAAGTTGCATGTGAGTCTGAGGAAGCTAGTACTGAATTGGAAAAAGAACTTAATTGTTTGGGTACAAAATTTGGGTTCAGTTCTTCCATGACAAATAACATCATCAGTGATGCAGGCCAACTAAGATACGATACTGGTGCATGCACGTCAATACCACTTACTCCAGTTGGAACATCTGATGTCCTTGTACACAGTCCTGCAACTGTTAAGCGAAAAGGACGTCCACGCACAAATAGGTTGAAGTCCACTGTTGAGAAAAAAACCAAAAGAAGAAAGTCAACTTCATTGACAAACACTTCAACACCACCCACCGAACAATGCTTGAGTCATTATTTACGGTCAAAATATTTATTAAATACTTTTTAGTCTATCAATTATGTTTAACTTAGTAGTTGTGTTGTTTCAGGGCGAAAGACCAAGTAATGTTGTTGAATGTGATCACCGTGAACAATTTGAAGTGGACACTATCCAACTATCACAAGATACCGAAATGGGTCATTTTGGATTTATGTCGTTGTTGTCAGCTGTACATAACAATTTCGATAACAACATCAACTGATATATACAACTTGTTTGGTGTTTATTTTGTTACTTTTTTCTGTTTTTGTAAGTTAAAATGGTCATCCATGAAATTCCTTTAATGAATGTATGTAATGCATATGACCACACCAGTATTTGTTATTGTAATCGATTACGAGGCTCTGATAATCGATTACGACGCTATTGTAATCGATTACGAGGCTCTGGTAATCGATTACTGTGTTCAGTTAATTAAACCAAATTATCCCACTGCATAACGTGTATAACTTGCAATCGTGTTCATAACCGCCTAAAACACATCCTTCCTCAAATTCATTTCGAAAACCTCTCTTCTCTTAGTGCAAAACCCTAAACGAAATACAATGGCTGATCGTGGAACGAAGAAACAAAAGACATCTTCTTCCGTTGGTGGATGTCGCCGTCGGCGGAGTCCAACCCCATCACCATCGTCATCCCCTCCAACGCCTACCAATGATCTCTTCTCGTCAGATGAGCAATAGGAGAAATATGCCCAACATTTCGTAAATCGGGAAATTTTGGAGAGTAAGTATCTAGAGGACGAATACTTTCAAGGAAAAAATTTTCAATTCTATGACATATTACACGAAGCTGGGCTGACTGAATTTGTGTGTTTAAGAAGACATTACCACCCACAATTAGTCAGAGTGTTCTATAGCAACATGTCAATATCGGATACTGGGGTTATTCGAAGTGAAGTTAAAGGTGTAAAAATTAGGGTGAGCACTAATCTTTTTCAACAACTGACTAAGCTCCCATCTGATGGTGTTTGTTACGAAGGAAAAGTTGTAGATGAGTGGAAAGAACAATACGATTCTGTCACTGCAAGGCAACTAGTGTGTAGAGATGATGCAGCCATACAATCTAGAATACTAGCGGGGCAAATGAAGGTTCAACCAAGGATACTTCATTACGTTCTCACTAGAGTATTAATTCCTCGTGCAACCAATATTGGTCAGGCATCCGAAGAGGATATTATGCTGCTATGGGCATTTTTCAATTCCATTCACATTAACTGGGGACATCTTATTAGATATAAGATGAAAAGAGCATTAAGGGAGAACGCAAAGTTGCCGTATCCACATTTGATAACCATCTTCATGGAACACTTTGAAGTGCCTACTGAAAGTGATCCCATTTCAGAACTGAAGTTCAAGCAAAGAATTGGTTGTGAAGTTGTAGCATCATTTGGTTATATGCAAAATGATGAAGGAGAATGGGTTCCCAAAGGCAACGCCCCCCATCCCCCCTTACAAGAAGGTCAACATAATCAAGGACAAGATGATGAACAAGGCAGTTCATCTACAACAGTAGATAATGTCATCAACCGCATAGAACAACTTCAAACCTTTGTTGGTACAAGATTTGATGCCTTTGAAACTCGATTTGATGCCCTTGAAACAAGATTTGGAAACATGGACATGGTCATCACTACAAGGTTTGATGCGTTGCAATCGCGCGTTGGGAACATTGAAGAACAACTGCAACACTTGCCAACTGCTTATGGAAACAATCCTCAGACTTAAAATTGCTTGTTTAGGCTTTCTTTACTGCATTTTAAAGAACTATGTACTCCAGTTCCTGCTTTGATCATTTGAAGTATTTAATTAAATGAAGTTGTTTAGTTTCAAAATGGTTCCTCCATTCTCGACATTTATTATGTAATGTTCAATTTATGATACACTTAATACCATGGCAGTTGTGAGTAAAACACCAATACCACTTAATAACACTGCAGTTGTCTGTAAAACTAAAAGTCAGTTTTTTTTCCAATGGTGACCCCTGTTCACCTGACTGAGTACCTGTGTTGGACTTTCTGTAGAAATTGGCATTTTCTCTCAGGTAATCGTTTACAAGGGTGCTGTAAACGATTACCAGACCCTTTTTCCAACACTCTCAGTCATTCCTTGCACAGGTTGCTCCTCCAACTCATGAGGGGTCTCCCCACCCTCCTTGGACTCACATCACATCACCAGCCACCCTCTCCCACCACTGGAACACCTGCACCAGCCTCAGACAGGTGCAGAAGTGCCTAAAAGTCAGTTTTTTTTCCAATGGTGACCCCTGTTCACCTGACTGAGTACCTGTGTTGGACTTTCTGTACAAATTGGCATTTTCTCTCGGGTAATCGTTTACGGGGGTGCTGTAAACGATTACCAGACCCTTTTTCGAACACTCTTAGTCATTCCTTGCACTACTTCGTCCCCCTACTCATCACGGGTCACTCCACACTTCTTGCGTTCGCATCAATCACCAACACCCATCTCCCCACTCAGAACTTCATCAAATCCTTCCCATTAATTACAATTAATTTTAGTGAAAATGGTCTCGTACTTTTCAAATTTTTATTATAATGCTGCGTTCATTTTTCAATCACTAATTTTGTCATTATAACAAACACAAACACAAAGTAAAAACAATTCATTTCGAAATCCAACCACTAATCTTATTACAAACACATACTGTACATTGTCAAATAACATTAGGTACATATTTGAACATCTTATACATGTCGAAATTTGATAATTTCTTAGCAATCCTAGACAATGCCGTATAGCTGTAGGGCTTCCATTCTTCTAATGTTCTCGTTGTCCAGGATCCAGTCACACACATATTTCTTTCTAATCCCAAGCAGCTCCTCCTAAAACCAACATTTTCCACATTAGAAACCAGGACATACAAGAATATTATCAAACACACAGTTCCAACTTACACTTGTATATTCAGGCATGCTTTTCCCGTTGTATTTTTCATCTCCATCCCAGATTTCCATTGCTTTCAACATTATTACTCCACAATCATGTCTGAAATAATATACCCACAACATCAAATTACTTTTGCCCATATACACCACAATATAATCCGGCAGTACAGTTGAAGAAACTTACAAGTTTGGTTGGGATGGGATATTTGCTTGTTTAACAGTCAAAGGACCAATACTACCTTCCGGTGTATTCATCAAGATGCAAAAAAATCGTGCCATATTTTCAGCCTACCAGTTAACAAATACAATAAATACTTAAACAATACAGGGTTATGTCATAATCACACGGTAATCAACAATGAAAGATGTCGAATCTTACAACAGCTGTGTCTATCCTTTTGCGGTCTCTGATCCCCTTCCCCAATGAGTCAATCACAAAAATCTCCAATGACCTCAATTTCACTGAATAACACCACCAATGATCATCATGGACAAATGGCAGAAACAACTACAAACAATATAAACAATTTCAGTAACACATTTACAACCAAAAGTCGACAAAATTTGCAAATTCAAGGTTACTCACAAAGTCCGCTGTGGCTAATTCTTGAAGTCCAAAATGATCGGAACGCAAATAACTGTTATAGTTATGAAGCGTGAATACATGGCGATTCTGTGGACGTTTCCTATAATCTGTAAGAATATGGTGCTGTGGACAATTTCAAAATCATCAATAAAAAATCGATCAAAAATACTTTCTTCAATCATAAATATGATACAATATCCGAGTATAACGGACTAAAATGAATCCTCTTAACAACACCGCACAACCTTTTCTCAAAGTACATAAAGATCGTACAAGCAAATAACACCACCTACACAATAAACAATTTTCACATTACTAACATAAACTAAAACATGAAACACAACCAAATGTGACAATACTAACCATGTTATCAACGTATTTCATTGGGGCCAAAGTGTAAATTGAAGTCGTGCTCAAGCTTTGGCCAATTATCTCGCTTACAACCCTAAACATACAAATATTAGTCAATCACAAACAATACATATTCCTCAACCACAACTACAATTCATACCATATACCTGTGTACGTTCATCTCTCTGATGCTGACTGCTGTATACAATTGGTTTACATCAACACTAGTGCTTGGATCACCAACAAAACTGCGCAATGGGGGTATAACCAATGGCACGACCTCCCGTTCTTCTTCATCAGCATCATCATCTATTTCAATAAAATTAATGTTACCAACAGTTTTATCATCCCCTCTTACTTCAGTATGTGCACCTAGGGGGTCATCAACTTCATTTCCATCACCTTGTTCTTCGAAGCCACAATCGGGACGAACTTCAGCCTCTTCGTCTCCCCCAACTTCAGCCTTCTCCTCACCTCCAACTCCATGTCCTTCATCAACTCCACCCCCAACCTCTTCATCAGTGCCACATGCATCTGCTTCATGAAAGATTGGAGTTTGATAAATTTCAAATAACTCCCTAGTTAGAACTCCAATCTTGGCATTCAATGCTCTGATATCTTCATTATTTTTCCTCAATCTCTCCTTCGCACCTGCTTCCCATGCCCCGTCATCAGAGCTTTCGTCATCATCATCATCTTTGTCAACCTTGGATCCTTCACCCAAGGATCCTTCACTCATTCCTCCGTCATCCATGTTGAAAGTTGCACGGATTTCCGACCTATGACGATCTTCCTTTCGTACATACCAATCCATATTTAACTGCACCAATAGCACACAACAAATTCAGACAAAATAGACAATCCATTTTAACATACAAAATAACGAAAAACAAAACACTTACATCTCCGGTCATAAAAATATGTTCAATTTTTTCGGTCCTTGATTTAAACGGGAACCACCTCATTATGCACGGGAAAAACCTGTGCGAAGGATGACCATGCAAAGAAAGTCTTTCAAACGCCCAAGCCTAAAATATCATAAAATTATTTCATCAAACATAATTCACAATGTTCTGCACTACATCAAAATAGTCAACTACATATCATATTACCTGCAACACTGCCACATTGCCACTGAGTGTGACTGACTGGGGGATACCTGCTCCCATAATTTTCTTCTTACATTTATTTAAATTCTCTACAATATGTTTATGTACACCGGTGCACCAATCATATAGACACAAACGGTCTAAGTCATCTAACACTGCAAAAGGCATGTTACAAACATGCCTTGATTTCCTAGGGAAATAGAAAACAACCAAACAAACTAATATATATAACCTACACACTACATCAACATCAATGTTTTTATCATCAACAATGACATTAAACATGTCAGACAAGTCATTCAAACTGATGGTTTTTGATTTGAACATTTCACCAACCAATCCACCAACTACTTCATCAAAGGGAATCTATAAACCACCTATTTCTAAACCTAAGCTCATGAACACATCAATAACTCTAAAGGACACCAACTTTTGACTTACTCTAAAACTGTTATCATTCCCAACCCACCTGCAAACCATAACCTTCAATAATTTTAAATTCACCTCCACAGGCCTTTGAATATTCAAACACCACATAAATGGTGTCATCCTAATCCGATCCACATGACACTGTCGTAGTAAACGATTCATTTCAATAATGATCGATGAATCCATCGAGATAAGAAGTCGCCAGTACAAAAAAAACATAAAAATTTATTACTAACTACAATCCATAAGTTAATTAAATAATATATAAACACAATTTAATTTTTTTCTTACACTTGCTTTTTCCCCTTCCATTGAAACGGCCCTAACAAGATAACATTCCACACTCAGTTATATCATTCAACTTAAGGAAAACCAAAAACACAGTGTAAAACACAATGTCAGGGCTCGCCCATTTTTACTTACACCAATAAAAACGGATACCACTGCTCGACGACCTCCTCCACCAGACGCGAAATGCACAACAAAACAACCACACCCGCTTTCCGAATGCCAAAATGGAAGGGTTTCTCTGTGATGACAGACCCACACAAAGGATGGAAGGGTTGAACGCCGTGGGTAGGGTAAAGATGGAACACACAGCCAAAGAGATCCTCCAAGGTTTAAACGCACGTTTTGAAGAAGGAGGAGAGAACGAAAGCGACGATGGAAGCTTCGAAGATGGACGACACAGCGAGAGAGAAGATCGGACGACATAGCGAGAGAGAAGACAGACGACACAGCGAGAGAGCGACACACAAGAAGGTAGGCTTGAACGAACGTCTTTCGCACCCTAAACCGCCAAACCCAAATCTTAAAATTTTAATCTGGAAATCCCAAAATACCCCTCGCCCCGTAACCCTTTCTCTGGTTTATTTCCAAATTACTAAGCCAATGAATAACTGCCACGTGCCGTTGTCAAATCTGTGTCAACATTTCGTTGTCCAAATAACATTTTCCTTTTCTTAATTCTAAAA
This sequence comes from Vigna umbellata, assembly GCF_029865625.1. Lineage (NCBI taxonomy): Eukaryota > Viridiplantae > Streptophyta > Magnoliopsida > Fabales > Fabaceae > Vigna > Vigna umbellata. The sequence goes on from NC_142166.1 coordinate 19,110,520, forward strand.
GTAATTTTAGGTAAATATTTACTTTTACCTTACTTTTTTACTTTTTCTTTAAAACCAAATGCCTTCCCATTTTCACTCCACTACCCCACCATACCCTCACCCCCACGTTTCATTTTCTTAATTCTCTTTCCCTCTTAATTCTCTTTCCCTCTTCCTTCTCTTTTCCTCTTCCTTTTACTTTTTAAATTTTTCTTCAAACCCTAATCTCTTCCCCTTTTCACTCCACGGCAGCACCACACCCCACTCCCACATTTCATTTTCTTAATTCTCTCTTTCCCTCACATTTCATTTTCTTAATTCTCTCTTTCCCTCTTCCTTCCTCAGTACGCTTCTCTTAGTGCTTCTTTTGGTCTCATCAACACTTCGAAATCAAGGTATGTGCTGCTATGTATGTTGTGCACGAAAGAGAGAAAGCATTGGAGACCTCAACGGAAATGGGTCTTCAACGGATATTGAGATCCGTTGAAGGTATTACGATTTCCTACAGATGATGATATGAAATGAAAGGCTGGTCATGAAGAGGATTGGTGAGAAATTGTTTGGGTATACGATTATGAAATGATATGCACTAAATATATACCACAGCCAGCTTTCGCCTTTAAAAAGTATTGTTGGAGAGATTTGTCAAGAGCAAACATGAATTCAGGAAGCAGAACTGCATGCATGGGTATTATTGGCAACACAAAGAACGCTTCTGGAGAGTAATCTATATATGATTCCTAGAATATAAAGAGCGGAAGGAGCAAAACGTTCTTTATTCTATGAGAGATGTGGAAACACTTTATCCTCTTCTCTAGGTACATTCTTGTTGTTCCGTGGATCCAGTTTATGCTTCAAACAAAACTAGGTTTAAAAATTGCATAAGCATTCATCATTAAATCATGAATAAATCAATAGGGTAAATGATTTCCCATTGTGGTTTAATCAGTCATATATATTAAATTTATTGAATTTTATAATAATTACTTTAGAGTTACACTTGACATAATTAATCTAAAAATCTTAAAAACTCCATGAAAACTAGCCTCAAGAAAGATAATGAGTGTTTGTGCTTGGGGAGAGAAGTTTGAAGGACAAATATCGACATTCGTTTCTTCTTCAACAGATGTTGATATCCGTACACAGATGTTGACGTCCGTTTATTCATTCGTTTATATATTGTTGAAGGGCAAAAGATGAATTGGAAGGTGCAGGAAGCAGTGTGTGGTGGTGGAGGGAGTAACTCCCTTTATATGTATGTATATAGAGCTGTCAAATGAGCCCCTTTAATAAGATTTGACCCTAGCCCATGTGGGTTAGGGCCAAAAAAGTCCACAAAGCCAAAAAAACTCTTTATTAAAAAAGCCCACAGCGCTAAAAATCCCTAAAGCCCTATAGGCTAGGGCCAGCCCATGGGCTTTCCTTTTTACAAAATTTAACGTCCAGCTTTCATTTTATCTTTGTTAGTAATAACTTATAACCATAATTGATTCATGTGTAATTATATTTTTTTACCAGTAAAATTAATTTTCTACTTCATAACTGTTTCTATATTAATTAGTTTAATAATAATGTTGTTTTACAATTATTCCTTAATTTCCAAATTTTGTTTTGATAATTTTTTCATCTTAATTTTGGTTTGTAAATTTGACGGTTCAGAGATATCCACATAAAATAGGTCTAAAAGTTAAAAAATTTAATTTAATTTGTAAAATTTTGACGGACTAATAAATTTATTTATAGATGGTAATCTATTTTGTCACTAGTTTAAATCAATATCATTCTATTAAGATTTGTGATCAAAATTACATTATTTTTAATTGGTGTGAACATGTTAAAATTTTGACTTAATAACTTTTTAACTTTTTTAATTTTCCAAATTTAATAAAATTAATATTTATTATTTATAAAGTTATATAATTCTTTTAATTTTTTTTATGAAACGTATAATTTAGTCATTCACATCAATTTATATATTTTTATGTCTTTTTCATATATTTTATATTATATTCATTTGTCTTTTTTATTAGTTTCTTATTAAGAGACATTGATGTAATTTATTCATTATTATAATTATTATAATTTTTATTTATTTTATATGTTAATAATTAAATACAATAATAATTTTAATTTTAGTATTATAAATTATAACATTGTATTTATTTAAAAATATTGTATCTATTATTTAATTATTTTTTATTACAATCGGCTCAATTATGATAAGTAATTCAATAAAAACGATCTTTGTTGGATAAAGATAAGTCTGATTTTAAAATATTAATTTAACCTAAAAGGTTAGAAAAAAATATGATTTTATAACCACTAGGATTACATCTAGATCTTGTATACTAACATATATGATATTTATAACAATTTTTCCTAACAAGGATTTTCACTAAAAAGTTAGTTCTTTTATTAGGTGAAATTAATTTTAAACTTATAAAGTTTGTGGTTTAATTTTTTAATGTATATATATATCTATACAAAACATTTAACAAAAGAATTTTATATGACAAACTATAAAAAAAAATAAAAATTTTACACCGATATTAAAAATTCATCCAATTAGTAGATTTGAATTTAAAATCTATCCATAATTAATATTTCAAATATTTATATAGATATCAGTATTCGATTATTGAAAAATCAAATTTTTAACTGTGTTACTTTTATAATTTTTTTTGAAATTTTTTTCATTTTCTTTTAAATAAAAATAATAATAAAAATTTTCTTTTTTAACTTTCCAAAATAATAAAATTATATATTTAAAGTATACTTATAATTAAAAAATTATTTTAAATAATTTTTTATAAAATCAATATTTATACATTTATATTTAATTAAAAAGATATTAAATATCATGTAAATTTTGGAAATTATTGAACTTGTAAAGTAAATAAAAGAAATAACTAAAAAAACATTAAAAGTGAATTAATTTAGTTTGGAGGCTAGCCCCATCTTAACCCTACCCCAGCCCACTTTATGTGGGGCTTTAGGGGTTGGAGCTTTTAAAAAGCCCCCTATTAAGTGGGCTAGAAAATTGGGGCTTGATTTTAGAAGGGGTCAGGGTCAACCCATGGGCCAGGACTCAAATGACACCTCTATATGTATATATACACATACAACACATACCTTATTAGTCTTAAATAGTTTAAAGCAACAAGTGTCTCTTTCAGGTTACTTTAACTTTTGTTAGTTGTATACATATCTATTGTAACTAATTTTTGCGAAACGATGAAATCTCACTACGGCAGTTGATCCATACGAAACTGTCAGTCTCAATAGAAGTTAAGAGGCTATATCTAAAGAGACTATTCATCGCATGTTGAAGACACACATCTTATATTTTAGATGACATGTGATCCTTGTGATAGGCTGTCGTTGACGCTATCAAATTAATACTACTTTTCAAGACAACTTCAGTATTGCCAAGTAGTATTCAAGAAGGTAGATAGGGCTAAAGTAACCCTGAGTCGTCTCCCAACGAACATGGAATTGCTTTTGAATATCTGACTCTTATGCTATGAAATGCTTATGAATAAAAATGATGTTTGGAGAATGTTTAAAGAACAAATAATAAACTTAAAAACAGTTATGATTAAATAGGCTAATTCCACTGCTTTTCCAAGATAGATTCATCATCGGTTATTCACGGATAATTGTTCAATTGATTATTTGTTTAAGTTTCAAATTAATTAAAGTACATTCTTAATTAATTTGAGGACGATCATGCATTTAACCAAAGTAAATTCTCAATCAAATGCAAAATCTTTCTAGATTATTCACAATAAATTCAACCAAAGTACATTCTCAATCAAATTTTATTGTGTTTAATCATGTCTATTCTTAAATCTCCTAACCAAATTAAAAGATAATCAATCAAAGTAAATTCTCAATTGATTATAGTTGAAATTATTACTAGTCAATCAAAGTACATTCTCAATTAATAGTAAAAACCATTTAATCATATGAAAGTTCCTAAATTAAATCAAAGTAGATTCTCAATTTAAACCTAGAAACCCTAAAACTCATATGATCAATATGCATGTAGATTCAAACACATTATGATGCAAAAATCTTTGCTTTTAACAAGATAGAGAGATGAAAGACATAGAGAGAACAACTTAAATCAATAATCAAAGTAAACAATTGCATTAACTTAACGTAACCTCAGAATCCGTCATGGAATTACAACAGAATAGCCCTAGATGCTTAGCTCTCCATGAATGGAGTTGAATACAAGATGAAAGAAAAGTGAGAGGAGTATGAGAGAGTGAATTCATTAAGTAAAGTCCCCTGGGTCTCTTTAAATAGGCTTGATTGGGCTTGGACTCTGAATATTCAGTTGATAGAATCTTTTATCTTATATCTTCCAAATAACTAAAAGATTATAACATTATTTGGAAGATATTTTCTGTTGATATTCCCCAAATTAAATTAATTCAACAACTGAATTTTATTTTTTATCTTTTCTGACTTTCCAAAATTGCACAAATGCCCTGAAATTTTCTCTATCTACGCTTTAGCCCCAACTGAATTCTCCAAAATTGCACCAGAACCCCTATTGACCAGCTTTGACTGAGGAAGGGCGCGGCCAATGAGATCTTGCCACGTGTCAGCCCTTTCCAACCCAAAATTAGGGTTTTGCAAATTGGGGGAAAGGGCTTGCCGTTGCCGTGAAAGAGAGAACCCATTCTTCTCTACGCGAGACCATGGAGGCTTCGGCCTACTGGATTGTTTGGTTTCTTTTCTTGCAGGTCTAGCTTTGATGCAGGTTCCATGGTGCTATGGTAATGGTGGATGGAGATTGGCGTTGATGGAGGCGCGATTAGGTTCCGAGAAGCTTGCGGCACGCGGCGGTCATGGAGAACTCGCGTCTGGTCTTAATGGTGATGAGCGTGAATGGTGGTGGTTGTCCGGCGAGAAAGGAGAAGCTTTGCTGCGATTTCTGTGGAGATGAAGATGCGAAAGGCGTCGCGAATGGAGGAGGAACTTGTGAATCTAACGGCGGCTTTGGATGGTGATGGTTGCGTGTGGAAGAACTCGCGATTCTGGAAGAGCGAGGAAGATGGCGGTGTGCGTTGAAGGTTCCGATGGTGACAGAGGCTTGCGGCGGCACATCACGGTGAATGTTGAGGCGCTGTGGTGGCCGGAATGGTGGTCCGTTGATGCGCCAGCGATAAAGGAGGAGATGAACGATGGTCGTGGAGGTTGCGGCAGCGGCGGACGTTGACGGTGGTTGTTGTGCGACGGCGGCTGTACGTGATGACGGCAGCACGGCAATGGCGGCTAGGGTTTGGATTAGGGTTTCTCTTTGGAGAAGATGATGCACATGTCTTAGGGCTGAGGTGGCGTGTTCTGATTGGTTCACTAGTAAGTGAAAGGATTAATGATGTGGCATCACCTGGGTGGTTCAATTTGTTAATGGTGGATTGCCACGTGGCATGATCTGGTGAAGTTTGGCTTAGGAGGGGTATGGGTAAGGAAATTTAGGGGGTGTATTTAGAATAGGGTTACTGTTTGGCTTAGTATTGGGCCAGTTTAAGAGAAGAAGGGTGTATATAGGGAAATGGGGAGGTGCAAGGGTAAAAGTTGTCTGTTTGGCCCATCTGTACATTATTTTCCAAATAAAACCTGATTTTGGGCCTTGAATTGCCATTTGGACCAATAAAACTTATATTCTCAGCTGCACAAATAAACATTAGAACATCCAAGAATAATTTATGCGCTAAAACTTTCTTTTTACGTCTCTTTATTTCCCAAACCCAATAATTCCAATCATCACAAATTCACTTAAAATCAACAATTTAAACACAATTATCCTATCAAAATTTTAATTCTCAAACATAAATGTGGGCATAAATATGCACTCATCACCTTGTCAAGATTTTACTGAAGTAATCTTCTGAATAGTAAATATAGTTTAAAACTCACCCACAAAATATGTTTAAGACAACTTGAATAATGTAGAATTAATGGGTGCACTCACATAAAGAAGGACTAAACTTTGTTTCCAATGTGGTGGTAAACGCCTTATGGCTGAAATGATTTCATTTTATTATCATGTGGAACCAAAACACAATATTAAAATCCTTTTTCCCTCTCCTTGAGGCATGCATTGAGTTTACTTCTACCCTCTCCATGTTTTTTTTTCTCTCCTTCCACTTCTCTCTTAAATGCTCACTCTAGTTCTTATCTCTTTCAAGATTCGACTACACCATCGAGTAGTTGCTGAGTTAATGATTTTGCTATGAAAATCCTTAGTTCTTCTTTTCTTACTTATGTTATGATTGAGATTTATCTTAGGTTGGTCAGTTGAGTAAAGTGAATCTCTTAATTTATTTAGTCTTGTATTGGAATTTGGTTGTGTTTGGTTATATAATTTAGGTTACTAAAATTTTGAAATTATTTAGTTGTTTAGGTGTATCTTGTAGCTTGAAAACTTTTCTAAGAAAGGGAAAATATCTTTTTTTTCTTCATTTTGTATGTAAGTTAGAGATATTAGTTTGGACATGTGAAATGATTCATTGCGTATTGTTTGATTATGGAGTTTGAAGTAAATGATAAATTAAGTTTGAAACATGAAATTTGAAATAATTGATTTTGGAATATAAAGTTAAGTAATTGATTTTGGAATATAAAGTTAAGTGATTGAAGTTGGATGAATGTGATTCAAATAATGTGTATGAGTATGGCATTAAAGAGTTTCTACAATTTACTCAACGGGATGTTACTTCTTTGAATGGAAAGTATTATTGTCCTTGTGTTCATTGTTTGAACATGAGACGATAAGAAATTAAATTGATACGAGAACATTTTCTATGTGATGGTATCCTAAAGATTTTTATACAGCATGGACTTGACATGGTAATAAAGTTGTAAACCTTCCAACTGTAACTCAAAGTTAAGAGTTTTTGTGAGGATCACGTGAAAGATATGATTCAAGATATTGAGAAAAATAATTTCCGATAAAGACACGTGTATGATTCATTAAAAAATGATTCAGAAAATGTTGTATATCCCGATTACCAAATTTTTCACTTACTCTATAACTTTCATCTTCATCTTAACTTTTTCTTCTAAACAAAACAAATTTCAACAAATATTTGAATTTTGGATCATTACTTTAAAAACTCTCTTATCATCGTAATTTTTCTTTTTCTTTTATCCTGTGAGGATAGTAAGAATTGTTTTAAGAAAAATATTGCTGAAATATTACCTAAAACTTCATAGATTTCACCTAATTCTCATCACCAAACTGATTGTACAAGTTACACTAATACAAAAATATTATTTAACTTCGTCTAATATGTTTTAAGAAAAATAAAGTTTAAAAAAAATACAACGACATTTTTCAACTTATAGGAAAAGTATAGGTTTCAATTCTTTGATAAACTAGAACTTATACCATGAATAGGCTTCGGTTAATTAGCAACCATTAGCTATATGTTTTCAATAATTTTAAAAAGTCGTTCTTTTTTTAAAATGTTTATATGATTAATAGAGGTATTTACTTTGATTCTTTGTAAAGCTTAAGTCTATACCTTGATTAATGATAAACTTAAGTTATTAAGCAACGGTTGCCTATTCGTTTCTAAAAATGTAAAAAATGTTATTGTCTTTAAAAATATTTTACCTAAGTGACAGAGGTAGAGGTTTCGATTTTCTGTAAAACCAAAGCCTATATAGTGATTGGATGAGAATAATTATCTATATATCTTTTATATTTTGTTAAGTATAGTTTTTTATCGTAGATTTGGTGTGATGTCTATGTTTTGTATTATCTTATTTTTATTTTGATTTCTCATAAATTTTCATTATGAACAAATGATTGATGAACTTTGTAATATCAATATTGCTGAAATGTCAAAGCTCACCGTTTGGATAAGTTTTTAACTAAAACTTAAAATATTTATGCTAATATTGATTGAAAAAAATTATTTATTGAAAGATATTCTAAACTTATTTTCTCATTGATATTAGTTGAAAAATAGCTAACATTAATTAAAAATAATATTTTTTATAGTCAATATTGAAATATATGATAAACTTATTATTTAATAATATTTTTAAACAATAATAAAACTAAAAGTTGTACTTTATCATATGGAAGTAAATTTTATTCATTTTTATAATATTTAATGGTTATTATATATATATATATTGAATTTATATGTATGTATATACAAATATACTTTATTACTCTTAGATAGTTTAAAGCAATAAGTGTCTCTTGGATGTAATTTTAATGTCTTTAACTTTCATTAGTTTTTGGTAGGAACTCATTATTGAATAGAGACAAAAGAACAATATTTTTTATTATACAATCGGTATAGAACACAAAATAGGAGAGCACTCTCTCCTCCAAGGGTTTCCCCTTCACAAAGAGTCAAAGCTCAATCTACAAGACATTCATGCCTTCTTATAAAGACTCTCCAACCAACCAACCAAACAACTAACAACTAACAACTAATTCATAATTTATTTCCTTTTATTCTACACAAATTATATCCTATCACATTATATCCTATCATTACACCCTACAACAAAACAACCTTGTCCTCAAGGTTGGATCCGTGAAACTTAATCTCATGGGTCATCTTCATCAATGTGTTATCATATGAAGGGAAATCACTGGCTACTGCTTGCAAGTTTAGATCTAGAGGCTTGGGTGGTAGTTAATATGAGAGTGGTTTTTTCATACCAAATTCTGAACCCTATAATTTGGAATCCAAAAATTCCAATTATTAGAAAGTGGGTTTTAAGCCTAACTCAACCCCACAAAACCGGCTTGTAAGGTGAGGTTTGCACTTCACTTATATATTATAATTTGGCCTTATCTCTAGTCGATGTGGGACTTTCAACTCATCTCCTTCATGCCGAGATATATAAATCTCGTGCGTGATAGTAGAAATTAATGGTTGGTTCGACAACGGCCCGACAACAAGTGGAAACAGAAATGCCCACTTATAACTAACTAGGATAGGCTCTAACCACTGCTTTGATACCATATTAGAAAGTGAGTTTTATGCCTAACTCAACCCCACAAAACCGGCTTATAAGGTGAGGTTTGCACCTCACTTATATATTATAATTTGGCCTTATCTTTAGTCGATGTGAGATTTCCAACACCAATGTCATTGATTGTTGCTTGGCTGCATCTCCACCTTCAACTCTCTTTATTGTTGCATCCCCTTCCTTCTTCATCATACTATATTTTTCTGTTCCAAATCTTCCTTTTGTTTTGGTTTTTTCTTCCCCACAAAGAGTGTGATTCTTTATTGTTGGCCTTTCTCCCACAATTAAAGTACTTTGTGATCTCTCTAATCAAGTTCTTTAGATCCTGTTGTGGCAACCAATTGTGAATGTTAGATTGTAGTACTTTGTGAATCTCTCTAATCAAGTTCTTTAGATCCTGTTGTGGCAACCAATTGTGAATGTTAGATTGTAGCCTTGTAAAGAAAAATTCCTGCAATTGATCTTCTGGTGTTTTACTTGCTTGTGACACCAATATCTTGAATTCTTGGATGAATTTTTCCCCACTCCTAGACCATGCTACCGTTGCCAAACTCTCAAGGAAAACTCTTCGTGCCTTTTTCCCTACCTCCTCATGAATGCCAATATCTTTATGGATATAAAGAATATCCATATCTCATAAACCATCATGTTGCATATTATTACTAGGTGATAACCTTTTGGCAAGTATACCAAATTGTTTCAAGTAGTAAAAGTAAGTTCAGAGTATCGTTCTCCCAAGGGAATTGAGTTAGGTTATCTAATTGGAATTATTTACCAAAATCAATTTAGTAGAGATAGCAATTTGAGTTCTTGGGTGTTTTTGATCCAAATTGAGGTTTTACATGGTGAGATTTTGAAATAGAATGGTTGTGAGCATTATGAAGTGTTAGAGTATGCTAACAAGTTTAACTAGACTTGTTTATGCAATTGGTAATTGATATGGGGATTAGAATGAGTATAATTGAGTTTGGGTAGCTTAGGTAAGTGATATTGGGTTGGATGGTCATTTTGAGTTAGAGGTGTGTTTTTTGAGTTGTCTCAATGCATAAGAGGTTGCAGGAATTATTTATACTTGTATAGAGGGCATCTAAAGTTAAAATAGGTGAATTTTAAAATCTGGTGTAGCGTTGGGCATCCTCCAAGGAGCCCCTAGATGCCCTTTTTGCGAAAGGAACTCCCCCGAGCGCCCCTAGGTGCCCCCGAACGCCCCTAGGATGTTGTATTCTGCACATATCATACTTTTATTTAATTTAATATTAAATACCTTTAAGATTTTATAACACCCTAAACCCTAAAATGTGTGCTTTACAAAATTAGTTTAAAAGTTAATTGAAAATCTGTTCAATTGAAGGTTTAAAAGTTAAGAGTTAAAAGATAAAACTTTATTTAGTAAGTTAATTAAATTGAAATATCAGCGAGATTAACTATTCCGTTTATAAATAAATATGAAATCACATCTTTAATCTTTTTATAGCAATAAAAATTAAATTTATTTCTAAAATATTATTATCTAAAGAAATATTAGGGTAATAATGGTCAAAATTTTCTATTATAAAGGGCGGGAAAAAATTGATATGATTCTGGATACTAAAAGCTATCTCAACTTTTATTTATATAAATGAACTTACATTTTTAAAGAAACTTTTTAATATTTAAATTTATTTATTTCATAAAAACTTAATCCTATTAGAATGACCATAAATTTGACTTTTATCATTTTTTTCTTAAGTAATTTTAAGACATATTCAACACTTTTGCTACTTTAAAGATATATGAAAATATGGAATTACATTTTAAAACTTAATACAAGTGTTTATAACATCATGATGTCCACCTCACAAGTAGTAAAATTTAATGTTAAAAATATATAGTGATATTTTTATAAGTATTTTGTCCAAATTGATGTTAGACCCACTTACAACATATGTTAATTTAAATTTTAACGTCGGTTTTAGGATCAACAAACGTTAAATGACGTCAGACTACCCTAGGTTCGACATCATTTAAAGTCTATTAGCTTTAAGGCTGACCTTAATCTGCAAACTAATGCATGTTGTAAGTGTGTTTATGTTAATTTTCCTTTTAAAATTTCATACATAACATCCTCATATTTTTCTTTTACGTTTGTGTGAAACCTCCTACCAAAGTGTAAGGATGATGCTAAACACGTAGAAGCAAGTTCTTCAACTTATTTTACTTCATCTTATCATTGTGGTGTTTGTTTGGGCTGAAACTTTCATCCTCCCGAATTACATTTTGCATTAAGGATTTTGTTTTCATTCACTAATCATTGTTGTGTGTCCTAAAGGTTGTATTATTGTGTTTTTAGTTTAACCTTGAGTTTTGTACAAATTTTCATAACTTTTGATATGGAAGACACTCCAAAAGTGAAAGTTGTTGGAAATGAGGTGACAAACGTGTGGCCATTGTTAAGATATGTTTTCTATTATGTAAGTATTTTTCATCTATTTTTTTATATTTTATACTCTTATTTTAGATACTCATGCTACTTTTATAATTCTAAAAATTTTTTTGATATACTTTTTGTATTGTATATTGATTTTTCATAGTTTCAGTGGACAAAAATATTATCAAAAACTTAAAAAAAAGAACTCACAATTTAAAGTTTATTGTTAGTTACCATAGACGTATGTTATAAATGCAACATATTGATGTTTCTTAAAAAAATAACATAATTCAATTTGACGTCTTCTGCAATTGTTTCCAATCTTTAATCAATATTAAAAACCTAAAATAAGATAATTCAATTTTTTTTTGTGTTAATGAGAAATCTTGATATTTAAACTTTTAAAAGAAAAAGAAAAATAGGGAACAATATGAAATTAACTTTTTAATAATTCAAATCCATAACAGATCAATTTCCTTCTTATAAATATCTTCTTCCACCTCTTTTGTTTTGAAATAAATATTTTAAAACATAAAAAATAGATATTTCAAACTATTAATTTCGTTGTTGTCTACGGACCGTCTCACTTCTAAATATTTCATCATGCACCTTCAATTCTCAAAAATAATCTTAAAAATTATATTTTTCTTCATCAGAAAATCTGATGAAAAAATTTCTCTTCATATTGAATTTTGAAATCTAGTAATTTTTTTTAAAGAATTTATTAGATTTTGAAATCAATAAAAATTAAAAGAAATTTATCGAAATTCGAAATTTGATTAAATTTCGAAATATAATGAAATTTCAGGTCTTTTTGAATTATAGAGAGAAGTTTTAATTTTTTTTTAAATTTTAAAAATACAAAATGAAATAATTGGAGTTCCTGTCGAGAATGTCTGCAAAAGTTAAATATTGAAGTCCAATTTTCTTTGGGCAAAAGTTGCGGGTGGAGTATGCATGGACTCCTAAACCTGTGTTTGATATATGAGATTTACTTAAGGGTGTGTCGGCAATTAACTAAAAGTTACGGTTAAAAATACAGTAAATAAAAACAGTAGTTCATTTGAATTGAAAACTAATTTAGATAAATTGAATTAAACTATGTTTTATTTTACCTAATTGTTATAAATTATGTTGAACTATTTTTTTGTTCTAACACTTTTTTATCAGTTTTCTTTTCATTTACTTTATAAAAAAACTTACTTTTCTACATCTGGGAGTTGCATATGTAAAATTGTTATAAGAAGTTCTACTTAAAATTAATACAAGAACTTTTATGAAAAAGGAAAGAAAATATGAAATGAATAGTGTTCCGTACGGTCTCCTTGTTCCTTCATGCACCGATCAGAACCGTTCATCTCCATGCTTCATCACTTACAGAATGGTCTTCTTGCACCACCGGATTAGGCAATCCTCGGAAAAGGTCAACTGAGCAGTTGATTATTTGGCCGACCGCCCATTACACCACCCACCTACTAGGCCGACCGACCACCTAGGCCGAGCCGACCACATGGTTAGATTATAAACGATAAATGACTCGTTAAGCCCCTAATGAAGATTAAGGTGCGATTGGGGCGTCATTAAGCCGAAAAAAGGTAAAAGTCCATCACAACTAAGTATAAATAAAGGTTTCAGGTATGACTTTAGACAGGATGCATAATACACACGCATTACTTGCTGTGCTGATCGCTCGATCACTTTACTGACTTGAGCGTTGAAGTGCCTTTAACAGGTACCCGCCCATTCGGCTTGGAGAAGGAGGAGGGAGAACGAACAACTTGGAGTGCGAGGACAACTAGGGAGCCCTTCCGCACGCTTGGAGAAAAGCTTGCCCGATCTTAGCGAGAACGAGTGACGTCCGCCTGCTTGGAGCAAAGCCCGCTCGGTCCTCAACTTGAAGCGCTTCGAGCAGAATCCGTTCGTCCGATCTTCAACGTCCATCCAGTCTAAAGTACAACCAGGAGTGTTTTAGCAAGGGACCTCCAAACCCTACCAGAACATTTTGGCGCCCACCGTGAGGCTGAGCGGCATCCCCTATGATCCACAAGGAACTAGAAAAGGACGCAGTCTCAACATCAGTACGTCGACCCGGCCCCTACATATTGATCTCAATTCTAGAAACTCTCACCATCAAGTACTTGATGGACAAATTTGTAAGCACCAAAATATGATGTCACAAACTTGTTTCACAATCGGCAAGTATGACCGAATCGTTCAAGTAATAAAACTTGGTAAGACCAAGTATCGTTCTTCCCAAAGGACTCACGGCCTAGTTTAGTTATGTGATTTCTTGATTAGCTAAGACTTAAGAAAACAATGATTGAAATTTTAATATGCAAGACGAAAATAAACATGTATGCATGAATTGATCAATGGCAAAGACAAAAGATAAACACTTTCAATGGAATATATGAATGAATATGTTGTTGGGGGTCAATTTCATCTCATCCACTCTCATATATTTTAGGAATTCATCATTCAAATCATCATTGTTAATGCCACTCACTAATGTACCATTCTAGATGGCTTCTCCCTAATCAAATAGTTCATACAATTCCTAGCATTCCTAATGATTAGTTCATGAGTGCAGGAGCTTAAGGCAACCAATATAATGTTGTCAGTAAAATATTGGGAGAAATTCCCCGGATCTAGATTTCCCCGTACGTGTCCGTATCAACAAAACCAATAATCATGCATTAGAATGAGTTAAACAATGCAAGCATTGAGCAAAGAGGAAAAACCCTAATTAATGATGAAAAGAAAGCATATGTCTTAATTCAAAGATGTATTCAACAAATCCATATATGAGAGCTTCAAGAGATTACATTGATTCCCCAACAAACATACAAGGTTTAGTTCACCATATTCATGGTGAACCTAGATGAATAACAATGAAAGTATGAAAGAATAAACCCAATAAAGGTGAAGAGGTAGCCTGAGCATCCAAGATCCTCCTTCAAAGGGGTGAAAGAGAGAGTGTTTGCCTCGTTTCTGCCAAAGATACCTAACTAAAGGACGTGCAAGCCCTTATATACTAATCTAGAGTTACAAAAGATTACAAAAGCCCAAGTCCAAAAAGTGCCGCTCAGCGCCATTTACCGCTCAGCGGTGGTTACGCGTCTTCTTTCTTCCCCTCAGCGGCCATTTGCCCCTTAGCGGTTCCAACGCCACCTCTTGAGTGCCGCTCAGCGGTAGTTTGCCGCTGAGCGGTGCCTTCGACTTCTCCTTTTTGCACTCTTTCTTGTCTTTTCTAATGTCCTCTCTCTCATTCTTCACTTCTTTCACCAAATTCACCTCAAAACCTGCACAAAAACACTCAAATCAAGCATAAACCTGTCCAGCTCTCTTATTTCTGAAAATATAAACAAAATGCATGATTTCAAGCTAGTTTCTAAGTCTAAAGGTTGCTTTTAGTATCACTTTTAAGCATGAAAATAACAGTTTTTCAACTGTTATCACAACCCCAAACTTAGAACTTTGCTTGTCCTCAAGCAAACAAAATGTAACTCCATCTCCAACCAATTCATATGATGGTTTACTCATTCAAAATCCTCTTTTCAAGATAAGTAATAACTTCACTCAAACTTAAGACCAAGAGTTCAATCAAGATGTGCACATGCTTTAGTGTTCACAAAGTCATTTAAGTTCCAACAAATGCTATTTTTCATGAATGATCAATCAATTAAGCATGGATGTTCATGTGCTTATGGAATCTTTCCTCACTAGGTAAAGTGTTTCACTCAACACACAAGTGTATAAGAGGTAAAGTGTTTCACTCATTCACTCCACTATCACAATGTCACATGAATCAACTTTGCCTTTCATTTAACCACAATCAAATACATTCACAAGCATGCATCATCACAAGGACTTTTCAATGGCTTATAATGTGGCTGGGCTAACAAGAAAATTGGTTTTTCTGGATCACAAAATCCTTGAGTTAAGAGAATCATAACACACAATCTTCTTATTCATTCCCAACTCTCTTTTGCCTTTGCTTTTGCATTTGCATTGAGCTTTGCTTCTTTTTCTTTTCTTTTCTTTGCATATTCTTACTTTTTAGCTCTTAGCTCAATGCTTTTTCCTTTTTCATGTTTCCCCAATAACCCCAAACTTGAACATTTAACAATACTACACAAGATCTTCTACTTAACTCAAGGTAAAGATTTTCAATCAAGGGTGTTCAGTGTATATTTAAGGCTAAGGGTTCAAAGGATAGAACACAACGTGTTCTCTTTTAGAAGGCTAACTTTATGAATTTGGCCAATAAAAAGGGTTTCAACAACACGGCCTTTGATCATATGATGCAAAACAAGCAATTGATTCAATCATAGAAAACCTGGGCAAAGTCATTCATGCTTTCAAAGTAATAGCATTCAACAATAACAACTCTGGAGCTCAAAACCTCACATATAAGCTCATTCACATTTGACATGCACATCCTGCTTAATTTCACAATCACAATCATGATATTATGCATTTGTTCACAAAGCTTGTGAATCACCTGTATAAGCATTTTAATGTGCACATCATCTCAACATCAATCAATCATAAGCATCATTCAGCATTACTTATCACACAATCACAGTTAATAGCAAACCATCACAAGAAACCAGGTTTCACATAGAGTACATCAAACCCTAATCTAAAAACAAAAACAAATAAGTTCAGAAAACTTAAACCATAAAAGCATAATCATATGATAGCATTCATCAGTAAATGCTATCTCAGCTCCTCATCAGTCCGAGCTCTCTGTATCTTCCTCTTCCTCTTCATCATCATCTTCATCAACTGCATCCTCCTCCTCAGCTTCATCATCCTCCATATCTCTGGCTGAAGCTTCAGCTGCTCCAGCTCCTCCATATACTGGTTCTTCTGGCCAAGCTACCACATTATGGAATTCATCCATAGTCCACCTGTGTGCTGGAGGGGTATCATACATCCCCACTATCATCTCAGCCGTGGCCACCTGCCCTCTGTGGATGGACTGCAACTGAGCACCTATAAGAGACATATACATGTCCCTCATCTGGAATGGTTCTGCCTCATGAGTATCAGCAGAAGTCCTGCTCTGTGCTGGCCTTCTCTCTCTACGAGCCTGGCGTGGTGGCACTGGCTGGGCTGCCTCATCACCTCCACAGTACTGTCTGTAATAGGCCTCATCTATAGCTTTTCTTGGCCTCTCAAATGGTGGAACAGAAGTGTCCACCCCAGCTAGCTTGCAAAGGTAAGTGATCAAAGAAGGATGTCCCAGTGGTGCTTTGTTGTTTGAGGTGTTAGCACACACACTAATCTCATCAGCTATCACCTGCCCAATATTAACATTCAAGTTTCTGATAACACAGTAGATGAATAGTGCCCTGCTGAGAGTGATATCTGACACATGTGAACATGGCTGAATGTTGGCATGAGAAAACGCCATCCAATACTTTGCAAGAGGAGTCAAATCTGTCCTCCTAATGTTAACCACTGAGCCAGATCTATTCCTTTGGAAGTGTCCTCCAGGTATACACAATACTCTCTCCACATCCTCATAATCAGCACCTTCCTCCATGCTAAGAGCAAACTGGCATTGTTCACCAGCCCACACAGTATCCAGAAAGTTATTTATGGAGTCAGGATCATACCTGATAGCATGGCCTCTAACATAGCCCAAATAATTCTCAGCTGGATAATCACCAATCTTCTTTGCATTGGTGTAAAATTCTTTCACCACAGCTATGTTGGCAGGTGATGGATAAGTGGCTAGCTTCCCCCAATCATTCCCTAACACTTGCTCTCCAAATTGAGGAGCAAAGTTAGGTATCATTCCAACCTTTCTCTCCATTAGAAGTCTCCTGTCCTGAACCACCCTAAAGTGCTTCTCATGTTTCCTAGAGAGGAACCTGCCATTATGGGGCTGCTCTGGTTCCTTTTCCTTTCTCTTGGTTGCCATGGTTTTCAATCTCTTTCCTGAAGAGGATGCCATTCCTGTATTCAAACATAAATCCAAAACCACAGAACATGATGTTAATCATTAGTAAACACAGAACACAACTCCTTTCGAAGCTAAACCACCGCTGAGGGCCAGAATTTCCCCTCAGCGCCACCAGTGCCACATTCAAACACGCAATAAACCAAAAAAACAAATCTGGCAGAGTACCGCTCAGCGGTAAATGCCGCTCAGCGGTGATCTGCAGATTTTTGCAAATCTCTTTTTAAAACAGTCCTAACTCCACCCAAATGCAATTTTCAGTTTTCCAGTTCATAATCAAGCAGTTTAATCGGTTCAAACATCAAATATATCATCAAATCATGCATAGAAACTAAAACCCCTAAGTATTCATGCTTTGACAATCACATTCAAATTCAAGAACCCTAGAATGAACAAAATGCATTTTACTTACTTGGGTGGAGATGCTAGATGATATGAGAATGCTTCCAAACTAGAATGCTCTCTTCCAACCCCAAACTTTGATGACACACTAGTATAAAAGTGAGTGGAAGAGAAATCTTCTAAAGAGGGAAGAGTAAAAAGATGTGGAAAACCTATGAGAAGAGGTGTGGAAGTGTTTATGCAGAGAAGAACTTGAAAGAGTGTAAAAAACGCGCAGCTTAGGGTTTAAAAATACCCCAATGGGCTCGGGTTCCGCTAAGGGGAACTTAAGCCCATCTGCGTTAGTACCGCTCAGCGGTAACTGCCGCTCAGCGGCACTTTCGTGATGTGCCCTTCTCCTTCTTTTCTTGACCTACGTGCCTTCCTAACATACCCCTCATAGGTTCCCTGCAATTCAATGTTAAAAATGCTTATGCAAACCCTAACTAAAATAGACAAACAGAAAACAATCAATCAACTGGGTTGCCTCCCAGGTAGCGCTTGTTTAACGTCACGAGCCTGACCCAAAATCCACCAACACCCATCAGTAGGTGTTTCAAACTTACCAGCACCCATCAGTAGGTGCAAAATCTTCTCACCAACACCCATCAGTAGGTGTTACAAACTTA
Organism: Vigna umbellata; assembly: GCF_029865625.1. Classification (NCBI taxonomy): domain Eukaryota; kingdom Viridiplantae; phylum Streptophyta; class Magnoliopsida; order Fabales; family Fabaceae; genus Vigna; species Vigna umbellata. The sequence goes on from NC_142166.1 coordinate 19,128,908, forward strand.
GTATCCTTCAGTAGATACTTAACCACCTAGCATCCTTCAGTAGATGCTAAATCCAACAAAAATAATTACAGAATAATATTCACAAATTAAAAATTACAAAACCAAATCAAAAGTTTTTAAATCCACTGGGTTGCCTCCCAGCAAGCGCTCTTTTAACGTCATTAGCTTGACCCAGTAAAGCTCATGTTCCTTCTTCTTTTTCTTCTTTCTACTGAACTTCTTCAGAAATTTGATCAAACCAGGAACCTGTTGCAATGTCTCAATCATAGGAACTTTAATCTCCAATTTCTTGAAGATTTCCATAAAGCACTTAAATTTCTTTTCCTTCCTATGATTCTTCTTTAGATGAGGATGTGATTTTTCATGTGATTTCTTCTTCTTTCCTCTCATCTTCTTTTTCTTCCTTTTTCTCTCCCTAAATTTTCTCTTTTTCTCTTCTTTTATTTTTTTCTTCCTTTCTCTTTTTCTCCTCAACTTCTTTATCTTCACACAAATTTTCTTTCTCTCTTTTCTCTCAACCAATTCTTTTTCTTTTTCTTCATCTTTATCTTTCTCACTCAACTCTTCTTTCTCTTTTCTCTCTACCCTTTCCTCATCTCCCTCTAATTTTTCCTCATCAAGAATCTTGTCACTTTCAGTGATACTGACTTGCCCTTCCTCCTTAAGGTTAACATCAGTATTAACATCATCATTTAATATCTGACTAATGTGACGAAGTTGCATCTCCATTCTTTTACATGATTCTTCAATGCTTTTCTGAGTAGAGTCGGAATTTTTCAAAAATCGTTGAAGGGTGTCCTCCAACCTATCCAAACTTCCTGATAGAAAGGGTTGTTGCTGCCATTGTTGTTGTGGTTGGTTCTCAAATTGTCCAGCAGCTTGCCAAAATTGGCTTTGATCCATGCTTGAGTGAGGTTCCCACCATTGGTTGAGATTACTTTGGTAGAATTGAGTGCCCCTATAATTAAACTCTTGACCAAATTGCATTCTGCAGACATTAGGCACAAAACCCTAAAAACAATTGTTAGCACAAAAAGATAGAGAAAAAAAACTAAAGATTTAAAAGATATAAGAAGATAAAAGATTTAGAAGATAGAATCAAATAAAATAGAATAAAACCTAATCTAAAAAATAAAATCTAATCTAAAAGATAAAATAAAATAAAATCTCACCTAACCTAAAAGATAAAATAAGAATAAAATAAAATCTAACCTAAAAAGATAAAAAATTAAAATCTAATAAAATAAAATAAAATCTAACCTAAAAAGATAAAAAGATAAAATACAATAAAATAAAATAAAATCTAATCTAAAAAGATAAAATCAAATCAAATAAAAACCGAAAAATAAAAAACAGAAAATAAAAACAGAAAACAGAAAAACAGAAAACAGAAAAAATAAAATAAAATCAAATAGAATACAAACTGAAAAATATAAACAGAAAAATAAAATAAAATAAAATAAAAATTCGAAATTTTAAAATAAAATAAAAAAATAAGTCAAAGATAATCAATAATCACACAAATTAACCAGTTAAACCACGAGTCCCCGGCAACGGCGCCAAAAACTTGATGGACAAATTTGTAAGCACCAAAATATGATGTCACAAACTTGTTTCACAATCGGCAAGTATGACCGAATCGTTCAAGTAATAAAACTTGGTAAGACCAAGTATCGTTCTTCCCAAAGGACTCACGGCCTAGTTTAGTTATGTGATTTCTTGATTAGCTAAGACTTAAGAAAACAATGATTGAAATTTTAATATGCAAGACGAAAATAAACATGTATGCATGAATTGATCAATGGCAAAGACAAAAGATAAACACTTTCAATGGAATATATGAATGAATATGTTGTTGGGGGTCAATTTCATCTCATCCACTCTCATATATTTTAGGAATTCATCATTCAAATCATCATTGTTAATGCCACTCACTAATGTACCATTCTAGATGGCTTCTCCCTAATCAAATAGTTCATACAATTCCTAGCATTCCTAATGATTAGTTCATGAGTGCAGGAGCTTAAGGCAACCAATATAATGTTGTCAGTAAAATATTGGGAGAAATTCCCCGGATCTAGATTTCCCCGTACGTGTCCGTATCAACAAAACCAATAATCATGCATTAGAATGAGTTAAACAATGCAAGCATTGAGCAAAGAGGAAAAACCCTAATTAATGATGAAAAGAAAGCATATGTCTTAATTCAAAGATGTATTCAACAAATCCATATATGAGAGCTTCAAGAGATTACATTGATTCCCCAACAAACATACAAGGTTTAGTTCACCATATTCATGGTGAACCTAGATGAATAACAATGAAAGTATGAAAGAATAAACCCAATAAAGGTGAAGAGGTAGCCTGAGCATCCAAGATCCTCCTTCAAAGGGGTGAAAGAGAGAGTGTTTGCCTCGTTTCTGCCAAAGATACCTAACTAAAGGACGTGCAAGCCCTTATATACTAATCTAGAGTTACAAAAGATTACAAAAGCCCAAGTCCAAAAAGTGCCGCTCAGCGCCATTTACCGCTCAGCGGTGGTTACGCGTCTTCTTTCTTCCCCTCAGCGGCCATTTGCCCCTCAGCGGTTCCAACGCCACCTCTTGAGTGCCGCTCAGCGGTAGTTTGCCGCTGAGCGGTGCCTTCGACTTCTCCTTTTTGCACTCTTTCTTGTCTTTTCTAATGTCCTCTCTCTCATTCTTCACTTCTTTCACCAAATTCACCTCAAAACCTGCACAAAAACACTCAAATCAAGCATAAACCTGTCCAGCTCTCTTATTTCTGAAAATATAAACAAAATGCATGATTTCAAGCTAGTTTCTAAGTCTAAAGGTTGCTTTTAGTATCACTTTTAAGCATGAAAATAACAGTTTTTCAACTGTTATAAGTACTTCCTTAAACATGGCTTCGATCTCACGGTCGTCGATGGCCCCAACCGTCCGGCCTTACCTTAGGCCTCGACTTCACGGCCATCCATGGCCCTACTCGTCCGGCCTTACCTTGGCCTCGACTTCACGCCCGTTCTTGGCCCCAATCGTCCGGCCTCAGTTGCTCGGTCTTCCATGGCCTCACAGATACATAGCCCAATCTGGCCTCAATGTTAAATCATTAGGTCGTACGCTCTCGTTTGCTCGGTCGTCCATGGCCTCACAAGTACATAAGCATCCAGCCTCTGTTGTTCGGCCTCGGCCATCTGGCCTCAACTTCTAGGCCTCTCGTGGCCTCTACCATTTGGTCAAATCTAGCCTCCGGTACTCGGCTAACCGTTGGCCTAAACCGTTCGGTCACTACTTAGCCTCAACAACTCGGCCTCCAAAGGCTTCAACCGTTCGACCGTACTAATGAGGTACTTTCTTAAACCAGGCCTCGCAGGTACACGGTTAAAATTGGCATCAACGTCAAATCATTCGGCCATGCAGCCTCAAGTAAATCCGCCATCCGGCCTCCGTTATCTAGCCTCGGCTATTTGGCCTCAACAACTCGAGCGGTGAACGACGAGTTCTTTAATGAACCACTATCGCCCGACTCCAGATAAAGTCCAAGTTGATAAACGGCGAGTTCCTAAAGGAACCATTATCAGCTTGGTCGGGCGATGAACGACGAGTTCTTAAAGGAACCACTGTCAGCTTGGCCGGACGGTGAACGACGAGTTCCTTGTAGAACCAACTGCTCCCGATTCTAGGTAAAACCCAAGTTGGTGAACGCCACGTTCTACAGATGCAGCAGCGTCACAATCTGGTCATACACTGGCCTCAACTGTTCGGCCATCTCTTGGCCTCAACTTGGCCCCCAAAGGCCTCAACTCTTCGGCCACCAAAGGCCTCAACTTCTCGACCTCCAAAGGCCTCAACTTCTCAACCTCCAAAGGCCTCAACCTCTCGGTCTCCAAAGGCCTCAACCGTTCGGCCTTGTCGGCCTCAACTTCTCGCCCTCCAAAGGCCTCAACATCTTAGCCACCAAAGGCCTCAACATCTCGGCCTCCAAAGGCCTCAACTTCTCGGCCTCCAAAGGCCTCAACCGTTCGGCCTCCTCGGCCTCCTAAGCCTCAACTTTTCGCCCTCCAAAGGCCTCAACATCTCAGCCACCAAAGGCCTCAACATCTCGGCTCCAAATGCCTCAACCTGTCGGCCTCCAAAGGCCACAACCGTTTGGCCTCCAAAGGCCTCAACTTCAAGGCCTCTAAAGGCCTTAACCTCTCGGCCTACTCGGCCAAAACTTCTCGGCCTTTAAAGGCCTGAACCTCTCGGTCTCCTCGGCCTGAACCTCTCGGCCTCAACCGTTTGGCCTCCTCGGCCTCAACTTGGCCTCCTCGACCTCAACTTCTCGGCCTCCAAAGGCCTCAACTTCTCGACCTCCAAAGGCCTTAGCTTCTTAGCAACCAAAGGCCTCAGCCTCTCGGCCTCCAAAGGCCACAACCGTTCGGCCTCCTCAGCCTCAACTTCTCGGCCACCAAAGGTCTCAACTTCTCGACCACCAAAGGCCTTAACTTCTCGGCCTGCAAAGGCCTCAACCTCTCAACCTCCAAAGGCCTCAACCGTTCAGCCTCCTCGGCCTCAACCTCTCGGCCTCCAAAGGCCTCAACCGTTCGGCCTCAATTGTACCTCCTCGACCTCAACTTCTTGGCCTGCAAAGGCTTCAACCTCTCGGCCTCCAAGGGCCTCAATCTCTCGCCCTCCAAGGGCCTCAACCTCTCGCCCTCCAAGGGCCTCAACCTCTCGCCCTCCAAAGGCCTCAACATCTCAGCCTCCAAAGGCCTCAACCGTTGGGCCATTTCTTGACCTCAACCTTGCCTCTAAAGGCCTCAACTCCTCCTCCTCTCGGCCGTCCATGGCCTCACATTTACTCAGCCAAATTTGGCAATAAACCATCCGGCCCCGACCATTCGATGATGGCCACATGCCCTCAGTCGTCTGGTCATAACTTGACCTCAGCTTTTCATCCCCAATGGCTTGGTCATTTGTGGCCATAAGTACTTTGGCAAATTTGGCATCAATCATTCGGTTATTCGGCCTCATAACTATTCTTCTTCAAAGCAATCCAAGTCGACCTCCCCAAAGGTCGACGACTGTGGATCTTCATTAAAGAAATCTCGGTCATCCTCCCCAAAGGTCGGCGACTGTGGGTCTTCACGACTTGCTACTTAAAGTAAGGATCAATAGATTATCCAGCTCGGCCGACGAAGACACATCTCGTTTTTGTCTTCCATCCACTCAATAAGTAGAGAGGACCTAGAGACGAAAGCAAAACAGAGAACCCATCCTTTTCAGAAAGTCCATCTACAAAACCCATTCACATCATTAAATCATGCTCGGGCTTGGGGGGCTGGTGTTTCGTACGGTCTCCCTGCTCCTTCATGCACCGACCGGAACATTTTGGTCTCTATGCTCCATCGCTTACCGAACGGTCTCCCCGCACCACCAGACTAGGCAGTCCTTAGACAAGGTCGACTGAGCGGCTGATTATTAGGTCGACCGCCCATCAGGCCGCCCACCTACCAGGCCGACCGGCCACATAGGCTGAGCCGACCACATGGTTAGATTATAAACGATAAATGGCTCATTAAGCCCCTAATGAAGGTTAAGGTGCGATGGGGTCGTCATTGGGCCGACAAAAGGTAAAAGTCCATCACAACTAAGTATAAATAATGGTCTTAGGTATGACTTTAGACAGGATGCATAATACACACACATTACTTGTTGTGTTGACCGCTCGGTCACTTTACTCACTTGTGAGCCGGAGTGCCTTTAACAGGTACCCGCCCATTCGGCTTGGAGAAGGAGGAGGGAGAACGAACAACTTGGAGTGCGAGGACAACTAGGGAGCCCGACCGCCCGCTTGGAGAAAAGCCTGCCCGGTGTTAGCGAGAACGAGTGACTCCGCCCGCTTGGATCAAATTTGAGGTCGACGTCATATCAAGATACGTTAAATTGACGTCGAATTTAAAAAATTCGATGTTAATCAAATTGACATCGAATTTTGTTAATATTTGACGTTAAGCAATTTTTTTTAATTAATTGTAATCCTTAGACCTGAAAAGCAGAAAAACAACAAATTTAAGTTTTTGATATTTTATAAAGCATGAACTATGAACGTGTAGTATAGTATCAACAACAAACAACAACAAGAAACAACAAACAAGTTCAATCAAACAACAACAACAACAAACAAGTTCAACAAATAAGTTCTTCAAAACGAAAACGAAAACTAACCTTCAAAAGGTGGGTTTGTCGGAATAAAGTGTTTCCACCAGTGAGAGAGAAAACAGAATGCGCCTATGAAGGACAAGAACACGAAAATAATCGGTCAAAACAAACGAAAATTATACATAAAGTAGTTAATTAACATGCATTTATATCAAATGAAAGAAAGATTACATGTGATGGTCGTCAAACTTCATTCGAGAAAAGTTTGAGAAGAGAAGAGGATCTCACACGCTAAGATAAAGTGAATGAATTTTCAATCTTCCGCTCAAATTAAAAAGGGGAACTTTTGGCTGACAAATAATTCATCGAAGCTCCTACAAAATTTGATGTATTATATGTGGTTTAAAAGAAAAAAGAATTAAAAAGGAATTACTTTTATGGTTTTGGCTGACAAATAATGCGTCCAAGCCATTACAGAATTTGACGTATTATTTGTTGTTTAAAAGAAAAAAGAAAAAAGAATTTAAAAGGGTGACTCTTTGGCTTTTGACAGACAAATATTAGGTCGAACCCCTATAGGATTCTCGACGTACTATTGGTGGTTTAAAAGAAAGAAGAAAGAGAATGACGCACTGGTTTAAATAGTTACCATTATAGAACATTGAATGGATTGAATGAGGCTTCGACGTTCTACAATTGCATTTATTTACAAAAATGTCATCGATCATTTTTAATGTTGACTATTCAATGGTTCGACGTTGAACGCGTGACGTTATACGTTGTTTTTGCACTAGCGAATAATGTTGTAATTTTTTCATCTCCAAAATGTTAATAGTAAATAGTCTTTGATTAATTTTGAAAAAATTATAATTAAAATCAATGTAAGCTTTTCAATACAAATAGATATATATTAGGTGAAAGCTGAACATTTGAAGGCGTGTCTTTCATTTATTGGTCACACAAAAGAAGATGGATTTCTAAGACCCTCTAAAGTGTAAACCTTTTGGTGGGCTTTCTTTTTGCACCTTCAAGTTTTATTCCAGTATCTCCAAATTGGGTGTTGCTCCCTCCACCACCCCAAGTGCTCCTGCACCTCCCTACTATTTTCTGTTATTCCAAAAATACTCTACACCTCCTTACTATTTTCTTTTATTCCAAAAATACCCTACACCTCCCTACTATATTCAACAATCTTTCTCTTTTTCTCTCCACATTAATGGAGTATTCACATGGCTCAGATTTAAACTTGTGATATATAGCAAAATTTTATTTACACTTTCCCTTAAATAAGTTTGATTCAATATTATTTTCACTGTTCAATATTTTTTTTCTTCAAATTACTTAATAAATGGTAAAATTTTGTTCCAAATTTCTAGAAAAATGTTTATATATGTATGTATTTTTTTTTTACATTTAATATCTATAATTTTTAACATTATATTATGTTTTAACTTACCGACATGTTTGACTCAAATAACTTGAATAAAGTATTTAATTTATTAGATAAATAATATAAAAATATTATTAAATACTTAAAATATAAAAGAAAAGTTATTTGTTAAAGATTTGAAATTTATTTAGTTCTTTCCTCATTATAAAATTAGTATGTAATAATAATAATATATTATTTACTATTAATATTATTATGTTTATTATTTTGTATTTACATCTAACTTTTAAGTTTACAAAATGGAAGTGGTAGAAGCACTAATATTGAAGTTTCCTCTCAATTTTATATTTTGCAATATATTACAACTTTAAATCTAAGTCATATGAATGCTCCATTAATGCAGAGAGAGAAAGAGAAAGATTGTTGAGGATAGTGGAGAGGTGTAGGGTATTTTTGGAATAAAAAAAATAGTGGGGAGATGTCGAGTATTTTTGGAATAAAAAAAATAGTGGGGAGATGTCGAGTATTTTTGGAATAAAAGAAAGGTTTAATCATTTAGAACATCCCTATTTCTGCAGGGTTTTCTCAATTAGGTCCTCATATTATAAAATCTCTCAATTAGGTCCCTGATTGTAGAAAATTGGATCAATTGAGGACTTGCCGTTAATTTGGGTGGATGTCGTTAAAAAATAATGTGCATGGCAGGGTGACATTAGCAGGTTTTAGTGACATGACAGATTATGGTAAACTGAGTTGGTTTGTGTTTTATGTACAATAAACACAATTTTAGTTTCAATGATGATGAGAGTGGATGATGTTTTGTACTTATGTTATACCTTTATTCCATTTTAATGAAAATGAGAGGTTTTTGATGTGTTTGAGTAAGAAATTGAATTCTGGGTTTTAGAAAGATGTGTTTGAGTAAGAAATCGAAGTCTGTTGTTCCAATACGCAATTGTCATTTATCACGCTTGGGGGAGACCCTCAATTCTCCAACGCATCACGCACACCATCAAACGCAAGCCTCTCCGCCAAAGCGTCGCTGCCTTCATTCTCATCCAAATTCCATGGACGTTGCACCTCCGTCATCAATCTCGCACAACCATGGAAGCTTGCTTCTTCACCGTACCTGCAAGCGAAAACCTAATCGCGATTGAGTTTCAGTTCGCATCCTACGAGAAGTCGTGTTCGCATCCTCGAACCTCCATCATCGCCTTCGCGTTTCCATCGAGCCCAGTTTACATCGTCATCTCCTTCGCGCGAACCGCCGCAGCGCAACTCACCAGCAACGTCAACCTGAAAAATCAAACTAAACCCAGATCTAGAAAACTACAACAGAAGCCATAGCATCTTCTCCTCTACGAGCATTTAAACCGGCAAAGAGGAGACAAAATCCCAAATCAAAGAAACCCTAAATCACATCCAAGTTACTGGTGCATCAATAACGACAAGATCGTGTTTCTCGATGTTTGTCATCTTCCTCGACTGCCATCTCCTCCATTCGCATGACCTACAAAGAGGAAGACCAAGAAACCAGATGCAGCCGCCGCAGAAACAAGAGAACGTCTTTCCCTCAATCTGCAAAACCCTAATGTCAGTTCTGGTAATGGCAAGCCCTCAATTTCTAAATACAACAAATTCAACTCAGTTCACCGCAATGTGCCGCCACGTCAGTAAAATCTGCTAATGTCACCCTGTTACGCATATTACTTTTTGACGTTGTCTACCCAAATTAACGGCAAGTCCTCAATTGATCCAATTTTTCACAATCAGAGACCTAATTGAGATATTTTACAACACGAGGACCTAATTGAGAAAATCCTACAGAAATAGGGATATTCTAAATGATTAAACCTAAAAGAAAATAGTGGGAAGGTGCATAAGCACTTGGGGTGGTGGAGGGAGCAACACCCCTCCAAAATTTATCCTTAAGACAAATTTAATTTTAAAAAATTATTATAAAAGATAAAATAAATTAGGTAAATACTAAGTACTATTTATCAACATATTTACGGCTACATCTATATTTATTGAACGACCATACATTCTTAAATAATTTTCGAATGGATTTTCTTCTGTCTCTCATCTTTGTTTAACATTCTTTATTCAGGTGGTTTTATTTATTTTTTCTTCATTTTATCTCATTTATTTTTCATTTTCATTTATTTTGTTCATATTTATTGAGTAAATGTCATTTGAAATTTTATATTTATTTAGTTTAAAATTTTATATTTTTATCGTTTGAAATTTTATATTTATTTTTAGGTTTAATAGGTTCGGAGGTCCCTATATTTGCGGGTTCGTTTCACTTGGGTCCTCCAATTTTAGAAGTGATCAATTAGGTCCCTAATTTAACAAAATTGAGTCAATAATACCCTTTCCGTTAAATGCAAGGGAATCTGAATGCAAATTAAATATTGCAGAAATTGCCACGTATTAAGCTCAAACTCTGCCACCTGCAAATAAAATGATGCCTTAGCATGCCACCTGTTTAATTTGCATTCAGATTCCCTTGCATTTAACGGAAAGGGTATTATTGACTCAATTTTGTTAAATTAGGGACCTAATTGATCACTTCTAAAATTGGAGGACCCAAGTGAAACGAACCCGCAAATATAGGGACCTCCGAACCTATTAAACCTTATTTTTATTGTATGTATCAAATTTTAAAATCTAGTTTAGAGAACTCATCCAATTTTGAAATCCAAATTATGAAACTTGTTAAATTTCAAAATCTAATTTAAAAATTCATCAATTTATTCAATCTCAAAATTCGATTTGAAAACTGACTAGATTTTGAAATCCCATAAATACTTCTTTGGAATTTCAAATTTGGTATTGATTTTATTGATTTTTTTTAAATTTTTTAGTTTTTATTTTTTTTTAATTTGTTTTACATGTTTTGTTTTAATAAATTATATGTTAAAATATTAAAAATTAACATATATTAAATAATATTAAAATATTATATTAAACTAATTAAAATATTTAAATATCTTTATTTAAATATTTAATGGAAATGACAGCTTCAATTAGGCAAGCCATCGAAACATCTGTTGATTGGCGCATTTTGGAGACCTTACATCAGACCTCTGAATCCGCGAATGACGCTTCAGGACGCAGTCCTAATCCTAGAGGTGCTCGCAACTCCAACTCCACCTATTCTTGTGGCACCCGTTTGGCTAGAATCGATTTCCCGCGCTTTGGCGGTGATGCAATCCAACAGTGGATTTATCAATGTGAAACGTACTTTGCGATTGATGGCACTCCGAAAGATTTTCATGTGAAATTAGCAGTAATTCATTTTGAAGGAAAGGCACTACAGTGGCATACCTCTTTTGTTAAGACTCTTCCAGGAGGTAACCTTCCAAATTGGACTGAATTTACAGGTATATTGATCGATCGTTTTGGTGCAATTGATGATGATCTGACCTCGGACCTTATGAAATTGCGGCAAACCGGTTCTGTGGTGGAATATCATGATCAATTTGATGCTATAACTTCTCGATTGGATCTCAATGACACCCATTTGTTAAGCTGTTTCTTAGGGGGTTTGAAAACGGATATTCAATTGACAGTCAAAATGTTTCAACCCCAGGATTTAAGGAAGGCATTCCATTTGGCTAAATTGTATGAGTCTGCTTCTGCTTCAAACATTCCTACCAAATTTTCTATCCCTGATACATATACGAATACAAAGGCCATTTTGCCTACACTTAAACCTCTGAACAAGACAACTGACTCATAGCTTACCCTACACACAACCCAACAACACTCTAATAAGAAACTTACTCCTGCTTTTATGACTGAGAGGCGATCAAAGGGCCTTTGCTATTTCTGTGATGAACCATACAACCATGCACATGCTTTGACACATAAGAAATTAGAGATTCATGTTCTGGAGGTGAGTGACAATGAGGAGGAAATTGTAGATCAACTTGATGACACATGTAACACACCAAATAATTTAAAGGGTATTACTGGTAGTAAAGACTAAATTAATTTGATATCTGATATAAACAATCAAACTTTATTTCAATTCTTCTAAAGTACAATTCCAAACTTACAAACTTTAAACAATATAGTCTTCACCACTTAACATAAATTCGAAATTAAACTTATAAGTCTTACACAACATTTTTTTTCCAATGCAAATTTATTCTTTTTACAAAAATCCCTGAAAGTTTTTCCCTGCATCTCTCTCATCATCTCTAAGCTTTTTCAACCGCATCTACAACATTATCTGCCTACATATAACATGAGTTATATGATCATAGCACAAACAAATAAGGGTAAGCCAACCATATCATACAATCATTAAACTTACTTATAATGTAAATGTTTCAATCATGTATTTCTGCAATCCATTATCCCGATGTCATTAATTCAATTTTTTTTTCTTGACTTCTTCAAAATCATCTTTCTCATTTTCATAAACCTTACAAGTATATCATGCTTACTCATGAAGCCTTATGGTCAGACCGCTCTCTGCCTGCTTCCTTAAGCCTTACCTGTATACTATGTCTTACTTTCTGAAGCCTTATAGTCAGACCTCTCTCTGCCTGCTTCCTTAAGCCTTACCTGTATACCATGTCTTACTTTCTGTAGCCTTATGGTCAGACCTCTCTCTGCCTGCTTCTATAAAACTTACGAATCATATGTTTATGTCAAAGCCTTATGGTCAGACCACTTTCTGCCTGCTTTCATAAAACTTATGAATCATATGTTTATGTCAAAGCCTTATGGTCAGACCACTTTCTGCCTGCTTTCATAAAACTTACGAATCATATGTTTATGTCAAAGCCTTATGGTCAGACCACTTTCTGCCTGCTTTCATAAACCTCGGGTGTTACTTTGCTCATATCAAGCTCTCATGGTATAAACCGAACATACTACTCACAGTAGTAAACATCATTTCATAAGTAATGATTTCTTATATCCACTCCAACATTTCATAAAATCAACAATTCATACCCTCTTATCCACCTAACTCAATCATGTTCATTCTTTAATCATAAATTGACAATAACCTATTTTGGTATCAATAAATTAAACATATTGCCAGATATCATACTTCATATTATAAACTCATTTTTCCCATAACGAGTATAACTCAACATATTTTCACCAATCAAAGGTCATAGATCAGCCATAATACATCAACATATCATAGGAACTACATATTAAAGTTTGGGCTCAATGTAACGGTAAATGAAATATATATGAAGTTTTTACCATGATAACTTAAGAACAAAAATATAGTGTTCATCATACTTTTCAAAATTTCGAAATTTATTTCTCAACACATAGACTTCTAATTACAAATCCGAACGGTCAAATTATAGTAATATATCTTAGAAATCATATATCAAATTTTCAGGTTGATCTAACGGTCAAATAGAACAGAATCTATATTTTACCGAGAGAACTCAGTAACACAATAACAGGGGTAATTAATTTACTCAAACATGCAGAACTTATTTCTCCAAGTACAGACTCTTAATTAATGATCCGAACGGTCAAAGTGAAGAAATAGGTCTTAGGATTCATATATTAAAATTTTAGCTAAATCCAACGGTAAAAACAATTAAAAGGAATGTTTTACCACAGTAACTCGAAAATAAGAAAAATTATAATCATGAAAACTAAATTTACACAAGTGAATAGATAATTACCATTACCAAAATTTTAACATGTTCATAACTCATATTCATGATCATAATATGTATAAATATCACATGTAAGAAAGGATTAGCTCCCCTACCATCAAAATAATCTTAATATAAAAATTCAGGGGAAACGAGAAGTTGAATCTGGCAGAGCGGGTTAGACAACTTCCCATCCTTCCAGAAAGATGCAATAAAAAAATAGATAATACAATAAAATTTCTGGGGAAACAAGAAGTTGAATCTGGCAGAGCAGGTTAGACAACTTCTCATCCTTCCAAAAATACAATATAAATAAGAAATAAAAGGTCTAGGGAAACAAAAGGTTGAATCTGGCAGAGCCGGTTAGACAACTTCTCATCCTTCCAAAATTGCAAAAGAAATAACTAAATGTTCTAAGTAATAATAACATACAATTAGCTTAACAGAATCAATATCACGTTTTACAACCATCAAACTTGGGTCTCATCACAGAAGCATGTTCTCATTCAAAATTCAAGATCAAATTAGCATAACAGAATCAATATCACGTTTTACAACCAGCAAACTTCGGTCTCATCACACAAGCATGTTCTCATTCAAAATTCAAGATCATCCAGAAACAAAATACTCCATATTCAAGATTTAGGATTAGACAAAAGCAAAGTATTGTATACTCAAGATTCAAGAGTAGCTTCCCTTACCTGATTCTCGCTCCTTTCTGAATGAAGAGCACTTCTTCAGAAGCTCTCGCTACCTTCTCTACAACTCAGATTCTATTCCTAATATCTCTTTATTTTTGACAAAAGTCTTACTCAATTTCACTCTCCTCCCCTAAAACTTCATTTCTCACCCCTTTTTATAGTTGAAGTTAGGGGGTTACTGTAGTAGTACTGTAGCTGTACTACAATTACTGTAGTAGTACTGTAGCTGTACTACTATTCACTGTAGCGGTACTGTAGCTTGTACTACATTTTTCCTGTAGCAGTACTGTAGCAACACATGATTCACGAGGTATTTTTACTGGAGCACTGTACATATTTTACTGTAACACTATATGTATTTTACTGTAGCATTTTACTGTAGCATTTATACATAAAATTATTTTTTATTTCAAAAATATCTAGTATCTTAATTACAACAAATTTCAAGGGTCTTGCAACACACATGAAGATGATAATCCTTCTTTGGACCCTCACATATCAGTTAATGCCTTAATTGATATAGCAACCTTCAAAACTATGAGGGTGACTGGTTACTTTAAGAAGAAACCACTGCATATACTTATTGATAGCGACAATATCCATAATTTCTTGGATGAGTCAGTAGCTAAAATATTGGGTTATCCGCTAACTGCTATTCCTCCTTTAAGTGTAGCAGTGGCTGATGGGGCTCAGGTAAACATCACTGCCATTGCTAAGCAGTTTCCTTGGACAATGCACAGCATGGGATTTACCTCAGATATGCTTCTAATTCCATTAGGATGCTATGATGTGGTGCTAGGAATTGAGTGGTTGGTTACCCTCGGGGACATTACCTGGAATTTTGATAAGTTGACTATGGAATTTTCTGTACAAGGCAAGAGGATGGTTTTGAGAGGTACTACAGACCTTGGGCTAAAAACTGCTAGAAAAAGACAGTTGTAGAAAACAATTATTGCTGGTGTTCATTTATCTCTATTGCAATTGTGTGACCAGGATACTAATTTCCTATTGCATTCCTTGACTACACATGCAGACTGCCAGCCCATTCCTGAATCTATAGAGGCATTATTGTTGCAATTTGATGATATTTTTCAAGAACCTACAACTCTGCCTCCTACACAACCTAGTCATGATTAGAAAATTCCCTTGGTTGCAGGCACCAATCCTATCAACAAGCGGCCCTACCGGTATGCTAAATAGCAAAAGGATATTATTGACAAATTGGTGCAAGATTCTCTTAAATCTGGTATCATACAACAAAGTAGCAGTCCTTTTGCTAGCCCTGTTGTTTTGGTTGGAAAAAAAGATGGCTCTTGGAGACTCTGTGTGGATTACCGAGACCTTAATAAACAAACCATTAAGGACATATTTCCTATTCCTTTAGTGGATGATCTGTTAGACGAGTTACATGGTTCTATGGTGTTTTCTAAAATTGATTTACGGTTTGGATATAATCAAGTACGAATGGAAGACTATGATATCCATAAGACTGCATTTAAGACCCACGGAGGTCACTTTGAGTATTTAGTTATGCCATTTTGCTTAACTAATGCACCAGCCACTTTCCAAGGTCTCATGAATGATGTTTTCAAGGATTATCTGCGACACTTTCTTTTGGTGTTTTTTGATGATATCTTAATATACAGCAAGAATCTTCCACATCATATTTCCCATTTGCATAAGGTATTGTTGACTATGCGCCAAAATTCTTTTTATACAAAGAAATCCAAATGCTACTTTGGTGTAGAACGAGTTGAGTATTTAGGCCATTTTATCACAAAGGAAGGTGTATCCACTAACCCTGCAAAAATTTTGGTTGTCAAGAACTAGCCCATTCCAACGTCCTTGAAGCAGTTGAGGGGATTTTTGGGACTTGCCGGGTACTATCGACGCTTTGTTCGGGGGTATGGTAGTATTGCACGACCTTTGACTAATATGTTGAAGAAAGATAATTTCTATTGGTCTGAGGAGGCAAAGGCTGCATTTCAATCCCTCAAGGATTGTTTGACCCAATCTCCAGTATTAGCATTACCTAAATTTTCTAAGGTATTTGTGGTTGAGGTGGATGCTTCAGGTTCTGGAATTGGTGTAGTCCTGATGCAAGATCACCACCTAATTGCTTTTATTAGTAGGGTTCTCAATATGCAACAACAATCACTTTCCACCTATGAAAAAGAATTCCTGGCAGTGGTTTTCGCAGTCTAAAAATGGAGGCATTATTTGTTGAATAGACAATTTGTTATCTGCATAGACCATAGAAGCTTGCAGTATATATTGAGTCAACGATTGACTACAGCCTTCCAACAGAAATGGTTGGTGAAAATGATGGAATTTGATTTTACAATTGAATTCAAACAAGGTTGGGAAAATGTAGCCGCCGATGCTTTATCTAGACAAGAATCAGTGGAATGCCAAGCTATCACAACTCTCATCCCTGAAAGCAACATGTTGACTAGAATCATAGATTCTTGGCAGAATGATGTGAGCATTCAAAAATTGCTCCAAGAATTACAAACAGATACTTCCTACATAAACATTATACTTGGAATCAGAATGAACTTAGAAGGAAGGGCAGATTGGTTGTGGGGAAAGATGGTGCCTTGAGGAATGAATTATTACACTGGGTACATGTAGGTTCTACTAGTGGCCACTCTGGTAGGGATGCTACATTAAAAAGGTTGAAATCTGTAGTATATTGGCGGGGTATGACCAAGGATGTTCGCCAGTTTGTCCTAACATATGAGATTTGTCAAAAATGTAAATATGACACATCTGCTTCTCCGGGTTTGCTGCAACCCTTGCCAATTCCAAAGAGGATATGGCAACATATCACCATGGATTTTATTGAAGGTTTACCAGATTCCAAGGGTAAACAAGTTATATACGTGGTGGTTGATAGATTAAGCAAGGCTGCTCACTTCATGTCCTTAAAATATCCATATAGTGCCACTAAAGTAGCTCAATCCTTCTTGGACAACGTGTTCAAATTGCATGGTTTTCCAGATTCTATCACCAGTGACCGAGATCCCATCTTTGTTAGCCAATTCTGGAAGGATTTGATGTCACTTTAGGGAGTTCAATTGCAACTTTCATCAGCTTATCATCCCTAAACTGATGGCCAATCCGAAGTTGTGAATAGATGTTTGGAGACGTTCTTGTGTTGTATGTGTTGTGATACTCCCCATGAGTGGGCTAAGTGGCTTCCTTTAGCCAAATGGTGGTACAATACCAACCATCATACTACTATAAAGTGCAGTCCTTATGAGGTGATGTTTGGACAACCTCCTCCAATTTATCTTCCTTATTTACCAAGGGAGTCAAAGGTGGAAATCATTTACAGAAGTTTGTAGAAAAGAGAGGAGGCATTAAAGCTAGTAAAATTCCACATGAAAAGGGCTCAAGATCGAATGAAGCAATTGGCTGATAAGAAGAGGAGTGACCGATCCTATGATATTGGTGATTTTGTGTATGAGAAGCTCCATCCATACCGTCAGATTTCTGTGGCATTCAGATCTAATGCCAAACTAGCATCTAAATATTTTGGACCATTTCAAATAGTGGATCAGATTGGAGCGGTGGCTTACAAGCTCAGGCTTCCGCAAGGGTAAAAAATTCATGATATTTTTCACATTTTGCAGCTTAAAAGACAGGTGGGTCACACACCCAGTTCCGGCTCACTTCCTACAGAGTTTGACGATGTTATGGGATGCAAAGAATCTGAGAAAAATCTAGATCAAACAACTGTCAAGAGAGGCAACAAAGCTGTCACCAAAGTCTTAGTAAAGTGGAAGCACTAGTTATTAGAAGATGCCATTTGAGAATTCTTCTTTGATTTGAAGAAGAAATATCCAGATTTTAATCCTTGAGGTCAAGGATTTTTTTGAAGATAGGGAATTGATATAGGAAATTAATAAAAAGACACGTGACTTCACGTGGCAGCCAAATTACATTATGTTGTAATTCAGTTAGAAGGTTGTAGTAATTGTTACGTTTTTTGGATTTTCAAATAATAAATACCCCTCTCAGAGTGAGGAAGAGGAATCCATTATTACCAGAGCAAAAACAATTTCTTCTTCTCAAACTTCTCTCTGTCATTATTTCAGATTCAGGTTTGAATTCCTAATTCTCGAAGTTGTTAGAATATTCTATATTCCTAGACTTTCTTTATAAAAACAGAATTGGAATGGAATATGTTATAAGGGGAAAATGAAAAGCAAACTTAGTACATGAAACCAATCTTGGTTCTTGAGCCTTCATAAGGGCTTTTTTTCCCTACAACTTAGTAAAAAGAAAGAAAAGTACAGGAAAGTAGAACACACCAAAGCAGAGACTGAATGGAAAATACGAGCTAAACGTGTTTTAACAACTTATTACACACATATCTGAAAAACAACTGAATTGGTTGCGTGTGTGTAGTAGCCTGAATATTGAAACTTAGTTAATCCTTCTGCAGTTCTTTCTGATTTCTCCTTTGGAGCCAGTGAGGGGGCTGATGTCTCCCATCTTGATAATTGCGGATACAAAATCAGAGGAAAAGGAGCTTGGGTTGGTGCTGTAGCCACGCACTATGGAGTCAGTGGAGCCACCATTGAAGAGTTGTTGGTCAGAGTGGAGAAGACCCTTCTTCTGAACCAGGTTCCTGAAGTAGTAGTTGTCAAATGTGGTCGGAGTCTGAAGATCAAGGGGTGCCAGATTGTTGTCCCCTGACCCTGATGTTCTGGGGCAGCTTGATTGCCTTGTCCTGGCAAATGAAGTATCTATGTTGCTCTCGTTGTAGATGCGGGCTCTGAAATTTGTGCACCTTGCTTGTCCAATTGTGTGACCACCTAACCGAGATGTCACTCATAATTAGTAAATATTAGAAATCAATGAGCATATGATTGAAATGTAATTAATTAGTAAATTATGTGGTTTATGTCTGTACCCGACAAGGCGACCAAGTCCTTTGTGGAAAGTCCCAGAGCACCGAATCTTGAGATGAGTTGGTTAAGGTTTGAAGTAGGTGCAGGAATGCCATTGTTGGCAGCAGATTGGCTAGCAGTTCTAGCATCTCTTCTTCCGAGTTTAACATTCCAACTAGGGCCTCCAAGCTAAAACCATAAAAATGAACAACATAGTATAATTCAGATAGATGTAATTAATGATTTAGTTTGATTTGACTTTGTTGGTTGTTTGACCACGTACGATTTGAACAGAGTCTCTGGCGGCAATGGCAAGGATATCTGCACAGGAAACAACTCCTGGACACACTTTCTCGACGGCTGATTTTATGCTGTCAATGACTTCATATCCACGAGCAGAGTTCCTGTTGGGGTTTGCGTTCTTCTCCCCGGTGAAGCTTGATGTGTCATCCAAAAGAATAGAACCGTCACATCCCTGTATTAATTGAGTCAGGCTTATTAAAAACAACGTATAAACACAGGAAAAATAAAGTTTCGTTGATGCATGGAAATTACATTGACAAAGCAATCGTGGAAGAACAAGCGGAGGAGAGAAGCACCCATACGGGTCTCCTTTGATATGGCAGATTGCACTGTGGATCGCACAGTGGAGAGGAGTTTTGGGCAAGAACTGTAGTAAAAGTCGGTAGAAAGTTGTGCATTGACACACCCCAGTACGAGGACAAACAGAACCAAACTCATAGTTAATCTAGAACAAAACGAAGCCATGTTTTGGTAAAACACACTAAGTTACTTAAAAAGTCTTTGTATTGTGAGGGTGTGGCTTATTGCTTCATGGAAGTTCTGTATTTATAATGGTCTGTGGATTGAATGTGTCTCAAGGCAATTTGTCTCGGCAGGTAGCCTAACCTAACACGTAGAAAACGGAGAAGTCGTCGTCTGTGCATGGGAAGTAATTCAAAAACTCATTTATGAATTTTGATTACGAGGGAGATTCGATTTTTATTGAATTCAAATATAAAGGAAGTGATGAGGGATTTTGTCAAAGTGTTACAATTGTTTGGTAAACTATTTTCCTCTGGAGGGGACCCATCATATAACGCTTTGATGTGATACATTTTTGGTTAAATTAAATAAATATTCAGGAAAAGAAGAGAACATGTTTTATATGTAATCTTATTTTAGTCGTGTTTAATTGACTGTGGTTGAGAATATTTGTTTGGTAATGCTACCTTTTGAAACTTCACTCAACCAAAATAAGAATATTTGTTTAATTGATGTCTATTTTTGCTTATGCATTTTGGTCTGGGGTGGGTTTTATCTAGTGGTGTGAATGGCACAGTCAGTCATAAGAGAAAGGTCCTAAAGTTTAAATTGGTTATTTTTCAGAGTTTGCGGGCTGAATGTTCCCCACAGCAATCATATATAGCGTTCAAGGAAAGTAATTAAGTAACTTCTTCGCATCATTTCGGTAAGATTAGGTTACAAGCTTTACTTAACTCTATATATAGCCTCGCACTGCCTACATCGCATCACTATTAATCACATCTTTCAAAAATCTAATATATAAATATATATATATTTAATCTGATTATAAATATAAATTTTAATAAAATATCAATATAATATTTATATAAAAAATAATTTAATTTTAATTTCATAAAGACAAATTTTTTAAACAAAATTATTTAAAAAAATAATAATTTAGAATTCATATTATGTTTAAAATAATATTTTTTTTCCAATTTAACTTGTGTTTATTAGAGATTTCATTCTTACTATTCACCAAAAAGTTAAACACTAACCTAGTTAATAGTTTTTCAATTTCAATTCAAGCAAATATTCCAATTCCTCGTCAAAATATATATAGAAAAACTTTCAAAACTTATAAATTGAAAAGTATTGAAAAACAAAAAAAACGCATTGTAATCCTAATGTAAATTCAAAAAATAGAATAAAAACAAGGGCAACACGATAATCTATAAATACAATCTACTAAAATCCTAAAAAGAACTCTATAATAGAATAAAACAAGAAGAGACCTTAAAAGAACAAGGAGAGAATCTTTTTATATATGTTTTTGGTGTTATAATTATAGTTACAATAACTATAGTAGGCTTTTATCTACATGATGAATTATTTTCTTTTAAGTATTAATGATATGATACTTATTTTGGTAGTAATAATATGTTGAAATAGGATGTTATGTCCTAGCTTGTAACCTGCAGCCCTTAGGCGTCTTTAAAGCTCCCTTCCCTCCTTTATTACCCAATCGAATTAAAACCTAAAATCTAATATTGGTACTTTCCTTTTATTATATCTAACAAGCTCAAGTCAGTTGCTTCAGTCTAGTAAAGTAAACCAAAACAAATGTTATCTAAGCAAAAAATATTCTACACAATAATATTTATAATTAAATACTGTATAAAAATATTTACTTCGTCAATATGTTTTATTATCTTGTAATATATGATACTATGACTTTGATGCATTAATGATATATCAACTTTCTAATCAATCAAAGTATTTTTTTTTCAAACAATTAGTATATAATATTGTTATTTAAACTTTTGTTACCCCAAAATTATATCAAGCGAAACGAGTCGAATTACTGATATTTTATTTTCTTGTATATATGATTTTCGCCTAGTTATATTTTTATCTCTTTTAAGGTTGTAATGGTAGATTTTATTTATTTAGGTTAAGATATATGATTTAAAATTAAATAAGGAATAAACATATATTTCGAAAAAGGTTATAAATAGATGTAAAATAATTTATTTTTCATTTTCTTTAAATACTAATACACCGTTATATAACTTTTAGAGGCAAATATATATAACTAAACCTGACAAATTTAGCATGTATTTTATTAATCACAATTAATTAACGCTTAAAAAATCACATGTCAATGTGATTTCAAAGCTTATGGTATAAATATAAACCAACCTGGTGTGATAAGTTTTCCTTTACGTAATAACTCCTGAAAGAAAAATAATCATAACTTAAAAGTTAAAAATTTAGAAAAAATATTCAAAAAGACTTTCCATAAAATTAGATAAGTTTAACTAATTAAAAAATATTTTATATTATTTCTATTTTTCTTTATTAGATGTTTGCTCATAAATACCTTAAATGTATATAATTTAAAATTCGAACATTAAATATAGTATCATGATTTATTTAAATATAACTGTCTTTAACTCGTGACGAAAAAAATAACACAAAAAAGAAACTGCTTACGGTCTCTAAATCAAAAATACTAGTTAATGTGTCTTTTGCTCTAACTTTTCTTTAAGGAACCGTTTTGCCCAAAAAGTTCTTAGACGTTATTAATAAAAAAAGTTTGACTGATAAATTTACATGCTTTGCTTTTGCTTACTGTTTAAGGTTCATCTTTTGAAAAATTCAATATCGATTTGAGCAATTCTTCTCTCTTTTTAAATAATTGTCAAACAAAAGAATAGATTGAGACCTACATCTTGAAATTATATTGCTGTTTTCAAATGGAATGTAGTTAATTAGTGATTCTTGATATAAGCTTTATGGATATCGAATGTTTTAATTTAATTGAGAAGCTATTGAGTCACTAATTATTAGTATGATAATTTATCTTTGATAAAACAATAAATATGTACACGAAATTTTATTTTATTAAGTTAGTTTTTGTAATTATATTAATGTATTTTATATTAAATTATTAGTGTAAAATATGAATTAACTATAAGTTGATAAACTATTCTTAATAAAAAAAAAAACATAACATATACTGATACAGTGACATTTTTGAAAATATAGATTATGATTCAGATAAAAACGTAACATATATATATATATATGGGTTTGCTAACGTGCGTACGCCTGTTTTTCAGTTGGTACATTTTAGCAATGTGTACCGGGTTTTAATAGACAAAAATATCCTTATATATTATGGATTCTAAGTTTTAAGGTTAAGGGTATTTTAATAATTTTCATTCTCAAAATTTAAAAAAAAAAAAAAAGAAACCCCCCAAACCCTTACTCACCTCTCTCATTCCTTTCAATCCTTTCTCTTTCATCTCTCTCACTCCAACATTTTCTCTCTCATCCCTACTGTAGCCCCAATTGAAAAAAATCAGAAACACATGCCTTTAAAAAATTTTCCTTCAAGGCAAAGGTTCATTCAAGATCTCTTCAATTTCACCATCTTCACTAACCTCTCTAATTTCATCATGTTGAATCATCATCTCTAAAAAAACCCTCCAGGCCAATTACCAATTCTTTCGGATGTCATTATGCTTGTGAAAATTAGATAAAATTATATACGACAAAAATTATAAAATGAAAACTTATTATGAAGTCATTTTTTGTAAGAAATTGTTTAACAACTGAGTGTTTCTAATTTTTTTCCAGGCCAATTACCAATTCCTTTGATGTCATTATGCTTGTGAAAATTAGATAAAATTAGATTAGACAAAAATTATAAAATAAAAACTCATTATAAAATCATTTTTTGTAAGAAATTGTTTAACAGCGAGTATTTCTGATTTTTTCCAGGTCAATTATCAATTCCTTTATGATTGTGAAAATTGGATAAAATTAGATAAGACAAAAATTATAAGATGAAAACTCATTATAAAATCATTTTTTTGTAAGATTGTTTAACAGCAAGTGTTTCTGATTTTTTCAATTGGGGCTACATTAGGGATGACAGAGAAAAGATTGGACTGAGAAAGAGGAAAGAGAAAGAGTTGAGAGGAATGAGAGAGGTGAGTAAGAGTTTGGGGATTTCTTTTTTTCCTTTTTTAGTTTTGAGAATGAAAATTATTAAAATACCCTTAACCTTAAAACTTAGAATCCATGATATATAAGGATATTTTTGTCTACTAAAACCCGATACACATTGCTAAAATGTACCAACTGAAAAACAGCGTATGCGCGTTAGCAAACCCCATATATATATATATATATATATATATATATATATATATATATATATATATATATATATATATATATATATATATATATATATATATATATATATATATATATATATATATATATATATTAATATAAGTTACGGTTCTTTGGAAAAACCGTAACCTAAAATCAGACTGTCTCACGGTATATATTATAAAAGTATTTATTATCTTCTATTATTGTAAAACTCTTTTTTCTCCTTCGCTGTGAAAGAGAGGTTTTTCTTATCTTGTTTTTCTTTTTATTGGAAGCACCCATAGGTGGTTATGTTCAGATTTATGGTTGTCTTTCCTATCATTTTTCTTCATGCTTAAAACATTTATTACGAAGGAATCAAATTCTTAAATGTATTTTTAATATACGTACTCAGAAATTAATTCTCAATTATTAGTAGGAAATACGTCGAGTAAATATATATATATATATATATATATATATATATATATATATATATATATTTCTAAATTAAGATATAGATAAATACAATAGTTTTCCAAATAAATTTATGTAGTTATAAATTAAAAATATTTTTATTCAAACAATATAACTTTTTCCTTTTCGGTAGAAAGAACAGTTATTATTAAGTTTATTATATAGAAATAAGAATGTAAAAAAAAAAAGGGTTTCCACAGGATGTTGACTTGGTTTTGTGTTTGTCCTGTAGGTTGATTTTGTCGGTTGGCGATAGTGGACTTTTACGATGTAAACAAAACATAGCATAACACTCCTTTTGGAAGACTAGAAGCCTTTTAGTTGCCTCTTCTTTTGACCCTCACAAACTGAAAGCTTCTACATTAAAACACCTTTTTTTTCTTCTCATTTTTACAATGTGTAACGAATCCCCAGCAACTTTTACATAAGAAAATAATATTTTTTTATTTTTTTATTTCAGCAAGAATATATTCAACACATAAAAATTATTAAAATAAATTTTATTTCTATGAATAAGTTTTACACAAAAAAAATGTTGATTTTAACTGAGATTATTAACAAAGTTTATAATAACTTCCAGTAATGAACCGCATTAAATTTTATTTCCCTCCTATTTTTTCACACCTCCTTTTTCATTTTTCAAAAGTTGAAAACACAACTTCTTTTACTTTTTTTCTTTATCGCACCCTATCATTCTCAATCTCATCTTTCTTCGCAGCCCCAGTTTCTCAATCAGAGTTTTGCTTTGCTTAACCTCACACATCCAAATTCACGATTTAATCTTCATCTTCTCCTCCCTTTCTCCGTTTCTTGTCCCATCTCATTCATCTCCAAAATTTTCCAATGAAATAGAATTAAATGAATTGTTTATTTGTTTAAAAGTTTTGTCTATTTTAAAATGTAAATGATCAGGAGTTTAATATATATTATTTATTAGACAATGTTAATAGATAATAATTGTGTTTTAATTAATATGATTTGGATATGAAAAACCAAATGTGAGTCTTATAAGTTGTAATATCTACTTGACATGTAAAATTGTAGCAAAAAACAAGTAACATATAAATGTCACAGGATGGGTGAAACAAATCTTCACATTAACTAGTTATACTCTAACTGATCGCTTTCAAATTCAAGTGTTGTTCGCCTGAAGAGTCTCCCGTGGTATCCAAACTACTCGGATGATATTTGTAGAAGGTACTCTCATGCTAAAGTTAATAGGTGATCAATGGAAAAACATTAGTTGTTATGATACATATGTTGTGTATAATGTTGTTGAAACATTCGAATCCGCGAGCCAATTTGGCCCACCACGAGTTCAGGCCGAGTTGAGTTTTAAAAAAAATAGAAATTTCGATACAAGTGAATTTTAAGTTTGTCTTATTAAGAATCCAACTCACCTCAGTTGAACTTGTGGTGACTCGGGATGAGACACCAACATTACGTAATTTTTTGAAGTTATGAAACCCTAAACCTGTAATTGCTCTCATCTCATAAGTGATTTTTGGAAATCCCAAAGAAGTTATTATTCCAATGAGCAACAATGCTACTGGAAGTGGCTGAGATGGTGATGATCCTAGTGTAAATCAGGGTGGTGGCGGGCATATTGATTATTCCACTGCAAATGGCGTTGCCATGGGTTGTTTGTATCTCAATAATATTGATTTAGCATATGGTTATACTGGACATGGCTCTTTTGCTCAGGTGGGTGATGTAGAGGTTATTGTTCTTAGTGATTCTGAAGAAGATAATGATCTCTTGGTATCTCCTCCAATTGCATATAAGAACAACCAAAATGATGCTACATATGGTTATTTTGTACAATATTGATTCGTATACTCAAGATCATAATTTTGGCGAAAATTCATGCTTAGGACTCTTTCCCAATATTGATGATTTTGTGATGTCTTCCCTGTGGTCTATGCCTTCTGGATTTGGGAGGATTTTGGATCGTATATAGAGTTTAACATCATTTTGTATTAAATTTTATTTAGATTTCAATTATAAATTTTTTCTTTTTTATGAAATTGAAGAAAAAACAACTTGTAATTAGTGAGTTAGTGAGTCAAACCGTTTAACCTACCAATCTGTGGTGACTGAGTCGAGTTTGAATTTTTTAATCTCACTAGTAAGTGACTCGATTTGGGTTGACTCACTAAGAGGTCAACCCGTGATGGGTTGGGCCAAGCCGAGTGGTTTGTTTTGACAACATTAGTTGTGTATGTATCTGAAAGTCATACCTTAGAGTTTTATTTATGGTATTTCTTATGAGTTTTTACCTTTTCGTCGGTCTAATCACGATCCAAACATACATTAATCAACAGTAGTGGTTGATTCACTAGTACAGAAACAACATACAACGTCGAATATTTTTGGCCTTTCACGTCGAATTCGAGAACGACGTCATATTGGGAGACGTTAAATTGACGTCGAATTTAAAAAATTTGACGTTAATTTAACGTCGAATTTAAAAAATTTGACGTTAATTTAACGTCGAATTTAAAAAATTTGACGTTAATTTAACGTCGAATTTTGTCAATATATGACGTTAATTTAACGTTGAATTTTGTCAATATATGACGTTAATCAATTATTTTTTTATTTTTTTCTAATTAATTGTAATCTTTTTTACAACTCTACAAGACCTGAAAAGTAGAACTATGAACGATAATATAGAATCAACAACAAATAACAATAACAAACAACAAACAAGTTCAATCAAACAACAAATAAGTTCAATCAAACAACAACAACAAACAAGTTCTGTACAACCAAAACGATGCTACATATGGTTATTTTGTACAACATCCTATAATGGTTGATTCGTATACTCAAGATTATAATTTTGGTGGAAATTCATGCTTAGGACTCTTTCCCAATAACGATGATTTTTGGATGATTTTGGATCGTATATAGAGTTTAACATCATTTTGTATTGAATTTTATTTAGATCACAATTATAAATTTCTATTTTTTATGAAATTGAAGAAAAAATAACGTGTAATTAAGTGAGTCAGTGAGTAAACCCATTTAACCTATTAATCCGTGGTGACTAAGTCGGGTTTGAATTTTTTAATCTCACTAATATGTGACTCGATTTGGGTTGACTCATTAAGAGAGCAACCCGTGATGGGTTGGGCCAGGCCGAGTGGTTTTTTTGACAACACTAGTTGTGTATGTATTTGAAAGTCATACCTTAGTGTTTTATTTATGGTAGTTCATACGAGTTTTTACCTTTTCACTGGTCTAATCACGACCCAATCATACGTTAATACTAGTGGTTGATTCATGATCATCATTCGTGTTAATTTGACCTTCATTCTATAACCGGTTGGTCATGTGATAACGGTTGGAAATATTGTTATCTGTGATTCAATTTCGATATTAAATCAATCCTTTTTGACTTAGAAGCTTGCTTGAACTCATATTTTTAGTTTAGTTTTGTGAATAAGTGAGTAGAGGGTATACTTGATGATTTTATTACTAAATTTCCTTGCTTTTGTAGGTTATTCGAATGATTTAAAAGAGGAGTTAAAGTACCAAGGAGTTGGAATGCAGAAAAAGAGAAAAAGACATAGTAGAGAAAAGTCAAGCTGAAGCTGAGCGCTAGAAAGGGGCCCTGAGGCTAGCTAGTCAAGGCTGAGTGCCAGAAAGGGGCGCTGAGCGCCAGTTTCATGTATTGCACAAAGCTTGGGCACCCTTTTAGGGGCGTTGAGCACTAGTTTTCTCGCAGTTTCACCTACTTGCCCTCACTTAGGGCATTGAGTGGCAGCGACATTGGCCCATGATCCAATTTAGATTTATTTAAGGACTTGCACGACTTAGGGTTGATATCTCTTGATGGCTTGAGCACAGAAACACACGTTTTGCCCCTTTAGAGGCAGATTTGGGGATGCAGGAGCTCTCCTCTTCAGTTTCTAGGGTTTTTCTATCTCTTTCATTCCATTGTACACCTAGTTTCTTCATGATGATGAAAAACTAATCTTATTTGTTGTTGGGGAAGATGTAACCTCTAAGCTCTCATGTATTTGAATTTGTTTTGAGTTATTATATGCTTCTTTCATTAATTGTTAGGGATTTTCTCCTTTGCTCCATTCTTATTATATTTGGCTTTCTTTAATATTGGGAAATACCTAGAAACCAGGATCTGGAGAATTTCTCCCAAGAGTAATATTGCCCAGGGATGGGGATAAGAGGTTTGATTGTCTTAAGCATCTATTTGTAATGCATAATTAATTATTAGGGATGCAAGGGATTGTGGTCTAATAATTAAGGATAGACTTTCTTCGCTGAGTTTTAAGTAATTTAGAGAGTGACTTTTGTTAACAATTGAATGAAGATAATGAATTCTTATGTGCATGAGAGTGAGGATGGTGAAATCTAAACCACAACAACATAATCATCGCATATTATCAATATAATCCATTTCATTCACTTTTGTGTTTTAGCCCCAATTGATGAATTTGCATTCATATTAACTTTTGTTGCATTTGCATTTAAAAACAACCAAAATATCTTTTTAATCTTAATTAGTTAAGTAATTACACAATTGGCTAGTGTCGTTAGTCTTCTAAGATACGATACTTGGTCTTACCATTTTATATTACTTGATACGATTCGGTACACTTGCCGAGGTCTTAACAAGTTTTTGGCGTCGTTTCTGGGGACTCGTCGTTTAAACTATACTTTTGTCTGATTCTTAACTAGTTAGACTTTATCTTTAATTTTTCTGTTTTTAATTTTTGTTTTTGATTTAATTTTTTTTGGGCTAATTGGTGTTCTAGTGCAGTGTTCTTTAGTGTCTGTAGGATTAAATCCAAAAATCTGTACTAGGAGCAAGAGATCATCAGAAAAAGAAGAAGGCTGAAGAAGGTTGCAGGGCGCCTGACTGCCCCTTTAAGGGCCCTCAGCGCAGGATGTCACGTATCACTGCTTGGGCGCCCCATTGAGTAGTTAAACCACTCGAGTGCCTCCCCCTCCAATGATAATGAGAACGCTCGGCACCAAATGGCGTCGTTGCCGGTCCAGAACGCCATTGTGTTTGAAAAGGTTTTGATGTGGGCCTCCGTGTCCGTTGTCCCATCATATATTTTAAACTGAGGCGAGACGAAGGGGAGTAATAGTGTTGACGAGGACTCGGTTTTCACTACCAACTTCTTGTCCCCTGCTGCACTTTCCGCATGTACAGATTTAGCTTTGCTTCCCTCGACCTCCAGCTCCGTGGGTTTCCAAGTTTTGTCCGGCCCACTGCTGTGTTCGATTTGATCCTCCATGGTGGCCTTGCCACGCTCCTTGGCCTGCTCTCCTTCCCCCTTTTCTCCTGCACCCTCTAGGGCAATGCGTGTCGAACACTCGGCCCTAACGACTATGAGTTCTGCCTCATGATGCTGTTGCATCTCCTCCATCTTCTGCTATAGCATCCGAATCATCTCCACTAGGTCGTCCATACTCATGTTTCTCGTGGTCACCATTGGGTTTTGCAAGTAACTCGGCCCCACGGTGGGCGCCAAAATATTTCGGTTATTTGGGGCTAAGTCACCAAACTCCTCCACAATTTGTCTTCTAGTCGTCCGGTCTCGCTCCAAGCTCTGTTGTCCACTCTTTCGTCCGGGGGGGAACTTATCAAAGATTCTCCGATGCCAAAGTCAGTACAGGAACCGTTTGGCGATTCAATGAAATAGTAATGAATGTGCAGTAAATGCAACCTATCTACCACTCACCTTATACCTGTATTTATAGTTTTTGCCATGGGTTTGGGATTAGTGAAAAGTTAATCACGGCCCAATTTCAACCCAATGACTCTAATCACCATTTACCTTAATCCTAGTCTTAATGATCCAGGTTACCGACCGGCCGGTCTTACACTGTCGCCCATACGGTGTACCGTCATTACTCATTCGAGCAGGAGGATGAATTGTCGGTCGCACAATGTGTGGTGAGTGCTGATGCTAGCCGTCCGACAATATTATCAGAGGAGTAAAAAGATTGAAGAAACACCGACCGTTATAATACTCTAAGATCACCTATGGATATGGTACACTAATTAATATTCAAATAAACATATAAGACATGGGACAAAATACTATTTGAAAACTCAACGACTTCATCTAAATTTTTTATTAAATGAAACTTTGTTTATATTTAGACAAAAATAATCTAAGCACACTTCTGTGTATTTATTGCTATAAATATTATTTCGTATTGTTTTTCATAATGTCATTTTTTTTCAACAGTTAGGAAAATAAAGTCTCAGCCAAATTTAGAGAGAAAAAAATGCATCAAACAGCATAAAAAGACGTTCCTTTAAGTGTAAAATCAGTATATTACATGTTAATGTGTCTAGCAAAGTTAATGATAAAATAAATATATTATATTATTTTATCAAATATATTAATTGGTAAAATATATTAAATGTCATTGTTTTTCTTTTCTTCATAAAATATCAAATATAATCCTCTAAAAAATATATTCAATGTTTGTCTAACAAAAATATCTTTAGAAAGTTTTATAAACAGTCACAAAGAAGAAGATAACCGTTATTTATGAATCCTTATGTGAAATCAAGTCTTGATTAAAGAAATGTATTATCCATGTATTCGTTAATGTTTTGTTTTATAATACCTTTTAATTTATTTGGAATACTGTAAAAAATAAAGACTTCGATTATAAGGTGGATATGACTATGACGAATACTTGCATTTAAGTTAATATCTTAATAAAATTTGAAATTAAAAAAAAAAACATAGTATATTAATAGTGGTTGAATCGAACTAATAGAAAAAACATATATCTT
This sequence comes from Vigna umbellata, assembly GCF_029865625.1. Taxonomy (NCBI): domain Eukaryota; kingdom Viridiplantae; phylum Streptophyta; class Magnoliopsida; order Fabales; family Fabaceae; genus Vigna; species Vigna umbellata. Next base: position 19,159,878 of record NC_142166.1, read on the forward strand.
CTTATTGTTAAATTATTTTCATAATTTAAAATATATTTGAAAGAAATAGAAAAAGTTTATTAGAGCAAAAGGTTTTAAGAAAACAAAGTTTAACCTCCTGTCATATTTTTACGCTAATAAAACGTTTTCTATATAAATTATCTATAAAATCTAGTACTAATTTAAAATTATGTTAATATTTAATTGACATAAATAAAATTATATATTTTTTCTTATTACATATTAAATTCATATATATATATATATATATATATATATATATATATATATATATATACACAGAGACACACACATTAAAAAGTATGTAGGTTCTTTTACATGTTTCATAAATTTAGTATTTTGACCTTATTTATTATTAGTTATTGTAAGTAGTAGCATAATAAGTGGATGATTTTATAATGCATTAATTTCATATTGCAAATATTTGACCGATGGTTTGACTTTAGTCTTTTAATATTTAGTAAGTCTTCCAATCATTAAAAGTCACGAGTAATGTTTTTAATCTGGAAAAGAATTACTTAACAACATAAACTATAAATTTAATTTCAAATAAACATTTAAACGAAAAACTAAATTTTTTATATCTTCTTGTTATATATTAAAATATTTTCTTTTACATATAAAATAACATAAAATACCAACTTATTATAATTAATAATTTCTCAGTTATTAATATTACAAAATTAAAAAATACATACATATTCAACAGTGTTCTGACAGAAATATGATTTATAAATAAAAATTTATCTGTGACAATAACCACGATTAATAAACTAATTGACATTGACTAATGACTAATGAGCTTAATTTATGATAAGTAGTTGTAGAATGCAGTTGCATCTTTCACGCGGAACATGTCAGAAAATTACAAAAGAAGTTTGATAGCATTTGTTGGGAATCTTTTAGGAGTTATTCCCAAAAAATTAATACGTTGAATTAAAATTATATAAGTTTCTCAATTATTATTATTATTATTATTAACAAAAGAGTTTTTAGTTATTTAAATTTCCATAGTATTATTATCTCATTTACTACTTAGTTTCTAAGCAGTAGTTATTATAGACTAAATTTCAAAGAAATATAATTTATTAATGATTTTTTAGGTACTTTTGGCAGGTAAGGACTCAATGAAGAATAAAGTGCAGCATACATTTTTAATTATGTGCGAATACTAGGTCATGCTTTTCTCATGAATAATTTCGTATTGAAAATATATATTCTTTTTGGACATTAGTTCAGGGAGGGGACATAGATTTAAGAGATTGTACATATAAAGAATAAAATTTATATGTATATATGGCTCTAATAATATTAAAGTTAGTTGTTTAAAGAAGATAGCATGTTGGAATTTTATGAATATAGATAATTGTGTACATACTAATCAGTTTTTACCTAATTGGTAGTGATGTTCAAAGTAGCATCTCACCCAATTGATTGGGTTCACATTGGTATGTTGGAACTTAGAAAGTGTCAAAATTCAGAATGATCACGCTGCATCTTAAAGCATAAACTACATTGTTCATCTTATAAAAACCTCTTAAGTCAAAACGAAGTTATTGCCTTTTTCTAGAGCTACTCACTTAAAACTGATTCAATTATTAACTACTTTGTTGTTGCCGTAGCTACTCTTCTTTATTAGAGGGATTAGAATATTAGAATGGACTAAGTAGTATTCAATAGTTTCCCCAACTGTGACCTCCATAAGTTTACGTATCTAAATCAACGCAATAATTGACTAAGTACCACATCCCTATACATTCAAAACCACACTTTAGCAAACTAAAATTTTCACCCAAAGTACATTCCTAGAGCTTTTTACTTTTATACATGTACGTTACTAATGTCAAAATATGTTTTAACTCCTCACTCAATTTAGTTTATCACATGATTGATTGAAAAAAAAATTAAATTTAGATAACTCTTAATACGACAAACTAGTGGTGAAAGGACATTTATCGTTATTGACGTCATTACTAGTGTGGTTACCGACCCAAATGCAAGCGTCTTCAAAAGCTATTTAGGAGTATTGACACGTGGTGTAATATTCATCCTTACTCCATCTTTCGATCATGTGTCTGATGTTAATCAGTACATGATATGACAAAAAGATATTGGTAAGCTAATTACTTTTATTTAATTTATAGTTTGATTATCTTGATAATTTTCTAAATACTATTTACGTGAATTTTCTTTATTGCAATATTTGATATTTCAAATGCGGATATGCTTATCTATTTGAGAAATTTGGTTGTTTTAAGACAAAATTAATATTTAGACATATCACTAGAGCTAAAAGGAATGAAAATACATGTGTTAAATATAAGGAAATTGATAAAGAGACTTGGCGTCAATTTGTTGAGATTCATGCATACGAGGGATGAAAGGTTTGCTTACTTGAAATCATTCATTTCACTATTGATAATTGTGTGCAAGTTGAACTATTTAATAAAATGAATTTTATATGATATGAACTAATCGATTATCACTTATGATTATCAATGATCACTAATCAATTATCACTAATGATAATCGATTATTTAAGTGGGTTTCACATACAAATTTTCCAGAATCACAATGTATCATGCCATAATCGATTGTCATCACAGATAATCGATTATTCCCGAGAATAATCATGTTCCTAGATCGAAACCCAATATCCAAACCCCATGTATCTATCTCAAATTATGTGAAAACATGCTTAACACATTATACATGCAATCAAACATCCCAAACCATTGTAAACACACTCAAACACATACCTTACATCCTTTGATTCATCATCCCTTCATTACACATGTTTGTCATACTATATTTATATCATGTATTTAGATGGTAAAACCCCATTATCATAACTTTGTTCCCCCATAATATTAAACCCCATTATGGGTTAACTCAACACAACCATACATATACATTCATAGGGAAAACCTAACACAATATTACATAAACCATATTCCCCCATAGATACACAAAACCCTTTCTCAACAATAACCACATATAATTATAATCATTAACCTTGCACACATGGATAAAATCTAGAATTTCTAAATCAAGATAATCAAGAATGCTTGACATACAACCCCCCAAAACACTACCAATCTTCCTTTGCACTAAGAGCTTCTATTAATCTCTTTCTCTTCTTCTCCCAAACTGCCACTCTCCTCTCTTTCTTTGTTTCTCTCTCTTTGATTTAAAGTCTCTAGGATTTCTAAAACACAAAATACCACCATCTCTATATATCTTAATATTTACAAATCAACCCAATTCTATACCTAATATTTCCTCATCTATAATAATATATTTTTAAAAACTAAATCTATATATAAATCTCTATCTACCCTCCGATCTCACGTTCACCTTCTATCTTTTATTTTACTTTATTTAATTAACACACCTTTTCTTCCTACACCCCCTTATTTAATTTCTACACCAATTAAATCAAGCTAAAAGAACATTTTTCCCTAAGAAAAATACAAATAACGCAAAAGTTTTCCTTAACTATCTTCCTCCCTAAAATTGAACTCACACCCATTTTATCCTAAATCACCCTTCCATTAATAAGCCAACACATTGATAATATAACACACACACACACACAAATCACTCAATTATCAATATACCAATCATGTGTTGCACTTTATTAATAATAACATGAATTAATTAACATAGCAATTATGATTCTAAGAAAAACCTAACTTCACACCAATTACCAAACAATGACATTCAAAACTCAAACCACTTAATTCCTTATTTATTACATTTTTCTCGAGTCTTACACTTATGGTGGTCGCTATTGTGGAGCTTCAATGTGAGCACGAAAATATGAAATGAATCTATCAAAACACAAAAATAATGACAACCAAGGTAGCAGAATCACATACAGTTATGAAAAATGGCAAAAAACTGACCTTTGTTCTTCCTTCCATTCGTGAACAAAGTAATTCGTTTCTTTGAAAGTGGTGGAGTTTGAACTTGTGTTTAGGATGTTAATACTAAATGAAAAAGTGACATCAATAGAAAAAACTAAAGAAATATATAAACAAAGGCAATGAAATCACTTTCGTTAAGAGAAATTACAAAAAAACTTACTTTTGTTCTTCCTCACACTCATGAACTAAGTCTCTGGTTCAAGCAGAAGAGAAAGCTCGAAGAAATAGTGTGGTGATTCAGCTTTTAGAAAATAATTACAATGTATATGACGTTCAAAAACTATGGACTCTGACGTTTTATACCTCTCTGACATCTGAAACTATGACAATCGACGTAATACGTACATTTTCACCTTCGTGCCAAACATTTTCATGAAATTTACCCAATATGATGTCAAAAATTGAGAACTCTAACGTCTAATGAGCATATGACATCGGAAAAGTATAAATTATGATGTTGAAATTGAACATTTATTTACAAAAATGTCACCTATCAATTTTAAAATTGCTTTTTCTGAAATTTAGCGTTGAAGACTTGTTTCACACTAGTATCCGTGTTTAAGTTTAAAAAGAAATGTGTTTTTCTAAAATGAGTGATCCATAAAGAAAAATCAAATAAGTTCTTATTTTTATAAAACAGTGTTAATATAACATAAACATTTTCGTATATCAAATTTGAATAAAAATGAACACAATTTTATAAAATTAAAAAGAAAAGAAACTAGATGTTAATACATTTGCATAATTTGATTCAAGAATGCTTGATTAGTGGATATGATTATGTTAACTTAATTAAAAAAAATTAAATATTATTAGAAATAAAATAATCAACACATGTTAAAAGAAAGCTCATGGACTCGCTTTAGCCCATACGTGTTTATGAATATTTGATTTTGTGAACTTTTTGCATAAAGGATTTTTGTAGTCTTAGGGAGTTTTTACCCTTAGCCCATGAGGTATTATAATATACAAAAAAAAATTAATACAAAATATTCTTTTATTATTTATATTTTCTTAAGAAAAAAAAAGTCAAATTATATACCTCGACGAGTCAGTGATCAAAACTATTTTATAGTAAAATAAATAAATACAAAGGTTATTTTGAAGATGATTTCCGTAAAAAAGAAAAGAAAAAAAAAGTCATAAATGATTCATTATTTGGTTAAAAAGAATTGAAATTCGTATATTAACTACGATTTTTGAAAGTTGTAAAGAAATATTGGACGATTTTTTTATTTTTAAAGTTGTGCTTTGAATCACTACTCAACAATTGCATCCATTTTCTAAATATGCCAGAAACATCGTCTTATTCCTACCACACAGCTGCTATAGTAGTAACAGCTGTTGTTCATAAATTTCAGTATACTAAGAGCAATATACATTATTACTAAACGGCAAATGAATTATAGTAACAGAATTACGACAATTGGATTTCCATTTTTGTCGCGCCTGCTTTGATACTTGAATGTATGAAGTGGTAATATATAAGGTTAAAGGTTTTGGTAGACGTGATTATGTCTCTTCTTTCAAAATCTGAATGCCATTGACCTCAGTTTCGTTTTCTTTCTTGTAAATGTACCTTCTCTGGACCCAGAGAAAGAGACAAAGATTAAGAGCAGATATCACAAAAAGAAGAGCATAATAGTAATCCATGTGACTATCATTCAAGTTGTTGCCTAGCCAGCTCTTACCACTGATCTTCATTGAGAAGTGATCTATGACTGATACGAGGAGACTGTTGGTGTATTTGCCAGCAGCTACAGTGCTAGTGTAGAAGGCTGTGCCAAGGACTTTCATCTGTTCTGGGGATTGATCATAGAAGAATTCAAGCAATCCACCCATAAGGAAAGTGTTTGCAAGACCAAGTAGAACATGTTGAGGCAAAAGCCAGAATATGGTCATAGGAACTACTTGTGTCCCAGTGGTTATGTGTTCCTTTCTTATAACTTCCATTCTTTCAAGTTCTACAACATACATCACTGCTGCGGCCAAGACTTGGATGGAAAATCCTATGCCAATTCTGTGAAGCATTTTCAGGCCCCTGCGAAGGCCGGTTATTCTGCGCATGAATGGTACAAAGCAACAGTCGTAAATGGGCACACAGATGAGAATGGTGACCACAACAAAACTCCATAAGGATGCTGCTGGTATTTGGAAGTTTGGACCAAGGTTTCTATCCATTGTTGTTCCTTGCTTTACAAACATTGTCACTTCCACTGCCCAGAAGTTGCTTGGAATTATTGTCAGTAGCCAAATCCCAATCATTCCTAATACGGCCTTCATCGTCTCTATTTGAGTCACGGTGCATGGGGGATTTGACCCATCTTTTCTGCTTGCTTTCATTGCAGCCTTGTCTAAGAACCTTAACACAGATTTGCATATACATACATTCACTTTTTTAGTCCATCTGATAAACTTTTGCTAGCAAGACACTTAAAACTGTGACATCTCTGGCTTTTGGAATTTATAAAGCAGAAAAGTAAAAGGAAAAGGTGAGAGTAGTGATTATGGAACCTGAAACGAGGAGTGTGATAAATTTGTCGTCTTCCAGCTGCAATGTAGTGTTCCAAGGCGAACTCATGCAGTTCAGAAGGGTTACTAGGAAGATGCAGCTTTCTGTTTCTGAAAGCAGCCATGGGGACTCTAAAACATTCCTTTGCATGGTTCTTACTCTGTCTTGATTTGTGCCTGTATATTGGGACGCCCATAAAGAAGCTAACAGCACCCAGTAGAAAACCAATTGCCGATACGCCATATCCCAATCCCCATCCAAATCTCTCTTGAATGTACACCACAAACACAGTTGCAGCTAAAGTCCCACATGCAGTGTTAAACGACCACCAGTTGAAGAATGAAACTTTAAGCACTTTTTCGTTTGGTCTGAAGTCATCAAATTGGTCAGCACCAAAAGTTGACAAGTTCGGCTTCAGTATTCCACTGCCTAAGGCTATGGTGTATATTGATATGTAGAACAGTGTTAGTTGTGTGGTGGATGCTTTGCAAATTTCATTTCTACATGTTGGCTTAAAGCACTCCAGTGCTGTTGTCAGAACCAGCAGCCCCATTCCCTGTTTACTTTTCCTTTAATCACTATTGTTTTCTAAATTCAATCATAATTTTTTAATATTACGTCACAAACATAGTGAATGGTATGTCTGATTATCATTTGGTTATATGGCAAAGACATGAACAACTGCAAAATATGAGATGAGAGTGAAACCATGATTTCACAATCTCTTTTAGAGAAGAAAAGTTTAGGTTATTTAAGTCTTAAAATAATTATTAGAAGAGATAATAATGTGGAAATAAAGCATATGAGAACTCACTATGGCATATATGAGTAAGGCAAAAGTGATAGTCCAAAAACGGCCCAAATAAGAATCTGCTATATAAGCACCAAGCACGGGAGTGATCCATGCTGTGCCTGACCAGTTATTCACACTTGTTACTGATGATACCATGTCTTTCTGTAGCTCTGATGTCATATAAATCACCAAATTCGCACTCACCCCAAAGTATGCAAATCTATCAAATAATTGGTTTGCTGAAAATTCAATAAAAAAAAACAAATATTCATTTCATATAAAAAATATCTCTTATAAAAATAACTCATATCTCATTTATGGTAAATTTCATTAATCTATCTTACTAAACAAAACTTCCAGCAATACACATATGTCATTCGTAATAAATTCATGATGTCTTATTTTGTAAGAACCATAATCTGTACACCAGTACAGTGTACTATAGTGTTAGTGTTTGTGTGTGTATTACAACAAAGTCACAAGTAGTAATCTACCAAGAATGAAAATGCAAGCTTTCCATTTCCCAGTTGTAGAAGAAAGCACAGGGCCTCCATTAAGATTCACTGTGCCATCTAAAGTGTAACCTCTCTCTTCCATGCCACAAGATAGAACAATACAGGAAGAAGGAAAACCAAGTTTTGAGTAAATATATACGAATAACAATACTCATACAAAAAATAATATTACAATCAATGTAATTCTATGGAACCAGCTATGGGCACACTATAAAATCTTATTTTATTTTATTTTTTCTGGTAAATATGCGTATATTGTTTTAAAATTTAACTTTTGAAGATTTGGAATTACAAAGGTGGCTGGCTGGCTATCTAGAGGATGGGCCAGCTACAAGCCCAAAATGCTGAAATTCGGTGGCATATGACTTTTCAGGTGCTTCATGGACACCTTCCGCAGCTCTTTTCAATGTATGAAAAGAAGATTGTAACAGATTAATTTATTACTAATATTTCTAGTGGGAAAATATGTAGTAAATTATTACCATTTCGTTACCTCATCTTACTTGTTAATACGATGTAATAAATCCTTCTTTAACTTCTATAGCACAAGAACTTTCAATTAAATAATTTGTTAAAAGTGTAACTTTCAATCAAATAAAGAAAATGACAAGTTCTGTATATATATTATGTAAATGCCAATTCCCATTTCATGTCCTCTGGTCAAAATTTCCATCCATGTACATTCAAGATCCTTTCTAATATGGAAATAGTGAACGCCCGACTTATTATTCTTCCGATAGATAAACTTTGTGGAAGTCATGATGCAATCACTTGAAATGTATGTTGATGACAAATGAACCAAAAATTCTTTGAGCATGACAAAGAATAACCTTTTATTTCATTTCTTAGCCATCCATTGCAAGTTTATAGCAACCTCAACATGATATTGGCTATATTGTCGAACAACGCCCATAGTTTGATACGGTTCTAAATCCTATTAGTCCATACAGTCTAGCTACAGAATTAGTCAATGATATTCTCTCCATTCATTGACAGCTAGCTAATCAATAAAAACAGTGATGGATTCCATACATGAAGAAAATGTAGAATAAATACTTGTCAACAAAACACTTTTTGATGCAATTTATGAATGGGAATTTTTCATTTTTCAAAAAGTTGAAAAGCATACTCTCTAAGTATGATGATGTATTGTCAATATTGAACAAATAGATACTCTAGACTTGTTTAAGGTAGTGTTTGGATTGCGGAGTAGATGTGAGGAAAAGTAAGTGGATGAATTTGAAGGGATAGAAAGAAGATTGTGGTACTGATTAAATTAAGAGATTTGAATGAATCAATTTGAAGGAAAAATTTGTAAAAATTTGTGAATAATGTGATTGGTGTAATAGATTAAAAAATGTTTTAATTAATAAAAATAGTTCATCACAAATTTTCGTTTCTGTAAAAATTTGATATAAATTTAAATTTTAGTTTTGAAAATTGTATTAAAATGAAATCAAAATTGTTCTTTCTAAAAAAAATTAAAATTGAAAAAATAAAATTAAAATTTATAAAAAGGATTTGTACGAATAAATTTCAAATGTATGGATTATAATTAAATTTGACATAAATTAAATCTTCGACACTTTTCACCATATCTCGGTCTACTTTTTCAAGTAAGGAATTGTTATTGTTTACTCCTCGCAGGAAGTTGTGAATAATGGAATATGACAACACTATTTTAGTCATTATATCGAAAGAATAACGAGGTTTTATTCTACTTGTTGTAATATTAAATTGTTTTTTGAGCATACTAAATGCCCTTTCAATAACATTTAGAAGTCATTCATAACAATGATTGAACAACTCTTATGGGTTTTCTAGACCTCTTTGTTGTACTCTTTCATATGATATCTTACACCTTTATATTATGTTTCATTTCAACATAAATAATGCATCTTCAAGTAATACTTTCCTATAATTAATTGCAAAATTTCATTATTATCAATAACCGAAAGTCCATAGACCAACAAGTATATTAACAAGCATAATTCACTAACTTGTAGGTATGATCAATGAATCCTTTGTAATTAGAGCATCTTTTCAAATTTTTGAATCAGAAGTTGTTCCCTCCCATCCAACTAGTACATATGTGAATTTCATGTTAAAATCACATGCTTTGTGAGCCAATCTTTACTCCTTTGGTATCTAGTAATTTGCTCACAAAGCATGTGATTTTAACATGAAATTCACATATGTACTAGCTGGATGAGAGGGAACAACTTTTGATTCAAAAATTTTAAAACATGCTCTAATTACAAAGGATTCATTGATACCGAAGGAGTAAAGGTAAGCATGGAGAAAGGGGCCAAGTTTGGTGAGTCAACCTGCCAGACACGCCAAAAAAGGCAAGCCAGAATAACGTTTTCAACTTGAGAGCCTAAACCAACTCGGCTCGTCGAGTCCAACAGGTCAACTCTACGGGTCAGGCTAGCATGACAACCTGACTTCATTAAAAGAAATTTGAACCCATGTCACAATACTTCATATTAACACAATCTGATAGCCCGGTCAAGGTCTCACATAGTTCGACGATAATCTGAAACAGTCTGGACAATAACCCACTTCAACCCAACATCAGGACGTTTTCATGTAAAAATAAAATATTTCATTTCGTTTCCATGTGATATGAGACTTTCAATGATAAAAAAAGACAGACAAGCCAGCCCGACATCAGGTTAGCCGAGTTGTAAAGTTCAACCCATTTTCAATTGGTAGGCTAGCCCGTTGGACCATTTGCTTTTTGCTAACAACTCACCCTATTCTCCCTTGAACAAAGGAGGGTGGTTTACGACATAATCTTTGTTTTCCATTGTTGACTAGATCTTTGTTGAAGTCTTGTCAAGTTCCATCGCTGACTGGATCTTTTGCTCCAAACTGAGCTACGCCAAGTTCCTCTTTAAGCACTCTTAAGGGGTCCCAGTAATCTTTCAAAATATTACAAACAATTTTGAGCACTCCTAGTTTTTCAAACTAATTCAACTAGTTAGAGGAGTTTCACCACTCTTGGTACCTCACTAGTCCAACTGACTAGACCATTTAACTCCACTAAGTTAAACAACAATGTGTTTTAATTAACTTCTAAATACACAAACACAACAAAGGTATTTTTACAAATCAAATATAGATTATAACTTTAATACAGAGGATAAGTTTTCAATACAAAGAAATTTGAAGATTTGTAATAAACTTTCCTTTTTCAAAGAAAGTATTAGACGATGAAAGCTTTAGAGAAAATGACAGCATAAAATTCGAAGTGTTAAACTTTCCTATCTTCTTTCATGCAATCCTTTTTATATAGTCTTCTTCAAAAAAGAATTGTTACTCAAATGCATTGACTTCTTCGTAGGTAGGTAGCCTTTTGGTATGAAGTCAAATGTTGTGTGCTTATTATATACAAAGATAGTCTGTACAGATGAACAGAGCGTAAACCACTTGAAGAAACATTCCCAGAATGTCTTCTTATCTTTTAACGTTCTTTTGATCCAATATAGAACTTTTGAAAAAAGCTTTGTACTTTTGTGATTTGCACAGATAAATAGAACATAGCATAATAGATAAAAGAGTATTATTCGTAAATGCATTTAATATGTTATTTAGCATTTAGATAAGATATGTCTACTTAATATTTAAACTAGTTTGATTTTTAGAGTAACGTTAAGAGTTTAGGATAATGTTTATACGATTACAACAATTACCATATTTTATCTTAGATGGAAGATTTTTTTAGATGCTATTTCGTTAAACACTATTTGTTAAACTTCGAAACACAAGTTGTTAGACGGTCTTGTCTTATTAGATTTTTTCATACGCTATTTCATTAAACACTATTTGTTAAATTTCAAAAGACTAGTTGCTAAACTTCCGTATTCATTAATCTTCTTCTTCTTTTCATAATATACTTTTATAGTTTTTGTGTTAGTTAATTAATTAATTTAGTTTAAAAGTAATTTTAGTTATAGTGAAATATTTATCCTTAATTTTATTTTTTTAACTATAATTTTTTTTTCATCATTAATTATTGATATTTACTCTTTTATTTTTTTTGTTAATTGATTGATTAATTTATTTAAATTTTATTGATAAAACTAATTTTTACTGTAAGAAAACATTTATCATAAATTATAGTATAAGAATTTTTTGAAAATTAATTATTCATAATTTCTTACTTTTTTAAATTTTGGGATAATTAATTAATTTAAAATTTAATGATAAAATTAATTTTAACGGTAAGAAAAATATACTTTTTCTCACAATTAATTTGTGATATTTTATTACTTTTTTAACTTTTGGATAAATTAATTAAGTAATTCATTTAAATATTATTGGTAAAAATAATTTTTAACATTTATCCCAAATTATAATATAAATTTCTTTTCACCAATTAGTTATTGATATTTTCTTACGCTTTTAATATGAGTTAATTAATTGATTTATTTATTTACATTTAAGGAAACATTTATCCCAAATTTTAGTATAATATTTTTAACAATTAATTATTTAATTATTGATATTTTATTCTTTTTATTTTTAAGTGGATTGATTAATTAATTCATTTAAATTTTATTGATAAAACTAATTTTAACTGTAAGCAAATATTTATCTTAATTATTTTTTACAATTAATTATTAATTTTTTCTTACTCTTATAACTTTTGGGTTAGTTAATTAATTAATGCATTTAAATTTTATTGATCAAACTAATTTTTACTGTAAGGAAACATTTATTCGAAATTATAGTATAACATTTTTTCTTTCACAATTACTTATTGATATTATTTTACTCTTCTAATTTTTAGGTTAAATAATTAATTAATTTATTTAAATTTTATTGTGAAAACCAATTTCAACTATAAGGAAACATATATCTCAAATAATGGTATAATATTTTTTTCACAATTAATTATTGATAGTTTCTTACTCTTTTAAGTTTTATTGACAAATATAGTTTTAATTATAGGAAACCTAATTTAGATGCTGGCTTGATACAAAAAAAATATATGAAACCCTGTATACAAAATCCTAGTTCCTCCTCTTGAGCCAAAAACCCTAACTCAGCTACCTCTTTTCTGGTTTGTGAGGTATCGCAACCACATTCACACAATGGCTCCTTCTCCTTCATGGATTTTGTCTCCTCCACGCAACACCTCACCTCCTCCACTGGTGCCTCCATGATGTGATTGAAAGCACCGTCGGTTGGCCACATCAACGTCATCTTCGTCTTGACCCTTGAGTGAACGTTTGTTTCTCTAGTTGGTTTCTCTCCCCGGTGAACATCCATATGTGTGAGCATTCTCTGTTCAAATCTCACTGACTTCAATCTCCGTAAAGCGAAGATCAGCTAGGGTTTTCAACTAAATGCTACCATTGAGTAGGATTTGCGAAGCTCTAAGAAGCATGACCATGGAGGAGAACACAAACAAGATGATTGAGTTGGTGAACGTGGCAATGAGTATCTCCAATTACATGTCTCTAGTGAAGAAGCCATACTACAACTTGGCGGGAAGGTTGAAGTTTTTGATCTCACTAAGGTGTATTTTGTGGTTGGTTTTTTTTATTGTATAGTAGTGAAGATAAAAAAAATGGAGATGATTGAATATTTGATTTTTGGGTGAAGAGATCACTAGTGCAAAATTGGCCTTTCACGTCACCCAATAGATGTCCGTCCATGAAAACACCAACGTAAATAATTGACCGGTGGCATTGTCATAAATAAGTGGGACTTTAGACGTCCGGTGTCAGGGGTCCCCGACGTGTATAATATTATAGACGTCGGGACCCCTCCAACGGACGTTTCTGTGGCTGAAAAAGTTAACTCTTCAACTACCTTGTCAGCCACTTAAACGTCCATTATAGAGGGGTCCCGACGTGTATAATATTATAGACGTCGGGGCCCCTCCAAAACGGACGTTTAAGTGACTGACAGGGTGGTTGAAGAGTTAACTTTTTCAGCCACTGAAACGTCCGTTGGAGGGGCCCCGACGTGTATAATATTATAGACATCAGGGCCCCTCCACAACGGACGTTTAAGTGGCTGACAGGGTAGTTGAAGAGTTAACTTTTTCAGCCACTGAAACATCTGTTGGAGGGGCCCCGACGTCTATAATATAATAGACGTCGGGGCCCCTCCACAACGGACGTTTAAGTGGCTGATAGGGTGGTTGAAGAGTTAACTTTTTCAGCCACTGAAACGTCCGTTGAAGGGTCCCCGACGTGTATACTATTATAGACGTCGGGGCCCCTCCACAAAGGATGTTTAAGTGGCTGACAGGTAGTTGAAGAGTTAACTTTTTCAGCCACTGAAACGTCTGTTGGATATACATGTCGGGGCCCCTCCAACGGACATCTAAAACCCCCGCGAATATGAATATTTAAATCCAAAAGACGTCATATTAGTTATGGCTCCCGATGTCTATAATATTATAAATGTCGGGGCCCCCTAGTACCCGACGTCTAGTGCCATTTATATTAAAATGGCGAACCCGCGAGGAGTTACGCTCATTGTTCATCGTCTTCCCTGCGATTTCTCTCTGCGGCATTGCATTTCTAGGTGCGTTATCTCTCTTTTGGACCGTTTAAATTTACTTTTAATCCGATTAAATTGCTTTGTGATGAAATATCTTTGATTTGAACCGATTAAAAATCGCTTTTGGTGCGTTTTGGTGCAGTTTCTTGCATGTTCTTGGGCGGCGTTTTTGACTCTTTTTAGCCTACGTTTTAGGTTGTGCACTCCTCGATTTCCCTCCATTTCATTTGGAATCTGCTTTTCAGGTTAGCTTCTTCGTTGATAATTTTTTTTGTGTGCATGTTATTGGGTTTTGTGTATGCATGTTTTCGACTTTAAGGTCTGCATGTGTTATTGGCTTTTGAATATGTACGTATTAGTTGTGTTATTATAATTGACATGTTAGATTATAAGTATCAAATCATTGAGTGAAACTTAGTTCCCGTTTGAAATTTAACACAAACGATTAATCTTTTAATCGTTTGTGTTAAATTTTGAATTGTCCGATTGGACAGTTTGAGAAAATTAATTTTCATAATTTGCAATAACATGTAAGTTGCAGTTTATGGATAAGATTGATAAAATTTCGGTTCAGTATTTGTGTTGTTCTCCGGATGAATATTTGATTGTGGTCATCGTTGACTACTCTCATTTCGTGTATTTCGGAGACCAATGCGAAAGGCTGCCGAAATCTTATAAAATTTATGATGTAGACTTCTTTGCACGTGTCTTAGCAAATTATGAAAAATAATTTTTTTGAATGGGTAGGGCGTAACGTTGTGAGAGTTAAAAACTTAAACTGATGATTTTACGAACATAGTATGGATCGAAGTTGGATGAATGAACGTCGCATCAGTGAGGAATATGATAAGGGTGTTTCAGAGTTCTTGCTATATGTTGAACAAAATGCTAAGTTTGTGAACGGGACATAGTTTTGTCCTTGTGTTCGTTGTCTTAATCAAATACGGCAAGACTTAGGCAATGTGCGTGACCATCTATTCATGTTCGGCATAATGAGGACTTATACCGTTTGGACTTGGCATGGAGAAGTATTGGACAAGCCTACCACGTCACGAGGAACAGATTATGTGGAAGAATGGATGAGTGATCATTTAGAGGACATGATACGTGATGTCGGTGAAGATAATTTTGGAAGAGCTAATTTGTATGATTCTCTTATAAATGATTCAGAGCAACTGTTGTTCCCCGGATGCTCGAACTTTACACGTCTGTCTGCAACTTTAAAGTTGTTTAGTTTAAAAGCAAGGAATGGATGGATCGATAAAAGTTTCACCGAGTTGTTGGAGTTATTGAAGGAGATGCTTCCAGAAAATAATACTCTACTTATTCGTAATTACGAGGCAAAATTTTTTTTATGCCCAATGGGTCTTGAATATCAAAAGATACATACTTGTCCTAATGATTGTGTTTTGTACACAAAGGAGTTTGCTTCGCTAAAGTATTGTCCAACATGTGGTTTATCCCGTTTTAAAAAGAAATCTGACAGAAACACTACTAGTGAAGGTAATGATGGTGCACCTGCTAAGGTGATGTGGTATTTGCCTATAACACATAGGTTCAAACGTATGTTCTTTGTTAAAGAAGATGCAAAGAACCTTAAATGGCACTTTAACAAAAGAAAGTGCGATAATCTTCTTCGACACCGTGCTGATTCACCACAATGGAAAAAGATTGATGAAAAATTTCCAGAATTTGGTGCAGATCCAAGAAACTTAAGACTTGCACTTGCAACTGATGGTATGAATCCTTATGGAAACTTAAGTAGCAAACACAGTTCATGGCCAGTTATGTTGATGATTTACAATCTTTCTCCTTTGTTGTGCATGAAGAGAAAATATGTGATGTTGTCCATGATGATATCGGGTCCTAGACAACCTGGAAATGACATTGATGTTTACTTAAAACCTTTAATTAATGATTTGAAATTGTTGTGGGGAGAAGGGGTCGACATGTTTGATTCACATGTTGAGGAACAGTTCTATTTGCGTGCAATGTTGTTTTGCACTATAAATGATTTCCCAGCGTATGGAAACTTGAGCAGTTATAGTGTTAAAGGTCATTTTGCATGTCCCATATGTGAAGAAAACACTAATTACCTTCAATTGAAGCATGGACAGAAGACGGTATATACAAGACATTGAAAATTTCTTCCTCGTAATCACCCTTATCGTAGATTGAAAAAAGCATTTAATGGAAGTGTTGAGGATGAGGTTGTGTGCAGACCCCGGAATGGTGAAGAGGTGTACAACGAAGTCAAAAACATTGACATTGTGTTTGGAAAACATCATAAAAGTACCTTTACAAAAAATATTTGGAAGAAACGATCAATATTTTTTAAGCTTCCATATTGGTGTCAACTTGATGTTAGACATTGTATTGATGTGATGCACATTGAGAAAAATGTTTGTGATAGTGTCATCGAAACTTTATTAAACGTTAAAGGGAAGAGCAAAGACGGAATAAAAGCACGACAAGATTTGGCTGACATGGGAATCCGATCTGAGTTACATCCACAGATAATAGGAAGACGCACCTATCTGCCCCCAGCTTGTCACACACTTTCTAAAAAAGAAAAACAAATTTTTGTAACTGTTTAAGAAGTGTGAAGGTTCCACAAAGTATTCTTCAAATATTAGTAACATTGTTTCTATGCAAGAGTTAAAGTTAGTTGGTTTAAAGTCTCGCGATTGTCATGTATTGATGCAACAACTGTTACCTGTTGTTATTCGAGGCATATTACCTCCTTCTGTTAGGGGTATTCTGACACGTCTGAGTTTGTTCTTTAATGCCATTTGCAAGAAAGTTGTTGACCCTCGAGGTTTAGATGAATTGGAAAATGAAGGAATAAGACTACTATGTCAATTAGAGATGTATTTTCCACCTTCTTTTTTTGATATCACGGTACATTTGATTGTTCATCTAGTCAAAGAAATTCGAATATGTGGGCCGGTCTTCTTAAGGTGGATGTACCCAGTTGAAAGATACATGAAGATCTTAAAGGGATATGTCAAGAATAAGTATAGACCAGAAGCTTCAATCATAGAGCGATACGTTGCAGAGGAAGCCATTGAATTTTGTTCAAGTTATATGCCATTTCTTGAACCAGTGGGTCTTCCCAAGTGCAGACATGAAGGAAAATGTGAAGGTAAGGGTGTTCGAGGTGTGAGAATTCAAAGTGTTAGCAGAAAAGAAGTTGACCAAGCTCATTTGTACATCTTAAACAACACTATTGATGTGATTCCTTACATTTTTGACCACGTTAATGAAATAAAGGCAGCAAACCCAAGAATAAGTGAAAAATGGAATCTTAATGAATATGTGAAAACCTTCTTACAATGGTTTAAGAAAAAGATTTATGCGACTCCACATGTTTCTGAAAGTTTATTGAGGTTATCTCGTGGGCCGAACACAGATGTCATTACATATGGTGGGTACTATATAAACAATATTTCTTTTCAGACAAAGGTAGAAGATGACAAAAGTAGAGTTTAAAATAGTGGCGTCACACTACAAGTTGAGGCTGTGCACTTTGCTAGTTCTAAAGACAAAAATCCAATCACAACATCCATGAGTTATTTTGGAATAATACAAAAAATATGGGAAGTTGATTATGTCACTTTTAGAGTCCCAGTTTTCAAGTGTAAATGGGTTGATATAAATTCTAGTGTCATGACAGATGACTTTGGTTTCACATTGGTAGACTTGAACAAGATGAATTACACTGATGAACCATTTATCATGGCTAGTCAAGCAAGCCAAATATACTACGTAAATGATCCAGCGAATAAAAAATGGTCAGTGGTTTTAGAAGGAAAAAACATGCATGGACATGATGATGACGATTCTCTTGATATACTTGAGACAACATTTGTTGCATCTAGACCCATTGAAGACCCAGTTGATGATGTTGCCGATGTTATCCAGGCAATTCGTAGTGATCACAATGAAGGGATTTGGGAGAAAACAATATCTTAATAGGTTGTGATATTTTTTGTATTGACTTTATATTTATGTTCATCATAATTGAATTATTACTAACCTTGTATAATTTTTCAGGTATGTCGGCCTCAGACTCAAGATTGGGACAGACCAGACGTGGTCGAGGCGTCATACGATTGGCAGATGTGACATCCAGACGCGTTGATGGGCAGAGGAGACATGTTGACATTGACCCCAGATCAGCTCAGGCATCAAGGCCAAATGTTGATAGGTTTAGGAGTTATCTGGGTAAGTTAGCAAAAAGTCATGTCTCTCAGAGGTCGACAAGAACCTCTTATGGCAAGATATTCAGGTATGTTTACTTAAAAGAATTTTGATATACTTATTTCTTTCATCTTTTCTTATCAATAACATGTTTTTTGTTTTAAACAACAACATTATGATATTCCAAACACAATACAAATTAGAAAGAAAGTGTTATCGCATATAGCGATAAGATGAAGGGATTTCAAGACAAGGCTGACACGATTATATGTCTTTGGAGACAGACAACATGAAAATCCATGTCAGCAGTATACCTTCACAGAGGAGGAGTGGATACAGTTTCGTGCATCTAGAGAGTCTGAGGAATGGAAGGTATGTTTCTTAACATCTGAAAAGTCTTTCATTGAGTTCTTATGATTTTACACTTATTTATATACATGGTTTCACAGGGCAAAAGGTTAGCCGCCCAAGAAAGACAAAGGCTAAACGATGCATCACACTTGTTATCACGAGGTGGTTATGCAAAATTGGAAAAAAAAATTAGGAAGTCTAGAGCGGATGCCTTGGGACTTGCGTCGCCGGACCTAGCACCTGCACTTGTTAGGTACGAGCTGTGGAAGGCTGCTCGGACTAAATCTGATGGGAACATGACATCTTCCTCAGCTGCCTTGATCTCACAAAGAATTGTAAGTTCAAATTCTAAACATTTGCAGGATGATTTGGTTGAGCAGCAGACTCAGGGAACATTTGTTGGCCAAGGTAGGGATGACATTCTAACAACGGCCATTGGAAAGCCCGAGCACCTAGGACGTGTACGTGGAGTTCCTGGGGTGATTGGTCTTCGTGACTACTTTGGCCCTACACAGAAAACCACTCAATCAATGAGTCAGGAGGCACTGAGGCAGATGGATCTTCAGTGGGAGGAAAGACTCAACCAAAGCATGAGATCAATGGAGCAAGGATTCATGGAGTAGCTACAAGAACAAAAAGAAATACAAAAAGCGCTTGAAGAGAAGCTTCATTCCATGACGCAGGGCAACATGGGGCCCGTTGAAACTCCCACACCACCTCGTGTCAGCACTAGAGGATCATGCTCTGTTGTAGAACCTACTCAGTATAGCGGTAAATATGAGTTGTTGGTTGATGGGGATCCCCCACACATTGTGGTTGTCGGATGAGTGCTTGAGGGAGGGCAGACTATTCATGGTGTTCCCATATTACCCCACCACGTGCGTGTGACGATTGACGAGATTCGGGATCCCCAGGCTTAGGTGCCTGTACCCACTCCAGAAATTAATTTTGTGGGGGAGGCCATATGATCATTTATAGCTTGGCCTAGAGCATTGATCATGTCACACATAGCTACTCCACAGGTATAATGTCTTTGTTATTAGTATTTCTATGTTATGTTTAAAAATATTTGTTGATAACTCTTTGATGAAATTCTTATCTTCAGTTCATACGTCCTCAGAAGTAGTTGATTCATGATAAAGTCATACATGAAGATGATGACATGGCTGAAGCGGAGGATGATCCTCTATCAAAGCTAATGACAAGATTACCCAGGTTAAAGAGAACACCATTATAACTATACTGGGATTTGAGAGTATTTGGTCTGCCCCCCATGTGCCAGTATATATCACATTGCCTGATGCATTGGAGGTGATTGGGGGAGACAGGATGTTGAATATTTCCATCATTCAACTATGGTGCATGTAAGATAGTTAATTTTGTCTTCCATATTCCTTTTATTTAGATTCCTATAGTTTCTAACAACTTAACTTTGTTGTTTTAGGTACATGGACACAATCGTTGTAGACCAAGGTCGGTCTTCCATGTACGAATTTGTTGAACCTCAGACCATTCAACCTTCTGGTAACACACTTGAAAACAGACAACATTATTTGCAAACATGGATGGACGAGTCAAAAAGAGACGTATACCTTGTGCCATACATTGATGGGTAGGTGTTGTTATATGTAAAAATTCATTATTAAAGTTTCCTTAATTAGTTAAATAACTATTTGTCCTTCATGATAGGTCGCACTGGCAGCTGATGGTCATCATTCCCAAACAATGTAAAATTATATGGTTTTGTTCGTTGCACAGGAAGATGAAAAATGACTTGAGAACCATGCTTCAAGGGTAAGTGTTTCTCCAAAAATGACTTTGAATTTGATGTTCACCTTAAACTTTTATGATAAATATAGTTATGATAATTTTACTTTGTGTTTTCAATCTGTACAGAGTTATTGGTAAATCTCGAGGTCAACTAGTTCAAATTTTGTATCCAAAGGTTGTAAGTCATTTATAATTCTAATTCATTTTCTATGTTATTGAATGATCTAAATTTTTGACTATTTAGTTTGTCATTTTAGTGTAACCAACAACAAGATTCATGGGAATGTGGCTTCTATTCATGTGTTGGATTAAGACCATCATTCGAGCTATCATTACAGATGACTGGAATGAGGTAATGATACATACCTTGAATACATTACAAATCAAATTCATCTTTAAACATATATGAAACCATAATGAATTTTTCTTCAATTTTACAGCGCTTCAAGAGTACATCTCCTATACCAGAGGACACAATTAGGCAGATAAGGCAAGAGTGGACAACTTATCTTCTGCAAAGATGGAGTTAGGAACAATTTTATTTGTTGTTGAACATTGCTTAGTTTTAGTTTAAGTTTATATCTTTATAGTTTTGGTATTAGATTATTTTGTACATTAAGTAGAATTTTCTTTATATGAAATGCATATATACTATACTATATTGTTTTGGGACAATTTTCTACTTTTCAGGTGTGGTTTTAATGCAAAAATAAATTAATTTTAAAAAAAAAACACCCAGTAGACGTCGGTTAGTGCATTGACGGACGTCTATAGACGTCTGGTAGTGTACAAACCAACGTCCAACCCCCTAATCCCTAAACACCCTGTTTCAGGCATATGGATGTCGGGGTATCTCTCCGATGTCTATATAGACGTCGGGGGGTATGCCTCGAACGTCTATATAGACGTCGGGCCTGACCACAACGGATGTTTATATAGACGTCCGAGTCATACCCCCGACGTCTGACTAACGTCACCCACAAAGACGTCGGGTACAGGTCGGACGTCAAAAAGCCAAAAGAACAAACGTCTAAAGCCCTTTCTGCACTAGTGATGGATCTGTGATGGTTTGTGTAGGCAAATGGTGTTAGAGAGGACTTTTTATATATATTTTTTAAAAATTTTGGATTTACATGTTGCAATCTGGAAATGGTTTATGTGAATGTTTTTTATTTAAAACATGAGGCGAAGATGATGATGAATTTAAAGGACGGTGATGGAAACTTTTTGTTGACATTTGTTTTGTAATTGTGAATGAGTGAATGGATTTTATGTCTATGTGTTTTAATTTTCTTACATGTCTTATTTTGGAATGAAAATATAAATTGATTTAATGAGAAACTATGAAGCACAACAATAAAAATTAATTTATAAATAGACATAAAAAATCTAAAATTAAAATCTAAACAACCAAATAATCAGTACAGAAACAAATAAACAATTTATAATAAATATAACTGTTTATAATTATCGAAGGATATATCGGTAATTACAAACAGATTCATCTATCGATAATTACCCATGGATCTATCGGTAATTATTGAGGAGTGAAACCTATTGAAAATCTTACTAACAACATGTTTATTGACAGATTTTTGTTCGTTGGTAATTTGTTAGATAACAACGATTACCAAAAGACTTTTAGAGCTTTCGACGAATAATGGCTATCAGGAAATTCAATTTTTTTTTGTAGTGTCCTCTTCCTTATCCACCTCCTATTTCTACTTTATCTTCTCACCCATCTTAAGTGAATATATAAAAATTATTATCAAAATGGATGGAAAATTTATTACTCAATTTATTGACGAATTTACCAAAAAAAAAATTCATAGAAAATCAGAGATATACTTTACAAACAATATTCATTGATGGAAGAGACTATTGAATACGTTACCGATTAAATATCCATGGATAATACAAATTATAATAATCGAAGGATCTAATCAACGAAATTATTCACATATTCACTATTGACAAAAAAATTTGTCAATAATTTCAATTTTAAAATCCATCATTAAAAATTGAGTTTACTGATATGTTTATTTTCATAAAAAAGAAATTTGTTGATAATTACCAAAATTTTTATAGTGCATGATAAACGAGGGAATGATATAATCAATCAACAAAACTTGGACTAATAAGAGAGAAGAAAATGAAGTTCTTGGAACAAGGTTCTATATTTGAAGAGTATAATTCAAGAACTTTCTTCCTTCTTCAAGAGATAGTATTTTGCTATATCTTCTTTTTTTCAATGTTGGGTTTTTCTAATGGGATTTTGTAAGATCTAGAAATATATATATATATATATATATATATATATATATATATATATATATATATATATATATATATAAAATATATAATAAAAAAATTTAAAGAATTAGTATTGTGTGGATCAGTAATAAAAAATGGTTGATAGATAAATTTATTTATTGCTTTAATGGGTGTAGGGTGTTTTATATGATTTATATGGTTGTTGTTGTCCATGTTAATAAATGAAATGTGATTGCAGTAATGGTTAAAGGTTGCTTATGTGAAGTCTTGGGCAGTGACTTGATTCCCCGCATGGGTCAAATGTGAATGTTTTATTTTTGGGTTATACATGTGAGGCCCATAGGTAGTTGGACTTTGGTGGGAGATTCGTTCATGCATGGAAGGCAAAGGAGGCAAAGTATGTTTAGGGTTGAAGAAAAAAAAGTGATTATCATGGTTCATTCATGCATTGGTGGGGGTTTAAAAGCCTTAACACATAAAACAAGTCTTCATATGAAGGTCTTCTTGCAAAGTGAACACTTAAGACTTGATTTGGACATCATCAAAATTTCTAACTTCATGATTTTCCTAACAATGCCTTGGGTTTATCTAGACTTAGCAACATCTTCCGGGAGGAATCTGGTGTGTTGTGTCATGTATAGAGCATGCATCAATTACAAATGCATTGGGTTACTTAGCAAAGGTTTGGGTAGTGTCACATTCTTGTAGAGGAATCCGATGCAGGACCAGTTCTACGAAAACGAAGGGAGAGTAGTAGTTGGGATTGTTGGAAATAAACAAAAACAGAAGTTATTCTGTTACTGTGTGTGCAGTTGTGTATAAATAGACGTTGTAACATTCATTTACAGAGTAATAAAATTTTGAGGTATTATTCAGTTACCTGAGACCAGTTGTAAGCTGTTTGACCGTTTATTCTTCTGCATCTTATTGTTGCTCCGTGGTGGTGGTGGTGCTCTGAGGAAGAAGGGTTGGAACCCTAGCGGAGCTTCTAGAGCTCACCTCTCACTCTCTCTGATTCTCGACTTCTCTTTCTACATTTTGCTTTCTCACTATCACGTGCACACCTTACGTTATTAAGGGTAATAATATCTGCGTATGGGTTTTTACTTTTCTGCCCTTTTATTTTAATATGGTATCAAGAGCAAGGTTGCTATCCTGAGGTGTGTGGAAAAGTGAGCATTGTATTCTGGAGGTGTGTGTATCCAGAACTGCAGAAAAGGAGGGTTCTTTGACTGGGTTAAGATCAAAGATTCAGAAAGAGAGTAGCAAGAAAGGATGGCTGGAATTGGAGGACTTCAGGGGCCATTGCCTGTGTTTGATGGCAAGAATTTTGCAGATTTTGGAGGATCAAGATGTGGGCGGTGTTTGGCTTTCAGGATGTGTTAGAAATCATTGAAGATGGAGTGCCTGTGTTGAGTGAAAAGGCAACCCAAGAACAGAAGAAAGAACACAAGATACTGGAGAAACTGGACAGCAAGGCCAGGTTCTTGATGTATCAATGTGTAAGTCAGAAAATTTTCAACAAGATCTCTAATGCAGCCACTACAAAGGAGATTTGGGGAATGCTGATGAAAACCTACGGTGATGGAGATAGAAATGCAAAGGTTAAACTGCAAGCTTTAAGAAGGAAATTTGAAACTCTGATCATGGAGGAAAGTGAAACCGTGGCTGAGTATTTTGATAAAGTCCAGGAGTTGGTGAATAAAATGAGAGCTTGTGGTGAAAAGGTAAATGATGAGTACATAGTAGACAAAGTCTTGAGAACCCTAACTCCCAGATTTGACTATGTGGTGACTGCTATTGAAGAAACCAGGAGAAGAGAGGATATTGACAGTGAGGAGCTACTGCATTCACTAGAGGCTCATGAGTTACGTCTCAATGAACGCAGGCAATGTCAGGAGCAGGCCCTACAGGCCAGATCACAATGGAGAGGTAAAAAGGGGTTCAAGAAAGGTGAAAAAGGAGGAAAGAAAGGAAAAGATTCTCTGGATCAGCAAGGAGAAGAATCCACTGAATCTGGAAAAGAGAAGAAGGCAAAGAATGCTGATGGAGAATGGAAATTTGATAAGAAAAAGGTGAAGTGTTATAACTGCCAGAAGCTGGGTCACTATGCAAAGGAGTGCTGGAAGGGTGAAGGGGCCAAGAATAAACCCAAGAGGGCTAATCTGGTCCAAGAAGAATCAGATTCAGAGGCAGTAATTTTGATGGCCTATGATGATGATAAGCAACCAGAAAGTACTGTATGGTATCTTGACTCAGGCTGCTCAACTCACATGACTGGGAGAAAAGACTGGTTTGTGAGAATGCAGAAAGTGAAAAATAGGAAGATAAAATTTGCTGATAACAGTAGTTTGGAGGCAGAATGCTCTGGCAGAGTAGCTTTGAGGGGTGAAGATGGTAGACAGGTTGTCATTGAAGAGGTACTGTATGTACCTGGGTTAAAGACTAATTTACTTAGTCTTGGACAATTACTTCAAAAGGGCTATGTAATGAAGATGGAAAACAATGGCCTGAGCATTTTCAATCAAGAGGGAAAAGAGGTGATCCAGGCTGAAATTTCCCAAAACAGAACGTTTAAAGTGGTGATGGAGGCAGTAGACCATCACTGTTTTACTGCAGCAGAAGAGGGAAATGAGTGGCTGTGGCATCTCAGATTTGGACATCTGAATTTTAAAGATCTATCAATGCTAAGTCAGAAGAATTTGGTGACTGGCTTATCAAAGGTAGATGTTCCAAGAACTGTTTGCAGGGAATGTGTACAATGCAAACAGACCCGTGGCAGTTTTCAAAGGTTTTTACCCCAGAAATCTGCAGAGAAAATAGGAGTGGTGTACTCGGATGTTTGTGGCCCTATGCAAGTAGAGACACCTGGTGGCAGCAGGTATTTTCTACTATTTTTAGATGACTGGACCAGAAAATGTTGGGTGTATCTCTTAAAGAGAAAAGGGGAAGTACTGCAACATTTTCAGCAGTTCAAAAATATGGTTGAAAGGCAGAGTGGGAACAAACTGAAGACTCTGAGATCAGATGGAGGAGGAGAGTATATTTCCACTGATTTCAGAGACTATTGTGAAAAAGAAGGGATTGTTCATGAGGTTACTCCTCCCTACACGCCTCAACACAATGGGGCAGCAGAGAGGAAAAATAGAACAATTCTAAACATGGTAAGGTGCATGCTGAAAAGCAAGGGGCTACCTAGTTTCTTATGGGGTGAAGCTGTGTTGACAGCCACCTATGTACTAAATCTGTCTCCAACAAAGAGACTCAAAGATGTCACACCAGAGGAAGCTTGGTCAGGAGTGAAGCCAGATGTGAAGCATCTGAAAGTATTTGGGTCCCTATGCTACAAGCATGTTCCAGAACAGCTGAGAAAAAAGCTGGATGATAGAGGAATTCCACTAGTGATGATTGGGTATCATGTTACAGGAGGATACAAGTTGTATGATCCTGTAACAGGTTCTGCCTCAGTTAGCAGGGATGTGAAAATTGATGAAACTGGAGAATGGCAGTGGGAAGATAAAGGAAAAGAGAACCCAACCATTGTGTTGGAGAGTGAACCTGCAGCAGAATTGGAAGCATGCAGGAGGGAGGAGAGTGTTAGGAGGTCTTCTCGGGTTACTCAATTGCCCACCTATTTGAGAGACTATGACCTAGCATATGAGGCAACTATCTCATCAGAAGGTAACTTTGTTCACTTTGCATTAATAGCAGAAGCTGAACCTGTGAATTTTGATGAGGCAGTGAAGGATGAGAGATGGAACAGGGCCATGCAGGAGGAAATTGGGTCAATTGTGAAAAACCAAACCTGGGAGCTGACAGAATTGCCTCCTAACAAGAGACCCATAGCTCTAAAATGGATTTATAAGTCTAAGATAAATCCTCAAGGGGTTGTGACTAGATACAAAGCCAGATTGGTGGCTAAAGGTTTTTTACAGCAAGCTGGAATTGATTATGGAGAGGTATTTGCACCTGTGGCCAGATTGGAGACAGTGAGACTGGTAGTGTCAGTGGCTGTACAAAACAACTGGGCTTTACATCAATTAGATGTAAAGTCTGCCTTCCTAAATGGGGACCTGGAAGAGGAAGTTTATGTGGTTCAACCTCAAGGTTTTGAAGTCAAGAAGCACATGGACAAGGTATACAGGTTAAAAAAAGCCTTATATGGGCTTAAGCAAGCTCCAAGGGCTTGGAATCAGAAGATAGATGGATTCATGGGAAGCATTGGCTTTGAAAAATGTGTGTCTGAACATGGAGTATATGTTCAGTGTTATGAGAAGAAGGACAAGAAGGATATGGTGATTGTGTGCTTGTATGTAGATGATATGTTGGTTACAGGCAGCAGTGATGAGAAAATTAACAAGTTCAAGGCCCAGATGCTACAAGAGTTTGAGATGAGTGACCTGGGTAAACTGAATTACTTTCTTGGGATTGAATTTACTATAACTGATACAGGTATGATGATGCATCAGTCTAGATACATTACAGACATGTTAACTAAGTTTAACATGGATCAATGCAACTCTGCTACTACTGCAGCAGAGGTGGGCATAAAACTGGAGAAAGATCCTGAGGAAGAAGCTGTTGACCCGACTGAGTATAGAAGAATGGTTGGGAGCCTAAGGTACTTGTGCAATACAAGACCTGATATTAGCTACAGTGTAGGCTTGGTCAGCAGATTTATGCAAAACCCCAGAGTGTCTCATCTAAATGCTGTAAAGAGGATTCTAAGGTATCTAAAAGGTACCACTGAGTATGGAATTCTGCTGCCTAAACATGGATCAGGAGGAGAGGTAAGAGTAATTGCTTACTCAGACTCGGATTGGTGTGGTGACAAGGGTGATAGGAAGAGTACAGCAGGCTATGTTTTCTACTTTGATGGGGCACCTATTTCCTGGAGCTCTACAAAGGAACCTGTTGTAGCTCTGTCTTCATGTGAAGCAGAGTACATTGCAGCTTGTGAAGCCACTTGTCAAGCAGCCTGGCTTGACTCACTGATGAAGGAGTTAAAGATTGAAGGGAGAGGGAAGGTCCGACTGCTTGTTGACAACAAATCAGCCATTGACCTGACTAAGCACCCTACCTCACATGGTAGGAGCAAACATATCGAGACACGATTTCATTTCATCAAAGAGCAAGTTAGCAAGAAGAAGCTAGAGGTGGTGTTCTGCAGGTCTGAGGACCAGATCGCAGACATTCTCACCAAAGCACTGAAAGGGGATCGCTTTCTAAAACTTAGAAAGCAGATCGGAGTTGAAAAACTGAAGCTTTCACCGATCAATCGGTGAAATGAGCTGGAAACTTTGGTTTTATTCAGAATCTTGTAATCCTTACTGTTTTGTTTAGGAGGAGTGTTGGAAATAAACAAAAACAGAAGTTATTCTGTTACTGTGTGTGCAGTTGTGTATAAATAGACGTTGTAACATTCATTTACAGAGTAATAAAATTTTGAGGTATTATTCAGTTACCTGAGACCAGTTGTAAGCTGTTTGACCGTTTATTCTTCTGCATCTTATTGTTGCTCCGTGGTGGTAGTGGTGCTCTGAGGAAGAAGGGTTGGAACCCTAGCGGAGCTTCTAGAGCTCACCTCTCACTCTCTCTGATTCTCGACTTCTCTTTCTACATTTTGCTTTCTCACTATCACGTGCACACCTTACGTTATTAAGGGTAATAATATCTGCGTATGGGTTTTTACTTTTCTGCCCTTCTATTTTAATAGGGATAGATTATTGAGATATTAAGTAAAGTTGTGAGTGGGTTACCAAGTTAATTTGGTTAGTGGGTTGTCGAACTTGGAACGCAGTGTGGTAGTGAGGGTAAGCAATGGTTGACGAAGGAGAGATTATCTAGTATATAGGCTCATGTTTGAGTTTCTACTCATTTTTGTGCAGATTTAAATGGACCAGGTTGGATGAGTTGGTGAATAGGGGCACCCATAAAGCACTAGGTTATTTTAGAATGGGTTGGTTTCAAGTTGGAACACTACACCATGGATATTTAGGCTATAGTAACGTGATGTTGTGATGGTTCGCAAGAATGCAAAATTGTATTAAAGGTTAGAAATAACTAGTTTTGAATAAGGCTGCATTTTTCATGGCTACCATGCACTTCTAATAAGCGTTGCGTAAGGTGTGAGGTGTTAATGTTGCAGGTTATTGAGGATGGTGGTCTCACTTCTGCAAGCTCTCCTAAGTAATCAGTTGGGTTAATAATGGTATGAGAGATGGGAGCCTATGGTGGAAGGTGTCTCAACTCTTGGTTATCGTGCAGGAACAAAAGGAGTGCACTAAGCAATTGAGTTTATTGTAAGTCAAGTGTTTTGTTGAATATATTGGCCAATCAACCATTCAGTGATGATTATGAATTAATTAATGAGTTATATTCGTGAGATATAATTATGGTGTGCAATGTTTGAGGTGTTGTAACCATGAAATGGATGAATGCATGGGGTTTGATTTGTTTATTGAAATGTTATTTTGATTATTTATGTGTATTTGGCATTTGGGCTTGTGAGAGAAAAAGGAGGAAAACATGCAATTAATTTGCATGTGGGTGTAGACGTGAAAGGCTCGAAGAAGAGTGAAAAGCTTATGGTGTTAGGTACATTGTGTTCCCACGTGGGCCCACCATAGGGAAGTAAATGAGGTTGTCATCATGAGGTAGGTGTATGTGGAAAAAAAGAGTATGGTTAATGGTTGACCTATTCATATGTTTAGTTGCCTATGAATTTTTATGATATGTCTAGTTTTGTTTTACTTTGGAAGTACCATGAGATGCCATGATGCATACGGTGTGTTGTAAAAGAAGGGGTGTGGAAAACACTAACTTGACTATGTATGTGCATGGTTGAATTTTTATATGCATGGGAGATGATTGTGGTGGTTATTATCATTGAGTATGTCTTTTGTCTATATTTCTTTAATCTAGGTTGTACCTTTCCTCTTGCGAGAGGGTAAAAAGGTGGATTTTTTCGTCTTTAAGAGGCGTGGAAGAGATGAGTCTCTTCGTCCATGAGGGGCAGTGGAAAAAACTAGGATTCGAGTGTTGTCGTTTAAAAAGGGATGGATGTCTCGCCCGTAGTGTTCCAGCTTATGTTGAGTTTAGAATTGATGTGAGCAGTTTAAGGAGCAGGGGAGATAGGTCCGAAGTTGCGGTGACCACTCGAATGACACTATTTTGGTAAAATAGAAATGTGGAGGTGAGGTATGGAAGAATACAAACGTTAATAAAGACGACTGGTATAGGCACAAGTTGCCTTCGCTTGATAGATGGTGTAAAGCTAATGGGTTTTTCTTGATTCTGATTAGAGGAATGTTGGAGGGGTTATTATATTGATTGTTATAGTCTTATTATGCATTGATTTTGTTTGATGTGAT
This sequence comes from Vigna umbellata, assembly GCF_029865625.1. NCBI lineage: Eukaryota > Viridiplantae > Streptophyta > Magnoliopsida > Fabales > Fabaceae > Vigna > Vigna umbellata. Next base: position 19,190,123 of record NC_142166.1, read on the forward strand.
GAAATTGCGATAAAGACTTAACAACTATGATCTAAATATTATATCAGTGATTCAATATTTATTGTTAGTTCACCCTTGCATTTTCTTTGTGGTTATACGAATTCGTATGTCTCGTGTTGTTGTACAAGAGCATATGATGTACGCATAATCAAGTGGGTGCTTAAAGTGACGAGGATACTAAGAGATTGAGATTTTATTTCTTTGGGTTATTTAGAACATGGTTGATTTTTATTTAAATGCTGAATGGTCTAATGATTTCTTTCGATTGTAAACGGTTGTTTCGAGTTTTCATTTAAAAGACCCTTAGAGGATTTGAATTTTCATTTACGAATTGTTTAATTGATTTTTATTTTCACGATAAAAATTGTTTGTTTAGAACGTCTTGAATTAGGATGTTACACCTTTCATAGAAGAAGAATCCCCAATTTTGAAAATTCTCTTAAGAGAATTCTAAAACAGTTTAGTTTTATTTGTAATTCTTCTAGTACCTTGAAGATACTACCAAAACCTTGGTTAAGAAGAAGGAAGAAATTGAGAGAAACATTTTCAATACACTGAAAGACTTACAATGAAAACTTAACTTTTCTCTATAAATTAAAACTTTGGGTTTCTTTTCTAAAAAAGATTTTTTTGGAAAGATTACATTAATGTTAAGACTCATTCAAATGATTAATTTAACAAAACAATAGTAAAAAAAAATCATATGTGCCCTTTCTTCAACAACTAAACTATTTCAATTTTTGGTTACTCTAGCATATTGTTCATATTAAAGGTTCCACTATATTAGTAAAAGCTCTTATCTATTGATAACATAATCTATACCAAACAGACTTATATCACCCTCTTGTAAATAATTTGAACAAGGTTTGTCTGGTGGAAACACAACTCCTTTCTAAATTGATGATAGACTAATTTCATTGATATCATTGTAATATTGTTATTAGTTCGACAAGGTTTCACATTGATCTAAAATTATTTGAAAATAGGATTTTCTATTGAATCAATCAATTTTGATCATGTACATATGATTATAAATATAGACAAAAACACAAACAAAAAACCTTTTAAGACATATAAATTTCATATCTTTAAGAACTTATTTACTGTGTTGCGCAAATCTTTCCTGCATATACAACTAGAATTTTCTAAAAATTTCGAAAATATAAGAAACTAGCAAGATAAACACTTAAAAAGATAAATTACTAAATCCGGGATAATATAAAAAAGAAATGAGAAAATAAAGAGATTAAGAGAGTGAAAGTGTTTCGGGAAGAGAGAAAAAGAATATCTATTTATATAGGTATACGAGGCATATAAATAATTGAAAAATATATCTTGACTTGCGGAAGAAGAAAAACACATCATTCACGAAACCACTGCCACGGAACAAAATATACAATGTTAAAAGATCTGAAAATTGATTGTAACATTTCTTGTTACTCAAAAAGGAAAATGCTATATTCTTACGATATATTGATTATCACAACACATATACTATAATAACTACACCAATCCTTTATTTTTTCCTAATAAAAAAGCGCCTAACTTCTCCATTTCCAAAGTAAATGATAAAGAAGACAAGCGCACAATTAAGAAGTGCGTATGGTGAAGTTCAATTGCATGTGGAAAACTTCATCTACAGCCATAATTCTCAGCATTAACAGTTTTTCACAGTAAATTAGTAATGAAAACAAAATTAATGGGCTATTAATGGGCTAATTAGTCAATGTTGGTTACTTCCATTCATCCTTGTAACAAAAAGTGGTTACTAGAAGGAGAAAGTGAGAAGTTGTGAAATATAATGTCAAATGTGTAAAAAGCTTGAGTATTAAAATATTAAGAAAATAAAAACTAGAAATAAAAATCAAAGTTGGTGGTACAAAGCCAAACACATTTTATGGTGATTGTAGATAATCGAGAGATGCTAACAATTGAGTTCCTTATTCAGAAAGTGGTACAAAGCCAAACACATTTTATCATGTTGTCATCAATTGCACTATAAGAATAATTTTCATTACTTGCTTTAATTAGGTGTTTGTCTTCTCTCACATTATAAAAAGAATTATATTTCTATACTAATTTTATATCCATTTAGAATGATTCTAAAAATTAATACTTCTCAATCTTCCATAACCAAAACTTAATTCTCTCGGTGACTTAGTTAGTGCTGTTAAAATGGGTTGTAACCCGTGAGCCAACTCGGCCCACCATTGGTTTGAGCCGGGTTGGGTTAGAAAAGATATAATTTTTTTTATACAGCTCACATAGAATCCGACTCACCCGGATTGAACTCGTGGTGAGCCGGGTTGGCTCACCGACCTACCTAATTTAATTTAATTATTTATTATTTTGTGTTTTAATATTATTAGTTAACATTTTTTTATTATATTGTAGATGGGATAAAAAAAAGATGTTTCAAGAGAATTTTTTTTATAGATTTATCTATTCAAGACTCTAATATTATAGATGGACAAGTGAAATTATCAATATTAAAAACGTATTAGTTCGCCTTTTGTGCTTTTTTGGATTACGCTTAGATTGTATGATATTTTTTTATATTTTGAATTGTCTTTGGAGTTTATCATCATTTTAGATTAAAATTTATTTAGATTTAAATTATAAAAATTATAATTTTTTATTTTAAAAAAAACTTATAATTAAGTGAGTCAGTGAGCCAACTCGTTTAACCCACCAACCCGTGGTGGGTCGGGTCGGGTTCAAATTTTTTCAGCTTACTAATAAATGAACTGAGTTAGGTTGACTCACTAAGTAACCAACATGCGGTAGACTAAGTCGGGTCGAACCGGGTTACACATTTTGACAGTTCTAGACTTAGTGTAGCAATATTGATTATAAAGAAATAATGTGTACAACTAGATATGTTTGTAGAGAACTTTTATTTTTCTAATGTGTCATAAGGGTTGTGATTATCAATACTATAACTTTAGTTGTTGTAAACATATATTTATTAACCTTAAAAAAATATAATTAATAATTTACATTAGTATTATTTTGGTAGGTATTTACATCACTTTTATATTACAATAGTAAAAATACATGTTACATGTACATGTATTTACATTTTTTTTATGATAATAAAAATAATAAAAATATTATTTTTATTTTTATTATAATAATTATAAAATTAAATTTTATTGTAAATTTTATTTATTTATTTTGCAGAAAAATTGTTAAGTTTAAAAAACTGTTAATTAAAAAAACGATTAAATTTTAAAAAATAATTATTTATTATAAATGTGACCATCAAAATAAGAAATGTCGTGTGAATATGTAAATGTTTACATTTACAAATAGTTAATTATTTCACTCTGTTATCATTCAAAACATATAAAATGAAACCAGTTAAACATAAACCTATTTAAAATTATTATTAATATTATTATAATTTATATAGGATCACCCGTAATTGATACTCATTATTTTATTTTATTATTATTCTTCGTTTATTTTATCGTGTATTTCTTGTGTTTATTATTAAAAAAACTAAGCATGAAAGATACTAAGCCCTAAGTTACCGATTCTATTATTCGTTATGTCATATAATTTATTAGAAGAGTCATCAAATGTTAGCATTCCATTGCATAATTGAACATCAGGTTTAATGTCATGATGACATGTTCAAATAGGAACAAAAATATAACATTAATTTATATTAAACATTAAGATTCACCAACAAACTGTTGAAAACGCATTAGATTTTATTTAACTAGAGGATCTATAAACCCGAGTACTAAACTATTTCAATTTTTTTGCCTTGTTCACATCGAAGGTTACACCATGTTGGTAAAAACTCTTATCTGTTGATAACTTCATGAAATGCCAAACACGCACCAATAAATCATTCATTACTTAGCGTTCTTTCTATCTTGATGATAGACTAATTTCATCCATAACATTTGTAATTGTTATTTCTTTTCACAAGTTTTCATACTCATCTAAACTTATTAGAACATAGAAATTTAATTTTTAGCTGGATATTGAGTATGAACCTTTGAAAGACATTCTTGCTTGTTGAGAGGGAAAAAAAATCTATCTATAAAAGACTCTTGCTCAAATCAGTAAAAGAGTTAAGTTAAAATAAATGTTATGAAATGAATATCTCAAAAAATATTTAGTTATATTTATAATATTAACTAAATTTTTTCTTAAAATAATACTTAGGAGAAAACAATAATGATATAATAAATAATAACAAAATAATAAATAATAAAATATTAAATTTCTGATATTTAGTTATAGCAGGTAAATGTTAAAGGTAGATTGGAATATTCTATATAAAAAAGGCTTAAAAGAACTTTATTAAATCTTGTTATTTAATATAAGTTATTAGATCGAATATGAAAACTATTTAATCAATTGTTTTTATTATGTTTACATACTATTTAACCGCTACATCGATAAATAATTTTTTTTTAAGTGTCTAACTCTTCTATTTCCAAAGTATTTGATAAAAATAGGAGCCCACAATTAAGAAGTGCGTGTGGTAAAGTTCAATTGCATGTGGGAAGTTTTATCTACAAAACCATAATTGTCAGCATTAACAGTTTGTGACAGTATATAGTATAGTAATGAAAACAAAATGAATGGGTTAATTAGTGAATGTTGGTTACCTCCATCAATCCTTATAGCCACAAAACATGGATACTAGATGTGACATAGGAGAGATTATTATATTACTACATATACAAACATATCGGAAGGAAACAGAGGAACGGAAAATATTTTGTCTTTTAATGGTTTGCCATATGTATGAAGTATGAAGTTTCAAGTTTGTATTAATTGGAAATTAGAAAACATTGAAAGCAATGATGAGCCCACATGTCTATAAACGAGAAGAAATAGCCGAAGAATAATAAATGAAAAGGAAAAGGATGTTCTCTACTTGTCCCATTGAAGACAAGTATATGAGACACAAAATGAGATATGATCCTGAATTGTGTATCCCACCAAGCAGAGTATTCCCACTATCAACACCATCATCCCCAAACTATGAAATGACAACTCTTCGTTCTTTCTTTTTCCATTACAGATTTATCATTTAAAGCAACAGAAAATTAATAAAGTAAAACAAAAATGTATTCTCTTTACCTAACAAATTCTGGCTACATTATGTGCATTTCGTTATAATTATATTGTTTGAGGATCGTCCCTTTGTGGGCCATTGTGTTTTAATGTGTAGATCTTACTCATTGGTTTTATGTTGTCGAGATACTGGCTTTGAAATCTCAAGCACTCCACAGATTCCATCATTTGTTTGTTTGAAATTGTGTGTTACTTGTATTGATGGTATTCGACATTTACGACTATGAACGGCATAAAGCTAACTTTTTCAAAGAAAAAGAGTTATCTGAGTCACTATGTTTTTTAATGATTTGTGTTCAAAATAAAGTCAAGTTTTGAGTGATCGGAGTAGAGTTAAGGTTCAGCTTTTACTTACCGGATTAATGTTATTTAGGATATATTTTTCTATATACAAGAGTTATCATGATTCAGCAAACTTTCGAGAAAAGGAGTCTAAGATATTTGTAGCAATCACTTCAAGGATTATTAGACTATTAAATATGATTCTTTTGTGTTAAACCTAATGTCTCGTTACGAAAGTTTAGATTATTCACGCTCAGTTTCTTGCTTTGAGTCCCAAATGCATAAACATGCGCAATTTAACGATATGTATTGAATATTATTTAATTATACGTAAAAGCCAAAAATACTCAAGTTGTCCATCTCTTATCTGAAATCCCCTTTTTTTATTTCATTTAGTTTATCATTTGAGTTGAGCTTGATCAAATGACTTAAGTAACTCTGCATGTCACCAAACTCTTTTCCTCTCAAACTCAACACATAAGCCAGTGGGGCTGTTCAAAAAACTTAGTTACAACCCAAAATTCAATATTTATATTTTAATTTACAATATTAGAATGATTATTTAAAATGGTTATTATGTCTATTACATATATATATATATATATATATATATATATATATATATATATATATATATATATATATATATATATATTTTGTACTTGTTAAGTTTAAAGTAGATTTAATTTTTAACTGTTCAAGATTGATTAGTTGTTAGGCTTAATATACCTAATTTAAGTGGAATCATTATGACAAAAATGAGATAGTAAATGAAAATTGTAAAGCTGATAACTCAGGTAACTAATCAAGACATGACAAAAGGACGTGAATTAAATAAAAAAAATTTGATGAGCATTTGTCAAAGTATATTCAAAGTGTTGTCTTTTATTGATGAAAATACGTTAATATATACAAGAGAAAGTAGATGAATTCTACGCTACATATGGTTAGTATCTACCATTTTTCCACACAACTATGAAAATGGATAACTCCGCCCGACTCAACCCGATCTATTACGGGTTGGTCATTTAGTGAGTTAACCTAACCCGGCTCATTTATTAGCAAGCTAAAAAAATTCGAACCTGTCTCGATCCACCACGAATTGGTGGGTTAAACAGGTTGATTCAGTGGTTCACTTAAGTTTTTTTTTAAAATAAAAAAAATTATAATTTTTTTAATTCAAATCTAAATAAATTTTAATCTAAAATGGTGATAAACTCCAAAGACAATTCAAAATAAATATATACATATATATATATATATATATATATATATATATATATATATATATATATATATATATATATATATATATATATATATCATACAATCTAAGCGTAATCCAAAAACAAGTCAAAAAGACGAACAAATAAGTTTTTAAGATTGATAATTTTTGTATCATATGTCTATTTATATTATTAGAGTCTTGAATAAATAAATTTATAATATTTTTCTCTCTTGAAACATCTTCTTTTTTATCCCTATCTACAATATAATAAAAAAATGCTAACTAATAATATTGGAACACAAAATAATAAATAATTAAATTAAATTAGGTGGGTTGGTGAGCAAACCCGGCTCACCACGGGTTCAACCCGGGTGAGACGGGTTCTAAGTGAGCCGGGTTGGAAACTAGCCCACATAAAAAAATTACATTTTTTTCAAACCCAACCCTACTCAAACCCGTGGTGAGTGGGTTGGCTCACGGGTTACAACCCATTTTGACAACACTTTTTTTCTATTGACAAATTGCATTGCTATTATTCTAAAATACACATAGAGACATAATCATGGCATGATAGGGACCTAAAATATTATTCTTATTACCAACCTCCTCCCCCACGACGAATATGGAGCATGGAGGTTATGAATGCCCAATTTATCCAAAAATGAACCAAATTGAGTGGTGCCAAGAAGTTTGGTGAAGAGGTCAACAAGTTGACAGTGAATGTATACATAGGTAGATTGAATACGATTTTATTGTATTTCATCATGAATAAGATGACCGTCCACTTCAATATGCTTCGTCCTTTCATGAAAAACAAGATTCTTGGTGATGTAAAAGGCAACTTAGTTGTCACAATAGAGATTCATGGGCTCGGAGTGGGGAATACCTAGACTCAAAAGAAGACCTTGAAGCCATTTCAACTCACAAGCTGTGTTTGCCATAGATCAATATTCTGCTTTAGTTAAGGATTGAGAAATTGTGTATTGCTTCTTGGTTTTCCATGAGATTGGGAATTGTCCAAGGAAAATAAGCCAACATGTAAGAGAGCAACGCGTGAGAGGACAAGTAGCCCAATCTATGTCAAACCATCCATAAAGATGAAGTTCACTTTCCCTTTTTAAGATCACACCCTAGTCCGATTGACCTTTTAAATAACGCACCACTCGTAGTGCAACACGCTAGTGCTCTTCTTGTGTTTGTTGCATAAACTAAGATAAGGCATGAACATTGTAGGATAATTCAAGTCTTGTAAAACATAAGTAAATAAGGCACCTAACAAGGCGTTGATATTGGCTCAGGTCAGAGAAAAGATCACCATCAGCCAAGGACAACTGATGATTTTCTTCAATGGGAGTGGACACTAGTTTCCCCCCAAGCAATCCTGCTTCAGCTATGATGTCCCAAGCATACTTCCGTTGCCACAAGAAAAGTCCTGTAGAAGACCGAGCAACCTCCACCCCAAGAAAGTATTTTAATTTACTTAAGTCCTTCATACGGAAACATTGATGAAGATATCCTTTGAATTTCGCAATGGCCTCACTATGATTACCAACAATGACAAGATCGTCCACATAAACTAACATGACTAGTTGTACAACTTCTTTACGAAAAATGAACAAGGAATGGTCTGATTGAGAGCGTTAAAACCCATATTGATTAAGAACATTTGAGAGTTTAGCAAACCAACATCGAGGGGCCTAACGAAGTCTATAAATGGACTTGTAGAGACGACACACCATACCATCATGAGACATCAAGAACCCTGGTGAAAGTTTCATGTACACGACTTCCTCTTGATATCTGTGCAAAATATCATTATGGACATCAATTTGATGGAGTTCCTACTCTTTGGAAACAACGACTACCATCACTACTCAAATGGTGACCATCTTTGCCATTGGGGCGAAGGTCTCATCATAGTCAATCCCTTCGACTTGGTAATTTCCCAAGACAAGTAGTCGTGCTTTGAAGTGTTGAACACTTCCATTAAAGTGATATTTGATTTTGTAAATCCACTTGCATCCCAAAGGCTTTTTCCCTGCCAACAAAGGTGTAATGTCCCAAGTAGCATTACTTTGGAGGGCATTGATTTCACTAGTCATTGTATCCCAAGTAGCTTTTTCCCGAACAACTTTAGAAAAGTGTACTGGCTCTCACTCTTCATGAAGAGTTGTAAGAAAGATTCTATGTTGTACGGAGATTTTGTCACAATTCAGATAATTTGTGAAGGGGTAGGACACACCTGAGGAAGATGAATGTGTAATAAGGATTGATGACCTGATTGGGATGGGTGGTGTTAGTGACATAATCATAGAGCTTCACTGATGGTTGTCATACAAGATGACATTTCCCAAGTAGGACAAAAACAACAGGCATCTTCTTAACCTCTTGTGCTATCGTTAAATTGGAAGTTTGTTCTGGTGAAGGAACTTCCTAATAGGGGGGCTCTGGTTCATGGCATATATCTTGGCCCCGCTGAACTCACTTGTGGGCACTTCCTAAGTCGTGGGGTTATTCGCACCAATCTCCATAATGTGTTCATCATGATTTTCTATACCAGCATTGATAAAGGGAAACTCCATTTTTTAAGGTTCCTATTGACGAGAAAGGTAGACGATAATTCATGTTCAACAAACTTGACATCTTTTGAAACCCAAAAGACTTATCTTTCCAAATCAATCAATTTTTATCCCTTTTGTCCAGCCGAATATCTAACAAACACACTCTTACGACTTTTACTTGCAAATTTATCACTATTCCTATCTTTGTTATATGCATAACACAAGCATCCAAACACCTGTAAATGATCATAGGTGGGTAGCTTCCCATTCACTATTTCATATAGAGTTCTTCCTTAGAGAATTGTTGAAGGTGTACTACTGATCAAGTAACCTTCGATCAAAATGTATTCACCTGAGAATTTAAGTGGAAGTTGTCCCTTAAACTATAGAGCATGTGTTACATTTAGAATGTGTTGATGTTTTTCGCTCGACTCTTCCATTTTGCTGAGGCGTTCCAGTACATGAGGTTTGATGTAGTATCCCATGTAGTTGAAAATATCGTTGAAGGTACATAAACTTTGTTCAATTGTCACTTCGTATCATTTTGATTTGTTTTATAAATCGGCGCTCTATTAAAGTGATGAAATTCATTAAAGTTTGTGACTCAACTTTCTTATTGTTCAACAAGTATCCACATAGCTTGAGAACAATCATCAACAAAGGTTAGAAAGTAAGACACACTACAATATGAGGGAGTTCTTTATGGACCCCATAAATAACAGTGTATTAAATCGAAAACATTGGATGCTTGAGAATAACTTAAAGGGAATTTATTCCTACTTTGATTTGATCTATCACACACTTCACACACTCTACTTGTATCCTTATCACTACGCTAGGTTGTCACATTCAGAATCTTTTCAACAATTTGGTAGGCAACATATCCCATTCGCTTGTGCCAAATCTCAAGTTGACTTTCTACATTGATATCATAAACCTTTGTGTCACTCACACCACAATACCAATATATTCCATCTTTCTGTTCACTCGCTTTAATTAGCGTCCTCGAAATGTTGTCCTGCATTGTACAAAATCTATCAGTAAAATGAACTGTACATTTTGCTTCATTTATCAATTGTGATACTGAAATCAAGTTGCAATTCAACTTCGGAACATATAAACATTTTCAAGTTTCAGTCCTCCATCAAGGGAAACTAATTCTTCTTTATTTGCCAACACCAATTCACCATTTGGAAATCCCACAAGGCACTCTTCCAAATTTTGGTTCTCCCACAAGTTGTCTAGCGTTCTTGTCATATGGTTAGAGGAACCACTGTCAATAATCCACAAGTGACATGCTTTTTTATCATCATCTTTTCAATTGCATTTTCCTTGTTATAATTCAACATGGCTACCAAGATCTGTCACTGCTTATTACTTAGTCTTGTTACTTCTAGTTTTCCGGTGTCTAACTTCAAGTAACTACTACTTGCACTAGTATGCACTACATTGACACGAGGCGTTTCTCCTTTACCTCAATGATCAATCATAAAATCATCTATCTCACATTTTCTTACTTTTCCTTTCTCTTAAACTCATGCAAGTGAACATGAAAATTTATCATAGTCCGTTTGCACTAACAATATTAAAGAGTGAAATCATTACAACCAACCACAATGTTAGTGCGATATTAGATAAATAAAGTTGATAAATTGAATAATAACTATCGAATTTGGATAATAAATTATAAATTGTAGATATTCAAAGAAGTTGGAAGTAAAATTTTAATATTTATAAATTTGTAAATATAATTAAAATTTTATTTTTTATTAAAATTTAGTAATAAACTATATAAAATTATAGTTCGTTAAAAAAATGATTAAAATCACACATATAATAACTATTTGATATTTTGATTTTTTGAAAATGGAATACTGAATTCACAATCTGAATAACCCTTTTGAATTAATAAAAAGAATCTCAAGAATCTATATCCGATTTAGCCGAGTAAATATATTAATAATAAAAATAATAGTATTAGATATGAATTATGATGTATTAATTAAGGGTGGGCAAAATGAATTGTATTGCACTGTACTCTTAAAAACTATATTAAACTAAAAACTAATTTGTTTAAATTGAATTGAACTAAAAATAAGTTCAGTTAAACTGAACTAAACTACTTTTTTTTCTTTTAAACTGTATTGTACTATTTTAAACTTAAAGGAAACATAGTTATGCCTGCAACCTCTTCCCTTCACTATCTCATTCGTTCTGCTTTCTAATAAATAAATGTGGTTTTGCACTAGTACAACTGTCAATGGCTAATCATCGATAGAGTTAAAAGAATTAGTTCAATTTGATTTTTTTTTAATAATTACAAACAAATAAATTAATATTCAATAACATCACAGCATTTAAAAAAATTAAATTATAAATCTATATAATTAGAATTAGTAAATAATTATAATAAAAAATTTAAAAAAATTAATGAAATATTATTCGTACTATTTTATCATATTATTAAAATTAAATTAATAACTATAATTATTTATCATTACTATTTATTATTAATTTAAAGATATAAAATGTCTAAAATTTGATTCTCATATTAAATATAGTTTAATTTAATAATATAAATTTGTTTATATATTATTTTATATAGATTAAAAACTTAATCTCTAAAAAATATTTCTGTTTATCTCTGTTTTGCTCGAAATATTTTTATTTTGACAATTATCTAGTTTAATATAAAAACTCTCATCTTTCTTCTCTTTTCACCTTTTTCTGAATTCTCATATACATATATATATATATATATATATATAATATTATATTTTATAATTATTTACATAAGTAGTTTTATCTTTTTATTTTTACAATTATAGTTAATTTTATTAAGTTATAAAAATAATTACCAGTTTTTGAAATATAATTACAATATAATAAAATTTAGTTTTTTTAAAATATATAATTATTTTAGTATAAATTTAATAATATCATTTTATTTTAATAATTATTATAATAATAGTTAACTTTTTAAGAGACTTGAAAAAGAACATTTATTTATTTTTCTATCTATATATATAAAAGTGACGTAAAAAAAATTGTCTCATGTCGTCACAGAAAACAAAATTAATAAAATTTAAATTCTATATATATATATATATATATATATATATATATATATATATACACACACACACATCCGTGCCTTTATTTCTTATGTTTGTGTTGCTGGAAATAGAAGAAGAGCAAAACAATTAAACAAACAAAATTAAAATAAAGTATATAGTTTGAAGTAGTTAACTAAACTGTTAATAAAAGAAGTTCAGATTTTTTGAACTGAATTATAAATAAGTATAATTCAGTTTTTATAAAAAGTAGTTTAGTTTTTATAGTGCAAAATAGTATAGATAATCCATAGTTTAGTATAATTTAGTTAATCATGTCCCTCCCTAGTATTAATGAAATTGAATTGGATGTTGAGGAAGGCTTTATCGATGAGGTGGGTGATGAGACTGAGGTAGGAATAAAAAGAAAGACATAAATACCTATTTTACTGAAAGCAAAGGTTGATGACTTGTTCAGGTATAGGAGCAACAACGTAGGTAGCATATTAGGTGAGGAAGCACCCAGTCACAGTGAGCTAACGTGTGGAAAAAACCCAAAAGTGATGGAACTTCCTCCGATGCGTGTCGAGTGTTCAACAGAACCCTCAAAGTGCCCAATTTATGTACATCCACACAAGGAAAGAAAAGGAAAAGGTTACCATTTTTTTTTTTTTTGATGCCTCAGACCAAGAAAATGTGATAGAGAAAGATGGCTAAATTGAAACGACTTGAAACCAACTTGTACTTTGACGGCAACATCAGCTTTCACTAGCATAGCTTGAAAAATGAGTTTAGCCAAACAAGTGAATAAAAGAAGTAGCCTTTTTTCGCTTCCATTGAAACAATCACAGCATGGGACAGTGGGTCCCAAGAATTAGAATACATTAATAATTTTTGTGCTAATTGGATTCTGATTTGAAGTCCACACTTTTGTGCTTTGTCTAAAGTTGGTAGGGATTCAGTGAAACCCTTATGATTAAGGAATAAGAAATGTCTCGAGATACTTAATCATACCTAAAGCAAAGCAGTGAATTAAAGTATGACAACTTAATCATTAAGTTCATAGAAACTTATGAAAAACATCTATACGTCCATTTTACCATCATTACTAACAAGTTGCCTTCTAAAACCTTTCTTCATTCTTATACTATCAGTCACTGTCACAGAATTTTCAGAACGAAACCCTATTCTGGAAACCATTCTCAACTCACCTTTATCATGCTATACCACAACTTTAGAGCTCACATGTGGGTGACCCATTTTAATAGAAAAAAAAGAGTATAATAGTAAAATATTGAATTGCTTTTTTTCCATATCCCTTGAGATTTATTCGCTTGTGCCTGTCATAATCAATCCCTCAGAAATTAAAGAAAATCTTCCGCTGGGAAGCAGGAGAAATCATAATTACCTGAATTAATCCTGCACTGGGCAGCCATAACTAGTGTAATATTATTGTATGATAAAATCTACTGCTGCTGCTGCGCTGTCACTGTGCATGGTTTTATATAATTTGTTAAAATAAAAAAAAGTGTGTTGCAGAGGTACCTGGTGAGGTTGAATAATTTATTAGAGAGTTGGTGGGTGAGTAAATGGAGAGAAGAAAGTGCAGAGAGTAGCTGAGGTATTCAAGACAATGTCTGCCCAATAAGAGAACCTCTCTCCGTGTTAAATAATTGCCTCACTTCAAAACTCCTGTCTTGGCGTCAAAATCTGGGAGACCTAAAAACAGGAACAAAATTCAAAAAACTAAAACCAGAATATTATTTCATAACCAAAAAGAGATCTATGTAAAAAGCTATTGTTTTTTTAACATAATTAATTAAGGGTTAAATATGTTTTTAGTCCCTGAACTATCAGACGATTTTGTTTTTAGTCCCTGCTCAGAACTTTGATGGTTTTTAGTCCTTATAGTTTTGAAACTCTGAGTAATAGTCCTTAAAAATGGACGGTGTTAAGTTTTTGTGGATGTGTCAAACGGCGATGCCACGTGAGCTGTGATCTCTGCCTTCACTCTCTGCCACGTGGAATGTTTAACTGTTGAACTTAGATTAAGCACTTCGTGATGTTTTATAAATGAGATTTGAAGAAGTTTGGTTCTTCTTCGTCGCTGCAGCTGAGGAGAAAGAACTTGGGTACATCTGAAGGTGAAAGAACTTGGGTACATTGTTGAGGTAAGTTCGTATGTTTTGGTTTTGGTCTTCTTCTGTTCTTCGTGTAAATATGAGGATTTGGGATATAGGGTTTCTGTGGGCACCAAAGCTGATGAAGGGATTGTTTTGTTGTAGTGAAATGAAAGGTGACAGTGGAGGAAATGGTTGGACGCGAAGGTCAATTGGTTCGTCTAAGTCGCAAAGCTGTGGATCATCTTCACGGCTACCTTCTAAATTGTGTGGTTGTGGTGAAACATTGTTGGTTTTGAAGGCAACTACTGTGAAGAACAAAGGAAGATTGTTTTATAGATGTAGAAATTGGGCAGTAAGTGATTAAATATTTCATTTCATTTGCTGAATTTTGAATTCATCCTGTGTTGTTTTGATTGCAGAGTAATTCAAGTTGTAATTACTTTGAATGGCATGATGAAGGAGTTTCTGAAACTGAAGGAAGCTTTGAAAGAAAACGTGAAGAACTTCAAATGTGTTTGGAAAATGAAAAACTCGTATTGGAGCTAAGGAAGAAGAACGACAAGTTGAAAAGGAAGTTAGAAGAAGAGAAGAAAGTTGGAAAAATGATGTTGTTGTTGTTTATCTTGTCATGGGTTTTCTTTTGTATTATGTTTTTGTTAAAGATGAATTGTAACTAAGAATTATGGTGTTGAATAAAATGAGGATTGTCTGGAAATTGTTTATGTTGTTGTTTGTTTTCCCTTTAACATTGGACTGATACTGTTACTGGTGTATTCATTTATGTTGATAAAGAAAACAGTTCACAGCATAAGAAAGCACAGGCAGAGTATCTGTAAATGTGGACTTGGAATAAATAAAGTTAACTTGCCATTATGCAAAGATGGAATACAACTCAAAGTTTAGTGGTCCCTTTGAAAATGAAGTGGTCACATACTATTAAATAACATAAGTTTAGTGGTCCCTTTCCACTACAAAAAATATTAAAAGCAACCACACCAACCACTGTAGCCAGTACTATAATTGTTCCCTTAGTGGGTCACTTTCAATTACAAAATTCAATACAATAAAGGGTTGGAACAAAGGCATCTTCAATTGGTACTAGCTTGGGACCCTAGATGTTGTGCAGCCAGTCTTGAGGATGTTCTTCTTCCAGCTTCGTGCCCTAATGCAGGTCCTGCTCCACTGGCACTTCTTCTTCCCCTTGAGGATGTTCCTCCTCCTTGGTGACTTGATGCAGCTCCTGCTTCACTGCCAGTTGTTCTTCCCCTTGATGCAGCTCCTTCTGACCTTGATGCAGCTCCTTGAGAACCTCCTGCACTGGAAGTGGCCCTTGTGCTGCCAAATCCTCCTGTACTGGAAGTGGCCCTTGTGTTCTGTAAATGGAAGTAAGCAACATTGCAATTGTAAGATTGTAAATAAGTTTGAATGTGTAAATAAGTGAACCAGTAAAAGATTGATTTTGTACCTTTTTGTTTGCCCTTTTACATGTTCTTACATTATGACCAAATTCATTGCAGCTGCTACACTTCATAAGAAGATTCTTCTTTGATAATTTTGTATGAGTGACATATTCATCAGCCTCCCTTCTTCTTAGTTTTTTAGGCCTCCCAGGGGGTGTTTTATAAATTGGAGGCAGTAGGGAAGGAAATTCAGAAGTAGACCACAGTTGTTGTCCATTGATTGGAACAATCTCAGGGCCATAACAAGTGTCATAAGCCTCTCTCTTGTAATAAGGATGTACATAGTCTTCAGGGTTTTCTTGTTTGTAATTGATGGCAGCCACAGCGTGCCTACAAGGAATTCCTACCAAATCCCAAAGGTAACAACTACATGAATGGTTACTAAGGTCAACTACAAATTTATCCATAGTAAACCCGTGAGTGATTTCAAATTTTGCTCCCCCTGCCCAAGTTGGAATCCAATTTCCACTCTTCTCAACTTCCCCAACAAGCCTATTTCGTGGTTTAGGCATCACAACCCCTGTATATGTCTTTGCTTTTTCTCTAAGTGTTGCAAACCTCCTCATAATGTAAGTTCTAATCCATTCCATCATAGTTATGATAGGTTTGTCTCTAGCTAGTAAAATTGTACTATTAAATGACTCAGACAAATTATTTAACAAGACATCGCATCTAGGATAACTACTAAATGCATGTTTACACCAACGATTAGTTGGAATAGATAGCAACCAATTGTAAGCATCAGTGTTAACATTGGACAACTCACCCATTTTCTTTTCCCAATCCTGCTTGAATGTGGCCTTTGCAGCCCCCATCATAAGATCTCTAATAAGCACTCCTCCACCAAACTTCTTCTTGTAATTGTTATACAAGTGCCTTAAGCACAATCTATGTTCCACTCCTTCCAAGATCTCATCAAAAACTGTCATTAGTCCCTGCAAATCATAAAACTTTGTGATTAGTCCCTGCAATTCAGAAAAGGTCTTGCTCAAGAGTAAGTATTCCAGTTGGTACTGTATAAAAATAGGAAAATATTAAAATGAAGATACCTTTTGTTGATCAGAGATGAAAACCCAACGTTGACAATCAATTCCTCCAATATCTTCCAGTAGTAGTGTCAAAAACTATCTCCAACTCTCTTTGCATTCATTTTCAACCACAGCAAAAGCTAGTGGGAAGTATTGGTCATTCGGGTCTCTGCCCACTGCCACCAACAGCTGACCCCCATATGTTGTCTTCAGATGACAACCATCTACCCCTATGAAGGGCCTGCAACTTCCTAAAAAGCCTTGCTTACAGCCCTCTAAACACATATAGAATGAGCCAAATCTTGGAGGCAAACTTGGTTGGGGTTGATTGACTTTAATTTTAAATGTTCCAGCCTTCACTCTTAGCAATTCACCCACATAATCATATACACGACCATATTGTCGCTCTCCATCACCAACCAAAGAATCCAAGGCAATTTGCTTTGCCTTTCCAGCTTTCCAAGCAGTGATTCCAACACTGAATGACTTCTTAATGTCATCAATTATTTGGTTGACAGTCATGTTAGCCACATTTACAAACCTATCTACTAATACTTGTGCAATCCAGTTCACACTTGCACTTTTGTTTCCAAAGGTCCTTCCACAACTGTGTCGTCCAACCAAGGTTTTCACCCTAAATGTTTCCTTCCCTCCTACCTTGCTAGCCATAATTAGAAAACCACATTTGTTTTTACAAACTGCCCTTACTCTGTTCAGGTCATTCTTCACAAACTTAACCTCTTTTCCATTTAATACACTATGCTCCAATAGTGCATTTTTGAATTCCTTTAAAGAACAGAACTCCATCCCCAATTCAAATCTGAAGTTCTTGTTCATATCATCTTTTCTAAACTTTTTAAATTTCCCCTTTGACCTCACATCCTCATCACTATCTACATTTGAATCCAATTCATCACTGTTGTATTCTTCATTGATCTCATGATCTCCAACTTCTTCATTCAGTAAAAATGAACCTTCCCCAACATTGCCTCTTCCACGGACACATTTCTTCTTCTTTTTCATTCTATTCCACCTATCCAAAACTGGATTAATGTTTCTCCGAAATTGGTCCACCCTATCATTCTGAACATCAAACCCATCATCTTCATTAGCCATTCTGTCTTCTTCACTGTCATCCATACATTCTTCAGCTGAAGCTTCTACTTCCCCCTCAACAACATTCCCCCCTTCCTCTTCTTCCCCAAGATAATCATATTCATCACCAAAAACAAACTCTTGTTCTTCCTGACCCATTTGAACATCTTCATGTTCATCATGACCATCACACTCTTCTTCTTCCTCACCCATTTCAACGTCTTCATGCTCATCATCACCATCACACTCTTCTTCCTCACTCATTTGAACCTCTTGCTGTTCATGACCACCACCAAACTCTTCTTCCTCACTCATTTGAACCTCTTCACCACCACCAAACTCTTCTTCCTCACCCATTTGAACCTCTTGCTGTTCCTCACCCATTTGAACCTCTTGTTGTTCCTCACCACCATCACACTCTTCCTCCTCACCCTTTTCAACCTCTTGCTGTTCATGACCACCATCACAGTCTTCCTCACCCTTATCAACCTCCTGCGGTTCATTACCACCATCACAGTCTTCCTCACCCTCTTCCTCACCCTCTTCTAGACCCATTCCACCCTCTTGTACAATCTCATCCACTTTGGAAACCACTTCCTCCGTGTCTATGTTTCCTTTTTCAACATCACCCTCTTCCACTTCCTCAGCCACTTCACCACAACTAAGAAAGTGAACTTCCACTGCCTCACTAGGAAGAACATGTTCAACATAAATTTCTACCTCTTCGTTATTCTCCTCTGCATAATTAGCCAAGTACAGTGCTTCTCTGTCATCACTCAATAATCTGACATTATTCATCAGCCTTTGTTTGGACCCCTTCCACCAAAGTTTGAACTCTGCATCATACTTAAATTCTCTAACTATTCCAACCGCTTCAAAATATGACCAACGATCCGGATCAACTCCTTTGATCACGTGTATCTCTCCTCCAACATACTGTAACCCCTTATTACTAACAAACTTCCCCATGTGATGCAAACAAATGTCGAAAACCATTTCTAGACCTACATTCACACATCAACGCTTTACGCACAAATTGGAACAACCATAACCGAAAAACAAAAACAATAGCTTAACTTACCTTTAAGCTTGTCTTTACGCTTGTCTTTGACGACCACCGGAACGACCACCGCAACCACCACCGCAAGGACAATCAAGATACAATGCTTCCTGTCAAAGCTTTCCACTACAATGCTTGCAGTAAAACTACGTTTTCCCCCCAATTGAAATATTTACTTTTCACAAATTCTGAACCCTATATCTAATTTCAATTAACAACGTAATTAACTGCTTAATCTAAGTTCAACAGTTAAACATTCCACGTGGCAGAGAGTGAAGGCAGAGATCACAGCTCACGTGGCATCGCCGTTTGACACATCCACAAAAACTTAACACCGTCCATTTTTAAGGACTATTACTCAGAGTTTCAAAACTATAAGGACTAAAAACCATCAAAGTTCTGAGCAGGGACTAAAAACAAAATCGTCTGATAGTTCAGGGACTAAAAACATATTTAACCCATTAATTAATAATGTTGTACAAATTAATGTATATTTATGCTGCATAATTTATTATATTGATATATAATTTATACCTAGAATTTTCCTATTTAGTTTTCATGTTTGTTTTTCAATTTTTTTTTTTTAATATTTTTTAAACATTTTTTGGATTTGACCATTTTTAAACTTAATTTTTTTCAATTATAAAATTACCTATAAAATAAATAATAAAATGATTTACAATAAAATTATAAAAATTATTTATATTTAATTTTATAATACTAATAATGATTTTGTTATTTTTTATTATCAGAAAAAAAATACGCATACACATAGTGGATGTATTTTCACTACTCCATTATCTTTTATTATAGTTGAAATAGTAATAAATAAATAATGAATTATTAAAAATAAATAAATATATTTTTTAAATTTAAATAACCTTATTTCTTACTTTACATAATCGTATACCCATATTTAAGTTCAAAACTATTAATTACTACTTAATTCAAATATTTAGTTGTCCTGTGAACAATTATAAAAGTTTGAATAGTTGATTCAATGTGTTGAATAGTATATCAAGAACTAATACTAGTTTTCACACGCAAACTATAAATAGTTGAAGTTGATTATTTGTTCTAATATCTTTCCTATGATGAAACTTCGTTAACATAAAAGGGTTTTAATTACGGACTAAAAAATTATTTACCATTTTGAACAACGATTGACTATTATAGTTGAATATGAAACCTACTATATGATTGACGAAGTAATTGTTCCTAATGTTATATTAGATGTTCTCCGATCTAAGAATGAAAATGGACAGTAATATTTACAATGGTAACAAGCTTGTGGAGAAAAATTACTAAAACAAACAAAATATAATAGAAAATATACATGGATCATAAGAGATAAAGATGACAAGATCAAGAGAAGAGGGTGACATGAAGAGAAGACAAAGGAGAGCAAGTAAACTAAGATGAAGATGACAAGGGAAAATATAAGGGAGAAAATAAAGAGAATCAAATAGGAAATGACAACAATTATAAAAGTAAACATGCTTAGACACTACAAAACTAATTGTTTTAATTGAGATTAATTTTTATATTTTTAAGGTTTTTTTAACTTAGGCTAAGACTGCTATTTTCACTTTATTATATTTCAGGGAGAGCAGAGTCACAAATAGATTAACTGGGATTTTTAGCAACAATGTTGTTGATACTTCTTGGACTTTGCAAAATCCCAGTTTAGAACTCTAATGTCAACAATTAGTTTTCAATATTTTTTCATTCGGTTCCAACCCCCATTATATATTTGTAATGTTTTTTTTCTTTAAATACATAAATCATGAAACAAATGAAAAATTATAAATGAAAAAGATTAATAATTTCCATATAACATTAATAAAAGCTACATAAAATAAAGTCTACATTTTAAAAAAAATAAAATTTACATTTTTAATATCAAATAATGTAATCAACAAAGTGTAAAAGTTAAAATTAGTAAGTTATTACACTATCATAGGTTATTAATCATAAAATTAAACATAATAAAAAATTAAATAATATTCTTTCTTTTTGTGTTTGAGGTTGATAGTGTATTTTTAGGAACACTTCCTTTATCAAATACCTATAAGAAATAATGATAATTAATAACATTCTAAATAACAAAATAAAATATATTAATTTAATCAATATTTAAATATTACTAGTATTACATATTTCATCTAACAAATATGCTAAGTAATGTGATCCAATGAAGCATATTGAATTCTAAAATATATCTATTGTAAATATTCATATATTAACAATATATGTGACCAAATATCGATAGTTTGATTACGTTGTGATATTTTTTAATACCATATATTTGTAGGATATTTGACATGTGTCACATAATTGTGATTATTTCGTTAATTATCATATGTACGGTAAATTGCTATTTTAATACTATATGTTTTTATCACATAAGTTATTGAGCCCATAAGTCATATATATAAACACGATATTTCACAAGAAATACATACTCTCTCATACTTTCTCATACATTACTTATACTTTTCTCTCTAAGTTGGGTTTCGTTAAGCAAGGTTTTAACGAGCATACTTTTCTTTTCTGATAAAAATCCTCTTTTTATTTTAATTCATATTTATGTATTCAATTATTTTTTCTAAAAAACAACCCTTTAGACAAGGCATCAAATTACTTAGACTATAACATTAATTAAAAGTCCTCTAGACAAGACATCAAGTTACATAGTGTTCAAAGACACATTTCAAATATGGGTGCTAGGGCTCGTCTTCGAGAAAAAGGGGTAAACCCAATAGCTAAATCGAACGAAAGGGGAAAATTGGGTGATGACGATTTGATGGATTTATGGAAACGGAGGAAGCCATGCCACTTGGAGGAGGTTCCAAGATAAACGTGAAAGATCTGCCACTTAGAATGCTGCAAGACCCTAGGAAAATGTGGTAATTAGGGACTAACGTGGTTATGAGACTTGAACCTTATTGTTTATTAATTAGTGTTTGATGATTTAATGTTTTCTAGAATTGTAATTATTATGTTTATTATTATTATTGATTAAGTGAAACACATGATTGATATGTTATTATTTAGACGATCATTGTGACGTGTTGTTACTAATATGATGTATTTGATTGAGGCTAGAAGGGTGATTTAGGATTGAATAGGTGTGGGCCAAATTCTAGAAAGATAGAGAGTTAAAAAGTAAACTTTGCGTTTTAAATTGTATTTTGGGCCCAAGGCTAAAAAGTTCATTTTACCCTCATTAATTAATGTAGAAATTAAGTTAAGGGGTGTTGAAAGTAAAGGAAAGGAAAATAAATCTTAAATTAAAAGATTTAGTGGTTGTTGATATTATTTTAAATATAAAGATAAATATAGAATAAGAAAAGATAAAAAGGAGAAAAGCAAACTAGGGTTGCACATTCTAACCTTAGAACGAAAAAGAGAGGGGAGAAAGGGAGAGAGAGTCGATTTTGTGGGAAAAGAGGAAGAACTGCAATAACCTTAGAGATTGATGGTATTTTAGAGTGTAGACAAAGCCCTAGGATTGGCCAAAGGTATAGGGAAGCTTACTTTTGTTTGTTAATTATTGTATGTTATATGTGTTCTTGGTTATTTTGATTAATAATCCTTGTTGATATATGTTATATGATTATGATTATGGTTGTATGTTGCTCTTGTTGGGCAAGGGTCTATGTATGCATGGGCATAGGGTTTATGTAATATTTGTGTTGGTTTTCCCTATGAATGTATGATGGTTGTTAGGTTATTCCAACAAAGGGTTTGATGCAAAGGGAGAATAAAGTTACGAGGCTCAGGGGTTTTCCATGCAAATTTATGTGTAACGGTGTGGTAATAATCATATGCATTATAGTTGTGTTGCTTGGGTTATAATATGTATAACGATTGAATTTGGATGATTCAAGTGTTGTGATGTATGTGTTTGAGTATGTTTATATGGGTATGTGTTGCTTGAATGCATGAATGATGTTTTGGAGGAGTTCCCTCGTGATTTAGGGTTGTTGCATGTGTGTTTGCAGACTTGAATTATGTTAAGGATGTGTTTCGTTTTGAAGATAATCGATTATCACTAATGATAATCTATTATTGCGCGTCAATATTGAGTCTAGTTGCGGGAATAATCGATTATCCTTTTTTGCATGATTTTTCTAGGTGATTTTCATTGAGATAATTAATTATCAAAACTGATAATTGATTATCACAATGTATTTTTGTGAAAAATGGTGAATTTGATGAAGAATGAACGTGGTTCAAGCCTAGGAAGAGTTTTTAGATTTTTTAGATGGGGCAACAATGAAGAGTTTTTAGAGTGACAAAAAACACAAAAAGAGTAGAATATGTTTCTTGGCTTGTATTTGCCTCTTTGGTTCTTTTGTTATTTTTGGATGTAGAGAAGCTTATAAACTCTTCTTTTCTTTATAGTACAAGCAATGTGAGACTTCACATAGCTTGGACTTAAAAGAAAAGAAAAATAAATAAGTTTTCTCCTTTTGTTGCTTGTAGTGCAAGTAAACATGCATAATTTGTAACTTTTGAATTCTAGACTTGTTAGGAAGCTTATAAACCCTTTAGGAATGGAAGATTTAAGATATGTGGGACTAATATACACTTGGGACATTGCTGGTCAGCTTGGGAAGCATTCCAAGTCCCACATCCCTTAAAACTCTCCACTTAATTCATCTTAAAGGCTATCTAAGTAACCTAGGGGTCTCCTTTTTTACTCACCTTTGATTGAATCAATTTTAAAGTGATTTTCATCTTGCTTATCTTCTTTTGAGATAGAAATTTGTCTCAGTCAATTTTATGATCTTATCTTGTGCAAAACAAGTGATGGTCTAATCATTGACACTTATCTTGGAATCCTTTTCAAATAGCGTGTCTTCATCTCCATAAGTTTTCCCTCTCCTTTTCTCTTTTCCAATTGTAATTCTTTCCATTGCTTAATTGTTATTAAAAAATAAAAAGAACATTTTTTTCCACCCCGTCGGCGCTCAGCGCCCTTGCGAAAACGCTAATAGCATGTTCAACTCGTTTGCTTCATATCTTGCTTATTTCAAATCGAAATTGAGTGAATTTTCTTTTCCTAGTTCCATTTAGATTTAGGAATAATGTCCAATCATTCTCTTGCTTTAATTCCATCATTTTCTATACGCATTTGTTGATAATTCGTTAAGTACTCATTTTTCGTGCCCAACAAAACGTTGTTTCTACTTCCATTTTGTTTGTTCAAGTTTGTGCTCATTTCTAATCCAAATTAAGTGAATTTTTTTTAAACGTTTCATCTATATGTCTAAAAAAATATCCAACTCTTATTTCGTTTGATCGTTTACTATGTGCATTTAATTGTTTTTCATCCAGTACTCATTCCAATGCTTGCTGTTTGAGTGACTTCTAATCTGTTTGTGTTTGTGCTTGCTATTTTGGTGTTTTGGTGGTTGTTTCTTCCCTCCTGGACGTTCTACAACCTCAAGCAACTCTTAAGGATGATCAAAAGGCTTCAATCCAGTGCATAGAAGTGGTTAAAATTTGTTGTCCAGAGGCTTCCACCAACTTCTTCCATCACAAGCAACAGGCATCTTTTTGGAAGTCTTCAACAAGTAGGCTTCTTCTTTCCTTTTGCTTTTTTTCCAGCTTCTAATTCTTGTCTTAGCTGGATTGTTTGAGTCTTTTCTTGCTTGCTTAGCTTTGTATTGATTCATATGTGTTTCCTCCTTAGGAGTTTTCTAGAAAAAAAACTTCTTGAAGTTGCACTTGCTAAGAGTCTTGTTGCATCTTGGTTCTTGTATGCTGAATTGAGTTTGATCAACCTAGGATTTAAGTGTGTAGACTTTGCTTGTATGTTCTGTATTAGTAGAGGTCTTAATCAAATCAAATTTTAGCTTTAATCCAATACACATACTCAATTAAACACTCCTTGGTCGAGACTAGTAATGTCAATTCTGCATGATTCAAAAAATTTAAAACCAACACCAAATTTGGTTGTTGTTTTATTGCTGGTCTGGCTGAGAGTTTACCTACTGTTTTGGTGTGTTTGATAGCTCGTTTTCCTCTCTTATCATAAAATTACAGAATATATAGGTTTGAAGTTTGCCAAATTAATTCCATTCATTTTTAGATCTTTCTCTTCATGTATGCATAGAATTTTGGTGTGACTTGCCTCTTGTTTGTGTCAATTTTTTGTTGCTATCTTGTTCACATTTGCCACTGTTTTTATTCATTTTTCCTTGTTGTTTTGTTTATTCTCAGTTTCTAGATTGCTGCCAATTTTTTCTGTACCAATTTTCTTGCTTTTCTAGGTTATTTTTCCCTCATTTGTCTAGTAGTTTCTTTTGAATTTTTGGCCTCTTGAAGTGCATGTTTCTAGGTTTAATTCCTTGTGTTTGTTGAGGTTGGATTGTACATCTTTCCACTTGATTTTTTCCCTAATTTGGTGCTCTAAAAATCTGACTTGAGAGACACCTTACTATCTTGAGTGAAGAGTGCATTTGAATGGAGTGATCTTGCCTTATTTTAGTCAACAAACCTGTGAGTTTTGAGCCAATTTTGCTGCTGTTTGAGTAGACCACTGCTGTTGTATTAATGTTCATTTTGATGTTGTTCTAACATTTTTTGTGTGTGAGTTTTTGTTGTTGTTTGGTGTTAGATAATATGTCTACAAGTTCAAGGCAATCTTCTTCCAATGGAGCTAGCCATCAAGGAAGTGCTTCTAGCAAGTTAGACATAGTAAAGGCTCTTCAACAACTTCAACATCAATTTGATGATCTTAGTAGAAGGATGGATAAGGATGATAAGGCAAAGGGAAATCATGCTTATGGTCACTAGGACCGCAACTACACCTCTCATGGTTTTGGTCATACCAAGAAGAATCAAGAAGCTAGAACCATAGACCAATACCTTTCCTTGCCCAAGTTGAATTTTCCAACCTTCAAAGGAGAAGGAGACCCTTCAATTTTTTTAAATTGGATAGTTAGAGTAGAACGAGTTTTTGATTTTTATAGTGTAGATAATTTTTTGTGTGTAAAATTAGCTACATTAGCTTTAGAGGGATAGGCCATGCAATGGCTAACTGGGCTGAACCTTTCCACCATGGGCTCATACGCGAACTCGTGGGAACATTTCAAGGACATTTTGATCCAGCGCTTCATACCTCCTCACTACTTTAAGAAACTCTTGCTTAAGTTCCAACGGCTTAAGCAAGGTAGATGAAGTGTGGAGGAGTATGCACGCGAGCTCGAAGTGCTCATACATAGTACTAACACTAAAGAAAATGATCATGCAAAAATAGTTAGATATATGTTATCCTCCCTTGTACTTGGCTCCATTACAACCATGAAAAGACCTTTTTGATTTGAACATGCACATGTTTTGAGTGTTGATATTAGAGGCTTGCCAAGTCTGTTTGTTGCTTGCTTTCTTGAGAGCATTGAGTTGAAATTGTTTACCTTAAACACTTGAGAGATACAGTAATAATGCATATGTGAGGTTTTGTTGCTTTTGAATTACCTCTTGAGCTGATTGATTATTTTTCCATGTCTTGAATTGCTTGGAAGATTTCCATGAGTTTCTGTTTTCTCTTATTCTTTATGTGTTGGAAGATTTCCATGAGTATCTGTTAGTAGAATAGGGTTTGATGTACTCAATTTGAAATTGTCTATTATGATGGTTTGCTTGTGATTTATGCATGATGAGTATTACTTGATGATGCTTGGATATTGATTGATGTTGAGATTGTGCAATATATGTTGAGATACAGGTAATGGTTCATAAGCTTTGTGAACAAATGCATGATGTTGTGATTGTGATTATGATACTAAGCAGGATGTGTATGTGGAATGGATAAATGAGCCTATATGTGAGGTTTTTGAGATCCAGAGTTTTTGATTGAATGCTATTACTTTGAAAGCATGAATGACTTTGCCTAGGTTTTCTATGATTGAATCAATTGCTTGTATGTGTCATGATCAAGGCATTTGTTGGTAACCCTTTTTAGCCAAGATGCATGATTTTAGCCCACTAAAAGAGAGCATCATGTGTTCTATCCTTTGAACCTTTAGCTTTGAACATGATTTGAAAACCCTTTTTGAAAAGCTTTACCTTGAGTTGAGTTGATAATATTTTGTGGTATTGATAAATGTTCAAGTTTGGGGTTGTTGGAAAGTCTAGAAAGGGAAAATAACAAGCATTGAGCAAAGAGCTAAGCACGTGAAAATCAAAAGAAAAAAAACGAAAGAAAAGAAAGAAAAAGAGAAAGGCTCAATGCAAAAGAAAGTTGGGAAGAAAGAACAATGGTTGTAATGATTCACTTAACTCAAGGATTTTTGTGGTCCAGAAAAACCAATTTTCTTGTTAGCCCAGCCACATTATAAGCCATAGAAAAGTCCTTGTGATGATACTTGCTTCTAAGTGTTTTTGATTGTGGTTAAATGAAACGCAAAGTTAAGTCATGTGACATTGTGATAGTAGAGTGGATGAGTGACCTCTTATACACTTGTGTGTTTGAGTGAAACACTTTTATCTAGTAAGGAAAGAATCCATGAACACATAAAAACTTTTATGCTTAGTTGATTGATCATTCATAAAAATAGCATTTGTTGGATATTATGTGATTGCGTGAACACTAAAGCATATGCACATCTTGATTGAAGTCTTTGTGATGAGCAAATTTGAGTACTTGTCTTAAAAGAAGGAGTTTTGAATGTGGTGAACCATTGTGTGGATTGGTGGAAGATTGAGTTACATCTTGTTTGCTTGAGGACAAGCAAAGTTCTAAGTTTGGGGTTGTGATAACAATAGAAAAATTGTTATTTTTCTACTTAAAATTGACCTTAAAGATAACCTTTATGACTTGGAAACTAGCTTAGAATCATGCTTTTGTTTATGTTTTTGAAATAAGAGAGTTGGATGGGTTATATGCTTGGTTTCCTTGTTTTTGCAGGTTTTAAGATGAATTGGATGAAAGAAGTGAAGTAGGAAGAAGTTGGAATCAGAAAAGGAAGTGAAAAGTGCACAAAAAGAGAAGACGTGAGTACCGCTCAGCGGAAATTGCCGCTAAGCGGCGTTCTTGGTCTCGTAGTCACCGTTGAGGGGCAAATACAACTGAGCGTCAATCTGAAGTGTCGCGCTTACCGTTGAGCGCTATTTTCCGCTGAGCACCATTTTTATTGGCTTGGGCTTACTTTTCTGTAATTTTTAGAATATTATATAAGGTTAGTAGACCTAGGTCAGTCATCCTTGGCTGGAACGAAGCAGAAAACACATTTTTTCACCCCTTGGAGGAGGATTTTGGATGCTTAAGCTCCACTCTCCGAATTCTAGGTTTCTATCTTTCATTCTTTCATTGTTTTTCATCTAGTTTCACCATGAATATGGTGAACTAAACCTTTATTGTTGTTGGGGAATCAATGTAATCCTTTGAAACTCCCATGTATTGAATTTGTTCTTTATAATATATGCTTTCTTTCATTAGTATATAAAGTGCTTTCTTCAATTTAAAAATGTGATCTGGAAACTCAAAATCTTGGAAACCAGAAGTTTGTTCTACAAAGACTTCTTCTTTGATATAGCCATTTAGAAGTTCACTTTCCACATCCATTTGCCATAGATGGAAGTTAAGCATAGATACGATAGCAAGTAGGATTCTTATTGCTTTAAGTCTTGCAACAGGTGCATATGTTTCATCCTAATCTATACATTCTTCTTGACTATATCCTTTTGCTACAAGTCTGGCCTTTGTTCTTTATAGTAGCTCAAGAGTCATCCATCTTGTTTCTAAAGACCTATTTTGTTCTGATCACTTGATTAGACTTTTTCTTGGAACAAGTTCCCACACATTATTTCTCTTGAATTGATTTAATTCCTCTTGCATGGCCAAAAACCAATTTTCATCTTTCAATGCATCATTGACATTTATGGGTTCAATTTGAGATACAAAAGCCACATACATAGAAAATTGACCCAACTGTCTTCTTATGGGCACTCCTTTATTGATATCTCCTATAATGTTTCTTTTTAACACCTCCTTTGAAACTGTCTAGTCCATAAGAGGTTCTACATTTGTTTTAGTTTCAATATCAGTAGGACTTTGTGTTAGTAAAGCTATCAAAATTCACCTGCGTCTATACTTTCTCTTGGTTGCATTGTGTTAGTTAAGCTATCAAAATTCTTACTAAAAGCAACATGGATGGATTCCTCTACATATAAAGTACATTTATTATAAACTCTATAGGCTTTGCTAGTTAATGAATAGCTTAGAAAAATTGCTTTTACCATTGTTTAATACAAAACATTTGCAACCAAAAACCCTTAAGTGAGTGATGTTATGCTTTCTCCCTTTGAATAATTCATAAGGAGTAGGCTTTAACATTGGTCTTATGATGGTTCTATTTAGCACATAACAAGTTGTACTAACAATATCAGCCCAAAATTCTTTAGGCGAGGATCTTTCATTAAGCATGGTTCTAGCTAGTTCCTCTAGAGCCGTATTTTTCCTTTCAACTACACCATTATGTTGTGGTGTTCTAGGTGTAGAAAAATTGTGTAAATTTCCTATTCTTCATAAAAATTCTCAAAGCTCTCAGTTTGAAACTCTCTGCCATGATGACTCCTAATAGCCTTTATTTTAATCTCTTTCTTATTCTGAATTAAGGTAGAAAATTTCTTAAAATTATGAATGTATCACTCTTAGATGAAAGGAAGAAAGTACAAGTGAACCTAGAGTAGTCATCTACAAGAACAAGTCCATAATAATTTCTTCGTAGACTTTTTACTCTAGATAGACTAAACAAATCCATGTGTATCAACTCTAGTGATCTAGTGGTGGATATGACATGTTTGGATTTAAAGGAGGTTTTAGTTTGTTTTCCCTTTTGGAAACCATCACAGAGCCTATTAGATTCAAACTTTATATTTGGAAATCCTAATACAAGACCTTTAGATGCAAGCTTATTTAAGTTAGGCATGTTAATATGTGCAAGTCTCTTGTGGCATAACCAAGGTTCATCCTCTTTTGACAATAAACATGAGATCTGAAAGAGGTATTTTTGAAATCCACCATATATATTGTTATATCTCTTTCCTGCTAGAACAAGTTCATGTGAAGATGCATAACATATCAAGCAATGATTTGACTCAAAAGTTTCCTTTAAGCCCTTATTAAATAATTGGCTAATACTAAGAAAGTTGCATTTGAGGCCATCAACAAGTAAGACATTTTCAATGGTAGGTGAGGATGGAGTTTTTATTTTACCAATAACAATGATTTTACCTTTATTGTTATCCCCATAGGTGATATGTCCACTTGTTTTTTGAGATAAATTGCTGAATCTTGTAGGATCTTCAGTCATGTATCTAGAGCACTCGTTGTCAAGATACCACATTGACTCTTTTCCATATTCATCTTCACTAGTTTCATATTGTGCAGGTATGACCATCAAGCTAAAATCAATTTCTTGTTCAGAATCCTTGTTGAAGTCATTGTTGTCTTTATCTTCTTCTTCCAGTCTTTTCTTTAGTAATATATATGATAATAATTAGAATCAATATATTAGACATTATATTATCATTTGATTTTCGCAATATCAAGACCAATTCCTTCCTTGTATTGTTCACTTATAATTAAGACTAGGATTACAATGTGTACATATAAAAATACATAATCTATCACATGAAAAGGGTGACACACAGATACACACACACACACACATATCTTCTTCCCCAAAACTCTACTCCATTTTTCTCCTACACACCATCATTATATACCTCATCTCTACACATTAAGCTTGATACCTCATCTTTACACATTAAGCTTGATACCTCATCTTGTTCTTTCAACTTAAAACTAATCATCATTCAACCTTCATCACTACCACAACATCATCCTTATCATCTTTCGTGTATGTTCATAAACAAATTGTTTTGAGTGAGGTCTTCCTACATCATCATTCTCTTAACATTTTCTAATAGGGTACGCACATTTTTCCTTATTTCATTTTTGCTACACTATTTTGTTCACTTTCTAAGGTTGACTTTCTCTTTTGTTTTTTACACATTTATTTCATTTTCCATGTCCCATTATTTCATTTTCCATGTCCCACAATTTTCTTCTTAAAAAATATAAAATGATAAAAAAAATATGAAATTATAAAAAATTATTTTTAAGCATTGTTAAAGGTATGAGTACTCATGTGATCATCCGCATTATCTTAGTACATAATATTCTTCTTTCTAAATAATTAAATAATGTTTTAAAGGTATATGAGTACTCGTATGATCATATTCATCGTCCTAGTGTTTGATACTTTTGTTTGTCTAAACCATGTTAAAACTAAAATAATATATAAATTTTTCAAAAAAAAACTACTAACATTTTCAATGAAAAATTTCTAAAACTACGTGATCCTTGATTTTTCATCATGAATGGAGATATGTGGGAGCAAGGTCAGTCCTTATCAGGTTCACTTCGCAAAAATCTCAAACACTCCATAACAAATTTCGAACAAATGATGGAATCTTTTTTGGGAACTAAATGAAGATTCATGAAAGGAGCATCAACTTAAGCTAAAGCTAGGAGATTGGAAGAAGAAGAAGGACTTTCAAGCTTGTTCTTGCTTTCCTTTAAGCCTTAGAAGACATTAGACCTCTCAGAAAGAGTCATGGTCAAAGAAGATGGAGTTTCAATGATTCTACTCTTGTGGAGGATCATATTTTAGTCTTCTTCTTTATATTAAAACATTTTTGGTAAATATGTAATATAGCTCAGTTTTAGGCCTTGTATTTGGCCAAGACACTTTCTTTAGCTTTGTTTAGAAGGCTTGATGGCTTTAAGAGAGAGTTAACGCACCATTAGGTTCTTAGTTAGAAGGTATCATCTAAAATGGGTTAGAAATGGGTTAAAAATGGGTTTAGAAGGAGTTAGTTACAAGGAGCCTTTACATTAAATGCTTTGACTAAGTTAGTTACAAAGCATAAGGCTCCTTACATTTAATGCTTAGGCTCCTCAT
The DNA here is from genome assembly GCF_029865625.1 of Vigna umbellata. Taxonomy (NCBI): domain Eukaryota; kingdom Viridiplantae; phylum Streptophyta; class Magnoliopsida; order Fabales; family Fabaceae; genus Vigna; species Vigna umbellata. The sequence continues at coordinate 19,222,102 of NC_142166.1, forward strand.
TAAATGATGGAAAGGCTCCTAAATATTCCATGTACTCTAGCCTTCTCCTTCACGTATAAAAGGAAAGGCACCCCTTTATAATTCTTGTAAATTGATTAAATGTAAAGTCTTTTTGCCAAATATGCAAGACTTCTCTTCTTGAGTTCTCACATTATGAAATTGTCTTCTTCTAGCCTTCTTCATACCTTCTCCTACATGGTTGGCCTAACCTCCTAGAAGGACATCTACCAAGATCATACAACACCAACATCTTCGTGTCTTCATCTCTATTTGGTTTCCCTACATTAATTGATCACCATGGTGTCCACCTCTTTGAAGAAGCTTCATTAAATCATCATGAAGATCATCTTATGTTGAAGGAGCCTCCTCAAAGCAATTTCCATCAATAAATTTCCAAAGAGGTTTTGAAGATAAATAGTTACGTAAACCTGATTTCTCATTTTGGATGAGTGATAACAGTTGAAAAACTGTTATTTTCATGCTTAAAATTGATACTAAAAGCAACCTTTAACACTTAGAAACTAGCTTGAAATCATGCTTTTGGGTATATTTTTAGATATAAGAGAGCTGGATAGGTTTATGCTTGATTTCAGTGTTTTATGCAGGTTTTAAGGTGAATTTGGTGAAAGAAGTGAAGAAGGATAGAGATGGAATTAGAAAAGACATCAAAAAGTGAAAAAGGAGAAGCCGCAACTGCCGCTGAGCGGCAGTTTACCGCTGAGCGGCACTCAGGCAATCACATTGGCTTAGGGGTGAAAAAGTCGTTGAGGGGAGGAAAACAACTCACGCACTTACCGCTGAGCGGCACTATTTTGGGCTTGGGCCTAATTTTCTGTAATTTTAGAATAGTATATATGCTTTAGGACGTCCTAGGGTTTGTATCTTTGGCTGAGACAAAGCAAACACTCACTTTTCCACCCCTTGAAGGAAGATCTTGGATGCTCAGGCTACCTTCTCCTCTTTCTAGGGTTCTATCTTTCATTTTTCCATTATTGTTCATCTAGTTTCACCATGAATATGGTAAACTAAACCTTGTATTGTTGTTGGGGAATCAATGTAGTCTTGTGAAACTCTCATATATGAAATTTGTGTTTTAACGTCTTATATTAAGATATATGCTTTCTTTCATCTTTAGTTAGGGTTTTTCCTCTTTGCTTATTGCTTGCTTTGTTTAACTCATTCATTGCCATGATTATTGATTTTGTCGATACGGGAACGTACGGGGAAGTCTAGATCCGGGGAATTTCTCCCAATAGCATATTGGTTGCCTTTAAGCTCCTGCACTTCAGAACTAATTACTAGGAATGCTAGGAATTGTATGAACTCATAATTAAGGATAAGCCTTCTTGCAAGGTGATTTAGAGAGTGGCATTAGCAATTGATGATAAGAATGATGAATTCCTAAAAGTATATGAGAATGGATAAGATGAAATTGATAACCCCAACAACATACTCATCCATTTAATTCATTGAAGTGTTTATATTATGTTTTTCTCCATTGATCAAATTCATGCATACATATTTAATTACTGTCTCTTGCATTAAAACGTACAATCAATTTGTTCTTAAGTCTTAAATAATCAACAAATCATATAGCTAAACTAGGCCGTGAGTCCTTTGGGAGAACGATACTTGGTCTTACCAAGTTTATTACTTGATACGATTCGGTCACACTTGCCGATTGTTAAACAAGTTTGTGGCGCTGTTTTTCGGTGTTCATAAATTTGTCATCAATGAGAATACGTAGTAGCAAGGTAAATCATTATCGGGCAAATAAAACAAAAAATATATATTTTTGTTTCTTTATAGTGTTATTTTTGGGGAAAATTATACATTTTGAAAACCACATCAACTTTATACATTTAATTAAAGTACTGTTTTCGGGTAGGAACAATAGAGTGTTAATATATTCCATATTTTTTTTCACAATAAACTATGGTGACAACTCGAAAACCTCTTTCTTAAACCCATTTTTTTCGGTTCGCCATTCTGTTATGATCCCAATTGTGACAAATCACAACTCCACTTGAAACGCTAGAGAGTCAGGCCCAATTGATTAGATGTGAAATATTGATGTGGCTTTTCTTTATTTATTTTTTTTCTTTCTCTTTATTATCTTTATGTTGGTTCTTATTGGAATGATTGGAATATTTGTATCTACATTATGGCCTATTTTGATTATTGGAATAATTGTTAGATATTAAACCTTAGGGTAGATGACATGTTTATATCTGCCTCAGAAAATTTCGGGCTATTTTGCTGGTGCGGGTTTGGTATGCATTACATTCTCTCGTCACAAACACACAATATGCATATCATGAGTGGGGCCCTCGACCTGGGTCTAAGTATAACTTAGAATTAGAGGGTTTTTTTGTAGCGGTACCACTTAGGGCATACTTCTTATTTGGCTATCGTGAGAACCCCAACCAAAGATTGTTCTCTTCATTCGTACATTTTCACATCTTGTTCTGCCCTAATTGTTGTAGAAGTTGAAGGAAGAGAGGCATAGATCTAGTGGCCTTGATCTTTAGGTTTAGGGAACCATCCTTATGAGATTGCATATACTTTAAATAAAACCTTAAGCTTCTTTTACTAAATTTAATTGGAGAATTATGCTTGAATGTCCATTATTTCCCCATTTTCATTAATTGTGCTTAATTTGACGAGAAATTCTTATTTTAATTAATTTGAATTATCTGAAGCTAATTATTTTCATTATTAATTGTAGAGAAATTTTGGAATATTATTTTGGGACATCAAGAGGGAGGCTACGTCATTTGCAACATCATTTTCATCCATCTACATCACCATTATTGTATAAATTAAAGTGTAATTTCATCTTTAGGTGATTTTTGGACATAATCAATGTTTAGGCCGTTTTTGGGCATTTAATACCATTCCCATTTGACAATTATGACCTAGATAGGTATTCCAAAGGGGGGCAGACTTGCCAAGCTCTCACAATCTACATTTTTCACGTTTTTAGGTTTTTGGAGAGCTCTTTCAACATGTTTTACGTTTTCTTTCTTTGTATTGACTCTTTTCCATGGAAATTAATAGTTGAATTCATTTTTGCACTTAGTTTCTTTTGCGTTTTCGTTTTGTTGTTCTTGTTTAGCATTTTCGTTTTGGGTTCCTCTTCTACCTTCATTTTCACATCACAAATTCGAATCGGTATTTCGTTTTCTTCATTGGTTTCGTTTTCTATTCTAATTCCAGCTCTGTTCGAGTTTCCTATGCAGTTATGATGCGCATTTTGTTTTGTTGTTTCATTTCGTTAAAAATGATAGCTTAATCTATTTTGGGTTGGTAATTGGTGAACTGCGTTGCCTCCATGAGATGAATTTACCGCCATTGTCCTCTTGACCTTGCATAGCATAATATTTTTTGGGCTTTTCAAATTACGTACACACTTAGTTGCCTAATTCGTGTATGTATAATTGATTAATCGTTGCAATCACGTTTGCTTAATTCGTGGTTATGAAAACCCAATTAATCTTCGCTTAGTTGGTTGATTGATGTTGGATTAGGGTGAAGAGAGCGTATAATTAGTTGTAATTTAGGATTGGAATCATTGCAGTGAAGCCAATAACCAACCTGTCTTAATCATTATCTTAATTCAAGTCTTTGTTAATTAGTGAAACTGTCCACATAACCACCCTCACCACGTGTTTGATCTAATTCCTAAACCATTATTTTGTCCTTGAGAGACGACCTACGAGTCAATGCTCCTAGTACTGCACTTTATTTGAACATTAATTTGATTCGGGTATGACTTCGATCATGAGATCATCTAGCATTGTCACATAATTAATCTTTTGAAAATAAAGCAATCAGAATTTCAAGTGATGTTCGGCCATCTTTCTTTATCTGTAAAGTAAACATCCCTTGCTACCCTATTGAGCAAAAAAAAAATTGTTTTTCAAAAATATTCCCAAACAAGGGTTATCATCACATTAGAAATTGACTCAAGATATAAACAAAAATAATTCAGCGATCAAATAAAGAGAGTGCACCAAGAAAAGTAAACATAAAGAATCATAAAGTGATGACGAACAAAACAATTAAAAAATGAAATTAAAAAAAGTGTTAAAATTTTTTTGACAAATAAGTGATGCAATATTTATATGATAACACATGTTTTAAGAAAAATAATAACCCACAAGAGGTAATTTGGGCCTTTAGATATTTTCTTCAATACCTTTTAGTCCCTAGTCACATTACAAGCCTAATGAAATACCACACAAATTGAATAATGATTGCTCAAATTTTTTATAAAGCTTAATTTTGTGATAAGGCGAAATGACTAACAATGTAGTTGTAAAAAAATTGAAGGAAAAATAATGTCTCAGGAAGAGGGGAACTCCTTACTAGCTAAGAAAGTGAAAGAAAATTAAACCAATTGGGGTCATCCTTTCAGCCAATCCTTTCCATAACCATTTCCTCTTCCGAACAAAACCCATGCTCCCAAAACTACGACAACTTATTAGGTCTCGCATGATATTTTCGCCCATCCCCAAAACTTGGGAACCTTTGTGGGTGTCACTTGAACTTTTCTCCTAATTGACATTCATAGCCCCATAATCATTTTCCTAAACACCAAACTAGGGAAATTTTTTGGATATCTTGTATTTCACCTTGACATTCACATCTTCTTTCATAAGTGAATAATGAATGACATGCCCGTGTGGCTATCCCAGTCTCCTTGAAGCCCTTTACAAACATCTCTTTCTGGCATTTCACTTGCTTGCGAATTCAAGAATGCATGTATTGATGTTGCACAAGAGAAAGTCAAAGATATTATTATCTCAAACATTAGACCTTGGGATGTATGACATTCCTCTCTTTTATACAATATTGAAAATAATGAGTTTAATGATTACAAAGAGATCAATTGACACAAGCGTATGTAAAAACCAAAAAAAAAACAAAAACAAAAAAGTCAACATATTTAGTTTCTCATCGTACATTCATGTATATAGAGTTAAGACAAGATCGACTAGAGAAACTAGATCGTCTAGCAACCCAAGTTTTGAAGTTTAACAATAAGTACTAAATGAAATATCTTCTCTTAAAGATAAGCGCCTATTCAACCAGAAGCGTTTAAGCGTTAAAAACCTAATATTTTATACGAGAAGCTAAGAAAATCGTCTAAATGCTAATACAAAGTCTTCTCAAAATAGGAACATACAAAACAACGTTTTTCTGAAGACTATATCGTCTAACACATTATTTACAGAAAGCGTCTGAACATTAAGAAAAGCCTAGATAAAAGCTTTAGAGATAATATACCTACGGTTTTGTACTCATGAAAAGATATAAAGAAAATTATTTCATTAAGAAACCATTCTAGGAATATGTGAAAACTAGTGGTGTATGTTCTCAATCTCTCTAATTGAAATATCCATTCTTGTGAATCACAAAAGCACTAAAGCTTAATGTCCTACATCAAGAGCAATGTTATAAACGAGGTATTTTATAAAGAATATTGTCTAAAAAATCTTTTCTCAAGAGTCTAATGCTTTATGTCGTCTACTATCAATGTGTCATATATCGTCCAACCTTCCTTGACCAATATACTTCAATGATGCATTAATTACTGATAGGACGTGTGACAAAATATTTTGAACAAGCAGTACAAATTAACGCCTATAAACGGTCAAAATGTTTAATGCATGTATTCTAAAATGCTATTTTGCTTGGATATTTTGTCCTTGTTATCTATGCAGAAAAAGAATACACAAAGGATTAATCAGAACATCTACAAATGCTGGATAAAGACGTTGAGAGAGAAAAAGAACATTTTGTAATCAATTTCTTAAAGATCTCTACTCTGACAAAGTTGTACAAGCTATTCTTTAATGTAAACTCTGATAAAACATTGTAGCTCTAATCAAAATACTAAATACTAACCTCCCACTCAACATCCAACGATCATCTCTCAAGAAAGCTTATATAAAGAAGATCAACTAAAAAGAATAGTTGTTATTGAAAAAGGTGTATAGGAGCAGTCAAAGCAGAAATATAAAAAAGTTCAAAGATAAAGGAAGAAAGGAAGAGAAGAAAAAGAAAGAGAGATAATGAATATGTTTAAGGAACTCCACCATCAACTCTGCCTCATCTCAAAGTTTGTTTTGTCCCATGATTCTCAACACAAGAAATATGAAAAAGGGTAAATGAAAGCAAGATCTGGTAGAAGACATTGATAAGAATGATTATCAAGAATGAAGAAAAGAATCATCATCACATCTTGCCACTTCATTTCGAGCATACAACATCAAAAGCTTTCAGAAAGAAAGAAGAGAGAAGAAAAGAGAAGAGAAGAAAAGAAAGCCTTATTGAATATGTACTATGAAGTTTATCTCCATGCACATAAAGTCTATTGGAAATACTCAAAGAAGAGAAGAGAGAAAACTAAGGAGTGAACAGGAGTTAAGTGTATTGCTCTAAGCTTATATCGTCCTATGTCTTCAACCAAAAAGGAAGAGAAAGAAAGAAGAGCCATTATAGGAATTGATTAAACATCCTCCCTAAGAGATTTATTTCCATTTTGTAATCATACACTTATAAACTGCGAGTGGTGTAATAATACCTACAACCAAGAGTTGGTTATACTCGGTGCCAAGAGTGGTGAATAATACTCAACATATAGTGGTAAACTCGGTCTAGATAGTTATCTAGGGATAAATGCAGATTGGGTAAACTCTGACTAGACGTGTTGTCAAAGGGTGCCAAGAGTGGCAGATAATACTAAACTAAGAGTGCGCTATACTTGGAACCATGAGTGTTGTAAGAATACTCGGATCAGACAAGATTGACTAGTAGACGGTAGTGGTGTAAGAATACTCCACCAGCAGTGGGTTAAAGTCATTGTAATCTTTGATAAGATTAATAGAACCTCTTAAGAGTTATTAAGAGGGAATTGGATGTAGCTCAAGAATGGGTGGACCAGTATAAAAATTGTGACTTAATGTTTTCTTCCTTTGAAACTATTGTTAAATTTCCTATGTACTTTAAATATAGGGTTTCATTCCATGTACTTTAAATAAATAATTATGCAATACCATTCACATGCCATACCATCATAACATGAGTTAGCATGATCAGACAATATACTTCTTTAATGATCAGACAACACACTTCTTCAATCAAATTAATTTTTCAAAAATAAGAATGATATTACACAATTTACCTTAAGCCCAATTTTTCCTAGCCCCATAATCCCAATTTTGTCTAGCACTTTAAGCCTAGTTTCATTTGGCCCACAGATCCCTTGTTTGGCCTATTAAGCCTAAGAATATCAGCTCTTAATAGTGAAACTCAAGAATATTGGTACTTTCATAGGCAATGGTCAAATTCTGGTATCCTTCACAATGTTGGTACGTCTCATTTTCTTCATCCATAGGGTCGGTACACCCTTCACAATGTTTGTACGCCTCATTCCCTTCATCTATAGGGTTGGTACACCCTTCCTGAGGTTCATACAACTCAATTCTTTTATTCATAGGCTTAGTACACCCTTCGTGAGGTTCGTACAACTCAATTCCTTTATCTATAGGGTTGGTACACTCTTCGTGAGATTCATACACCTCAATTATTTCATCCATAGAGTTTGTACACCCTTCATGAGGCTTGTACAACTCAATTTTTTCATTCATAGGGTTGGTACACCTTGAACGAGGTTTTTATGCCTCACTTCCTTTATCCATAGGGTTGGTACGCCCTTCTCAAGGTTTGTACACCTCAATTCCTTATCCATAGGGTTGTTACACCCTCGTCGAGGTTTGTACACCTCACTTCATTTATCCATAGGGTTGGTATGCCCTTCACAAGGTATGTATGTCTCAATTCCTTCATCCATAGGATTGGTACATCCTCCACGAGGTTTGTACGCCTCACTTTCTTCATCCATAAGGTTGGTACACCCTTGATAAGGTTTGTACTCCTCGCTTCCTTCATCCATAGGATTGGTACACCCTTCATGAGGTTTGTACATCGCGCTTCCTTCATTAATAGAGTTGGCACACCATTCATGAGGTTTTTCATCAAGATCATCTCCTTGAGGATGGTCAAGCTTATTTCTCTTTTCTGGATCATGAAACTCCTCTTGGCATTAGTGATCGTTTATGTTTTTCTTCTTTTCCTTTAAAACCCGGAATAAATTAGTGTTTTTATCTTTATCTATCATCTATCTTTTACTATAATAACATGAAAAGTCAAAAGTTCATTTTATCTATTAAAATATAGATAAAGAGGGACAATTGTCAACACTCAATTTCATTTAAGTAAATAATTTTTTAAAAAATTAAAAATATATAGAAAAATGTTTTCAATTAATGGTTGGTAATAAAGAGAAAAAAATGAAATAAATTCTCTTTAAATTTTCAAACTTTAATTTAAGCACAAAAAAAAATACAATACCAAAAAATAATAATAAAATAAAACAACCCAATTTTTGTTTAATCCATTTTTGTGAGCCCAACAACTCAAGGATTTTATATATAGCCTAACCCCTCAACTCTTTGTTTTACACCCCTCACGAAACATGTCATAAGGAAATATTTTTGAAATCTCTAGTTTCAAAGGAAGATATGATTTTGATAATTAGAAGCAATATTTAGGCTTAATACCATTTTTTGTACCAATTTTTGTTCACTATATTCGATTTGGTCCTAATTTTTTTTGGGTTCAATGTAGTTCTAAAGATCGTAATTTGTGTTCAATTTAATCCTTTTTGTAAACATTGTTTAAATCGTTAACGGCCAAATGTCCAGATGTGCAAGTCATTTATCTGCTGACGTGGAGTCCTTAAGGGGTAGTGAGGTGGATTTATTATTTTTGAATTCTATTTGTGATATTAGGGTTCTTCTTTTGAAAATTAAATTAAGATTGAGGTATGAAGGGTTGATCATGGTTTGGGAGAGAAATATGCAAGATTGGGAAGAACATCAGTGACATGCTGTTCGAATTGAAGCATTCATCTTTGGGAAAGTCAGGTTTGAGTTCCTAATCTATGGTCTCTGGCATTTGTCTCTGGCATTTGTCTCTTACATTTTCTTGAACACTATAAAATGTGGAAAATTTTCGTTTGAGTGTTAGATTTTGGAAAAGTTAGATTTTGTATAACATTTGTGTATACTGTTTAAGGCATTGTTGTGTAACGTATTATAATTGGTTGTGTAAAGGTCGTTGTCACTTTTTTGTCTTTGGTTTTGGCTTCCCATACCGTTTAGCAGTTACTTTTAGTGTTTTGTAGTGGTCTCATGCCCATAAAGTTCATTTTGTAGGCTTGCGTTTGGGATGTTTGAGGGGAGATTTAATGTTGTTGTCCACCATGTTGGGACCCTAGTAAAGGATATTCCTTTTCGATATGTTGGTGGCGAAATTACTTATTGGAGTGTGGACCCTAACAAATGGAGTTATTTCAAAGTGGTAGATGCCATTAAGGAATTGGGGTATATTAAAGTGACTAAGATATTTTATTGCGTTGAAAATATTTTGCATAAGTTGGTTGATGACAGAGGTACAATGAATATGGTAAATGTTGCCAAGTATTTTGGGGAAATTAACTTGTTTGTGGTCGACAGTGTGGATGATGAGCCAGAGGTTGTTGAAAATGAAGTAACTGAACAAGTTCTTTTGCTCTCTCATGGAAGTTTAGACAATGGAGAACATAGCCATGTGGGTGGGGATGAGAATGAAGTGGAGGTGCAGGGTTAGGATGAAGTGGAGGAGTAGGGTTTGGGTGATGAAGTGGAGGTGGATGGTTTGGATGATGAGCAGTAAGTGTAGGGAAAGGAGGAGGAGGAAGTAAAGGTGGAAGATGAACAATAGGTGCAAGGGGAGGAGGAGGAAGTAGAGATGGAGGATGAACAACAAGTGGAGGGGGAGGAGGAAGAGGAAGTAGAGGTGGAGGATGAACAATAGGTGCACGGGGAGGAGGAGGAGGAAGTACAGGTGGAGGATGAACAACAAGTGCAGGGGGAGGAGGAGGAAGTACAGGTGGAGGATGAACAACAGGTGCAGAGGGAATAACAGGTCCTAGGTATGCATTTCCTTTGCCATTATTAGTTGATTGTAGTTGGTCTGTGAATAAAATGGTTTTATTAATCACTTAATTTTTAACTTGTATTCATCTTTTACTTCATGGCAGTTGGTCTGCAGAAAAAATTTTTGAAGTTAGGCATTTTGTAGTGATTACAAACAAGTTTGTAGCCAACCTGGACACTCAAGACTATACGTGTAGGAAATGGCTTATTAGTGGGATCCCTTGCTGCCATGTAATTGCAGTCATGAAGTTCTTAAATTTAGATCCAGAACAGTATGTACCCATTTGCTTTAGATGGTCCACGTATGATGAAACATATGCCTCCATCATATTTCCAGTCAATGGCCACCTTGTATGGAAAAGAACATCCTTCCCAAATGTCCTCCCACCATTCAAGAGAAAATTAACTAGCAGACCAAAGAGAAAAAGAAGGTTGGAGCAATGGGAGATAGGGAGGGATGACACCCAGATAACCAAAGGTGGCCACTGCAAAAACTGTAGCATTTGTCGTCATCTTGGGCATAACAGAAATAATTTCCCCTTACGTCCTCAACATGAAGCAGACGTACCTGAGGCATCTCGAGCACCACGCCAACCACCAAGTGAGGAAATGAGTGTTAACCCTCGGCAAGTATACCGAATTATATCAAATAATAATAAAATGGTAAGACCAAGTATCGTTTCCCAAAGGACTCAAGGCCTAAACAATTATGTGATTTGTTGATTATCTCAGACTTGTAAACAAAAATATTGTTGTTGAATTATGAAAAATAAACATGAATGCAAGGTTTTGATCAATGGACTTAAAAGATGCAAAAACGATTGATGTATAATGTGAATGATTATGTTGTTGAGGTTTTCGATTCATCCTATCCACTCTCATGTATTCAAGAATTCACCTTTCTTCATTAATGTTAATGTCGTTTTCTAATTTACCTTAAATCCGATGTCTCGGTGAAGAAAGCCTATTCCTAATCACTAATTCACAATATCTTGTCTCCTTCGCAATTATTCATGCATTACATTCGCACAGAAGTTTAAAGGCAACCAATCCTTCTATTGCTATCTCTAGGCAACATTACTCTTGGGAGAATTTCTTCAGTTTTAGATTTACTTATATGTGTCCATTCAAATAACATCAATGATCATGCAATTTAATGAGTTAAACAAAGCATGTATAGAGTATAGAAGAAAAACCCTAACAATTAATGAAAGAAAGCATATAGATTAAAGAACCAATTCAATACATGAGAGTTTCAAAGGATTACATCGGTTCCCCAACAACAATAAAGGTTTAGTTCACCATAGAAATGGTGAAACTAGATGAAAAACAATGAAAGAATGAAAGATAGAACCCTAGAAGTTGAAGAATAGGGCTTGAGCATCCAAAATCCTCCTCCAAGGGGTGAAGAAAGTGTGATTTCGCCTCTTTTTGTCCAAAGATACTAACCCTAATTCGACTAAAACCTTATATAGCTTCCCAAAAATTACAGAGAATAGGCCCAAGCCCAAACTAAATGGCGCTCAACAGTAATTAGCGCTCAACGGTAAGTGCGGTTCTTTTATTTTGATGCTCACCTGCAGTTTTGCCCCTCAACGGTGACTGCGAGACTTCAGAGTGCCGCTCAGCGATAAAAGTGGCGCTGAGCGGTAATTACGACTCTTCTTTTGTTCGCTTTTCCTTCCTTTTCTGAGTCCAACTTCTGGCTACTTCACTTCTTTAATTCAATTCATCTTAAAACCTGCCAAAACAAGGAAAACCAAGCATAAAACCTATCCAACTCTCTTATTTCCAAAACTTAAAAGCAAAAACATGATTTCAAGCTAATTTCTAAGTCATAAAGGTTGTCTTTAAGGTCAAAATTAAGTATAAAAATAACAGTTTTTCAACTGTTATCAATGACACAACCATCTGAAGCACCACCCCAACCAACATAGGAATCCAGAGAAGAACCAAATCAGCAACTCAGAAGGGACAAGTTATCAATTAGGAGACCATGTTGTTTATAATGTTATAATCTTGTTGTACTTTTGTTTTGTTTGAATTGATCACTTATGTGCTAAACATATGGAAATGGCTTCCATTAGGCACTGGATATGTTTTGATGTACTTTACTAATTAAGCGACCATTATCATGTTTTGATGTTTGAATTAAAATAACTACATGTAACCATGTCCTCAGTTTTGTTTATGCAAATATATTGTTTTTCAGATTTAGACAATTGTAAAGATATTGTTATTTTGATTTTGAGTTTTAGCAATTTCGTTTTATGCACACATCAGTCATCATCATAGGGACCACATTCACAAATAATTAAAAGAAATGGGGACTACATTAAACAATTACTTACTAATACAAATTTCACTACTTCATTCATTACAAAACACAGAGGCACAACCTTAACATTACAACAGTTCAACTCCATTACCCTAAAAACACTAAATTCAACCAGATTGGGGCCACCTAAAACACATGAACACCTGAACAAAAACACACACAACACATCAACCTAAAAACACAGACAACATAAATATGTTGACTACAATAACAACATCAACCACTACTACTGATAATTGGATCCTTTTCTTCAAAGCTTTGACTGTGTTTTCCATATCATAAATCTTCCTCCTTTGCCTCCCAATAATAACATCCCTTTCATCAACATTTTCTTCATTGCACCACTTGAAACAGTTGCAACACATCACATTACCAACTCCACTCTGTTATTCATCAACAACAAAAACTTCAAACATAATGTTAATTATTAACACTTAAAGAAAATAGGGTTTTATTAAAAATGCTTTTATTCATATGACCCTGTAGTTACGACAACCCTAAAAATATCTTCCAGCATTCTTTGAAGTTCTAGCCATTTTTACTATTGCAATCTCACCACAATTGCAAATGGGGATTATCCCTGGCCCTATTGAACCACCATCATGTGAAGAATGACAACTTGGGGTCCTAAGATATTGCAACAAGAAGTAGAAGATTGGGAAGCAAACATGGCTCATCAACCACCAAGATTGGGAAGAAGATTGGTTAACCTCCAACTTCACTATGGTTTTCATAGAGCAAAAGTAAAAACCCTAATTTGAGAGTCCACTCTCATAAAAGTGTGAAGGGTTTCATTAAATAAATGGGATGTCATTCATAATCCACCTCACTAGCCCTTAAGGACTCTATGTTAGTAGGTAAATGACATTTCACTCTCTGATTGCACATTTGGACGTTTGGCTGTTAACGATTTAAACGACGTTTGCAAAAAGGACTAAATTGAACACAAACTACGATCTTTAGAACTACATTGAACCCAAAAAAAATTAGGACCAAATCGAATATAATGAACAAAAATTGGGACCAAAAATGATATTAAGCCCAATATTTATGATAATAATTATAATCACTATCTTGATATTATGCAATGATTTCCTTCATCATGTTTTTCAGTTAAAGAAAGATATAATTATAATAATTTGAAGCAATATATGTGATACAAATTAGAATTAATATCTCGAACATTGTATTATAATTTTACTTTTGCAATATGATGACCAATTCCTTCTTTATATATTTCACTTATAATTAAGACTAGGATTACAATGTGTGCATATAAATATACAACCTATCATATGAAAAAAAAAGGGACACATAGACATGTATATCTTCTTCCCTAAAACTCTAGTTCATTTTTCTCCTACACCATCATTTTATACCTCCTTTATACACATTAAACTTCATGCATCATCTCGTTCTTTACACTCAAAACTAATCACTATTCATCCTTCATCACTATCCCAACATCATCGTTGTCATCTTTCGTGTATCTTCATAAACAAAGTGTTTTAAGTGAGGTATTCCTACATCATCATTCTCTTAACATTTTGCAATAAGATACACATATTTTTTCTTATTCCATTTTTGCTACACTATTTTTCTCACTCTCTAAGGTTATGAATTTCTCTTTTTTTTTTACAACATTTATTTCATTTTTCATGTCCCATTATACTTTCTTACATTTGTGTAACAGATTTTTCAAACTCATTTTTCTTCCTAAAAAGATATTAAAAAATGATAAAAACTATAAAATTATAAAATATGATTTTTCATCATTTTTAAAGGTATAAGTGCTCGTGTGATCGTCTGCATCTTTCTAGTACTTAATACTCTTCTTCCTAAATAATTTAATAATGTTTTAAATGTATGAGTACTTGTGTGATTGTCCACATCAGCTTAGAGCTTAATACCTTCGATTTTCTGAACAATGTTAAAATAAAAAATATGTATATATTTATAATTCTGAAAAATAAAAAATATCAATATTTTGAATGAAAAACTTATAAAACTACATAATCCCTGATTTTTCATCATGAATGGAGATAAGTACGAGTAAGGTCACTCATTGGCAGGTTCACTTCCTAAAAACCCAAAACAATCCATAATAATTTCCAAACAAATTTCTAAAGAGTTTTTTTAGATAAAGAAGTACGTAACTCTGATTTCTCATTTTGAATGAGAATATGAATGAGCAAGGTAAATCTTTGTCGGGCCAATAAAATAAATTTTATTTTTCTTTTTCTATAGTTTTATTTTTTTTGTAGGGGGGAAATTAAACATTTTGAAAATCACATCAACATTTTACACTTAATTAAAGGTACTACCTTCGGGCAAGCACAATAGAGTGCTAATATCTTCCCTATGCGTAACCGATTCCCAAACCCAAAATTTAGTTTTCATAGACCATGTCTTATTTTATGGTTTTCATAGTTTTTCCAAAATAAACTATGGTAGCGACTCCAAAACTTTTTTTTGAACCCATTTTTTTATGATTCGTCGTCCCATCGTGATTTCTATTGCAATACAAAGTTGTGGAGGAATTTGAAGAAAACTAACAGTAGGCGGAATTTGAGCATAAAATAGAGTTTATGGCTCAAGCCATAGATTGGAATTGAGCCACCACTTACGGGTGACTCACACTATGTTGAAAATTTTAACCTTTGAAACTGAGCTCTTATATTAGCACTTTCATTTAAAACCCACTACATTCCACACATCTTCTCCAACTTCTCTCTTTTTCCAAAATCTTCATAACCTCCAAACCTTAAGAATCACCAGGGCATTTTCTTTGCATCTCACTACATTGTCCAAGTTAGTATTACGCATTACATTGCATATTTATCTAAGCATTCAATCATGCATTTTAGGGTTTGCTTAAGCTCTAACCTACATATTAATAACCCATCCTTGTTCAAACTCCTTCGCATATGCACTTGTGTGAATACTATGGTTTTGGATTATTACGATTTTAATACTGAAGTTGCCAAAGATGTGAATGGTTGGTTTTTCTATAAACACAAAAACTATGTGGTTGCATGTAATATTTGTGAAAAGCAAAAGCAACTCTAGTTACTCTTTTTTAATTTATGTATGTTTGATTAAATATTTTGATTCTTATTTGGATATTTATTGATTTCCAATGATTGAAAACAACATCCTAGGATAATTTTAATTTCAATTTTTTTAATAAATAAGAAATTTACAGTTACATGTAACATTGGTGTCTAAAAAACTAGTTTGGTTAAATATATAGAGGATGAAACTCACTTTAATGGTTGTCTTACAAATGGCTCCAAAATGTAAAGTTGTACATGATATTTGTTAACACTTGACAAGTATAACGAATCCTATTAAGTAATAATAAAATGGTAACGTTTCCCAAAGGACTCCGGGCCTAAACATTTATGTGATTTCTTGATTAAATTAGACTTGTAAACGAAATCATTGTGTTTGAATTAATGAAAATAAACATGAATGCAAGTTTTTGATCAATTGGATTGAAAGAAGCAAACATATTGATGTAAAATATGGAATGATGATGTTTTTGGGGTTTTCGATTTATTCTATCCACTCTCATGTATTTAAGAATTCATCTTTGTTCATTAATGTTAATGTCACTTTCTAATTTACCTTAAACCCGATGTCTCGGTGAAGAAAGCCTACTCCTAAACAGTCTCTTGTCTCCCTAGCAATTATTCATGCATTACATTAGCATAGAAGCTTAAAGGCAACTGATCCTCCTATTCCTATGTCTAGGTAATATTGCTTTCGGGAGAATTTCCCCAGTTCTAGATTTACCTATATGTGTCCATATAGATAACATCAATGATCATGCAATTGAATGAGTGAAACAAAGCATGCATAGAGTAAAGAGGAAAAACCCTAACAATTAATGAAGCAAAGAATATAAAATATAGAACCAATTCAATACATGAGAGTTTCAAAGGATTACATCGGTTCCCCAACAACAATGGAGGTTTAGTTCACCATAGACATGGTGAAACTAGATGAAAAACAATGAAAGAATGAAAGATAGAACCCCAGAAATTGAAAAAAGGAGCTTCCGCATCCAAAATCCGCCTCCAAGGGGTGACGAAAGTGTGATTTCGCCTCCTTTTGTCCAAACATCCCAATCCTAGGTCGACTAAACCCTTATATAGTTTATTAAATATTACAGAAAATAGGCCCAAGCCCAATTAAATGGCGCTCAGCAGTAAGTGTGGCTCTTCAAGATGACGCTGAGCTATAGTTTTAGCCCTCAGCGGTGACTGCGGTGCTTCAGAACGCCGTTCAGTGGTAAAAGTTGCGCTGAGCGGTGACTGCAACTCTTCTTTTGTGCACTTTTACTTCCTTTCCTAAGTCCAGCTCCTTACTTCTTCAACTTCTTTCATCTAATTCATCTTAATTCCTGCCAAAACAAGGAAAACCAAGCATAAAACCCATCCAACTATATTATTTCCAAAACTTAAGCAAAAAGCATGATTTCAAGCTAGTTTCTAAGTCATAAAGGTTGTTTTTAATATCAAAATTAAGTATAAAAATAACGATTTTTCAACCGTTATCAATATTCCTGCATCATATAAGCGGAAGTCTACTACAACCACATCCACTAGAAGGAAGGAACCGAGTCTCGTGGTTGAAACCTATGGGGATTCCTCATCCCCTACTCTCATTCCATCACTACCAATGGCACAATTGAGGACCAGAATAAAACATACTACACCCACTCACAGGGGATAAGACTAAGACCTAGCTATGTGGTTGCATCTACTAGCAGAACAACTAAGGCTTCCACTCCTTCGTCAGCAACTACTTCCACCCTTTATCACCTACCTCCTCTTCTACGATAAGAGAACCCATTGTTATTTCCTATGGAAGAAGGGTTTCAATTGCCCATAATCAATGGGATAGGATCAAATTTCAAGTAAGGTCTAAGAACTAAAGTTTTCTGGATTTGGAGGAAAGGTCAACAATGGCTGAAAGGAGGATAAAATTATTGGTTGAAGAACATGATGAATTTCAAAGGGCACTGGAAAACAGACACTAGGAGAAGCTAGCCAAAACTAAAGACTATTGCAATGAACGCATAATTCTCGATTTTTATGCCAACGCATATCCCCACCAAAACTTTGGCAATAATAGGTTTTCTTGGATTCAAGGATAGAAAGTACATTATGACAAGGAGACAATCAAGAAGTACTCGAAGATTCCTACCCTTATGTTTGACGAGGAGAGGAAATAATTCCATAACATGATGAGAGATGTCATGGTGGAGCAATTAATAGGGCTCATGTATGTACAAGGAAACTCAATCGAGCTAGGTAAAGGTGGTCAACCTTAGAAATTGAATAGAGGAAACATGAAGGCCCTGACCCAAATATTGGTGACATTCTTATTCTCCAACATCCTTCCTAACTTGCATATATCGAGGATTACATTTGATAAGACACAACTGCAATATTGTATCTTGAGAGGCTACATGTTAGATATAGCAGATATAATAACTAAAGAAATTTTCAAGATGGCCATCTCATAGAGAACGGTTAGGGGGATAACCAAGGCATTAAGCTTTCCAATCTTGAACATGAGCCTATGCAAGATGTAGGGTGTACTTATAGCAAATTACCCATGAAAGAAGTTAAGGTTGTCAATCACTAATTCATACATCAAGGTTAACTACTTGACTCCACTAGATAACGTGAAGAACCCTAAAGCTAAAAATAGAGCGCAAAGGCCCCTTACTCCTCCTGCAAGAACAACAACACCAACACCATAAGAGACTACTCAAAAAGCACCTCCACATGACCACTCCCACAAGAATAAGGAAGGCCTCTAATCCATCATGAGTAGGATTTCTTACATGTAGCAGCAACTCGTTGTAAGGAATAAGACCCAAATTTCCCTTCATCAAATTCTTTTTTATTTTTGTCACTTAATTGCGACAAAACATATCCATATTTTGCATCATCCCTCACTACAAAAAAGAAGGGCATTACTGAAGGCCAGAAGCCCTCGGAAACAGCCCAAAACCGTCAGTAAAAGGTAATTACCGAAGGCTTATCGACGGCCAAAGAGCCCTCGGTAAATCCCTTGTCGCTAACATTTACCGAGGGCCAAAAGCCTTCGGTAATTACCGAGGGCCAAAAGCCTTCGGTAATTACCGAGGGCCAAAAGCCTTCGGTAATTTCCGAAGGGTAAAAGCCTTTGGTAATTTCCGAAGGGCGAATTTTCTGCTGTCCAGTAACCAACTATGGTGCAGTTTATGTTCTGCTTTGGTGCTAATTTCGTGTGATTTTTTATTACTCTCTTGCATTGTGGTGCAGTTTATGAAATTTTTCATGACATCAAGTCAAACTAACCACTGATATTTCTATTGGAGACGGATAATTGAAAACGAGATATCAAATTATATTGCATAATATGTTTGTAGTCTTTTACATAAGATACTTGTTGCCACAACACTACAACACTACAAGTTTTCACATCTCAATACATAGGAAAAACATTTATATTCTAAGAGCAAATGTAAACGAGAACTAATAATAAATACTATAAAGACTATCCAAGTTCAAGCGAATATGAGAAGTAACGGTATAAATATTAGCAATATATCTATAATATGATATTATATAAAAAGTTATTAAGTCGAGAAATACAGAATTGTCAAAAAAAAATGTTTAATTTTTTAAAGACATTATAATTTAAAAACACTATAATTTAAACATGATGGGAGATTTATAAAAGTGATTGAATCAAAAGTTTAAAATAGTACAGTTTCCTATATGCATCAGTTTGTGGACCAATTCATTCATATGTTTCACTTCACTTGGCATATAGAAATGCTTCAAGCATCAATTTATTTATGCAACAGTTCTTCAAGGTATGCATCAACAAAGTGTGTGTGTGTGTGAACCAGCGTAAGAAGAGCAAATTTGGTTTATCCTACTACAATACCTACTCTTTACAAAGATACCACTATTGAGTTATCACTTATTTTACTTGTATAAATTAAAACAGGAAAAACTTGTCATGGTTTCTTACACCGACAATGCATAGAAATTAAACACTTGTTTGGATTGAATAGTATATGCGTTAACAATCTAGAATTAGTCAATCACAAACCATCATTTATAATGAGTTTGTTAACTGTAATAACATGACAATGCTTAGAAATTAAACTCATTTGGTTCATGCTTGCGGAACAGGAAGAGATAGCAAAAGGCAAGCCCTCTAGAGAGGCACACACATGGAAAGACCTTTCAAAGATGAAGTACACATGGAGAGTAGCAGTGGAAACTATTAGGATGTTTCCTCCTATTTTTGGTGGCTTCAGAAAGGCTACTCATTCAGTTGGAAGCTATGTTCAGACAATTTCTTCAGTAGGGATCCAAAGCCAGTACCATCTCAAGGGCTACTAATTCAAATTTGGCCAAGGAGACTTTCTTAATGGTCATTTCAGTAACAGCTGGTCTTATAATACAATGTACCAAAAATAAGTCAATGTTAATAATCAAGGAGTAATTATTACCTTATTTTGTATTTACACTTGAAAATAACTGAGTTACAATCTTACAGGAACAAAAAAGAAGAATAAGCAAACACTTAAACTACACTATTTAAAATCATTTCTCACGTATCTCCTAATTTGCATATTCCATCATTTGACAGAATTATAAAAGTTCCGTTTTCAGATCCAATTTCTTTTGGATTATAATTAGATTTTTAAAATTGTTTCTAAATTAGAAGTGATGGAGAGATGATTAACCCAATTTCTTTTAGAGGAAGATACAGAAAAGGTTGAAAAGCAATAGAGAGATGATTATCCCAGATTGAGAAATTTAGAGAATAAGTTTATGATAAGTTCAATTAAAGCAATCTGGAGTAGCTAAAAACTGCACCAAAAACTGATATAATAAGACAAATATTACAATTAAATGCTCCATGCTGAAATACACAATGCATTTAAAATCAAAGCTGAAATGTCTACTTTTTACTTCAAAACTAAGTTCAAAACTAAGTTCAAAACCAAGTTCATATTAGAATTTACAGGTTTATAATGATATAACAGAGCATCTAATAAAAACTTCCAGTTAAACGATGCAACACGGTCCAATTTAGGGGCAAAAACATACGCTCTCACACACACAAATTAGTCAACAAAATTGGTGCAGTTGATAATAAAAGAATTCGAATTTCGGTAAAGATATGATCTTGCTGGATCCAAGAACCACCCAGTTCATGTAAACTTCTTTTTTATAAACAAAATAAAAGAAAAAAAGATCTACATTTTACCTTGGTTACAGGATTCTAAAAAACAACCTCAAAACACGAACCAAAAAAAGAAGAAAAAGTAAAACAGTTCCAAAACACTCCGTAAAGTTTTGAACAGTACTAAGCAATCAACCAGGAACAATAAACATGTTGGGAATTAACAAAAGAAAAAAGACAAATGCCTGGACCTTTTTCCTTGGAGTAAAAGCGAACCCTAAAATTTAAAACTTTAATTTGGTAAGAGAGAAAAAATGAGTTACCTACAGCAAACGGTGTTGAGGAGTGGTTGTTGAATGAGAGGATGATGAATCGTAAATAGGCTGCGATAACTCAATCTGCTGAATAGCATCGAAGAGGAAGAAATTGGAAGAGGTCTATGGAGGAATCGTGCCTGCGGTGATGAGGTTGTCGACGGGATCTGTCAATACCAAATTTCGTCCGGATTGACCTTTTGGACTTTACTGTAGTCTATTATACTATTTACTTATTTTATTTCTATTTCATATTTTCGTTTTTATCTTTTATTTATTTATTGTTATTTATTTATTTATTTCTTTTCTTATTATTATTATTATTATTTTTGTGTTATCCTAGTTTTATTTACATATATTATCTTATTTTTCTCCATATACATGTATATATATTTTTCTTACATTTTTATTATTTTATTTTCTATTGTTATTTTATCTTATTTTTTTTAACTTATTTTGCTTAATATAATATGATAAAAAAAAAAAGAATTAGGAAAAGGGGACGTTTTGTCTTTAGCAAAAGATACGAGAAAAGAGAGAATGTTTTGGGTTTGGGGGACAAGAAAAAAGAACAGGGTATGTGCTGGAGGGGGGAGGCAGAAACGGTTTTCTGCAGAGAGCGAGTGGTGGCAGATGCGTGAGGGGTGTACGAAATTGGTACAAGGCGATTTGGGCATACGGGCTGGGTACGGAACGATTCGGGGGGCAGAGAGAATTGCAAAAGCACAGAGAGAATGGCAAAAGAGGGGGAGGGTAGAGAAAAGGAGGATTCTGGTTTTGGGACAAAAAAGCAAGGAGCAAATATACACACAGCGGGGGTTGTTTGGGGGCATCCATCATCTTCGATCATTGGTGGAGAGCTCCAGGGGACCTTCAACTTCACTGGATAATCATCCATTGCCGAGAAGGAGCCATTGGCACCTGCAAAGAAGAACAAGAGACATTATTTACAACAAAGAAGAAAGGGAGCAATCGAAGGAATAGGAGGGAGAAGGTTTTAATCAGAAGAGGAAGGTTACTAGAAATTACGAAGAGAAGAAAACTTGAATGCAAAAGGTAAGTTCCTCTTCTTAAAGCTTCACTACTAATGGTAGACGTTTTGTCGTATGTGTATGTTGGGTGATATGTGCTCCTATTTATTTCCATCTGATGATGATGATTTGGTCTCACATCTGTTTATGCTTCGTGATGTCTGCTTTTGTTTGTTTCCCTTTAAGTTGATTTGGCCTCGTATACTGCTTGTCACCCATCCTAATAACAAAAACATGCCTCACCACCAACCTGCAAACTGATATCCCCTCACCCAATCTGCAACCGTCATCCATTCCCTGTTGCTACAGCTGCCTTTCATCTACAAGAGGCAAAGAAAACCATCCAAAGCCATAACCACGTGAAGAAAACCAAAAAAATTCAGTTTCTGAAGCCATATCGTCATTGGGATAGTATCTGGAATGGTATTTGTTTCGTTGCATTTGGCTGTGTTCTGTAACTTCGTATGGATGCCCTCCCTTGCCACTCATTCATCCCCAACTCCAAGACCATGAACATGGTTTTTGCTGTACCCCATCACCTGAAAAGTAGAGAATCAATTATCACATTCCCACTCATACGCACACAAACACATTCCAATGCATATCCTGTACAATGAAGCTATAAAAATCCATTTTCGGTCTCTCCTTTTCGAAGACATGGAGCAGCGAGCTCTCTGATTTTCCACAGTCTTCAACGTTTCTGTTCCTCAACCAATTCCACGCAAAAGCAGATTTGAACCAGTGAATAGCAGCCAATAAGAAAACCAAGACGGAGAGGGAGGAAAGTGACACTGGTGGCGCCGGTGAAGAAGCGCGCTCCAGCTAGAGGCGACGGTGGCCGGCTCTGGCAGAGGCGGCGGCAGGAGGTGCCCAAGGTGGAAAAGCCTCAACCCTAGGCTAGTGCGAGAGAGAGAGGGGGAGAGAACGCCGTGGCCGGCCGTGGTTCCGGTGGTGCTTGGGGTCGCCGCCGACGCCGAGACGGGTGGAAGGTGGTGGCGCGGTGGCTGGTTCGAAGAAGTAGGGGCGCAGGTGTTCAAGGGAGGCAATCCCAGCCCTAGCTTTTCCTGGTCAGAGAGGAAGAGACCTGGGTCTCGATGGAGGGAGGCAGCATTGAGTGTAGAGTCAGAGAACCCCTAGGGGAATTCTAGGTTAGCAGCCACCCGGGTGGCCCAAGCCCAGAACGAGCGCACGTTATCTGGCCTTTTTCGAGCGTGCGTCACCAATTTCCCTCATCATCACAACGAACGCTCGTCCATAACGAGCGTTCGTCATCAATTTCTCTCATCTTCACGACGAACGCTCGTCCATAACGAGCGTTCGTCATCATTTTCCCACATCTTCCCAACGAACGCTCGCCCATAACGAGCGTTTGTCATCCAACCTCATATTCCCAACGAACGCTCGTCCATAACGAGCGTTAGTCATTAATTTCCCTCATCTTCACAACGAACGCTCGTCCATAACGAGCGTTCGTCATCAATTTCCCACATCTTCCCAACGAACGCTCGCCCATAACGAGCGTTCGTCATCCAACCTCATCTTCCCAACGAACGCTCGTCCATAACGAGCGTTAGTCATTAATTTCCCTCATCTTCACAACGAACGCTCGTCCATAACGAGCGTTCGTCATCAATTTCCCACATCTTCCCAACGAACGCTCGCCCATAACGAGCGTTCGTCATCCAACCTCATCTTCCCAACGAACGCTCGTCCATCACGAGCGTTAGTCATTAATTTTCCTCATCTTCACAACGAACGCTCGTCCATAACGAGCGTTCGTCATCAATTTCCCACATCTTCCCAACGAACGCTCGCCCATAACGAGCGTTCGTCATCCAACCTCATCTTCCCAACGAACGCTCGTCCATAACGAGCGTTAGTCATTAATTTCCCTCATCTTCCCAACGAACGCTCGTCCATAACGAGCGTTCGTCATCAACTTGCCACATCTTCCCAACGAACGCTCGTCCATAACGAGCGTTCGTCATCCAGCCTCATGTTCTCAACGTCCGTTCGTCATCTTCAAAATGAGCGCTCGTCATTCTGCCTCCCTTTCCAAGCGGTCGTTCGTCAATTCCCCAACGAACGTTCGTCCACAACGAGCGATCGTCATTCAGCCCCTTTCCCGGCATCCGTTCGTCATCGCCCAATGAACGCTCGTCACCTACGAACGCTCGTCACTAACAAAGGCTCGTCATCCACCCTCCTGTTCTCAACGTCCGTTCGTTATCTCCCCCCAACGAACGCTCGTCATCCATGCTCCTTTTCTCAACGAGCGTTCGTCAACTCTCCCCAACGAGCGCTCGTGATTCTTAATCCTTTCCCAACGTACGCTTGGCCTCTACCACGGACTGCACGGTCGCCTGTGACGTAACGTTTAGTACCCCTTTTCGCGGACCCCTCATTATTTGCTTTGTTTTTTTTACTTATTTGTTTTTCTTTTTATTTTGTTTATCCTATTTTATTTATTTTTATTTATTTTTATTTTTATTTAGCTTTATTGTCTCATTTTATTTTATTTTATTTTATTCTAGATATCTACTTATCCTAAAATATATATTTAATAATGCAATATTTACAATTTAAATAAAGGAATTCATAAAAATATGTTTTAAAGGTTTTGGCACATGTGTGATCGCACGCATCGTCCTTGTGCTGAAAACCTTTTATCTTTCATAATTAAAATTACAAAAAATATGTTTTAAAGGTTTTGGCACATGTGTGATCGCACGCATCGTCCTTGTGCTGAAAACCTTTTCTCTTTCTTAAATAAAATTACAAAAATATGTCTTGAAGGTTTAGGCACATGTGTGATCGCACGCATCGTCCTTGTGCTGAAAACCTTTTCTCTTTCTTAATTAAAATTCCAAAAATATGTTTTAAAGGTTTAGGCACATGTGTGATCGCACGCATCGTCCTTGTGCTGAAAACCTTTTCTCTTTCTTAATTAAAATTCCAAAAATATGTTTTAAAGGCTTAGGCACATGTGTGATCGCACGCATCGTCCTTGTGCTAAAAACCTTTTCTTTTCCTTAAGTAAAATTAACAAAATATGTTTTAAAGGTTTATGCACATGTGTGATCGCACGCATCGTCCTTGTGCTAACAACCTTTTCTCTTTCTTAAACAAAATACAAAAAAAAGGTATAAAATCTTCAAAAAAACTAAAAAACATCCGCATCTTCAAACAACAATCAACCTGCTACCCAGAACTACGTGATCCTTGATTCTCCATCAAAAGTGGAGATACGTAGGAGCAAGGCTAGCCCTTGTCAGGTTCACTTTCCCAAAAATCCAAATTTATCCATAATCATTTTCCAAACAAAATTTTCTAAACAATTTTCAAACAAATTTTCAAGCAGTTTTCTAAAAGAACTACGTAACCCTGATTTCTCATTTTGAATGAGAATACGTAGGAGCAAGGTCAATCCTTGTCGGGCTCAAAAAAATTAAAAAATATGTTTTGTTTATTTAGAATTTTATTTTAGGGGATAGTTAAACATTTTGAAAACCACATCATATTCGTGCATTTAGTTAAAGGTACTGCCTTAAGGCAGGCGTTGTAGGGTGTTAATACCTTCCCTACACGTAACCGACTCCCGAACCCAGAATCTGGTTTTCGCGGACTGTGCTTTATCGTTTTATGGTTTTTCCGTAGTTTTCCAAAATAAACTATGGTGGCGACTCCAAATCTCTTTTCCAAAACCGATTTCTTTTTGGATCGTCGTCCCGTCGCGATTCCGGTTGCGACAGGATCCAAAAGGAAGACGACAAAGAAAAAGAGAAGTGCAAAGAGGAGAAGAAGAAGAAGTAGTGGAGTGAAAATCACGCACCGAATTTTTTCATCTGGGGCCAGTGGAGATAACCCAGCCCTACTCCTGTCTTAACCCACTTCATGGGGCTCCAGGGGTCAGGGGCTCCTGTCTTAACACAAAACACATTCCCAATTTGCGAAATGGGAGAAGGACAACTTACCAATGGCCGCAAACGATGGCGGAATAGACGACCAACCACAATGGTTGGTAAGAGGCTCTCTGATAGGTGACGAGAACTGAACAAATGAAGCAAACGGCACAAGGGAGCCTCTGTGAAGGAAGAAAGGTGCTCAATAGGGATACAGAGAAAAATGCTCACAAAGGAATGTTTCATTCGAAGAAGGAAACTAAACCCCAAAAATGTTTAATCCAATTTCTTGAGCCCTTTACCGGCGGCCCACATCCTTCGGAAGATCCTTCGATAAAAAAAATTACCGATGGCCTATAGGCCTTCGGTAAATACCCGCCGGTAATTTTAACATTTCTTGAAGTGCCTCAACACTTTCATGACTTTGTGACATGGCATGAGGATAGTCCATTCTTTTTTAGGGAATCTAGTGGAGCAGTCAAGCAAAGCGTTAGACACATGCATCATGATGCAGAAGCTGCTCCAATTCCTTATGTGAATGTTGAAACCCAAGTGCATGCCGATGAGCCGCATGTGCCATATCCCGAGCCAGAAGTAAAGCCAAAGACTGTTGAGACAATAGAAGAATTTGAACTTAAAGAAGAGGAAGCTAATGATGAGGAAGAGGAAAAGGAAGGAGTAGTTGATGATGAAACAAAAGAGGATGAGGAGTTCTTCGATGTGAACTCCCCTTATGGACCCAAATTTTGACCTACATTCCTTGATGAAAAAAGTTTTTTGTTTTATTTTTTTCTACAATTTATAATTTATTCAATCTTTAATTTTTGCCCTTTTTCAATTTTTGCAAGGTTTTAGGTATGACCAACTAGTTGAAGGTGCGAGGAAACACTAGAAGGGGGTTGAATAGTGTTTCCATAACTTTTTCACAACTTGCAAACTGATTATGATGTACTTAACACTTGTGAGTTGTCAAGACTAGATTGGTAAACATTATCTTAAAAGATCGTTTACATAATCAACTCAACATGTCCAATGTTTACATGTGTAAGTAGTAACCTTATATGGAGTAAAGCGTATGGAGATAGAGAGAACAAATGAGGCTTTAACTAAGATACATCGTTTGTCAATAAAACACATAAATGTTTTATACTGGTTTACCTGTTAAGGCTACATCTATTTCGCCTTTAAGTTAACTTAGAGGGTTTCACTAGATATTCAATGAAGTATAATTGAGTGTTTTAAACCACTTATGGTGTTCCTAATCCTATATAGTAACCATTGCTACTTTGGACTAATTAAAGTTAACTCACTCCTGATTGTGTAGTATTATTCAGCACTCCTGGTATCCTTAGACGCTTCTAGTATCCTTGTGATACATCATCTAGTTGAGTATCACCCACTCCTAGTTATGAAGTATTTTTCACCAGTCTTGGTATCCTTGGTTAGCGAATATTTCCCTAGATTAGTTGAGTATTTGCACCACTTCTGGTTTCTCAATCAACAAGTAATTGTTAATTACCCTTGATTAGATGAGTATTTGAACCACTTCTGGCATTCAGCAACCCTGCTGATATTTTCTTGAATATTTGCACCACTCCTAGTATCCATACCCAACCTGGTACCTACTATACTACCTAGTTGAGTTTCACCCAATCTTTGTGCAATATTCTTCACTACTCTTGGTATCTCTGATCAACGAATAAGCTTCAGTTATCCTAGATCAGTTGAGTATTCACACCAATCCTGGTACTGGATGGCCTCACCCAGATTTCCTTAACCTTTTAGAGTTAAGTTGTAAGTGTTTTGATGCTCTTCATAATTGCAATCATAGATTGCTTACAATTCGTTCAGACCATAACTCTCATATAGAGGATATGTTTACAATACAATATAGTTTAAACACTCGCAGGTGTTTCTCTCATCTCCTTCTTTTTCTCACCTTACACAAGTAAGAATTTAATAAAATGAAGTACTACAGGGATTTTTTACTTCGTTCTTTCTCTCTTTCTCTCTTGTTACAAGAACAAGTAAAATATTACAATGAAGCTTGAGAGATCTTCTTCTATATTTCACACTTTCACTTTCTTTTCTTTCTTCAAGTGAATATTATGATTAAGCTTGAGAGTATTCTTCTTTTCTTGAGCTCTTCTCTCTTTTTTTTCTTTCCTTAATTGGAGAAATTTAGCTTTTATAGCTTAAAGAGATTTTCTTGCTAAATGGATGATGAGACATCTTTATATCCTCATATTTTAACTCCTCTTCATCATAATCTTCTTCTTTTTTCTAGTCTTCTATTTATACACCTTGATGATGTAGTTGTTTTGATGATACTTGTGTTAAGATTTATTCATTTCTAGCTATTGGTGTAGATGTCTATCATCGGATGGAGTCTTTTGTCATAGCAGACGTGCTTTTCAAATCTCTTGTTCACAGTAGATTTGACTTATCTTTTGGCACAACTTTTGATAATCTGATCAGCGCTCCTTTTTGTCTATTTCTCAACGTTCATTTTAGTGCTAATAAGATGAGATAGATGAAAGTTTGTGGCAAACATCCTACATAAGATAGAAGCATGTATAGTAACACTATAAGAAAGTGGTTAATTACCGAAGGTGTATTTTCGACGGCCTTCGGGCCTTCGGTAAAGTTGATTTATCGAAGGCTTTTGACCGTCGGTATTGGTGCAATGATTACCGAAGGACTTTAACCGTCGGTATTGGTGTAGTGATTTTACCGAAGGAATATGCCCGTCGGTATAAGGTTCGACTTTATGAAATTAGAATTTGGGATTTCCCTCTCCCATTCTCCCAAATTTTCTCTTCGTTAAAACTTCTCCTCCCAAACAGTAGCAACAGTCGACCTTAATCTCCCTCTCCCATTCAACGGTGGGTATTTTTGGAAGGGGTTTGTTGACGACGGTGGTGTGGCAACGTGAGTAGGGTTTCGACTATAGCGACGACGCCAATCGAAAGGGTGCGGGACGAATGGTTGTCGCTGCGTGAGGAGGTAGGTTCAAACTGTTTAGACCTGGGTGTTGTAGTTGCATTGGCTTCCACTTGTTGTGACGTTAGCTTGTGTTGTTTCAGTGTTGTTGTTGGAGGGTTGAAGGATTGTTCTTGGAGGGGCTTTGTGGAGTGTGGTTCGTGTGTGAGAGCAAGGTTGTTTAAAGCAACTTGGTTGAGGTATTGGGTCGTGTTTCTTCCCTTGCCGTGGAGGTAAGTTGGTTTTTTATTGAAGATGAATTTGTTGAGTCCCTGTTGTTGGTAACAAGGTGTTTGATGACTAATCTTTTGTTGTTCTTGAGTTTTGCTAATTAAAATTGTCCATTATTGTATAAGGTTTTGGGTTGTTGATCAGGGGCTAAGGCATGGAACTTTTGGAAGCTTCAAACACAGTGGGTTAAAGTTGGTTGCAAAAGTCTCATTGTTGAAGGGTTGCACTCTAGTGTCCAAGAGTTCATCATTTCCAGGTAGGTAAAGTTTGTCCTCTTCTGTTTGCCTTGCTTCATTTTGGTGCTTATATACTATGTTGAATCCCTCAACTAGAATTCTTGGTTTTGATCAGCCCTCCATTTAGTTGTCCTTGGTTTACCTTTTCTGCACCAAATCAAGTTAAAGAAGTTAGCTACATAAAACTAATTACAAACACCTAAACTAAGTTAACGAGCTAGTCTAAACATAACTACAAATATGGTTGAAGTAAAACAATAGTTCTAATTAAGTATCTATATTTTGTAATGGTTCTATATTTTCTAAACATATACAAATATGGCTGAAGTTGTCTACTTCTACTATGCTAGTAATGTAAACTATCTATATTTTCTAACTATGGTTCTAATTTAGTAAAACTACTGTTAACGTAAATACCATAAAGTAAAGTAATGGACAGTGCTAAATTAATGAAGAAATCTAACTAAACTATAACTTAAGTGCCTAACAATAGTTAGCCTTGAAACCATGTTGTGATAGTATGTGCCTAGCAAGGAAAGATTGGGTTCCATGAAGGTCATGGTCCTGACTTTCCTGTTGTCGTAGTTATCCTTGAAACCAGACTAGTACAAGGCTTATTGTTTCTTCTTAAAGTTCGAAAGCAGTCCCCTTAAACTGTAGTTGTTGTTGTATCACCCACCTCAATTCACTATAATAATAATAATAATAATAATAGTAATGAACAAGTATAAGTCATGTTTCGGAACCAAATACGTACTGGCAATGCAGAACTATACTATCACAACATGTAAACTTAGAACAAGTAAATAGAATGTGCAAAATAATATCCACCAACTAGAGACAACAATTTATGCAATATGATAGCCAAAGATTGAAGAAGAAGATTCCAAATAATGTAGACAGCCTTAAATAGTTTTTGACCCTCTATTTTGAATTCAAATCCAAGTTAAAATAAATATTAATGTAGTTATCCAACTCCACTCCTATGTATGTATAATTCCCGAATAATTTAACACCCAAACAGGTTTGAATTGGCCAAAATTAGTTTGATGCATACATATAAAGTGTAAAAATAGCCACAATTATGATCTGATAAAGGATACAAATTAGAATTCCTATAGGGATATTTGACATTTAAAGAACTGTCCCTGTACCCATTCTAACATATTTTAAATGACTTTAAATTGATAATGAATGACCTAACAAGTATAGGTTTCTATGTTTGGGCAAGTTGAGGTTGTTGATTGCTTATGAGTTGCTTATGACAACCTAGAACCTAAAAGTACTACCTAAAATACACTAAAAGTGCTAAGAATGCAAAGTGTATTAAAGTACTAATTAAAACAGTAAACTAACTATGTAGACAAGTTTAAAACATAAAAGAAAGATAGAATTGAGGTGACAATTCAAAAATACAATTAAAATCAAAATTTGACCATTGGGCACCTAAAAATATAGTAGAATAGGGTAAATGTGCTAAGCATGAAGATGTTCAATCTGTAAAAGATACCTAAAACTATCTACACTAGTTGTAATGGACTAAAAATGACAAAGAGAAGAGTGTAGAAGTGATTCCTAAGACAATTTCTAAAAATCACTACTTAAACCTCAAAAAAGGTGTACTACAATTGCAAATCGCATTAAACTAGGAAAAGAAACTAGAAAGAAACTATCCTAACAAGTTTAGAATGGTAAAACCTAGCTAATTAAGAACTCACACTACAAAAAGTACCTAAAACTCAAATTATTACAACTTAGAATCTAAAAGTAGTACCTAGAATACACTACAAGTGCTAAGAATGCAAAGTGTATTAAAGTACTACTCAAAACAGTAAACTAATTATCTACAAAACTTTGAAAAGATAAAAGAAAGATAAAAATGAAGTCTCAATTAAAAAATAACAACAAAAGCAAAATTTGACTATTGAACACCTAAAAATACACTAGAATAGGTGAGAAATTTGAAAGTGACCTAAATTAGCCTAAGAATGTCTAATCTTAATATCCTAAAAAGCTTAAACTAGTAAAATCAAGGTAAGAACATGTCAAATTGGATCAAGTACCTAAAACTTAAAATTGGACTACTTAAAACCTAAAAAAGTGTACTAAATAGGTGAGAAATTGGGAATTAATCTAAAGTAACCTAAGAGTGTCTATTATACACATCCTAACAACTGTCAAGTAGTGAAATGATGCTAGGAAAGTGGTCAAAAGAAAAGAATTCCCTAAACCTCAAATTTGGTGTTGTGGTTGATAAACATTTTCAAAAATTGAGTCATTATAGGTCCTTTTTCGTTCTGCTATGATTTTTTGATGTTTAGAAGTTTAAACAAGTCCAAATTGATGTATTAAAGCTGTTAGAAGCATTGATATGAAGTTAGAATGACCTGTATGCAATTTAGTATGTCAAACCATCAAATTTGAGCCATTTTTGGAACTTGCAAAGTGAATCTGAGATGTAGTTCGATTTTGTGCCTAATTAAAGTTCAAACAAGTGTATTTTGATGAATTAAAAATGATGAAGTGATTACCAAAGTGTTAGAATAGCTTAGGCACAAAATCACTTCCAAAACCACCAAGTTTGAGTTAATTTTGGGAAGTAGAAAGGTGATTTTGAGTAGCAGTTTGGTTTTGAGTTAAATTTGACTTTGAACATGTTTGAATTCATCAAACAAAGTTGTTGAAGTGGTTAGTTTTGGTAATTAAACTTCTTTGAGTCAATTTTAGTGTTGTTACAGTCTTTGATTCATTTAAACTCAAATTTGGTGGTGTGGTGGATCAACATTTTGCATAATTGAGTCATTATAAGACATTTTTCGTTCTGCTATGATTGTGTGATGTTTGGAAGTTTAAACAAGTGCAAATTGATGTATTAAAGCTGTTAAAAGCATTCATATGAAGTTAGAATGACCTGTATGCAATTTAGTATGTCAAACCATCAAATTTGAGCAATTTTTGTAACCTGCAAAGTGAATCTGAGTTGCAATTCTGTTTTGTGCCTAATTAGAGTTAAAACAAGTGTATTTTGATGAATTAAAACCGTTGAAGTGATTAGCAAAGTGTTAGAATGGATTAGGCACAAAATCACTTCCAAAACCACCAATTTTGAGTCAATTTTGGGAAGTAGAAAGGTGATCTTGAGTAGCAGTTTGGTTTTGAGTTAAATTTGACTTTGAACATGTTTGAATTCATAAAAAAAGTTGTTATAGTGGTTAGTTTTGATAATTAAACTTCTTTGAGTCAAATTTAGTGTTGTTACAGTCTTTGATTCATTTAAACTCAAATTTGGTGGTGTGGTTGATCCACATTTTGCATAATTGAGTCATTACAAGTCATTTTTCATTCTGCTGTGATTGTGTGATATTTGGAAGTTTAAAAAAGTGCTAATTGATGTATTAAAGTTGTTAGAACCGTTGATATGAAGTTAGAATGACATGTATGCAATTTAGTATGTCAAACCATCATATTTGAGCCATATTCGGAACTTGCAAAGTGAATCTGAGTGGCACCTCTGTTTTGTGCCTAATTAGAGTTCAAACAAGTGTGTTTTGATTCAATAAAACTATCGAAATAATTACCAAAGTGTCAGAATGGCTTAGGCACAAAATCACTTCCAAAACCACCAATTTTGAGTCAATTTTGGGAAGTAGACAAGTTATTTTGAGTAGCAGTTTGGTTGGCTTAAATT
This sequence comes from Vigna umbellata, assembly GCF_029865625.1. NCBI lineage: Eukaryota > Viridiplantae > Streptophyta > Magnoliopsida > Fabales > Fabaceae > Vigna > Vigna umbellata. The sequence goes on from NC_142166.1 coordinate 19,255,081, forward strand.
TGAGTTTTAACATGTTTGTTTTCATCAAACAAATTTCCTGAAGTGTTTAGTTTTGATCTATAGCTGCTGTTGTGTGATTTTGAATTTCTAACCACCAATTTTCTGGTTATGCACAAGTCCAATTTTTCCATTTCTGAATCTATTTGGCATTTGGTAAATGGCTTAACATCTTGCAATTTTATTTCCTTGCATAAATTTGTTATCAAACCCGCAGCCCACCAGGGATTGGTTTGTTGATTGTGATTGTGTAGCTGGTTCTTCACTAAATTTGGTTTTTCACTAGATACTTTTATAGCTATTTGATTGCCTAAAGGATGTTAATATGTATTATATATCCATGCTTTTATAGATATTTGATTGCCTAAATTATGTTGATGTCTATATTGTATGTTCATGTATATTGTCTTTCATTTATTAGGCTACAACTTGATTAAGTTAAGTAGTCATTTAAAATCGTATGGTACTACACACATTCTCAATGCAATGAGAAGGGTAAAAATACTATAAACACTTAGAACCTACAAAATATTTGGAAGTACTCTAGACAAGAGAACTTCAGTAGTAATAAGTTGTCTCCTCCAACTTTAATACACGGCCCCTTAGGATTTCTAAGGAATTTCAATACTGAGGACTTCTCTTTGCATGCCCTTATTGAATGCCTATGACAATACTGAGGCATTTCAATACTGAGGCCTAAAAAGAGACAATGACAAGCACCAAAGTATGTACTTAGGGTGCCAGCTAAACTACCTACCCTTGTTGCCCGCAATACATCATTTGTGGGGCATCCTCCTACACCTACAATACAGCCTCCTACCCCTACAATAGACCTTACTCCTAGCTCTGCAATACACCCTTATCCTACCCCTGTAGTACACCCTTCTCCTACCCTTGCAGCACACCTTCTACAACCCCTACATCAGACCCTCTTCCTCCTCCTGTGATTATAACCCTCACTCCTCCCCCTGTGGTTATTACCCCCACTCCTCTCCCAGACCCTACTTCTATACTTTCCTCATCTTGTATACCGCCTTCTGAGACTGTCACACCATCTGCTGATCTAGATTCAAGTGGTGATGGTGAAGGTCTTGACCCGCCCCTCCATGATCGACCATGGATTGAGCCATATGGTAAAGGGTAAGATTTTAATCCTTTGTTTAACCATTTTGATGTTTAAACCCTACTGTAATTCAAATGACTTTTATTATGCAGGTTTATTCCATCTAGGGTTCCTTCCCAGGCCATCCCACGTTCAATTAAGCAACAGTTTTTAAGTCCATAGCCTACTTGGGGAGCTATACCTGATGACGACAAAAAGTCATTCTGGGAGCGCTTTCAGGTGAACAATCCATTAAACTAATTGTCCCTCTTATTTTAGTATGTTCATTAATCAATGTTTGTTCTGTTTAATGTTACAGATGAAGGTGCAGTGGAAACTTGAACATGAAACACAGATACAAAGAAATTTCCACATGAAAGCATCTCATCGGCTGTTAGAGATATTTAGGGATGCCCACAATGCAGGAGAGCACCCTTACTGGCTGGGCGAACAAATTTTGAACTCTTTACTGGCTCATTGGAACACAGTAGAGTTTCGCAATAAGTGTGCCAAAGCCCAAAGGAACAGAGCATCTGAAAAGGGTGGCACCCTGTAGACTAGTGGGTCGATGACCATTCGTGAGCATGCCATTCGTATGGTAAAATTTCATTACATAAATTTTTTTTCATATCTAAGTTATGTATTTTTTTATTTCATATGTACACTTGTAATTCTAAATTATGTTATTTCATATGTACACCTGTTGATGAGGTCTTTGCACAGACTCATATAAGGAAGGGCACTAATCAATTCGTTGATGAAAGATCTCGGAAGACTCATGTAAGCAAATAACATTATTACTATTACTAATTTTTCATCTATCATTCCTTAACATTGCTTTTAATGTTTCAACAGGAAGAATTTTCTACGAGACTTTCACAGGTTAGATCTGAACATGAGTTAGCTCCTACACCGGATGATGCGAGTAATGCAAAAGACGACATCCGTAGGACACAATGCTGGGTCGACATCGTTGGTGGGAAGAAAAAGGGACGAGTGTACGGTGCAGGACAACTTGCTGCAAACTATACAACATCGAGAGGAGGTACTCTGAAGCACCAACCTTCTTCTTCCACCACTACTACTGACGAGGTCATTCTCCGCCTCACGTAGGCACTAGAGCAACGTGACCAGGAAATCACTGATTTGAGAGAAGAGTTTACAAACTCTAAGGCCCTGGTCATGAGAATGTTGCCTGAAACTTCATATGATGAATTCAATATCCCTCCGACCCAGCCACGACCCTCCTCATCACCCGTTATCCCTCAGCAGCCGACATCAGTCCAACCCTCATCAATCCAACCGACATCAGTCCAACCCACACCAGTCCAGCCATTTATAGAGGAGCAGGATGATGAAGATCATTTTGATGATAACTATGTACATTATTAGTTTCATTTTGTTATTAGTTGTTATAGAAACATTTGGATATTAGAACATTTGAAGTTTAGATCTTTTGGATGTTAGATCAATTGGATGATTTGGATGTTAAAACATCATTATGTTACATTGTTTTATGTTTTAAATATAAATACATGTTCTATGGATTAATTGATGATTCCAATGTTATATTGTTTTTCTGATCAATGATTGCATCATTGAGATGCACATTATGCAGGTTTGTATGTGCTTGGAAAATGTTATGCAGGTCTGTTTGTGTTGTGAACAGTTTGGTTTCATAAGAAATACAATTGTGCCTTAGATTTGCCTCCAACTTACCGAAGGCTTTTGCCCTTCGGTAACTACCCACGTTAGGTAATTACCGAAGGCTTCCACCCATCGGTATTTACCGAAGGCTTCCGCCCATCGGTATTTACCGAAGGCTTTTGGCCCTCGGTCATTACCGAAGGCTTTTGGCCCTCGGTAATTACCGAAGGCTTTTGGAGTAATTACAGAAGGGCGAAAGCCCTCGGTAAATGTTAGCGACAAGGGATTTACCGAGGGGTCTTTGGCCGTCGATAAGTCGTCTGTAATTATCTTTTGCCGACGGTTTTGGGTTGTTTCCGAGGGCTCCTGGCCTTCGGTAATGCCCTTCTTTTTTGTAGTGTAAGTATGTTCTAATTTTTCTCTTTAATGTTTTAAGTGTTTTTATCATTAGTTCGGGTATCTATGTTTTCTAATGTTTTTGTGTTTACGAGATTAGTTGGTATTGTTTACTTTGTAAGAGACTTCTTGGTTGGTAGTTTACTTATTGATTTCATGATTTGTTTTGACATAGGTATTATGTCATGATTTTCTAGAGGAAGAATATTTTGTGAATGTCTTTCTTGTTACCTACTATTGATATGATTCAGATATCATTTCTGTTATTTTTTAACGTTGAGCATTAAATGCTTGCTCAGAAAACAAGGTGCTTTTTGATTTCCCACCATTAGGTAGCTTTTACCAATTAAGCTCTTTTCTAAAGATATCAAGTGTTGTATAAAGACTTCATCGTTGGACGAAGTTTAAGCTCATGGTATCATTTAGTCAATTAAACACTTCTTTTGTTTTTGTCTCTTCTTAGACAGATAACGTTTAGCTAGTTTAAGCTTTCCTTTTATATTTTAATATTTAATGTCTTTTAATGTGTCTTGTCAGAGACATCGTCTTGACTGTTTTGTTTTCGAGAGCTATGCTGAATACTTTTTTCAGGTATGATAAGCATCATGTGTTTAGTTCCAACTCTCTTAAACACTTTAGGCACAATAATGTTTAATCATTCTTCTGGGTGTTTTAACCTAAATGTTTTTCTATTACGTAAGATCCTAAGTGTTTTCCTAAGCTTTTCTATGTTATGGATTCTATTTCTAAGTTTTTGTGTAGGTTTTCTATGTTTGGGGATTCAAATTTTAATTCTTTTGTAGGTTTTCTATTGTTGAGAGTTCAGGTTCTAAATCTTATGTTTTCTACTTATGTTGTTTTCCCTATTAGAGTCTTGGGTTATCTTCTTGTCTTTAATTTTTAAGGTTGTGATTTTCATTTGGCCTTTATGGTTTTCTAAGCCTAGTGTTTTTCTAAGGTTTTCTGACTTGGTATTTCTTCTACTTCAGAGTTAGTTTTTTTATTTAAGAAATTATACCCTAGTGTTTGATGTCTGTTTTCTATCTTAAGAGTCTTCTAACTTAGGGCTTTCTATCCGGGTGTTTGGTGTTTGTTTTCTATCTTAAGATGTTCTACCCTAGTGTTTGGTGTCTATTTTTTATCTTGAGGTTGGTCTCCTAATTTAGGGTTTTCTATCTTAGTGTTTGGTGTTTCTGAACTGGCTGGTTACTAAGTGTGTTTTTAGCTTAGAGTTAGCTTTCTATACACATAGACTTCTTCTTTTTATGTTATTTAGTTGAACTTAAAAATCAAAACCAAGGTTTCTACTAGACAAGCTTGTCATATCCTAACACTAGTAGTATGTTAGGTTATGAGTATATTTTGATGCTTTCTAAATTAATATTTTGAAAATGGTTGGAAAAAGAACGATAGCAGTTGGAGTTGAAACATTGAAAATAGAAATTAAAAGCTTAGAAAAACAAATGAATCTCTAAACAAAATAAGCCAAACACTTTGCTAGAGTGAGTAGTAGTGAGAGAAATGCAAATATGAGTGAATTCAACCCAACGAGGTGTGAGACTGGAAATAATGAGAGATAAAGAGATTTTCACAACATAGAAAAACACCCTACTAAGTTTTGTGTCAGTCTCTTATGAGAATTGAAACACCAAAGGTTTGGAGAGGAATAAGGGACATTTTTGTTAAAACATTTCAAACCAGAGCCAAAAATCCAACTTATGATATTAATTGACTTATTTTTTTTCACTTTAGCCTATAAAACACATACCATGCACCTGAAATAGAGTTTTAAACACCTTTCTCATTGGATATACATAAGGCAAACAACTTGTGTATTATTTAAAGGGCAAAGGAAAATGGTTGAGCAATAATCAACAAAATAAGAAAGATAAGGAAAAGGCCTAGAAAAAAAACAAAACAAGAAAAATGGGTTTTGAAATGCACCAAAAATGAAAATGAATGTGTTATCTAAGAAAAGGTGCAAAGAAAAAAGAATAGGCCTAAGAAAAATTGAAGTATATGTATGGAGCCTTAAAAATGGCTAGAAAAGAAAAGTGAACACTCTTTGTGTGTGTTGTTGTCTAATTTATTTTCAATGAGTTTTGCTTGTATTAAAAAACCAAATTCATTTGTAGCTAGACCATGATACAAGCTCATAAAAACCTTAGTGATCATGTATGAATCTACATTATCTCATTGTGAAAACATGCATTGATGTTTTATAGGAAAGAATTGAAGGATTGTGTTTATCCTAATTTGTAATGATTGATTAGAAAGAAACAATTGTATTTAGTTCTTTAGTCGACCTTTGTTGTAAATATGTCTTAAATCTTTCAAATTTTATTCTTGTTTGAGGACAAACAAAGTCTAAAAGTTGGTGTGTTGATAAGTGCCCGGTATAAGTTAATTTTAATGTCAATTTGACACTTATCTAGTTTTGATTCTATAAAATATGTGTAGAAATCATCCTAATTTGACTTGTTTTATAGATTTTGATAAGTATAAAGAGTCAAAGAAGAAAATTAAAGAAAATAGAAGAAATATAAACAATTATAAACAAAACTAACTTTAGAAGAACGAAGCGTCAATCTTAGGACTTGAAGCCAAAAAACTCAAAGGAAATCTCAAATATTAAACCTGAAGTTAAACTAAGAAAATTACTTTTCAAAAAAGTTATTTTAAGAGTTACAGTAGTGAAAGCACAACACCTAAGCCATGAATCCTTGGAAGGAAACCTCTATTGAACAGAACTTAAAAGAAAGACTTTCTATAGAGTTTCTCAAACATTTTCTTAAATCTACAAAACGCAAGATTTCATTAATGCATTATTTTGGTTATTTATGCTACGTCTTCCTATTACTGGATTTTTCTTTGTCCTGAAATCCTTCTTTCCCTCTCATATTTTCCTTCTATTTTTGTTTTGTCACTTTTTTGAAATAGTGGAATAACGATTATATTAATACTCACTTTATGCAATCCTCTTTCCCTTTCCTCATATGCTGTCTTTAATATTTTTGGGTCATAACAACAATCGTCACCAAACCCAAGCTCAATGTCCCCTTTTTTTCTTGTCAAACCAAATTTGATAATGCAAACCCTTTCCCATCTCATATTAGCAAACTCATTTCTTATGATATATCTGCACATTCAAATCTGCACAAAAACCATGTCTACCACATCAATTGTCGACAACGACGACCATGACCTTTTGCTCCCTCAAAACCTCAAAGTCGTGTTACTACCATTGAAACCAAACACAGATATTAACGTTTTTATATCTACTTATGATGGATCTATAGTGGGGTCTGTATATAATATTATTCTTTGCTTTGATATTTTAATTTTAATTTTCTCGCTTGCTTGCGTGTCTTCGTGATGATAAGGATGAGAAATCAATTGTAATTTGGTTTAATCAATAGGTCAACAATTTTTTTGTTGAGAATTTATGGGTTACTTTTATTGTCAGAGAAAATTTGCCATATATGGATACATGCTTTTGCTTTGCTTTTTGTAAAGAGTGTATTCTGCGGTTGGATCCTCTATACTTAAATCTCTCTACAACCACAGTGCTGCAAAATCAGGACCGTTCTTGTTTAATATAATAGTAACTAATGAAGACAATATGATTTGATAATTTCTAACCATTCTATAAAGACTTTATAAAGGGATTCATCCTTTTTGTGTTTAGATTTTTCTTTTAATTTTATCCTTTAAATGATATTTTTTAATTTAACTGTTCTTTTTATTTGATCAATGTATTCAATTTAACTATTCTTTAAAGTTAAATAAATAAAAATTACCTACAAATTAGAAGAAAATTAATCTACAAGTAAACATTATATTTATTTATTTTATAATTATAATTCCATTATTTTATGTTATTATAAAAGAAAAATCAACTTGTATTTAATCCCTTAATTTTTAGTGGAAACTTTTTAGTTTTTTAATTTTTAGTGAAAATAGAATTATTTCATCTTCAAAATTTTGGACTAATTTAGTCTCTCATCTTTACAACCGCATAAATGTAATCTTTTAAAATAAATTTTGTTAATTTTATTTGAGATTCCAAGCACATTTTTCAGCTAATATTGAAGAAAAAATATGTTAAATAGTATAAATAATTCAAATATTATCATTAAATACGTTTGAAAGGTCAAATAAATTTAACAAAATTTAGTTTAAAAGATTAAATCTACACATTTTTAAAGTTGAAGAACTAAATTGGATCAAAATTTTGAAAAAAATTAATTACAATTTTCACTAAAAATTAAGTATTAAAAATATATTTAACTATTTTTATTTGAAGACCTTATTTCAGTCAAGTTAATGATTTATAATACTTTTAAGGTGATTAAAACTGTTTGTTATCATATTTTAGGGGAATGGTTTTTAGGACAAAAGCTCATTGGAACGTTTTTGTATTTTAAAGCAAAATTCAACACATAAGATATAAAAAAAGTGAGTTGTCAAAAAGAATATTAAAGTAAAAAAAAGTGTGGTATCATAAATAGTAAAACATCAGAAAAGGGTGGAAACACTTCTTCCACCTGCTTCAACCTTGGACAGAGAGGTATATAGAAGACCAGTGAATTTTTGGCATTTATCCTGCAGATAACATATGCACTTAGCATTACTTATCCTATGCGGTGTTGAGAGACACTTCTAACATCCTCTGCGGTGACTTCCAAGTCATTTTGGAAAAGTCATTGGTGTCTGATGAATTGGTCAATAAACTAGGATTTTTAAGGTTGAAAATTGGTGAACATATGGATCATATACAAATAAGTTATAATTGTTTTATCTCCAGATATACTTTGGAGAAATGTAACAGAGATTCGGGATGAGCGTCCTTTATATAATTAACAGAATTAGTAATACTCATAAATTTTAAAATATATATGCAGAGTGAATTGAAAATAAAAACAAAATTTAAAATATGCATAGTGAATGAAAATGAAAAGAAGTATATGTTTATAAGTTGAGGGTATGTGTGTTAAGTATTGTTATGTATGAGAAGGAGTATATGTTGGCATATTAGGCATAGAAATGTATTTGTATTATTTGTGAAATATAGAAGTTGCTCAAATAAATTAGGAAGGATAACATATATTAGTCTTTTGTAACATAAGAAGAAAATTTGACTATATAACTTTTTGTTTTTTTGTTAACTATTACATTACAAGACTTTTTATGCTCATCAGCATACAAAGTAAAATCACTAGTACAGTTAAAGAAAATGGCACAGGTTATTTTCGCTGATAGACACCGGTTCCTGAACCGAGGCATATTCAGATGAGATAAAAAGTGGTAGACTTTATGCCTCGGTTTTGAAACAAGACAAAAAAATGGTACGATTCGGCCTCGGTTATTAGAACCGAAATTGTTCCTCTCCCTCTACTGCCTCCGTTGGAGGCTGAGCCGAGGCAGTAGGGTCTTTTTTTATTTTTTTTTTCGTTATGATTTTCCTAGACTGTCATAGAGTATTCTGGCAGTGGCACACATTACACACTAACTTGCCTAGAGAGTTCACATCTTCGTTGCAAATTACACAAATAAGAAACTTCGAACAAGGAGAGAACTCGATTAAGCAAAACCATGGAGTTCTTTTCTCCGTAAAAGACTGATATATACATTAGACCAGCTCTTCATTTTTCTCCACAACCCTCACCCCTTTTGCAGATCTGAGCACATTAGATTCAAATCAAAACAAAATCTCAGATTCAAAAGATCATTCTCAAATTCAATTCAACAAATCAAAACAGAATCTCAGATTCAAAAGATCATTCTCAGATTCAATTCAACAAAATGCAAAACTCTACTGATGCAAAACTCTACTGATGCAAAACTCTACTAAAACCAAATGCAAAACCCAAAGCAGCTACGGTCAAAAGCTCTCCAGCGTCATCAAACCCTAATTCGCACCACCACCATCAACATCAGAAAAACCCTAATCTGACCACCACCACCACCACTATCACCGCCGCCACCATTGACGCACCACCACCGCTTGCTCTTCCCTCCAGAGGCGACGCATTCGCAGGAGATTTTGGAGCAGTAGTCTTCAGAGCGAGACCGAGAGAGCGAACCAGAGAGAGAGCGACGGAGCGAGAGAGCGAGGGGAGGCGAGAGCGAGGGAGGCGAGAGCGAGGGGAGGGAGGCGAGACCGAGGGGAGGGAGGCGAGAGCGAGGGAGGCGAGACCGAGGGGAGGGAGGCGAGACCGAGGGAGGCGAGAGTGAGGGGAGGGAGGCGAGAGCGAGGGAGGCGAGACCGAGGGGAGGCGAGAGCGAGGGGGCTAGGTTTTCGTTCAATTTGGGGAAATAAGAGGCTTATATGCCTCGGTCCTTCCTGGGCCTGAGGTAGTAGAGGCTTATACGCCTTGGTCCTTCCTACCAACCGATGCAGTATACCCCTTCCACCTCGGGTTTCTCTTAACCGCGTCAGAAACCGTGTCAGAAACCACTAATTAGGCACCGATTGCTTTCACAACCGAAGTGGTAGCCCTTTTTGGCACTGGTCTAGTCTGAACCGAGGCCTATAAGATCTCGTTAATTACGGAACTGCCACCATGTCTGAATAGACAGCGGTTTAGTGTAAAGAGAGGTCTATTGTGCGAGTTTAAAAGCACATTCTGTACTAGTGAATATTATATTGTTTTAAATTTAAAATAAAGATATTATGTTGGTTCTTTATTATAACCAATATGTTTAATTTTTTTTCAGTATTCTCACATTGTATTTATATTTTTCTCCTCTCTTCTCGCAATTCTCTTGTTTAGTAATTAATATAAGAATATATTAATGTGAGAAAATAAAATTTCAATATATCACTCAACTACTAAAGTAAAATATACATAACTATTATTAATTTCTAACTTAAAAGTTGTTTTTATATTAAAAAAATATAACATATATTCTTATATTTAACTAAATCTTTATTTATAAATATATTTTAAGTAACGTGCATTCGTATATTTTAAATTGTAGTAAATGATAAATTAAAAAATGTTAAAAATAAATTAAAAGTTTTAATCTAGTAGGAGATGCATGGTGTGAGGTAAAAGAAATAGTAATGGAATGTGGAGAAAGATGGCCAACAAATTAGTTTGAATGTATTACGTTTTGAAAGTGTTAAAAAGTGTTCATATATGAAAGAAAAAAACAAGCATTCAAAAGAAGGAGAAAAAAAGGCAGATGAAAAAGAAGAGTTGAAGAAGCTAATAGACGAGAATAGTTGGTGATACTACAAATTGTTGGAGTAAAGGAAGACAAATAAAGGAGGAAAATAAGAAAGAAGAAAGAGTTTGAAGGGAGGTGCAAAAAGAAATGAAAGAGAAAACTTTAATACATTCTATTTTAATGACTTTCTATATCAGTTTATCTTTTAACCAATATAGTAAGAAGATAGGACAGTAAGCTTAAAAGAACTAAAATATACTTTCTATTTAGATTCAAAAGTCAACTAATATAGGAATTCCTCTAACAATGATTAAATCATCAATTAATAATACGTTCATTCTCTCTATTGCTACAGCAGTATATATTTTTTTCTAAATTGATTAAAAAATCAACTAGTATGGAATGTCTATCTCATATTTATAAGATTTCTATGTATAATGCTAGTTTCACATTGATTTATCTTAAACTGATGTTGTGTATACTATGTAAATTCACTTTTTTGAACAAAAAACATATTGATAAAAAGAAGTACATAACTCTTTACTGCTTGCTCTTGAATTGACCTGTTGTAGGTGAATTTTCATTGTAGCTTTTTATAGGTACAATTGAATCTTACAAGATTCGTTTGTTAATAACTGTTTCCGTATTAAGAATTGTCTATTCCAATAAATTAATAATTGCATTGCATTGAAAATTGAGCACAGCATACATAAGTAGTTAATAAACATTATATGATAATAAGTATTCAAAAATTTATCTTTTAAAGAGATGAAATTTAATTTTGTAATAAATATTAAAATCGAAAACATATTAATTTTAGGAAAAATGAAAATATATTCAAATCGAATATTTTAAAAAGAATTGACACTGTGATACTAAAATCCAAAAGTCAATATGTAATTGTGAGTTACGGCCTGATTAATTTAGTGGCTAACGCTTGGAAGCTATAAAGTTGAAAATAAAGGTGACCTGTATGATTGGAAAGTGGGTAAATGTTTTTATTTATTATAGATTGACTAATATTTGTAATGGTCCAGGTGCATGTTTTAGTATTTATACTGTGATTATATCGTTTTGAATTTTAGGTATCAGAATGAAATGAATAAGAGAAATGAGGATATCCTGAAAGCATGTGCTGCAGAATTTGACCATGTGAAACCATGCGATATTTTTAAGCACATGGCGACAGACGGTAGTATTGTTATAGTTTATGTATTATCACGTCAATGATAGTCACAAGTTGAAATGGATCATGTCTTCTAATATGTAACACTTGTCTAATTTAAAACAAACAAGTCACTCCCACGTTAAACAAACCAATGTATTATTATTTAAATCAAACAACACTGTCTCTGTAGAGTGTCATTTACGGTTGTGAATGAATTTCATTGCAGCAACTATGGGAGTTAGATAAAAGGGCTGTGATGGTCAACAATATAGCCCAAAAGGATTTCCACACATTCGCCTCCTACGTAGGGTTTACCAAGGAAATTGATGCTTTCGAACTGGAACACATGGAAATTTTAATGATGTTTCATTAATAAATATATATATATTGAAAGTCAAAAGCATCCTACTTACCCCAGCTGTAGGAGGACAGTGTTTCACACTATCCGTTGGAATTTAATATTGTAATAAATGTGAACAAACAAAAATGTCTGCCGGATTTATGAATTTAATTGGAATGGAAGAGATGTTATATTGCAGTATTAATAGTTAGTTTAAAAAAAGAGTTTTGGTGTGAAAGGTGGAAGGAGAAAATATAATTAATTAGTATGGTGTTATGATGAGGGGGTGAGTTGAGAGTATATAAGAGATCCCTGGTGATTGGAATCTATCCTTTGGAAAAAGAAACAGGAAACAAATGAAAGCTTGACACGGCTCTCTCTCTCTCTGTTTCAGTTTGTGTTGTGCTGTGCTCTGCCCCTCTCAAGAAGAGGCAAGCAAATTCTATATGAAACCTTGATATGCAAATATCCTAATCCATTCCCAAACCCTATATAAACCTCAAACAACACTCCATCACTGTAACACCCAATGGAAATGGAGGCTCAAAGGCCCCCACTTCCTCAACACAACTCCCACAACAACCCGCTCTCGCGCCTAAACCAATACGCAGCCAAAACCAGATTAGGAAAATGGTTCAAGATCTCCCAACGCAATTCCACCTTCACCACCGAGCTCCGCGCCGGCACGGCCACTTTCCTCACCATGGCCTACATCCTCGCCGTCAACGCCTCCATCCTCACTGACTCCGGTGGCACCTGTTCTGTCTCCGACTGCCTACCCCTCTGCTCCGACCCCTCCGTCCCTATCTCAGCCTGCAACACCTCTTCCCTCCGCGTCCTCCTTCCCGACCACTCATGCAAGTTCGACCCCGTTAACCCTGGTTACGCTGAGTGCCTCGAAAACACTCGCAAGGACTTGATCGTCGCCACCATAGCCTCTTCTCTCATTGGCTGCTTCATCATGGGCACCTTCGCCAACCTCCCTCTGGGCCTCGCCCCCGGCATGGGCTCCAACGCCTACTTCGCCTACACCGTCGTCGGCTTCCATGGCTCCGGCAACGTCTCCTACCAGAGCGCTCTGGCCGCAGTCTTCATCGAAGGAATCATCTTCCTCCTCATCTCCGCAGTCGGTCTTCGTGCCAAACTCGCCAAACTCGTCCCCAAGCCTGTCAGAATAAGCTCCTCCGCGGGAATCGGGCTTTTCCTCGCCTTCATCGGGCTTCAAAACAACCAAGGAATCGGGCTCATCGGATACAGCCCGTCCACACTGCTCACCCTCGGCGCCTGCCCGTCCTCCTCACGGGCCTCCCTTGCCCCCGTTATAACAGCCGCTAACGGCACGATCAGTTTGCTACCCGGCGGAACAGCCTCGGGTGATATCCTCTGCCTGCGCGACAGAATGGAAAGCCCCACGCTCTGGCTTGGCCTGGTGGGTTTCGTAATCATCGCCTACTGTCTCGTTAAGAACGTCAAAGGCGCCATGATATACGGCATCGTTTTCGTCACCGTGGTGTCGTGGTTCCGCAACACCAAAGTCACGGCTTTTCCCAACACCGACGCCGGTAACTCCGCCCACCAGTACTTCAAGAAGGTTGTGGATGTTCACACCATAAAGAGCACGGCGGGGGCTCTTAGCTTCAAGAGCATAGGCAAAGGGTATTTCTGGGAGGCCGTGGTGACGTTCTTGTACGTCGACATTCTCGACACCACCGGAACGCTGTACTCCATGGCGCGCTTCGCGGGCTTCACCGACGAAAAGGGCGGGTTCGAGGGACAGTACTTCGCGTTCATGTCCGACGCCACTTCCATCGTGGTGGGGTCCTTGCTCGGGACCTCCCCCGTGACGGCGTTCATCGAGTCGTCGACGGGGATCCGGGAGGGTGGGAGGACGGGAGTTACGGCGATGACAGTGGCAGCGTATTTCTTCCTGGCGTTCTTCTTCACGCCGCTGCTGGCATCGATTCCGGCGTGGGCGGTGGGGCCGCCGCTGATTCTTGTGGGGGTGTTGATGATGAGATCGGTGGTGGAGATTGATTGGGAGGACATGAGGGAGGCGATACCGGCGTTCGTGACGCTCATTCTGATGCCGTTGACGTATTCGATCGCGTATGGGCTGATCGGTGGGATTGGGACATACGTGGTGTTGAACCTTTGGGATTGGAGCAGAGAGATTTTGAGTCACTTTGGAATTACCAAAACAATAAGGGTGCCCCAAGACCAGGATTCCCATCATCAACATCATCACCCTGAGAGGGTCAATGGGGTACTACAAAATCAACATTCTCCACAAAATCCAACTTCCAAAGCACTTCAACTAGACCCTTAATTTTAGGGTACGTTGTTCTCTATAATAATGTCCTCCTTTTCTTATTCATACATCAATTTCACAACCTTCGATTCTTTTTGTAGTACCAATTTTATTATCATGCCACTGTGTGAATACGTTATATTATTATTATTATTATTATTATTATTTCGGTTCAAACTACAAAATAAATCCAAAACTTGGATGGATATCATGAACTTGGCTTTCAAATATGTCCCAGTCATATTCTTTCATGCTTTGCCAATCTTTGGACTTATTGTTTCCAAGTTTTGTGCCTCAGATTCGGCTAAAGTGCATCTTAGGTTTGGATCACATATTCCGTTATCTACTTCCTTATTACTTTTTTTTTTATGGATTTAAATAACTTTTTCTCCTTCCCAAATTTCCCTATTTCATTTATTTTTTTCAAAATCATTTTTTTTCCTCTTTTTGTCCTGGATAAAAGTTTTCATTTCTATTTTCTGTCTACAACTCTTTATTTTCTTTAGGTTTCCCCGCTAAATAGAAGTAATTAAAAACAATTAATTAAAGGGAAATGAAACTCTCAATGTCACATTATTTATTATTATTCTTATTTTAAGAGAAACAACATAATTTGTAAAAATAAAACGTGGTTCAATTCTATTTAATTGCTAACGTAGTCATTTAATTAACTCTACTTAAATGATGCAAATAAACAATATGATCAAAACATAAATAAAACTTTTATGAAGGACCAAAATAGGAAAAAAAATATGAGGATCAAAATCAAAATAGAAAAAAGTTATTAGTATACTATCACATCACTTAATAACTAATTCATGACTTAAAAAGGATGTCAATAAAGTGTAAGGTGGAGAACCAAAACATGAGAAAAACTTATTAAGTACTGTATGCAAAATTTGCAAACAAACAAGGACAAAATAATATTTAAAACTTATTTATAAGAAGGACTTATTTGAAATTAGACTTAATTATGCTAAAATTCTCGCAGCACACATGTTCCTGTTTTGGTTTACAAAAAAGGATTTAGTCTGAAATTTCAAATTTTATGGTTTCAATTCCTTTTTATATATTCGTCAATAATTTTACTATTGTAATTAAAATGTTCCACGTGACCCAATGTGGCAGACGGCTTCACCTTTCTAGTCATCACAACAATAAGTGTATGGATGTATTCTTGTTTTCAACTTGCCAATTTTTATATTACTTTATTTTGATTTTGTTGTTCCAACATTATTGGTAACCTTGACGTAACTTAACCATAGATAAAGGAGAATCAAAATAATTAAATTTATAATTTTATATTTTATATATGATTTACATTTTCATGTAAATGTAACGTCAATTTTGGGGTGCCACTGAAAAGTTTAAAATTTTTAAAATTATAATAATATTGCATAAATCTAAATTTGATAAATTTTTATAAGAAAATTAATCAAAATTATAATTATAAAATGAAATTTCAAATAAAACAATTTATTCAAACAATTATAAATTTTTCAACCTTCTCATTCCACCCGTCGTGCTATACAACATCGAAACTAACTGCATATGTTCCATATAAAAACGATCATCGCAAGTAAAAATCACAACTATAACATTCAAGGGTGAGGTAACATAAAACAATACAAAACAATACACAATAACAACACTCGTTCATAGTATTCAAATATTCATCCTCAATCCATAAAGTCAACCACATTCATATCACAGAAAAACACGTTACCACAAACACTCATGGTTTATCCCTCGCTGACTACCATACCACTTGTAACTTTTCCATATAGACTTGCTCGAGTTGTCCCGCCTTCGAGGCTAAAGGACTCATTTTCCATCTCCGCAAGGACTTACAAGTAAAAACGTCGATACATCATACATCGGCCACTATGTGAAGTACCTGAAAAACACTAGAACAGAGGTTGACTAGTGTTAATGGAAAAATTCTTTTCACAACCCTTCTAATATAGTGCGTTTGTCGAGTTTTGGATTTTTCAAATAAAAATACTTAGGTGCTCGACTTAATTAGCTTGTAAAAGATGGTCGCTCTTAATGTGCTATTCAGAATGTACACTACAATATTTGTAAGAACTTCCTTAGTTGAATAATAAATTTTTACTGCAAAAGGTTCTTGTATGTAGAAATATAAACGCAACTGCAACTTTTATAAGAGAAGCGTTTAATAATAAAGAAATAACAAGTGCACAAATATTTTGATACTGGTTCACTACAACTAAGTTACGTTCAGTCTCCTCCATAAGGGGTTCCACTATAATTGTCAACAAGATTACAAATGAGTATTCGCATCACTCCTAGTCTTCTCAGTCAATGAACAACCTCTTGTTACCCTAGACTGAATGAGTATTCTCAACACTCATAGTCTTCTTAGTCATCGACTAACCTCCTATTACCCTATATTGGATGAGTATTCGCACCACTCCTGGTACTAAGCAATCTTGTCTAGATTTTCTTAACTTAATTGAGTTCAACAAGTGTTTTAATTCTCTTCAGAATTGCAATCAATGATTGCTTACAAGTCGTTCAGACTATTACTCTCGTAGAGAGGATGTGATTATAATACAATGTAGTCTAAACACTTGCAGGTGTTTATCTCTTTTCTTTTTCTCTCTTTCTTACAATCAGTAAACATGTTTTACAATGAAGCTTGAGAGTATTGCTTTTCTTCTTTTCTCTTCTTTTCTTTTTCTGCTAAGATATTCTCCTTTTCTTAAGTAAGCTCTTTCTGTGCTTTTCTTTTGAACGCTTTTCAAATGATGAATATTTTCATTGTATGTTATCCTCTTAATTCTTCATCTGAATGATCTTTTATTTAAAGGCTCTTGATAAGTGTCTATTAAACAAAGCTCTTGGCCTTAATTCCTCCGTCTTCTCTTTTTTCGTGTACAACATTCATTGGTTAAAGTCAACTTATCAAAGTAGGCATTTTTTTCAGTATTTTGCTTGAAATAGGTTGCACTTTCTTTTAAACACCACTTCAAGTGAAGAATATTCTGTGAATATCTCTTTTGTCTTTAACGTCAACTTTTGATATTTTAATTCAAAGCTTGTGGATGTGTGTGGAATGTGTTATCTGCAAAGAATATAGTAGATTGTGCATGCAACAAATATGGCTTTTCTCTTATCACTTTTGTTGTTTTTGAACATTGAGCATTTAATGTCATGTAATGCTTTCTCAAAACAACAAACTGTTTCTCAATTTTCTACCGTTGAGGTAGCGTTTAACAATTTAGCTTTTCTTTAAAGATACCAAACATTGAGTAATGACTTTATCGTTGGATAAAGTAATAGTTTAACTCATGATATCGTTTAGACTGAGTAAACGCTTTTTGTGATTTTGCCTTTTTAGAGCAATAATGTTTAATATTGTTTGTGTTTTCTTCAGTGTTTTAAGTTTTAGTCTTTTAGAGTGTTTTTGTCAACGACATTATCTTGACATTTGTTGATAGAGGAAGCTATGTACAACTGAACCTATATCTCACATATGAGATTTTTATGATGACAAAAGAAATGTTTTATAGTTTCTTGCATAACAAAATGACAAAACAATTATTTCATTATATCTATGATTGTGCTTAAATTGTTTGGTATAAATATTCATTGAAAATGAATCATTGGTTGAAACACATTGCATATTGCATATCTGATAAAAATAATCGATTAAATTGTTTTATAATCTGTTAAATTTTTTCAGATTTGTGTTTATGCTTAACAAGGGAAAAACAACTATGTTTTAACCAATTACACTAAGTGTATAATCGATTAAAACATGTTGTTATGCCAGCATATGTTTGTTGACTGCATTGAAGTGTTTTTGAAGGAAAATGTTTTCAAATTTGCTTAAGTATGGAACTTAACTGATTACGTTATTTTCCTAATCGGTTAAAATGTGTTTTAAGTGAAAACCACTTTCTTGAAAAGGCATAATTGTCAATAACGGTCATATTGTGAATGTTGTGGCTTGTATGTATTACATAATCAATTGCATCCATATTTTAATCTGTTAAATCTTATGCAGATGTAAAACTATTAAAGCATAAGGAAAAGCTTAGCAGATTACATTAAATGACTAACGATTAAATTGCGTTAGAGTTGAAAAATCTATAAATAGACGCATTGCTCTCTGCTCTCAATGATTTTGATGATCTTAAACTTTCATAACTAACTTGGTTGTTGAGATTTAATTGTAGGGGTGTCATGATATTCTTGGAGAATCAAGATTGCTAAATTGGAAGGAAATCCATAAAGATTATTACAAGATTGAAATGCTTTCATATTGTTAATCATTCTGCACATTCAGGTGTACTCTATCAAATCAGTGTTCATCTACAATCTGGTTTATTGTGTTTCCCTGTTGTTGTGAGCCAAGAAGAGGACTTTGTGAGTTCTAATTTTTTAGAGTTGGGATTGCTCTAAGGTGATAGAAAGTGGGGATAGTTTCTGGGTTATGCAATAGGTGATATTGAGTTGGGAAAGAAGAGTACATTTGAGAGGGTTGGTCTCTGTATTTCTTGCCTGTAAAACTCTATCAATATAGTGGTTCCCTTCAACAAGTTGAAGGAAGGCTGGATGTAGGCCTTGGCTGAACCAGTATAAATTTTTGTGTTGATCTCTCTATTCCTTCTCTTTTATATTGGTCTCTGTATTTCTTGTTTGATTGCATTCAAATAAAACTTCAAAGATTTTAAAAAGCTTTTTAAAGAAAAAAAAATTAAAAAGGAAAAATCAATTCACCACCTTGGTTGAGACAATTGGCCTAACTTTTTCTACAATTGGCACCAGAGCTGGGAATTCGAATTTTACTCGAATTTTAACCGGTTAGGTTTTAAGTATAATCGATTAAATTGTTTGTGGTGGTAAATACATATCAAACTTTTTGAGAAGGTGCATCTACAAACAGACCACCACTGTTTGCGGGAAAAAACTGTAACACCCCGAAATTTGGTGTTACGTCGACTAATTTTTTTTTTTCCGTAAAACACATAAGTAAAAATTCAAATTTTAATATTCAACCTCAACGGAAAAATATAGTACGATATTTATTACAAACCGATTATTCCGAAAATAAAACGTTTAAATAGTCAGGATCGAATATAAACAAATACATTCCCAGTCATATATCCCATCTCTCTTTCATCCTTTATGCATGTTCAGAAACATCAGCCATCACATCTGCAATAACATCTGCTCCCGTATAACATCACACATTATACGATCATCGCATTCACATGCACAAACAAGCAAGGGTGAGCTAACAAAATACAATTCTTATACATCATAACATACTCATAATAACATGCTATCATCCATACCTTAACCAGATCGAACTATATACCCGAGTACGAATTATGCTTCAACCATATGCATATCCCAATATGTATAAAAATATCAAATTAGAATGCATACACCAACATGTATTACAAAATAAATCAGACTACATCCACCAATATTACAGATCAGTCAAAATACATACACAAATATGTACTAGCGTCACTCCCATCACTCTTTTCAGAGCTTCCCCGGGCCGTTACACATTACCCTAATGTGTAGTGCTGCTTCCCATCACTCTATAGGGAGATTCCCCGAGCAAGTACACCAGTCACCCTCCATCACTCTAATTAAGAGCTTCCCCGGACAAGTGCAAGTATACCCCTCATCACTCGCCTAAAGAGATTCCCCGGGCCCGCAAGCACAACGCCAATTTAATTATCTCGAGCTTCACCGGACTAGTACCCCACGTCACCCCCATCACTCTTACATAAATGTAAGAGATTCCCCGGGCGGTTACACATTACCCCAATGTGTAGTACTGCTTCCCATCACTCTATAGGGAGATTCCCCGGGCAAGTACACAATGTCACCCTCCATCACTCTGAACAAGAGCTTCCCCGGACAAGTGCAAGTATACCCCCCATCACTCACCTAAAGAGATTCCCCGGGACAACACGCACAACGCTTACTATCCACCACTCGTTTAATAACATCATCTGACCAAAATACCCATATACAATAATCCTTACAATACCAATCCAACCATACCATAACGCCCATATCATATCATCATCACATATTCGCCAACCATGAACTTAGCATATATTCAATATATTCAAATGCATAAGTGAGACTATCACAATACCATATCATTAATAACCTCAATTCTTCATTTAACATGAAACTCATAATCAAATCATATACAACTATGATTTCAACAGTACTTAACCATCCAAACATCATTCTCATATCAATTTGCAATCTCAAACAGATCACCCAACATTCCCATATCAAGTAGATATATCAAACAATTCAAAACAATGTACACATAACACATTTTCTTTATATCCTTTTAATACTCATATTTAGGTAACTCAAACAGCTTTGAAACCATCACCAACAGTTCCGGAAGGGTCAAGAACCCCCAAAACGACCTAGAGAACGTCCAAAACGGACGTCCGGAACCCCCAAAACTATCAAAAACAAATTCTGCAAAGTGCAGGTGCGTGTTAATCGATTAACACTGCATGTTAATCGATTAGCAGTTCGTAATTTACCCAGAACAGGTCCAGACAGCATACAAGACCCCAATACTTCCTATTTTTCGCAATCCCTTTCTTACAGTGGTATAAAACCAA
The DNA here is from genome assembly GCF_029865625.1 of Vigna umbellata. Classification (NCBI taxonomy): domain Eukaryota; kingdom Viridiplantae; phylum Streptophyta; class Magnoliopsida; order Fabales; family Fabaceae; genus Vigna; species Vigna umbellata. The sequence goes on from NC_142166.1 coordinate 19,275,859, forward strand.
GATTTTCCATCATAACCACACATAATATGATTCCAAAACCTACTTTCATCAAAAACTACATTTTTCAAACACTTTACATCACAAAATCAAGATTAAACAACCTAACCTTAAACTTTTCAGCACATGTATTTCAGGCCAACACTATGAATCCTTTCACTCTCAACCATGACTCTTCTCATATTCATGATAATCAATCCTCCAAAAATCAATAAACTTAAATCCATCACAGATCCAACATTTTTATTGTCATCCAATAATCATCTCATACATCATGAAATTCATAATCAATTCATATCCAACCATGGTTTCAACAAGACTTAACCATGAAAACCTCATCCTCATATCCTTTTACAATTTCATATGGATCACACAACATTTCTACATTCAACAAATGCATCAAAAAGTTCAAAATAGTTTATATATAACACTTTTTCTTTATATCCTTTTTATACCCATATTTAAGTAACTCAAACAGCTTTGAAACCATCACCAACAGCTCCGGAAGGGTCAAGAACCCCCAAAACGACCTAGAGAACGTCCAAAACGGACGTCCGGAACCCCCAAAACTATCAAAAACAAATTCTGCAAAGTGCAGGTGCGTGTTAATCGATTAACACTGCATGTTAATCGATTAGCAGTTCGTAATTTACCCAGAAACAAGTCCAGACGGCAACCAGATTCTGGTTTTTCACCCAGAATTTTCCAGATTTGATTTCCAGTACATATTCAACACTTCTAACATGTTTTCAAACATATTTGGAGTCTATTACCACTCCACAATCAACCAGAAACATCATAACATCATCCTATCCAATTTCTCATGCAAAAATCAACTCTTTTAACTATCCAACAACCACATATCCCTGCATAATTTTCTAACAACTTGCAACCCAACATTCAGCACCCAACAATGATCTTTCCTCCAAGATTTTAAACACCAAAACAGATCAATAACGTACTGCAACTTATCCCAAAACAGTTTGCACATACCACTTTCTAAATTCAAGAAAACAAAGGAAAGGAGTAGCTTCCACCACTCAAAATCCCAAATTGTGCCACATCCAAATCTGAAAACAACTCATATAACTCTCACCTTCATCAATCTTCAATCCATTTTCGCAAATCAAAATACAGTGAGATAAACTTCTATATATACAACCCCATTTCATGACCAAATTGGTTCAAAACTTTCCATCCACATATACCAACATAAAAGAATGAAATCCCACCATCAATTCAACATAGATCCATCAATTTCCACCAATATTTCATCATATAACTTAATCAAGATTCATAGATCAAAGTTGTAACACAAGGATCCCTTCAAGTCAACCAATTAAAATCATGGCATGCTTATGTATACGATAATCCCAATTTCTCATTCTCAAATTCTTAATACTCAACATTTACCCATAAGAAAACACATATTCATCAAGTAAATTCTGCACACAAATAATCACAGAAGAGATAAGTTAGCTCCCCTTACCTCTTGAAGATCTTAACTTCTTCTTCCAAGAGAGTAACTCCTCCTTTCCTTGGTAGACCAAGCAAGCTCCAACACCTCTGCACACTTAGAGTTTCGTTCTCCTCACACCAAAAAGCTCTCCACTCTCCCCAAATTTCCAAATCTGATTTGGATTTAAAGAAATGGCTCCAAGATAAGCTAGGACCCAAGATATTGTAATTTAGCAATAAAAGACCAACATTTGGCCATCCTAATCCATTTTCCAGCCCAAAATCCGGAAAGAATGGTTTGTGGGAAGATTCCCCAACCTTGCACGCTCAAAAAAACGTGTTCCAGGCTGTTATGTTTCCATAACTGACGTAGCTAATCGATTAACTCAAGTGCTAATCGATTAACACGAGTCCAGAGGTTAAAACACGAAATTTTCTCTGTAACAATCGATTAACTACAGCTGTTAATCGATTGTTCCAGCAAAGAAAAACTCAAACAGCACATCTGTCACAACTTTGACAGATCGGTTGAACCCTTTCCCGAAGTCGGAATTAGGCGTATGAGTACTCGAATCGAAGCTCTTTGAGTCTACTTTCCAATGGAAAAAGAATCAACCCAAAATATTAATTGTATAAAAAGTTATACATAAAATAGTAAACTATGTCAAATTTTGACAGCATTCTATTTTACACTACAACTTGAAATTTTTACAACTTGGTAAAATTTTGAGTTTACAAGGGTCTTACAGCACACACATAATCACAGAAGAGATAAGTTAGCTCCCCTTACCTCTTGAAGATCTTAACTTCTTCTTCCAAGAGAGTAACTCCTCCTTTCCTTGGTAGACCAAGCAAGCTCCAACACCTCTGCACACTTAGAGTTTCGTTCTCCTCACACCAAAAAGCTCTCCACTCTCCCCAAATTTCCAAATCTGATTTGGATTTAAAGAAATGGCTCCAAGATAAGCTAGGACCCAAGATATTGTAATTTAGCAATAAAAGACCAACATCTGGCCATCCTAATCCATTTTCCAGCCCAAAATCCGGAAAGAATGGTTTGTGGGAAGATTCCCCAACCTTGCACGCTCAAAAAAACGTGTTCCAGGCTGTTATGTTTCCATAACTGACGTAGCTAATCGATTAACTCAAGTGCTAATCGATTAACACGAGTCCAGAGGTTAAAACACGAAATTTTCTCTGTAACAATCGATTAACTACAGCTGTTAATCGATTGTTCCAGCAAAGAAAAACTCAAACAGCACATCTGTCACAACTTTGACAGATCGGTTGAACCCCTTCCCGAAGTCGGAATTAGGCGTATGAGTACTCAAATCGAAGCTCTTTGAGTCTATTTTCCAATGGAAAAAGAATCAATCCAAAATATTAATTGTATAAAAAGTTATAAATAAAATAGTAAACCATGTCAAATTTTGACAGCATTCTATTTTACACTACAACTTGAAATTTTTACAACTTGGTAAAATTTTGAGTTTACAAGGGTCTTACATTCTCCCCTCCTTTAAAAATTTTCGTCCTCAAAAATTGTACTTGTTAACCAAAAAGATGAGGATAAAGATTTTTCATTTCCTCTTCCAATTCCCAAGTCATTTCCTCAGTCTTCTCATTCCACAACACTTTCACTGTACGAATATCCTTCCCTCTCAACTGCTTTGACTGAACATCCAGTATTCGCACAGGTTTTGTATCAAATGACAAATCTTCTCTGATTTGGACATCATCCAATTCGAGCACATGATCAGGGTTTGACACATACTTCCTCAACTGAGAAACGTGAAACACATTGTGTAAATTTTCCAATTGAGGAGGTAGTGCAATTTCATATGCTACTGGTCCTATCCTTTTGATAATCTGAAATGGTCCAAGAAACTTCGGAGATAACTTCCTTGACTTGATGGCTCTTCCAACTCCTGTCATCTGAGAGACTCGCAGAAAAACATGATCTCCCACCTCGAACTCAAGTGGTCTCCGTCGTTTGTCTGCATAAGACTTCTGCCTACTCTGTGTTGCACGCATCCTTCCTTGTATCAGCTTAACCTTCTCGGTTGTCTTCTGTAACAACTCTGGACCCACCGATATTACTTCCCCATCTTGGAACCAGCACAAAGGCGTCCTACACCTTCTCTCATAGAGAGCTTCATACGGTGCCATTCCAATGCTCGCGTGAAAGCTATTGTTGTACGTGAACTCCACCAAAGGTAACACCTCACTCCAACTTCCTAAGTGATCCAGTACACATGCTCTCAGCAAATCTTCCAAAGATTGTATAGTCCTTTCAGACTGTCCATCCGTTTGGGGATGATAAGCTGAACTCATCCTTAACTCTGTACCCAAAGATTCTTGCATCTTCTTCCAAAATCTTGACGTAAATCTTGGATCACGATTTGAAATAATGCTCTTGGGTACTCCATGCAACCTTATTATCTCCTTAATGTAAAGTTCTGCTAGCTTATCCAATGACATCTTCTGGTTGATGGGTAAGAAATGAGCACACTTTGTCAACCTGTCCACAATCACCCATATAGAGTCATGACCTCTCGGGGACCTTGGTAAATGAGTCACAAAGTCCATTGATATGTCATCCCACTTCCATTGGGGAATTTCTAACTGTTGCAGCATTCCTCCTAGTCTTTGATGCTCAATCTTAGCCTTCTGACAAGTTAGACAAGAGGAGACAAATTCCGCCACATCCTTTTTCATTCCAGTCCACCAAAAAGAATCCTTCATGTCCTTGTACATCTTAGTCATACCAGGATGTATGCTAAGACGACTCTTATGTCCTTCTTCCAGAATCTTTCTTATCAATTCCAACTTTGCTGGAACACACACCCTGTTTCTGAACCGCAAAACTCCGTCAGCTCCTAGACTAAAATCCTTAGCCTGCTCTGTCCCTAACAACTCCACCGTCTGTTGTAAGTTTGCGTCTTCTTTTTGCTCTGCTTTAATCTTCTCCAAGAAGTCACTTGTGATCTTCAAATGACTACACCAAATATGATCTTGGTTCAACTGTAAACCCAAGTTCATATCTCTAAACTTTTCGATTAACTCTAGTTCCTTAACCATCATAGCTGACATCTGTATCCGCTTCCTGCTCAAAGCATCTGCAACAACATTTGCCTTTCCTGGATGGTACTGTAAGTCAAAGTCAAAGTCCTTCAAGTATTCCATCCATCTTCTCTGCCTCATATTTAACTCCTTCTGATCGAAAAGATACTTCAAGCTCTTATGATCACTAAAGACCTGAAAACGTGATCCATAAAGATAATGTCTCCAAGCCTTCAGAGCGAAAACAGCAGCGGCTAACTCGAGATCGTGTGTTGGGTAATTCCTTTCATGTACCTTCAATTGCCTCGATGCGTAGGCCACTGGTCTCTTTTCTTGCATTAACACACATCCGAGTCCTTGGTGTGAAGCGTCACAAAACACTTCAAAAACCTTCGAAGTATCTGGGATCATTAGCACTGGAGCACTTGTCAGCCTTCTCTTCATCTCTTCAAAGCTTGCTTCACACTTGTCTGTCCAAGAGAATGGTTGGTCCTTCCGAGTCAACTGCGTCAGTGGACCTACTATCCTTGAGAAATCTTTGACAAATCTCCTGTAGTACCCGTGTCAATACCAAATTTCGTCCGGATCGTTTTTGGCTTTACTATAATCTATTATTTATTTCTTTGTATCTTTATTTTTGTTCTCGTTTTTGTCTTGTAGTTATTTATTGTTACTTGTTTATTTGTTTGTTATTATTATTTATTATTATTTGTTTTTTTTGTTTTTATTTATTATTATCGTCATTTTTGTTTTATCTATTTTTATATGTTATCTTATTTTTCTCCATATATATGTATATATATTTTTCTTACGTTATTTTTATTTTTAAATTTTACTATTTAGTTATTGCTTTTATTTTTATTCTATTTTCATTTTAGTATTAAGTAAAAGAAAAATATAAGAAAAAGATTTGAAAAAGAAAGGGAGGTTGGCTGGAACGTGGGGAACAGAAAAGCAAGAAACCGTTTTCTGCAGAGTGGCGGGGGTGGCAGAAGCGTTTTGGTTTTTACGTACGAAATCAGTACGGGATTCGGACACAGAGAATTGGCACAAAAAACACTCAGAGAGAGCAGAGAGACCAGGGGAGCTTTTCACAGCAAAGAGAGGAGGGTCTTGGGGAGGAACGGATCACTGGAACAGAGACAATGAAGAGGAATATAGAAGCTAGAAAGAAAGAAATAAAAGAGTGGCAAAACAGAGGGAAGAAGTAGCACGAGCATCAACTGTAGCTACTACACGACGCATCTTCTCCTTCATAATCCCATTGTTGTCTTCCTGCCATTATCACATAAGTGGTTTCCTTTTCTTTTGTTCCATCCAAACCTACAAGGGGAAAACGTAAAAGGTAAGTCCTCATCCTTCAAGCTTCAAGCTTCGCTGGTCACTAGCGTAAATGTTACAATCTTGGGATCATAGTATTGTTATTGGCTTGCATTTGATTTGATGATGCTTGGTTTGGTTTGTCTGATGGTGTTTGAATTAAACATGAAATTATATTGAGAGGTTACTTTGCCTGTTACGTCTGGTCTGGTTCTGTTACCCTTGTTTTCTTGTTTTCCATTCATCCATCACCAACGTAGATTCTTTGGCCAGCTTCGAACCCACCATTTCCCCATCACGTAGAACTCCATCACTAACACCACTCCAACACCATAGACATGGCTTTGCTGTATCCCATCACCTGAAAACCAGAAAACCAGAGAATCAATTGCAGCAACCACATTCAGATAATAAGTCTATTTGCCTCCATTCACTCGTCGGATACCCCTTTCACCATCCAGATTCACCCACGGCCATGTTTTGGCACTCACGGCTACTACCAACACCCTTCCAATCACCTTTTCCTTCCACTCCCAATTCTCACATCCTATTCGCTTTCCAGTACGAATCCAGTTCTCAGCTTCATTCATCATTTTCTCATAATCTAATCAACACACAAAAAAAATCCAGTATCCATTCACTTGCATCCAGGAAAACACGTAAATAATAGCGTAAGCAGGAGCACCAAGATAGGAAAACAAAGAATGAATAAACCAAATGCCAAATCAATCAGTAGATAAAAAGGAGAAACGATGAAGATTAGGGGAAGAAGAGAGGGAAAGGTGGTGTTGCAGGGACGGTTAGCAGTCGAGAGAATCCTCGAACGGAAAGAGAGGAAAGTGACGGAGGTAGCGCCGGTGAGGAAGCGCGCTCCGGTTAGAGGCGACGGTGGCCGGCTCTGGCAGAGGCGGCGGCAGGAGGTGCCCAGCGTGGAAAAGCCTCAACCCTAGGCTAGTGTGGGAGAAGCGAGGGAGTGAAAGCAGTGGCGCCGCGGTCGTCAGTTGGGCTGGTGGCGCGAGTTGTCGCCGGCGAGGCCAAGGCGTGTGCTGGTTGAGGCGATGGTGGCCGGCGCTGGTGTAGGCGGCGGCGAGCCCGCGAAGAGAGTAAGAGACCTTGGGTCTCTGGAGAGTGTGTGAGTCGTGGGAGTGAGCTTACGGGAGAGTGTTTGAATCTGAGTGGGTGAGGAATGGAAGGGAAGGTGCCAAACCCCTAGGAGATTCTAGGTTAGAAATCACCCGGGTGGGCCAAGCCCATAAATAACGCACGTTAAGCCTTTTTAGAACGTTCGTCCCCTACCTCCTCAACGAACGTCTGTCCGTCCACTTCTTGGACGGACCATTTGGTGACCAACTCCCAACCGAACGCTCGCCAACAACGAACGCTCGTCATTCAACGACAACAACGAACGCTCGCGAACGCTCGTCATTCAACGACAACAACGAACGCTCGATCCAACGAGCGCTCGTCATTCAACTCCTGACCGAACGCTCGAGCGCTCGTCATTCAGCCCTTTCCCAACGAACGTTCGTCCCCAACGAACGCTCGTCCCAGCGAGCGCTCGTCATTCAACGCCAACAACGAACGCTCGTCCCAGCGAGCGCTCGTCATTCAACTTCAAACCGAACGCTCGTCCCCAACGAGCGCTCGTCATTCAACCCTTTCCCAACGAACGTTCAACTCCAAACCGAACGCTCGTCCCCAACGAGCGCTCGTCAGTCAACGCCAACAACGAACGCTCGTCCCAGCGAGCGCTCGTCATTCAACTCCAAACCGAACGCTCGTCCTTAACGAGCGCTCGTCATTCAACCCTTTCCCAACGAACGTTCGTCCCCAACGAACGCTCGTCCCAACGAGCGCTCATCATTCAAATCCAAACCGAACGCTCGTCCCCAATGCTCGTTCCTCCTCCTCATTCTCAACGAACGTTCGTTAATCCCCGAAACGAACGCTCGTTATTTCACTTCGTTCCCAACGTCCGTTTATGATCCACCCAACGCTCGTTATTTTTATTCGTTTGTTTTTCTTATTTCATTTTATTCTATTTCATTTATTTTTTCTATCTTATTTCATTTGTTTTATTTATTTCTTTTATTTTTATTTTATTTATTATTTTATTTTCTTCTATCTACTCATTCTACATATTTACTTATCCTAAAATATATATTTAATAATGCAATATTTACAATTTAAATAAAGTAATTTATCAAAATACGTTTTAAAGGTTTAGGCACATGTGTGATCGCACGCATCGTCCTTGTGCTGAAAACCTTTTCTCTTTCTTAATTAAAATTACAAAAAATACATTTTAAGGGTTTAGGCACATGTGTGATCGCACGCATCGTCCTTGTGCTGAAAACCTTTTCTCTTTCTTAATTGAAATTACAAAAAAATGTTTTAAGGGTTTAGGCACATGTGTGATCGCACGCATCGTCCTTGTGCTAAAAACCTTTTCTCTTTCTTAATTAAAATTACAAAAAATACGTTTTAAGGGTTTAGGCACATGTGTGATCGCACGCATCGTCCTTGTACTGAAAACCTTTTCTCTTTCTTAATTGAAATTACAAAAAAATGTTTTAAGGGTTTAGGCACATGTGTGATCGCACGCATCGTCCTTGTGCTAAAAACCTTTTCTCTTTCTTAATTGAAATTACAAAAAAATGTTTTAAGGGTTTAGGCACATGTGTGATCGCACGCATCGTCCTTGTGCTAAAAACCTTTTCGCTTTCTTAATTAAAATTACAAAAAAGTATGTTTTAAAGGTTTATGCACATGTGTGATCGCACGCATCGTCCTTGTGCTAACAACCTTTTCTCTTTCTTAAACAAAATACAAAAAAAGGTATAAAATCTTCAAAAAAACCGAAAACATCAACAATTTTAAACAACAAATAGTCTTGCTACCCAGAACTACGTGATCCTTGATTCTCCATCAAAAGTGGAGATACGTAGGAGCAAGGCTAGCCCTTGTCAGGTTCACTTTCCCAAAAATCTAAATTTACCCATAATCATATTCCAAACAAAATTTTCTAAACAATTTTCAAACAAATTTGCAAGCAGTTTTCTAAAAGAACTACGTAACCCTGATTTCTCATTCTGAATGAGAATACGTAGGAGCAAGGTCAATCCTTGTCGGGCCCAAAAAACTAAAAAATATATTTTGCTTCTTTAGAGTTGTATTTTAGGGGATAGTTAAACATTTTGAAAAGCACATCATATTCGCGTATTTAGTTAAAGGTACTGCCTTAGGGCAGGCGTTGTAGGGTGCTGATACCTTCCCTACACGTAACCGACTCCCGAGCCTAGAATCTGGTTCTTGTAGACCATGCCTTATCATTTTATGGTTTTTCCGTAGTTTTCCAGAATAAACTATGGTGGCGACTCCAAAATCTCTTTTCCAAAACCCGTTTCTTTTTGGATCGTCGTCCCGTCGCGATTCCGGTTGCGACAACCCGGCCAGGCCAACAAAGCTCCTCACTTCGGATACTGTTTTTGGACGTTCCCACTTCAACACTGCTTCTACTTTGGTTGGATCCACAGAAATTCCTTGGGCAGAAATCACATGACCTAGAAACTGTACCTCACCCAACCAAAACTCGCACTTGGATAATTTCCCGAACAACTGGTGCTCCCTGAGTGTTTCTAACACTGTCCTCAAATGTTTAGCATGCTCTTCCTGATCCTTAGAATAAATGAGAATGTCGTCTATGAACACAACAACAAACTTATCTAACCAAGGCCGGAAGATTCGATTCATGTAATCCATAAATATTGCAGGAGCATTGGTCACTCCGAACGGCATCACCACAAACTCGTAGTGACCGTAACGTGACCGAAAGGCTGTCTTCTGTATGTCTTCAGGCTTCACTAGGATTTGATGGTACCCAGACCTTAAGTCGATCTTTGAGAACACGCTAGCTCCACGCAATTGATCCAACAAGTCTTCAATCCTCGGTAATGGATACTTGTTCTTGATCGTCAGCTTGTTTAACTGCCGGTAGTCAATGCATAACCTCGAACTTCCATCTTTCTTCTTCACTAATAGTACTGGTGCCCCCCAAGGTGAAACACTTGGCCTGATGAATTTCTTTTCTAACAACTCTTCAATCTGCTTCTTTAGTTCGACCAATTCTACCGGAGCCATCCTGTACGGGGCCACAGACACTGGTCCAGCTCCTGTGACTAGATCAATGGAGAACTCTACTTCTCTGCTTGGTGGTAATCCTGGAATTTCATCCGGAAAGACATCCGTAAACTCCTCTACCACTGGGATTCTCATTGCTTTTTCTCCAGGACTCTTCTTCTTCTCCTGAGCCATCACTACAAAACATGTGGCTCCATTACTGACCTCCTTCAAGGCTTCCTTAGTTGTGATCAACTTAAAATCGTCAGAGTCCGGAAACACCAACTGTTGTCGTCCACAGTCGAGAAGAATGTGATTTGCAATCAACCAATACATTCCTAGGATGAAATCTAAACCTTAGGATGGTAGAAAATCAAGTTCTCCTTGAACTTGTGTCCAGCCAAAAGATCGTGATTCCAACACAGACTAAACTGGTTGAGATCTAACTCGATATGTGTTGTAGAAAACTCTAGTTTACACTAGTTTCTCATAAGAAGCTACACTAACAATTCCTTCGATTCTCTCAGTCACATTGTGAGAGTTGCAATTCTCAGTTCTCTGAGACATGATGCTCTTTACACGCATAGTAATGACACAATCAATTTCATAAACAAACAAGAAAATTACAAGAATGCATGATAGAATTTCTCACTCCCCAATCCTTAAAATTTTATTTTCGAAAAAGAATCACTGCTCTGATACCACAAGTGTAACACCCCGAAATTTGGTGTTACGTCGACTAATTTTTTTTTTTTTCCGTAAAACACATAAGTAAAAATTCAAATTTTAATATTCAACCTCAACGGAAAAATATAGTACGATATTTATTACAAACCGATTATTCCGAAAATAAAACGTTTAAATAGTCAGGATCGAATATAAACAAATACATTCCCAGTCATATATCCCATCTCTCTTTCATCCTTTATGCATGTTCAGAAACATCAGCCATCACATCTGCAATAACATCTGCTCCCGTATAACATCACACATTATACGATCATCGCATTCACATGCACAAACAAGCAAGGGTGAGCTAACAAAATACAATTCTTATACATCATAACATACTCATAATAACATGCTATCATCCACACCTTAACCAGATCGAACTATATACCCGAGTACGAATTATGCTTCAACCATATGCATATCCCAATATGTATAAAAATATCAAATTAGAATGCATACACCAACATGTATTACAAAATAAATCAGACTACATCCACCAATATTACAGATCAGTCAAAATACATACACAAATATGTACTAGCGTCACTCCCATCACTCTTTTCAGAGCTTCCCCGGGCCGTTACACATTACCCTAATGTGTAGTGCTGCTTCCCATCACTCTATAGGGAGATTCCCCGAGCAAGTACACCAGTCACCCTCCATCACTCTAATTAAGAGCTTCCCCGGACAAGTGCAAGTATACCCCTCATCACTCGCCTAAAGAGATTCCCCGGGCCCGCAAGCACAACGCCAATTTAATTATCTCGAGCTTCACCGGACTAGTACCCCACGTCACCCCCATCACTCTTACATAAATGTAAGAGATTCCCCGGGCGGTTACACATTACCCCAATGTGTAGTACTGCTTCCCATCACTCTATAGGGAGATTCCCCGGGCAAGTACACAATGTCACCCTCCATCACTCTGAACAAGAGCTTCCCCGGACAAGTGCAAGTATACCCCCCATCACTCACCTAAAGAGATTCCCCGGGACAACACGCACAACGCTTACTATCCACCACTCGTTTAATAACATCATCTGACCAAAATACCCATATACAATAATCCTTACAATACCAATCCAACCATACCATAACGCCCATATCATATCATCATCACATATTCGCCAACCATGAACTTAGCATATATTCAATATATTCAAATGCATAAGTGAGACTATCACAATACCATATCATTAATAACCTCAATTCTTCATTTAACATGAAACTCATAATCAAATCATATACAACTATGATTTCAACAGTACTTAACCATCCAAACATCATTCTCATATCAATTTGCAATCTCAAACAGATCACCCAACATTCCCATATCAAGTAGATATATCAAACAATTCAAAACAATGTACACATAACACATTTTCTTTATATCCTTTTAATACTCATATTTAGGTAACTCAAACAGCTTTGAAACCATCACCAACAGTTCCGGAAGGGTCAAGAACCCCCAAAACGACCTAGAGAACGTCCAAAACGGACGTCCGGAACCCCCAAAACTATCAAAAACAAATTCTGCAAAGTGCAGGTGCGTGTTAATCGATTAACACTGCATGTTAATCGATTAGCAGTTCGTAATTTACCCAGAACAGGTCCAGACAGCATACAAGACCCCAATACTTCCTATTTTTCGCAATCCCTTTCTTACAGTGGTATAAAACCAAGATTTTCCATCATAACCACACATAATATGATTCCAAAACCTACTTTCATCAAAAACTACATTTTTCAAACACTTTACATCACAAAATCAAGATTAAACAACCTAACCTTAAACTTTTCAGCACATGTATTTCAGGCCAACACTATGAATCCTTTCACTCTCAACCATGACTCTTCTCATATTCATGATAATCAATCCTCCAAAAATCAATAAACTTAAATCCATCACAGATCCAATATTTTTATTGTCATCCAATAATCATCTCATACATCATGAAATTCATAATCGATTCATATCCAACCATGGTTTCAACAAGACTTAACCATGAAAACCTCATCCTCATATCCTTTTACAATTTCATATGGATCACACAACATTTCTACATTCAACAAATGCATCAAACAGTTCAAAATAGTTTATATATAACACTTTTTCTTTATATCCTTTTTATACCCATATTTAAGTAACTCAAACAGCTTTGAAACCATCACCAACAGCTCCGGAAGGGTCAAGAACCCCCAAAACGACCTAGAGAACGTCCAAAACGGACGTCCGGAACCCCCAAAACTATCAAAAACAAATTCTGCAAAGTGCAGGTGCGTGTTAATCGATTAACACTGCATGTTAATCGATTAGCAGTTCGTAATTTACCCAGAACAGGTCCAGACAGCAACCAGATTCTGGTTTTTCACCCAGAATTTTCCAGATTTGATTTCCAGTACATATTCAACACTTCTAACATGTTTTCAAACATATTTGGAGTCTATTACCACTCCACAATCAACCAGAAACATCATAACATCATCCTATCCAATTTCTCATGCAAAAATCAACTCTTTTAACTATCCAACAACCACATATCCCTGCATAATTTTCTAACAACTTGCAACCCAACATTCAGCACCCAACAATGATCTTTCCTCCAAGATTTTAAACACCAAAACAGATCAATAACGTACTGCAACTTATCCCAAAACAGTTTGCACATACCACTTTCTAAATTCAAGAAAACAAAGGAAAGGAGTAGCTTCCACCACTCAAAATCCCAAAATGTGCCACATCCAAATCTGAAAACAACTTATATAACTCTCACCTTCATCAATCTTCAATCCATTTTCGCAAATCAAAATACAGTGAGATAAACTTCTATTATATACAACCCCATTTCATGACCAAATTGGTTCAAAACTTTCCATCCACATATACCAACATAAAAGAATAAAATCCCACCATCAATTCAACATAGATCCATCAATTTCCACCAATATTTCATCATATAACTTAATCAAGATTCATAGATCAAAGTTGTAACACAAGGATCCCTTCAAGTCAACCAATTAAAATCATGGCATGCCTATGTATACGATAATCCCAATTTCTCATTCTCAAATTCTTAATACTCAACATTTACCCATAAGAAACCACATATTCATCAAGTAAATTCTGCACACACATAATCACAGAAGAGATAAGTTAGCTCCCCTTACCTCTTGAAGATCTTAACTTCTTCTTCCAAGAGAGTAACTCCTCCTTTCCTTGGTAGACCAAGCAAGCTCCAACACCTCTGCACACTTAGAGTTTCGTTCTCCTCACACCAAAAAGCTCTCCACTCTCCCCAAATTTCCAAATCTGATTTGGATTTAAAGAAATGGCTCCAAGATAAGCTAGGACCCAAGATATTGTAATTTAGCAATAAAAGACCAACATCTGGCCATCCTAATCCATTTTCCAGCCCAAAATCCGGAAAGAATGGTTTGTGGGAAGATTCCCCAACCTTGCACGCTCAAAAAAACGTGTTCCAGGCTGTTATGTTTCCATAACTGACGTAGCTAATCGATTAACTCAAGTGCTAATCGATTAACACGAGTCCAGAGGTTAAAACACGAAATTTTCTCTGTAACAATCGATTAACTACAGCTGTTAATCGATTGTTCCAGCAAAGAAAAACTCAAACAGCACATCTGTCACAACTTTGACAGATCGGTTGAACCCCTTCCCGAAGTCGGAATTAGGCGTATGAGTACTCAAATCGAAGCTCTTTGAGTCTATTTTCCAATGGAAAAAGAATCAATCCAAAATATTAATTGTATAAAAAGTTATAAATAAAATAGTAAACCATGTCAAATTTTGACAGCATTCTATTTTACACTACAACTTGAAATTTTTACAACTTGGTAAAATTTTGAGTTTACAAGGGTGTTACAAAAACTACCCTTTCTGGAAAATTAGAACGAAGATTTTCTTGGAATCAGTTGACAAAGCAGTTTAGGATGCTTTGATCAATGGTCCCTATGAGCCTATTGATGACAAATTTATGAACACCGAAAAACGGCGCCACAAACTTGTTTAACAATCGGCAAGTGTGACCGAATCGTATCAAGTAATAAAACAAGGTAAGACCAAGTATCGTTTTCCCAAAGGACTCACGACCTAGTTTAGCTATATGATTTGTTGATTATTTAAGACTTTAAGAACAAATTGATTGTAGGTTTAAATGCAAGAGACAGTAATTAAATATGTATGCATGAATTTGATCAATGGAGAAAAACAGAATACAAACACTTCAATGAATTAGATGGATGAGTATATTGTTGGGGTTATCAATTTCATCTTATCCACTCTCATATATTTTTAGGAATTCATCATTCTTTTCATCAATGCTAATGCCGCTCTCTAAATCACCTTGCAAGAAGGCCTATCCTTAATTACGAGTTCATACAATTCCTAGCATTCCTAGTAATTAGTTCTAAAGTGCAGGAGCTTAAAGGCAACCAATATGCTATTGGGAGAAATTCCCCGGATCTAGATTTCTCCGTACGTTCCCGTATCGACAAAATCAATAATCATGGCAATGAATGAGTTAAACAAAGCAAGTAATAAGCAAAGAGGAAAAACCCTAACTAAAGATGAAAGAAAGCATATATCTTAATATAAGACGTTAAAACACAAATTCCATATATGAGAGTTTCAGAAGACTACATTGATTCCCCAACAACAATACAAGGTTTAGTTCACCATATTCATGGTGAAACTAGATGAACAATAATGAAAGAATGAAAGATAGAACCCTAGAAAGAGGAGGAGGTAGCCTGAGCATCCAAGATCTTTCTTCAAGGGGTGGAAAAGAGAGTGTTTGCTTCGTGTCTGCCAAAGATACAAACCCTAGGACGTCCTAAAGCTTATATACTATTCTAAAATTACAGAAAATTAGGCCCAAGCCCAAAACAGTGCCGCGCAGCGGTAAACTACCGCTCAGCGGTAAGTGCGTGAGTTGTTTTTCTCCCCTCAGCGGCCTTTTCACCCCTCAGCGGAGCCAACGTGGGTTTCTGAGTGCCGCTCAGCGGTAAACTGCCGCTGAGCGGTACTTGCGGCTTCTCCTTTTGCACTTTTTTATGTCTTTTCTGATTCCATCTCTATCCTTCTTCACTTCTTTCACCAAATTCATCTTAAAACCTGCATAAAAACACTGAAATCCAGCATAAACCTGTCCAGCTCTCTTATTTCTAAAAATATGACCAAATGCATGATTTCAAGCTAGTTTCTAAGTGTTAAAGGTTGCTTTTAGTATCAATTTTAAGTATAAAAATAACAGTTTTTCAACTGTTATCACAACCCCAAACTTAGAAATTTGCTTGTCCTCAAGCAAACAAGATGTAACTCAATCTTCTACCAATCCTTATAATAGTTCGCTCATTCAAAAATCTTCTTTTCAAGATAAGTAAAGACATCACTCAAACTCATGACAAAGATTTCAATCAAGACGTGCACATGCTTTGGTGTTCACAAAGTCACTTAATATCCAACAAATGCTATTTTTCATGAATGATCAATCAACTAAACATGGATGTTCATGTGCTTAATGAATATTTCCTCACTAGGTAAAGTGTTTCACTCAAACACACAAGTGTATAAGAGGTAATCACTCATTCACTCTACTATCACAATGTCACATGAATTGTCTTTGCCTTTCATTTAACCACAATCAAAAACACTTACCAGCAAGCATCATCACAAGGACTTTTCTATGGCTTATAATGTGGCTGGGCTAACAAGAAAATTGGTTTTTCTAGATCACAAAACCCTTGAGTTAAGAGAAACATCTAAACACCATCATTCTTATTTATTCCTAACTTTCTTTTGCATTGAGCTTTGCTTTTTCTTTTCTTTTCTTTTCTTTCTCTTTTTCTCTTTCTTTTCATATTCTTATTTCTTAGCACTTAGTTCAATGCTTTCAATTTCCTTTTCTATTTTCCAACAACCCCAAACTTGAACATTTATCAATACCACAAAATATTTTCTACTTAACTCAAGGTAAAGCTTTTCAACAAGGGTTTTCAAATCATGTTCAAGGCTAAGGGTTCAAAGGATAGAACACAAAGTGTTCTCTTTTAGTGGCTAATCATGAAATTGGCTAATATAAGGGTTACCAACAAATGGCCTTGATCATATGATGCAAACAAGCAAGTAATTCAATCATAGAAAACCTGGGCAAAGTCATTCATGCTTCCAAAGAATAGCATTCATTCACACAAACTCTGGAGCTCAAAACCTTACACATAAGCTCATTCACATTTGACATAAACATCCTGCTTAATATCACAATCACAATCACAACATCATACATTTGTTCACAAAGCTTGTGAATCACCTGTATAAACATATAATGTGCACATCTCAACATCAATCTATATCAAAGCATCATCAAGCATTACTTTATCAAGCAATCATAATCACAAGCAAACCATCATAACAGACAAAGTTTTTAATTGAGTACATCAAACCCTATTCTAAAAACATAAGTAAGTTCAGAACACAAAACCAAACAAAAGCATAAGTCGTGCTCTAGTTATGATAGCATTCATCAGTAAATGCTATCTCAGCTCCTCATCAATCTTAGCTGTCATTTGTATCCTACTCTTCTTCCTCATCTTCCGCATCCTCAAATGCATCATCATCATCATTAGCTTCAATATCATCTTCTTCCATCTCCATAGCTGAAGCTTCAGCTGCTTCAGCTTTGCCTCCTTGTACCTGCTCTTCTGGCCAAGCTACCACATTATGAAACTCCTCCATAGTCCACCTGTGTGCTGGAGGTGTATCATACATTCCAACAATCATCTCTGCAGTAGCCACCTGCCCTCTGTGGATAGACTGTAACTGTGCACCTATAAGAGACATGTACATGTCCCTCATTTGAAAAGGTTCTGCTTCATGTGTTTCAGCAGATGCCCGACTCTATGCTTGCCCTCTTTCTCTACGAGTACGACGTGGTGGAACTGGTTGAGCTGCTTCATCACCTCCACAATATTGTCTATAATAAGCCTCATCAATTGCTTTCCTTGGCCTTTCAAAGGGTGGAGATGAAGTATCCATCCCAGCTATCTTGCAGAGGTGTGTGATTAAAGACGGATGTCCTAAGGGTACTTTGTTGTTTGTTGTGTTAGCTAACACCCTTATCTCATCAGCTATTACCTGTCTAATATTGACATTCAAGTTCCTGATTGCACAGTAAAGGAGGAGTGCCCTGCTAAGAGTAATGTCTAACACATGAGAACATGGCTGAATGTTGGCATGAGAAAATGCCATCCAATACTTTGCAAGAGGAGTCAAGTCAGTTCTCCTAATGTTTACCACAACGCCAGTTCTATTCCTCTGAAAATGTCCTCCAGGTACACATAAAACTTTCTCCATATCATCAAAATCAGCGCCTTCTTCCATACAGAGAGCAAACTGGCACTGCTCACCAGCCCACACAATATCCAAGAAGTTGTTGATGGAATCAGGATCATACCTAATAGCATGGCCTCTGACATAGCCAAGGTAATTCTCAGCTGGATAATCACCAATCTTTCTTGCATTAGTGTAGAATTCTTTCACCACAGCTATATTGGCAGGTGTAGGGTATGTGGCTAGCTTCCCCCAATCATTCCCTAACAATTGCTCTCCAAATTGAGGAGCAAAGTTAGGTATCATTCCAACCTTTCTCTCCATCAGTAGCCTCCTATCTTGGACCACCTTGAAATGCTTCTCATGTTTACGAGATAGGAACCTACCAGAATGGGGTTGTTCTGGTTCCTTTTCTTTTCTTTTGGATGCCATGGTCTTTATTCTTTTGCCTGAAGAGGATGCCATTCCTACATCAAACACAAATACAAAACCACCAAAAATTGTTGTAATTCATTAGTAACACACAAACAACACATATTTTGAAGTAAACCACCACTGAGGGTCAAAAATCACCCCTCAGCGCCACCAGTGCAGCAATCCAGAATGCAATTCAACAAAAATCTAATGTCTGTCACAGTGCCGCTCAGCGGCAATTTACCCCTGAGCGGTGACTCTGCAGATTTTTGAAAACTTCATTTTAACCTGTCCTAACTCCACCCACATGCAAATTTCAGTTTTTCAGATCAAAATCATTCAGTTTAATCGGTTCAAACTTCAATTAAATCATCAAATCATGCATAGAAATCAAAACCCCTAAAGATTCATGGTTTAACAATCAAATTCACATTCAAGAACCCTAGAAGGAAAAATGCTTGACTTACTTAGGTGGAGATGCTAGATGAACTGAGAATGCTTTCAAGCTATGATGCTCTCTCTTCCTACCCCAAACTTAGATGGAAAGCTAGTGATAAAATGAGTGAAAGAGAGATTTTCTCAAGAGGGATGAGGGAAAATTTGTAAAGAACCTTTGAAAAAGTATGTAGGAGTGTGTGTGCAGAGAAAAATATGAAAAGAGAAACTAAGGCGCAGCTTAGGGTATAAAAATACCCTAATGGGCTCGGGTTCCGCTTAGGGGCAGCCTAAGCCCAATCTGCGACACTACCGCTCAACGGTAGTTTGCCGCTCAGCGGCACTTTCGAGAAGTGCTCTTCTTCTTCCTAGCTTAACCTAGGTGCCTCCTACTCATGCCTCTCACTTACTCCCTACAATAACATGTTCAGATTACTCATGTAAAATCCTATTATGCAACTACAGCAGAACAAACAAAAATATAATCAATCAACTGAGTTGCCTCCCAGGTAGCGCTTGTTTAACGTCACAAGCCTGACCCAAAATCCACCAACACCCATCAGTAGGTGCAAAACTTTCTTACCAACACCCATCAGTAGATGTAACAAACCTAGTATCCTTCAGTGGATACTTAACCACTTAGCATCCTTTAGTAGATGCTATATCTCTGTAAAAAAATTATAACAAAAACAAAAATACCCAAAAGTTCAAAATTACATCACCAAACCAAAAATTAAAAGTTCTTAAATCACTAGGTTGTCTCCCAGCAAGTGCTCTTTTAACATCATTAGCTTGACCCAATAAAGTTCAAGTTCCTTCTTCCTGGTTGATATCCATATTCCACCAACTCCTCAACTGCTTCCGGTGTACTGTTTTGACTCTTCTAGAATATGGAGACTCTATCTCTATCATCTCCTTTTCTTTATAGCCTTTCATAACCCACAATTTGTTTTTGAATCTCACAGGTGTACCCAGTTGGAGTTGTTCTTTCATCCAGTCATCAGGAACTTTCCTTCCTCTTCCAATCTTTTCTTTTTCCGGTACCTGAAACAATAAACAATGTTTACCTTTAACCTTGTGCTTTTCATCTTGAGAGCTAGTCATGAGTACATCTTGAAATGCAGCTTTATGACTAGCTTCTTCCTTCTGCATCTGCCTCTCTTCTTTGAAGACATCTACAATAACTCTCTCTTCTCTGTCTTGGAGCACCACTATACCTTCGTTCACATCAATGATAGCTTTGGCCGTTTTCATAAACGGTCTTCCAAGAATAATGGATATCTTTTCAGTCTCCATCTCCATCACCACAAAGTCTACCAAGAACTGGAGTTTGGCCACACAAACTATAATATCTTCTGCTATTCCACAAGGTTCCTTTGAAGATCCATCTGCCATTACTAAGTTAACCTTTACAGGCTTCACATCAACATCACCGATCTGCTCCAGTAAAGAATAAGGTATCAAGTTAACACTTGATCCTAAATCGAGTAAGGCCTTGTTTATCCTTTTCTTCCCTATTGTGCTTGGAATGGAGAAACCTCCTGGATCTTTTGCCTTTAGAGGGAATGACTCCTTTTTAACAGCTTTATACTTCTTTGTATCATCATCTCTACGTCTTTTCCTTGTAGATACTTCTTCCTCAGGTTTAGTATAAACTGCAATTTGTTGTAATATCTAATTCCAAGGTACATCACTGTCCACCATCTTGAATAATTCTGTAAAATCAAATTGCTTCTCTTGATTTATTGGAAAAGGAAAAATAGCATTACTCTCTATCTATCTTCTCTCTCCTTTCTCTTTCTCTCTTTTTCTTTTTCTCTCTCTTCTTTTTCTTTTTCTCTCTTTTCTCTCTCTTCTTTTTCTTACTCTCCTTCTTCTAACTCAACTCTCTCATCATTTGTACTCTCCACCACTTTGCATTCTTCCCTGGGGTTAACCTCAGTATTAGCCCCAAAATTTTTGTTTGGCCTCTCTTCCAACTACTTGGTAATCTGACCCATTTGAGTCTTCCAATTCTTAATAGAAGCCTCAGTGCTCTTTTGAGTAGACTCAGTTTTCTGTATGAACTGATGAAGAGTTTCTTTCATCCTTATTGACCTTTCATTAAGTATAGCAATCTGTTGCCATAAGGTTGGTTGTTGCTGTTGCTTATTGAATTGCCCAGTTTGTCCAGCTTGCCCAGTTTGTTCGTGACCAATGCTTGGGTGTGGTTTCCACCCTTGATTAAAATTCCCCTGACGGTATTGATTGGCCATGAAGTTAACATCCTCTAAGGCTTCTACTGGAAAAGCGCATTGACCATTGATATGGTCACCTCCACATAATTCACACAACTGTGATTGATCTTGTGCAACAGTCTTTAACTCTTTTGGCAGTTGTGCAAGTGTTTTTGTAAGAGTCTCCAGTTGTTGAGTTAGTATCTTGTTCTGTGCTAGCAACGCATCAAGGGTTTGTAACTGTAGAACTCCTTTTTGTTGTATAGGAGCTCCTCTTTCACTGTTGAGCTCATTGTCACTAGTAGCCATATTGTCAATGATTTCTGTAGCTTCCTCTGGAGTTTTCCATTTGATATTTCCTCCTGCTGAGGCGTCAAGCATCATCTTGGTTTGTGAACCAAGACCTCCAAGGAAGATTAGGACTACTTCCACTTCGTCAAATCCATGCGTGAGAGTCTTTCTTAATAAGCCTTTATATCTGTCCCATGCATACCCTAGTGATTCCTCCATGCCTTGCCTGAATGATGAAATCTCTTGCTTTCCTTTATTTACTTTTGATTGTGGAAAGTATTTGTTTAGGAACTTGGTCACCACTGCTTCCCACTCTATAAAGCTTTCTTCTGGAAAAGAATTTAACCAAAGCTTAGCGTTGCCTCCTAGTGAGAATGGAAACAAGCTAAGTTTGATTGCTTCGTCCGGCACCCCATTTATTTTCACCGTGTTGCAGATCTCACTAAAAGTTGTGAGGTGCTCATATGGGCTTTCGTGAGATAGCCCATTAAATTGATTACTCTTCACCAGTTGAATTAATGCTGGCTTAACCTCCATGTTGGCTGCATTGACCCTCGGTCTTGCTATGCTGTTAAAGTGTTGAGGTCCAGCTATATTTGTGTAATCTGCAAGAGTTCTTCTGGCATTATTATTCTCTATATTTTCAGTGCTATGGTCAGAACCTTGTGATGATGGTTGTAACAGAGTTTCCGGAGGAGGAAAAAGTTCTCTAGATGTACAAATTCTTCTCCTCTGTCTACTCTCGTCTAAACCTTCAAGAGGTTCTGCAGTTTTCTTGCTCCTAGTTCGGATTGCTTCCTACATACACAAGAAAACAAAACCCTAGAAAAATTGGTTAGCACAAAAAGATATAAAAGAAGATATAAGATCAGAGATAAGAAGATAAAATAAAAAAAACAGAAAATAAAATTAAATAAAATAAAATAAAAAAAGAAAAAATAAAAAACAGAAATTCAAAATTCTAGTCAAAGATAATCAATAATCACACAAATGAACTAGTTAAACCACGAGTCCCCAGCAACGGTGCCAAAAACTTGATGACAAACTTATGAACACCGAAAAACGGCGCCACAAACTTGTTTAACAATCGGCAAGTGTGACCGAATCGTATCAAGTAATAAAACAAGGTAAGACCAAGTATCGTTTTCCCAAAGGACTCACGGCCTAGTTTAGCTATATGATTTGTTGATTATTTAAGACTTTAAGAACAAATTGATTGTAGGTTTAAATGCAAGAGACAGTAATTAAATACGTATGCATGAATTTGATCAATGGAGAAAAACAGAATACAAACACTTCAATGAATTAGATGGATGAGTATATTGTTGGGGTTATCAATTTCATCTTATCCACTCTCATATATTTTTAGGAATTCATCATTCTTTTCATCAATGCTAATGCCACTCTCTAAATCACCTTGCAAGAAGGCCTATCCTTAATTACGAGTTCATACAATTCCTAGCATTCCTAGTAATTAGTTCTAAAGTGCAAGAGCTTAAAGGCAACCAATATGCTATTGGGAGAAATTCCCCGGATCTAGATTTCCCCGTAAGTTCCCGTATCGAAAAAATCAATAATCATGGCAATGAATGAGTTAAACAAAGCAAGCAATAAGCAAAGAGGAAAAACCTTAACTAAAGATGAAAGAAAGCATATATCTTAATATAAGACGTTAAAACACAAATTCCATATATGAGAGTTTCACAAGACTACATTGATTCCCCAAAAGAGTGTCGCTCAGCGGTAAACTACCGCTCAACGGTAAGTGCGTGAGTTGTTTTTCTCCCCTCAGCGGCCTTTTCACCCCTCACTGGAGCCAACATGGGTTTCTGAGTGTCGCTCAGCGGTAAACTGCCGCTGAGCGATACTTGCGGCTTCTCCTTTTGCACTTTTTTATGTCTTTTCTTATTCCATCTCTATCCTTCTTCACTTCTTTCACCAAATTCATCTTAAAACCTGCATAAAAACACTAAAATCCAGCATAAACCTATCCAGCTCTCTTATTTCTAAAAATATGACCAAAAGCATGATTTCAAGCTAGTTTCTAAGTGTTAAAGGTTGCTTTTAGTATCAATTTTAAGTATAAAAATAACAGTTTTTCAACTGTTATCACCTACAAAAGTTATGATGAGCCTATAGAGGATAAGTATTATCAGCTCCTAGATGCTTTTCAAGAATTGCATGTTGAAGCTATGAAATTGCAATACCAGGTTAATCGGTTAAAAAGTGAGAAAAGAGACTTTTAACATAGGATTAATAATCTGGTAGATGATAATGAATGCCTGAAAACTAATCTTGAAATTGCTTTAGAATATGTAAAGAAGGATAAATCTGAAACTAAAACATCTGTTGAAGAATGTCATGATTGTCCTCCAGCACACCTAGAGAAAATAAAATATTTACCAGCACACTATCTAAATTTACTCTAGGAAGATTTAATCTTGAAGTTGTGTTAGGATCTCAAAGAGGAGTTATTAACAAACGGGTCAAGGGGTACAAATCTGGATGGATGGATCAATGAAGATGAAGCTCAAACAAACTTTATTGATCATTGAAGGCTAAGGAAAATTATTCCTCACAAGTATGCTAGTCTAAGCTTCTTCCGGAGGGAAGAATTTGTTTTTCAAGAATGGTTGGAAAGAAAAGGTTTGAAGACCTTTGTGGAAATGGCTTATCCATGGTATCCAATCCTGGTGAGGGTTTTCTATTCAAATCTAAAAATTAGTGATGGAACATTATGTTCCAAGGTAAAGGGCGTTGACATCAAACTGACAAAGGATGTTTGGACTTCAATAACTGGATTTCGCCCTGAGGATGAAAAATGTCATTTGGGGATTGAAGGAATGCACAATTTCTCTATGTAGCAGAATTTCCTCGAGAACCCAAGCGAGCCCAGAGATTACTCTCTCTATAGAGCAAGCGGAATGAAGAGGGAGGATCGCCTTTGTGCCTTCGTCATTGTTTGGATTCTTCTACCAAGGGGCAGCAACCATGCACAATTGACCATAAAGGATGTGTGCTTAATCTATGCTCTTAAAGAAAGTATTCAAACTGACTAGGTGATACACTATCGTTGAGGTTATCAAATTAATACTACTTTTCAAGGCAACTTCAGTATTGCCAAGTAGTATTCAAGAAAGTAGATAGGTTAAAGTAACCCTGAGTCGTCTCCCAACGAACACGGAATTGCTTTCGAATATCTGACTCTTATGAATGTTATGCAATGCTTATGAATAAAAGTAATGGTTGAATAATGTTTAAAGAATAAATAAGAAACTTAAAAACAATTATGATTAAATAGGCTAATTCCACTGCTTTTCCAAGATAGATTCATCGTCGGTTATTCACAGATAATTATTCAATTAATCATTGTTTAAGTTTCAAATTAATTAAAGTACATTCTTAATTAATTTTATGGCAATCATGCATTTAACTAAAGTAAATTCTCAATAAAATGCAAAACCTTTCTAGATTATTCACAATAAATTCAACCAAAGTACATTCTCAATCAAATTCTATTGCGTTTAATCATGTCTATTCTTAAATCTCCTAACCAAATTAAAAGCTAATCAATCAAAGTAAATTATCAATTGATTATAGTTGAAATTATTACTAATCAATCAAAGTACATTCTCAATTGATAGTAAAAACCATTTAATCATATGAAAGTTCCTAAATTAAATCAAAGTAGATTCTCAATTAAACCTAGAAACCCTAGAACTCATATAATCAATATGCATGTAGATTCAAACACACTATGATGCACAAATCTTTGCTTTTAATTTGATAGAGAGATGAAAGACATAGAGAGAACAACTTAAATCAATAATCAAAATAAACAATTGCATTAACTCAATCTAACCTTAGAATCCATAATGGAATTACAGCAGAATAGCCCTAGATGCTTAGCTCTCCATGAATGGAGTTGGATACAAGATGAAATAAGAGAGAGAGAAGTGGTGAATGAATGAATTGAAGTTCCCCTTGGGTCTCTTTATATAAGGCTTGATTCGGCTTGGACTATGATTATTCAATTGATAAAATATTTTATCTTATATCTTCCAAATAACTAAAAGATTTAGATAATTATAACATTATTTGGAAGATATTTTCTGTTGATATTCCCAAATTACATTAATTTAACAACTGAATTTTATCTTTTAGCTTTTATGACTTTCCAAAATTGCACAAATACCTTGAAATTTCTTCTATCTGCACTTTAGCCCCTTCTGAGTTTTTGAAATTGCAAGAAATCCCCTTAGTTGACCAGCTTTGACCCGAGAAGGACGCACCAACGAGGTACTGACACGTGTCAGCCCCTTTCCCACCCAAAATTAGGGTTTCAGATTGAGGAAGGCTCCTGTGCTGCCGCGAGAACGCGTTCTTCTCTATGCTTTCGCCTTCGCGGTGGTGATATGCTCTTGTCTCTAGGTTTTCTGAATGCAGGTGCGTGTTGATGATGGGGAGCAGCGGTTTCGCGGTTTCAGATCCGGTGATGGCGGATGGAGGTTGGCGTTGATGGAGATGCAATTGGGTTCCGAGAATGGAGAAGATGAAGATGGTGCGATGATGCGGCGAGGAAGAAAAGAGCGTGTGCTTTTGGGTTTACCGTGGTGGTCCAGTTGCGGATGGCACGACGAAACTCGTGATAGAGCAGTGGCTAGGTCTCGCGATGGTGGGGTTTTTTCTGAGTGCAGGTGCGATGGCTTCACGGCGGCATGGAGATGGTGGCGCGATTTGGTTCCGAGAAGGAAGAAGATGAACGGAGGTCGTGGCGTGGTGGTGGAAACGGTGGCGCGATTGCAGCGCGGTGACACATGGTGACTGATGGTAGTTGTGGATGTGCGACGGTGGTGACGGCGGCACGATAGTGGTGTTGGGCTTGCGGCGGCGGCACGACAGTGGCGGCTAGGGTTAGGCTGGATTAGGGTTTCTCTATCAGAGAATACAAGGCTGACGTGGCATGTTTTGAGTGGTTCACTAGTGAGTTCAAGGATCAATGATGTGGCATCATCTGAGTGGTTCAATCTGTTAGTGATGGACTGCCACGTGGCATGAGCTGGTGAAGTTTGGCTTAGGAGGGGTATGGGCAAGAAAATTAGGAGGTGTATTTAGAATAGGGTTACTGTTTGGCTTAGTATTGGGCCTGTTTCAGAAATAGGAGTGTATGTAGGGATTTTAGGGGGTGCAAGGATAAAGTCTGCCTGTTTGGCCCATCTGTACATTATTTTCCAAATAAAACCTGATTTTGGGCCTTGAACTGCCAATTAGACCAATAAAACTTATAATTTCAGCTGCACAAATAAACATAAGAATTTCCAAGAATAATTTATGCAATTAAAATCACTTTTTAAGTCCCTTTTAATTCCAAACACAATATATCAAATCATCACAAATGTTCTTTAAATCAATCATTCAAGAACATTAATTTCATCAAAAATTTAATTTTAAAGCATAAATGTGGGCATAATATGCACTCATCACTAGGCAGCTACTATATCAGATAATATGATCAAGATAACCAAACTTGAATCGGTGAGTCTACCTTATGTTGTTTTCATCTCAAAAGTGTTGCATGACTTTTATGTTGATTGTGTTGAAGAGTTGTGTGAAACATACAATAAGAGGAACATTATTGATAAAACTGCCTTGCATCATATGAATCTTCGACATGGACCAAATAGATGGACATTCAAAGATGAAAATCTGGATGAAGAGACCCCTGCTGGATCATCTACTAAAATTTTCCTACCTAAGTCAGAATTTGAGAAATCTATGGTCAAACATATGCATCCTCTCAATACCCTCTACACATCTTAGTTTGACAAGCTCAACAAAGACATAACTACTATCAAAGAGAAGCTTGGCATCTAGAATTTAGATGATGATGAAGAAGAGAATGATGAGGTTGTTGCTAATGATGGGGAGGAGGATAGTATTCCTGATGAAATGATGATGATATCTTACCTAGGGATATGATATAGTGAACTTAGTTTAATTAGTATTAGTTCTGTTAATTCTGAGATAAATGTAATTTGGCCATAAGGCCCTACTGCTTTGAACAATTTCATATTCTATTGTTGGTTGTTTGAATCTTATTTGGGTTAATGATATTTTGATGATTCCACTTCTTGTGTTTATTGGTTAAATGCAATCTATATGATTGATTGGATGTTTGATAACTAGATGGAATTATTGAAATCATTTGATGAAATGATTAAATGATTTTGCATTGTATGAATGATATTACACGGTTGCATGATCATTGCTCATTCATATTCATTCATGTTTCCTAAATTTGCTTCACAACTTTGATAGTATCATAATTAATTGGTACTAACATTGCACCATATCAAGAAAGTTGTGTTTGCAGGTTGTACAATGATTCTCACTACTTTACAGTTCAAAACTGTGTATTTGGACAACTTCACGATTTTTAACAAATTAAACAGATCCATAATTTGTTAAAATATTCGCTCTACAATTATTTTAATTGGTTAGATACATAATATAATCGTTTAAAAATCACTTAACTAGTTTAAATGCTTATAACTGCTTATATTCATTGCTTAACATGTTCCAATTGTTATTCTAATCATATTATGCATATCTTAGATGTCATTTGTTGCATATTGTTCAAAAAATGTTTTGAAAATTAATACATATGCTTCATTTTGAAAATTGCACCAATGTTGAAGGAATACTGGATCTAGGCTTGACCGAACCAGTATAAATTTCTATGTTGATCTTTCTATCCCTTCTCTTTTATATTGTTCATATTCTTGTTTGATTGCATTCCAAGAAAACTTCAAAGATTTTAAAAAGTGTTTTAAAGAACAATTTTTTTAAAAGGGAAAATCAATTCACCTTCCTTCTTGGTTAAGACAATTGGCCTAACTTTTTCTACAACATTGTTTTGTTTTCCCCAGAGTTAAACTGAATACCCCTTGGGTATAATAAGTTTTATGCGTTTAGCTTCAACTCTCTTAGACACTTTGTCTTAACCGTCGTTTAACATAATGTCTAGGTGCTTTGACTCAGTTGTTTTTTCGTTTCTTAAATCCTAAGTGTTTTCCTAAGGGTTTCCTTATGTTTCTTCCTATGGTATTTTCCATATTATTATTTTGTTTAATGTTATTTGGTTAAACTTCAAAACATGATAGCATTTAGACGTATAAATGATTTTGTCTTAACACTATACTCAGCAACGAGTCGGAGACCAAGCAAAAAAAATATTCCCTCATACAAAGAAGGTGCAGCACTTGAATGCCACTCTCTTTTTGTACACAAGACAAAAAAGAAACTCTTTCCTACATCGCACAACAAAAAAAGTTATCGTTGGATTTACTAGGTAGGACGAAACAACCCCACAATAATTTATCTAAACCTCACACACATACAAGCAACGACACATAATAAAATCATGTTCAAACATCACACAATCAACCACACAACTCGACAACGAAACAAAATAACACGACCAACAACACCTACGACTCAACAATAATCATAAATAGCTCGACCAAATACACACAACATGACATCATACAAAAAAAACACGACAACAAACCCAAACAACATAACATCATACAAAATAACACGACGACATACCCAACAAAATGACAAGAAAGGTAAGCTCTCTTTACAACATCATCATAAATTGATCAATGAATTCAGGATAATACCAAAACAAACACCAATTTTACTTAATTAATCATGTACATATACAAACAAGGCAACAAAGGAAAACAAGAAAATAAACTCAAGAATGTAAGCTTCGCCTTCATGGGTTTCCCGTTAAGACTTTTTCCTAAAATAAACAATATCCTTCAATAATACCCTTATGCTCTCACAAATCTTTAGTTGATCAAATTCTCACTCTCACTTGAGGGTTTCTATCTCTTTTTTCTAATGGCTAGAGTTTCTATATAAATAGAAGGTATCTAATATAGTAACAACTAATATAAGATATTCTATTTATAATAGAATAAATATGAGCTAAGTCCAAAATACTAATAAAGAGTAATAACAAATTAACTAAATATTAAAGATAAAGATAAAATACAAATAGGATATCTAATAATAATCTATCTAACAAAAGGCATACCTAAGTCAATTAGGTTTATTTTCAAAATATTTATAAAAGCTCATTATTTTCATAATATAATAAAATAAAATTATTTTAACTTAATTAATTCTTATAAGTTCCTAAATTATATATTTTATCTTAATATTTTTATTCTAATTGATTATGATAAGTCCCTAAATAATGTATTCTATTTTCTTATTATTATTATTATTATCTAATAATAATGTCTAATTATATCTAATAATATATTAAGATATCTTTTAATTTGTAAATGCATCTAGTATATATCAATATTCAAGAACAATTTGTAAATGCATCTAGTATATATCAATATTCAAGAACATATAGTAAATGCATCTAGTATATATCAATATATCTAATAATATATTAATATATCATTTTATATTAATATTACCATTAAGGACAATTTGATAATTTTTATTTTTTGTTTATTAAAATATTTTTTAATCTATCACATCAGTCAAATCTTTCACAAACTTTTATAAAATTTACTTTTAAATCTACCCTTACCTCCAAATCCCTTAAAAAGAGAACACATATTTTACTTTTAAATCTCCTCAAATTCAATCACTCAGTCTCCCCCCAATTATTTTCACTCAAGTGAACACACCCTAAGCAACATTAAATATTTTTTTAAAGTTGTTTGGTCCATTTCTAACCCATAATTATAAATTACAATGTTAAGTTATGAATGTTGTACGATCTTGTCCTGAGATTATTTGAGTTAATGCTTTTGTTCCAATTACCTATACTTAGGGCTGGACATAGTTAACTTAAAAAACTTAAACTATAGTTTATCTGTACTTTTTTAAACTTAAAAAACTTAAACTATTTTTACTAAAAACTAATTATACTCATTAATAGTTTAGTTTAAAAAAACTGAACTTATTTTATTTTGAGTACAATTAACTGTAGTTAACCGTGGTTTCAGTTTTTCCCAATTTCTTTCTCGATCGCAATTTCTCAATCTCAATTAGGTTTTCCTATTTCCTTTCTCCATCACAATTTTCTCTGGTCCTCTCCTTACGTTCCATTCGTCTCGCTCGCCGCCATTGAAGGTTACCGCCGTTGACAGTTCCCGTCGAAGGTTTGTTGTCATTGAAGACTCGCTATCATCGAAGACTCGCTATCGTCAAAGGTTCGCCGCTGTTGAAGGCTTTGCCGCATTCTACCGTCGCCAAACTGTTGAAGGCTTTACCACCATTGTTGAAGGTTCTGAGAACACTTCTCACTGGAAAGAGAAGCAAATCTGCAACCCATAGGTACAAATGTTTTTCCCTCTCCCTTTCAAAAGAGATAAACAAAATTGAGTCTTAGAATAAGGTTGTATCAGTTTATTCTTTGGAAGGTGAGCTCACAAGGCCGATGTGGACTTTTGGTGTGAACCCTAGTCACATTGTTGATGTTAATTTCGTAATGCATTAATTGTTCGATGTGATTTTCAACATTTTTTACCTTGGCATATTTGTGTCTTGTTTAGCTTTTGACAGATGGAATCCATGTTCTTCCAGTATTTTTTTCTTGTGTTTATTCTTACCATCTGATTATTGATTTTGATTTCTAAAGTCCTTTCGTGTTGAAATGATTTGCGAAATAATTGCATTTTACAAAGAATGCAGGGTTATTCACAAACATCTTCTTACTTGTATTTAGCTTGATTGCTAGGTGTTGTTTAGGGCTAGAATTGACTGAAGAAAATTTTCCGAGCATATGATTTCCTGAAGTAAAGACCATAATTCAGTGGCTTGCAGCTTCTCAGGTAATTTTATATTTTTAGCCATTATTGTATAAGGTAATTTTATATCTTTGGGTTCTTGACCCATCAATGTTCTGGTATGGCTACTCTTATTTTAGCAATCTTGAATGGTGGAGGAGCATTGGGATCAAAATCTTTGGGGTGCCATTTGCAGCATAGGCTAAAGGCTTGTGTCTTTAACCATTGCTGCGAGGTTCAGTGGTTCTCGAATTCAGGGATGTGTGGTAGGTGAGTGGGGTAGTGGCTTTATGCTTTGTAGTCCAAAAAAACCAAGACACATAAATCTTGGAAAAATTTACTTATGGGGTAGTGCATTTCTATAAGAACAGGTTGTAACAATTGTAATAATAATATAATAACACCCAAACATTAGTACTTTTACTTCATTTGCTTCTTTACTATTTACGTTGCTTTGCCTATAACAACTCACAAACCAAGTTCCAGGTTTCAAAACATAGTTACAATTATACTTTACTATTCTTATAGTTTAATATATTAAGAGCCTAAATAAAATTATTCTAAATAGTTGAAATTGGATTTAGTTCATACATTAAAAAAATTATGAATTAAATTTCCAGGTTCATAGGAAGTGAAAGTAGTGTTTAATGGGTGTTTTATGATTTCAATGTGATGTTTTGTGGCTATTTTAAGTAGGTGCAATTCTGGAAAAGAGTTGATGTTGTTCAACTATTTTAAATGATATAAAGGCCATGTGATGAATAATGAATCTTTTGACTATGTTCTAATGCTAAATTTTCAATTATATGAATATGATATTATTATGTATTTCAGTTTCCATATATCTAATATGACTATGTTTGTATGGGTTGGAGTGGATTTGAGTGTGCTCCTTGTTAAAGGTTATGATGGACCATTATTAAGGATTGTTTAGACCCTTTGTGTGTTGCTTTGGGTGTCTTGTCCAATTACGTTCTTCAAGGATATGAAATCTTTTTAAAAGGTTATAGGGTTCTCTTCATAAATTAAAAAACTAGGATGTGTATTTTATAAAATATATTTTATCTTGATTTGAGTTTATTAAAGTAGATGAAATAATAATTGTTTTTTATCATTCTAGTAGCATCCAGATCTTAAGTAAATGAATTACTTCTGACATCCCATTTCCAGACACCTTCTTGGAAATTTCTGAATTTGTTTTCAAAGTTTATCACAACACTTTCATCAATGTAGTGATGTGATTTCTGAATTTGTTTTCAGACCCTATATCATCATCATCATTTAGATAAATTTGCCTTTTGTTTGATTGAACTCTTAATTAATGTAGTGACGTGAATGTCGGAAATGGTAGAAACCCTCACACCAAATACTTCTCAAATGGATCATTTACCTCCTTGTATCGATTCATCGTCAACTGAGAATAGTAAAGGTCGATCAGATGTTTGGGGACATTTTACTAAATAAAAACCTTATTCTGAGAAGAAGGAAAAATGCAATTATTGTGGTGATTTGATTAAATATTTGACTAAAACAAGCGGGATGAGGAATCATTTGGCGAGATGCAAAGAAAATCCTAATAGAGAAGCATTCAAAAGCCAAAATCTTTTATCCTCAACTATAGAAGTTAGTGTTATCCCTTCACCAACTATTTCTAAATTTGACCAAAATGCATCTCGAATGAAGTTGGTGAAGATGTTTGTGAAGTATGAGCTTCCTTTTCGATTTGTGGAAAATGAGGACTTCCGTGACTTTGTATGGTCCTTGCAACCACGATTTGAAGTCCCATCCCGAACTACATTGAGGCGTGAAATGTGGGAACTCTATGAAGAGGAAAAAGCAAAGTTGAAAATGTTTCTATCAAAGCAGTGTGAGAGGGTTTGTTTAACTACAAACACATGTACTTCAATCCAAAACCTAAATTACATGAGTTTAACAACTCACTTTATTGATAATGATTGGAAAATTCAAAAGAAAATTTTGAATTTTTCTCAAACAATGGGACATTCAGGGGAGCTCATTGCTAAACATGTTGAGGCTTGTTTGAATAATTGGGAGTTGAAAGGAGTCCTTAGTATCATCGTGGATAATGCTACAACAAATTATGTTGGAGTCCAGTACCTCAAAAGAAGGATGTTATCGTGGAATTGTCTTGTCTTAAAGGGAGAATATGTTCATATGCGTTGTTGTGCTCACATATTAAGTTTGATTGTGAAGGATGTCTTAAAAGAGATCAAAGATTCAATTTCAAAAATCCGGAGTGCAGTTAAATATGTGAAATCTTTCTCCTGCTAGATTCGCTAGATTCAAGGCATGTGTTGAACAAGAAGGAATTTCTTATAAAGGCATTGTTTGTCTTAATGTTGAAACGAGGTGGAATTCAACTTACTTAATGTTAGAGATAAGCTTGAAGTACAAAGATGTCTTTGTCTTGCTAGATATGCAAGATAAGAAATTTGGTGTTGAAATGGACAAAAGTAATGGTGGTGTGCCATTAGAAGAGGATTGGGAATATGCAAGGTCTATTCTACCATTTTTAAAGATGTTTTATGACTCTACCCTATGCATTTCTGGTTCTTCTTATGTCACCAGTCATATATATATATGAAAGAGGTGTTTGGAAATGGTAAAAGGATCTGACAATATTCTGAGAGTAGTGATGTGATCATAAAATTGATGGCAATGAGGATGAAGAGCAAGTATGAAAAATATTGGGAAAATCCTAATGGAATTAATATTTTATTATTGATGGCTGTTGTGCTTGACCCTAGGAGTAAGTTGGATTTTGTTAATTACTTCATTGACTACCTATTTGAATCTAGTATGGCCAGTGAATTGAAATTAAAAATTTTGTCATCCTTAAAAACACTTTATGAACAATATCAAGGTATTGAGGAGGGTTCTCAAAGTAGCCAACAAGAATCTCAACTAGATGATGATGATCCTCGCATGAGTTTCTACCTAAGAGCTACAAGACGTAGATTTGATTATATATTAGAGCTTGATAAATATTTGAGAGAGGATCCTGAACCTTATATGAAGTCGGTTGAGCTTGATATTTTACATTGGTGGAAAGTCAACTCGACTAGATTTTCTATCCTTGCGAATATGGCTCGAGAGGTGTTAGCCATTCCTATCTCTATTGTAGCATTAAGAGTGTGCATTCAGTACAGGAGGAAGAGTGGTTAGTCCTTATCGTAGTTGTCTAACTCCTAAAATAGTGGAAGTGCTTGTTTGCACACAAGATTGGCTAAAAGGAACACCTTTCTGTATACTTTTTTATGAGGATCCTAAAGAACTTGATAAATTTGAGCAAGGTGAGATTATATGACAAATTTATATATATTTTTAATTTATGTTTTAAGTGTTCAAAAATTATAAAATATTTAATTTATTTTTGTAGAGATAACCTCTCAAGATGAAGTTGGACCTTCAAGTGTTGCTATTAATTTGGATGATTGAAGCTTTGCCACAATTTGTTAGTTATCTAAAGTACATGTGCGTAAGACTATAAACTTAATGCTTTGTTTTTCATGTTGTTTTGTCTTGGAGACGGTACACAAATGCTCAATACTGTTTTTTAAAGTTACTACTTTTAATGTTAATTTCAATGTTGTGCTACAGGATGATTCATACATTGAGAGCTACATTAGCACTATTGGAGTTGATTTTGTGAGTACAATATAACACCTGCTCAATTGATCATTACATTTTACATTGTATGTGACGCTAGTGTTAGACATTTTCTTCACTTGTTTTTTCTTTCATGGTATAGGAGAAAATGCTCTCATGGATTTGCCAAAGACAAGACTTGCAATAATCCCTAGGTATGTTTCATACAATTTTTTTCCAACCTTTTTCATACTGTGTCTTTGACGCCATCTATTTATGTCATGTATCTCTTCAGTTCTGTTCTCCAATAAAGTAAAAACATTAAATCTCAAGATAGATTGTTGAGTATATTTGAAATATGTAGACAAATATGAATATAATGGTGAATTTGAATTGTTTTTAATTTTTTGATGAATGTCTGTAGTAAGGTCAGCTTGATGTTATACTAAAAAAACTAATCCTTTTTTATTAAAAGTTAAATATACTATTTTATAGTTCAGATTTTAAAATTGAACTTATTAGTTTTCAGTTTAGTTGATTATAGGAGAACTGTATTGTGCTTTTTCATTCCTCTCTCATTCTTCTCAGTTTTTAAATTATATCATATCTTTGTTTCCAGTTGAGGGAATCCTTTATATCCCTATGTATGATGCAAGTCTATGCTTTCAAGTTTGACCAATGAGATCTATATAATTGCACAAGAGTATGACCTTGGTTTGATTAATCTCTTATATAGGTCAATAACACATATGCAGAGGGTAGGCTTACTCTTGCAGATGCTCTGGTGTATGCTTGTAACCAGGGTGCTGAGTGCTGAAAAGGTATGGTGCTAAGAATCTGAATCTACAGTTACATAAATCATAATGTATTGGCGTATAGTTTAATATTTCACAAGTGTTAGATTTGACCGATAACTATTTTATTTCTAATACAAGTTCTAGAAAATGTTGTAACCTTTCTAATTTGTCCTGTTGAACTAAAGTTCAATTGTGATTTTTACAGTTCGTTGATGAGAAGGTTCAATGGCTGCATATTGACATGGATGGTCCAGTTTGGAATGAAAAGCAGCGCTGTGCAACAGGATTACTGCATGCATTATAAGTAAACTAAAAATTAGTTTACTGAACTGCACTGTACTGAGTGGACTAAAACCTAGTGCAGTTCAGTTCGCCCAAACTATTTTTTAGTTCAGTTTAGTTCATGCGAACTGTTTTATAGTTAACTACAAATTTTTATAGTATAGTGCAGTGGAGTATGCTTTGTCCATCCCTACCTATACTACAATATATTAATTTTTTTATGGATAAAGACCGCTTATATAGTTCTTACTT
This sequence comes from Vigna umbellata, assembly GCF_029865625.1. Lineage (NCBI taxonomy): Eukaryota > Viridiplantae > Streptophyta > Magnoliopsida > Fabales > Fabaceae > Vigna > Vigna umbellata. The sequence goes on from NC_142166.1 coordinate 19,312,016, forward strand.
TTTTATTATAATAAATATTATTAAATTTTCATGAATTTTGTATACAACATTCTATTTTGTTGATAAATTTCATTGGTAATTAATAATTTTTATTATCGATATATACTTTTTTCATTGGTAAAATGAGTGAAAAAAATTTCGTTGTCTAATGAGATTTTTTTTTTGTATATTAAGGAGAGATAAATGAGATGAAAAGAAAAGGAAGAAGAAGGAGAAGGAAAAGGAGGAGAAAGAGAAAAAGGAGGAGACACAATGGTGGCGAAGATGCGTTGATGGTGGTGGCATAACAACAACGATACAGTGTCGCGGCTAGACTATGATAACCGGAACGAGGAAAAAGAGGAGAGAAAAGGAAGAAGAAAAATAAAGATGAAGAAGAAAACTCAATCCTAACATTTACTAATGATTAGAATGAATTGATAATTAACGAAATATAATTACTTATTTATTAAAAAAATTAACATATAGTCAATCAAATTTATCAAAAATATTTTATCGATGAATTTTTTATCATCAATACCGTAAAATTACCAATGATTTTTTTATTATCGACCAATATATGCAATTTTTCTGTTAGTGGACATTCTCTCCAAAGTCGAGCAAATAATAAGAGAAAGTATTTCTCACATGAGAAACTTGCTACATGAACTAAATGAATGAATAACTAAAGCTAAGTACAAAGAAAAAAATAGGATTAAAATCATAATAAGAGTAAAAGTTGTTGAAATCATAAGGTGGACGGAAATTATATTCATTCATAAAAGTAATTTAAAATTTAATACAAAAGTAAAATTTAATTTTTGCATAAAAATTAGTGTACTAAAAATATATTTAAATATTGATTTGATTATATAATCAATTAGCTGAGAAGAATCACCAACAAGATCATAAGAATGACCGAAAACATTAGCATTCTTGATTTGTGAAGTTGAGAAAAAGAGAGCTACCTTATGTTTTTCTTGGTCCTTGTATGTTAGAAGTTGAAAAACGAAGAAGACAAAAATTCGAAGAGAAGTAGCATGAAGATGGAATATGATAACTTTGTGAAAGACACAAGTAAAGTGAATGAGTTCACGTTTTGGTCTTTAGAGCAATGTTAGTGTCACTGGTTTATTGAGCACCAGATTCTCTGCAGCAACTTACAGATTCTTGGCAGCAATTTACATAAATCACAACAGTAACTCTAGTCCTAGTAGAAGGACATAAGAGGAAATCAACGGTGTCAGCTTGCTTTTGAAAAGAGCATGAAGTAGTGGGTTCCACAAAAACCCTTCATTCACTTCTCTTTTCTTCAACAAAAGAAGCTCATCACACAATTTCTTCCCTTTCTTCCTCACCAAACCAAGCCATGGTCAGAAATATCATCCACCAAATTTTTCTATCCATTGTTTTTCTATCAAATGTTTTTCATATTCCTAAAACAGTAAATGTATTTGTTTTTCATACAAGCTTTAAATATTTTATCATTACAGCTGATAAAACAAATTCAACATATTAATATAGTATTAATAAATAAATCATAATAATAAAATATATCTAAAATAACATAAATTATTAAACGAAGAAACATAGTTATATTATTGTCTTTTATCATATATGTTTTAACATTTAATTTTTTATTTGTTCACTCTAATAACGTGTTTATATTAAAAGAAACAACGACATAAACACTAAAAACAACAACATAATTGGATAAGTTAATATATAAAAGAGTTTCTTTTATAAAAACAAATATAGAATTATTATAATACCACTCGTTCATAAACAACTATATTAAATATAAAAACTCATTTTAAATTAAATTAATTGATATACACCTTTAATATTGGGTTTTACTGTAGGCATGTATTTGTAGTAATATTTATACTTTAGAGAGTCATAAACAAATAGATTATCACTCTCACAAGGTTAGTTCCTTTCCTGTTTAGGATTAAAACAATCTAGTGATGCAACCTTCTCCCTCCCACCATTTCTCTATATATGAATTGAATGGTTATTAGAATATCAAGATACATCCTTACTGAATCCCTAATGTCAATGCATACACTAAGATCATCTCCAATAAGAATTTCTGCTTGAAATTCTCTAAACAACATTACCCTTCTTGTCCATAACCATAATCATCACCACAAATGATAATCAACAATATTATAAACCTACATCAGTTCCATCACAAATTTATTTCAAACAACCAAAGAAGAAGGAAATAACAAACATACACATTGGTGCTCAAAGGTGGCTCCCAACACCAAACTTCTTACAGAAAGTGGCACCAACGCCATTCTTCTTGTAAAAAGTCACACTCATCGACACATTTCTACTTGCTAGTGTCTAGATCTAAATTGCTCCATACCTAAAGTTCAAGAACTTAGTGGAACCCTAACACCACTCAACGCCAAACCATGCACAAAATTGGGCCCTCAATGTTACCTTGGCATCGCTCAATTGACCAAATGAGACTGAATTGGTTTAAAACAGTTTTAAATATGAAAACTCATACCACTTGGAAAATTGCTCAAATGATAACTCTCTTAAACACACAAAATCAAATAAAAACCTATAGGTTCACAAACCAAACATTCCAACCAAAATTGTCAATTCATCAAAGTTCAGCATACAACAAAAACATGCAATTTATCAGCCTAACCACAAATCAACAAGTCACACTCAACACACAGTTCAATCATCCAGTCAATTCACCATACAATCATATAATTCTATATTCCAAGGTATACAAAAAGAGTGCAATTAATTTTCCTTACATGACCAATAACTCACAAGACCCTAACTAGCAAAACTCCTCCCAACTAAAAGGATATTTTATCTACGCATAGAAACATTACAAAATAATTTGAATATACCATTATGATCATTAATCAGCAAAGACTTATATGTAAGTGGAAGAAGGTTTACATGTAACAAATAACATAAAAGACCAAGAAAAAGAACAAAAACTCAACTTACACGAATGATGAAACCGATCGATTCAAATTGAAAAATTCACTACAATAATCAATCATTTGGTATTGGCTATTCAATCAAACGAATATAAAGAAAAAACCCTTATAAAAAAGAAAAACTTTCATACAAAAAATCAGAAAACTCTTAAAAAATGTTTTATAGAGATGATATATTTTAAAATAATGAAATTCTATTCATAATAAAACTATTTATATTTTAATATTTTAATATTCAAATATTCAAATCTTATTATTTTAAAATTATTATCAATTTTAAAATTTAAAATGTAATTTTCTTTTATCTTTATCATTGTATTTCTGTTTTTTATTTTCTTGAAGATATTTAGCTTAAAAAAAGAGAAATTTTTATTCAGAAGAATATTAATGGTCATAAATGTATTATTTTTATGCTTTAAATATTATATATACAGAGTAAGTATCAAACAAAATAAGCTGATGATAGCATCCACCGAAGTAGAATTAGGAACCTGAAATAATATAGAATTTATTTGGATTTTAAGTGGATAAACATTAATAAAAAAGAAAAGAAAAAATTGTATGGTCCACGATGATTAGTTATTATCAAGTCATACGTCAAATCAGGCCCTTTGAAATTAGTTGAAAACCAACCCAACCTAACAAACATCACATTTTTGGGTCTTAAAATGATTATTCTTCAAAGTTTACTCTATTATCTTATCAATATTTAAAAAAATATCATAAATGTTGACGAAATAAGTGAGTTTTGTTTTGTCAAATCAAAAGTTGCGGATGAAATCGGGAAGGCATTCTCCCTTCTGAATAGGAAATTTGGAATTGAAAGGATGACATGGGAATCTCTCCTTCACCACATGACCTTATTTAAGACTTCAAAGATATCTAGGAAGAGAGTTTTGAGTGGGGAATTAGGAAAGCTAACAGAGACCATCCAGCTGTCTAGGACCTGCTTTTTAATAAGAAAAGGGCACTTTAGCAAAACAATATAAGAGACTTTAATAGTTGAACACGTACCAGGGGTATCTGGACAACTTGATTCCCCTTTTTTAATTATCAGATTTTCATTGGGTTCATAAACCTCTATTCTCACACTGATTTTGGCTAAATGGATCATTATTCCGTTTGTTGATTGGTATGAAAATGTTAGAATTTGGAAGACTGAACATATTCTTCTTCGTTACTTCCTCATCTGATATAAATGAAACAAAAACAAAACAGGGTATTGGAAGCTTCCCAACTTGTGCTCTTCTTTGCCATACCAAGAGCCAGCTAGTGGGATTCTCGTTTGAAATGACACTGCACCACCGTTGCTTGCTAAATAGACACGTGATGCTCATAAAATCGCAACAACTCTTTTTTTTTATCTTTCTTCATTAATTTCCATTTATTCGTGTCAGAACAAGAGTCATACGGACCATGGCTTCTGTAGTAATTAAGTTAATACGTAATACTGCTACTCTTTCCATATTTTGCAGCATGAAAACTCCATCTAGACAGAGGTCACCTTCAAAAGAAATATATCTTTAAAGACTTATCAACTTGTACAAAATGAATCTCATATATGCTACACTAAAACTACATCAATGGCAAAAGTATACCGAGACGACTTAGAATAAAAAAAGAAAAGAAGTCAAAGGCATTTACAAAAGAAATACTCTTTCTATATATACAAGTTCAAATGTAATTAAGATCGTCTTACGTCCCCTTTAACGCACAAAAGGGGCTGCCTTACAAATCTTGGTAGTTACTCTCAAATTATAAATATATAAACATTTAGACAATGTTGAGCACTTTCCTTTTGGAATAATCCATAAAATGCAACTATATATAACACTCGTATATTGCATAAAAGTGAAATAGTAGAAACATATTTTTAACACGTCATTCGTCCGGTTGGAAATCTAAGTATGAGTTTAAGTCTCACATTAGATAGAAATGAGAAAGTAGAACTATATAAAGATAAAAGACTCATTAACTCACTGCCTTAAGGTTTTAGGTAGAGAGTGGTGTCAATCCCTTATGTGGTTAGGCTCATATCTTGTTGTTGTTTGTGTCTCCTCGGTGAATCTCCTCCTCTTTACCCAACATGCCCAATAGGTTTTGGTTTTGAAGAAATTGAAGCATAACAAAATGCAATCACATTTTCGTAGTTTAAGTAAACTTATACGCCTCGATTAACTGGGAACCGAAGCATAAAGGGTACTACTACAAAAAAGTGTATAGATAGCGCTTTTTTTTATCATAGATAGCGCTTAAAAAGCGCTATCTATGTCTGCGCTATCTATTAATAGACAATAGATAGCGCTTATTTAAATAAGCGCTATCTATTGTCAGACACCAATAGATAGCGCTTTTTTAAATAAGCGCTATCTATTGGTGTATGACAATAGATAGTGCTCATTTAAATAAACGCTATCTATTGTTTTAAATTTTTTCAAAAAAAATAATTTTTATTAAAATATTTTAAAAATATAAAATATTTTAAAAAAAAATATAAAATATTTGTTCTATTATATATAAACTTATATATTGATTCAGTTATATACAAAAAATAAATATAAAATATTAAGACAAATATGATAAAAACAAGTCTCAAAAAGAATGTTTGTTACTTCAATGTATAAATAACATTCTTTGGTACAATAATATTTCAAAATGTAATCATTAATTCGTCAAGTACATGTTATGACATGACATTGTTTTATAAAACGTATATACAACCATAACACATATCCTATTAATATATATGTACATCACCCTAACAACCTATAAACATGTACTAATTATATGTAAACGTCAATCTTTCCTAACTTCGATAATTTGATTGTCACAATATTGTTGATATCTGCAATTAGAAAAATACTGCAACAAAGAAAAATAATATAAAATTAGTCAATTAAAATTTTCGTGCAAATTAATTATGACAATGAAGATAACTTACCTTAGTTGAAATTGTTCCTCCTTCACATGTGATAATTTCTTTCATATATCGACACATATAATATCCACAATCATTGTCATTGGGTTGTCTTGAACACTAGAAAACCAAAAGTAGAAAACATTATAATTTGAACATAACTGCAAATCAAAACTCTAATAAACTCCAAACATATTCAGTCTATGGTAACAAACAACTATATACCATGCTTTCATTATAACCATATATTCCTCCAACCAGTAATAATAATTATGTTTTATTCACTTGAACTTTGTAAATATTCTTTTTAAGAACTTTAAGTTCAATGTTATAATATACACTATTTACTCATTTACAACCGTTCACAATGATGTCAAAGTAGGAGCAATCTACCGGTCACCACATCCACAGATGATTTTGATCTTGAAATAAAATGCAACAATGTGGGCATCCCATAAGAAAGCATCACATTACAAAAGCTGTCAACAAAGAACAAAGGTAGCAACTTTGAAAAATATCAACATCAAATCCAAGACCGTGAGATTCAATTGTATATGTACATTGTCCGGTAGTTAAATATTTACACTAGTAATGGGTTTCTACAATTAAAACCCAAAGAACAGACAATAGGGGGAAATGAAATCAAATTACTGAAATATGTCCAAGGCAAGCACTCACCTGAAAAGGCAACTACAACAACTATTTTTCTGGGCACCTCTTTAATTGTCTCACAGGAATCTTTAGGCAGTGGCAAGTTAGCACCATACTTTGATGGCATGACGAAAGACATTCTCCACTTGTCTTGATCTTCAATCTAAGATAATACAATGATAAATTAGAACATCACAAATTACAAATATATGTTGAAAAGAAACTCCTAATCAAATAGTTGTATTGATTATTAAATACAGAACTTCCAGAAAATAATATCACAAAATTCACACACTTAAGTGCAAAGTGACACTAGTACATTGGCTATATCATAACATAGACACAAAAGGAGAAAAATAACGAGAGAGGAACCTGTGACCTAAATGGTTAAAATAATAGTGTTATGTTATAACGCCATCTAATTGGGATAGATATAGATAATTCATAAGATGGAAAATAGTATCAATTTATCCAATCTCACACACTTAAACTTTACATATTAATTATTTACATATTAATTAGACCATGTGCAAAGTGACACTAGTACATTGGCTATATCATAACATAGAAACAAAAGGAAAAAAAAAACGAAAGAGGAACATGTGACCTAAATGGTTAAAACAATAGTGTTATGTTATAACACCATATAATTGAGATAGATATAGGTAATTCATAAGATAGAAAATAGTATCAATTTATCCAATCTCACACACTTAAACTTTACTTGTTAATTAGATCATGTGTTAAAGAACATAGGAATTTGATAGAATTTTCAGGTGAAACCTTTAACTATGTATTTGGATAAAGTTAAGAAAAATCAGATTGAAAAAATATGCTAGGGTAGTTCAGACATTACTGAATTGTTATGAAAGATTTATTTCAATTGAACTTGAATTACATAAACATAGATTTTAAATTGTGAATTATACTATATAAAATCAGACCATGAAAATAAGTTAGATGCAATTATTTCACTATCATTATTGACAATGTTTGTTATAGTTATATAAATGTATGTTTCTACTGTTATGTTTGCTGAAACGGATATAATTATGCTAAACTTGTTTGGCAATGCATATAAAAATAAATAAGATAAAGATTGAAAATGAGATATTTCACGAAATCCATAAAATAAGTTCAACATATATATTCAAATTATCATACCAGTTTTTAACTTATAATTAACACCTCTAAAAGGTGTAATACATACCACACGAAATCATGTTTTACTTACCTAATTGTGCACTATCAAAACCAGTGAAATACATCATAACTCTTATCTTAATTAAAATAACATTGTGACATTTGTTTCTAAACTAAATAATTTCATGCATTATATTTCACATCACATATAAGAACTTAAGCATAGAAGAATGCAACATATAGTATAATACCCTAAACCACTTTAATGACCACCAATTTAAGCACTGGAACTCCCACTTTTTTTTTCCACATATAAATTCAATACAACCTTTTCACCAAATAGATTCTTGTACTAATTTTCCATGATCCAGACTTGTTAACATTACAACTCCAGACAATAATAGTATATACTAATCCCTATGGGTGCTCACAAATTTATAACACTAAAAGAGTTCAATAATTACATCTAATATACCTTAGAATCATAGAAACTCATGCAATCATGTCTTGAAACACTACACCAATGTTATTTGTTACAATAATGTGTATATCTAGTCCAACCAGAAAAATATAACACACACCATAATTTTCCAGGCCATCTAGGAATAACATCCTATCCCACTTATTCTTATAAGAATAAAAACATCCAATTATTATCAGTAAACTCACACCTTCCAAACCCACAAATCAATTCCAATTTAAATATATTATAACCCAACATAACATATACAAATTTCCAACTTATCATCATGTCCACTATAGATAGCCAAATAAGATTGCTCATAGTTTTAAAATACTAATAAATTAATAAACACCATTGCTGCATCTTAGAAACAATTAAGCTCACACAAAGGAAACATGTATTCAGAGAAAATATAGGCTGCAACATATTCGAACAACCAATTAAAACCCAAATAGTGAAAACTCTTCGAATACCTCAATTCTCACATTCCGCGCCCACTGCTCATGGATTTCCTCCGTCTCGTGTCCTCTTCTCCTTCTTTCCCAAAACGTGTCGCTGCTGCTCTCTCTTGCTCTCGCACCACAAAACCTCCAATTCGTCTAGGTTTTAGGGTTTTGCCCTTTCTCCATTACTCACCTTGAAATCTCGCCTCCCCTCTTAAATTCCTTCTTCCGTTACTTCGTCTGAGCCTCAGATTCTCTTCTTCCCCTAGCCGCACCAAGAATCCCTCTTTCTCTTAGGGTTTTCGAAAAGAAAAAAGATAAGGGAGAAGAGACAACGAGAAAAAAGAAAGAAGAATGAGATTCAGAATTTTTTAACCCTGTCTACTTCTCATGGCCTATGGATTTGGCATTGAAGGCTTCTCTTCCTCTCTCTCGTGCTCACGTTGCTATTTCTTCCATTTGGCTAACCCTAGTTTTTTTTTCGGTTTTGGGCAAAAAGAAACAGAGAAGGGAGAAGAAAAGAAGAATTGAACTAACCTTTGAATTAACCTTCTAAAACCAAAACCAGTGATTTAAGCTCATACGAACAGTAACGCCAGATGCAAAGGTGCACGAACAAAAGAAATATGTTTTCAGAGTTAACTGAATAAAGGAAATAGGCCGAATTTTTTTTTTAGTTTTTATAATAAATAGATATCGCTTTTGCTTAAATAATAGCTCTCTGTTAATTTATTTTAAATTTTTAATTAAAAATAATAATATAAATAAATATAGATAGTATTATTTTGAAAAACGTTATGAATTGGAAAAGGGGAGAAATTTTTTTGTTAAGGATATAGAAAGAAGCTAGAAGGAGAAATATATGTTTTAAATTTTTTAAAATGTCGAATAGATAGCGCTTATTTAAAAAAACGCTGTCTAAATTTATGACAATAGATAAGCGCTTTTTAAAAAAAACGCTATCTATGGATCTATTTTAAATTATGAATAAAAAAAGTAATATTAATTATATATAGATAGCGCTTTTCCACATAAGCCCTATCTATTGTCATAGGTTTAGATAGTGCTTTTTTAAATAAGCGCTATCTATTGTTCTGAACATTCATAGATAGCGCTTATTTAAAAAAGCGCTATCTATTAAGCGCTATCTATAGCCCATTTTGTAGTAGTTGTCTGGTTATATGAACAACCAAGGTCTAAAACCTTGCAAAATCCACCTGCCTTCCCTATAAAACAGACTTTTCACTTGATAACTTTTTCGAAAAAGACATATTGCCTCGGTTCTCTGAACACCCAAGGCAAAAAACCCTGCAAATCTCTCTGCAACCTCTGGAAGTTCACTAACATTCTTCTGGTCAGGTCTTATGGCATCGATTGTATGCAAAATCGATGTCATACGTCATATACTTCCTCGGTTGTTTGGGCAACCAAGGCCAAAAACTCTGCAAAAATATCTTTGCACCCTTTACAACCTCACTCTTTCACTGTCATATTCCGAACATGCTCAATGGCCTCGGTTCTATTTAGAACCGATGCCATATGTCCTACCAAACAACTGACCTGTCTGAAATTGAATGTTCCAAATTCCTTTTGTTAACACCTATGGTTTCGGTTTCTAGCAGAACTGATGCTATAAACCTTTTATGCCTTGGTTTAACCACAAACTGAGGCCTATAGTGTGAACAAAATTTCAAAATTTTCATTTAATATTTTATTTTGAATTTTTTTCTAAAGATTTCAAGCATCAGTTATTAGGAGAATTGAGGCGGTAAGTGTTTTATTGCCTCAGTTTTTTACTTAACTAAGGTAATATCCTTTTCGAGGGTTGAAATTTTAGAAATGTAAAACAGTGACCCCACTTCTTCCTTACACGAACACTTTCTCTATTTTGCACAAATTTTTTTCTCTCTTCTACATGACCTTCGTTGCCTCTACCATTGTTCATCGTCGTTCGTGCTACCACTGATTGTTTGCGGTTCGTCTCCTTCTCTTGGCGCCGCCATGTTCCTCCTCCACTGTTCTTCACCATTTTTGTCTTCACGTGGTAAGTTTTTCATACCCTCCTCCATTTTCGTCTGTGTTTGATAATGAACACTTATGGAACTGATATAATAAATCATTAGTGGAACTTTTATTTGATCATTAGTCATAGGAATGACACTATTATTTTCTTATGAGAATTCATGCAAAGGGAGAGGGGGTTTAGCCATTCGAATTGTTTAGTCATTTTAATGTAAATTGTTTAGCCATTTTAATATAAATTGTTTAGCCATATTGAAGAAGACCAGTTTTGTCTTTAATAAAAAATAAAGTTTAATATGAAAGTTTATAATAAAAATTCTAAAAATCTTATGATAATATAAATTGGTGTATAATATTACTTTCAATAAAGATTAAAACGAAATTAACTTTGATTTAAGAAAGTTGAAGATAATGTCAAAAAAATTATAAGAAATGGAAACCATATAAAAAATATAGTATAGGAATTATAATATATGTATATATAATATGTTTTAATATTACATATACACATTTAGCCATTTTAATTTCAGGGAATATTGGGATATAGAAATTAGGGGAATAGAATTTTGAAATGTTTGTATTAAATTAGTTGGTTTGCTAATGAAATAAACTTTAAAGTTAGGAATCATGTGACTAAGTAATGCGTTGTTTTTTTCTTCTAGATATTGTATTTTTGTGGTGAGATTTTATAGTTTCTAAAACGCAGACATTTTCTATTGTTGACCGGATTTCACGCTCCCAGGTTCCTATTCTTAAAACTTTTCCTTTTAATATGAACAAATAATTATTTAGTACCTTGTTCATTATTGTATGTTGCATATGTAATTATTTGTTTGCTTGAATATATTGTTGTATTGAATTGACCTTAGTTTTCCGTTTGAGATTCAATACAAAAATTATTTACTATTTTCATTTTTTTTAACAAATGTACTTTTTACAAATGAATATAAAGGAGATGGTAATAATAATTTACAAGTATTGAATCTTTATTTGTCTAGTTGGAAATTTTAAGAAGAGTAATAATTTTTTCATAGTTTATTCATACAAAAAATTTTTAATATACATGTCTTAAATTTCATAAAAATTTGCAGTTGTGTCCTGTATTGATCTTTGGGTGCATATTTGATTATGATTTATATTCACTTTCATTTTGTGTAACCTAAAAACCTATGCGAAATGCTAGCAAAATTTCATGAAATTTTATATATGTTGTTTAAAATTTATATGTTCAATAAACTAGAAAAAATGAATCTTTTTTAATGGGATAGGATCAAACCTTGAATAAAAAGACGATCAAAGTAATCAGTCAAGATTATTTAAATTGTGTAAAAAATTTCAGTAAATATGTGAATGGATTGAGATTGGATTAATTCACCACGCATCAGTGTTGAATACGAGAGAAGGGTAGAAGAATTTATACAATTTGTGCAACGTAATAAGGGTAGAATTGATGATGAAGTCAAGTTTAGATGTTCTTGTGTCAACTGTTTAAATGGGAGGAAGTTGAATGCAACCAAAATTAGGGAACATTTTATTTGTGATGGTTTCTTACAATCCATTGATGTTGGTCCTCTAGCCAAGGCTACTAAATTCCAACTATTTTTGTAATAGAGTCAATTTTAATCTTAATCGCCTTATCATAAAATTCTTTTTTTAGAATTTTGGATCACATATATATTATTTAAATGTGAGACCCATGACACTAAGGGAAAAAAACCTTCACATTTGTATCAATCTTCACATTAATCTTTTCCCCGCGTGTAAAAGTACCCATTTCCTCCATCTTGTATTTTTTTTCTTCTTCTTCTTCCAATACCTATATAGTTTCATTTTTTCTCCAACCTTCTCTCCAAACTACTTTTTCAACAATTTAGAGACAAAGGAGGACACTCTCCACCAACACCCATTTGGGCATTCTATTTTCCTTAATCTCTTTGCAATCTTCTTCATCAGGATCTCTAGGTTTCTAATCCACTTTCTTTGAACCCTAGTCATCTTCATTTCCTTCTACACTAATAGGGACCATGCAAAAACAAGCATAACCCATTGGTGTGCAATCTTAAGCCCCTCACCTATACATGCAACTAGATCAAATAGGAACATGGCTTAGGGATTTTGATATTTAATGGCGTAGGTGAGAGAAAAGAGAGTGAGGTCGTCAGAGTTAGGGTTGGTGTTAGAGTTCCATGAAAACAAGGAAGGAAATGAAGCCCGAATACCATTCAAGGGAGGAATGGAGATTGGACTAAACCCAACGTTGTCACTTATCACAATCGTCCATCCTCACCACTTGTTGGTGTAGCCGTTGTGATTTGGAAGTGCATGGTGGTTAAGAGGATGCTTGGTCGAATGAGAGGAGGAAAAACCATACCTTCACATATGAGTAATAAAGAATAGGGGATTCTCTTTAGAGCCAACCAAAATAGAGTAGGCTTTCATGAAGATTTTTGGTGATATTTTATGTGATATTTGCATTATATGGTGAACCTTTTTTTTAATGTGTTTTGAAATGAAAAACAATGTTAGATTATATATATGATATTGATATATAGAACTTTAGTATGCTTGTATGTATTGAAATGATATATTGCATTGAATTCTTCTTTCTATATTGATTGGAAACTTAATGTGTATGATATAAAGGAATAGTTACGAGATGTTTGTTAAGGTTGAGATTCTTAATGCTAGTGGTTTTCTCTTACTCTTAATGCTTGTTATGTTTTGGCCATTCATAACTTGATGTTTGGGTTTGTTTGTTATTGGAAGATAGCCCATGAACCATGACTTGGAGTAAGCTACCTAAAGAAAATAGTATCTAGAAATGGAGCTAGGACCTTTAGTTGTCATGAACTTCTTTTCTTAATGCAGAGTTGATTATTAGGGTTTTCAAGATATTGGAGTCTAATAACCAAGTCTAGGCTTTTTACACCGAGGAATTGGGTTCTAAGTAATCTAGTAAGTTGACATTAGCATTTTAATGAAGAAGATGAGTTCTAATATGCATGAAAGTGAAGTAGGTGAAATCTAACCCCAACATTACCATTCCATTGTTTCTATTCTAATTCATTTCCAAGTGTTTTCGGCTACAAAAGATCATTTTACTATTCACGCAAGTTGTTTACCTTAAGTGCATTCAAACCTTACTAAATGGAATCATTCTTTAGTCTTGATTAGTTAAGTAATCATATCATCATTTAATATCACACGAGTCTCTTGGGATACGATATTCGGTCTTATCGATTTTATTACTTAAACGATTTGGTACGCTTGTCGAGGTCTTAACAACATGTGGTTGTAGTAACATAGAGCTAAGGAAGGCCACTAAGGTCTAAAGTAGTAGATAACTTATAGGTGATGGTGTATAAAATCTTTTGGAGAAATAAATCAATTATAATCCATTTGTTTTGGAGTATTTTGGTACTTTTGTTAAAATGTCTTTTTGAAATACAATTTAAATGGAGTATAATTTATACTTAAATCCTAGGCATGTTATGAATTATGTTTACCAATGAGTAATTCCCTAAGAATTTAATATATTTAGAATTTTTGTGATGTTACATTGGAACCATTATCTAATTAGTTATAATTATAAAGTGAGTTTGTTAATACTAAGTTTATAACTAATGACGTAATATTCGTGAAGGTTGTCATGTAGATACCTAAACTAATATTCTAATTTGATTATGTATGAACTAGAATTATTAAAATATAGAATGTGATTAACAATCATTGTAAATTATATTATGGTCCACATTTATAGAGAATGTAGCATTATGTACTAGGATTTTGTTTTCTCTTCATCCAAATCACGAGAGATAATAAAAGTAGTGTCTAAGGCTCTTTATATTTGGAAGATCACATATTTGCGAATAATCTCATCATCAACATCATTTCCAATGACAAACTCATATCACTAGTACAAAAACAGCGTATAACGTCATGCGTTTAACGTCCAACCACTGAATAACCAACGTTAAAAATGACTGGTGACATTTTTGTAAATAAATGAAATTATTAAACGTCGTTTAGAATTGTAATTGGACGTAAAAGGATATAAAATGTTGAATGCCCCAACGTTAGACGTCAAAAGGTTAGTGAATTCAATAAAAATTTGAGCGGGAGATTGAAAATTCATTCACTTTATCTTAGCAAGCGAGACTCTCTTCTCTTCTCAAACTTTTCTCGAACGAAGTTTGACGACCATCACATGTAATATTTCTTTTATTTGATACAAATGCATTTTATGTATGATTTTCGTTTGTTTTGACTGATTATTTTCGTGTTTTTGTTTTTCATAGGCGCATTCTGCTTTCTTTGTCATCAGTGACGACACTTTATTTCGACGAACCCACCTTTTGAAGGTTAGTTTTCATTTTCATTTTGAAGAACTTATTTGTTGAACTTGTTTGTTGTTTTTTTGTTGAATTTGTTTGGTTGAACTTGTTTGTTGTTGTTGTTTGATTGAACTTTTTTGTTGTTGGTTATTGTTATTTGTTGTTGATATTACGTTCATAGTTCTTGCTTTATAAAATACCAAAAACTGAAATTTGTTATTTTTCTGTTTTCCAGATCTCGTAGAGCTATAAAAAAGATCACAATTAATTTAAAAAAACAAAAAAAATTGATTAACGTCGTATATTAACAAAATTCAACGTTAAGTCAACGTCGTATATTGACAAAATTCGACGTTAATTTAACGTCGAACTTTTTAAATTTGACGTCAATTTAACGTCTCCTTATATGACGTCGTTCGCGAATTCGCCGTTAAAAGCCCAAAATATTCGATGTTGTACGCAATTTTTCTATTAGTGTATACGCTTCCATATTCTTTTTCATCAAAAATTAGATTGAGTTTATTAAAGATTAACACATGATTGTACTATATATTTTGAATCAATATGAATAAAAACATGTAGTTAGACACAGTTATTATTTACTAATTTGTTTTTCATCAAAAACACTAGTTGCGTCTAAAAATTGATTGGATCATTCTTAACAAAATATGTGTAAAAATTACTTTTCAAATAAAAGTTTTTCCTTGTTTTTTTACTTTTCCTCAACTCATTAATTTTAGTTTTTATCATAATATTATGTCAATTACATAAATTTTAATAACAAAACAAAACATTTTATATTTTTTGAAGATGATGGATTTAAGAGGATGGTCCATATTGATTGTATGTTTACATTAAGATGAATGATGGCCTAATTTTCTAAAACCAAACAAATATCTTTATTCTTACATGTCAAAATAATAGTACATAAACTCACCTACATGTGCATACATTACTTAGTATAGTATTAACAATCTCATGTAATACTTGTTACTTCAATTAAAATAGATATTTCAAAAGTATATTGATAACATTTTATTAAGATCAACAACGTCCAGTAGAAAATTAAAAAAGTAAACTTGATGACATATCCCTAAAAGTTCACTAGTGCAGAAAGGGCTTTAGACGTCTATTATTTTGGGCTTTTAATGTCAGATCCCGATCTGACGTCTTTATCGATGACATTAATGGGACGTCAGATTCTAAAGGTCTGACGTCTATAAAGACGTCGGACATGGCATTAACCGACGTCTACTGCAACTCATGTCTTTGGGTAGCGTAGTAGCACCTTCCTTTGCTAGTTTCGTCATAAGAAAAGGTTGCATCTTTTGGACCTCTTATGGCATTTCAACCGAAAACCGAATCTGGGTCCTTGCCTAGTTCTATTCCAACCGGCAATGAAAACAAATACGGTGACATGAGAACTAGGCAAGGACCCAGGTTCGATTTTTGGTTGAAATGCTATAAGACATCCAAACAACGCAAGTTTTCCTTACGAGGAAACTAGCAAAGGGAGAATGTGCTACTACGCTACGCAAAGACACGAGAAAAACTGCACCAAAACACAATGAAAACTCATTTTAATCGGTTCAAATGGAAGATAATCCATCAAAGACTAATTTAATCAGAGTAAAAGTACGTTTAAACGGTTCAAAAGAGACAAAACGCACCTGAAAATGCAATGTCGCGGAGAGAAAAGGCGAGAAGGAAGACAATGAAGTGCGCGTAACTGCGGGTTCGATTTCTAATTTAACAAGAACCAAGACGTCGGACACAGAGGGCTTTTAATGGGTGACGTTAATGGGACGTCAGATTCTACAGGTCTGACGTCTATAAAGACGTCAGACATGGCATTAACCAACGTCTAAGGGCTCTATAGACGTCGGACATGGCATTAACCGACGTCTACTGCAGCTCATGTCTTTGGGTAGCGTAGTAGCACCTTCCTTTGCTAGTTTCGTCATAAGAAAAGGTTGCATCTTTTGGACCTCTTATGGCATTTCAACCGAAAACCGAATATGGGTCCTTGCCTAGTTCCATTTCAACCGACAATGAAAACAAATACTGTGACATGAGAACTAGGCAAGGACCCAGGTTCGATTTTGGGTTGAAATGCTATAAGGCATCCAAACAACGCAAGTTTTCCTTACGAGGAAACTAGCAAAGGGAGAATGTGCTACTACGCTACGCAAAGACACGAGAAAAACTACACCAAAAGACAATGAAAACTCATTTTAATCAGTTCAAATGGAAGATAATCCATCAAAGACTAATTTAATCAGAGTAAAAGTACGTTTAAACGGTTCAAAAGAGACAAAACGCACCTGAAAATGCAATGTCGCGGAGAGAAAAGGCGAGAAGGAAGACAATGAAGTGCGCGTAACTACGGGTTCGATTTCTGATTTAACAAGAACCAAGACGTCGGACACAGAGGGCACCGACGTCTATTCTCGCCTAGATGTCAGGGTCGTCACTAATATGATGTCCAAAACAACTTTTCACCTACCCTGTCAGGCCATTTAGACGTCGGATGGCGGGATCGGACGTCTATATGGTAGAAAAAATAACTTTTCACCTACCTGTCAAGCATATAGACGTCGATGATATGGGGCCGACGTCTATAATCGTATATAGGGGTCAGGGTGGCGGGATCAGACGTCTATAATGCGGAAAAAAAGAACTTTTCATCTACCTGTCAGACATATACACGTATGTCAGGAGGGGCACCGACATCTATAATGTTGTAGACATCGGTGCCCCCTTTAACAAACTTCTATGTGTCCAACTTATTTACGAAAATGCCACCGGTCAATAATTTGCGTTGGTTATTTTGTAGTCCGACGTCTACGGGGTGACGTTAAAGGCCAATTTTGCACTAGTGGTTGACTCTTGTGTTGGAATGGATAGTCTTTCAAACATATACACCTAACACAAGATAAATAAAAGCTTTAAAGATGCTCATATTCTCCAAGACGTTGATCATTCATTTGATTTAAGGTGTATCATCATTCTTGGGAGCTATATTCTTCATATACTCACTATTAATACATTTGTTCTAACTTGTGTTAAAATGGGTATTTGACCTTGGTAGAGAAGCGCACAAAACTCAAAGAAGATAAAAGGCAAATCATTTTCAAGAGGGATGAAATGATGACAAATCCCTTAGCCATGGTCAAGCACTTTCAAGACAGTGCAAGTCATCCTTAAAGATGGTGTTAACTCTACCTTGTGGACCACCTTTGGAGCCATCATGGAGTATGGATTGAAGAGTAGTGTAGGAATTTAGGTCATTGTATTCGGTCATGTAGTGTAGGTTTGTTTAAGACTTATATTAAGGCCTAAGTATCATAGGATTTTCCTTAAGTTAGTTATCTAAACCAAGTGAAAAGTGTGTGTCATGTGTCATGTGTCATGCTTCTATTGGAGAGGAAATTTGCTTTTTAGAAGTGGTCATATGACACCCTAGGAGTGGAAAAGATTTATTTTTGGTAGTGGTCACATGTCCCTCCACCATTGGAGAGGATTTGCTTTTAGTAGTGGTCACATAACACTCTAGGAATTGAGAGGATTGTGTTCTATGAGTGACCACATGTCTTCCCATCATTGGAAAGGATTTATGGACAACTTGTCCACTTCGTAGAAGGCCTCATTTTTTTCAATGAGAGCAAATCATGCTTTTAGGGTTAGAAGAAGACATCATTGGCCTATAAATAGAGATGTCTCCACCCTTGTATTTATCTTTGATGTTAAGTAATGTTATGCTGCCCATTTTTTGTCATACTACTCATCTTAGATCAAGACTAGAACAACCCATGAGACTCCTCTAGTCACCTTCCTCCTTGAGTTGGCCTAACCTCTTTTGGAACCATCAAACACTACACCACCACCACATCTCCTAGAGGCCATGAGCTTCTACCTCATCCACACCTTATATAGCTCATCATTTTTGGACCATTTACTACCACATTTTCATACCATTCGTCCAAGGAAACATCCATCCATGTACATCTCCTAGCTTTGGTCCAACCTAACTAAGGAGGTTGCTATCAAAACTTTTATCAATTAAAAAAGTTATTAAATTGGAAAATGTTTAAAAGATATAAAATTTATAAAAAAAAGACTTAATTTGTGAGCTTGTTTTATGATTAAGTAAACGGTAGATCAATAATATCACCATTTTTTTCATTTGTCTGATTATTATCTGTTGAATTGAATTTGATTGTTCCCATTATGATAAGATTGCAAAAAAAAAGCTTGGTGGAATAAGAAAAATGGTGTATAGATGAAGTGAAGAGTGGGATTAGGTGCAAAAGTTTTGAAGCTCCAGCTTGCTATGCTTACCTTATCTCAAACTATGAAAGGGACAGAGTGGGATTAGGAATCCTATAAAAATGATAAACGTTAAAATCTTGGAATTGAGCTCTGTCAAATCTGCAGTGAAAGAGAGACTTCATGACACACAGATGCTTTCTCAGTTCAACTGCCACATACAAGCAATTAATGACTTGTCGTTCATCTTCTTGTGGGTCATGCCAACCAATACCATATCATCCCCAGAGGAAACTATAATCACCTACCAAAAATTTTCATCATTTCTAATATTCTGCATAACTATTTTTAACAAAATCCAAATCCCTACTGTTTCTTACTCTGCAATTTCTCAAAAAATCAATTTTTTTTCATTCATTAAAATATTTTACTTAAAAATAATCTTCTCTTTTCTTCATTTGTTAGCATGTGACATCGTGTGTTCATTTTAAGTTAAGGTCAATAATAATGATGATAAAAGATGATTCCAAATTAAGTAATAAAGAGAACCTTGAAGATAAAAGGAACATCATGTGTGAAACTTCTTCAAAAGGAAAAAACCATTAATTAGGTGGAATGGCGATAGAAATTCAAACATAGTAACCAATGATGGTAACGCTAGGGTTAAATCAAGTAGCAAAATACTTTATTAGTGTGCGTTTTGTTTGATTAATTACTATGTTTAACAAGTTTTGATAGATGCCATGTTGTAAATAAATCCAAACACATAGTTAAAAAAGAGTGATAAAAAGTGTGGATTTTTGTGTGTAGTAATTATAAGATGTTAAAAGATATGATGTTGAAGTAGGAAAGAAATATTGAGATATATATCTAAAAGAGAAAATGGTCGCTTCACATCGCATCAATGGAAGTAGTAGGACGTTGGCATTGCTGACACATGATTGTAGCCATTAGACCTTAGCACATATAATTAAGGAGAAAGGACAGAACATGAGAGACCCATCTTCATACACCAAATCTCTCTACTTCAGTTTCAGATCACCATTTTATCTTCAGACGTATTTCTTTCCAAAATATCTTTTTTAATTCATTTACTTCTCGCTTTAAAAAGTTCTATATCATTATTTTACTGTGTCTTTTCTTTTCTATTATATAATTTCAAAAGTTATTTTTGACGGATTACAAAAAATATCAAAGTCATTTTCTCCTTGAAATAAAGTACAAATCATTTTTAGCTTATAGAATATACAATTCAGATGTATTTTTTATTTATTGATTGTACAATAAATAAAGGCAAAATGAGAATTTTGTTTTTTATAAGAGCGCGTGAACAAATATACGAAGATGCAGGAAGAACCTACCCTCTTAATGTTCTTGGGTTTACTTTTGGCCCATGTGGCCATATTCTAATTACTACACACAGTTTCTTCCTGCACTTCATAACTTTCTTCTTACATCTCTATAAATTGGTTTTTCCTATTTTGTCCTTTTCAGATTGTATCATTTTGAAATAATTTTTTTCCCCTTAAAATACTTATGAATTACATAAATCGTAAATAAAAACAACTTTTAGATTATGTATTCTATAAGTTATTTTTTAATATTTAATTATATTATTTGAAAATTACTTTTTATCTTTAGATTATCAAAAAGTGATTTCAAGATTGTATAATTTAAAAAAAAAATGGGAAAAAGGTTATAAGGTTAAAAAAAGAAATTTATGGAAGTGTAGGAAGAAACTGCCCTACTTCTTCCCTGTACCGCACTTCTATTGACACAGTTCAAACGTTGAATTTTCCTAACGTTATTTCTGTGTTTAGTGGATAACTTTTCAAAATTTATTATTCAATTGAAATCAAATCTATAAGCTAAAACGCTAAAGTAAACTATATGATAATTAATTTTCGTATTCATCTTCACTTTTATTTTTTATTTAATGGTTATGATAAATAAGTAGCTTTAATCATTGAAATAAAAGAAAACAAATAATAAAAAAGATAATGTAATTTGGGTTATGCATCACGATAGATCTAAGCAGTTTTTTCATAAGTGATCGAATCCCTCCAAACTTGTAATTATTTTTCACAAAAAAAAATAGTTAAATAACGTAAGAGGATTTTGGATGAACCAAATCGGGTTTATACAATCTAGTTTGAATTCAATTTTTGAAACCCATTCGTACTTAACGTGACCTTATTGAAATTCAATAAAAGGTACGTTTAGATTTTCAATTTTATCTTTTATGTAATCAATCTTTATTAAAATTTAATGATAAATTGTACAAAATCATTCTGAATTATAATAAATAATTGTTAAAGTTATGCACAAGTGGAATTTGGACTTAATATACTATTTAAAATTATTTGCGAGGAAGGAATTACAAAATTTATTATGTTTATTTTCAAGAATTGAAAAGCCAGTGATAAAGAAGATTTTAGGAATTGAAAAAAAGTGAAACCTCGTGTGAAAGGTTGAATTTGCAATGATTGCAAGTAAAATGACCAAATACCTCTTATATTTAACTTAATTTCCTTCACAAATATCGTTCTATTAGTTTATGTAATTGATTCCAATTAAGTAGAAATAGATTGCAACACATTGGTTTTTCCATGAGTTTGTTGTTACTGCCGAGTTCACGTGAAGGCTACTTTTGTAACATCCCAATATCTCACATTGGATAATTCATATTATTACATTTACGGTAACATCCCGTAATCTCACACTTAAAAATTCACAGTTGATATACATATTTTAAACTCAAATTTCAACTATAAACTCCTAAGTATAACTTGAATCCTTCTAACTTATCTTCGATCTCTTTCTTCATTGGTATTGCTTCAGACGACATTCCTTCATCTGCTCCCGTATAATATCACGCATTATACGATCATCGCATTCACATGCACACACATGTAAGGGTGAGCTAACAATTCAATACAATAAACATACCTCGATATCAAACCATACTATGCTCACTATACCAGATCAAATTACATAAACAAATATGAGTTACACACTAAACCACATTGCATGCATCAATATATATCAAACACCAAATCAGAATGCATACACCAATATGCATCATGCATACACCAATATGCATCATGCATACACCAATATGCATCAAACACCAAATCAGAATGCATACACCAATATGCATCACGTCCATCCATCCCAAAAGTCATACAAATTGACTATATCGCATACATTCACATACTCTCCACATAAATCACATCATTATAATTCACAATCATATTCAGATGCATAAATTCAAATCTAATAAAGTCCAATTATTTCAGAAATCATACAAACTGAATATATTCCAACAAGATATATTACACAATAATTTAACAGTACATAATCTGTTCAATAGGATTTAAGTTAAAAACTCGTCGAGTATACTTCCAGGAAAGAGAGGTGCGTCACAATGGACAACTTAAGTACCAAATCTTTCCTTAGCCAAAGCGTTCCTCTACTAGTTTTTAACAAATTTCTTATTTACAGATTTAAAACAATAGCATATAATATTAACACCGAAAGTTAATATAGATATCAAAAAATAGAAATTAAGCAATATTGAGATCCCTGAGAAGATACGAAATTAATATCTATAAATCTGTAACTCCGATTTCAAATCTGAATGGTCACAATAATTCACTATTTGTTATAAATTACATATTAAAATTTCAGGTTGATCCAACGGTTAACTAGATAGATATTGAGGTTTTACCGAGGTAACTCAGGTGCAGAATTTTAAGTGGTTTTTGGTTATACTCAAAATGCGGAACTAATTTTCCTAATCACAGACATTTAATTTCAAATCTGAACGGTCAAAATGACTTAATATGTCTTATGAATTACATACTAAATTTTGGGCTCAATCTAACGGTAAATGAAATATATATAAAATTTTTACCATGATAACTTAAGAACAGAAATATAGTGTTCATCAGATTTTTCAAAACTTAAAACTTATTTTCTCCAACCATAGACTTTCAATTAAAAATCCGATCGGTCAAAGTGTATTAATATATCTTAGGAATCATATATAAAATTTTCAAGTTGATCTAACGGTCAAATAAGTCGTAATATATATTTTACCGAGATGACTCGGTAGTAGATCTACAGGGGTAATTAATTTACTCAAACATGCAGGATTTATTTCTCTAAGTACAGACTTCTAATTACAAATCCCAACGGTCAAAGTGAAGAAATAGGTCTTAAGATTCATATATTAAAATTTTAGCTAAATCCAACGGTCAAAATAATTAAAAGACAATTTTTTACCATACTAACTTGAAAATAAGAAAATTATAATCATGAAAACTAAATTTATATAAGTGAATAGATAACTACCATTACCAAAATTTTAACATACTCATAACTCATATTCATTATCATAACATGGATAAAAATCATATACAAGAAAGATTAGCTCCCCTTACCTCTATGCCAGACTTAATCTCCTGCTCCGAATTTGTTTCCCCGAAACCCTTCAGAACCTCTACTCTTCTTACAACTAAAAAATTTCTCCCTAACTCTTTCTTCTCTATTTCTCAAGCTCTCACTTGATTCCTCTTTTCTTGGTGCCAAATACCCTTCCCTCCTATGGCTATTTATAGTAAAAAAAAATTTACTATTCATTAATATTTTAATATTATTTATTATTTTAATATTATTTAAAAATAATATTTTAATCATTTACTCACCAAATCTGATCCTAGTTTCTACCTACTAATTTCTTCCATGCTAAGGAATCTTAATGCTGGAAATTTATTTTTACTATTTACTTTTTACTATTTAATATTTACTTTTTACTATTCAATTTAAAAAATTTACTAAATAAGTTACCAAAAATTTGAACCTCTCCTTCTAAAATTACTATAATTTTATATCCAAAATTTACATTTTTCTATCCATTAAAATTATTATTACTAATAAAATACTAAAATTTACTACTATAAATATATATATATATATATATATATATATATATATATATATATATATTTTTTTTTTTCATGAATCTTACATTCTCCCCAACAACAAAAATTTTCGTCCTCGAAAATTTGAAAATAAATTTTTTTTTTTTAATTTAATACTCATCTGAACGTATTCAACTAGAAAAGTCTCACACTCATAACCTGAATCATTTCTTTACTTATTTTATGCATAAAATTTCTAGCATCTCAAATTGAAATGTACTCACGAAAAATTTAAAATCATAGACCTTCAGAACACTCTTACTTGTCACTTTTAGCCCCATCAAAACCATCATACCTCACTAGTCTCAAAATAATCCATTAATGTTTTAAAAGAACTCATTTGCACTGTTTAGAATGAAGGCTCAGAGCCTCTGGAAGAGAGGAACTGAGAGTGTTTCCTACTCCTACTCCTAATCTAATGCTAAAATCTACTTACATCTCCTCTCTGCTGTGCTTCATTTATAGCTAATCTGAACATCCTCCCGTGACTTCCCCTTAATTTCAGGATTTTGTTTTTTTTTTTGTCTTTAGTTGACAATTGGCAACCCCTGAATTCTTAAAATCCCTTGGATGTATGAAAATAGGTGGGGCTCTCTCCAAATTGCTTGTCCGTTTCTTCACTTGTGCCGAGATCACTCATAAACTATTAATCACAAGATTCGAGAAACTTTTCATTCCTACTATAACCAGAAAGTGATTCTCCTTATATATCCTTATTTAAGACTTCCATGACCATGTAAAACTCTAAGAATCGTTCTTTTTCCGTAACAATTTTCCATTATATTTTCTCAACACAGTTTGTACTCCTAGAAATCGTACGCCTCCAAAAGCCACTTATGTTTACCAAAAATTATACTAGATTGCTCCACCTTACCCTATACTTCTATTTTCCGTAAAATTTCTAATTACTCTGATGATTACACGGAGTACAAAACACTATTACTAAATAATTCATCCTTATGTTTTCTTTTCTATACCCATTTGACAAGAACTTGTCCAAAAGTAATACCTATATTGAGTATGCTTTATAACATCCATAGAAACCCTTCCACACTTAATATCATGCATCATTTCCTTCACTCGTCCTTGATGGACTTATCTGATTCTCGGTAATATTGCCTTCACCCTTAACTACACTTAATGTTCAACAATCAACTCACAATTCTTTAAGACCATAAACTTCTAAAAACATATTGAAACATGACCAAACCATCCTTTCGATCATACTTTAGACTACAATATCTATCCTTCACTTGCATTGATCAGATATCCCTAAAATACTAGTCCTCATCCTTTATTTAACTCACACTAAATGTTGAACCACTATTTTCTTCACCTGATAAACACTTCTGAAATACTTAACAAAACTAGAATAATCAAGCTTCTTTCAAGATTATACTCCAAATTACCTCAACCTTCATTTAATTATTTTCCTAGCAACCATTACTAGCCTAAGTTAAAACATTCTTCAAGAATTAACTTATAAACTCTAAATCTTAGGAATATAAACCGTGTCCTCAAAATACCTTCCCACATCCTAACCTAATATGAATCCACAAACTTAATGTTATCCGTAACCCAGTACCTAACAACTGCGTATCTTTGATAAGACTCAGCAGATCACTCAATCAACAATGTTATAATTTATGAAACCACTTATATCAATAAGGCCGAATTTAAAACTAACTAGCTTCCTTATCAGTATTGCACCTACTCATTTAAATAAACTACTTATGCCACATAAGTTAAATCCATCCTATAACATTAAAATATAGTTTAATGGTTATACTAATTAATCCTCTAATACTTGAAATAACTCCCATAGATATAAAGAATTTATGGGTCATCAAAACATGTCATAGCACAAAACCATTGTGCCAAGTATCCCTTCCCACCACTCTATTCAAGAACTTTTTCAGGCAAGTACACCCTCCCAACCATTTAACCACCATGTTACTTCCTACCACTCGTCTATAGAGATTATCAAGCAATCAACCACAACGCAACCTCAATTATAATGTGCTTCCCGAGATCAAAACCATATCCCAAGGATACTTAGTGTTAACCAAATCTCAAATTTTTATCTTATGCGAACTAAAAGTAAGTATAAACAAGTTCACTCACACACATCACTGGATAGAGATCAAGGTGCGACATATAAATCTTTACCCATCCTTTACATCACCATTGAGGTTTGAATACTACCATATAACTATACCTGATGAAATTTCTCCAATCACAACCTACAATTTCTTAATTATTCCAAATTCCCTAATCACATTGCAACCCTCCTTTTTATCTATTTCCAAACTCTTCTTCTTCCTTATCTTTTCATGTTCATAATAATATCAATTCAACCTACACTACCTCTACTAACTTTAATATTCCAAAATCAATAAAATTTACAACCATAAACCATGACACTTTAATCCTATCAAAAAAATACCAAATATTTGCATAAGCCGAAAGCCAAAATTTGCGTACCTGGATTTTCTCCACTACTCCTCATACCACAATCACATAATCTCAAATCTTATCTCTAATACATTTACTGAAAAAATCTAACCATCTCCTTTTAATCATCCATTTAGCTTAAAATCCTTCCAATAAAAGATCTCGTGTCCTCTTAACTTATAAATTTCTCCTCCTATAAACTTTCTCTCAATCCTCTTTATTCCTTATATAACTTCTCATCTACTCTTCTTCGTCTAATATTTGATTTATTCTTAATCTACTTCCGTATTCCTATCCCTTTTTCTTTTTTTTTTTTTTTTTAAATTTTCTCTTCAAATCTTCCACCATTTTCTTTCTTCAGATTCCAATCCTCACTGATACATCAATCCATGTCACCAATCTCACACAATGTCATTCCGTTTCTCATCAACACTTCCTTCTCTTCTGACTTCTAACGTTATTGATATACTAAACCAAACTGATTTCTCAAACCTTGCTACATTCATGCTTATCCAAAGCTTCTCTAAATCTAGCCTTTGAACTCAACTCCTTTTTGTGAAACGTAAGATATCTCATCTATTAATTTTTGTTCTAGAAACTTCTAAAAATTTTACTTCTAAACACCAACATCTTCACTCATCCTTTGAAACTTAAACTCTAGTATTATATTTCCCTATCAAGGCTTTAACTAATTCTAATATCTTTCCTCAAACCCTCAGAATTAAGAAAGGAAAATCATCTATGGTAAAAGTTATGAGTAGTTAGACACAATACTCTACTATCTAGATTTGGAGGAAATGGTAAATTATACCATTTAGATTCAATTCTTCACAGAGAAGACACGGAAGACCCACAACACAGAGGTCATCCTAAGGACGAACTACTCTGATACCATTAATGTAACATCCCAATATCTCACATTGGATAATTCATATTATTACATTTACGGTAACATCCCGTAATCTCACACTTAAAAATTCACAGTTGATATACATATTTTAAACTCAAATTTCAACTATAAACTCCTAAGTATAACTTGAATCCTTCTAACTTATCTTCGATCTCTTTCTTCATTGGTATTGCTTCAGACGACATTCCTTCATCTGCTCCCGTATAATATCACGCATTATACGATCATCGCATTCACATGCACACACATGTAAGGGTGAGCTAACAATTCAATACAATAAACATACCTCGATATCAAACCATACTATGCTCACTATACCAGATCAAATTACATAAACAAATATGAGTTACACACTAAACCACATTGCATGCATCAATATATATCAAACACCAAATCAGAATGCATACACCAATATGCATCATGCATACACCAATATGCATCATGCATACACCAATATGCATCATGCATACACCAATATGCATCAAACACCAAATCAGAATGCATACACCAATATGCATCACGTCCATCCATCCCAAAAGTCATACAAATTGACTATATCGCATACATTCACATACTCTCCACATAAATCACATCATTATAATTCACAATCATATTCAGATGCATAAATTCAAATCTAATAAAGTCCAATTATTTCAGAAATCATACAAACTGAATATATTCCAACAAGATATATTACACAATAATTTAACAGTACATAATCTGTTCAATAGGATTTAAGTTAAAAACTCGTCGAGTATACTTCCAGGAAAGAGAGGTGCGTCACAATGGACAACTTAAGTACCAAATCTTTCCTTAGCCAAAGCGTTCCTCTACTAGTTTTTAACAAATTTCTTATTTACAGATTTAAAACAATAGCATATAATATTAACACCGAAAGTTAATATAGATATCAAAAAATAGAAATTAAGCAATATTGAGATCCCTGAGAAGATACGAAATTAATATCTATAAATCTGTAACTCCGATTTCAAATCTGAATGGTCACAATAATTCACTATTTGTTATAAATTACATATTAAAATTTCAGGTTGATCCAACGGTTAACTAGATAGATATTGAGGTTTTACCGAGGTAACTCAGGTGCAGAATTTTAAGTGGTTTTTGGTTATACTCAAAATGCGGAACTAATTTTCCTAATCACAGACATTTAATTTCAAATCTGAACGGTCAAAATGACTTAATATGTCTTATGAATAACATACTAAATTTTGGGCTCAATCTAACGGTAAATGAAATATATATAAAATTTTTACCATGATAACTTAAGAACAGAAATATAGTGTTCATCAGATTTTTCAAAACTTAAAACTTATTTTCTCCAACCATAGACTTTCAATTAAAAATCCGATCGGTCAAAGTGTATTAATATATCTTAGGAATCATATATAAAATTTTCAAGTTGATCTAACGGTCAAATAAGTCGTAATATATATTTTACCGAGATGACTCGGTAGTAGATCTACAGGGGTAATTAATTTACTCAAACATGCAGGATTTATTTCTCTAAGTACAGACTTCTAATTACAAATCCCAACGGTCAAAGTGAAGAAATAGGTCTTAAGATTCATATATTAAAATTTTAGCTAAATCCAACGGTCAAAATAATTAAAAGACAATTTTTTACCATACTAACTTGAAAATAAGAAAATTATAATCATGAAAACTAAATTTATATAAGTGAATAGATAACTACCATTACCAAAATTTTAACATACTCATAACTCATATTCATTATCATAACATGGATAAAAATCATATACAAGAAAGATTAGCTCCCCTTACCTCTATGCCAGACTTAATCTCCTGCTCCGAATTTGTTTCCCCGAAACCCTTCAGAACCTCTACTCTTCTTACAACTAAAAAATTTCTCCCTAACTCTTTCTTCTCTATTTCTCAAGCTCTCACTTGATTCCTCTTTTCTTGGTGCCAAATACCCTTCCCTCCTATGGCTATTTATAGTAAAAAAAAATTTACTATTCATTAATATTTTAATATTATTTATTATTTTAATATTATTTAAAAATAATATTTTAATCATTTACTCACCAAATCTGATCCTAGTTTCTACCTACTAATTTCTTCCATGCTAAGGAATCTTAATGCTGGAAATTTATTTTTACTATTTACTTTTTACTATTTAATATTTACTTTTTACTATTCAATTTAAAAAATTTACTAAATAAGTTACCAAAAATTTGAACCTCTCCTTCTAAAATTACTATAATTTTATATCCAAAATTTACATTTTTCTATCCATTAAAATTATTATTACTAATAAAATACTAAAATTTACTACTATAAATATATATATATATATATATATATATATATATATATATATATATATATATTTTTTTTTCATGAATCTTACAACTTTTGCTTTTTCATTTGCTTTCGCCATGTAGAGTTCGGAGGGATTCTTGAAGCAAGGACAATATTTCTAAGGCTATATATAGTTACATAGTGTACCATTTCAAAATTGTTTTTCACTCCTTTGACTCTCCTTCACAAAACTCGCTATTAATTTGTGGTTGGTAGGATTGTTGTCTTATAATAAGTGTCACTGATGAGATATAACTATTGCTGCACTGCTAGAGTTTTCATGCAAGGACAAACTTTGAAGAGAGTCAAAGAAGGTAAGAGAGTGTGTTGAAAGAGAACCTAAGGTGAGTGTTTTATCACTCTTTTGGAGTGTACTATGTGTTTATTGTATGGTTTGCAAAAATGAGTGCAAGACCAAGGTTGTTGGAGATGAAGAACAACCAATCATACATGCATCTATACTCGTTAGCCATTTGAAGTGGATCTTTGTAGAAGAAAAGGAAGTTGTTGGAACCGCGGAGACTAGATCTGATTCCACTTGGAGCTTTATTCGGTTACATTGCTTTTATTTGATTCCATAGGAGGCTGTATTCGATTACAACCCCCCATATTCGGTTCCCCAATGTGATATTTGGTTCCCACATGCATTACTTATTTGTTTCCATATGTGGCTATTTACGTAGAGCATATGTTAAACTAAAATGGATGGTGTATGTATTATTAGGCCGGTGACAATGTTGGTCTTCTTCTCCGTGGTCTGACACGTGAAGATAGTGGTCAGGTTAGTTGCAAAGATCAAGTTTTTTCTTTTTTTGTTAGAAATTGTAGTTGTATTCAAGAGAACAGTATATATCATCTATGTTATATCATCTATGTTTGTTTTAGTAAAATTGTTGATGCAGGTGTGGTGTCAAAAGTACTGAGCTAAAATTGTTCTCTGTAACTCAAGTTTTATTAGTCTACACATTTGCAAAAAGGGGTTGGAAGCCATAAGACCTAAATATTTATCCTAAAAAATACAAACCATGTGTCAAGTAATTATCATTTAGCGGTTGTGTTGGATGAAGTTCAGTAAATTGAGTAAAATTTAGAGAAGTTAATCATCCATATTCATTACTTGAATAATTATCATTTAACATATTAACTCATTACTTGAATAATTTATATTCAACTAACCCATAAATTAAATGTATATGAATTATAAGATGTTAGATTCTAATGAAAGATGTTGAAATCAATCAAATTCAACCTTATCTTAAACCTAATGAATATAAATAACTGTGTTAATTAAATTAAATATATATATATATATATATGTTAACTTTTGTCCTAGTTATATTAAAGAGTATAAAAATAAAACATTCTAATTTAAATCATAATAAGCTATAGAACAATAATTTTAGTAGTAATAACATCACTATCCTATTTTACATTATCTTCATTAAAATTAATCAACTTTTAACCTTGACTGATTGACCTTGACTAGTTGTCTCAACCTTTAGCTACAATCAACTCATCTTGTCACTCATTGGGATGAATTGGCTCAACCTTCAGCCTACATCTAATTAGATTAACCTTTAGCATACATTGACTCGTCTTGACTATCAATCTAACTAACTTACCTCAACCTTTGGTCTGGACTGACTCTTTTTGACCTTTTGGCTCAATTGACTCGTTTCAATTTTTGGCTTGTATCAATTCGTCACGACCTTCAGTATGTCTTGACCCATTTCTACCTTTGGTCTCACTAACTTGTCTCAACATTCGGCCACGACCAACTCGGCTCGTCAATCATCTCAAGATGAATCAACTCAACCTTTAGCCCAAGTCATATTGACTCAACATTTGGTCAATACAAAATCGTCTTAACCTTCAGCCAACACTAAATCGTCTCAACTAACGACCTAAGTGTAGTGGTTTCGACCTTCAACTCGACCAACTTGTGTCATCTTTCATCCTAGGCTAAATCAACTCTACCTTCAATCCTGGTCGAATCAGTTCGACCTTTGGCTTGGGCTAAATCTGCTTGACCTTCCTCATATATTAAATTGGTTCGACCTTCAACCTACGTGACTCATCTCGACCTTCAAACTAATCGACTTGTCTTGACTTCAAGTCTAGGCTAGTCCGTCTTGACCTTTGACCTATGTTGATCCTATTTGATTTGTCTCAAATTTCAGCCTAGACCGAATCAACTCGAATTTTGATCAAGACCAACTAGGTTAAGCCTTTAGTTCGAACTAACTCGACTGACGCTTTAACCCATTTTGACTTGATTGAACCTCAACCTTAGTCGGCTTGGTTCGAGCTTCGTGAATAGATTGAAAATGAATAAAATTTCAAATTTCTTATAAGTATTTAAAAAATTTCTATTTTATTCATTTAAAATAAGTTCTGAAATTTCTTAAATTTCAATTTCTTTCTAATTAATTTATCAAAACAACTCATTTTAGTGTAATTTTTTTTGCAAATAAATAAATTACTATTCTAAATTTCCTTATCTAAACATAAGAGATATTAAGTTATTTCAAAAGTAGTTAGTTGACACAACCTTATGTTAATATAGTAACAATTGAAGATGCTTACTTTTAAAATTTCTTAGGTTAGAAGAAATGAAAATTAAGAAAAATAATTTTTAAAAATTATGAAAAAAGTAATTTGATTTTCATTCTATTTATACGAAAAGAGTTACATAGTATTGTAACTATGGTATGAGTTTTATTTTAGTAATTTTAAACATAATTGGGATGGTATGAATGGTAGTGGAGGTGAGTTTCTTTATCTCATCCCATCATTAAAGTAAAAGTTCATTACCACATCTTATGAATATATAATTTTTTTATCATTTTCATCTTTACAAGATAACAAATACACTTTTACTATGTCTGTCTCATTTTTCTTACTATTTCAATGTTTATTAATTAAATTTATAAAAAAATAAAACCATGACAAAATAAACGTGATATTTTTAAATGTCCAATATAAAAAAATGTGTTCTTTTGTTCCATGTTAAATATTTATAAAAAAGAAATTATAATTTTATAAATTTCAAATCAAATTATCAATTAGCAATAAGATATAAGTGAAAAAATTAAATAAAATATTACAAAATTACACATAATAAAATCTTATGATAATCCAAAAATTTATTAATTTTACTAATGAAACAAAGTTGACAAAGTTAAAATAAATTATAAAATGAAAATAAATATTTAAGTTTAAAAATATTTCAAATCACGCAAAGAAAAAATAAACTAATAATAATTCAAATTTAAATTTAAATATTTTACTTTTTGAATAGATTAGATTATTACAAATAAGCTCCATGAGCATGACATTAATTTATTATATTATAGTAAATAAAAAATACAATTGTAGTGAAAAAAATAAATTTATGAGATTAAATTAAAAAAATTAAAATAACTATATAAAAATCATCAAAATAATACGTTATAAACAATAAACAATAAATAAAAAATATATTAAAAAGTAGTTTGGATATTTAAAAAAAACTTTCAAATGATGAATTAATCCAACCATTTAGAGATAATTCAATTTTTTTTGACAAAACAAAAATCCTTAAAATAAAACAAAAGTTAAAAATAAAATAAAATAATTTAGTAAATAAAGAGTTTATGTATTGAACTTAAAATGAAGAATCAAATATATGAAAACGATAACAAGAAATAAAAATATTAAATGGAGTAGAAACGATAAAACAATGAAATGTTAGACTTAAAAAATATTTGATTTAATCAAATTGATAACACATCATTTTAATAAGGTTTAATGTCTCAGTAAATTCCTATTTTGATCAAAAATTTTAAATAAATTTTTTTTTTCGACTCAACTGGATTTTTTTGTGTAAAATTTAAGTAATTAAAGACCTATCGTCAAATTGGACAAACGACCTGAGTTTACATTAACGAACATGACGAATTGTATTAAAAATTATTAATACATAGTAATCCGTTTTTTTTAAAGAGTAAAGTAAAAATAATAAAAAACTTTAAGTGTGCATCGAGAAAACAAGTAAAAAAAATATATTCTTTTTTGTCAATATTATTATGATTGTTATTTAGTTATGTAACATGAATTAATAAAGTTTAAAATTAATTAATATAATGTTGTTAGAAGTAGAATGGGATAAATTGAGATTAATTAAATTAAAACAAAATAAATATAAATAAATGAAAAGTATTTATTATCATCGATATTATCTATTGAAAAAGTGAAGGTTAATTTATAAAAAACAATAAATTATCACGTGTGCTTCATAAATCTGAGTAATTTTTTTTATTAAATTTTATTAGTGTGCTCAAAATTTCTATATTTTTGAATTGAAACTTTTATATTTTTCAATTGAACTTTGTTCTTTCATTTTCATGTTAACTAGATAAAATGGTTATCATCTTATTTTGTTATATTGCCTACATATCTATTTGTATTAAAAAATGTAAGAATTTTTTATTAATATAAATAAAATATTTTATGATTAATATTAATAACAAATAATTTTTGTTGTTGTTATGAAGAAGACGTGAATGAGAAGATTTATCATACTCTTTGATGAGTTTACATTGAGTATTAATATGGTAAAATATATTTAATAAAAATGTTTAAATTTATGATAAACTTAAAATTTAATTAAGCATGAAATAAATAAGTATGATCGTTGTTAATTGTATATTGTATTTGATTTGATGGGTTTGGTAGGTAGGTCTAATATGGAAGGGTGTTTTGGTAAGGATGTGATGCAGTCAGTATAAGAAGGGGCTAGAAGCATTCTGACACGGAGAAAGGGAGAGAGATGGGAATGGTTGGTAATAATTGGTTCCCTTCGGTGCTCAAAGTTCCTTTGGGTAGGCAACTACAGAACAAAACATTATGGCGATGTATATTTCCTCCTTATCTTAACTACCCTACAAGGCTCACTCCAATATCTTGTAAACTCCCAGAAAGTGGGACTGAGGACAACCCCACCGTCACAGGCAAGAGGCTTCACAAGAACAAGGACAGGATGGAGGACTACAACGTCGCTATGAAGAGAATGATGAGGAACCCTTATGAGTATCACCATGATCTCGGTCTGTTTCATCTCTTTACTCTTTTCATACCCTCCATATGCTACCTACTTCTTTCGTTTCCGCCTTTTGCTCTTTCAAATGCTACCCATCTTTCTTATCATTCTCATATTCACAAATGTAACGGATATGTCAGGGGAATCAATCATTTTGGTGCTGGGTTTTTTTAATCGATGATATTGTGATTCTTTTTCTCACTCAGTTCCTTGTTCTTGCAATCTTCAATTATTGTGCTTGTGCATTTTATCTTAAAATTGGAGATGCTCTTTCTATTTAAAAGCGTAATTGTTTATATCGGACCCCATGTTTTGGCCATTGCATTGATTTAATATTTGAAGATTTTTAGAAACCTTTGATGGTTTGTCATATTACTCTGAAGGAAGGAAGAAAGATCACCTAAAACCATGCAAAATAGCATGTTTAAAAGTTTACAAAAGGAATAGACTAGATAAAGCTTGGTATGCCGAGATTTTCAACTACTTATTTGACTTCAACTTGTCTTTATGAATCAAAAGCATCATTCATGATCATGTAACCACATGCCGTAAAGTTGTTGTACCTTTTCTAGTGGTCCTTAGATTCATGGATTCACAAATGACACCCACAATGAGTTTTATATATGAGCATATGGATTACGCTGTGTAATTGTTTTTAACCTCTGATATACCATAATTGATATTTTCATAATTATGAATCTATTTGGAAAATCATTGATCAGAGGTGAGATAATTAGCTTTGAAGGTCTTTGCATGTTATCTCGTTAATCTTACTTACAGTATCAACCTAATTTTAGAGATGATGATCTGCACGTTAAAGAGGGATTCTTTATGTGCATGAGAAGACTGGTTAGGGATGTTGCCAAAAGGAAATAAATTAACTTGCAACTTATGGATACTGTTTTTTCAATGAAAAATGCAAATGATGGTAAGAAAAATATTCTTCCAGGAAATCAACCTTATATCTCCGATATGTTTTGGAAGTTTAACATTCTCTACTTCCAAATATTAATATTTCCTTGCATGATATATCATTCAACTGATGCGACCACTGATTTTTCAGGTATGAATTATACTTTTATAACGGACTACTTGATTGTGGGCTCTCAACCACAGAAACCGGAAGACATAGATCACCTAAAAAAAGAAGAGGGTGTGACATACATTCTAAATTTGCAACAGGACAAGGATGTTGATTACTGGGGAATAGATTTACAGTCAATAATAAGAAGGTGTCACGAACTTGAAATTGGCCACATTAGGAGACCGGTAAGCTAGCCCAACATTAGGAGTAAGCTAGCCCAGTTTCTGTAAATTTATGAAGGATAAAGAAAAAATCTCGCAGGGTGAACAATATTTGAATTGCCAAATGTCGTTAGCAGGTAGAGTTTTTGAAGGAAGTGGCAAGATAAATAAAGGGGAATACACAAGATTTTACTTTTTTGTTTGATTTGGCTACATTATTTATATTATGCATGAGACTCTTAGTACATGTTATAAAATGAGACATTTAATCTTGGAAGACATTAGTTTTTGAATCTAAAGATACATCTCTACGAAAAATACTATGAACTTCAAATATTCAACTACTAAAATTTATCGAGTTTATTAAATGCTCCATTTGCCTTTTGCCAACGGTCTTGAGTTTTCATGACTAAGTGTAATCATTAACCCAAGGACCCATTTACTTTTTCAATGCAATTGACTATATTCCATGTCAAGAATGTGAAAGATTATCTTGACTCTGAAATTGTTCCATTTCTGGCTTTACTTGTTCTTACATTAAATTATTATCACGCTTTTTTTTCTTGTCTGCATTATTAGGCAAAAGACTTTGATCCAGGGTCCTTGCGAAGTGAACTACCTAAAGCAGTTGCATCCTTAGAATGGGCAATTTCTCAGGGGAAAGGAAGAGTTTATGTACACTGTACTGCAGGGCTTGGAAGAGCTCCAGCGGTGGCAATTGCTTATTTGTTCTGGTTTTGTCGCATGAATGTGAGTCCTAAACCCTCACCTTGTATTTGAATCCAAAACAATTTCCCCACTATTGTTTTTCATAAGTGTTATGGTTGCACATCATTTTCTTGGTGATAGATTGCTCACAGTTTTCTTAAATGAGAAGTACAACTTTGTTTTGAAAAAAAAAATGAATGTGGCACTTTTCTGTGGACAGCTAAATGAAGCTTATGATATGCTAACTTCAAAGAGACCTTGTGGACCAAATAAAACAGCAATACGTGGAGCTACTTATGATTTGTCTAAGAATGATCCATTCAAGGAGCCATTTGAGAATCTTCCAGAATATGCATTTGAGGATATAGCAGACTGGGAAAGAAACTTGATCCAAGATCGTGTTCGCTCCCTTCGTAATACTTGACAACTTAGGCAAGTGTTTCTGACTTTCTGCTATGAAAAAGATTGTATTATTATGTTTCTCAGAATCTGCATTGCATATATCACCCCATATTGAGATGCAATGTTGTATCTGTCATGAAGAGTATCTGATATTCCTACACAGATTGGCACCCTTCCTGGGATGGTGTCATGATATTTTTTCAAGCATATTCATACTGATATTGGCATATATAGCCAATAACGTCTATGAAATATTCAGTTTAGTATAGAGTGGTAAAACAATTCTGCGAATAATGCACACCATAATTGTAAACTTCTTCATAATATCTGAGAATGAAAAGTGCTCAATACTTCTTTTTCTACTATTCTTCGCCTCAAAATCCACCAAAGTTTCTGTTCTAGGCGCAGCATTGTACCTAATATAGAAACAAAATGCGGATTTACTAACCTATGAAACGTTCTGAACTAACCTAATCCTTAATGAGGGAACTAATTAATCTTTCTGTTTTATTCTCTTATGTCCTTATGATCTCAAGATAACTTCAAAATTCGTGATGTTCTTTGGAAATATGCTCTTCTCAGTTTAAATGAATATGCATTATGTTAAGAAATGATAATATGTTTGGTAAAATCAAGTCAATTTATAATGATTTTGAATCTACTAATTTTTTTCTTTTCAAAATACAAAACATTTCAAAATCTCGTTGGCTGTTGAATGTTGTACATTCGGGTGTTAAACTCACATCTGCCTTTACAAATGCTTTATTTTACGAGGAATTGTAACAATCAATCTGGCCTTGCCCTCTTATGAATGAGACATTCCCACATAAAATCAAAAGCTTTATCATCGAGATTGAGATTTCCCTTTCTAAAACACTTGTATCATTGAAATATCTCTCACTACAAATTCTCCGTCGTCAAAATATTTGTCTCCTTTGGCAAACAAATATAACATGACAAAACACAGTATATGTAACCTTGTCTTTTGCGCACCTTATAAAAATAGAACACCCCTCAATAAAATTGACCATTTCATTCAATTTTGTCTGCATGTCAAATGTAATCATGAGGTTTCGAAAAAATATTCTCAATATAATATTGATATTCCAAGCATAAAAGAGCTAAACTACTGGCGATAAAAGATTGCATAAGCTTATTTTAGCTTTGTATTCTCTTCAAAAATGAATTAGAGCTTATCTCAATTATAAAAATTAAACTATATGATGAAATTTGTGAACTCACTTTATATATTTTAATAATCATATTTAAATTATTCAGCATATCCTTTCACATCAAGAATTAAGGGTCATATCATGCGAATACGTAAAAGCACAAGAGAAAGAAAGGATAATGTTAAATTTTGGAATTTTATGATGAAAGGTAGACTGTTGGTATGAACTTCTCTTCATGATTCTCCTTTTTCTGTGTGTAATGTAACCTTTTCCATTTTTGTGTTCTACATCTTTTTTGAAATTCCTTTGTCCCTTCTGCCAGGTACGTGTACATCCAGGTTTTTCTGAAAGCTTGACCGAAAGCTTCCTCTATTTTGTTTTAGCTATTTTTAGTTTAATTCTAAATTGTTATATACAGAGCTGTTTCATTAGTGTTTTTTCATTGACTTCTGTGGTGAAACATACAAGAATGAAGGAAATGCAAACTGAAATTAGTACACATTCGTCATCTAGTAGCGACGATGGAAAAACATCAAAAAACGATGGAAGAAAAAATAATCATATTCAGAAACTATAATAGAGTAGATCAAGTTCTCCTTACAACAATTGTTGCAAAACTCAGCACATACTCATGGAAGCCCTTTGAACTCAAATCTAACGCTTCTCTGCTCATAAAGGTTTCACCCATCAAGAACATTTCTATTGGTTTTCCTTATTACGATGGTTCGTCTGTAGTGTTAGAATGGATTTTTAAAGCTAACAAATTTTTTAATTACCACAATATACCAGATATAGAATGTGTTGAAATTGCATTTATGCATTTTGAAAAGGATGTAGTGTTGTGGTTCTAAATGCTAACAGAAAATTGAAGTTGTTACAACATGACCAACAATAACTTGAGCTCTAGAATCTCAATTTGGATCCTCTCCCTTTGATTGTCCTATGATTGAACTATTAAAGCTGCAACAAAACAGGTTAGTTTTGGACTATTATTCGAAATTCATGTCTCTTACGAATAGATCAAAAGGATTGTCTAAGGAACTGATACTCAATTGTTTTGTAAGTGGCTTAAATGCGAATATTAAGCGTGATGTGGTTGCTTTTTTTTACCAAACTTATTAAGAGTTGTTGCTTTAGCTAGAATTTATGAAAAAAAATACAGGCCTAACAAAAAATCAGTTGGGATTTCTCCAACCAAACATAACCATTCACCCTTTGTTGGTTCCTTTGTCACTACAATCACTAAAATTTCTCCAAAAATCCATTATCAAACACAAAGACAACATTACCACCTTTATTACCTACCTCTCTAGGACCAACAATGAGAAATTCTAATGTGAAAAGATAAGTCCAGCAGAAATGCAATTGCGAAGAGAGAAAGGCCTATGTTACTTCTATGATGAGAAGTTCTCCTTCAATCATAAATGCCCTAACAGACAATTATATGTATTACAACTCGGAGAAGAGGATGCTGACATAACTGAATGCATAACCGAAGGAAGAAACAAAATTACAATTGAGTGATGATCATCATTTATTACTCAATGCATTAAAAGGTGGCTTGGGAGTAGGTACTATTAAATTTATGGCTCATGTAGGAACCTTGTCTCTAAAAGTGTTCATTGATGGTGGTAGCTCAAATAACTACTTACAACCTAAAGTTGCTAAATTTTTTAAACTTCCAATTGAGAAGGCTCATGTGTTTAAAGTGATGGTGGACAATAGTAATTATATAGAATCAGAACAATTTGTTCAACATTTAACACTACATACCTTGGGGAATAATTTTACATTGTCAGTGTTTTTACTTCCACTTGTCGAGAGTTTAACACCTCCCAAAGGTAATAACTAAAGAAATTGGTTCACAAACATAGAAAAGGGAGTGTATGAAAGAGTGCAAAACAAGAGAAAAGCTCATAATGAAATAAAAAAAATTGTGCATAACCATTTTTTTGGGTGCTTGAGCGCCCTTGTGGCATGGGTGATTAAGCATGACTCAGCCAAGAGAGCCAATGTACCAGTCGCACTTGGGTGCCCCTCAGCCAGCGGTGCTTGAGCGCCATATCGAAATTCTGCAAAATTTTGTTTTTTGTGAAAAAGGCTACGCACTCTATGATTTTTGGTTCCAGACCTTCTTTAAATACACTCACACACCAAACAAGCTAAAACTAACCTAATACACTCATAACAACAGTAAACACAACATTGCAACTCAAAAATGACAAAAAATGCAATAAGGCACATATGCAAAACATAAGTTACTAATTCACATGAAACAAAAACTACACAAACACAAGTAAAAATGGTAAGAAAATCGGGTTGCCTCCAAAAAGCACTTGTTTAATGTCAGTAGCTTGACAGATTACTTAATGAAGTGCAAATGTTGTTGTTGGTGTGCTCCTCTCACCAACTCTTCTTGAACCTCTTTCTAGCCACCAAATCAACTCTCAAAGCATATAAATCTTCATCTTAGCCCTTCCACTACTTTGACATCTTTAAACGCTCACTTCTTTTGATCAACTTTGGCTTGCAAGGCTTGAGTTCTTTGACTCCCATCAAAGAGTGGTGGTGACTAAGCTTCCTCTTTTGCTTCTCCCTTTCTTTTATTTCTTTTTCGTAACACTTGCAGCAATATCAAACAAGGGAGAATTTGGGGGCAGCTTGTGATGCTCAAGCTAGTTGTCTCCTTGTCTCCTATAATTCCTTCAATCTTAGGGTCTCCACAATGCTTTTGAGGTTGTAATCCTGCTTGTATGAAAATCCTCCTACATACACTTAGACACAACTAAGCTAAAGTCACAAATTAGCCCAAGTAAAAGTGAAAGTTTGTTTACAACAAAAAGAGTTAGTTCTATAAACAACAAAAGTCCAAACAAGTTAAAAATTTCACACAAGTCTAGTATTGACACGAGTCCCCGACAACAACGCCAAAAACTTGTTGGGTTGGTTCGGCAAGTGAATTGAATCGTTTCAAGTAATAAACCATGGTAAGACTAGGTATTGTTTTCCCAAGAGACTCGTAATACTAGAGAATTATGCGATTAACAACTTATCTAGACTCAAGAACATAACACCCATTTACAAATGTGCAAAGAGATAAAATTACAAATATCCAAGGTTGAACCTTGGTGTTTGAAGACACTTAGACATGGATTAAACTAGAAATGTATGAAAGGACATTGCTAAGGTTAGTTT
This sequence comes from Vigna umbellata, assembly GCF_029865625.1. Lineage (NCBI taxonomy): Eukaryota > Viridiplantae > Streptophyta > Magnoliopsida > Fabales > Fabaceae > Vigna > Vigna umbellata. The sequence continues at coordinate 19,353,709 of NC_142166.1, forward strand.
TCACCTATTTCACTCTTGTGCTTACCCAATTTCATCTCCTCTCCATCAATTTACTAAAACAAATCTACAAAAACACTCTAAATCTAATCCCTAAGGTGAAAGAGCCTAATTTTTTCACATTAAACTCCAATCTCTTAAAAAATCTAACAAGAAAACCTGCACTAATGAGCACAAGGATCTTAAGACAACATTTGAATCATCTTTCATCCCTAGAATCAATGACCACAAGGACTCTTGTTTCAGTTCTAGGTTCCATCTTATGTCTCCATAATCCATGAAACCTCAAATTCAAGACATGAACATTCCTATTACATGCAAGCTTTAAGATCACAAACAAGAATACTAGCAATTGATATATATTTTAATCATTCAACAGTTACACAAGAATTCATAGGCTACATCTAACCTTAATAAGATGAATCTAGTTCTCCACTTCCATGGAGAACCCTAGAGCTTACAAACATGATGATGGAAGAAGAAGGAGACCCAAAGAAGAGGAGGAGATGTTCCCAAAAGCTCTTCACGGCCTGCATGAGCTCCAAAAAATCAAAGACCCAAATCCCTTCACGTTTCTGAGTTAAATAGACAAACTTCCCATGTCAGCAAAAAATGGCGCTCAAGCACCCAGAAGGGTGTGGTGCTCAAGTGTGCGTCAGTCGTGGTACATTGGTGTTCAAGCCCCTATGGAGAAAGGGCACCCAGGCGCAAAGTATCAGCATTTTGTGCAGCATGAGCAGGGTGGCGCTCTAACGGCCAAAGGGGAAGATTCCAGGGCGCACACGATCATGATGTAGTGCGCTCCTGTTTACCGTCGGCAAGTGTAACCGAATCGTATCAAGTAATAAAACTGGTAAGACCAAGTATCGTTCTCCCAAAGGACTCACGGCCTAGACATTTATGTGATTTATTGATTATCTAAGACTTGTAGAACCAATTTTTGTAAGTTTTAAATGCAGAATACTGAAAAGTAAATATGAATGCATGTATTGATTAATGGGCAAGAAGAAACAGAACACGTGGTTTGGAATATATGAATGAATATGCTGTTGGGGTTTATCAATTTCATCCTATCCACTCTCATGTAATCAAGAATTCATCTTTCTTCATTAATTGTTAATGCCACTTTCTAAATTACCTTAAACCCGATGTCTTGGCGAAGAAAGCCTAATCATAATCACTAGTTTACAATGTCTTGTCTCCCTAGCAATTACTCATGCATTACACAACACAAAAGCTTAAAGGCAACCAACCATCATACTCCTATGTCTAGGTTTATTCTACTGTTGGGAGAGATTCCCTAGATCTAGATTTCCCCGTATGTGTCCATATCAACAAAATAAATAATCATGACATCGAATGAGTTAAACAATGCATGCTTTGAGCAAAGAGGAAAAACCCTAACAATTAATGAAAGAAAGCATGTATCTTAAAAAGATCTTGAAGAACAAATTCAATACATGAGAGTTTCAAAGGATTACATTGATTCCCCAACAACAATAAAGGTTTAGTTCACCATATTCATAGTAAAACTAAATGAAATACAATCAAAGAGTGAAAGATAAAACCCTAGAAAGGTGAGAAAGGAGCTGTAGCATCCAAAATCCTCCTTCAAGGGGGTGAAAAAGTGTGTTTCTGCTTCGTCCCAGCCAAAGATACCTGACCTAGGTCAACTAAAACCTTATATAATATTCTAAAAATTACAGAAAAGTAAGCCCAAGCTCATAAGAATGTCGCTCAGCGGTAAGCGCGTGACTGCTATTCTGCCCCTCAGTTGTAGTTTTGCCCCTCAGCGGTGACCGCAGGTCTTCAAAGTGTCGCTCAGCGGTAAATGGCGCTGAGCGGTACTTGCGGCTTCTTCCTTTTATGCACTTTTTCTTCCTTTTTTGAATTCAACTCCTAGCTCCTTCACTTCTTTCACTCAATTCATCTCAAAAACCTGCAAAAACAAGGAAATCAAGCATAAAACTTGTCCAACTCTCTTATTTCCAAAACTTCAATAAAAACATGATTCCAAGCTAGTTTCTAAGTCATAAAGGTTGTCTTTAAGGTCAAATTTAATTATAAAAATAATAGTTTTCCAACTAGTATCACAACCCCAAACTTAGAACTTTACTTGTCTTCATGCAAACAAGATGTAACTCAATCTTCCACCAATCCATACAATGGTTCACCACATTTAAAACTTCTTTTCTCAAGACAAGTTAAGACGCACACATGCTTTAGTGTTTACATAATCCATAATATCCAATAAATGTTATTCTCATGAATGATCACTCAACTAAGCATAGATAAAATTATGTGCTCATGGAATTTGTCCTCACTAGAAAAAGTGTTTCACTCAAACACACAAGTGTATAAGAGGTCACTCATTCATTCTAATATCACAATGTCACAGGAATTAACTTTGCCTTTCATTTAACCACAGTCAAACACATTCACAAGTAAATGTCATCACAAGGACTTTTCTATGGCTTATAATGTGGCTGGGCTAACAAGAAAATTGGTTTTTCTAGATCACAAAATCCTTGAGTCAAGTGAATCATTAAACAAAACCATTATGCTTCCTTCCCAGCTTTCTTTTGCATTGAGCCTTTCTCTTTTTCTTTATTTTCTTCCTTTTTCTTTTGATTTTCACATGCTTAGCTCTTGGCTCAATGCTTGTTATTTTCCCTTTCTAGACTTCCCAACAACCCCAAACTTGAACATTTATCAATACCATAATACATCTTCAACTTAACTCAAGGTAAAGCTTTTTCAAAAAGGGTTTTCAAATCATGTTCAAGGCTAAAGGTTCAAAGGATAGAACACATAGTATTCTCTTTTAATGGGCTAAAATCATGCATTTTGGCTACAAAGGGTTACCAACAAATGGCCTTGATCATATGACATATACAAGCAAGTAATTCATTCATAGAAAACCTGGGCAAAGTTATTCATGCTTTCAATGTAATATCATTCAATCAAAACTCTGGATCTCAAAACCTCACATATAGGTGCCTGACTCTATGTTGGTCCTCTCCCTCTATGAGGACGGTGTGGTGGAACTGGCTGAGCTGCCTCCTCACCTTCGCAGTACTTTCTATAGTAGGCCTCATCAATAGCTTTCCTCGGCCTCTCCAACGGTGGGGCAGAAGTATTAACCCCAGCTACGTCACACAGGTGCGTAATCATGGAGGGATGTCCCAAAGGTGCCTTGCTGTTCATAGTGTTGGCACACACCTATATATCATTGGCTATCACCTGGCCAATGTTAATGCTCATATCTCAGATCACACAGTATAGAAGAAATGCCCTACTAATAGTGATGTTTGAAACATGGGAGCATGGCTGAATATTGCCATGAGAGAATGTCATCCAATACTTTTCTAGAGGAGTTAAGTCAGTCCTCTTAATGTTCACCACTGCACCATTTTTGTTCCTTTTGAATTGTCCTCTAGGTACACATAGAACACTCTCCACATCATCAAAATCAGTTCCTTCCTCCATGCAGAGAGCGAACTGACACTGCTCACCAACCCATTTAGTATCTAAAAATCTGTTGATAAAGTCAGGATCATACCGAATGGCGTGGCCTCTAACATAGCTCATGTAATCTTCATCAGGATGATTACCCAACCTCCTTGCATTGGTCTAAAATTCTTTTACCACTGCTATGTTAGCTGGTGTAGAGTATGTGGCTAATCTCCTCCAATTCCTGCTCACCAATTCCTCTCCAAACTGTGGAGTAAAATTAGGAATCAGTCCAGCTTTCCTTTCCATTAGGAGCCTCCTATCTTGGACAATCTTGAAGTGCTTCTCATGCTTGCGAGAAAGGAACTTGCTAGAATGGGTGTGTTCTGGTTCCCTATCCTTCCTCTTGGAAGCAGTAGTCTTGAATCTCTTGCTTGAAGAGGAGGTCATCCCTACATCAAACACAATTCATAAAACCAAAAGACATGATGTTAATCATTAGTAAACCACAAACAACACCCCAAAACCATGCCAAACCACCGCTGAGGGCAAACAAAGTCCCTCAGCGCAACCTGCACATCCAACAAGCAAGCAAGGAAGCAAAGAAAACAACTTTGTCAGAATTGCGCTCAGGGGAAATTTCCGCTGAGCGACGATTCTGCAGATTTTTCAAAATCTCATTTTGAAAGTCTTATTCTCCACCCACATGCAATCTTCTTAGTTCCAGACCCAAATCAAGCATTTTAATCGGTTCAAACATCAATTAACTCAACATATCATGCATAAAAATTAAAATCCCTAAAGAATCATGCTTAAACTACTAAGTTCATATCAATCCATGCTTTCAAGAACCCTAGAATTAAAATTGCTTGAACTTACATGGATTGAGATGCTAGATGAATGAAAATGCTTTAGGAATTTGAAGAAATTAGCCCCCAATTGAAGTGCTCTCACTAAACCCTAAACTTGGATGGAACCCTATTGAGAAACTGAGTGAAAGAGAGATTTTGTAAAGGGGAAGAGGTAAAGATGGAGAGAACTCTTAGAAAAATGCCTGAGAGTGTGTGTAGAGGTAGATTTGAAAATAGAAGCAAAATTGCAACCTAGGATATAAAAATACCCTAATGGGCCCTACTCCCGCTGAGCCCAAATGCACCAAATAGTAAAATCCCAAGTCGGCAGTATTACCGCTCAGCGGAAATTACCGTTGAGCGGCATCTGCGTCACTTCTTCTCCTTCTTCCTAGCTCACCCTAGGTGCCCTATACTCATGCCTCTTACTCACTCCAAACATTTAAGTTCTCCCATCACTCAAACATTTAATCCCTATCATGCAACTAAAGCAGAATCAAAATAAACAAACAAAATGAAGTAAATCAACTGGGTTGCCTCCCAGGTAGCGCTTGTTTAACGTCACGAGACCCAAAAATCCACCAACACCCATAAGTAGGTGTAACAAACCTAGTATCCTTCAATAGATACTTAACCACCTAGCATCCATCAGTAGATGCTATAACCAACAGTCTAAACATACAAAAATGTCCAAAGTTTATTAAATTACATTAACCAAAAAATAAAAACTAAAGAGATCAATGTTTTTGAATCACTGGGATGCCTCCCAGCAGGCGCTCTTTTAACGTCACTAGCTTGACCCAGTAAAGTTTAAGTTCCATCTTCCATGTTGGTGTTCATCTTTTTATCATCACACCAACTCATCAACTGCTTCCGGTCCACCACTTTGACTCTTCTCGAATATGGAGATTCTATCTCTATCACTCCATTCTCTTTATAGTTTTTCACAACCCACAACTTGTTCTTGAATCTTATATGTTTACGGAGTTTGGGTTGTGCTTGCATCAAGTCATCATGAACCGTCCTTCCTTTGTCATCTTTTTCTTCTTCCCTAACCTGTGACAAGAAACAATTTTTACCTGTGAAGTCCAGCTTTGCATCTTTAAAACTAGCCATGGGTACATCTTGACATGTAGCTTTATGACTAGTCTCTTCCTTTTGCACCTGCTGCTCTTCTTTGAAGACATCAATGAATACCCTTTCTTCTTGGTCTTGAAGCACTATCATTCCGTCATCTACATCAATGATGACCTTGGCCATTTTCATAAACGGTCTTCCAAGAATCAAAGGAACCCTTTCATCCTCCATCTCCATCACCACAAAGTCCACCAAGAATTGTAGTTTGCCTACACAAACCATAACATCTTCCACTACACCATCAGGCTTCTTTGAAGATCCATCCGCTATTAGCAAAGTCATCTCTATTGGCTTGACTTCAAGATCCCCAATTCGCTTAACTATAGATAAAGCCATCAAATTGACACTTGACCCTAAATCAAGTAGGGCTTTCCTTATCTTTTCCTTCCCCATGACGCAAGGAATGGTAAAACTTCATGGATCTTTTAATTTTGGAGGAAGTGATCTCTTCTTAATAGCTTTGCATTCGTTAATCTCCTCATTTTTATATCTTTTTCTTTTGGAGATTTGATTCATATGATTTACCTGAGCTGAAAATTGTTGCGATGCTTCATTCACAAGTAGATCAACATCCATTTCATTGAAGATATCTTTACAATTCCCATATTGTCTCTCTTTCTCTATTCTCTCACAATCTTTTGGATAAGGAAGAATTTTTTTCTCTTCTCTCTTTTCTTCTTTCTCTTTTCTTTCAACCTCTCCTTTTCTCTCTTCTTTTCTCTCTAACTCAACTTTTTCAACATTCACACTTACTACAACTTTACACTCTTCCTTAGGGTTAACCTCAGTATTAGCCCCAAAATTCTTATCAGGCATATCTTCCAACTTCTTAGCTATTTGACCTACTTGCATCTTCAAGTTTCTAATGGCCGCTTCGGTGCTCTTGTGGTTGGAAATAGTTACCTACATAAATTATTGAATAGTTTCTTCCAACTTTGTTGATCTTTCATTAAGTGTAGACACTTGTTGCCATAATGATGGTTGCTGTTGTGGCCTATTGAATTGCATGATTGCCCATCTTGACTCATGCTTGGGTGAGGTTTCCACCCTTGGTTGTAATTACCTTGGCGGTTGATAACAGTTGAAAAACTATTATTTTCATGCTTAAAGTTGATACTAAAAGCAACCTTTAACACTTAGAAACTAGCTTGAAATCATGCTTTTGGGTATATTTTTAGAAATAAGAGAGCTGGACAGGTTTATGCTTGATTTCAGTGTTTTATTCAGGTTTTAAGGTGAATTTGGTGAAGGATAGAGATGGAATCAGAAAAGACATAAAAAAGTGCAAAAGGAGAAGTCGTAATTACCGCTCAGCGGCAAATTACCGCTGAGCGGCACTCAGAAACCCACACTGGCTCCGCTGAGGGGTGAAAAGGCCGCTGAGGGGAGGAAAACAACTCACGCACTTACCGCTGAGCGGTAGTTTACGGCTAAGCGGCACTATTTTGGGCATGGGCCTAATTTTCTGTAATTTTAGAATAGTATATAAGCTTTAGGACATCCTAGGGTTTGTATCTTTGGCAGAGACGAAGCAAGCACTCTCTTTTCCACCCCTTGAAGGAAGATCTTGGATGCTCAGGCTACCTCCTCCTCTTTCTAGGGTTCTATCTTTCTTTCATTCATTATTGTTCATCTAGTTTCAACATGAATATGGTGAACTAAACCTTGTATTGTTGTTGGGGAATCAATGTAGTTTCGTGATACTCTCATATATGGAATTTGTGTTTTAACATCTTATATTAAGATACATGCTTTCTTTCATCTTTAGTTAGGGATTTTCCTCTTTGCTTAATGCTTGCTTTGTTTAACTCATTCATTGTCATGATTATTGATTTTGTCGATATGGGAACGTACGGAAAAATCTAGATCCGGGGAATTTCTCCCAATAGCATATTGGTTGCCTTTAAGCTCCCGTACTTCAGAACTAATTACTAGGAATGCTAGGAATTGTATGAACTCGTAATTAAGGATAGGCCTTCTTGCAAGGTGATTTAGAGAGTGGCATTAGCAATTGATGAAAAGAATGATGAATTCCTAAAGTATATGAGAGTGAACAAGATGAAATTGATAACCCCAACAACATACTCATCCATTTAATTCATTAAAGTGTTTGTTTTCCTCTTTTCCATTGATCAAATTCATGCATACATGTTTAATTATTGTCTTTTGCATTTAAAACCTACAATCAATTGTTCACAAGTCTCAAATAATCAACAAATCATATAGCTAACTAGGCTGTGAGTCCTTTGGGAAAACGATACTTGGTCTTACCTAGTTTTATTACTTGATACGATTCGGTCACACTTGCCGATTGTTAAACAAGTTTGTGGCGCCATTTTTTCGGTGTTCATAAATTTGTCATTAGCGGTATGGAAATTGATTGGCCATGAAATTTACATCTTCCAAAGCCTCCACTGGAAAAGCGCATTGACCATTGATATGGTCACCACCACATAATTCACACAACTAGAAAAAGGAAATTTAGAGACTAGTATACATGTCAAAAGAAGGAATCATACAACCTAATACCAACTCATTCTCTTCTCCAATTATATTGGTCAAGAAAAAATATGGAAGTAGAAGAGTATGTGTTGATTATAGAGCTCTAAATGTCATCATTATCAAGGATAGTTTCCCTATTCTTAGATTAATGAGTTGTATGGAACATGTTACTTCTCAAAATTGTTTAAGATCAAAGTATCATCAAATCCTGTTAAATCTAGAGGATAAACATAAAATGGCTTTTAGAACACATCAAGGCTTGTAGGAATGGGTAGTAATGCCATTTGGGTTGTCCAACCAGCAACCTTTCAAAGCTTAACAAATCAAATTTTCAAGGGTTTCTTAATGAAGTTTGTGATAATTTTTTTGACATCTTAGTCTAGAACACTAATTGAAAGGATCACCTTCAACATCTAAAGATAGTATTGAGTATTCTCAAACAACAACTCTTCTAAATTCTCCGAGTGTACTTTTGGAGTATAGTAGATTGGTTATTTAGGCCACACATTGATAGGCGATTGAGTCACAATTGACATTGAGAAACTTTAAGCATTGAACAAATGGCCTAAACCCACAAACTTAAAATAGCTAACATGATTCTTAGGTTTAACAGGGTGTTATAGACACTTTATGAAAGGATATGCTCATATTGTTGCACCCCTCATAGATTTACTCAAGAAAGATTCTTTTAAATGGTCAACATCAACAAAAAAAAGCTTTTGAAGAATTAAAGTTAGCCTTTACTTCTGCCTCTATGCTAGTTATTCCTAATTTTACTAAACCATTTATGTAGGAAACGGATGCTTCATATTCAAGCGTAGGAGCTGTTTTAAGCCAAAATAGACATCTTATTGCTTACTTCTCCAAGAGTTATCCATGAGGATGTAGAAACAATCTACATGTGTAGAGAGTTCTATGCTATAACATAAGATTTATCCAATTTCAGACATTACTTGTTGGGCCACAAGTTCATTATTAAGACTGATAAGAAATGACTGAAAGAGCTTCTCAATCAAACCCTTCAAACACCGGATCAACAACAATGATTACCCAAATTCCTAGGGTATGACTTCACAATTCAATACTCCCCATGTAAGGAAAATATACTTGTTGATGCCCTATCTAGAATTTTTTCTATGGCTTGGTTTGAACCCTCAAACTCATGGCTAAAAAATATAACAATGGAAATAAAAAATGACGAGTCATTGATGAAAATTTATCATGACTACCAAGGGAGATTATTCAATTAAGCAAGATGCCCTCGCATGGAAAGGGAGAATTATGCTACCAAGGGATGATACCTTACTAAAGATAATCATGAATGAATTTCATTCATGAGGGCATGCAGGAACTACACGCATAATTGCAAGAATTAATGGTTAGTTTTATTAGCACAAAAAGAGAGAAGATATTATAAGGTTTGTTCAAGAATGTGTTATTTGTCAACAAGCTAAGATTACTCAATCCTTACCGGTTGGACTTCTTCAACCACTTCCCATTCCAAACCTCATTTGGGACGACATAATAATGAATTTCATAACTTTCCTACTAATAACAGTTGAAAAACTGTTATTTTTATGCTTAAGATTGACTTCAATTACAACCTTTATGACTTAGAAATTAGCTTGAACTCTTGATTTTGTTCAATTATTGGACATAATAGAGTTGGACAGGTTTTAAGCTTGATTCTCTTATTTTTGCAGGTTTTTAGATGAAATTAATGAAAGAAGTGAAAAGACATAGAGATGGAATCAGAAAAGGACACAAACAGTGCAAAAGAAGTTAAGCTACAAGTACCACGCAACCCCATTTTACCGCTGAGCGGCACTTCTGAACACCCGTTGGCATCGCTGAGGGTAACAATGCAGTTGAGGGGAAGAATTAACTACGCACTGGTACCGCTGAGTTGTATTTTACCGCTGAGCGACATTATTTTGGGCTTGGGCCAACTTTTTTGTAAATTTTAGAATAGTATATAAACTTTAGGACGTTCTAGGGTTTATATCTTTGGCTAGGAGGAAGCACAATCACTCTCTTTCACCCCTAGGAGGAGGATTTTGGATGCTAAGGCTCCTTTCTCAACTTTCTCGGGTTCTATCTTTCATTTTTCCATTGTATTTCATCTAGTTTCACCATGAATATGGTGAACTAAACTAATTTTGTTGTTGGAGAATCAATGTAAATCTTTAGAAACTCTCTTGTATGGAATTTGTTCTTCAAGATCATTTATATGATACATGCTTTCTTTCATTAATTGTTAGGGTTTTTCCTCTTTGCTCAAAGCATGCATAGTTTAACTCATTCAATGTCATGATTATTGGTTTTGTCGATACGAAGACGTACGGGGAAGTCTAGATCTGGGGAATCATTCCCAACAGTATATTACCAACCTAGAAATAGGAGTATGATAGTTGGTTGCCTTTAAGCTTTTGCTCACTATAATGCATGATTAATTGCTAGGGAGACAAGAGATTGTAAACTAGTGGTTATGATTAGGCTTTCTTCACCGAGAGATCGGGTTTAAAGTAATTTAGAAATGGCATTAACATTAATGAAAAACATGATGAATTCCTAAATACAAGAGAGTGGAAAAAATGAACTTGATAAACCCCAAGAACATATTCATCCATATAATTCAATTCACGCTTTTGTTTCTTCTTGCCATTGATCATCATATGCATACATATTTACTTTTCAGTCTTTTCCATTTAAAACTTATAACACTTTGTTCTCAAGTCTTAATTAAATAATTAATCACATAAGTGTCTAGGCCTTGAGTCTCTTGGGAAACGATACTTGGTCTTACCAGAATTATCACTTGCTACGATTCGGTTACACTTGTCGAGAGGTAAACACCTACCCATATCTCAAGGGTACTACAATATCATGGTGGCAGTTGAAAAATTATCAAAGTTTGCTCATTTTATTCCATTGAAACCTAGTTTTCATAGCAAAACAGTATCAAAAGCATTCATTCATAACATTGTTAAGTTGTATGGGTTTCCAAAGTCCACTGTATTAGATCGGGATAGGATGTTTATCAGTAAATTTTGAAAACAATTGTTTAAATCTCAAGGCACCCTACTAGCCATGACTTATTTGTACCATATGCAATTAGATGGCCAAACTGAGAATTTAAACAAAAACTTAGAAATGTACTTAAGTTATTTTGTCTTCGATCATACTAAGGATTGGATGAATATACTGTCATGGGCTTAGTATTGGTATAACTCTTCATTGCATCACAACATTGGTATGTCTCTGTACCAAGCCATGTATGGAAAATCACCTCCTTCTATCATCAGATATAAACATAGTGACAATGATCCAAAATATCTCTAAGACTTCCGGAAAGCTCTTGATAAAACTTAAAGGAATACTATATCATTCACATAACTACATGAAGTTGAAGGCGGCTAAAAAGAGGATGGATGTATAGTTGGAGGTAGGGGACCTAACATTGGTGAAATTACAACCACATAGAGAACATTCCATTGTTTTGAGAAAGAACGAAAAATTGAGCCTTCAGTATTATAAATTGCAATTGTCAGATTATGCAAAGATACATCTAGTAATTCACATATCTCTATTTAAAAAGTTCCAGGGTGATCCTAAACAAAAATACTTCCCTCTACCTCTGACCATAAATTAATTTGGTCTAGTGATGTTGTCACACAAAATTTTGGATATCTGTGTGATTAATAAAAATGGGAAGGAGAATTCAGAACTTTTGGTCTAGTGGAATTCAATATTAGATGCTAACAACTCTTGGGAAGATCTAGATGAGATGAAGAAGGCTTACCCGTAAATCAACCTTGAGGACAAGGTTGTTATAAAAGGGTGGAGTAATGTAGCAATCATAAATGAAAAGAGCTATGTGTTAAAAGGTGAAAAGACCAAAGGAATACGTAAAGAATAAGGGAAAGAAAGGACAACGTTTAATAACAAGATTTCATACATGAAAGGAAAACTATTGGTACGAACCTCTCTTCATGATTCTTTTTTTTCTCTGCTTACATTGCAACCTTTTCTATTTTTGTCTTTCACCTCCTTTTCTAAAATTCCTTTGCCTTTTTGTTAGGTACAAGTACATTCATGTTTCCCCTAGGACTAACCTAGCACAGTGGGTGTCAGGCTAAGCTTCCTCTATTTTGTTTTAGCTATTTTTATTTTCATTTTGGACTGTTATATATAGAGTCATTTCATATGTTTACTAATAGTCTGTGTGATGTTTGTTAGCAAAAAGAAGAAGATAGACATATTGCTTCAATAAAGGATTTTGATGATGATGTTTTATTCAGAAGTGTTGAAGATTTAAAGGATGCTTTGATTCAAAAGATACATTAAAGTCTTAAGAATTTATTTGTTAAAGTCTTGCAACTTGTGTATTATATTTAATTTAGTAGTTCAAGAGTCAATAGGTAGACAACTCACGCAGCAAAGTACTCAGGAAACATTTTATTTTTCATAAAAGTTTGTGATAATTGATTATCACTAATGATAATCGATTATCCAATTAAAATCAAGATTGTCATAAATGCTCTGTAATAATCGATTACCACTAAGAATAATCGAGTACCATAATAAGAAATTTTTATTTGAAAATGTTTTGGAATAATTGATTATCACTTATGATAATCGATTATCAGTAGTAGTTGCGAACGTGATTCTTAATTTTCTGACTATGTATTGTTTGTAATGATGATTTGAAAAGTTCATAGACTACCAAAAAGAAGGGCATTACTCGATGGTCCCAATCCGTTGGAAACAGCCAAAATTCGTCGGTAATGCCTTATTACTGACGGATTAATGACAACCATATATTTGTCGGTAAATCCTTTGTCGGTAACAATTACCGACGACCTTTGTCCTTTGTTAATTATCGACGGTCACATCCTACGATAATGACCAAAGGATGTGACCGTCAGTAATTACCGAAGATGTGATCCTCTGTAATTAGCGAAGGCCAAAGACTATCAGTAATTACCAAAGGACAAAGATCGTAGCTAATTACCAAACGATAAAGGTCGTCGATAATTAGCGAAGGACAAAATCCGTCGGTAATTACCGAAGCGCAAAGGTCGTTGGTAAGAACCAGACATAATTAAGTTATATTTGTATTTATTATCCAACTATACAAACCTGCATAACATGTTCACAACACAAACACACCTACATAACATTTTCAAACCACAGACAGACTTCCATAATATGGATCCCAAAATCATCAAATCATTGATGGAGTAAACAACAATATAACATCATTTGTATTTTTCAAATTTAATAACTTGTACTTGTAATTGAAACATGAAACATAAAACAATATGTTCATCTAGACTAACAATGTATATGTTTGAGATACATGAGCAAATGTAATGTAGCATAATTATAATGTTCTAACAACTATGCTTAATAACAAATTGTAGTAGTTGTGTTAGGCGCTCGACGACCTCGTCAGTAGTGGTGGTTGAAGAAGGTTGGTGCTTTAGAGTACCTCCTCTTGTTGTTGTATAGTTTGCAACAAGTTGTCTTGTACCGTACACTCGTCCCTTTTTCTTCCCACCAATGACATCGACCCAGCATTGTGTCCTATGGATGTCGTTGTTTTCATTACTCACAACATCCGGTGTAGGAGCTGACCCATGTCCGAATGTAACCTGTGAAAGTCTCATAGAAAATTCTTCTTGTTCAAACATTAAAAGTTAGGGAATGATACAATAACATAAATAAAAAGTAGTAGCAATGTTATTTTCTTACATGAGTCTTCCGGGAATATGTTCATCTAAACCAACAATGTATATGTTTGAAAGACATGAGCAAATGTAATGTAGCAGAATCATAATGTTCTAACATCCAAATGTTCTAACAACTATGTTCAATAACAAAAGAAGACTAATAATCTACATAGTCATCATCATAATGATATTCATGATCCTACTGCTCTGTAGATGGTTGGCCTGGTGTGGGCTGGACTACTGTGGGCTGGACTGGAGTGGGGTCGACTGATGTGGGCTGCTTTGGGACGGTAGGTGACAGGGAGGGTTGTTGGGTCGGAGGGACAATGAACTGAAGCTTTGAAGTTTCAGGCAGCACTCTCATGACCAAGGCCTTAAAGTTTGTAAACACTACTCTCAAATCAGTGATTTTCTGGTCATGTTGCTCCAATGCCTGCGTGAGGCGCATAACGACCTTGTAAGCAATAATGCTGGAAGAAGAATGTTGGTGCTTTAGAGTACCTCCTGTTAATGTTGTATAGTTTGCAGCAAGTTATCGGGGACCGTACACTCGTCCCTTTTTCTTCCCACCAACGACATCGACCCAGCATTATGTCCTACGGATGTTGTTGTCCTTATTACTTGCATCATTCGATGTAGGAGTGGATCCATGTTCGGTTCTAACCTCTTAAAGTCTTGTAGAAAATTCTTGTTGTTCAAGAATTAAAAGCAATGTTAGGGAATGATACAATAACATAATGAAAAGTTACTAATAGTAGCAGTGTTATTTGCTTACATGAGTCTTCCGAAATCTTTCATCAACAAATTCATTAGTTCCCTTCCAAACATGAGTTTGTGCAAACACCTCATCAACATGGACTGCCCGTCCCAAAGCTTGTGCCTGTAACATAGTTAGAGTTAGAAGTGTACATGAAATAGAAAATACATAAGTTATATATGAAAGAAACAGAAAAGTAATGAAGGTTTACCATACGAATGGCATGCTCATGAACCGTGATTGACCCACCAGTATGCAAGGTGCCATCCTTTTCAAAAGTTATGTTCCTCTAGGTAAGCACACTTATTGCGAAACTCTGCTGAATTCCAATGAGCAAGTAAAGAGTTCAAAATGTGTTCGCTAGACCAGTAAGGGCACTTCCCTGCATTGCGGGCATCCCTAAACTTCTATGACAGCTGATAACAGTTGAAAAACCGTTATTTTTTATACTTAATTTTGATATTAAAAACACCCTTTTTGACTTAGAAGATTGCATGAACTCATGTTTTTGCATTAGTTTTGTGAATAAGAGAGTTGAAGGTGAATTTAATGGTTTTGTGCTAGAATCCCTTGATTTTGTAGGCTATTGGAATGATTTGAAAGAAGAGTTAAAGTACCGAATGGTTGGAATGCAGAAAAGTCAACTAGAATGCAGAAAAGTCAACCATAAAAGTCAACCAGTTAACCAAAAGTGCTTACCGTTGAGCGGCAAAAGTGCCGCACTTACCGTTGAGCGGCAAAAGTGCTGCTGGCGCCATTTTTATGGGCTTGGACCTGTTTTTTGCTATTTTCATGGGCTTGGATCTGTTCTCTGTTATTTTAATGTTCTATTTAAGGACTTGCACGTCCTAGAGATGGTATCTTTTGATGGCTTGAGCACAGAAACACACTTTTCACCCCTTGGGGGCAGATTTGGGGATGCGGGAGTCTCCTCTTCTCTTTCTATGGTTTTTCTATCTCATTCTTTCATTGTTCATCTAGTTTTTCCATGATAATGGAGAGCTAAACCTTATTTGTTGTTGGGAAAGATGTAACCTCTTAAACTCTCATGTATTGAATTGATTCTTGACTATATATGTTTTACTTCATTAATTGTTAGGTTTTTTCCTCTACACTCTATGCATGTT
This sequence comes from Vigna umbellata, assembly GCF_029865625.1. Lineage (NCBI taxonomy): Eukaryota > Viridiplantae > Streptophyta > Magnoliopsida > Fabales > Fabaceae > Vigna > Vigna umbellata. Next base: position 19,369,268 of record NC_142166.1, read on the forward strand.
TTGTTTAACTCATTCCATTGCATGATCATTGATTTTGTCAATATGGACACATACGGGGAAATCTAGATCTGGGGAAATTCTCCCAAAAGCAGTATTGCCTAGACATAGGGATATGAGGGTTGGTTGCCTTTAAGCTTTTATGCGAATGTAATGCATGATTAATTGCTAGGGAGACAAGACATTGTGAACTAGTAATTAGGAGTAGGCTTTCTTCACCGAGACATCGGGTTTAAGGTAAATTAGAAAGTGGCATTAACATTAATGAAGAAGATGAATTCATATATGCATGAGAGTAAATTAGGTGAAATTTAAACCCAACAACAATATCATCAACTTCATCCATTCATTCTTGTGTTTAGCCTCAATTGATCAAATTGCATTCATGTTTATTTTATCGCATTTGGATTCAAAAACCCCAAAATTTGTTCTTTAGAGTCTTAATTAATTAAGTAATCACATAACTGTTTAGTGTCATGAGTCTCTTGGGAAACGATACTTGGTCTTACCATTTAATATTACTTGATACGATTCAGTACACTTGTCGAGGTCTTAACAAGTTTTTGACTCCGTTTTCGGGGATTAAAAATTTATTTATCAAGTTTTTGGCGCCGTTGCTGGGGACTCTTGGTATAACTATTTTATTTGTCTGATTCTTAACCGATTAGACCTTATCTTTAATTTTCATCTTTTTATTTCTTTATATATTTCTATCTTTTCATCTTTCTATCTTTATATCTTTCTATCTTTTCATCTTTCTATCCTTTCATCTTTATATCCTTTCATCTTTCTATATTTTCATCTTTGTATCTTCTTATTTTTTTATTTTTTTATCTTTAATTTTTTATCCTTTTATTTTTTTATCTTTTTATCTTTCTATCTTTTCATCCTTTTATTTTTTATCTTTTTATCTTTTTCTCTTTTTATTTTTTCATCCTATTATCTTTTTCTCTTTTTCTCTTTTTATTTTTTTTATCTTTTTATCTTTTTATTTTCTTTTTATCTTCTTATCTTTTTCTATTTTATTTTTTTTTCTCTTTTTATGTTTTACTTTTTTTATCTTTTTATCTTTTTAGTTTTTTTATCTTTTTCTTTTTATCTGTTTATCTTTTTATTTTTATTTTTATTTTTTCATCTTTTTATCTTTTTATCTTTTGACCTTTTTATTTTTTTTCTTTCAATCTTTTTATCTTTTATCTTTCTATCTCTTTATTTTTTTTCTTTTTAATTTTTTATTTGTTTATGCTAATTGGGTTCTCTAGTGCAGTGTTCTTTAATGTTTGCAGGATAAAATTTGAAAATTTGTACTAGGAGCACAAGATCATCAAGAGGAGAAGCACAACATCTACTAATGGATGCTAGGTGATTGAGTATCTACTAAAGGATACTATGCTAGCAGGCACTTACTGATGAGTGTTGATGAAAAGGATTTGCATTTATTGATGGATGCTAGGTGATTGAGTATCTATTGAACGATACTATGTTATCAGACACTTGCTGATGAGTGTTGATGAAAAGGATTTGCATCTACTGATGGATGTTAGTGGGGAAGTATCTACTGAAGGATATTATGTTTGTATACACCTACTGATGGGTGTTGGTGATAAAGATATGCGTCTACTGAAGGATGCTGAAGGATTTTGGGTCAGGCTCGTGACGTTAAACAAGCGCTACTTGGGAGGCACCCCAGTTTTCTAAACTTGTCTTTTTATTTTTGTGAACTTTAATTTGCTTTTGTTTCTAGAATAGGTTATGATTTACTTGGCTTAAAATTTAATCTGTGATGCAATGGTTTGATGATAATGTTATGTTTGTTATGAGTGTTGCTTTATGATGCTAATTGTATTGATTGATGTTGAAATGATGCATGATGCTAATTGTATTGTGAAACATATGCATGACGAATTGTGATTGTGATTATGATACTGAGCACGATGTTTATCTAAATGTTGGAACTTAAGTTAACCTGTGAGAGATTGGGCTCCAGAATTTTTGATTGATTGAATAATATTGCTTTGGAAGCATGATTGATTTTGCCTAATTTTTGTATGATTGAACCACTTGCTTGATTGTTACAAATGATCAAGGCCATGTTTTTTTTTCTCCCTTAGAGCCAATGTTTATAGGTGAACCCAATAAGGATCAATGTTTTCTCTAACCTTTGCACCTTGAGCCTAAATTTGAAAAGTGGAAAAACCCTTTTTGAAATCCTTACCTTGAGTTAAGTAGAGTATGTTTTGTGGTAATGGAGAATGTTTCAAGTTTGGGGTGGTGAGAAACCGGAAAGAACTTTGTGAAATTCATTAAAAAGCATTGGGCAAAAGCAAAAAGCGAAAGCAAAAAGCAAAGGAGAAGAAAAGAAAGAAAAGAAAAGGTTAAGCTCAATGCAATTAAAGTTTGGGAATGAGTTGAATATTGGTTTCGCACATAAAAGAAGAAAGAGAGTTGAGATTTAATGAGAATAAATGAATTATGCACTCTCTTAACTCAAGGATTTTGTTGTCTCGAAAAACCAATTTTCTTCTTAGCCTAGGTTCAATACAAGCCTTGAAAAGTCCTTGTGATGATAACTTGCTTGTGAGTGTGTTTGATATGTGGTTAAATGAAAGGCAAAGTTGATTCATGTGACATTGTGATGGTAGAGTGTAAGAGTGTCACCTCACTATACACCTTTGAGTTTAAGTGAAACACTTTTGAGTGCTTGAGTGAAACACTGTCTTTGGTGAGGAATTGTTCCATGCACTATATGATAACATTCTTGCTTGGTTGGTTGATTATTCATGAGTTTTGCATCTGTTGTGTATGTCTTGATTATGTGAGCACCATAGTTGAAGCTTGATTGGCTAAAGCATCATTATATATTGACTAATCTTTCTATGATGAGCATTCATGAGTGATTTACTTGTCCTAAGAGAAAAATGCTTTTTAGTGTGCTAGACCATTGTAGTATCATTATTTTATTTAAGCCAGGTTTTGTTTTGCTTGAGGACAAGCAAAGTTTCAAGTTTGGGGTTGTGATAACGGTTGAAAAACCGTTATTTTTATACTTAATTTTGATATTAAAAACACCTTTTTTGACTTAGAAGCTTGCTTAAACTCATGTTTTTGCTTTAGTTTTGTGAATAAGAGAGTTGAAGGTGAATTTAATGGTGTTGTGCTAGAATCCCTTGATTTTGTAGGCTATTGGAATTATTTGAAAGAAGAGTTGAAGTACCGAATGGTTGGAATGCAAAAAAGTCAACCAGAATGTAGAAAAGTCAACCATAAAAGTCAACCAATCAACCAAAAAAGTCAACCAGTTAACCAAAATGTAGAAAAGTCAACCAGAATGCAGAAAAAGTTGCGTTGAGCGGTAATTACCGCTGAGCGGCAGTTTTGAAGTGTCGAAATCATCACTAAGGGCTAAAAATGCAGCTGAGCTTCGTTCTGAAGAGTCGTACTTACCGTTAAGAGGCAAAAGTGTCGTTGAGCGCCATTTTTATGGACTTGGACCTGTTTTCTGTTATTTTTATGTTCTATTTAAGGACTTGCGCGTCTTAGGGATGATATCTTTTGATGGCTTGAGCATAAAAACACATTTTTCACCCCTTGGGGGAAGATTTGGGGATGCGAGAGTCTCCTCTTCTCTTTCTAGGGTTTTTCTATCTCTTTCATTCTCGCATTCTTTCATTGTTCATCTAGTTTCTTTATGATAATGGAGAGCTAAACCTTATTTGTTGTTGGGAAAGATGTACCCTCTTAAAATCTCATGTATTGAATTGATTCTTGATTGTATATGCTTTACTTCATTAATTGTTAGGGTTTTTCCTCTACACTCTATGCATGCTTTGTTTAACTCATTCAATTGCATGATCATTGATTTTTTCGATATGGACACATACGGGGAAATCTAGATCTGGGGAAATTCTCCCAAAAGCAGTATTGTCTAGACATAGGGATATGAGCGTTGGTTGCCTTTAAAGCTTTTATGTGAATGTAATGCATGATTAATTGCTGGGGAGACAAGACATTGTGAACTAGTAATTAGGATTAGGCTTTCTTCACCAAGACATCGGGCTTAAGGTAAATTAGAAAGTGACATTAACATTAATGAAGAAGATGAATTCATATATGCATGTGAGTAAATTAGGTGAAATCTAAACCCAACAACAATATCATCAACTTCATCCATTCATTCTTGTGTTTAGCCTCAATTGATCAAATTGCATTCATGTTTATTTTATCGCATTTGCATTCAAAAACCCCAAACTTTGTTCTTTAGAGTCTTAATTAGTTAAGTAATCACATAATTGTTTAGTGTCATGAGTCTCTTGGGAAACGATACTTGGTCTTACCATTTATTATTACTTGATACGATTCGGTACACTTGCCGAGGTCTTAAGAAGTTTTTGACTCCGTTTTCGGGGATTACAAATTTGTTTATCAACAGCCGATGAGATACTTTCATGTGGAAATTTCTTTGTATTTGAGTTTCATTTCCAGATTTCCACTGCACCTTCATCTATAAATAAATAAAACAAACATTGATTAATGAACATACTAAAATAAGAATGACAATTAATTTAATGGGTTGCCCACCTTAAAACGATGCCATAATGGCTATCTGTTATCTACAGGTATTGCTCCCCAAGTAGGCCATGGACTTAAATATTGTTGCTTAATTGATCGTGTGATGGCCTGGGAAGTAACCCTGGATGGAAAAAACCTGCATATAAAGAAATTGAAAGTCATTTGAATTAAGGCAATCTTTAAACATCAAAATGGTTAAAAAAAGGATTAAAGTATTACCCTTTACCATATGGAACAATCCACGGTCGATCATGGAGGGGCGGGTCAACACTATCACCATCACCAACTGAATCTAGATCAGCAGATGGTGTGGCATTCTCACAAGGCGGTATACAAGATAAGGAAGGTATATAAGTAGGGTCAGGGGGAGGAATGGTGGTAATAATCACAGGGGGGGAAGTGGGGGTAACAATCACAAGGGGAGGAGTGGGGGTAATAATCACAGGAGAAGGAAGAAGGTCTACTGTAGGGGTAGGAGGAGGGTGTTTTTTAGGGGTAGGAGGAGGCCCCACGGATGATGGACTAGGGGCAACAATGGTAGGTAGTGTAGTAGGCACCCTAAGTACATATCGTGGTGCCTGTTGTTGCCTCTTTTTAGGCCTTGCTACCCCCTTTCCTTTATCATGACATTCTAAACCTTCTCATGTCATTACTTCATTGAAATTGTTACAAATAAAGTAAAACAATAGAAAGGACCAAGGAAGGATCAATACAAATTAAAGTGAATGTTAAATAATTGCATACAACTTTTAAGATGATATTTTGCATAACTCAATTGAAATGTTTATGAAATGCTAGTTAAATTTGCTACAATAGATGTCCAAGATCCAATCATCGTCATCATGATCTTCATCTTCATCATCATCATTATCATCATCATCATCATCATTTTCTTCTTCTTCTTATCCTCCTTGTATTGTTGCTTCTAATTCATCTCCACCACCATCAGGGTCGTGTAATGAATTTATACGTTCAACTTCAATAATTTCTTGTGCTTGTGGCATTTGGTCAAGTTGGTAGGCGACATCTTCCTCAACATCATTTGAGTCAATGCAACCTCAACAACCCAACCACGTTTGTCAATATTACGGAATGGTGGATATGGAACATAATAAACCTATCTAACATTAGTTGGTAGAATGAAAGGATCAAAGAGTCGATATCTTAATCTCATTTGCAGTTCGACAATGTTAAACCTAGGATCCACTATAGTACACAATAAAAAAGCACTACTATGTTTGGAGAAGTAGTGTTATTGTACTTTAGCTCGTATATTTTATGAATGATGTCATAGAAATCATCATAAGAACCTTCTGTAAGACGCTTGAAGTACATACCACGATTTGTTGTTTTCTTTCCTTTAGACCATGCATGTGTATGGAATTTGTAACCATTGGTGAAGTAAGTGTGTCATTCTTTCACACATCTCATTGGCCAATTGGAGAGATATCTTAACTTTTGAACCGTGGAAGTTAGTGCCTGGTTAAAAACCTACAAAGATGCCAAAAAAATTTACAGTAAGAGTCAAATTAACCTTGCTCAAAACATAGGAAAAAAACAGAACTGATATCTCAACCATTGAGGAAACTCTGAGTGTATTCGAGCAAAAGCATTTCCTTCTGCAACTTGCTCAACCACAAGAAATGATCTTGTATGAATGAAATGAATTAGTGTATAACAATTTAACCATTGCAAAGGTAAGAGTTGGATGATGACATAATCAAGGTACAACTTAACTTCACTGTAACTGATTAAGAAATGGACATGAGCACAGTTGAATTCAGCATTAGTTAACCAATGAGTGAATTTTTTCCTTGCATGACAGCCTGATTGTCGAAAAACTGATAATTTACCTTGACATGCTTTAGCTTGCAATTGCATTTCATTTCTGACAATAGTGAGGGACAACATGAAGTTTTTGAAATAATGTGAACAAAAATATGTTGTCTCTCGATGCAAGTAAGCTACACAAATTGATCCTTCTACTCTAGCTTTATTTTTAACTAAACGTTTGGGTTCTCCCATAAACCTTTCAAAGGGATACATCCACCTGTATTGCACTGATCTCCCAAGCCAAGCTTCATATGCAAGATGAACTGGAAGATGCTTCATTGAATTAAAGAATGCAGAAGGGAATATTCTTTCTAATTTAGAGAGAATAATTGGAATATTTTCTTCCAACTTTCTTAGGGAATTTTCCTTTAGTGTCGTGCAGCACAAATCTTTAAAGAAGTTATTGATTTCTATCAGTTGATTTAACACGTGCATTAGCAAACAACTGAACGCAAGAAGGATGAAAGTCTCCATTAATACATGACAATCATGACTCTTCAACCCTTGAATAGTACCATTTTGAACATTTGCACATCTGGACAAGTTAAAAGAATATCCATCTAGCATTCTAACCTCCTTGATCCATCCACAAACTATTCTTGCCTCGTCTTTTGACATTGTGTAATTTACTTTTGGTTTCAACAATCGGGCGTTAGCTTACGCCTTCAACTGTAAGTCTTTTCACCCACAATACAAAGGTGAATCTTTTCTTGCTTTGTCATTATCTTTTGTCTTCCCAATAACATTCATAATCATGTTGAATATATTGTCAAAGAAAATTTTTTCTATGTGCATGACATCGAGGTTATGTCTTAGCAAGTTGTCTTTACAATAGGGAAGATCTCAAAATATGCTTCTTTTAGTCCAATTATGCCACTCCCCCAAACCCTTCTATCCTATTCTGACCACACTCAGTGACTTTTGGCAAGTCTTTCACTCTTCTTCAAACGTGTGATCCAGTCAACCTTGGTGGGGGCATATCCGTTTCAACTTGTCCTTTGCGAAATGCCTTTCTGTTTCATCTAAAAGGGTGGTCAATAAGCAAGAACCGTCGATGGTAATCAAACCAACTACTTTTCCGACCATAACTCAATTGGAATGACTTTGTATGCTCCATGCAATGAGGACAAGCTAATCGACCATGCGTGCTCCAACCAGATAACGTGTCATACGTTGGAAAGTCATTAATAGTCCACATTAAAGCTGCCCTCATAAGGAACTTTTTCTTCCTTGAAACATCATATGTCCAAACACCATTCCATAGCTTCTTCAAATCATCAATCAAAAGCTCCAAATAAACATCAATTGCTGATTTGGGATTAGATGGACCTGGTATTATACACGTTAAAAACATGTAAGGTTTTTTCATACACATCTCAGGTGGTAGATTGTATGGGGCAAAGAATTGTTTGGAGGTGTCAGATCTAATACCAATTTTGATATGAAGTCTAATGCTTGATTGGGAACATTCCAATTAGATTTAGAGGCCATCAATCTAATGCACACTGACAATTTTGACTCAGTTGATCATTCAAATACAGGTTGATTTGCCTTTGCCAATAAATTGTAAAACCTCTGAGTGGTTTCATTTGGAGACTCTTCATCATGACTATCGGCTGGTTCTTGTTCAATATGTCGATGAAGAGCATTGTTGACCATCTTTTTCATATAGGCAAATTGATCTATCTAAGATGTATGTACACTAGTATTCGAACCTATTACATGCCTCTTTTCAGTTGCAGTGGAGGTGAAGGGAATTTCTTCACCATGAAATGTCCAACCCGTGTAATTAGGCAATGAACCTTTTTTGGTATAGGTGAACTTTGACAACTTCATCTTTTAAAATCCTTGTAGATTCGCACTTGATGCATGGACATCGAATCCCTCCATCAAGAACATAATATTGATATCGTCGATCCGTCTCCACAAATTCTTCAACTCCGATGACAAAAGCTTCCTCCAAACCTCTCCTTCCGCCATAACAACGATCGTACATCCATCCATGGTGGTTGGAAAAATGGGTCATGTTCTGTGACAAGTCAAACAAAGAAAAACTTAGCCAAAACAGCAACATTCCACGTGACATAAGTAATAAAACCTATTACTACTTAAGTCGATCATGGAAGGTAATTTGAACACTACCATCATAGGCATACAATAAGAGAATCCAAAGAGAAGTCCTTAGTATTGAAATGCCTTAGACATCCTAACGGTTGTGTATTAAATTTGGGGGAGACAACTTATTATTACTGAAGTTCTCTTTTATAGAGTACTTCCAAAGATTTTGTAGGTTCTAAGTGTTTATAGTACTTTTACCCTTCTCATTCCATTGAGAATGTGTGTAGTACCATAGGATTTTAAATGACTACTTAACTTAATGAAGTTGTAGCCTAATAAATGAACATACAAGATATATGAACATATGAAAAAGTCAACTCTAGGTCAACTATGTAGTCAAACCTGGTCAACTATGAAGAATTAATGAAGCATGGTGGGGGGCAAGGTCCTCGAGTATGATTTTTGGGTGGAAGTTAAATGAGAAAGAAATAAAAGGAAAAGATGAGAAAAAGTGTGGGGGAAATGGGAAGTAGATAGATTTCAGAGGGTCATATTTTAGCCTATTCTAGTAACTAGTTTTAGGTTCCAGAGTGTCATATTTTGAGTTCTAGGTTGCTTTTGTAGTGTGAGTTTCTAATTAGCTAGGTTTTACCATTCTAAACTTGTTAGGACGGTTTATTTGAAGTTTTTTAGGCTAGTTTAGTGCAGTTTGCAAATTTTGACCATTCTAGTGCATTTCTAGTAGTCATTTTGAGGTTTTAGTAGTGATTTCAAGAAATTGTGTCAAGAATCAATTCTTGAGTCCATTCTTAGTCATTTCTAGTCTATTACAACTTGTGTAGATACTTTTAGGTGTCTTTTACAGATTACTTAGTAGAGATGACAGGTGAGACGCAGTATCAGTCTATACTTATGATGTCAAAATGCCAAACAAAAGATAGAAAAGTAGGTAAGTAGGCTTTAGACAGATCAATCAGCACCAAACTAAAATAAATCATCTACATAAGTTTAATGCTCAATTGGCACAACATGAAGGTTATAATAAGCAAAACATACAATTCATACATGCTCAAATTGTTCAAACTATGAAATTTATAAAACAAATTCCATACTCACCTCTTTAGTAGCCATTTTTAGGTGGGTTGCACGTTTGATAACAAACTTCTACAAGGAAATAAAATTGCAAGGTGTTCAGCCATGGTCTAAATGCCAAATAGAAGAAATGGAAAAGTTGGACTCAAACAAAGACCCAAAATTTGGTGGTTTGAGATATAAAATTACACAATAGCAGCTCTAGATAAAAAACAACCACTTCAGCAACTTTGTTTGATGAATTGAAATATGATAAAACTCAAATTTAACTCAAAACCAAACTACTACTCAAAATCACCTTTCTACTTCCCAAAATTGACTCAAAATTGGTCTTAGTAGTGATTTTTTGCCTAAGCCATTCTAAAAGTTTGCTAATCATTTCAACAGTTTTAATTCATCAAAACACACTTGCTTGAACTCTAATTAGGCACAAAACAGAACTGCAACTCAGATTCACTTTGCAAGTTCTAAAAATGGGTCAAATATGATGGTTTGACATACTAAATTGCATACAGGTCATTCTAACTTCATATCAATGGTTTTAACAACTTTAATACATCAATTTGGACTTGTTTAAACTTCTAAACATCACAGAATCATAGTAGAACGAAATTTCACATGTAATGACTCAATTATGCAAAATGTTGATTAACCACACTACAAAATTTGAGTTTAAATGAATCAAAGACTATAACAGCACTAAAATTGACTCAGAAGTTTAATTATCAAAACTAACCACTTCAGCAACTTTGTTTGATGAATTGAAACATGTTAAAACTCAAAACATAGGATAAACCAAACTATTACTCAAAGTCACCTTTCTACTTCCCAAAATTAACTTAAACTTGGTGGTTTTGGAAGTGATTGTGCCTAAGCCATTCTGACACTTTGCTAATCATTTCAACAGTTTTAATTCATCAAAATACACTTGTTTGAACTCTAATTAGGCACAAAACAGAACTGCAACCCAGATTCACTTTGCAAGTTTAAAAAATGGTTCAAATATGATGCTTTGACATACTAAATTGCATACAGGTCATTCTAACTTCATATCAATGGTTCTAACAGCTTTAATACTTCAATTTGGACTTGTTTAAACTTCCAAACATCACATAATCACAGCAGAACGAAATTTGACCTGTAATGACTCAATTAGGTACTTTTTACTACACTTTTTAAGGTTTTAAGTAGTGTGATTTTGAGTTTTAGGGAATTCTTTTCTTTTGACCACTTTCATAGCATCATTTCACTACTTTAGACTTGTTAGGATGTTAAAATTACTTAAAATTACTCTATTTTAGGTGAATTGGCAATTTGTCACCCTTTAAGTGAACTTTTTAGGTTGAAACTACTCAAACTTTGAGTTTTAGGTACATGTTTGCTTTTGAATAGTTTCCTAGTGTCATTTCACTACTTTAGACTTGTTAGGACATTAAAATTAGTTATTTTTAGTCTACTTTAGGTGAATTGCCACTTTCTCACCCTTTTAGTAAACTTTTATAGGTTCTACATACTCAAACTTTGTGTTTGAGGTAATTCTTTGTTTTTGACAAGTTTCCTAGCTTCAATCCTCTAGTTTAAACTTGTTACGATGTTAACATTACTTTAAATTATTGTACATTAGGTCTAGTTGCAATTTCTCACCCTTTAAGTACACCTAATAGGTTCTAAATACTCAAACTTTGAGTTTGAGGTAATTCTTTGCTTTTGACAAGTTTCCTACCTTCATTCCACTAGTTTAGACTTGTTAGGATGTTAACAATACATAAAATTACTCTGCATTAGGTCTAGTTGCAATTTGTCACCCTTAAGTACAGTTTTTAGGTTTTAAATACTCAAACTTTGAGTTTGAGGTAATTCATTGCTTTTGAGAAGTTTCCTAACTTCATTCCACTACTTTAGACTTGTTAGGATGTTAACAATAGTTAAAATTAGTCTACTTTAGGTCAATTTTCAATTTATCACCCTTTAAGTAAAATTGTTTGGGTTCTAACAACTCAAACTTTGAGTTTTAGGTAATTCTTTGCTTTTGACTCCTTTCGTAGGTTCATTAGAGTACTTTAGACTTGTTAGGATGTTAAAATTACTTAAAGATGGTCTACTTTAGGTCAATTGGAAATTTCTCACCCTTTTAGTAGACTTTTTTATGTTCTAACTACTCAAACTTTGAGTTTTAGGTAGTTGTTTACTTTTGAGTAGTTTATTAGTGTCATTTCACTACTTTAGACTTGTTAGGATATTAACATTAGTTATTGTTAGTCTACTTTAGGTCAATTGGAAATTTCTCACCCTTTTAATAGACTTCTTAGGTTCCAACTACTCAAACTTTGAGTTTTAGATAGTTGTTTGCTTTTGAGTAGTTTCCTAGTGTCAATTTAGTACTTTATACTTGTTAGGATGTTAACATTAATTATTGTTAGTCTACTTTAGGTGAATGGCCACTTTCTCACCCTTTTAGTAGACTTTTTTAGGTTCCAACTACCCCAACTTTGAGTTATAGGTAGTTCTTATCTTTTGACTACTTTCCTAGGTTCATGTTGTAAGATCCGTATAAATAAAATGATTTCTTACCTTAAGTATTTTATTTTGTGGTATTATATAATAAATTGTGATGAAAAACAATGTTGAGGAAGGGAAGAAACTTAAATTAATATTGGTTTCATAGTAAATTTTGAAAAAAGTTGAAAGAGTATTTAAGTATAATTGTTTACGCTATTATATCAGCAGATGGAGCCTGGTCTAGTGGTTGATGTGAGTGTGCATGGGAGGGTGTGTGTGCTTGGTCTCAAGTTCAAGCCCTCTTAAGACCAAAAAGGCTCCTAGCTCTTTTTGATTTCCACCTTGACATGTGGGTCCCACTATGAGTTAAGAAACATAGAAATTGAAGTGTTAAGATGAGCGTGGAAGTGGCTTCCAAAGCCTTGTTTCACTTTGCTTTTCATGCATTAAATGATGAAAGAGAAGGGTGAATGTTATATTATTTTATTGATGTTGAGGGAAGCACTTTACGTTAATGCTTCCATTATTTGATTCCAAGAGGGAGCTTTTATTCTCATTAATCCCTCAGTCTCGTGAAATGTTGCATGAGTGCTTGAGTTATTGCTTTTTTTTTCCAGTTTGCTTGAGTGGGCACATGTTTTCTGGGCACATGTTTTCTACACTTAGGAATCTTGTAAGTGACCTTGGAGAGGTTAAAGCTTGGAGAGTGGAAAAGAGATTTTGGAGAGCAACCAAGTTGGTGAGATAAAGGAAGAGCCACCCTAGCCTTGGAGTTTTTGGACGTCACTTGTAGGAGACCAAGAGGAATGGAAGCTTGTTGTCTAGTGAGGAAAGAAACCTAAGAACCTTTGGAAGCTAGCTTGGAATTGAGGTAAGGGGTTTAACTTGGGATATAACATAGTGTATGATGGGTAGAAGGTACCAATATAATGTTGTTCCATGCTTTCTCTCTTGTGTGTTGGGATTAAAGTTAACATGTTGAGGCATGTACTCTTCTTTTGGGTTTAAGTTTCATGTGTTGTTGCATGGAGAATGGGTATTCACATGTTCATTTTCGTTTTTCTACTATATGGGGTAGTTAATGGATTATACATGTTTATATTTTATGAAAAAGTGGTGTTGTTGTAATGGGTATACATGTTTGATGTATTGGGGTGTTGTTTGTGTATGAAAAAGTGTCATGGGTACACTTTAAAATCATGTATATTTTGTATATCTTGGTTCTTATTACCTTGCAAGAATTATATATTGTTGAGAGCACTTATATACACTCTTTAACCAAGAGTGTGGGTAAGAGGGTATTGAGAATTCTCTTCCATTGTTGGAAGAGGAAAGAATGAATTATGAGAATGAGAGGAGTGAAAGAGATGTTTGGTGAGTTGAGGTACATGTGTTTGATGAAAAACAGTGAAGAAGAATGAAAGTTTGATGTCTTGGGTAGAAGAAGAACATGATGGAAGAAGAATAGAAGTGGAAGATGGAGATGCGCATGGCTTGGTTGATGTAAAAGTGGCAAAGAAAAAGAAAGGTGCTGGAAGAGGACCAAAAACAGTGAAGGAAGAAGCTTGGGATGGCCTTTGAAAGCAAAGAAAAAAATGAAGGAATGGTGGGAAGGAGTTATCAAAGAAAAAAAAAGGGGAGAATGGGTAATTGCAGGGGTCTGGATATAAGAAGAAAAAAATAAATAAAGTGTAGCATGCAAAGAGTGATGGGGCCGTGAATATGGAAGGAAAGAGAGAGAAGAATGAAATGAAATTTAAAAAGTTAGAAGTAAGGTGTGGTTAAAAAGTCAAAAGAGAAGAAAGTGGAAGTGTGAAGAGAGGTGGTTACGTAAATGGTGTTGGTGCATGGAATGAAGTGTGTAGCTTTTAGCATTTGAAAAGAGAGTGAAAGTGGTAGATATTGGGAGTGGGGGCTACGGTAACAGTGGGAAAAGGTGGGTGAAGTAGAGTTTTGTGTAAATGCATGGAAAATAAAAGAGAAAGAGGGAAGGAAGAGAGTTTGGTTACGTAAAAAGTGGTAAAAGGGGAGAGAAAGAGCGTTTCATATGAAGTGAGTGGTTTCATGTGGGACCTACTTGGAAGTAAGAGAAAATGTAATTTAATGGTTTTGGGGTTCACTTGAAAATGTAGATATAGAAGGGAGTGTATTTAGAGAAAAAAAGGGGTGTATTAGAATTATGTTTTTTTTTGTTGGGTATTAATTAAAAAGTGGGGGTGCACTAGAAATGTTGTTCTAGTTGATGGAAGTGTGAAATTAGTAATTTCAGAGGGGTGCGGCAGTAGGATAAATAATTAAATTAAGGTATTTAATTATTTGTTAGTCAATGAATTTAGTTGACTTTATATATGATGGTGATGGTTGTGATGGTAAAATTGTGAGAGTAAGCGTTTTGTCATTTCCTTAGAATTTTTGTCGAATCGATGGTGTTCGTATTGCGATACGATAGTGTGTTGAGTCTCTGCGGAGACTGAGGTTCAAGTGTCACCCTTTCCTCGTGCGCGGGGACTAGAGAGGGTTGGATGTCTCGCCCAATGACTTCGGCTCGTGTGAGTATAGTGCTCGGTGGGTGCGCCTAACCGAAGTTTTTACTCGTAATTCCTTGAGGAGTCGGGGAGATAGGTCTGAAGTTGCGATGAAAGACGGCTCGAATCGCCCTGTTTTGCGAAACAGGTTTGGTACGACAAAATTCGAGGAAACAACAGAAGCTCGTGTAAATGATTGAATCGTGAGTTTAATACTGTGACGTATTGTAATATTGTGACTTTGATAGTCTGAGGGGTGATGATCTAAGTTATGAGTTGAATATTATGTTGTATTGTAAGGTTATGACTAGGATAATTTAAGTTATGATATTTTGATATTGAAATTATATGCTATCTTAGGTTCTTCGTTACTCACCCTTTCCTTTTATGGTTGTGGTTCCACCTACGATGATCGTACTTGTACGGAAGTAGATGGCGTTGCAGATGAGGCTGAAATGGAGTAGCATGACGAGAGTTATGGGAATAACTATGGGGGATTTATCATGTTTTAAAGTAATTTTATGTCTTTGAATAATGAATTTGATATTTGTAAGGTTTTAACCTTATGTTGTAAGACGCGTAGACTTTTGAGGTTTAGTTCCACGATGCTAAT
Organism: Vigna umbellata; assembly: GCF_029865625.1. NCBI lineage: Eukaryota > Viridiplantae > Streptophyta > Magnoliopsida > Fabales > Fabaceae > Vigna > Vigna umbellata. The sequence continues at coordinate 19,384,454 of NC_142166.1, forward strand.
CTTAAAAGAAAAAAAACTGGCATAAAATTTTGGATTTTGTTATTTTCTAGTGGCACTCCATAAGGGGTGTTACACATGTCACTACTTTACACTTATTAGGATGTTATCATTACTTAAAATTAGTCTACTTTAGGTGAATTGACAATTTCTCACCATTTTAGTACAAGTTTTTAGGTTCTAAATACTCAAACTTTGAATTTTAGGTAGTTGTTTGCTTTTGAGTAGTTTCCTAGTGTCAATATACTACTTTAGACTTGTTAGGATATTAACATTACACATTCTTAGGCTACTTTAGGTGAAATTTTAATTTCTCACCTATTTAGAACACTTTAAGGTTTTAAGTAGCCAAATTTTGAAATTTGGGTACTTGAGCCAATTTGACTTGTTTCTTACCTTCATTTAACTGGTTTAAACTTGTTAGGATATGAAGATTACACATTCTTAGGTTACTTTAGGTGAATTTCGAAATTCTCACCTATTTAGTAAATTTTTTTATGTTTTAAGTCTCAAATTTTGAGGTATGAGTACTGATTTTTAGAAGTTGTCTTAGGAATCAAAACTTCACTCAATTCTTTGTCATTTCTTGTCCATTAGAACTGGTGTAGATAGTTTTAGGTCTCTAAAACATAATGGACATCTTCATCCTAATCTATTTCACTCTATTAAAGTGTAAATTTAGGTGCTCAATAGTCAAATTTTGATTTTCTTCTTATTTTCGAATTGTGACTTCATTTTTATCTTTCTTTTATGTTTCAAAAGTTGTCTAGATATTTATTTTACAATTTCAATTAGTACTTTGATAAAATTTTCATTCTTAGCACTTTTAGCCTATTCTACTTACTACTTTAAGTTTTAGGTAGTTTTTGTAGGGAGTTTTTTATTAGCAAGGTGTAACTATCCTAAACTTGTTAGGATAGTTTTTGTCTAGTTTAGGCTCGTTTAGTGCACTTTGCAAAATTTTAGCATTATAGTCACAATAGTGATTTTTAGGTGTTTCTCATTAGTTTTATGTAGTTTAACTTGATTTGGTGCAGAAAAGGTAAACCAAGGACAATTAAATGGAGTTATTTGAGAGCTGATCAAAAGCAAAGAAATCCAGTGGTTAAATGTTGATTAAAGGAAGAGAAATCACTGATCACAGCAAGTGCACAATCTAAAAAACAATTTCAAGCTTTATATGTTGAACTTTTGACTTTAGAGTTGACTTTCACAATTGAAGTCCAAATTCATGTCCAGGTTGTTGGAGACACTAAGAGACATATCTTTTAACATGTTGAAGGCCAAATTAACCACTATAGTGCCCTTAACCACTACTAGTTGGAGCAAAGTTAATAAAGCTTAACCTTAGAGATGTTCTACTTTAGCCTTAGTTAGGAATTTTCAGTTTTTTAGTTATTATATGAACTATAAAACAATTATAACTTTGGTTCCTCCTTCTAGTCTGGTAACTTGGGGGATTCAAGATAGTATATAACCAATATATATGCATGTTGGTTCGTCCTTGTACTCTGCTTCATCCTTATAATTACTCATTTTAGTAATGAAGGTGTACTTGGATATTTTTAAGGGTGTTGTGATGGTCTTCTTCCAAGAGGCCATTTCGGTGGAAGGGTGGGCAACAAGGTGTGGAGGTTATAGATAAGAAGAATATAAATCAGAGAGAAGACAAGAGAGGAGAAAGAGAAAGAGAGATAGAAGGCAAGATCTGTGAGATGAGGAGGGATGGAAAATGTATCATTTTTATTGATCCCTTATCTCATTCATATCCATTGATTAAGCAAAAGGAGGGGCCAAAAGTTGGTCCTACCCATCCACTTAAGAAGCAAGGAAGGTGGTAGCATCCAAAAACTACCAAAGCTGCCCACTTTTCACACTAAAGACAACATAAATATATCATACACTAATATCAACACATAATCATAAAATTTCTCATCAAAAGCCACTTCTGGTCTGCCCAACACAGCTAGTATAATTCCACAAATAAACCACTAAAGACAACAAAAAAATTATAAGCATCACAACACCATGATCACGAGCATTCACTCATGGATATCAAGCATTCAAACACATAAACTAGTGACCAAAATCAGCTCCCTTTACCTACACATGTAATATTAATACTTACTTTAATAGAAAAATGTACACTTATACCTAAACCTAAGTACACTACCAAGCAGTACAATACATATAAGTATCTTCACTCTATCATGTAACCACACCGTAGCAAATAGTCATTAAACCATGCAACATCAAGTTAGTAACTACATACTAAAATTTAGTAATGGTATCAACTTTAATCACATTGAAGTTTTCAAACTCCTATGCACAATGAAATTGTTCTTTTCAAACTCCAAGTTTTCCCCTTAAAGGGAGTTTCATACCTCTCACAAAGCCACCCAGTTACTAGTATCCATTACACATTTGCAAAAACCAATTCCATCTTAACAAAACTTTAGCTTCCCCATTTCAAACGCAATTAAAACCCAAAATGAAGCAAGCCACACACAAGAGAACGAACTTTACCTACCTAGAAATGATGAACTCTTGGACCCTTCAGCAATGACACGCCTCAGCCCCTGATCGAAGCCCCAAAACCTTGTAAATTAATGAAAAAATGACATTAGCAAAACCTAACAGGAACAAATATTAATCATCAAAAACACCCTGTTACCCAAGAATAGGAGTTCAACACATTCAGGTTCGATTAGAAACCTACTTACCTCATCGACAAGGGAAGAAACATAACCCAAAACCTCCACCAAGATGCTTTAGACAACCTCGCACACACGCACGAACCACACTCGAGCAAGACCCCTCCAAGAACAACCCTCCAACCCTCGAACAACAACCTTGCAAGAAGAACGCACACGTCACAGCAAGTGGAAGCCCACACCTCGATGACAATCGGTGAAACTCACTGTTTAACCGCGAAACCAAGCGCTGAGCCTACCTTTGCGATAGACGAACTCCGATGGCGATTGTGACATAGCCGATTCACCAACACAGTGGCTGATAGTCATGCTAGCTAATGGAGAGGGCCTCTGCACAAGCCAACCAAGGAACGTTGGGACAACGCGCGAGAAGAAGAAGAAATTGGAAATAGGATTGAACGAAGGAGGGAAATTGATTTTTCCCAAATCCCTTTTTAACTAAACTATGCTGCTTATCAGCGGATCCCGCCCTTCGGTAATGACACATGTTGCTTGCCGAAGGATTTGACTGTCGGAAAAACCACTTTCATGAGTCGTTGCTAAATCCTTCGGTAATTGGTCAATACTAACGAACCAAAGGCCGTCGACATATGTTCGTCGGTATTTCGCGCATTTCCTGTAGTGCAAAACCTTGCACAATAATGGAAAAATGACATTAGCAAAACCTAACAGGAACAAGCGATTGGGACACAATCAATCACCAACAAGGTGGCTGACAGACACGTTGGCTGAAGAAGAGAGCCTCTACACAAGCAAACCAAGAAACATTGGGATAACGCGCAAGAAGAAGAAGAAATGCGAAATGGGATTGAATGAAGGGGGAAAACTAATTTTTCCCAAATCCCTTTTTAACTAAACTCTGTTGCTTACCAACATATCCCGCCCTTCGGTAATGGCACATGCTACTTACCGAAGGAGATGACCTTCGAAAAAACCACTTTCATGAGTCGTCGATAAATCCTTTGGTATTTACCAAATACCGACGGACCAAAGGTCGTCGACATATGTCTGTCGGTATTTCGCACATTTCCTGTAGTGAAAGAACTTTTCACTAAAAGTATTAGAGTTGTGTGCCTAAGGGAAACTTTTCATGTTTGTGAAAAAAGGGCTTTGAGAAACTCAGTATGGGTAGAGCAAAAACTTTCAGTAAGTGTGTCTTGTGATTGAGTGTTGTTGTTATTGTTAGGAAAGTTGTTCATCCTTTGTGTGTCAAAGGAGGTGTTGTTCATCCTTTGTGTATTGAAGGAGGTGCTTTCTATCCTTAACCTTGTTCTCTGTTATTGTAAGTTATTGGTTATTTTTAGTAATTGGTTAATCCTTCTTTAAAAGAGATTAACAACTAGTCGTATGGTCTTTTGATATGAATCAGTATAAAATTCTTTGTACAAACTTCTCTTTTCCTCTACTCTTTATTTCTTGTTAATATTTAAAAGAATAATTTTTATTGTGAAATCAAATTTTAAAAAGAGAAAATTTTTAAAAAGCACAATTTTTAATTACTAAACCAATTCACCTCTTGGTTTTGTCTAGCTCTAGATATTACAATGCACGTTTCTTACAATAACTTTAAGAGTTGGTGTGATGTTGCTTCCACAATAATGTTATCAACATAACCGGAGATATATTCAACTTCAAAAGTTCTTTATAAAAATATATTGAAAGCCATAACAAGTTATGGTAGAAGTATTGCAAGCTAAAAAATATATAATATATACATATAATAATTAAAAATATATTTAACCTTAAAATCTAAGATAAACAAAATGAAAACAGAATTATAGGTGTCGAGGAAGAAACAGTTGTGGCAACAATGTGTGGTTTACTGTGAATAACATGAAGAAAAGGAAGTTAGGTGCGTTGGGTGAGTAGGGGGTAATATGCTTTCGTCTTGCACTCCCATAATGTTAAAACCTCTGAATTCAAAAGCGACTTCTGCACAATTTAGAAGCCACTCTTTTACACTTCTTTTAAGGATGTGATATGGAAGTGAGAATAATATATAGAATGGATGTCTAAGATTAATTTTAGAGTTTACATTTCCAACCCACCAACTCATTTTAACCTTATTCATTTAGATTTTAGAGATTTCGAAACCCACCAACCCATTTTAGCTTTATTTATTTAGTCTACCAAATTTGCAGATTAAGAATAGAGTACGACGAGTTGGTTCACGCACATATTTTTTTAAATTAAAAATTAAAATAACAAATAATTTAAAAGATATATTATATCCTTTTAAAAATATAAATATGTAAGAATATTTTAACTTAAATGATTAATATTCATAAATTAAGTTGTAATTGTTAATTATAAAAGTGATTTAAGAAGTAAATATAATAATTATTTGGTTTATCTAATTAAAAATAATAATTAATTAATTAAAATTTTAAAAATATTTATATGGTTAAATATATTTTTAATATATATATATGTATAAATAAATTTTCAAAAAAAAATATAAACAATGACGAGCCAACCTGTCCTTTGACAGAATGTTACAAATTTTAATTCATTTTGTTGTGACACGCCAATCCTACTCTATCTTTTTTTGGCGGACCGTGAGCCCTAGTAAATTTTATGTTCAATGTTCTGCACCCTCTCTTTTTCTTACTGCACCCCATAAAACCCATAAATCCCACATTATTCTTCATGGAAATTATAATAAAAAGGTAAAATTTATCCCAATACCTCCTTTTTCTTTAATATTCTTGAATGGATGTCTGAATATATAAAATCCAAAATATATTTTAGATTTTAAAAATATCTTTCAGAATATTCATTTCAAAATATATTTTTATTTTTCAGAATAAGTGTTTCAAAAACATTTCTATAATTCGAAAATGTCTTTTGGAATGCAGAAAATATCTTTGAAAACACCTATTTCAGAATAAATTTTTAATTTGTAAGAATAATTGTTTGGGAAGATATTTCAAATCCCAAAAAGTTCTTTACAATACCTATTTTGGAATGTATAAAAACATATTTGATAATGAATGGTTTTAAAGGTATTTCCAAAGAGGAATACCCATTATAAAGAATGAGGTGGATGGGATGTGTGAAAATGAAGGAAAAAAACAAATGGAGATGGTTGAGTGAGAGGAGGGTGGTGCAAATGGAGGTGGAGGATGATGAAAGAAGAAAGGTGTAAAAGTGTAATTTTATGAAGGCTTTGAGGGTGCAGGAAGAAAAATATAAAGGTGAAGAAAGATGCGGCCTTTTCTGTTTTATACACTCCAATGTAAACTATTCGAAGAAGCTTCATTATTCTGAGGATATTATATTTCGGGTTTTTTATGAGAATTCTATTCTCCTTTCTCTACCTCTCTTTCTCCTAATTAGCTTTTGTTTCTTTTCAATTATGTACTGTTTTTCTCATATCACAGGAAAAGTCTTGTATTGTCTTGTATTCCTGCAGCTCAACATCATGATGAGGCTAAAAGGTAATAATAAAACACACAAAAAAATAGAGATAACAATAATGCAATGAAGCCACGAGTTGAAAACCATTAAACTGACGCTGCAAAACAAGAAGCAAAATCCTTATTCAATAATTCAGTATACAAATGGTGTGGTTCTGTATAAATAGACTGCAGGTAGCAGTAAATAGTTGTGTAGGACAACTGACATTATTAATGAATTGTAATTTATTTGGAGAAAAGGGGAAAGACAACTGAAATATTGAGTAGAAGTGTCTTCATTACATGTTTTTCTTTTCATCAGTCTTACAGAAAATGAAAGAACAAAGATCACCAACCACAGTTTTAGTAAGTGCTAGGCAGTAGGCTTTATTCAATAGGCATAAAATGTCCATGTATTCTATCAATTAAAATGGAAATAATGAAAAGATAGTGTGCATCATTGGACAGAAGATTGACTAACCTGATCAATATTGAAGATACAACTGCACTCAAAAAAAGGATCAACAACTTTTGCAACAGAAAACATGTTAAATTGAGGACAATATAAGTCTAATAAAGGAATTTTCCGTAGGCTCCTAAAACATATTTGACATCTGTGCATGCTTTGTGGCTGGCTCTTATGCGAATTGAGCTGTAATGTAATTGCCGGACTACATAAACGACATCAGAACATGAGGTTACATAAGCAATCATCAGTCTGCGCATACATCTCATTTGCAAAGAAAATCATAACAATAAGCAACCTAGAAATAAAAAACTAAACCTAGCTTTTGATATGTTATTCTTAAGTAATAAACTAAATGTCTTCCTTTGATATATAAACAGGTAATTCTCTAAACATCACTAAATTTGATCATTTCAAGTTAAAATGTGAAAAAGACCTGGAATCCATTTGGAACCCCATGAAATTTTATTCATAGCAAGTTCTCATTCAGAATCACATAGTGACTGTCCTTAAGAAATTCGCCTTTGCCTGCTGGTCTACAACATGGACAATGGCAGTCTTCTTTCCCTCCTCCATGCTAAGGTTAGCCAGAAAAGCTTTTGAAAATACCGAGGGAGAAATGTAATGAAGCATACAACAAACAAGAAACCCAAAAATGTCTGATGCGAAGGATCACTCAGCAAGTGTGACAAGCACGCCAAATGTCAAAGCAAAAGAAATTTCCCCAGCAACATGAGCACTGCAAGAAGTTAAGGAAATAGTCAAGAACAATGGCATCAATAATGTCCCGACATCTTCAATGCACTTTACACATTAATCAATCTGATAGAAAATGATTTCACAACCCTACACATATCCTACCAGGGACTGTATATCCAAGTTTGAATTTTAAGTTGTGATCAAATTATGGTCATATATCTATGTATTCCTTTAATTTTGATATGGTACTAATTAATCCTAAATAGAGAACGTCAATATACAAGATTACCCAAAAATAAGCCAGTTTAAGTTTAGAACCTCAATATCAGCATACTCACAGCTATTTACAATCTACTGTTTAAAATTATTATTCTGTGGGGTTGAAGAAACCATAATATCGTTTTTTAAAATTCATAAAAATCCAAAACAGGTAAAAATAAAATAAGACAAATCTAAGAACCAAAACTTGAGATGAAAACCCATCTATTGTACTCATCAGAAATTTTCAGTAACCTATTTGCGGAAACCAGAAAAGTAACCATTTCAAATGTTATATTAAAAAGAAGGAAAGAATTTAAAAATATCTAGGAAAGGGCTTTTCAATTTCTGTAATCTCATGTAATGAAAACCTCATTTCCCCTATAAATAAAAAAGACTACAAACTACAAATAGGTTTCTTGGTAAGAAATCTATCTAGACGCTTCACTAACACACCACACGAGAAGAAAAGATAGTAAAACTGAGTAAATCTGTTATTATTCCTCCAATCTGTACACTCAAAGCCTCCAAGGGAGCTAAGGTCCCCCTCCACAGGATAAATGTTTCCTATCTATACAAAGAATGAATTTCCAAAACTAAACTATTACAAGAGTCTTTTTTCCCCTCTATTATAAATGTCTCCTCTTCTCTCTATCCCCTCTATTTTATTCTTCTTTTTTCCCCTCTTTGCCCTATTTTTTGTTTCTTTCTCTTACTAAATTCTATATATCATACCAGCTAAGCTTCACAACATCTAAAGCTCAAAAGCTCTCCCACTCGCTTTTCAAATTCTTTCAACAATGAACAAAATTCAGAGAAATGAAGTGTTTATATTTTAAACTGGAGGTTAGACAACTCAAGTCCGAGTGCAAAGTAAAATTCTAGAAGCAAGAATGCAAAGATATATATTTCAATTGATTCCAATGAATTTTACATTTATAAGTCTGGAAAGACATAATTTAACATTCAAGACATACATACGAATTAAAGGACACCTTTGGCTCATTAGAAAGAATATTGAGTCTCCTGATTCATAGTATCTTCTCTTTACTTGATGGGGATGTGCAAAGCGCTGAATCAAGCAATTCATTCATCTTGATCGGTCAGTGTTATTTAATCTCTAACAGATTATTTAAATGGTATCCAGCAGACTCCATCCTACGACGAAGATGAATAGCATAACCCCTTTTGTCTGGGGAACAAAATAAACACTTGATGAGCTGCTCACAAATTCTTGAATTTAACATAAAACCTTTGTCAAGAGAGTAAAGAAAGATGTTTACTGCATCATCCAGCCTTCTTTTTGTACAGAGACCTTTGATCAAATACACACAGCTTGGAGGATTGATATTGATATTGAACTTATTGAGAACAGAAAATATAATCAATGCTTCATCTAATTGTTTTGCCTGACAAAATCCAATAAGTAGAATTGTATATGGAGCTAAATTAAAATCTCTAAACCTGAAGTCCAGTTCTAGTAAACCTTGAATTGCAAGTTTTACTTCTCCTCTGACAAAATATCCCTCCAAAGCATTGATTGAATTGTCTTCCCTGCCACGAACGTTCTTTAAAAAATCCAAATAAAAACTGAAAGCCTGTGAGACCTTCCTATTTCTAGACAACCAAGTCATAAGTGCTTTATAAACTTCAAAGCTAGGTTGGCATCCATTCTTTAACATATGGTCATACATCTTCAGGGCGTCTTCTTCTCTTTTAACCCTGAAAAGCCCATCAATCAATGTCCCATAAGTAACAGAGTCAGGTGATAGACCCTTTTTCTGCATATCCATGAAAAGCTTTAACGCACCATCAACCTTAGAAGCTCTGCAAAGGCCGTAGATCAGAATATTGTACGTCACAATGTCAGGCACAACCCCACTATCAGCAAGTTGTGTGAGAAGCTTGTAAGCTTCCAAAATCTGTCCAGCTTCACACATTTGCTCCACCTTTTTCTTGAGACTAACACCATCTAAAACCTGATTAGAACCCTGAGTAAGCCGGAAGAATAATGAAGGACTTCTCCCAATCTCCATCTTGTATAACATGAGTTGTGCCTCCTCCAGTTTACCAGCCTTGCACAGTCCATGTATAAGAGCATTGAAGGTTACAACTGAAGGTAAACATCCAGCCTTCTCCATCTGATTAAATATTTCTTGTGCCTCGGCAATCATTCCTCTCTTACACATGTCACATATGAGAATGGTATGCGTGTAAACGTTATGAAACCCTTCATGCTCAGAAATTTGATGTTGGAGAGCTATTGCTTGATCCGAAAGACCAGCGTCACAGAGACCTTTAATAACTTCATTGTAACAAACAGCATCGGGAACTAAGCCTCGCTGGGTCATCTCAAAAAACATGTCCACAGCCTCACCAATCCTGCCCTCACTCGACAAACCCCGTATCATAATTGTGTACAAAACAATATCTGGAACAATACCCTCCTTTAGCATCCTTCCATACCACGAATGCGCTTCATTGTATCTCCTTTCCCTAAAAAAGCCAGCAATCAGATGACTGTAGCCCTTTAAATTAAGGGGTAACCTGTCTCTCTCTAACAATTGCAGAATCGAATCAGCTTCATCTAACCTCCCCATCTTGCAATACCCATTAAACAAAACACAATAAGACATAAAATTAGGCTTGCGCCCACTTTCTCTCATCACATTAAACATTCTGTGTGCCTCATGTACCCTCCCCACACGACACAGACCAGAAAAAATAGCTAAAATTGTCATCACACTCGGCTCTAAATCCCTTTGGCGCATCTCATCGAGCATCTCAAGAGCACCATTAACATCATCACTTCTACAAAACCCTCCAATCAGCCGGCCATAAGTGCGTTCATTAGGACAACAGTTGGACTTAAGCATCAGATTATATACCGCAAAACCCAACACAAACAACTCTTTCTGAAACACAATATCCAAAATGGTGTTATAGGCACGAGCATCGGGCATGCACCCAAGCTCACCCATTCTACCAAACGACTCTATAGCCTTCTCGATCAGACCCACTCGCCAATAGGCCCAAATCAAAACACAAACCGAATCAGAAGTTATCAAGACTCCGGATTTCTTGAGATATTCAAGGGCCTCCCAGTAAAGAGAAAACCAGTTGTTGGTGCAAAGGACCGCACTCACCAAAGCACGGTATTTGATGGTGGATAAGGAATCGAACTTGAGGGCAAGCAAGATGCATAAACGAAGGGAAAACTGCGGGTCCGAAGAAGGAGATTCCTCGGACGAAAGGGAAAATCTTCGGAGGTATGTGGGAGGCTTTTGGATTCGACGGAATACGCATGAGACCTCCGCTGCTTTCCTGAACTTGGAGAAGGCCAACATCGGAAAACAGATTCAAATCGGAATACGGTTCATTGGTCGTCGAAGATGATGCGTTGCGTTAGACTGAGATGGCAGGTATAGGTAGGGGTGGGCAAACTGTCCTATAGTGTACTGCACTGTAAAAATTTATAGTTAACTATAAATCAGTTTAGGAAAACTGGACTGAATTAACCGAACTATTTTTTAGTTCGCTTATAGTGCAGTGCAGTTCATTGAACTATTTTTATAGTGCAATATACTGCTCACGGTCCAGCCAATTCTTTCAACACATCAAGAGTTTCCCTTCCTTTCAAGCTCATTTCTTTCTCCAATACTGAAGCCTTCTCCTCCAGTGTTTCAGCGCTGAGCTCTACTGAGTGCTGCTGCTAACAAAGATGGGGATAGGTGAGATACTTAAAAATTTAACTCAACCAAATACTTAAAAAGGAAATTTAACGAAAACCCAATATTAACGGATAAAGTAAGTATAATGCCAAGGACAAAACGTAGATAGAAATCCCTTAGTGCTTTTGGTGTTCTCTGATCAAAGTTAAATTTTCAATTTAGTAATTGGCATAATATAGGTTTGGGTTAAAGATCAACACAGTTACTGAAGTATTTAAATTTTTTCCTTAAAACACCAATAGTTTCATTCCAATTTACCAATCAAGAAATCTATACAAATATAGCATTTTTATCTTTTTTCCTTAGATTTTAAGGATATTCTGCATAAATGACTTAAACTACAGTTCATGGGATCAAATCCTCGTACAACACAGATATAAAAACAAGGAAGGAGAGAGGGATTTGAATAAAATTTGTTGTTTGCTTCAAAGGTTTAGAGGGAATGGAAAATGAGGACCTCAAATACCTCCCCCTCCAATTAAGAGTTCTCTTCTCAAAAAAGATGCTTTTATTTTTTTCCAGTTCCTCTCCTCACTTGAAACTAAACCATAAGTCCAAGGTTCTAAATAAATACAACAAATGCTTTTATTTTTTGTCACACAGTCCATGACATTACCGAAAACTAAATAAATACAACAAATGCGGCCCCATTTATAACTGGAGACCCCAAAAAGCCTTGAAATTGTGGCACAATTGCAGATGCAAATCATTTTTGAAACCTTGAAAGAGTCTGTAGATCTTTTAAACCTTGAACAAGATTTTTAAAAAACAGTCCACAACCACAATTGTAGCTGCAATACCAAGAACTCAACAAAAATAGACTCTGCGACCACAATTTAGAACCTTAATCTTCAAAGAGTTCCTTAATCTTAACCCACGAGCCAAAGGAAACAAGGAGAAACAACCTAGAATCACAACAACAAAAACCAATTTTTCAACAGCAAACATCGAGGAAACAGCATAAATGGGTCTTCGACAGCGGCAATTAGAGAGACAACGGCAAACCTTCGACGATGGTGGTAGAGCCGACAGTTCGGCGACGACAGAATGCGGAAAAGCCTTCGGTGAGTCTTCAACGGCGACGAGCCTTCGACGGCGGCGAGCCTTTGACGGCTACGAGTCTTTAACGGCGGCAAGCTTTCAACAAGGCGCGAGTTGAGAAAGCAACGTAGGATACAAGAGACGGGGAGAAAATTGTGACAAAGAATGACCTAAGATTTAAGAAATTCCTAAACTCATATTACCTTCCCATATTATAATTTATTTTGTACTAATTACTTTTATAAAATAATTTATTATTAATTACTAGTTAACTATTACTAGTATACATTTTTCATATACAAATACTAGAAAAATCAAACTTAATTTCACTGCAATGTAAGTGTAAAGCATTTTCTACTCAAACAGTTATAAATGATCTTAAATGTAATTCACAATAATAATTAAAAAAATATATCTTACTGTATAAAAAATCTATTCATGTGTACCCTTAACATTATTTTAAAAAATAAGTGCAATGAGAGTTATTTTATGAGAACGTTCATTAGTAAATGAATGGCTATACACTACAAAAATAAATAAATAAACTTGTGTAAATTACAATTATTTATGGATACAAGGTAACATCAAGAAAGGTGCATCACCATCCACCATTTTTTAGGTAAAAAATAAGAACTAAGCAATATAAAACCAAGAATATTTTAGTAAAGTTCCAAACACGATGTAATGTTTATTATTAATTAGCTTTTGGACACTAAAATTAACTCTTTCCTTCTCTCCGTAAATGTAACTAACAAGAAGAAGAAGAAACACCTTCTAATTTGCATTTTAGCTCTTACATCTGTGCCATCAATGCCACCTTCCTCCATTTCGGATTTTCCAATTCAATTCGCTTTTTGTTTTCATTCTCATTCATGTTCCATTTTACTACACCACGCTTTACCTCTGCATGCGTGCTAATCATTGAGTTCATCCGTTCCTGCAAACTTCCATAACCCCAGAATTGTAGGTTTTCCACAATCATCAAATCCAAGAGCTTTTTCTCACAATCCGTTGACACCCATTTTGTTTCACTCCCAATATCAAATCTTCCTCGTGTAAAGTTTTCCAACGTGTTGTGTTATTTTCGTTTTTTGATTAAATCTGCAATATTTGGACATTTTTTCTTCATTTTGTTCCTTTGTGTTTTGATTTGTTTAGGGCAACAACAAAGGAAAAGATGGGCGAGGGAGAGAAATTTCAATTGGGAACTATTGGCGCATTGAGTTTGTCAGTGGTGTCATCGGTGTCGATTGTGATTTGCAATAAAACGTTGATGAGTTCATTGCGTTTCATTTTCGGTAAGTTCATAAAGGATTTGGTTCTTTGCAAACTGATATAGAAATTACCGATTATTTGTCTGTGTATGTTATTGGTGACAATTACAATGAGTTTGTTCTCATCTGACTCGTTCACTTTTTTCATAATTTAATAAGATGATACCATGGCAAGCCGTTATTTGAGGTATTGTTGAGAAATGTGTCTGTATTTAGTGTTCGTTTCAAATTGGATTAATTCTGAAGGAGAATTTTAATGGAGAAAAAAAATGAATAAAACAATATCTTACTTGTTTAGTTTGAGAAAACATATTGTTTTAACTTCTAATTAAAAACTATCACATTATTTTTAATATTTATGCAGGAATAGGTGAAAGGATTTGTGTTTTCTCTGTCTTTTATTTTCTCTATTTAACTATGCAAATCCTTTAAAGTATCATTATTTTCTCTATTTAACTATGCAAACCCTTTAAAACAAGATGATTTTTTGTGAATAAGAGTGAAAAAGCAAGAAAGGAAACCATAAAAGTATTTGCAAATTAAATAAATGTATCATTATTTTCTCTAATCATGAACATATATGTAAAATTATGTAAAAAATAGGGTAATAATTGTGAAAATAGGAAATGAAAATAGAAAATTCTTTAACCAAAAGACACTAAAAAGGTGATAATTTTTGAAGGATAAAAAAAGTTCTAATTAGTTGTTTAGATACCTATATATAATCTTTTATGCCTTCAATTCAAGTGAAAATTACTTGATAGAAGTGAAATATCTTAGTTAAGGTTTTTATACATATACTTGGATTTTCATGCAGCTACAACTTTGACAAGTTGGCATCTATTTGTAACATTTTGTTCTCTTCATGTGGCTCTTAAATTGAGATTTTTTGAGCACAAACCATTAGAGAAGAAAATGGTGATGGGATTTGGAATTCTAAATGGAATCTCTATTGGACTTTTAAATTTGAGTTTGGGCTTCAATTCTGTCGGGTTCTATCAGGTGATGATGCATGTTCTTTCTTTATGTTTTTCTCATGTCGTTTTGATTTTTGTTCTTTAAGCAGCTTTTCAAGGTTTTTTGACACAAGCTCTTTGCATTTGCATTCAGATGACTAAGCTGGCAATCATCCCATGTACTATTCTATTAGAGATCCTTTTTCTTGGAAAGAAGTTCAGGTCTTGTTCAGTCTTTTAATCTCTTTAAATATTTATTCTTATAGTAACTTGTGTAAGTTTCATTAAATAATTATTTTGTGTAGCTATCTTTTAATGTTGTTCTTTCTTCCTTTGCTAACTTTTAAGAAACTAGTTCATTAGTGATTTATAATTAATTTCAAGTCATGTCTTTTATATGATTGTCAAGATGTTAGGCCTCTTGTTGACCTTTCTAGCATCTCACAAATTTGAAGGCTATTAGTTCCATTGGCTTGTTATTTTGTCCTTAATTATTATTGATATTACCCTTATCCATTACTCGGGATTTGCTTTATTTATGCCACTGTAATAATTAATAATTGATAATGATTTGAATTGTATTCATTGTTTTATTTTTGCAGTAAAAGAATACAATTTTCTCTTGTGATCCTCCTTGTGGGTGTTGGAATTGCTACAATTACTGATTTGCAGCTTAATGCTTTGGGAGCTTTCTTGTCTTTGCTAGCAATCATTACAACATGTGTTGCTCAGATTGTATCCTTAAAGAAATTTTCACTCCTCTTAACTCCTCAATTTCTGAAGCAATATAATACTTTTCAAAATCAAATTAAAGAATATTTTTTGTGATGTAGATTACATGCATTAATTGTTAGTATTTTCAAACTAATTTTCATAACAATGCCACATAAAATATATCATTAAGTGTATGATTGTTTCTGCATAATAATGACAATAATTACATCACAAATAAACATGTCAATCTATGTTTCATTTATCATGTGAGAAGATAGATTTCTTTTAGATTAATGTTCTATTTATATATATATATATATATATATATATATATATATATATATATATATATATTTTTGTATGTATAAATATATTCTAACGATGAGAAAACATACACACATATATTTCATATGAGTTCTTAAGAAAAGGTTGGTCCTTTTTTATTTTTTGGATGTTACATTAATTTAGTGTTGATGTACTTTGTTGAAATCTTAATTAGTCCCTTTCAGATGACAAATACCATACAGAAGAAGTTTAAGGTTTCTTCTACCCAACTTCTGTACCAGTCATGTATATATCAAGCAGCTACATTGTTAATCTCCGGACCATATTTGGATAAACTTCTGACAAACTTAAATGTTTTTTCATTCAAATACACGACAAAAGTGACGGTGAGATTTAAATAGTCGACATGTGTGCTTAGTTTTAAACATAAATTATTTCTTAATTAATGACCTTTCAATTTTATTTATTTTTTCTTTTTTGCATTGTAGATTGTCATTATTCTTTCATGTTTGATCTCTATCGCGGTGAATTTTAGTACATTTCTTGTAATTGGAAAGACATCTCCAGTGACCTATCAGGTTCTTGGACATCTAAAGACATGTCTTGTATTGGCTTTTGGATATATTATTGTCCATGATCCTTTCAGTTGGAGGAACATATTGGGAATTATGGTAGCTATGGTTGGGATGATTATATATTCCTACTGTTGTGTTCTTGAGAGTCAACAAAAACCAGTGGAAGGTGGTGGTCAAGTGTCACAGGTTTGTTTTATGTCAGTTTTCATGTTCTTGTGTTTTTTGTGTCGGTCATGGACTAAAAATTTCGCTGTGTTTCGTCACTGTCTTTATTATTTTCAGGCAAGAGACAATGAAACCGAGACTCTCATTAACGTGGAAAATTCAAGTGCAATTTTGAACAAAAGACCTCCTGTCTGGAACAAAGATAAAGACAAAAACTAAAACTCTCTATGAACTTTCCAAATCATTACAAACAATACATAGGCTTATAGAGGAATTTATACTCTTAATTAGGAAGTTTTTCCCACTTAAATCTTAACATGTATGAATTGTTTCACATGTTACTATTAGCTTAAGCATTACATATAGCCAACCAACCACCAGTGAGGGAAAAATACATGGTCACGTCTACGTTATGATCAATAAATACAACTCGAAAAATATTAACTAGATATTTTCCACACTCATGTATATCAAAAATTCATTGTTGGAAGATGACACAGTGTAAGATTTAAAAGGAGTTGACTAGCAAAAACACTTTAGTTATCAATAGAAACGATTCTGGATTAGAAAAGGAGATGGATAATCCAATCTTATGTTCTTCTCTTAATTATATACATTTTAACTATTTCAATTTTTTAGATAGTATGAGACTGCAATGTATCTATACTGTCTATTTTATTGGTTAATTGAATACGATATCATTTATAAATCTTGAGAATATTATATATATATATATATATATATATATATATATATATATATATATATATATATATTTATATTTATATTGTGTGTTTTGTCAATGCGTATAGTCTTTTCTCAATTGCATGTATTAGTTTTTATCGATAATGATAATTTTTTTAAATTGGAATAAATTTCTATCAATAAAATTTAAAGGACGAAAAAAAGGATAAATAGTGACTTCAGTATAACAAATTGACATATTTCAGTAAAATAAAAAGAATTATAATTTTAGTATAAAAATTTTAATTTCGTTTTTAGTCAAAATTTGTTAATGGTTAACGTAAAATTTGTTAATGGTTAAAGTAATTGAATATCCACAATAGTATTATGTTACTAAAACAAAATGTTTCATATTTAATAATCCAAACCAGAATAATATAGTAATATAGTTGTCAAACATTCAATTTCGTCATGATAAATAAATTTATTTTAAAAAAATAATATATATATATATATATATATATATATATATATATATATATATGTTTATAATATAATAAAATAATGTTTTTCATTAGGTTAAAAAAAAGACAAAAGACTTAAATAAGTTTTCTTTAAATTTTCAAATTTTAGTTTTAGTACAAAAGAATAAAAAATATAATAATAAAATAAAATAGTCTAATTTGTTTTTAATCTTTTCATGAGTCCAATCGGCTATACTTATACATATTCTCGTCTCCACTTTTTACCCAGACATATCGCCAAAGAATATTTTAAAATTACTGATTTTGATTTTAGAAGAAGAATAGAAACAATGTTCCTAATGTTTCAGTTAATGTTCCTAATGTTTCAGTTAAAGGAGGAAAAAAAAGATAGTTAAAAGAGGGGAAAGAAAGATAAATAATGACTTCAGTATAATAAAATGACATATTTCAGTAAAATAAAAAGTTATAATTTTAGTACAAAAATTGTAATTTTTTTTATTCTAAATTTGTAAATAGTTAAAGTAAAATTTGTTAATGGTTAAAGTAATTGTATATGTATAATATTATTATGCTACTAAAATAAAATATTTCATATTTAATAATCCAAATCAAATAGTGGTGTGTATGTATAGTAATATAATTAACAACACCAATTTCGTCATGATAATAAATTTATTTTAAAAAAGTTATATATATATATATATATATATATATATATATATATATTAAAAAAATGTTTGTCATTAATGCTAGGTTAAAAAAACAAAAGAGGAAATAAATTTTTTTAAACTTTAGTTTTAGCATAAAAAAGAATAAAAAATGTATGTTTAAACCCTTGGTCCTCAATTTTTTATCGTAATCTCAGTTGGGTCCTCATTTTTGTACTTGTCGATCATATATTTTGTAAAATAAGTCAATTTTACCCTAACTGTTAAGTACTCTTAGACGGCGTTAAATTTAGCTAAGCTGTATTTTATGTTTTGATAGCATGGCATTGTGCATTAAATTGAATGGGTGATGTGTTTTATAATCATCAAATCCACGTGGCGATGGTGCTTCTTCTTCCCTCCAACCACTGATCACCTCTTTCCGCTCCTCCGCCCAAACTGCTTCCTTCCAACTTCCACCCTCAAACCCTCACTCTCTAGACACACACCCTTTCTCCCTCAATCGAGGGTAAAATTCTTCAAATTAAAACATTTTTACTGAAATAAGATTAGAGAAAGAGAATTAGGGATTTGGTCAGTGGGAGAAGAGGAATTGGAATCCTAGAGAAGACGAAGACAATCAACTGCATTCTACCAATCTGAAACCCATTAGGGTTTTTCGCCTCTCCCACCAGACCAATTGGTCTTTCCATCCTCCACTTGAAACCAAAAGGGAACCAGAGGAACCCCATAAGCGCTTATCTCCTCCGCTCATGTGCGTCCGCCTCAGCCTTCACCCAATCAATCGTCGCGAGTCGTTGTCCAAGGCGTCGCCAGCACCGATGTTCACCATCGGAGGTATCATCAGCGATGGCGTCAGGTCCTCCCTTTTCCTTCTTCTCTTCGCGTGTGAGAGAGAAGCTCTCTCGTTCCTCCGTCAATCGCCTCTTGTGTGAGCTCGGCCGCCGCGAGGCGCTAGCCAGGGTGCCACTAGCACTACCGGTCGCCGCCAAGCTCGTCGTCGGTCACCGCGTCAATGTCACCAACGCTGACTCCTCTTATTCACTCGCAAGCAGGGAAACCCTTTCCCTCTTCTTCGAGTTCGAGACTACCGTCACCAACGATTACAAGTTCGACACTTGGGTGATGCACAGTTTGCTGATTGGGGTCACCGCATCAATGTCACCAACGCTGACTCCTCTTATTCACTCGCAAGCAGGGAAACCCTTTCCCTCTTCTTCGAGTTCGAGACTACCGTCACCAACGATTACAAGTTCGACACTTGGGTGATGCACAGTTTGCTGATTGGGGAAAGCCCTAATAGAGAAAGAGTTTGGAATGGACAACAGAACTGTATCGTTTTGTAGCAGTCTGAGAAGAGGTTCGAAAGGAGAGACAAAGCGAGATTTTTGGGATTTTCCTTTCCTTTTTTTGTTTATGTCACCTCTAATGGTGTCTCAAACTAAAAGCAATTTGCTCTAAAGTACAGGATTGGCCTATGACTTCCATGGGAGATGTTTTTTTCTCAATGCAATTAGCCATGTTTGATGTGGTGCCCGCGAAACCGAAAGAGATATTGTCATTCTTCTTCTGATATGTCTATGATGAATGATATACCACTAACATTTTTTGGTTTGATCTTGTCTTACTTTCTGATATATTATTGCATATGCTATATTTGAATTTAGATTTTGGAAATCTTCAAAATAACTCATTGACTCCTTTCTTTTACAATTTCCGTGACAGTATTTTGGTTTGAGAATTATGTTTTACTCCAATATTTTAACTTGGTTAGTGATTGAAAGGTCAATTAATGACACTTTAAATACTAACCGAACAAAATTGCCTCTGAAAGAAATATGCTTAACTTTAGACATGAAAGTATAGCATTGAGGTTATTTCTAATGAATTCCTTGGTTCATTAAAATCTGAAGTTAAGATTACTTGACTATGGCAAATTCTATTTGGTTTTAATGGATTATACCTTATCATTTGACTGGTGATGATGATTTCGGTGATGTGTGAGGTGTGGGAACACCAACAACGATGGGAGAGACCCAATTCCAACACAGAGCGAAAGAGAGAATCTGAACTTCGGAGAGAGAAAGAGAGAGATAGAGAGACAGAGAGAGATTGCGCCGGCGAAGCTCCGATGGTGACCGGCGACCGACAGGGAGGCCCATGGCCTGACTTGATGAAGAACGTTCGGTGGTTAATGTCCAGATCCCTAATTCCCTTTTCAATTCACTCTTTCCTTTTCTGACCTTTTTCAATCCCTAACATATTATTTTAATATAAATTGAGATTACCATACAAAAATGAGGACCAACTGAGGGTTTAAACCAAAAATATACTAATAGAATAAAATAGCTTAATTTGTTTTTAATATTTTCATGAGTCCAACACGTTCAAGGCTGTATACATATCATCACCTCCATTCTTTACTTTTTACATTTTACAAGACATGTCGAGAGAGAATATTTTAAAATTGTTTCTACTGAAATGGGACGAGGATGACTCCTTCGTAGTACTCTTGTTTGGACTAGCGTGCGCTTCCTCTATATTCTTGGTGACCGATCGCTTTGAGGGGGGTGACTTACAGAAATACACTCTGACGCTCAAGTCATATTTTTTCTCTAGAGGTCGAAAGTAATTCAATTATGAAAAAAAGTGTCATTTACCTCGACATTAAACCTCTATTTATATAATTTACAACAATCTGACCAATTAATTTACCTCTTCATGGTCATTAATGAGTGTCTTAACCAGTCATCAATAGTAGTTACCGTATTGATTGCGCTTTAACTCTGCTCAATTGTTGTCTTGATCGAACGACTGCAAAATTTATTTTCGTATTGATGAGTGCATATTTATGCCCACATTTATGCTTTAAAATTCAAATTTTTGATGGGATAATTGTGCTTAAATGGTTGATTTTAAGTGAATTTGTGATTATTGGAATTGTTGGGTTTGGAAAATAAAGAGACGTAAAAAGTGAGTTTTAGCGCATAAATTATTCTTGGATGTTCTAATGTTTATTTGTGTAGCTGAGAATATAAGTTTTATTGGTCCAAATGGCAATTCAAGGCCCAAAATCATATTTTATTTGGAAAATAATATACAAATGGGCCAAACTGACAGACTTTACCCTTGCACCTCCTAAAATTCCTACATACACTCCTATTTCTGAAACAGACCAAACAACCAGGCCCAATACTAAGCCAAACAGTAACCCTATTCTAAATACACCTCCTAAATTTCCCTACCCATACCCCTCCTAAGCCAGAGTCCACCAGATCATGCCACGTGTCCAAATCCTCCCCACACAGATCCAGCCAACCACATGCCGCCACATCACCTCCCTTGCCACATCATCATCTTCTCTAACAGAGAAACCCTAATTCCCAACCCTAGCCGTCAACGCTTCGCTGCCAACCTCAGCGCCGTCGAGCCGTCATACACAACCGCCGTCGGTCACCATTTTGCCGCAACCAAGCGCCGCCAGCAGCACCACCACGAGAGCACTCTCCTTCACGCAAGAGTTCGAAGCCACCGCGCCGTTGCCGCGACCACCACTCCCGCCACCACAGCACCGCAGATCCGTACCACTCTCACCGCCAGCCAACTTCTTTTTCTTTCTCGCAAGATCCCGATAGCCACCGCAGATACGAGTCAGGCCGCCACCATGAAGCCACCTCTTCGCCATCACCTCCGCCGCAAACCCCAATGTCGCGCCGCCGCTATGAACCCTAGATCTGACCAAACCCAGGCCGCTGTCAACCTTGGAGCCATAGTCGCGAAACCCGTCTGCCTCACGCACAGAAACACCATCAACCATCATCACCGTTCATCTTCTCCATTCTCGCGTCACCGTCACTCCATGGACGCCGCACCTCATTCTCGAAACCTGCAAGAACCCTAACCCAGATCCAGAAAACTAGAACAAAAACCAGAAGCAAATTGTGCCACCATGGGAATCATGAGATCAAGCCATAACATCTTCTCCTCCGTAAGCATTCAAACCTACAGAGAAGGAGCAAAACCTAACGCGAAGAGAGAATAGGCGTGGCGGCACAGAGAAACGCGGCACAGGGGCAAGCCTTTGCCCAAATCTGAACCCTAATTTGGGAGAAAAGGGGAAAGCCACGTGGCGAGCTCCCATTGGTGCGTCCTCCTCTGGTCAAAGTTGGTCAATAAGCCTTCTTTGGTTAAAGTCTGGTCAACTGAGGGGCTTTCTTGCAATTTCAGAAATTCAGAAGGGGCTAAAGTACAGATAGAGACAATTTCAGGGCATTTGTGCAATTTTGGAAATTCAGAAAAGCTAAAAGATAAAATTCAGTTGTTGAATTAATTTAATTTGGAATATCAACCGAAAATATCTTCCAAATAATGTTATAATTATCTAAATCTTTTAGTCTAAATCTTTTAGTTATTTGGAAGATATAAGATAAAAGATTCTATCAACTGAATACTCAGAGTCCAAGCCCAATCAAGCCCTATATAAAGAGACCAGGGACTTCACTTAAGTCATTCATTCTCTCATACTCCTCTCACTTTTCTTTCATCTTGTATTCAACTCCATTCATGGAGAGCTAAGCATCTAGGGCTATTCTGCTGTAATTCCATGACGGATTCTGAGGTTACGTTCAGTTAATGCAATTGTTTACTTTGATTATTGATTTAAGTTGTTCTCTCTATGTCTTTCATCTCTCTATCTTGTTAAAAGCAAAGATTTTTGCATCATAATATGTTTGAATCTACATGCATATTGATTATATGAGTTTTAGGGTTTCTAGGTTTAAATTGAGAATCTACTTTGATTTAATTTAGGAACTTTCATATGATTAAATGGTTTTTACTATCAATTGAGAATGTACTTTGATTGATTAGTAATAATTTCAATTATAATCAATTGAGAATTTACTTTGATTGATTAGCTTTTAATTTGGTTAGGAGATTTAAGAATAGACATGATTAAACACAATAGAATTTGATTGAGAATGTACTTTGGTTGAATTTATTGTGAATAATCTAGAAAGGTTTTGCATTTGATTGAGAATTTACTTTGGTTAAATGTAGGATCGCCCTCGAATTAATTAAGAATGTACTTTAATTAATTTGAAACTTAAACAATAATCAATTGAACAATTATCCGTGAACAACCGATGATGAATCTATCTTGGAAAAGCAGTGGAATTAGCCTATTTCGTCGTAACTGTTTTTAAGTTTCCTATTTATTCTTTAAACACTCTTCAACCATTACTTTTATTCATAAGCATTGCATAACATTCATAAGAGTCAGATATTCGAAAACAATTCTATGTTCGTTGGGAGACGACTCAGGGTTACGTTAACCCTATCTACTTTCTTAAATACTACTTAGTAATACTGAAGTTGCCTTGAAAAGTAGTATTAATTTGATAGCTTCTCGATCGTTTGCGCTACTCTCGACCTCATTCCCCCTCCCACTTCATTTCTCTACTTTTTTCGGGTGACGCCACACCCAAACAAGCCTTGGCTTTCCTTCATCTCGATAAAGGAGAGATAGTTTTTCACATTTTTCAACACATCCTACAAAGACTTTAGGGGAAACTTTCTCAATGTTGCTTTTCTTGAGGCCGGTTGTTCGCATTTTTATTTTCCGGACAGTCGGCCTAAATTTCCTTTTTATTGGACCAATTGTCCCAAGAAAGTTATTTATTGGCCCAAGTCCTCCATGACGCCTGAAGAGCTAGAGGTGATTAGCCAGCTAAGTCAACTACCCCTCAAGTCCTCCTCTCGCACGCTCATAGGCTACTTGGGCTCCAAAAATCTTCATATTAGAGTGTTCGGTAAGTTATTTGAGACCTTATACCGAGAAGTCATTTGTAACTTATCTAAATTTCTTTTTGTTCTACAGATTATCTGAAGTGGTCCGGTGAGGAGTGCTCCTCTCGTCCTCCCATTACACCCAAGCCTGCGGTTGTGTAGACTTCGTCAGTTGACCTTGAGGTCTAGACTGTCGCCTCCTCTCACTAGGCTGATGATGCTTCCGCTCGTAGAGTCGATGCTATTCCCATCTCTTCGGCTCCTATGCAGAAGAAGAATAAGAGAAAGGCTGCTCGGGAGCCCTAGGTGTCCTCAAAGCGCAACAAAAGGACTCTTCCTAAAGGTCCTCCCCTCTCTAGGCCGCTCGACCCAAACATATGGGTGGCCCGACGAGTTCAATTCGACTGTTTGCCGAAGTGGAAGAATACTTCAAGGGAATGACAAAAGAAGAGGCCTCTCGTTGGTGAGAGTTACAAGAACGTTCCTCACCGAGCGTTAGACTCTAGGAATTCACTTAGAATGTTTCTTAGGTCAAAATGTTAAGCTGAGAGTTACAAGAACGTTCCTCACTGATAATGGTTGATTTCACCGTTATTTTGAATTCAATTTTGATAATAAATGAACCCTTTTTTGACTT
Source organism: Vigna umbellata (assembly GCF_029865625.1). NCBI lineage: Eukaryota > Viridiplantae > Streptophyta > Magnoliopsida > Fabales > Fabaceae > Vigna > Vigna umbellata. Next base: position 19,408,988 of record NC_142166.1, read on the forward strand.
GGAAACTTGCTAGTTCTCTTGCTTTTAGCTTGCTTTTGTGAATAAGAGAGTTGAGGTTATACTTGAGGATTTTATCACTAAATTCCCTTGATTTTGTAGGAGATTGGGATGAATTGGAAGAGGAGTTACAATATCAAGAAGTTGGAACCCAGAAAGGACAGAAAGATCACCAGAAGAAAAGGCTGTAAAAGGTCGTAGGACGCTTGGGCGCCCTTTTCTGGGCCCTGGGCGTTGGTTGTCTCGCAGCCACGCTTAGGCACCCTTTTCTGGGGCCCTCAACGCTGGAGGTCTCGCACCCACGCCTGAGCGCCCTTTTAGGGACGCTGAGCGCCAGTCTTCGAGTATCGTTTCACGCCTAGGCGCCCTAAGTAGGAGCGCTGAGCGTTGGCGACGTTGGCCCATGATCCAATTCAGCTTTATTTAAGGACTTGCACGTTCTAGAGCGGGTATCTTTTGACATAAGGGATGCAAATTCAGATTTTTCCAACTCTCTAGAGGCATAATTGGATGCGAAAGCTCTCCTTTTCGGTTTTTAGGGTTTATCTTTCATTCTCATTCCATTGTACATCTAGTTTCTCCATGACAAGAGGGAACTAAATTCATTTGTTGTTGGGGAAGATGTAACCTCTAAACTCTCATGTATTTGAATTGATTCCGATTTATATATGCTTCTTTCATTAATTGATAGAGTTATTCTCCTTTGCTCTATGATTGTTATGGTCAACTCATTCATGGCATGATTTTTTATTTTCTTTGTTGTTGACAAATACCTAGAAACCTAGAACTGGAGAATTTCTCCCAACGGAACTATTGCCTAAACATAGGGATAGAATGCTTGGTTGTCTTAAGCTTCCGTTCGTAATGCAAAATTAATTATTAGGGATGCAAGACATTGTGGTCTAATAATTAAGCATAGGCTTCTTTCGTCGAGACATTGGGTTCTAAGGAATTTAGAAAGTGACATTGACAACTAATAAAGAAGAAGAATTCTTATATGCATGAGAGTGATTAGGTGAAATCTAAACCCCAATAACTTCTTCATCTCATAATACCATCATTCACTTTTGTGTTTCACATCAATTGGTCAAAAACTGCATTATATTTACTTTCTTGGTTTTACATTTAAAAACGCTAAATTGTTCTTCAAAGTCTTAATTAGTTAAGTAATTACATGACTGTTTAGTGTCGTGAGTCTCTTGGGAAACGATATTTGGTCTGACCATTTATTATTACTTCATACGATTTGGTACACTTGTCGAGGTCTTAACACTCACTGAGCGTTAGACTCTAGGAGTTCATTTAGAATGTTCCCTAGGTCTTTTCATAGAACTTGCCAAAATTTTGGATGGAAAACACATGATATTATTAATGGCTGCATTGCGCATTACATCATAAACATTCAACTGAAATAAAATTTAAGGTGTGATGCATTCCAAGTGTTGGGGATGGCTTTGCTTGTCGGGTGTTCCAAACGATAGGCTCTGTTCTTTAAGTTCTCAACAACCCTGAAAGGAGTCCATATTTCCATTCATGTAATCTGTTTTGGTTTAATAAAAAGTTTGTGATTGTTGTTGATTTTGTGATTGTTGTCTATTTACTTTATTTGTTCTATTTGTTGCTTATTTACCGCTTTATCTGGATTATATTTATTTTTGTTTATTCGACTATGTCCACTAACAACATGCAAAAGATATATAATACACAAGACTTAAAACTAAAAGTTGAAGTAAGAATCACTACATCGTTTAAATGTGTATTTGGTAAACATAAAAAGGGGATATTGTTAAAGGTAAAATCATCTATAATACCAAACGCTCTCATGTTTTGAAGTTTAATCAAATAACATTAAAACAGAGTAATAATCAGAAAATAACTTAGGGTAAGAACACAAGACTTAAAGCCTAAACACCAAACAAACACAACCTAGAACCAGAATCCCCAAACATAAAAAAACATAGGAAAACACTTAGGTCCTAGGAAATAGAATAACATCTAGGCTAAAACATCTAGACACATGACTAAACAATGTTTTTGCCATCAAAGTTGGTCCTAGTGGAACTATTAACCAACTCAAAGCTCGTCTTGTTGACAAAGGTCACACATAACTTTTTGGGTTAGATTATGGTGATACCTTTTCTCTAGTGGTAAAGATGGCATATGTGTATTTGTTAAACATAAAAAGGGAGACTGTTAAACATAAAATCATCTATACAACCTAACGCTCTCATGTTTTGAAGTTTAATCAAATAACATTAAATGTGTATTTATTAAATGTGTATTTGTTAAACATAAAAGAGGGTGATACATCGTTTAAATGTATATTTGTTAAACATAAAAATGGGGGAGATTGTTAAAGATAAAATCATCTATACAACCAAACGCTCTCATGTTTTGAAGTTTAATCAAATAACATTAAAACAGAGTAATAATCAGAAAATAACTTAGGGTAAGAACACAAGACTTAAAGCCTAAACACCAAACAAACACAACCTAGAACCAGAATCCCCAAACATAAAAAAACATAGGAAAACACTTAGGTCCTAGGAAATAGAATAACATCTAGGCTAAAACATCTAGACACATGACTAAACAATGTTTTTGCCATCAAAGTTGGTCCTAGTGGAACTATTAACCAACTCAAAGCTCGTCTTGTTGACAAAGGTCACACATAACTTTTTGGGTTAGATTATGGTGATACCTTTTCTCTAGTGGTAAAGATGGCATATGTGTATTTGTTAAACATAAAAAGGGAGACTGTTAAACATAAACTCATCTATACAACCTAACGCTCTCATGTTTTGAAGTTTAATCAAATAACATTAAATGTGTATTTATTAAATGTGTATTTGTTAAACATAAAAGAGGGTGATACATCGTTTAAATGTATATTTGTTAAACATAAAAATGGGGGAGATTGTTAAAGATAAAATCATCTATACAACCAAACGCTCTCATGTTTTGAAGTTTAATCAAATAACATTAAAACAGAGTAATAATCAGAAAATAACTTAGGGTAAGAACACAAGACTTAAAGCCTAAACACCAAACAAACACAACCTAGAACCAGAATCCCCAAACATAAAAAAACATAGGAAAACACTTAGGTCCTAGGAAATAGAATAACATCTAGGCTAAAACATCTAGACACATGACTAAACAATGTTTTTGCCATCAAAGTTGGTCCTAGTGGAACTATTAACCAACTCAAAGCTCGTCTTGTTGACAAAGGTCACACATAACTTTTTGGGTTAGATTATGGTGATACCTTTTCTCTAGTGGTAAAGATGGCATATGTGTATTTGTTAAACATAAAAAGGGAGACTGTTAAACATAAAATCATCTATACAACCTAACGCTCTCATGTTTTGAAGTTTAATCAAATAACATTAAATGTGTATTTATTAAATGTGTATTTGTTAAACATAAAAGAGGGTGATACATCGTTTAAATGTATATTTGTTAAACATAAAAATGGGGGAGATTGTTAAAGATAAAATCATCTATACAACCAAACGCTCTCATGTTTTGAAGTTTAATCAAATAACATTAAAACAGAGTAATAATCAGAAAATAACTTAGGGTAAGAACACAAGACTTAAAGCCTAAACACCAAACAAACACAACCTAGAACCAGAATCCCCAAACATAAAAAAACATAGGAAAACACTTAGGTCCTAGGAAATAGAATAACATCTAGGCTAAAACATCTAGACACATGACTAAACAATGTTTTTGCCATCAAAGTTGGTCCTAGTGGAACTATTAACCAACTCAAAGCTCGTCTTGTTGACAAAGGTCACACATAACTTTTTGGGTTAGATTATGGTGATACCTTTTCTCTAGTGGTAAAGATGGCATATGTGTATTTGTTAAACATAAAAAGGGAGACTGTTAAACATAAACTCATCTATACAACCTAACGCTCTCATGTTTTGAAGTTTAATCAAATAACATTAAATGTGTATTTATTAAATGTGTATTTGTTAAACATAAAAGAGGGTGATACATCGTTTAAATGTATATTTGTTAAACATAAAAATGGGGGAGATTGTTAAAGATAAAATCATCTATACAACCAAACGCTCTCATGTTTTGAAGTTTAATCAAATAACATTAAAACAGAGTAATAATCAGAAAATAACTTAGGGTAAGAACACAAGACTTAAAGCCTAAACACCAAACAAACACAACCTAGAACCAGAATCCCCAAACATAAAAAAACATAGGAAAACACTTAGGTCCTAGGAAATAGAATAACATCTAGGCTAAAACATCTAGACACATGACTAAACAATGTTTTTGCCATCAAAGTTGGTCCTAGTGGAACTATTAACCAACTCAAAGCTCGTCTTGTTGACAAAGGTCACACATAACTTTTTGGGTTAGATTATGGTGATACCTTTTCTCTAGTGGTAAAGATGGCATATGTGTATTTGTTAAACATAAAAAGGGAGACTGTTAAACATAAAATCATCTATACAACCTAACGCTCTCATGTTTTGAAGTTTAATCAAATAACATTAAATGTGTATTTATTAAATGTGTATTTGTTAAACATAAAAGAGGGTGATACATCGTTTAAATGTATATTTGTTAAACATAAAAATGGGGGAGATTGTTAAAGATAAAATCATCTATACAACCAAACGATCTCATGTTTTGAAGTTTAATCAAATAACATTAAAACAGAGTAATAATCAGAAAATAACTTAGGGTAAGAAGACAAGACTTAAAGCCTAAACCCCAAACAAACACAACCTAGAACCAGAATCCCCAAACATAGAAAAACACTTAGGTCCTAGGAAATAAAATAACATCTGGGCTAAAACATCTAGACGCATGGCTAAACAATGTTTTTACCACAAAGTTGGTCCTAATGAAACTATTGACCGCCTCAAAGCTCGTCTTGTGGATGAAGGTTACACATAAATTTTTGGGTTGGATTATGGGGATACCTTTTCTCTAGTGGTAAAAATGGCATATGTCCATTTATTTATAGCCAAAACAATGACCTCCTTATTAACTAGATGTGAAAAATGCATTCCTTAATGTCAATTTGTAAGAAGAGATTTATATGGAGCAACCTCTTGGATTTATTACTCAAGGAGAGTCTTCTGGGTTGATATGTCGTCTTCGCAAATCCTTATATGGCCTAAAACAATCTCGTATTTTCAAGTACATTAAAGGATCTCCTAAAAAATGGTTGTTATATGGTTATAATAACCATACAAAAGTGGTTTGTTATTCTGATATTGATTGGGCAAGATCTCCTTCTGATAGAAGCCTACATTCGGATATTGTGTCTCCATTGGTGGTAACTTGATCTCTTGGCACTTGTGACCTTGTATGGCTTAAGCAATTTCTTAGAGAGTTACAATTTGGAGATATCACTCAAATGATGCTTATATGTGACAATTAGGTTACTCTTTATATTAGTTATAATCCTGCCTTTCATCAGAGAGGACCAAACGCATTGAGATTGACTCTCATTTCATTTGAGAGAAGATTGCATTTGGAGATATCAAGACTGAGTTCGTTAATTCAAGTGATCAGTGTTAACTCATTGGCAAGAGTACCAAATCGTATCAAGTAATAATAATGGTAAGACCAAGTATCATATCCTAGAAGACTCACGACATTAAACAATTGTGTAATTACTTAACTAATTAAGACTGAAAAGTTATTTTGTTGGTGTTTAAATGAAAATTCAACAAAAGTAAATATGAATGCAAATTAATCAATTGAGGCTTGACACAAGAATGAAGGGTGTTGATAATATGAGATGATTACGTTGTTGGGGTTTAGACTTCACCTTCCTTACTTTCATGTATATAAGAATTCATCTTCTTCATTAAATTGTTAACGTCACTTTCTAAATTACTTAGAACCCGATCCCTCGGCATAAAAAGCCTATCCTTAATTATTAGACCACAATCCCTTGCATCCCTAATAATTAATTCTACATTAGGAACAGAAGCTTAAGACAACCAAACATCCTATCCCTATCCTAGGCAATATTTCTTTTGGGTGAAATTCTCCATATCAAGGTTTCTAGGTATTTTCCAATAAAGAAATTCAAACATCATGCTATGAGTGATCAAAACATAACAAGCATTGAGCAAAGGAGGACATCACTAACAATTAATGAAAGAAGCATAAAATAATTCAAATCATATTCAAATACATGAAAGTTTAGAGGTTACATCTTCCCCAACAATAAATGAGTTTAGTTCTCCATAGTCATGAAGAACCTTGGTGTACAATGGAATCAAAGTGAGATAAAAACCCTAGAAAACGAAGAAGAGAGCTCCCGCATCCAAATCCGCATCCAAATCGCATCCAAATCCGCATCCAAAGGGTCGAAAAGTGTGGTTGTGCGCTTCAGCCTTCCAAAGATGTGAACTACTTTTTGTTTCTCTTTTTTTTCTATTTTTTTTCCTTTTTTTTTTTTGCACAAACAACTTGAACTATGAAATTGCAATGTAAAATGAGTTCAATACATGAAAAGTAAAGGAAAGCAAACCTAAAACTCCCGCCAAAGGGGGAGAGAAGAAAGTGCACCAAGCTACAAAACCTAGAAGAGAAGAAACGTGAAAAGTGATGGCTAGGAGACTGTAGAGAAATCTGCTTTTAGGGTTTTATATAACCAAAAAGACCAAAATGCCCTTCTAATGGGCTTGTCTTACAAAATGACCTAAAATTGGGCCCAAAGTCCTAAAGTTTGACCCAATGACATTCTAAAACGAATTTAAACTATACTATTGACGTGACCACCCTCTTGAAGTCCCATAATATGATTCCAACACTGTGCATCTAAAAACTTCATCTGACTGTTCGATCATTAAGGGCTCAGTACTGTTCGGTCATTAAGGTTTCAACAGGTTCATGAACTGGTTTGTAATGCAGTCTTTACAAGACCGTTCGGTCATGCATTCTCAAACAACAGTGGTTTGTCGTTCGTTCTCAGACCATTCAGTTTAGCAAGCTCTGTAGGTTGCTATGTTACCGTTCGGTGTAACATTACAAGACCATTCGGTGCAGGCTTTCACAGACTGTTCGTATCAATAGTGCTCGGCCATTCGGTGCAACAATGCTCTGCAAGTTAGCTCACTGGTGTCTGGTATAGGCGTTATCAGATCGTTCGGTTCATGCCTTCCCACATCGTTCAGTTCTATGCATCATTAGACCGTTCAGTTCTGTGCAGTAGGTTCAAACCCTTTCTCTACCTTTCAAACAATGATTGTCCTGTAAATAATGATTGGAATAATTAGGCCTAAATAATTCAAATTAATTAAGATAAGAATTAATAGACTTATTAAGCCCAAATAGCGAAAATGCGACAATAATTGAGAATTAAACACAATTCACTAACATAATTCGGTGCGAAAAGCTAAGTGAATAGTACAAAATAGTGATTCATCAATTAGACCACAATCCCTTGCATCCCTAATAATCAATTCTGTATTACGAACAAAAGCTTAAGACAACCAAACATCATATCCCTATCCTAGACAATATTTCTTTTGGGTAAAATTCTCCAAATCAAGGTCTCTAAGTATTTCCCCAATAACAAAGAAATTCAAACATCATGCTATGAGTGATCAAAACATAACAAGCATTTAGCAAAGCAGAAAATCACTAACAATTAATGAAAGAAGCATAAAATAATTCTAATCATATTCAAATACATGAAAGTTTAGAGGTTACATCTTCCCCAACAACAAATGAGTTTAGTTCTCCATAGTCATGGAGAACTTTGGTGTACAATGGAATGAAAGTGAGATAAAAACCCTAGAAAACGAAGAAGAGAGCTCCCGCATCCAAATTTGCCTCCAAAGGGTCGAAAAGTATGGTTGTGCGCTTCAGTCTTCCAAAGATGTGAACCCTAGGGCGTTAAATAGATCAAAAATAAGTTCAAAGGCCCAACACGCTAGCGCTCAGCGCCCCTACTTAGGGCAACCAGGCGCGCTTGCGAGAGAAGTGGCGTTGAGGGCCCTAAAAGGGGCAACCAATCGTCCCGCAATACTTGGAGTCTGGCGCTCAGCGCCCGTCAGGGGGCAAGCAGGCGTTGGTGCGTGACTGATGGCGCTGAGGGCCCCATAAAAGAGCAACCAGGCGTGGTTGCATGAGAACCTGCGCCTAGGGCCCCAGAAAAGGGCAACCAGGCATCATCAAGTATAACCTCAACTCTCTTATTCACATAATTAAACTCAAAACAAGAGATTAAGCAAGTTTCTAAGTCAAAAATGGTTAATTTAGTATCAAAATTGAATCACAGATAACGGTAAAATCAACTGTTATCAATCAGTTAACAAATATTTTCATTAAGTCTTTACGGGGTTCGAGAATTGATTATATCTGTAGCAACCTTGGTACATACGATTTGTATGCACCAGCTTGAGGGGGATTGTTAAATATACTATTGTCAATACCAAATTTCGTCCGGATTGGTTTTTGGCTTTATCGTATTCTATTGTCTTATGTTTTATTATTTACTCAGTTTGATTTACATTGTTATTTTCATTTCTTTTCTTTTTCTTATTCTTATTTCTTTTTTTAGTATTCTATTTTTATTTTATTTTATTTTACTTTTCCTTTCATAATTTCCACTTTTAAACTTTGTTTTTACTTCTTATTTTTATTTTTAGTTTTGTTTTAATATAATTGCTATAAAAAAATAAAAAATAAAGAGATTGAAATGTTCTATTTTATCTTTAGTTAAAAAAAAAAAAAAAAAAAACTTTTGTCGGGAGAAAGGACGACGCATGGGAGGAGTTAGTGGGCGCAGACACGATTTGGATTGGCAGAGAAAAAAAACGGTTACGAGGAATCTCAGAAAAGGTAGAAGAAGGGAATTTTGAGGGGGAGAATGGGGACCGAAAAGAAAAGACTAGAGAGCCTTCAGGAAAATCATCATTGATTCCTAGTGGGAGCATCCAGATTTTTCACCCGCAAAGAAAGACAGAGGTCGGCTAGGAAGAAGGAGAAGGGATCACCGGCTTCACGCACCAAGAAATAACACAGGAGCTCCAAGAGGTAAGGAACTCCTTCACTGGTTCATACTGTCATATATATTGGAATAAGCACACCTTGCTCACACCCTGTTCATACAAGCGGGCTGCATTGTATGTCATTTTATGCTTGATTTTGCTCTGTTTGAGTATGATATTATGGTGTGAATGTTTTCCTTTCTCTGGTCCAACGCATAAGCACACTTCCACTTTAACCTAAAACCTGCTTGATTCATTCCTTGATTCCTATTCCATCTTTGCCGCCAAAATCATCACCATCTCCATTTTCATCCTTCTTGATACACCTATTCACAGTTCCCCTACATTAAAAAACAACAACAAAACAATGAACGAAAGAAACCAAATCCATCCCAACTCACGCACTACACCTACCAACCTCCCCTTCCATTCATTCTCTGTTTCACCACGCTCCCTCTCTCCTTCCTAACTCTCACGCTCACGGCCAATCCCAACAAACCAAACCCAAAACCCACTCGGTGCCTAGTCTCAATCATGTTTTTCCATCACCATACACACACACACCCGTAACAACCAGAAAATAACATTCACACACATGGCACCCATTACACAATCAAAGAATGACGATAGAAAGAGAGGGAGAGATCGGGGTGGTCGCCGGCAACGACCTTGACGGTGACGCCCTGGCTCGTGGCTTGCGGCGGCCAACTTCGGTGGAGGCAGCGGCGTCGACGTTGCAGTGCGTGGAGGAGCAACTCCTTTTGGTCAGAGAGAAGGAGACATTGGTCTCATTTGAGAGGAACGGCGTGAATGAGTGAATGAGAATGGGAAGGCAGAACCCCTAGGGGAATCCTAGGTTAGAAACTACCCCGGTGGGCTAAGCCCAGGAGTAAACGAACGAGCGCTCGTTATCCAAACGAACAAGCGCTCGTTATCCAAACGAACGAGCGCTCGTTAACCTTAAGCCTTTCTCGACTGACCGTTCAACCTTCTCACCAACGAGCGCTCGTTATCCAAACGAACGATCGCTCGTTAACCTTGAGCCTTTCTTGACTGACCATTCAACCTTCTCACCAACGAGCGCTCGTTATACAAACGAACGAGCGCTCGTTAACCTTAAGCCTTTCTCGACTGACCGTTGAACCTTCCCACCAACGAGCGCTCGTTATCCAAACGAACGATCGCTCGTTAACCTTGAGCCTTTCTCGACTGACCGTTCAACCTTCTCACCAACGAGCGCTCGTTATCCAAACGAACGATCGCTCGTTAACCTTGAGCCTTTCTCGACTGACCATTCAACCTTCTCACCAACGAGCGCTCGCACGACCGCTCGTTAACCTTAAGCTTTAAGCCCTGGCCGTTCAACCTTCTCCCCAAAGAGCGCTCAATAACTAAGCCTTTTCGACCTTTCGCTCAGCCTTCTCCCCAATGTCCGCATGATAGCCTTCGCTCTCTTCCACAGACCGCTCGTTAACCAAGCTTTTCAACTGACCGTTCGACACCTCTTTTTATTTTATTTTTATTTTGGCACCCTCATTTTGTTTTTTATTTTTATTACTATTTATTTATTTATTTGCCTTTTTATTTATCTTATTTCATTTTATTTTGTTTTATTTTATTACTTTATTTTATTTATTTCTTTTAAATATCCACTTATTTCAAAATATATATATATATATATATATATATATATATATATATATAATAATTTTACTTATATACACATAAAAAATAAAATTTACAAAAATACGCTTTAAAAGGTTTAGCACACGTGAGACCGCTCGCGTCGTCCTTGTGCTAAAAACCTTTTCTTCTTTCTTATAAAATTTACAAAAATACGTTTTAAAGGTTAAGCACACGTGACACGTCGTCCTTGTGCTAGAAACCTTCCCTTCTTTCTTAAATAAAAAATTACAAAAATACGTTTTAAAGGTTAAGCACACGTGAGACCGCACGCGTCGTCCTTGTGCTAGAAACCTTCCCTTCTTTCTTAAGTAAAAAATTACAAAAATACGTTTTAAAGGTTAAGCACACGTGAGACCGCTCGCGTCGTCCTTGTGCTAGAAACCTTCCCTTCTTTATTAGATAAAAAATTACAAAAATACGTTTTAAAGGTTAAGCACACGTGTGACCGCTCTCGTCGTCCTTGTGCTAAAAACCTTTTTCTCTCTTTTAAATAAAATTACAAAAATATGTCTTAAAGGTCGAACACTCGTGAGATCGTCCGCATCGTCCTAGTGTTCAATACCTTTCTCTCTTATTTACATAATTTTAAATAATGGTATGAGTACTCGTGTGACCGTCCGCGTCGGCCTAGTGCTCGTTACCTTCTCTTTTCTCGAAAATATCAAAAACATAAAATCTTCAAAAAATTTTAACAAAAAAACATCTGCTTTTTCAAGCAACAAACAATCTTTCAGCCAGAACTACGTGATCCTTGATTCTCCATCAAGAGTGGAGATACGTAGGAGCAAGGCTAGTCCTTGTCAGGTTCACTTCCCAAAAATTCCAAAATCATTTCAAAATGAATTTTCAATCAATTTCTCTAACAAATCTTTCAATCAATTTCTCAAACATTTTCAAAAAGAACTACGTAACCCTGATTTCTCATTTTGAATGAGAATACGTAGCAGCAAGGTCAATCCTTGTCGGGCCCAAAAAACTAAGAAAATATATTTTGTTTATTTAGAATTTTATTTTAGGGGATAGTTAAACATTTTGAAAACCACATCATATTCGTGCATTTAGTTAAAGGTACTGCCTTAGGGCAGGCGCTGTAGGGTGCTAACACCTTCCCTACGCGTAACCGACTCCCGAACCTAGAATCTAGTTTTCGTGGACCGTGTCTTATTATTTTATGGTTTTTCCGTAGTTTTCCAGAATAAACTATTGTGGCGACTCCAAATCTCTTTTTCAAAACCCGTTTTTTTTGGATCGTCGTCCCGTCGCGATTCCGGTTGTGATAGATGGCGACTCCACTAGGGACTTTTTTAGAGAGTCAAGCCATTTAACTATATGCGCGAATTCAATGTGGTTTTTCTTTATGTTTTTCTTCCCTTTTTCTTTATCTATCTTTGATATTTGAATAATCGCATGTGAGTAAATTTGCCTGTTGGATATTGAACCCTAGGGTAAAAACCATGTTTATATCTGCCTGGGAATTTTTCTGGTTGTTTTGCAGGTGATGGTTTGGGTATGCATTGCATTCTCCCTTCACACACGCACCTTATGCATATCATGAGTGAGGCCCTATACCCGGGTCTGAGCGCAACTTAGAATTAGAGGGGTTGTGTAGCGGTGTCACTCTGGGATGTACTTCCTGTTTGGCTATCGTGAGAACCCCAGCTAGAGTCTGTTCTCTTCATTTGTGTCTTCACACCTAGTTGATTACTCGACTGTTGTGGAGATGCTATGAAGGGGGCCATAGCTCTAGTGACCGTTGACCTTTAAGTTTAGGGAACCATCCTGGTGAGATTGCATATGGTTGACCTCGAATCCGAAGCGTTGAACCTTATCTAGGGCACAAAGGGAGATGTGTGGAGCCTTATAATCCTCATTGTTTCTTAATAAAATCCAACACCTTGTACATATCTTTATACCGTTTTTATACACCTTTTTCTTTTCTTTCTTTCTTTGTCTCATGCATTTTTATGGTCTTGTCACTGGTTCTAGTCAGGAAATTATAAATTTGTGACTAAGCCCTTGAGGTAAAATGGAAATTAACATGAGATTTGAAGTTGACCGGCCTTCAAGTTCAAACATTTTAAAGGAAAGGATAGTCGTTGAAGCCGAGGAAGGAAATATGGATGGTCTGAGAGAACTAGTAAAAAAAAATGGCGACATCCCAAAAAGATGCATTCAAGAAGGAGTATGGGAATTTGTTGAGCCTGTTAGAGGTGGAGGTCCAAACATCAGCAATTACTACTTTAGCCCAGTACTATGATCCACCACTGAGGTGTTTCACTTTTCGGGATTTCCAATTGGTGCCAACAGTGGAAGAATTCGAGCAAATCTTAGATATACCTCCCGAGGGGAAAAGCTCTATGCAACTACCTCGGGTAGTATACCTATATCTCGCAGCAAGTGAGAATCATAAGAGTACACCCTATGAAATTGGAAAGTGAATTCGTACTTATGGGTAAAGCAAGGGGTCTTTCTCGAGGATACCTAGAGTGGTACTTGCATCGAAAAGTTGAAAATTCATGATTGTACGGGCTTTGATCCCCTATGATGTAATGTTCTTTCCTAATACCAAGGATTTCGTCGATTAAGCTGCCATGAATGCATTTGTGGGGTATAAAATTCCCTCTAAGAATCCAGTCAGTATTGTCCTAACTGAAGTTTCCAAGACCCTTAATCAAGGTTATGAGCCATGTAGAAAGAAGATCTCTCGCATGAGTATGGCCATTTTGAATGCCACATGTCACATGGAGGAGTTATTGCGGTGTAAACTGAAGATGAAAGAGGCAAATGAATGATCGCAACTCTGTGCAGCCTCAGAGGAGGAAAGGTTTAAATGATGTGTTTTCTTGGCAGCAAAGACCGCATATCATATATCATTGCGGGAAGTACTCTAATGTACCCCTCATGGGTATTCGATGTTGTACTAATCACAATATTGTGTTAGCACAAAAGCAATCTGGGTAACGCCCACACCTGCATCTCTTGCCACATTGCAGATCTTATGAGGAATGAACCTTTGTTGAAATGCTTCATCAAGTTAGGGACGCTTGGGGCAATGTTCTTCACTGCGAGAGAGGCCCATGATCATGGACTGTTAATGAAAGATTCCCTTAGCCAATGGATCGTAGAAAGAGTTAAGACAATCCAGTTGCCATTCAAGTTAATCTCCCCTGACCCAAATTGTAAAAAGAAATTTCACAGTGATGAACAGTGTGAAAGCAACAGTGACAAAACTGAATAAGGAATGTTGACATCAAGCTAAAAAGGAGACATAAAGAATTGATAATTCAACTATCTTTATCTTTTATCTTTAGTTAGTTTGTTATTATTTCTTATTTGTATTTTGGGCTTAGCCTATATTTTGAGATTGGGATAGTGTTGAGTAGTGTTAGCTAGGGTAACACTAAGTGGTTTTAGGGTGTCATTGAGCATTATCCTTGTACTGTAGGTATGGAACAATTTAGTTCCAAGACGTTGGGTGATAGAAGTGTGTCACTAAGCATGACTTTTTGCGAGAAGAATGGCGTGAGCGCCACCTTTTGCGAGAAGTCTTACACTGAGTGCCACCTCTGAGCGTTAGTGTGTATGTTTGTTATTTTCTTCTTCTTTGGTTGTTTGAAATTGTTGAGATTGTTGATAGGGGGAACACTGGTTTAGCTTAACACACAATCTCAGTAATATATGAGTTTTTCATGATGACAACGCATAATTAATAACACATGTGTATTGTGTGTTAATGTTCTATGCTTATATGTTATATGCGTATATTAGAACATGATTGTGTTGTTGTTGCGTTGTTCATTTTATTTCACTGTGTTATATATGTTATTTTATACATGAATGCATGACACATGTTTTTGGTTGAGAAAAACCACAAGCACTAATGTTGAACTTTAATTGTGTGGCAAAACAACAATTTGAAATCGATTACATTATGGGGTGAATCGATTAAAACTCGTGTATTTGTACAAACGTTTTCAAGTGTGTTATGAGAAGTTTTTCAAAGAGAAAAGTTTTCAAAACTTTGCATAACTGCCACAACGACTATATTTTTAAAATCTGTTAATGCTTGATATAACTGTCACAACGACTATATTTTTAAATGTGTTGACCAAGCATTAAATGTTATTCGACTGCATTAATTGTGAATTCAATTAATTGCTTTGACTGCTACTATCTGTTATAACTAAATTGGTGTATTCGATTGCATTTGTGGCAAAGTCGATTATGTTGTGTCGGATACAAGTTTATCTATATATTGACGCGAATTTGATATATGTATAGACTTTGTGATTCTAACATTTTTATATTCTTTTACAGAAAAGTGTAAAGTTTACAGAAAGAGAAAAAGCTCCAAGAAACTAGTTTGACCGTGGTGATCAACTAATTGTGATTTCTTGAAGAGCAAGATTGTTGAGTTTTCAAAGTCTAATCTATTTGCACATTTGGGTGTCTATTGCAAGATCAGGTTCTACAATCTGCTGAATATTGGGTTGAGTTCCCTGTTGTGATTACAGGAAGAAAGACGTGATGCGTTCTTGACTTTGAGGGTGCCTCAAAGGGGTTGGACTACAGGAGAGGGGATTCTTGTTGCAAGTTTGTTTGTGTACTGCCTATATTTTGATTAAAGGGTTAGATATGTGTTTTATATTTTTGATGTGAGGTCTCTATAAAACCTTGTTGTAAAAACCTTGATCATTATAGTGCATTGGCTTCCTGTGGTTGGAAGGACACTGGATGTAGGCTTGGCCGAACCAGTATAAAAACTCAGCATTTGATCTTTCTTATCCCTACTCTTTTACATTCAATTGATTATACTTTATACGCATTCGATTAAATTTCCGCTGCATTAAAAATCTTTTAACTTGCGTTTCAAGAAAAGTATAAAGCCATCTCTTTTGGTGAAAAAGATTTTGAAAGTTTTAAACTTTATACTTCACCAATTCACCCCCCTCTTGGTGTGAGAAATTAAGTCACTCTATTTTAACAGAAATAAATATGTGATGAGACTGATATATATTTATAGTGTTGTTTATTGTCATTTGTGATGATGAATGGTTGTGGACATGTATGGTGATGATGTTGAGAGAATTTCAAGGAGAAATTCTTTGTGGTGGTAATTGAAGTACCTCAAAAACACTACAACAGGGGGTGAATATTGTTAAATGGAAAACTTTTCGCAACCCTTTAGATATAGCACGTTATTGAGCTCTGAAATTTTCTTTTAAAAGCTTAAACACTCGACTTGATAAATATTAATAAACGACAGTAGTTTTTGACGTGTTATTCAAAATATATCCTATAGTCTTTTGTAAGAACTTCCTGTATGAAAAATGATCGTTTAGCTTGAAATATTCTTGTGTTTGAAAATAAAGCGCAACTATAGGTTTTTGTAAGAGGATCGTTTGATAAGAGAATAGATAATTGCACAAGTATTTTTATACTTGTTTACTCCAACTGAGCTACGTTTAGTCTCCTCCGTAGAGTGTTCCACTATAATCTTCACACGATTACAAATGAGTATTCGCATCACTCTTGGTCTTTGAGTATTAACACCACTGCTGGTACTCAACAACCCTAACCGAGATTTTCTTTAAATATTCGCACCACTTTTGTTACTCAGCAACTCTAGTTGAGATTTTCTTTGAGTATTCACACCACTCCTGGTACTCAACAACCTTAGCCAAGATTTCCTTGAGTATTCAAACCACTCCTGGTACTTAGCAACCTTGCTAAGATTCCTCAACTTAAATTGAGTTCAGTTGTAAGTATTTTAATTCTCTTCAGAATTGCAACCAATGATTGCTTACAAGTTGTTCAGACGATATCTCTCGCAAAGAGGATGCGATTACAATACAAAGTAGTCTAAACACTCGCAAGTGTTTCTCTCTTTTCTCTTACAGTAGTAAGCAATACAACAATGAAGCTTGTAAGTATTTCTTTTCTCTTTTGCTCTTCTCTTCTCTTTTTCTTTTCTTCAACTCTGATGTATTCTTTTTCTTGAACTCTATCTTTTCTTTTCTCTTAAGTGCTTGTAGGAAGAATGTTTCATTGTAAGCTTCGCACTTGACTATCCTCTTAAGCTATCCTCTTGATTTTCCTTTTGAAGTTCTTCTATTTAAAGACTTCATGAATATTTATTCGTTAGACTGAGCTTTTAGCCTTGATATCCGTGCTTTTTCTTTCTTCTTTGTACAACAATCGTTGCGTAAGTCAACTTGTCAAAGTAGGCATGCTTTTACAGTATTTTTCTTGAAGTAGGTTGTACGTTCTCTTTAGGTAGGACTTCAAGTGAAGAACATTTTGTGAATATCTCATTTGTCTCTAACGTCCACTCTTGATATTTGATTTGTAGCTTTGTGGATGCGTGTAGAATAACTTATCTACAAATAGTAGAGTAAATTTGCATGTAGTAGATATGTCTTTTCTTATAAATTTTGTTGTTTTTGAATGTTGAACATTTAATGTCATTTAATGTTTGCTCGGAACAATAAAGTGTTTTTTAATTTTCTATCATTAGGTAGCATTTTACATTAAGCTTTTTTCTAAAGATGCTAAGCGTTGTATAGAAACTTCATCGTTGAAAAAAGTATTCTTTAATCTCATGGTATCGTTTAATCAAGTAAATGCTTTTTTTTTTGGTTTTGTCTCTTCTTAGATAGATAGTGTTTAACTTGTTTAAGCTTTCTTTTTATATTTTGATATTTAATGTCTTTTAATGTGTTTTGTCAGAGACATTATCTCAACATTTTGTTTTCAAGAGTTATGTTGAATACCTCTTTTAGGTATGATAAGCATCAAGCATTTCACATCAACTCTCTTAGACGTTTTAGGCACAATAGCGTTTAGCCATGCGTCTGGGTGTTTTAACCTAGATGTTTTTCTATTACCTAAGATCCTAAGTATTTTCCTAAGCTTTTCTATGTTGTGGATTCTAGTTCTAAGTTTGTGTGTAGGTTTTCTATGTTTGGGGATTCAGTTTCTAGGGCTTGTGTTTTCACTCTAAGTTGTTTTCATATTATTATCCCGTTTTAATTTTATTTGATTAAACTTTAAAACATGAGAGCATTTAGACGCATAGACGATTTTTTCTTAATAGTAATCTTAGTGTATGCGTTGACATTGGGGGTTTAGTAAGGAGGTACCCTAATATTCTACCAACCATTCAACTTATATAGAGAGGAATGGTGGGGAGAGAATGATAAGAGGTCATAGTCCTTGGACTGATTTAGTCCTAAGTGTGAAGAGGACTAACTTTTTTAGTAGTAGGGTGATGACCCCTTTGTTTATGACTTTGCAGAGTATAAATACTATGCACGCCTATAGTGAAGGCCAATGTCAAAGGCATGTATCCAGATAATTGAATCTAGAATGAGTTTTGATATTTGGTATGGTTGTTTATGAATGAGCGATGTATTATAGTAATTCTATTTTTGTTTTATGAAAACTCTTTTGCACATTGTCGTACCTTGTTGTTTCTTGTGTGTTTGTTCATTTTTTTTGTCATGATCACCTTATTAGTGTGAACAAATGAATGATAGGTATTAAAGAGTCTCTCGTTGAAAACGACGATGTAATAGAGTTTTCATATTGGTCATCTAATAATAATTCTTGATTATTTTAGATATATTTATTACTGTGGTTATTTTTTTTAAATAAGTGTATTAGTACTATATCTGTATTTTGAGATAAATTTGTTTTGTTTTATCAATTTTATAATATCTTATTTATCTGTTGTACGTAGCTAAAATTGAGATGCTACATATCATATATTTGTTAATATTTTTTTGAAAATGTTAAAACATCTTTATGATCAATAATAATATTTTAATAATAATAATAATAATTGTAACATCCCGATTTAGTAATATAAAATTACCAAGATGAACATTACATAGATAATGATATAACAAGAACTACCATTTTACGAAGAATAAAATTCTTCACCTGAAGAATAAAAACACCACCTACACTGCAAGCTTTACTCCTAACCTTTTGCTGAGACAATTGAAAGATTGTATCCCTAAGTTCACACCATTAAGGTGATCATTGCAAAAGAGAAACAACAAGCAAACACAGACCACAGAAAAACAAGGGTAAGCTAGTGTACAATTGAGAAACGATACATATATATACACTCATTTAAAACTTGTTATATACGACCAACATATCACTACAAAATTGTCAAACACTTTATGCGAAACACTTATTATGAATAAACTGTCCGAACTTAGAATGATTGTCGAGCTATGACGGGTTGTACACTCGTGGTGGCTTCTACTACTTTGCAAAGTCATTGCCAATGAGTTTCACCCTACCACACTTACGAGGTTAGTCCGTTATCACTCACCTTGGATCATACTGGAAGCACCCAAGACTAGGACCTTTTGATACTCCTTACGACATGAATCAATCATCTCTACTTGAGAATGAAAGACCATTGGAGTTTCAGGATAACCCCCAAGATTGAGCTCCTGCATTCATTCTAAACATTCTTGAATCTCAACAAGAGCATTCACTTTGGAACATACTTTTACTTTGAAACACAACATAGGGCACCACCATGTAACCTCTCCGTGAGGATCATGGAATTACGTCCATCAACCATACTTTCATTCACTTTGAATCACATAATTTTATGTGTAGTTAACATCCATGTTTATCCTTTATTATATAATACAATACACTCTCAAACATACTTCACAAACTAAACATCACCCAACATAGTACAGCACAAGATGATAGAAAAAGATAGTAAACTAAACTCAGAACTTTCGCACAGTGCACCCCATTCGCAGAGTGAGACCAGGAGTTTCTCACATAGCGACACAACTCGTTGTGCGAATTAACTCGCAAAGGTACCAGACCTCAACCATTCGTATAGCGCCCAAATTCTCTATGCAAATCATCAAACAGAGAGCAAACCCCACAGCCATTCGCACAACGCACCCTCTCGTTGTGCGAATTGCTCAAACAGAGAGCCACTCGCCAAGACCACTCGATGTGCGAATCCATTCGCACAACGAGTCTGCATAATTCTACAGTACGAAATTCTGCAAAATTATACAACTCAAACCCCTCTTACCAATTCTAACTATTTTTCCCAAATTCTAACATTCCTAGATTGTGTTATACACTCAATTAAACTTAACTAAGTGTGTTTAAACCCTTCTAACATCCATCTAAACAAGTAGCTACCAAATCTTAAACAAAAACTCAACTTAGAGACTCAAACTGAATTCTACCACTTGTGGCACAATTCCAATTAATTTAGGGATTCTAACTAGTCCCATATGTCTTACCAAGACTATTCAATCCGACCATTTGCGCACATAACTCCAAACTCAAGTTTTCACTACTACACTTCCTTAAAACAAGTTCTAAACCAACAAGAACTCTACACATTAACCACCACACACTCCTAACTCAATTCTCTCACAATTAAAGTATTGAACATAACTCAAACCAGTTCATAAGCAACCCAAACTTCATCATATCAGTTCATCAACCATTTCTCACCATTTCACTACCTTAAACCCTATTTTAGACCAAATAACCAACAACCATTATTACTTTTTTCCTTTAACAGTGCAATTAGCACCATTCACTTTAACAACATCTATTTCAACATCATAAACATACACACAACAGATTTCACATGTTTACAACATCCATCAACATACAAAGCATGAATTTCATCCAATTACCTAAATTATCACTAACACAAAACCACAATTTTTCAGCTAACAATTTAATCCTCATATTCCATCAATTCACACCACATACTTCAATTAAAGCAATTATCTAGCTTCCCTTACCTCTGATCAACAACACAGCTCACAAAAACCCCAACCGCTTGCTTGCACCGCAAGGAATTTCTAGAAACGCCTACAAATCATCAATTGGTGATAGGAAACAACTCTTAAAACCTAGATGGAGCTATAAATTGACGAGGAAAGCAACCCCATACATGCAAACAGAAAACATTGCACGATCAAGGTTAAAGCCATATGGGAAAATAGGAGAAACGACTTACTGGCTGGAAACAAGAAACTGATCAGTCAAGATTGTAGCCCTCGATGCCAGGATCGTCTAGGCACTTCTTGATCGTCGAACGAATAACTCAATCGTGAGAAATTCTAGAGAGAAGACAGAGATATAGAAAAGTGTTTTCTAGAGAGATGATATTTTAAAATAATAAAACTCATTTATAACAACACTATTTATAATAAGACAGTTTAATATTAAAAATAATCGAGTCTCAATATTTTTAGACTACCATCACTTCTAAAATACCATTTTTCTGGGGTTTTACAATAATAATAATGTAGTAAAGTTTTAAATTTATTTTTTATTATTTTTTAAGAAACATTATAATAATAAAAAATTATTTTAAATTATAACTGAAATTTATTATTCTTAAGTTATTTTTTAATTTGTTTTTTCTCTCAAAATAATTATAATTTAATTTCTTAATTTTTAATTAATTTATTTTAATTTTAGTTTTATAGTTTTTATTTTTTTAAATTTCTTTCCTTTGTAAGGATAAAAAATTTAAAAAATATTTTTGAAATTTAGTCTTCGAAAATCGAATTTTGAAAATATTTTTTATATAAAAAAAATCAATTGAGAACTCGATGAAAATGCAATTTTTAACTATTACTAAACTCATGTAAAAAAATAATATTGTACTAGATTTATTTTCGGATTCAAAAAAATATTATTTAAAAGAAAATCTTTAAAAAGAGGAATAACTAGTTATAATATATGAATAGTCAAATAACTGCTATCTTTTATTTTAATTGTAGTAAACATTACTTTTTAATCTCCGTTCGTATAAATATATTATTTTTTATTTTAATGCACTGTAATAATTTGATTAATTTTGATAGCATGATATGTAAGGATGCTATAATGACATCATTCTTCAAATAGAGAAAATTAATTGCTAGGGCCAATAGGAAGAAAAATGGAGATGAGAACAAAAATATTCATATTTTAACTATTTAACTATTTATATATTATCCTACTTTTTTTATTTTTTCTCAAATTTGGTTAAAAATATCCTCAATTAGTTGTTCAGTCTTCCTTTTTTTCCTTTTTAACAAAATGGATGAAACAAAAAAGTTGGATCTTTCATCAAATTACTGTTATCTTATCCAAGATATTCTTTTATATGTTTTATCTCCCTTAACATTCCGAAATTGTAAGTTCTGAATAGAAAAGGTTGTAACATTTGTATGGTATTTATTTAAAAAATGAAGTTATGCTTTTATATCCAAAAGTTTTGAATAAGTTCTCTTTTACTAATTTTCAAATTAAAAAAAAAAATATACATCAGCGTTGAAATTCAGTAAAAATGTGATTTTAATAATCAAATTCAATTAAAAGATTAAAGATAGTTTTAAAAATAAGGAAATAGAATAATTTTTTCTATTTTGATATGAAAAGTAAACTTCTTTTCTAATTTGGAACCAAATTCAATGCATACAAATTTTCAGAAAATTAAAGCATAATTAAAGATTTAAAGAAGATTGAAAAACCTGGGAAATAGTCAATGTGGGTCAAAAAAGGTAAAGTCAAGACGTGGTTTTCGAAACTAGGTGGTTTTAATTCTTTTCATGTGTTAATATGTATATATATATAAGAACAAAGATCCCGGTTCCTGCGACGACAGATAATGTGGGGTACTTTGTGAATGATATTGAAGGAGAGAGTTTGTGCTGAACAGTTCTGAGCGTTGGTGACGAGGTTTGGATCCCTCCAGCCAGCTGTATCCGAGACAAAAGCTAGAAATTTTATGCATTTTTTCTGGTAAAATTCTTTTTCTTTGCATCTGTGTTGTTGTGGGTATAGTTGAGGTATGACTGCAAGGGGGTTTCGTGGGAGAAATTCTGTGACCCCTGTGTACTCTTTATTTGAGTCATTGATTTTTGTCCTCGTTTCTTGGGGTTTTCTGTATCAAGAACGGAACCTTTTACTTGTTTGGGTTTTGAGTTGGGAATAGGGTTTTTTGTGGGGTTAATTTTTTCTACCCTTCCTCTGAATGCAATTACTGAATTCGAATTTGTACATATCCTGATATATCTGCCGTGCTTGTGACATGCTGTAACGTGAAACGTTCTAGCCTGCTTTTGATGTCTTCTTTTTGGTGTGTTCAAGAGTATATGTGCGGTATATTAGTGTTTGGAAAGAAGGTATATTAAGGAAATGATGATGACAATGATTTTGATCATATGTGGATCAATAGAGCCCTAAATGAGAATCTGGGTTAAACAGAGGCAGAGGAAGGCTGAATAATGTGTTGCTAGAAACTATTTAAAACACCCTGAGTTAGAATGTTTTGTATTAGTTGGCTGATTCGAAAATTTTACTTCGTAAATAAATAAACAACATAAGAAAAAGAACATTATAATTTTAGTGTAAGCAGTTAGTCAAATTTTTCTCCCTTACTCTTAGCATCTCAGTTGATTTCATTCACAATAGAGGGGGACAGGTGTGCCTAGTGGAAATCCAAACCCTGACAGCATTATTGTATCTGAATCTTAAAGACTTTAGTAAATTTCAATTAAATTACAAGCTCATTGTTTGCTCACTGATATTTTATTTGCCTTTAAAGTTCTGGATACTTCATTGTAATTTTTATATTAAATTTAATAAATTATTGGGTTTTGAGGGCATACTAAGTGTGAAATGGTCATGGAGGACTATCACAGTGGTCAAGCAATGATTTTCCCTTTGTTACTATGCAGAATTAGTAAATTGACCCCACAAATCTTGGCTCGACAATTTTATGTCTAACTAGTTACAAGTGTCCCATTTTTAATCCTGTTTTCATGAATTTTGTTATCATATAAAAGGAAATTAGTTTTTGGGGCAGTTTTGCTATTGTACATGCAGTGATTGAAGTTACTGCCAAGATATTGTGTTTGTGCTCGTCTTACATGTCTATTTTTTTTCTAGAGTTCTAAGCTCTTACATCTGGGCTATGGATGATATACAAGAAAATTTGTTATCATCCACCTTGCCTAGCCAGCTCTTATCAATCGACGAGGAACTATGGCAGATGGCTGAAGAGAGAGCACAAGAGATACTGTGGACAATTGAACCAAATGTATTATCTGAGGTGAACAGAAAGGATGTTATTGATTATGTTCAGAAGCTGATTAGAGGTTGCTATGGATCTGAGGTTAGAATATTTTGATCCAATTATGATATTTATAAAAATTATTGCCTGAGTAGGTTTTCTACATCTGGTCTTTTCTTCATTTAACGAAGTTTCTTTCTTTCCCTCATAATTTGTTGGGTGTTCTTATCGGTTGCTGCTTTGAATTGTTTGTACATAATTAGATTCAGTTTGATTGACGATTTTTTTTCCTTTTCCCCCTATCATACTTTTCTTTTAAGAGCAGTTAGATTTGAATGTGATTTTATTATTTATTTTACTGTCTCTTAACATGAATTTACAACCATGGTGTTGGCTCTTTTATACTTCTACCATACCTTACACGTGCAGATTGACACCTTATCCTATTGAATGAATCCTTTTCTCCTTTTATATTTTGATATCTAAGAAACATAAAATATCATGTAATGGAAAAGCAGGTTATCATTTGCAATTCTTATGATCAGCATAATCCTACTTCTGCAGGCTGGCTTAAAATCTTCAAACTATTTTTAGTTTCCTTTATATTGTTCACTTCCTCTCAGCTTGACCACCAGTAAAGAAAACTTAATTTCCAATTTATATGAATTGATACTTCATGGAATCACAAGCATGCATGCACAAATTGTCCCCAGCCAGCCCAAGATTTACTGCCCGAGTTAAAAAAAATGTGCAACATGTAGCTCGCCCACTGCATTTGATAAATTTCATTTCTCTATACCATGAGATTTGTAGTTTTAAAAACTTCAAAAAGCCTGAATTGAAATGATGTTGACGTATTTTGCTAGTAATTGATTGCTTGGGTGAACATTGTTGACATCTGGAATTGGAAACTAAATCCATTAGGAAAAGGCTTGAATATCAAATTTACAGATTCTCTTAATCATTGCACTTAAATTTAAAAGCATTTTTTCCGCACTAGTTGATTTAACTATATTTATACCATGACCGTGGTGATTGAAAATGAATGTTTTACCTTTGTGGATCTCCTACAGGTCTTGCCATTCGGTTCTGTTCCACTAAAAACCTATCTTCCTGATGGAGATATTGACCTGACTGCTCTTAGTCATGAAGATGCAGAGGAGGATCTGGCACAGTCAGTATTGAATGTACTTCAAAGTGTAGATGACCCTGAATACCAAGTAAAAGACATACAAGATATACGGGCGCAGGTTGTTAAACAAAATTTTCTTCTAATCTGCTATAATTTTATTACTGGCTTTTACATTGAATTACTCATTTTCTTTTATTGACCTTATTGGAAGTGGTGTTTAATGTTCTTATTGTGAAAGGATATCTCCTCTGCTTTGTTAGACTTACCTTCTTTTGTTTGGATCATTGGATGATGGGCCCCAGGTCCGGCTTTTGAAATGCACAGTGAAAAATATAGCAGTTGACATCTCTTTCAATCAGATGGCTGGACTTTATACTCTACGTTTCTTGGAGCAGGTATTTGTATTAATTGATATTTACCCTTAATTGATGTTTGATTTCTACATACCGTGTGGTCTGTTTCTGTGTTTCAGATGTCATGTAAGGAACACCTTAAAAAAAATTCCATGTTTCAATTCAGTCAACTTGCTTTTTAGTGGTCTCAATGATGACTTCATTGTTTGCCTTGCCCCTTTCCATTCTCTTACTCCATTCATTTTCTTGATAAATGAATGTTACCAATTCTCCATCCTCATAATGTATCCGTATTTTTTTTATTAACATCTTACAAATACTTGTTGATATCTAACCTTCTAATGAAATTGATAGGATATAGGGTACCCAGGAACCTAACAGAAATTCTACTATCACTTCATTTGTAATTGCAAACAGAAACTTCACCCATGTTTCTGATTAAATTCAATTTTTTTTTCAGTTTGTATTCAGGCTTTGCTAATTTTGTTAATTGGAAATGATTTTAGGTTGATCAACTTGTTGGAAAGAACCATCTCTTCAAGCGCAGTATTATCTTAATCAAAGCTTGGTGCTATTATGAGAGCAGACTTCTTGGTGGACACCATGGCCTGTTATCGACATATGCCATAGAAATATTAGTCTTGTATATTATCAATCGTTTTCACTCTTCAGTGCGTGGTCCTCTAGAGGTGCGTCATGCCTTCCATCAATAATATTCTTTGCACCCTTTCAGCATCTGTTTTTAAGCTCCAAGAATAAAACCACTGAATTACTACTACTAGCAGGTGCTATACACATTTTTAGACTACTATGGCTCATTTGATTGGGACCATAATTATGTTAGTATATGGGGTCCCAAAGCCTTAACCTCCCTTCCAAAAGTTGCTGGTAAGTGTTGCAGTGTGTAAGCAGTTGGATGCTTTTTCAATCTTCAATCTTTGATATATCCATACTCGCTTGTCGCAGAGACAGCAGAATGCGATCAGGATGGATTCTTGCTCCAGAAAGAGTTTCTCAGAAATTACAAGAATATGTGCTCTTTTCCGGCAAGGGCATCTGAGCCTACTGTCCATGAATTTCCTGTCAAGTACATGAACATCTTGGATCCTCTTAGAAATGACAACAACCTAGGGCGCAGTGTAAACATAGGTAATTTATTTTTTCCTTCTAAAGATGATGGATACTTTGCACCTTTAACAGGTAACAAGGAAAGCATATGATTTATGGTGAATACATAGACACTTTAATTGGTTGGGCTTATTCACAATGATTAAAGGACGTGATATTTAGTAGATCCAAACTTTACCCTATGGAAAATTGTTATAGTTTAGAAGGTCTTCAACATCTACAAGTTCACAACTCAGCATACTGGTGAAAATGCATCAAGACTTATTAAAATATCATTATAGATATCAATATTTGATATATTCCCATGATGACTTTTAAGTTGTATATGTGATACTGAAATAATTAGATACTACGATGTTTCATGATAGTTTAACACTCTAATGGTTTACATTTTAAAATTCTTAGTTTACTTCCACTTATTTCCCTAGTTTTTTACTTACCTGCAGCCAGTTTACATCGATTAAGATTTGCTCTCTCCTATGGTGCTCGAAGGCTTAAGCAGATCCTCACACTTCCGGGAGAAAACATGGGTGCAGCACTAGAAAAGTTTTTCTTCAGCACTTTAGACCGGAATGGGAAAGGAGAAAGGGCGGATGTTGATGTTCCGGTTTCTCCATTTGGTACTGGAAGATCTGAAGAGTGTGTCCTCCGTGGAGATTGTGAAAGTTACTATGGTGGCTTACAATATATTCAGCTGTATCGTAACTATACCATGCCAGTAACTGCACATTCCAGTTCTCCTTCAAGGCCTTCTCAGGACGATATGCTTGCATTATCAAGGCAGCAAAACTGGAATATGATTTACCAAGGCGGTACAGATGTATATATCCCAGGACAGTCACTTTATCATCCAAAGTACAGCCTTGAAGAAGGAGGGAAATCACGTGGAACAGGCACATACATCCCTGACTTGGTATAATGTCTTTCTTCTATCTATATAGATCTTGTTTGGATAAATTTTCCTTACACACACTTATACAAGAGAATAAAATATAGAAGTCAAGGTAAATGGGAGTTCTCATGTAAGATAAAATTAACTTATGGACTTAATTTTAAAAAAGTTCTTTTATTTAAATATCCAAAAGCTAAGATGCATAAGATGATTATAGCTTATGGAGAATCTCGATGTATTTTATCTTATTTACTCTTCTTACAAGTGTTTATGGAGAAGTGTATTTAAATAGGACCTTATATTAAGATTATAAAACACTATATCATTCCCAAAATGGTTGAATCTTGCAGAATTATAATTCCTACTGGGATATACGTGCAAGGACGAACAGGCCAAGGAGATATACTTCTGTAAAGCACATTGCAGTGCCCAAATCACCTCCGAAGAAGCAAGAAGAGGAGGAGGTTCACTATGAGACGGACACGAGTAATGGTAATTCAGATTCCAGGCTTTTTGATCTCTCAAACGAAGATTTCCCCCTTCTTCCATGCAATTGCAAGGCTACACAGTCAACACAAGCCCAAGGCTATGCTCCATTAGCCAAGATTCATTCTGAGACAGGCGTTTATGGTAATTCAATTATGTCTGAGCCTTCAAATTTGTCCCTTCCATTAGTAAAGGTTCATTATGAGACAGACATAGATGGCAGTAGTCCAGGGTTGTTTGAACTCTTTAAGGAAGACTTCCCCCTTCTTCCTCCTAAGGTTTGTTCTGAGACCCGAATGGATGGTAGTTCAATCTCAACGAAAGATTACCCCTTTCTTCAAAGCAATCTCAAGACCGTCTGCTCAGAGTCTGGTCAGTTAACTAAGCAAACCAAGAGTTTTCCATCCTCAAAAGAAGCTAAATGGAAGGGTATTGAGTTTGGCTCTTTCAAGAAATCACAGTCAGTGACAGAACCAAGTTTATCGACAAGGGATGAGAAAGAAGACTGTGATGTTTCATTAACACAAAAAACTGTATCTGTAGTTCCGAAGGTGCCAACGGAGAGGAAAGAGAAATCTCGCATGACCAATGAGAAGATGTATTGAACGTGTTGACGTAGATATTTTGTAGGGTATACATAAGTAAAGTGCTCATGTTCTGACCGAATAACTGAAAAATAGTGTCAACTTTTCCTTCTTTTTCTTTTATATTTACATATGTAAATTTGAGAGAAACTTGAATATCCTCGAACTTCAGGGGAACAAACAGTTGGTGGGAGAGTTGTTGACCAATTTTGTGCCATTTGGTGGTGGGGGACAGAATGACAACTCCCTTTTAATTTAACATCTGCATCAGCTTATAATTCTTTTAATCGTTTATGGGCCAGTTCTTATGTCTATTTGGATTGGTAATGAAGAATGGAAAAATCGGATCAAATATAATCAGAGAGGGTATATTATTAGATGGAATAAAAGAAATGGGGAAAATAATATTTTGATTCTCAGTACAAAACTTTGTAGGGTGTTGCTTCCTCCACCACCACCCCTTGCTTCCTCTACCTCCTCATTTCTCTTTTATCCCTCCCTTCACTTCTCTATTCCTATTTTATTCTTGAGTAAAATTTTACTTTTAGAGTTAATATTTTTTAACTTCTACCTATTTCAATCCTCTATGCATACACAACCTCTTCTTTCTCTTTAACGTTCTAGTCTTCTCATGGTTTTTGTTTCATCTCTTCTTCTTCTTTAATGTTCGAATTCTTTCTCCTCTCTTTCTTTCATTGTGGTGTGAGAGTGTGGTGCGTGAGAGGTTGCAGGTGGTGGTGGAAGGAATTGTTCCAGCAGAACCCTAAATTAAAACTTAAACTAACGTGTAAACCTTAAACGGATATGAACATCTGTCAGCGGATGTCAACATCCATTTAAGGCCAAATAGGTGTCAACATCCATTCATGGCCTGTTATCTTCTTCCTCCTCCTCTGCACACACAGAGAAAACACAAACCAGCATGTGAATAGGTGATGATTTACAAAAGTCAAATATAAGATGCAGGATAAAACTTAAATAATAAAAAATATAAAATCAGAACATAATTTACATGTGTTGGGGGATTATTATAATCATAGTTAATCATCACCATCATCCTTCTTCTTATTTTTTCAAAAATTGCTTGAGATAAGTGGATTTTCGCAGCCTGAAGTTAATTTCAAAATTATCAGCGAGGTAAAGCCCACTTAAAGCAATGTAAGGCCAATTGTGCTTTATAAAAGTGTTTGCCCGCTCTCTCAAGTTAATTACAAAATGATCTCTCAAGTTAATTTACAACATGACCAATGAAGTAATAAAGCCAAATCAACCCAATCAAAAATCCAGCAACCAATAATTCATTACTGGAGGGATAGCCACTACTTTCCTGTTTCATTCCAGCTTCAAGTAATCCAACAAGCTTAGCAATTCTACACTCAGGGGTTCATCACAAACAGAGTCACCCTTTTCCTGTTTCTTTTCAGCTTGAGACATTGCAATGAAATATCACTTTTGTAGGAATCCCAAATTTTCTCAAGAAAAGTATTAATAATATTGCTGAAATCTTCACAGGCTGTCTCCAGCTCTACCTGATTCAACTTGGGGACCCCTGTTATAAATGCTTTTTGCAGCTGCACCTTTCAGTGGTGAAAACAATTATAAATATATCATGTAAATGAAGCAAAGAACAAACTAACCTCTCGTAGACCCAAGACGCAAAAACAAAGCACCACTGACCACCACACACATTGCCGCACCGCCGAATGACCACCGCAAACACCCCGCATCGTCGCCACGAAACCCAAACGGAGATGGAGACAAGAAACAAACGAACAAATATGGAAGAGAAATAACGGATTTGAGAGTTGGAGGGGGGTGGGAACGACGAATCTTGGAGGAGATGGGAACGGATCTCAGAGTGAGAGTTGGAGGGGGCTTTGGAAAGAGAGAAAAGAAAAAGAGAGACTTGTAGGGGGGTGGGGATACGCAGTGAAAATGACAGTGAAAATAGGTGAGTGAATATGAATAGAAATTTAGGGTTCCAGAAGAGTAAATAAATAAGGTTAAAAAGTAAAAAACTAATTTTGTAATTAAATTTTTTTATAGAGAATTAGGGAGGTGAAGGGAGCAAAGGTGGTGGTGGAGGGAGCAACGCCCAACTTTGTATTGTCATGACTTGGGTCCAAGTCCATACTTTATTCAAGGATCCATCACTCATAACATGGTGAGAAAACTTCAAGAAAGACTTGAAAATGTATCAAAAGACAAGAAGTGAAGGCTTTATTCATTTGGAAGCATATGGACTCGCCTAATGTGTATTTGGGCTCGCCCAATGTGTGACCTAGAACGCCTAACGCTAGCGGTTGGTTTCGCTCCTTTCATGTGTAGGAGGGTTCTCCCTACACCACCTCAAATTTCTTCTTATGCCCCCACATTTTTTAAAAATTTCAAAACTATTTTTTATATTTCAAAATCCTACACCTCCACTTCTTTTCTTTAACGGATTTTGAAATCCGTTGAAGAAAAAACCTTTCAACAAATTTTGAAATCCTCGAAAGATTTTTCAAGCCTTTATCGAATTTCGAAATTTGTTGAAGTTTTTGAAAAGTTCTTCAACAAATTTCGAAATTTGTTGAAGAATTTTTTTTAACGGATTTTGAAATTTATTGAAGGATTTTTTTTCTTCAACGAATTTTGAAATTCGTTGAAGAACTTTTTGAAAACTTTAATGAATTTCGAAAATCCATTGAAGAAGGATAGTTTTGGAATGTGGGGTTACAAGAAGAAAGGTGGAGAGGTGCAGGGAGTAACCTTCCACGTGTAGCTTGTTTTTCACTTGTGTAAATGTATTAAAAACATGATAGATACGTGGCAGTTGATCCACATTATGTGCCTAATCATCATGCTTGTAGTTAGCATCATGGGAAGGCTTGAATCAGCCTATAAAGTCACTTCTCCCACCTCTTTGTAAACACTTTTGAGCTTTTTGTAATGACATGCTGTAGAGATTACTCTAGTACTCATTCTTCTTAAGGTTATTGGTTAAAAAGAGTTCTTAATCTCCTCTAGCCTCCTTTCCTAGTTAGGATTCTAACTAGGCTTCAAATTGCACCACCATATACACCAAACTATTTCAATAATACTTCTTTTTCATCTCTTAAACATATACTTTCCATTGCTTCATTTTGTTGCCTCTTTGCTCCTTTTGTTCAGTTCTACATCTGTAACTCGAGTTGGCTCAAATCCATCTATGGAGTGGACTTATCATGGTGATATTTGGTTAAGACAACTAATTTTATCAAACAAGTAGGTATAGGTGGTAGAGAGTCAATGTGTATAATTAATTTAGTACTTTATTTTTAGTCTTCTTTTTCCACCAAATACCTAACCTGTTGAAACCTGTGAGAGGAAGTGAGGATTTAGTAACTTGGTGAGTGAAAAAGAGAAAGAAAGGCCAGCAATGAAAGAGAAGAAAAACAAAAATGATTGAGCAATCTGGATGTGATGGAAAAGAAGAAAGTGTAGGTCTGGAAAAGAGCTAAAATGCAAAAGAATTGAAAGATAAAACCTGAGTGTGTGAAAACCAGAGAAAAAGAAAAGAAATTGAATTGGCCAAAGTTAAACAAAGAGTACACTGAGTTATGAGTTCTTTACTTCTCTTCACAGTTTCTCTACTTTCATTTAGCCTCGTATTTTCTGACCTTTCATGCCATTTACATTACAAGCCATTAAAGACCTTTTGATCTAGATGAAACCAAGAGCTAAGCAGTGTCACTTAGAGTCTTTTCAAAGTTAAGAATTGAAGTTAGCATGTCATGATTGAGTGAAACAGGTTTATCGCCAAACACTTCAGTGCATTTGAGTGTAAACACTTGTTCCTGTGAGGTTGAAATTGACTCCTACTTGTCCATATGTTTGCGTTGTTGATTTTGATTGGATTAAGCTGTTATAATACTTGCTGGGATTGCTGAAGCTTGAGTTTGAAGTTAGGAAATCTTTTGTGCAATTCTAATTTGATGAAATAGCTAGGAATAGGTTTGATTTTGTAGGTTTGAATAAGCTGAAATAGAATTTAGAAGTTCCTTGTGTTGTCTTTAGTTTTCTTTTTAGTTGTCCATGCCCAAGAGGGTAGTTGTCTAAGTGTGGGGGTGTGATAACTCTCCAATTTTGCATTCTTTTCTGTGTTTAGAAACTTTTGTTAGTGCATTTTAGTTTTTAATTGTCTAGAATTAGGATAGTTTTAGGTTTTTCACTAAATTCTTAGGTTTTGTGAAACTTTAGTTAAAAATAGGTTTTTAGGAATATTTTTTTAGTTATTGTTAATCATTAAAGAATTTATATTTTTTTAGAAAATCTTTAATAAAAAAATCTTTCTTTTTAATTGTTAGATTTTATTTTCTTTTCTTTAATTTGGTGTTGATTTTTTCTTTGGCGCAGATATGAAATAAATTGGGCTTCTCTGCTGACTGGATTGGCACGGGGCTGTTGAAAGTTGGGCTGCGTTGGAGCTGGGCCGTTGCAATTGGAGTTAAATGTTGATTTGACGCTGAAGTCGCTACTACAGATTAAAGTTTTGGGCCACTAGCTGAATATTAGGCTCTAGTGGGATGTTGTCGTTTTGAGGTTTGAAACCATTGAGGTTTGGTGCATTATTGCTGCTTTGGGAGTAAAGCTCGAAGACATGTTTCATTTGGAGCAAAGCACACTCGAGCAAGTCGTTTGGTAAAGGGAGAACGCACCCAAAAAGCTAGGGCTTCGAGCAAAGTGAGAAGAAGAGCTCCATAGCTTACGCGGTCCTCTGCCCGGAGAAGAAGAGCTGACCGGCGGGAAAATGAAGATGATCAGAGGGCTTAAAACGCAGAAGAAAGGAGGCCCGTCCGATTGGGAAGAACAAGCGTTAAGAGCAAGTTCTTCTTTCCTTTTCTTTTTTTCATTTTTCTTTGTTTTAGACCCTATATAAAGGGGCTCTTATCTTGTAAATACACACACTTTCACGGAGACATTTGTTACGCTTTACGTTTTTAGTTTTAGAGTAGATAGAGAGGACGCGAGAGTCTAGGGTTTGCGCTTTCGGTAGATTCGAGTTTCTTGCGTTCTCTCTGGCGTTTTGTTCGGTACATTTTCATGTAACTTTGTTTCTTGTTAATAAAATTTCTTCTGTGATGTTTCCATGTGTTGAGCGTTTGATGATTTTGTCATTTTGATTTTTCCATTATTTTTGTGTTCTTGATTGATGATGTGAGAGTCTTTCTCGTTGTGTTTCGTAAAGAAAATTGATTTGGACTTTGTGACTCCACACAGTTGAAATTCCTTAGGGAATTAAATGACTCCATAGTGAGCATGACTTATCGAGATGTCTTGTCGAGTTGGAGATAAGTCCAATGAAAGAAAAATATTGTAATTCGTATTTGGTTTCTGTCAGTTCATTTCAATTAGGATTTTATATGTTTTAGAGTAAATTGCATGTTTCAATTACATTTAGATTAGGTTTTGCATCTGGTGATGATTGGGAATATGAATTAGGAATTGAGTTTGCTGTGATTTGGTATAGTGAGTAGACATTTACACACTTTAACTTCTGATTTGGAACTTAAATACCACATAGTGGGTATGACTGCACAGGATGTCTTCCTGAGTTCTAAATGACTACTTTTCTACACTGACTTTGGCACTTTTGGTTCTTATTCATGGTTTTAATCAACCAATATGTTTCTACTAATTAGTTTAGGTGTTTGTTCATTTGATTTCAGTTTTAATTGATAGTAATAGCATGATTGTTTTTATTAATTCTGTTTAGAGTATAAGATTTGATGTTTACTTTAGATTTTAGGTCTTATAGTTTGATGCTTAGTTTAGGTATATCTCTTGATTGTTAATATGTTCCTTTAGACTTAGGTTTTGCTTCTATTTTGTAATTTTGATTTAAAGATCTTTTCCCTACTTTGATTAATTTGCTTAGCACTTGAGTTCTGTTTAGATTTTATCATGTATGTTTCCATCTCAGTTTTAGGTAGTTATAGTAATTAGATTTTATTTATGTTTTGATTAGTTTAGATTGTTATTATCTTTTCTTTTATTGCATTTCAATTTCTTTATTCTTTTAAACATATTTTAGTTTAGACTAGTTTTAATTCTTTTATTTTAGTTTCATTCATTTTAAATGTCCCCACCCAGTTTAATAGGAAATAGGTAGTAAATAAATACAAGCCCTTAACCAAACATTTCTGAACTTAACTGTACCGAGTCTGAGGATTGATACCTAGGTTGTCCATTTACTACATTAGTGGAGAAATCTAGTTTGTTCTGATTTTAGGCGACAAAAATCAGTATAACACTTGCAAAAAGCCTTTCTTGAATTACTTGATGAATTTGAAAAGTTAGATGTTGCTCATAAGAAATTAAAAAAGGAGTTTAAAGAGTTGCAATTAAAATTTGAAAAATCTTTAGAAGAGGAAGAAGGTTTAAAAAATAAAATTTTAGTTCTACAAAAGAAAATTGTTTTAGATGTTGAATGTGAGTCATATAAGAGTTACATGCTTGATATTGATATTCTTGAAAATTTTCTTGAAGTGGCAACCATAAATAATAATTTTGAAATGCCTATACCTGTTAAAAAGTGTTACCAATGAGGAGCATTGATGTCTTAAAGTTACTATTGAAGTTTTGATGATGATAATGCTGAAGAATTGAAGACTCTTGTTGGATCAATGTTAAAAGCATTTTGTAGAAACAATTGTATAGGATTAATTGTTCATCTATAAAAGTACTTAGAAAATTTCCTATGTAGTGTTTCATTGCGCAGATAATCGATTATCACATAGAATAATCAATTATTACAAGCCAATTTAGAAAATAGTTGCTCACACAAATAAACGATTATCACACAAGATAATCGATTATCACTACTTGGTTTAATATTGTCCAGCGCGCGCAAATAATCGATTGTCACTCAGAATAGTCGATTACCATTTTTTTAAAAACCCTACAACGACCGCAAATAATCGATTATCACACACATAATTAATTATCACTGGCATTTGTGAGTAGGTTTTTCAGTTTTTGACCCCTGACTATATATACACCTTCTTAAACCTCTAAGAGGCTAACTAAGCCATTTGAGGATGAAGAAAAGTTCTAAGGAAGTTCTCAAATCTTAGAGTGCTTATATAGAGTCTTGTGAATAGGAGAAGCTTGCGTTTAGTGGGTCTAAAGTCGAAGCAGTTCTCTTCAAGTTGATTGAGCAGGTTCTTCCATCGTGTGTTGACAGAAGGTGCTCTCTCTCTTTATTATAATTTGTATAATTTGAATGTAATCTGAAACGAATTTTTAGTGAAAAAGGTTAATCACTCTTTATAGTGATTAACGACCGAACGTTGAATCTTTTGATTCGAACCAGGATAAAATCATTTGTCTTGATTTTCTTTAACTCTATAACTTTAGCATTTAAATTGTTCGATAAAAGTTCTTAAAGAAAATCGTAATCTATAAAAGAACCAATTCACCCATCCCCTCTTGGTTTTTGACTATTACACATTCTTTAAATCCTTTCCACAGTGCGATACCAATCTAAAAAAAAAGGTTTATAAAAAAAAGTGTGCATAAAAAGAACAATCAATTTAAAATATCTCGTAGAGTATGGGTTGAAAAAGGAACAACTTATTATAAGAACCGAAATGTAGTCACATGTTTTTATTGCATGAAAGAGGGGCACACTTCTAACAAATTTAGAATCAAACATTTTGATGTTCCTAATAGAAACTATGCTTGGATTCCTGTTATAAAGTAATTTGTCTATAACCTTACACGATCCAAATAAGATTTTGGGGACCAAAACTTTGTTGTTTTGTTTTTGCAGATTAAATTTTCAAAAGGAAAAGAAGGTTCTATGATATATCAGTAAATTTTAAGAGATTTAAAATGATTTATGAATCTTAGATATATCTTAAGTGCCCAAAAATAATGAAAATAATGTTTTTCAAAAATTAGCGCACAATAATCGATTACTAAGGATGATCATTGATTATCAAGGCCTCAAAATATTAATTTTGACAATTTGACTCGGATATTATCAATTATCAAGAGTGATAATCAATTATCTTAAGTTATAACGTAAAAAAGAAAAAAAAATCAATTTTAAGAAACTATTTTAGATTTTAAGGGGAATATTACATTTAAGGGGAGTAATTTTTAATGAATTAAAAGGGACCTAAATTCTTTTTGAATTAACTAATTTAGGGGAAGAATAAAGATTAAATGAATTTTTTTATTATGATAAAAAAAGGGGAGAAATTGTTTTGACATCTTATGTGATAATCTTGTGATAACTGATACCTATTTGAGGGAGATATATATGATTTTATTGATATCTTGTTATTTATCTCTATTCTGGATTAATTACTCTTTTCTCCTTAGTTGTCAAATTAAAAACATGACCTTCAAGAACATAACACATCACCAGCCTTCAACAAATTTTTGATCATCATAAAAAAAGGGGAGATTGTTACCAATGAGAAGCATTGATGCTTTGAAGAGATTTTGATATTGATGTACTTGAAGCCTTGAAGAGTTATTTACATACATTCTTAAAGCATTTTTATAGAAAACCTTGTATTAGGCTTTTGCTTTCACTTGTACATCATAAGAAGACTTGTAAATTGCTTTTTAATATAGCTATGTTGCGGCAATAATAAATTACCATGAAAGATAATCGATTATCATGTGTAAAACGAGAAAACACTTCAAATCGGCAATAATCGATTA
This sequence comes from Vigna umbellata, assembly GCF_029865625.1. Classification (NCBI taxonomy): domain Eukaryota; kingdom Viridiplantae; phylum Streptophyta; class Magnoliopsida; order Fabales; family Fabaceae; genus Vigna; species Vigna umbellata. The sequence goes on from NC_142166.1 coordinate 19,446,023, forward strand.
TCTCTCAAGATAATAGAATATTACAGAAAGTTATAATTGTCCAGGATTCGGCAATAATAGATTATCACTAAGGATAATCGATTATCACGTTTTCCAAAATCCATAACGACCTAAAATAATCGATTATCACTTTTGATAATCGATTATCACTTTTGATAATCGATTATCACTAGCAGTTAGGAAATGTCTTTTCAGTTTCTGACCCAGCTCGAACCTTGGGCTATAAATAGTGTTCTCCACAATTCTTAGAGGGTAACTTTTTATTTGAGAGTATTAGGGTTGGGTGCCTAAGGAAAGTGCTCTTTCTTGGTGTGTCTAAGTGGGGGAGTATACCTACAAAGTAGAGTCAAGTTGTTCATCCTTTTGTGCGTCAAACGGAGGTGCCTTTCATCTCTTATATGTTAAGAGAGGTGGATTCTAATCTCAATCCTTACTTCTCTATTGAAAATTGTTACTTATTTTTAGTGAAAGGTTATAACTCTTTTATAGTGATTAACAATTGAACGTAAAATCTTTTGATTCGAACCAATATAAAATCCTTTGTTACTTTTCCTTATCTATACATCTCTTGACTTTAAACTGTTCGACAAAATTCCTAAAAGAAAGCTATAATTTTAATATAACCAATTCACCCTGCCCCTCTTGGTTTGTGTCCGTTATCACGCTCTTTAAAATATATAGTTGTGTGATACTAATTTCTACAAAATATACGAGCTAAACATCTACATGGTAATGTGACTTGCTTAGATGGAATTATTTTAATATATTAGGATTCCTAAGATAATTTTGCCATGAAGGAATTATGGATAAAAAATATGGTTTCCGAGCTTGAGGTAATAAAAAATATTTTGGAATATGTGTTTGATAAGGTAATAGGAAAATAAAGAGTATGTAGTGGGGTGAGAATTTAGCTTATGTTCAAGAGATTTACGATGTGTATGAAATTTATATAAAGTTTATGTGTGATAATGTTTTTAAAAATTCTTCTTGGACCTTAATGAACAATCAAATTGTGGTCTAGACGAAGATATTTATAAGAAGGTAATGTGAAAGTCGTGTGTGATAAGGATACAATTTAAATGAATTTTAAGATAAAATTGGTAGGTTTTTTGTTTTGATTTTGTTTAAATTATGTTTAATTTATTCCTACTTAGTTTATTTTATAGTTTTTGATATCTATATAAATTTAAAGTGGAAAAAAATGAAGAAAATAAAAAAGAGAAACCCATTTTGTAAAGAAACCTCAAGCACTGGATCCGAGACTGAGTCACACCGACTCCTTTTCATAGAAAGTATCTCAAGAGCCATAAAGGCTCAGGTAAAAACCATTTTGGAGGGATGAATTAATATTTCATTTAAATGACAAATCATGACGTTCTTTTATTTCTTTTTTCCTTTTCTTTCTTTTTTGTTCTTCTCTATTTCTTTTACTTCATTTTTTTTCTTTTCTTTCTCTTCTTTTTAATGATAAAGAATCTTCTAGTAATACGAATTTGAGAATAATTTTTTTTTGAAGAAGGAGGGTATGATAAAAGAGTACGTCGTGAACATATAAGAGAAGAACTTTAGGAATAATGTTTGTAATTCAAAACATCTATGATAAACTCAAATATAAAAACATGTTTTCTTGAATTTTATAATATTCAATGAAATAAGAGAATTTAAAGAACATAAAAAATTATGAACACAATTGAAGAATAATTTTATTTTAATTTTATAGAATATTAAATTCACTCAGGGAGCCAATTTGTGTTTGTTGGACAATCTAAGTCTTCTAAAAAAGTCTTTATCTATAATTTTTATTTTCAGTTACTTTTATGTGATTTGAATTTTAGACTTTATGTAACTATATATAAAAAGGTGATATAAAAAGGTGATGTAAAAAGGTGATGTAAACACTTTTAAGTCATATTATATGCATTTATATTTTTTAAGAGTGAACTTTCTTAGTTTTTAAATTAAAATTTTGATTCTTATCAAATATGAACGTTGCCATCCTATCTTATTTCCTCTTATTTATTTTTATTATGTTTCTTGAAAATAAAAAAAAACTATCAAACTCTTTTCTAAACAAGACTGTATTTATTACATTTTAAAAAAGATATAATTAAGCTAATCAAAATTTATAAACCTAATTAAGATTTTCAAACAATAACGAAAATAACATCAAAATCTGAAAATTACATATACAGGATATTTTGTTATGAAATTATTTCATAATACATGTTTTTATTTGCAAACGTTTTCGAATCACTATTGAAAACAACGGAACCAGTTAAAATATTTAATTATTATACTACTTTTTCTTTAAAAAGTCTTTCATTTATTTTAAGCTTTAAGAATTTATTTTTCTTAAACTATTCTTTATTTATAATAGAAAAGGTCAAAAGTTTTGTATTCTTATATCTAGTTAAAAGAGTTCGATTTTACGTCGTAAATACCGATAAATTACATTCTCATAAAAATTCTTTCAATGGATAAAAGAATAAACATACTTACACACAGAACCTTGAAAACAAATATTAATTTCATTATTGACAATAATCTTTGCATAAATAATTAATTTGACCATTATTAATTAATTTGGATCATCATTAATTACATTTTTTATTATTAATTAACCAATAAAATAATAATAGTTATAATAATGTTTAAAAATTAACAACGTAGTTTGTTTGACTGTTTTTTTATACATGATTTGTGTAAGAGCCTGAAAAAGTTTAAGGCCATTGGGCCCTATGTGGGGCAGCCAGGTCCATAGCCTAAGGCCAGCTTAACCTTAGGAAGGACCTCTCAGAAATTTTTTTCAACTTTCCTGAGCTCTTTCCTTTTCTCTCTCTAAAACCCTTGTCCTAAATGTTTTCTCTGCCTTCTCTCTAAATTTCCAGCTCTCTAAACCGTTCAATCTTGGGTTGGAAGGTGCTCAGACGTTTACCACACCGAAGGCTTCCTTTTGACCCGATCGTATTTTCGTTTGGACCGGTAAGTCGTTTTTCCCTTCTCTTTCACTATCTTCGAACCTAGAGCATGCAATAGTACTGGTTGTATGTTACTAGGGGGTTTCGTTTTCCTGTTTCTGCCAAATCAAGCTCTAAGAGCTGTTGCTGTCACCACTTTGGTGGTTTGCAGGGTTTGGATTGAGTTCGCGTGTGTGAGATACCAAAAAGGGGCGTCCTTGTGAGCTTGGAAATACAACTCTGAGGTAAGGGGAGCTAGTTATGTTTTGTTTGAACTATATGATGTGTATGCTTGATGATTTATGATTATTTACTGTTGAGTTATATTTTTGTGGTGAGCATGTTGATTTGTATTTGCTGGATGAGTGGAAGTTGTGTAACCATGGTGTGCTGAACATTGTTTGACTTGGATGAGGTTGTTGGCTATAATGAATTTCTGTTCTAGAGTAAGAACTCTGTAAAACAGTCAATATGAGTAGTGGGTGAGTGTACATGTACTGTTTCAGGTTAGTGTGAAGGGAAGTGATGCATTGTAATTGGGCAGTTGGAGTCTAGAACATATAGTACAGTTTGGATGAATTGTTGAGAGTACTTTGTTGGTAGGATAGAGGGACCTTAAAAACCTGAGTTGGCGTCGAATGTGAGTTTGATGCGTTCAGACATTGGGTTCTTCTCTGATGACCAATTGGGCAAGTTGGGCTAGTCTAGATGAGTAAATTAGAACTGGTTAGGGTCAGAAAACTGAGTAAAGTCATTAGCAACAGGGTAGAATTGAAATTGGGTTCTTAATTTAATAACATTAGAGTTTTAATGAAAAGTTTGGTAGTGATCACTTTAGAATCATGTTAATGTCACTTTAGGAGTGCCTAGACAAGTTTAACTAGGTATGAAATATGAGTTAGGGGCATTAGAAGTTGGAAGGAAAGTCTAGAAGTGGTAAGGAATGGTTGAGTAGATAATTCTGCAGAAATTTCGTTCTACTGATTATGTTGTCTCGCATAGCGAGACCCTGTAGAGGGTGCTCACTGTCTGGGAAATTCGCTGTGCGAGTTGGTGCGCTGTGCGAATTACCAGAGGGTGATGCTCTCTGTTTATGGACTCACCATGGCGAATCCTGTCGCTATGCGACTAGTGGTGGTCTGGGATCACTTCCCATTTATTTCGAAGGGCGAGTGGGGCGCATAGCGAGAGCTTTGGGGAGGTTGATCTCTATCTGAGTTCTCGCATAACAACCTGGGTGCGCTATATGAGAGGTTCGAAGTCTGATGTATGCTACGACTTAATTCGTTATGCGAATTAAGGTGTGCGTTGTGCGAGATCCTCCTGTCTCGCCTTGCGAATAAGATGCGTTGTGCGACTCCTGTTGGGTCAAGTCTCTTCTTTTGATATCTTTGATTGGATCATTTGCTTGGAATGCATAGTATGATGTGATGTATGTGGGAAGTATGTGAATGTATGAGATATGTTGGATTCACTGTGATAATATGATGGTATCTGGTTATTCATGTCTTGGGTTAAGTTTCAAAGTGACAGTATGGTTCATGGACGTAATTCCATGATCCTCAAGGAGAGGATACATGGTGGTGCCCTGGTGGTGTGTAGAATGATTGCATGGTAGCTCAGTTTTGGGGTTTTTCCTGAAACTACAATGATCAATCATTCTCAAGTAGAGAGGATTGAATCATGTGGTGAGTAGTAGCAGGAGGTGCTAGTCTTGGAGGCTTCCAGTATGCTCCAGGGCGCGGAACGGACTAACCTCGTGAGTGTGGTAGGGTGGAACCCATTGACAACGGCTTTGCAAAGCAGTAGAGGCCACCACGAGTGCATAACCCGCCATAGCTCGGTAATCATTCTAGTCCAGACGAGTCGGTTTATAAAGTAACAAGTCTTGTGATGTCATCTTATCATGTTTGAGTGACTTTTGCATGTCGTGTGAGGTTGTATAACATGTTTTTTATATCTAGCTCACCCTTGCTTGTTTGTGTTGCTTGTGTATGTTGCTTTTGCGATGATCATCCACTTGGGTGGGAGCAGATGGCGAGGAGGAGTTGGAAACAACTCTTGACGGGGACGGTAGTGCCGCAGCTTAGAATTGCTAGCTTTTATTCCATGAACTCATTATGTTGAAGAACTTTAGTGCATTTAAAGTTTTAAATTCTCTGAAAATTTCCAGGGAGAAACTCTTATACTCTAGTTTTCAATTCCACACTATTCTAAGGATGACTGTAATCCTAATTACTCTTGACTGCTTTCCTATATTATGCATGATGACGTCTTTATTATATGTATGCCTATTCTATATATTTTGGGACGTCACATTTAGCATGTGACACCCGGGCACTGACGAGGGTGGGGAGTGATCGCCGGTGCAAGAGGCACGAAGTGCAAGGGGCACTGACAAGGAGCGGCTCCTGACAGGCTTCCAGTGAAAGGGGCACATGGACGAATCGAACATACACCGGAATGAGAGGGATCTAGAGACTATATAGGTATGAGACTATACAGTTGAAGGATAACTTAAAGGGATTAATTTGGCTACTTATATCACCAAATGCATGTGCTTTTGGGTAGCCTAACTCATAAGAACTCCATAATTAAGCATGCTTAACCTAAAGTAATTTAGGGATCAGAATCTACTAAAAATGAACTGTAGTTATTTTAATAAAAACATTCTAAATACTCTTATTATTATGTAATTATAATATCATAAAAATAATGGAAAACATTTTTTTAGATATCATTTTATAACTTCAATAAACAATATTTTGAACTTTAATAATTATTGTAATAATTAATATTTTAATTATATTTTACTTTACTTTTTATTATTAAATGTAGATATTGTGTTTTCAGTAATAATAATATAAAATAATTATTATTATATTATTATTATTATGGTTATAATTGAAGCCATTAAATTTTGTTAAAAAAAAAAAAAGTTCTTGGACAAAGGTATGTCCCTACTACCTAACATTTCTCTTGGAAGTAAAGTCTGGTTTTGACTATGGATCTGAACCCACTAATTGTTTGCCCATTACCAAACCCCATTTCCGTTAACTCTAATTAATCCATTATTTCATTGTGTTTTGTTTTACTACCAAATCACTTTTGCTGCCTCACTCATCACTCTCCACAAAAACAATACCAAAACATTCCATATCATAACTCTGCATCTCATTCTTCTTCCTCACAACCATAATCCTTCTCCTTAGTTTGCTACTTTTTTCCGGTTCAACTTTCTTTCCTGCTTCGCTCATCTCTCTCTTTCTACCCTAAACCACTAAATCGATCTAAATTTCTCCAAATCGTAAACCCCTTTTGCTCAATTCACTTAATTCTCCCCCCCTGCTGCGCTGTCGGCTCGTGGGTGAGTAAAGTTGTCGTTTTTGTCTTCTGGGTATGGCTGGTTCTGTTGTTTCAATGTCTTCTTCTTCTTATTGCCGTTGATGTAATTTGTGTGTTGTCTAAGTCCCGTTCTTATTGATGTTTTGAAATTGGGGATGCTTCTTTTTTGTTTCGGACTGGATTTGGTTTTTCAGGCTTTGGAGCAAAGACGAAGATGGGTGAGGGAGAGCGTTTCCAGCTGGGGACTGTGGGCGCGTTGACTCTTTCAGTGGTCTCATCTGTGTCCATTGTGATTTGCAATAAGGCGCTGATGAGTTCATTGCATTTTATTTTCGGTATATTATCTTCCCTCTTGATTGTTGCAAGCTTGTACCCTTGTTTTGTTTTCTATTTTTTCCACTTTTTTTGTGTTTTGTGTCTTTCATTTCTTCCTTTTCTAACCTACTTGTTCCATCAGTATTTGTGTGATTTCATGTGTGCTATTACAATTGAAGATTCATAATTTTAACCCATCCCTTCCCCTCCTCTTGCCTTTTTTGTTGGAACTTGGAACTTGATCCATTGTACTTGCTGCCACTCCTTGTGATGTAGTCTGCCAGCGATCTAGACTGTGTACTCACCTAGGGTGTGTCTGGTTGGCTGTTTAAGCAGAAATTTTGTAATGACAATTACGCCATACTTGCTTCTTTCAACATGAGAATGTGGAAAGGGAAATGTTTTTCGTTATCACTTTTGGTTGACAATCATTTTCAACCAACTCAACTGCCCATGCCCTTAGAGAAACTAGAAGTGTTAGTTGGAGATTGGATTTGTCGAATTCTACAATTTGTCATGTTGCCTTTATGTCTAGAATTTAGTTTCCTAGATACTATATCCGGGAATTGATATGATCTTTTGGATTGTTGATATCCCTTCTTTTTCTAAATTAAATATTGCCACTTTGGACGTATCTATTGTTGTCTGTATTCACTAGGCGTTACCACGTTAAGTATTTTGTTTTCTTTACTTCTTTTTCTGCAATCTATACAGCTGCTTAGTAATGTGAATAATATATGAGTTTCCTGGTAAAAATTATAACAATTGATTTGGTTTTCTGGAAGTGCCTAAACATTAGATATTGCTTATCATTATTGTGCTTTTTAATGTACCTGTTTTCTTTCCCATTGACAAAGAAGGTGAACTTATCTCCTCTGAAATTTGGTGTATGATGATGGTTTAGCTTATTTCCATATAAGTGCAAATTTGAGCTTTCATGTTTACACTTCGATGTATTTTCTGAGGTTTACACATTTTTTAAATTTGTCCTTTTTGATATGCAGCTACAACTTTGACCAGCTGGCATCTGCTTGTAACATTTTGTTCCCTTCATGTGGCTCTCAAAATGAGATTCTTTGAGCATAAACCTTTTGAGCAGAAAGCTGTAATGGGATTTGGGATTTTAAATGGGATCTCAATTGGACTTTTAAATTTGAGCCTGGGGTTTAATTCTGTTGGCTTCTATCAGGTAGGTTTGTTATGGTTCTGTTTTTCTCACTTGATTATTGTTGACTCTGAACATCTCTGTGATATTCTTTTTCAGATGACTAAGCTGGCCATCATTCCTTGTACTGTACTGTTGGAGACCCTTTTTCTTGGGAAGAGATTCAGGTTCCATTTAGCTTCTTGTCAGTACTATGATTTTTTATGTTTGATTGTTGATATGTATGCTAAAAAATGTTAGTTATGTAATGGTCAATGAAAGAATTGATTCATTTACTGACCTTCCTTTGTGTCTTATTTGTTGTCTCTCTCTCTCACGCGCACACACACACATACACACTTACTCAATGTTCTGACCTCAAGTATGTTTGTATCTAATTGTTATGCACATTTAACCATTTGAGCTTACCTGCCTTTAGTATTTTCAATAAATAAATTCATTGTTCTCTTTTCATTGTTATTGCAGTAGGAGAATTCAATTTGCCCTTACTATCCTCCTTCTGGGTGTCGGGATTGCTACTGTCACAGATTTGCAGCTCAATGCTCTTGGCTCCTTCTTATCATTTCTTGCAGTGATTACAACTTGTGTTGCTCAGATTGTATCCTTTAAATAATTTCATTTGCATTAACGCTAATTATATTTGCAATATTGTCTGATCAATTGTGATATATTGAATAGAAGAATACACTGGGGACTTATTTTTGAACCTTTTCAACTTTGGCATATATTTTTATATACTCTATTTTGACATATTCTGTATTTTCCTTTGTCACTTATAGCGATTATCCTCTGCCCCGAGGTACATGAGGTGGTTGAAGAACTAAATCATACCCCTAACTTGATTTTTTTTTTGGGTTTTCTTGTTTAAATTGTGCAAGGCATCACATGAAGAGCCTCATTTTTGGCCTAGGAGCCCCTGTTTCCCTTGACTTTGGACAAGTTCATTTTCTTTATCTAGAGGCTGTCATTTATGTTATTTGAAGATAGTTAGGAGTAAAATATAAGTTTTTACTGCGCTTGAAAGCTTTACATAGATGATTGTTTGATTTATTTTCCTGGGATATCATTGTTTTATCTGGTGTCTTCCTTAATTAGTTGCTTTTAGATGACAAATACTATCCAAAAGAAGTTCAAGGTTTCTTCCACCCAGCTTCTCTATCAATCATGTCCATATCAAGCAGCAACCCTGTTAATATGCGGTCCATACCTGGATAAACTTTTAACCAACCAAAATGTATTTGGTTTCAAGTATACAACACAAGTGACGGTAAGAGTTAAATTATTAAACAAGTCTTCCCAAGTTCCTACTCATGGTTATAGTTGCAAATAAGACTTATTTTATTATTCTCAAATCATAAAAAATACATTCTCATACCCTCTATTTGTAATAATCTAGTTCTTCTAAAAAGGGAAATAGGAAAACTAGGAAAAATAAAATAAAATAAAAGATCATGTATCTATTTCCTCTAATTAGGAAGATTCTAAAGATATTATCTCAAATTACAACACTCCTCCTCAAGTTGGTAAATGAATATCAGTCATTGCCAACTTGCCTACAAGATCTTGAAATCTACCTGGAGGAAACCCTTTTGTAAAAATATCTGCTATTTGAAGTTCTGTAGGAGCATGAGTTGTAATCACAAAGCCTCTGTCAAGATTATCTTTGATGAAATGTCTGTCAATTCCAATGTGTTTGGTTCTGTCATGCTGTACTGGATTATGGGCTATGCTCATAGCAGACTTATTGTCACAGTGTAGTTGCTCCGGGTTCTCCACTTTGACTTTAAGATCATCCAAAATGATTTTCATCCAAAGTCCTTCACACATTCCTTGATCAAGGGCTCGAAATTCAGCTTCTGCACTAGAACGAGATACTCTATCTTGCTTCGCCATGTTACCATACTATCTCCAAGAAATACACAATACCCATAAGTAGATTTTCTGTAAGTAATAGAACCTGCATAGTCAGCATCAGTATATATCTTCATAGTCAATGTGTCTTTTCTTTTGAATAATAGCCCCTTTCCTGGACTTGACTTCAAGTATTGGAGAATTTTGTCAACTGCTTGCATGTGTCTCTCTCTTGGATCATGCATAAATTGACTCACTACACTAACTGCATAAGCAATGTCTGGTCTTGTGTGTGATAGATAAATCAATTTCCCCACCAATCTCTGATATTGGGCCTTCTCTACAGGAGCACTTTCTTCACTTTCAATTCTGTGATTCTGTTCTATTGGAACTGTTGAGGTTCTACATCCTAGCTTTCCTGTTTCTTTGAGGAGATCAAGTACATATTTCCTCTGAGAGATGAAAATTTCGTTCTTGGAGTAGGCAACCTCTATTCCAAGAAAATATTTGAGTTTTCCTAGGTCTTTCATTTCAAATAGAGCTGCCAATTTTTCTTTTAATGCCAATTTTTCTGTTTCATCATCTCCTGCAATAATCATATCATCTACATAGACAAGCAATAAAGTGAGTTTACCTGTAGAAGAGTGCTTTATGAATAGAGTATGATCTCCTTGGCTTTGTCTATATCCCAAGGAAACCATTGCTTTTGTAAATCTTCCAAACCATGCTCTAGGGGATTGCTTAAGACCATACAATGCTTTCTTCAAGAGGCATACCTTGTTTCTTTCATTTTTCACTTCAAAACCTGGGGGAATCTCCATGTACACTTCCTCATCTAGATTTCCATGAAGAAAGGCATTCTTCACATCCAGCTAGTGTAAGTCCCATCCAAAATGGGCAACCAAAGCGAGAATAACTCGAACTGTATTCATCTTTTCCACTAGGGCAAATGTCTCCTCATAATCAATCCCATATGTTTGGGTATATCCTTTTGCCACCAATCTAACTTTATATCTTTCTATTGTACCAAGAAAGTAAGATAGAGTATCCCGTTCTAGTGCAGAAGCTGAATTTCGAGCCCTTGCTCAAGGAATGTGTGAAGGACTCTGGATGAAAATCATTTGTACCCTTTTTTATTAGAAGGATACCCAATAAAGACACATTTAAGAGCTCTGGGATCTAATTTACCACGGTTAGGAAGATGAGAGTGAACAAAAACAATACATCCAAAGACTCGACTAGGTAGACTCATTAGTAGGGAACAGAAGGAAGAAAAGACAATAGAGACTCTATAGGACTAATGCCATTTAAGATACTAGTGGGTAACCTGTTGATGAGATATGTGACAGTTAACACAGCTTCTCCCTAATAATTTTTTGGAACAGACATTTGAAAGAGAAGAGCTCTAGTTACTTCAAGAAGATGACGATTCTTTCTTTCTGCAAACCCATTTTGTTGAGGGGTGTTAACACAAGTTAGTTCCTGAACAATACCATTATGAGACAAAAAATTGAGAAATTCATGATTCACATATTCAGTACCATTATCAGACCTGATTCTTTTGATGTTTTTCCAAATTGATTTTGGACAAGATAGAAAAAATTAACAAAAATTTGAAAAACTTCGGACTTATTTTTCATAAGGTATGTCCACGAGACACGGGTATAATCGTCAATAAAGGTAACGAACCATTTGGCTCCGGAAATAGAATCTATGACAGGACCCCAAACATCAGAGTGAATTAAATCAAATGGAGAAATACTCTTTTTGTGACTAATAGGATAAGATGCACGATAATGTTTTGACAATTGACAAATATCACAATTAAAAGACTCAACAGACTCTTTGGTAAACAAGTGGGGAAACAAGAACTTGATAAGACTAAATGAAGGATCCCCAAGCCTTTGATGATGTAACCATATTTGAGATTTTGCCCACGTCTCAGATGTAGCTTGTTGACTCATGATTTTTGTGTTGCTTTGGTCATTAAACACTAAAAAATACAACCCGCTCTGCTCCTTAGCAGTTAAAATTGTCTTCCCTGTGGCAATAAGTTGGAAAAAATGTTACTGAACAATTTAAATCTTTTATGAGTTTTTTGCACAGAGATAACACTATTAGCTAATTGAGGAACATGTAAAACATCCTTTAATACAATAGATGAGTCCAAAATTATATTCCCAGAGCCGCATATAGGTATACCTTGACCATTCGCAACTATAATAAGTTATTCTTTATTTCTTTTACCATATGAGTCGAAGGACACACTGAAAGGTGTCATATGATCAGTTGCACCCGAATCAAGGATCCAAGTACCTTGAGACACATGATCAACAGTATTGAGGCAAATTTTACCTTTTATGGACAGAGTACATGATCCAAAGGGCTTATTCATTGATTCATCCATTGCTTTCAAAGGAATAATTTTTACTTCAGACATCCATTAGAACGCAACCAGGAGTCTCCAAGACGATGACGACGTATGAGTCACACCGAGAAAAAAGGAGCAGAACTTAAAACTCAGATCTACTCAAATATAGGCCAAACGAATCGTCACCAACCCTAAAAACAGACTCAGGAGGCTCCGACGACTCTTCTGTGGTGGCGACGGCCAGTGGGTTACACCGAGAAAAAAAGAGCAAAACTTAAAACGCAGATCTACTCAAATACAGCCAAAACGAGTCGTTACCGTCCCTAGGAATAGACTCAGGGGGCTCCGGCAACCCTGTCTGTGGCATCGGCGGCGAGTGGGTCTCGCCGGAGATGGGAGCGTGAGCTACATGCGCCGACGACAATGGCGGCGCGTGGCGGCTCCTCTCATGGAGCGACTTCCGACGTTGTGATCGCCGGTGTTGGGCGCACCTTTCTGCCCTTTCTGCCAATATTTATTTTTATTTTTATGAACAATATAACTATAAATTTTATTTATTTAAAGTTATATAACTTTGTAAACTTATTTGAATTAAGATATTATTTATATAATTTTTTTTCATCTGAAGTAAACTCTTACGAGTTTACGAGTTGAGTTTACTCGACTCTCACAAGTTTATGTAAACTCTCGAATCTGATAACCTTGTTCTACTCCTCTTTTTAACGTGTTATCAACTGCTTCTTTCTGCCTTGCAGGTTTTCATTATCCTTTCCTGCCTTATCTCCATCTCTGTCAATTTTAGTACATTCCTTGTTATTGGAAAGACATCTCCTGTGACCTATCAGGTTCTTGGACACCTGAAGACATGCCTTGTTTTGGCATTTGGTTATATACTACTCCAAGACCCATTTAGCTGGAGAAACATTCTGGGAATTATGATAGCCATGGTGGGGATGGTTTTATATTCTTACTATTGCACACTTGAGAACCAGCAAAAAACCGTTGAATCTTCATCACAAGCATCCCAGGTTTGTTCGGAGAACTTTGCATGTCTTGGTTTTTGCACTGTAACAATAATTTCTAGAAGTACATTCTGTCACTATTTCTTCTTAACTTTTCCAGACAAGGGAAGGTGAATCGGATCCTCTGATCAATGTGGAAAATGGAAGTGCGGTTGTGAGTGATACAATTGGACAGAGACAGTTGTCTCCTGTATGGAGCAAGAGCAAAGACTAGTATGTTTAATGGGCTTTCGTTATAGCATTGTCAAGAACAGTTATAGTCCTTATAGAGGGTTAACACCCGTGATCCATTTGGAATTAGGAACTGGAATTGCTGCCAAATACATGTCCCTGTCATTTTTCTCAGTAGCTATAGTCTAATATTTTCAGAACCGTTTGCCGACCAACAATATTAGGGAGGGGAACAAGTACATGGTCATGTCGGAATTCTATTGGCCAACAGATATGCCGTATAGTATCATACAGTTTCTGGTGATGTTTTCACATCATGTTACATTATAATTTCATATAGATATCCAAACTTTTTTCTTTGCCTGAATAACGTATAAACAGCTACCGGTTATTATTATTTTTTTATTCAGAGTTTTTCCCGTGTGTTTTTTATATGTACTGATGGTATTGCTATACCAAAAAGTAGTCATTTCTTCCAGTCTTTATTGTATTATTTCTTTTTTGAAGCTGAACTTATTTGAAGCATGACGACCGCATTATACTCCTGCCCTTTATCTTTTTTTTGTATATTGTAATATAAATTGAAACTTATGCTCTTTTAAGGATAGTGCCAAGAAAAATATTTCTGATTTCCCAGTTGATTTTGCTTCCCATGTTGACTACTTCAATTAAAGCGTGCGGCAGATACGGTTACGAGTGAATGAAATGAGGAAGCATGTAAAATAATTAGGATCTAGGAGTAGGAACATACTTTGCTAAGGATATATTTGGGTAAATACGTGTTTATCTTGTTAATGTAAGGAAATACTTTTCACTTTTGTAAAATACTGTACTGACATTCAACCTTGATGAAGGTTCATCAAATCTATTATGTGAAAACCGACTCAATGTCAAATATCTTATAAGCTGGAAATTTCGGTATCCATTTTACTGATGCAACAATGTTATGTATAGAAACTAACGAATTATCAATTCGCGTATTTATTGCAAGAAAATAAGTAGAACTTCCGCCTTGAAAGACAATCAATGACAGTAGTATGGTACCTAGAGCTGAGGGTGGATGTGGGGATAAAACATTATTCTAACTTTTGAATGCATTGTCAACAACGCTTGAACTAAGAGCATTTACATTATTTATTTTGAAATGAGAATATTGAGTGATTGATTATACTAGTTACATGCTTAACGCGTGACTTGTTTCCCGAATAAAATAATAGTAGTAAATAAATAGACGCAGCGTCGGCAGGTGGTGCTGTGGTGTAACAAGCCCATTGAAACTGGTGTGCAGTTATGCACGCGTGTACACCCTTTAATATTCAATCACTATATTTAGAAATACTACTAAATACAAATAAGTTAGTCAATTCAAAACATCAGTTTTAATTAGTAAGTAAACAATTATTTATAGGGTGACAAAAATATACACCATTCAATTATAAATCCTTTTACGCGATAAATTAATCATATAATCTGTATTAAATACGGGAACATATGTATTACTAGCATTTTATTTTGTGACAAAATATTTGATTTATAATTCCATCCACTCTTCTGTCACCGAATCTCCTTCATTTAGGTGTGTCGCAGAAGGTCTCCATATCTTTCCCGATGGCTGCGCGAGCCCTATTGACCAGAAAAACCCTAGCATCGGTGCTCCGCAATGACGCGAGGCCTCTCGGAGTAGGCGCAGCGGTGGCTACTCATTCCCGCGGTTTGCATGTGTACACGCTACCTGATCTGGACTACGACTATGGCGCACTGGAGCCAGCCATCAGCGGTGAAATCATGCAGCTCCACCACCAGAAGCACCATCAGACTTACATCACCAACTACAACAAGGCTCTTGAGCAGCTCCAAGATGCCGTTGCCAAGGCCGATTCCTCTGCCGTCGTTAAGCTCCAGGCCGCCATCAAGTTCAACGGCGGAGGTCTGCTTCCCCTTTCTCTTTCTTTTTCGTTTCTTCTTTTAGTTTTGGTTTATCGAATGCTGAATTACGGCGACTGCGTGATTTGTTCATTGAATTAATATCGAGTCGTGAATAGTTGACAGTGGATTATTTAGTTTGTTGTGTTGTGGATGATAAGTAAGTGGCCTTTGTTGATGTAATAGGTCAGGTGTAAAATACAGGCAGGGGAGTGGGGATTTGCTTAATACGCCGCTGTGATTTTGGTAGTACTTAGTGAAAGTAACGTATTGTATTGTATCCTAGGCATTGAGGCACAGATGCTTAAAATGACGACCAATCCGTTTGTTTCGTACTCGAACGAACACAATTTTTATTTTACCCAAATGCAGTAGTTGTGTAACATGGATCTTTGAGTGCTTGTGTGTGTTTCCCAAAATTTTATTGTTGTCATTCTGCTTGGAATCCGAAGGGGGTGGTTGGTGTGTAGCATCTATACTAAGATGGATTGGTTGATGAGAATGAATAGTGGTTGCATATTTTTTCATATTTTACTCTTTGTGTGAGAAATTATGCCTGGTTTAAGAATGAACCAAACAGACTTTTGAGTGATGGAGCCAGGCTATATCTTCCATGGTTTTTAAAGTTTTCTAAATGTACAACTAAGGATCATTTCTTGCAGGTCATATCAACCATTCTATTTTCTGGAAAAATCTAGCTCCTGTTCGTGTAAGTTTGTATCTTTATCCTATTTTTTGGATGTATTTGGTCTTTGGTAGTCTTTTACCTAATAAAACTTCTCCCCTTTTGTAGGAAGGAGGTGGTGAACCACCGAAGGGTCCACTGGGATGGGCTATTGACACGCATTTTGGCTCTTTTGAAGCATTGATACAAAAAGTTAATGCAGAAGGTGCAGCACTGCAGGGGTCTGGTTGGGTGGTGAGTTGATCAGATTCTGAAATTCCCAGAATATTTTCGTTCCTTGCATTAATGTCTTGGTCGTTGTTTGAAATGTTGCTTCCTTTTGCGTATTCTGTACTGCCTTGCCAGTGGCTTGGTCTGGACAAAGAGTTGAAGAGGCTTGTAGTTGAAACCACTGCCAACCAGGTAAACTGACCCTTCCATCGTCATTTCCCCTCATCATTTTCTACATGATCCTAATAGGCTTCATAGATCAGCAGTAACATTAAAAAAGAAAATAAATGAAAGTAGTCCTTTGGTCTGGCCTCCAATTCTCCCTTTTTGTATTTCTTTTGTATCACTTGTAAGTTGTCACACCTTTCAAGATCTTTTACTTGATAGTCAACAGTCAAAGAATACTTCACCAAACAATACTTGTAGTAAGGCTTTGTAAATTCCTATTTCTCTAAGTAAAGAATATCTTGCCTGGTGGACAAAAATAAAATGTATTATATGCATATCAAACTATATTTACCTGTGTAAACCAACTGTGTTTATTTGTCCTTCCATTCGTTTTTAATCTCTTTTTCATGTTCATTTTCTCTTGTCATTTATTGCTGAGACAGAGCAACCTCTCAAGTTCTCATATTTTTTAGCTTTAAGTCTGACCACGGGAGGACCTGCAGTCACCTGCCGCCATATCTTATCAGTTTTCCCCCCAATTCATCTCTTTAAACTGTTGATTCTCTTTGACTGCCGTTTTATTCTTTTCTGATCTGGCTATCAAACTGCTTCTTTCAATTTATTAGTCTAGACCCAACCTCCAAAACACCAACAGATCTCAGGTGAACTTTTTCTCTCTAGCTCTATTTAATCTTGCTCTCTCTGAATCAATGGTTGACTTATAGTTGAAGGTTGCAGAAGTAATTTGGCCTGTTTTCATTTTTTCTAGATCTGTTAAGACAAGTTTCAGTCATGTCAGTTCAGTTCTAATGAAGTTTTAGCAATTAATGATTACAGCGACCTGCTACGATATTTTAAAATAGCCAGGACTTAATTCTAAATTAACAAAAAAGTGTTGGGACCCAATTAGTATTGAGTGACATTGTTGGAATGTGGAGGACTTCTTCAAATTTTAATGGTGTTCAGATGTATAAATATTGCTATAGTGAAAACTATAGATAAGAGAAGGAACTAGTTAGAGTTTTTTGTCTTTTCTCGATCCTCATACTCATTTTTTTAGCTTTAGTGAACCATGTTTATTCTCTCTGCATATATGTCTATTGATTTTCACATGTACTTATGAACATTTTGTATGCAGGACCCACTGGTTACCAAGGGACCAAATTTGGTTCCGTTGCTTGGCATTGATGTTTGGGAGCATGCGTACTACTTACAGGTAGAATTGACTTGGTGATCCACTACTGATTGCATGGTTGCTGTAATATTGTTATTTGAATCCTGTGCATATTTTCAGTTTGGTGGTTATGACTTGTGAGATGCAAAGAAATATTGAGGTGTCAAATTTAGGGTCTGTTTGGGTGGTCAAAATTTGATTCTTGGTTTCCAAATGGAATTTCAAAATAAGATATGTTCAGTTAAAAGAGAATTGAATTATTTTTATCTCAATTTTTAAGCACTTTTTTAGAGCTTATTTCATCCTAACAATTTTATCTTAATAAAATGCCAATTACAAAGAATTGGTTTCCTAACATAGTTAATATTCTGACTTATTTTCATCCTGAAATTCGACCTTCAAACGTTCTTCCAGAGCTTCTATATTTATTTGCATTTTGATAGATGATATTATTGATTGGTTTTAGTGAATCAAAATGTGAGTTTAGCGTGAACATAAACTAATAATAGAGACAAGTAGAAAATGATGCAATAGCTTTCTCCTAAATCTCAGAAGTTTATGATTAACTGCTGTTAAGATCTCTTATGATTAGGGATAATAGTCCTTATAAGAATTGGGTAATC
This sequence comes from Vigna umbellata, assembly GCF_029865625.1. Lineage (NCBI taxonomy): Eukaryota > Viridiplantae > Streptophyta > Magnoliopsida > Fabales > Fabaceae > Vigna > Vigna umbellata. Next base: position 19,464,003 of record NC_142166.1, read on the forward strand.
CTCCCCCGTTCTTGGGCTAGGTTTTGCAATTGGAAGACTTTGTACAATTTTAGTCACTATGTTATACTTATGTAATTGTGATAGTCTTCTTTTATCAAGAAGTCGATCAACACTCTCCTCTTCTAAAACACACACGAAAAGACACAAAACAGTATGTATATTATTGTTGTATGAATGAACCAATGTACAAAGAATTACACCAGAAAAGCCCTCCCTCCACTGGAACAAATATCCCATCTATACCCAAATGTACAAAAGAACTAACTAACTCCCTGTACAATACATCCCCTATTTATAGTATTTCCTCCCCTTCACACTTCCTGACTAACGGTCAACAACCTTTCCCGCTTTCTAAACTCCTTACCCTGCACTCATTTCCTCTTCTTTCTTTCATATACCTTTAATACTCTATCAAATTGCTCATATTTAGTCCTCAGTTTGTTTATTTTCTTGAAGCAAAGTCTTAGTAGTTTTTCAGCCGTCCAAATAAAGCCCCTCTTCCTAAAATTCCGTCCAATAATTAACAGAAATGTAGAGGTATGAAAAAACTTTCAAATGTATAAATTAGCAAAGGAAGACATGTATAAAATGCAGCAAAGCCATTTTTTTGTTTTTTTATTATCAAAGTAAAACAAAAGCTTAGTGAAGCTTATAATTTCAAGAATTCAGGTAAAGTCACAACTTACAATGGAATATTCATTTTTCGTCCTTTATGTTAGTTAGGAATTGGAATCCACACACCCACCGTAGATTAGAATATTCACATACTCACAAGTTTAGAAATAAATTAATTTTTCGTCACGTACAATATGTTGAAACTTTTATCGTGCTATTATTTGGCAATCAGGAGGAAAAGGTTACACGCTTTCCCAGATTCCTAGATGCATATCCGTTGTTAAAAATAATTCTGATGTATGCTTGTTTTTCTTAATGCAGTACAAGAATGTTAGACCAGATTATCTGAAGAACATTTGGAAAGTTATTAATTGGAAATATGCTAATGATGTGTATGAGAAAGAGAGCTCTTAGTCTGAAAGTGCTGAATTATATGGTACCTGAGATGACAGATTTCCAGCAAGGTGAGAAAAGTGGAATAAAATGATGTAATGTAGAAGATAACACTAACTATTTATACAGTTGTGACAAAGAACCTCTAGCTTTTATGGCTGCATTGCTCATGTCTTATGGATTTTCTGATGCTCTGTTAAGGTGCTATTTGTGTCCGTCGATGTATATTTTTTGCTTCTTGGGTGTGATCCTTTTTGTCGAATAAGTAGTATAATTATGAAATCCAAGCCCCGTATTATTTGTTGGGTGAACAAGTGGGAGTTATTTAGTTGCGATTATTCATTAGAAAATTAAATTTAAAAGAAATCTTTAGAATTAGGATATAAAATGATTATTCTTAAAAATAAATTATTCTAAAGCATTAAGACAGGAGTGAAGTATCAAAGAGGTCCCTAAAATATATGGACGAGGACCGATAAAGCCTCGGAAAGAAAACTTCTTGCACGTTAGTCCTAAGCTTTTTATTCGATGAATTCTTCCGTTAATTGAAACTCCATATTTAAGACAGAAATTGCAACTTAAAACAGTGTTGCCGAAGCTCTGTTTATTGAGAGCTTGAATAACATCCTCGGATTTAGATTTTGAATACTTGTTCTTTTTCGCAAACAACTTGTTCTTGTAGCTTTTGAACATCGTTTGGTCGCTTCAACTGCCTCCTTCACCGTAATCTAAGCTTTAGCTTTCAATTTCAGTTAACTACCACTGTAATTGTCTTTCCAATAGGAGTGTTTTTCAGCTTCGCTTGGATATATTTTTCGTTTATCATCTTCAACTTTCTTTTGTGCTTTCTTTAATTCCAATAGTGTTTTGCAGTCCCCTTTTATTGGTTGTTGGATTTTGATTTATTCCATTGATATTAGAAAATTAAGTTTTTCTTTTCTTTTCTAACTTTTTACAGATGTGGATTGGATTTTCTAATGTAGGTATTTGAGAATGTAGGACTTTGGACAGGAATCGAGTAAGGTTTTAATCATGGTGGAAAAACAATTGAGGTTGAGAAAGGCATTGAGAAAGTTGCAGTTGTTGAGGGGGAGAATTGAAGAAAGAAATATTACAAACAATCTTATCTACAAGTGGGAAAATTTGTCAATTGGGCACATAAACGAGGATAAGGTCTTCTGATGATAGAACTATTAATGAAAAGACAAAACTTTAAAATCTAAGGTGAAAATTGTTTTTTTGAAAAATATTAACGGTAAGAAGAATAAGAAGAAGAAATTGTAAGCTGAAAATTTTAAAGAAGAAATCTACGGTGAAATCTAAGACATGAGATAAGAAGAAGAAATTTAAGGTGAATGCAGATGGATGGGTGGAACGATGGGGAGTAAAAAATGTTTGGGGTCCTAAAAGTCAGCGAAGCACTGCGAACTTCTAGACCTGGTTTCTCCAAAGGAGGTAGATGTTTTATTTAGTAGTTGATACATCCTCTATAAGATGTGAAAGATCTAACATGTTCAATTCAAAAAACTCAAAAATAACATGACCCATTATAGTTTCGATTATCAAGAAAAGAAACAAGAAACAATAGATGAAATGAAAAAACATGGAAAAATTAGCATTTGACTTAACTAAAAAACAATTCTAATGTTGATGATGACATCTTGACTAACAAATGAGTGAAAAATAAGGTAACATTAAAATTTTAGTCTTTTAAAATTTACTTGTTTAACAACATATTTTGTCTTTAAGCTTTTCAAATTTCCCTATTCAAGCACTACATTTTATTTAAAATGTTCAAGGAATGTATTGAGAATATTCTAGAACACTCCTTTAGTGAAAAACTGTAACTCCAATGTATTTTTAGACGAAAGTTACGTTATCACAAAATAAGTTTTGTATGGTTTAAGCTATTATCTTCGATCTCTACTTTGTTTTGATAATTCTTTTCATTCTCACGTTAGTAATTCTCCTTGTTTTGTTAATTTTATTACTTACACATTGCACATTAGGTGTAAGTTTGATGACTTGGTCCAAACAATGGACCTATCAAAAGGAAAATAATTCAATAAAAATCACATAAAGTTGCCAAATAAGGAGCATGGTTGTCAAAACCTATCAACAAGGAGCATGTAAGCTCAAAATCAACCTACCAAGGTTTATTCTGGTCACCCATTGACATGGTCAAGCCGCCTAATGTAGATGTTCCAAGAGCTCCTTACATCTAGCTTTGCATATCAGGCGCTCAACAACCCATTCACACGCCCAATGCTAGTGTCCAACAATCCTCGATCATATTTTTCTTATTTTTCTGCATATGTTAAATGAACACTTTCATGTGACATTTGATCCACATATCACGACTGATGATTAGCCATGTATGATAGGCATGAGCAAAGAACTAAGTTTCCTATAAAACTAATACCATGTACCATGTAAAAGCACTTGAGATAATTGAAATGTTATTTTGTTGAGATAACTCCAGAGCCTACTTTCTCTTCTTGAAAGTCACTAGTTAAAGAGACCTTGAGCCTCATCTAGCCTCCTTTCATGGCTAGGCAACCTCACCTAGTTTGAATCCACCATAGTCACCACTCTCACTTCCTATCACCTCGAATAACCTCATTTTCTTCTACTGCCATATCACCATGAGCTTCCTTTGCTGCTGCATGATGGAGTTTGCCTCGTTCAGTCTGGATTCTGGAGCCATAAGAGTTTAATCTACTAATAATGTTACTTTTAGTTTATTGTTCTAGTAATGTTATTTTTCAATCTTATGCAAGGTATTTGAATAACATATTTTTATATGGTTGCAATTAAGAGATCCACATCAGTTAAAAAACAAGTGCATTTAGAAATACTGTGGAGAAGGTTACCAGTATTTTCGTACCACCTCAACCACCATCTCCGCAATCTTCTTTGTTGAGATATGATTCTCATGTAAAACCTAAACTAGTAGATGAAAAACTAGTCTCGAAGGTAATATAATTTCAAATCCTACTCCTGGGACACGAAGTGATTCACCTTCAAATATTGTATCACAGTTTAAAATTGTTCTAATAAAACACAACGTAGACACCAAGAGCTGTTTGACAAAAACATTTGTTTCTACCAATATGCTTTCTGACCCATAGGTTCATTTACACTGTGAATTGCAAATCTCTTGCATTATGCAATAGTCACTCATTTTATTTATATTCTCTCGGCATAACAAACCAATTGCTCCTTTGGTTGATAAAGTTCCATTGGAGCAAGATGCTAATTCCACGAAAGAGTTTAGAGCTCAAATCCTAGCTCCAGTCCGAAAGATCAAACACTAGAAATTGAACCTCCTAAAGTTACTATTGAAAGCCAAGTCAATAGCAACTTAGAACAGGGAAGATTAGATATAGGTCAAGCGAAGATCGTGCCTATCAGTAGTGAGGAGAAAAGTTTGAAAGATAAAGCAAGTACAACCGCAAATGAAAAACAAACAAGTACTACTAAAACAAATGCAGTAGTGTTCGAAAACCAAGGAAGTGTTAAGAATGATACTAAGAATAACAACTTGACAAAGGAATAGCAACCTTCAAGCAAATGTAGTTAGTTTGGTCTTCAACCTTGACGTCTACCACGACATAGAAAGGCGCAATGAGATAAAGGCTCAAATAAGGACTACAGATTATGCCGATGTTGCCGACGATATCAGTGACGATCATTATTACAGGCAGTAGTGGCGGTCTGATGGTTACGACACCAAACGGTGTGGTAGGAGAGTCATGTCACTTTCAATCTAAGAAGACAAGAATTAGAGAGGAAAAAAGCTATAACGACACTACTATCTCTAACAACCTGGGATGCTTCCATTTGGCATGAATATAAATAAGGAAAAGTTTTCCACACATGAATGATGAAGAATTCAAGTTTTTTCCCTCTAATGTTTTTTTTTTTAATTTTAATTACATCCATAAATAAAATTATAATTAAAACATATGTACAAAGACATATGAAAAAATCAAATACATGATGAAAATCTCATTACACATATTGAAGACGTGGAACCAAGGTTATCAAATTCGAGAATTTATGTAAACTCGTGAAAATTTCGTAAACTCGATTCATAAACTCAACTCGTAAATTCGTCTCGTAAACTCGACTTGTAAACTCGACTCATAAACTCGTATTGTAAACTCGTTTTCTAAAAAAATAAATAAATAACATATTAATTCAAATAAAATAATTATACAAAATAATTTAAGTATTTTTATTTCTATTTTTTAATAAATAAATAGAGATTTTAGTTAAATTTAATTTATTCCTAGATATACATTAAATTATTCCTAATTTTAGTTTCCAACTATAACATTATAATAAATTAAAAATCTTAATTAATTAAAAACCTAACATATATATATACATATACATATATATATATATATATATACATATGCATACATATACATATACATGTATACATATATGCATACATATACATGTATATGTATGTATGTATATGTATGCATGTATATGTATACATGTATATGTATATATATGCATGTATACATATATGTATGTATGCATGTATATATGTATGCATGTATATATGTATACATATATATATACATACATGTATATATATATATATATATATATATATATATATATATATATATATATATATATATATATATATATATATGTATACATGTAAATATATATATATATATACATATATATGTATACATGTAAATATACATGTATATATATAAAAATAAGAGAAATAATATCATGACACATTTTTACATTCATTTTACATAAGATACAAGGGTAAAATGGTTATAAAAGTATAAAAATTTGTATTTTTTCAAGAAGAGAATAAAAAATAAAAGTAGTGTCAAATGAATGTTCAAAGAATCATTATTCTATATATAATATTATCTTTCTAAAAGTTGCACACCAACTTGATAATAAAATCCCTTCATTCAGCTGACATAAAAAAACTCATAAATTTCCTAAATCCTTAAAATCCCCTAAATCCCTTTTTGCTGACAAAAAAAACTTACAAATTTCCTAAATCCCTTCTTCCAAAAAACGGTGCGGAGCTGACCAACAAAAAAAAACTCACCTTTTTGGAATAGAGAAGAGGACTAGAGACAACCTCAAAGACACTAATGGCAAACGAACAACTATGCGATGAGAAAACGACGACACAACTATGCAACGAACAAATAATGATACGATAAACGAACAATGCGCCATTAGGGATGAGCAAATAGTGACGTCACAAGCGGTGGCACCACAAGCAATGAGGGACATAGTAAGGAGACCATCAACAAGACGCCAATCTATTCTTGACAAGTTTTGGGTTTAAAAAGTTTCTCCTCTAAACTCGCTAACTCAGTTGCAAACTCTCGAGTTTGGATAAGTTGACCAAGTTTGCTTTGGAATCTACCGAATTTACACCAAAAGCGAATTTCCTGAGTTAACTCGAATATTGTGTGTAAAAACGTAAATTCGTACAAGTTAATTAACAAATTTAATAAGAGTTAAATATGTTTTTAGTCCCTAAACTATTGGTCATTTCTGGTTTTCGTCCCTCTTTCAAAATAAGGTACAATTTGGTCCTCATTCTTTTCGAAACTTTAGTTTTAGTCCTCGAAACTTTGGTTTTAGTCCTCGAAAGCTACCAAATTTTTAACGGTGTTAGTTTTCGAGGACTAAAACCAAAGTTTCGAAAAGAATGGGGACCAAATTGTACCTTATTTTGAAAGAGTGACGAAAACCAGAAATGGCCAATAGTTTAGAGACTAAAAACATATTTAACCCATTTAATAAGCATGCATAGAACACTATTACTATATAAAAAAAACTAACATTTAAGTTCAAAAAATTTGAAAAGAAAAACATAAAAATGAAACAAAATAAAACCAAAATCACTTGATAACTTAAAAACAAAAGGCATATTTAACAAATTTTATAATATAACAATCTATTTTAATATTTCATTCCTTTCCTCAAATATCTAATCACATTTTTATTTAAAAAAGTGGACTTCAAACAATTTTTCAGAAAAAATAAAATTACATCTTTGCCACCCCATGTAATAAACAATGGTATGCGATACGTAAAAAGAATCGTGTCTGCATGAAATGCTAAACAAACATTTCAGTTTATTCAAATACTACAATTATATGAATGGAATTTAAATTTAAAGAACCAAGATAAAACTTTGTTTAAGTCTAAGCTAAAAGCACGATTAAATATAAAGATTTTAATGTATAAAGATATGCACATTAAAAATTAGGGTTGAAAATATTTTTATACCTAAAACATCAGTTAATTTAGTCGTAATTAGAGCAAAAGTAACCATTATTATTAAACTTAAACAGAAACGAATATGTCTAAGTTAGTATATTCAATCTAAGTTAGTATTCACACAAATACACATTCAATTAAAAATATATCTAAGAATGCGAATTAAGAAAAAAAAAAACAGATATCATTGTACCATATCCCTAATCGGCAAGTTTGTCTGTATAAGGCAACAATTTTCTAAACTGTATAAGGCAACAATTTTCTAAACCTGGGCTGTCTAAAGCTACAAGATGTTGCTTGTTCCTATGTTTTTCTTACTTTGTCCTTCAAGTAAAAACTGTTTTAATATTCGACACTGGATGATAATAATAGAAGAATATCACACAACAAATAAGGATTCATCAGTGTTACCGAGACAGATGAACCACACATGATTGCTCTGAAGCATAATATTGATCCATTCATAATATTGCAATATCTGCAACAAAGTGCACTACATTTACAACAGCAAAAAATGAGTGCGGTCCATGGCACCGCTACCACCTAGAGTAGAGAGAGCAAGAAATAATTATTCAAAGTACAATAGTGTTTGAACTCCTAAATATAATGTAGAATGCCTCATGTAGAATTAGTTGAATCAAGAACCGCTCGAATCTACATGTTTTCTTTTCTTTTTTTTTACATAGAACCTTTGGTTCATCATCTAACCCCTCAAAATAACTCCTTTTGATGTAAATAAAGAAAAAAGAGTTAAAAAGTCGCTTCGTGCTAAGCAGAAATCATGCCACTAAACGCCAAACTCAGCGATTAAAATTCGTTGCCGAGACTGAGACTTTAGTGCGGAGTTTGAGATATAGGCGCTAAGTGCTGGAGCTAAATGTCAGATGTACTTATGAATCCTCTTTATGAAAACAATTAAGATAGATCTAACAACATGCTGTACAGAAATAGATGAAAAGAAAAAGATAAATTACCTTGGAAATGATATTCAATGCACTTCTCAAAGAAATTTGATCTAGTCCAAACTCCACCAAATGTTGAAGAACAAATACGAACTTGCTGTGGCCGTTCCATCTTTATTGTTTCTTGTCTTTTCAGTAGCCATTCGTCTTTCCTTGTCCCTCCGCTAGAACCTTTGCTCACTTCGTTACTGGTTAGCATATGCTAAATGTAAACCGTGGTTGTAATTGTTTTCTAAACAAATGCATTTTCTCGCCTTTGAATTGAGAATATACACTTTTCTCATAAATAAAAACACACCTGATCTTCCGTGCTAATGAACTGATACAACACATAAATTTCACTCTTCAATTTTCGGTATTGTGCAACAAGTAAAGAACAATTAAGCAAACAAGAATAACGATAAAGAACATTACCTGGTTCAAGCAGCAAGGGGTGCAGGATGAACTTGTGGCAAGGGGTGCAACTCCAACTTTTCTTTCTCTCACCAGAAATCCCGACAATTGCAGACTCCATTCTCAAAATGATGAAATCGACTTGCATCTCTTACTGTTATCCTCCTCTCTGTTATAAGAGTCATAAATTTTACTGCATTATGGCAGTCAACACATATACGCAAATTTTTTGTAACTAGAATGGGGTTGCTAGGACTGGTATTAAGAATTCCAAACGCAATGGCTATTTTTTCACTATGATAAAGGAGAATCTGTTCCTTCTCCTCTTCTTCAACATCATGGAAAACAAAACCAGAATCTGCCTGATATCCCATTCTTTTCATCTGCACCAACAGTTCTTGTAACTTGTTATTTATGGATACTGACTGTGGATGAGATCTATCACCCCCAATAAATCCATGGATTACCCCGGAGATCTCAATCCAACTGCATCCTGGGCTTTTCTTGTAACCTTGATGCTTCTGTATGTTTCTAATATGTGCTGCATCGTCCCATCTGCCCACGGAACTATAGATGTTAGACATAAGAACAAAATTTCCAGTACCCTCAGGTCCCAGCATCTGTATCTTCTTTGACACCTGTTCACCTATTTCAACATTATTGCGGGTCCTACATGCAGAGAGCAATGCACTCCATATACGAACATCGGGTTCAATCGGCATCTTTTGAATAAAGGAGTACGCTTCATCCAGATTTCCTGCTCGGGCCAGGAGGTCAACCATGCATATATAATGTGCCATTCTTGGTGAGATGTTGAGTTCTTGGCTCATGCTATTAAACCAATATTTCCCTTCCGTCACAAGTCCTGAATGGCTACATGCAGATAAAACAGCAATAAGGGTCACATCATCTGGCTTCATGCCTGATGCTAGTAATTCGTGAAACAATGAAAATGCTTCTATGTATAGCCCATGAATGCCATAACCAATTATCATTGTATTCCACGAAACAATATCCCTCTTTTTCATTCTATCAAAAACTTGCCGACTGATATGAATCCTTCCACACTTTGCATACATGTCAATGATGGCATTACAAATGGAGGTATTTGCAGTGAAGCCTCTAACAACTGAGTATCCATGGCAACAGATCCCATGTTGTACAGCGGCCAAATGGGAACAAGCTGGAAGCAAACCTATCATGGTCGCGGAATCTGGGTCAGTCCCAGATAACTGCATCTGGCGAAAAATAAGTACAGCTTTTTCTGCATAGCCATTTTGCACACATCCTGAAATGATAGCACTATAAGAAACCGAGTCTTTTATAACCATCTCATCAAGAAATCCAAGTGCATCATCCATGATCCCACACTTGGCGTACATTGATATCAGTGAGTTTCCCACTGTTGTGTCTGAATTAATCCCTGATTTAATCATGTAACAGTGCAAGTTTTTCCCCTTATTCAGATCAGTGAGATTTGCACATGCTCGAAGTGTGCTTGCAAGAATGACAGGTGTAGGATTCAAGCCATGCATATACACCATGTCATCATAAAGGGCCAAAGCATCTCTCATGGAGTCACAAATGACATATCCCCCAATCATAGCACTCCAACATATCTCGTTCTTTTGGTTCAGGGCATTGAAGATCTTCTGGGCATAAGATAAGTGGTGGCACTTAGCATACATATCCAATAGCCCAGTTGCAACAACCACATCATGACTGAAGATCTTTCTTACAGAGTAAGCGTGAACAGTCTTCCCCTGGCATAAGGCATTAGCTTGTCCAATTGTGGGTAAAAGAGATACAATAGTGGAAGAATTAGGTGCTATTCCGGCTAGCTGCATTTGCACAACTAAGTGAATTGTTTGATTGTAAAAAGCATGAAATGAAAAGCCAGCAATGATTGCATTCCATGAGACAATATCCCTGTGGGACATACTGTCAAATACTGTGCGTGCTTCAAAATAATTGCCACATTTGGCATACATGTCAAGCAAGGCAGTGGAAATGTAGAGATCGGCCTGTAGGCCAAGTGTGAGGACATGGTCATGTATTTGTCTCCCAAGTTCAATTGCTTGGAGAGCTGAACAGGCTTTGAGAAGAAAAGGGAAGGTGAAGTTGTTGGGTGTAACACCTAGTTGCAACATGCGATGGTACATATGAATGGATTGATGAAAAGGGCCAGTCCAAGCATAAGCTCGGATCATCATGTTCAACAAAACAACATTTGGGTTTGGAATTTGGTCAAACAAGTGACGAGCAAGTTCGATTTGATTACGTGCCGCATAGAGACGAACAAGGTCATGAAGACCACGAGGGTGGTTGTTGATGTGTTGAGAATGGCGGTTATTTTGAGTGTGAGGCAATCGAAGTTGGTATTTGGGGTTTGCAATCAAAGCTTTTCTATGTTTCAAATATCTTCGCATCTTTATCTCTCTTGCATGCAGGTAAGGACTAAGGTTCTTTTTACATAACAAAGATTGTATCCTTATATTTCTTTGAATACTACTATGTCCACACCACTATAAGACTCATATACAAAGTTCACCCCTCCACTCTTTTAATAGTCACCAAAGCAACACATTCATGCATCCAAAGAAGTGGTTACAGATAGGGGTGGGCAAAGTATACTACACTGCACTAAACAGTTCGCCTGAACTAAACTGAACTAAAAAATAGTTCGGGCGAACTGAACTGTTTTTCGTTCACTCATAGTACAGTGCAGTTCTGTAAACTAATTTTTAGTTTACTTATAATGCAGTGCAGTAAACTAGTTCAACAATCCAGTTGACATTTAAGATGCGTTCTTCAAAACCCATTCTACTAAAGTAGCAACACCAAATCCTGTTGCACAACGCTGCTTTTCATTCCAAACTGGACCAACCATGCCAATATGCAGCCATTGAACCTTCTCATCAGCGAACTATAAAAAGCACAATTGAGGATCTTTTGTACTAACAAATATTGGTAAAATGATCATATATAATAATTACCTCTAATTGAGGATCCAAGACCAATTATACAGGCCCTAGTTAATGTTGCCAGGTCCACTATCTGAAGAACGGTTAACCAACCTGTTAGTTCTAAAACCAAACTACACTACTAACACGTGGTAAGGTTGTTTCAAACTACATAATCAAAATTCAAAAATACAATGACAACCGACTAGCCATTACTAAACACAATTCATAAAGTACTTTCTGTATAAATGTTTTTTCAGACTGTACAGGAACGCCACACGCAGGGATCTTAACAATGAAAAATAGTATTATTCAAATAGTTGAACTTTAGATCAAGAGGACAAATTAGAAAGGTTACAACATTTTCTAGAACTTGTATTAGAAATAAAATAGTTATCAGTCAAATCTAACACTTACGAAATATTAAACTATACACCAATACATTATGATTTATGTAACTGTAGATTCAGATTCAGATTCTTAGCACCATACCTTTTCAGCATCCTGGTTACAAGCATACACCAGAGCATCTGCAAGAGTAAGCCTACCCTCTGCATCTGTGTTATTGACCTATAAAAGAGGTTAATCAAACCAAAGTCATACTCTTGTGCAATTATATAGATCTCATTGGTCAAACTTGAAAGCATAGATTTGCATCATACATAGGGATATAAAGTAATTATATATTCTACTATAAGATATAGGGATATATACATTGGTCCATATAAGAAATTATATATTCTACTCTTAAGGGCAACACACTATCTCTTCAAACTTAGAACCGTTAAATTCTAAGACAACAAGATAAAACCGTTGAAATTTAGATAAATTTAACACTTTTAAGTTAACCTACATAATAATGCAACAAACAATGTAAAACTTGACATTATTGGCTATATAATGTAGATAAATATCTTGATTGCATAATTGGTGTATTCCTGTATCAAAATATCCAATCTGAAAGCAAAAAAAAAAAAAAAAAAAAACGCACAAAAATATAGATAATTTTTTTAAGGTGATTACATGGATATTTAACATCAAAGACAAAATGATAATCTATTAATACCAACCTTTGCTGAATGAAGTGAAGAAGAAAGTTTCTCAAGAAGCAGAGGAATGACAAATGGCTCAAAGAGAGGTGTAGAAGAGAATGCAGACCGCAGAAAAGTAAAATAATTACTTATCTTATAAAATATATTCACCAGTATCTATATGCAAAATATACAATACTGTGACAGATTCCAGTTGCATCTGAGTAATAACATAGATGCTCCTTCGTTTAAGGACAACAATAAGCTCAAATTGTATCCTTATGTGCATATCGTGGTGTGTGCATGCATGCAAGCAACTTCGTATTTTGTTTATTTTATTACATAACAGAAACAGAACACGAATACAAAGGATATTCCTAAACAAGACAATAAGAGATCAAGTTATTCTACCAAGCATGGCTCTCTAATATATGCCACCCCACAGTCTAATATAAAACACAAGCAAAAAATGCATTGTGTCTAATGCTAAAACCAGTTGACAAGTATAAGGTGTTATATGCCTTAAAATCTATAAGCTTTATGATTATTCATTAATAAATGTACTTTTTAGTATGGAGAATTTCATGGTTACTAATATTTGAAATTTCCCAGATTTCACAGAATTAAATATGTAACTCTATAGAGGGAAAACCTAGATATAGAAACTTCGCTTGAATATTTGCCTCCATAGAGTAAAATAAAATATACATTTAACTAGAAGTCGTGTAACTTTTGATGGTTATCTCCTTGCCTTGTGATGTTTTCTTAGCAAAACAACATCTAACTTCAGAAAGAAAGAGAAAAGAAAAAAATAAAATTCTTCTGCTAGTCCTGATATAAAGGCAAGACTGTTTAGAGAAAAATATTTTTTATTCAAAGAAAATGGGAGGGAAAATGAAGCATGTAGTAACAAATTTAAAAAATTTGGAGGTTCACATCAAAGACTAAAATGACTAATTGTAAGGAAACGCAACCAATAAAAGTAAACGAGTCAAATCTGAATGAAAGTTACACATACCATTAGAGACCTTGACAGGTCATCTCTTTGCACATGAGTATCTCCATTACTTGGCTGCGAAAGAAACAAAGATTACAGATAAATTACAAAGTGATAAAGCACGTGTTAATATGTTCCATGTTGATTAGAAATAAGACATAACAAACTCCTTGTAAGACTAGCAACCATTCCCCCCTTGAGCTAACCTTTCAAAAATGGATTGGTCCAAGTTCATTTCTAAAATTGTATAAGAGCCTTTCCAGTTTTAATGCTGAACCACCTATAGATACAATCTAAAACTTTATGCTTTCAGATCAATTTTGCGAACATTTCCAGGGCTATGAGGCCTGATGTTTTATACATAATTAGGCTACAAATTTTAACTTTTGTAACATCAAAATCCATAACTAAGGTAACTTACCGTAAAATGTCTATTGTGAGAATGAAATTATATTGAATCACTTGGTTTTTACATCCTTCTCCTTAATCCTATATTTATAGGATTAAGTGAATGGAACACACCTCACACACACTCAGATACAGCACATACACACTCCTTTCCAACTCACTCTTAGTTGGAACATACTTGAACACAACTCATACACAATAACCAATAATTCTAACACTCCCCCTCAAGCTGGAGCATACAGATTGTATGAACCAAGCTTGGAATAATTGAACTTGGTTTTGAACTGGATGATTTGTCTTCAAGAGTGAGGCAAACAGAGATGAGTTATCACATGTCAATGAACTAACAGCAGCTTGTGAAACTTCAACTTCAAAAGTGGATGAAGGAGAGCAACGGTGGACAATGACAAACTGCAAGGACTGAATCCCAATCAATGATGGATGAGTGACGGGATCAACAGTAGTAGCCGAAAGCTAAGAGCTACAAAACTGCAGGGACTACACTAAATCCTCATCAATGATGGATGGGTGACAGGATCAACAGTAGTAGCTGAAATCTACAAAACTGCAGGGACTACACCCATATTTATGTGACTTGCAGTGTCTTGGAAACGTACTTCCCCTTAGTGTGAACGGCGGAAATGTGAAATATCACAGTTGCTGGACCACTAAAACAACAAAATATTAAGCTACAATGCTGAAACAAAGGCATCAAAGATCCAAAGACATGTTCGAGGTCCAAAATTCTTTGCTGGACAACTCCCAAATGGTGATACTTAGCAGTGTATCACAAGAAGATCGGGCTAAACTCTAGCCCAAGAAGAACTGACGCAGTTGCGTACCGGACAGCGACAAACGGTGTCTGACAACGGCAAACGGTGTCTGACAACGGCAAACAGTGCCGGACAACGGCAAACGGTGTCTGACAGTGGCAAACGGTGCCGGACAGTGGAAAATAATGCCTGACAGCGGAAAACAGTGCCTGGACAGCGGAAAACGGTGCCTGGACCATCAACGGCAGAGACGAAGACAGATGAAGATGGCAGCAATGGCTGCTCTGGAGGGTCTGAACAGAGAGAGGGAGGTCCGGCGAGACGACCGGCAGCGGCGCGGTTTGATGCCGATGCCGAGAAGGCGACGCGTGATGAACACGAGTCTGAGATCTACCGGAGAGAGGAGGTGCGTGACGGCGCATGCGGACAAGACAGAGACGGCGACCACCAAGGTTAGGTCGCGCTTGAAGAGACGGTCCAGATCCATTGGTTACCGGTCGGAACAGTGACGGTGGCCGGCGACAAGGCGGCGCATGGAGGCACGTGAAGATGAGTCTGGTCTTGACTCCGGCGGGGTTGGCCGTCGCTCGAGGACACGCTTCAGATCCGTTGGTCACCGGTCGAAACTGTGATGGCGGCCGGCGACAATGGAAGAGATATGATGCTCGTGGCGGCGCGTGACTGAGAAGTGGCTCTCGAAACCGGCATGGTTGGCCGTCGCTCAAAGAGACGGTCCAGATCCGCAGGTTACCGGCTAAAACTGCGGCGGTGGCCGGCGGCGGTGGCCGGCGGCGGCAGATAGCGGCGATGGTCGACGGCAGAGGCGACTGGCTGCACTGGTGTTGACTGTGGCACATATTTAAGAAGAAGAGAAACGGCTGCCCACTGAAATTTTAGGGGTTGCCGGCGGCCATGGCGGCCGGCCGCCGGCAGACAGCAGAGACCCCGGAAGAAGATCAGAGAACCTGCTCTGATACCATGTGAGAATGAAATTATATTGAATCACTTGGTTTTTACACCCTTCTCCTTAATCCTATATTTATAGGATTAAGTGAATGGAACACACCTCACACACACTCAGATACAGCACATACACACTCCTTTCCAACTCACTCTTAGTTGGAACACACTTGAACACAACTCATACACAATAACCAATAATTCTAACATCTATAATCCCCAAAACCTCCTTCCATGATTGATGGCTAATTCAACAACTTGCAAGACTAATATGTCTCTACAATAGCACAAAGACACCTGATTGTTTAAGTTGTTGTTGGAAGAACCTTGAGAATTTGTGGCTCTTGAATAATTGATGTCATAGAAACAATGTCTAATCTTGGAATAACCTTAACTAAACATTAGAATAACACAGTTAAAGCCACTTGGGTTTTGAGACAAAGCTTAATAAACTTTTATTTGCCCAATACAAAACCGTAAGAAGTGTCTTCTCAGAGAAGATGCATGATAAACAACTGTGGTAGAGAGAAAAAATAGATGAAAACGAGAGGTTTCCATGAACGAAGCAAAATCCTACACGCAATAGAACAAAACCGCAATACAAATTTCAACCATCAAACCCCATCTCTTTTACACCAAAAGGCATCTTAAAACAGTGTTATCCATAGCTAAATTAAATATATATTAGAAGACTTTTTGGGAGATTTGGTAGCCTTAGATGGAGATTTGGGCTCCTTATAAATTTTATCAGACTTCTTGGAAAGCAAAACAGGATTAATACTGGGATGGCGAGTGATATCCTTTTGCTTCTCTTTCTAGGTAAAGGGGAACTGTTCTCAGAACCTTCGATGATGGTGGTAGAGCCTTCGACAGCTCGGCAACGGCAGAGAGCGGAAAAAACTTCGATAGCGGTGAGCCTTCAACGATAGCGAGCCTTTGACGGCGACGAACCTTCGACGATGGTGGTAGAGCCTTCGATAGTTCGGCGATGGCAGAGTGCGGAAAAACCTTTGATAGCGGTGAGCCTTCAACGACGACGACGGCAGCGAGCCTTCGACAACAACGAACTACGACGACAAGCCTTCGACGGTGGCGGACCACGACGACGAGCCTTCAACGGCAGCAAGCTTTCAACTTCAGAAAGGAATGTAATGGGATGTAAGAGGCGGGGAGAAAATTGTGATAATGAATGACCTAAACCAGTGTTAACTATACAATAAGTTCAAACTGTTAAACAGTATAATTGGTTTTTAGTAAATATAGTTCCAGTTTTTTAAGTACAAAACAGTATAAATAAACCATAATTTATACTGAACTTATTGTACTATTTCGTCTGTACCCCAGCCCTAGTTACAGATTACACTTCTCTAGTTACCTCTGTTCATTTTTTTGGACAGTACAAAACATGTATTGATTCCCCCTACAGACGAAACATTGTACTCATAGCATCCAAAATTTATAACAGCAATGAACCAAGTAGTAGAAATGCAACTCAGACACAACCCATATGTTCTTTTCACAAATAGAGTTGTAAACGAATCAAGCAACCCTACACCTTACAAAAGGTTGTACAATTGACAAAAATATTAATCAATAAAAACAAACCTAATTAGGCAGGACAAAACCAAAATTGAAAGAATCAAAGTCTACCCCTCCACTCCTTTAACAGACACCAAAGCATCAGATTCATGTATCCGAAGAAGTGGTTACCTCCACTCATGATTTTGTACAATAAACAAAGAACACGATATATGTCTTCCTAACCTACTAATTACCAAGGTTCTACTTCACACAAATAAAATAATGGAGGTCTTTAAGTTTCTGTTTTTTCGAAAGATCATCAGAGGCAAAATATCATCACAGGCTAACATGATCAGTTACTCAACACAATCAAAAAAATTGAAAAGCGTCCAAACACAGAACAGCAAACCCTAAACCCCACAATTTCTCCCAACATCATCCCTAAAACCCCAAATTTCAGTGTCCACTAAAAAATAATCAAACTTTCTTAAATGAGAACACCACACACAACAATCGGAACCAATAATTGAAGGGACCACGTTACCTGCAGCACTCCAAAACGCACCTCACACAGAAAAATAGAAACCGCAATAATCACCAGGATGGAACCGGTACTAAGAGGTTGACACGAGGATGCCAAAATCACAATCCTACAACAACAACAACTATGATACCTGTTAAACCACAAACCAGTAGGACCAAAGACAAACCCAAAAAGGGAAATCAATCAACGAAACAACGCAAAACAGTGGACAATCATACCTCGTACTGCTTCAACGCGAGTGAAAACCAACCACAATAATGCCCCCTTACTGCCCTAATTTTAAAGACGGCGAAATCACCAGGAAAGAGCGAATACGGAATTCAACCACTTCCAAATAAAAACTTCTGAAATCACGACAGGGAAGCACAGTTGTTCAATCACTTCACAAGTTAAACCCTAAACCAACCAAATGAAATCACGAGAGGGAAAACAAAAATAACACAGCCCTGCAGAATTGGCTATTTCAAATTTTGGATTACCAAAGGGCCCATTTACCCCTCAACTCACAAATCAAAGTGAAACAGCACAGAAATAAAATATTATTATTTTTTTCACGTCAGTGGTGTCAAGATATATTTTTGTATTTCTTTTTGCATTCCCATACTCTTTCTTTCACTCTTCAAATATTTATACGTTGTATCTCACTTTTATAAAAACCTCAATTTCATAATTCTGACAATGGTGGTTGATATCAACCAGTGGCCAACCTCATATCTGGCTTTATCTACTAGCATTCAAAATTCTGTATTTTTATATAATATAAATCCTCCATCTATAACATAGTAAGAATTCTGATAAAAAAGCCTCGCATGTTCTAGCCAAGGCAAGTCACAACTTAAGTCTGAAAATCAAGATTTGCATTATATTGCATTCCATGAGACAATATCCCTGTGGGACATATTGTCAAATACAGTGCATGCTTCAAAAAAACATGGTGCTGTTTCTTAATAAAACATGGTGCTGTTTCTTAATAAAACATGGTGCTGTCCTCAAACCCTAACCCCATTTTTTTCTCCTTTCGAACCTATCTTCAACATCACCATGGAAGATCGACGCGGAGCACGATCCCCCGATCCGGCGAACTTCCGAACCAACCTCCGATTCAGCTCAAATGGGGTGTGAAAACTCGCAGGATCGTGTGAGTTTGCGAGTAAGATCGCGATTTTTGACAACTCGCAGGATCTTTTATTTGGATGCTATCTCGATGTAAATATTGCAAAAGATGGCGCCTTTTTCATTACAGTTTTGGTAGTTTTTATACGCCTTTAGCCCAAATGATTACTAAAAATCACCCTTGAAATCAACGTACATGCTAAAGATTAAGTTTTTCAATCATTCGAGAAAAAAAAAAGGTCTTAAATTACTTACCACTTGTTTTTACATACTGCTGCTTCACCAAGAAAATAATGTGAAATTATTAAGCGAAAAGTCAAACCTAAAATAAAAACAGTATAAATATAGGCTTCATTTCATCTGACCAAAATATGATTCAGTTATACGCTAAAAAACAAGTTTTAAAAATGTGCAATGATATTATTTATTAGAGTGTTTTGATGAAATAAATAGTGGTGATTATGAAATTATTTATTTATCTTTATTTAATATTTTTAAAACCAAGTTTTATTTATTTTTTATTTATTTTGCAGAAGTTTTTTTTTTTAAGTTTCATCACCTAGGTTAGAACACAATTATTTTTCAGAATTAAATTAGTTTATTTTTAATTATTTATTTTATTTATTTGATAATTTTTATTTAATATTTTAATTTTCAAGTTTTACATAATATTTTAATATTATCTTTTTTCTTTAAATATAAATATTTAAAATAATCTTTTATTGTAATCCTTATATATATAATTTTATTACTTTGAAAAGTTAAAAATATAATATAATATATATATATATATATTGAATTTATTAAAATTTAAAAATAAAATAATTAAAAAAATATATAATAAACATATTTTAGTTTAAAAAGAAATGTTTTCTCTCAAATAGTCATCTAAAAATATTAAATAAATTATTACTTTTATATAATAATTTGATATAATATAAACAATTTTGTATATTAATATTCAATTAAAATACATATAATTTTATAAAAAATTTAAAATTTAAAAAACTAAATTTATAATAATTTAGTTCAAAATAATGACTAGTGAATATGATTAAATTGGATTATTAATTAAATTAATATATTATTAATTAAATTGGATTATTAATATATTATTTTAATATAAAAAATTGAAGAGAAAATATGGTTATGTGATTTTAAGGATATTCACTTTAGGGATTTCAACACATTCTCTCTGCACGTAAATGAGGAACACACATCAACACATTCTTTCTGTACCACGTGGCCTTAATTTAACGCCGTTTGAGACCAGTTAACGGTTAGGGTAAAATGTGTTCATTTTTACAAAAAATATGACCCAATTGAGACAGATGAAAAAATGAGGACTGAACTCATATTTTTATACAAGAATGAGGACCAAGGGAGGGTTTAAACCTAAATTATTTATGTAATCTTTCAAGCATTTAACCTTCATAAAAACAATAAAGGTTGTCTAAACAAAACACCAATTGATTGATTGTGAGAGGTTTTACTTAACATATAATAAAAAGAGAGTAAGAAAACTTCTCATCAAGTCTTTGGATTAAATTAAACTGAGAAAACTTTGAAGTTTATTAACAACATAACTCAATAAATTATATAACCCCACAAAGCCATTGCTCGGATATTATAGCAACTTTAAGATCAATAATTGAAAACACATTACAAACGTTAATTCGCAAAGTAACGTTTAATGCATATGAATTATAAGATGTTTAGACGCTAGAATGTTTTGAATAGCAAAACAATAAACCACATATTTTTATACTGGTTCACTCAACCGTAACTATGTCTAGTTCTTTCTTAAGAATTTGAGTTGCACTAATCTTTTCATATCACGAGTTTTGCCTCTCCAAAATCTTATTGAGTATTTTCATCCTTGGTTTACAACAAGTATTCTAACTAGACCGAGTTTAACCACTCCTATTTTACAACAAATATTCTTACCACTTATGGTTTCACCCTAGACAATACATCTAGACAAATGTTTTAATTATCTTTAGAATTTACAACAAAAATAGTGTTAAGATCAAAAATACAGGTGATAACTCTCAAGAGGATATGAACAATACGAAGTATTATGTGTTTGCTAAGATTTTTCTCTTAAAAGATATTGAGCTTCAAACGATATATGAGCACTGCAAGCTTTTCTTTCTATTCTCTTTTCACGTTGCTATTATTCTTATATTATCTTTCTTGTGTTATCATCATCAACAACTTCTCTTCAAGTTTTCTTCTATATATAGTTTCTCTTGAAAGATGATCGTTAGACAAAAAAGTTGACTTCAGGAGAGCATGTATCCTTTAGATAGGAAGTCAGACTTTAGTCTACTTTGTAGAGTTTATAGCTTTTTCTCATAGCCTTTAGTGAAACTGAGTTTGTACGATGTGACTATGAGTAGAGGGCTTCAAGGAAACATTCCCAGAATGTTCTTCTTTTGTCACAATGTCTTTTTTTTGGATGTATTGATTCTGATCATATTTTTCTACTTTATTGATATGCATAAATATCAAGAAACAAACTATACAAATTTCAAAGTACTTTTTCGTACATGCATTAAATGTTTTGAACGTTGATAAACATTAGATAGTGTAGCATGTTCAAGACATTTTATCATTTGTCATTTCATTCATAAATGCGTCGTTTGGTTAGACATACAACATGTATAAACATCATATGGTATAAACATAAGATGTTTTTTCAAAGGCTATATAGTGTTTAGTGGTAATTTATTCGACGATGTTTTCTTTAGAAAGCTTTGTTTGATATAACACTTGTATTGATAAAAAAAAAAAAACTCTTTTAGCCTTAGTTTTATACAAGAGATAAACTTCTATTTTCATAAGACGTTAGTTTGTTCTACTCATATAGTCTATTAGATAATTTCAAAGAGAGATACTTTCTATCATACGTTGTTTATGGTTTTCTTAATTCATTTAGACAACTTGGTCTAGAAACATTTTATTATCTTGGCTTTGATAACGGTTGAATATATCGTTATCTGTGATGCAATTTTGATACTAAATCAACCCTTTTTGACTTAGAAGCTTGCTTGAACTCATGATTTCAGCTTATTTGTGTGAATAAGAGAGTTTAGGTTATACTTGAGGATTTTATAACTAAATTCCCTTGATTTTGTAGGAAAGTGGAATAAATTTGAAGAGGATTAAAATGTCAAGGAGTTGGAACTCATAAAGGACAGAAAAGAGCACCATAAGAGAAGACTGTAGAAGCTCACAAGACGCTAGGGGCCCTCAGCGCAGGAATCTCGCATTCATGCCTGAGCGCCCTTTTAGGGACGTTGAGCGCCAGTCTTTAAGTAACGTTTCACGCCTGGGCGCCCTTCCTAGGGCGCTGAGCGCCACTCCTCTCGCACGCTCGCCTGGGCGCCCTAAGTTGGGGCGTTGAGCAGTGTTAACGTTGGTCCATGATCTAATTCAACTGTATATAAGGACTTGGATGTCCTAGAGGGAGTATCTTTTGACAAAATTGACACAAATTCAGATTTTTCCAACTCTCTAGAGGTAGAAGTGGATGCGAAAGCTCTCATCTTCGATTTTTAGGGTTTATCTTTCATTCTCATTCCATTGTTCATCTAGTTTCTCCATGACAAGGGGGAACTAAATTCAATTTGTTGTTGGGGGATGATGTAACCTTATGGTGCTCTTTCTATCCTTTATGAGTTTCAACTTCTTGACATTTAACTCCTCTTCCAATTCATCCCAATTTCCTACAAAATCAAGGGATTTTAGTGATAAAATTCAAGCATAACCTCAACTCTCTTATTCACCAAAATAAGCTAAAAACAAGAGAACAAGCAAGTTTCTAAGTCAAAAAGGGTTCATTTATCACCAAAATTTAATCCCAAATAACGGTGAAATCAACCGTTATCACTACTCACCTTGCTTCATTTCATCCATCAAGTTTGTGGTTTTTGGTGTGCTAATGCTAGTGTCCGCACAAGCCTTAAGTTTTCACAATCTTTTTGTGCATCTTTCACAAGCTTTGCTATCCACTCAAGTAAGCATCTTGCATTTTCAATTTTTGCCCTTAAAAGTTTTGATTTTTGATGAAGATTAATGAATATGCATGTTAGATTGTTGATGCTCTTGATTAGATTGATTTGGGATGGATTATTGATGAATAGAGTAATGTGGAGAGCATTTTTGTGAGGTATTTGGCCAGCTAGGGCTTTGAAGTGTTTACTGGTATGGCGTTGAGGGCCCTCTAGGGGGCGCTCAGCACAGGCGCGGCTGGTGGATGTTGTTGTGTTTTGTGTTCTGGTGGTTTTAGTTGTGTGCAGGTGACGCTAAGGGCCACCTGATTGGCCCTCAGTGCTGGAGAAAAGGTTTTGATGCTTGATTGGTGCTTTAAATTCAAGATACCTGTGTTTGATGTGTTATGTTGAAAGTGTGAATTATGTTATGAGCAATAGAAAAGCATGTATGTGATCACTAGTGAGTATGTGTTGAGTGAATTATTATTGTAGATGACTCATTAGTGGTATGTATAGTGTATTTTTGTGGTGCAGATATGGCATCCTCCTCTGGTAAGCATATTAAGACCACTGTAGAAAGAGGAAAGAAGAGGAAAGAACAAGTGTATTCTAACAAGTTCCTCTCGCACATGCATGAGAGGCACTTCTAGATAATGCAAAACAGAAGGCTGCTATGGAGGAGGATGGTGATGATGAAGAGGAGGATGAGGATGAAGATGAAAAGGAAGACGAAGATGATGATGATGAGGAGGAGGAGTCCGATGACAACAAAGGCTGATGACTCAAAGGATAACATCTACTGATGGATGTTATTAGAACAAGATTTTCGTTTTCTTTGTTTTTTTATGGTTGAAGTATATGTTGTTTTAACTTGTGATGTACTTGGCTAACTGGATTGATAGTCTGCTGCAATGGTTTGGTGTTTGGTGATGAAGTGTTTTGTGATGAGTAATATTGCCTTATGTTTGCTCTATTGTTTTGAGATGTGATTGGTTTAGCTTTCAAGCATAGATGATGGTTGCTCATAGTTGAGATGCATGATTTCAATTGTGATTAATATGCTGGGCAGGATGTTTATCAAAATATGAAACTTGAATTAACCTGTGAGAGGTTGGGCTCCAGAGTCTTTGATTGATTAAATGCTATTACTTTGGAAGCATGATTGATTTTGCTTGAGTTTTTATGATTGAATCACTTGCTTGCTTGTTACACATGATCAAGGCCGTGTTTCTTTTCCCATATAAGCCAATGCCAATATGTGAACCCAACAAAGAATAATGTTTTCTCTAACCTTTGAACCTTGAGCTTAAATTTGAGTTTTAAAACCCTTTGTTGAAAGCCTTACCTTGAGTTGAGTAGAGCATGTTTAAGTGGTAATGGTGAATGGTTCAAGTTTGGGGTTGTGAGAAACCGAAAAGAACTTTGTGAAATTCATTAAAGAGCATTGAGCAAAAGCAAAAGCAAAAGAAAAAGAAAAGAGAAGAGAAAGAAAGAAAAGAAAGGGTTAAGCTCAATGTAAGTAAAGTTGAGAATGAGTTCAAGATTGGTTTCTCACATAAAAGCAAAAAGAGAGATTAATGATGTATCATGAAGTAAATTGCTCACTCTCTTAACTCAAGGAATTTTGTTGTCTAGAAAAACCAATTTTCTTCTTCGCTCGGCCATGTTAAAAGCCTAGAAAAAGTCCTTGTGATGATAACTTGCTTGGGAGTGTGTTTGATGTGTTTAAATGAAAGGCAAAGTTGATTCATGTGACATTGTGATGGTAGAGTGCAAGAGTGTCACCTCACTATACACCTTTGAGTTAAGTGAAACACTATTTTGGGTGAGGAATTGTTCCATGCACTTTATGATAACATTCTTGCTTGGTTGTTGATTGTTAATGAGGTTGGCATCTGTTATGTATGTTTTGATTATGTGAGCACCATAGTTGAGCTTGATTGGCTAAAGCATTGTTATATCTTGAATGATCTTTCTATGAGGAGCAGACATGAGTGACTTACTTGTTTTGGAGAAAAATGTTTTTTGGTATGCTAGACCATTGTAGTTTTGCTATTTTGTTAGGCCAGGTATTGTTTTGCTTGACGACAAGCAAAGTTTCAAGTTTGGGGTTGTGATAACGGTTGAATATATTGTTATGTGTGATGCAATTTTGATACTAAATCAACCCCTTTTGACTTAGAAGCTTGCTTGAACTCATGATTTCAGCTTATTTGTGTGAATAAGAGAGTTTAGGTTACACTTGAGGATTTTATCACTAAATTCCCTTGATTTTGTAGGAAAGTGGAATAAATTTGAAGAGGATTAAAATGTCAAGGAGTTGGAACTCAGAAAGGACAGAAAGAGCACCAGAAGAGAAGGCTGCAGAAGCTTGCAGGACGCTTGGGCGCCCTTTTCTGCCCCCAATGCAGGAGTCTCGGAAGCTCGCCTAGGCGCCCTTCCTAGGGCGCTGAGCACCAATTCTCTCACAATTTAGCTGTATATGAGAACTTGGACGTCCTAGAGGGAGTATCTTTGGACAACAGAGACGCAAAAACACATTTTTCCACTCTCTGGAGGGAGAATTGGATGCGAAAGCTCTCCTTTTCAGTTTCTAGGGTTTTTCTATCACTTTCATTCCATTGTACACTTAGTTTCTCCATGATTATGGAGAACTAAACTCATTTGTTGTTGGGGAAGATGTAACCTCTAAACTCTCATGTATTTGAATTTGTTCTAAATTATTATATGCTTCTTTCATTAATTGTTGGGATTCATGGCATGATTTTATGGTCTTCTTTGTTATTGGGAAATACCTAGAAACCACGATCTCGAGAATTTCTCCCAAAAGCAATATTGCCCATGGATGGGGATAAGAGGTTTGATTGTCTTAAGCTGTTATTCGTAATGCAGAATTAATTATTAGGGATGCAAGGGATTGTGGTCTAATAATTAAGGATAGACTTTCTTCGCTGAGGGATCAAATTTTAAGTAATTTAGATAGTGACGTTAACAATTGAATGAAGAAGATTAATTCTTATATGCATGAGAGTAAGGATGGTGAAATATAAACCCCAACAACATACTCATCTCATATTATCAAAATCATCCATTCACTTTTGTATTTTGCACCAATTGATCAAATTGCATTCATATTTACATTTTATGCATTTTGCATTCTAAACCAATGAAATTGTTCTTGAGTCTTAATTAGTTAAGGTATTACATGACTGTTTAGTGCCGTAAGTGTTATGGGATATAATACTTGATCTTACCATTTTATATTACTTGATACGATTTGGTACACTTGCCAATGTGTTAATAGGCTTCGGACATTATCTCCATTAGACGCTACTATTTTAATAAGTTTTTCATATACAACAATACGTTTAATGCTTTTTATTAAACCTCAAAATCTGAATTACTTAGACAGTATATTCTCTAGACAATCATATCTTAATAATAATGAATTATCACTTAAAATTTTAAAAAAATGTTTTCTCAATGTGATAATCGATTATTAGAAGGTGATAATCGATTATCGCAGAGACTTTTTTAAGAAAAAAATTCTCTATGTGATAATCGATTATCATAAAGATTTTTCTAAAATTTCTGAAAGCATTTGGATAATTGATTTCCACTATAGATAATCGATTATCACATGACGTTTTTGAAACTTTTTAAGACTTTCTTGAGTGATTTTGTGTATGACTGCTTTGTTACTCTTTAAACTAATTTCTACCTATAATTTGTTCATAAACAAACTTATTACAAAAGCTTAACATACTAAACTGCAAAGCTTCCAACATCTTTTGCATGTTTGAGTTCTTGGACATGCTTTTATCATCATCAAAATATTATTATCCTCCTTATATACTCTTTTGCCAACAGATTCTACACACATAACGTTCAATTATTCTTCATTCATCAATTATTTATCATATTGATCCATTAAATCATTACCATTGGTCCTTCCATACTCAGTAAGTATCAGATCAATAGAATCATCAATAGTTATGACTAGTTCAATACAAGTCATAACAGTTGAAAATACCGTTATCTGTGATATAATTTTGATATTAAACGCACCCTTTTTTACTTAGAAACTTGCTTGATTTTGCTCTAGTTTTGTGAATAAGTGAGTAGAGGTTATACTTTATGATTTTATCACTAAATTCCCTTTATTTTGTAGCTAATAATGTGCCTGGAAGAATCTCCAACAACATATAGAGCTATATAGAGCTGAATCAACCATAAAAGTAAGCAAAACAGCAAAAAAAAGTGAGTTTTGGAATGCTATCGCTAGGGCTGAGCGCCCCTGAGCGGGGCTGAACGCCAGCTTTGCTGTCGTGCACTGCTTGGGCGCCCTCTAAGGGGCGCTGAGCGCCAGTTTTCTTGCAGTTTTGCCCAAGCGCCCCACTTGGGGTGCTGAGAGCCAGCGACGATGGCCCATGGCCCAATTCAACCCTATTTAAGGATTTGCTCGACCTAGATCTTTAAATCTTTAAATCTTTTTCGCAAAGTAGATGCCTTTAAAATCTTTTCTTAAACCGCAAGGAAAAACACTTTGTAGTGGAGCGTAATATAATCGAATGAGTAAAATACAAAGTCGACTGAATGTAACAGAGTAGGGATAAAAAGATCAAACGCTGAGTTTTTATACTAGTTCAGCCAATTCTACATCCAGTGTCCTTCCACCACAGGAAGCAAATGCACTGTAATGATCAAGGTTTTTACAACAAGGCTTTTATAGCGACATCAACGTCAAAAATATAAAACACCTCTCTAATCCTCTAATCAAAATATAGGCATATACAAACAAAGAACAACAGCAGATGTCCCCTCTCCTGCAGTCTTTAACACTTTGAACAATTCTCAAAGTCCAGAAAGCCGCACATTCTCTTCCTGTAATCACAACAAGGAAACTTCAATCTTCACAAGATTGATAGAAACTAATTAAGAAATAGACACCTCAAGTGCAGATTGATCAGATAATAAGAGCACACAAATTCTTGATCGTCAAGCAATCACCAAAGATGAACACCACAGTCTTCTTGATGAATTCTTGGAGCTTTCACACTTTCTACAAGAAATCAATAATCTGAAAGAAATCAATCAAATCGTTAGAATCACATGAGTTCTTGCAGAAATCAAATTCGTGTCAATTTATAGCAATTCGCAGCTCTGACGCATTTTAATCGACTTTGCTACTAATTCAGTCGAATATAACAAAACAGTTATAACAGTTAACAGCAATTAATGCAGTTAATTGAATGGACAATTAATGTAGTTGAATCATAATACATGTTTGGTCAACATATTTAAAAATATAGTCGTTGTAACATTTAATTCAAGCTTTAACAGAATTTCAAAACTGTAATAGACTTAGTCAAATACAGGTTGCATGTAATCGACTATACAACACAGTTAAACAATGTTTTGAAAAAATTTCTCTTCAAAAATTCTCACAACACACTTTGAAAAAGTTTGTGCAAAGTCACGAGTTTTAATCGACTTACTTCATAAAGAAGTCGACTTAAAACTGTTGTTTTGCCACATATTATAAGTTCAACAAAAGTGCATGTGGTTTTCCTTTTCTCAAATATATGTCGTGCATTCAATAATAAGATCTCATGTAAAACACAGTGAATTACAGAGATGACATAATCAACACAAACATGTTCTCAAATAATCATAAACATGAAAGTTATGAACATGTAACATATAAACAACACATAACAACACATTTTATTAATAATGTTGTCGTCATCAAAAACCAGAAGCTTTGAGATTGTAGGTTTAGCTAAACCAGGGGTCTCCCTATCAACAAAATGCATATCAGAGCTCAAAATGAATACTAGAACATTCTCCCCCAGCATTCTCCCCCTTTGTGCATTAGCAAAAAAGGTATGCCTTATGATAATGATATGGTGACAAACAGTTATTCAGAGATGCTTCAGTAAATCATATTTATCAAACAATGATGCTCCCCCTATCACAGATAATCACATGATAAAGATATAATCTCCCCCTAAAGTGTAGGCATGTGAAATTATCTAAGATCCTATGCAATGCTCCCCCTGCCATTATGCATGTTTTATAATCAAAACCCAAATGCACAATGCAGTTTTCACATAACTTTTCAGAGCATGTATAAGCATGTGACGACATTGTATCAAATCAGAAATTGTGTAAACACATCAATGAAGTATAGATACAATATCAATCAACAATCTTAATAATATCTCAAGTAGTTTCAATCAATTATAAGAACAGAGATATATTGAAAATGAAACAATCAACAGTATATGATCAATAATCAGAATAATTGAATTCCAAATCATGGAATTTATAACCCCTGTTAAACATTAATTGATTGATCCACTATTGTAATCGACTTCATTGCTTTTCATTTGAATTGTATCTCCAGTAGTTCCTCCAAAAGCAATGTTCCTGCAAAACCTTTCAAGATCTTTCTAGATCAAGCATTTTAGAATCATTGTAATGAAAGAATTATTACAGGTATACTCTATGTGTGTAAATGTATGAATACAATAGTAAACAGTAATCAGATATAAATCACTACTTTATACTACTGTCATTTAAGATTCCTAGTTCATTTCGAATAGTATAAAATCTTTCTTTGTTCAACAGTTTTGTAAAAATATCAGCCCATTGATGTAAGGTATCTATATATTCGACCTTAATTTCACCCTTGAGGATGTGGTATCGTATGAAGTGATGCCTTATTTCAATATGCTTAGTTTTTGAATGAAGACCAGGATTTTTAGTTAAATTTATTGCACTTGTGTTATCACATTTTAAGGGAATGTGATCTAGTGATATATCGTAATCTTCTAGTTGGCTCTTGATCAAAAGAGACTAAGCACAACAGCTACCAGCATCTATGTATTCTCTTCTTTGGTAGATAATGCCACACAAGCTTGTTTCTTTGAATGCCAAGAGACTAAAGAAGATCCAAGTAGATGACAAGTGCCACTAGTGGTCTTTCTATCTAGCTTACAGCCTCCAAAGTCAGAATCACTATAACCTTCAAGAAAAATATTTTCACCGTTTGGATACCACAGTCCAAGACTTGTGGTTCCTTTAAGATATTTCAAAATTCTTTTTACAGTAGTTAGGTGTGATTCTTTTGGTGAAGACTGAACTCTAGCACAAAGACATACATTGTGCATGATGTCAGGTCTACTGGCAGTTAGATATAACAAAGATTTGATCATACCTCTGTACATCTTTCGATCAACATCCTTACCAGCTTCATCAAGATCTAGGTAGCAACTTGTAGCCTTGGGAGTTGCAGCTTCCTTGAAATCCAACATTTTGAATTTCTTCAACAGATCAGTACAATACTTGGATTGGTGAATTAAAATGCCATTTTTAGCTTGCTTGACTTGAAGACCAAGAGAGTAAGTAAGCTCTCCCATCATGGACATCTTAAACTCATCATGCATAATCTTGGAAAATTCTTTGCACAAAGTAGGATTAGTTGATCCGAAGATAATGTCATCAACATAAATTTGAACATACAATTTTTCTTTATTTGAATTTTGAATGAAGAGGGTTGAATCAACTTTACCCCTGGAGAATCCTTTCTTTACCAGAAACTCACTTAGGCACTCATACCATGACCTTGGCGCTTGCTTCAATCCATACAAAGCCTTTTTGAGCTTGAAGACATAGTCTGGAATGTTCAAAATCCTCAAATCCTGGTGGTTGTTCCACATAAATTTCCTCTTTAATATATCCATTTAGGAATGCACTTTTGACATCCATTTGATATAGCTTGAATTTCATCACTGATGCAATAGCAAGAAGAATTCTTATTGCTTCTAGTCTAGCCGCAGGTGCATATGTTTCATCATAATCGATTCCTTCCTCTTGGTAGTAGCCTTTTGCAACTAATCTTGCTTTATTTCTTATGATTTCACCTGAATCATCCATCTTATTTCTAAAGACCCATTTTGTGCTTATGACCTGTAGGTTATCTGTTCTTGGTATTAGTTCCCATACATTATTGCTCTTAAACTGGTTTAGTTCCTCTTGCATGACCATCATCCAACTTTCATCTGCAAGAGCATCTTCAACCCTTTTTGGCTCAATCTTAGACACGTATGCAACATTCATGCAAAACTGACTCAGTTGCCTTCTTGTAGACACATCTCTCGTAATATCACCAATTATGTTGCCTGTAGAGACATTTTTAGGAACTTTCCATTCCTTAACCGATTCTGTTCTGGGCGAATCAATTACGTATTCAGAGTTCTCTTCTTCTGGAATTTCCTCATTTTCTTCCTCTTCTCCAGTAGAGTTGTCAGCTTCTATAGATTTTATATTTTGTTCAGGATTAATAGCGATTTCAACATATTCATCAAACGCAACGTGAACCGACTCTTCAACACACATTGTTCTCTTGTTGTATACTCGATAAGCTTTGCTTGTAAGTGAATATCCTATAAAAATTGCTTCATCAGCCTTGGAGTCAAACTTACCAAGGTTTTCCTTTCCATTGTTTAGTATAAAACATTTGCATTCGAAGATCCTTAGATGTGAGATATTTGACTTTCTTCCTTTGAATAACTCATATGGAGTTACTTTCAACACTCATCTTATTACAGTTATGTTCAACACATAACATGATGTACTTACTGCATCTGCCCGAAAGTACTTTGGCATGTTCCTTTCATTCAGCATTGTTCTTGCTAACTCTTTTAATGCCCAATTCTTTCTTTCGACCACATGATAACGGTTGACAAACCGTTATTTTTATACTTAATTTTGATATTAAAAACAACCTTTATGACTTAGAAACTATCTTGGAATCATTTTTTGCTTAAGGTTTGGAAATAAGAGAGTTGGATGGGTTTTTTGCTTGGTTTTCCTTGTTTTGGCAGGAATTAAGATGAATTAGATGAAATAAGTTGAAGTAATAAGGAGCTGGACTCAGGAAAGGAAGTAAAAGTACACAAAAGAAGAGCTGCAGTCACCGTTGACCGTAACTTTTACCGTTGAGCGGCATTCTGAAGCAACGCAGTCACCGCTGAGGGTTAAAACTGCCATTGAGAGTCATTATGAAGAACCGCACTTACCGTTGAGCGCAATTATGTCGCTGAGCACCATTTAATTGGGCTTGGGCCTATTTTCTGTAATTTTTAATAAACTATATTAGGTTTTAGTCGACCTAGGGTTCATATCTTTGGATAGAAAGAGGCGAAATCACACTTTCTTCACCCCCTTGGAGGCAGATTTTGGATGCGGAAGCTCCTTTCTTCAAATTCTAGGATTCTATCTTTCATTCTTTTCATTATTTTCATCTAGTTTCACCATGTTTATGATAAACTAAACCTCCATTGTTGTTGGAGAACCGATGTAATCCTTTGAAACTCTCAAGTATTGAATTGGTTTTATATTTTATATGCTTTGCTTCATTAATTGTTAGGGTTTTTCTTCTACGCTCTATGCATGCTTTGTTTAACTCATTCAATTGCATGATCATTGATGTTATCTATATGGACACATATAGGTAAATCTAGAACTGGGGAAACTCTCCCGGAAGCAATATTACCTAAACATAGGAATAGGAGGATCGGTTGCCTATAAGCTTTTATGCGATTATAATGCATAAATAATTGCTAGGGAGACAAGACATTGTAAACTAGTGATTATGAGTAGGCTTTCTTCACCGAGACATCGGGTTTAAGGTAAATTAGAAAGTGACATTAACATTAATGAAGAAAGATGAATTCATGAATACATGAGAGTGGATAGGATAAGTCGAAAAGCCCAACAACATGATCATTCCATATCTTACATCCATCTGTTTTGCTTCTTTCAATCCAATTGATCAAAACTTGCATTCATGTTTATTTTCCGCAACTCAAACACAATGATTTTGTTCACAAGTCTAATTTAATCAAGAAATCACATCACTGTCTAGGCCGTTGAGTCCTTTGGGGAACGATACTTGGTCTTACCATTTTATTATTACTTGACAAGATTCGGTACACTTGCCGAAGTGTTAACAAGTTTTTGGCGCCGTTGTTGGGACTCATGATTTAACTATTCTATTTGTCTGATTATTGATTAGCTTTGACTTGATTGTTATCTTTTTATCCTTTTATTTTATCTTTTTATCTTTTTTTGTCTTTTTGTCTTTTTATCTTTTGATCTTTTGATCTTTTTGTTTTATCTTTTTATCTTTTTATCTTTTTAGTTTATCTTTTCTATCTTTTTGTGCTAACAATTGTTTCTAGGGTCTTGTTTTCTTGCGTATGCAGGATACAATTCGGACTAGGAGCAAGAAAACAATGGAACCTCTTCTTGAAGGATTGGACGAAAGTAGAAGGAAAAGGAGGATCCGAACATGTAGAGAATTATTTCTTTCTCGAGAGACACTTCTTCAACCCTCACCAGAAAGATCTAACCAGAGTATTGAAGAGATGGCTTGAGAAAATAATGGTAGACGTACTCTGACGGATTACACCAATGTTGTTAGCCCTCATCACTTTAATAGCATTGCTAGGCCGAGGGTCAATGCTGCAAACATGGAGGTGAAACCGACGTTGATACAATTGGTGAAGAGCAACCAATTTAATGGACTATCACATGAAAGTCCATATGAGCATCTAATCACATTCAACGAGATTTGCAACATTGTGACGATCAATGGTGTGCCGGATGACGCTATAAAGCTTAGTTTGTTTCCTTTCTCATTGGGAGGCAATGTTAAGTTATGGTTGAATTCTTTTCCAGAGGATAGCTTTACTGAATGGAAAGTCGTGGTTTCAAAGTTTCTAATCAAGTACTTCCCACAATCCAAAATCAACAAAGGGAAACAAGAAATTTCTTCTTTTAGACAAGGCATGGAGGAGACGCTAGGTCAAGCATGGGACTGATACAAGAGCTTGTTGAGAAAGACGCCCACTCATGACTTTGACGAAGCAACGATAGTCATTCTTTTCCTTGGAGGTCTTGCTTCACAAACCAAATTGATGCTAGATGCCTCAGCTGGAGGTAATATTAAATGCAAGACTTCAGAGGAAGCTTTTGAATTGATAGATAACATGGCTACCAATGATAACGAGATGCATAGTGAAAGAGGAGCTTCACCTCAACAGAAAGGAGTCTTACAATTGCAATCTCAAGATGCCTTGCTTGCATAAAATAAAATCATAACTCAACAGTTGGAGAATTTGACAAAGACACTCGCTCAGTTGCAAAAGGAGTTGAAGAACGTTTCACAGGTTCAATAACAACTCTGTGAATTGCGTGGTGGTGACCATATCAATGGTCAATGTGCTTTTCCAGTGGAGGCCCTAGAAGATGTCAATTTTATGGCCAATCAACTTCAAAATCAATTTCAATACCGCCAAGGGATCTTCAACCAAGGGTGGAAACCTCGCCAAAGCATGGGTCAAGGTCAGAATGGACAAGTTGGACAAGCAGGGCAAGTTAATAGACCACAACAACAACCATCATTATGGCAACAAGTATCTGCGCTAAATGAGATATCAACAAAGCTTGAAGAAACCCTATGGTGTAGTGGAAGATGTTGTGGTTTGTATAAAGTAACTTAAATTCCTGGTGGATTTTGTGGTGATAGAGATGGAGGAAGATGAGAAGATCCCAGTTATTCTTGGAAGGCCATTTATGAAAACGGCAAAAGTAATCATCAATGTGGATGATGGGTTGATAGTGCTTCAAGACCAAGAGGAAAAGGTGATTTTTAATGTCTTCAAAGCTGAGCAGCAAATTCAAGAGAAGGAGATTAATCATAAAGCTGCATGTAAGGATGCACCTATGATTAGCCCTAAAGCTGCAAAGCCTGTCACCTAAGGTAAAAATTGTTTCTTGTCACAGGTTAGGGAAGAAGAAAAAGATGGCAAAGGAAGGATGGTTCATGGTGACTTGAAGGATACACAATTCAAACTTGGTACACCGGTAAGATTTAAGAACAAGTTGTGGGTTGTGAAAGATTTTAAAGGGAATGGAGTGGTAGAGATCGAAGCTCCATATTCAAGGAGAGTCAAGAAGGTGGATCGAAAGCAAATGATGAGTTGGTGTGATGAAAGCAAGAAGAACACAAACACTAAAGATGGAACTTGATCTTTATTGGGTCAAGCTAATGACGTTAAAAGAACGCTTGCTGGGAGACACCCCAATGATTTGAGAACATTAATTTCTTCGAATTTATTTATTTTGGTGATGTAATTTGAAACTTTGGAACATTGTTATATTTGGGTTTAGCATTTATTGATGGATGCTAGGTTGGTGAGTATTTACTGAAGGATACTCAAAAGGTACACCTACTGAAGGGTGATGGTAAGATCTGCACCTACTGATGGGTGCTGGAGAATTTTGGGTCAGGCTCATGACGTTAAACAAGCGCTACCTGGGAGGCAACCCAGTTGATTGATTTTATCTTTGTTTGTTTGTTTTGGTTCTGCTCTAGTTGCCTTATAGGGATTGACTTGAATGTTTGAGTGGTGTGAGAGACTAAGTGCATTGGTTAAGTGAGAGTGAGTGGAAAATATATGAGATTAGAAAAATTGAGAGTTGAAGTTGAGAGGCATTGGTAAAGGACGCTTAGGGCAAGCTAGGAAGAAGGATAATGGGTGTCGCGCATGCCGCTCAACGGTAATTACCGTTGAGTGCAAACGCTGCAGAGTTGGTTTTTTGGGTTTTAAAAATTGGGCTCAGCGGAATTTGGCCCATTAGGTCTTTTTCATACCCTAGGGCGCATCTTGGTCGCCACTTTCAGATTCCACTCCTCCCAAACACTCTCAAGCACTCTCCAAAGAATTCTCTCCACTTTTCCCTCCTTCACCCTTCACAAAACTTCTCTTTCAACCATTTTTGCATCAAGTTTCCATCCAAGTTTGGGGTTTCGTGAGAGCATTGCTGTTAGGGGCTGATTTCTTCATATTCCTATAGCATTCTTCACTCATTTAGCATCTCCACCGAAAGCAAGTACATGCATTTTACATTCTAGGGTTTTTGAAAGCATGAATTGGTATGAACATGGTTGTCTAAGCATGATTCTTGAGGGGTTTTGATTTTTATGTATGATTAGATGAATTTATTACTGTTTGGACAGATTAAATTGTTTGAATTGGGACTGGAACTAGGAAGAATGCATGAGGGTGGAGATTAGAAGCAAATTTTGGTCATTTTGGCAAATCTGCAGAATCACCGCTTAGCGGAAATTACCCCTGAGCGCGATTTTTGCAGAATGGTTTTTTGAGTTTGTTTTGCTGCTATTTCTCTGCACAGGTGGCCTTGAGGGGTTCTTTTTGCCCTCAGCGGTGATAAGGAGTGTTTTAGGGAGTTGTATGTGGTTTACTAATGCTTAACAATGTGTCTTGTGATTTTGTGAATTGTGTTTGATGCAGGGATGACCTCCTCATCGAGCAAAAGAATCAAGACTATAGGATCCAGGAGGAAGGAGAAGGAACCAGAGCGCCTCTATTCTAACAAGTTCCTTTCCCGTAAACATGAGCGCCACTTCAATAGTGTCCAAGATAGAAGGCTATTGATGGAAAGGAAGGCTGGGTGGATACCTAATTTTGCTCCACAGTTTGGAGAGCAACTGGAGAACAGAAATTGGGAGAGATTAGCCACTTATCCTGCACCAGCTAACATAGAAGTGGTGAAAGAGTTCTATACCAATGCAAGGCGGTTGGGTGATCATCCCACTGAGGATTATATAAGCTAAGTTAGAGAACACACCATTCGGTATGACCTTGATTCCATTAACAAGTTTTTAAATATTGAATGGGCTGGTGAATAGTGTTAGTTTGCTCTGAACATGGAAGAAGGAGCAGATTTTGATGATGTGGTGAATGTGCTTTGTGTGCCTAGAGGACACTTTCAGAGAAATAGGAATGGTGCATTTGTGAATATTAGGAGAGCTGATCTGACTCCCTTAGCAAAGTACTGGATTACTTTTTCTCATGCCAACATCCTGCCTTGTTCGCATGTTTCTGATATTATTGTCAGTAGGGCTCTTCTTCTGTACTGTGTCCTCAGAGGGATGAACATTAACATTGGACAGGTCATAGCCAATGAGATACAGGTGTGTGCCAATACTATGAACAACAAGGCACCTTTGGGGTATCATTCCCTGATTACACACCTCTGTAACCTAGCTGGAGTGAATATTTCTACACCGCCAGTTGAGAGGCTTAAGAAGGCAATTGATGAGGCCTACTATAGACAATATTGTGGCGGAGATGAGGTTGCTCAGCTAGTACCATCACGCGAGTCTTCTAGAAGGAGAGGACCATCACGAGCACATGCACCGCCTCATGATGCAGAGCCTTTTCAGATGAGAGTCATGTATATGTCTCTGATGGAGGACAGGTTACAGTTTATCCATAGAGGGCAGGTGGCTACAACAGATATGATCATTGCGATGTATGATACACCCCTAGGACATTGGTGGACCATGGATGAGTTCAACAATGTGGTGGCATGGCCAGAGGAGCAAACTCAGGCTAGTGGAGCTAGAGCAGCTGAAGCTCCAACTATGGGTGATGATGAGGATGATAATGATGACTTTGAAGATGTTGAAGAAGGAGAGGAGGAAGATTTGGATGATAGCATGGGTTGATGAGGAGCATAGATAACATCTACTGATGAATGTTATCACCTCTAGAGCAGGATTTTTCTATCTTTTATTTTGTACTGTTGAACTTATTTGCTTCTGTTCTTAGAATAGGTTGCGATGTACTCAGTGTGAAACTTTATCTGCTATGATCGTTTGCTTGTGATTTATGCATGATGAGTATTGCTTGATGATGCTTGGATATTGATCGATGTTGAGATTGTGCACTATATGTTGATATACAAGTGGTTGTTCACAAGCTATGTGAATAAATGCATGATGTTGTGATTGTGATTATGATGCTAAGCAGGATGTATATCTAGAATAGATGGAATGTTGAATGAGCTTATGTGTGAGGTTTTGAACTCTAGAGTTTTTGTGATTGAGTGCTACTGCCTTGAAAGCATGAATGACTTTGGCCAGGTTTCTATGATTGAATCACTTGCTTGTATGTGTCATATGATCAATGCCATTTATTGGTAACCCTTTTTAGCCAAATGCATGATTTTAGCCCAATAAAAGAGAATACAATGTGTTCTATCCTTTGAACCTTTAGCCTTGAATATGATGTGAAAACTCTTTTTGAAAATTTTTACCTTGAGTTGAGTTGAGAATATCTTGTGGTATAGATAAAGGTTCAAGTTTGGGGTTGTTGGGAAGCCTAAAAAGGAAAAATAAAAAGCATTGAGCCAAGTGTTAAACACGTGAAAAGAAAAAGAAAAAGAAAAGCTCAATGCAAAAGAAAGTTGGGAAGAAGTAAGAATGGTTGTGTTTAAATGATGATTCTCTTAACTCAAGGATTTTGTGATCCAGAAAAACCAATTTTCTTCTTAGCTCAGCCACATTATAAGCCATAGAAAAGTCCTTGTGATGATGCTTGTTTGTGAGTGTCTTTACTTGTGGTTAAATGAAAGGCAAAGTTGATTCATGTGACATTGTGATAGTGGAGTGAATGAGTGACCTCTATATACACTTGTGTGGTTGAGTGAAACACTTTATCTAGTGAGGAATAATTCCATGAGCACATGATTACATCTATGCTTATTTAATTGATCATTCATGAGAATAACATTTGTTGGATACTTTGTGATTATGTGAACACCACAATGAGCTTGATTGAATCAAAGCATGTGTGCATCTTGACTGAATTCTTTTTGATAAGCTGATTTGAGTACTTACTTGTCTTGAAAGAAATAGTTTTCCATTGTATTGATTGGTGGAAGACTGAGTTACATCTTGTTTGCTTGAGGACAAGCAAAGTTCTAAGTTTGGAGTTGTGATAACGGTTGAAAAACCGTTATTTTTATACTTAATTTTGATATTAAAAACAACCTTTATGACTTAGAAACTAGCTTGAAATCATGTTTTTGCTTAAGTTTTGGAAATAAGAGAGTTTGATGGGTTTTATGCTTGATTTTCCTTGTTTTGGCAGGAATTAAGATGAATTAGATGAAAGAAGTTGAAGTAGTAAGGAGTTGGACTCAGGAAAGGAAGTAAAAGTGCACAAAAGAAGAGCATCATTCTGAAGCACCGCAGTCACCGCTAAGGGTTAAAACTGCAGCTGAGCGTCATTCTGAAGAACCGCACTTACCGCTGAGCGCCATTTAATATGGCTTGGGCCTATTTTCAATAATTTTTAATAAACTATATAAGGTTTTCGTCAACCTAAGGTTCATATCGTTGGACAGAAAGAGGTGAAATCACATTTTCTTAACCCCTTGAAGGCGGATTTTGGATGCATAAGCTCCTTTCTTCAAATTCTAGGGTTCTATCTATCATTCTTTTCATTATTTTCATCTAGTTTCACCATGTCTATGGTGAACTAAACCTCCATTATTGTTGGGGAATCGATGTAATCCATTGAAACTCTCATGTATTGAATTGGTTCTATATTTTATATGCTTTGCTTCATTAACTGTTAGGGTTTTTCTTCTACGCTCTATGCATGCTTTGTTTAACTCATTCAATTGCATGATCATTGATGTTATCTATATGGACACATATAGGTAAATATAGAACCGGGGAAACTCTCCCGGAAGCAATATTACCTAGACATAGAAATAGGAGGATCGATTGCCTTTAAGCTTTTGTACGATTATAATGCATGAATAATTGCTAGGGAGACAAGACATTGTAAACTAATGATTAGGAGTAGGCTTTCTTCACCGAGACATCGGGTTTAAGGTAAATTAGAAAGTGACATTAACATTAATGAAGAAAGATGAATTCATGAATACATGAGAGTGGATAGGATAAGTCGGAAACCCCAACAAAATCATCATTCCATATCTTACAACAATTTGTTTTGCTTCTTTCAATCCAATTGATCAAAACTTGCATTCATGTTTATTTTTCGCATTACAAACACAATGATTTTGTTTACAAGTATAATTTAATCAAGAAAGCACATAACTGTCTAGGTCGTGAGTCCTTTGGGAAACGATACTTGGTCTTACCATTTTATTATTACTTGATACGATTCGGTAAACTTGCCGAAGTGTTAACACCACACCATTTTGTTGAGGTGTTCTAGGTGCTGAGAAATTGTGAGATATTCCCATTTCCGCACAATATTCATCAAATGCTTCATTATGAAATTCTTTGTCGTGGTCACTTCTAATCGATTTTATTCTGAGTTCCTTCTCATTTTGAATAATAGCGGCAAACTTCTTAAACACTTTGAGTGTGTCACTCTTAGCAGGGATGAAGAAGGTCAAGTGAAGCGAGAATAGTCATCCACGATTACTAATCCATAAGAATTTCCACCTAGACTTTTCACCCTTGAGGGACCGAATAAGTCAATGTGTAGAAGTTGGAGAGGTTTGGAAGTTGACATCTCCCTTTTGTTCTTGAAGGACTTCCTAGTTTGTTTTCCCTTTTGGCATGCATCACATAATCTCTCAGAAGTGTAGCGAATGTTGGGAAGACCAATGACAAGATCCTTTGATACTAGCTTGTTTTATTGACCCATGTTGATGTGAGCTAGTCTCTTGTGCCATAGCCAGGCATCATCTTCCTTAGTCATCATACAAATGACAGACTTGAATGACGTTTCTTTGAAGTCGATTATGTAGATATTATTATGCCTCTTTCCCACAAGTAACAACTCATCAGTTGAACCGTTGCTGATTAAACAATATTTAGGTTCAAATGTAATCTTCAACCCTCTATCATATAGTTAACTGATGCTGAGTAGATTGTGCTTTAACCATTTAACAAGAAGTACATTTTTAATTTCATAAGAAGGAGTTTTGATTTTACCTATATCGATGATCTTTGCTTTGTTGTTGTTGTCGTATGTGACGTAACCAGAAGTCTTGTAAGATATACCAATGAAATTTGTTGGATGTCCTGTCATATATCTTGAGCATCCACTATTCAGGTACCACATGGAGCTTTTCGTTCCTTGTCTCAAGTATTGTTCTGTTGTCTCAGATTTTGCCATCATGATGAAATCCCTTTCATGTACATTTTCTTTGTTTTCACCTTGAATCCTGTCATCTTTCTTCATATTGAGAAATCTCGTAAATCTTTTAGCCTACAATTTAATCTTTGTGATCTGGAGCTGAACTTGTTGACACAAGTAACTTCTTTGTTTCGTGAAATCCCTGTTTCAAAATATTCATAGAAGTCGTTAGTAACAGAGTTTAATTTTGCATTGCAAGTAGCTGATATCAATTCAAATACAGATTCACTCATCCTTCTTGTTTGAGAAACAGAAGCCATTTTCCAAGAATAGTCGATTTAATAGAAAACATAATCGACTAGTTTTTCAAATATCTTATGAAAACCAACTTTGATACCAATTGTTGAAAATATAATGGCTTAGTTTCAATACCAATAGGGGGGGTGAATTGGTGAAACACAAAAATAATGTTTTCTTTAAATCTTTTTCGCAATGTAGATGCCTTTAAAATCTTTTCTTAAAACGCAAGGAAAAAGACTTTGTAGTGCAGCGAAATATAATTGAATGAGTAAAATATAAAGTCGACTGAATGTAACAGAGTAGGGATAGAAAGATCAAACACTGAGTTTTTATACTGGTTCGGCCAAGCCTATATCTAGTGTCCTTCCACCACAGGAAGCAAATGCACTATAATGATCAAGGTTTTTACAACAAGGCTTTTATAGCGACATACATGTCAAAAATATAAAACACCTCTCTAACCCTCTAATCAAAATATAGGTATATACAAACAAAGAACAGCATCAAGATGTCCCCTCTCCTGCAGTCCTTAACACTTTGAACAATCCTCAAAGTCCAGAACGTCGCACATTCTCTTCCAGTAATCACAACAGGGCAAATCCAATCTTCAGAAGATTGATAGAAACTGATCACGAAATAGACACCTCAAGTGCAGATTGATCAGACAATAAGAGCACAATGTTGATTGGTACCAGACAGAGTGTAACGCAGTGGAATAAAGCTTAGAGTAGCAGAAAGCGTGTTCGATCACCTTTTTAAAATAAATTGGTCTGCTTTAGAAAATCAATTTTCTTTCAGAAAATTTATCAAACAGTTGATATGCGTAAAAAATAAAAAATGTAGGGAATAGAAAATCACACGAGTAATTCTTATACTGGCTCGATTCAACAGAATCTACATCCAGTCGTTAATCACTATAAAAAGTGATTAACAGTTCCACTAAAAAGATGTTT
This sequence comes from Vigna umbellata, assembly GCF_029865625.1. Classification (NCBI taxonomy): domain Eukaryota; kingdom Viridiplantae; phylum Streptophyta; class Magnoliopsida; order Fabales; family Fabaceae; genus Vigna; species Vigna umbellata. The sequence goes on from NC_142166.1 coordinate 19,506,226, forward strand.
CACAGATTACAACAAATAGTGAATAAAACAGATAAATAAACCTTCCTTCGACGAACGAACCGGAAGAAGAACACTCTGCCAACTCGAAGAGAACCGCTCCGACTATCGACAAACTAAACGCGAAGAGCAAGCAAGGGAAGAGAGCTTGCTCCGACTATCGACACACGAAACGCGAGCCCCTCCTGTTCATGAGACCAAGCAAGGGAACTTGAACTATAGCTTCTGAGAACTTCCTCTGACAAACAGTATTCTGCAAGAGCTTTTGTTCAACAACTATCTCTTTTTGAACTTCACAGAAACCCAATATATAGCCAGCTGTTCTGAATATCTAAGGTTAAGTCCCAACTGCCACGAATAATCGATTATTGTAAGTGATAATCGATTATTCAAGTCCGTTACAGGTTTTTCAAAAAATGTGATAATCGATTATATGAGGTGATAATCGATTATTCCTGGATGACTTTGTGATAATCGATTATTGCCATTCCATAATCGATTATTGCAGTTAAAAATGCAAGTTTTACAAAGTTTACAAGACTTTCCTACTATATTTAATTTCTACAAATTGCTTTTAAATAATTCTAATATCTTCTTCAACTAAAACTTCTTACAGCATCATCAAAACAATTTTCTTCAAGATTTACCAATACTCCTTATTGGTAATAATATTGTCATCATAAAAAACCAGAGACTCTGAGATTGTAGGTTTAGCAAAACCAAGGCTCTGCCTATCAACAATCTCAACATTTATGATAAGGGGTTAAAGGTTATTTTTGAATCAAATCATTGTCTAATTTGTCATGCATCATCACATAAACTGTTATGGTAGGAAAGAGATACAACAACATATACATGATTGATTTCAAAATTGCTTCTTTTAATTATGTTGTATGTTTATTGTCAAAAGAGGATGAACCTTGGCTATGGCACAAGAGGCTTGCACATATATACATGTGTCATCTAAATATGTTCGTTTCTAAATGTCTAGTACTAGGATTGCCTGATATAAAGGACCTGATAGACTATGTGATGCTTGCCAAAAAGGAAAACAAGTGAAAAACTCCTTTAAGTCCAAACAAGTCATATCCACCACTACCACTAGAATTGATACACATGGATTTATTTGGTCCATCTAGAATAAAAAGTCTAGGAGGAAATTACTATGGACTTGTACTTATAGATGACTACTCTAGATTCATTTGGACCTTCTTCATTGCGTCCAAGAATGATACTCTAAAAGTCTTTAAGAATTTTGCCTCCATAATTCAAAATGAAAAAGAGCTTAAAATAAAAGCTATTAGGAGAGATGATGGGAAGGAATTTCAAAATGAGAGTTTTGAGAACTTCTGTGAAAGTTAGGGGATTTCACACAATTTCTCTACAATTAGATTACCACAGCATAATGGTGTTGTTGAAAGAAAAACTAGGGCTTTAGAAGAGCCACCACAACTATAAATAAACTAACAAAAATCATCTTTGCCACGGGAGAAAAAACATTTATGGATAGATAAAACGCAATGGTGATAGAAGGGAGGTCAAAAGAAACAGTAGCGGAAGAAGCCATTAATGAAGAAGAGGGAGAAACCTTAAATCCAAGATTCTCCATTCAAGACACTTGAAACAGGAAAAAGAGTGACCTCGACGCTATGAATAACTTCCTAAGAGGAGATAGGATGTGCAACCACACACGATGAACTTGAAAGAGGAAAAAGAGCAACATCAATGCAACTTGAGAGGAGACAAGACGTGCCAGCATGAATGACGAAAAATATAGCAGATCGACAACTTTAAAACGTGTTGAAAGAGCGTAGGAGAAATAAAGGCGTCGTTGACGACATGATGGTCGTTTGGTTGAGACGATCCAAATCGTGTGATTGTCGTTCGAAATTGAAACTCCAGTAGTGGCAGCGGTAGACGAAGGCGGTAGACAAAGATATCGTCGGCAGTGGTAGTGGCGGGTGTAGTGGTAGAGGAAACAAAAAAATTTTCTTAAAAGAACTAGACTCTAATACCATGTTATGAAGTGAATTTTAAGCCTAACTAAACCCCCAAAAATTTTCCTTGTAAGGTGAGGTTTGTACTCACTTATACACTATAAATTGACCTTATCTCTAGTCGCTGTGGGACTTCCAACACTCCCCCACGCTATAGTATATACATCTCGAGCATGAGATTAGACATTAATGGGTGGTTTGATAGTGGCCCAATAGTAGGTGGAACAATATGTCCAACAACATAAATTTTGCTAGAATAGACTCTAACCTGACTCTGATATCACATTGAATATAATGAAAAATATGTATGAGATTAATCTCCCCTGTATAAGGGGACTAAATTGATCCAAAGTTTCTAAAAGGGACTAGTTCCAATTTTCATGGAAAGTTAAGGGATCAAAAACATATTTAACCTTAAAAATAAAAAAAGATTTTCCTGTAAATTTTAAAAATAATGAACAATTTCCTTCTAAAATTTAAAATTGGGACTGAATTGAACAAAAATAACGAAATTTGAGACTAAATTGAACAAAATTAACGAAAATTGAGATTGAATTAAATACAAGACATTTGACATGTGGTACTGATACTAACTTAACATGTGTTACTGATACTAACTTAACACGTTTACGTGGCACAATGTTGACAGTGCGTGAGGATAAATTTTTTTAAATTAAGAAAAATTAAACAAATTAAAAAAAATCATGAACTAACATGTGGTACACAATGTTCATCTTCTGTTAGCAATTTAGATGGTGTCATGGAAAAGACCAAAATGAACATAATTTACGAAAATAGGGACCACATTGAACATCCGAAAAAAATGAGTCTCACATTAAACAAAGTCAGCGAAAATAGGGGCCAAAAGAGTATTTAAACATAAAAATGTGTTGGAATTTAGGTTTGAGCAGGGGTGATGCACTTGTATAGAGGAGGCAATGTACTAATGTTGAGGCCGAGTGTGAGGTTGATTTTAGGGTTGATGCTGAAAGGGGTAATGAGGCTGAGGTAAGGGTGAATATGATGCTAGGGTTGAGGGTGATTTTGAGGATGATGGTGAGAGGGGGAATGAGGCTGATATTCAGGTTCATAATGAGAATGAGCTTAGACTGTCAAGGTCAATGAGGTTAAGGTTGATATTTGGATTGGGTTAAAATTTGAGGTTGAAGCTAAAGTTTGATAATAGAAATGTAAATAAGTTTGTGAGTGAGAATGAAAGTTGTAAGACCCGGGAAAATATGGGTCTTAGAAATAAAGTTTTGTTAAGAGTTGAATATGTTTTCTTTTAAGAGTTGATATATCTAATAAGATGTTGTGTGTGTATATCTTTGTTAAAACATAATTATATTATTTCTTTAATGTTATCGTAATAAAGTGTAAAACATGTTTTAATGTGTTTGTTGGATTGTGATATGTGTGTATTTGACAATACCAAAGTGATGGGTTGGCTTGTTGATAGAAGAGTGGTCTAGTATTGAATGGTTGTGGGTACAATTTTAGGGACACATAGAATTAAGGGAAACCTTTGTTTTATTTGTATTTTTTTTCCTATGGGAAAATTGGTCTTTTACCCCTTATTAATTAGTGTAGAAATTAAATGAAGAGGGTATATGAAGTAAAATTAGGAAAATTAAATTAAATAAAATATAGAGATAAAGGTTGAATGTGGAATAGAGGAAAAAGAGAGATTTAGATAGATTTGGTTTTAAAAATATATTATTATAAGTTAGGGAATATTAGAGATAAGGTTTAGGGTGATTATAAATACTAAGATATAGGAAAAATGGGGCATTTGTGTAGAAACCTTAGAAACCCTATAGCAAAGAAAGAAACTTAGAGAAAGAGAGAGAATAATGGCATTTTTGGGAGAGAAGAGAAAGAGTTGCAGTAAACCTTAGTTGCTAGTTGTTGTATTTTATATGTTCTTGACTATCTTGATTGATAGTCCTTGTTTTGATGACTGTGTAAGTGATTATGGTTATGATTGTTTGTGGTTATTGTTGGGTAACGGTTTGTGTACGCATTATGACAAGGCTTATGTAATATTTGTATTGGGTTTTCCTTATGAAAATATGTATGGTTTTTGTTGGGTTATCCCATAAAAATAGGTATTGATGCTAAGGGGGAATAAAGTTATGATGTTTGGGGGTTTTACCATGCAAATATATGTTATAAAGATGGTATGATAATCATATGAGTATATTGGGTTTGTTTGGGCATAATCTGCATAATGATGGGTTTTGGATAATTCAAATGATGAAATGTATGTATTAGGGTTTATTCATAAGGGTATTCAAATGATGAAATGTATGTATTAGGGTTTTGGCAAGTATACCGAATTGCACAAGTAATATAAAATGGTAAGACCAAGTATCGTATCCTAGAGGACTCTCGGCATTAGACAGTCGTGTGATAACTCGAATAATTAAGACTTAAAGAAAACGAGATCATTGGTTTAAGATGCAAAGATAGAAAATTAAATATGATTGCAGTTTGATCAATAGCAGAATAGCACATTGATGAACTGACGTTGTTTGTAATATGAGATGAGTATGTTGTTGGGGTTAGATTTCACCAAGTTCCCTCTCATGTATGTAAGAATTCTTCTTTATGCATTAATGTTAACGTCACTCACTAAATCACTTAAACCCGATCCCTCGGTGAAATAAGTCTGTCCTTAATTACTAGTTCATTCAATTCCTAGTATTCCTAGTAATTAAATGTGAATGTCAAGAGCTTTAAGACGATCAAGACTCATACCTTCATCCATGAGCAATATTACTCTTACGAGTAATTCCACAAGAACCTGAAATATAAGGAACCTCCCAGCACTCATGCAATTCATAAATCATGCTATTGAATGAATTAAACAAAGCAAGCATTGTAGCAGATGAATTACTCTAACAATTAATGAAAAAGCATGTGTTATTAAGAATCAATTCAAATACATGAGAGTTCACAAGGTTACATCATCCCCAACAACAAATAGAGTTTAGTTCACCATAGACATGGTGAAACTAGATGAACAATGGAGAAGAATGAGATAGAAAAACCCTAAAAGTAGAAGATGGAAGCTCCCGCATCCAAATTCTCCTTCAGAGAGTGAAAGAGTGTCCAGTTGTGCTCCTCCAGCCAAAGATTCAAAATCCAAGACGTCTGGGTCCTTTAAATAGAGCGAAGACAAAACAGAAACAAGGTCCAGGCCCGTGTCACTGGCGCTCAAGCGCCCCAAAAGGGGCGCCCGGGCGGTGAGCGATGGTTCCCTACGCTCAAGCCTTTGAAAGGACGCCCAAGCTTCGTGCTTCTAGCGCTCAAGTGCCCCAAAAGGGGCGCTCGGGCGGTGAGCGGTGGTTCCCTACGCTCAAGCCTCAGAAAGGACGCCCAAGCTTCATGCTTCTGGCGCTCAAGCGCCTCAAAAGGGGTACCCGAGCATTGTGCGACACTCTTTTGCGCTTAAGCCTCCAAAAAAGATGCCCAAGCTTCGAGCACTCCTTCCTTCTGGTGCTTCTCCTGGCCTTTTTGAGCTCCATCTCCATGTCACTTAATCTCTACTTTCCATATTATCTCATTTTCTGCCAAAACAAGGGAAATTAGTCATAAAACCATCAAATTCAACCTCAACTCTCTTATTCACACAACTTAACAGAAAAACATGATTCCAAGCAAGTTTCTAAGCAGAAAAGGGTGCATTTAGTATCAAAATTACATCACAAATAACGATATTTTCAACCGTTATCAACTTTAAAAGCCTTTTCTGTAGTAGTCATAGTTATCTAGATCAACCACCAATGCTCACTAGTTCTGTAAGCAATTACATGAGTCAATGTTCATAAGTACAGGAAGGGACTTGGGTAAGTCCATAGAGAACTTAGAAGGAAAAGCACAATACTCATGCAAATCTCCAACAATTATCTAAGAAAGATAAGAAGCAGCAACCAAGGTGATCCATCGAGGAAATCAAAGAGACATCAAGGAGCATAAGTCAACCATAAAGCTCACTGTAGAGAAATCAAGATGGGGAGCTATCTCTACAAGCTGAATAAACAATTCAAAGATGAGCTATGGAGAAATAGGTATGAGTCACTTCCTTCTCTTAGTATTAAATTATCCTATATAATGTCATAATTGCCTAAGAACTTGTTAAATATGTTAAAATGGATATACGACAAGTTATTATTTTGTTAGGATTAATAGAAAATTTAATGGATAAAGGAATATCTTAGTAGCTTACTACGTTTAAATTTGGAAAACCATACTGAAACCTTCCAAACAATGAAAGAGCATCTGGTTGACATAAAACCCATAGTAAACCTTTAGAATAAAATATGTAAATAGGGTATTAATTCTCTAGAGAAAAGATTCTAGGAGTTAATTAGGGTCAGGAAGTCCCTAAAAGGTTAATGTAGTACTTGAATGACTTGTTTATGTGAATGTTGATTGTGATGTAGACAACTAATTGAATGGTGATTTATGGGAGGATAATGTGAAACTTGATGTCGTATTTGATGAAATTGTCATTGGGGAAATGTATTTTCAATGTAAAAAAGGAAAAGAAGTGGAAGGGAAAAAGATTCTTTTATGTCACGTTGGCCTATTATTGGTTTGGATTGTTGTTTTTTGAAAGGCTACTATGTAGGTGAGTTGTTAACTATAATGGTGAGAGATGGTAATGCCATGTTCGACATGATTAACATGTGTGGGAGATAACTTCATTTCTTAATGTGTTGTCCCAATTAAGAAGAGATTGTCTAGAAGTCCTAAACAAAGATAGAAGGATGGAACTTTGGGAATTAAAGAAACATGATATCCAATTAAAAAAAAAGTTGTTATATGAAAAAAAAGGTGTGACAATTATGAAGGGATTGGTCATCATAGAAAATTTTATCCATAACTTGCTCCATATACACCTCAATGAAAACAATTTTCATCTAAACCAACAACTTCAACTTCCCAACCAATTACCTAAACTAACCTAGCATTCTCAATCATTATCCTTACAATCCCAACTCCCCCACTTCTAAATGGGCTCATGCTAGACATCATTACCATTAAATGAAAAATTTATTAAAAAAAATAGAAAAACATGGGAGACCACATCAAACCTATGACAAAATTACATCACACACATAGGCAAAAAATATCTATTATGAAAAAAAATATAAATAGATGAATGGAAAATAGTAAACCAATGCAACACCAAAGAATAATGTTTTAGCTAACCCTAACACATTCCAAAAAATACATTTACAACTCATTAGTACTTTTTAGAAGTTATTTCTTTGAAAGATTTAGTTTTAACTTTCTTTGTCTTACTCCTACTATGTTTTATTGTATATTGAACTAACTTATCATCTTTTTGAGTATTCAAATCATTAATTTAATCAAGTATATTAGTCCATTTAGAAGTTAATTTCAATTCCTTTACAAAACGAGCTTTCTTAAAACTGCCTAGAACTACCATGAAGTGAATCTAAATGTTATCAACTTGCAAACTATTGATAATAAGTGTAACATCCTCCAAAAGTAGACCCGTCAATTTGACCTCTCTTATATGGTTTAGTCCTGACCCACGTGGATTGGGGCCAGAAAAACCCACAGGGTCAAAAAGTCTCCCATAAAAAAAGTCTACAAGACCAAAATATTTACAAAAGCCCTGTGGAATAAGACCAACCAATGAATTTTTTTTAAGAAAAACATGTTCATTTTAAATAAAAAAATTATAATTAACTCCTAATTTATTACAAATTTAAGTGCTTTTTAATTTGTAGGTACTTGTAATTTTATGTAAAAGTTTTTACTTTTTCTTTTTTAAGTTACACATGTTTATGTGAATGACTTACAAGCTAAAAAAATTGAGTTACTTATTCCTCGGTGGAAAGGAAAGATTGTGGACGATTTTAAAGTTGGTAAAAAATATCTCAACCATGACTTTTTGGTATGAGTCAGAAAAAAAGTATCTGAAATTTGATCCAAAGGTAAACTTAATATACTAATAATTTAAATTGGATAATTGAATAAGTAAAATGAAGTAAGAAGGAAATTATGGTGGAGAATTAACATTTTATAGATATTTAATTTAAATTGAATTTATATTTTAATATTTATAATTTAATGTTTTAATATATTTAAAATTTAATGTTTAATATAATATTGTTATGATAAAATTTAATAATAAATAATATAAAATTATAATCTATTATAATAATAATTACTAAAATTAATATATTATTTATTTACTTAAAATTAACTATACTTATGTCATTTATCCAAAATAAAAGTAATATTTATGTTAAAATAATTTAACTTAATATAAATCCGTTATTTAAAAAACCTGACTTAATTAACTAGTCATCTGAATAATCTAAATTTGATTAATCTGATAAAATAAATAATTGAATATAAATTCTTTCTACACCTATATATTTTCGTCCTCCATCCTCCTGAATATTTAATTTCCCATGCTTGAAAATGATTTCGGATTGTGCAAAAAGCTTTTGAATAGAGTCCAGATAGCATGATTCAAAAAGCTTTTGGACTGCATGATTATACAATTCGAAAACTTTAAGTAACTTCCAGAGATTGAATAAGGTTAAAAATATAGTTTATAAATTGTGTAATCCGTAAATCGGTTTTCATTTTATGCAATTCAAAAAAAAAATTATGAAAAATAAATAATTTTGAAATTATATAATCTGAAAATCATTTATTACTTTTAAATTATATAAAATAAAAATTATCATAATCATAAGAACACAGACAGGAAAGTGTAACATCCCAAAATTATACAGTCATCAACCATATACTCAGAATAATTACACGTATCAATAAAATAAAACAGTCTTAAAATATAAAGGGAGCAGATTGAATAAACGGCCGAACGGCCTTTCATATATTAATTAACGAGCGTTCACAAAAGAACAAGGACGAACGGTTTACAAAAACATTACCGAACGTCCAACTATTTACAATCAACAAAAAGAGCGCTCGCTCACAGCCGCTCGCTACTCTAATTACACTAACTAAATAACCGAACGCCTCACTGTTCGGCCTTCACATCAACTTCTACTAAATTTTCTTCAGCAATGAGTTCCTCTTCAAGAGTTTGCTCCAAGGACGCATCTCCCTCTGCTCACATCCATACGGATGATCATTGCATTTGACAAGACGGATATACATAGACAAGACAACACAATGGAAATGCAAGGGTAAGCTTATTGAATTTAATTCAAGTCAAACATACAGTTTATACATATCAACATATAAATTTATTCACGACACAATCATTCAAATCATACATTAATTCAACCAAAATCCTGATACTAGACCGACCGTCCGGACATGTATGAATTCTGTGTAGCTACGACGTCCGTGCACCCAGGTGGAAGAGCTGGAATACTCGTCAGCTGCCACCTGAGGTTAGTCCGTTCTGTCCAAGTTACAGTTATGGACTAAGACCTCCTGCCATTCCCACGCATGACATGCTCCTCTCTACGTGAGAACGAGCACTCACGGAATATCAGGATGACCCGCCAGCTAAGCTTGCCACATTCATACTTTACAATTCTCAATCTTTCAACCAAGAGTCGTTCCTCCCTGGAACGCTCGTTCAAATTCCACAATCACAGTATCAATTCTCATAGTGTTCGCACATCTTAACTCATCCTCTTAAATACATTTTCATTCTATGTTCCACTTTCTTAAAAACACGAACGTTCACTCCCCTTCATAACGAGGACGAACGTCAGGAGCTAAACCAAGAAAAACTCTTTTGAATCAGTTAAATGAACTGATTCTAGTACGATCCAAATAATACTTAGGAAAAATCTAAGTTCAGTAACACTTGAACGAATCCAATGGATAGGTAAAGTCCCAAGTTGTTTGGATAATTAAACTGGACAAGATTTAATTCAGAAGACAAAACGCCAGTCAATGACCGAGCGCGAAAATAAGCTTTTAGTGAATTTTGGACGAACGTCACTGAGTACTTGGACGAGCGTCAATAGAACTATTGGACAACGCTGTTTAGATTTATGGACGAACGCTATTTCAATTCCGGACGAACGCTATTACCGTTCGCTGATAATTTAAAGAAGGAACGAACGTTCAGTATATGACCGAGCGTTCTTTATCACATACGCTTTGGACGAACGTTCGGTATCAGATCGAGCGTTAATTATCATGTACATTTTTAGGACGAGCGTTCGGTCTAAGACCGAGCGCCACTTAGGAACGTACGCTTTTAGGTCAAGACTTTTCACTGATTAAAAATTTAAGAAGTTTGGGCTTTATATAAGGTAAGATACTGGAAATTTATGTATTACAATTTGACTAAGTGTTCAAGAGGGATATTATCAAGCTTCTCAATCTCACACAACACTCATGAAGGGTACGTCTGGCCAAATGCTCACACGTAATGCTATATCAGAGGGCGTTCGTTGTCAAGGGAAATTCTTTCCAAATGAAAGGGTTCGACTACTTCAAGGAATTTACCAAGACTACCGAACGGTCAATGACCGTATCGATACGAACGTTCATTTTCATAGGCTTTTCATATTTACATTCCACATACAGTAACCATATTTTCCAGTATATTTACATTCATTTAATCATATCATAACATATCTTATACTCCTCAAGCTTTGAATTAAAAATCATATCCAATCATCCAATACCAAGATCATACAACATACAACTTTACAGATCATTCATATACACAAGCATAAAATTCTCAGTACATACATGCATCACTTTTCATATATCATCTCAGAATCATTATCATATTTTCAAACTTCACACACGCACATGCAGTACAGAGATCACATGAATTAAATCTAATAAGCTTCCCTTACCCGTATTAAGCAACGTGCGTTCGTTCTTCAGAGAAAGAAAACAAGACTCCAGTACCCTCTTTTCTACCCTTTACGTTTCAACCCAAGATTTCCTTAAACTAAAATTACAAAAACCAAATAACGGTTCAGAGAAGACTCGTGCAGATTCAAAAGGAAGCTTGCATGTTGAAAATGAAGGGTGGTTGAGGACGTGAAACTTACCCGTTTCAGAATCCAAAACCAATCGGTTTGATGGAAAGCTCACGGTGCAGGGACGCTTCTCACGGTGCTGAAAAGTGAACGGAGCAAAGAAGGGTGAGTTGCAGAAGAGAGAAGATGGAGGGGTTCTAGAGAGAAGGTAGAGAGTTTGAGATCAGAGAGTTGGAGGAAGAAGATGAAGTGTGCAGAGGAATGGGAAGAGTTTTCCAGAGAAATTAATTTCTCCTCCCACGTAGGACGAACGTCCATCCGCGTGCTGCCACTTGGATTCCACTAACTCTTGGAAACGTTCCAAAGTGACACTGGTCAGCATGCATGCAGTGTGAGTGTGAGTGCGTTTTAATGGAAGGGTGTGCGTGTCACGGTGCATTAATGGAAGCACAGTGGTGACTCATCAGAGTAATTAATGGGGCGTGACAATCCCCCTAACTAAAAAAAAATTTTCGTCCTCGAAAATTAAGTCTTACCAGGGAAGAGGTGAGGGTACAAGTCTTTCATAGCGTCTTCCACTTCCCAGGTAGAGTCGCCCGTCTTCTCATCCCACACCACTTTCACCAACCGAACGTCCTTCCGCTTGTATAACTTAGTGCGTTCGTCTTCAATACGAACTGGCTTCATCTCCAGCGTTCGGTCTTGGCGAAGACGAACGTCCTCAAGCTCCAATATGTGCGAAGGATCTGATACGTATTTTCTAAGTTGAGACACGTGAAATACCGGATGAAGGTTGGACAATTGTGGAGGTAAAGCAATCTCGTATGCAACTGGTCCAATCTTCCTTGTGATCTGGTACGGCCCCACGAACTTGGGAGACAACTTCTTTGATCTCAACGCTCTGCCCACTCCAGTAGTTGGATTTAACCTTAGGAAAACATGATCGCCAGCTTCGAACTCCAAGGGTCGTCTCCTCTTATCTGCGTATGACTTCTGCCTGCTTCTGGACGTCCTCAATCTCTCTTGAATTAATTTCACCTTATCAGTTGTTTGTTGAACGAGCTCCGGTCCTGTTAATACGTTCTCCCCTTCTTGAAACCAGCAAAGTGGTGTGCGACATTTACGTCCGTATAGGGCTTCAAAAGGAGCCATCCCAATGCTTGACTGGAAGCTGTTGTTGTAGGTGAACTCTACTAACGGCAATACTTCGTCCCAAACGCCCATATGATCGAGTACACACGTTCGCAATAAATCTTCAAGCGTCTGGATTGTTCTCTCGGATTGACCGTCCGTCTGAGGATGGTACGCTGAACTCATTTGGAGTCTGCTGCCCAGTTCACTTTGCAACGACTGCCAAAACCGAGAGGTGAACCTTGTGTCTCGGTCAGAGATGATGCTGGACGGCACTCCATGCAGACGAACGATCTCTTTAATGTAGAGCTTTGCCAAGTTAGTCAATGACATCTTCAGGTTGATGGGTAGGAAGTGAGCACTCTTCGTCAAACGATCCACTATCACCCAAATGGAATCGTGATTCTTGAATGTGCGAGGCAAGTGTGTCACAAAATCCATTGAAATGCTGTCCCACTTCCATTCTGAAATCTCCAAAGGTTGCAGTAGGCCGCCCGGTCTTTGATACTCGGTTTTAGCACGTTGACAGGTTAGGCATGATGCCACAAAACGTGCGACATCACTCTTCATTCCTGGCCACCAAAACGATTGCTTGAGGTCATGATACATCTTAGTCATGCCGGGATGCATGCTAAGACGACTGTGATGTCCTTCCTCCAATATGATACGCTTCAGCTCTCCATCATTTGGAACGCACGTCCTACCCATATAACGTAATAGGCCGTCCGTTCCCGTGTTGAAAAATCTGGCCTGATCTGTACCGAGCGCGCCTCTTATCTTCAGCAATTCTTCATCTTCTAGTTGCTTCATTCTGATCCGCTCAAACACATTACTGGATATCCTAAGGTTACAGCATTTGATGCTGTCCGGTTCTAAATTGAACTGCAACCTTAGGTCTCTAAAGCTTTCCACAAGGCTCAACTCACGTACCATCATGGACGACACATGCACCACCTTTCTGCTCAACGCGTCTGCCACAACGTTCGCTTTACCAGGATGATAAAGCAACTCGAAGTCATAATCCTTCAAGAACTCAAGCCACCTCCTTTGTCTCATGTTTAACTCCTTTTGATCGAAGAGGTACTTGAGGCTCTTGTGATCGCTGAAGACTTGGAAAACGGATCCATACAAGTAGTGCCTCCAAATCTTCAAAGCGAAGACGACCGCTGCCAGCTCCAGGTCGTGCGTCGGATAATTCCTCTCATGTATCTTCAACTGCCGAGAGGCGTACGCCACTGCCTTCTTCTCTTGCATAAGAACGCACCCCAAACCTTGGTGAGATGCGTCACAGTAAACTTCGAAAGGTTTGGCGGTGTCCGGAATTACCAAAACTGGAGCGCTCGTCAACTTCTGCTTCAGTTCTTGAAAACTAGATTCACACCGATCGGTCCAGGCGAACGGGTGATCCTTCCTGGTCAGTTGTGTTAACGGTGCTACTATCTTAGAGAATCCTTCTATGAAACGCCTATAGTAGCCCGCGAGTCCCACAAAACTTCTCACTTCAGTGACCGAGCGTGGACTCTCCCATTCCAAGACCGCTCGTACCTTAGCAGGATCAACTGAAATTCCACCCGCGGACACAACGTGACCCAAGAACTGTACTTCCTTCATCCAAAATTCGCATTTGGATAACTTAGCATACAGTTCTTTTTCTCTCAACACTCCAAGTACCAATCGCAAGTGCTCTTCATGTTCTTCACAGCTCTTGGAGTAGATGAGAATATCATCAATGAACACCACCACAAACTTGTCCAAGTATGGCCTAAAGATCCTGTTCATGTAGTCCATGAAGACTGCTGGAGCGTTTGTCACACCGAACGGCATGACCACATACTCATAATGTCCGTAACGAGAACGGAAGGCCGTCTTCTGGATGTCCCCTTCCTTAACACGAATCTGATGATAGCCCGATCTTAAGTCTATCTTTGAGAAGACGCTCGCTCCATGCAATTGATCCAGCAAGTCGTCAATGCGAGGCAATGGGTATTTGTTCTTGATGGTCAGCTTATTCAATTGACGATAATCAATACAAAGCCGAGAACTGCCATCCTTCTTCTTCACCAATAACACTGGCGCCCCCCAAGGGGACACGCTTGGACGGATGAACCTCTTGTCCATCAATTCTTCAATTTGCTTTTTAAGCTCAACCAATTCAGCAGGTGCCATTCTGTATGGTTGAACGGATATGGGAGCTGCGGTTGTTACCAGATCAATGGTAAACTCAACTTCACGAACGGGTGGTAGTCCAGGCACCTCATCCGGAAAGACGTCCGGGAATTCTTCCACAACCGCTCGTCCTTCAGTATACTTATTGGACGAACGTTCACAGCTCTTATCCGCAACCCCTATGTCTTCATGCGTCATAATCAAAAAGCAACTCGCGCCCTCCATGATATCTTCTTTCAACTGGCCGAGCGTCACACTCAACTCTTCTTCATTTTCTTCCGGAAAAATCAACTCCTTAGCTCCACAATCTATGAGAATGCGATTGGTATTCAGCCAATCCATTCCCAGAATTACTTCTAAGTCCTTGAGAGGCAAACAGATGAGATTCACCTTATACCTACGTCCTTCTACCTCAATAGGGCATCTAACACACATTGTAGACGTCCTAACTTCCCCAGCTGCTGGTGTTGATACCACCAAATCAAACTGCATCTCGCTCGCTACTAACCCCAATTTATCAACACACGCCTTCGAGATGAAGGAGTGCGTCGCCCCCGAGTCAAACAACACACAACAATTTATTCCATACAACAAGCACGTGCCAGTGACGAGCGTACCTGAGCTCGCTGCTTCTACCCCAGTAATCGCGTACACACGCCCAACAGCTTGGGCTCGTCCACCACCTCTCATCTGATTCCTTCCAGTGTTGGGTGGCCTCATCACCGCACGTCCACCCATATTACACTCGTTCTCCAGGTGACCATGTCTTCTACAACGAGTGCAATATTTTATCCCTACCAATTGAGGACAAGATGACTTGTAATGGGGTCCTCCACATTGAAAACATCTCACTGCCCCTGATTGGCCCGTCTGCCCAGCAATTACCACTGCTTGCGATCCACTCGACTGCCCTGGACGAGCGTACGGTGTCCTGTTCCTGTTTGCATTTGTTCTCGTCAGAATTGGACCCCGAGACGCTTGTTGTTTCTTATGTTGTTCTGCCTCAGCCATATTTTTCTCTAACACTTTGGCCCTCTCCACCAAGGCTGGAAACGACCGAATGCATAGACTTGAGATTAATACCTTCAGATCACTTCTTAATCCGTTTTCAAACTTCCTACATTGCCACTCTTCACTAGTAGCCATTGTATAGAACCTTACTAGATGCTTGAACTTGTTTGTATACTCTGAAACCGACATTCCTCCTTGTACCAGCTGAAGAAATTCCACCTCTTTAGCAAAACGAACGCTATCTGGAAAGTACTCCTCATAGAACTTGTTCCTGAAAACCTCCCAAGTAATAGGACGTTGAGCGTCCGTCAGTATGGCCTTCATACTCGCCCACCAATGGCTCGCCTCTCCTGACAAAAGGTACTCCGTGAATGCTAAGTGGCTATCATCTGGACACCTCTTTGCATCGTAAATTCTCTCTATGTCACGCAGCCATTGATCTGCCTCATCAGGAAGGCACGTTCCAGAGAACTTGGCTGGGCGATGTTGGAGAAAACTTTCTAAACTCCATTCGGCATTTGGTTGGGCAGCACTGGAAGAGGAAGCCCCAGGCGTACCTCTTGTGGCAGCAATAATCTCCATTAGCTGCCTCTGCGTGGCTTCAGAGTTGACGCGTGCGGCCTCCAAACTCTGTAGAGCAGCAGCATTCTGCTCCATAAGGGTAGTATTTTGCTGTTGCAACCGTTCGATTACAGCCTCCAACATCCTATTGTTGTTGGGAGCGTCAGGCTCGTTAGGCTGTGGTGGAGGAGGAAGTCTAGGGGCCATTCGTTCTCTGGTTCATCAGAAAACGAGCGTTAGAATTGTTCAAGAGTTAAAAATAATAACTCATCAAACACATAATAAGCACACAGCAAAAACGCAATGCACTTATAACCTACAGCGTCCTTAGAAGAACAAAACTGCTCTGATACCAATAATGTAACATCCCAAAATTATACAGTCATCAACCATATACTCAGAATAATTACACGTATCAATAAAATAAAACAGTCTTAAAATATAAAGGGAGCAGATTGAATAAACGGCCGAACGGCCTTTCATATATTAATTAACGAGCGTTCACAAAAGAACAAGGACGAACGGTTTACAAAAACATTACCGAACGTCCAACTATTTACAATCAACAAAAAGAGCGCTCGCTCACAGCCGCTCGCTACTCTAATTACACTAACTAAATAACCGAACGCCTCACTGTTCGGCCTTCACCTCAACTTCTACTAAATTTTCTTCAGCAATGAGTTCCTCTTCAAGAGTTTGCTCCAAGGACGCATCTCCCTCTGCTCACATCCATACGGATGATCATTGCATTTGACAAGACGGATATACATAGACAAGACAACACAATGGAAATGCAAGGGTAAGCTTATTGAATTTAATTCAAGTCAAACATACAGTTTATACATATCAACATATAAATTTATTCACGACACAATCATTCAAATCATACATTAATTCAACCAAAATCCTGATACTAGACCGACCGTCCGGACATGTATGAATTCTGTGTAGCTACGACATCCGTGCACCCAGGTGGAAGAGCTGGAATACTCGTCAGCTGCCACCTGAGGTTAGTCCGTTCTGTCCAAGTTACAGTTATGGACTAAGACCTCCTGCCATTCCCACGCATGACATGCTCCTCTCTACGTGAGAACAAGCACTCACGGAATATCAGGATGACCCGCCAGCTAAGCTTGCCACATTCATACTTTACAATTCTCAATCTTTCAACCAAGAGTCGTTCCTCCCTGGAACGCTCGTTCAAATTCCACAATCACAGTATCAATTCTCATAGTGTTCGCACATCTTAACTCATCCTCTTAAATACATTTTCATTCTATGTTCCACTTTCTTAAAAACACGAACGTTCACTCCCCTTCATAACGAGGACGAACGTCAGGAGCTAAACCAAGAAAAACTCTTTTGAATCAGTTAAATGAACTGATTCTAGTACGATCCAAATAATACTTAGAAAAAATCTAAGTTCAGTAACACTTGAACGAATCCAATGGATAGGTAAAGTCCCAAGTTGTTTGGATAATTAAACTGGACAAGATTTAATTCAGAAGACAAAACGCCAGTCAATGACCGAGCGCGAAAATAAGCTTTTAGTGAATTTTGGACGAACGTCACTGAGTACTTGGACGAGCGTCAATAGAACTATTGGACAACGCTGTTTAGATTTATGGACGAACGCTATTTCAATTCCGGACGAACGCTATTACCGTTCGCTGATAATTTAAAGAAGGAACGAACGTTCAGTATATGACCGAGCGTTCTTTATCACATACGCTTTGGACGAACGTTCGGTATCAGACCGAGCGTTAATTATCATGTACATTTTTAGGACGAGCGTTCGGTCTAAGACCGAGCGCCACTTAGGAACGTACGCTTTTAGGTCAAGACTTTTCACTGATTAAAAATTTAAGAAGTTTGGGCTTTATATAAGGTAAGATACTGGAAATTTATGTATTACAATTTGACTAAGTGTTCAAGAGGGATATTATCAAGCTTCTCAATCTCACACAACACTCATGAAGGGTACGTCTGGCCAAATGCTCACACGTAATGCTATATCAGAGGGCGTTCGTTGTCAAGGGAAATTCTTTCCAAATGAAAGGGTTCGACTACTTCAAGGAATTTACCAAGACTACCGAACGGTCAATGACCGTATCGATACGAACGTTCATTTTCATAGGCTTTTCATATTTACATTCCACATACAGTAACCATATTTTCCAGTATATTTACATTCATTTAATCATATCATAACATATCTTATACTCCTCAAGCTTTGAATTAAAAATCATATCCAATCATCCAATACCAAGATCATACAACATACAACTTTACAGATCATTCATATACACAAGCATAAAATTCTCAGTACATACATGCATCACTTTTCATATATCATCTCAGAATCATTATCATATTTTCAAACTTCACACACGCACATGCAGTACAGAGATCACATGAATTAAATCTAATAAGCTTCCCTTACCCGTATTAAGCAACGTGCGTTCGTTCTTCAGAGAAAGAAAACAAGACTCCAGTACCCTCTTTTCTACCCTTTACGTTTCAACCCAAGATTTCCTTAAACTAAAATTACAAAAACCAAATAACGGTTCAGAGAAGACTCGTGCAGATTCAAAAGGAAGCTTGCATGTTGAAAATGAAGGGTGGTTGAGGACGTGAAACTTACCCGTTTCAGAATCCAAAACCAATCGGTTTGATGGAAAGCTCACGGTGCAGGGACGCTTCTCACGGTGCTGAAAAGTGAACGGAGCAAAGAAGGGTGAGTTGCAGAAGAGAGAAGATGGAGGGGTTCTAGAGAGAAGGTAGAGAGTTTGAGATCAGAGAGTTGGAGGAAGAAGATGAAGTGTGCAGAGGAATGGGAAGAGTTTTCCAGAGAAATTAATTTCTCCTCCCACGTAGGACGAACGTCCATCCGCGTGCTGCCACTTGGATTCCACTAACTCTTGGAAACGTTCCAAAGTGACACTGGTCAGCATGCATGCAGTGTGAGTGTGAGTGCGTTTTAATGGAAGGGTGTGCGTGTCACGGTGCATTAATGGAAGCACAGTGGTGACTCATCAGAGTAATTAATGGGGCGTGACAGAAAGTATGGAGGTGTAAAAAATATTTGCTTGTTTTTAAAAATTAATTAAAATTTTATAGTGAGTTAAACCCATCTCAATTCTAATCCTAACTTACTTAGAAATTTTAGAGATTAGAGTTTTTAAAAATTAATTGAAGGGTTTCTAAAAATAAAGTTTTTTTAAGAATGAATTAGGACTGGCCATAAACTATGAATTAAACTAATAACTCTATTTAAAAGAGACATATCAATCAATAAATCATATTTCATTGATATATAATACTACCAGTAAAACATTTATATTCTTAACAAAAGATATTCAATCAGAACACAAACAAATATTTGTTACATTTATAAAATATATAAGACTAACAAAATTTCATAATTTTTCTATCAATTTTAGCTAATAATAGAAAATATTTAATATAGAATGTTAAGTAATATATCGTCATAATTTTCCTAAATACATTTAAAAGTATAATTTGCAGTAACACTTATTAAATAAGGAATGATTTTATAATATTAATATATTATTACAGTTAATAATCAAACTATATTTTATACTTAAAATAATGTTCTTAACATTTTCCAAATAAATACTATTTTGTTCGAGGGGAGAGGAAGGAACACGAGAAGACGCTATATAAGAGACTCGCTCACAAACTTCGAATATTCGGAAACAGAAGACTGAAGGAAGAGTGAGTGAAGACACTTCTTCTCCTACTCTCTCTTCTATGCTTCCGACCTTCTCTGTAAGATCCTTTTTTTCTTACTCTTTTTCTCTCACTTCCCAATTCTCTCTCATTCTCTGTCTCTCTCCCTCCAACTCTCTTTCTCTTCTTCCCATTTTCTCTCTAACTCAGTATCTTTTGCTGATTCGTTTATGGCGGGAACTCACGTTTTTCGCCGTTTTCCTCCATTCCTGTCGTTTCCTTTTCCCTTTCTCGTTAACGCTAATGTCACGCTGTCAGTTCCTCCGATATTCCTTTCTTTCTATTTTTCTCGACACTCCCATGGCTGCATCGCCTATGTGTTTCATTACCAAACTTCATTTGTTCCGAAATCGCTAAAATACCACATTCTAGGGTTTCCCTTTTTCCACCCCCAATGCCCCATTCGGACCCTGCAAAATGCTGGCCGTTTTGATTTTCAATGTATCACCATTTAGTCGAAGTTAAATATTAAACTAATAGTAACAAACATTATTATTTTAATTGCTGTTATTCAATCATTTTGTTTTAACCAAGAAAAGACTAAAAGTCGAAACTTTTCCTTGCATTTTTTTCCTAGGACATGCAACCTCAACCTGAGTACTGTTTCAAGTGGTTTCTGTATTGCGCTTTCTTATATGGCTGAAAGAGTATTGTTGTGTTGTGTTGTGCTGAATTCTGGGTGCAGGGTTTCTCTGATTGACAGGACCTGCGGCTTTATATCCCAATGCCGCTTTTGAGGAGAAAGCCTTTTGCCCTTGCTGAACCACCGAATGATTTGGAGCCATGCGAGAGTCTTTTTCGAATTCGATTTACTAAAGAAGTATTTCGAGATTATAAGTATCTTTTTGTCGTTCATTTATTTCTATAACTTTTCACCTGTCTTACTTAATTACTTGGAATACACCAAAAGCATAGCGTGATTTTTGAGTTGGAAGAGGTTGAAAAGTGTTTCGATTTTTGCACTTTTTTTGCATTTTTGACCATTTGTTTAATGGTGGGTATTCCTTGACACGAACAAGTGATTATTTGAACCGCTTAAATCAATACCGCAAGAGGGTTTGGACGTGCAAAGTAACGGGAAAAACCGGCTTGACTTATGAACAGGCTTTGGTGTCAGAGAAGCTTGCTACTGAGAAAGTTCAACAGATTCCGGAAGAATTAATGGTACCGGCACTTAGGATTATTCAGTACAGTAAGTTCTACTTTTGGTCCAAATGAAAAGAAAAAGTTTATGTTGAACGAAATTGAACTATGTTTCCTTTTTCTTTGTGGCTTATTATTGGTTATGCTCATTTGTTTTGCATGGGTAATTTGAAAATTTTCGTTTTTTCTGCATTTGTTGAAATTAAAATATATGGTTTAAAGAGCTGTCTTTTAATTTGCTTTGTTTACAAGGGTTTGTTATTGTTAAAAGTTTATAATATACAGTATTATAAGCACCTTTGGAGGAAATTAAGATGATTGTGAAGAAGCACATGTAATGGGATGTGCATATTGAATCCCGCAGTAGGGGCGGTGACTTTAAGATGGGACGTTACTTTTGAATGATCGAACAAAAGGTATACCGTGCTACCATCCACAATGTTATTTGAGAGAGAAAGATTGCTTTGTTGTCTTGGAGTTGTTTTCAAGGGCCTACCAAATGGTTTTAGATTACTGGTTCCGTTTTTCATTACAGGAATTTGTCCATCAAGTTAGCAGTTCAATGCAAGTATTGCATTTTACTATTTATTCTATAAATTGTCCTAAGCCTCATGTCTATCTCTTATGTTGGTTAGCTTGAAGATGAGTAAGTTTTGGCTAATTAGCTGGTATAAGAGATTAAATTATTGCTGGTTAAAGCAAGCCATGCCAAATATGATTTAGGTTGCCTGTATATATCTCGTGGGAGCCTCTTCAATTTGTTTCGGTACACAGAAGTTTATGGGAGGAGAACCTGCCTCATTCCAAGGTCTGGACACAAGACTCAGGGAGATCTTGAAATGGTAACGAAGAGTTATAGATGATCCACTAATGAAGGATTTAGCTAAGTATATATGTCTGCATAACATCTTGTGACTTTGAGGCAATTAAGAACTGTGGTTGTGATGATTTTTCCCTTCAGATTGCTTAAATTGTGAATCATCAATTTCTGCACGACTCTGATTTTTGATCAAACAATGCTATATGCATCAAATGAAGGAGTTTGCTAAATTCATCTTATGTATTATTACAAGTGTTTATCACAATTTCTCTTAGAAAAATTCGTAGGTTTTGGAACTTTAAAAACTATGCTTGTTTAAGAATTGGTATGAAAAATTTTAGGATATATATCAGATGTGGTTTCAAGTTATAGTATGCTTTTAACCTTTACCTGATATAGACGCTTCACAATTTTAACTTCTGTACTTTTAAGTGGTCATGTGCTATTGCAGGCATGCTCCCTTTGAAGGACCTTGTTGATTCTATTGCTGATAAGTTGAAGGAGCAGTTGGTTGAGGGCTCTCAATTGTATGGAAAAAAGAATGAAAGAGTGTGTCCTTGCAAAATATTGAGAGTGATGCAGAAAGATGCTGAAACTGTGAGCTATGTGGTGGCTTGGCTAGATGAAAGCAATAATGTTATTGAAAGAGCAGAAGTCAGTTCTCAAGATTTGGTGCAGAAGAAGCCACCTTTTAGTAGAAATATTTTGAAGTCTTTTGTCCGTGAATGTACATATCGAAATGCTCCTTGGGTTTTACATGATAAACTTGCAAAATATCATGGAATCTCAACTGACATTCCAGAGGAGTTAAGAGGAAAGGTTTCCTTTAACAATGGACTCGTGGTCTTCACCAAAAAAAGAAAGCATGAGGTAGGTACACACAAGGAGGTGGTAGTTTCAGCTTCTATTTTGTTACCTACAAAATTAAAAAGAAAAGAGTACAAGATCGTCCAAATGTCAAATTTTATAGATTTATAGCTTACAGACTTCTGATTGGCTTGTTAAATAAATTTATGATTTGTTGTTTCAAATCTATCATGTTCAGGAAGAGTCTATCAAATATCCAATTGATGATCTATTAGTGAAGCCTAGTCCAGATGATCCAGTTTTCAGTAGTCGTCCTTCTCCATCAAGAGACTTTAATGTTCCAATTCATTGTGTAGGGGATCTCTTAACGGTTTGGGACTTTTTTATGTCTTTTGGTAAACTGTTACAATTATCACCGTACTCTCTCAAAGATTTTGAAAACGCAATCTGTCACAAGGATAGCAATGTTGTTCTCCTGGTGGAATCTCTTGCAGTACTCTTTCGTGTGCTCATCAAAGGTGATGATGAATACTATGCAGCTGTTCAAGATAAATTACCGAAGAAGGTTCGTGTCTGTCACATATATTCTTTTTGTTAGTGCTGTAATGGATAAAGACAGTTGTTCTGATAGGTATTGCAGATTTATTAAAAAACAACCTTAAGAATTGTATATTTTTATTGCAACAACACACTAGGCTTATCATCCTTGGCTTATCCCGTTACTGATTTTCATATGTAAATGTCTTATGCAATATCTTTTTTTCAGATTACAATGATTAGTTGGAAAGACTATTTATGCAAGTTTTTAGAAATGATCAAAATTCCCAAGCTGCAGCAGTATGAAGCAACAATTAAACGGGGACGTTATAGCTATGTAGATGTCAATGCTAAATTAGAAATCTTTTGCGAATTAGTCAATCGAGCCCTTGATACAGCTATTGTCAGGGAAAAATTGCATGAGTTTATTGAACAAAGGCGGGTACTGGGAGCTGCTAAAAGGGAAGAAGCAATTGAAGCTTCTGCAAAGAGAAGAAAAGTAAAGGAGCAGTTGAAAGCTGATTCTGGAAGCACCTGTGGTGAGAATGGGCATGATCTTGATCAGGATGCAACTGTCTCAGCTGATAATAGTCACAGAATACAGAATGGTAGTATTAGAAAGAATAGAAACAGTGAGACAGAATCATCTACGCAAAAATATGCATTCGATAGGTTGGACTTGTGTGCCGTATCTTAATGTCTTCATGGAAATCTAGAAAACACATTTTTCTCTATTTCTGGGTTATTGTTGTGTTTAACCTTTTTTCTAATAATATATAACAGTGGTATCAAGCATTCAAACCTTGCTTCAAAAATGTCAGCTGAAAAGTTTGATTCTGAGCTTAATCGATCTGCAGTATGCGGAAAAGTATACAATAGAAAGGAATCACAGAAACAACCAATAGGTGATAAGGATCAATCAGAGAAAAGCTACGAACAAAGGGTGCAAATTGTTTCCCTTATTCAACTGTTTTATGTTACTTTTGTTTAAGTTCATATTTTAATGAAGTTATTTATTACAGAGACAATATTTTGATCGGGAGATAGAGAAATGGTGTGTTCGTACAAGTTTCCTAGGTATGGACAGATATTATAATAGGTATTGGTGGTTTTACCGTGATGGAAGGATATTTGTTGAAAGTCCTGAATCCAATGAGTGGGGATACTACAGTAGCAAAGGAGAGGTACTTGGTACATATGCTATACATGCATTTTATACAAATAAATCTTTTCTAATTTCAGTTGCATGCTTGAATTTGAATAGCTTGATGGATTGACGAGTTCACTGAATTGCAAAGGCGAGAGGGAGAGGGCACTGCTAAAACAACTGAAAAAATATTATGGTAGAATATGGTGAGTTTGATTTGCTTCGGTTGATTTTCATTGAAATGCACATTTGGCCCTCACCCCTCCTTGATTTCGTTTCGCACAATGCTTAAGTCATTTCATGATGTTTCTCCACGAAAAGCCTTTTACATAAGGATTTTGTGGTCCTTGCCCAATATTAACATTTGGTTAAAGATGGTGTTTATTGAATAAAATAAATAGAAGGAATAATTCAGATTATTAAAGTTCTATTATGTAAAAAGATCTTCAAGTTTTGCTAATATAATGGAATGATTGGCTGACTGTAGCAGATTTTAACATGAATACAGTTAAAATAAAATTATAATCTTTCTTTGAATATGTAACATAAAGTGAACTACAGATAGATATACTTGATTTGGAAACTGAGAAATGGGGAGTAAATGGGTATTATCTTCAATGAATAATTTTATTGCATAATATCTTTTATTGGTATTTTGACAGTATTTTGAAATAGTTAATATTATTTTAAAAAATTTGGAAGAAAATGAAGATTAATGTGTCTATGTTCACACTTCTAATAATGAAGGATTTATATTTTATCAACATTTCTCCCTTGACTTGTGAGGTTCTTTCGTTTTCATTGCATGTTTACAGCTCGGAATTGCAGAAAAATTCAAAGGATTTGTTGCATAAGACTACCCTGGATGATTCTATGGTCAGAAGGTCTACACGTGTTCGCGCACCACCTAGGAAAAATCCTGCCAAGGCTTTCCTTAGATATGTAAACAAGTGGAAAGAAGAGTAAGTAAATCAAGGTGGTTTGACATTTGGTGAAGCTCTTCAAACTTATGAAGTTTGAAACTTTTGAGGGACTTGGATTTTTATACATTAGGTGGATACGTTTTTGGGGAGGTTTAGTGAATCCGTAGTTCATAGGTACAAGGTTCGTAGTCTTTGGGAATAGGGATCGTTTTTCAATCCATTTTTGGAAGATGGACAAGCATTCATTGATGCTTGTTTTTGAAATTTTGCACATAACGTTGCATGATAGTAAAATCTAGTATGAAAGTGTCGTTTTACTCTAGTTTATTTATGTGCCAAGTTTTTCCGTTTTGGTTCTAGAATTGCTTATATCTTAATGTTGGAGTGAACATAGAGATAACTTAATCTTAGGTACCATTTTGTGATTGTTTGAAAGAATGTGGGATGGTTTTAGAATTGCTTATACATTGTCTAGAAATAGCTATTGATTTTTTGTTTTGAAATTTAGTTATTTGTTAACAGGCGTATCGAATATGTCAATATACACGTTAAGTTCAGTTCTTGTATGATATCTTTTAGTTGTTTCGTCTTCCTCTTTTGTCATAAATGAGCGAAAGAAATTCATCGTAGTGAGTTCTATATTTGTTGAATTCCACATTAATTGCAGTCATTATTAAAATGTGAATTAGAAAGTGTAATAATCTGTTGAAGATAAATGTTGAAAATTGACTGTTGAAACCAAGTTCTGTTTAGTAAGTTCAGGTTTACATGAGGGAAGGAAAAAAAAGTTGATAAAAGAAATGTGAGTTAATTGATTTGGTTATGGTTTGGACCTACAATGCCTCCATGTTTTGAGATCATGGAATGTTTATTATTAAAGGTGTGTCTTCAAAAAATTATTTTTATCAATCCAATTACTGTTTGATTGAAGATGTTGTCTTGCATTTCCTCCGAACGACCTGAATGTCTTTTAACACTGTAATTATAACACTTTATTATATATATTGAGTATTGTGGTCGTGTTGTTTCTAGATATCCAAATATTGGAATTATCGGAAATATTTAAAGAATCTTCTTTTTGTTGGATTGACCCATTTTATGATGAAATTAATTTATCTCTAATGATGTATTCATATTAAATTTCTCCTTGGTTAAAAGGACGAACCTATAGTTTTAAATTCTATATGCAACTTTTAAGCTTCAAAGGTTGCCTTCATATCCTGGAACTTCCAAAATTGTCCCTTTTCTTCAACAAAACAAGACCTAAAAATTGACTAGTTCAAAGTAAATTGCTCAAACACTTGTAACGTGACTTTCTTCACAATAAAGGGATGGTGTGTGTATGGAAAAGAAATGAGAAATGAAGATTTGGATTTATTTATCTATTTATTTATTTATTGTGGTGGGTTGGAAAGGATTGACAGGTGGAAAGAGCAGAATCTGAGAGCAACGAAGCATCATGTTTAGTGGTCGACTTTTGTCCCCATCACAACTTTTTTTCAACCCATTTTCATACTCATTTGTAATCAAAGGATCAACTAATACGTAGTGTTATGTGTTTGAATTTTATAATGAAAAAAGTAGTTTAGAATAAGGACTCTACACTAAAGTTAATAGACCAATTTCCCAATAAGAATACACTATCAATAAAATTACATATATAATAAAAGAGTTGTTTAAATTTCCCTAAAAGAAAATAAGACGAAACAATTTCATAAAAGGTAATTGCTGTAATTAGTTATGTACTTTGAAAAGGTTAGTATATTATTTAACTGCATGGATAACCCTTCCATCAAAATACAATATTTGTTGGCTGAATAAATAATAAAAATTTCGTTAAAAAATAGAAAGAAAACGATAGAGAAAAAATATCCATGGAAGAGTAAGTGGATGCAAATCAATATAGTTATATTAACCTGTACAAACTTTATTAGTATTTTTATATAAAAATATATATTACATAAGAGTTAAATATATTGAATATTTTTAATTTTAAATTATTCAACGTTTATTTGTTCAATAGACAAAAATATAGCAAAAAAACAGTTAAAAACATTTATTAATAAAACAATTAAATAAAATATTCCACAATTGATAACCACAAAACACATCATTAGAAAATATATAAAATATTAATATAGTTATTCATCATTATAACTATAATAATATAATATGTATACCCTAAGGAAGGTTATAAGCTACAAAAGTTTATTAGAAAAAAAAGACTTCTATATGCAACAACTAAGAAAGGATATAAGCTACTCAATCACTTCCTCTCCATCCATCAAAGACATATCTTTTCCTATTTTAATATCTAAAGTGATCATATAAAAAACACAATATACCAGTTTATCATCTAACCATGTATAACGTATCACAAATCACTTACTCACACAAACAATTAATATTAGACTCAATTATCTAGATACACACACCTTTGACATAAGACTTTATTATAGGTATGCATTTGTAGTAGTATTTGATGGAAGAAAGCCCATTAGTGGACCTATCACAAGAAGTATGATAAAAATAATGCAAGAAGAACTTGAAGAACCAACCTCCAAAGACTCTAAGGTATTATATCTTTAGCTGGATCGGAAGCTAGAAGTCCAACGAGAAGCCAACTTCAAGACCAAGTAGCATGAAGCCTAGACATGGAAATCCCTACTTGCGTATTGGCTGGCGCCCAACGACAGAGGGATTGCGCTCAGGGGACGCGAGAAAACAACTATGTTTTCCAGCATGTGTCTTTGCTTCTATAATAGAGTAGAATGTGTAAAATGTGTGTGTACGTGGCACCTAATCCGTGAGTTGCGACTGATCATCAGCAAGCTAAGCACACTGTGCCCAAGGTGTTGAATACTCTATATATTCAACACCTTCTCCATTGTATTTTTCTTACCTTTGATGATATAGTTGAGAAACTCTGTTGAGAAAACTCTAGACCCTCTTCTTCTTAAAGGTAACGGTTAGGAGAGTGATTCACAACCTTTTGTAGCCACCTTCCCTAGTGGAACCATACTAGGATCTGTCTTGCACCACCAAACCATCATCCATATCACTACATTGAGAATTCCACTCTGTTTCAGTCCATAAACCTTCATCTAGTTCCAACCACTACTACTAATCTTCATTCAAATACCTCTGATAATCTTTTCCTAGACTCGTGGAAGCAAGCAAACTCATCTTGAAGGGAGTCCATCAGTATTTATGCTCTACAGAGTCATAAATCCAGGGGTTATAACCATATTACTCACAAGGTTGGTCTCTTTCATGCTTAGGACCAAAATTCTAAGGCTATGATCTCATGCCATTCTCTCCCCCACCTCATTTCTATCGACATGAGTTGAATGGTTGGTAGTATCAGGATACCTCCTTTAAGAACTCCCATATGTCAAAGCATACACCAAACAAAAAACCAATCTTTCTTGGATTCATTCCAATAATTCTAAGATAAAGATCGTAAACGAACCATCATATTAACATTCACAAAATCCAACATTAAAAAAAATATAAACTGGAAGAGAACATGTGAAAAGTAATGTTAAACTCAGTTAATCTCGCTTAGCAAGTAGTGCTCAAAAGCACTCTTGCCTAACCAATTGTCAAGTTAGTGAGCTTCCTGACTTTGGTCGCGCCAACTAACCACCAAGTCAACAACTCTCTGACATTGAGCTAGCCCAACGAATATATTATTGCCCAACGACTTCAAATCACTAAGTTATCTAACTTTGGTCTCACCTAACGAGTGTACTCTCGCTTAGTGACTACCCAATCAGTAGCTCTCTAACTTTGACTTTGACCGAGTATATACTTGCTCAGCGAGTCTACATAATTCAATAGAAAAAATTCTTTTGAATAATGCCATACAAGCCCTACAATTTATTCCAAAAACAACACATATGTTTAAGCATATCAGCCATTAGATCATATACAACTAAATCATTCAATTCATCGCAAATGTCATATCAATCAAATAGTATACTAAATTTAAACATATCAAGCTCTAATGAGAAATCACAACCCTACTCAACTCTATAGTAATATTTGATAAGACAATTCAATCACACAAACCAAGTATCATACATGCATACAATCAACAATTTTAAGTTATCTATCAGTTAAAATCAATGTAAACATACTACAAAAACAAGCTTTGACGTCCATTATTTTTTTACCTTTAACATTCGTTATTTTCGACCTTTGACGTTTGTTATTTTCGACCTTTGACGTCTGCCTAAACTCCGACATCATAGCAGGAGACGTCAATTTGATGTTGAAAGAAAAAAGAGACGTTGATTGACGTCAGAAATTAGGAATATTCGACGTCCACCATCATTGAGCAAAATACCCATATCATTGACTGCAATTTAATGGGTTAGTCAAAAAAGGGAAAATCGACGTTAGAATTTATCTTGACCAACGTCAGTTGACGTTTGTTAATACATTAACATACATCCATCCTAGGTTTTTTTAATAAATTATTCATTTTTATATTTTTACCAACCCTAAAAAGCAAAAAAGTAACAGTTTAACATTTCTATATCCAGAACTCAGTTTCAACTTTGTATTAACTATTCAAAACTATAAACTAAAGTTTTCTCAAGTAAAGCTAAAAATTAAAGCTATCAAAACTTAAAGTATTAAATCTAAACTAATGTATGTCCTAACTTCATCGCTCCAAAAGATACGCTCCCAATCTTGTCGTATCTTCTTCATTGTGGCCTCTGTTATTGGGGATGGATTGTTGAAGTGCTGCAAAAACAAAACAACTTTGTTATGTTTTTATTCTAATGTTTAAAGTTGAATGTGATTTGAAATATGTGAAAGATATATTATTACCTTAATCCAATCTTCTTTAATTCCTACTTGAATGATGGTGTTGATCCAAGACATGACATAATAGTCGTATGCCCACAAATCTGACTGCTTGTCACACTAAACATGACAAAGAGAATAGTCCACAATGACGGTGTCCACGTACCTATAACAATAAAGATATATATATATATATATATATATATATATATATATATATATATATATATATATATATATATATATCAAAAAGTAACAATTTGAATATTTAAATAGGAAAGAATATGAAAAATCTTACATGCACCATAGTTCTAGGATTGAAAGATTTAACATCCTTTCTCCACCAATGACCTTTAGTGCATCATTTAGAGTAATATAAAATAACACATGACATTGGAGTCTAAATACTCTTAAGTCTCACTTTAGCTCTACATGTCCTTTATTCAACTTATATAATCTTTTCATCAGCTTTACTAAATGGTTATCCTCAGTTTTTTCCGTATCATGATCTTCATGGATCACAATTTCACGCATGGGTTCTTTCTTAGGATGTGAGAACTGAAATAAACATTTTAAAAGTTATGAATAATTTATTTCTAACTTTGAATAAAAATATTAAGAATAAAAATATTAAGAATAAAAATATTAAGAATAAAAATATAATATTTGTGGTGGGCTAAAATATGACATGATCAAAGCTTTAGGCCAAGAAATAAATATGCCTAACGCCTTCCTCACAAATTGGATTTCAAAAGTTGGCACAAGCACTTGAGTGTGGGGATCTCAAACTTTATTAATTGTCACACGTGCGTAGTGAGGCAATAGAGGAGAACCATGAATAGTCTGTCATCCCGCAAGCTGTCATCATATGAACACTACCTGTGGGGATCTCCATCAACCAATAACTTATACTGAGTAGTCAGTATGATTTATAGCATAGCATGAGCTTTTGGTGCCCACACGACATCCTGTTGGATCTTTAGTGGAGAGATCGTCATTCTGTTAGGTCATGGATTGAATTATTTCTTCAAGTTCTCGTTGTATTTCTTATCTTTGTTGGATGCGTTTCATGAAGCGTTGCTCCATAATAGTCATGGGCTAGTTTAGTCTTTCCTCTATTTAGAGCTTCAACTTCCTCAACACCTCTTGAATCAAGGATTTTGTACTTCTTTGTGTAGACCTAAAGTAGTATTTCAATCCAATAACACCTCGAATACCAAGCACACGACCTGGGTGCTCTGGCTTTTCAATGGTCATTGTGAGAATATTCTCTCTATCTTGTGATGACATACCTACTAGCGATGGTCAAGAACTTTCAAGAAGAGTTGAAGTCATCTATGGATGATGGGCCTAAACTCTTTCTTGGTCCATCTTGGGCCATCATGGAGCTTGTAGAGTAGGAATAATTTTGGGCCTTGTATTTTGGGCTAACTAGTTTAGATTTATTTGGGCTTTGTATTATGCGCTAAGTAGTGCATGATTTATTTTGGGCCTTGTATTTTGGACCAAGTACTGTAGGATTTTTGCACCAGTTAGGTCAACAAAGATCTCCTTCTATTGGACAAATTTTTTACCTTAATCTCCAAGTTAGGTCAAGCTAATGTTTTTAGGGTTTTTCTTCTACATTTTGAAGATTCTCTTAGCCTATATATAGAGGTGTCTTCTCATATTGTATTCACCTTTGAATTTAAGCAAAGTTGTGTTGTCATTTTTGTGCCATAATACTCATCTTAGGTCACCACAGACTATAACATCTCATGTGGTCTCCTCTAGTCACCTTCCTCTAGAGTTGACCTAATCTCTCTAAGAGCACCATCAAACACCACCCATCACCATTAAATCATCAAAGTCGTGAGTCACCTTCTTCATATCCCGCCAAATTTCGCTGCACCATTTGAACCTTTTCACTATCACCATAACTTCTCTTTTAGCTTTAGTCTAACCTAGCTAAGGAGGTTGTTATCATTTGGTATCAAGAGCTTTGGTTCTATAAGAGTTGTGTTTCTTGGTCCTTACCTATCCTTTTATTTCTGTGTTGTTGATGTTATTTCCTTATTTTTGTTTTCATGGTTCTAGTTTCTTATTTTCCTTTGGAACCATTTGGCCTTTTTGCTTAGCTTTCTTGTGTGTTTATGTGCTTTTTAATTCTTTTTTGGTCCATTTTTATTTTTCTTCGATCATATAATATATTTTGAGTAATTTTGATTTTCATATCCATCCATGTTGTCTAAAGTCATGTTTAGTCCTTTTAATGCAATTTCTTCTTAGTTTTTACCTTTTGGAAAATCATAAAATTATATGTTCAAGTTGGTTTTCAAAACTACATTATGTACATACATTTTAGTATTTTTACTTTATATTTTTGAGTTCATATTTTTCATTAAATCATTGGCAAGTTCTTGAAAAATATTTTCTCTTATGTCTTGTTGAGTTTCATGCTATATTTTTTATTCTAGTAGGTTTCTTTCTATTTTTGTGTTTCTTGTTTTTTTAGTCTTCACATCAAAATATAGACTGTGTTTTTGGTGTGTTGGCCTTGTTTTTCGCAAAGAATGAAAAAATAAGTGCTAAAAGATTTAAAGAAAAGACTACAAAAAAGTACCAAAAGAGCTTAGAAAAAGTGTTGAAAATTATGTGCATTTAACCACTACCGCTAGCTTGTTTAGTAGATTTTGCTAGCTTCATTTTTGCTCTTTGCTTTTTGCATTTTACTACGCTTTCTGGCAGCTCAGTCTTGGCCAATGATGTTAAAAGAGTGGCCTTAGTGATTGACTCATAGCTTGCTAAAGATAAGAAGCACCACTTTTTACTTTAGTTATTTTTGGTTTTGTGCATCTATTATAGTGCCTTTGTTTAGGTCATCCCTTTATGTGATTAACCTTCTTTTCTTACCATTTTATTTCTTGCTTGACTTCTTTCATTTTTCATCTTTGTCATATACAAATCCCTTTTGTAAGCCTGATTTGTTTTAAGATCTTTTCTTGCTTTTTCTTGGACTCTATTTTTTATTTTGGTGTTATCTTTGTGGTGTAGGTTCTCTTTTTGTGGTGAGCCAACATCTTGAGGTATCATCCCAGGTGGTGGAGACCTAGTAGGAGCTTGATATCTTGCATGGAGACAAGAAGAAAAGAGAGAAAACACTTGGAAGGAAGGCTTATATTTTTATGTGTATTTTCTTTGAGTTGTAATTGGTTTCTTTTTCCTTGTGTATTCATGACCCTTTTAGGTTGTCTTGGATGAGTCTTTGGTGCTAAATCCCATCTCCTAACAAGAACCTTTAAACCCTATTAAATTTCGTTTTTAGTTGGTAAGTTTGGAGGATCCAAAGTTCCTTCTAACTTTACCATTAGGCTGCATAGTTTAGTTTAATTGCTTTTCTTATTTGTTTGCAATTTAATGTGTGTCTACTTCTACTTTAAATTTAATTCCGTTTGAGAAACTTGGAATCAGACAACTTGAGATAAAATTTTGCTAGGAAAGGCTTGGTTATTAAGAAATTCATTATGATTCACCTTCCTATCCTATAAGTGAACTTAAGTCTCTTTTCTCTCCTTAAGTCTCTTAAGGAAATTATTTTGAATTACTAAGTAATTTTTTGTGCATAGCATTTTGAAAACCTTAAGAATTTATAAAGCACATTCTTACCAAATTGGTAGTGATTCTAGTGAAGAGGCCCAACCAACTTTAAAATATTTGGCCAAAGAACAAAAATTAGTAAAATTTTAAAAAAGCAAGAAACCCTTTTGAAAGAAAAATAAGGTTTTGAAAGAGAACAATATCTTGCTACTTTAGAAGAAGAGCTTAGAGTTCTTGATAAAAAAAAACAAGAAAAAGCCCAAGAAGAAATAAGGAAAAGTAGGAGTACGGGTCATTCAAAAATGAGTTAAAAAAAATCTAACATTACTCACACACTATGAGAAGGATAGTAGGCTTGTCAATCATTATTATCAACCTCTTCCAGACAGAGTGCTAAGAAGAGAGCGTGAAAGAGAAAGCAAACCAAGAGAAGTTAGGGTAGACCTCCCCCATTTCCATGGGAAAGAAAATGTTGAGGCATACTTAAATTGGGAGATGAAAGTTGAACAAGTCTTTGAGTGCCACCAAGTAAATGAAGAGAGGAATGTCTCCTTAGTGACCTTAAGCTTATAAGGAAATGCAATGTATTGGTGGACTTCCATAGTAAGAGAGAGAAAACTATATAATTTCCCCAATTCACCTATTGGAATGATTTGAAAAGTGCCATGAGGAGAAGACACATTCCTTCATACTACCATAGGAAGCTAATGGACAAACTCCAAAGGCTCCAATAAAGAGATACGTGTGTAGAGGAATACAGGCAAAAGATGAAGCTCTACATCATAATGGCAAAAATTAGAGAGGAGGAAGATACTAGCATCTTTAGCTTTCTTAGTGGTCTTAATTTTAATATTAGAGATAGAGTGAAATTGTTACCCTACCAAGACTTAAATGACTTGGTAAAAATTTGCATAAAGGTAAAGCAACAACTCTTGAGAAAAGGATTAAAAGCTCTCCACTCTATATCTAGTGTTAAGAAAGACTACAAGAGGGAGGGTAAAGAAGTGGTAGAAGAAGAAACCTATAGGAATCTAGGGAAAGAGAAGAGAGAAGAGAAAGAAAAAGAAAGACCAAGAGTGGGAACATCTTCTCACACTCACACTAGTGAATTTAAATGTTTCAAGTTACTTGGTAGAGGTCACATTTCATCACAATGCCCCACGAAAAGGATCATGATCTCAAGGGGTAATAATGTATATATTAGCCAAGATGAGGATAGTGTGAGGAGAGAGGCACAATCAAGAAAGATAGTGTGTTATGTGACATGGTACCTATGGATGCTTGCCATATTTTGTTGGGAAGGCCTTGGTTATTGACAAAGAATACATATATAATGAGATCAAATTAATATTACTAAACTATAACAACTTCAATATTGTTAAGATAGTAGCCAACAAAATAGAACAGGTAATCTTAAATCGTCTCCTAACGAACAAAAATTGATTCTTAATAAATTAGTTCTTATAAAAATTATATAAAAGGGTTAGTAAAATAATAAATAAGATAAAGATAAAGAAAATATTAAAAAACGAAGTATAAAAGATAGATAAAAAAAAATTTATAAAGAGATTTAAAAAGATAAAAAAATGATAAAGAAAATAGTTTATTTCACTACCTTTTCAAAATAGGATTTATCATTGGTTATTTAAAGATTATTGTTCAATTAATTATTGTCTTTGATTTTCAAATTAATTAATGTAAATTCTCAATTAATTTGTTGGCGTTCTCACTCTTAACCAAAGTACATTCTCAATTAAAAGCAAGAACTTTGTAGATTAATCATAGTAAATTTAACGAAAGCTCAATTAAATATTACTATGCCTAATCATGTCTATTCTTTTACCTCTTATATCAAGTAAAAAGTTAATTAACTAAAGTACATTCTTGATTAATTATTGTTAAAGCTTTTACCACCAATCTATTTACATTCTCAATTATTGGCAAAAACCTATTCTTGTTAAAGTTTTTACCGCACTAATCAAATTACAAGAATAGATTTTTGTTCTTTAACAAGAATGTAATTTGATTAGTGCGGTAAAAACTTTAACAAGAATAGGTTTTTGCCAATAATTGAGAATGTAATTTGATTAGTGGTAAAAACTTTAACAAGAATTAATGAAGAATGTAGTTTAGTTAATTAGTTTTTTACTTGATATAAGAGGTAAAAGAATAAACATGATTAGTCATAAGAACATTTAATTGAGAATGTACTTTGGTTAAATTTACTATGATTAATCTACAAAGTTCTTGCTTTTAATTGAGAATGTACTTTGGTTAAGAGTGAGAACGCCAACAAATTAATTAAGAATTTACATTGATTAATTTGAAAATCAAAGACAATAATTAATTGTACAATAATCTTTATATAATTGATAACGGTTGAATTTACCGTTATCTGTGATGCAATTTTTATACTAAATCAACCCTTTTTGACTTTGAAGCTTGCTTAAACTCTTGTTTTAGTTGAATTTTGTGAATAAGTGAATAGAGGTTATACTTAATAATTTTTATCACTAATTCCCTCAATTTTGTAGGTTATTGGTATGTTATGGAAGAGGAGCAAAAGTATCAAGGAGTTGGAACCGAGGAGGGACAACAAAAGCACTGGGAAAGAAGGTTGAAGAAGGTTCGTAGGGTGCCTGGTTGCCCTTTTCTGGGGCCTTGGGCGCTGGTTGTCATGTAACCACGCTTGGTTGACTCTTTAGGGGCCCTCAGCGTGGGAAGTCTCGGAAGGGTGTCTGCTTGCCCCATTTGGGGCACTGAGCGCCACTCATCTCATAAGCACTCCTGGGCGCCCTATCCTGGGGCGTCGAGCGCCAGCCAGCTACACCGTAGGATGCTTGGTTGCCCTCAGCCAGGGCGCTGAGGGCCAGTCTCTTCGCAGTTGCGCCTGGTTGCCCCTAGTTATGGCGCTGAGCGCCAACAATGTTGGCCCATGGTTCAATTTTGATCTATTTAAGGACTTGTACACCCTAGGGTTCATATATTTTGACGACTGAAGCTCATAAACACACTTTTCGACCCTTTGGAGGCAGATTTGGCATGCGGGAGCTATCCTCTTCTCTTTTCTAGGGTTTTTATCTCATTCTTTCATCATTGTACACCAAGTTTCTCCATGACAATTGAGAACTAAACTCATTTGTTGTTAGGAAAGATGTAACCTCTAAACTTTCATGTATTTGAATATGTTTTGAAATATTTTATGCTTCTTTCATTAATTGTTAGTGATTTTCTCTTTTACTCATTGTTATGTTTTGATCACTCATAGCATGATGTATGGCTTTCTTTGTTATTGGGAAATACCTAGGAACCAGGATCTAGAGAATTTCACCCAAAGGGACTATTGCCTAGACATAGGGATAAAATGTTTGGTTGTCTTAAGCTTCTTTTTGTAATGCAAAATTGATTATTAGGGATGCAAGACATTGTGGTCTAATAATTAAGGATAAGCTTTTTACGCCGAGACATCGGGTTCTAAGTAATTTAGAGAGTGACATTAATAATTAAATGAAGAAGATGAATTCTTTTATGCATGAAAGTAAGGACGGTGAAATCTAAATTCCAACAACATTATCATCTCATATTATCAATATCATCCATTAACTCTTGTGTTTAGCCTCAATTGATCAAATTTTACTCTTATTGCATTTTAATTTTAATCATTGTGTCGCAACCGGAATCGCGACGGGACGACGACCCAAAAAAAGAAACGTTTAAAAAAGATTGGGAGTCGCCACCATAGTTTATTCTGAAAAACTACGAAAAAACCGTATAATGATAAGGCATGGTCTACGAAAATGAGATTCTTGGTTCGGGAGTCGGTTACGCGTAGGGAAGGTATTAACACCCTACAACGCCTGCCCGAAGGCAGTACCTTTAACTAAATACGCGAATGTGATGTGGTTTTCAAAATGTTTAACTATCCCCTAAAATAAAACTCTTAAAGAAACAAAATATATTTTTTTAATTTTTTGGGGAAGTGAACTTGACAAGGACTAGCCTTGCTCCTACGTATCTCCACTTTTGATGGAGAATCAAGGATCACGTATTTCTGGCTGAGAAATTGTTTGTTTGCTTGAAAGTGTTGATGTTTTTAGTTTTTTGAAGATTTTATATTTTTTGGTATTTTTTGAGAAAAAGAAGTTGAAAAGGTTTTTTAGCACAAGGACGATGCGAGCGATCACACATGTGCTTAACCCTTTAAGACATATTTTTATAATTTTATTTGAGAAAGAAGAAAAGGTTTTTAGCACAAGGACGATGCGAGCGATCACACATGTACTTAACCTTTAAAATATTTTTTTTTGGGATAGTTTTTTAAGAAAGAAAGAGAAAATGTGTTTAGCACAAGAACGATACGAGCGATCACACATGTGCTTAACCTTTAAAATATTTTTTGATATATTTTTTTTAAAGAAAGAGAAAATATTTTTAGCACAAGGACGATGTGAGTGATCACACATGTGCTTAACCTTTAAAATATTTTTTTAGTATTATTTTTTAGAGATAAAAAAACAAAATTGTTTATAAATGAAAATTTAGAATAAAAAAACAGTAAAAACAATTATGGAACAATAAAATCAAATTTAATAAGATAATTCAAAACAAAAAGAAGAGGTGAAGGGATAAGAACCTGGATGAGAAGACAATGATAGTCCGATCAAGATGCGAGTGAAAATAGAGGCTTCAAGAGATATAGATGTTGATATGGAGGAGAAGAGGTGTGTTGAAGTGTTTCATGTGTGGTATGTGTAGAAGAATGAAAATAGGGGAGATAAGGAATGTGTGGAAAGATATGTAGTGTGGGAGAAGAATGAAGTTGAGTTTTGGGATGGAAATGAAGAGGTTTGGTGTGAGAGAGAAAAGATGGATATTGTGTAATTGTGTGTGTGTGTGTGTGTAAAAATGGAGTGAAGAGAATGTGGGTATTTATAGAGATATGGATGGAGAAACTTGATGAAGAAAAGTAATATAATAAGTGGGTGGAAAAATGAAATATAATAAAAAAACAGTAAATAGTAAAAGTTGGTGTGGAAAATAAGTGAAAGAAATAATATAAAAAGTGGGTGGAGAAATGAGGTAAAGAAAGCAGATGGAGAAAATAATAAAATATGTTAGTGGAGAAGGTGGTAAGTAAAATATAATTTAGAATAGTGATGGAATAAATAAAAGTTAGTAAGAGAAATTAATATAAAAGTGGGGTGGAAAGGTAGATGGAGAAAAATGGATGAAAGAAATAAGAGTAGGAATAATTTTGGCCTTGTATTTTGGCGAAGTAGTCTAAGATTTTTTTGGGCTTTGTATTATGAACCAAATAATGTAAGATTTATTTTGGGTCTCATATTTTAGGTCAAGTAGTGTAGGGTGTTTGAACAACTTGGGTTAACAAGGTCAAGGCTCAATGTTGACCCAAAGTGGACGTCCATAGTAAGTGTTGACCAAGTGGTTAAAGTTTTTAATCTAGCTTGGGGGATAAGAGTGTAGGATGTCCCACTTATGTGAGTATGACTATGTGTCATGCTCTCATTGGACAGGATTTCCCATAAGTTAGTGGTCACATCTCACTCTAGGAATGGAGAAGATTTTCCATAAGTAGTGGCCACATGTCCTCCTCTTATTATAGAGAATTTTTGCCTTGGTCTCCAAGTTAGGTCAAGCTAGTGTTTTTAGGGTTTGCTTAGAAGCTTGCACCATTGATCTTTATACTAGTTAAGATAAAAGATTCTACGTCCAATTGTTAATCTCTCTAAAATAAATATAACTAATAACTAAAATAAAACAACATCTTACAATAATGAAGTAGAGTAAAGGTTTATAATACACATCTCTTGACAAACAAAAGATGAACAACATTTCCTTTTGACCCAAAAAAAGATGAACTAGCTTGACTTTGCTCAGTAGATATGCTTCATCACTTAGACACATTAAGACAAATACTTCCTTCTACAAGCACCAAGTTCACAAGCTCATTTAAACACATAGAGATTTCTAACAATGCTCTTTATTCTCTAACAATTTTTTAAGCAACTACAAAGACCTCATAAACGAAGTATTTATACGCATGGTTCAAAAATATGTCAGAAGATCAAAGGTATTCTCCTAACTACCGCAAATATCAATTATCCCAAGTGATAATCGATTATCTGCAAACCTTAACAAATCATGTTTTTTGAGGATAACCGATTATCCCTGAAGATAATCGATTATCTGCGAATAAAAAATGTTTCTAATTTTTCCTGGGATAATCGATTATCCCAAGTGATAATCGATTATTTTGGTGAGTTTTCTGAAATAATGCATTTCTAGATCCCTATGTGTATCTAGCTATTCTAATAACTTAACTATTACAAATGGTGTACTATAAAAGCTTTATTTTACATCAATCTAAAGAGTAGTGGTTGTTTCCAGTTTTTGAGTACTTTATCGTCAAAATCCTTTAAGGTTTACAACCTTAAACCCTAAGCCATGTGATTGTAAGTTCTCGGTTATTTTTATTGTTTAGTTAATCCCTCTTTATAGAAATTAACAACTGGATTTATGGTCTTTTGATCCGAACCAATATAAAATACTTTTATTGTAATTTCTTTTTTTCCCTACACTCTTTATCTTTATTATTGTTAATTATAAAAAACTGATTTTATTTATAAAATTAGTTTAGAAAAAGGGATAATTTTATTAAGCAAATCAATTCACCCTCTCTTGTTTTTGTCTATTGATTAAATGTTCTATGGTACGTCTTCTAACAAAAACGACATCAATCCATCAAAACTAAGGAAGTATCCCAACCAAGGCAACATAAACACTTTTGCAATAGGTAAGTGACATAAAACTAACATTTGTTCTTCCTCGCACTCGTCAACAAGATGTTTGTTTAAGTAGAAGAGAAAGTGCGAAGAAACAGTGTGCGTGGTTTCCATTTTACAAAATTTTAACAGGCTATATGACGTTGGAAAACGTAGAATCCAACATCTTATGAGTCTAGGTTATCAGACGTCTATGTGAGTAAATTTTCCACCTACACACCAAACATTTTAATGAATTCACCAAATTTACAAGACATATAACGTCAAAAATTTGAATGTACAATGTTAAATGACGTTAGAAAATGAGATTTTTGACATCTAGTTCGTATTTTGACAACCCAAGGATAATTTTTGTTCAGGTTGAAATGATTGCATGCAACTATATAACGTTGAAAAACTGGATTTCCAACGTCAATTGACATTGAAAAATGAAACTTTCGACGTCAAATGAGCATTTGACATCGAAACAAATGAGAGTTTTTGACATTGAACGGGAGACGTGGAAGACTTATTTCGCACTGGTGTAATTAGCTTCCCTTACTGATAGATAGTCCGAACACTTGAGAAAACCTACAAATAGCTCCAAACAAACAAGAAACCTTATTTTCTCCCATAAACAAACACAATCACAATCAGGACACGCCATTATGTTTAATAAACAGAGACTAACAGAAAAAATTCAAACAATACAGGTGAACCAAAAAGTGGTACATGCAAAGGAAGGAGGAATAGAAAACCAACTTTATTGAAGAAATTGATCAAACAAAAATAGATAATTCGTTACGAGAATCACCCTAACAATTATTAGAAAGTGGTTTTAAGTCTAACTCAACCCCACAAAACCGACTTGTATGATGAGGTTTGCACCACACTTATATATTGTAATTTGACTTTATCTCTTAGTCGATGTGAGACTTCCAACAACAATCTTCAATCTTCAAATAAATGAACAAATGTTGAGAGTACCTAAAAAAAGAAAAAAAGTTCAATTTTTTTTAAATTATGTATTTTAAAATAGTAAAACTTATTCATAAAAAAATTATTTTATATTTAAACTTTAAATATTAAAATAATTGAATTTTATTATTCTAAATACATTCTTTAAACAAAATGTTTTAGACTTTTACATTATTATATTACAAAGAAAAGAAAATGGTTCAAATAGCCCCGAAGTAATATGAGACATCAAAAGTAATCTCAATTTAGATTTCTTAAGTAATGTTTCAATTTGATCGGAAAAAACATATTAGATATTAAATGATGTGAAATACAAATTTTATATTACAAACTTTAAGTTGGATGTAAATTAATTTATTAAAATAATATAAATATTTATTATAGTGATATTTGTTCAAAGTTAGAGTCATTAATATTAAATTCTTGTTAATTTTACGTTCGAAATATTTATTTTTTAAAAAATAATTAAAGATTATACATTTTCAAAATATAACCAAATAATAATGATAGATGGGTAAATAAAATTTTTATTTTATAAAATAATTATCTTGAGTTATATATACATAATGAGAAAAAAAAACTTGAACATAATGATTAATTTGATGGATTCGATGGAAAGAGAAGATTTAGCTTTTGGGACAGACAGCTCTGTGGTGGCGGTGCTGTCTCTTCAAAGAAGTAAACCGTCGTAACAGCCAACCTTAGATTCTCTTCCTACCTATTTTGAATTCCCATAATAATTGAAAATAATGATAATAATAATTTCTTCACTTAATTTCTTTTTATATATTCAATTAATTTAATTCCTCACTAGTAATAATTGCAAGAACTTCATACGCAAATCCCCTCTTATATACATTTACCTTATTCTCTGCAAGCTAACAATTTGTTCACAACCTTAAAAAACAGTACCCCACATGCGAATTTCACAATCATCATATTCCAAAAAAGGTTAAAGTTAAGAAAAAAAAGAGAAAAAGTAAGACAATTGGCACTTGATCTTCTGTGAAATCAAATGCTGAAGCTCTTTAGGGCCTATCAGTGTTTCCTAGCCTTCTTCCTCGTCATCTCTATCGTTGTGTCCGTCTTCACAGGTGCTAACTCTCACCCCATAAGATCAAACTCCCCAAAGTTTTCATTTTTGGAAGGTTTTCACTCTTCTTGAGTTTCAATTGTGTTTCTTCGAGTTGTGGGTTTTGTTGTTGTGCCTTAATTCAGATCTGAGACTAGTTTAAGTTGTATCGCGATTCAGTTGGATGTTGAAGCAGTTCTTGTTTTTTGTGCTTAATTATGATATCCATAATGTTTATGCTTGCTTAAGAGGAAAAAACGATGGGAGCAATGGACAGTAATTTTAATTTCATAGTTCACAGTCTCATTTCATCATTTCCTGTTTTTTGCCTCTTCTTGACTATAAACTTTTTCTTTTCTTTTTTTCTTTCTTCGATTAGTAAGGGTCATACAGATTGTAGTTTTGGCTTATTTTCTTCAATGCATTTTTTTTTATGAAACCGAAACTGAGTCATGTATTCTGAATTTTCGGCCTCTTGATTTTTTATTTTTTTTGCAGGTAGTTCATGACATACCCCTTCAGACTTCGATTGCTATTGTGACATGATGACATTTTTCACTTTGGACTGAGGTTAATTTTCTTGAAGGTGATTTGATATTGTTTCAAATTATGAGTGTCTAATTGCAGATTTTTTCTGTGTTTTTTCAGTCACTGTCCATTTTTCTGCGGATATGTTGTATATGATGATATGATGGTTAACGGTCTGATTGATATGAATCTCTAATTTTTGCTTTGTACTTGTTTAAAGACTAACTTTTGACGAAAACTATGTGATACTGGCTTCTCAAAGATCTAAGAGATACTCTACATTCTATCATGTTATTCATACAGCAACAACAACAAGCCAAGCTTTTATTCCACTGCAAGATATCAAATGACACATAATCTTCTGTTGTAAATTACATATATGGACAAACCATTGGCCTCTAAATTCTTCAGAATGGTTTTGACTAGAGTTTTTCTGCTCTTCTGTCTACCTATTCATAGGGAAACAGAGTTGGTTCACCATTTTGTCTTCAACTGTTGTTATTCATTATTTAAAGCCATCCTTTTATTTTTTTTTTGTCTTTACATTTGTGTTTGTGTGTCTTAAATCTGAATTTTACGGTATCCTTTGGAATTTCTATCAGACTGCCTTGTTTGTTTTTCTCTAGCAATAGCTGGTAAATTGTCAAACTTTGGTAACTCTTTGTTGCCTGTTTGCCCCTGCTTCTGAAATACCTTTAACGTTTTATATTATATGTATTTTTAGATTAAAATCTAGAAAAAGAGATGGCAGCTGAGCTAGTCAATGGTGCAACAAGCGAGAAACTAGCTGAAACTGATTGGGCAAAAAATATTGAAATCTGTGAGCTAGTTGCTCATGATAGAAGGTAACCAAAATGCTTTTATAACCTTATTTAATGTTGTTTGTTTCTGATTGAACAATGTGAATGAACAGTTGGTGCCAATGGTACAGTTGGTGCCAATGGTAAACTCATTTAAATTTGTTAATATATAACCTTTTATGTTTCAGATTTTGACTAAGGAAACTTTGTGAATGTGTATTTTTTCTTTCTTTGCTTAGGAAACGAACCTATGATCTTTACCATTGCCACCTGAGCTTTACCAAGTAGCTAACTGTGTGTTTGATGTTGGAGGATAATCCTTATGAATGATCATTTTTTGGTCTTGGTGAAATTGATTGCTGGGTTCTTAGGAATGAGTTATTTTTCATTCTAGGTGCACCTTTTTTTATTTGATTTTTTTTTTCTCAAAAGGAAAAGTTGTAACCCTTCAATTAATTGGCTAATGACTGATATCTTACGCCCTCCATAGTTAGTGTGTGGTTACAATACATTGTGTTCAAAGTATCTGTTAAAAAACTAAATGTCTATGTAAGAATGAAGAAAACAAATAGTTAGTTGGTTGGTTAGGAGGTTATAGTCTTCCTAATAAGAAGACTATATATAGGTGGGTTTGGGTTTTTGTTGTTGTGGGGGACGTTTTTTGGTATGTTGAGAGTATAGACAGGATTCTTAGTGTCCTGTGAGAAGGGAAACATCATCCCTTGACAGTGTTCTTGTTGTATGACTGTTGAGAAACGAATAAACGAGACATATACAGTTCCTAGAGGGTCTTTTTTTGTGTTTTCTGTGAGTGAAGACATCTTTGAATCGGTTTCTTCTATCAAGAAACCTAACAGTATCTTATGATTGAAATCTTGTAGAGGTTTTGAAGGAAAAGAAACAACTAAGTCTTAAAGATCAAATGCAAAGGAGCTCTTAATTTACAATTCAAATTAAGTTCATGGTTCTTGTTCACCCTATCTGGGCTTGATCATGTTCACTTGATTATGAACATAGATGAACATGTTGGATTGTCAGGATAATCCATACATTGTTTCTGTTTTTAACAATCACATCTTTTGAATATGCAGGCAGGCTAGAGATGTTGTCAAAGCTATAAAAAAGAGACTAGGAAGTAAACACCCTGATACTCAACTTTATGCTGTCATGGTGAGAATAATTACTTTATCATGCATTTAGTTACTCATTATTTTTTGTGTGAATTTCTAAAAGTTGTAATCTATGCTGAAAAACTTGTATAAACACAGTTTGAAAACATATAGTTTTCACTGTATCCGATACAGAAAAT
Organism: Vigna umbellata; assembly: GCF_029865625.1. Taxonomy (NCBI): domain Eukaryota; kingdom Viridiplantae; phylum Streptophyta; class Magnoliopsida; order Fabales; family Fabaceae; genus Vigna; species Vigna umbellata. Next base: position 19,551,060 of record NC_142166.1, read on the forward strand.
CTTGGTTATTTGACATTTTTGTGTTAAATATTTACATTTCTTGCTTTCCTGTTCTGTAGTGTTCTACGTTACCATCTTTCATCTATTTTGCTTTTCTAGTTGCTGGAAATGTTGATGAACAATATTGGAGAGCATATTCATGAGCAGGTGATTGATTCTGGAGTTATTCCCATTCTAGTAAAAATTGTGAAGAGAAAGGTTAGTGTTCACTGCAAAGACTTCTGTTATCTAGCATTGTCATTCTTTCTTAACCTCTTTTTTATTCTCTCTTGCTCTTTGGTTGCAGTCTGATTTGCCTGTGAGGGAGAGGATATTTCTCCTATTAGATGCCACACAAACATCCCTTGGTGGCGCGTCTGGAAAGTTTCCACAGTACTATAATGCATATTATGAATTGGTGGTAGGTACAAATTTGCGTACAAAACCCTAGGACATTCATATTGTTTTGATCTGGATTCATTTGATTAATAAGCTGTGGTTAGGCTGTTGACTAGGCAAAGAAAGTTTATTTTAACTTTATGATTTTAAAAGCATAAGAAGAAACTAGCAGTCGTTTTTCAATTGGCAGCAATTGAAATTTTACTTGCTTATTGGAAGGGTATTTTTTGTGTTCATTTTTAAACTGGATACATGAGGCAAAGTGATAACTCCCGGTAATTATGGTCAGGTTATAGTTATATGGTAGTAGCATATATAGTTTAGAGTGCATTGTGATGACTAAATGGGAAAGGAACTTTGTGCCATGGTGATATGCCCAAAGGGTCGCAAAAGTACATGTTGGGTTTGTACATCAGGTTCAACCTTGTTGCCCATGTTCTATGGTATAAATGAAATGAGTCTGCATCTAATGCTGGGTGTTATATGTCTGAGAGTTGTGCCTTAGCTAACAACTTAAACTTTTAGTATGGTGGTAAGCACTATTAATCATATCATGTTTGATATGCTTCTACTTATTTCAAGGTTCGTGGGCAAATTATTTCTTAGAGGGAGGGAATGGTATGTGTAGAAGGTAGTACATGCATATGTTTAATTTTGAGTAAAGTTCAATGCCAATATCCATATTCAATAGCTTAAATAAGTACTGGATTGCATCTGATCCAAAGTGTTACATGTCATGATGGTTGAAATCCTAGGTTCAACATGTTTGTAATTATCTCAGTAATTAAACTGTAAAATAATTCTAAAGGGCTTGATTGATCCCCTCTCATAATCTTTTATTTATAAAAATAAATTGACAGAATATAATCATGATAAATAGGGTAACATAGACACAGTATAATCATGATAAATAGGGTAACCCTAGACACAATATAATCATGATAAATAGGGTAAATGTTCTAACACTTCCCTTCAAGCTAGAGCATACAAATTGTATGTGCCAAGCTTGGAATAAATAAACTCAATCCAACCAAATCAACTTGTCTAAAATGGCGAGACAATAGACGTGGTAACTTTGGCTCTGAGCAAGATGCACATATGCTTCATACCGAGAGAGAATGTCTATAAACCAAATTGGACTTACAAACCAGCGTAACTAAAGAGACTCTTCATAAGCTTATGGAGAATAATATTGGACAACCACAAAACTTCATCTAACACCATGAACCTTCAAGTAGGGTGACTTTGACAAAGTTGATTTCCATCAAAAGTGAATGCTGAGTGGTAGACAATGACAAACTGCAAGAGACTGGATTGTCATCAAATAAGGATGGGGCCTGCATGGCTAAAAGTGACAAAAATGTAGGGACTGCTATCTCTGACTAGTTGGGGCCTGCAGTGGCTGAAAGCGACAAAACTACAAGGACTGTCATCTCTGACTAATTGGGGCCTGCAGTGGCTGCAAGCAGGGACTGTCATCTCTGACTAGTTGGGGCCTCTGACTAGTGTTGACTAGTGGCTGGAAACATACTCCCCCTTACTGCAGGGACTAAATTGCCATTGCTGACTGATGGGGCCTGCAGGGACTAAATTGCCATCACTGACTGATAGAGCCTGCAGGGACTAAATTGCCATCAAGTAAGGATGGGGAGTGGACAAAAACTTACTGCAGGGACTAAACTGCCATCATTGACTGATGGGGGTCTGTAGTGACTGAAACATACTCCCCTCGCGGCGAATGACGAAAACTGTGAAGGTGGAATGTCATAATGGTCTCCTTTATTCATCAAAGGTCCACTAGGAACCATGGTTGGATTGTGTTGAGAGCTGTAAGGATCACAAATTTGAGGAACAAAGATTGAGACTTATGATAACATTAAAGGCCAAAGATAGGTTGGAGGTCCAAAGGTTTTGTGCTGGACTCCTCCCAAATGGTGATACTTAGCACTGTATCACAAGAATTATGGGCTAAACTAGACTCGGGCCCAAGGAGAAAGTGACCAATAACGATTGGAGAAAAAAGTGACGAATTGACGTCAAGAGCGGTCTGCTGACTTTGAAATCAGGAACCAAGGATGTATATGGACTCAACATGATTCGATGAGTCAAACAATGATGAAACAGAGATCTGAAGGACTTAGGGTTCCAAAACAACTAAAGGAGAAAACCCTAGCTCTGAGTTATAACCACCAAAACTAAGAAACAAGGTCCAAAATGCACTCAGAAGGCTCCGGCGAGACGAATGGCAGTGTCACAGTGTAATTTCGACACCGAAAAGGTGACGCGTGACAAACAAACGCTGGAAGCTGATCGTAGAGAAGTCGTGTGTGACATTGCATGTGGAGGAGAATGAGGCAATGACAATTAGGGATGGGTCGTGCTCCTCGATGCACACAAAACCCCTAATTTCACTAGAGAAAACAAGACGGTAGAGGCGACGGAGGTTGAACAGATGTGGCGCACGTGACGGTGCTTGGATGAGAACTAGCCCTTGACACAAGCAGGGTTGACCATGGCTCAAGGAGGCAATCCAGATCCATTGGTCGCCAGACTAAACTGTGGCAGTGGTCGGTGGCAGGCATTAGCGAACGGCGTCGGAATGATAGGAAACAGAGGTTGATGGTGACAAACTTATGTGGACAACTCCTCACAGTGGAAAAATAGTGCCAATGGTAAATGGCACCAGACAGCGACAAACGGCACCAGAAAACGACAAACAGTGCCGGAAAATTGCGGACAACAACTAGGGTTTGGATACTAGATAGAAAGCAGAACAGGACTACTCATTGAGGTATTTAAGAAAAGATGAAATTTTTAAGGCCGCCGGTGGCAGTGGCCACGGGCCACCGGCAGCAAAGGCAGAAAAGATTCAGACAACCTGTTCTGATAACAACTTGAGAATTAAACTGTAAAATAATTCTAGAGGGCTTGATTGATCCTCTCATAATCTTCTATTTAAAAAAATAAATTGACACAATATAATCATGATAAATAGGGTAACATAGACACAATATAATCATGATAAATAGGGTAACCTAGACACTATAATCATGATAAATAGGGTAACCTAGACACAATATAATCATGGTAAATAGGGTAACCTAGACACAATATAATCATGATAAATAGGGTAACCCTAGACACAATATAATCATGATAAATATGGTAAATATTCTAACAACAGGTATATGTTTAATTTCGAGTAAAGTTCAATGACAATATCCATATTCAATATAGCTTAAACAAGTACTGGATTGCATTTGATCCAGAGTGTTACATGTCATGATGGTTGAAATCCTAGGTTCAACATGTTTGTAATTATCTCAGTTTGAGGGCGAACCTCGGTCAAGCCTAGGGTCTAGAGTTGCACTTCTATTTGCAGTTTAAGCTTTTGACATGATGGTAAGAACTCTTCGTCGTATCAAAAGGGGCATGATTGATCGTGATATTATAATATATATTCAATCTCAAGGCATGATATGGTGGATAGTAAGCATTTCCAGTGTCACCCATTGCTAATTAACTTCTCTTTATTTGTTTCTTAAAGTATTGACTAATGTCACTTTTCTTGTCGTTTTGTACATAATACAAGTAGTTGCTATAAAAACAATGGTCGCTCGGGAATGTATTTGTTTTTCCAATACCTGGCATTATAATTTATGTGCTCTTTGAACATCACAAAACAAATTCATGACATTGGTTTTATTCTTTTTACAGAGTGCTGGAGTGCAGTTTTCTCAAAGGGATCAAGTGGTCCAATCGAACCATCCTAGTTCACAACCTAGTAGGACTAATAATGTACCAAACAGGGAGCAGGCTGCACCTAGACATGAAGCAGTTGCTCCGCAAGCTGAGTCCCAGACTGTCCCTGAATCTAGGTGACTTTTGCTTCAGTTTTAGTGAAATTGTGATTGATAAGATCTTTAAAAATCCTTCTGTAGATGAATATTTCAAATGATTTATTGTAGCAAGAGGAATTATTTGATTTAGTTATATTGATGGAAACTGGGATAGAAAAAGATTTAGTCAAATATGAGTATTTATGTTAAATGAAATGAATGATGAGAGGTAGTATTTTCAAAATCTTCTTTTGGGTGAATTTATTTCCTTAATGTTTTTTTGATAAGTTCTCTCTGAAACTCTTTGTTATATCTGATAGGAATGAGAAGAGATGGATAGTTTACGAGAGAAGGAAGAAGATTAATTAGATTTAATGATCTAACTGTTTATAACAGTTAGAGAAGGGCGGGAAAAACAATGTATAAATAGTTGTTTGTTTAGTTGGAGGGGGACTTTTGAGACTTTGATTGTTGATTGTGCAGACTATTCTTTGTGAATAATACCAGATTCTTTTCATTCTTCTCGGTATCTTTGTTGTGAGAGGTTGAGAGGGAGTTCTTGATCAGGTTTCTTGATCAGGTTTCTTGTTCGGAAACCTATCAATTTCTCATTTTAATTTACATGTCTTTTGTAGCATTATTCAAAAGGCTTGCAATGCATTAGAAGTACTAAAAGAGGTCCTGGATGCTGTTGATGCTCAAAATCCTCAGGTGACTCCCAACCCGAGAGTGAGTTTTAGAATCTAAAAGTAATTCCATTCTAACTATTACTTTGTAATTGTTTTCTTTTGTAGGGAGCAAGGGATGAATTCACCCTTGACCTTGTAGAACAATGTTCTTTTCAAAAGCAAAGGGTTATGCATCTTGTGATGGCTTCTCGGTAGGCTGCTTCATCTTTCTCTTTATTAATTTCTTTCGATGCCTTTGCTTCTAGTGTATTGGTAGCTCTAATCTAAGATTTTTTGTTTGACACTCATCCTATACTAACTAGCGAACCCAAAATAGAAAGTTGAGTAAACTTTGTTAATATTGTTTAATAATATATACTCATACCAACTGTACCTTACACGTATTCAAAGCGGGCGAGACCAGAACCTTGGATGAACATGTGCATGTACTTATATGGGAAACCCACAATGGATATACATATACTCACAGAACATTTGTAGTTTTATTAAGAAAGAAGTCATTGAACATTTCTAGTCAGTAACTAATACTCAATGAGTTGAGTAGTTAATTATTCGTAGTCTAGAATAACCTTTAGCAAGAAGTTTTTTCCTTGTAATTTTCCAAATGTTTATATATTTGTGCATGCACAACCCAGTTATTTATTATCATTATATGGTTAATTTGTTCCTTAAACTGGTTTTGCATTGGTCTTTTGTAGAGATGAAAGGATAGTATCTCGGGCAATTGAATTGAATGAGCAACTTCAGAAAGTTCTCGCAAGACATGATGATCTTCTTGCTGGCAGAGCTACAGCAACAGCAACTCGGTTCAATCATGAGGAAGCAGAGGAAGAAGAGGAGCCTGAACAGTTAGTCCGAAGGTGCCTTCCCTGGCTTTGGAATTCAACTTATTACACTTTTGTAATGTAGGATGATACTGAATATTCCAAATTCTTAATCTCTGTTTGGCTAATTCCTTGTAGATTACGTAAGGGAAAGGCTTGTGCAAGACCTGAAGATGAGGAGACAGAAACCGACAACCCTCCCTTGGGTTTACTTGGGGAGAGACTCAATCGTCCACTAATAAGACCACTCTCAATAGAGCCACAATTTCGAGATGCTGAAACTCGATCTCCACCTGTTGTGATCCCACCATCCCGTGAAGCCGACACTCGATCTCCGCCTGTTGTGATCCCACCACCACGGCCAAAACAGAATGGCGATGTTTCTAATCATGTGGCAATTCCACCACCACCTGCAAAGCATGTTGAGAGGGAGAAGTTTTTTCAGGAAAACAAGGATGGCTCTAATTTGTCTGGCCACATGAGAGGCCTCTCCTTGCATAGTCGTAATGGCAGCAGCTCTCAGAGTGGAAGCTTTGATTTTAGTGAATGATCTCTTCACAACCGAATCTTTATATTTTCTTTTCATTTTTGTCTACATTTGGAGTTGGTATTATTGAAGCTGTTGTGAGGAATTGGTGATTTCTCATTCAGTCTTGGTGAGTATGGAGATAGGAGGGAAACAAAAAGGGAAACCACATCTGCTTCAGTTTACAAATTACTTGTAATTATGTTATCTGATTATGTGCCGTGACCTGAGTTTGTGAGTTTCAGGTGCAAGTGTTATAACATTTTTTTTAACTTTCCCTGGTTTCTAGAAACTACAGTTTTTCTTCCCATGGAACCTTCTAAAAACCTTTAAACACAACTTTTACTTGTTCGTACATGTTTGCCTTTTTATTTAACTACGGCGAAACCTACATTCAAAACTAGCTACAATTGCTTGCTTTCGTTGCAGATTTGTCTTTAGATTTTATGTGTATATTTTTAGTTTCACGCCAGAAACTAGCTGTGATAATTGTAACTGATTAAATCGAAGTAAAACGTCCAATAAAATGGAAACTGGTCAAGTTAATTTTAATTTTTTAATTAAGTAGTAGTAAAATACTGAAAGCATCATAAGATAACTTTTTATATTATAACAAAATAAACATTTTTTAAAAGGTGATTTTTCTCTTAATACACCCTTAATGTGTCAGGCAGTGAAAGAGAAGCGAGGGAAGATGTCTCCATTATTTTTTATTTCCATTTCCGCTCCACTTTGTTCCTTGGTTTCCATTTATTATCCTCCAATCTTACTGTATGTAGCAACTTTAGTATCACCTTAACTAGTATTTTTTATAATTGAACTCGAGCAGAAACTTTAAACATTTGAAAGCCCTGCAGAAACTGTAACTTTACTAAAAAGACTGTTCATCTGTAAACGGTAGTGTTCATCATCAAAGCTTGTAGAGAGTTACTCAGATGAGGCGATATCCGTTTTTCCTAAACTTTCTTCGTTAAGTTTTGCTACATGTGATCAGTGCTTGTGTCTGGTCCAGGTGCAAAGAATTGAACAAGAATTTCATCACCTTTTACAGAATCTCTTCTGTTGATCTTGGCAAACATAACAGCTGCTAGTGTTCTCCGATGAGTTCCCACTTCACACAAGAATTTTTTATTGCCTCAACTGCTCATCATCTACAACAGCTTGGTAGTTTTCCAACTCATGTAAGTCAGTTTTCCACAATAGATACAAAAACAGTGTAGGATACAAATTTTCTCTCCCGTCTCAATCCTCAAATATAGTGCCTAAACTGCATTTGAGAACTCCTGGGTGCATGCCTTGGATCTGAGAAGCATATGATGCTTAAATTATTGAAATACAAGCAAAACTGAATGGATATAAATTGATCCACTGTCAAGACCTTTTTACACTACTCTAATCATGCATTAACACATTGTAAAGTGTAGCTTGACTATGATAAAAACTACTCGAAAACTGTGTTAAGAACATGATTTGACTGTAGTATAAAAAGCCATGTACTGACAAAGAATCAAAACTGAACCCAACTAAATCTTGTCTTTAGAGGGCACATGGTGATTCTTCATTCACCTAAGCGAGGGCCATATTCCGAATTGGTGCAGCAAACCCTTGTCTGTAGTGACTTCAAAAAACAAAAGAAGAAGCACAGCCAACATTGCTAATCTTCCATTCCAAGTTTCAGCACTTTTTGTCCAACCCCATTCCCACACTAAAACTGGTGGTGGCAACTCCTTGCGTTGTGTATCATATGCTGCCAATAACTCTTCTACACTGCCCAGTGGAACAAGGGACTGACAAAGAGCGCAAACTTTCAATCAGATTATAAGATGAAACTATATAGCTACAAAATAGATCATCAATAAATCTACGGAAAATTCTGTCAGTTTTCAATAATGCTTAAAAGAACACTGAATGAAATACTTCCACCATGAATATAATAATAAATAAAAATAATAACAACAGTCTTTTCTCATTTTGATTACATGAATCACAAAAAGCCGTGAGGTTCAGTTAAAAACTAAATTCTCAGGAGATACTTTTAATAATATTTTATAATTATTCTTAATAATATTCATTTACCACAATATCCCTTTTAATAATATTTTATAATTATTCTTAATCTTCCTTTACCTCCTTTTACAGGACTACAACTTATGTGACTCTTCACTGGTGCTTCCAGTGACATCTACCCGTTTTCCAGAAGCCATGCAGATTTTCATCTAGAATATGAAACATAAATTTATATGGGTGTTCAACAGAGTACCTGTCGAGCTTCAAGGTCTGAGGCTGCCAGGGCACCAACATATGGGAGACTCTCAATGACAGCATCTGCCAAATCAGAAATGAAAGTAGGTTCACATCCTAGAGCAGGAACACGCCCCCAATTTTGTATACCAGATTCTAGAGCCAATTCTTTGTATTCGACATCAATTTCTTCTAGAGTTTCAATGTGTTCACTGACAAAGCTGTGAATTAAGCCGGGGTTAACAATGTGCATGGGGAGAAGCAAAGAAAAGAGGTGGAGAAGATAAAGAAAGATAGGAGTAAACTAAAATAGTATATTTACCTAATTGGAACAGCCAGCAGACTTTTCACTCCCTTTTTTCCGAGTTCAATTATGGTCTCATCTGTATAGGGTCTTAACCATTCCACTGGTCCAACTCTACTCTGTAACAACATATTATATCCAACTGTTAGAAATCCAGAAAAAGAAATTCTAAACCTAAAAGAAGTGCCCAGATCTAGGGTATCAAAAGATGGCATGTTTTGAAGACAGACAGACGGACTAATTGTAAAGAAATTCTCCCAAGGAGCTTTCTTTATGGGAGCGTTGGTGAACATGACGATCTATTTTGAATATTATTGCCTAGCGAATCACTCAACTGAGAATTTCCAATTATGATTTGGGTGAGGGCAATATAACCGCATTTTAGTAGAAAATCTAAAAGAAAAAGTAATAGAAATCAGAACTTAGAGAGAATAAAGTGCTGAAAAACAAAAAGGAGTTACCTGATAAGCAAGGGTGTAGGCATTAGTTATCTTTCTCGTCTCGAGTTCTTCCATGATCAAATCCACACATTCCTCCATTTCAACCTTGTATGGATCACCAGCCTCTTCAACATAGGCCAGAGGCACCCCATGTGCACTGAAGAATATCATGACCTGCAACAAGCATGAATTACTTGGACTCATGCAAACACAGAAACAAGTGCAAATATGCTGGACTGAATAAACAAACACTGGATTCTGATTAAAGTATAGAAATGATCTGGTTTTTAAGCTAAATTTGAGTACATTGTAAACAAACAAAGGGTTTCCCCCTAGCGAGTTTCCTTCTCCAAAACACTGGAAATGACAATCTAACACCTTAATTTCTCTTTTTACAAGTCTATTACACAACTTATATACCACTATATTTACTAAATCATACCCTATGTCTCCCTAATCTGAAATTAATATTGAAATTATTGCCTCAACTTATTAATGCAGAATTGTAACAGCTTAAATCAGATTTTTACTTATCAATGCCTCCCAGTACAGAAGCAGCCTCATCCTTAAAGGCTTATATAAGGAAACTGTTCTTTGCAGTTAAACATTTAAGTTTGGTTCTGATGTGAATCCAATGATGGGGACGCACCACTTTTCTGCAGTTTTTAATTAGTTTGTTTAAAAAATGGCCCAATCCTTTGTAAAATTGGTTGACCAAATTATGTTTTGGGTTAATCAATTAATGGGATTTATTTTGGTTTTATTTTAGGTTGTAATAAGGGCCCAATTGGCCACTTAGTCATCAGCCTTTGAAAGACCAAAAAGATGCAAAGCTGAATGCTTTTGAGTGACTTTTGGTTGCCACATTTCAGTTACAATCAGCCTTTAACTCTTTTTTAATTTTAATAAGCTGAACCAATTTCGAAAAAAAAAAAAAAAAAACAAGTGAAGTTTTATGCAGAAATATTAGAGTTTTAACTCTTTTATCTCAGTGAGAGTAATTTCCTAAGTTCTTGAGTGATTCAAGAACCCTTGACTGTATTAAAGGACTTTCCCTTCCTTTGTGTGTTGCCTCCCTTGGAATGAGTGAGAGTAATTTCACAATTCTGTGCAGGTTGATCTCGTAGTAATAACTTTCGTTCTATGTGTTCAAATTAAGCGATTCTTGAGCCTAAATTGAAGTTTAGAACATGAATTTTCACCTCGTTTTGGAATCACCCGAATCGGAGTTTTATAGCTCAAGATATCAACGTTTCTAAAATAGTGTCAACCTTCTCTCTAATTTTCCAAATTTCCTACAAGGTTCAAATTCTAAAGATCCTAAAGCAATCGTTGTGCAAATGGGGTTCACATCATTTGGTATAAGAGCTTCGGCTCTGGGTTTGGAATGGTGTTGGAAGTTTTCTATACAAGGTGTTTAATTGAAGGTCACCCATGTTTAGTTGCATATGATTATGGAAGCACCAACAATGTTGTGAGCCAAAGATTGGTGGAGAAACTCCATTTACCAACAAGCTCTCATCTGAATCAAGCAGGGATCAGATTCACTACAGGGCAATGTGTGCAAGATATATTATGTGATATCGCTCCCATGGACTCTTGTCATCTTCTTTTAGGATGGTCATGACTTCGTTTCAAAACATTCATTCTTGATGAACGCTTGCTTTATTTGAGGCATGAGGGGCATAAGTTGAAATTTATGACACCAGGACAAGTCACTAAGGATCAACATAGGCTAAAAGGAGAAAATAGAAAAATAAATAATAGAAAAAGTAAAAGAGAGTGAAGAAAGAATGAGAGAAAAAGAAAGAAGAAAAAAATGAAGAAAAAGAAAAAGAACTAGAGAAACACAACACGAAAAGTTTATTTGTCAATGATTTTTCTTCTACTATTTGTGGTGTCATTTACATGAACAAAAGGATGGGCACATGAATGAAATACACCAACTCCCATGTCTGGAAAGGAAGCTTTTCGTAGTGCTTTATTATGCATGTAGTCCCTTGATGAAATAGAGCACATGGAGTATGAAGGTGAGGGAGTGTTGGTAAGGGAGGTGCTCCACGGATTGCAACCATTTGAAAGGAACAAATCTATATTTATTCAAGTTGTATTTCATCCTAGAGGACGAGAGTTAGTTTCAAGTTGTGAAAAAGTAAAGTCCTTTACAAGGACATAAACTTTTAATAAAACTAGTAGGAAAATAAAGCCTAAAGATACAGGTAGGATCTTCCCGAAGAAGGAGGGTATGATGTGAATCCAACCAATGATGGGAACATGCCACTTTGCTGCAATTTTAAAGTAAGTAGTTTGTTTAAATAATGGCTCAATCCTTTGTAAAATTGGCTGACCAATTATGTTTTGGGTTAATCAATTAATGGACTTTATTTTGGTTTTATTTGAAGTTGTAATAAGGGCCCAATTAGCCACTTAGTCATCAGCCTTTGGAAGACCAAAAGGATTCAAAGATGAATGCTTTTGGGTGACTTTTGGTTGCCACATTTCAATTGCAATCAGCCATTAACTCTTTTGTAATTCTGATGGCTAAAGCTTTTAATAAGCTGAACCATTTTCATCAAAAGAAAAACAAGTGAAGTTTTATGCAGAAATATTAGAGTTTTAACTCTTTTATCTCAGTGAGAGTGATTCTCCTAAGTTCTTGAGTGATTCAAGAAGCCTTGGCTGTATCAAAGAACTTTCTCATCCTTTGTGTTTTGCCTCACTTGGAAAGAGTGATTCTTTCCTTCCACCTTTCATAATTTTGTCCAGGTTTATCTCGTAGTCATTATTTTCATTCTACATGTCCAAATTAAGTGATTCTTGAGCCTAAATTGAAGTTTAGAACGTGGACTTTCACCTTGTTTTGGAATCACCCCAATCGGAGTTCTATAGCTCAGACTGTCAACCTTCTCACTAATTTTCCAAATTTCCTACAAGGTTCTAACCCTAAAAATCCTAAATCAGTCCTTGTTCCCTCCTTCCAACCCGCCCATGATAAGCTAAAATCCAAGTGCCACAGTTTCTAAAACACAAATTTTTGTGAATTACAATCGCAGAACTTGCACCTGTTGTAATTGCGTTTTATTCTGCCTGGTTTCATACTTACATAAGAAACAAGGTCAGACCATTTGTTGAGCACACACGAATACTGAATTATAGAAATAAGTTGATTTTTAGGCTAGATTTAAGTACAAACATCATCAGATACAAGGGTTCACACTAACAGAAAGTTTCCTCCTTCAAAACATCAACAATAACAATCTGATGACTTAATTTTTATGGTCTTTTTAAAAGTCTATATCACTATAACTGCCATATCATAACCTATAACTGCCTAATCCCGAATTAATATAAAAACAACTACCTAATAACTTCCCGATACAGAATTATACTTTCCTAAACCATAGTTTGCCCTATCAAACTAAATTGCAGGAAATATACTTCTCAGCAATGCCAAACGAAGATATAGAGTAATAACAATAGTTGTCAACAGAGCAATCTCAATAAAACAAAGTATAATCTATCTTAAAAGTCTGATGAAATCAAGCATAGTTAGTTTGCCAATCTGTTACCCAACGGTCAAGATTTGAATTGTAAAATAAGTCAAGGAACCATGCCCTTTTTTATAAGTAGTTTAAATTTAAGAGATTAAAAAATTGTTGAACCTCCTCAGGGCAGTCAAAACTCTTCAGCTCTTTTTCAATTAAATTTGCCATGGCCTTTATGTATCCTTCACGCTGATACCATGATGGTATTACTGTGTGCTGCATGTTGACTAGATATTCATCATCTCTGAAGAACCAACAATAATTCACAATATAACAGAAAGTTAGATAGTTTATATATTTGAAGTATAATAAATGAGATTTTTTTTTCAGTAATCACCGGAATATATTCTCCAGCAGACGTAGGCTTGATCCACTGGTTGAGATTGAGAATTGAGGATAAAGTGGAAGAACAACAAGCTTTGTAATTCCATCCCTTTTAATCTACACAATATATTTGAAGGAATAAATTAATTACAATCAGGTAGGCAAGAAATCACAAAAAGGATAAATGATAAATATCATTCCAAAAGTTCTCACGATTTTAATAAAATTTCATGATTCTTTAAAATTTATTTTCAATACTATTATCATTTATTCTTTCTTTGCTAATCAGAGCTCAACACTTTTGTTCACACAAGTATGTGAATGTGTGCTCACTTGCATACAGTATAAAGAGACAAGAAACATTTCAAGCTAATGATCGAAAAAAATCTTTGTAAAAGGTTTAGGAGTCAGATTTAATTGGTATTGGCAAAGACATAACTTCACAAGGATAGAACACATTGGATACATGGAAGCTGCCCAATAATTCATTATCAAAGACAATTGCTTCAAGCAACCCTTTGAAATGTTGCAAGCTTCCTTTTAGAATATGAAGCATAGAGCTACATCTTTTAACTCAGATTGAAGGACAATAATAGGGAAGAGAATCCACCAATGGCATGATCTTAAGCAAATTCTTTTGCAGTTTACATCATGAACTACCTGCTCAATAGCTTCTTCAGTGAAAGGATGCCAGTAACGCATTCCGACATATACTTTAGCTGGGACATTCTTTTCCCAAAGAGAGTTTCTCAACTCTTCAGCCTGTGAAGGAGCTCATTAGATGAACCAGGACTACTAGGAAACTAATAGAGTCCAACAAAAGTACCCATTTAAGGGAATGATTATGTAATGTATCCCATAGCATTATAAATTGATTGTAAAATCTAAATGGATCACTGAAATTTGCAAACCTTGATTTAGTTGGTTGGAAAATTATTAAAGATGGACAGTATAACCTTGTCCAAGTTAGTAACTTAAAGTACCTACCGGAAAAAAAAATTCTACTCTAACAGTATCCACATATATTAATTATAATTTATAAATACAATAGCTAAATGAAATTGAAATGCACATGACATTGATTTCTAGAAACCTCTGAAATTTTTTTATATACTTTTGTGCTGTTCTTTCGCCTTACATAACCTGAAGTTGAGAAAATTGGCAAGAGACAAATTTCATATATGGTAAATATACACAGCTCAACTCCATCTCAGATATAATCAGATCAATTTGTGGAAATAGAAATTGGAAGTATCCAATGCCTATTTACAAATTTGACTATAAAATATGTCATATCGGAAAAGAAACAAATTGATAGGAAGAGTCATGCCTGTGCATCAGTCATACGTCTGAGAGGAGAGCCACCACCGATGGAAGCATAGCCTTCTTTACTCTTTGGGGCCCTTACAATCGATACAAATTGGGCCAATGGCTTTTGAAGAAAACTAAATATCCTTGGCAATCGTATTATATCCTGTGTTATTGTACATAATATCAAACAATAAAGAATTGATAGTTTCAAGTTACTATCAACCTAAAGGGACTGAAGGATAACAAATGACAGCTCAAATGCAAAGTGTGTAAAACCAAGTGTATTACCGGGTCGGAAAAAAGGTTAAACAAAAAAGGCTGCACATCTTCTAGAGTCTCTGGACCTCCAAGGTTTAACAGCAACACTCCAATCTTATCATCACCAATACGAGTTGTATCAGAAACATCTTGAGACGTAGAAGTTGCTAAAGATCCTACTGAGAACAACTGTTTGTTGAGTGATTGGTTAGAAACCGGGGATTGTGCTTCAGACCACCATGGAGAACTTCTGAACGATTTGTAATTTTTCAAGGGAATAATATTAAAAGAAGCCTCTATATGAGCTCCAAAGCAGCGATACTTCTTCTGAGAGGTAGAGATTGTGTGTGGCAACAACCTATGAACATAAAAAAAAGTTACATACTTTGGTGTTAATCTTGACATTTTTAGTAACAAAGTTGACCCAAAGGTTACACACTTTTGTAAAAGGTGTCAAATATGATCATATTGAAGTTTAGAAGACCAAGAAAAGTTGGACTTTGATGTGCAACTCAATGCCGCAAATAAATTATCCACATAAAAAATATTTGGAATAAAGTGTAGCAGTTTGCAGCTTTCAGGGGAAAAATGCAACTAAAGTTTAAATCTGCGAAATTTTGTGTTCACGGACAATAAACTTGAAAGGAAACAAAGAGTGCTTGATTCTAAGGATATTTCCTCAGGTAAACAACTCATTTAAGTAAAGTTAAACTCCACTCTACAATTAAGCTTAAGTAGCAACATCCAAAGAGTAAATCATAATCTTGCATACCTGCATCATTATCCGAGAAATGGCATTTTCATTATTTATAAAAAATTGTCCGACAATCCTTCTTATAAATGCCAGTACCAATAACTTAAAATTTAGAACGGACACTCTTTACTGTGATTCTGATTAATTAACTCCAATTCAAGTCACGCTAAGAATCCGTTACAGGGATGAAACGGAAAAGGTGTTGGATAAGAAAAACATAGGTCAGACAGAACAGAAAAATACAAAAGCATCAGAATCATGAAAAGTGGAACACTTACAGAGGATTCTTGAGGTTACGAGAAGCATGAGTGAGGCATGGAGGAGGACGAAGCACATGGGAGGAAGAAGAAGAAGAAGAAGATGCTGATGATGAAGGGGCATGAAGTGGAGAGTTCATAGCTTCAAAAACAGTGATAGATCAGCACAGTCCAATGCTATGAAGAAGAACTACCCAGAAAGAAATATAGCGAAAAACCCAATTCCAATTAATGTGGAGGAGAAGGCTGAAAGAACTAGAAAGAGGGTAGTTGGGTGAGAATGAGATTGGAGAGAAAGTTTGTCTTTTTTTTTCATTTTTCACTTGTTTTAGGGCATAGGAACTGTTGTAGTGTATTGGTACATCAATTCCTCTGAACGTTGAGGCAGAGAAGGGACCCTCTTGAAGTTATGGCTGATGTTGGGAGTTGTGAGGTAGAGGCAGGTGAGACTCAAATCAATTCGGACCACTTATTTTCGTTTATCTTAATCTTCACTTCAATTATTTACTTTATATATCTATAAAGGGAAATTCTTAATTTACTTTCTCAGTTCTCAGGCACAGGCTATGTATGCAGGTCAATTGCAACGATTTCTCTGAGACAGAATATGTCTTACAAACTTAGAAAGATATACTGAGCAAATAATGTTAGTTCTGTATTTGGATTCTTACTTATGTCGGGATCGGAGATAAAATGGTTAGAAAGAGGCTACTTATGCCAAAATAAATCTTAACTTCAGTTTTAATTGTCGGATTTTACTTACTAAATTTTATTAAAGTGATTTGAAATCTATATTATCTATGCTATTATATATTTAAAAAAGAAGGAAATTTTCCATTTTAGTATACATATTTAAATTTAAATTTTATTCCTTAAATAATAGTTTTTTACTTAAAATAGTTGTTTTACTCATTTTATTTTGAAGTAATATTTAGTTTAATTTAATCATTTTTTACTATATTTTTAATTTAATTATCTTTTAAATTAAAATAACTATTTATAATAAAATTATATATTTATAGAATAAATAAAAATTATTTACAAAAAAATTGAAAAAATTATTTATATTTACTCTTATAATTATAATAATAAAAATAATTTTATTATTTTTTGTTGTTGTAAGAAAGAAACATAAGTAGCACATATGTTTCTCTAATTTATATTATTAAGAAAAGATTCATATTGTTGGTGTACACAATTTGTTTTTAAATTTAGCTAACTATTTTTTTAATTTAAATTATTACTCTAAATAAATAAATAAAATATCTTTCACTTTTACTTTTTTAGTTCACTTTTATAGTTTATTAATATATTTTTAAAATAATTAAAAATAATTATATATTTTATATAACTTTTGTTATAATAAAATAAAAGTAAACACATATGTTTTCACTAGTCTTCTTAATAAAGATTTACTTTTATTGTTGTTAGCATAAAGCTGAAGAACAGAATTTTTAATGATGTCTCAAAGTCAAATCTCAAGTGTTTTTATTGTAGAAAGATTTTCGTGAAGACTTGTTTTATTAAAGCTTTTGTAATTTAGTAGATTTATGTATAGAATGTGGTTTATCTTTGATTTCATGTATTGTTTGTCTTAAGTTGCGTTAAAATTTATTTTGAATCAAAAAATATTATTTTATACTCCAGATACTTGATTATCAACTTATAATAATCGACTATCAATAATCAATTATGACTTGCCATAATTGATTATCACGAGCAATTGATAATTTTTAAGCAAACCGTTGTACATTCATTAAATGCATAATCAATTACCATAATTGGATAATTGATTATCACACGTTAATTAATCAACAGATTTTTGGAGGTATCCTTGAGTGAGATCTCCATAAATTAGATTTGGAATCTTGGCGAAATACGAAACATACAAAAAGTGTATTTCAAAATTCTTATCTACAAGTTGCGGTGATAAGTGTTCTAGGGTTTGTTGAACCCTTGTGTTGTGGCTTTGAGAACTTGGCATGTTGGCATAGAGCGAGAACATTCATAGGGAGTGTGATTGAGTGTTGTTGTTGTTGGCATAAAGCAAGAACTTTCACAGGAAGTGTGATTGAGTGTTGTTGCTGTTGCTGAGTTAAAAGCATGTCATCCTTCGTGAAGCATTCAAAGGAGGTGTTTATCCTTTGTGAAGATTCAGAAGAGGTGTTCATCCCTTATGGGTCACAGGGGAAGTGAGTCTCACCTCTTGGGGGTAACAAGAGAGGTGTTATAACCTTAAACTGTTTTATTTTCTTTGTGATTGTAACAATTTATTGGTTTGTGCTAGTGAAGCGTTAATTCTCAGTTGAGATTAACAACTCGATGTAGGATATGTTTGATTCGAATCAGAATAAAACTTACATGTGCAATTTTCTCTCTTCGTTACTATTTTAATTTGTTTAAATTATTTTAAGGAATTTATATTTATGTGAGAAAATTATTAAAAGAACAATTTGGGATAAGAAACTCATTCACGCCCTCTTGGTTTGTTGAACACGTTAACCATTCCGCTGCGTTGCTCTGACAATTGTGTATACATTGTTTTTACTTTTATTTCATTTTAACTATTTTTTAAAATTCAAATGATTATTTATAATTGTTAGATATATTATCTTTATTTATCTTTTATCTTTATCTTTTATCTTTTAGTTAGTTTGTTATTATTTCTTATTTGTATTTTGGGCTTAGCCCATATTTCTTCTATTGTAAATAGAGAACCCTATGTGTGTATTTAACACAAGGGAGATTAATCCCAAATATAGTTTTTCACTATATTCAACATGGTATCTAAAGCATAAGGTTTTTTGTTCGTTGGTCCTACCCACTACAACCGCCGTCGCCGTTAGAGTTGTTGTCGCCGTGTCGTTGTCTCCATCGCCGACCACCTTGATTGGGACCCTTTTGAGTTCTAGGTTTTGTACTCTCTTGCTTGTCCATGGCTTCTAACTCATCCATATATGCTAACTATGTCAATAAACATTTATCTATTGATAAGTTAGATGGTACTAATTATGCGACTTGGGCATCAGACGTTAAACTTTGGCTTAAGAGTCAAGGGTATCTTGATCATATTACTCAGAATGTGACAACTATTGATTCCGCTGCAGTTACCCATTGGTTGAAAGTTGATGCTCAGTTATGCATTGTTCTTAAGGGTACCCTTCATTCCTCTTTAAAACAAATTTTTCGTTCCTATGAAACATGTTTTGAAATCTGGGAACACGCTAAATTATTATACACCAATGATACTCAACGTCTTTATGGTGTTTGTCATGATCTTCTCAATGTTTTTTCTCCTCGGTGTCAGGACTCTATGACTGATTATATGGGTAAAATTCATGCTCTTTTTCATGAGTTTAATGAATTATTGCCTCCTGCTTCTACTCCTGCCAAAGAAATAGAGCAACGGTCAAAGTTCTTCATGCTGCTAGCATTGCACGACCTTGCTGATGAGTATTCTCATGTTCGTGATCAGATTTTGGGTTCACCTGTTGTTCCCACTTTGACTTCTACTTGTTCCACTATTTTGCGTGTACCTAATAGACCCATCAATGATACATATGTTTCCTCTACTGATAACTTTTTGGCAAGTATACCAAATCGTTTCAAGTAATACAGTGAATCAGTAAAAGAGTATCGTTCTCCCAAGGGAATTTGAGTTACGTTATTCAATTATAATTGCTTATCAAGATCAATTACTGATGAAAACATTTAGGATTTCAATTTGGAATTAAACATGAAATTAACAACGTAAAAAAATTAAGATTAAAAATTGCGATAAAAGATCACTGGAATTGGTCTTTGACTAACATTACAGTAAGATCCTAAACAAAATATATTCTCTGTTCAAGCATTCACATGAGAGTATCTTGGTTTAATTCCTTAAAACAAGTTCTAAAATTATCTATTTAATTATTAATTCCCTAATTAATTCAGCAGATAATTTTGCATTAAATTCAGATGTTGAGAATGACCAAAAGCATAGAAGCTATTCCTAGCGTAGTTAGTTTTAGTTTCTTTTCTTACGTTTCTAGTTCTAAAAATACTTCCCGGTACAACAGAACTTTTAAAGAGATTAATACTTCCGTATAATCAAAAGCAAGTCAAGAAAAGAACAAGAACAGAAACATATATTGCACAGGAAATTTACATTAATGATTCGTCATACAACCAATTCCAATGAACAAAAAATTTAGCCTATCCTAGACATCTCAAACGTACTCTTTACAGCAATTCCTTGCATAAAGTGAAGTCTTGATGTCTTGAAAGGTCTCCTGATTGTTTCCTGAATTCTCCAGTATTTTTCTGGCTATTTTCGTGTGTCAGAAGATGGTTTTTGCCTTTCTGTCACGTCTTTTAAAACCACTTAACTTAATTAATTCGCTCAGCGCACAGGTGTGTGTGCGCTATGCGAATTTCTTGTAACTGCTGCCTCTCAACTGATGTTATTCGCACAGCGCACAAGTATTGGTGCGCTGTGCGAATTTCCGTTTCTTGACAGTGCGAGTTTTGGCTTGCGCTATGCGAGAATTGGCTTACAGACTCCCAATTATACATCCTTTCCTGTACAATAATTTACAAAACAATCTACTTCCTGTTACAACATTTCACTGAGTAATAACATGAATAATTAGAAGATTGAGATAATTTATAAGTGTAAAAACAACTCTTTTTCACACTTATCATCTACGTTGGCATCTCAACGTCATGACCGCAATCACTCTCACAAACCAGGAAAAGGACGTCTCAAGTGTAACCATTGTGGCAAGGTAGGCCACACGATTGAGAGGTGTTATGCATTACATGGTCGCCCTCCTAGATCTGCTGCAATTGTTTAGACTACTTCTTCGTCACAATCACCTAATGGGGATCCTCCTTCATCTGATATTAGTGATGACTCTGTTATTTTTAGTAAATTTCTCAAATGGTATAAGGATCAACAACCTTCTAGTTCCATTGCATCTATAGCACACACAGGTACATCTTTTATTGGTCTGAGTCCATCTTCTTCTTTTGACTCTTGGGTTCTTGACTCGGGAGCCACAGATCACATTACTACTAACAAAACTTTGTTTTCCTCTTTGTCCTCTCTGAATTCTTTACCTTCTGTTACAATGGCTGATGGATCTAGAGTTTTAGCTCATGGTGTTGGGACTGTTAACATTTTTCCTTTTTTATCCATTGATAATGTTCTTTATGTCCCTAGGTCTCCTTTTAACTTATTATCTGTCAGTCGTCTAACTCGTTCTCTTGATTGTGATATTTCTTTTGACAAAGATTCTGTTTGTTTATAGGACCGGAGTTCGAGACAGGTGATTGACACCGGATGTGAGTCTCATGGTCTTTATCATCTTCGCCCCACTACACATATTGGGGCAGTTATGGAGTCTCCATCTCTTCTTCATGCTCAGTTCGGTCATCCTAGTCTTGCCAAACTACAATAACTTGTTCCTAGCTTATCCAAGTTGTCCAATTTGGTTTGTGAGTCGTGTCAATTAGGAAAACATATTCGTAGTTCCTTTCCTCGTAGTGTCTCACAACGTGCTTCGTCTCCTTTTGCCTTAGTTCATTCTGACATTTGGGGACCTAGTCGTGTTAAGTCTAATTTAGGTTTTCAATATTTTGTTACCTTTATTGATGATTATTCTAGATGTACTTGGTTGTTTTTAATGAAAAATCGTTCTGAGTTATTGTATCATTTTCAAACTTTTTATAATGAAATTAAAACTCAGTTTGGTGTTTCTATTCAAATTTTGCGTAGTGATAATGATCGTGAATATCTTTCCCATTCTTTTCAACAATTTATGGCTTCTGATGGTATTCTCCACCAAACTTCATATGCTTATACACCTCAACAAAATGGGGTGGTTGAGCGTAAAAATAGACATCTTATTGAAACAACTCGTACTATTTTAATTCATGGTAACATTCCTCAATATTTTTTGGGTGATGTTGTTCTTACTACATGTTATCTCATTAATCACATTCCCTCTTCTGTTTTAGAAAATAAAATACCTCATTTTATCTTATTTCCTCAAGAACCTCTTCATCCATTACCTCTAAAAAGTTTTTGGGTCTACATGTTTTGTTCATAATTTTGGTCCTGGTCTTGATAAGTTAGCTCCTCGATCACACAAATGTGTTTTTTTAGGATTTACTAAATCAAAGAAAGGATACAAGTGTTTTTCTCCTTCTCCTGATCGTTATTTTATATCTGCAGATGTCACCTTCAATGAGTCTTCCTTTTATTTTAATGATCATTCTTCTTCTGATATGTCTCCTTCTAATACTATTAATATTCTTGTTGTTTGTGATCCTCCAATTGTGCCTACTTCACCAGGTGTTTCTCAACAACCACCAAGTGACTCAATTGAAGTGCCAACTACCTTGTCTCCTCCGGCTCCGACAACTGAGTCTACCCTTCCAATTGCCCTTCGAAAAGGTATACGTTCTACCCGTAATCCCTCTCCTCATTATCTTGCTTTAAGTTATCATAGATTGTCTTCATCTTTTTATACCTGCCTTTCTTCTATTTCTTCTGTGACAATTCCAAAATCTATTACTGATGCCTTAGCCCATCCTGGTTGGCGTCAGGCCATGCTAGATGAACTAAGTGCTCTTCAACATAGTGGAACTTGGGAGCTTGTCCCATTACCGTCTAGGAAATCTGTTGTTGGTTGCAGGTGGGTTTTTGCTATCAAAGTTGGTCTTGATGGAACTATTGATCGCCTCAAAGCTCATCTTGTGGCCAAAGGTTACACTCAAATTTTTGGTTTGGATTATGGTGATACTTTTTCTCCCGTGGCAAAGATGACATCTATTCATTTATTTATAGCCATGGCGGCTCTTCAACAATGGACTCTTTATCAATTGGATGTCAAAAATGCATTCCTTAACGGAGATTTTCAAGAAGAGATGTATATGGAGCAACCTCCAAGATTTGTTGCTCAGGGGAGTCTTCTAGGTTAGTATGTCGTCTTCGCAAATCCTTATATGGCCTAAAACAATCTCCTAGGTCCTAGTTTGGAAAATTTAGTAATGTTGTTCAACAATTTGGTATGACTCGGTGTGAGGCAGATCATTCAGTCTTTTACCGTCACTCAAGTGTTGGATCTGTCTACTTGGTAGTATATGTTGATGACATTGTTCTTATAGGCAGTGATAGTCATGGCCTATCTCAGATGAAACAACATCTTTGTAACCATTTTCAGACCAAAGATCTTGGCAAACTTAGATATTTCTTGGGTATTGAGGTGGCACAATCCAATGATGGTATTGTTATATCTCAAAGGAAATATGCATTAGATATTTTGGAGGAAACTGGGTTGATGAATTCAAAACCTACGGACACACCCTTGGATCCTAATACTAAACTTCTACCAAAACAGGGGGAGCCTATGTCAGATCCCGAGAAATATAGAAGACTAGTTGGAAAATTGAATTATCTTACAGTTACTCATCCTGATATTTCCTTTGTAGTTAGTGTGGTAAGCCAATTCCTTAATTCCCCATGTGAAGATCATTGGAATGCAGTTATTCGTATATTAAAGTACATTAAAGGATCTCCTAGAAAAGGGTTGTTATATGGTTCTAGTAACCATACAAGAGTGGTTTGTTATTTTGATGCTGATTGGGCAGGATCTCCTTTTGATAGAAGATCTACATCTGGATATTGTGTCTCCATTGGTGGTAACTTGATCTCTTGGAAAAGCAAGAAACAGAGTGTTGTGGCAAGATCTAGTGCAGAAGCAGAATATAGAGTTATGGCTTCAGCCACTTCTGAACTTGTTTGGCTTAAGCAATTGCTTAGAGAGTTACAATTTAGAGATGTCAAGCAAATGACGCCTATATGTGACAATCAGGCTGCTCTTCATATTAGTTCTAATCATGTCTTTCTTGAGAGGACCAAACACATTGAAATTGATTGTCATTTCATTCGAGAGAAGATTGTATCTGGAGATATCAAGACTGAATTCGTCAATTCAAGTGATCAATTAGCAGATATTTTCACTAAGTCTTTACGGGGATTGAGAATTGATTATATTTGTAACAAGCTTGGTACATACGATTTGTATGCACCAACTTGAGGGAGAGTGTTAAATATATTATCTTTATTTATCTCTTATATTTATCTTTTATCTTTTAGTTAGTTTGTTATTATTTCTTATTTGTATTTTGGGCTTAGCCCATATTTCTTCTATTATAAATAGAGAACCCTATGTGTGTATTTAACACAAGGGAGATTAATTTCAAATATAGTTTTTCACTATATTCAACAATAATAAATAAATTTTTTAATAGTTTTATCCTTTTAGTAAATATTTTTTAAACTCAAATAATCACTCTTAATAAAAAAATATATACATTATAAAAAAATATTAATAAAAATGATTTTGCTCTAATAAAGCTTGTTACTAAATGATTTGAAGAATGAAGGATCGTCAAATTTTAAAAAGCCTATTTATATAACTTTTACTCCTCGGATTATTTCTAATTTTGTGTATTGTTTTTATCTAAATTGATGCATAACACTATTGTTTTCACAATGTTAAATTCTTTTTGGTATTAATACTCAGTATGGGAAAGCTTCTCCTTTTGTCCAAGTCATTTGGGAGCTTTTGCTGAGTACTAAGGTTAAAGTTAGCATGCATGGTGCAACGAAGGGTTGTTCCAGTTGACTGCTTTGCTAGTATTTTTCGGGACAACAAGAGGAAATATATTGACAACTTTTCCTCTTTTTTGGGAGTTCAAAACTCTCTTTATGTTAAACTTATACCTATTACGTAGTGGAGTATGCTTGGAGTGCTGGACTTAGATATCTTTGGCTAGTGTCATTTTGTTTTTGTCTGCAAAGCCTTCTCTTCGTAATGAATTATTCCTTGGATTCTTATAGGCATATGGAAGAAATGTTAGAAGATTTGTAGTGATAAAAAATTTAAAGTTTCACATATTTTTAGGAAAGGAAACCACTATGTTGATAAAGTTGTCAATTTGAGTTTGGTAAATAGGGAACAATTTTAAATGGTATTCTTTGATGTCTCCGAGCATTAGTTCAGATTTTTTATGATAGGTACTGATGTCTTACCTATGTATAGGATTGTTTAGCCTCTTTTTAAAGTTTGTAATATTGTATCTTTTATAATGGATTTGGTGCATTTTCCTCATGACGTTGGATCTTGTATTGTATCTTGTATTATAGCTTGTTTAGTCTTTGGTCTCCACCACCTAGAAGGCTACGTTTAAGATGTTGCATCACCTCACAAACAGAACCTGCACCATAATAATTAACTAAAATCGAGAAGAGTAACAATAAGAGCCAAGGAATAAAAGGAATTAAAGGTCTAAAAACAAGAAAGTTTTTGCAAAAGGAATTTGATTATAACAAAACTAAGAAATCTTAGAAGACAAGCAAGAAATTAAAGGTTAAGAAAGAAAGGTTAAGCATTCAAAAGAAATCCTAATGAAAGGTGCTAGAATAGATTCACAAAAACAAAACTACTAGAAGAAAAGTGGATGGTTCTTGTCTTTTGGAAAGTTTGAGCAAATGTGAGCACTAAGGCCACTCTTTTAACATCATAGCCAAGACTACACAACTTTACTCTATTTCAAAGGTGATTACATGATGGAGAGACACCTCTATTTATAGGCTAAGGTGTCTCAAAATGGGCAGAAACTTTAATCTAAAAGAGTCACCTTGGTTGGCTTTGAGAGGAAGGAGAAATTCTCTCCAATAGGAGGGAGACAAGTGGAAAAAATCCTTTCAAATGAGATGGTGAGATGCAACCACTACCTATGGGAAAACTCTTCATTCCTAGAATGACACATGACCACTAGCTAAGAGGAAAAACTCTCCAATGGGTGTCTCCACATGTCTTGGACGAAAATGAGCTCTTTGTCCTCCAAGCTTGGCCAAAAGTGTTGACCCCTTGGTCAACACACCCATTTGGACGTCCATCTTGGTCAATGTTGGGCTTAAGGCCCAATGTTGACTTAGGTGGTCAAAACCCTACTCTACTTGGCCCAAAATACAAGGCCCAAATGGAAATCCTACACTACTAGGCCCATAATACAAAGCCTAAATAAAATCTAGACTACTTGGTCCATAATACAAAGCCCAAATAAAATCTAGACTTTATGCCTAAAATACAAGACCTAAAAATTATTCTTACTCTAGGATCTCCATGATGGCTGAAGATGACCCAAGAGAAAGAGTCTAGGCCCATCTTCCATAGATGACTCCAACTTTTGATGAATTGTTACGCCATGGCTAGGGGTATGCTATCAGATACACTGCCTAGTTCAGTTTAACGCACTCCTAGTTGTTTGTGTCCACTAGTAACCACCTGTTACTGTGACCTCGACTGAGTTTCACCTACTCCTGGTTACGCAATATTCTTCACCACTCTTAGTATCCCAAGTTAGCGAATAACTCTTGTTATCCTAAACTGGTTGAGTTTCACCATTACTGGTATCCATAGTCAGTGAATAACTCCTATTACCCTAGAGTGATTAAGTTTCACCACTCTTGGTACTAGACAATCCTTGTATCTTCTAATACGTTGCCTAGATTTCCTTAACTCACTTGAGTTATACAACAAGTTTTTTTATTCTTTTCATAATTTTAAACAATTGATTGCTTACAAGTCGTTTAGACGATTACTCTCGCAGAGAGGATATATGTTCAATAAATACATTCTATAGACTCGCTACGTGTTTCTCTTTTCTCTGTTTTCTCTCTCCTTACAATAGTAAACGAATATTGCAATGAAGCTTGATAGTAGTTCTTTTTCTTGAGCTCTTTTCTTCTTCTCTACCCTTGAGTAGAAGTATTTGACTCTAATAGCTCAAAGAGATTTTCTTACTCATTTTTGATGATGTTATGTCTTTATGTCCTTTTTCTTCTTCATCATCATCATCTCCTTTTTATCTTCTATTTATACACCTTTGATGACATGGTCGTTTAGTTTATGCATGTCTTGAGATTTGATAATATGATCGTTTGATGAAGCTTATCTTAAGATTTAAATTTTCATGGTTGTTGTTGTAGGTGTTAGTCATAGGCTGATGTCTTTTCGTCAGAGCAGACATGCTTTTCAAAACTTTATCAAAAGCAGATTTGACTGTTCATTTGGCATAACTTTTGATTAACAGAACATTTAGCTTATATATTCTTCTTTCTAACGTTCATTTCTGACCCTTAAGACATATATCTGATGAATGCTTGTAGTAGTTTCCTACACAAGGTAGAGCAAATGTCTATACATTAAATATGTCTGTTTTCCTATTTGCTTTGTTCTCAAACATTGAGCATTATATGACATTTAGTGATATGTTCAAAGCAATCAAGGTTTTATGTTTTCTCAAGATTTGATTGCTTGTGTTTACTAGTGGAATTGCTAAAGATGAGATTTTCATTGTTGACTGAGAGTATGCTTGGTATATGATATCGCTTATCCTATATGAGGATTTTTCTTAGTTTTTACTTGTTGTTTTCAGGATTGCGTTTTGGTGTGAATGTCTTTTATTTTGTGTCTTGAGGTAGGTTTTGTTCTTTTGGTGTATTAGAATCATTTTGTAGTGAAAGTTTGTCTAGCTTGGTTAGGTTTTGTAGCTATTCCTAATCGACATGTTTAGTACTATGTTTTCCATTTCATCATTTGAAACTTTCTAGTCATGCATTTATTGTTTGACACTTTTGTCAAGCTGCGACATACTGAGAAAGTATTATTGTCTAGACTTTTGTAAACCCTTTCTAGAGTGTTTAGCAAGTTTTGTCTTTTAAATGTTTTTGGATTATTGATTGAGGCTTTTAGAGAGTTTAGTCAAAGACATTGTCTCAATGTCTTTTCACTTCTTGAGAGCTTAATTTATTATCATTGCTAAAGATGAGATTTTCATTGTTGACTGAGAGTATGCTTGGTATGTGATATCGCTTATCCTATATGAGGATTTTTCTTAGTTTTTACTTGTTGTTTTCAGGATTGCGTTTTGGTGTGAATGTCTTTTATTTTGTGTCTTGAGGTAGGTTTTGTTCTTTTGGTGTATTAGAATCATTTTGTAGTGAAAGTTTGTCTAGCTTGGTTAGGTTTTGTAGCTATTCCTAATCGACATGTTTAGTACTATGTTTTCCATTTCATCATTTGAGACTTTCTAGTCATGCATTTATTGTTTGACACTTTTGTCAAGCTGCAACATACTGAGAAAGTATTATTGTCTAGACTTTTGTAAACCCTTTCTAGAGTGTTTAGCAAGTTTTGTCTTTTAAATGTTTTTGGATTATTGATTGAGGCTTTTAGAGAGTTTAGTCAAAGACATTGTCTCAATGTCTTTTCACTTCTTGAGAGCTTAATTTATTATCATTGGGTACAATATAGCTTACACATTTAACATAACTCTCTTAGACGTTTTGACTTGTAAGTCGTTTAGCACAGCATTTGGAAGCTTTAACCTAGTTGTTTTTCGTTTCAAATAATCCTAAGTGTTTTCTTAAGGCTTTCCTATGTTGCTGGATGAATGGGTATTTTGAGTCTAGCACTCATGTTTCTGTCTATCCTATTCTTCTAGTTAAGCATCTTTAGTTTGTCATTTTAACGTTGTATCTAGGTTGGACCTAACTATTTTTCTACGAGTTACTCACTTCTTTGGAAGTCATTTATATATGCTTCTTATAGGATCCTTAATTTTTAGTTAGTCATTAGTGAATTAGAAGTGCTAGACTAGTTGTGTGGACACCTTTTATTTTAGACCTAGTGTTCCTAACTATCGTTTAGTGTTTTGACTGTCTTCACTCTACGACTATATCCAAGACTATTTTGTTTAATGTTGTTTGTTTAAACTTCAGAACCAATGATGCTATAGACAAACTTGTCTTGTCTCAACAAACATCGGTTTCGTGTCTTTCGGAGATGATTCCAAGGTGGTTGTGAAAGGTTGTGGAATAATTAGACACATATAGAAAGATGTTCAAGTTGGAGAAATCAAGGACATTTACTATGTTCTTGAAATAAAAAACAACATTTTAAGCATGGGTCAACTGATAGAGAAAGTCAACTTAGTTCTAGTGAAAGACCGGGTAATGTAGAAAAATCAGATCTATAAACTGGAGTTGAAGATCTTACAGAAGAGGTGCTTGAAGCTAAACATAAAAGATGAAGCCATAAAGTGGCACTTCCGATTTGAATGCCTGACCGAGTTATCAAAGAAGGAGATAGTACTCAGACTACCCAATGTAGAGTTTAAGAATAAATTTTGTGTAAAATGCGTACTCGGGAAACACTATAGAACTAAGTTCCCAAACTTGGCTATGTACAACTAGAAGAACAACTCGATCTTATTCACATCAACCTCTATAAGCCAATTTCTCCTAGCTCATTCAATAGTATGAGGTATTTTGTCTCCTTTATAGATGATTTCTCTGAAAAAGCCTGGGTATATTTCTTACAAGAAAACTCAGAAGCATTGGCGACATTTAAGATGTTCAGGCTTATGATGGAAAATGAAGCAAATAAGCATATTAAAGCAGTACGATCAGAAAGGGAAGGTGAATTCACATCGGCAAACTTTAAGGAATACTATGAAGAGCAAGGGATAAGATGGTTTCTTACAGCTCCATATTCACCAACACAAAATAGTGTGACTGGGAGAAAGAATTGGACCATCCTTGATATGGTTCGAACTATGCTTAAAGGTAAGAATATGCTAAAGCAGTTATGGCGGAGGTTGTGTAGTATATGTGTAAAATAGGTGCACACATTTGAAGCTGGACGAAATGAAACCACAAGAAGCATGGAGTGGAAGAAAACCAAGTGTCAAGCACTTCAAAATCTTTGGAAGCGTGGCTTTTGGACATGTACCAAATCAACATAGAATAAAGCTTGATGACATAAGAAAAATGTGTGTGTTTATTGGCTATGATGAATAGGCAAAAACCTACAAGCTGCATAACCCATTTTCAGGCAAGACTTTAATAAGTCGGGATGTCCAAGTAGATGAAGAGAGTGAGTGGAGCTGAAATGACTCAAAGGAAAAGTCTTTAGAAAACACGGTTTTTAGGGTAGCGAGCTCGACATAACAAATATGAGCTCGGCTGATAGAAGTGGGAGACTAGAGATTGCAACTGAAAAGGATGATTAGAATAAAGAGGAAGATGAACCCATACAACCCAAAATTCAGAGTTTAAATGATATTTATAACTCCATTGATGAGGTACATGTAGTATGTCTCTTAGCAAGTGCAAAAGATGTTAACTTTGCAGAAGTTGTACTTGATGAAAGATGGAAAAAAGCAATGGATGAAGAGATCAACTCAATTGACAAAAATTAAACATAGGAGCTGACAAATCTACCCATAGGTGCCCGACCAATTGGTGTAAAGTAGGTATAAGAAGAAAACTAATGTAGAAGGAAAGGTGGATCGCTATAAAGCCCGACTTATGGTGAAGGGCTACAAACAGAAAAAAGGAATTGACTATGATGAAATATTCGCTCTAGTAACAAGGATGGAGATAATTCGACTACTATTGTTCTCACTAGCAGCTCAACAAGGATAGAAGATTCATTAGATGCACATGAAGTCTACATTTTAATATGTTTCTTGAAGAATAAGGCTATGTAGAGCAACCTCTCGGTTATATAAGAAGAGATGAAGAAAAAAAGGTGTTGAGATTAAAGAAGACATTGCATGGTCTAAAGCAAGCTCGTCATGCTTGGAATGAATGAATTAATGCCTATTTCAAGAAAAATGGTTATGAGCAATGTTCGTATGAATACGCTCTATACTTAAGGAAGCACAAAGTAAGTATGTTGTTCGTTGCTTGATAACGGTTGAAAAACCGTTATTTTTATGCTTAATTTCGATAATCAATCAACCCTTTTTGACTTAGAAACTTGCTTTAACTAATGTTTTTGCTTTAGTTTTGTGAATAAGAGAGTTGAAGGTGAATTTAATGGTTTTATGCTTGATTCCTTTGATTTTGTAGGTTATTGGAATGATTTGAAAGAAGAGTTAACGTACCAAATGGTTCGTTAACCAAAAAGCAGTAAAGTCAACCAAAAATCAGAAAAGTCAACCAGTCAACTAGAAAAGTTAACCAGTCAACCAGAAAAGTTAACCACTCAACCAGAATGCAAAAAAGTCAACCAGAGTGCAAAAAGTCAACCAGAGTGCAGAAAAAGTTGCGTTGAGCGGTAATTACCGTTGATGCCAGTTTTTAGGTGCCGAAATCACCACTAAAGGGCAAAAAACGCAACTAAGCGCCAATCTGAAGTGCGGTAAAAACCGTTGAGCGCCATTTTTATGGGCCTTGGGCCACTTTTCTGTAATTTTTAGAATACTATATAAGGTCTTGGACGTCCTAGGGTTAGTATCTTTGGTTGGGACGAAGCAAAAACACACTCTTTCACCCTTTGGAGAAGGATTTTGGATGCTACAGCTCCTTTCTCACCTTTCTAGGGTTTTATCTTTCACTCTTTCATTGTATTTCATTTAGTTTCACCATGAATATGGTGAAATAAACCTAAATTGTTGTTGGGGAATCAATGTAATCCTTTGAAGCTCTCATGTATTGAATTTGTTCTTCAAGATCTTTTTTAAGATACATGCTTTCTTTCATTAGTTGTTAGAGATATTCTTCTTTGCTCAAATGCTTGTGATGTTTCATTCATGTATGGCATAAATCTTATGATTTGTAAGTATCAAGAGATTTCGTACTCCTAGGGTTGGACGATTTGGAAACCCCCAACAACATATTCATTCATATATTTGAAACCACGTGTTCTGTTTCTCCTTACCCATTGATCAATACATGCATTCATATTTACTTTCAAGTATTTTGCATTTAAAATCTACAAGATTGGTTCTACAAGTCTTAGATAATCTATAAATCACATAATTGTCTAGGCCATAGGTCCTTTGGGAGAACGATACTTGGTCTTACCAATTTTATTACTTGATACGATTCGGTTACACTTGCCGAGGGTTTAACCTTGCTCTATATGTAGATGACTTGATTTTTATGGGAAGTAAAGCCGAGCTAGTTGAAGAATTTAAAGAAGTGATGAAGAGGGAGTTTGAAATGACCGATTTGGGTACCATGAGATATTTTATGGGTCTGGAGGTGATGACATACCCCCTAGCCATGACCAGACTATATTGAACCTTCTAGTAGAGTAAGAATAAATTTAGGCCTTATATTGTGGGCCAAGTAGTTTAGGATTTATTTGGGCTTTGTATTATGGGCCTAGTAGTGTATGATATATTTTGGGCCAAGTAGAATAGGGTTTTGACCACTGAAGTCAACAAAGGGCCAAGACCCAATGTTGACCAAAGTGGGATGTGAAAGGTCAAAGTTTCTTCTAACTTGGTGGACAAGGAGGAGTGGGTTGTCCATGCCATGTGTCATCACCCATTTGGAGAGTTTTTCCTCTTAGTTAGTGGCCACATGTCACTCTAGGAATGGAGAAGATTCTCCATAGATTGTGGCCACATGTCCCCCTCTCAACGGAGAGGAATTTTGCCACTTGTCCTTCTCCTAATGGAGAGGATTTTCTCCTTTCTCTCTAAGTTAGCCAAGGTAGGGTTTTTTGGTCTAGCTTTTAGAAATCAGTAGACACCCTTAGCCTATAAATAGAGGTGTATCCTACTCTTGTATTCACTTTTGATTTAGAGTATTGTTATGCTGTCAATTTTGTGTCATAATCTTATTAGGTTACCCTAGGCTAGAACAACCCAAGTGGTCTCCTCTAGCCACCTTCCTCCAATAATTGGCCTAACCTCTCTTAGAACATCACAAACACTAGTTCCATCATCCATAACAACACCAAAACCGTGAGACACTTAGCTCATTTCCACTAACTTTCGCAAAGATATTCACCCTTCACCCTTCACCATGTCTTTCTCTTTTAACTTTAGCCCAACCTAGCTCAAGAGATTGTCATCAGGAGGTAAACCAAAACTCAAAAGGGATTTTGATGTCTCAAAAGAGGTATGCTGAAGATATATTGGAAAAGAAAAAGATGATCAAATGCAATCCAATTTCCACTCTAATGGAACCACCTGGCACAAAGTTATCAAAAAATGGAGAAGGGGATCATGTTGATGCAAGCAAGTATCGAAGCTTGATTAGGAGTCTCAGGTACTTAACAACAACAACGCCAGACCTTGTGCTCAACGAGGGAGTCACAGGTCGTTTTATGGAAGAGCCAAGGTATTCTCATTGGAAAGCATTGAAGTGGATACTAAGGTATGTAAAGGGAACTATGTCTTTTGAATTATAGTATACTAAGTCAAACAACTACCGGCTAAGTGGCTATTCAGACAATGACTAGCATGGAAATGTGGATGGTCGAAAGAGCACAATTAGTTATGTCTTCTTCATGGGAGATACAACATTTACTTGATTATCAAAGAAATAACCCGTTGCACTTCCACGTGTGAGGCTGAATGTGTGGCAACATCTTGGAGTATCCGACATACAGTCTGGCTGAGAAACCTGTTAGGACAAACTTAAATTTTAAGGATTCCTTAAAGTCTTTTTTTTTAGTTTTGGGTTTATCAATATTTACTTTGATTTTGATAAAGATAAAATAGAGATAGGTAGTTTTGATTTTCCTTTTATTTTGGAACATTTTTATTTCATTTTATTGATTTAAGATAGAGATAGATTAAATAGATTTTATTTTAAGTTAGTTGATATTTTATTGTCAGTTTTAATTATTTGTACTTGGCCCAAGGCCTTATTTGCACCTATTTAAAGGTTGTCAGGGTTCAATGGAAAGTAACTACAGTGAATTGAAGAGTCCAATTATTTGTGTGAGTCACGTTTTTTTTAACAAAGTGGTATCATAGCTTTATGCTCTGAGTACGGAGAGAGAGAAAAAAAGAAAGAGAGGAGAGTCAAACACGTAAGGGAAAAAGTTAGTGCTTGAGTTTTTTAGTGAGAGAGATGACAAAGATAGTCAACGGAATGAGTGTGCCACAATTGTCGGAAAAGATTAATTATGACAATTGGTCTTTGCAGATGAAGGTTCTTCTTGGATCCCAAGATTTATGGGACATAGTGGAGGATAGGTATAATAAACCCGTTGATGATGAGCATTAAATAGTAAACCAGATTCCTGCATTGAAAAAGACATGAGTGAAAGATAGATCGACTTTTTACTTTTTGTATAATGCAGTGGATAAATCGATATTCGAGAAAATAGCTAATGTAAAGTTAGCAAAAGAAGCATGGGAAATTCTGAAGGTGGCATACAAAGGAGATATTCACGTGAAGCAGGTCCGAGTACAAGCTCTCATAAGAGAGTTTAAACATATGGAGATGGATGAAAAGGAGGGAGTTGTCGAGTTTATAGCTCGAGTGTAGAAGATGGCCAACCAACTCAGAATGAATGGAGAAGAGGTTCCTTCTAACCGGGTTGCAGAAAAGATCTTGAGAAATCTGACGGATGATTTTGAAAGTTTGTGGATTGAAGAGATATAGGATTTGTTAACTCTTACTGTGGAGGAGCTAGATAGGTCATTAAAAGCCCAGAAGTTAAGGAAGAAAAAGAAAAAAAGGGAACCCGACGATCAAGCACTACAAGTACAATTTGACTCAAATGAAACTCAGATCACTCAGAGCCTAGGTCCTAGAGGCCAAGGTCCTAAAGGAAGAGGAAGAGGAGGCTAAGGACGAGGTGGTCATGGCCGAGGTAATTTTGAGAATGATAGTGAAGAGTAAACCGGTCAACAAAATTGGCATGACCGAGGACAAGGGAAAGGCCGAGGAGATTGGTCAACAGTGAAGTGTTTTAAGTGTGGCAAGCATAGTCACTATACAAACGCATGCAGATTGAGGAAGTGCTAAAATTTTGGTAAGTATGGCCATATTGCAAAGTATTGCAAGAAGGGCGAGACAAATCTCCTTACTGAAGATGCGAAAGAAAAATGTGGAATCCTGTTGATGGCAAAGAGCTCGGATGAAGTGGACATGGAGAGCTCGGTCCTAACAATGGATGAAGTGATCTCAGTAAATGGTGTGACAAATATGGAGAAGGAAAACTTGGAGAAGAAACTCAGACAAAAAGATGAAGAGATTCAATGGATAGGGAGGCTTCTGGATGAAGCAAACGAGATTATGAATAAACAAAGGGTCGAGCTTGAGGAACTAAAGAAGGTGACTCTTGACAAGGATGAAGAATCATCTAGTGTTCTTGAAACAGATGAAAAAAAGAAAGATGAAGATGAAGATGTTGAGAAGAACCAGGGTGTGAGAAGCTCGAATACTGAGATAGCAAAAATATGATAAGTAAGATTTCGGACAAGATGAAGAAGTCGACCAATGTTGCTGAGAAGTCGACCAAGAGTATTGAGAAATTCCTAAGGTCAGAAACGAGTTGGTCGAGGTTATTAAGAAGTCAGGTATAACAAAGTCAGTCAAAGCATTAAAGAGGTCAACCAAGGTAAAAGACAGGAGAGCCATAAGGAAAAAGAAGAAGTCAAATCTGATTGAAAGAAGCAAGTCCGGTGTGGGATGATGCACATGGAAAGCCAAAATAAAGGATGAAATATTTAAGTTTATGGGGGAGTTTTGTTAGGATAAACTTAATTTTTAGGAATTCATTAAAATCTTATTTTATTAGTTTTGGGTTTAGTAATATTTTTAGCTTGATTTTAATAGAGATAAAATAGAGATAGGTAGTTTTGATTTTCCTTTTATTTAGGAACAATATAATCTTATTTTATTGATATAAGATAGAGATAGATTAAGTAGATTTTATTTTAAGTTATTTGATATTCTATTATAAGTTTTTATTATTTGTACTTGTCCCAAGGCTATATTTGCACCTATTTAAAGGTTGTCAATGTTCAATGGAAAGTAACCACAGTGAATTGAAGAGTCCAATTATTTGTGTGGGTAACGTTTTTTTTTTAACAAAACCTACTGAAGAATTTGGAGATAATGCAAGAAGAAAAGGTGTTGAAGAGGATTATGAAATTCCTGTGCTACCTAGCAATCCAACGATGGCTTAAATCAAGAATCACAAAGACAGAAAAACTAGAAAAGCTAAGGCAAAGGCGTGCCTCTTTGCTACAGTTTCACCAATAATTTTCACTCAAATCATGACTCTAAAGTCAGCCAAAGCCATATGTGATTATCTCAATAAAGAATACGATGAAGGTGACCGAATCAAATGCATGCATGTGTTGAATCTCATTAGAGACTTTGAATTGTAGAAGATGAAGGAATTTGAAACTATCAAAGAGTACTCTGAGAGGCTTCTGAACATAGCAAAAAGAGTAAGATTGCTTGGTTATGAATTTAAGGAATCTCGTATTGTTGAAAAAATTATGATTACCGTAACTGAAAGATTTGAAGCTACCATAACCATGTTAGAAAACACTGATGTTGGCATAGTTGTTGAATTCCTTGCAGGCATAAGAACAACGAAGGGCTATGAGAGAAGAAGGCTTTCTTGAGGAAGCCTTGCCTATTAAACATGAAGACAGTTGGAAAAATAAAAAAAGGAACTAGCAACCAAATAAAGAAGGTGTTGTTAGAAATGAAAGTAAAACAAGCAGTTCCAAGGGAAAGTATCCTCCTTGCAAGCATTGCAATAAGATGGGTCATCCTCCATTCAAGTGTTGGAGAAGGCCTGATGCTAAATGCACCAAGTGCAATCAACTTGGGTATGAAGCTATCATATGCAAGAACCAAACTCAACAGGAGTAAGAAGATGCTCAAATTGCAAATGGAGAGGAGGAAGATCAAATTTTTGTTGCAACTTGTTTTTCAACCAATGTTTCAAGCGAATCTTGGCTAATTGATAGTGGTTATACTAACCACATAACTTTTGACAAGGCACTCTTTAGAGATATAAGGCCAACTGGTGTCACCAAAGTCAGAATAGGCAATGGTGATTATATCCCAGTCAAAGGAAAAGGGACATTTGCAATTACAAGTTGTGTAGACACAAAATTTCTTGATTAAAGATGCAGGTGGTCAAGATATGTTCAAGGTAAAAATGAAAGGGAAAAGATTTGCTCTAAATCCATTAGAGGAGGAGCAATATATTTTCTCACTCAAGGAAAATGTGATAGAAATCTGGCACAAGAGGCTTAGACATTATCATCACAAAGGGTTGTTGTAGTTGAGTGAAAAAAAGGTTGGGAATTGATGTTCCTAAGCTTAAG
This sequence comes from Vigna umbellata, assembly GCF_029865625.1. Taxonomy (NCBI): domain Eukaryota; kingdom Viridiplantae; phylum Streptophyta; class Magnoliopsida; order Fabales; family Fabaceae; genus Vigna; species Vigna umbellata. Next base: position 19,587,921 of record NC_142166.1, read on the forward strand.
GATCGAATTTCTAATTGCAGAGCTTGTCAATTTGGCAAGCAAAATCAAAAAGCTTTTCCAAAGGTAACATAGAAAGCATCAAGGAAGCTGCAATTAGTTCACACTGATGTTTCAGGTCTTCAAAGAACACCTTCATTAAAAGGTAATCTTTCTTATATTATATTTGTTGATGACTTCACCATGATGTGTTGGATTTTTTTCTTCAAGTACAAATCAAACGTAGCTCCAATTTTTTGGAAATTCAAAGTCAAGGTTGAGAATGAAACTGATCACAAAATTCAGAACTTGAGGTCAGACAATGGTAAGGAGTACATATCTGAAAAGTTTAATCAATTTTGTGAAGATTCTGGCATTGAACATCAACTTACTCCTCCTTATACCCCAAAAAAAATGGAGTTAGTGAGAGGAGAAATAGATATATCTTAGAGATAACAAGATGCATGTTGTATAAGAAGAATTTGCCCAAAACATTTTGGGCAAAGGCAGCAAGTACGATTGTTTTTCTTCAAAATAGACTTCCCATAATGGCATTGAAGGATGAAACACCATTTGAAGTCTGGTATGGTTTCAAACCATCTCTGAAATTTCAGAGGATATTTGGTTGTTTGTGCTTCACTCATGTTCCACAGCGTAAGCGAGATAAGCTAGATAAAAGAGCATTAGCAGGAATTTTTATAGGCTACAACACAGTTAGCAAAGCCTATAAAATCTTTCAATCGCAAACCGAGAAAATGGCTATTAGTAGGGATGTTCACTTTATGGAAGATAAAGAATGGAATTAGGATGATACAAAGAAGACAAATCTAGCCTCTACAAATGTGAACTTCAAGTTTTCAGCTTCAGATACAGAGCAAAATGAAGATGAAAGCTGGCAAAATGATTTGGTAGATGATGCTCCTGTAAGAGGTACTAGATCACTCTATGATATTTATGAGAGATGCAACATTGTTGTTTGTAAACCTATATATTTTGGAGCAATAGAGAAAGATCAAAATTGGATGGCTGCAATGAAGGAGGAGTTGTCTATGATTAAGAAGAACAAAACATGGGAGCTTGTTGATAAACCCCAACGCAGAAAAGTAATTGGGGTAAAATAGGTATTTAGAACCAAGTTAAATGCTTATGGTTCAATCATTAAGCATAAAGAAAGGCTTGTAGTTAAGGGGCATGCACAAATTTTTTGTGTTGATTATTTTGACACATTTGCGCCAGTTGCCAGACTTGTTACAATCAGGTTACTTCTTGCTATTTCTGCACAACTTGGTTGGAAAGTGCATCAAATGGATGTCAAATCAACATTTCTTAATGGAATCCTTGAAGAAGAAATTTATGTTAAGCAACCTGAAGGTTTCGTTGTGGAAGACAAAGAAGACAAACTCTATCATTTACACAAAGCTTTGTATGGCCTAAAACAGGCCCCAAGAGCTTGGTATAGTCGAATAAATGATTATTTGCTTGGCCTTGGCTTTGAAAGAAGTCTTTCAGAATCCACGCTTTTTTTTAAACACAATAGCAATGAGATTCTTGTCGTTTCTCTTTATGTGGATGACCTTTTAATTACTGGGAGCAATGCAAAGCTTATTGATGAGTTTAAACTAGATATGGTGTAGGCTTTTGAAATGACTGATCTTGGTCTGATGACTTATTTCCTTGGGATGGAGATCAATCTAGAAAAGGACCAGGTTTCTGTGGTGCTTGTCCATTAGTGTAGGCTCTAGCTGACCATTCGGTCACCACCTCGTTAGACCGCTCGGTTTGTAGTGCTCGGCCATTTGGTGCAGGCTTGCAACAGGTCGTTCGGTCAAGGCTTCAACAGACCGTTTGGTCAAGTCTTCAACAGACCGTTCGGTTCTGAGCAATAGTTCCAAATATTTTCTCAACCTTTCAACAGTGATTGTCCTGCACATAATGATTGAAATAATTAAGCTCAAATAATTCAAATTAATTAAAATAAGAATTAGTCTTGAAATTAAGCCCAAATAGTGAAAATGAGATAAAAATGGAGAATTAAACACAATTCACTAACATAATATGGTGCAAAAAGCTAAGTTAGTAGTAGAAAATAATGACTCATCACATCACTTTTGGTGAAAAAGATTTTGAAAGTTTTAAATTTTATACTTCACCAATTCACCCCCATCCCCCTCTTGGTGTGAGAAATTGAGCCATTCTTTTTTAACACAAAGGAAATTCTAAAAAAAATCGGAATGGATGATTGCAAAGAGACAAATACTCCTATGAATCAAAAAGAGAAGTTGTGCAAGGAAGATGGTACTGATAAAGTTGATGAAGGGTATTTTAAAAGTTTGATTGGTTGCTTGATGTATCTTACAGCAACTCGTCCTGACATTTTGAATGTTGTGAATATTGTGTCTAGATTTATGCATTGTGCAAGTGAACTTCATCTCAAGGTTGCAAAGAGAGTGATTCGATATGTCAAAGGAACAAGTGGTTTTGGTGTTAAATTTACAAGGAGCAAGGAGTTCAAGCTGGTTCGTTTCTCTGACAGTGATTAGAGAGGTTATGCTGATGATGTGAGGAACACTTCAGGTTACTGATTTACTATTAGATCTGTTGTTTTTTCGCGGAACTCAAAAAAGCAAGAAACAATGGCTCAATCCACTGTTGAGGCAGAGTTTATTGCTGCAACAGTTGTTGTTAATCAAGCTTTGTGGCTGAGGAAGATTTTAATTGATCTTAATCTAGAGTAGAAGGAAAGTACAAAGATTTTTGTAGACAATCAAGTTGTAATTGCTATCTCTCATAATTCCGTGTTTCGTGGAAAAACTAAACATTTTAACATCAAGTTATTCTTTTTAAGGCAAGTATAGAAACATGGAGATGTGATTCTTATCTAATGCAAAATAGAAGATCAAGTTGCAGATATTCTTACTAAACCATTGTGTACTATACGATCCTCCCACATGACTGTACGGTCCTCCCACACGGTCGTCCTCTCGAACGGTCCTCCCATGGTCGTCCTCCCAAACCGACCGCCAAAGTCGTCCACCGTCCTCCCAAGACGTCCTCCCATGGTCGTCCACCTAGGCCAGGCCCACTAGTAATGATTCATTAAGCCCCTAATGCGGATTAAGGTTAGGCCAGCAAAAGGTAAAGGCCCATCACCAACTAGTACAAATAAAGGCCCCAAGTATGACTTTAGACCAGGCTGCACAATATATGCATTACTTGTTGTGCCAATCACTCGGTTACATTACTCACTTAAGCGTTGGAGCGTCTTTGACAAGTGCCCGCCCGTCCGACTTGGAGAAGGAGGAGGGAGAACGAGCAATACAACCTTGTTCTTTGAGCAACGTTCGTCTGGCCTTCAACCCAGAGCGCTTTGAGCAACGTCTGTCCGTTTAGGAGCGTTTTGAGTAAGGGACTTCAACCCTATACCAGAACATTTTGGCGCCCACCGTGGGGCCGAGCGGCATCCCCTGTGATCCACAAGGAACCAGACAAGGACGCAGTCTCAACACCATTATGTCGACCCGACCCCTACATATTGATCCGGATTGTAGAAACGATCGTCATCAGTGTCAACAAGCTTCCGCGGCTATGACGCATTCACAACTTAGCCAAATTTAGCCTCAAGCTCTCGGCCTCACGTTCTCGGCCATTAGGCCCCTACCTCTTGACCATTCAGCCTTCACCTCTTGGTCATTCCACCTCGATTATTCGGCTAGTCTGCTGATAATGATTGAAAATACCGTTATCTGTGATGTAATTTTGATATTAAATGCACCCTTTTCTACTTAGAAACTTGCTTGAAATCATGATTTTCTATTAAGTTGTGTGAATAAGAGAATTGAGGTTGAACTTAATGATTTTATGACTAAAGTCCCTTGTTTTAGTAGGTTAATGAAGTGATTTGGAAGAGGAGTCAAAGTATGAAGGAGTCGGAATGCAGAAAAGTCAACCAGAGTGCAGAATAGTCAACCAGAGTGCAAAAAAGTCAACTAGAGTGCTAGTTTTCTTCTCGCACCGCGCCCGGGCGCCCCTTGGGGGGCTTGAGGGCCATAATTTCACCGCACACCGCCTGGGCGCCCCTTTTGGGCGCTTAAGCACCAGAAAGTACCGTTCAACGCCTGGGCGCCCCATTTAGGGCGCTTGAGCGCCAGCGACATGGGTCAAACTTCGATTCTATTCTATTTTCGCTCTATTTAAAGGACCTAGACATCCTAGGTTTTGTATCTTTTGCAGGAGCACAGAAACACAATTTTCACCCCTTGAGGGTAGATTTGGGGATGTGACAACTCTCCATCTTCTACTGCTAGGGTTTTTCTATCTCATTCTTCTCCATTATTCATCTAGTTTCACCATGTCTATGGTGAACTAAACTCTATTTGTTGTTGGGGGATGATGTAACCTTGTGAACTCTCATGTATTTGAATTGATTCTTAATAATATACGTTTTTCCATTAATTGTTAGAGTAATTCATCTGTGATTATTGCATGCTTTGCGTGGTGTATGAATTGCATGAGTGCAGGGAAGTTCCTTACAATTCAGGTTCTTGTTGAATTACTCCCAAGAGTAATACTTCTCAGGGATGGGGGTATGAGTCTTGGTTGTCTTAAGCTCTTGATCTTCATAATTAATTACTAGGAATTGTATGAACTGGTAATTAAGGACAAACTTATTTTGTCGAGGGGTCGGGTTTAAGTGATTTAGTGAGTGACGTTAACATTAATGCATAAAGAAGAATTCTTACATACATGAGAGGAAACTTGGCAAAATCTAACCCCACAACATACTCATCTCATATTAAACAACATTCGTTCATCATTGTGCTACTCTGTTATCGATCAACTTGCATTCATATTTAATTTCTGTTTTTGCATTTGAAACCAATGACCTCGTTTTCTTTAAGTCTTAACTAATCGAGTTATCACACGACTGTCTAGTGCCGAGAGTCCTTTGAGATACGATACTTGGTCTTACAATTTTATATTACTTGTATGATTTGGTACACTTGCCGATCCATCAACATCGACATCAACTGCTCGGCCTTCCATGGCCTCAAAGGTACTTAGCCAAATTTTGCATCACGTGTCCGGCCTCAACCATTCGGCCTCCACCTCTCGACCATTCCGCCTCAAGCTCTCGGTCATTCGGTCTCAACCTCACCCAAATTTTGTTTCAACAATTTAGCCATTCGGCCTCCAAGGTACGTGTTCGACCTCAACCATTCGGCCATTCAACCTCAAGTACTTAGCCAAATTTGGCATCAAATGTTCGGCCCCAACTCCTCGGCCATTCGTCCTCACACGTATTCGGCCAGTCGGCCTCCACCTCTCGACCATTCGGCCTCAACGTCTCGGTCATTCGGCCTCAAGCTCTCGGCCATCCAGCCTCCACCATTCGGCCATTCGCCCTCAACTACTCGGTCAACCAGCCTCATAGGTATTCGGCTAATAGGCCTCCACCTCTCGATCATTTGGCCTCAAGCTCTCGGCCATTCAGCCTCTCGTTCTCGGCCATTCGGCCTCCACCTATCGGCCATTCGGCCTCAGGTATTCAACCAGTCCACCTCAACTGCTCGTCCTTCCATGGCCTCACAGGTACTTAGCCAAATTTGGTATCACGTGTCCGGCCTCAACCATTCGGCCTTCACCTTTCGGCCATTCGGCCTCAAGCTCTCGGCCATTCGGCCGCAACCTCAACCAAATTTGGGCTCAACAATTCGGCCTCCAAGTTCCGTGTTCAACCTCAACCATTCGGTCATTCGGTCTCAAGCTCTCAGCCATTCGGCCTCAAGCTCTCGGCCATTTGACCTCAACCTCAGCCAAATTTGAGCTCAACAATTCGGCATTCGGCCTCAGGTACTTAGCCAAATTTGGCATTAAGTGTTCGACCCCAACTGCTCAGCCATTCGGCCTCACAGGTATTTAGCCAGTCGGCCTCCACCTCTCGAACATTCGGCCTCAACATCTCGGTCATTCGGCCTCAACATCTCGGCCATTCGGCCTCAACATCTCGGCCATTCGGCCTCACAGGTATTCAGTCAATCGGCCTCCACCTCTCGACCATTCGGCCTCAACGTCTCGGCCATTCGGCCTCAAGCTCCTGGCCATTCGGCCTCAAGCTCCTGGCCATTCGGCCTCAAGCTCCTGGCCATTCGGCCTCAAGCTCTCGGTCATCCGACCTCAACAATTTGGCTATTCAGCCTCAACTACTCAGTCATCCGGCCTCACAAGTATTATGCCAGTCGGCCTCCACCTCTCGACCATTCGACCTCAACGTCTCGGTCATTCGGCCTGAAGCTCTCGGCCATCTGGCCTCAACCATTCGGTCATTTGGCCTCAACTACCCGGTCATCCGGCCTCACAGGTTTCCGCCATTCGGCATCAACCTCTCGGCCATTCGACCTCAACTGCTTGCCATTTGGCATCAACCTCTCGGCCATTCGGCCTCACAAGTATTTGGCCAGTCAGCCTCCACCTCTCGACCATTCGGCCTTAAGCTCTCGGCCATCCCGCCACAACCATTCGTCTATCCGGCCTCAATTGTTCTACCATTCGGCCTCAAGTAATTAGCCAAATTTGGCCTGAAATGATTAGCCTCCATCGTTCGGCCATACCTTGGCCTCAATTTCTCGGCCTCCCATGGCTGTACAGGTACGTGTTCGACCTCAACCTCTTAGCTAAATTTGGCCTTTAGTGTTCAGCCACAACTGTTCGACCACACCTTAAAGGAATCCCGGCTGGCCTCACCGAAGGTTGACGACCGTGGATCTTCACCAGAGGAATTTCGTACGGTCCTCCCGAATGGTCCTCCCATGGTCGTCCTCCCAAATCGACCGCCCAGATCGTCCACCGTCCTCCCATGGCCGTCCACCTAGGCCAGGCCCACTAGTAATGACTCATTAAGCCCCTAATGCGGATTAAGGTGTGATTGGACCGTCATTAGGCCAGTGAAAGGTAAAGGTTCATCACCAACTAGTATAAATAAAGGTCTCAGGTATGACTTTAGATCAGGTTGCACAATATATGCATTACTTGTGGTGCCAACCGCTCGATTACATTACTAACTTGAGTGTCGGAGCGCCTTTGATAGGTGTCCGCCGGTCCGGCTTGGAGAAAGAGGAAGGAGAATGAGCAATACAACCTGGAGTTCTTTGAGCAACGTCCGTCCGACCTTCAACCTGGAGCGCTTTGAGCAACCTATGTCCGTCCAAGAGCGTTTTGAGTTAGGGACTTCAACCCTATACCGGAACACATTGTCTACTTGTAAGTATGAATTTTTAAGGTCTAAGACTTAGTGTTTGGAGCTTCTAAAGATAGAAGGAGTGTTAAGAGAATGTTTTAGGAGTGTTTTATTTTTAATTTAATTGAGTTTTGTTCCTTACTTTTTGGATTTAGTTATTTTTTAATTATGGGTTAGAGTGATGGATTAAAATTAGGATAAATTAGAATACAAGTGTTAGTGAGTAGTTACTTTTTTATGTTTTAAATACTGTAACGTTTCCCATTATTTCATATTAATAATACTCAAGTATTTTGTTTCAAGCACGCTACTGTTGCTTTTAAAAAATTAACAGTGTGCATCCAGTGGGCTGTTATTTTAACACGCCCTATGTTGGTTTATTGTGATAGTCAAGCCGCACTGCATATTATTGCCAATATAGTCCTTTACGAGGATACCAAATACATAGATATTGATTGTGATTTCGTACGCAATGCAATTTTGAATGGTACTATTGCAACTCGTTATGTTAACACTTCTGGCCAACTTGCTTATCTTTTCGCTAAAGCGCTCGAGAATGACAAATTGATTTCTTTTTTCCCAAGTTGCGCATCCAAAATATGCATGCACCAAGTTGAAGGGGTGTTAGGCTAATAGCTAATATCTTGGGCTGATTGGTGTTATAGTTGATTGCTGATATATTGGGAAATTACGTGATTGCTGATATCTTGATAAATTATGTGATTGGCCAAGAATCATGTAATCCATTTATCGGGTTAATATTTTTTAAGTAGATTTCTAGGTAGGAATTACGGGAAATAATGCACCCAATGTGCAGTCATACATTTGTATATATACCACTTTGAGATAAATGAATAAGGTGATTTTTCCCATTTATTTCTGTTAACGAAACACATTTTTCTTTTATAAAAAACAACACAAGCTTTTTCATAGATGTATAAACTGTTCATTAATTTTGAATCTCTCATGTTATCTGGTGTATATATTAGCCCCCAACTTATTCAGAGATGTGAAGCATGCATGAAAACTGCACAGTCACTATTAAAAGGCACACACATATTTGCTTTCCCCCCCATATTACGTTACTCTTGGTACGTAAGAATACTTCAATTCTTCAGTAAAGAATCTATTTTCTCCATGCACCAAGAAATGCATCCCCTCTCCACATATTATCATCATTCTTTCACCATCTCAACTTCTTCTCATTGACTGATCGAGCATGCTTCCTAGTCCAAGAAGATATATACTGTAAATTAAGATGAGAGCTTATCCTACCAAATGCTTCTCTTCATCCACTTCTCTGTCTCTTCACTTTATGGCTCTTCTCTTCATAACTTCACTAGTTCTTGTTTCTTGTCGGAGTATTCTTGCTCCCAATTTCTCTACACCTCATGTTTATCGGAGGGGACAACCAACTTCGTCTTTGGATGCAGAAAATAGAAGAGCTTCAATATTACGTGATGAAGTAGAGACTCCATCTCCAACTGCATTTTTCAATGAAGTACTTTTATCTCCTTGAATCAACTTGTTAGAAAGGACCAAGTCTTTGTTTCATATCATTTAACTTTTTTTTTTCTTTCAATATGGTGTACCTTCTCATGCTTTCTTTTGTGGGGTTTCTTTTCTTTTTCTTACTACGTGGTTGGCCTTTAGGGTGATGAAAAGCTTGACACCAAGTTTGTGCAAAAAGGTACGGATAAAGAGAACTTTAAAGGTCACAAGTTAAGAAGAATTGAAGAAAAATTGGCTAAAGCAAGGTATTCAATTAGAGAAGCTAGCAAAATTCGAAATTTGACATCAACCCTCCAAGATCCAGACTATGTTCCTCAAGGTCCAATTTACAGAAACGCCAATGCCTTTCATAGGTACATATATATATACTTTTGGTCCAGCATAAGTTTCTTCATGCATCAAAATAATGCATGATAACCACCTACGTTCTCGAACATCCTTGAAAATTTAGCAGATAATCTTACTCAACTTTAGTTTGTATTAACTAGAGTAATTTGTTCACAGGAGTTACTTAGAGATGGAAAAGGTGTTCAAGGTTTTTGTGTATGAAGAAGGGGAGCCACCGCTGTTCCATAATGGTCTAAGCAAAGACATATATGCCACTGAGGGAAGATTCATAAATGAAATGGAAAAGGGGAGGCACTATCGTACTTATGATCCAGATGAAGCTTTTGTGTATTATTTGCCCTTTAGTGTGGTTATGTTGGTCGAATATGTGTATGATCGTGGCTCCAATTATAATCTTGATCCCCTTGGCCTTGTTGTAAAAGACTACATACGAACTATATCCTATAAACATCCCTTCTGGAATCGATCCCTTGGCCATGATCATTTCATGCTCTCTTGCCATGATTGGGTAAGCAATGAGCTCTCTCTGCTAAATGAACTGAATTCCTCAATTACATTATTTTGATTATATATTTAATATCAAGAATGTGGCAAAATTAGCTGAGTTAATACTATCCTTTTTGTAATAATACTATTTGGATACTGAACAGGGTCCAGTTGTATCTAGTTACGTGGATCTCTTGTATAACAATGCCATAAGGGTTCTTTGCAACGCAAATACATCAGAAGGGTTCAAGCCTGCAAAGGATGTGTCATTTGCAGAGATTAAACTTATGGACGGGGAAGTCACTGATCTAGTGGGAGGGTATCCACCATCTGAAAGGACTATCCTTGCTTTCTTTGCAGGTCATCTGCATGGCTATATAAGATACTTGCTCCTACATACATGGAAAAACAAAGACCAAGATGTGCAAGTTTATGAGGAAATTCCTGAAGGAATGTCTTACTACACAAAGCTTAGAAGCAGCAAGTTTTGCCTTTGCCCAAGTGGTTATGAAGTTGCCAGTCCAAGAATAGTGGAAGCAATATTTGCAGGATGTGTGCCAGTTTTGATTTCTGATAGCTATGTTCCACCCTTCAGTGATGTTTTGAACTGGAATTCATTTTCAGTTCAAGTGGCTGTGAAAGAAATTCCCAATATCAAAAAGATACTCATGGGCATTTCAGAAAGCCAGTATTTGAGGATGCAAAGGAGGGTGAAACAAGTGCAAGGACATTTTATGCCTAATGAGCCCCCAAAGAGATATGATATGTTCCATATGACTGTCCATTCCATTTGGCTCAGGAGGTTAAATATCCATATTCAAGATCAGTAATATCATTTCCACCACACAGATAGCATACACAACATCTAGAGGGTTTTCATATGTAAATGATGAGTAATGCAATTAGCATATTTTGCGATCTAGAAAATTGTTCTCTTATGTTAAAACCTCTGGAAATTGGAATATATTGATTAGTAATGTTTACGTATAATACATTCATCGTTTATCAACATGATCCATTGCTTGGTACTAATATTTTGAGGAAGAGATGATAGTAACATGCAAGTACTATTTTCAATGTGATTCTAATTCTTAATCTTTGAGTGTAGCCTTGTTCATTGAATCCACTGAAAGCATTCTTGAGTAAATTTTCTTGCAGATAAAAACAGACAAGTATTGTAGTGTCAAGTCAATTTCAAATGTAATCAAACTATTATTCTCATGAATAGCGATCATTGTAATACACGAACTATATTACACGAACAGAACCAGAAATATAATACAGATAAATAGCTGACTTAAGGTACACAAAATAAAAAAGGTGACTTCTAAAACAGTGCACAAGAATTTTGAGAGTTTTTAACTAATTTGGAATTCCCCACTTGCATGAACCTCTTTGACCCTCTTATCATACTCATCTTCTTCATCCTCCTCTTCCTCCACTTCTTCATCCAAATCTTCTTCACCTTCCCAACCAAAACCTTTGACCAGCCTAGATACTGGAGGTGGATTTCTTGCCTCTCCCACAATTTTCATTATCTCGTCCACACTTTGAAGGTGAAAGTTTGGACTGTCCCTCTGGTAATAAATAGCTTGAGCTGATTCAGTTAGCTCCCTTGGAAGATTCTTCAAAAACCATGGGTGATTCTTAATTTCCTTAATAGTAATTCTCTGTAAACAATAAAGAATATTTTGTAACAGTTAGCAATCCAAAAGTAGTTAGTTATATATTCTCAAGAGCATGTTGTTTGACAGAAATCACATTTAAACTCTTGTCTTTTCCTTCAAGGACGTGTAAAGCCAAAGCAGACTGAACCAAAGACACAAGTAGAGCATTCAAAGAAGGAATGTAAGATTCGAAAACCACAGAAAGACTTTGATTAAAAAGGATAGAATCAAATTCTGGTAAAATAACTAAGGGGACGTTTACTTTTGTTTTTTATTTTCCTTGAAAAAATTTTATTCAAAAAGTTCAAAACATAAAATAAAAATACAAGCAAATGTCCCCTAAAATATATAGCGAGTAAAAATTGTACATGGCATCACCTAAATTTAAGAAATCAAGTACAACAAGTGTTTGAATCTGAAAATATTACAATTTGATAAAACTTCCCTCAAAATTGTACATCCGCCTATCCTGACACTCATGGAAACTCTCAAAAAAAGAGTATTTGGAAAGAAGTAAAAAGAACATTAAAGAGGTCTAACTAATGTTCTTGCGGATATAAGATACACATAAAAGTCAAATAGAGAAATCGAAACACTCCAATCATACCTATCGAAGAAGATAAAATAAAAGCTGGGTATAAACTTCCTCTATAGGTTTAGCTTTGAACCACCAATATGGTGAATTTTATCAGAAACGTATCTTCTGAGTATTTTCTATTCATTAGCAAAATGGTTCGCAAGGTTGAAAAGTAACTTTAATAAAATATATATACTTTAGACAATAAAAGAGGCATGGAACACATGATATGACATGATCTGATCAGTTGCAAGTCTAACAGAATTGCAATGAAAGTGTAAGTCGAGCTCATAAAGCAATATTATAACATACCCTCAATGGATTTGCAACAAATATACGAGAGAGAAGTTGTCTACAATCTTGAGATATGTGAACATAGTCAGGGATTTTGTATTGAACAGCCATTATACGCTGTAGAATAGAACAGGAAATCAGGATAAAAGTGATGCAAAAATAATATAAGAAACATTGTGCAAATCAGTATTGAAAAGGAGTAAGCATACCTGAATTGTTTTCCTAAAATTCCTAGGGTCATCCTGATCCTCAAAGGGGTATGCTCCAACCAGCATGACATAAAGAGTCACTCCACACGACCATACATCAGCCAACTAACACAAATTTTGAAACAGAAAGTACATCATATAATCATTAACATTGGTTCAAAAGTGAGCATGTAAAATACTCAATATACTTCATTCTTGGTAGCATATCAGAAGAACAAAGCAACAAAACTATGAAAGATGCAAGGAACTCTAAAGAACCATACGAAGCTAATATAGTACCTTTCCATCGTACTCTCGCCTTGAAAGAACTTCCGGTGCTATATAAGCAGGTGTTCCAACTGTTGATTTGGGTCGGGAATGCAGCAAAGATGACTACATCACAGACACGAGACATTAAAAAATGTTCTAACGGTAACTGAAATTTTGAGCTGGATGATGCTAATTCCAATACCTTGGAGTAACCGAAGTCACAAATTTTTAACCGAGGAGCAGGACTTCCATCTAAAAGGGTATTTTCTAGCTTCAAATCTCGGTGGCATATTTGCTGCAAAAGAACAGTAAACGAGCATATGTGAGAAATAACATGATTTTCAGTAAGAACCTGCCATGATTTCCCACAAACTTGAGCATGAACATACCATTGTATGACAGAAATGGACACCAGAGATCAGCTGCTGAAAGAAATATCTAGCCTGAACATTACAACCAAAGGAAAGTGAAACATAACATATTGAAACAAAAAGCAAGGGGGAAAATTACCAAAGCTTGTAAAGCTATTAACCTCGTCTTCACTGAACCTGCCAGCACTGCATATCCTCTCAAAGAGCTCTCCTCCTGCTGCATACTCCATCACAATTGCCAAATGTGTGGGAGTCAAAACCACCTGCAAAAGCAACATTCCATTGTAGAAGAAAAGAAACAGCAAATAATTCATTAATGTGCAGTGCTAGTGCTCAACACAAAGTGATCCAGCATGTTAAATAAAAGAAGTAAATGAAATTCCTTGCCTCCTTGTAACGAATTATATTGGGATGCCGAAGGGACCTGTGGTTCATAATCTCCCTTGCCACATTCTCATCAATCTGAAAATTGAAGTTGAAGAAAAAGAAAAAACAAGTTAAAGTTTAAGCCTTTCATTTAATAAACAGTGAAGACAACAAATCATAGGGGAATTAATCAACAAATAGGCAAATACAAACAAGTCTCCTCTTTCTTCAGTTATGCTTCATCTCTTCAACTCCTTAACAGTAAAAACACAAAAGGGTTGTGAAAAAAAAAAATCATAAATTGATGGAACTATTGTATTAAAGAAGAAACCTTTGGGCCACGCTCGATGTATTTCATGGCTACGAGCTCCTTGGTGACCCTGTTCCTCATAAGCCTGGCCACCCCAAAATTGCCTGCCCCCAATTCCTTAACAGCCTCGTACTTATCCATGAACTAGAAAATAGAGAATCACACAAGCATTCTATGTTGTTCCCACTTTGATCAAAAGGTTATGCAAAAAGTGGAGGCTTGATGCGAACGATGAAGAAGAGAAGAAAGGGTAGGGAAACGAATAATAATGGGTTTTGAAGCAAAGCAAGAGTTGGGGGTAAAAGGTATTGTAAGTGGTGCAGGGTGGCACTTGGTTATCGGTTATGTTTGTCAGTTGCTTCTGTCACTTTATCCATTAATAATCGTCGAATGATTCACTCAGAGGTTTAGAATGTGCAGTGAGTGTGTTTTTGTGCTTTGGTTGGAATTAGATGTTCACTTTAAGAAGAGGTTTCCATAATTGACTTACCTTCCATGTTCCAACATCTTCTGCAGAGTGGGTCCCTTCAAAACTAGTCCTTCATTAATTCCACTATATACCAATATTTATTCTCATTATTGTTTCTTCTAATTTTAATTTCATTTCATTTCTCGATATAGAAAAGTGTAGATTAAATTAATTAAGATGTAAGACGTGTGAAATGCTTCCAAACTAAATTATTTAGAATTTGTTTGACTTCATCAATTTGTGTTATTTATAAGTAGGTTTGGAAGGAGTAAAAACTTTTAAATATGTATTATGGTTGTATAAACACTTTGAATTAAATGTAAGAAAAGTATAGAATTAAAATAATTTTAGTTAAGTCGTATTAATATTAAAAATAACCAGTTTTAATAAAATATAAATATATATTATCAAGATATTTTATTAATAATGCAATTACTTAGGACTCTTTAGTTGTTATTACATTCTTATTTTTAAAAAAATAAAATTCTCGTATGTATATTCAAATCTAATAAATATAAAAAAAAATTGTCACTTTTCCATCTCTTTCGGGTCAGGAGTATACACTTGTAATCGTGCCTATATCTCATATTTACTTTTTTTTATGTTTTAACGTCAATTTATTAATTATTACAAAGTAATAAAATTTTGAAAAATAATCATAATATTATCAAACATTTAATATCAAAATATGCATCTTTTTCCCAATATCAAATATTTAGAAAGAAATTATAATTATATATTTCAAAATAAAATATTAAATAAAATTTCATAATAACTAAAATATTTATCAAAATTTGTAAATGTTAACAAATAAAGTTGATATTTAAAAATATTTTAAACTTTTCTTTACTCTCTTCCTTTTAATTTTAATGAAATATATTTTTATGCACTAAAAAAATTTTATTCAACAATCACATAAAGAACAAATATTAAACTAATAATAATTGAATTTTAGTATAAATCTTTTATATTTTGAACTTCAATATATGTTAAATAGTGATAATGTCTTTACTATTTTAAAGCAAACATTAGTACAACAATCATTAAGTCACCGGTAGAACAATTCCTCTCAACTTTCAAGTGTTGAGAAGCATAAATCACCACCTTTTTCACCCACGTTAACACGCACCCCAATCTGTTGGTGTGATGCATCACAATAAATCTCAAAATGTCTCCCTGTGACAAGTATAAACAATAATGAGGCATTGATCAACCTCTTCTTCAACTTTCTAAAAACTCTCTTCACTAATCTGCCCATGTAAAAGAATGATCTTTTCGTATCAACCATGTTAAAAAAGCTATCAACCTTGTGAAACCTCCCACAAAACTTCTATAGACACTTATACTTTCCCAAGACAACATAACAAACTAGCAATCCCTATGATCATTCTAATGATGGACTGTTTTGAGCTCTTCAACAATTATCACTAAAACAAACACACAACCAACATAACAAAAACATAGCACCCATTTCCCACAAATCTCCTTAGGTTCGACTTACTTTGATACCACAATGTAACATCCAAAATTTAGTAGGATTCACCTTACTAATTTAAAACATTGCATAATCGATAACAAGCATAAACATGTTAAGACAAGATCGCTTATAAGATTGGACCATCTAACGTCTTCATGTTTTGAAGTTTAACAAGTCATAAACAAAATGAACATTGGACCAAGTATTACCTTTGTGAAAACAATATCGTTGAATGAAAGACATCTTATGAAAAAGCGTTGTGAGATTGAAATTTTTAAAGAAAAGCTATAAGTCAAAGCGTTCTTAGTAGACACATCATCGAACGATATCCTCATAAAATGCGTCAATATGTTTTTTTGAACAACCTCTCACTATATCTTGCAAAATAATGTGTTAAATGATGTTTTTGGAAAACTCGCTTAAAGCTATAAACAACGCTCCAAAAACAAATGTGTTGAGCAACATTTGTAAGCAATTCTTTGATTTTCAATTGAATGAAAAACACACACACAGGATCTTGAATTTTCATGATACTCCCTATTCTCTCATACACAGTGGAAAAAAAACTTACCTGGATCCATTGAAAGTTTCTTCTTGTCAATGTTCTCTTGTCAATGTTCTCCCTTCTCTTACTCCTCTTTAATGCTTTCTTGATGATATAGAAATTCTGAAGGATGTCACAGTTTCTTTTTCTTTTCAGAGAACGTAACTATTCTTTCTCTCTTTTTAGAAACTTTAAAATTGCCAGCCGTAGTTCAACCTTTTTCCCTCTTTTATGATATTTAATCAACTTTAATAAAATACCAAAATGCCCTTTATTGAAGTGAGAAGAGAGGGATTAATTTTAATAACTCTAAAATAATCCCTATAACTTTAATACATTATATTCTAATAATCATCACATTAGAATCTGTACATCAAAGTTATACTTTAAATTACATGAACCAATCTTAAATATTAATATAATTTAACATTCTCCCACTTGGTTCATGTGATGACTTGAAGATCTAAAACTAAACTTTAAGTGCGCACCATTCATTAGAATTATCAAGTCATCATCCTTATATGAATTGAAATGACCGAATCATGGCGGGCAAAAGTCATGAACGACAAGATTCCTTCCATGTATCACATAATCAAACCAACTCAACATAACTTTAATCAATCTTTTAACTTTCATGTCTCTAAAAGAGTTATAACATGTTACCACAATCAATAATACATGTATATAACTTAATGTGGATAACAATAGAATAAAGAGAAACATAACTTTAATTGAATTCACAAGTGTCACGACAGTACAAGCATATAACTATACATATCCATATAGATAGATAACATCATTATGTTAATATTGACTTATCCATAATGCCCATACTTTCAACATGGCCAATAAAAGTTTTGGGCGGTAGTCATTTAGTTAACAGATCTGCTATGATCAAATCCGTACCAATATGCTCAATCAACACTCTATGTTTCTGCACTTCTTCTTTGATCGACAAGTATTTCAAAACCATGTGTTTAGCACGCTTTGAGTACTTGTCATTTTTAGAGAAGAAGACGGTTGCGAAATTATCACAATAAATCCTTATCGGCCTAGCAATACTGTCAATAATGCCAAGCCTCGATACAAAGTTCTGCAACCACAAAGCATGAACCGTGGCCTCAAAGCATGCCACGAATTCAGCTTCCATGATGGAAGTACCAATGACTGATTGTTTTGCACTTTTCCAAGAAATTGCTCCTCCAGCTAATAGATAAACATAACCAAATGTGGATTTTCTTGAATCCACACATCCAGCATAGTCTGAATCCGAGTAGCCAACCATCTCAAGATGATCTGACCTTCTGTAGGTGAGTATGTATTCTTTGGTACCTTGTAAATACCTAAGAACTTTCTTTGCGACTTTCCAGTGATCCATTTCGGGATTACTTTGATATCGGCCTAACATTCTAACAACAAAATTGATATCTGGCCGAGTACAAGTTTGAGCATACATCAAACTCCCAACCACTGACGCATAAGGAATAAACTCCATGGTCTTTCGTTCCAAACCATTCTTGGGACATTGCATTTGACTAAACTTGTCTCCTTTTTGAATTGGAACTATTCCAGGAGAACATTTTTCCATTCTGAATCTCTTTAACACTTTGTTAATATAGCCTTTTTGAGACAAACTTAACAATCCTTGTGATCTATCACGAAATATTTCTATTCCTATCACATAAGATGCCTCATTCATATCTTTCATTTCAAAGTTTCTAGAGAGAAACTTCTTTACAACATGTAACATACCAACATCATTAGTAGCAAGAAGAATGTCGTCAACATACAGAACCAATATAACAAACTTACTCTCATTGATCTTCATATATATACACCGGTCAACAGTGTTCTCTACAAAACCATATGAAGTTATGATATCATTAAATTTTAGATACCATTGTCGGGAAGCTTGTTTCAATCCATATATTGATTTCTTCAATTTACGCACCAAATTTTCTTTTCCTGTTATTGTGAAACCTTCTGGTTGGTCCATATAAACTTCCTCTTCTAAGTCACCATTCAGAAAAGCGGTCTTTACATCCATTTGGTGAAGCTTTAAATCATAATGAGCCACCAAAGCCAAAACAATTCTCAAAGAGTCCTTCTTAGAAACAGGAGAGAAGGTCTCTTTGTAGTCAATGCCTTCCTTTTGAGTGAAACCTTTGGCGACTAATCTAGCTTTATACCTTTCAATATTGCCTTTTGAGTCATGTTTAGTCTTAAAGACCCATTTACAACCGACTCTTTTTGAACCCTTAGGCAATTCAACTAGATCTCATACTTTATTGTCATCCATTGATTTCGATTCTTCTTTCATAGCATTCAACCAATTCTCTGAATTATTACTTTCCATGGCTTGTCTGAAAAAGACTGCATGCTCATCAATGCTTAAGTCACATTCATGTTCAACAGAGTAAACCACATAATCATTCGAAATAGCAAGTCTTTTCTCCCTTACAGACCTTCTTAATGTTGCTTCTTGTGGTTCCTCTATCAATTACTCATTTATGACTTGCTCATTGTCAATTGGCTCAACATTTATATGTTCATTTTGTGGGATTGGAACATTAACTTGTTGTCTTTGCTTGTTGTGTGACTGTGATACAAAAAGAGGGATAACAACTTCAGAAGAGACATTAGATGTAGAAACACTATCAGTATGCTCTTGAATATCCACTATGCGTGATTTCTCACTCCCACTAAATTGACCATTTTCAATGAACCGAGCATTTCCAGACTCAACTATTCTTGTACTATGGTTAGGGCGATAAAATCTATATAACTTTGATTTTTTAGGATAACCGATGAAGTAACCACTAATGGTTCTTGCATCAAGCTTCTTTTTATGTGGATTATATAACCTTACCTCTGTCGGACAACCCCAAACATGAAGATGTCTCAAACTGGGTTTCCTTCCAGTCCATAGTTCATAAGGAGTTTTAGAAACTGTTTTGCTAGGAACCCTGTTAACCAGATATGCAACAATCTTTAATGAATACATCCACAAAGATAAAGGAATATTACTATGACTTAACATACTCCTAACCATATCCATAAGAGTACGATTCCGCCTTTCTACTACACCATTTGTTGTGGTGTATCGGGTATTGTATACTATGCACATATACCCCGACTTTCAAGAAACTTTGCAAATGGACCTGGACATTGTCCACTCTCATCAGTTTTACCATAATATTCACCACCTCTATCAAATCTCACTACTTTTACTTTTCTATCTAATTGTCTTTCCACCTCATTTATGAACACCTCAAGGGCATTCACTGATTGAGATTTTTCATGTAATAGATATATATATATATATATATATATATATATATATATATATATATATATATATATATATATATATAACAATAACGTGAGAAATCATCAATAAAGGAGATAAAATATTTCTCACCACTCTAGGATTTAATGTCAAAAGGACCACAAATATCAGTGTGTATTAACTCAAGAAGTTGACTACTTCTTGTGGCGGGATATTTTGATATGTGTTTTGTTTGTTTACCCTTAATACAATCAATACATACATCCCAGTCATCAAAATCCAATTGAGGTAAAATTTCATTTTTCACTAACCTCAACATCCTTTCTTTGGATATGTGACCTAATCTTTTATGCCATAAGAAAGCAAAACATTCTTTTCCTGCACCACAATTTCTACCAACAACATGTTCAACATTAAACAAGGATTCAGAAAAATTAACATCAAGATTTAAACGATATAAACCATCCAATAATGTACCAGAACCATAATAGTACGAAAGTTTATACAAATGAAAAATACCATTTTCAATCTTAAAGTTAAAACCTAAATAATCCAACTTTGCAACAGAAATTAAATTCCTAGCACAACCAGGAACATAGAGACATTTTTCAAGATTCAGACAATAATCAGTGTCTAGAATCAATCTGTAAGTCCCAATTCCTTCTATCCATGCATTCATTATGTTCCCCATATATAAATACTTTTCAGTTCCTTTTATGGGCTGGATTGAAAGGAATCCCTGCATAATATTATAAACATGAGTGGTAGCTCCAGAATCCAACCACCAGGTATTATTAGGCACTTCAATTATATTTGCTTCAAAACTTATAGAAACATAAAATGTACCTTTCTTTTCGAACCAAGATTTTCTTTTCGGACAATCTTTCTTGAAGTGACCTACTTTCTTGCAAAAGAAACATTTATGGTCCTTCTGGATATTGCCCTTATTCACTTTCATTAGGGTTTTTTCCTTCTTGTTCTTCTTTCCTGATTTGGCTTTATTGAAGATAACACCTTCATGAGTTGTGAGATGGATAGAATGATTTTTCATTTTCTTCAATCTCCCTTCCTCTTGTAGCAACATGGCTTTGATTTCTTGAAAGTTCCATTTATCCTTAAGAGTGTTATAGTTCACTTGGAACTGGCCAAATTCAGGAGGAAAAGAGTTCATGATGAATTGTACTAGAAAAGACTCATTCACCTCCATTCTCATTGACTTTAATCTTGCTGCTATATTAGCCATTCCAGTTACATGATCATGTATGGGATGTGACCAGTCAAACTTTTTGGTAGTCAGCTCACTCATAAGAGTTCCTACAATAGACTTGTTAGTTATGTCTGATTGTGAGTACTCCTTGATCAGTTTCATGAATTCTTTTGCGTTTTATGTTTTAGGCATAGAAGACTTTACATTCTCAGGTTTAGTGACAGCCTGTTAGACCTATGCCAATCCTCATAAAGAGACTTTTCATCACTTGTACTAGTCTCTGTAATGGCTGCGGGCATTTCATCCATCATAATTGCCATGTCCAAGTATAACACACACAGTTGGAACTGGATTTGTTCTAACCAATCAGCATAATTGAGCCCATTAAACTTAACCACATTGTTGCTCAAACCTGATAAATTCATGTAAGCTGGAAATAATACACAAGCTCATACATTAATGCTTTGCTAAAATTAATGGATTCAAACAAATTATTACACTAGTCATACATAAAGTTCACCTTTGGGTGACACTTAAACTGATAGGTTATCATTTAAGTCATTCATTTAAGTTCACCTTTGGGTGATACTTAAACTGACAAATTCCATATACACTTTAATAAACAATCAATCATACTTAAGTCTATATGTATGTTATCTTTGGATATACAAACATATTTACTAAGTACATGAAATGTCTCACTTTAATGTCATCAATTCTAAACAATGGTTCACCTTTGGGTAATCCATAACATCCTTATATCAATGACTAATTACTCTATATATTCATAATTTAACATCCTTTATATTATGAATAACTTTCACAATAACATGAGCAATTTAAAAGAACAATGGAATTGCTAAACCTTTTAATTTTGATTAGAATTATAACTCATCCGAAATTCAACTTAATTGAATTTCCTTCATCCAAGATTAATAAACAATTACATATAATTCATAAAACAAAAATTATACCATACATGTCAGTAGATACACTTTTCAAATTAAAAGTATTTGAAACCTTCAAACTTTTAATTCACATTTAATTTTGATTCAATGCAATAAGAGTAACCATATTTCAAATAATGTCATCAATTCTAAACAATGGTTCACCTTTGGGTAATCCATAACATCCTTATATCAATGACTAATTACTCTATATATTCATAATTTAACATCCTTTATATTATGAATAACTTTCACAATAACATGAGCAATTTAAAAGAACAATGGAATTGCTAAACCTTTTAATTTTGATTAGAATTATAACTCATCCGAAATTCAACTTAATTGAATTTCCTTCATCCAAGATTAATAAACAATTACATATAATTCATAAAACAAAAATTATACCATACATGTCAGTAGATACACTTTTCAAATTAAAAGTATTTGAAACCTTCAAACTTTTAATTCACATTTAATTTTGATTCAATGCAATAAGAGTAACCATATTTCAAATAATGTCATCAATTCTAAACAATGGTTCACCTTTGGGTAATCCATAACATCCTTATATCAATGACTAATTACTCTATATATTCATAATTTAACATCCTTTATATTATGAATAACTTTCACAATAACATGAGCAATTTAAAAGAACAATGGAATTGCTAAACCTTTTAATTTTGATTAGAATTATAACTCATCCGAAATTCAACTTAATTGAATTTCCTTCATCCAAGATTAATAAACAATTACATATAATTCATAAAACAAAAATTATACCATACATGTCAGTAGATACACTTTTCAAATTAAAAGTATTTGAAACCTTCAAACTTTTAATTCACATTTAATTTTGATTCAATGCGAGTAACCATATTTCAAATATAATAATATAAGCTGCAACAGTAAATTGCTTTACTAAAAGAACAAGTGCCGCAATAGTAAAGTTGCGTTATGCCAAAATATAAAAACTCGCGGCTGGAGTTATGAAACACTAAAGTTGCTTTAATGCAATAATGAATAAAAAGTAAACAAAATTGCAGCTTCTAGGGTGAATGAAATTCACGTTCCAGTGAATTCAAACAATCATGTAATAGTAAAAAAAAAGTTTGCTTTACTGTGTGACGTCCGCAACAATGCGACAATGAAATTCACGTAGTGAATTGAATAAAATCCTACGAATCAAATTCACGTTACTTACGACAATGAATTGAATTCTCTTTCATTACAGTAAATTTAATTTTCTTTCATGCCAATAAATAATGATTAATACATCTGAAAATTAAAATCCCTAAATTTTATAATTCAAAAATTAGGGTTTCACAAAATTGAGAAAATTAACATTCATGAAGAATCATAAAATTCAGAACCTGGCTCTGATACCACTTGTAAGCAATTCTTTGATTTTCAATTGAATGAAAAACACACACACAAGATCTTGAATTTTCATGATACTCACTATTCTCTCATACACAGTGGAAAAAAAAACTTACTGGATCCATTGTATAGTTTCTTCCTATCAATGTTCTCCTGTCAATGTTCTCCCTTCTCTTACTCCTCTTTAATGCCTTCTTGATGATATAGAAATTCTGAAGAATGTCACAGTGTCTTTTTCTTTTCAGAGAACGTAATCATTCTTTCTCTCTTTTCAGAAACTTTAAAACTATCAGCCGTAGTTCAACCTTTTTCCCTCTTTTATGATATTTAATCAACTTTAATAAATACCAAAATGCCCTTTATTGAAGTGAGAAGAGAGGGATTAATTTTAATAACTCTAAAATAATCCCTATAACTTTATTACATTATATTCTAATAATCATCACATTAGAATCTGTACATCAAAGTTATACTTTAAATTACATGAATCACTCTTAAATATTAATATAATTTAACAGCATTATCCTAAACGCGCTCTTACACTAAACAAAGATCACTAAACAAAGCACTGTTAGTAAAGGCCTTGTATAAGCTAAACGATACCTTGTACCAAATGATAATTTCATCCAACGATGAAACCTTTATGAATTACTTGGTATCTTTTTAGAAATGCTTAAACGATCAAATCTTGTTTGAACAATAGAAAACTTGAAAAACACATAGTTATTCTGAACACGCATTAAAGAGCATTAAATACACAATGTTTCAAAACAACAAAAAAGGTAAGAAAAAGGATGTATCTGCATGCATATCTACTCTACTCTTTGTAGTTGTTACGTTGTCTCTCTTTCTCTACATTGTCTAAAGCTTTCATTTAAAGAGAAAACATTTACAAGTCTTTCATATTTACTTTACATTGAAAACTTATTCTCTCTCTAAGAGTTGCCAAATCTGTAACTTATTTGAAAAACCTTTTCGGTTGTGTTGTAAATTCAAAAGTGAATTAAAACATTTGGTGTTTAACTCAGTTGAGTTAAACGATCTACTCAGTTGACTAGGGTTGAAACCATGAGTGATTGATAGTTGTAAACTAGGAATGGTTAAACTTGTATAATCTTTTTAAAATTTAGTGGAACCCCTTAAAAGGTCTTAAGGGAGAACTAGAAGTAGCTCAGATTGGAGTGAACCACTATAAAAATTGTGTGTTATTGCGTTGCTTTATAAAAAAATTTCCTAAACGCTTTTTTAAACACACCAGCGTTTAATAACTATTGCAGGTTATCTAACCCCTACAAGAGTCATTATGTAAGATCTAGGAAAATAAGGGTTTTGAAAATAAAATAGTTTTGAGACTTTGGCTTTTTGTTTGGAAATTAGTGTTTTTGAGTGTATATTTTTGTTAGAACATAATTGTTATGTTATTTCTTTATTTTTATATTTTTACCTAAGGGGAAAAGGGTCTTTTACCTTTATTTAATTGGTGTAGAAATTAATTAAGGGGTGGTTTGGTGTTTAGAAACCCTAGAAACTCTAAATCAAAGAGAGAAAACAGAGGAAGAGAGGAGATTGACATTCTAGGAGAAGAAGAGAGAGAGCAATGGGAAACTCTTAGTGTAAAGGAAGATTGGTGGTGTTTTACGGTTGTAGATAAAGCCTTATGATCGACCAAGGTATGGGGAAACTCACTTTTGTTTGTTTATGGTTGTATGTTGTATGTGTTCTTGGTTATCTTGATTGGTAATCCTTGCTTTGATACATGTGTATATGATTATGATTATCTGTGTTTATTGTTGGGTAAGAGTTTGTGTATGAATAGGTATATGATTTATGTAATATTTGTGATGATTTTTCCTATGAATGTATTATCTATGTTTTGTTGGGTTATCCCAACAAAGAGTTTGATGCTAAGGGAGAACTGAGTTATGATGCTTGGGTATTTCCATGCAAATATATGTTGTAAGTGTTGGGTTATAAAGCTCTTTCCTATGTGGAAAATAGGCCAAATAATGTGGACCATCATGTCTTACTTTGTTTTAGTGGAGATGGGTCAGAGTAGTAGGGCACAATAGAGTCATTTGAAGAGAGGAAAAATCCAAGTGAGAGAGAAATGAAGAGAAGAAGTCATTCTCGCATAACATAAAACCTGCACTAGTGTTTTAAATGTTGTAACATCGTTCACCAATTGGATCAGGATACGTTGGATAGTGGTTTCCAGACGTATGGTTCTTCATTCTGACCATTTGAATCGTCATAAAATATGCACTAATGTTTGGGAGAAAACAGTCTCGCATCAACAACTCTATGTTGGGGAATTTCATAAAATATGCACTAATGTTTTCGTTGTTGTGAAGTCCTTCATTGTTGGATCGGGCATATTTTTGGACAGTGGGTTCCAGACGTATGGTTCTTCATTCTGATTGTTTGGATCGTGAATCGGAGGTTTAGTTTGGGAGAAAACAACCTCAAATCAACAGCTCTATTTTGGAGAAATTTCATCTTCTTGGTTCTCATTTGTAAGCATTATGCTTAGTTAGTTTGGCTTATTGAAAACCCCATTTGGTGTTTTTATCGGAAACTCTTTTGCACCCTATTATTGGGGGTATAACATGTCAATGATTGGATATGGATTATTCAAGTGATGTATTATATGTGTTTGAGTATGTTTACATGGGTATATGATGCTTGAATGCGTGTATGTGTTAACTATGTTTCCACGTGATCTAAGGTTAATGTATATATGTTTGAATGCTTGAATCATATTCAAGATGTGTTTCGATTCAGCAATAAGCAATTATCATTAGTTATAATCGATTATATGCATGTTGGGTTTGAGTGTGGTTTCGGAAATAATCGATTATTTGGGATGACAATCGATTATCCCTTCTTGCGTGATGTTTCTAGATAAATTTAACTGAGACAATCGATTATCTTAAGTGATAATCAATTATCATAGTGCATTTTGGTGAAAAATGGCGAATTTAATGAAGAATGGATGTGGACCAAGCCTAAGGAGCTATTAAACATGATGATAATCAGATATGGAGATTAGTAGTTATGTTTAGGGTCAATATGACTTGTGGTTGAGAGTGGATCATGGGTGAGTGTTGGGATGTACCTGAGTATGTGATTGATGAGCATGAGAGTGGAGGATAAGTCTACTTGTTGTACCTCGTAAATCCTGGTTCTATCTACGAATAGGTGTTTCCTTTTGCCTTGTGTACATTGGAAGGAGATGATCTGTAGGGGAGGCTACAAATCTCCTGTAGGAAAGGCTACAGGTGGGCTGTAGGAGCAACTAGTCGGTGAGGTAGGGTACATGAGTGGGATGAACTATTTCCACTATGGTATTATGGTACGATGATGCTCATAGTGTTATTCATGACTAGAATAGTCATGATGGTGGTGTATCTATGATGATGGTCATGGTACTTGAGATGCTTCAAGTTATGTTATGTTGATAATGGTGTTACTATAATGGTTATACTAAGTAGTTAGCATGGGTGTTAATGAGTGGATAGATCAAGGGTCAATGTGTGAGATATTAGTAATGACATCAAGGGTTAGAGATCAAGGATCGATGATCGAAGTTCAAGGATCGGGTATCGATGATCGAGTAATTTAGTATGATTGAATTGTTTATGGTAGAGGATTAGGAATATTATTGTTAATACTACTATGTATGAGGTGTTTGATTATGGTTGATATAATTAGAAGGTATGTATCTTGTTGTGTGTTTGATTATGGTTGGTATAATCAGAAGATATATATCTTGTTGTGTGATTGATTATGGTTGATATAATCAGCATGTACGTATCTTGTTGTTATGATTGTTTTATCAATAGCTTACCCCATACATGTTTGTGTTTGTGAATAAAATTATAGGCGATGATCATATAATGTGTTATACATGAGTAGATTATGTTACAGATGTTCTAGAGACGTGATTGACTCGAGAGATGATATGAATAACCTTGAGATTCATTTAAAACTATTTTGTTTTACAAGTTAAGACAATATAATTGGAGTATTTTTTTCGTTATTTTATTACTCGAAATAATATAATTGGATAAGGTTTTCTTTAAGTACGTTTTCGCGCTATGATAAATTTTGAATTTTACCGATTTTTAATAACCCGTGACATCTCAAGAATCAGGGTGTTACAAATTAAGCAATATTTTAGCTTGTCTTAAAGGTTTTTCCTATTTGGAAGTAATGTATTGATATTTTGTATGATTTTTTAAAATTTTATTAATATCGATTCTATCTAATATGATTTTTTAATAATTTACAAGTAATATATGACCTATAACTTATTTTAAAAATAATATTAATTTATAATATATACATAAAAATAAATTTAATTTGAAAGTTGATTATTTAAGAATTAATTAAATTTAAAGGCTTTATTGGTCTTTTGGTCCTCGTATTGGTTTGAATGATTCAATTAGGTCTCTTAATTTTTGTTAGGTTCAATTAAGTCCTCCTTTCTTAATAATGATCCAATTTGATCATTTTCATTATATTAGCAATAATGTCATGTCCGTATATGTTACAAGTTAGTTTGCAGTATTTTCAAGTTTTTTTAATTTTTTGTTTTTTAAAACAATTTGTCATAGTGTTGTACCATATAGAAATATTCGTATTATTGTCACGTATTAGTGTGAGAGTCACATGCCAGCGTTATTGTCACATGGTAGTGTCTTGTATTCAATTTAGTCTCTATATTTGAAATTTTGACTCAATTGTGTCCCTATATTTTGAGACTCAAATGAGTCCTAAT
This sequence comes from Vigna umbellata, assembly GCF_029865625.1. Lineage (NCBI taxonomy): Eukaryota > Viridiplantae > Streptophyta > Magnoliopsida > Fabales > Fabaceae > Vigna > Vigna umbellata. The sequence goes on from NC_142166.1 coordinate 19,615,613, forward strand.
TTTATTTTTCAATTTAAATAAAAAAACCTATTTTAAAAAATATAAATGTAAAGTGACACTTGTAACTTTTAAATTTTAATACTTTTAATATGACAAAGTGTCACTTTACATTTTTAGTTTTAATATTTTTTAAAATTATAAGTTTAAAATAGGAATTTTTTTATTGAAATTAAAAATCTAAAAAATATAACTAATTTGAATGTTTAGATAGAGTGATCTGATGTATAAATTTCAAAAAATTATTTTACCATGTATATATAAGTTGTAATTAAGCTTAATAACTAATCTGGTTTCACTTTGGAATAGACAAAATTGCTCCATTTTAAAAGCAATAGGAGCTCGATTGAATCAAGATTTCAAATACAGGAACTAAATTAAATACAAGACACATTGACACATGACACTAACGTTGTTACATGACATGGCAATGACCTAATACATGACTATTTCTTAAAATTAAAAAAAAATTAAAAATACTACGAATTGACATGTGACATGTAGTGTTAACGCCAATCTAACTAAAAGACTTAACTGGATCATTTTTACAAATACAAGGACTTAATTAAAAAAAAATTAAATGACAGAATTGAATCATACAAAAGAATACAAGGTTTAAAGATTAATTAAACGAAATTTAAACTATGATATCATAGATTATCTTAACAATATTTTTGAATCTATATGAATAAAGGTAAGCTTAGGTTGAGTTTAAATTCACTTTATAATAAACATATACAACAAATATATTGTTTCTTTCAGTATTACAACTAAGGGTTTAGGCTATAATTAATGAATCTTAGTATATTATGTCGTAGTAAAAAAGAAGTCTTTTAGATTATGATTATAAATTGCACTCTATAATATTTAATAGACTACGGTCAATAAGGAAATCGTTAAAAATCTGACGTTAACTAAATATAAGGTTAATTTAAAGTATATATTTAAATGAAAATTTCACTTTAAAAATTAATTTTGTAAAATTGAGTTTAGTTTAAATTTCATTTCTTAACCGAAATTGTTATATATGTACTAAATGAAGTATGTTTACCAAAAAATTATAATATTTGGTAGTTCAAAACTAACAAATAGGCATAATTATACCTTTAAAAGAAATATAGACTATATTTGTCTTACCACCCGAAACCTATTATTACTATAAAAATAGTGTAAAAAAGTGCAGAGGAATAGGCTATGGTTTCTGTAAGCGTAGCATATAATCATTCAAAAAATATATTAAAACTAGCATAAGAATATACTATGATTCTTGTAATAATCATGGCCTATAGTAACATATAAGCTATTATTATTACCACAGAAATAATATGTTTATATGGAATTTATTTTTAAAATATTTTTTTGGTTTTGATTTCTTCTTACATAATTACAAACCCTGGAGAGAAGAAGATAAAAAAAATATCCAAATATACAATGAGAAACAAAAACAAAACAAATAACAATTTTATACTACGCAAAAGTATTTACATATAAAAAGTTCCAAAAAAAATCTAAATATATTGAGAAACCAAAAACAAAACAAATAACAATTTTATACGCAAAAGTATTTACATATAAAAAGTACAAATAGACTAACTAAGTAAAATATTGTACATTTTTACTGTATGTTTAGCAGAAACATTCCTTACATAGATAATCAAGTCTATAAACAATGATTTAATTTTGAAAAAGAAAATAATTTAATATTTTTATTAGACAATAATTTTAATTAGTGCAAAGAAAAAAATTTAAAGTTCTTTAAGTTAAGCTAATTATTACCTGTAATTTTGGATAATTACTTTGGATAAATACTTTTAAAATATTTGGATATATCTGTTTGAGAAAAATAATAAACTTATAAAATATATAATTTTCTTGCATGCAAGCTCTAAATATAATTAGCATGCATGTACTTAGCAATATCTTTGTTTATTGTTGACCATGAATGAACTTGAGTTTCAAATTCATGTTTTCGACATAATCATGTTGCACACCTCCTCCCACCACGTGATTATGGGCGTTTGGCATGCATATAAAAACAATTGAAAATGAGTATTTTGTTTTGTTTCGGACCAACTTGAAGACACGGCTTCATGGTGCCCCATTCTTCACATCAATTAATTCAAAAGAATTTGATAATACAAGAGTTTCACTTCGAAGGTCTCACATTATTTTGTTTATTTTATCATCATTTGTTATATGAATTGAGTGCATATATAATTAATAAGTTTGTATAATTAGCACTATGTTAGACCATTTGATTAAATGATTAATAGTGTATGTTACACCTTTGAGTACGATACTTGGAGCCAATTAATCATGAAACACCTAATAATAGGTTATAATTATGCATGCTTCTATTTTCTATACATACATGCATGAAGAGGGAATTTAAAATCTATACGAATAATGTTTTAATTAAATTTAATATATAATGAGAGTTTCTTTTATCTTTTGGTATATATATAGTCCAAAATTTAGGGGAAGGCAAGATGTCAACTTAAAAAGAGTGTTTATGAAAGTACTTATATTATACCTTACCCTATAAAATGAGGGAGAGTTTATATGCAATTTTTAATATGCTAGAGTCTATTATACTCTATGGAATCATACTTTTATGATTATCTACTTTGAAAACATACTTTAACAGTGGAATGGAGCATAATAGTGTTGGCGTTAATTGGTTTGATCAAAAACTAGAATTTTGATGTGATAGAAGTTTATTATGGACTTTGGTTGTGGCCGACATGCATAGCACTGTTGTTCTACTGGGGTTGTCTTATTCGGCAGTGTTCCTATTTTTGGTCAAAGATGCATGTTATGTATATAATATATAATATGTATATTTATATCCGAGTTACACAATTATTGGGCATTGAATGTGTATATAATTACTGGCTATGGAAACTCAAAATGTCAAAGGTATGTGAGTCACGTGCCAGTGTTCATGCCCATTTCCCTTTCCCTTGCTCATTCATGAATATCTTCAGAAGGCACATGATTTTGCCAAATGTGTAAGAATATGCAATTACTATTTGCTTTGCATGAAAGATCAAAAGAAACATCAAATTCACACTTGATTAAAAGCTTATCTTATTTAATTACGTCAAACACTGTTTTATGATTGGTTTACGACCAACTAAACGTGTACAAAAGGCTTTAGAAAAACAAGTAAATAACAACTTAAGCTAAAAGGGATTTTGTATGTAAATTAAATGATAATTAGCACATAAGAAAAATAAGTTAACTATGCTTATGTCCTAAACCAATTTCTTAATGAAGTCGTACGCCTATCCTACAACTAAAATACATAATTAATCAAACAAACGTAAAGAGAATCTCGATTTTGACGCAAGTTAATTATTATGACTCAACTATTGACCTTTTCCATATTTATGAATCCATACTTCAATGTGATTATTCTCTTCAATGTTAACAAAGTTGAAAAACAATTAAGGGTTTATATATCTGATGGAGCCAAATTCCAGAGGAAACCAGTGGCCTGAAGCTCCCAGATCAGAGGTGTGGTAGATGTGTTGGTGTGCAGCGGAATTGATGGAGTAAATGGTGATGGAGATGTTTGAATGAAGCAAGGTAAAATGAGTGAAACCTCTCAGCTCAGAAAGCCTTCATATAATGGAAGGAAGCTTGAGAGAAAATGAAGAATTAGCAAGCAATTTTGACTCAAGAGCAGAATGCAAGACTGGAATATATTTCTCAGCATTTGGGCATAGCTCTAAAGTACAATACAAGGAAGAAACCATCCTATTTATAAGTGAAGATGGGTCTCTTTTCTGAATTGAACTCCCGCCTAATTTCAAATAGGAAGCCTAACAGCAACACCAAATCCTTCCAGCAAATCCCATGCCTTGCTCCAGGTCAGCTCCTCACGTGTTTGAAGCATCTTCTCATCCAACGTTGGGCTATTTTGGGGTTTTGGCTGGGTGCATATGACTTTAGCAGCAAGCTTCTCCAACCAGGCCTTCCTTTCACGTGCCAAATGCCATGTTGGCAGCTGCTCCCTCCAATTTATTTAATCCTACAAAACAAAGTAAACATGCTTAATTAAGAGAAGAAGGTTTAAGATAATTCACCTTCCATAGAAGCAAAATATTAAGTGATCCTTCTTCCTCTTGAACTCTCTTAGCCATGGCTCTAGTAAGAGGTCCAATGTATGTCTTAGATGGTCTTCCATCAGACCCTCCCTCTTGAGAAGGATCTGTCCTCAGATCTGTTGCATCCTGTTGATCATCTCCTGTGAAAGGAATTAAGTCACAGATGTTAAAAGTATGACTGACACCATAACTTTCAGGAAGATCTAAGATGTATGCGTTATCATTTATTCTTTTGACCACCTTGAATGGACCATCTCCTCTTGGACTAAGTTTGGACTTCCTTTGAGAGGGAAATCTTTCCTTTCTCAAATGAAGCCAAACTAGGTCTCCTTTTTCAAAAACTATTTTCTTTCTCCCTTTGTTGTTGTATTCTGTATATTTTTGAGTTTGTTTTTCAATTTGGTTTTTGACCTTCTCATGTAACTTCTTGATGAACTCCGCTTTAGAAACACCTTCTTTATGAAGAAAAAGAGATGGTTCTGGAAGAGGTAGTAAATCAAGAGGTGTGATAGGATTAAAACCATAAACAACCTCAAAAGGAGAAAGATTAGTAGTCTTGTGGACTACCCTGTTATAAGCAAATTCAATATGAGGTAGATGTTCATCCCAAGATTTATTGTTACCTCTCAATATTACCCTTAATAATGTAGATAGAGATCTATTAACTACTTCAGTTTGCCCATCAGTTTGTGGGTGACATGTAGTAGAAAATAGAAGTTTAGTCCCAAGCTTTTCCCATAAAGTTTTCCAAAAGTGGCTTAGGAACTTCACATCTCTATCAGACACTATAGATTTGGGTAAACCATGCAATCTCACTATTTCCTTAAAGAAGAGTCGAGATATATAGCTAGCATCATCTACTTTGTGGCAGGGTATAAAATGAGCCATTTTACTAAAACGATCTACTACCACAAAGATAGAATCATAACCCCTTTGAGTTCTTGGTAATCCTAGGACAAAGTCCATGCTTATGTCCTCCCAAGGGGTATTAGCTATGGGAAGAGGTGTATAGAGTCCATGAGGCATAATCTTTGACTTAGCTTGTAAACAAGCTATGCATTTAGAATAATGCCTTTGAACATCTATTCTCATGTGTGGCCAATAAAATTTACTTTTCAAAATGTTTAGAGTTTTATCAACTCCATGATGGCCCATAAGTCCTCCTCCATGACTCTCTTTGATAAGAAGTTTTCTAATGGATCCTTGGGGTATACAAAGTTTTCCTTTATTAAAAAGATACCCCTCAGAAAGATAGAATCCATCAAAAGGCTTCTTAAGACATGATGAATAAGTGGATGCAAATGTTTCATCATTTTCATACAACTCTTTTATGTCATCAAATCCTAATATTTGGGATCCTAGGGTTACTAATAATGCATGTCTTCTAGATAAAGCATCCGCAACAACATTAGTACTCCCCTTTTTGTGTTTGATGACATAGGGAAATTGCTCCAGATATTCCACCCACTTGGCATGTCTTTTGTTTAGCTTTGCTTGCCCTTTTATGTACTTGAGAGATTCATGGTCAGTGTGGATGATGAATTCTCTAGTAACCAAGTAATGTTCCCAAGTTTTTAAAGCTCTAATGAGGGCATATAACTCTTTGTCATAGGTAGGATAGTTCAAGGTAGGTCCCCTAAGTTTTTCACTAAAGTAAGCTACGGGATGTCCTCCTTGTATTAAAACAGCTCCTATACCTATCCCAGATGCATCACATTCTAATTCAAAGGCTTTGGAAAAATCAGGTAAAACGAGAATGGGTGCATGAGTTAACTTATGTTTCAAAGTCTCAAAAGACAACTCTTGCTTATCACCCCAAAGAAAAGGAACATCTTTCTTGACTAACTCATTTAAAGGAGCAGCTATGGTGGAAAAGTCTTTCACAAATCTCCTATAAAAACTAGCTAGCCCATGAAAGCTTCTTACTTCTCCTATATTTTTAGGGGTTGGCCATTCTTGTATAGCCTTGATCTTCTCTGGATCAACATGCACACCTTCTTTTCCAACTTTGAAACCAAGGAAAATCACACTTTCTTGACAAAAAGTACATTTGTCAAAGTTGGCAAAGAGGTGGTGTTCTCTAAGAAGAAGCAAGACTTCCTTGATATGTCTAAGATGCTCTTGAAGACTTTGACTATAGATTAAGATGTCATCAAAGTAGACCACTACAAATCTGCCTATGCATTCCCTAAGCACATGATTCATTAATCTCATGAATGTACTTGGAGCATTGGTCAAGCCAAAGGGCATGACTAACCATTCATATAAACCAAACTTGGTCTTGAAAGCAGTTTTCCATTCATCTCCTTCATGAATTCTTATTTGATGGTATCCACTTTTAAGATCAATTTTGGTGAAGAGATTTGCTCCATGTAATTCATCCAACATGTCATCTAGCCTAGGAATGGGATGCCTATACTTGATAGTTATGTTGTTGATGGCCCTACAATCTGTACACATTCTCCAAGACCCATCCTTTTTAGGGACCAACAACACAGGCACAGCACAGGGACTTAAACTCTTTTGGATCCACCCTTTGTTCAACAAGTCATTAACTTGTTTCTCTATTTCTTTTGTTTCCATAGGGTTGGTTCTATAGGCTGACCTATTGGGTAGGCTTGCCCCAGGTACCAAATCTATTTGATGTTCTATTCCCCTCAAAGGTGGTAATCCACTTGGTACCTCTTTGGGAAATATATCATCAAATTCCTTTAAAAGTTTTTGCAACCCCTTCGGTAGAGAACCAAGTCCATGAGTGATTGAAACAAATGCCTCTTTGCAATAAAGAAGGAAATGAGGTTGTCCAAGAAAAAGATTTTTGGAAATATTCAAGGTTTGAGGTTGGACAACTTCATGGGCTGAGGCATGGGTTACCAAATTCTTTCTTTCTTTCTTATTTTCTTTTTTCTTTTCTCCATCCAACTTCTTCTTAAGAATTATTTGGTCCTCTCTTACTTGTGAAGGTGTAAGAGGACACAAAATAATTTTCTTTCCCTTGTGTTGAATGGTGATTTTGTTGGTGACTCCATCATGTAAAGCTTGTTTATCATATTGCCAAGGTCTTCCAAGTAATATGTGCCCAGCTTCCATTGGTACTATATCACAAACAATTTGATCTTCATATTTGCCAATGGAAATGGGTACACTTACTTGTTCTTTAACTACTATTCCATCATCCTCTTTGATCCATTGAAGTTTGTAAGGTTTAGGATGAGGAGTAGTGGTTAAGCCAAGCTTCTAATTGCTTTTCATTTCAGCTTTCCCCTCACTTCCTAGTATGCTACCATTATAAGTAAAGGTTTCTGCAACTGGATGCTTCACAACAGCTGTCACAGTACCTTAAATCCACTCAAACAAACCAAGATAGATTTACCATTCTGCACCAGTTTTCCACACCAATTTCCAGCAATAATTGACAATTTTGGAAGCCAAAAATGTGGTAAACAAATGAACTAGGTATGGAAAAACAACAAGTACACAAAAGGAACCTACCAAAGGTGCTAGAACAGATTAAGAAAGCAAAAAAAAACGCAAACACAGTTCAGAAATGATTCCAAATGCAAATTGTTTGATAATTTTCAAAACTGTTTGATAAAATGCCCCAATGACTTTCAGATTTTTGAATTTTGATTTTTCAGGGCCTGTAATCTGGATTGCACAGTTCAACAGCTTTTTATCACTTGATATTACTTCTTTGAGTCATCTATTTTATTTTTTTAATCATGGAACCAGCTTTTTCACAATCCAGTAATGAATTTTTTTGCATCAAAATTACCAAACAGCAGCTGGAAAACAGAACTGCACCAGAAAAATTAGACTGAATTTTGGTGGTTTGAGATCCAAAACTATATGGAAATGTTTCAATCTTTGTTTGGACAGTTTCAACAATTTTTAATGATGATTTTGAACATGTTCAGACCTTAAGACAACTTAGTAACTGCCTATAATTCAAAATCATTGTTTCACTTCCATTTTCACTCAAAAATTGATGGTTTCAAATGCAAATTTGCATATAAGTCATGTTTTGACCAAATGAACAGTACTAGCAACTTTGAACCATCAATTGAAACTTGCTCAAGCTATAAAACAGCAAGGAAACAGCAGATTTTCGAAATTCCCTACTGCTGTACCACTTATGCAGTAAATGGCACCAAAATAACCAACCAAATTCAGTTTTATGGAATCAAAGTTTGAATCAGCAAGGAAAAGACTCTAGGAAATGTGAATACACATATCTAAGCTGGAATTAAAGATGCTTAGCATGACCAAACTCAGATTAAACTATGCAATGAAAATTGGCACGGTGATAAACCAAATTTAAATCTGAAATAGCAAATGACTAGTGTCTATGCACAACCAAGCTATGCAAATTGCATTTCATTGCTTGTTATGGTTGGCTACACTCTTAGCATCATTCAACAACACTAAACAATGTTGTATCAAGCTTTAGAATCAACCAAAACCAACTGAAAACAGATTTGATGATTTAGAACAGCAAACAAAATTCTGCATCAGATTTAAACAGAATTTTAAAACCAGTTTGGCTTATTGGATGCTTCAACCTATATTACCAAGGCTAGATCAACTCATCACTGCCTCTGATGGTAACAAACAGCTTGTATAGCACTGGTAAGCACAGAACTCAACAGAAACAATTTCAAAACAGTGACAACTATAAAACAGCAACAGTAGTTTGCACAAGACTTTAGACAAAACAGAATTTAAAGTTCAAAGCTGGAATTGACTCAAACAAGAAATGATTCACCGTTTAAAATGAAAAATGGACATAAAACACTATAAGAACACAAAATTAAAGGCTGGAACAAAATTACAGAAGCAGAATTAAAAGAACAAAAACTGACACAGAATTAAAACTGAAACAGAAACAGAAAACAAAAACAGAGATGGAATTCAGCAAAATTAAATTGCAGAATGAGAAGAAATGCTTAGCTCCTTGGTGCGTGGAGAACCTAAGCTCTGATACCACTTGATGGAGCCAAATTCCAGAGGAAACCAGTGGCCTGAAGCTCCCAGATCAGAGGTGTGGTAGATGTGTTGGTGTGCAGCGGAATTGATGGAGTAAATGGTGATGGAGATGTTTGAATGAAGCAAGGTAAAATGAGTGAAACCTCTCAGCTCAGAAAGCCTTCATATAATGGAAGGAAGCTTGAGAGAAAATGAAGAATTAGCAAGCAATTTTGACTCAAGAGCAGAATGCAAGACTGGAATATATTTCTCAGCATTTGGGCATAGCTCTAAAGTACAATACAAGGAAGAAACCATCCTATTTATAAGTGAAGATGGGTCTCTTTTCTGAATTGAACTCCCGCCTAATTTCAAATGGGAAGCCTAACAGCACCACCAAATCCTTCCAGCAAATCCCATGCCTTGCTCCAGGTCAGCTCCTCACGTGTTTGAAGCATCTTCTCATCCAACGTTGGGCTATTTTGGGGTTTTGGCTGGGTGCATATGACTTTGGCAGCACGCTTCTCCAACCAGGCCTTCCTTTCACGTGCCAAATGCCATGTTGGCAGCTGCTCCCTCCAATTTATTTAATCCTACAAAACAAAGTAAACATGCTTAATTAAGAGAAGAAGGTTTAAGATAATTCACCATCCATAGAAGCAAAATATTAAGTGATCCTTCTTCCTCTTGAACTCTCTTAGCCATGGCTCTAGTAAGAGGTCCAATGTATGTCTTAGATGGTCTTCCATCAATATCACTCTGAATAGTGTTGACATTATTATAACTTTTTTTTTTAAAATTTGATAATGCCACACTTCAAGAATATACATATACACATAAATAGTGGTGATACGAAATTTTTTCAAGTTACATTGTTTTCTTTGAGATTAATGTTCGTCAAGATTGTTTTTAGTTGATATTAACTATGATTATTTAGGTTAATAGTTTAAGATGTTGATGGTTTGGGGTTTGTCAATTTTTTTATTGTTGTCAACTATTTGGACTAGCGGACCCTGAGGAAGTGGGTCTTTTATTTTAAAGGTTGTTGAGCCTTATTACCCAATATGGTATCAGAGCAGGTTTAATATCTGCTCTGCTTCCGCTGCCCCAGAATCCTTTCCTTCAGTTTCTTGCTTCATTTCTTGGTCTCTTCTTGCTTCTTGTTGTAATGGATCACATGGATCAATCCACCAATCCTGCCAGTCCTTTCTATCTACATCCTGGGGAGAATCCAGGACTTACTCTCATCTCTCAAGTCCTAAGTGAGACCAATTACTCTTTTTGGAGTAGGAGCATGAGAAGAGCTCTTCTTTTTAAAAACAAGATCAAGTTCATTGATGGGTCAATCAAGAAACCACAAAGAAGTGAGAGATTTTATTCGATGCATGGGAAAGATGCAACATGATGGTTCTTTCCTGGATTATAAAGACACTTTCTCCATAGATTGCAGAAAGTGTGATATATGTTGAAGAAGCCAAAGAGTTATGGGATGAACTGAAGGAAAGATTCTCTAAAGGTGACTATTTTAAAATTTATGATTTACTTCAAGACATTCATTCAATCAACAGGGAGAAAGAAGTGTTAGTTAGTTTTTCACAGATTTAAAGATTCTTTGGAAAGAATTGGAATCCCTTAGACCCATACCCAGTTGTACGTGTGACATTTCTTGTAATTGTGAGCTCTCAAAAGTTTTCTCTGAAATACAGAGAAATAGAACATGTTATATGTTTCTTAAAGGGGCTGAATGATACTTATAATAGTGTGAGAACTCAAATCCTCTTGATGGATCCCCTCCCCAACATCAATCGTGTTTTCTCCCTCATCATGCAGCAAGAAAGACAAGATAATGACACTGCCAACCAAAAGCAGGCTACTGAAACCAAAGTTCTAGCTAATGTTGCTGAGAAAAACAACAATTGGAGACCTGACCAGACTTGGAAGAACCAAGGACGTGGTGTTGGATCACGTGGCCAAGGAAGAGGAAGAGGAAGGAATCCTAACTATGGCAAACAGTGTTCCTACTACAACAAAATGAATCATATTGTGGATGAGTGTTATTCCAAGCATGGTTATCCACCTTGGTATAAGAAAATTGACAGCAATCAAGACGAAAAGGTTGACTGGAATTCAGCCAACATCTGCCAGAGCAGTTCTGGCCCAGAGGGTGTTCAACCCACTCACCAAGGCAGCACCAATGTTGTCTTCAATTCTTTTACCCTATAGCAGATGCAAAAACTTCTCAGAATGATATAAAAGGTTGATGAATCTACTCATAAGGTCAACCGAATGCAGAGAAATAACACAGAAGACAAACAAGATACCCTTTCTTGGATTATTGACACTAGTGTCACTGATCATGTGACCCATGAGAAAAGGAATTTTGTCACTTTTTTATAAAATTAAGCCCATTTCTGTCAGACTCCCAAATAACTCTGTTATCATTGCTGAACATGCAGGGACTGTCCAATTCTCTAAAGATTTTATTATTTTCAATGTTCTATATATTCCTGATTTTTCTTTCAATCTAATTTTTGTCCAAAGTCTTATCAAAGACTTAAAATGCAGTCTAACTTTTTTTTCTGAGGTTTGTCAGATAAGGGAGAATTCTACATCGAAGATGATTGAGTGTGTTAATTCTTACAAAGGTTTTCCCAATCCGGACCAAGATTTTGTTTCAAGTGTGTTTTCTCTTATAAACATGTTGATGTAAATTTGTGGCACTATAGGTTAGGCCATCCTAGACACAAGACTGTAAAACAGATATGTGAAAATTTTCCTTATGTGCAAATGAGTCCTGATATTGTTTGTGATACTTGCCACTATGCTAAACAACGTAAATTACCTTTTCCTAGAAGTGTTTCTTTGTCCACTGAATGCTTTGAAATGATTCAATGTGATATATGGGGTCCTCTTTCCATTTCTTCTATTCATGGTCATAAGTATTTTCTTACTATAGTTGATGATTATAGCAGACATACCTAGGCCTTTTTAATGAACAATAAAGGCCAAACTAGAGATTTATTGCAGAACTTATTGTTAGAGTTAAAAATCAGTTTGATTAAATAGTTAAAACTATTAGGTCAAATAATGGACCTGAATTTAATTGTGTTAACTTGTATGATTTGTATGGCATCAACCATCAAAAGAGTTGTGTTGAAACTCCTTAACAGAATTCTGTTGTGGAGCGCAAACACCAACACATCCTTAATGTGACTCGTAGCCTTCTTTTTCAATCTAATGTGCCTAATGCGTATTGGTCCTATGCTGTTAGTCACACAGTTTACCTAATAAATAGGTTACCTTCCCCATTCTTAATAACATAACTCCCCATGACCTTATTTATAGCGCTCCTCCCACTTATTTGAATTTGAAAACCTTTGGATGCCTATGCTTTGCTTCCACTCTTGAAAACAGCAGAAATAAGCTTGACCCAAGAGTTAGGAAGGGAATTTTCCTTGGTTATAAGAGTGGTATCAAGGGCTACATTGTTCTTGACATCAACACTAGAGAACTTTTCATAAGTAGAAATGTTGTCTTTTATGAAGACATTTTTCCTTAAAAAGATCAGAAAAGCTGCAGAGAAATCAATGACAAAGAAGTAGACATAACTACTTTTCTTAATGATCTTCTAGGCAGCTACAATTCTATTGATGATGAGAGACCTATTGAAATGGACACCAATGATCAAAGGCAGACGCAACAGACTGCCACTAACAGCAATAGCAATAGCAACACTGTTGATAATGAAGAAAATCATAGTTGTAGGAGATCTAACAAAGTTAGAAGGGCTCCAGGGTATCTAAGGGACTATGTGCATCAGGTTAATAAATACTTTATCTATGAAAAACAACTTTAAAACCCCTTATCCCATTTTTGATATGTTGTCCTGTGATTCTTTGTCAGAGAAACACTTGAAGTATACTATGGTTATCACTGCAAATAATGAACCTCACTCGTATGATGAAGCCAAAAACATATGTGAATGGGCAGAAGATATGTAGAGAGAAACTAAGGCCTTACTGGATAATAATACCTGGTACTTAACACAACTGCCTCCAGGAAAAACCCTTATTGGTTTCTGATGGGTGTACAAGACTAAATACAAAGTTGATGGCACTATAGAGAGATATAAGGCTCGCCTAGTAGCAAAAGGTTATACCCAACAAGAAGGGATAGACTATTTGGACACCTTCTCCCCTGTTGCCAAGCTCACTACTATTAGATTACTCATTGCTCTTGCAGCCTCAAATAATTGGTTTCTACATCAACTTGATGTGAATAATGTTTTCCTACATGAGGACCTAAATGAAGAAGTTTACATGGAGCCACCACCTAGTCTTAATGTTCATGAAAAAGGTCAGGTTTCTTGGCTTACTAAGTCTCTATATGGACTAAAACAAACCAGTAGACAGTGGTTTGAAAAATTATCCTCTTTTCTCACTTCTGTCAATTACATTCAATCTAAGTCCGACCACTCACTTTATATCAAAAGGATGTAAGATCCTTGAAAATATTTGTAAGTTAAAATGTACGATCCATGAAAAAAAAAATATTTATAATAGTAAATTTTAACATTTTATTAGTAATAATAATTTTAATGGATAGAAAAATGTAAATTTTTGGATATAAAGTTATAGTAATTTTAGAGGGAGAGCTTCAAATTTTTGATAACTTATTTAGGATTTTTTTTAGAAATGTGAATAGTAAATAGTAAATAGTAAATAGTGAATAGTGAATAGTTAAAAAAAAATATTAAAATAAATTATGGAAGAGAACACTCCACGTAGAATTAATCATTCAGAGATAAGAATGGTGAATAAAAAATAATTTTTGAATAGTAAAAATGAATAGTAAAAGTGAATAGTAAAAATGAATAGTAAAAATGAATAGTAAAATTTTTGGCTATAAATAGCCAAGGGGGGGAGGCTGAAGATTTACACCAAAATTCTAGAGAAATTGTGAGAGAAGAGAGTTAGAGGAAATTCTAGTTAAAGAGAGGAAATTCTGGAAGTTTCCGGAGAACGGTTTGAGAAGAGGAAACTAAGTCTGGAATAGAGGTAAGGGAAGCTAACTTTGAGTATTTCTTTTTGTATTATCTTGAGTCTTGAATATGCTATTTTTTTTTGTCTGATTTTAAATCTTAAATATGGAGTATTTTGTTTCTGTATGATTTTGAATTTTAAATGAGAATATGTTTTTTTTGTGTGTTAATATCCAAGTGTGATAGTAAAATGTGATATTGATATGTTATGTCAATGTATGTTATTAGTGGTTTATTTTTGTATTTTGGAAGGATTAGAAATTGTCTAACCGGCTCTGCCAGATTCAATTTCTTGTTTCCCCAAACATTTTATTGTTTTCCTTATTTTTTTATTGTATTTTGGAAGGATTAGAAATTGTCTAACCGGCTCTGCCAGATTCAATTTCTTGTTTCCCCAAACATTTTATTGTTTTCCTTATGTTTTTTTATTGTATTTTGGAAGGATTAGAAATTGTCTAACCGGCTCTGCCAGATTCAATTTCTTGATTCCCCAAACTTTTTATTTCCTTCCGTATTTATTTTATTACATTTTTGGAAGGATTAGAAGTTGTCTAACCGGCTCTGCCAGATTCAACTTCTTGTTTCCCCAAACTATTTATTTCTTTACTTATTTATTTTATTGCATTTTTGGAAGGATTAGAAGTTGTCTAACCGGCTTTGCCAGATTCAACTTCTTATTTCCCCAGACATGTATTGTTCTTGTTATTTAATTATAATGTATTGATGGATGGATTAGAAGTTGTCTAACCGGCTCTGCCAGATTCAACTTCTTGTTTCCCCATGAATTTTTATATTAAGATTATTTTTATGATTGTCAAATATTGTATTCTTCTATGACCATTTATAGTAATGTTTTATTATTGTTAATTGTTTATAATTATCTTGTATGAATTCTATTGTGATGATTTTATTGAATGAGTTTGTTGGCTGAAATTAATCTTGTTGGAAGGTTTGGAATAAGGGTTCTGTAATAGCTTGTATATGGGTATTAAATATATATACAGTGTTTGAGGTTGTTGTGAGAGGAAGTAAAATTAGGCATTTTAAGATTTAGAGCATAAGAAAACAAGGTAGATAAATTAAATAAATAAATTGTTAATTATTGAAGGCCTCCCTTTGTTGGTAGGATAGAGGAACCTTAAAAACCTGAGTTGGCACATCCCTGATCATAGAGCAGCCCTGGTCTGGTCCAGTCAGTTGTGACTAGTCATATGTGCTGGCGTCGAAGGTGAGTTTGATGCGTTCAGACATCTGGGTCCTCTCCGGTGACCAATTGGGGTAAAGAAAAATCTCTACTAGGATGAAAATAAAATAAAACAAGTTGATTGTAGATGCATAATATTATCATGGTAAAAATTTCATATATATTTTATTTATCATTACATTGAGCCCAGACTTTAATATGTAGTTCCTACGATATGTTGATATATTTTGGTTGATCCATGATCTTTGTTTGGTGAAAATATGTTGAGTTATACTCGTTATGGGCAAAATGAGTTTATAATATGAAGCATGATATATGGCAATATGTTTAATTTATTGATACCAAAACGGGTTATTATGAATTCATGATTAAAGAATGAACATGATTGAGTTAGGTGGATAAGAGGGTATGAATTGTTGGTTTTATGAAATGTTGGAGTGGATATGAGAAATCATTACTTATGAAATGATGTTTACTACCGGGAGTAGTATGTTCGAGTTATACCATGAGAGTTTGGTATGAGCAATGTAACACCTGAGGTTTATGAAAGCAGGCAGAAAGTGGTCTGACCATAAGGCTTTGACATAAACATATGATTCGTAAGTTATATAGAAGCAGGCAGAGAGGGGTCTGACCATAAGGCTTCAGAAAGTAAGACATAGTATATAAGTGAGGCTTAAGGAAGCAGGCAGAGAGCGGTCTGACCATAAGGCTTCATGAGTAAGCATGGTACACTTGTAAGATTTATGGAAATGGAAAAGATGATTTTGATAATGATGAATTAATGACATCGGAATAATGATATTTTATCAATTGCAGAAATACATGATTATAATATTTTTATTACAAGTTTAATGATTTTATGATATGGTTGGCTTACCCTTATTTGTTTGTACTATGATCATATAACTCATGTTATATGTGATTAGATAATGTTGCAGATGCGGTTGAAAGAGCTTAGAGATGAGAGAGATGCGGGGAAAAACTTTCAGGGATTTTTGTAAAAAGAATAAATTTGTATTGGGAAGATTATGTTGTGTAAAATTTATAAGTTGAAATTTCAATGGTGAAGACTATATTGTTTAAAGTTTGTAAGTTTGGTATTGTACTTTGGAGTAATTGAAATAAAGTTTGATTGTTTATATGAGATATCAAATTAATTTAGTCTCTACTATCAGTAATACCCTTTAAAATATTCGGGTGTTACATTATGGTATCAAAGCAATGGTTTTCGAAAGTATTTTGGGACTATGGGGAGTGAAATTATTATTCTTAGTAAAACTATTAATGGTTATGATGAAAATGACTATTTGGAGGAAATTGATATCATATGCTAAATTGTATTGTTATCTTTTTGAAGAAATCATTTAAACTCGACAAAGATGCAGCAACAACAAGTTGATCAAGTACCTCAAAATCATTCTAGCTTGAATGACTTCTTAAGGCATGATCCAACTAAATTTAATGGGGAGGCTACTCCTGATGAGGCTGACTCTTGGCTAAGGCAGAGCGAGAAGATTTTTCGGGTAATAACTTGCTCAGAAGAACAAAAATTAACTTATGCATCATTTCTTTTGGTGGGTGAGGCTGAATATTGGTGGGAAAGTATGCAACAGTTGATGACGGTTCGTGGTGAGACTGTGAATTGGGAGAACTTTAAGATAAGGTTCTTGGAAAAATATTTTCCAAACAGTGCAAAATTTGCAAGGGAGGCGGAGTTTCTGACCTTACAACAAAGAAGGTTATCAGTACAAGAATACGTAGTAAAATTTAATTATCTCTCGAGGTTTTATACTCAGAATATCACAGAAGAATGGAGATGTCGAAAATTCGAGGGAGGACTAAGGAATGAACTGAAGAAGGTACTTATGCCATTGGAAATACAAGAGTTTCCAGCATTGGTAGAGAAAGCCAGAATGATAGAATTATTGGAGTTTGATCCAAGTAGAGTTTCCAGACTTGCAAAGGGAGAATCTTCAATGAAATTCAACAAGAAACCTTATGAAAAACCACAATTATCATATCGAGGAACAGTGAAGTGTTTTGAGTGTGGAGGGGCACATTTCAGACGTGACTGCCCTAAACTTATTGGGGAAAGAGTTGAAGGGAAGAGATGTTTCATCTGCAATGATCCGGGACACTTTGCTAATGTCTGTCCAAAGAAAAAGAAGGTGGGAGAACCACAACAACAAGATTCTGCTGAAGTAAAGCCCCGGGCAACAGGAAGAGTATTCGCAATGTCTGCAGAAGAGGCTACTAAGCCAGGTACATTAATCTTACACACCTGTATGCTGTTAGGAGAATGCGTATATGTTTTGTTTGACTCTGGAGCCACACACTCCTTTATATCCCTAGCATGTTTAGAAAGACTCGGATTACCGATGCTTGATCTAGGGTGTGAATTAGTAGTTTCTACACCAGCATCGGGACCAGTTACGACCAGTTCAGTCTGTGTCGGATGCCCGATCCAAATTGCAGGACGCAAGTTCAAAGTGAACTTGATCTGCTTACCCCTTCAAAATCTAGACATTATTTTAGGAATGGATTGGTTGACTGCCAATCACGTTCATATTGATTGTGGGAAACAAAAGATAGAGTTTCTAAATTTGAACAATTTAGAACTAAGCTCAACTCGAGTCGCGGCGAAGGATATCAAAGATGGAGCTACCTGCTATGTGGTGTTAGCTCAGGAGAAAAGAGAGAATACTGAAGAACAAATCATCGGAATACCTGTGGTAGAAGAATATGTTGATGTTTTTCCAGAAGAAGTGTCAGGTTTACCACCTAGTCGAGAGATCGATTTCACAATAGATCTAGTGCCTGGAGCTGGCCCGGTTTCTATGGCTCCATACAGAATGGCTCCTGCCGAACTAGCAGAGTTGAAAAAGCAAATCGAAGATCTGTTGGAGAAGAAGTTTATCCGTCCAAGTGTGTCTCCATGGGGAGCTCCTGTATTGCTAGTGAAGAAGAAGGATGGAAGTTCAAGGTTGTGCGTGGATTATCGACAGTTGAACAAGGTTACAATAAAGAACAAATATCCTTTGCCAAGAATCGATGATCTATTAGATCAGTTGAGAGGAGCAGAGGTGTTTTCAAAAATTGATCTCAGATCTGGTTACCATCAGATTCTTGTCAAGACGGAAGATGTACAAAAGACGGCTTTCAGATCTCGCTATGGACACTTTGAGTACGTAGTAATGCCGTTTGGTGTGACGAATGCCCCAGCGATTTTTATGGACTACATGAACAGAATATTTCGGTCATGTTTAGATAAGTTCGTGGTAGTATTTATAGACGATATTCTTATCTATTCAGAGAATAAGGAAAAGCATGCAGAACACTTGAGGGTGGCGTTGGAAATTTTAAGAAAACATCAACTGTATGGGAAACTATCAAAGTGTGAGTTCTGGATAGAGAAAGTACAATTTTTGGGTCATGTGATTTCTGCTCAAGGAATCTCAGTGGATCCAGCAAAAGTGGAAGTTGTGTTAAAGTGGGAGCGGCCGAAAACTGTAACTGAAGTACGAAGTTTTGTAGGATTAGCCGGTTATTACCGACGTTTTGTCGAAGGGTTTTCCAAGATTGTAGGTCCTCTAACTCAGTTAACTCGTAAAGATCAACCATTTCTGTGGACTAACAAGTGCGAAGCCAGTTTTGAAAATATGAAGCAACGACTAACGTCAGCACCAGTATTAATCATTCCAGACTCTAGCAAATCTTTTGAGGTGTACTGCGATGCGTCATATCAAGGATTGGGGTGCGTTCTAATGCAAGGAAGGAGACCTGTAGCTTATGCATCTAGGCAGCTAAAAGCGCATGAGAAGAACTACCCAACGCATGACATCGAACTTGCAGCAGTAGTATTTGCATTAAAGACATGGAGACACTACCTCTATGGGGCAAGTTTCCAAGTTTTTAGTGACCATAAGAGTCTAAAGTATTTGTTCGATCAAAAGGAATTGAACATGCGACAAAGAAGATGGATGGAATATATGAAGGACTATGACTTCGAACTTTTATATCACCCAGGAAAAGCCAATGTGGTGGCAGATGCATTGAGTAGGAGACAAGCTCAGATAACAACGATGATGGTGAAGGAATTAGAACTGTTAGAAAAGTTACGTGATATGAACTTGGGGTTGCAGTTAAACCCAGATCACATATGGTGTAGTCATTTAGTAATCACTAGTGACTTCTTAGAACAAGTAAAGGTTGAGCAGTCGATGGATCAAGAGTTGCAGCAAAAGATCAGGTTGTTGGACACCGATCAAGCTAAGGAGTTCGTTCTAAGTAAAGATGGCATACTTCGATTTAAAAACAGAGTATGTATCCCTGCAAAGAGTGAATTAAAACATTTAATTTTAGACGAAGGCCATAAAAGTCGTCTTAGCATACATCCAGGTATGACTAAGATGTATAAGGACCTGAAAGAGTCATTTTGGTGGAATGGAATGAAGAGGGATGTGGCCGAGTTTGTAGCAGCCTGCTTGGTGTGTCAAAAGGCAAAAGTGGAGCATCAAAAACCGGGAGGGATGTTACGACAGTTAGACATTCCTCAATGGAAGTGGGACAGTATCTCGATGGACTTTGTAACACATTTACCAAAATCATCAAAAGGTCACGATTCTATCTGGGTTATCGTTGATAGACTAACCAAGAGCGCTCACTTTTTGCCTATTAATCAACGTATGTCACTAGAAAAGCTGACGGAGTTATACATCGGGGAAGTGGTGAGGTTGCATGGCATACCTACAAGCATTGTGTCAGACAGAGATCCAAGGTTTACTTCAAGGTTTTGGCAGACGCTACAGAAGGCTCTGGGAACACAGTTGAAGATGAGTTCGGCTTATCACCCTCAGACTGATGGAAAGGACTATTCAATCTTTGGAGGATTTGCTGAGAACTTGTGTATTAGATCATCTTGGAAGTTGGAATGAGATACTACCATTAGTAGAATTTACTTACAACAACAGTTATCATTCCAGTATTGGTATGCCACCATATGAAGCTTTATATGGAAGAAGATGTAGAACACCGTTGTGTTGGTTTCAAGATGGGGAAGCACTGACAGTGGGACCCGAGCTATAACAACAAACCACAGAAAAAATAAAATTAGTCCAAGATCGGATGAAAGCACTCAAGTAGACAAAAGTCATATGCCGACAAAAGAAGAAGACCGTTAGAATTTGAAGAAGGAGATCATGTATTCTTACGAGTGACGCCAACTACAGGAGTCGGGAGAGCTATCAAGATGAGGAAACTGACACCAAAATTTCTCGGACCGTATCAAATTCTCAAAAAGATTGGGCCAGTGGCTTATGAGATAGCACTACCACCTCGATTGACATATTTGCATAACGTTTTTCATGTATCCCAACTGAGGAAGTATATTCCAGATCCAAAGCATGTGTTAGAAGTTGATGAAATTCAGGTCAAGGAAAATTTAACAATGGAAGTTGGCCCAGTGCGTATACTAGATGTTCAAATGAAAAAGTTAAGAGGGAAGGATATTCGCACGGTAAAGGTACTTTGGAATGAAGACACACAGGAAATGACTTGGGAATTGGAAGAATTTATGATAAAGGAATATCCATATCTCTTTTGTAAGTAATTTTTTTTTGTTAAATAGTCTTTGTTTAAATAAATAATTTTCGAGGGCGAAAATAATTGTTGTTGGGGAGATTGTAAGATCCTTGAAAATATTTGTAAGTTAAAATGTACGATCCATGCAAAAAAAAATATTTATAATAGTAAATTTTAACATTTTATTAGTAATAATAATTTTAATGGATAGAAAAATGTAAATTTTTGGATATAAAGTTATAGTAATTTTAGAGGGAGAGCTTCAAATTTTTGATAACTTATTTAGGATTTTTTTTAGAAATGTGAATAGTAAATAGTAAATAGTAAATAGTGAATAGTGAATAGTGAATAGTTAAAAAAAAATGTTAAAATAAATTATGGAAGAGAACACTCCACGTAGAATTAATCATTCAGAGATAAGAATGGTGAATAAAAAATAATTTTTGAATAGTAAAAATGAATAGTAAAAGTGAATAGTAAAAATGAATAGTAAAAATGAATAGTAAAATTTTTGGCTATAAATAGCCAAGGGGGGGAGGCTGAAGATTTACACCAAAATTCTAGAGAAATTGTGAGAGAAGAGAGTTAGAGGAAATTCTAGTTAAAGAGAGGAAATTCTGGAAGTTTCCGGAGAACGGTTTGAGAAGAGGAAACTAAGTCTGGAATAGAGGTAAGGGAAGCTAACTTTGAGTATTTCTTTTTGTATTATCTTGAGTCTTGAATATGCTATATTTTTCTTTTGTCTGATTTTAAATCTTAAATATGGAGTATTTTGTTTCTGTATGATTTTGAATTTTAAATGAGAATATGTTTTTTTTTGTGTGTTAATATCCAAGTGTGATAGTTGTAAAATGTGATATTGATTATGTTATGTCAATTGTATGTTATTAGTGGTTTATTTTTGTATTTTGGAAGGATTAGAAATTGTCTAACCGGCTCTGCCAGATTCAATTTCTTGTTTCCCCAAACATTTTATTGTTTTCCTTATTTTTTTATTGTATTTTGGAAGGATTAGAAATTGTCTAACCGGCTCTGCCAGATTCAATTTCTTGTTTCCCCAAACATTTTATTGTTTTCCTTATGTTTTTTTATTGTATTTTGGAAGGATTAGAAATTGTCTAACCGGCTCTGCCAGATTCAATTTCTTGATTCCCCAAACTTTTTATTTCCTTCCGTATTTATTTTATTACATTTTTGGAAGGATTAGAAGTTGTCTAACCGGCTCTGCCAGATTCAACTTCTTGTTTCCCCAAACTATTTATTTCTTTACTTATTTATTTTATTGCATTTTTGGAAGGATTAGAAGTTGTCTAACCGGCTTTGCCAGATTCAACTTCTTATTTCCCCAGACATGTATTGTTCTTGTTATTTAATTATAATGTATTGATGGATGGATTAGAAGTTGTCTAACCGGCTCTGCCAGATTCAACTTCTTGTTTCCCCATGAATTTTTATATTAAGATTATTTTTATGATTGTCAAATATTGTATTCTTCTATGACCATTTATAGTAATGTTTTATTATTGTTAATTGTTTATAATTATCTTGTATGAATTCTATTGTGATGATTTTATTGAATGAGTTTGTTGGCTGAAATTAATCTTGTTGGAAGGTTTGGAATAAGGGTTCTGTAATAGCTTGTATATGGGTATTAAATATATATACAGTGTTTGAGGTTGTTGTGAGAGGAAGTAAAATTAGGCATTTTAAGATTTAGAGCATAAGAAAACAAGGTAGATAAATTAAATAAATAAATTGTTAATTATTGAAGGCCTCCCTTTGTTGGTAGGATAGAGGAACCTTAAAAACCTGAGTTGGCACATCCCTGATCATAGAGCAGCCCTGGTCTGGTCCAGTCAGTTGTGACTAGTCATATGTGCTGGCGTCGAAGGTGAGTTTGATGCGTTCAGACATCTGGGTCCTCTCCGGTGACCAATTGGGGTAAAGAAAAATCTCTACTAGGATGAAAATAAAATAAAACAAGTTGATTGTAGATGCATAATATTATCATGGTAAAAATTTCATATATATTTTATTTATCATTACATTGAGCCCAGACTTTAATATGTAGTTCCTACGATATGTTGATATATTTTGGTTTATCCATGATCTTTGTTTGGTGAAAATATGTTGAGTTATACTCGTTATGGGCAAAATGAGTTTATAATATGAAGCATGATATATGGCAATATGTTTAATTTATTGATACCAAAACGGGTTATTATGAATTCATGATTAAAGAATGAACATGATTGAGTTAGGTGGATAAGAGGGTATGAATTGTTGGTTTTATGAAATGTTGGAGTGGATATGAGAAATCATTACTTATGAAATGATGTTTACTACCGGGAGTAGTATGTTCGAGTTATACCATGAGAGTTTGGTATGAGCAATGTAACACCTGAGGTTTATGAAAGCAGGCAGAAAGTGGTCTGACCATAAGGCTTTGACATAAACATATGATTCGTAAGTTATATAGAAGCAGGCAGAGAGGGGTCTGACCATAAGGCTTCAGAAAGTAAGACATAGTATATAAGTGAGGCTTAAGGAAGCAGGCAGAGAGCGGTCTGACCATAAGGCTTCATGAGTAAGCATGGTACACTTGTAAGATTTATGGAAATGGAAAAGATGATTTTGATAATGATGAATTAATGACATCGGAATAATGATATTTTATCAATTGCAGAAATACATGATTATAATATTTTTATTACAAGTTTAATGATTTTATGATATGGTTGGCTTACCCTTATTTGTTTGTACTATGATCATATAACTCATGTTATATGTGATTAGATAATGTTGCAGATGCGGTTGAAAGAGCTTAGAGATGAGAGAGATGCGGGGAAAAACTTTCAGGGATTTTTGTAAAAAGAATAAATTTGTATTGGGAAGATTATGTTGTGTAAAATTTATAAGTTGAAATTTCAATGGTGAAGACTATATTGTTTAAAGTTTGTAAGTTTGGTATTGTACTTTGGAGTAATTGAAATAAAGTTTGATTGTTTATATGAGATATCAAATTAATTTAGTCTCTACTATCAGTAATACCCTTTAAAATATTCGGGTGTTACAAAGGACACCTACAAATTTCACAGCCTTACTTGTCTATGTAGATGACATCATATTGGCAGGGAATTCCATGACAGAAATCGATCACATAAAGGCTCTTTTGCATAATAGATTCCAAATAAAGAATCTGGGAGAGCTTAAATACTTCCTAGGCTTGGAGGTGGCCAGATCTAAGAAAGGGATTAATTTGTGTCAAAGGAAATATGCTCTAGACATCCTTGAGGAAACAAGAATGGTAGGATGCAAACCATGTTCTACCCCCTTTCTAAGTGATACAAGCTCACTGTATAAAATGGACAGCTACTTGGATGATCCTAGCTCCTATTGAAGACTGCTAAGGAAGTTGCTCTATCTCACCAATACTAGACCTTATTTGTGTTTTTCTATTTATTTGTTAAGTCAGTTTATGCAATCTCCCACTAACTATCATTACCGGGTTGTGCAACATATTCTTAAGTACATAAAATCTAAGCCTTCAGAGGGATTATTCTTTGCAGCTGATTCTTCGATACAGCTAAAGGCCTTCAGTGACTCAGATTGGGCAACATGTCCCAATACTAGAAGGTCTACTACAGGTTTTTGTATCTTCCTTGGATCATCCCTCATCTCATGGAAATCCAAGAAATAGAGCACCGTTTCCAAATCTTCCACCGAAGCAGAATATTGTGCTCTTGCAGCTATTGTATGTGAAATACAGTGGATCCATTATCTCCTTCAAGATCTTCATGTTCAAGAAGTTGGGACTCCTACTCTCTACTACAACAAGTTAGCAAGGCACATAGCTCATAACCAGAGCTTTCAAGAAGAACAAAACACATAGAACTCGATTGTCATGTTGTTCGTGAGAAGATACAGGCTAATCTTCTACATCTCCTTTCAGTTCGCTCGGATGAACAGTTGGCTGACATCTTTACCAAGTTTCCCCATCGTGTACCATTCTGATCCATCGTCCCTAAGCTTGGATTAGTGAACATACACCATCCAGCTTGAGGGGAGGCTATTGGGACTAAAATAATCGGCTAGATTACTATCTTAACTCAATAATAATTTTTAATCAAGTTAGTTAGGGTTTTCTAGTTTTACGTTTTTCCCTTTTTCACGAACCCTATAAATAAGGTTTCCCTCTTTCCCTTTCCGTTGTAATAGACAGTAGTAAAAACACCATTACAGAAATCAAAGAAAGTTTGTGCTTTTTCTTACCTTTAATGAAGCCCTTGTGTGGATCTTGTTTTCTTCTCCAAACAGCCATGGTTGCATGCTTCCAATGAGCTCCAAGTCTCTTCTTTCTCTAAGCTTCCAGAACAGCCTCGAGCTTTCTCTCTCTCTTTCGTGCAGCGAAGACTACCCCTTTGGCAGAGTCATTCATGAGAAATGTTTTATCTCTCGCGGGTCTTCAGGAAGTGGGTCTTTTATTTTAAAGGCTATTGGGCCTTATTACCCAATATCAACCAAAAAGCTTCAATTGACATTGATAAAACAAATCATAATTAATATTATTTTTAAAAAATTCAATTAAGATTGGGAAATATTCTAACAAACTATTAATGAAGACTAACATCATATTGATGATTAAAAAAAAATAATGAGAGACATTAGTTCAAAAATCTAAAACACATGCCAAAGAATAATCTCTCGTTGGCCGAAAAATTACTAAGTAATATCAAACAATAAATAAGAGTGGTCTACAATGACAATAATAACAAAAACATAATGCTTACAACTTAATCACAAAATAACTTTATCAACATAAAAGGATCCTAATAATTATCAATTCAAGCTAAGGAAAAAATGAATAGAAAAAAAATGTAAATTTGGTAATACGAAGAATTTAAAATCCTCTAATTTTAAAAATGCTATGCACTCTAATAAAATTCTAAAATTTTATTTTTTTTAATTTTTTATCTAAACACCATCATAAAACAATTCAATTTTTTTTTATATAACTGAATTCTCCTTTTAAATTTTCTTATTCAAAGAAAATATTGTCTTGATTTTCGTAGTTCTTATTTTTCATAAAATTCATTAAATTTAAGAGTAACAAAATATGTTTCGGTTTGCTGGTCGAATTGAATATTTTTATTTACCTATTTAGTTTAGCTGCTACACCTAGCCTTTCAAAGATTTAAATATTAAAATAAAAATTTATTTAAAAACTTAATTTTTATATATTATATTACTTGAATTATATATATATATATATATATATATATATATATATATATATATATATATATTATAATAGTATTATAACTTAAATTATTAATATTTATGGATCCTTATTTGGATAGGCCTCGATTATGATCTATTGGTTCATTGGTTCAATAGTCATTTTACATTTAGTGATGTGTAACCATTTTCAGCTAAGTTACATGGTATGTTGATGTTTTTGGCAAGCAGGGATAGGTACCAGTAGGTGACACCGACTTTAGTAAGGAGCACGTCCATCAACGGATGATACCTAGTTTTTGGTTTGGGAAACACAGTACTTAGTTGCACTATATAACGTATTGAGTTTATTTCTTTGTTGTGCAGTCCTTAATCTTTCGTAGACAACTTAACCTTTACAAAGTATTTGATAATGTTCATGCAACTTCTACTAAACACAAGGTATCTAATATCAAGTATTCGATTTGTGTTTGATTAATCAGTCATTTTTAGATTATTGTTAATAGAGTTGAAGGATCTTCAACCACATATAATATAAAAGTAGTATTAATCTCTTATATAATTGATATTAAATTTTTTATATAATCTCTTATATGATTGATATTAAATTTCTTATGTGATTTATGTTAGTGTGATGTCTCTCTATACAAACCGAACAATAATATCCCTCACCACAAACTTCGTTACAAATAGAGATTCACTTTAAATTTGCTTCCATTTACAGCATTCAATAATTTAAACACGTACAACTACAAATACGCGTGCAAATAATTTTCTATACTTAACTACACTTAAAAGCACTTTTTGCACAATAATTTAAAATATTTAATTTCAAGTTTTCGTTTAATACAAATTATGTATACATATTATATATAATAATATATTATATAAAATAATGACAAGAACAAAATAATTTACTTATTTGATTTATTTTTCTTTTTTCTCTAAAACTTATTATATTTATGAAAGTGATAAATCTTGTTGTATTAGTTTTTATATCTTTATCATTAAAATTGTCTGTTGGAAGTTCCACGTTGATGAGAGATAAGACCAATTTATAATATATAAGTGGGAGTAAACCTTACCTTACAAGTCGATTTTGTGAGGTTGAGTTAGACTTAAAGTCTACTTTCTAATATGAAACCAGAGTATGTTTAGAGCTTATCCTAGTAGTGCAAACTCCACCTTAGAAGCCAAACTACGTCTTTAAGTTTATTCATCTTTTATAATCTTCTAAGTGAAATGGGCTGAAGTTCAATATGACAAGTTTTTGTTGTGGCTCAATAACTTTGTTTCCGTACTTTTACAAAAAAAATTTCATTTAACATTTTTTTTCGATTTAGAAGTCAAAATTAATTTGAAAATGGGTAATCTAAAAGTAATTTTTTAGATTGAGAATTAAAAAAACTTTCCAAATCATATAATCTGAAAACCAAATAATTTTCGGATTTTTTTATTAAAACAAAACTTTTAAAGTGTACGAACCAGAATTCATTTTTGGTTTTTGATTATATAATTTAGAAATCATTTTAACTTTCAGATTATATAATCCGGAAGTCTTTTTTTAGAAAAGAATGATTTCCAAATTAAAATGTAAAGGCAATTTCGTTTTGGATTGTATTATTTCAAAAATCATATTTTATTTCTAAATTACACAATAAAAAAGACCAAATGAATTTTCTTTTATACAAGAGTGCATGAAGAAAGTTATGGAGGTGAAAGAAATTTGTCATCTATTAATAAATTTATAAATTTATATAGGACAAAGCCCAATTTCAAATTGTGCCCAAAAATTTTTCTTTTTAATAATTTATAAAAGAGTGTTACTCCCTCCAGTACCACACACTGCTCTCTACACCTCATTATTTTTCTTTTTACCCTTAAAATATTTAATTTGTGGTAGTTAAAACGTATTTATCTTCACCAACATTCACTCACTATATCAATGCACCCCCATAGCCTAGCATTCCCACGAAAATAAGATTTCTCTTGCTTCTTTTCCCCTCTAACTATGCTATTATCGTTGTTATTTGCTTTGAGTGTGGTATTGGTCTCTATGTGAGTGTAGTGTTGTTGTGGTTTTGTTGGTTGGAGGTGGTGGTCGAAGGTGGTCTAATAGTGATGCCAAGCAGAAGGTTCACAAGTGTGAATACAGAGTTCAATATCCTTAAACGGATATCGATATCTGTAGAACACTTAAACAAATCTCAGAATCCATAGATGAATATCGACATCCGTTAAAGGGTAAACAGATGTAGAAATTTGTTTACCCTTCAACGGATGTCGATATCCGTCAACATATTTCGACATCCGTTTAAGTGTTCTATGGATACCCAATATTTATTGTCGTCTTTCGCATTTCTCTTCTTCTTCATGTAACACAGAACAGAGACACATAGCAGCACCCAACACACACACATCACCCTGCACACAGACAACACATGTTCACAAGAACCTTGACGAAAATGGAAAATTGGGAAAAAAGGAAGATGAGAAATTTGGGAAAGAGGAAGAGGAGAATAAGAGATGAAGAGAGAAAGTAAGAGCGTGGGGATGGGGGTGTGGTGTGCGGCTGATTGAATAAGAGAGTAAAAAATTAGGATTTTAAAAAAAAGTTAAAAAAGATAAAAGGTAAAAGTAAAAATGGTATTATTGGAATTAAAAAAATTGAGGAGATGTAGGAAGCAGTGTGTGATGGTGGAAGAAGTAACTCTATAAAAATAAGTTTGTCATGAGTAATAAGAAAAATTGTCAACTTTTCCATCATGTAATTCTATAATTTCTTTGCACACCCAAATTTTTTTAAAATGACAATTTTACCATCTAAAAAATGTTTTTTGGATCATAAATTTTGGAGTTAAATATAGTTTTATTTTTGACATGAAATTGAAATTCATCTTTGTTTCAAATTTTGATACATTTTTAATGAATATATTTAATCTTCTTAACTTAACAAAAGTTAATTTTTTTTTACTTATTAAACGATATTTTTGTTTGAGTTGTTTATATCATTTAACACTTATTACTTTATAGTATGAAACTCATTTAACACATAAAGATTTAATGTTTTTAGATTAAAAAGAGTATATTTATTCCTTTAAAATTCAAAATATATCAAAATTAAGAATAGAAATAAATTTTCATATTTAATTCATTTTTAATTCAATATCATGAAATATTTTTGGAATAAGTTTTCTAGAATTTCCAAAATAAGAATTTTGAAACTAGAGTTTTGGAAAAAAAAAATGATATGCGTGAAATGTATTCTTGAACAAGTTTTCCGAAACAACTTTTGGAAGGCATAAATGTCTTGCAAATGAGTTTTCTAGAACAATATGCATTTCAAGACGAGCTTTCCAAAATGAGTTTTTTTTTATTATTTATTTACTTGTGTGCGTTATCTCTCTCTTCCAATTCCCCCATATTGTTCTCGCTCGCTCCTCAGCAACCATAACGATGACAGAAGCGAGTTGTTGTGGTGCAGTGATGAAAGGTACTTTAATATGTTTTTATCAGTGTAAGGTGTAGTTAGTAATTAGGGAGATGCAATTAGAAATTGTGGGAGTGCAAGAACCAATAGCCCAAACTCTTCGCTTTGAGAGTTATTCCTTCTACTATCCCAACTTCTCCACGTACCTTCTCCGTTTTTTTTATTTCAAAAATATTTTAGGTTAAAATTTTTTAACTTTTACTATTTATCTTTTTCAAAATCCCAACTCATTTATACGTCGTTTCCATTTCCTCACTATTTCTCTTTTTCTGTTTGCACATAAACTCCACTCACTCACTCTATCAAAGGATATCAACATCAGTTGAAGAATAGACAGATATCGAAATATGTTCACCCTTCAACGGATGTCGATATTCGTCGACATATTTTTATATTCGTTTAAGACTTCAACGGATATCAACATCTATTTAAGGGTATTCAACTCACCTAGGACGACCACTGTCATCGCACCTATTAGTCACCACCACCAAACCACCTTGTTACATCACCAGCTAGCTCTTTTACCAAGCTCTGCCACCTCCAAGTAAGCACAACAAACATGCACACCTCTACTCACAACCACACCAGCACACTCTTAAGTGAACACAAAGAAGAAGAAGAAGAAAAAATCGTGGTGGCAGTGGTGAGGTGTAGGGGTGCATATATAATGTGGGGACCACATTAATGAAGTAGATAAAGGTTGATATAAAGTAAATTTTTTCAATCACCATCGTTTAAATTTTCTGCAGGGACAAAATGAGAATGAGAAGGTGCAAGTAGCAACATGTGATGGTGGAGGGAGTAACGCTTCTTCGCTCTTTGTTCAGGCCATTGAGCTTAAAGTCAGAGCATTCTTCCTGTGCCTCCCCTCTAAGATTTCTTTCTGTACTTCTAAACTTTATTTTAATGTCTAAAGTATTTTTTTGGTAAGAGTAATTTTTATTCCTCTTATAATTATCTCATTCACTTACCATCACTTTTTGTTAACCTACTGCATCTCCTTTCATTGGAATTTCAAAATTTGATTAAGAAATTCAACAAATTTCAAAATCTAATTAAAAAATTCAACAAATTTTAAAATTCAATTAAGAGACGCAACCAATTTCAAAATTAATTGAATTATGAAATTTGACTAAGAAACTTAACGAATTTTAATTAAAAAATAAAATAAATTTCGAAATCTGATTAAGAAATGCAAACGAAATTTGTTGATACGTCAAATGGATTTCCAAATGCACCATCCATTTGATCACTTTTTTAACTTTTTTATTTTTATTTTTTACATTTTTTATTTATAATTTTTTAATATATCTTTTACTTGTTTAATAAATATATTTTAAAATATCAAAATAAAATATTAACATATATTAAATTATATTACAATATTCAATTAAACTATATATTTATTAAATTTTAAATTAAGAAATAAAATTTTAAAAAATATGGTAATCGGATTTTGGGAATCGAGTTAAACTATCTTGATTTGATATACACTAAAATATATTATTATTATTATTATTGTTTTTAATATTATTATTACTGTTTTTAATATTATTATTACTATTATATTATTTTAAATTTGAAGTAATGTAAAATGAATAATAATAATAATATTAATAATAATAATATTATTATTATATTAAATAATAATAATAATAGTAATAATTATAATAATAATAATACAAAATTTGATTTAATATATTTTAATGTATATCAAATGAACCTATGTTAACCCAATTTTCAAATAACATTTTTTTAAAATTTTGTCTTTTAATTTAAAATTTAATAAATATTTATTTTAATTTAATATTTTAATATAATTTAATATATGTTAATACTTTTTAATATATTAATATTTTAAAATATATTTTATTAAACTAAAACAAGTAAAAAACATTTAAAAAAATTAAAAATATAAAATTCAAAAAATAAAAATAAAAAAGTTAAAAAAGTGATAAAATGTATTGTGGATTTTAAAATTCGTTAGCAATATTAATAGATCTCGAAATTCGTTGCATTCCTTCATTTTATTTTTAAATTCGTTAGGTTTCTAAATCGGATTTTGAAATCTGTTGAGTTCTTTAATCAAATTTTGAAATCCTATTAATTTCAAAAGATTTTGTATTCTTTAATTGAATTTCGAAATCCATTGTGTTCCTTGATCGGATTGCGAAATTCATTGTGTTTCTTTATCAAATTTTAAAATTTATTGTGTTCTTTATTCGAATTTTGAAATTTATTGTGTTCCTTAAACGAATTTGAAATCGGTTGAGTTTCTTAACTATATTTCAAAATCTAATTATTCTTCATGCAACCTACTATTTTCTTCCTACATCACTTGATAAAAATATCTTCGCATTACTTTCTAAAGTAATGAAAAACACTAGAAGGGAGGTTGAATAATGTTTTTGGAAATCCTTTTTCGTGATGATATTTGACAACCATTGATATAAATTGAATGATCTCACGAGTTACAAAATGTCTTACGCATAGGATGCTAATTTGACTAAAGTGTTTTGACTTAATTGTTTAGCTCTTATTTTGCAGTGTCCAAGAGAAGAAGCTCTTAAAGGAGTATAAGTATAAAAATGAGCATGAGTGTTAACTGTTCGTTTTACAAATATAAGTTGTGGTTATAATAAATGCTTGTAGAGTGAAAACATAATGCATACATACTTTATATTGGTCCACTTACATCTAGTTCACCACTAAGATATTTTAGAGGGTTCTATTAGATTTTCAATGAAGTACATGTGAGTATTCTCACCATTCCTAGTTA
This sequence comes from Vigna umbellata, assembly GCF_029865625.1. Classification (NCBI taxonomy): domain Eukaryota; kingdom Viridiplantae; phylum Streptophyta; class Magnoliopsida; order Fabales; family Fabaceae; genus Vigna; species Vigna umbellata. The sequence goes on from NC_142166.1 coordinate 19,648,022, forward strand.
CACTAATCATATATCCAGTAACCCTCGTTAGTATGACTAGAACCGAGTTTCACCCACTCTTGGTTGTGCAGTATTATTCACCACTCCTGGTATTTCTAGACAATCCCAATATCTTTTCGATACCTTGTCTAGTTGAGTTTAACGCACTCCTGGTTGTCGTAGTCAATCTAGTAAACCACGTTATTGTGACTCTGAATGAGTTTCACCCACTCTTGGTTGTGCAATATTCTTCACCATTCTTGGTATCCCGAGGCACTCCCGATATCCTTCCTACACACTGTATAATTGAGTTTAACCCAATCCTAATTGTCGTAGTCAATCTAGTAACCCCCGTCATTGTGACTCTAACTGAGTTTCACCTACTCTTGGTTGTGCAATATTCTTCACCACTCCTAGTATCCCTAGACACTCCTAGTATCCTCCCGATACACTATCTAGTTGAGTTTAACCCACTTTTGGTTTCCACTAGACAAACCCGTCTAGCTACCGTTTAACTCCACTGAGTTAAACGTCACATGAGTTTCATCCACTCTTGATTTTCACTAGAGAAACTCGTCTAGCTATCGTTTAACTTCAACGAGTTAAATGAAAAGTGTTTTAATTCTCTTTAGAATTTACAATGAAATAGATTGAATACAAGTCATTAGAAGATTACTCTCGCAAAGAGGATGTATATATAATACAATTCAATCTAATAGACTATCAAAATTTTTCTCTCTTCTTACAATATTAAGCTTATGATTATATGAAACTTGAGAGTTTTTCTTCTTTCTTCTAATCTTTTCTCTCTCTATTCTTACAAAAGAAGGTCTTTTACTCTAAATAAGTCTGAGAGAATTCTTGATCTTTCAATGAGGATGATCTTTCTTTGTATTCCTTAACTACTGATTCTCTCGCTCTTCTTGTTCAAACATCTTTTATTTATAAGCCTTTTGATAATACAAATATCTTTTGTACTCTTTGGCGCGAATTTTGATGGGAAGATCGTTCCACAAATGTATTTTTATCTCTAACATCCATTTCTAACTTGCATTTGATAGAGCAGGTGGATCTTTGACCTAGCTGATCTGCACATAGTAGAGTAGATATGCATGCAAGCAGATATGTCATTTTTCTCAATACTTTTTTGTTGTTTTAAGATGTTGTGTATTTAATGGAATTTAATGTGTGCCCAAAGCAACTAAAGTATTTCAAATATTCCATAGCTCAATCAACATTTGATCGTTCATGCACTCTAGCGAGGATACCAAGTGGTTCATAAGGGTTTCCTCGTTGGATGAAAGCTTCGTTTAACACAGGGTATCATTTAACCTGTGAAAAGCTTTTCCTGATGACGCCATGTTTAGTAAATACTTGTTTAGTTCAAGAGCGTGTTTAAGGAGATATATTCCAGCATGTGTTTTTGAAACAATGTTTGTACCTTTAATATGTTTACCAAAAACATCATTTTATAGAGAGAGCTAGTCTAGGCTTGTTCGACGAGGTATAGCACAAGTGTGTTTAGCAAGATTCTCATTTAGTACAAGTTTTTGGATAAATGTTTAAGATTTTTAGCATACCTTCCAAAACCATCTTTTGATACTTTTATCTATCAAGACATGTTGAGAGTTTGTTTGATTATTGCTTAGCAATGTATAACACTAATTGCATTCAACAAAACTCTCATTGATGCATTTAATAGGGAGACCGTTTAGTGATGCCTGTGTTCATGAATTGGTGTGTTTTACTAAAGCTTTTCTTTGATGGTTTATTTATAACTCATTTTCACTCTTTGTTATGGGTTTTAAAAAGATAACGCTTTGTCAAATGTCTTTTTTTCCTGGGGTTATTTATTAGTTCTCAAGATGTGTAATGCTACTAAACGATCTTAACCTTTGTCTTATCAACCTTTCTTCTTGCGGTATTGGTTAGTCGCGTGACTTTTTTTGTGTTATTCTTAAAAGTGTCGCCATCTAAGCTAAGCATGTATTCTTATATTTTGCATATGCATTTAGTATTTTGTTAGTTTTATTTGATTATTTTTTGTACTTGTTGTTTTGTGTATATTTTTGGGCATACTATGTGTGGACTTCTTTTATGCTCATATGCTATTTTCAGTGTATCTTTTCTTTATGACATTGGGTACCTATATGATTTTGTGATCTCCGACTTTTGGTGTTTAGATGTTTTATTAGAGAGTGTAACCTGTTCTGTGTTTGTGCTATTTTATATGTTTATATCTTTGATTACTCAATACTATTTCGTTTAATGTTACTTGTTAAACTTTAAAACTAGATATGCTTTAAATGATCCTAGTTTCTCTTAGACAATCTTATCTTAACACTTTCACTAACCTTTATCACAAACCTCATCCATCTTCTTACTCCTCCAAGCAAACTCTCTTATTTTCTACTTCCATCCTTTCAAACACATTTTACACACCATCTCCTCCATTCTTTCTCCATTTCCCTTTAACCCATCACTCACCATGGCACAACCTTCCTTCATCAATTTCAAACCAACACAGACTCTTCAACGCATCCAACATCATACCTTAAGGCTTTTCCATACTAATCACTAGCAATAAAGATTCCACTATCAAGAGTTTATCAAAACAGACTTAATATTTCAAGGAACTTACCCACCTTCAAATTGGATGATGATGGTGAAAATTGTTATGGAGAGAAAGAATTGAAAATTTTTGGAAAAAGGAGAAGGAAAATTGGGAGAAGAACCCTACTCGGGGTGTGTAATAAAAAAATTCCAGGTATTTGAAAATGCATTTGGAAACATTCATTTTTGAAAAGAAAACATTTGTATTTCAAAATGTTTTAAAAGATATTTCCGTTTTGAAAAAAAATTTATGTTTCAAAATATTTCTTTTGAAATATAAAATAAATTTTTGAAATATATATTCTCGACAAATATTTCTGAATTTGGAAATATTTTTTAGAATATTTAATTCGGAACATATTTTTTTATATTTTTGGAATTAAATATTTTAAAAAATATTTTTTAAATACTTACCCATCATTTAACCTGGAAAATATTAAAGATGAAGAAAATAAGAATTTTTATTATGATTTTAACTAGGAATAATTTGAGAATTAGAAAGACCCTACACTATGCAAGTGTATCTCCATCTCATTTCATGATATATTATTATATCATGAAAATATCATAATAAAATGGAAAAAAAGAAGAAAAAGAAGAAGAAGAAAGAGAACAGACATGAGAGAGAGAAAAAGACCCTACACTATGCAAGTGCATCTCCATTTTAAAAAAAAAAAATTGGATAGGAACAAACTATAACAATTTTACACTATTCCCCAATTATAAACTATATAAGTTTGCTCACTTTACAATTAACTATTTTCAAACTCATACCAATAGTTTCTTATGATTTAGATGATAACCACAACTGTTTAATATCCTTCAATGCACACTCATTAAACTAACAAATAGCTTTTAACATAGAATCTTGTATTTTGTATTTTTTTTCTTAGGAACAATTGAATTTAGTAATTCAGTTTTCACAATTTGTTCTCACTTGGTTGTTTAATGAGTAACATAATTATTTTATGAATTCAGTTACAAACATGTGTACAAGAGCATGAGAGAACCCTGGTTGGATGAAATAAAGTTAATGTTATGAAAAATAAATTTGATTTTGGACGTGTAAAGTCTAAAAATTAAAAACAAATGCAGACAAGATTCTTTAAAAGCATAAAACATAAAGGATTAAAAGTCCCAACAAATAACAGCAAGGATGGCGGAACAACATAATATATTCAAAAGGCAAACAATTCCTTAACCAACTTAAGAAAAAACAATCAATCATCCAACGTTAATGCCATCATTAAACTCATATTTGAAACTAAAAAAGCCATTACTAATCATTGTTAACAAATATTAGTGATCGATGTGGGCCAAACCAAAACTGTTGAACGGCTTGGTTGCAATTGAAAGCAAACAAAGGTACAACGCATCCAAGGCAAACTCACTGTCCAATCTCATCATCAAAGGCCAATAAAACTTCTCAAAACCTTATTTCTTTAAAATTAAATAAATATTCTTACACAAAACGTGAATGCATGCATACCATCAATGGGACCGTTACTTCCCAATTCTAACTGATTGGGCCCTCAAACTTGCAGGTAGGCCCACTCTGTTGGGTACAGAGTGTAATAACACCGTTACATCCGGGCCGGGGCCCACATTCCTAGCTGGCACAGTCTGGTCTCTCTCTATAACTCCCTCTTTCCATTTCCCACTTTCCCCACATCAAATTCTCTCTTTCCTTTCGAATTTTGCTCGTTCAGATCAAAGAAAGTGTCGCTGTTGAGAATTGAGTTAGCTTAACCATGGCTGAAGAAGCTTCAAAGACAAGCACAGCTCAAGAGGAAGCTGTGGTCGCTGACGTTGCACCTGCTGAGCTATCAGACACCAACGTTGTTGTGTCTGTAGTAGAAGAAGAAGAAGAGGAAAAAGCATCTCCGGAGAAGGAGAACATTCCAGAAACCGAGACGGAGGTTTCCAAAGATAACATTCCTGAATCTGGTTCGTTCAAGGAAGAAAGCACCATTGTCTCGGACCTGCCAGAAACAGAGAAGAAGGCACTGCAAGAACTCAAACAACTCATTCAGGAAGCACTCCAAAAACACGAGTTTTCTGCGATTCAGAATAACCACCCTCCCAAAGATGAAAAGCCCGAAGATGCCACCGACAACAAGGAGGAAGAGAAGCCCGCCGAGGAAGAAAAGGAACACGTTGTTCATGCTGCTGCTGCTGTTGACGTGGCAGAAGCGACAGAAAAAGAATCTGCGGAAGTGAAGGAGACAGAAACTCAAACTGAGGTTGTTGAAGAGAAAGCGGCTGTTAGCGATGCTGGTTGTGTTGTGGAGGATGGAGCGAAAACGGTGGAGGCTATCGAGGAGAGCGTTGTGGCTGTGAGTGTGTATGAGGAGGAAGCGAAGGTGGAAGCTGGTTCGGCTTCACCCGAAGAGGTTTCGATTTGGGGAGTGCCGCTTCTTGCTGATGAGAGGAGCGATGTGATTCTGCTGAAGTTTCTGCGTGCGAGGGATTTCAAGGTGAAGGAGGCGTTTGCGATGATAAAGGGGACGATTCGGTGGAGGAAGGAGTTCGAGATGGAGGAGCTGTTGGAGGAGGAGTTGGGGGATGATTTGGAGAAGGCGGTGTACATGCATGGGTTTGACAAGGAGGGTCACCCTGTGTGTTATAACATCTATGGGGAGTTTCAGAACAAGGAGTTGTACAAGAAGAGTTTCTCTGATGAGGAGAAGAGGCACAGGTTCCTCAGGTGGAGGATTCAGTTCCTGGAGAAGAGTATCAGGAAGCTTGATTTTACCCCTGGTGGTATAAGCACCATTGTTCAAGTCAATGATCTCAAGAACTCTCCCGGACCTGCCAAGTGGGAGCTTAGACAGGCTACCAAACAGGCCCTTCAGTTGCTTCAGGATAACTATCCTGAGTTTGTTGCCAAACAGGTACTGCATGCATGCCCTCTTAAATTCAACCCCTTCTCTTTTGCAATCTTCATAACGCCATTTCATATAAATCTGGTTACTGAGGTCTTTGCAATCTTTATAAGTTTTCAAAGAGCAAAACTTATACTTCTGATACAATTCTCTGACTAAAATTATATTTTTAATGGAATCTCTTATTACACATTTCAAACTTCAATTCTGATTAGAAAATAAGGTGGAAAACAACTGAAGTACTACATCCATGGTTTGGCCTCCTTGAAATTGAGACAAATGCTGCCATTAGAGCCATCGATACAGAGACAAAAACAACCCTTTACATTTATCTGAAATCGCATTTTAAACCTTATTCGTTCATACTTTATTTGTTTGCCTTCAATTTTAACACTTATTGTATTCCAATGTGTGTTATGTTTTCTTCATACTCTCCTTTGATTTGTTGGTACAGGTGTTTATCAATGTGCCGTGGTGGTACTTGGCAGTGAACAGGATGATAAGTCCTTTTCTTACTCAGAGAACCAAAAGCAAGTTTGTCTTTGCCGGCCCTTCCAAATCAGCCGAGACTCTTTTGGGGTGAACACAAAAATATATGATTTCTTGATTCGTGTGTTTTCAGTTTCGCTTGCGTTTTGTCCAAATTTGTAGCTTAATTTGTTATTGTTATGTGGATATCTCAGATACATTGCTGCTGAGCAACTTCCGGTGAAGTATGGTGGACTAAGTAAAGATGGGGAATTCGGAATTTCCGATGCTGTTACAGAAATTACAGTGAGACCAGCAGCAAAACATACCGTGGAGTTTCCTGTTTCTGAGGTGCGTTAGGTCTTTCTTCTTTGTATTTTTGTCGGAATCGATTGATCTCGACTGAGGGGGAATCCAATGAATGCAGCATTGGAATTCGGAATCTTTCCTAGGATTCCTCTGTTCTCAAGATTTTAATATCATACCTTTCGTTTTCCTCCTGTTTCATGCTACAGATTTAGACAGACCCATTCCCCGATATGACATGTCTCGGGCAATACACCATAATTAGTAAATAAAGAATAATAAATAAACGTGGAAAGACCATACTCGAACTGGAAACATAAGTGTTCTTATTTTATTTCAGTTCTAAATATAGCTACGAGCCAAAATCCTTTTCCACTACTAATTAATCTTTTGTTTTCTATCATCTAGGCTAGAAAACAGCACTGTGATGCTGATTAGCTAGGTTACTCATATTGGTTAGCTACTGCAAATTTAGCCCGTTAGAACACAAAAAAGTCATGTTGAATCTTAGAGCATCCAAGAATGATTTATTAAACTCGGAAAAGACAACGGATAAGTCGAAGATAAGAAAAATAATTATTCTATTTTTTCAATGTGTATCTGATGATGTGTGCATTTAATTTATTTTTGGAGTTGAGTTGAATGGTTAAAGCTCAACCTCTTATAATATTAAAATTGTATTAGTTATAGGATCATAGAATCAATCTAAAACTGAAAAATCTTGTGTATGTAGCTCATACAGTTAGATAAGTGATTGAATCCTACTCTATATCTAAGCCATTACTATGACTTGGTGTGAGTAGGTAGAAAATTGTTATTTGCTGAGAAATTTGCCTAATTAATGCATTGAAATTTTGTTTCACTTGGGATCATGCAGAACTCCCTACTGTCTTGGGAACTAAGAGTAATAGGGTGGGACGTAAGCTATGGTGCAGAGTTTGTGCCAAGTTCGGAGGGAAGCTATACTGTGATCATCCAGAAGGCTAGAAAGGTTGCTTCATCAGAAGAACCGGTGATTTGCAGCAATTATAAAATTGGTGAACCTGGGAAAGTGGTTCTCACCATTGACAACCAAAGCTCTAAGAAGAAGAAACTCTTGTACCGCTTGAAGGTCAAGCCCTTTTCTTCTGACTGAGAATCTCATAATTGCTATGTACATCCACAAGGAGGAAGGAGATGAACAGCACCTACATTGATTGCTGTCAATTATGTACTTGCATTCACTTCTACCACCCAAGATGTTCAAAGATGGACTTTGCTGCTGCTAGAAGAGGAGAGTTTTAAATTTTAATCGTGACCATATGTTTCATTATATATATTTCTTCTGTGTTTCGTTGATTATTTATTATCATTATTATTATTATTATTATTGGAGGGGAGCTTCTGATTTTTGAATTCTTAATGATATATCGAGGACATAATTGCTCTATTTCTCTGTATAAATTTCTTGTAAATTTTCGGGGGGTCCTTTTGATCTAATGTTGTCTTTGTCTGTACCCAAGCTTAAAATTATGTTTTATCTGTCATGATCCCTGTGTTCACAGCACTGATAGAAAACATCATAAAACTGTCTATCATGGGTCCGAAATTGAAGAATATGTCGCGGTGCCTTAATTTTTTTTTTTTCAATTTTGATACCCATGTAACTTCTATGGTTAATGTGTGTCTTGGGCACTCTGGTTTCACGTCGAACAAGAATATAAGCATTCATTGATTCCAGCAAACGAGCGATTCAAACCAATAATATTTTGAAGAAATAGGACAACTTCCATGATCAACAATAGTTTTAACCTTTAAGATCTGGATCACTGAACTGGTAGCTTTTCTTATGTAATAGTCACTTTTATTCTTCAATCAAAAGAAAATTCCTGGTTAATATGATGAATCAAAACTTAGCAGTACTATTACAAGGTTAGATGGATTAGAATTGTGTTTGTTTGTGGTCCTTGGTCCCAGTTGTAACATGGTTCTGAAATATTGATTTGAATGCAATATTTCTGGCATAGCAGAAGAGTCCCATGCGTGAATTCAGAAATCTGAAGACATTGGACTTTGATAACACATTTTCAATGTCATAGTGACCCACTTTACTTTTTTGGCACCGAATTTTATCATAAAACCCACTCATTACTCCGTGCTACCTATCTTTCTTCCCTACCTTTAACTATGCTTTTTCTATGTAACCTTTTTCAGTCTTTCAATGCATCAACAACTGGACCTTGCATGATCGAATTCTTTTTTCTTATATTCTCTTAAGTTATATTTACAAATATTTATAATTACAATTACCTCCTTATGTAAGTTTAATATTTTTATAAGTTTTAAAAAAGGTAATTAAACTTTCTTTTGTTTAACGTTGGAGTATTAAATCTATTTTCTGTCCATGGGACCATTAAAGCTATTTGCTGACCTGATCCATTTTTCTAGTTTGCTTCATTAAAGCTATTTGCTTCTAATTTTTGTAGCTTACCATTTATTTTGACCATTTATTTTGACGACGGAGTTCTTTACTATAGAAGATTTTGTTCACTTTTTTAAATAAACGTTATTTACGAACGTGCATAACAATAAATAATACTTATTTTAAAAAAAAATTATCTATAAATAATTAATATTATTTCTTTTATTTATAATTTAAAATAAACTAATAGATAAGGCTTCTAAATAAGGGTTATCTATTAATTATTGTTTTAAGTTTTCCTTTATCATTGTGTTTGACATTCCTTTTATTTTATTAACAAATTTTCTTATTTTCTTTACATTGTCAGTTTCACTTCGTTCATATTCATCAAATTCATTGTCTCCCAAATTTAACTTTGTTCTTTCCAAATTTCTGGTGTTCGTCCCAAACCTACGTTACATTCATCAAACTGTTAGTTATTTATTTATGCAATTAATGTTTTATTTAAGCAATTATGTAGTAAGGAGCCGCAACAAGCAAAATGCTGCTGAAACAGATTCCAGAATTGAGTCTCACACTCTAGTACTTGAGACTCCACTTGAAGGTAGAGTTAGAAGGCATCACAAAGAACCTGTTTGGATGACAAATTATGAAGGAGGAGAAGGATTGTCTAATAATGATACAAGGGCGATGCTTACAACATTAATCGATCTAGAAAATTTTGAAGAAGCTGTCAAGAGTAAGAAATGGTGCGATGCAATGATAAAAAGATGGAAGCTATAGAAAAAAAATCAAACGTTCTACGATGCCAAAAGAAGTGAAGCCAATTGGAGTCAAATGAGTATATAAGACCAAGCTCAAGGAGAATGGAGATATTGACAAATACAAAGCAAGATTGGTAGCAAATGAATATGCATAACACTATGGAGTGAATTATATAGAGGTATTCACACTTGTTTCCAAAATAGACACTATTCGTATAATCCTTTCATTAGTTGCACAAAATGGATGAATCATATTTCAATAGGATGTGAAAAGTGCATTCCTTCATGGAGAGCTTAAGAAGGAAATCTATGTATAACAACCGATTGGGTTTATAAAGAAGGGATAAGAAGAGAAAGTATACAATCTAAGAAAGGCACTATATGGACTCAAATAGGCACCAATGGCATGGTACAACAAGATAGAATGATATTTTCTACAAAATGGATTTGAAAGATGTTTCTGTGAACATACATTGTTTACAAAGTCAGCTGAGGGAGGTAAAATTTTAATTGTGAGTCTATATGTGGATGATCTAATTTATACTGGGAATGATGTAAAGATATGTGATGACATTAAAAATTCCATGATGTTAGAATTTGATGACTAACTTAGGGAAGATGTGATATTTTCTTGGAGTTGAAATTCTGAAAAATACACATGGAATTTTCATGTGACAAAGGAAGTATGCTTAGGAGGTTTTATCTCGGTTTGGTATGTTGAACTGCAATGCAGTCAAAAATTCGATTGTACCGAGAACAAAACTGTCCAGGAATGATGCATGGACCAAGGTGGATGCTACTTTGTTGAAACAAGTAGTTGGAAGTCTAATGTATTTGACTGCTACTAGACCAAATCTGATGTATGTTGTTAGTTTAATCAACAGGTTCATGGCCAACCCCACAAAAACCCACTAGTTTGCAGCTAAATAAATTCTAAGATACTTGAAGGGGACTATTGAATTTGGAATTCTCCACAAAAAGGGAGAAAACATGACACTGGTAGCCTATACTGACAATGATTTTGCTAGAGACATAGATGACCAAAAAACACATTTGGATTTGTATTCACGTTAGGAACTGAAGCTGTTTCATGGTCCTCCAAGAAGCAGTCGATTGTAACTCTTTCTACAACAGGATCATATTATGTAGTTACTGCAACCAATGTATTTGGATTAAGAAAATATTGGAGGCTATTGGTTTCAAAGTCATAAACACATTATGGTTCTATGTGATAGTAGTTTTGTTATTAAGTTATCTGAAAATCCAATGTTTCGTGGTAGGAGTAAACATATTGATGTTAGATTTCATTTCTTAAGAGACCTTGCCAAAGAATGGAAAATCAAGTTACACTATTGCAGTTCTCAGAATCAAGTAGCTGATATAATGACCAAGCTACTCAAACTAGAGCAGTTTGCGAAATTCTGAAGCATGTTGGGACTTATTGAAGCATAAGAAATAAACTAAATGGCTTATTCAAGCATTTAGTTTAAGGGAGGGATTATTAGTTATTTATTTATGTAATTAATGTTTTATTTAAGCAGTTATGCAGACTTAATAAGTGGATCAATTATTGATCGAGTCTTTAGGAAGGGAGAGGGCTAAAATTTAGCTCTTAGGTAACCTCCCACATTTTGTGGGCAGTTCTGATTTTTTTTGTCACGATGATGCTTTTTCACCTATAAAGATGTATTGTTTTTCTAATTTGAAAAACATAAGAAAGTATCAGATACAGAAAACAATTGTTACTTACTTATGTTCACACAAACCTTATCATTCTTAGTGGAGCAAGTCGTTGTTGCACTGTCTTCTCCGTCATTGCTTGTTGGCCAAGGTTCATAATGTGCGGTGGAAGATAGGATTCTAGGTACTCTTTTTCCCATTTCCATTTCCCCCATTGTTACAAAAACCTTGTGTCGACGCTGAGAGAGATTATCGAAGGATGGATCCGAACATAGAGTGTCGTATGTACGAGACGAGGTACCTAGAGATGGACATGGAGGTGATGATCTTGTTCTCAGAGCTCTCTCGCCGAACGGATTCACAACGTCAGCAGACTCATCAAGGTGGGGTGCATCGAGCCCGTCATGGTCCTCCGTGTCGATAAGGAAAAGGGTTACATCGATCTCAACAAGCATAGGGTCTCCAAAGAGGAAATTCAGGCCTGCGAGGAGAGGTACAACAAGAGCAAGCTCGTCCACTCCATCATGCACCACGTTGTTGAAACTCTCAACATTGATTTGGAGGTATTGACCAAAACCCCATTTTTTTCTCAGTGTTAATCACTAGAGCTGTCATTTTAATTTGGAACCCTAAGGCCAACCTTGGCCCTTCTTTAAAATAGACCCCATTTTCTTGGCCCACATTTTAGGAGGCTTTTCCAAAGCCCCTGACCCCAAAAACCCTATGAAAGGGATTGATCTTGGGTTAGGGCCGGGTCAACCCCTTGACCCCAAACAACTAATTTCTTACACTACAACACTCTCACAATTTCGTTTTTCTAGCATCATTTCTTCCACATCTCTCAAAAACTTTCTCACCAGATCATTCTCTTACAAGTGCAAATCTACTTCAATCTCTAAAATCCCAAATCCAAATGTAGATAACACTCCCCTATACCCCACACCCCACACCTTACACTAGTGCCACTCCCTTGTTTCTTTCCTCTAATTCTATTTGACCCATAACCCACACCAATGTGATAACTTTTATTTCTGTCTCCTTAAGAAGCACCTTTAGAGACACCACTTTTATTGTTAGTGTAAGATCTCCTTTAATCAGAACCTCCTAATTTAATGGTCAGATCTCTAGTTGATATTGACTTCTCCTAACGAGGTTAACCAAGCCACCCCCAGTATGAGATCCACTTTTCCTAATTCGAACAAGTAAAATCTCTCCTTGATTTCTACCCCTTCGAACAACAATGATATGTCACTATATGATACGCGGGAGCCAAGCACAATGATACATCAAGACCCCATCACACGAGGTATGATAAAAAAGCTTCAACAAGATGTTAATGATTTTTCTTTAGAAGGTCAAGTGCTTTTTGCCATCTTTGAGTGGAAGCCTGGAGAACAATTAGATAATCCAAAATTGTCAAAATAAGGAGAAGGATAGAAAGCCAAAAGAGAGAAGAATAAAGGTAAATTGGTCAGCCTCGTTTGCCTAAAGGATGGAGTGCACCGTAGCATACCATAGCATTTATTTCTGCACGTGTATTTTGTGCACATCTAGAATAATAGAATTCAACATGGGTGAATCCACGTGGATTGAGATCCACGTTCCTTGGCAATCATCTAGCACCGTTAAAATTAGCATAGGGGAAAACACTCTATAAATTCCCTTCTCTTTATTCATGTACGTCACTTTTGAATGAATATAGAGTTTACTCTGCTGAAATATTTCCAGCAACCGAACTCTGCCCAAAAGTCACCATAACTTGAGCTTTTTTTTGTCCACCTAGCTTCCTTCTAGTGAAGGCCGTCTGAGCTAGTTTACTCACTCACCTTAAGCTCTTCCTCCACCATCAATCTCACTGAACAACATTTCCTACACTGCCCATGGCTTCCCGTGAGCCCATTCTACCTCTGCTCATGATTCAGTCATCCGTCCGCTGCTACATATCGATCACCAACTGGGAGAAACCGTATCAAGTGGTATTCAGAGCCTAGGTTCTGCATCACGCTCCAGCTAAGTGTTCTTCCCATTCCATACTGTCATAACTTTTCCTTCGTGTTTTCTTGTTCTGTGCACACTGTTACATTCCATTTCCAATTCTCATAGATTTTGTTGTTAATTTCTTTGTTCCAGCTTTTAATTGCTTTATTGTTCATCATTTTAATCGGTTCACTTCATTGCTTTGAGTCTTTTAATTTGGAAATCTAATGCTGTCATGTCCAGTAATGTGTTTTGGTTTATTTTTGTCAAATTTCTGAGTTGAAACTTGTTTGGGATAAATCTGCTGGGTTTGATGGGATTTTCAATAGAAGCACATCAGATGAGCAATGATTAAAGAGCTCGGTGCATCTTGAATTCAATCACAGTACAGTGGCAATTGATGCATATTCAAATCTGTTTCAAATCTGGTTTTTCATTTTTTTTCTGAAACTGCACCGTATGGAAACATCATCCCTGGCTGTGTTGATGTGCTGCAATTATAATATGTGCAAACCATATGAACAGTACATTGTCTAAGACAATAAAAATTGGTTGCATCAGTTAGCAGAATCCAGAATTCATTGCTAGAGCAGCTGGACCGAGTTGCACACACTTTGATTGAGTCTTTTCCTGATTTTGAATCTGTCCAGCTTAGAACTCACTTCTGGACATCTCTTAATGCATTTCTAGAGTCTTGTTCAAGTTTAATTTGCTGTTATAAAGTCATAATATTTGTTTCCAGTTCAGTTTGATTCCTATAATGAAAATTGGTTGGTGATTTGGCTTAATTTTAGTGTTAAAGAGCAACTGAAGTAGTGAAAATCAGAATTCCAAGCTTTTAGCCTCTGCTGACAGTTGGACAAGTCATATTTGGTAAAACAAAGTTTCTCATATCATAAAATTAAGTGTCCAAACATGTTTGTGCAAAATTGCCATTCAAACCACCAATTTTCAACACTTTTTCTTATATAAGTTGAAGATTTTGTAAATTCATTGTTTGGTATGATTAATGCATCAGATTCAGTGTTAGATTAGTAGCAAAAGCTTGGTTCAATTGAATCAAAAGAAGTGCACAATTCAAATCTTACCATAAACTGCATTGTAAAAAGCTGTTTGAACCTGTACTAAGCAAATTTGAAAACTCTGATGCACACTTTTTAGCCTTCTGCTAGGCATTTTGTCAAACACTTTGCCTAGTTTAAATTTGGTTTCGAATTGATCATAGCTGCAACTTATCTTTATTTCTTGCTTTTCAAATCCACTCTAGATCCTTTCCTAAGTTCATTTTGAGTGCCACCATTCATTGGAAACCGATTAGTTGATTGATTTAAGTTGTTTGAAAATCCTGCACATAAGCTGTTTGATAAAAGTACAGTTGTGCAGTCTGGTTTAACAGTTTTCTGGCAGCAGCAGTGTTGTTTTTCTGGATTAATAATTGATTATTGGTGGTTGGTTGAGCTCTATGTTGGGTGCAAAACTATCTCAAAACGTCCCACAACACCGATAGCATCTTAGGAAGTGGATTGGAGCAAGGAAAGATCAACATTGGGGCTGATTTTTGGTGCAGCAGAACCACATTCTTCACTGGTCTGCATCAAACTGGTTGCTGCAACAACAACATAATTCACTTGGCAGCTGTGAGATTAGTGTGAATCAACTAATTTCACTTCCTCTGAGAGAAGCTAGAGTTGCACACCACTTCTACTTTCCATTCTCTTGTTGTTTCATTTTTATTCTTGCAAAAATACTTGTGATTGGCCATTAAGCAAGTGACTTGGAAGAATTCACAAGTGTTCTTCCTTCACTTGCAAACTTTGCTTTTAATTGTCATATAAAATTGGTAGGCAGTGAGTGTGTCTTGGATCCAAAGTTCCAAGCCTCACTTAGGAGATTTCACTTCTTTCAATTTTTTTTCAAGCGCATAGGTCATGTCTTAGAGGTCCGCATTTAGGGTCTAGTTTTCTTTAAGTTTGAGTGTGTCTTTAAACATTTAATGAATCTAGAGGTAATTTTGATTTAAAGACTTTTAGTCAGTAACTAGGGATATATTTGGCAAGACAAGACTTGGTATTTAAGCAACCTATACGATTCACCTCTATTACCTGAAATATTGTCCTCAAGTGAAAACTTCTAGTCTTTACTTCAAGAAAACTTTTAAGTTCATCACAATGTCTGGAAGACAATCCCCTAGAATTAGTGATCCTCCCAAAGATCAATTTTCATTCTAAACTTTAGTCAATCAACTCAATGAGATTGAGAGAAAAATAAGTCAAGAAAAAGTCCAAAGAGAGTTACATAGTGCCATGGTTGAAAATAAGTTGAAACTCTTAAGAAAGGAACAAGCCCAAAATAAGGAGAGAAGTTATAGTGGAGAGTCCCAATATGAACAAGAGGCCTTAAGGGTAGGAGAATATTATCATCAACCCTCTTCATCAAGAAGACATAGGAGGGAATTTGAAAATCCTCCTCCCCCTAAGGAAGTTAATGTGGTATTGCCTCATTTTCATGGAAAGGATAATGTTGAGGCTTACCTAGATTGGGAAATGA
Organism: Vigna umbellata; assembly: GCF_029865625.1. NCBI lineage: Eukaryota > Viridiplantae > Streptophyta > Magnoliopsida > Fabales > Fabaceae > Vigna > Vigna umbellata. The sequence goes on from NC_142166.1 coordinate 19,663,642, forward strand.
AGGTAGAGCAAATTTTTGCCTGCCATCAAGTGGAAGAAGAAAGAAAAGTCTCTCTTGCTACCCTAAGTTTTCAAGGGTATGCAATGTACTGGTGGAATGCTACAGTCCAAGAGAGACTAAGACAGCGACTTCCTCCAATAAAATATTGGAATGAGCTTACAAATGCCCTTAGGAAGAGGCACATGCCCTCCTACTACAAGAGAGAACTCATGGATAAGCTCCAAAGATTGCAACAAAAGTTTATGTCTGTTGAAGAATACAGACAAAAGATGGAGCTATACATGATGAGGGCAAGAATAACAGAGGGTGAAGAAACTACCTTGGCCAGATTTTTGAGTGGGTTGAATCTTGATATCAGGGATAGGGTTGAACTTCTACCTTATAGAGATTTGAATGATCTTGTTCAAATGTGTATAAAGGTAGAACAACAAAATTTGAGAAAAGCTTCTGTGAAAAGATTTCAATCCCCCTTTGAACATAAGATTGTTAAAGAAAAAGAACCCCTCAAACCTTTAGCCAAAATAGTTGAAAAACCCAAACATGAATCCTCTTCACACACTCGCACTAGTGAGATCAAGGGTTTTAAATGTCTAGGTAGAGGTCATATAGCTGCTCAATGTCCTACCAAGAGAACAATCATTTTAAGAGGTAGTGACATTTATAGTAGTGAAAGTGAATCCTCCACCAATGAGTGTGAGAGAGAGCAAGAGAAAGAAGAGGAAGTGTTTGCTGATGATTGTCAACTTCTCATGGTAAGAAGAGTGCTTAATAGTCAACCAAGCCTAGAACACTTATCACAAAGAGAGAACATCTTTCACACAAGATGTCAAATTCAAGAAAAATATTGTTCTCTCATTGTTGATAGTGGATCTTGCTGCAATTATTGTAGCACAAGGCTGGTTGAAAAGTTGAATCTTACTGTAATACCCCATCCAAAACCTTACAAACTTCATTGGTTAAATAAAGATGAGGATATAACAGTCAAGAATCAAGTTAAATTGGCAATTTCCATAGGAAAATTTAAAGATGATGTTATTTGTGATCTAGTTCCTATGGAAGCTTGCCATGTACTATTGGAAAGACCATGGCAATTTGATAATGACACTACACACCATGGTCTCACCAATACCATAACTGTGCACAAAAATGACAAGAAGTTTGTGCTTCATCCTTTGTCACCTGCTCAGGTGGCCAAAGATCAAGCACAAATGAAGCTCACTCGGGAGCAAGAAAAGGAAGAGAAAAAAAAAGATTAATAAAAAAGAGACAAAAGTGATCCTTAGGGATGATAAAGAGGTGTGGGAGAAAAGTGTTCCCTCCCACAAGGTCACCTAACATGAACACCTTTTGAATAAAAAAACTTTAGAAAATATTCTCCATGTTGAGCAACCTTCATACCTTCTCTTGTGTCAAGGAACACTCACTTGTACAAATAGCAAGTCTCAGACTTTGACTCTCTCTCATCCAATTCAAAACCTTTTGAAAGCATTTGATGATATCTTTCCCAAAGACATACCTATTGGTCTTCCACCACTAAGGGGAATAGAACATCAAATTGATTTTGTGCCAGGGGTAACTCTTCCTAATAGGCCTGCATATAGGACTAACCCCCAAGAAACTAAAGAGATTGAGTCACAAGTCCAAGACTTGTTAGATAAAGGCTGGGTTCAAAAAAGTTTAAGTCCATGTGTTGTACCTGTGTTGTTGGTGCCCAAGAAAGATGGAAAATGGCGCATGTGTTGTGACTATAGGACTATCAACAACATCACAATAAAATACAGACATCCCATTCTTAGACTTGATGATATGTTAGATGAATTGCATGACGCCCAAGTATTTTCCAAAATAGACCTTAAGAGCGGTTATCACCAAATTCGAATCAAAGAGGGTGATGAGTGGAAAACTGCTTTTAAGACTAAGTTTAGACTATATGAGTGGCTTGTAATGCGTTTTGGAAGACCTTATGGTTTAGATTAGGGATTAAGCTGTCTTTTTCTACTACTTGTCATCCACAAACAGATGGACAGACTAAAGTAGTCAACCGATCTCTATCAACTTTATTGAGAGTAATTCTAAAAGGAAACCACAAATCTTGGGATGAGTATCTTCCTCATGTAGAGTTTGCCTATAATAGAGTAGTTCATGGAACTACTAAAATTTCCCCTTTTGAGGCTGTATATGGATTCAATCCTTTGACACCTACAGATTTAATACCTCTTCTTAAGTCATTTGACTTTGTTCATCAGGAAGGAGTATCTAAATCTAAATTTATAAAGGACTTACATCAAAGGGTTAGAAACCAAATACAACACCAAAATGAGAAATATGCCAAGATTCATAACAAAGGCAGGAAAGAGATCATCTTCAATGAAGGAGATTTAGTATGGCTTCATCTTAGAAAAGAAAGGTTTGCAAATCTAAGAAAATCCAAACTCAATCCTCGAGGAGATGGTCCATTTAAAGTGCTTAGAAGAATCAATAATAATGCATATCAACTTGACCTTCCTCCAGAATATGGAGTTCATCCCACTTTCAATGTATCTGACCTTATTCCTTTTTTAGGGATTGAAAATGACAATGAAGACCCTTTGGATTTGAGGACAAATCCTTTCCAAGAGGGAGGGGATGATACGCGAGAGCCAAGCACAATGATACATCAAGGCCCCATCGCACGAGGTATGGTCAAAAGCTTCAACAAGATGTTAATGATTTTTCTTTAGAAGGTCAAGTGCTTTTTGCCATCTTTGAGTGGAAGCCTGGAGAGCAATCAGATAATCCAAAATTGCCAAAACACGGAGAAGGATAGAAAGTCAAAGAGAGAAGAATAAAGGTAAATTGGTCAGCCGCCTTTGCCTAAAGGATGGAGTGCACCGTAGCATAGCACAACATTTATTTCTGCACGTGTATTTTGTGCACATCTAGAATAATAGAATTTAGCATGGGTGAATCCACGTGGATTGAGATCCACGTTCCTTGGCAATCATCCAGCACCGTTAAGATTAGCATAGGCAGGGGAAAACACGATATAAATTCCCTTCTCTTTATTCATGTACGTCACTTTTGAATGAATATAGAGTTTACTCTGCTGAAATATTTCCAGCAACCGAATTCTGCCCAAAAGTCACCATATCTTGAGCTTTCTTTTCTCCACCTAGCTTCCTTCCAATGAAGGCCGTCTGAGCTAGTTTACTCACTCACCTTAAGCTCTTCCTCCACCATCAATCTCACTGAACAACATTTCCTACGCTGCCCATGGCTTCCCGTGAGCCCATTCTACCTCTGCTCATGATTCAGTCATCCGTCCGCTGCTACATATCGATCACCAGTTTGGAGCAACCGTATCACTATAGCACCCCTAGGTTGTCTTCCTTTGCCCATCTCCCAAACACACTTTATAGGAAGGCATTTCTTCCACTGTTAGTCCCAATTCCTCCATCAACTTGGTTGAAATGAAATTGTGACTGGCTCCATTATCTATTAAGACCAGTATCTTCTTCGCCTTCACCCAACCCTGTAATTTCCTCGTATTGGTTTAGGTGAGACCTCCCACTAAAAAGAAAGATAACTTCATGTGTTTATGTTCCATCTCTTCTTCTTCCTCTTCTTCCCCAATTTCATCATCTTCAGCCATTATCAAGACCCTCATATTCCTCTCTGGACACTTATGTCCTATACTGTATAGACCTCAACAATGGAAGCATCTTCCTTCTTCCCTTCTGCTTATGTATATTGAGTAAGGAAGATTCTTAACTCCTTAGTTCCTACTTTACCCTATTGCATTGCTTCCTATTTTGGGCCTGATCGTGTTGTTAGATCCTTCTTTCCTTGCAGTACTCACACTTCTTGTAGTAGCATATCCATTCTTACCACCTTTGAACATTTATGTTATGGAAACAACTCCAGACCCCCCTAATATCTCCTCCATGACTTGTTATTCTTGCTAGTTGTCCCTCTGCCCATTTTTGGGGCTTTACCGACCTCCTCCACATCCCTTGTTATCTCCATCGCTCTCAACAGATCCCTCAGATTGTGGGGTCTGATTTGGCTTCTTATTTCTCCTTGCAACCCAGCAAATAAATATGTTAACAACTACTCTTCTATTATTTATGCAGTTTGGGCTCCCAACATTTCAAACTCCTAAACATAATCTTCTACTGTTCCCCTTTGTCTTACTACTTCTAACTTCTCAAAAACAGAACATATATCTCCCTCTAAACCTTTTGATTAGTGCCTCTGTCAATTTTTCCCAAGAAGGGTTCTTGGTTTTCTTTTTCAAGAACCTGAACCAATAACTTGTGCCACCCTTCATGCAAATGTATGTCAACCTTATCCTCTCCTTACCCGTAACATTTTGTATGACAAAGAATTTTTCTGCCTTGGAGATCTATCCCATTGGGTTCATACCTTCAAAGGTGGGCAGTTCCACCCGCTTCATCCAATTTTTCTATACTTTCCCTGTTTCATCCTCAAGTTCTTCCTTTGGGTCCTTTTTCTTCCCCAGCCTATCTCAATTCACCGACCCCTAGCTCCCCTCAAAACCCATGTATTGGTTCCTGGTTCTTTTTCTTAGGATTCTGGTTAACTCTTTGAGTTCTTGGTGAACCTTTCAGGTTCTTCCTTCAGTTCTTCCACTAATCTTTCCAATGAGCTTACTCTTCTCTCCAAAGTATTGACTCTTCCTTCCATCACGTACTCCTCTCAAAGGAATCCGGTAGGTCAAACCACTTGATAGATTTCTTTAAACAAGAAATCAACCATACACGTAAAACACACTCACACGCACCCAGGATACTAAAAAGAATCTATTTGTTATTCTTGAGAACAAACAATGCAGAGTACATTATCCAAACACAATCAAGGGAACACTCTCCCTTCACAGATAATGTAGTGGTTCTGTCTGTACAACAAAGCAAACACATGTTTGTCACCAGACACCCTTGTCCCCTTATAAAGTTATCCCTTCCTGCTAACCAATCACTAACCACTCAACAAACCTCCTAAGCCTCTTAACCGCCTACAACCTCCTAATTAATTTCTTTTCCTCCTTTCATATACTTTTAAAGCCCTATCAGGTTTTGATTGATTCCTTATGCATCTCATTTAACCTATTTTTAATTTGTTTCAAGCTTTAGGTAGGAAGTGTTTTTGACAGATTTGGAAAACTTATTAGTTAGAGCAGTAGAATAAATTAGTGTGGTCTATTACAACTTTGTCTATGAACTTCTCTTTTGTCAAAGTTTTTTGTTTTCCTACTAAGAGGACAATGTTCTAAGCGTGAAGTGTGTTAGCATTCCATTTTTCTGCTTTTAAATAATATGTTTAGTCTTGTTTAATTAGTAATTTCTTAGAGTTAGAGTAATTTTCGGTTTTAGATTTAAAATTAGAGTTTTGTAGAATTTGTTGATAAAATTGTTTTTAAATACTTAATTGTGTCTAGAAATAAAATGTTTCCATTCTCTTTAGAAAAAAAACTATAGAGCTAGTTTGTATTTTGCCTAGAAAGGTTTTCTCTTGGCAAATTTTAGACTTTAACCCTTCTTTCAATATCTGGATTTTGCAGAAAAGTCCCAGGTCAAAGGGGTTGAGCTGGGGAAAATCAGGGCCTTGAGTAGGGATGGCAAAAATATTCAGGCCCGCGGATAAAATATATTAAATTGTTCTCTTTATCTTGTAATGTAATTTAAACCTTATTTAAAAATTCACAAAAATATATTTTTTAAATATTTGTGAGTTGAAAAAGGCATAGGTTGAAAAAAATCCGCATATCTTTTTATACGGATATCCAGCAGGTAACAGGTCGGGTTGCGGGTACAATTTTTTGCATGCGGGTCGAGTTGCAGGTAGACATTATCCATGCCTGATCCGACCCGACCTGTTGCCATCCCTATCTGTGACTCACATGGAAGGAGGCTGAACCAAGTTCGTGAGGTGTATGACGTAGCTCAAGCCAGGCTTGGAAGGTGCTGGGCGTAAGGAGTTCAAGGCTGGTTCGAAAGTCATTATTTCTTAGTTCAAGAGCAAGAGGGTTAGGTCTGGTTCAGTTCTTCTTTTTCTTAGTCCGTACTCTGTATAAAGAGGAATGTAGATAGGGTCTTAGGTTATTCTTCTCTTTTTTTTTTCCTCTCGATAGTTTTCTTTAGTGTAGAGAGTAGTGAATAACTAGTTCTTCTTCTTCCTAGTGGTTCATAGAGTTTTCTTTAGAGAGGATAGGGAGATTGGGTTGTACTAGGTTTGTCATCGCAAGGCAGCAAGAGTCCAACAGCATTGAGTGAAAGGCTACCCTGCACGAAGGCTGTACGGCGGTGTAGAGAAGGGGAGCATTGTGAACATCGAGAGCGCAAAGTAGCCTTGCATGTTTCAGTGTAACAATTCTGTACATTTCCATTCAAATTGAATTCCATGCAATCTGATTCCTTATTCCATCTTCAATCTTGTCTGATTCTTTAAATCTTTCTTGTTGATTTTTGATTCTTTAAGATTCTTGCAAATTATATTTCTATGTTTCGAAGCTTTGATGCTCCTTCTTTTAATGCGTTGCTTCTTTTTATTAGTGTTACGGGCATTTTATGTTTCTTTCCAATTCAGTAAGTATTTGTATTGTTTCAACCTTAAATTTTGTCATAGTTTGTCCTTTCGTAATTTCCAAATCATATTCATCCGTTCTGTTCAAGCTTAATTCAGAATTGAAACTTTGATTTGTTTGAGTAATTAAACAGGAATTTGCACAATTCGAGTTTCTGAAATGGGAATTCAACAGGTCTTCTTGAGCTAAATTGTATTCAATTAGTCAAATAGATTGAATGACCAATCCCGACTTTTACTGTGCTAATTGATCTTTGCAGCTTTTGATGCCACTAGTTTTACATTTCTAAGCATGTTTCTTTCAACTTCTGCCTGTACAATTTGTTTGTTTTGTGAGTAGTATATTTCCCTAGATTAAATTTTATGTATTGGTAATTTTTCATTTTTTGGAACTCACTCATGCCCAGTCGTTTTAGGAGCATGTTTACAATAAGTTGTATTATGCAATTATATATCATTCCTAATATTGATTTTCTTGCACTGCATTTCAGTTTCTTGCATATACATGTTACCGTGCATTTTCTGAAATAATTGGGCATCTTTTAGTTCAATTCATAATGCATATAGTAGGTTCCTATTCCTCTACATGTTAGCTAGATTTTCGTGTCACTCATAAATCTACATTCAAAGAGGCCAATATTGCATTTACATCTGCATTATAGTTTTAGATTTTAATCTTTGATTAAACTTTGCAAAATTAGAATATATTCCAAGGTTATCAAACTCGAGAATTTACGTAAACTTGTGAAAGTCGAGTAAACTCGACTCGTAAACTTGACTCGTAAACTTGACTCGTAAACTCGTAAGAGTTTACTTCAGATGAAAAAATATTATATAAATAATATCTTAATTCAAATAAGTCTACAAAATTATATAACTTTAATTAAATAAATTTTTTGGATATATTGTTCATAAAAATAAATATTGTAAAACATAAATACTTGGATTATTGTCATTAATTTTGATGTATTTCATTAAGGAGGTAAGGTGATGGTCTTAAGATGTTGGCAAGTGTACCGATTCGTATCAAGTAATATAAAATGGTAAGACCAAGTATCGTATCCCAAAAAACTCACGACACTAAACAGTTGTGTAATTGCTTAACTAATTAAGACTTAAGAACAATTTTTGGGGTTTTGAATGTAAATGCAATAAAAATAAACATGAATGCAATTTGATCAATTGAGGCTTTAACACAAATGTGAATGGATGATATTGAAAATATGAGATGAATATGTTGTTGGGTTTAAATTTCACCTAGTTTACTCTCACGCATTGTTAAGACTCCGACAAGTGTACCACATCGTATCAAGTAATATAAAATGGTAAGACCAAGTATCGTATCCCAAAGGACTCACGACACTAAACAATTATGTGATTACTCAACTAATTAAGACTTTTGAAGAACAATTTATGGGCTTTTTCAATGCAAATGCAATAAAAATAAATATGAATGCAATTTGATCAATTGAGGCTAAACACTAGAATGAATGACTGAAGTTGATAATATGAGATGAATATGTTGTTGGGGTTTTGATAACAGTTGAAAAACTGTTATTTTCATGATTAAAATTGACACTAAAAGCAACCTTTACACTTAGAAACTAGCTTGAAATCATGCTTTTCTTTATATTTTTGGAAATAAGAGAGCTGGACAGGTTTATGCTTGATTTCAGTGTTTTTGTGCAGGTTTTAAGGTGAATTTGGTGAAAGAAGTGAAGAAGGAGAGAGACGAAATCAGAAAAGACAACAAAAAGTGCAAAAGGAGAAGCCGAAGTCACCGCTCAGCGGCAGTTTACCGCTGAGCGGCACTCAGGAGTTTGCGGGAGGTCCGCTGAGGGGCAAATTGGCCGCTGAGGGGAGAAAACAAGTCACACACTCACCGCTGAGCGGTACTCTGAAAGTCACGGGAGGTCCGCTGAGGGGCAAAATGGCCGCTGAGGGGAGAAAACAAGTCACGCAATCACCGCTGAGCGGTAGTTTACCGCTGAGCGGCACTTTAATGGGCTTGGACTTGACTTTTTGTAATTTACGAATGATACATAAGCTTTAGGGTTTCCTAGGGTTAGGTATCTCTGGCTGGAACGAGGAAAACACTCTCTCTACCACCCCTTTGAAGGAGGATCTTGGATGCTGAGGCTTCCGCTTCACCTTTTTAGGGTTTATTCTTTCATTCTTTCATTGTAATTCATCTAGGTTCACCATGAATATGGTGAACTAACCTCTTTATGTTTGTTGGGGAATCAATGTAGTCTTGTGAAACTCTCATATATGGAATCTGTTTTTACATCTTTTATTTAAGATCTATGCTTTCTTTCATCATTAGTTAGGGTTTTTCCTCTTTGTTTAATGCTTGCATGGTTTAACTCATTCGATGCATGATTATTGGTTTTGTCGATACGGGAACGTACGGGGAAGTCTAGATCCGGGGAATTTCTCCCAATTTTATATTGGTTGTCGTTAAGCTCCTGAACTTATGAACTAATCATTAGGAATGCTAGGAATTGTATGAACTCGTGATTAGGGAGAAGCCTTCTGGAAAGGTACATTAGAGAGTGGCATTAACAATGGTGATTTGATCGTTGAATTCCTAAAATATATGAGAGTGGATAAGATGAAATTGAACCCCAACAACATATCCATACATAAATTTCATTGAAAGTGTTTATCTTTTGCTTTTTGCCATTGATCACAATTCATGCATACATGTTTATTTTCTGTCTTGCATTTTAAACCCCAATTAATTCGTTTGTAAGTCTTAGTTAATTAAGAAATCACATAACTAAACTAGGCCGTGAGTCCTTTGGGAAGAACGATACTTGGTCTTACCAAGTTTTATTACTTGAACGATTCGGTCATACTTGCCGATTGAAAACAAGTTTGTGACATCATAATTTGGTGTTCATAAATTTGTCCATCAGGTTTAGATTTCATCAAGTTTACTCTCATGTATATACGAATTCTACTTCTTCATTAATGTGAATGTCACTCTCTAAAATACTTAAAACCCGATTCTTCGGCGAAGAAAGCCTATCCTTAACTATTAGTGTATACAATTCCTAGCATTCCTAATAATTAATTCTGAAGAACAGGAGCTTAAGACAACTAGAACTCATACCCCCATTCCTGAGCAATACTGCTTTTGGGAATAATTCTCCAGGTCATGAATTGTAATCTACCTTCTAGTACTCATGCAAATCATACATCATGCTAAAGAATGAGTTAAACGAAGCAAGCAATACGTAAAGAAGAATTATCCTAACAATTAATGAAAGAAGCATATATAATCAAGAATCAATTCAATACATGAGAGTTTACAAATGTTACATTATCCCCAAATACAAATAGAGTTTAGCTCCCCATCATCATGGAGAAACTAGATGAACAATGACAAAATGAAAGAGATAGAAAAACCCTAGAAAGATAAGAGGAGAGCTGTCACATCCTAAATCTACCCTCAAGGAAGAGGAGAGCTCCACATCCCCAAAATCTACCCCCAAGGGGTGAAAAGTGTGTTTTTGTGCTCAAGCCATCAAAAGGTACAATCCCTAGGACGTCCAAGTCCTTAAATAGAACATAAAAATAATAGAAAACAGGTCCAAGCCCACGAAACTGGTGCTCAGCGCCCCTGAAAGGGCGCTTGGGCGTGGTGCGGGAAGAAAACTGGCGCTCAGCGCCCCTGGAAGGGCGCTCAACTTGACTTTTCTGCACTATGGTTGACTTTTTTGCACTCTGGTTGACTTTTATGCATTCTTGTTGACTTTTCGACATTCTGTTTGACTTTTCCGCATTCCAACTATTTGGTACTTTAACTCTTCTTTCAAATCATTCCAATAGCTTACAAACTCAAGGGAATTTAGTGATAAAATCATCAAGTATAACCTCAACTCTCTTATTCACAAAACTAAAGAAAAAACATGAGTTAAAACAAGTTTCTAAGTAAAAAATGGTGCATTTAGTATCAAAACTATATCATAGATAACAATATTTTCAACCGTTATCACAACGCCAAACTTGAAACTTTGTTTGTCCTCAAGAAAAATGTAACTTGGCTTATACAAAATAATCATACTACAATTGTCTAGCACATCAAAAAGCATTTTTTTTAGACAAGTAAAGCTCTCATGAATGCTCATGATAGAAAGATTAGTCAAGATATAATGATGCTTTAGCCAATCAAGCTTCAACTATGGTGCTCACATAATCAAGACATACACAACAAATGCAAACCTCATGACTAATAAAAAACCAAGCAAGAATGTTACCCTATATGCATGGAACAATTCCTCACCAAGGATAGTGTTTCACTCAAGCACTCAAAAGTGTTTCACTCAAACTCAAAGGTGTATAGTGAGGTGACACTCTTACACTCTACCATCACAATGTCACATGAATAAACTTTTCCTTTCATTTAACCACATATGAAACACACTCACAAGCAAGTTATCATCACAAGGACTTTTCAAGGCTTGTATTGAGGCTGGGCTAAGAAGAAAATTGGTTTTTCTAGACAACAAAATTCCTTGAGTTATGAGAGTGCACAATTCATTTATTCACATTAACAATAATCTCTCTTTCTCCTTTTATGTGGGAAACCAAATCTTTCACTTATTCCTAACTTTCGTTTCATTGAGCTCAACCTTATCTTTTCTTTCTTTTCTTCTCTCTTCTTTTTCTTTTGCTTTTTGCTTTTGCTCAATGCTCTTTGATAAATTTCACAAAGTTCTTTCTGGTTTCTCACCACCCCAAACTTGAACCATTCTCCATTACCACAAAACATACTCTACTTAAGTCAAGGTAAGGATTTCGAAAAGGGTTTTTCCACTTTTCAAATTTAGGCTCAAGGTGCAAAGGTTAGAGAAAACATTGATCTTTATTAGGTTCACCTATAAACATTGTTGGCTCTAAGGGAGAAGAAAAACATGGCCTTGATCATTTGTAACAATCAAGCAAGTGGTTCAACCATAGAAAATTAGGCAAAATCAATCATGCTTCCAAAGCAATAACACTCATTCAATCAAAAACTCTGAAGCCTAATATCTCACAGGTTAACTCAAGTTCCACAATTTGATAAACATCCTGCCCAACATATTAATCACAATTGAATTCATGCATCTGTTTCTTACAATACTATGAGCAACCACCATCTATGCTTAAAAACTAAACAATCATTATCTCAACATGCATCATAGAATGATAGAGCAAACACAATAATATTACTCATCACAAACAACAGTTTATCACATCATACCAAACCATTGCACACAACTCATTAAACCAAGTACATAAGCAAAAATAAAAATAAAAATAAAACAAAATTCAAATAAAATAAAGCAAAAACATAAAAATACTGATTCCACAACATCCATCAGTAGATGCTGCCAGTAACATCCATCAGTAGATGCTGCCAGTAACATCCATCAGTAGATGTCTAGTACCATAACATCCATCAGTAGATTCTCTCTCATTTGAATCTTCCAATATCCATCAGTAGATGTGAATCCTTCTCATTAGCATCCATCAGTAGATGCTAATCTTTCTCATCTTCATCGGCATCCATCAATAGACGCCTTTAGTAGCATCCATGAGCAGACGCTTAATCACATAACATCCATCAATAGACGCTATCATTCATCAACCTCATCATAGCAGCATCCATCAGTAGATGTTGTCATCTGAGTCGTCCTAGCATCCCTCAGTAGATGCTGTCCAACATCCATCAGTAGATGCTGTAAATCCTGCAAAGCAAAATCAAATTTAAAAGAAAAAGTCAGAAATTGGGTTGCCTCATAATAAGCGCTTGTTTAATGTCACGAGCCTAACACAATTAAGCACAATCTGCATCTATGATGTTGGTGTTCCTTTTGCTTTCATCACACCAACTTATTTGCAACATCTTCTTGTTCACCATCTTTACCCTCCTTGAATTAGGAGCCTCAATCTCAATAACTCCATTCTCTTTGATATTTTTAACCACTTCATGCATAAAACTTGGTGAACATGACACTTGAAGGATGGCGCTCAACACCCTTAATGGGGCGCCTAGGCACGCCCTGCGACCTTCTTTGTCCTTCTTCTCTTAATGATTCTGTACTCCTAGTACAAATTTTCGAATTTTATCCTGCAAACACTAAAAAACACTGCACTAGAGCACCCAATTAGCACAAACAAATAAAAAATTAAAAAAGATAAAAAGATGAAGAGAAAAAGAAATAAAAAGATAAAAAGAGAGAAAGATAGAAAGATAAAAAATTAAAAAGAAAAAAAAAATGAAGAGATAGAAAGATAAAAAGATAGAAAGATAGAAAGATAGAAAGATAGAAAGATAAAAAAGTAAAAAGGTAAAAAAGGTAAAAAAATAAAAAGATGAAAAGATAAAAAGAGAAAAAGATAAAATGATAAAAAAGAGAAAAAGATAAAAAGAGAGAAAGATAAAAAAAATAAAAAGATTAAAAAAAAAGATAAAAAGATAAAAAAAATAAAAAAAATAAAAAGCTAAAAAGATAAAAAGAAAAGATAAAGTCTAATCGGTTAAAAATCACACAAATAGAATAGTTATACCACGAGTCCCCGACAACGGTGCCAAAAACTTGAATCACAAATTTTTAATCCCCGAAAACAGAGTCAAAAACTTGTTAAGACCTCGGCAAGTGTACTGAATCGTATCATGTAATAATAAATGGTAAGACCAAGTATCGTTTCCCAAGAGACTCACGGCACTAAACAGTTATGTGATTACTCAACTCATTAAGACTCTGAAGAACAAATTTTGGGGTTTTTGAATGCAAATGCAATAAAATAAACATGAATGCAATTTGATCAATTTAGGCTAAACACAAGAATGAATGGATGAAGTTGATGATATTGTTGTTGGGTTTAGATTTCACCTAATTTACTCTCATGCATATATGAATTCATTTTCTTCATTAATGTTAATGCCACTTTCTAATTTACCTTAAAGCCAATGTCTCGGTGAAGAAAGCCTACTCCTAATTACTAGTTCACAATGTCTTGTCTCCCTAGCAATTAATCATGCTTTACATTCACACAAAAGCTTAAAGGAAACCAATCCTCCTATTCCTATGTCTAGGTAATATTGCTTCCGGGAGAATTTCCCCAGTTCTAGATTTTCCCATATGTGTCCATATCGACAAAATCAAAGATCATGCAATTGAATGAGTTAAACAAAGCATGCAAAGAGTAAAGAGGAAAAATCCTAACAATTAATGAAGTAAAGCATATATAATCAAGAATCAATTCAATACATGAGAGTTTAAGAGGTTACATCTTTCCCAACAATAAATAAGGTTTAGTTCTCCATCGTCATGGGAGAACTAGATGAACAATGGAATGAAAGAATGGAAGAGATAGAAAACCCTAGAAAGAGAAGAGGAGAACCATCACCATCTCCAAATCTACCCCCAAGGGGTGAAAAGTGTGTTTCTGTGCTCAAGCCATCAAAAGATACAATCCTTAGGACGTGCATGTCCTTAAATAGAACATAAAAATAATAGAAAACAGGTCCAAACCCATAAAAATAACAGAAAATAGGTCCAAGCCCACGTCGTCGGCGCTTAGTGCCAAAATGGCGCTCAGCGGTAGCTGTGGCACTCAAAACTGGCGCTGCTCAACGAAACTTTTTCTGCACTCTGGTTGACTTTTCTTCACTCTGGTTGACTGGTTGACTTTTCTGCATTCTAGTTGACTTTTCTGCATTCGAACCATTCGGTACTTTAACACTTCGTTAAAATAATTCCAATAGCCTACAAAATGAAGGGAATCTAGCACAAAAGCATTAAATTCACCTTCAACTCTCTTATTCACAAAACTAAAGCAAAAACATGAGTTCAAGCAAGCTTCTAAGTCAAAAAGGGTGTTTTTAATATCAAAATTAAGTATAAAAATAACGATTTTTCAACCATTATCACTAGAAAACAAAATCCTTGAGTCAAGAGAGGTCACAATTCATTCATCCACATTAGTAATTAATCTCTTTCTTCTTTTATGTGAGAAACCAATATTCAACTCATTCCCAAACTTTACTTGCATTAAGCTTAACCTTTTCTTTTCTTTCTTTTCTTTTCTTTTGTTTTTTTTCTTTTGCCCAATGCTATTTAATGAATTTCACAAAGTTCTTTTCGGTTCCTCACAACCACAAACTTGAACCATTCTCCATTACCACGAAAACATTCTCTACTTAACTCAGGGTAAGGATTTCAAAAAGGGTTTTTCCACTTTCAACTTTAAGCTCAAGGTTCAAAGGGTAAAGAGAAACATTGTTTTTTGTTGGGTTCACCTATTTGCATTGGCTCTAAGGGAGAAGAAAACACGGCCTTGATCATATGTAACAAGCAAGCAAGTGGTTCAATCATAGAAAATTAGGCAAAATAAATCACGCTTCCAAAGCAATAACATGCAATCAATCAAAAACTCTAGAGCCCAATCTCTCACAGGCTAAATGAAGTTCCATAATTTAATAACATCCTGCTTAGCATATTAATCACAATTGAAACCATGCATCTGTTTTTAACAATTATGAGCAACCACCATTTATGCTTAAAAGCCTCACCAATCATTAACTCAACATGCATCATAGACAGTAGAGCAAACACAAGAATATTACTCATCACAAACAATAGTTTATCACATCATACCAAATCATTGCAGCACAATTCATTAAACCAAGTACATAAGAAGACTAACATAAAAACAAAATAAACAAAATTTAAATAAAACAAAAACATAAAAATCCTGATCTAGCAGCATCCATGAGTAGATGCTTTCATCTGAATCTTCAAGCATCCATCAGTAGATGCAAATCCTTCACATCACCATCCATCAGTAGATGCTCTCAGCAGATGTGTAGTCTTTCTGATAAGCATTCATCAGTAAATGCTAATCTTTCTCATCTTCATCGGCATTCATTAGTAGATGCCTTTAGTAGCATCCATCAGTAGACGCTTAATCACATAAAATCCATCAGTAGATGCTTAATTACATAGCCTCCATCAGTAGGCACTATCATTCATCACCCTAATCATAGCAGCATCCATCAGAAGATGTTTTCATCTGAGTCCTCCTAGCATCCTTCAGTAGATGTTGTCCAACATCCATTAGTAGATGCTGTCATTCCTGCAAAGCAAAATCAAATCCAAAAGAAAAAAAATCAGAAATTGGGTTGCCTCCCAATAAGCTCTTGTGTAACGTCATGAGCATGACACCATTAAGCACAATCCGCATCTATGCTATTCACCATCTTTACCCTCCTTGAATAAGGAGCCTCAATCTCAGTAACTCCATTCTCTTTGATATCTTTAACCACTTCATGCACAGAGTCTTGGTGAACATAGCACTTGAAGGCTGGCGCTCAATGCCCTCAATGGGGCGCCCAGGCGCGTCCTGCGACCTTCTTCAACCTTCTTCTCTTGATGATCTTGTGCTCCTAGTACAGATTTTCAGATTTTATCCTACAGACACTAAAGAACACTGCACACCCTATTAGCACAAAAAGATAAAAAGAAAGAGATAAAAAAGATAAAAGATAAATAGATAAACAAAAAAGATAAAAAGATAAAAAGATGAAAAGATAAGAAGATAAAAAGATGAAAAGATGAAAAGATGAAAAGATGAAAAGATGAAAAGATGAAAAGATAAAAAGATGAAAAAATAAAAAGATGAAAAGATAAAAAGATGAAAAGATAAAAAGATGAAAAGATAAAAAGATGAAAAGATAAAAAGATGAAAAGATAAAAAGATAAAAAGATGGAAAAGATAAAAAGATAAAAAAAAATTAAAGATAAAGTCTAATGAGTTAAGAATCACACAAATAGAATAGTTCAAACCACGAGTCCCCGGCAACGGTGCCAAAAACTTGTTGAGACTCTGACAAGTGTACCAAATCGTATCAAGTAATATAAAATGGTAAGACCAAGTGTCGTATCCCAGAGGACTCACGACACTAAACAATTATGTGATTACTCAACTAATTAAGACTTTTGAAAAACAATTTATGGGCTTTTTCAATGCAAATGCAATAAAAAGAAACACGAATGCAATTTGATCAATTAAGTCTAAACACTAGAATGGCTGAATGAAGTTGATAATATGAGATGAATATGTTGTTGGGGTTTAGATTTCACCAAGTTTACTGTCATGTATATACGAATTCCAGTTCTTCATTAATGTGAATGTCACTCTCTAAAATACTTAAAACCCGATTCCTCGGCCAAGAAAGCCTATCCTTAACTATTAGTTCATACAATTCCTAGCATTCCTAATAATTAATTCTGAAGAACAGGAGCTTAAGACCACCATAACTCATACCCATATTGATGAATTGTAATCTACCTTCCAGTACTCATGCAAATAATACATCATGCTAAAGAATGAGTTAAACGAAGGAAGCATTACGCAAGAAGAATTATCCTAACAATTAATGAAAGAAGCATATATAATCAAGAATCAATTCAATACATAAGAGTTTACAAAGGTTACATCATGCCCAACGACAAAAAGAGTTTAGTTCCCCATCATCATGGAGAAACTAGATGAACAATGAAAGAATGAAAGAGATAGAAAAGCCCTAGAAAGAGAAGAGGAGAGCTGTCACATCCCCAAAGCTACCCTCAAGGAAGAGGAGAGCTGCCACATCCCCAAAATCTACCCCAAGGGGTGAAAAGTGTGTTTCTGTGCACAAGCCATCAAAAGATACAATCCCTGGGACGTCCAAGTCCTTAAATAGAACATAAAATTAACAGAAAATAGGTTCAAGCCCACGAAACTGGTGCTCAGAGCCCCTGAAAGGGCGCCCGGGCGTGGTGCAAGAAGAAAACTGGCGCTCAGCGCCCTTGGGAGGGCGCTCAACTTGACTTTTCTGCACTCTGGTTGACTTTTCTGCACTCTGGTTGAGTTTTAAGCATTCTAGTTGACTTTTCTGCATTCTGGTTGACTTTTCTGCATTCCAACTATTTAGTACTTTATCTCTTCTTTCAAATCATTCCAATAGCCTACAAAATCAAGCGAATTTAGTGATAAAATCATCAAGTATAACCTCAACTCTCTTCACAAAACTAAAGCAAAAACATGAGTTAAAGCAAGTTTCTAAGTCAAAAAGGGTGCATTTGGTATCAAAACTATATCATAGATAACAATATTTTCAACCGTTATCATGCATATAAGAATTCATCTTTTTTATTCAATTGTTAACGTCGCTTTCTAAATTACTTAAAACCCGATCCCTCGGTGAAGAAAACTTATCCTTAATTACTAGACCACAATCCCTTGCATCCCTAATAATTAATTCTGCATTACGATTAGAAGTTTAAGACGACCAAACCTCCTATCCCCATCCCTGGGCAATATTGCTTTTGGGAGCAATTCTCCAGATCCAGGTTTCCCCGTATGTGTCCATATCACAAAAACCAATAATCATGTCATGAATGAGTTAAACATAACTGTTAAAAATATTTTTGATCTCCAGAAACGAAACCAAAAACTTGTTGATGGATCGGCAAGTGTACCGAATCGCACAAGTAATATAAAATGGTAAGACCAAGTATCGTATCCCTGAAGACTCTCGGCACTAAACAGTTGTGTGATAACTCAATTAATTAAGATTTAAATAAAACGAGATTGTTGGTTTCAAATGCAAAGACATAAAATTAAATATGAATGCAAATTGATCAATAGTAGAGTAACACAAAGATGGTCAGATGTTGTTTAATATGAGATGAATATGTTGTTGGGGTTAGATTTCACCAAGTTCCCTCTCATGTATATAAGAATTCCTCTTTATGCATTAATGTTAACGACACTCACTAAATTACTTAGAACCCGATCCCTCGGTGCACTAAGCCTGTCTTAATTCCTAGTTCGTCCAATTCCTAGCGTTCCTAGAAAATTAAGTCTGAAGATCAAGAGCTTAAGACGACCAAGTACTCATACCCTCATCCCTGAGAAATATTACCCTTGGGAGAATTCAACAAGAACCTGAATTGTAAGGAACCTCCCGACACTCATGCAATTCATAAATCATGCTACTAAATGAGTTAAATAGAGCAAGCATTGAAACAGATGAATTCCCTAACAATTAATGAATAAAGCATATAAATTAAGAATCAATTCAAATACATGAGAGTTCACAAGGTTACATCATTCCCAACAACAAATACAGTTTAGTTCCCCATAGACATGGAGAAACTAGATGAACAATGGAAAAGCATGAGATAGTAAAACCCTAAAAGTAGAAGAGGAAGCTCCCGCCTCCAGATCTACCTTCAGAGGGTAGAAGAGTCTGTTGTTGTGTTGCTCCAGCCAGATATACAAAACATAGAGCGCCTGGGTCCTTTAAATATATTTGGAGAAGAGTAGAAGCAGGGCCCGATCCAAAAGAGTCGAAACAGGGCAAAAATTGGGTTGGATCTGCGACGCACGACGCTCGAGCGCCCCATTTAGGGCGCTTGGCCGATCAACGGTCCTCATGTATGGTTTGAGCCTTCAATTGGTTGCCCAGGCTCTGGGGGCCGCCGCTCGAGGGGCCTAGGAGGACGCCCGGGCGGTGGACGTCGATTTTCTGAGGCTCAAGCCTCGGCTAGGGCGCCCAAGCTTCGTGTGGTTCCTTCTTTGGTGCTTTTCCAGGCCTTTTTAAGCTCTAACTCCTTAGCACTTCATCTCTGCTTTCTGCATTCTCTCATTACTTATGAAAACAAGGGAAATTAGTCATAAAATCATCAAATTCAACCTGAATTCTTTTATTCACACAATTAAATGAAAAAGCATGAGTCCAAGCAAGTTACTAAGTGAAAAAGGGTGTATTTAGTATTAAATTTAAATCACAAATAACGGTATTTTCAACTGTTAATACAACCACAAACTTAGAACTTTGCTTGTCCTCAAGCAAAACAGATTGTAACTCAGCTTTTCAGAACAATCACTACAATGACTCAACCTTTTTTTAAAACTTTTTCTTTCAGATAAGCAATCACTTTTATCAATTCAGCATAAATATCTCAGTCAAGATGTGTAAATGCCTTAATTCAATCAAAATCAATGTGATGCTCATACACTTTCAACAGATGATATCCTTAAGAATGATCAATCAACCAAGCAGAGATGAAATCAGAAATTCAGAGAACTACTCCTCACCAAATAAAGTGTTTCACTCAAGCACTCAAAAGTGTATCACTCAACTCACAGGTGTATAATGAGGTGTTGGTGTTTCTTAGACTCTGCTATTACAATGTCACACAAATTAATTTTTCCCTTCATTTAACCATAATCAAACATACTCATAAGCAGGTTTTCATCACAAAGTCTTTTCTTGGCTTGTAACTTGGCTGAGCTAAGAAGAAATATGGTTTTTTAGGAATGCAAAATCCTTGAGTCAAGAGAGATATTTATGAAATTAACAATTACACACAGGTTCTCTTTTCAAGAAGATCTTTTCCAACCTTTTTCCCTTGAAGTGAGTGATAACAGTTGAAAAACTGTTATTTTCATGCTTAAAATTGATACTAAAAGCAACCTTTAACACTTAGAAACTAGCTTGGAATCATGCTTTTGTTCATATTTTTAGAAATAAGAGAGCTGAACAGGTTTATGCTTGATTTCAGTGTTTTATGCAGGTTTTAAGGTGAATTTGATGAAAGAAGTGAAGAAGGATAGAGATGGAATCAGAAAAGAACTCAAAAAGTACAAAAGAAGAGAAGTCGCAAGTACCGCTCAGCGTCAGTTTACCGCTGAGCGGCACTAATGAACTCCCGTTGGCTCCGCTGAGGGGTGAAAATGCCGCTGAGGAAGAATCAACACACGCACTTACCGCTGAGCGACACTATTTTGGGCTTAGGCCCACTTTTTTGTAATATTTCGAATAGTATATAAGCTTTAGGACTTCCTAGGGTTTGTATCTTTGGCTGGGAGGAAGCAGAAACACAATTTTCACCCCTTGGGGTAGAATTGGAGATGGTGACGACTTTCCTCTTCTCTTTCTAGGGTTTTTCTATCTCTTCCATTCTTTCATTATTGTTCATCTAGTTTCACCATGAATATGGTGAACTAAACTTTGTATTGTTGTTGGGGAATAATTGTAGGGTTAAATATGTTTTTAGTCCCTAAACTATTGGTCGTTTCTGGTTTTCGTCCCTCTTTCAAAGTAAGGTACAATTTGGTCCTCATTCTTTTCAAAATGTTCGTTTTAGTCCTCGAAATTTTGGTTTTAGTCCTCATTTGTTGCTAAATGAGGACCAAATTTCTAAACAGTGTTTAGTTTTCGAGGACTAAAACGAACGTTTCGAAAAGAATGAGGACCAAATTGTACCTTACTTTGAAAGAGGGACGAAAACCAGAAACGACCAATAGTTTAGGGACTAAAAACATATTTAACCCATAATTGTAATCTTTTGAAGCTCTCATATATGGAATTTGTGTTTAAACATCTTATTTTCAGATACATGCTTTCTTTCATCATTAGTTAGGGTTTTTCCTCTTTGCTCAAAGCATGCATTGTTTAACTCATTCGATGTCATGATTATTGATTTTCTCGATATGGGAACATACGGAGAAATCTAGATCCGGGGAAATTCTCCCAATAGCATATTGCCTACACATAGGGATATGAGGGTTGGTTGCCTTTAAGCTTCTGTGCTTCAAAATTAATTATTAGGGATGCTAGGAATTGTATGAACTCGTAATTAAGGATAGGATTTCTTGCAAAGTGATTTAGAGAGTGGCATTAACATTGATGAAAAGAATGATGAATTCCTAAAAATATGAGAGTGGATAAGATGAAATTGATTACCCCAACAACATACTCATCCATCTAATTCGTTCAAGTGTTTGTGTTCCTCTTTTCCATTGATCAAACCTCATGCATACATGTTTACTTATTGTCTTTTGCATTTGAAACCTCAAGAATTTGTTCACAAGTCTTAAATAATCAAGAAATCCTATAACTAACTAGGCCGTGATTCCTTTGGGAGAACGATACTTGGTCTTACCGAGTTTATTACTTGATACGATTCGGTCACACTTTCCAAGGGTTAAACAAGTTTTTGGCGCCGTTTTTCGGTGTTCATAAATTTGTCATCAAGTTTTTGGCGCCGTTGCCGGGGACTCGTGGTTTAACTAGTTTATTTGTGTGATTATTGATTATCTTTGACTTGAATTTTGAATTTTGAAATTTGAATTTCTGTTTTTATTTTTCGGTTTTTATTTTATTTTATTTTATTTTATTTTTTTATTTTTTTCGGTTATTATTTTATTTCATTTTATTTTTCTGTTTTTATTTTTTCTGTTCTCTGTTTTTATTTTTCTATTTTTATTTTTTTTCTGTTTTTATTTTATCTTCTTATCTCTTATTTTATATCTTCTTCTATATCTTTTTGTGCTAACAAATTTTTCTAGGGACTTGTTTTCTTGTGTATGCAGGAAGCAATTCGAACTAGAAGCAAGAAAACCTCGGAACTTCTTCTTGAAGGCTTAGATGAGAGTAGACAGAGGAGAAGAATCCGTACATCTAGAGAACTTTTCCCTCCTTAGGAAGATCTCTTACAACCTTCACCACAAGGTTCTCACCATAGCACTGAGGAGATGGAGAATAATAATGTTAGACGGACTTTTGCAGATTACACCAATGTGGTTGGCCCTCAGCATTTCAATAGCATAGCAAGACCGAGGGTCAATGCAGCTAATATGGAGGTGAAACCGACATTAATCCAACTGGTTAAGAGTAACCAATTTAATGGGTTGTCTCACGAAAGCCCATATGAGCACCTCAACACCTTTAATGAAATTTGCAATACAGTGAAGACAAATGGGGTGCCTGACGAAGCAATCAAACTTAGCCTGTTTCCATTCTCATTAGGAGGCAACACTAAGCTTTGGTTGAATTCTTTTCCAAAAGGGAGCTTTACAGAGTGGGAAGCTGTGGTGACAAAGTTCTTGAACAAATACTTCCCACAAGCCAAGGTAAACAAAGGGAAGCAAGAGATCTCATCTTTCAGGCAAGGCATGGAGGAATCACTAGGTCATGCATGGGACAAATACAAAAGCCTACTAAGAAAGACTTCCACGCATGGATTTGACGAAGTAGAAGTAGTCCTAATCTTCCTTGGAGGTCTTGGTTCACAAACCAAGATGATGCTTGACGCATCAACTGGAGGCAATATCAAATGGAAGACTCTAGAGGAAGCTACGGAAATAATTGAAAACATGGCTACTAATGATAATGAGCTGAACAGTGAAAGAGGAGCTCCTATTCAACAAAAAGGAGTTCTACAGTTGCAATCCAATGATGCCTTGCTAGCTCAGAACAAGACACTAACTCAACAATTGGAGAATCTCGCAAAAACACTTGCGCAACTGCCAAAAGAGTTAAAGACTGTTGCACAGGTTCAACCATAGTTGTGTGAATTATGTGGGGGTGACCATATCAATGGTCAATGCGCCTTTCCAGCAGAAGCTTTAGAGGATGTTAACTTCCTGGCCAATCAATTTCCATACCGTCAGGGGAATTTCAATCAAGGGTGGAAACCACACCCAAGAATTGGTTAAGGACAAAGTGGGCAAGCTGGACAAGCAGGGCAATTTAACAAGCAACAACAACAACCAACCTTATGACAACAAATGTCTATACTTAATGAAAGATCAATAAGGATGGAAGAAACTCTTCAGCAATTCATACAAGCAACTGAATCCACTCAAAAGAGCACTGAAGCTGCTGCTATTAAGAACTTGGAGATGCAAATAGGTCAAATTATTAAGCAGTTGGAAGAAAGGCCTGACAAGAAATTTGGGGCTAATACTGAGGTTAACCCCAGGGAAGAATGTAAAGTGCTAGTGAGTGTAAATGTTGAAAAAGTTGAGTTGGAAAAAGAAGAGAGAAAAGAGAGAGAAGAGAAAGAAGAAGAGAAAATTTGTGTGAAGATTGAGAAAGTGAGTAGAAAAAGAAAAGAAAAAAAGAGAGTAAGAGAAAAGAAAAAGAGGAACAAGAAAGTGAGAGAAAAGAGAAGAGGACGAGAGGAAGAGAGAGAGAATCATATGAAAAACCCTTTCGTCATCCAAAGAAGTATCATAGGACGGAAAAGAAATTTAAGTGCTTCATGGAAATCTTCAAGAAATTGGAGATTAAAGTTCCTATGATTGAGACATTACAACAGGTTCCTGGTTTGATCAAATTTCTGAAGAAGTTCAGTAGAAAGAAGAAGAAAAAGAAGATGGAACTTGAGCTTTATTGGGTCAAGCTAATGACATTAAAAGAGCGCTTGCTGGGAGGCAACCCAGTGATTTAAGCACTTTTATTTTTGGTTTGGTGATGTATTTATGAACTTTTGTTATTTTTGTTTTAGTTATAAATTTTTTCTACAGGGTATAGCATCTACTGATGGATGCTGTAACATCCCAAATTCTCATACTTGATATTACATAAATAATATGAAAACTGTAACATTTCTACAGTCATTCATTTGAAAATATAAAATATCTCACATTAATTACATAAATTTAAACTCAGATTTCAACTTAAAGATAACCCGAGTTTTTCTTTACTATCCTTCCTCCTCCGTCTTCACTTGTATTGGATTAGACGACGCTCCTTCATCTGCTCCCGTATAACAAATACGTTATACGATCATCGCAAAAATATGATTTTTCCGGTACATGCACAAATAAATAAGGGTGAGCTACCATGCAACCAATTATTAAAATGAGGCATGATACTACTACTGCGCCTAACTCATATTTATAAAAATGATTTTTTTGCTAGACTCAATTATCCGGATCTAACGTTGATGGAAGTCTTGGATGGTCGTGCACTTGTGATGACCTCCACTCCTCATACTAAAAATCATGGCCAGATACAACTTGTCAACCACAAGGTTAGTCCGTTAACACTATGTCCAAAATTGGGACATAGACAAGGACCTCCTGCCCCTCTCACCACCTAACTCATCCTTCTCTACTTGAGATTGGAGAGTTATTAGAGTATCCAGGATGACCTTCCATACAGGACCCTCAACATCAACGTGTACACAATACCATGCTACTACAAAATCTCTCCGCGAGACTCATATCATGTTCATATTTATCAACTCATACCATACCATTACAAAATCTTCTCATACTACTCATATCATGTTCAGATGCATAATTTCATATCAACATCATAAAATACATTCATCACAGAAATCATACAAGATAAATATATTACAAACAAATTAACAATAATAAAATATTACTATAAATTGTCACCGGAGAAGAATCAAATGTTTGAAGATCATTAAAATAATCTTAATAAAATTTCTTGGGGAAACAAGAAGTTGAATCTGGCAGAGCCGGTTAGACAACTTCTCATCCTTCCAGGAAGATGCAATAAAAATTAAATAGAACAATAAAAGTTCTGGGGAAACAAGAAGTTGAATCTGGCAGAGCCGGTTAGACAACTTCTCATCCTTCCAGGAATACAATGTAATTAAATAATAAGAATAATAACAGGTCTGGGGAAATAAGAAGTTGAATCTGGCAGAGCCGGTTAGACAACTTCTAATCCTTCCAAAAATAAAAACGAATAAGGAAAACAATATAAAGTATGGGGAAACAAGAAGTTGAATCTGGCAGAGCCGGTTAGACAACTTCTAATACATCCAAAAATAAAAACGAATAAGGAAAACAATATAAAGTATGGGGAAACAAGAAGTTGAATCTGGCAGAGCCGGTTAGACAACTTCTAATCCATCCAAAAATACAACAATAAACAATTAATAGCATACATATGGCATAACATAATCAACATCACATTTTACAACTATCACACTTGGATCTAAACAAAGAAGCATGTTCTCATCCAAAATTCAAAATCATACAGAAACAAAATACTTCACATTCAAGATTTAAGATAAACTAAAAGCAACATATACAAGACTCAAAATAATATCAAACAAAATGTAACTCCCCTTACCTCTATTCCAGACTTAGGTTCCTCTTCTCAAACCGTTCTCCAGAAACTTCCAGAATTTCCCCTCTTCAACTAGAATTTCCTCCAACTCTCTCCTCTCACAATTTCCCTAGAATTTTGGTGCAAATCTTCATCCTCCCCCCTTGGCTATTTATAGCCAAAAATTTTTACTATTCATTTTTACTATTCATTTTTACTATTCACTTTTACTATTCATTTTTACTATTCAAAAATTATTTTTTATTCACCATTCTTATCTCTGAATAATTGATTCTACGTGGAGTGTCCTCTTCCACAATTTATTTTAATATTTTTTTTTTAACTATTCACTATTCACTATTCACTATTCACTATTTTACTATTTACTATTCATTCATTTTTTTTTTTTTTTTTAACTTTTAAAATAAATTCTCAAATTTTTAAACTCCTTCCTTTGAAATTATTATTATTGTTACCTATCATAAATTTTAATTTTATTTTTTTTTTTACCATACTTTTATTAACTTTATAAAAATAAAAATAAAAAATAAAAAATTAAATTTAAATATTTTTTTTTCATGGGTCTTACATTCTCCCCAACAACAAAAATTTTCGACCTCGAAAATTCGACACTTCACAAAAAAAGATGGGGATAAGAATGTTTTACATCATCTTCTAATTCCCATGTATAGTCACCTGTTTTCCTATTCCAAACCACTCTGACTAAGTTGATATTTCTCCAAACCATTTTATCATATGACCTTCTATACCGAATGGTTAAATTATTTTACTAGAAGATCCTTTCTAATTTGAATATTTTATACTTCCAAAATGCAGAAAAGATTAGATACTACTACCATTTATTTATTATTATTATTTTTTTAACCGATACTATTGAAGCCTCCGGTATGCCTGACCGGAACTGTGGGCACAGTGAGATTTTGGCTATATAAGGAGGAGCGAACCGCGTTGAGCGACAGTTTGAGGCGTTGCGATTTTTGAGTGTGTGAGAGAGTGTGAGGTCTTCTAAGTGAGAGAGCTTTCGAGCGATCCTCTGGGTGTGAGTGAGATCTGAGCGCTGAGAGTTCTGAGTGTGAGAGCTTGTGGGATTAGAACGACTGAGTGTGATAGATCGGAGAGCCTTTCGGCAAGCTTCAATCTTTATGTTCCAGGGCTTTGCTCCGTCTCGAGTAAGTACTTCTTTTCTCTTATCTTTTCCTTTCCTTTACCCAGCTTCTCCTTCTTCTTTACTTCTTGCTTCTTTTCTTTCCTTCCTTCTTCTTGCTTCCTTTCATGCACTTTTTCTTTTCTGAGCTTTTATTACTCGCAATTATATTCTACTCTCTTCTTTACTTTCCGCTCGTTATATTACTTCTGCCCCTTTACTTGCTTTCTTCTTCTACTATTTTTCATTTTTTATTAACTAAAACTAAGAATACACTGTCTTAACAAAGATAAGGGTATATCGGCTGGAAACCAGACGTTAATCTCCCTTCGTTTGAAGGTATGGCAGAGACAATCGGGTAGAACAACGCCACGTACCCCATAAAAATGAAACTTTAGAAAAAAAAAAAAACTTTATATGTATGCACAAAATGGACACGAACGTAGATCCGTTTAGGAACATTTGCGAGGACCGTGAAACAGATCTATTTTTGGACATTGAGACTTCAAAAATTGGACAATGAAAATTGAACTAACAAGAAGAAGCAAAATGAAAAACTTAACTTAAATTGGAACCTGACTTCACTGTAATAAATCTTTTTACTTTTACTTTACTTTATGCACAAAAACTTAGAAAATGGATATGGAAGCCAAGACAGTTCATAAACGATGGCGATCTACCCCGGAACAAGTTGGAATCTTGCTGAACATCTTCAATCATGGGATCATTAATCCTAGTCGAGATCAAATTCGCGAGATTACAGGACGACTCAAGGAGTACGGAGAAGTTGGAGAATATAGCGTCTATTGTTGGTTTCAAAACCATGGAAATCGGGTGAAACATCGACGCTTGCCGCAAAACGTCCCTGGTACATCTGAACCTTCATATGCCCTCCTTCCGCCGTTTATGTATGGTAAACCTTTTTTTTTTTTTTTTTTTTTTTTTTTCTAATTTTCTTTATTTATCTCTGACTACTACTATTATTATTATTATTATAATTTTTTTTTTTTCACTACCGAAGATCCTTCATGGGTAATTCCACAGACTCCAAGGCTCCTAGATCTCTTCCCCATCCCCGCTATACATGAAGAAGAAGAGAAAGTTACTCCACCCATGCCGTTTCGCATCAAAGCTCCTTCCACGGGGCTTTCCTTACGACCGCCTTCTACCGATGAATAGTCTTTATGATTTTATTTTATTTTATTTTTGTTGGAGTGTAATAATTAACGATCACTTCTGATCGACTCTAGAACATCTTTATTATTAGTAGTAGTAGTATTATTAGTATTATTAATTAAATCTAACGTAAACTAACTAACTATCATTTTTTTTTCTTTCTCTTGATTCACGGTAAGGTAAGTCAGATCTGTCGGTTTTTTTTTTTTTTTTTTTTTTTTTCTAGTAGCATTAATTTGTTTAAGTAGTGTAAGATAGATTTTATTTATTACAAGGGTAAGACCATCTTCGGGGTAATGGTTAATCGTTTATCTATGACAATTATAATTCATCTCTGTGATTTCAGAATAGTTGGCTATATAAGGTTCTTCTAAAACTCTAAGGAAATAGCTATGAGCTTTTTGAGAATACAGTGTGTGGAAAATCGAAGCGGTTCTCTTTGAGTTGTCAAGACGGTCAACTACCGGTTCGTCTATCGAAGGAAGATTTTAATCTGCGCTATTCTGGTTCGTTTGCCGAAGGAGAGTTTTTATCATTCTTTTTATTCACTCTATTGTAAATCTTTAAAAAAATTTAGTGAAAACGTTAATCACTCTTTATTGTGATTATCAACTGGATGTAGATTCTTTTGAATCGAACCAGGATAAAAATTCTGTGTTGAATTTTCTTGCTCTCTATACTTTTTACATTTTACGCATACCCACTGTTTGATGAATTTTATCTAAGAAAATTAATTTCCTAAAACTGACCATCTTAAAACGAGTTTAATCGAATGGAACCTAATAATCATTTGAACGAACGGTAACAACTCAACACTTGACCGAACGATTCCCAATAATCATTTGACCGAACGGTAACAAACCAAACAGTACTAAATCAGCACCTAACTGAACGGTACTACAACAACCCTATACTAGACATAATATATGTAAATTACACACAGACTAATAATCCAAGATAATATCATGTGAAAATTCTAATACCTACTTCACAACACCAACCAAGGATTCATACACCATAAAGATTTGTCTTTTCTTCACCACTTATCTTCGTTAAACCCATTTTTAACTTGATCAACTTCTGATATATATAATCGTTTGTTTTCCTTAAACTCAACACTTCTTAAAACCATAACCACCTAAAATCGAATTGAAACTATCAAACCTCTCTTATGATCACGCCTTAAATCTATGAAAGAATGACAATTATTCACTTAGACTAAGATCTTAAAATACTTCATTTCTTCTATACTCTATGCCTTATCTGACTGCTTCTCAAAATCTTCTTCTTCTACTTATTTATTTATTTTTTTTTTTAACCACTATCTTATTGAGATTCCAACCATTACTGATACATCGATCCATGTTACCAATCTCACACAATGCCACTCCGTTTCTCACCAACACTTCCTTCTCTTATGACTTTTAATGTTACTGATATAGTAAACGAAACTGATTTCTCAAACCTTGCTACATTCATGCTTATCCAGAGCTTCTCTTAATCTAGCCTTTGAACTCAACTCTTCGTAAGATATCTAATCTCCTGATTTGGTTCTGGAAAACTTCTTAAAACATTACTTCTAAACACCAACATCTTTACTCTTCCTTTGAAGCCTAAATTTTTAGTCTTCTAACACCTTATCTTCGAGGCAAGAATTTGTCTCAAAGGCTTAAACTAATTCTAATAAAGGTATACAACTCAAGTTGTCCTTGAATCTGCATTCCTCTACTATTATAGAGCACATTACACCACCACAAAGGCAAGAACAAGACATGAATTACTACAGGAAACAACACTAAAACTCTAACTCTTTCTTACCTCAAACCTTCAGAATTAAGAAAGGAAATTCCTCTTTGATAAAGTCATGAGTGTGCACCCTCATTTCTCTTTATCAAGATGCTTTTCTATTCTTAAAACCTTAAGTCGGTTGCACTCATTCTATGTTTTAAACTTCGAAAGACATGACAATTCATGTCATTTATACTCAACTCTTCACGGAAAGGCACACAACCCGCAAGTTCTAAGGACGAACTGCTCTGATACCACTAATGTAACATCCCAAATTCTCATACTTGATATTACATAAATAATATGAAAACTGTAACATTTCTACAGTCATTCATTTGAAAATATAAAATATCTCACATTAATTACATAAATTTAAACTCAGATTTCAACTTAAAGATAACCCGAGTTTTTCTTTACTATCCTTCCTCCTCCGTCTTCACTTGTATTGGATTAGACGACGCTCCTTCATCTGCTCCCGTATAACAAATACGTTATACGATCATCGCAAAAATATGATTTTTCCGGTACATGCACAAATAAATAAGGGTGAGCTACCATGCAACCAATTATTAAAATGAGGCATGATACTACTACTACGCCTAACTCATATTTATAAAAATGATTTTTTTGCTAGACTCAATTATCCGGATCTAACGTTGATGGAAGTCTCGGATGGTCGTGCACTTGTGATGACCTCCACTCCTCATACTAAAAATCATGGCCAGATACAACTTGTCAACCACAAGGTTAGTCCGTTAACACTATGTCCAAAATTGGGACATAGACAAGGACCTCCTGCCCCTCTCACCACCTAACTCATCCTTCTCTACTTGAGATTGGAGAGTTATTAGAGTATCCAGGATGACCTTCCATACAGGACCCTCAACATCAACGTGTACACAATACCATGCTACTACAAAATCTCTCCGCGAGACTCATATCATGTTCATATTTATCAACTCATACCATACCATTACAAAATCTTCTCATACTACTCATATCATGTTCAGATGCATAATTTCATATCAACATCATAAAATACATTCATCACAGAAATCATACAAGATAAATATATTACAAACAAATTAACAATAATAAAATATTACTATAAATTGTCACCGGAGAAGAATCAAATGTTTGAAGATCATTAAAATAATCTTAATAAAATTTCTTGGGGAAACAAGAAGTTGAATCTGGCAGAGCCGGTTAGACAACTTCTCATCCTTCCAGGAAGATGCAATAAAAATTAAATAGAACAATAAAAGTTCTGGGGAAACAAGAAGTTGAATCTGGCAGAGCCGGTTAGACAACTTCTCATCCTTCCAGGAATACAATGTAATTAAATAATAAGAATAATAACAGGTCTGGGGAAATAAGAAGTTGAATCTGGCAGAGCCGGTTAGACAACTTCTAATCCTTCCAAAAATAAAAACGAATAAGGAAAACAATATAAAGTATGGGGAAACAAGAAGTTGAATCTGGCAGAGCCGGTTAGACAACTTCTAATCCATCCAAAAATAAAAACGAATAAGGAAAACAATATAAAGTATGGGGAAACAAGAAGTTGAATCTGGCAGAGCCGGTTAGACAACTTCTAATCCATCCAAAAATACAACAATAAACAATTAATAGCATACATATGGCATAACATAATCAACATCACATTTTACAACTATCACACTTGGATCTAAACAAAGAAGCATGTTCTCATCCAAAATTCAAAATCATACAGAAACAAAATACTTCACATTCAAGATTTAAGATAAACTAAAAGCAACATATACAAGACTCAAAATAATATCAAACAAAATGTAA
This sequence comes from Vigna umbellata, assembly GCF_029865625.1. Classification (NCBI taxonomy): domain Eukaryota; kingdom Viridiplantae; phylum Streptophyta; class Magnoliopsida; order Fabales; family Fabaceae; genus Vigna; species Vigna umbellata. The sequence goes on from NC_142166.1 coordinate 19,695,093, forward strand.
CTCCCCTTACCTCTATTCCAGACTTAGGTTCCTCTTCTCAAACCGTTCTCCAGAAACTTCCAGAATTTCCCCTCTTCAACTAGAATTTCCTCCAACTCTCTCCTCTCACAATTTCCCTAGAATTTTGGTGCAAATCTTCATCCTCCCCCCTTGGCTATTTATAGCCAAAAATTTTTACTATTCATTTTTACTATTCATTTTTACTATTCACTTTTACTATTCATTTTTACTATTCAAAAATTATTTTTTATTCACCATTCTTATCTCTGAATAATTGATTCTACGTGGAGTGTCCTCTTCCACAATTTATTTTAATATTTTTTTTAACTATTCACTATTCACTATTCACTATTCACTATTTTACTATTTACTATTCATTCATTTTTTTTTTTTTTTAACTTTTAAAATAAATTCTCAAATTTTTAAACTCCTTCCTTTGAAATTATTATTATTGTTACCTATCATAAATTTTAATTTTTTTTTTTTTTACCATACTTTTATTAACTTTATAAAAATAAAAATAAAAAATAAAAAAAATAACTATTTATTAAATTTAAATATTTTTTTTTTCATGGGTCTTACAGATGCTAGATGGTTAAGTATCTACTGAAGAATACTAGGTTTGTTACACCTACTGATGGGTGTTGGTAAGAAAGATTTGCACCTACTGATGGGTGTTGGTGGATTTTAGGTCAGGCTCGTGACGTTAAACATGCGCTACCTGGGAGGCAACCCAGTTGATTTACTATATTTTGTTTGTTTATTTTGATTCTTCTTTAGTTGCATCTGAAGATAATGAAGAGGAGAAAGATACAGATGACAACACAGGCTGATGAGGAGCTGAGATAGCATTTACTGATGGATGCTATCAGCACTAGAGCAGGATCTTTTGTATCCAGTGTTTTAAATTTCTAAACTTATTTGCTTCTGTTAGTAGAATAGGGTTTGATGTACTCAATTGGAAACTTTGTCTGTTATGATGGTTTGCTTATGATTGTTGTGTGGTAAGTAGTGCTTGATGATGCTTTGATATTGATTGATGTTGAGATTGTGCACATTATATGCTTATACAAGTGGTTCACAAGCCTTGTGAACAAATGCATGATGTTATGATTGTGATTATGATGCTAAGCAGGATGTGTATGTGGAATGTGAATGAGCTTGTATGTGAGGTTTTGAGCTCCAGAGTTTTTGTGATTGAATGCTATTACTTTGAAAGCATGAATGATTTTTCCCAAGTTTTCTATGATTGAATCAATTGCTTGTTTGCATCATATGATCAAGGCCATTTGTTGGTAACCCTTTTATTAGCCAAATGCATGTTTAGGCCATAAAAGAGAGCACTATGTGTTCTATCCTTTGAACCCTTAGCCTTGAACATAATTTGAAAACCCTTTGTGAAAAGCTTTACCTTGAGTTAAGTAGAAAATATTTTGTGGTATTGATAAATGTTCAAGTTTGGGGTTGTTCGGAAGTTATGGAAGGGAAATTGAAAGCATTGAGCTAAGAGCTAAGAATTAAGAATGTGAAAAGAAAAAGAAAAAGAGAAAGAAAAGATAAGAAAAAGCAAAGCTCAATGCAAAGGAAAGTTGGGAATAAATAAGATTGACGGTGTTTATATAATTCTCTTAACTCAAGGGTTTTGTGATCTAGAAAAACCAATTTTCTTGTTAGCCCAGCCACATTATAAGCCATTGAAAAGTCCTTGTGATGATGCATGCTTGTGAATGTATTTGATTGTCGTTAAATGAAAGGCAAAGTCAATTCATGTGAAATTGTGATAGTAGAGTAAATGAGTGAATACCTCTTATAGACTTGTGTGTTTGAGTGAAACACTTTATCTAGTGAGGAAAGATTCCATGAGCATATGAACATCCATACTTAGTTGATTGATCATTCATGAAAATAAGCATTTGTTGGATACTAGGGGATTGTGTGAACACTAAAGCATGTGCATGTCTTGATTGAAACTTTTGTCATGAGCTTAACTGAGTACTTACTTATCTTGAAAAGAGGATTTTGAATGGAGTGAACCATTGTATTGATTTGGTAGAAGATTGAGTTACATCTTGTTTGCTTGAGGACAAGCAAAGTTCTAAGTTTGGGGTTGTGATAACAGTTGAAAAACTGTTATTTTCATGCTTAAAATTGATACTAAAAGCAACCTTTAACACTCAGAAACTAGCTTGGAATCATGCTTTTGTTCATATTTTTAGAAATAAGAGAGTTGGACAGGTTTATGCTTGATTTCAGTGTTTTATGCAGGTTTTAAGGTGAATTTGATGAAAGAAGTGAAGAAGGATAGAGATGGAATAAAAAAAGAACTCAAAAAGTGCAAAAGAAGTGAAGTCGCAAGTACCGCTCAGCGCCAGTTTACCGCTGAGCGACACTAATGAACTCCCGTTGGCTCCGTTGAGGGGTGAAAATGTCGCTAAGGGGAAGAATCAACACACGTACTTACCACTGAGCGGTAGTTTTCCGCTGAGCGGCACTATTTTGGGCTTAGGCCCACTTTTCTGTAATATTTCGAATATTATATAAGCTTTAGGACTTCCTAGGGTTTGTATCTTTGGCTGGGAGGAAGCAGAAACACACTTTTCACCCCTTGGGGGTAGAATTGGAGATGGTGATGGCTCTCCTCTTCTCTTTCTAGGGTTTTTCTATCTCTTCCATTCTTTCATTATTGTTCATCTAGTTTCACCATGAATATGGTGAACTAAACTTTGTATTGTTGTTGGGGAATCAATGTAATCTTTTGAAGCTCTCATATATGGAATGTGTGTTTAAACATCTTATTTTGAGATACACACTAGTGCAAAAAGGGCTTTAGACGTCTGTTATTTTGGCTTTTTGACGTCCGATCTGAAGCCGACGTCTTTGTGGGTGTCGTTAGTCAGACGTCTGTTGTGTCAGGCCGGACGTCTATATAGACGTCTGTTGTGTCAGAACAGACGTCTATATAGACGTCCGGCGAAGCCACCTCGGACGTCTATATGGCTGAACGGGTTGTTTAGGGATTACGGGTTTGGACGTCGGTTTGTGCACTGCCAGACGACTATAGACGTCCGTTTGTGCACTAACCAACGTCTACTGGGCGTTTTTTTTTTTAAAAATCAATTTATTTTTGCATTAAAACCACACCTGAAAAACAGAAAATCGTCCCAGAACAATATATAGTATAGTATATTTGCGTTTCATATAAAGAAAGTTCTACTTAATGTACAAAATAATCCAATACCAAAAGTATCAATATATAAACTTATAAAACTAAAATTAATCAATGTTCAACAACAAATAAAACTGTTCCTAACTCCATCTTTGCAGAAGATAAGTTGTCCACTCCTGTCTTATTTGCCTAATCGTTTCCTCTGGTATAGGAGATGTACTCTTGAAGCGCTGCAAAATTGAAGAAAGATTCATTATGGTTTCATATATGTTTAAAGATGAATTTGATTTGTAATGTCTTCAAGGTATGCATCATTACCTCATTCCAGTCATCTGTAATGACAGTTCGATTGATGGTCTTAATCCAACACATGACATAGAAGCCACATTCCCATGAATCCTACTACTGGTTACACTCAAATGATGCACTAAATCGTCAATAATTTAGATCATTCAATAACATACAAAATGAATTATAACTATAAATGACAATCAACCTTTGGATATAAAATTTGAACTAGTTGACCTCGAGATTTACCAATAACTCTGTACAAATTAAAAACACAAAGTAAAATTATCACAACTATATTTATCATAAAAGTTTAAGGGGAACATCAAATTCAAAGTCATTTTTGGAGAAACACTTACCCTTGAAGCATGGTTCTCAAGTCATTTTTCATCTTCCTGTGCAACGAACAAAACCATATAATTTTACATTATTTGGGAATGATGACCATCAGCTGCCAGTGCGACCTATCACGAAGGACAGATAGTTATTTAACTAAGTAATTAAGGAAACTTTAATAATGAACTTTTACATATAACAACACCAACCCATCAATGTATGGCACAAGGTATACGTCTCTTTTTGACTCATCCATCCATGTTTGCAAATAATGTTGTCTGTTTTGAAGTGTGTTACCAAAATGTTGAATGGTCTGAGGTTCAACAAATCCGTACATGGAAGACCGACCTTGGTCTACAACGATTGTGTCCATGTACCTAAATGATCAAAGTTAAGTTGTTAGAAACTATAGGAATCAAACAAAAAGACATATGGAAGACAAAATTAACTATCTTACATGCACCACAGCATATTCAGCATCCTATCTCCCCCAATCACCTCCAATGCATCAGGCAATGTGATATATACTAGCACATGGGGGGGCAGACCAAATACTCTCAAATCCCAGTATAGTTCTAATGGTGCTCTCTTGAACCTGGGTAATCTTGTCATTAGCTTTGATAGAGGATCATCCTCTGCTTAATCCATGTCATCATCTGCTTAATCCATGTCATCATCTTCATGTATGACTTTGTCATGAATCGGCTGCTTCTGAGGACGTGTGAACTGAAGATAAGAATTTCATCAAAGAGTTATCAACAAATATTTTGATCCTTAACATAGAAATACTAATAACAAAGACATTATACCTGTGGAGTAGGGATGCGTGACATGATCAATGCTCGAGGCTAGGCTATAAATGAGCCTATGGCCTCTCCCACAAAATTAATTTCTGGAGTGGGTACAGGCACCTGAGCCTGGGGATCCCGAATCTCGTTAATCGTCACACGCACGTGGTGGGGTAATATGGGAACACCATGAATAGTGACCCCTCCCTCAAGCACTCATCCGACAGCCACAATGCTTGGGGGATCCCCATCAACCAACAACTCATATTGACCGTTGTACTGAGTAGGTTCAACAACAGAGCATGATCCTCTAGTGGTGACACAAGGTGGCGTGGGAGTTTCACCAGGCCCTGTGTTGCCCTTTGTCATGGAATGCAGCTTCTGTTCAAGCACTCTTTGTATTTCTTTTTGTTCTTGTAGCTGCTCCATGAATCGTTGCTCCATTGATCTCATGCTTTGGTTGAGTCTTTCCTACCACTGAAGATCCATCTGCCTCAATGCCTCCTGACTCATTGATTGCGTGGTTTTCTGTGTAGGGCCAAAGTAGTCACGAAGACCAATCGCCCCAGGAACTCCACGTACACGTCCTGAGTGCTCGGGTCTTCCGATGGCTGTTGTTAGAATGTCGTCCCTACCTTGGCCAACAAATGTTCCCTGAGTCTGTTGCTCAACCAACTCATCCTGCACATACAAAAACGAAGATACTTAGAAGACATGCTGTGATAGATACACAATCAAACAATGTTTAGAATTTGAACTTACAATTCTTTGTGAGATCAAGGCTGCTGAGGAAGATGTCATGTTCCCATCAGATTTAGTCCGAGCAGCCTTCCACAGCTCGTACCTAGCAGGTGCAGGTGCTAGGTCCGGCGACTGAAGTCCCAAGGCATCCGCTCTAGACTTTCTAAGTTTTTTTTCCAGTTTTGCATAACCACCTCGTGATAACAAGTGTGGTGCATCGTTTAGCCGTTGTCTTTCTTGGGTGGCTAACCTTTTACCCTGTGAAATCATGTACATAAATAAGTGTAAAATCATAAGAACTCAATGAAAGGTTTTAAGTTGCTAAGAAACAGACCTTCCATTCCTCAGACTCTCTAGATGCAGGAAACTGTATCCAGTCCTTCTCTGTGAAGGCATACTGCTGACATGGATTTTGATCTTGTTTGTCTCCAAAGACATATAGTCGTGTCAGCCTTGTCTTGAAATCCCTCCATCTTATCGCTATATACGATAACACTTTCTTTCTAATTTGTATCGTGTTTGGAATATCATAATGTTGCTGTTTAAAACAAAACACATGTTATTGATTTGAAAAGATGAAAGAAATAAGTATATCTCATTTTATTTTCTCTCAAGTACATTAAACAACTTGTCCTTGAAATCACCATGGATCAAGCCAACACCATGCAAAGTTTCAGCCATGTATAAAACTTCAATAGTGTAATAAATGCATAACAGTTCTTCTATGGATTTTCCTAAGACCAGATATGAGTTCACCACATCCTGCATAGTATTTTCAATTGAAGATTAATACCAAATGACATTGAAGTAAATAAGGAAAATCAAACGAAATAATTAATGGACCTGTAGTGTCCCATTAGCTAAATAATCACAGATGAGTATACTTCCATGAGAGTAACCATAACTTGACCTCTGATAAAGCAAAAGTAAGAATTATCAAATTCTTATAGAAAAAGTGGTTCAAAATTATTCATCTTTCCAGGACAATAAGACTGACTTTTACTCTTTAAGAATTACAAATTCTCTTGTTTCTATTCATTCAAATTGCTTAATTATTGGCAAAGAAGTTAGCTCAGATCATTATAATAATGATGATACAAATAAAATCAAAGATCTACAACCGATTGAAAACCAAATAAAATAAAAGTGAAATTGAAAACGAAAACTAAATAAAATCAATGAAAAATGAAGAAACCCTACCTGATCGTAGGCGATTGAGAAACGAATGTCAGATAAGAACAAATCGATAATTAAACAAATAAAATCCACCCTTATCCAAAAAAAATAAAATACAATAAAATCTTCCTAACCTCCCACAAAATCCAAAAGAAAATCAACTGTTACACAAAAGAAAATCAACTGTTACCCCCATTGGATCATCTAGATGAATACACCTCAAGTGCATCGCTTTCCAATCTTATTTATCCTTTTTGAAAGGGAAAAGGGAAAATATTTGTACTTATGCCTTTGCTTATCTTTCCAAGTGTTCTCAGAACCTTCGACGATGATGCTAGAGCCTTCGACAGTTCGGCTGCGGCTGAGTGTGGCAAAGCCTTCGACGGCGGCGAGCCTGCGACAGCGGCGAGCCTTCGATGGCGGTGAGCCTTCAAGGGCGGCGAGGCTTCAACATTAGCGAGCCTTTGACACAATGAGAATGGAATGTAACGAGACCGGGAATAAGAAACCTAAACCACAATTAACTAGTTAACTGTAGTACAAACAGTTAACTGCATAAAGTTCAGTTTTTTTAAACTAAACTAAAGAATAGGTTAGGAAATTTTTATTGACACAATTTTTAATTTGCATTCAGATTCCCTTGCATTTAACGGAAAGGGTATTATTGACTCAATTTTGTTAAATTAGGGACCTAATTGATCACTTCTAAAATTGGAGGACCCAAGTGAAACGAACCCGCAAATATAGGGACCTCCGAACCTATTAAACCTAGATATAGATAACTATAGTTTAGTACAGTTCAGTAAATTCTGCCCAACCCTAATTGCATTCATATTCAGCACCAAAAATTTCAATCAAGAAATTGTTAAAAAGGCTAGTTTTAGGTTCATGTACATAATTTCTATTTTACACTCTTTTTCTGCATTGTAGCTGGACACCTCTCATTAGGTCAATCAAACTAGTTGCATGCATTTTTTCATCTTCTATAGCATACATCCAGAGCCTTTTAGTAGTTCATTTTTTCATTTTACATTTTTATTTTCCCCCGTTGCATTTTCATTGTTTTTAACAAGGTTAAAGATACAAGCTAAAACATTATGTATTGAATGATATATTATAGAAGGCATTATCAACATATTCCACCTTGAGTTGATTCTTCTTATATCAATAAATATAAATAAATATTATTATGATATTAGATATGATGAACACAATCATCTTAGCTGCTATTAAATGTGCGATGAATAAACATAATATAACTCATGTCTTATTTCGAATAAATACATATATTTAAATTGATGATATTTATATTTAAAAGCATAAGCATATTTAAATTATAAAAAAAAGTTGTAATTCATTATATACTAATTTAAATCAAGGTTTTAACTCTCATTTTAAAATAAGCTTTCAATATTTTAAATACTCTAATTAAAATATGATAGGTGATGGACAAATTTATGAACACCAAAATATGATGTCACAAACTTGTTTTTCAATCGGCAAGTATGACCGAATCGTTCAAGTAATAAACTTGGTAAGACCAAGTATCGTTCTTCCCAAAGGACTCACGGCCTAGTTTAGTTATGTGGTTTCTTGATTAGCTAAGACTTACAGACGAAATATTTGGAGTTTAATATGCAAGACAGAAAATAAACATGTATGCATGAAGTTTTGATCAATGGCAAAAAGCAAAAGATAAACACTTTCAATGATATTAATGTATGAATATGTTGTTGGGGGTCAATTTCATCTTATCCACTCTCATATATTTTAGGAATTCAACATTCAAATCATCATTGTTAATGCCACTCTCTAAAGTACCTTTCTAGAAGGCTTCTCCCTAATCACGAGTTCATACAATTCCTAGCATTCCTAATGATCAGTTCATAAGTGCAGGAGCTTAACGACAACCAATATCATATTGGGAGAAATTCCCCGGATCTAGACTTCCCCGTACGTGCCCGTATCGACAAAACCAATAATCATGCATCGAATGAGTTAAACAATGCAAGCATTAAGCAAAGAGGAAAAACCCTAACTAATGATGAAAAGAAAGCATAAGTCTTAATTAAAAGATGTAAAAACAGATTCCATATATGAGAGTTTCACAAGATTACATTGATTCCCCAACAAACATACAGAGTTTAGTTCACCATATTCATGGTGAACCTAGATGAATTACAATGAAAGAATGAAAGAATAAACCCTAAAAAGGTGAAGAGGAAGCCTCAGCATCCAAGATCCTCCTTTAAAGGGGTGGAAGAGAGAGTGTTTGCTTCGTTCCAGCCAAAGATGCCTAACCCTAGGAAACCCTAAAGCTTATATATCATTCGTAAATTACAAAAAGTCAAGTCCAAGCCCATTAAAGTGCCGCTCAGCGGTAAAATACCGCTCAGCGGTGAGTGCGTGACTTGTTTTCTCCCCTCAGCGGCCATTTTGCCCCTCAGCGGACCTCACGTGACTTCTAGAGTGCCGCTCAGCGGTAAACTGCCGCTGAGCGGTGACTTCGGCTTCTCCTTTTTGCACTTTTTGTTGTCTTTTCTGATTTCAACTCTCTCCTTCTTCACTTCTTTCACCAAATTCACCTTAAAACCTGCACAAAAACACTGAAATCAAGCATAAACCTGTCCAGCTCTCTTATTTCCAAAAATATAAAGAAAAGCATGATTTCAAGCTAGTTTCTAAGTGTAAAGGTTGCTTTTAGTGTCAATTTTAATCATAAAAATAACAGTTTTTCAACTGTTATCACAACCCCAAACTTAAAACTTTGCTTGTCCTCAAGCAAATAAGATGTAACTCAATCTTCAACCAATTCATATGATGGTTCACCACATTCAAAAATCCTTCTTTCAAGACAAGTAAATACTCAATTTAGCTCATCATCAAGACTTCAATCAAGATGTGCACATGCTTTTAGTGATCACTCAACACATACTATCCAACAAATGCTATTTTCATGAATGATCAATTAACTAAGAAAAGATGTTCTTATGTGTTCATGGAATGTATCCTCACTAGATAAAGTGTTTCACTCAAACACACAAGTGTATAGGAGATATTCACTCATTCACTCTACTATTACAATATCACATGAATCAACTTTGCCTTTCATTTAACCACAATCAAAAACACTTATCAACAAACATCATCACAAGGACTTTTCTATGGCTTATAACGTGGCTGGGCTAACAAGAAAATTGGTTTTTCTAGATCACAAAACCCTTGAGTTAAGAGAAACATATAAACACAATCATTCTTATTTATTCCCAACTTTCTTTTGCATTGAGCTTTGCTTTTTCTTTTCTTTTCTTTCTCTTTTTCTTTTTCTTTTCACATACTTAATTCTTAGCTCTTAGCTCAATGCTTTCAATTTCCCTTTCTATTTTCCAACAACCTCAAACTTCAACATTTGTCAATACCACAAAATATTTTCTACTTAACTCAAGGTAAAGCTTTTCAACAAGGGTTTTCAAATCATGTTCAAGGCTAGAGGTTCAAAGGATATAACACATAGTGTTCTCTTTTAGTGGGCTCAATTTATGAATTTGGCTAATAGAAGGGTTATCAACAAATGGCCTTGATCATATGATGCAAACAAGCAAGTAATTCAATCATAGAAAACCTGGGCAAAGTCATTCATGCTTTCACAGTAATAGTATTCAACAATAACAACTCTGGAGCTCAAAACCTCACATATAAGCTCATTCACATTCCACATATAACATCCTGCTTAGAATCATAATCACAATCATAACATCTTGCATTTGTTCACAATGCTTGTGAACCACCTGTATAAGCATATAATGTGCACATTCTCAACATCAATCAATATCAAAGCATCATCAGGCATGACTTATCAAACAACAATCATAAGCAAACCATCATAACAGACAAAGTTTCCAATTGAGTACATCAAATCCTATTCTAAAAACAAAAGTGATTGATAAAACAAATCCTACTTTAGTGCTTTGAAAAACTCATCCCCATCAATGATGCTCTCTCCCAACCCCAAACTTAGATGGAAAACTAGTGAGAAAGTGAGTGGAAGGGAGATTTTCTAAAGAGGAATGAAAGGAAAAATGTAGAGAACCTTTGGAAAAATGTTTAGGAGTGTGTGTGCAGAGAAGAATCTAAAAATAAAGGCCAAAGCGTGACTTAGGGTATAAAAATACCCTAATGGGCTCGGGTTCCGCTAAGGGGCAACCTAAGCCCCTTTTATGATACCACCGCTCAGCGGCAATTTGCCGCTCAACGGCACTTTCGTGTTGTGCTTTTCTTCTTCCTAGCTTACCCTAGGTGCCTTCTACTCATGCCCCTCACTTGCTCCTGATGGACAAATTTATGAACACCAAATTATGATGTCACAAACTTGTTTTCAATCGGCAAGTATGACCGAATCGTTCAAGTAATAAAACTTGGTAAGACCAAGTATCGTTCTTCCCAAAGGACTCACGGCCTAGTTTAGTTATGTGATTTCTTAATTAACTAAGACTTACAAACGAATTAATTGGGGTTTAAAATGCAAGACAAAAAATAAACATGTATGCATGAATTGTGATCAATGGCAAAAAGCAAAAGATAAACACTTTCAATGAAATTTATGTATGGATATGTTGTTGGGGTTCAATTTCATCTTATCCACTCTCATATATTTTAGGAATTCAACGATCAAATCACCATTGTTAATGCCACTCTCTAATGTACCTTTCCAGAAGGCTTCTCCCTAATCACGAGTTCATACAATTCCTAGCATTCCTAATGATTAGTTCATAAGTTCAGGAGCTTAACGACAACCAATATAAAATTGGGAGAAATTCCCCGGATCTAGACTTCCCCGTACGTTCCCGTATCGACAAAACCAATAATCATGCATCGAATGAGTTAAACCATGCAAGCATTAAACAAAGAGGAAAAACCCTAACTAATGATGAAAGAAATCATAGATCTTAAATAAAAGATGTAAAAACAGATTCCATATATGAGAGTTTCACAAGACTACATTGATTCCCCAACAAACATAAAGAGGTTAGTTCACCATATTCATGGTGAACCTAGATGAATTACAATGAAAGAATGAAAGAATAAACCCTAAAAAGGTGAAGCGGAAGCCTCAGCATCCAAGATCCTCCTTCAAAGGGGTGGTAGAGAGAGTGTTTTCCTCGTTCCAGCCAGAGATACCTAACCCTAGGAAACCCTAAAGCTTATGTATCATTCGTAAATTACAAAAAGTCAAGTCCAAGCCCATTAAAGTGCCGCTCAGCGGTAAACTACCGCTCAGCGGTGATTGCGTGACTTGTTTTCTCCCCTCAGCGGCCATTTTGCCCCTCAGCGGACCTCCCGTGACTTTCAGAGTACCGCTCAGCGGTAAAATACCGCTCAGCGGTGAGTGCGTGACTTGTTTTCTCCCCTCAGCGGCCAATTTGCCCCTCAGCGGACCTCCCGCAAACTCCTGAGTGCCGCTCAGCGGCAGTTTACCGCTGAGCGGTGACTTCGGCTTCTCCTTTTGCACTTTTTGTTGTCTTTTCTGATTTCATCTCTCTCCTTCTTCACTTCTTTCACCAAATTCACCTTAAAACCTGCACAAAAACACTGAAATCAAGCATAAACCTGTCCAGCTCTCTTATTTCCAAAAATATAAAGAAAAGCATGATTTCAAGCTAGTTTCTAAGTGTAAAGGTTGCTTTTAGTGTCAATTTTAATCATGAAAATAACAGTTTTTCAACTGTTATCACAACCTCAAACTTAAAACTTTGCTTGTCCTCAAGCAAATAAGATGTAACTCTATCTTCAACCAATTCATATGATGATTCACTTCATTCAAAAATCTTCTTTTCAAGATAAGCAAAAACTTCACTCAAACTTATGACCAAGAGTTCAATCAAGATGTGCACATGCTTTAGTGTTCACAAAGTCATTTAAATTCCAACAAATGCTATTTTCATGAATGATCAATCAATTAAACATGGATGTTCATGTGTTCATGTGATATTTCCTCACTAAGTCAAGTGTTTCACTCACACTCAAGTGTATAAGAGATGATCACTCATTCACTCTACTATCACAATGTTACATGAATCAACTTTGCCTTTCATTTTACCACAATCAAAAACATTCACAAGCATGCATCATCACAAGGACTTTTCTATGGCTTATAATGTGGCTGGGCTAACAAGAAAATTGGTTTTTCTAGATCACAAAATCCTTGAGTTAAGAGAATTATACAACACAATCATCTTATTCTTTCCCAACTTTCTTTTGCCTTTGCATTGAGCTTTGCTTCTTTTTCTTTTATTTTCTTTTTCTTTGCATATTCTTACTTTTTAGCTCTTAGCTCAATGCTTTTCATGTTTTCCCAACAACCCCAAACTTGAACATTTAACAATACCACACAAGATCTTCTACTTAACTCAAGGTAAAGATTTTCAACTAAGGGTTTTCAGTGTATATTCAAGGCTAAGGGTCCAAAGGATAGAACACAAAGTGTTCTCTTTTAGTGGGCTAATTGTATGAATTTGGCCAATAAAAAGGTTTTCAACAAATGGCCTTGATCATGTGATGCAAAACAAGCAATTAATTCAATCATAGAAAACCTGGGCAAAATCATTCATGCTTTCAAAGTAATAGCATTCAACAATAACAACTCTGGAGCTCAAAATCTCACACATAAGCTCATTCACATTTAACATACACATCCTGCTTAATTTCACAATCACAATCATGATATCATGCATTTGTTCACAAAGCTTGTGAATTACCTGTATAAGCATTTTAATGTGCACATCATCTCATCATCAATTAATCATAAGCATCATTAAGTATTACTTATCACACAATCACAGTTAATAGCAAACCATCACAAGAAACCCGGTTTCAAAATAGAGTACATCAAACCCTAATCTAAAAACAAAAACAAATAAGTTCAGAAAACTTAAACCACAAAACATAAGCACATGATAGCATTCATCAGTAAATGTTATCTCAGCTCCTCATCAATCTGAGCTGTCCTCTGTATCTTCCTCTTCCTCCTCATCTGCATCATCTTCAAATGCATCATCCTCATCAGCTTCATCTTCTTCCATATCTCTAGCTGAAGCTTCAGCTGCTCCAGCTCCTCCTCCATGCACTGGCTCCTCTGGCCAAGCTACCACATTATGGAATTCATCCATAGTCCACCTGTGGGCTGGAGGTGTATCATACATCCCCACAATCATCTCAGCAGTGGCCACCTGCCCTCTGTGAATGGACTGCAACTGAGCCCCTATAAGAGACATATACATGTCCCTCATCTGGAATGGCTCTGCTTCATGTGTCTCAGCAGATGTCTGGCTCTGTGCTGGCCCTCTCTCTCTACGAGCACGGCGTGGTGGAACTGGCTGAGCTTCATCATCACCTCCACAGTACTGTCTATAGTAGGCCTCATCAATAGCTTTTCTTGGCCTCTCAAAAGGTGGAGCAGAAGTGTCCACCCCAGCTATCTTGCAAAGGTGCGTGATCAAAGAAGGATGTCCTAGTGGTGCTTTGTTGTTTGAAGTATTAGCGCACACACTAATCTCATCAGCTATCACCTGCCCAATATTAACATTCAAGTTTCTGATAGCACAGTAAATGAAGAATGCCCTGCTGAGAGTAATATCTGACACATGTGAACATGGCTGAATGTTGGCATGAGAAAACGCCATCCAATACTTTGCAAGAGGAGTCAAATCCGTCCTCCTAATGTTAACCACTGAGCCAGATCTATTCCTTTGGAAGTGTCCTCCAGGTATACACAGTACTCTCTCCACATCCTCATAATCAGCACCTTCCTCCATGCAAAGAGCAAACTGGCACTGCTCACCAGCCCATACAGTGTCCAGAAAGTTATTAATTGAGTCAGGATCATACCTGATAGCATGGCCTCTAACATAGCCCAAATAATTCTCAGCTGGATAATCACCAATCTTCTTTGCATTGGTGTAAAATTCCTTAGCCACAGCTATGTTGGCAGGTGCAGGATAAGTGGCTAGCTTTCCCCAATCATTCCCTAACACTTGCTCTCCAAATTGAGGAGCAAAGTTAGGTATCATTCCAACCTTTCTCTCCATCAGAAGTCTCCTGTCCTGAACCACTTTAAAGTGCTTCTCATGTTTCCTAGAGAGGAACCTACTAGAGTGGGGTTGCTCTGGTTCCTTTTCCTTTCTCTTGTTTGCCATGGTTTTCAATCTTTTTCCGGATGAGGATGCCATTCCTACATTCAAAACACAAAACCAAACCACAGAACATGATGATAATCATTAGTAAAACACAGAACACAACTCCTTTCAAAGCTAAACCACCGCTGAGGGCCATAATTTCCCCTCAGCGCCACCAGTACCACATTCCAGATCACACAAAACAAAAAAAATCAAATCTGGCAGAGTGCCGCTCAGCGGCAGTTTACCCCTCAGCGGTAACTCTGCAGATTTTTGAAAAACCTGTTTTAAAGCTTTCCTAACTCCACCCAAATGCAATTTTCAGTTTTCCAGTTCATAATTATGCAGTTTAATCGGTTCAAACATCAAATATATCATCAAATCATGCAAAGAAATCAAAACCCCTAAATTTTCATGCTTTGACAATCATATTCAAAATCAAAAACCCTAGAATGAAAAAATTGCATTTTACTTACTTGGGTGGAGATACTAGATGCAATGAGAATGCTTCCAAGTTAGAATGCTCTCTTCCAACCCCAAACTTTGATGGCACACTAGTGAAAAAGTGAGTGGAAGAGAAATTTTCTTAAGAGGGAAGAGTGAAAAGATGTGGAAAACCTTGGAGAAGGTATGTGGGAGTGTTTGTGCAAAGAAAAGTCTGAAAGTGTGAGAGAATGCGCAGCTTAGGGTTTAAAAATACCCTAATGGGCTCGGGTCCCGCTAAGGGGAACAAAAACCCTATTCTGCGAGAGTACCGCTCAGCGGTAAAGTACCGCTCAGCGGCACTTTCGTGAAGTGCTCTTCTCCTTCTTTTCTTAACCTACGTGCCTCCTAGACATGCCCCTCACTGGCTCCCTGCAATTCAATGTTCAAAATGCTTATGCAAACCCTAACTAAAACAAACAAACAGAAATATTCAATCAACTGGGTTGCCTCCCAGGTAGCGCTTGTTTAACGTCACGAGCCTGACCCAAAATCCACCAACACCCATCAGTAGGTGTTACAGCCATTGTATCCTTCAGTAGATACTTAACCACCTAGCATCCTTCAGTAGATGCTATATCCAACAAAATAAATACAGAAATAATGTTCACAAATAAAAAAAAAATTACAAAACCAAATCAAAAGTTTTTAAATTCACTGGGTTGCCTCCCAGCAAGCGCTCTTTTAATGTCATTAGCTTGACCCAATAAAGTTCAAGTTCCATCTTCTTTGTAATTGATGTTGTTATTCCACCAATTCCTCAGCTGTTTCCTTTGAACTGTTTTGGTTCTTCTAGAACATGGAGACTCTATCTCTATCATCTCCTTCTCTTTAAAGCCCTTCACAACCCACAACTTGTTCTTGATTCTAACAGGTGTGCCAAGTTGGAGTCTTCTTTTCTTCCAGTCTCTAGGAATTTCTTCTCCTCTTCCAATCTCTTCTACCTTGGGTACTTGAAACAACAAACAATGGTTACCTGAAACCTCAAGATTTTCATCTTTACGGCTAGTCATGGGTGCATCTCGAAATGCAGCTTTATAACTAGCTTCTTCCTCCTTTGCTTGCATCTCATCTTTGAAAACATCTACCACCACTCTCTCCTCTCTATCCTGGAGCACCACTATACCTTCATTTACATCTATGATAGCCCTGGCCGTTTTCATAAACGGTCTTCCAAGTATGATAGGTATCTTCTCAGTCTCCATCTTCATCACCACAAAGTCTGCCAAGAACTGAAGTTTGCCAACACAAACTATAATGTCCTCTACAATCCCACATGGTTCCTTTGAAGATCCATCGGCCATTACTATTTTAATCTTCGCATGTTTCATTTTAACTTTGCCGATTTGCTCCAGTAAAGAATAAGGTATCAAGTTAACACTTGACCCTAAATCAAGGAGAGCTTTCTTTACCTTTTTCTTCCCTATAGTACAAGGGATAGAAAAACTACCTGGATCTGACGCTTTAGGAGGGAATGACTCTTTCTTAACAGTTATACACTCTTTTGCCCCATCATCTCTACGTCTCTTCTTTGTAGAAATTTCTTCATCAGATTTTGTGTAAACTGCAATTTTCTGTAAAATCTGTTCCCAAGGTGCTTTATTATCCACCATTCTGAATAATTCTGTGAAATCCATTTGTTTCTCTTGATTTATTGGAAAAGGAAAATTATTTTTGCTCTCTATTTCTCTTCTTTCTTCTGTTTCTCCTTCTTCTAACTCAATTATCTCTTCATTCACACTCTTTACCACTTTACACTCTTCTCTAGGGTTAACCTCAGTATTAGCCCCAAAATTTCTATTTGGCCTTTCTTCCAATTGCTTGGTAATCTGACCCATTTGAATCTCCAAATTCTTTATAGCAGCTTCAGTGCTCTTTTGAGAAGATTCGGTTTTCTGTATGAATTGCTGAAGAGTTTCTTCCAACCTTGTTGATTTTTCATTAAGCATAGATAACTGTTGCCAAAAGGTTGGTTGCTGCTGCTTATTATATTGATTTGCTTGCCCAGTTTGTCCTTGACCAATGCTTGGATGTGGTTTCCACCCTTGATTGTAATTCCCTTGACGGTATGGAAATTGATTAGCCATAAAATTAATATCCTCCAAGGCCTCCACTGGAAAAGCACATTGACCATTGATATGATCACCTCCACATAATTCGCACAACTGAGTTTGCACCTGTGCAGCAGTTTTCAACTCTTTAGGTAATTGTGCAAGAGTTTTAGTCAGAGTCTCCAACTGTTGAGTTAGAATTTTATTTTGAGCTAGCAAGGCATCATGTGTCTGTAATTGGAGAACCCCTTTTTGTTGCATAGGAACTCCTCTTTCGCTGTTGAGCTCATTATCACTAGTAGCCATGTTGTCAATAATTTCTATAGCTTCCTCTGGAGTTTTCCATTTAATATTGCCTCCTGCTGAGGCATCAAGCATCATCTTGGTTTGTGAACCAAGCCCTCCAAGGAAAGTTAAGACTACTTCCTGTTCTTCAAAGCCATGCGTGGGTGTTTTTCTTAGCAAACTTTTGTATCTATCCCATGCATGCCCCAGTGATTCTTCCATGCCCTGCTTAAATGAAGATATCTCTTGCTTGCCTTTTGTCACCTTTGATTGTGGAAAGTACTTGTTCAAAAACTTTGTTACCACTGCTTCCCACTCTGTGAAACTTCCTTCTGGAAAAGAGTTCAACCAAAGCTTAGCATTGCCTCCCAATGAGAAAGGAAACAAACTAAGTTTGATTGCTTCGTCTGGCACCCCGTTGATTTTCACTGTGTTGCAAATTTCATTAAATGTAGTAAGGTGCTCATATGGGCTTTCATGAGATAACCCATTGAATTGATTACTCTTCACCAGTTGGATCAATGCTGGTTTGACCTCCATATTGGCTGCATTGACCCTAGGTCTAGCTATGCTGTTAAAATGTTGAGGTCCAGCTACATTAGTGTAATCAGCAAGAGTTCTTCTGATATGATTATTCTCCATATTTTCTGTGCTATTGTCAGAACCTTGTGGTGATGGTTGTAACAGAGTTTCCGGAGGAGGAAAAAGTTCTCTAGATGTTCTGATTCTTCTCCTCCGTCTACTGTCTTCTAATCCTTCAAGCAACGGTTCTGTTGTCTTCTTGCTCCTAGTTCGAATTGCCTCCTGCATACACAAGAACACAAAACCCTAGAAGATTTGGTTAGCACAAAAAATATAAAAGAATATAAGATTCAGAAAATAAAGACAGAAAACAGAAAAAATAAAATAAAATAAAAATTCGAAATTTAAAAATAAAATAAAAAAAATAAGTCAAAGATAATTAATAATCACACAAATTAACCAGTTAAACCACGAGACCCCGGCAACGGCGCCAAAAACTTGATGGACAAATTTATGAACACCAAATTATGATGTCACAAACTTGTTTTCAATCGGCAAGTATGACCGAATCGTTCAAGTAATAAAACTTGGTAAGACCAAGTATCGTTCTTCCCAAAGGACTCACGGCCTAGTTTAGTTATGTGATTTCTTAATTAACTAAGACTTACAAACGAATTAATTGGGGTTTAAAATGCAAGACAGAAAATAAACATGTATGCATGAATTGTGATCAATGGCAAAAAGCAAAAGATAAACACTTTCAATGAAATTTATGTATGGATATGTTGTTGGGGTTCAATTTCATCTTATCCACTCTCATATATTTTAGGAATTCAACGATCAAATCACCATTGTTAATGCCACTCTCTAATGTACCTTTCCAGAAGGCTTCTCCCTAATCACGAGTTATACAATTCCTAGCATTCCTAATGATTAGTTCATAAGTTCAGGAGCTTAACGACAACCAATATAAAATTGGGAGAAATTCCCCGGATCTAGACTTCCCCGTACGTTCCCGTATCGACAAAACCAATAATCATGCATCGAATGAGTTAAACCATGCAAGCATTAAACAAAGAGGAAAAACCCTAACTAATGATGAAAGAAAGCATAGATCTTAAATAAAAGATGTAAAAACAGATTCCATATATGAGAGTTTCACAAGACTACATTGATTCCCCAACAAACATAAAGAGGTTAGTTCACCATATTCATGGTGAACCTAGATGAATTACAATGAAAGAATGAAAGAATAAACCCTAAAAAGGTGAAGCGGAAGCCTCAGCATCCAAGATCCTCCTTCAAAGGGGTGGTAGAGAGAGTGTTTTCCTCGTTCCAGCCAGAGATACCTAACCCTAGGAAACCCTAAAGCTTATGTATCATTCGTAAATTACAAAAAGTCAAGTCCAAGCCCATTAAAGTGCCGCTCAGCGGTAAACTACCGCTCAGCGGTGATTGCGTGACTTGTTTTCTCCCCTCAGCGGCCATTTTGCCCCTCAGCGGACCTCCCGTGACTTTCAGAGTACCGCTCAGCGGTGAGTGCGTGACTTGTTTTCTCCCCTCAGCGGCCAATTTGCCCCTCAGCGGACCTCCCGCAAACTCCTGAGTGCCGCTCAGCGGTAAACTGCCGCTGAGCGGTGACTTCGGCTTCTCCTTTTGCACTTTTTGTTGTCTTTTCTGATTTCATCTCTCTCCTTCTTCACTTCTTTCACCAAATTCACCTTAAAACCTGCACAAAAACACTGAAATCAAGCATAAACCTGTCCAGCTCTCTTATTTCCAAAAATATAAAGAAAAGCATGATTTCAAGCTAGTTTCTAAGTGTAAATGTTGCTTTTAGTGTCAATTTTAATCATGAAAATAACAGTTTTTCAACTGTTATCAGCTCCCTGCAATTAATTTCTCAAATCACTCAAACATTCAATCCCTATCATGCAACTAAAGCAGAATCAAAACAAATAATACAGATAAAATCAATCAACTGGGTTGCCTCCCAGGTAGCGCTTGTTTAACGTCACGAGCCTGACCCAAAATCCTCCAGCACCCTTCAGTAGATGCAAATCTTTCTTTCCAACACCCATCAGTAGGTGTATACAAACATAGTATCCTTCAGTAGATACTCTTCAGCCTAACATCCATCAGTAGATGTAAACCCTGTAACAAACTTATAACAAAAACAAAAATACCCAAAAGTTCAAAATTACATCACCAAACCAAAAATTAAAAGTTCTTAAATCACTGGGTTGCCTCCCAGCAAGCGCTCTTTTAACGTCACTAGCTTGACCCAATAAAGCTCATGTTCCTTCTTCTTTTTCTTCTTCTTTCTACTGAACTTCTTTAGAAATTTGATCAAACCAGGAACCTGTTGCAGTGTCTCAATCATAGGAACTTTAATCTCCAATTTCTTGAAGATTTCCATGAAGCACTTGAATTTCTTTTCCTTCCTATGATTCTTCTTTAGATGAGGATGTGATTTTTCATATGATTTCTTCTTCTTTCCTCTCATCTTCTTTTTCTTCCTTTTTCTCTCCCTAAATTTTCTCTTTTTCTTTTCTTTTATTTTTTTCTTCCCTTTTCCTTTTCTTTTCAACTTCTTTATTTTCACACAAATTTTCTTTCTCTCTTCTCTCTCAACCACTTCTTTCTCTTTTTCTTCATCTTTATTTCTCTCACTCAATTCTTCTTTTTCTTTTCTCTCTATCTTTTCCTCATCGCCCCCTTCCTCCTTAGGGTTAACTTCAGTATTAACCTCATCATTCAATCTCTGACTAATGGAATGAAGCTGCATCTCCATCCTTTTACATGATTCTTTAATGCTTTTCTGAGTAGCGTCAGAATTTTTCAAAAATTGTTGAAGGGTGTCATCCAAACTTCCTGATAGAAAGGTTTGTTGTTGTTGCTTGTTAAATTGCCCAGTTTGTCCAGCTTGCCCGCTTTGTTCCTGACCAATACTTGGGTGTGGTTTCCACCCTTGATTGTAGCTCCCTTGACGGTACTGATTGGTCATGTAGTTTACATCCTCTACGACTTCAACTGGAAAGGCACATTGACCATTGATATGGTTACCTCCACACAATTCGCATAACTGGGATTGTACCTGTGCAATAGTCTTTAACTCTTGTGGCAATTGTTCAAGTATCTTTGAGAGATTCTCCAATTGTTGAGTTATTAACTTGTTCTGAGCTATCAAGGCATCATTGGATTGCAACTGTAGAACTCCTTTTTGTTGAATAGGAGCTCCTCTTTCACTGTTCCAGTTATTGTTATTAGTAGTCATGTTTTCAATTATTTCTGTGGCTTCCTCTGGAGTCTTCCATTTGATATTGCCTCCAGCTGAGGCGTCAAGCATCATTTTGGTTTGTGAACCAAGACCTCCAAGGAAGATTAGGACTACTTCTCCTTCGTTAAATCCATGCGTGGGAGTCTTTCGTAATAGGATTTTATACCTGTCCCATGCATGCCCCAGTGATTCTTCCATGCCTTGTCTAAATGAAGAGATCTCTTGCTTCCCTTTGTTGATTTTAAAGCTTTGTTGCTGCCATTGTTGTTGTGGTTGGTTCTCAAATTGTCCGGCAGCTTGTCAAAATTGGCTTTGATCCATGCTTGAGTCATGTTCCCACCAGTGGTTGAGATTACTTTGGTAGAATTGAGTGCCCATATAGTTAAATTCTTGACCAAATTGCATTCTGCAGACATTAGGCACAAAACCCTAAAAACAATTGTTAGCACAAAAAGATAGAGAAAAAAAATCAAAGGATATAATTGAAAAGATAAGAAGATAGGAAATAAAAACAAAAAAATAAAATAAAATAATAACCAAAAAATAAAAACAGAAAATAAAAACAGAAATTCAAAATTAAAGTCAAAGATAATCAATAATCACACAAATTAACCAGTTAAACCACGAGTCCCCGGCAACGGCGCCAAAAACTTGATGGACAAATTTATGAACACCAAAATATGATGTCACAAACTTGTTTTTCAATCGGCAAGTATGACCGAATCGTTCAAGTAATAAACTTGGTAAGACCAAGTATCGTTCTTCCCAAAGGACTCACGGCCTAGTTTAGTTATGTGGTTTCTTGATTAGCTAAGACTTACAGACGAAATATTTGGAGTTTAATATGCAAGACAGAAAATAAACATGTATGCATGAAGTTTTGATCAATGGCAAAAAGCAAAAGATAAACACTTTCAATGATATTAATGTATGAATATGTTGTTGTTGGCAAAAATCACCTATGAAGTTTTGATGATGAACAGAGTTGCACAAGTCAAGACAAATTAAGGATTTATGTATTTTTATAAAGCTTTTGTAATAATCTAAGTTGATGAAGTAGTGCTCACAAATGTATTAGGACCAATTATTGTAATTTACATTTAAATGCTGTTGAGATTCGTCAACATTCTGTTTTAATCGATTAAACCTAGTTTTAATCGATTAAAACCGAGGCTGGCCCTGAAAACCCAAGTGGCACTGGAATAATCGATTAAAGTGTATAATAATCGATTAGCTAATCGATTAATCCTGAGAATAATCGATTAACACTGACCGTTGGGGTTTTTCAGATTTGAAAAACTAGCCGTTGTACTCATTTTAATCGATTAGTACTTATGTTAATCGATTAAATGCGTTAGATGGCCCGTTTTCGAAGAATGGAAGGGCATTAGGCTGAGTCTATAAATTGGCTCACTATTTCTCTCAAAAGTAACTCTTCCCTTGTGCTCTAGTACTCTGAACTCTTTTGAGAACTCTGTGAATTTGCTGAAGCTAAGGAAACTCTTGTCTGCAAAGTCCTGAAGTGGTATTGCGGTGACAGAGGATTAGCTGGTTCATCCTTGGTGTGTTTGAGGAAGTGTTTGGAAGAGAATCATCCTTCGTGAAGCATTCGAAGGAGGTGATCATCCTTTGTGAAGATTCAAAGGAGGTGTAAGTTCATCTCTTGTGGTTTCAAGAGAGGTGGTAATTTCTAAACTGTTACAAATTATTTTTCTGTGTGACTAGTATTTGTAATTGTTTTGTGATAGTGAAAAAGGTTTATCTTGTTTGAGATAAGCGACTGGACGTAGGATCCTAGTGATCTGAACCAGGATAAAATACCTGTGCATTTTTTTCTCTTTCCCTTACTCTCTTATTTACGTTTAATTATCTGCTTAGTAAGAAATTAAGAGAAAAATATTAAAAAGGCGTAATAAAAGGATATAACCAATTCACCCCCCCCCCTCTTGGTTTGTTACCACGCTAATAATTCCGCTGCAGCGATTCTAACAATTGGCATCAGAGCTTGCTTTGATAGTCATTCAAATGGTAGGATCACATCAAACTTTTGCAGAGGGTGCTTCAATCAATAGACCCCCACTATTTACAGGTGAGAACTATGCATTCTGGAAGGTAAGGATGCAAATATTTATTGAATCTATTGATTGTGAAATTTGGGATGTTATTGCGTCTGGTTCTTCTGTTCCCACTAACAATATATAGGAACCAAAGCCACGTGGTCAATGGACCATTGAAGAAAAGAAAAGAATTCAGAATGACGTTAAAGCTCGGAATATTATTGCATCAGCATTGACTGTTGATGAGTTCTATAGGGTTTCTGTCTGCAAAACTGCTCAAGAAATGTGGGATGTGCTCAGAGTGACACATGAAGGAACAGATGACGTAAAGAGGGCAAGAAAGAATTCCCTGATTCAAGAGTATGAAATGTTCCGGATGAAGCAAGGAGAAACAATTTCCGACGTTCAAAAACGCTTCACCAACATTGTCAATCATCTCATTGGATTGGGTAAGTCATTTGATACTGATGAATTAAACATTAAAATCTTGAAGTCTTTAGACAGGTCGTGGCAACCTAAGGTGACTGCAATCTCGGAGTCACAAAACCTCAACACCATGACTATGGCAGCATTATTTGGAAAGTTGAGGGAACATGAATTAGATCTTGGAAGACTTGATGAAGAAGAAGCTAAATCCAAAACCAACAAGAAGAGTTTGGCGTTAAAATCAGAGGTTGATAGAAGCAAAGGTAAATCGGAAGATGAAGACTCAGACGAAGAGGAAAACTTAAGCCTTGTGATCAAAAGATTAAACAAATTCATGAAGTCTAAAGGTAAAGGAAGGTTTAGGTACGAAAAGAAAGATAATCAGGCATCTTCCTCAAATTACCGATGCTACAGCTGTGGAGAAAAGGGGCATCTAAAGGCAGACTGTCCAAATCAGAAGAGAGGTGAAGACAAAAAGGAGAAAAGATTTTTCAAGAAAAAGAAAGCATACATTGCATGGGAAGACGATAATGAGTCCTTTTCAGATTCAAGCGATTCAGATGAAGAAGCAAACATCTGTTTAATGGCAGATGATGATAATGTCAGCCAAGTAAGTAGCTCACATTGTTCTGATAATAATAGTCAAGTTGATGAAGATGAATTGCATGAAACATATGCTGCATTGTTAATTGAATCTGAAAAATTAAATATTTCTCATAAAAAGCTGAAAAAGGATTTTAAAAATTTAAAATCTGAATTTGACAACCTTCTTGAAGAAAATAAAAATTTGAAATTTACTTCTGAAAATCTCACTAAATTAAATGATGCCTTGAAAACTGAATTTTCAAATTCATCTGAAGAAAACAGAAGTTTAAAAAATAAATTTTTATATCAAGCAGAAGAAATCAGGAATTTGAAAAGTAAAGTGCTATATTATGAAAAAGAAAAATATGTTGCTAATCATGAATGTGAGTCTTGCATACAATTCAAATATTTTTCTGAACAAACAACCTTAGGAGAATGTAGCAAAAATAATGAAAATAAGGTTGTTAAAACTGATTATGTTCCTAAAATTAAAAACAAACAGAATAAAAGAACCCGTAGAATATGGGTAGAAAAAGGAACAACTCATGGGAACACAAGCGTTGTATCATGCTTTTATTGTATGAAAAAGGGTCATACTTCAAATAAATGTAAAATTAAGCATTATGGTGTTCCTAGTGGTAGATATGTTTGGGTTGCTAAATAATTTGAATCTAACCCAAAAGGACCCATACAAAGAAGTTGGGTACCTAAAATAGCTTGTTTGTTCCTTTCTTTTGCAGGTATTACAAAAATCAAGAAAAGTCATGTGGTGTCTTGATAGTGGTTGCTCAAAACACATGACAGGAGACATAACAAAATTTACAAACTTTAAAGAAAAGGAACAAGGCTTTGTTACCTATGGTGACAACAACAAAGGAAGAATTCTTGGAAAAGGGGATATAGGAAGCAAAGACACCTTGATGATCAAAGACGTGCTATATGTAGAAGGACTGAGGCATAACTTAATTAGCATCAGTCAACTGTGCGACAAAGGATTCAAGGTAACTTTTGAGAAGAATTCTTGCACTATTTTTAAGATTGATTCTTCTGAAATTGCTTTAAAAGGAGTTAGATATAATAATATTTATCTAATTGATTTAGAAAACGTAGTAAATAAAAATATTTCATGTTTAGTTGTTGAAGAGGAAAACCCATGGTTGTGGCACAGGCGTGCTGCTCATATACATATGCAACAACTTAACAAACTAGTATCTAGAGAACTAGTAATTGGTTTACCAAAATTAAAGTTTGTAAAAGATAAATTATGTGATGCATGTCAAAAGGGGAAACAAGTTAAAAATTCCTTTCATTCAAAAAATATTGTTTCTACTTTAAAACCTTTAGAACTCTTACATT
This sequence comes from Vigna umbellata, assembly GCF_029865625.1. NCBI lineage: Eukaryota > Viridiplantae > Streptophyta > Magnoliopsida > Fabales > Fabaceae > Vigna > Vigna umbellata. The sequence continues at coordinate 19,720,804 of NC_142166.1, forward strand.
TGGATTTATTTGGTCCTTCAAGGATAAAAAGTTTTGGTGGAAACTATTATGCTTTAGTTATTGTTGATGATTTTTCAAGATATACTTGGACCCTGTTTCTCACTCTTAAGAGTGAAGCTTTTAAAGAATTTAACAAGTTTGCTATTTTAATTCAAAATGAAAAGGATTTAAGAATAAAAGCTATTAGAAGTGACCATGGTGGTGAATTTCAAAATGAACTATTTGAAAATTTTTGTGAAGAACATGGTATTTCTCATAACTTTTCTTCGCCTAGAACTCCCCAACAGAATGGAGTAGTAGAAAGAAAGAATAGATCATTAGAGGAACTTGCTCGTACTATGTTAAATGAAAATAATGTTCCTAAACAATTTTGGGCTGATGCTGTAAGTACTGCTTGCTATGTTTTAAACAGAATGTTAATCCGACCTATTTTAAAACGTACTCCTTATGAACTTTTTAAAAATAGAAAACCAAATGTTTCCCATTTGAAAATATTTGGTTGCAAATGCTATGTTTTAAACAATGGAAAACAGAATTTGGGAAAATTTGATTCAAAAGCTGATGAAGGAATTTTTCTTGGATATTCTTTAACTAGCAAAGCATATAGAGTCTTTAATAAAAATCTGCTTACAATAGAAGAATCCATACATGTTAATTTTGATGAAATTGTGGACCTTGAGGCAAAACCTCTTGAGTCAGAAGAATTTGATGCAGGAACAAGTGAAAATTCATCAAAGGAGACAAATGAAGAAAAGAATAATGACGATCCTCAAGATGAAGATTTAAATAAAATATGGCAACAACCTAGAGGATTATCTTTGGACAACATAATTGGCGATATCACACAAGGGGTAAACACAAGAAGTAATACTGCAAATTATTGTATGAATGTTGCTTTTGTGTCACAGATTGAACCAAAGAACATTAAAGAAGCCCTTCAAGATGAAAAATGGTGTATCGCAATGCAAGAAGAACTCAACCAGTTTGAAAGAAATCAAGTATGGGAATTAATTCCTAGAAAAGACACTCATCAAGTAATTGGAACTAAATGGGTGTTCAGAAACAAACTGGATGAAGAAGGAAACATAACCAAGAATAAAGCTAGGCTTGTCGCAAAAGGATATAGTCAAGAAGAAGGTATAGATTATGATGAGACATACGCTCCAGTTGCCAGGTTAGAGGCAATACGCCTACTTCTTGCTTATGCATCTATGATGAAATTTAAATTATTTCAAATGGATGTTAAAAGTGCTTTTCTAAACGGTTATATCAAAGAAGATGTATTTGTTGAACAACCACCTGGTTTTGAAGATTTTAAAAACCCAAATCACATCTACAAATTAAAGAAAGCACTATATGGCTTAAAACAGGCACCTAGATCTTGGTATGAACGTCTGAGCAATTTTCTAGTAGAAAATGATTTCAACAGAGGAAAAATTGATTCAACTTTATTTATTAAAAAGAATGGAAAACATTTTCTACTTGTTCAAGTATACGTAGATGACATTATTTTTGGTTCATCTAACGCAACTCTCTGCGAGAATTTTGCTAAGTCAATGCAGGGAGAATTTGAGATGTCAATGATGGGAGAACTTACTTTCTTCCTCGGACTTCAAATCAAACAAATGGAGGAAGGAACCTTTATCTCTCAAACCAAGTATTGCAGGGAAATTCTTAAAAAGTTTGAGATGGACAATGCCAAAGAAGCATCAACCCCCATGGGGACATCCTGCTACTTAGACAAAGATGAGACAGGTAAAGAAGTAATCCAGACCAAATACAGAGGTATGATTGGCTCTTTATTATATCTCACTTCTAGTAGACCTGACATCATGCAAAGTGTATGTGTGTGTGCTAGGTTTCAGTCAAGCCCTAGGGAATCTCATCTCACTGCTGTAAAACGTATTTTTAAATATCTTAAGGGGACAACATCCTTTGGGTTATGGTATCCTTCAGGCGCTGAACCTAGTCTTGTAGGATTTTCTGATGCTGATTATGGAGGCTGTAAAATAGATAGGAAAAGCACCAGTGGAACCTGTCACTTTTTCGGTAGCTCCTTAGTCTCTTGGCACTCTAAGAAACAAGCCTGTGTAGCCTTGTCAACCACTGAAGCTGAATATATTGCTGCGGGTAGTTGTTGTGCACAGATCTTATGGATGAAACAGCAATTAGAAGACTACGGTATTCATTTGGATCATATTCCGCTTAAGTGTGATAACACCAGTGCCATTAAACTCACCAAAAATCCCATCATGCATTCTAGAACCAAGCATATAGAAATTAGGCATCATTTTATTAGAGACCATGTCCAAAAAGGTGATTGTGAAATGGAGTTTATAGATTCTAAGCATCAATTAGCGGACATTTTCACCAAAGCTTTGCCCAAGGATAGATTTTTTGAGCTTAGGAGAGATCTTGGAATATTAGAAATAGTAAAATAGGCATATTTGGAATTAATCTGGCATTTTTCGCTGTTTAACGCATTTAATCTGCTTGCAAATCGATTAAAAACGCTGCCTATAGATTTGCGACTGGATTAATCGATTAATCTAAGTATTAATCGACTACGTAATCGATTAAAACTTCCTTTAATCGATTAAATACGCTCCAGGAAATTTTTTAAAACTCTGTTTTCGAAATCTAGCCGTTGCCAACGGCTATAAACGGCCATATTCTCCAAATCCAACCGTTGGGACACGTTTTTAAGCCTATATATACACCATATGGTCCCCATTCTCATTACTTGCACCTACCTTAAACCTATTTCTTCTACTTTCTCTCTTTTTTTCACCCAAATCCTTGCCTTTCCTTTATTTCAATGGCTGAATCTTCAAGAAGGAGGAGAAGAAGAACCAGTGTTGTGTCGGAGAATCCAGTCCCAACAAGAGATGCTACCGTAGACGGGTGGCTCTCCGATGAAGCAGATCAACTGTCTTTCTCACGATTCTGGAAGGAAAGGAAGCTGATCAAGCAGAAATTCATTGATCTATCATGGTATATATCTTACACCTTTTCCTTCCCAAATCTCATCATTGAACAAGGAGTTCAACACCTTATGGAACTCCGTGGAAGGTATTATCCAGATCTCGTTCGCACTTTCTATTACAATTTAAAGATCCGGGATGGGCTGTTTCAAACAAGAGTAAAAGGAGTAGACATTGTCTTGGACAATGATATTTGGACTAATGTTGCAAAGGTCCCTGTCTTAGAGCATTCTCAAACTATCCCAGATGACTTTGCACAATTCAACAAGATAGCGGTCTACCAGTCCTTTCTCCGCAATCCTCGTCAGCACAATGCACGTTTTTTCCTTGCAGGTGGACTCAAGATGGAAGAACGTCTCCTGCACTACCTCATTGTCTGGATTTTGTGCCCTAGAGGATCCAACCATGCCCAATGCTCTGAGACTGATCTCATCATCATGTACGGTATTCTTCAGAGCATTCCTCTCAATTGGCCTCATCTGATTAAGACAATTATGTACAAGGCCAAAAGGTTAGATGTAGCCCCTCTTCCATATCCTCTCCTAGTTTCCCAAATCTGTGAGTACAAAGGAGTGGATATCACCAATGAAAACCATGAGACTGTCCTCCCTGGTCATAAGGTTGGAGATAATTCCCTAAGACAAATGGGTTTTATCAAACAGGGACAATCTCACATACATCCTGAGGATGCTATTGAGGGCAATGAAGATGAAGCTGAAGATATTCCAATGCCTGATCCCATAAATGTTGCTGGCCCATCTCAAGTCCATGAGGAATATAGTCTAGAAAGTCTCTCTAGACAAATGACTGAGATGACTCGTCTTCAAACTGAGATGATGAACATCCAAAACATTCGCCATGCAGAAATTTGTACTCATCTCAGAAATTTAGACACTAGGGTTTCAGGTTTAGAGCAACATCTCTTTAGTGAAAGTGATGAATTCTAAGGGATTATTTGCTTGTCTTGTTTGTTTGATTTTATGATTATGTGCATCCTTAATAAAAAAAAAAAAAGTGTTGTTTATTTCATTTTTCAATATGCCTTATCTCTTTTTATTTAGGGGGAGCACGCATTTTTCTTCTGATCAAAAAAAGGGGGAGAAAACAAGTTTAAAATTATTATCTTATATTAATCTCTTTTTTTTGAGTTGTGACTGTTTCAGATTATTAAAAAGCTTTAAACTCAGAGGAATTTTTTGATCATCATCAAAAAGGGGGAGAATGTTGGCAAAAATCACCTATGAAGTTTTGATGATGAACAGAGTTGCACAAGTCAAGACAAATTAAGGATTTATGTATTTTTATAAAGCTTTTGTAATAATCTAAGTTGATGAAGTAGTGCTCACAAATGTATTAGGACCAATTATTGTAATTTACATTTAAATGCTGTTGAGATTCGTCAACATTCTGTTTTAATCGATTAAACCTAGTTTTAATCGATTAAAACCGAGGCTGGCCCTGAAAACCCAAGTGGCACTGGAATAATCGATTAAAGTGTATAATAATCGATTAGCTAATCGATTAATCCTGAGAATAATCGATTAACACTGACCGTTGGGGTTTTTCAGATTTGAAAAACTAGCCGTTGTACTCATTTTAATCGATTAGTACTTATGTTAATCGATTAAATGCGTTAGATGGCCCGTTTTCGAAGAATGGAAGGGCATTAGGCTGAGTCTATAAATTGGCTCACTATTTCTCTCAAAAGTAACTCTTCCCTTGTGCTCTAGTACTCTGAACTCTTTTGAGAACTCTGTGAATTTGCTGAAGCTAAGGAAACTCTTGTCTGCAAAGTCCTGAAGTGGTATTGCGGTGACAGAGGATTAGCTGGTTCATCCTTGGTGTGTCTGAGGAAGTGTTTGGAAGAGAATCATCCTTCGTGAAGCATTCGAAGGAGGTGATCATCCTTTGTGAAGATTCAAAGGAGGTGTAAGTTCATCTCTTGTGGTTTCAAGAGAGGTGGTAATTTCTAAACTGTTACAAATTATTTTTCTGTGTGACTAGTATTTGTAATTGTTTTGTGATAGTGAAAAAGGTTTATCTTGTTTGAGATAAGCGACTGGACGTAGGATCCTAGTGATCTGAACCAGGATAAAATACCTGTGCATTTTTTTCTCTTTCCCTTACTCTCTTATTTACGTTTAATTATCTGCTTAGTAAGAAATTAAGAGAAAAATATTAAAAAGGCGTAATAAAAGGATATAACCAATTCACCCCCCCTCTTGGTTTGTTACCACGCTAATAATTCCGCTGCAGCGATTCTAACAGTTGTTGGGGGTCAATTTCATCTTATCCACTCTCATATATTTTAGGAATTCAACATTCAAATCATCATTGTTAATGCCACTCTCTAAAGTACCTTTCTAGAAGGCTTCTCCCTAATCACGAGTTCATACAATTCCTAGCATTCCTAATGATCAGTTCATAAGTGCAGGAGCTTAACGACAACCAATATCATATTGGGAGAAATTCCCCGGATCTAGACTTCCCCGTACGTGCCCGTATCGACAAAACCAATAATCATGCATCGAATGAGTTAAACAATGCAAGCATTAAGCAAAGAGGAAAAACCCTAACTAATGATGAAAAGAAAGCATAAGTCTTAATTAAAAGATGTAAAAACAGATTCCATATATGAGAGTTTCACAAGATTACATTGATTCCCCAACAAACATACAGAGTTTAGTTCACCATATTCATGGTGAACCTAGATGAATTACAATGAAAGAATGAAAGAATAAACCCTAAAAAGGTGAAGAGGAAGCCTCAGCATCCAAGATCCTCCTTCAAAGGGGTGGAAGAGAGATTGTTTGCTTCGTTCCAGCCAAAGATGCCTAACCCTAGGAAACCCTAAAGCTTATATATCATTCGTAAATTACAAAAAGTCAAGTCCAAGCCCATTAAAGTGCCGCTCAGCGGTAAAATACCGCTCAGCGGTGAGTGCGTGACTTGTTTTCTCCCCTCAGCGGCCATTTTGCCCCTCAGCGGACCTCACGTGACTTCTAGAGTGCCGCTCAACGGTAAACTGCCGCTGAGCGGTGACTTCGGCTTCTCCTTTTTGCACTTTTTGTTGTCTTTTCTGATTTCAACTCTCTCCTTCTTCACTTCTTTCACCAAATTCAACTTAAAACCTGCACAAAAACACTGAAATCAAGCATAAACCTGTCCAGCTCTCTTATTTCCAAAAATATAAAGAAAAGCATGATTTCAAGCTAGTTTCTAAGTGTAAAGGTTGCTTTTAGTGTCAATTTTAATCATAAAAATAACAGTTTTTCAACTGTTATCAATAGGTCATGTGTTGCTTAAACATATGATTCTTATTAAAATATGATGAGGGGTCGTGCTGTTTAGGATTGTCTCTGTTATGAGATAATGTGTATCTTTATATGAATATGTTATAATTGCTCTAGTTTATCCTTGTTTTTTTAGTTGTGGTTTATTCACTTGTTGTGATTGTATATTACATGTGAGCAAATAATAGAGCATGTGGGAGTGATGGTTAATAGTGAGTTTGTGGTTAGACAATTTAGAAATTTTATCTCGCCAGCGCAAAAATAGTATTTAATGTCACGCGTTTAACGTCTAACAAAAGAAAATTGAATGTAAAAAATGACCTGTGACAACTTTGTAAATAAAACGCCATTATAGACGTCGAATACAAGGGTCAACGTCAAATATGGTATAGGCGTCGACTCCCTCATAGTCAGATTTCAAAAGGTCAGCACACAGAATTGAAAAGACATTGTTTCATTGACTTTAGATGTCGGCTACACAACCCCCAGCGTCTAATAGGAATTAGACGTCGACTCCCATTCCCACGAACGTGAAAAAGGTGCGAAAATACCTCATTTTGAGCGCCTATATTCTTTTAAAAATTAGATGGCGGTTGGGAAGCGGGGTCGACGTCTTAAAGCAATTTGATGTCAGTTGGGAGAAGGAAGGGGGGGGGGGGGGGACGTCAAATACCCTGCATTTTCACCAACTCCCGAATGTGAACATCAGTTGAGCATTTTCTCTCGCTGCTTCGTCTTCTTCGTTCACGTTTGCCATAGCCATTGAAGGTACGTGTTTTCTTCACTTTGCACCATTTTAAATTATTTCACACCAATTAAATGTTGTTCGGACCCATTAAATTTCATTTATATTGATTACATTTGTATTTCATTAACACTATCAGAGCAGTTTATTGTGCGCGTTGCTTATGCCCACTTCTTGGCAGTGGCATACATCCCCATTGCTTGTGCCCAATCTCTATTACTGGAAAACATTTTCCCTCCACTCTTTATCCATTTTTAGCTGTTGTAGAAGTTTAGTTTTTTGTTGGTTATTGGTTATTAGTTTTTGTTACCAATGTGAAAGCATTGTTGCTTTGAAGTGATTTTGATGATAATGCAAGTGAAGACTTAAAGACTTGAAGAACCTATACTATAAAAGTTAAAAGCAATTTTTGTAGAAATCATTGTATAGGATTCATTTTGTAATTGTAAAGAACTTAAAAGTATCATAAACTAGTTATTATAACCATAATCGATTATTAAAGGGAATAATCGATTATCACATGCAAAATTAGAAAAGGGTTTGTCACGATAATACTCGATTATCACAGGGGATAATCAATTATTATTGCAAGTTGAATATTGTCTAGGGTTCGGCAATAATCGATTGTAATTAAGGATAATCGATTATCACGTTTTTCCAAAACCCATAACAACCTGAAATAATCAATTATCTCTTTTGATAATCGATTAATACTGGTAGTTGGGAGCTACCTTTTCATTTTCTGACCCTACACAAACCTTAGCTTATAAATAGAGTTCTCCACAACTCTTGGAAGGTAACTTTTCATTTTGAGAGTATTAGAGTTGTGTGCCTAAGGAAAACTCTCTATGTGTGAAAATGGAGCTTGTGAACTATGTGCTTGTTGGAGAAAGTACTCTTTCTTGGTGTGTTTAAGTGGTGGAGTATACCTAGGAGCAGAGTCAAGGTGTTCATCCTTTTGTGCGTCAAAAGGAGGTGTCATTCATCACTTATATGTTAAGAGAGGTGGTTTCTAATCTCAATCCTTATTTCTATATTGTAATTTGTTACTTATTTCTAGAGAAAAGGTTAATCACTCTTTATAGTGATTAATGACTGGACGTAGAATCTGTTGATTCGAACCCAGATAAAATTCCTTGTGTGTTTTTCTCTATCTCTGCATCTCTTCACTTTAATCTGTTTGATAAAAGTTCTAAACGAAAATCATAATTTTTAAAAGAACCAATTCACCCCTCCCCTCTTGGTTATTGACTGTTTACACACTCTTTAAAACATTCTGTTGCGCGATACCAATCTCAACAATTGGTATCGGAGATTGCTTTGATAGTTTTTCAATTTTTTCGAAAATGGTCGGACAAAACCAAGTTTATGCCGAGGGTGCTTCAATTGGCATACCTCCTTTGTTTACGGGAGAAAATTATGCCTTTTGGAAAGTAAGAATGAATTTTTTTTTAGAGTCTATGTACTTGGGAAGCTGTTTTGAATGGACCCATTGTTCCCATCATTACTGTAAATAATATAAAAAAAGAAAAGCCTTAGTTATAGTGGACTTTGGACGAAAACAAAATGGCACAATATGATGTTAGGGCCAAAAATATAATTTTCTCTGCACTAACCCTTGATGAATTCTACAAAGTTTTTGTTTATGAAAATGCTCAAGAAATGTGGGAATTTTTAAGAGTCACTCATGATAAAGTCACAGATATGGTTAAATTGACATTTCTAGTTCAAGCTCTACATCCAACTCCTCAACCTGAAGTGATTTGAATAATCAAGGAAATCTATGCTTAATGGCCAACAGTGAATCATCTGGAAGCGAACACTTGAAGAAAAAGAAGGGAAATCAAGTTTCCTCATCAAGCTACAAATGCTATAAATGTGGTGAAAGAGGCCATGTGAAAGTCGATTGTCCAAACAACAAGAAAAGTGAAGAAATGAAAGAAAAGAAATTTCACAAGAAGAAGAAGGCCTATATAGCTTGGGATGATAATGACTCAAGATCAACTAGTTCAAGTGATTCCGATGAAGAAGCCAACTTGTGCTTGATAGCTAATTCTGATGACACTGCAAGCCAAATAAGTTGTTCTAGTTCTGACACTAGTGAAATTGATCTACAAAAGGCTTTTCTTGAATTGCTTAATGAATCTAAAAAAGAAAAAGACTGTTGCTCATAAAAATTTGAAAAATGAGTTTAAGGATTTGAAAATTAAATATGAGAAGGCATTAGATGAAGAAGTTATTTTAAGAAATAAAATCTACAATTTAGAAATGAATGAGTCTTCAAATGTTGAACATCCTGTTGAATGCCTTTCATGTAAGAGTCACGTACTTGATATTGATATTCATGAAAATTTGCTTGAAGTGGCAACAAGAAATAATAATGTTGAAATGCCTATACTTGTTAAAAAAGGTTTATAAAAATAAAAGTGTTCTTAAAAGTAAGTACCAAATTTATCAGAACTCGTAGGGTATAGGTTGAAAAAGGAATTGTTTGTTATAGAAATTTAAACATTGTCACATGTTTTTAGTGTATGAAAAAGGGGCACACTTTTAAGAAATGTAGAATCAAACATTTTGATGTTCCTAATGAAAAATATGTTTGGATTCCTATTATAAAATAATTTGCCTTTAACCTTAATGGACCCAAATGAGATCATGGGGACCAAAACTCTATTGTTTTTTTTTTTGTAGGTTAAATTTTCAAAAGGAAAAGAAGGATTTATGGTATCCTGGTAATTTTTAAGAGCTTTGAATAAATGATTGTTAGATATATCTTAGGATGGGAATTTGGCCCAAAATTTGCGTGTTTTAGAAATTAGCACATAATAATCGATTACCAAGGGTGATAATCAATTATCAAGGTCTCAAAATTTTAATTTTGACAATTTGGCTTGCTAATAATCGATTATCAAGAGTGATAATCGATTATCTTAAGCTATAGCGTTAGAAAAAAATGTTTTCAAAATTTTTAAGAATTTGTTTTTCATTTTAAAAGGATTATTACATTTAGGGGGAGTAATTTTAAAAAGACTAAATTCTTTTTAAATTAACTAATTTAGGGTGAGCATATAGATTATATGAGTTTTTGATTATGATAAAAAAGGGGGAGAAATTTTTATTGACATCTTATGTGATAATCTTGTGATAACTAATACCTATTTGAGGAGGAGATATATGAGTTTGTTTGATATCTTGTTTGATAACTAATACTCTTTTCCCCCTTAGTTGTCAATTAAGAACACAACCTTCAAGAACATGACATATCACAAGCCTTCAACAAATTTTTGATCATCATAAAAAAGGAGGAGATTGTTACCAATGTTAAAGCATTGTTGCTCTGAAGTAATTTTGATGATGGTGCAAGTGAAGAATTTAAAGACTTGAAGAACCTATATTGTAAATGTTAAAAGCAATTCTTGTAGAAATCATTATATAGGATTCATTTTGTAATTGTAAAGAACTTAAAAGTATCATAAACTAGTGATTTACTACAACAATAATCAATTATAAAATGAAATAATCGATTCTCACATGCAAAATTAGCAAAGGGTTTCTTGCTGCAATAATTGATTATCACTACAAGTTTAATATTGTTCAGGGTTCGGCAATAATCAATTATCACTAATGGTAATCAATTATCACATTTTTCCAAAATCGATAACAGCATGATATAATCGGTTATCTCTTTTGATAATCGATTATTACTAGCAGTTGGGAGCTATCTTTTCAGTTTCTGACCCTCCACGAACTTTGGCTTATAAATAGAGTTCTCCACAACTCTTAGAAGGTAACTTTTCATTTTGAGAGTATTAGAGTTGTGTGCCTAAGGGAAACTATGTGTGTGTGAAAAAGGAGCTTATGAACTTGGTGCTTGTTGGAGGAAGTACTCTTTCTTGGTGTGTCTAAGTGGTGGAGTATACCTACAAGCAGAGTCAAGTTGGTCATCTTTTTGTGCGTCAAAAGGAGGTGTATTTCATCTCTTATCTACTAAGAGAGGTGGTTTATAATCTCAATCCTTATTTCTATATTGTAATATAATACTGCTTTTTAGAGAAAAGGTTAATCACTGTTTATAGTGATTAAAGACTAGACATAGAATCTGTTGATTGAAACCCGGATAAAATTCATTGTGTGTTTTTCTCTATCTTTGCATCTCTTGACTTTAAATTGTTTGATAAAAGTTCTAAAAGAAAATTAAAATTTTTAAAAGAACCAATTCACCCCTCCCCTCTTGGTTATTGATTGTTTGCACGCTCTTTAAAACATTTTGTTGCGCAATATCAATCTCAACAGTTTTTGTACATGTGATTGGTTATTGGTTATTAGTTATTGGATATGTGAATAAAAGTTTTGAGATGTGATTGATTATTGGAGATATGATTTTTAGTTATTGGTTATTGATTATTAGAGATGTGATATTTTGTTCTTCTGTTATGATTGTCTCTTATGCATATTTGTTTAAGTTTCTTGTGTTATTTTGATTGTCATGTTATGTAAACTTTTTAGATTGATTTTTCACAATATATTGTTGATTAAATTTTGAATATATTTGTAGTATGAAATCATTGAGTGAAAGTTAGTTCTCATTTGAGATTTAACACAAATGATTAAATTTTAATCGTTTATATTAAATTTTGAATTATCCGATCAGATAATTTGGGAAAATTATTTTTCATATTTTTTTATAACATGTACGTTGGAGTTTATGGATAAGTTTGATAAAATTTCAATTCATATTATTTGTATTGTTCTCTAGATGCATATTTGATTGTGGTAATTTGTGACCACTTTGATTTCATGTATTTCGGAGACCAGTGCGAAATGCTGCTGAAATCTTATCAAATTTATCATGTTAGACTTCTTTGTATATGTGTTATGAAAAGTAATTTTTCCGAATGGGTAGGGCCTAACCTTGTGAGAGTTAAAAATTTAAGATTGGTGAAGATTATATTACAAACATAGTATGGGTGGAAGTTGAATGAATGAACATCGCATCGGTCAAGAATATGAAAAGGGAGTTTCAGAGTTCTTGTAATATGTTCAACAAAATGCAAACTCTATGAACGAGACATATTTTTGTCCTTGTGTTCGTTGTCTTAATCAAATACTTCAAGACTTAGGAAATATGTGTGATCATCTATTCATGTTTGGTATAATGAGAACTTATACCATTTAGACTTGGCATGGTGAAATACTAGACAAACGTACAACGTCACGAGGAACAAATTATGTGGTAGAATGGTTAAGTGATCATTTAGAGGACATGATACGTGATGTTGGTGAAGAAAATTTTGGAAGAGCTAATTTGTATGATTCTCTTAAGAATGATTCAGAGCAAGAGTTTTATCAGGATGCTTCAACTTTACACGTCTGTTTGGAAATTTGAAGTTGTTAAGTTTAAAAGCAAGGAATTGATGGAACAAAGTTATTAAAGTTGTTACAAGAGATGCTTCTAGAAAATAACACTCTATCTATCCGTAATTACGAGGCAAAGAAAATTTTATGTCCAATGAGTTTGGAATATCAAAAGATACATTCTTGTTCTAATGATTGTATTTTGTACATCAAGGAGTTTGCTTCACTAAAGTTGTGTCCAACATGTGGTTTATCACGGTTTAAAAACAAAATTAACAGATGTAATGGTGATGAAGGCAATGATGGTGCACCTGCTAAAGTGATGTGGTACTTGTCTATAATACCTAGGTTGAAATGATTGTTTACCGTTAAAAAAATGCAAAAACCTTAAATGGCACATTGACAGAAGAAAGTGTGATAATCTTCTTCAACATACAGCTGATTCCCCATAATGGAAGAAGATCGATGAAACTTTTTTAAAATTTGGTGCAGATCCAAGAAACTTAAGACTTGCATTTGCAACTAATGGTATGAATCCTTATGGCAACTTAAGTAGCAAACATAATTCATGGTTGGTTATGTTGATGATATATAATCTTTCTCCTTTCTGTGAATGAAGAGAAAATATGTGATGTTGTCCATGATGATATCGGGTCCTAGAAAACCTGGAAATGACATTGATATGTATTTGAAACCTTTAATCGATGATTTGAAAATGTTGTGGGAAGCAAGTGTCGATGTCTTCGATTCAGATTATCAGAAAACTTTTCGTTTGTGTGTAATGTTGTTTTGCACTATAAATGATTTTCCAACATATGGAAACTTGAGTGGTTATAGTGTTAAAGGTCATTTCGCATGTTCTATTTGTGAAGAAAACACTAGTTACCTTCTATTGAAGCATGGTCAATATATTATATATACAAGATATTGAAAATTCCTTCCTTGAAATCACCCTTACCGTAGATTGAAAAACGTATTTAATGTAAGTGTTGAGGATGATGTAGTGTCGAAACCCGGAACGGTGAAGAAGTGACAAGGAAGTAAAAACATTGACATTGTCTTCAGAAAAACATTTGGAAGAAACGATCAATATTTTTTAATCTTCCATATGAGTGTAAACTTGATGTACGACATTGTATAGATGTGATGCACGTTGAAAAAACTACTCAAAACAATTCTTAAGGTGGATGTGTCTCGTTTAAAGATACATGAAGATCTTAAAGGGATATGTCAAGAATCAGTATCGACTGGAAGCTTTAATCGTAGAGCGCTGCACTGTAGAATAAGCCATTGAATTATGTTCAAGTTATATGCCAAGTTATGAACCAGTGGGAATTCCTAATAGCAGACATGAAGGAAAATGTGAAGGTACGGGTGTTCGAGGAGTGATCATTGAAAGTGTTATGCGACTCCAAATGTTTCTAAAAGTCTATTGAGGCTAGTTCGTGGGCTGAATACAGATGTGATCACATATCATGGCTATTATATAAACAATACTTCTTTTCAAATATGTCTTTTCTCTTATTACTTTTATTGTTTTTGAACATTGAACATTTAATGTCATTTAATGCTTTCTCAAAATAACAAAGTTCTTTTTAATTTTATACCATTAACGTATCTTTTTAAGAATTTAGCTTTTCTTCTAAAGATATCAAGCGTTGAGTAAAGACTTCATCCTTGGATGAAGTAACAGTTTAGTTCATGGTATTGTTTAGACTGATGTAAACACTTTTTTGTGATATTTCCTTTTCAAAGCAATAGCATTTAGCACATTATATTTTCTTTGGTGTTTTAAATTTTAGTCTATGTTGGAGATAGCCTAAAATAGTAAGAGTTTTTCTAAGGTTTTTCTATGTTAGAGATTTTGAACCTAAGTTTTATGTTTCATCCTTTGGTATCTTCAGATTATTATTTCTTTTGATGTTATTTGGTTAAACTTCAAAACATGAGAGCATTTAGGTGTGTAAACAATTTTGTCTTAAACATGTCTATGGTCTTAATCCACTCACACTTATGCATTTGATACCTCTTCCTACTTCTTTTTTATTTTATTCATAAAGAATGGTTATCCAAATCATAATTCATAAAAGATCTCCATGAGCGGATTAAGACAAAAATTTAGCAACAAACTGAGAGATACACCAAATACCATAATAAGGGGAAGAAAGAGGAAAAAGATGGTCTTCAATGAAGGGGATTTAGTTTGGCTTCATCTAAGAAAAGATAGATTTCCAAACCAAAGAAAGTCCAAACTTAACCCTAGAAGAGATGGTCCTTTCAAAAACTTCTTAGGAAGGTCAATGACAATACATATCGATTAAACCTTCTTAAGGATTATGGAGTTCATGCTACTTTTAATGTTATTGATCTACGTCCTTTTGTAGGGAATTTTGAGGTTGAAGATGATCCTCCATATTTAAGGACAAATCCTATTTAAGACGAAGGGGATGATGACTTAGGCCCAAACCCAGATTCCATTCAAGGACCCATCACTCGTAGCTTGATGAGGAAGCTCCAAAAAGGAAGTGAATATGCATCAAAGGAAGGAGGAATGAAGAATTTCCTCACTTCGACCAAGAAACACTCGCTCAACGCAAGAGGAGTCTCGCCTAGTGAAGCGACGCTCAACCTATAACCTAGCACGCTCAGTGTGCACATCATGTTCAACACGTGCACGTGAAACTCATTTCCCATATGATTTATGCATTATTAATGTGCTGAATTATGTGGCACTTGGTCTAATTTTCATGCCTGATCGTCAGGATTGTAGTTATGCATTGTATAGTGGCTTGAATCAATCTATGAATTCACCTACCCTACCCTTTTTTAATAACTTCGACTTTATGTGTAATAACATATTCTTGAGATCACTCCAACACTCATTCTTCTCACAACCAGCAGCCAAAGAGAGACCTGAGCCTCCTCTAGCCTGAAGTACTTAAAACACTAGAAGGGGGAGGGTTGAACAATGTTAATGGAAAACTTTTCGCAACCCTTCCGATATAGCACATTATCGAGCTCTGAAATTTTCTTTTAAAAGCTTAGACGCTCGACATGATAAATATGAATAAATGATAGTAGTTGTTGACGTGTTATTCAAAATATATCCTGTAATGTTTTGTAAGAACTTCATTTATGAAAGATGACCGGTTAGCTTGGAAGTTTCTTGTGTTAGGAATTAAAGCACAACTGCGAGTTTTTGAAAAAGGATCGTTTAGATAATAGAAGAGATAATTGCACAAGTGTTTTTATACTGGTTTTCTCCAACTGAGAGGATTCCACTATAATCTTTACATGATTACAAATGAGCATTAGTACCACTCTTGGTCTCTGAGTATTAGCACCACTCTTGGTACTCAACAACCCTAGCTGAGATTTCCTTTGACTATTGGCATCACCTAGTACTCAACAACCCTAGCCAAGATTTCCTTTGAGTATTCGCACCACTCTAGGTACTCAATAACCCTAGCCGAGGTTTCCTTTGGGTATTTGCACCACTCTGGGTGATGGAAGAATGATCCAGCTGATTCTGGTGCAAGATGGAATCAACGGAACTTCTCCTAGGAACTTCTGGAATCTGAACTAGAAAGGAGGATGAACATCATTTTGTTGCAGCGGAAGAAGATGAATTATGATGATTATGACCAGAGGAAGCATAAACTCTGGAAGCCACTCTTCAAACAGTTTTCGGTGACTGGATTGAAGGAGAGTGGATGATTCAGTGATGAAGATAAGGTTGAGGCAAAGGAATATTGAATCAAACAGTGATGCGGTGAAGAAAACAGATGAATCGGTGATGGAGAAAATGGAATGAGGGAAGTGGTTTAGGTGCTGAAATATGATACGAAATGTGTAGAGGAATGCTAGGAATGGAAGCCTAGCTAGGGAGAAAGGCTAAAGGAAACTCTCAGGCTCTCTCTCTCGGTGACCTTCAATAAGAAAACAATTCTTCATTCAAATCAAAGGTCCGGTTACAAGCAATGGAGCAAGGTATTTAAAGGAGAAACAAAGCTCTTGGTTCACGCATACACTTAGCTACATTAGCTATGATGCAAGGGCCAGCTGTGCAAGTGGAAAGAAAACGTGAGTGGCTACGTGGCCTATCAAACAAGAAGCTGGTGAAGAAACGTGAGTGGAAACTGGTGCATTTGTTGACGCTGGGCGCAAACCCTCATCTGCTGAGCACTAGGCTTTCTTCAACTTCAACCAAGCTGCTGGTTGGAATGTGACTCATGTGGGCTTCCAAAGCAGCTTGCTATGCATCCAAGTGAAGATTCCAACATTCCTCTAAGTGAAGATTTGAGTTGCTTCTTCATTCTTGATGTTTCCTTGCTTCTTGATTTATCAAGTTTCTTGGCTAAACAACTCCTTGGCTGGTTGTTTCATGATATCCTAGCTTTATTAGACCCTACAAAACACATATAAACATATTAAAGAGAATTCTACTAAGACTTAAAGAAAGAAAATTAAGAAAGAGTCTTTAACAATCCTTCTTCACTTCCCTTTCTTAGCCTTAGCTTAAGTTGATACTTCTTTGAATGGAATGCCCTAAATGGGTTTCCATCACTGGGTACTCAACAACCTTAACCGAGATTTCTTTTGAGTATTCGAACCACTCCTAGTACTTAGCAACCTGGCTAAGATTCCCTAATACAAACTGAGTTCAATTGCAAGTATTTTAATTATGTCCATAATTGCAATCAATGATTGCTTACAAGTAGTTCAGACTATATCTCTCGCAGAAAAGATGTTATTACAATACAAAGAAGTCTAAACACTCGTAGATGTTTCTCTCTTTTCTCTCACAACAGTAAGCAATACAACAGTGAAGCTTGAACTTTTTTGCTCTTCTATTTTGTTTTTCTTTTCTTCAACTCAGATGTATTCTTTTTCTTTAGCTATTTCTTTTCTTCTCTCTTGAATGCTTGTATGATGAATGTTTCATTGTAAACTTCTCGCTTGACTATCCTCTCAAGTTAACCTCTTGATTTTTCTTTCGAAAGTTATTCTATTTAAAGGCTTCATGAATATTTTTCCGTTAGACTAAGCTTTTTGCTTTGATACTCGTGCTTTTTCTATCTTCTTTGTACAATAGCCGATAAGTAAGTCAACTTGTGAAAGTTGGCATGCTTTTTCAATATTTTTCTTCAAGTAGGGTGTATGTTCTTTTTAGGTATGGCTTTAAGGGAAGATCATTCTGTTAATATCTCTTTTGTTTCTAACGTCCACTTTTGATATTTGATTTGTAGCTTTATGGATGTGTGTAGAATAGCTTATCTGCAAAGAGTAAAGTAAATTGTGCATGCAGCAGATATTTCTTTTCTTATCACTTTTGTGTTTTTGAACGTTGAGCATTTAAGGTCATTTAATATTTGCTCGAAACAACAAAGTGCTTTTTGATTTCCTATCGTTAGGTAGCTTTTAATAATTAAGCTCTTTTCTAAAGATATCAAGCGTTGTATACAGACTTCATCGTTGGACGAAGTATTGTTTAAGCTCATTGGCATCGTTTAGTCAAGTAAACGCTTCTTTTGATTTTCTATCTTCTTAGACAAATGGTGTTTAGCTTGTTTAAGCTTTCTTTTTAT
The DNA here is from genome assembly GCF_029865625.1 of Vigna umbellata. Lineage (NCBI taxonomy): Eukaryota > Viridiplantae > Streptophyta > Magnoliopsida > Fabales > Fabaceae > Vigna > Vigna umbellata. The sequence goes on from NC_142166.1 coordinate 19,738,769, forward strand.
ATTTTAATATTTAATGTCTTCTAATGTGCTTTGTTTTCGAGAGTTATGCTGAATACCTCTTTTAGGTATAATGAGCATCAAGCGTTTGACTTCAACTCTCTTAGGTGCTTTAGGAACAAATAGCATTTTGCCATGTGTCTAGGTGTTTTAACCTAGATGTTTTTCTATTACCTAAGATTCTATCTGCTTTCCTAAGTTTTTTTATGTTGTGGATTGTAATTTTAAGTCTTTGTGTAACATTTCTATGTTTAGGGATTTAGGTTCCAGGCCTTGTGTTTTCACCCTAGCTTGTTTTCAGATTGTTATCCCATTTTAATGTTATTTGATTAAGTTTTAAAACATGAGAGCGTTTAGGCGCATAGACGATTTTGTCTTAACATAGCCATCCTTCCTTAGTTAGGAATCCTAGCTAAGCATCGAGACTCACCACCACACACTAAACACCTTCACTGAGCATACCTCTTCAACTTTCATAAGCCTTTCGTTGTTTCCATTGTCCCTTTTGCTTAGTTTTTCTTCTACACCTTGTCATAGCTCAAATCCACCCATGGAGAGTAACTATCTGATGTTATGTTTGCCTTTTGGTTTATAATCTTGTAGGCCACCTATCTCTTCTCAACCTCCTTATGAACTTAATCCACTAGTGCAGGCCACAAAGAGAATGGCCAATGATATGCAACAATAAAGCATGATGATGACTCATGCTCACCAAATGAACATGTAACAGTAGGAAGCCTTTAGAACAACTACCACAATGATTGCCATCCCTTCTATTGGTCAGCCACAAGAGCAATCATGTTTAGAATGAATTTATGAGGTACAAACCTTATAAATTTAGTGGCGAAACAACTCTTGGTCAGATTAATTCTTAGATAAGGGAGTTAGAGAAAATCTATTAGGCAACAAATTATCCTAAAGATAGGAAGCTTATTTGTGTAGTGTAATTTCTATATGTAGAGGTTGAGTTCTAATGGATAGTAACTAGGTAAATGATGGAGGCTGTGCTAAAAAAATCACTTGGGAGAATATCAAGTTGAGGTGTCTAGAGAAGTATTTTTTCAAATAGTGCAAGATTTGCAAAGGAAGTTGAGTTTTTTTTTTTGTTGGAGCAACGGGAGAGGATCGAGAATGCTTATGCCACAAAGTATGAGTATGTGGCTTGTTTCTATACCCAAGTTACCTTTAAGGCATGGAGGTGTAGAAAGTTTGTGAGGTGATTGAAGTATGATTTGAAGAAGGTGTTTGATCTTATGGATATCCTTGAGTTTCCTACCTTGGTTGAGAAGACAAAAATGTTAGAAATGTTAGAGAAGACAAAAATGTTAGAAATGTTAGAGAAACAATAGCCTTGTACAATGATGCCCTCATATGGTGGTAGGTCTTCTAGTGGGAAGAATAATATATAATAGTAAGTGTCAACACTCAATTTTGTCCGGGTTGTAAAAATTCTATTGGTTATTTATTATTTTCCTTTTATCTTATTTTACCTTTTTGTTTTATTCTATTTTTATGCTTTTAATTCAATTTCTATTTTATTTCTTATTTTCAATTTGTTTTAATAGAGTTAATTAATCAAAATAATTAAAAAAATTAATTAATTAAAAAAATTGAAAAATAATATTAAAAATAATTGAAAAATAAAATAAAATTGAGATAAAAAAATAAAAAAAAAAATAGAAAACGTGGAAAAGGGGATATGGGGGACGTGTCTGAAGGAGGGAGACAAGGTTGTTAGAAAGGATTTTTCTAAGATTTTTTTGAAAGGAGAAAAGGGGGAGACCAGGTGGTTGGGGAAGATTTTCCAAGAAGGCAGGAGGATTTTGGAGAGAGAAGAGGAGAGAAATCGGAGAGGGGGTGGTGAGGAGGCGTTTTTTCCAGATTTTCGGAGAGAAGAAAAGGAGGTTGTGGCACATCTCTGTTCTTCATCTTGGAGGATCCATCGCTGAGGAGTTTTTCACCATTTTCGCATCTGCAAAGAGAGACAGAAGGCAGCCGGAGAAGAGTACTCAGTGGAAGCACGATATTGATCAAAGCACGTAGATCTTCGAGAGGTAAGTAATGCTGTTTAGAGAGTTATTTGGCTGCCTTTACACAGATCTCTGTTGAATTTGCTTTTTGTGTATTTGTCTGCATACACTGTATATGTTCACTGTTGCATCGCCTTACTCTTCATTCATCAAACACCTTACGACGAGCTTATCATCTTTATCCCCTCATGGTACTGACTCCTCTCTGCTTATCACCCCCATCCACATCCATCATACACCTCATGACCACGGTCCATCATCTTCATCCCTCTCCTCTTCATTTCCATCTTCAACACCTTATACCACGGCCTGACCTCAAACTCCTTGACCCCCTCACCCTTAACCATCCCAACCTCACTGCCTAGCCTCCACTAGGCTCCCATCATCATCTCGCCAACCCATTTTTACGTATGATCTTCCTAGAGTTAGTAGAGATCTCACACAGAGCGCTACGAAGAGTCATCCCAGGGAGTGCGTTTTCGTCATTCACGAGAAGGGAAAGAGAGAGTTGAACGCCGCAACCGGCGGTAGCTCCGGTGGAGTGTGGTGTCGCTGGCGACGTCGAGACTAATAGAAGGTGGTGGCGCGGTGGCTGGTTCGAAGGCATAGTAGTGCATATGCGAAGGAGGTGGGGAAGCAGAGCTTGGCCGCTGTTAATGGCGCTACGATGTTGAGTTCCGGCGGCCTGGGCTGTGAGGGAGGTGGCCGAAGAGGTAGACGGAGATGCGGCGCGGGGAGGTAAACCCGTCCCTGGGTTGGCGTTTTCGAAGCGAGGAGTTCAGGTTGTCACCGGCGAGGCCAAGTCGTGGTCTTGGCAGAGGTGGCGGTGGCTGGTTCCAACCGAGGTGGCGGCAGCGTGCCTCCCAGATTTAGGGCTTTCCTGGTCAGAGAGAAAGAAACTTGGGTCTCTGGAGAGTGTGTGAGATAAGAGAGGGAGCTTACGGGAGGGTGTTGGATCTGAGTGGGTGAGGAATGAGAGTGGGAAGGTAGAACCCCTAGGAAATTCTAGGTTAGAAACCATTCAATTGGGCCAGGCCCAAAATTGAGCGTACGTCCAGGAACCTTTGGCTTTTTTCGAACGTTCGTCATCCAACCTCATTTTCCCAACGAACGCTCGTCCATAACGAGCGTTCGTCATCCAACCTCATTTTCCCAACGAACGCTCGTCCATAACGAGCGTTCGCCATCCAGCCACATCTTCCCAACGAACGCCCGTCCCAAACGAGCGCTCGTCATTCGGTCTCCACTTCCCACATCTTCCCAACGAACGCTCGTCAGTAACGAGCGTTCGTCATCCAGCCCATATCTTCCCAACGAACGCTCGTCCATAACGAGCGTTCATCATCCAGCCTCATCTTCCCAACGAACGCTCGTCCCAAACGAGCGCTCGTCATTCGGTCTCCACTTCCCACATCTTCCCAACGAACGCTCGTCAATAACGAGCGTTCGTCATCCAGCCCATATCTTCCCAACGAACGCTCGTCAATAACGAGCGTTCATCATCCAGCCTCATCTTCCCAACGAACGCTCGTCCCAAACGAGCGCTCGTCATTCGGTCTCCACTTCCCACATCTTCCCAATGAACGCTCGTCATCTACCTTCCTGTACTCAACGTACGTTCGTCGTATCACCCAACGAACGCTCGTCATTCAGTCTATTTTTCTCAACGTACGTTCGTCAACTCTCCCCAACGAGCGCTCGTGACTCTGAGTCTTTTCCCAACGTACGTTTGGCCTTTACCACAGACCGTTCGTTATCCAAGCTTTTCGGCTGACCGTTAGACATCATTTTTATTTTTATTTTGGTACCCCCATTTTTATTATTATTTAATTATTCATTTGCCTTTTTATTTATCTTATTTCATTTCATTTTTTATTACTTTATTTTATTTATTTCTTTTAAATATCCACTTATTTCAAAATGTATATATAATAATTTTACTTATATACACATATAAAATAGAAAATTACAAAAATTTGTTTTAAAGGTTTAAGCGCACGTGTGACCGCTCGCGTCGTTCTTGTGCTAAAAACCTTTTCTTCTTCTTTAAAGAAATTTACAAAAATTTGTTTTAAAGGTTAAGCACACGTGTGACCGCTCGCGTCGTCCTTGTGTTAAAAACCTTTTCTTCTTTCTTATAAAAATTATTACAAAAATATTTAAAGGTTTAAGCGCACGTGTGACCGCTCGCGTCGTCCTTGTGCTAAAAACCTCTTCTTCTTTCTTATAAAAAAATTATTACAAAAATATTTAAAGGTTTAAGCGCACGTGTGACCGCTCGCATCGTCCTTCTGCTAAAAACCTTTTTCTTCTTTTCTTAAATAAAATTTCAAAAATACGTTTAAAGGTTGAATACTCGTGTGATCGTTCGCATCGTCCTAGTGTTCAATACTTTTCTCTCTTATTTACATAATATTAAACGAGGGTACGAGTGCTCGTGCGATCGTCCGCATCAGCCTAGCACTCAATACTCTCAAGTCTTCCTAAATAAGTAAATAACGGTATGAGTGCTCGTGCGATCGTCCGCATCAGCCTAGCACTCAATACTCTCAGGTCTTCCTAAATAAGTAAATAACGATATGAGTGCTCGTGTGATCGTCCGCATCGGCCTAGTGCTTAATATCGTTATCTCTCTTTTCAAAAATAATTAAAAATATTTAAAATCATTTTAAAGGTATGAGTACTCGTGCGACCGTTCGCGTCGGCCTAGTACTCATTACCTTCTTTTTTCTCGAAAATATTAAAAACATAAAAATCTCCAAAAATTAAAAACATCTGCTTTTCCAAACAACAAACAATCTTTTAGCTAGAACTACGTAACCCTGATTTCTCATTTTGAATGAGAATACGTAGGAGCAAGGTCAATCCTTGTCGGGCCCAAAAAACTAAAAAATATGTTTTGTTTATTTAGAATTTTATTTTAGGGGATAATTAAACATTTTAAAAAAACCACATCATATTCGTGCATTTAGTTAAAGGTACTGCCTTAGGGCAGGCGTTGTGGGGTGCTAACACCTTCCCCACGCGTAACCGACTCCCGAACCCAATCTTTGGTTTTCGTGGACCGTGCTTTATCGTTTTGAGGTTTTTCCATAGTTTTCCATAATAAACTATGGTGGCGACTCCAAAATCTCTTTTTAAAACCCGTTTCTTTTTGGATCGTCGTCCCGTCGCGATTCCGGTTGCGACAGTAAGGACCTTATTTCAGGCCTCAACACCAAACTACTGAGGTGGGTCCTTCTCACTCGCAAAATACATTTCAGAGGAGGATCAAATGCTTTGTGTGTGATTGGCCTCAACTTAAAAGGGATTTCTCAAAGTTGGCTCATGGTGATCGATGTTTTACCAGTTAACAAGTAAGACATTTCTCCAAGGCTTGACCTACTAGAGGAGTCTGAACTACCTTTGTAGAACCATAATAGCAACCCTAAGGTAGAAAAGGGGTGATAGACCTCAGGTGGAAAGGAGAGTGTTTTCCTTTACTAGATTATAAGAGTTACAAAATTTTGAAACAAGTATCCAAACCTAATGTCTTTGGTTCATTTTGTAGAAAAATTCCAGTTGAACAAGAAACTATTAAAGCACAAGATGGAAATGAAAATATGAATACAATGAACATGAATGACCAATACAAGTTAGATTGGAGAGCTGGAACACACCAATGAACTATCCCAAGCCTGGAATGTAGCATGACACTATCTTAATTCTCTCACTCCTTCAAAAGCTCTCAAACTAAAATATGAAAAAGTGAAAATAATAACGTTTTGTTTGTTCTCCCTTTTAAAAGTTTAAAATTTAAATTTATATACTCCTAACTATTAAAGACACTTACATATAGGAAATATAGGTTATTACAAGTTACTAAACTTCCTAAAACCAATCAACTCCCTAGGCAACTATTTGTAACTACTCAACTACCCTAACCTAACACTTAAGCAACATGTCTTCCATTCAGCATGAGCTCAAAACAATTGGCCAATGTTGATTGCCTTAGTTCAACAACTCTGACTTTCAAAGTTTCCAACTACCTCGTCCAAGTCACCCTTCCAATTTTTGCAAGTTCTCGGTTAACTTCCAGGTCCAACTTGATAACAAGTCACGTGTCTTTTCACTTTGGAGGCAACTTCAATTCTAGTAGCTTAGTCAACCTAACCGAGAGCCTCACTACACATAGCTTTACAACACCAAACTCATCAAACTTGATTTAGCCTCTCAAGTGCAGTGCACATTGAAATCATATGACATAAAATCATTAGTTAGAAATTTGAAATTGAACATCAAAATTAGAAACCAAACTAACTTAGACTACACATAAAATTACTAAAGAAAAAACAAATTAAGTAAAAACAAACTAAAATCTACATTAGAACCAGGAATTAAAATTTGAATTATATTATTTAATCTTTCGGGCAAGGGATTAAGGTCCCTTACTTAAAGCACTTCAAGTTGTCCTGAAGATCAGATGAGCTCCTTAGTGGTCCTCCATAATTCAAGTTACATTGCTCACTCTCCCTCATTCTTGTCGATGTCTTGCGGGTGGGTACCTGTCAAAAGCACTTTGAAGCTAAAGTCGATAATATAATTGACTGATTACCACAACAAGGGATGCATATAATGTGCATAATTATCCTAGAGTCAAACCTAGAACCTTATTTATACTAGTTGTGATGGATCTTTATCTTTCGCTAGTCTAATGATGGCACAATCACACCTTAATCTCCATTAGGGGCTTAATGAGTCATTACCACTAATAATCTAACCATAGTGTTAGATCATAGTAGGCACGACCTAGGTATTCGGCCTGGGTGGTCGGCCTAGGAGGACGACCTAGGTTGACGACATGGGTTGACGACCTAGGTTCACGGCCTGGGTTGACGGCCTGGGAGGACGACCTAGGTGGATGGTAACGGTTGATTTCACCATTATTTGTGATTCAATTCTAGAGCATTGAGCGCCATCCACCTTGTGTTTCACACCGCCTAGGCGCCCTTTCTAGGGCCCTCAATGCCACTCCTCTCGTACCAACGCCTAACTACCCTAAAAGGGGCACTGAGCGCCAACATGTTCGGCTTGGACTTTGTTTTCTACTCTATTTAAGGATGTGTTCATCCTAGGGTTTGAATCTTAGGGCAGTAGAGACACAGAAACATACTTTTTCACTCTTTGGAGGCATAATTGGATGCAGGAGCTCTCCTCTTCAGTTTCTAGGGTTTTTCTATCACTTTCATTCCATTGTACACCTAGTTTCTCCATGATTATGGACAACTAAACTCAATTTGTTGTTGGGGAAGATGTAACCTTTAAACTCTCATGTATTTGAATTTGTTTTGAATTATTATATGCTTCTTTCATTAATTGCTAGGGATTTTCTCCTTTGCTCTAGGCTTGTTATGTTTTGATCATTCATGGCATGATTTTATGGTCTTCTTTGTTATTGGAAAATACCTAGAAACCACGATCTGGAGAATTTCTCCCAAAAGCAATATTGCCCAAGGATGGGGATAGGAGGTTTGGTTGTCTTAAGCTTCTACTCTTAAGGCAAAATTAATTATTAGGGATGCAAGGGATCATGGTCTAATGGATAGGTTTTCTTCCCTGAGGGATAGGGTTTTAAGTAATTTAGAAAGTGACATTAACAATTGAATGAAGAAGATGAATTCTTGTATGCATAAGAGTAAGGATGATGAAATCTAAACCCCAACAACATACTCATCTCATATTATCAAAATCATCCATTCATATTTACTTTTTCTGTATTTTGCATTTTAAACCTATATAATTGTTCTTAAGTCTTAATTAGTTAAGGTATTACATGACTGTCTAGTACCGTGAGTCTTATGGGATACGATACTTGATCTTACCATTTTATATTACGTGATACGATTTGGTACACTTGCCGACGTGTTTGCAGTGGACGATGTTGGGTGGACGACCTAAGAGGACGACCTGGTTGGCCGGCCTGGTTGGTCGGCCTGGGTGGACGACTTTAGGGGACGACCTAGGTGGACAGCCTGAGTTGACAACCTTGGTGGACGGCCTAGGAGGACGACCTAGGTAGACAGCCTGGGAGGACGGCCTAGGTGGACGACCTAAGTGTTTGGCTTGGGTGCTTAGTCCCAAGGCAGACTGTACGGTACACACCAGTGTGGCAGACCAAACGGTACACAAACCCCCAACCCCGAACATGATGTTATTCTACCACTACTAATTTGACCATACGGTTAGGTCATAGTGGGCACAACCTAGGAATTCGGCCTGGGTGGTCAGCCTACACAAACCTTCAAATCATCCGACCTTAAAAAACAACTTAAATCAACAAAATCAAATAGTAAACAGTCCAAATCAGCATCAAGATCACAATTGACCTCGCTAAGGTAGTGTATATGTTTCTCTCACATGTTCTAGTGTAGGTATGTTACTCTTAGCACATCATGCAAATTCACATTATCATAGGCTTGAAAAACCTCTAATCAAACCAATCAAATTATAAATGAACTTAAGATAATAAAGGACTTCAATTTATGCTTATAAGGTGGTCATTGGTATGGGTGAGGTAGAGAGAAAGAAAAATTTGGGCTAAAATAAAAAAGAAGTGGGATATACTTCGGTGGAAAATGGGAAATTCAGGTACATGTCAACATTCAAGCATAACATCAAACTTTCACCACTTTGAATCATTACTTTTTTGCTTTATTTTTTTTTCCTTTTCTACTTTTCTTTCTCTTTTCTTTTCAAATCAGAACAAACGAAACACTTACACTAGTGCAACAAAGGGAAACAACCGCGGTTGTTTTTGAATTTACGCTTCGGTTTTAGAACCGTGTCATATACAGGCGAGGTAAAAAGGTCTTGCACTTTAGGCCGCGGTTTCGACTGCGGTAATACCTTGAAGGCTACTACCTCGATTCTTTAGAAACCGAAGTAGTAAAGAAGAGAAAAAAAAAAGGTGGGGGGAGGGGTTATTACCTCGGTTGCCGAGGTAATAACCTAGGGATATGACAACAGTTCTTCCTTGGATAGCGGTTCTTGCTTGAACCGCGACCAAAACCCTATTTTTTTAAAAAAAATTTGTGTAACCTTTGGCCTCGGTTTTGCCACAACCGGGGTCTATTCTCCTGCAATTTTTTTTAATAGCAGGTCTGGTTTTGTGATATCCACTATCACAAAAACAGACGTGCATATCAAACAATATCATAACAACACATAATCGACAAATTCAACACAATAGCCAATATTTACATCACATAATGTACAAAGTCTAATAACTATAAATCAACATGTTCTAATGTATTTTAAATCTAATAACTATGAACTATTATATAATCTAACTAAATGTTTTGCAATTGCTTTCCTCAGGAATTTTAGTGGCTTCTAAGGAATTAGAGTAGCAGTCTTGAATCTCTGCACAAGAAACATGATATTAATTAATGTATAAGAATTCCAAATGATAGAGAAAAACAAAATTAATTAAATTTAAATTAATTAATGTATAAGAATTCCATTTGTTAGCCACAACAAAGTCTGAGAAGAATGTGGCTCTTTGTCAATTTCAAATTTGAACCGAGACATAAATGTTTTGTTGTGCTCCATCAACTGTCATTTCTCTTATTGTCTTGGATTTTTATTCTTCACAATGACTTTTTGTGCTTGCAAAAAAAGGGATCACCATATCTGTGTTGTTTAATATATAAAGATGTGCTTGCAACAATTCTTTGCGATCTTTTGTCACCACATTCACACCTCGGATGCTTTTACTTGTAGAACATTTATTCAACCATGATGTGCGAGGAACTCCTATTGGATTTGTTGATGTCATGTAATCTGAACAAAACTCACTACTTTCTTCAGCAATATACCTTTCAATCATTTAACCTTCAGGACGATATGGATTTTTAACATACCCTTTCAAAATCTTCATATAACGCTCAATAGGATACATTCATATAACGCTCAATAGGATACATCCATTTTTAACATACCCTTTCAAAAATGAACACAACCTGTTTATGGGCTTCCTAACATTTTTGGGCAAAATTCCACGAATAGCCACCGGTAACAATTGTTGCATTAAGACGTGGCAATCGTGAGACTTCATGCTAACAAGCTTTAAGTCCTGCATCGACACTAAACTCTTCAATTTGAAGAGTATCCTTGTGGTACTTTGTACTCTTTAAACAAAGGCAAAAACTTATCTTCTCTTGTCTAGACATTGTGTAACATGCAGGGGGCAAATAAGTACGTTTACCAATCTCCCTAGGTGCCAAATCTTCTCGGATATTCATGTCAACCAAATCCAAACAAGCAGTCACTCCATCTTTTGTCTTTCCCTGAATGTTGAGTAGTGTACCAATCAAGATATCACACACATTCTTCTCTACATGCATCACATCTATGCAATGTCTAACATCTAACTTTGACCAGTATGGAAGATCACATAATATTGATTTCTTCTTCCAAGGGGTCATTACAGATGACTTCTTGGATGTTTTCCCAAATACATGATGTATTTTATTAACTTTTTCAAGAATTTGAAGGCCAGTAAGTGGATTTGGTGCGTCGTCCCTCTCTTGATATCCATTGAATGATTTTTGTAACCTTCGATATGGATGATTACATTTTAGATATCTCCGATGACGCAGATACACCGTCTTTCTTCCGTGTTTCAATTGATGAGTTGCAGTGTTTTCTTCACACATAGGACATGCTTTATGACCCTTGACATTGTATCCTGACAAATTACCATAAGCTGGAAAGTCATTAATGGTACAAAATAACATTGCACGCATCACAAAAGTTTCAGAAGCGTATGCATCAAATTGTTACCAATAAGGAGTATTGGTAAATCTTGAAGAAATTTGTTTTGATGATGCTACAAGAAGTTTTAGTTGCAGAAGATATTAGAATTAGTTAAAAGCAATTTGTAGAAATTAAATGTAGTAGGAAATTCTTGTAAACCTTGTAAACTTGCATTTTTAACTACAATAATCGATTATCATGCAATTCTGGGCAGTAATTATTGAACTGATAATCGATTATCACGAGCCATAATCGATTATCACGTTGACAGTTTCAAAAATAGAGCCGTTGGAGCATCCCATAACGGCTACAAACGACCATAAACGACTAGTTTGTCCATTTTTCTTATAAATAGCCCCCCATAATCGATTATTAGACACTCCTTTGCACCCAAATACTGCTGAAATCAAATCTAGAGCTCAAATCTTCTTCATTTCCATTCACCTTCTCAAAATCTCATTTTCCCATTCTTCCTCCATGGCTGACTCAAGAAGGCACTGTCGTAGAACAGTTGGAGCCTCCTCTTCTTCTCAACCACGTCTTGCAAACATAGATGGATGGATTTCAGATCAAGGGAAACACGCAGACTTTGTTAATTCTTGGCAAGAAAGGAAGATCATGGCAGTAAAGTTTATTCGTCTTGACTTTTTCCAGGAGATTTATGAGTGGCAACGATCTGTTGATGAGTACATGGTTGATCAATTTCTTGATCTTGATGTTCGTCTATCTAACATCGAGAATCATCTCAACATTCAACCTCCCGAGAGATCTCCTAGTCCTGAGTTTTAGATATAGGTTCTATGTTAGACTGTTTTGTTGTTTACTTGCCATTTCATCTATGTTATAATTTTGTCTGTTATGTGTCTTCTTATAATGTAATCTTTATTTTCATAAATAAAAAGATCTCTTGATTATATGCATCCTTTGATTAATTGAGGGGGAGATCATATTTAGGGGGAGCCTTTAACATCCGATCTTTTTGCTTCTGATCAAAAAGGGGGAGAAGAATAATACAAGGGGAGAAGTATAAATTATTACAGGTATTGCTAACCTTGTTGTTGTTTGTTAGCTTGTATGTTTTGCAGGTAAGCCAAACTTGCTTTTAAAATTGAATTTTTGATCATCATCAAAAAGGGGGAGATTGTTACCAATAAGGAGTATTGGTAAATCTTGAAGAAATTTGTTTTGATGATGCTACAAGAAGTTTTAGTTGCAGAAGATATTAGAATTAGTTAAAAGCAATTTGTAGAAATTAAATGTAGTAGGAAATTCTTGTAAACCTTGTAATCTTGCATTCTTAACTACAATCGATTATGATTAAGCAATAATCGATTATCACAAGTCATACTTGAATAATCGATTATCACTTCATATAATCGATTATCACATTTTTGAAAACCTATAACGGACTTGAATAATCGATTATCACTTACAATAATCGATTATTCATGGCAGTTGGGAGCTGACCTTTGGCACTCAGTGTACTTGGCTATATATTTTGTTTTGGAGAAATTAGAAAGAAACGTTTTTTGAACTGAGAAAGCTTAGAACACTGTGTGTCAGAGGAACGTTCTCAGAAAGCTTTTTGTTCATTGTTCCCTTGCTTGGTCTTGTGAAAGGAGAGGCTCGCGTATCGTGTGTCGATAGTCGGAGGAGACTCTCTTCAAGTTAGCAAGGTACTCTGCCTGGTCTTGTGTAAGGAGAAGCTTGTGAATCGTTGGTCGATTGCTGGAGCGGTTCTCTTCAAGTTGGTAGAGTGGTTCTTTTCATTTTATTCCTGTTCATTATCTTGTAATCTGTTAAACCATTTTTAGTGAAAAAGGTTAATCACTATTTATAGTGATTAACGACTGGACGTAGAATCTTTTGATTCGAACCAGGATAAAAATTCTGTGTTGATCTTCTTATTCCCTACACTCATATTATTTTACGTATATCAACTGTTTGATTAATTTTCTGAAAGAAAATTATTTTTACTAAAAGGACAAAATTAATTTTAATTGTGATCGAATACGCTTTCCGCTCTCTGAGTATTAATTCCGCTGCGCTATATTCTTCGAAAAATACCCCCTCCAATACCATAAATTGGTATCAGAGCTTGCTTTGATAGTTTTTCAAAATTTGCGAAAATGGCTGGTCACAATCAAAACCATGTATATGCTGAGGGTGCTTCCATTAACAGACCTCCATTGTTTACTGGTGATAACTATGCTTTTTGGAAAGTTAGAATGGAGATTTTTATGGGGTCTGTTGATAGAGGTATCTGGGAAGCTGTACAAAATGGCCCTTATATTCCTATGAATACTGTTGATGGTGTAGAGACTGAAAAACCTTATTTTAACTGGACTGTTGAGGAAAATAGACGAGCCCAATTTGATATTAAGGCTCAGAATATAATTTTATCTGCACTAACCATTGATGATTTTTTCAAAGTATCTGTTTATAAAAGTGCTCAGGAAATGTGGAAATTTTTAAGAGTCACTCATGATGAAGTATTGAATGTGGCTAAGTTGACTTGTTCGAACTCATGGTCTACATCAAACTCCTCAAGCTCAAGCGATTCTAATGAGCAAGAAAATCTATGCTTGATGGCCAACGATAAATCATCTGAAAGCAAAATCTTGAAGGAAAAGAAGGACTATCAAGATTCCTCTTCAAGCTTCAAATGTTATGGATGTGGTGAAAGAGGCCTTGTGAAAGCTTATTGTTCAAGCAACAAAAGAAGTAAAGAAAGAAAAGAAAAGAAAATTCGCAAGAAGAAGAAGGTTCGCATTGCTTGGAAGGATAATGCATCAACCTCCTCTAGTTCAAGTGATTCTGTTGAAGAAGTAAACTTGTGTTTGACAGCTAATTTTGATGATGCTGGAAGCCAAGTAAGTAATTCTAGCTATGAATCTAGTGAATTTGATGTACAAAAGGCTTTTCTTGAATTGCTTGATGAATCTGAGAAATTGAATGCTGCTCATAAAATTTTGAAAAAAGAATTTAAACAATTGCAAATTAAATATGAGAAAGCATTAGATGAGGAAGTAAGTTTGAGAAATAAAATTTGCAAGTTGGAAATGAAAGAGTCTTCAAATGCTGAACATCCTGTTGAATGTCTTTCATGTAAGAGTCATATGCTTAATATTGATATTCTTGAAAATCTTCTTGAAGTTGCAACTGGAAACAATAATGTTGAAATGCCTATAACTGTTAGAAAGGTTTATAAAAACAAAAGTGTTTTTAAAAGTAAGAACAAAATTAAAAGAACCCGTAGGGTATGGGTTGAAAAAGGAACTGTGTCTTATAGAAACCCAAATGTTTTCACATGCTTTTATTGTATGAAAAAGGGGCACACTTCTAACAAATGTAGAATTAAACATTTTGATGTTCCAAATGGAAAATATGCTTGGATTCCTGTTATAAAGTAAATTGTCTCTAACCTCAAAGGACCCAAATGAGATTATGGGGACCAAAACTCTATTGTTTTGTTTTGCAGGTTAAGTTCTCAAAAGGAGAGGAGAGATCCATGGTATTATGCTTTCGGAAATAATGATCTAAGAGCAGGAAGTGAATCCATCAAATGGCATTCAAAGCCTTGGTTCGAACTCCATGTGATTGAGCTAAGTATTGTTTGAACTGTGTTATTGCACTTTGTTCTGGTTATCTTTCTAATTTTCCATTATTTGATTACTGTTATATTCATTTAAATGAGTTGGTTGATAGATTTTCATTGGCATTTTTAGATAATTAAGTTATTTGATGATTGAATTGGCATTTCCGTTTCAAAGATGTTTTCTGTGGAGATCTATTTATATGCATGCCATATGAGCTATGATTTGCTCCGCATAAAGCTTGATTTCAAATTGTGAAAATCACTGTAGAATAGTCTTTAAAAGCAGTTGTCAAAACTGCATTTCCTTGTTTGAGTCAATTTTCCAGTTTTAAATTCTGGTTTGCAAATATTTCATGGATAAAATCCATTGAACCAAGATAAACAATGTTATTGAATTAAATCTGATTACTGCATATTGTTGTTTTAATTTTTATATATGTTGTTTTATATGCAGAGTTGAATTCATTGGGTTGAACAGATTGGGATATGAGAGTGCATGAATCATAGTTGTTGTTTTGAAAGTTGTAAATTGTGTTGTCAAAGTTAATTTTTTTTTTAACTGATTATGCTAGCTGAAATGCTTTCATGTCAAACCTGTAGCAGCTGTGATCATTTCCATTTAAGCTACTGTGGCATTCATTTTAGTTTATAAATTGGTTGCTTAATCATTGATATCTTAATTGTTTGAAAAGTGGTTGTTGATTTCGTGGGTTAATTGAGTATGCTAAAAACTAAATTTGAATTGCATATTTAAGGGAGTATCTTTACTTTATGAACTTAGAAGAGAGTTAGGAGTGTTAGACATATCTTAGAATCAAAATCCATGCAAATTTTTGCATTTTTCGTAAACTTCACGCTTCATAATCGATTATCACTAAGTTATAATCGATTATTCATGCATCAAATTCAATTCTGGAAAACCTTGAGCAGATAATTGATTATCATTATGCATAATCGATTATCATGCAATTCTGGGCAGTAATTATTGAACTGATAATCGATTATCACGTTGACAGTTTCAAAAATAGAGCCGTTGGAGCATCCCATAACGGCTACAAACGACCATAAACGACTAGTTTGTCCATTTTTCTTATAAATAGCCCCCCATAATCGATTATTAGACACTCCTTTGCACCCAAATACTGCTGAAATCAAATCTAGAGCTCAAATCTTCTTCATTTCCATTCACCTTCTCAAAATCTCATTTTCCCATTCTTCCTCCATGGCTGACTCAAGAAGGCACTGTCGCAGAACAGTTGGAGCCTCCTCTTCTTCTCAACCACGTCTTGCAAACATAGATGGATGGATTTCAGATCAAGGGAAACACGCAGACTTTGTTAATTCTTGGCAAGAAAGGAAGATCATGGCAGTAAAGTTTATTCGTCTTGACTTTTTCCAGGAGATTTATGAGTGGCAACGATCTGTTGATGAGTACATGGTTGATCAATTTCTTGATCTTGATGTTCGTCTATCTAACATCGAGAATCATCTCAACATTCAACCTCCCGAGAGATCTCCTAGTCCTGAGTTTTAGATATAGGTTCTATGTTAGACTGTTTTGTTGTTTACTTGCCATTTCATCTATGTTATAATTTTGTCTGTTATGTGTCTTCTTATAATGTAATCTTTATTTTCATAAATAAAAAGATCTCTTGATTATATGCATCCTTTGATTAATTGAGGGGGAGATCATATTTAGGGGGAGCCTTTAACATCCGATCTTTTTGCTTCTGATCAAAAAGGGGGAGAAGAATAATACAAGGGGAGAAGTATAAATTATTACAGGTATTGCTAACCTTGTTGTTGTTTGTTAGCTTGTATGTTTTGCAGGTAAGCCAAACTTGCTTTTAAAATTGAATTTTTGATCATCATCAAAAAGGGGGAGATTGTTACCAATAAGGAGTATTGGTAAATCTTGAAGAAATTTGTTTTGATGATGCTACAAGAAGTTTTAGTTGCAGAAGATATTAGAATTAGTTAAAAGCAATTTGTAGAAATTAAATGTAGTAGGAAATTCTTGTAAACCTTGTAATCTTGCATTCTTAACTACAATCGATTATGATTAAGCAATAATCGATTATCACAAGTCATACTTGAATAATCGATTATCACTTCATATAATCGATTATCACATTTTTGAAAACCTATAACGGACTTGAATAATCGATTATCACTTACAATAATCGATTATTCATGGCAGTTGGGAGCTGACCTTTGGCACTCAGTGTACTTGGCTATATATTTTGTTTTGGAGAAATTAGAAAGAAACGTTTTTTGAACTGAGAAAGCTTAGAACACTGTGTGTCAGAGGAACGTTCTCAGAAAGCTTTTTGTTCATTGTTCCCTTGCTTGGTCTTGTGAAAGGAGAGGCTTGCGTATCGTGTGTCGATAGTCGGAGCAGACTCTCTTCAAGTTAGCAAGGTACTCTGCCTGGTCTTGTGTAAGGAGAAGCTTGTGAATCGTTGGTCGATTGCTGGAGCGGTTCTCTTCAAGTTGGTAGAGTGGTTCTTTTCATTTTATTCCTGTTCATTATCTTGTAATCTGTTAAACCATTTTTAGTGAAAAAGGTTAATCACTATTTATAGTGATTAACGACTGGACGTAGAATCTTTTGATTCGAACCAGGATAAAAATTCTGTGTTGATCTTCTTATTCCCTACACTCATATTATTTTACGTATATCAACTGTTTGATTAATTTTCTGAAAGAAAATTATTTTTACTAAAAGGACAAAATTAATTTTAATTGTGATCGAATACGCTTTCTGCTCTCTGAGTGTTAATTCCGCTGCGCTATACTCTTCGAAAAATACCCCCTCCGATACCATCACAAATATTTCAACCCCATCAACCCACAACAACTTCAAGTCTTCAACTAGTGGGCTTAGATAAACATCTATGTCATTTCCAGGCTGCTTTGGACCAGATATCATCATAGACAACATCATGTACTTCCTCTTCATGCACAATGCAGGAGATAAGTTATAAATTATCAATATAATTGGCCAACAACTGTGATTAGTACTTAGATTACCAAATGGGTTCATTCCATCAATGTCTAAACCAAGCTTAAGATTTCTACATTCTTGACCAAATTGGGGGATTGTTATCAATATTTTTCCATTGCTTTGAATCAGCTGGATGACGAAGCAGCCCGTCAATTTTTCTCTCATCTGCATGCCATCTAAGGTTTTTAGCATCTTTTGGATTCGCAAACAAACGCTTAAGTCTGGGCACAATTGGAAGGTACCAAACTACTTTCAAAGCAGATCCATTTTTTTCTATCTGACCATTATCTTCACTATTGTTTTTTGACTTGTATCGTGATAACCCACATTTTGGACACTTTGTCAAAAATTCAAACTCTTTCCTATATAAAATGCAGTCATTGGGACAAGCATTTATCCTTTTATACTCCATACCCATCGTACAAAGAATTTTCTTCGCATCATAATTATGAGTGGGTAGTGTATTTCCATCTGGCAACATTTCATTCAACAACGTCAATAATTATGTGAAACTCTTATCAGTCTATTCATTGGTCGCCTTCAAATTCATGAGCCTTAACACCGCTGACAAACGTGTGAACTCAGTTGAATCGACATACAAAGGTGTTTCCGCATCAGTCGAAATTGTCTCATACACATGAGCTTTGGCAAAATTTTCAGCGCCAACGTCGCGGATCATGTCCTCTAATTTGTCTTCATCCGGTCGATCTTCTTCAATGGTGGAATCAATAACATTTTCAGTTTGGAAGTCAGTCGGAAAGTGCATTTCTTCGTCGTGCCATATCCATGTTGTATAGCATCTTAGGAAATCATCATAGATAAGATGTTCTCTAATTTGGGTTGCGTTCAACTTTCTTGCATTCAAACAATTCACATAAGGACATCTAAACTTCACTTCATCATCACTTCTACCCTCATTACGTTGCGCAAATTGTATAAATTCCTCTACCCCTCTCTCGTACTCAGCATAATGCGTGGTAAATTAATCCAATTTTGATCTATATGTAAATATTCTACAAAATTACAATCATAGAATTATACAATACATTCAACATACAATCAATTCCATCATACAATCAAACAATTAATAAACATTCAAATTATCAATTCAAACATTAAATCATACATAATTATTCATATTCAACACACAAAAATTAAAAATTAACAAAATGAAAATTAATAAACAGAATAATACAATCATACAATCAAACAATTAATAAGCATTCAAATTATCAATTCAAACATTCAATCATACATAATTATTCATATTCAACCTACAAAAAATTAAAAACTAACAAAATGAAAATTAATAAACAGAATAATATGAACCTGGGAGCGTGCAAAACCACACAATAATGGAGAAGATGGAACAACCCGCGGTTTGAAATGAAACAAATTTAAAAGAAAAAACACAATACCTACAAAAAAATACAACAAAATGTAAGTTTGATAATCCGAATCAATAAAAAAAACGTATCAAACCAACCCAAAAACTAAAAAAAAGATGAAAAAACTCTAGCGACCAAAGCTAAATTTGATCGGATACAAACGTAGGTGATGAAAAATGAGGAAGGAAGTCCTTCTACAATGACGACGGTGACACAACGGTAGCGTAAGGAAAAAGGGAGAAAGGTCGCGGCGGCGTAGAAGAAGAAGAAGTTGCAGAGAGAAATCGCTGGAGAAGAAGAACTGTTTGCACTTTCGCGAATTTTTACCCTGAACAAGGGCTACTACCTCGGTTCTAAATGAACCGAAGCAGTACAGGGGATACTACCTCGGTTCTCCAGACAACCGCAGTCTATAATCCCCAGAATAATATTCAAAATTAATTTTAAATGACATTTTTGAAAATTTGATTAGGCATTTTACCTCGGTTACGCGCCCAACCGCGGCAAAAGAGGTTTATTACTTTGGTTCCCTAGCAACCGCGGTCAAAAACCAATAAAAAAATATATATTTGAATTATTTTACCAAGTCAAGAAATCTGAAAAGACATTAGGAAGTGGGTCTATTGCCTCGATTTTGCAAGCAACCGAGGCCATATACCCATTCAGAAAAATCAGTCATTTAAAACGTCAGAGTGCAGGCGGGAATGTCAGTAGGGCCAGGGGGTTTTTTGCCTCGGTTCTGTGGACAAACGCGGTCAAATCCTCTTCATAGATATTTGGAAGGTGAAAAGTCTTTTATTGTTAGTTCTTGCAGACTTTATGGCCTCAGTTATGAGCGCAACTGAGACCGTATACCACTTATGATCGCGGTTAAAATAGAACTACGACATATACGTTAGCGAAAATTTCAAAAATGCCACCGCGTCAGCTTATGCTTTAGTTTCTATTCACTCGAAGCATAATAGGCGCATTAAAAACCCATATTTTTACTAGTGTTATCAGATTTTTCAGCTTTTTATATATCGTTCAGTGCCTTACAAACAAAATTCAACATTTTCCATATGGTAGAATTGTAGTAATTGACTAAAAGTTATCCACTAAGACTAAAAATTCAAAAGTCACTCACAATCAAGAACTAAAAGCAATAAAGAAGTATGCAATATAAAATTATCTACAAACAACGCAAGTTTAAAACAATACAAAAAAATTAAGAAAATAAATAAATGTTTAGCTCTAAATATTAATAATATAACCAACTCTTTTTATTACAAACGTTTTCTAATGATTATAAACTTACATTTTTTAAAAGTGTATTAAATGCATTAATTATTAATCAAATTTATCACATTTAAAAAAAATATTTGACAAATTTATTTTCCATTTATATTTTAAAAATACTTCCATTTTTCTTATATGACTTTCAATAATGGTTAACTTTTTTAATTCATAAAAATAATTATTTAATTCATATTGATTAATTTATTTTAACAGTTTGTATACTTTGTTTAAAAGAAATGTTTAAAACTATTTAATTTTTAAAAAATCAGATATTTATGATGTCG
The DNA here is from genome assembly GCF_029865625.1 of Vigna umbellata. Lineage (NCBI taxonomy): Eukaryota > Viridiplantae > Streptophyta > Magnoliopsida > Fabales > Fabaceae > Vigna > Vigna umbellata. The sequence continues at coordinate 19,759,147 of NC_142166.1, forward strand.
ATTTCCAATTAAATTTATGAATGTGAAGATCGGAAGGGTTATTCTTGAAAAACAAAGTTGAAAGTTGGCCCAGTGTAAATAACGAAACCTACACTTCCATTCTGATAATAGACCAAGTTCTAGCTTCAGAACAACTACCCCAGGAGGAATCGAAGAATCAAACGTAGGAAAAAGACGTGAACAACACATAATTTTCTTTTTTATTTGTATGACAAATATATAATTTTGACATTATTATTATCAGTGGTATTTAAGATTACATAAATAAGATTTACCACGGCATGAGCATCTGGTTTTTGTTAGTTTTTGTCTGTTTCTTCTCCCAGAGATGCAGGTCATCACGTGAAACTGTACATTGTGAATCCCCCACCTCAGTAAATAGCCATTACTCCTTCACCACACCATTTTCATTAACACAGATAAAAGGACAAAACAAGCTCTCAGTTTTCAGACAATCTCTGAAAATTTCACGTGAATCTCAAACATTGAGCCACTGAAAATTTCCACGCCATTATCTGACACGTCATGCACGCGCTATTCAGTTCACTATATAAGGACACTGGCTTCACCCATTATCATTACTGCATTCATACACTGCCCCAGAAAGAGTAGGTTAACTTGGTGAACATGGAGATGAGGAAATCATGTGGGTTTTTCTTCTTGCTCCTTCTTCTGGTCTTTGCTTCCCGTAAGATTAGTCTCCTTTTGTCTTTTATCATTACATAATGTCACTTGTTTAACAGGGTTTTAGTGTAATGTGTGTTTGATGAAAGTACTTATTTGTATTCTGTTTGTGGTGGCAGAGGTGGTGGTGCAGACGGAGGGAAGAGTGTGCGAGTCACAGAGCCACGGGTTCAAGGGTGCGTGTACTGGAGACCATAATTGTGCTCTGGTATGCAGGAACGAAGGTTTCTCCGGTGGGAACTGCAGAGGCTTCCGCCGACGATGCTTCTGCACCAAGATTTGCTGAGTGAACATATCAAACATGCATCTCACTACCAAATAAATCTCATGCATGTCTTTCATCAATTTGGAAATGGGATATAGCTAGCTGCCACCACCTATTTCCACTGTTTTCTACTTCGACAGCATTTGCTCATGTGTTTGTTCAGCCTTTATTATATTTATAATTAATAATGCTTCTTGGTTACCTCCTTGTTGCATTACATATGTCCCCATCATTCTTAAGTTATTCTCAATTCTTCCTCCATCATCTGTCATTTATTTTATTTTTTTGGTTTTTTATGATAATAGGTAAACCTCCCTCTTTTATTACGAGAATATAATTTTTTTTTAAAAAAAATACGAAAATAAGCAAGTTCTGCGGTATTCACACCACCATAATTTCGAATTTCGTTTTTATCAATCAGTGTAATCGAGTAGAAAAATCGTTTTGCAAAACACAGAGGTGTAAAAAGCAGAATTTTAATTCTTTCTCCACTATAAATATGTTATTTTCCATCATTGTCTCAGCTTATTAATATACTGTTCTGCACCAGTTACAACATCTTTATAAAACGCAGAAGTGTAAAAGGCAGAGTCAATTATCTGTCCATTATAAATTTTATGCTAGTTTCCATATTTTCTCGACTTATTAAATATACCGCAATCATACCAATCACAACTAATTATATCAAATAATTTTCCAACTATATATATTCTTTTAAAAAAAAATTTAAACACAATACACTACACGACTTTCTGTTATATATGAAAATATATATGTTAATTTCTTGAAAAAAATATATATTAATATATAGAAATATTTGATATATTCCAATTCATACTTATATGTTAAAATTTATTTTAAAGAAAAATAATTATGCACCATTTAATTGAAACCACCCATGAAAAGTTCAAGATAAAGTTTACATAAATAAATTAATAACTTTTAATTATAGAAATAATAATGAGATCACTAAACTTTATTTAATATAAAGGATTCAATAACCGATAATGTTCATTAATTAATAATGGATGTGGTTGTTATCATCTATATCATCTCAAATCCCAAATTTTAAATATATAATATTATTATATTTATGATTAAAAATATTACACTACAAAAATAACTAATTTTAGGAAGGGTTATTTTCTGGTGGTTTTAAAAACCCCAAATAATTCCCGTGGTTTATGACTAAACTGCATGTAACAATTTTTATTATTTTTTTAAACTTTCCACCCAACTCATATCTCCTCCCCGCTCCTTCATTCGTCCATCTAATCTAAAAATGTCTAAACCCTAACCTCTCTCCCTCGCTCCTTCATCAAAATTTTCCCAAATCCTTCCCCGCACCACAATCTTCTCTTGCTTGTTTCGTGTTCATCTTTTTCTACTTGGCTTCGTGTTCATCTTTTCCTGCTTGGTTGAGTGTCGAGGTGGAGGCGTCGAGGCGTCGAGGCATTTGTGGGATGAGCGAGGTCGAGGTGCTTTGGCGCGCTCCCGCATTGACCAATCTTAGGTCGAGGTCGAGGTAAGACTGTGTTCGATCTTGGCTCTCTGGTTTTGGCTCTCTCGTTCATTGTTCGATCTACTTATCCTTGTTTATCTTATTAGTGATAAATATGCAAGATTTGAGAGGATAATGCGTGGGACGCAAGGTGCACTTATCGTTCGACCGTCCAAATTGTTGTTGGATTCAGTGGACTTTGGCGCAATGTAGTGAGGTTGGTTCCTGTCTAGATCCTTGAATTGTTTTTCCTTCCATCTTGTAGTCACATTCATTGAACTTTTTGAGATTATCCATGCAATACTTATAGTTTCATATGTTTAAAGATGTTTCTATTTTTCTTGTTTGGACCACAGCTAGCTCTAATTCTTTTAGAAATGTACTAATCCCTCCTTATTTTGATAACTCTTAGTTATTGATCACGATTAATTCCAATTACACTGATAAATAGGATTTTTACCATTCTGCAAGTTATTTTTCTACAAATAATTTTGGTGAGTAATTTGTTTTGCTTTTATAGGTTCTTAAGCCCTCTCTCTGCAGTTCCCCTGGTTGCTCTGTCAGGCTTTGGACTTTATGAGTTGGGCTTTCTTGTGGTACTGATATTTGCAACAAGAACTATTTCTTATTTCTTTCCTTCATCTATGAATCTATGAATCTATGAATTATATAACTGGTATGATTTACACTTTCTTGACTATTTCTTCTTGAATTGTAGCTTGCAAAATGTGTGGAGATTGGGCTTCCAGAAATTGTAATCTTACTAGTATTTTCACAGGTGATCTATAATTGTCATGATGTTAATTACCTTGCATCATTTGGAACATATTTAAAAATAACCATGAGTATTTAACACACCAAAGATGAAATTATGTTACTTCTTACTCTACTTTATTTTCTCTAATTTAAATGCTATATTATAAAGTAGTGGTGTTCCTTTGTCCAATACATTCCTCATGTGATGAAAGGAAAAAATCATTCATTCTTATGAATCAATTCATTCATATATATATATATATATATATATATATATATATATATATATATATATATATATATATATATATAACTGTAATATGAAAATTGTACATTCACTAGTGCAAAAACAGCGCATTACGTCGTTTATTTTTAGCTTTTAACGATGAATTAGAGACCTACGTCATAGCGGGTGACGTAACTTTTACGTCGGATATCACGAGGTGACGTTAATAGTATAATTTCACGTCGATTGTATCTATATCTGACGTAAACCTAACGTCAACATTGTGCAATGACGTGATGTTACGTCAGTTAGTAAAGAGATTGACGTTCAATATTTGAATTAATATTTATATTTATAGTAAAATTTGTCGTCTTATGTACGAGGGAAGGGACATAAACTTAACGTCTATGTGGAGGATAAAGGACGTAATGTTCACGTCAAAGTTCAAAGTTGACGTCAATTTTTGAGTAATATTTGAATAAATATTTATATTTAAAGGAATATTTGACGTCAAGTATAAGGTAATGAAGTAAGGTTAACATTGAAATTGTCTATATGGGACGTTAATGTCGATGTTTGAACGTCAAATGGTGTGTACTTCGAAGTTACCTTCAGTGTTTTTTTTTCGATTTGATTCGGTTTAGCTCATTCAACCAAACCTAAAATACAGAAACCAGTTTTGCAATTCATATATTCACAGAATTAATTAATTTAAACCATGCTATCATCAATTTCAATTAAATAGTAAAACTAAAAGACGCTAATGCTATCATCAAAACTTTAAATAACCCAGTTTTCCATTCATTTATTCACAGTATTCATCTATTCACAATAATCTATTAACAGTTTAAAAGTTGCACAAGTAAGCAAATGCTACTATCATGAAAGGAAAAACCTAAAGGTATAGCTATTTAAAATGTTTATTCAAATATCCTGCCCATTCCTCTCTTATCGTCGTTATTACTAAAGTGGACAATGGAGAGGTAGTGTTGAACTGCTGCATAATCAAGAAAACTTTACTATTATATTCATTTTAATGTCAAAAGTTTATTGATATTTGTAAGATTTTCAAATGTAAATTTTTACCTCAGTCCATTCTCCTCTAATTTCTGCTTGGATGATTGCCTTCATCCATGACATGATGTAGTAGCCACATGCCCAGGAATCATTCTGCTTATTACACTAAACATGTGAAAGAACTTAGTCAAATGTAATGGTTTAAATTTGACTACGAAAATTAAAGGTTAAAGATAAACGAATTCCAACCTTAGGATATATAATTTCAAGTTGTTGTCCTCTGGTCCTAGTCACAACTCTAAACAAATTTGAAACATTAGAAACATAAGTTAATATATTAATATCATAATGAATTGATAAGAATGAATGTAATACTTACGTTTGTATCAAGGACTTCAACTCCGCTTTAATCTTCCTATGAAGAGAGCAAAACCATACAACTTGTGCTTTTTTTGGAATGATCACCATGAGTTGCCAATGGCCCCCGTTATGTACCAACAACTAGTGAGTTAGTTTATTGATTAAAATTTGATAAAAAGTTGACAATATTGGGAAACACATACGCATCAATGTATGGCACGATATATATCTCTCTGTTAGACTCAGTCATCCATGTTTGAATATATGATTTTCTGGAATCTAATGTGTTTCCAGATGGTTGAATGGTCTGAGGTTCAAGAAAGCCATAAACTGACGCCCGACCTGATTCAACTATGATGGTGTCCATGTACCTGTAAGAATAAAGTTAAGTATATTTATTAATAAGTAATAATACTAATATACAAATTGGAAAATAACAAATAAAAAACTTACATGCACCATGGTTGTATGCATGAAATGTTGAGCATTTTTTCTCCACCAATGATCTCATAAGCATCATCAAAATTAATATACAATGGAACATGGCACTCAAGGCCAAATGTTCTTAACTCCCACAACATCTCTACCGGTCCTTTTATCAACTTATTTAATCTGGAGGTCAATATGGGTATAACATCATGGTCTTCTGCTTCCTCACGAGCCTCTTTCACAGGTTGAGCAATTGGTTGTTTCTCAGGACGGTAAACCTGCAACTCACATTTACAAAAGTTAGGAATCATTTAATTATAACTTGAAGATTTAAGATAATAGAAAGAAGAATATAATACCGCTTATGGGCCAAAATATGGCATGATCATATCCTTAGGCCAAGCTATGAATGTGCCTAAGGCCTCCCCCACGAATTGTTGTTGTTGTTGTTGGTGGTGTTGCTGCTGTTGTTGGGTGATCATCGCAAGTTTTTCTTTGAGCATTCTGAAGCGTTCACCCATGCTTTCCTGTAATCAGTTAAAAGTTACCACTTACAATTCTCTAGGATATCTCCTGAGCAGACTGGGATGTAAACTGACCACTGGACTTTGTTCGTGAAGCCTTCCACAATTCATGTCTGGCTGGTGGAGATGCTAGATCAGGTGACTAAGACCTAACTCCTCAGCGCGCCGTTTTCTCATCTTTTTCTCTAATAACGCATAACCACCACGTGACAGTACGTGTGGTGTATCATTAAGCTTCTACCTCTGTTGGGCGGCTATCATTTTCACCTATGAAAAAATGAAAATCATTAAGCATAAATCACAAATTAACATCTTATGTGACTAGAGCAAAATATTAAAAAACATACTTGCCACTCAAGAGTAAGTCTAGATTCTTTAAACTGCACCCACTCCTCCTCAGTTATTTTATATTTTGTACAAAGAGTGTCGTTCTGTTTAGAGCCAAAGACGTATTGACGTGTCATTCTCGTCTTGAAGTCCCTCCACCGGACTGCAATGTGGGATAAAATCTTCTTTTTTATCCTCTCATCATTAGGGATATTCCAATTTTCCTGTTAAAAACAAAATTAATGTTAAAGCATGATCAAGAAAAATAAGTCAATGATGGAAGTAAAACATCTTAAACATACCAAAATATCTTGCCATAGTAGATTTTTGTCAACCTGTGGGACATTATCCCAACAGGTAGCGACAATAGGGACATGTGATTTTGCCATCACGCCCAAGTAACTTTTGAACGATGTTGCATGTGCCCCAATAGGCACAAATGTTCGGGGATCAAACTCCACCGTCACTGGTTTCTCATTAACCCGACGGGATGTGACATGAGGCATCCGAGTCACAAATCTACCCCTCCTCCCGTCGGACCTGATCTAGAGCTCGTCATACCTATTTACAATGTGTTAGTAGATTATATTTAGAACAGACAAAATAAATAAATTGTACAAGTAATTAAAACAATGCAAAGACACCTATTTATCCCATATGCCTTCGTTGTGATCACTTCGAGTTGCATGTATTTCATCGGGTACATCATCGACCTTATTTTCAATGGTTCTTGATGAGAAGGAGCTTGTCTCAAGTATATCTAGAGAGTCTTCATCATCAGTTGTGTGCATGGCTCTGCCTTCCAATACCACTGACCATTTATGATTCACTAGGTCAGTGACATAGAATATTTGTCTTGCTTGACTAGCCATAATGAATGGTTCATCCGTGTAACTCATTTTGTTAAGATCCACCAAAGTGAATCCGAGGTCTTCTGTCACCACACTAGAATTACTGTCAACCCATTTACACTTGAAAACTGGAACTCTAAAAGTGACATAATCAATTTCCCAAATTTCTTGTATTATTCCAAAATAACTGATTGATGCTGTAATTGGATTCTTATCCTTGGAACTGGAAAAGTGTACAGCCTCAGCTTGTAGGGTAACTCCACTATTTTGAACTCTACTTTTATCGTCTTCCTCCTTTGAATAGAACAAGTAATTATTTATGTAATATACGCCGAAAGTGATCACATCAGTGTTAGGTCCACGAGCTAGTCTCAATAGATTTTCAGAAACATTTGGAGTCACATAAATCTTTTTCTTAAACCAAGCTAAAAAGGATTTGTTATGTTCATTAAGTGTCCATTTTTCACTCATACGTGGATGTGCTGACTTAATTTCATCAATGTGTTGTGAAATGTAAGGAATAACATCCTCTATGTTGTTTAAAATGTACAAATGTGCTTGATTAACATCTTTTCCACTAACACTTTCAATCCTTACTCCTCGAACTCCCTTTTCTTCACGTCTGTTCTCATGTATTTTCTTTGGAAGTCCTATTGGGTCACAACTTGGCATATAACTTAAGTAGAATTCAATGGCTTCCTCTACAATGTAGCGCTCTATAATCGAAGCTTCCAGTCTCAATTGATTCTTAACATATCCCTTTAAGATCTTCATGTATCTTTCAACCGGGTACATCCACCTCAAGAAAACCGGCCCGCATATTCGAATCTTTCTCACTAGATAGACAATCAAATGAACCATGATATCAAAAAATGAGGGTGGGAAATACATTTCCAATTGGCACAATAGTGTGATGCCCTCATTTTTCCAATCATCTAACTATCGAGGATCAACAACTTTCATGCAAATGACATTGAAAAACAAACTCAAACGTGTGAGAATACCTCTAACAGAGGCAGGTAATATGGCTCGAATAGCTACTGGTAAAAGTTGTTGCATTAAGACATGACAATCGTGATACTTTAAACCAACCAACTTCAAATCTTTCATAGAAACAAGGTTACTAATATTCGACAAATAACCTTGTGGAACCTTCACACTATGTAAACATTGACAAAAAAATTGTTTTTCTTTTTTTGAAAGAGTGTGACAAGCTGGAGGAAGATAGGTGCATCTTCCTATGGATTGCGGATGTAACTCAGAACGGATTCCCATGTCAACCAAGTCTTGTCGTGCTTTCACTCCATCTTTTGTCTTTCCTTTAATGTTAGTAAAGTCCCAACAACACTATCACTTTTTCAACATGCATCACGTCTATGCAATGTCGCACATCAAGTTTACACCAATATGGAAGATTGAAGAATATTGATCACTTTTTCCAAATATTTTTCTCAACGGTCTTCTTTTTATGTTTTCCGAAGACAACATCAATGTTCCTCACCTGGTCGTATACTTCTTCTCCATTACGTGGTCTGCACACTACATCATCCTCAGGACTTCCATTAAAGGCTTTTTTCAATCTACGGTAAGGGTGATTTCGAGGAAGGAATCTTCGATGTCTTGTGTACAAAGTTTTCTGCCGATGCTTTAGTTGAAGATAGCTAGTATTTTCTTCACAAAATCGGACATGCAAAATGACCTTTAACTGTAACCACTCAAGTTCCCATATGCTGGGAAATCATTTATGGTGCAAAACAACATTGCACGCAAACAAAAGTTTTCCTCTGAATATGAATTGAAGACCTCGACGCCCTCTTCCCACAACATTTTTAAATCGTCAATTAACGGTTTTCGATAAACATCAATGTCATTTCCAGGTTGTCTAGGACCCGATATCATCATAGACAACATCATGTATTTTCTCTTCATGCACAACATAGGAGATAGATTGTAAATCATCAAAATAACTGGCCATGAACTATGTTTACTACTTGAGTTGCCATAAGGATTCATACCATCGGTAGCAAGTGCAAGTCTTAAGTTTCTCGGCTCTGCACTAAATTCGGGAAATGTGCCATCAATGTTTTTTCATTGTGGGGAATCAGCTACGTGTCGAAGAAGATTATCACATTTTCTTCCATCAACGTGCCACATAAGATTCTTCGCATTTTCTTTAACAGAAAACAATCGTTTCAACCTAGGTACTTGATAACAGTTGAAAAACTGTTATTTTCATGCTTAAAATTGATACTTAAAGCAACCTTTAACACTTAGAAACTAGCTTGAAATCATGCTTTTGGTTATATTTTTATATATAAGAGAGCTGGACAGGTTTATGCTTGATTTCAGTGTTTTATGCTGGTTTTAAGGTGAATTTGGTGAAAGAAGTGAAGAAGGATAGAGATGGAATCAGAAAAGACATAAAAAAGTGCAAAAGGAGAAGCCCTAATTACCGCTGAGCGGCAGTTTACCGCTGAGCGGCAGTTTACCGCTGAGCGGCACTCAGAAACCCACGTTGGCTCCGCTGAGGGGTGAAAAGGCCGCTGAGGGGAGGAAAACAACTCACGCACTTACTGCTGAGTGGTAGTTTACCGTTGAGCGGCATTATTTTGGACTTGGGCCTAATTTTCTGTATATTTTAGAATAATATATAAGCTTTAGGACGTCCTAGGGTTTGTATCTTTGGCTGAGACGAAGCAAACACTCACTTTTCCACCCTTTGAAGGAAGATCTTGGATGCTCAGGCTACCTCTTCACCTTTCTAGGGTTCTATCTTTCATTCTTCCATTATTGTTCATCTAATTTCACCATGAATATGGTGAACTAAACCTTGTATTGTTGTTGGGGAATCAATGTAGTCTGGTGAAACTCTCATATATGGAATTTGTGTTTTAACATCTTATATTAAGATACATGCTTTCTTTCATCTTTAGTTAGGGATTTTCCTCTTTGCTTAATGCTTGCTTTGTTTAACTCATTCCTTGCCATGATTATTGATTTTGTCGATATGGGAACGTACGGGGAAATCTAGATCCGGGGAATTTCTCCCAATAGCATATTGGTTGCCTTTAAGCTCCTGCACTTCAGAACTAATTACTAGGAATGCTAGGAATTGTATGAACTCGTAATTAAGGATAGGCCTTCTTGCAAGGTGATTTAGAGAGTGACATTAGCAATTGATGATAAGAATGATGAATTCATAAAGTATATGAGAGTGAACAAGATGAAATTGATAACCCCAACAACATACTCATCCATCTAATTCATTAAAGTGTTTGTATTCCTCTTTTCCATTGATCAAATTCATGCATACATGTTTAATTACTGTCTTTTGCATTTAAACCTACAATCAATTGTTCACAAGTCTTAAATAATCAACAAATCATATAACTAACTAGGCCGTGAGTCCTTTGGGAAAACGATACTTGGTCTTACCTAGCTTTATTACTTGATACGATTCGGTCACACTTGCCGATTGTTAAACAAGTTTGTGGCGCCGTTTTTCGGTGTTCATAAATTTGTCATCAGTACTATAGGTAAATACCACATGACCTTAGCCGGTGGACCTTCATTGTGTTCATCGTTATTTCCATCAAGTTTCTTCTTAAATCGTGACGAACCACACGTCGGACACACATTCATTGAAGCATATTGATATCTATACAATACACAGTCATTGGGACATGCATGTATCTTTTGGTATTCCAAACCCATTGGACATAGAATTTTCTTCGCGTCGTAATTACAGATAGGTAACGTGTTATTTTCTGGTAGCATCTCCTTCAGCAACTCCAACAATTATGTGAAACTTTTATCAGTCCATCCATTTCTTGCTTTCAAACAAAACAATTTCAAAGTAGCCGATAACCTTGTAAAATTGATGCATCCTGGATACAATTCTTACTCCGAATTGTTCTTAAGACTATCGTATAAATGAGCTCTTCCAAAATTTTCTTCGCCAACGTCACGTACCATTTCGTCTAAATGATCACTCATTCATTCATCGACGTAATCCGAACCTCTTAAAGTTGTTGCTTATATAAACTTCCCCATGCCAAGTCCAAACTGTATAACTTCTCATTATTCCATAGATGAACAGATGATCACGGATGTTGTCCAACTCTTCATATACTTCATTGAGACAACGAACACAAGGGCAAAAATATGCCACGTTCATTGGTTTTGCGTGTTCTTTAACATATTGTATGAACTCAGAAACCCCTCGCTCATACTCTTCACTAATACAACGTTGATGAATCCAGCTTCGATCCATACTACTACACTGAACGAAAAGAATCCTCGGAAAAAAAAAACTAACTTACGTAGAGAAACAAAAATAAATACCTATCATATGTTGAAGGAAAAAAATAAAGTATCATAGTATACGTACACGAACACAAATATGTATCGTTATACATATATCATACGTCCAGAATCGACAAACACGAACACATATATCATACGAAAGAGATATTGAAAAAAAAAAAAACAAGCTTGAAATGGTGTCACTGGAGAAGATGACGAAGTTCGCTGCCAACGAACCAACACAAATATCATACATTGAAGGAACAAAAAAAACTATCATAGTATCGTTATACATATAGATATCATACGTCCAGAATCGACAAACACGAGCACATACATCGTACGTAAGAGTATTTTAAGAAACAAAAAACATACTTCAAATGGTGTCACTAGAGAAGATGACGAAGTTCGCTGACCCCGTACGAAAAACAGCCTAAAGATAAACGAAAAACAATCGGTCAACCTTAGGAATGAGAACGAAATGACATTACAAAGACAGAAACAACTTAAAAATAACCTTCTTTCTTTATCGCAGTCGTCCACCAAGAAGAAAGTTCAAGCGGAAATGGAACCGCGAACAAACAGTGAGATTGTGTTTTGTTTTTACATTCAATAAAAAACTTTCACGTCGTATACAATAAAACTTTGACGTTACGTTTAAAAGCAACGTCGAAGTCCCAAACCATTTGACGTTTTCTCTTAAAATAACGCGCCATTTATTAATTTTTTTTTAAGTATTGCAAAGGTTACGTCAAATTTGAATTGGCTTGGACGTAGTATTGGAAGGCACAAGTTTGTTCTTCCGCCTAAAAGTACCATACTTTCGGATCTTTTTCCTTTTCTGCCCTCCCATAGAACGTCGTAGGCTTCTGGGATGGGACGTGAAGGGAATTGAAGTACTTGGGAGCATTAATTGTGTGCTTAATAGAACATCGTATTCGGTGGGGGCTTCGACGTTATATTCTTTTTTCTTTAAAATCAGACATGAAATTTTTTCCTTTTACTTCTTCCTTAATCGATTCAAGTTAGTAGTGTACTGAAATTTGCCATTTTAAACCAGTGTTCAGTTTTTGATCAATATCAGAACAGCATAATCTTCTCTTTTCAACTAGATTGAGGGTTAGTCCACATAACAATGCAATTAACATTCACAATTCACATATCGTTTACTAAAATAAATTTTCATTTCATTTCAAAATAAAACCGAAGCAGTACATAAAACCAGAGGTGACTTAATGCATGATTACAAAATATAAAAAATAAATCCACATAGAAAAGTAGTCCCTATTCTTAGGAAGAAGATTCCATTCAATCTTCATCAGTTGACTCATCATCAAAATCTTCAGTTTCAAAGCCAATGCCATTCTTGTTTCCCTTCTTCTCCCATCTGAAAAGAGTATCTTCAACTCTCTCATCCCTTTCAGACTTCTTCCTAAATTGATCAACAACATATTTCTCAAAATCAGTTTGTGGAATGAAGGCAGTATGATCTGCAGCAGGAGTAGGTGTACCTCCAACAGTTAGCTCATCTCTGAAGAACCATCCATTCACAGTCCTTTCCAGCCCAATAGAAAACAGACTTAGTGTACCAATTTTTTGTGACTTGTTGCACACAAGTCTAACTTCTTGAGATACATCTACTCCTTGGAGTATCAACACCTGGCTGATAAATACTCCATATGGCAATTTGTGTGCATATTTATGACCTGTAGCAATCATACGATCTTTTAGTACCGCAACCCAGTTGGTTGGGATTCTAGTCTTGATAACATTCAACATAAATACATCTTCTGTTGACATTCTGTCCTCGATAAATCTTCCAGGCAGTAGTAGCCAAGTCAAGACATAACCAATCAGTTTCTCCTCCTTGTTTAAGCCATCATGTAGGTACTGCTTATTCACCGTGTACCTTCGTGGATATCTTAAGCAGTTTACATATATAGTTCTCTTTGTTATCCATTTGTTTGACTCAGAATCACGGATATGAGAATCCAAACCTTTAGCTTTCAGTCCAACAATATGTGACCAAACATTCTCATCAATAATAATGTTAACACCTTTGACCCTTGACTGAATGACCCCATTTACAACCCTCAGGTTTGTGTAGAAAACCTCTACCAAATCTGGATAGCAATCTCCTTTCATCTGGACAAAATATGTAAGCCCTTGATATGAAATCCATTCTTGAAAAAAGAACCCTTCTTTCTTGAACAATTGCAGGTCCAGATACTTGTGAGGAACTACATATTTTATAACTCTCCAGAAAAAAAATTTCCTCGGATCTCGTCATCACTTATCCATCCAGATGGGTTTGCGGTTCTTGTAACCGAGGCAACCTTCTCTTTTCTTCTAGATGATGATGATGAAGAAGCCATGTCTGGATAGAATTCTTGGAACGTCTTTCACAATCTAGTAGTTTTTAACTTCTCAACATCGAAGCTTAAAATATACAATGGTTACGTCAAATTTTACTAGGCTTTGACGTACTAATTGTCAGCCATAAGACAAAGAGTTTGACAAAAGACAAAGGTTACGTCGTATTCTGCGGATATACGACGTTTTCTTCTTCATCCATGCGCCTCTTTTTCTTTTTTAAAACCTCTCATAACCTTCAGTGCCATTATATTTTAATATAATATTTACATTTTAAGATAACCTCCCATTAGAAATGCAACGTTACGGATATTCGAGGTTTTCTTCTTCAGCCTCCTGCCCTTTTCTGTGCTTTTTCATTTATAAACCTCCCATAACCCACCATTACCATTATATTTTAAGATAAGATTTACAATTTTTTTATTTTTATATTATATAAATTTGTCATATTTACATATTATAAAATATAAGAACGATTTGTCGGTGAAATTTAAAGAAAATAAAATTTTATTTTTTAAAATATTAATTTTATTTCATATGGAAAATAATAATAATAATATTTTATGAGAATTGTGTTTTAGTTATAGATCACAATAATTAAAATCATAATAAATATTAGTATAGGAAATAAAATAAATTGTATTTTTCTTATTAAAGATTAACATCTTTGTCGCGAATATTTCTTTTAGGGTTTTTTAGGTGTCTTAAACATTTATACCTATACTTATATGTAAAGACACCAAATACATATGTAGACATTGTGGAAGTCATAAATATGCATTTGCAACGTTGAGAGAGGATTCTTTTGGTTCTTGGTTTACAACTCTAATTCTTATCAAAGATTAATAACATCTTTGTGGCAAATATTTCTTTTAGGGTTTCTTAGGTTGCCTTAAACCTTTATACCTATATTGTGGTGTTTCCATCTTTGTCTAATGAACCTCTAGAAAAAAATTTAAAAAGTCGAGACGAACGGGTCAGGACATGAAAGAGATGGATCTGCATATTTAAAATGGGCTGATCACGACTACCACATAAGCGTTTATAAAAAACTCGAATATAAAAATTCGACGACGATCAAAGATCAAACGAACTCTTAGAAAAACTTTTATTGGCAACAATGAAATAATTTATTTTGAATAATTTAACAATTACAATTAGTTATATTTGTATAAATGATTATGATATCAAAAAATACTATGATTAACATTAATAGAAAAACAAATTTGACCCCTCTCATGAATTATTTCTTCGCTTTTTAGTATTTTAACAAACGTATGATCAATATCCAGCCACGTTGTCATTAATATGACCATAAATAATCATTAAAAACTCATTTGCATTTCTTAATTTATAACGCTTTGAATCGATTCTTTATTACTTAGAATCGATTGTATTAACTTAGCAAAATTGAGAGTGGAATTATATGAATATAGAGTGGCACATCAAACTTTTTAACTACAAGCCCTCCAAATCTCCCAATCTTCACGGGTGATTGAAAAGTAGACAATTTCTGGGGATCGGGACGTCATTTTGTTTTTAAATGAATCAAACGAAATTTATTGAATGATGTTTGAACGTCGAATTCGGCGGGGCTTCGACATTCATACAAGAAGGTGGAGTGTGGCAGTTACTAAGCATAATTACACGATGTACGTCATCAGTTCATCTATAAATATAACTTGCATTTCACATAATCCCTGCCTCCTATTTCCGTATTGAACATATTAGGATTCATGTTTTTTATCTTCTTTGCATTTTCTTTTCCTTAGATATCTAAGCATTTTTGTTCTTCATATTGCAATTTGATAACTTCAACTTGAAAGTGGTTCATTCATGGTCATTTCATATGAAGGAGCCCTTTCAAGTTCAAGTTAACAAAATGTTTTTGTAGTACAAAAATGGTTAACATATCTTACTGAAAGGGAAATGCTTAGAAAAAAGAAATATGGTTCACAATATGTTTAATGCTGAAACAATTTTGAGATGTAAAATAATTATATAAAAATGTTGTTCAACTTCATCATTTAAAATTGTATGATTCTTTTTTAAATTGTCCATAAGTTGGACTCCTCTGTTAGATTTCAGAGCTATCTTTTTTCTAAGAGAGGGTGCAACTTATGGACAATTTAAATTTTGAATCAATTTACACAGTTGACGTCGAATGTCGAGTACCCTCGATGCAAAGACCTGAAGTTTATTCATTTTTCACATCCATTTTATGTGATAATTGACGTCCTATACCCCCTTAAAACACAACATCTAAAATTAATCTAAAGATATTTATTGCTTGCTTGAGTGATTTCCTCCAAGAGGAACAATGAATCACAATACATACATGATAATGGTTCAATATATCGTTATCTGGGATGCAATTTTGATACTAAATCAACATTTTTTTACTTAGAAGCTTGCTTGAACTCATGTTTTTAGCTTATTTGTGTGAATAAGAGAGTTTAGGTTATACTTGAGGATTTTATCACTAAATTCCCTTGATTTTGTAGGAAATTGAAATGAATTTGAAGAGGATTAAAATATCAAGGAGTTGAAACTCAAAAACGATAGAAAGAGCACCGAAGAGAAGGCTACAAAAGCTCGCAGAACGCTTTGACGCCCTTTTTTGGGGCCCTGGACGCTGATTGTCTTGCATTCACGCTTGAGCGGCCTTTCAAGGACGTTGAACGCTAGTTCTCGAGAACCGTTTCACGCTTGGGCACCCTTCTTGGGGCGATGAGCGTATTTCTCTCGCAAGCTCGCCTAGGCGCCCTAAGTGGGGGCGTTGAGCGCTGGCGACGTTGGCCCATGATCCAATTCAGCTGTATATAAGGACTTGGACGTTCTAGAGGGAATATCTTTTGACAGAAGGGACGCAAATTCATACCTTTTCAGCTCTCCGAAGGCAGAATTGGATGTGAAAGCTCTCCTTTTCAGTTTTTAGGGTTTATCCTTCATTCTCATTCCATTGTACATCTAGTTTCTCCATGATAAGGGGGGACTAAATTCATTTGTTGTTGGGGAAGATGTATCCTCTAAACTCTCATGTATTTGAATTGATTCCAATTTATATATACTTCTTTCATTAATTGTTAGGGTTATTCTCCTATGCTCTATGCTTGTTATGTTTAACTCATTCATGGCATGATTTCTGGTTTTCTTTGTTATTGACAAATACCTAGAAACCTAGAACTAGGGAATTTCTCCCAAGGAAACTATTGCCTAGACATAAGGATAGAACGCTTGGTTGTCTTAACCTTCCATTCGTAATGCAAAATTAATTATTAGGGATGCAAGACATTATGGTCTAGTAATTAAGGATAGGCTTCTTTCGTCGAGACATCGGGTTCTAAGTAATTTAGACAGTGACATTGACAATTAATAAAGAAGAAGAATTCTTATACACATGAGAGCGATTAGGTGAAATCTAAACCCCAAAACCATCTTCATCTCATAATACCAACATCATCATTTACTTTTGCGTTTCTCTTCAATTGATCAAAATTGCATTCATATTTACTTTCTTGTTTTTACATTTAAAAATCATAAATTGTTCTTTAAAGTCTTAATTAGTTAAGTAATCACATGAATGTTTAGTGTCATGAGTCTCTTTGGAAATGATACTTGGTCTTACCATTTATTATTACTTGATACGATTCGATACACTTGTCAAGGTCTTAACAATACAACGATGGAAAAACATATCAATTATATTGCTCTTATCATTGTGGCTTATGTCGCCCAAGGAAAGAATAAGACTAAAGATATGCATTTTGTTCAATGCTATAGTTGTAAAGAATTTGGTCCACAAATTTTTTTTAAATATTGCAAGCAATGAGGACAATATCATAGTGTGTCCCACTCTCCCTAAAAAAGAAACACATTGTTTATCATGCCTTTGTTGGTGCTTCGATTTCTATCACATTGCCCTCCATATTTTGTTCCTACACCTTCAACAAACACTCTTACTCCAAAAATGGTACAACAGATGATTATGTAAGCTTTTTTTTCCCTTTGGGCGACATACTCCTATTTATTTTCAACCTTTGTACCTTGGTTTTGGAGCCTCTAATCACATGACAAATTCCATTGTCTTTAACCAATGGGAAAACTTATGATGGAAATCATTAAATTCAAATAGTTGATGGCACCTCCTTACCTATTAATGTTATTAGTGATATTTCCCCTTCTTTGCCTAATGCTTTGGGGTCACCTAGTCTTTCCACAAACCTTATATCTATAGGCCAATTAGTTGATCATGATTATAATATCCACTTTTCTCATTTTGCACAAGATCAAGTGTTAAGGAACACCATTCTAAAGGTACCTATAGTAGGACAACTATTTCAATTGTGCTTATCGCCTTCTACATATTGTCAGTTTTTTCTCTTGTCTGTATAAATGATCAACAGCTGAATAAAATGTGGCATAATTGTTTAGGCTATTCAAATTTTCATGTAATTCATACTTTGTTTAAATTTAGTTCATTGGGCAATAAAAACCCATCTGTTTCTCTTGATTGTGCTACTTGCAAACTTGAGAAAAGTAAAACTTTACCATTTCTTCATAATGCATATCGCATAAATCATTATTTTGACATTATTCATAGGGATGTTTAGAGGATTTCTCCAATTATGTCTCATGAAAGTTATAAGTACTTTGTTACATTTGTAGATGATTACAGTAGATATACTTGGGTATATTTTATTCGGTCTAAAATAGACGTTTTCTCTATTTTTCAATACATTGTCTCATTCCCTAAGACTAAATTCTCTACTCACATAAAAATCTTAAGATTTAATTCTGTAGGAGAATATATGTCTCCTGAATTTCATAGTTTTCTAAAACATGATGGATTATCTAAGCGTTCTTATCCTTCCACACCATAATAAAATGGTGTTGTTGAAAGAAAGAATTGTCACCTTCTTGATGTTGTACGCACTTTTTTGCTTGAATCGTCTATTCCTCCTAGGTTTTGGTGTAAAGTTCTTTCTGTCATTATTTATTTAATAAATATATTACCTTCTCCTACTGTTAACTCATTGGCAAGTGTACCAAATCGTATCAAGTAATATAAAATGGTAAGCTCAAGTATCGATTCCCAAGAGACTCGTGTTACTAAATAATCGTGTAATACCTTAACTAATTAAGACTAAAGAATGATTCCAATGATTAAGAGTAAAATGCAATAAAAGTAAACATAAACTTGAATGGATGAATAATATTGATGATATGAGATGATGATGTTGTTGGGGTTAGATTTCACCTACTTTACTTACATGGATATTAGAACTCATCTTCTTCATTGCAATGTTAATGTCACACGAAATTACTTAGAACCCGATCCCCCGGCGTAAAAAGCCTAGCCTTAATTATTAGACCTCAATCCCTTGAATCCCTAATAACCAATTCCGCATTAAGAAAAGAACCTTAAGACAACCAAACGTCCTATCCCTATCCCTAGGCAATATTCCCTTTGGGTGAAATCCTCCAGATCATGATTCATAAGATATTACCCAATACTCAAACAAATCAAACATCAAGTCATGAATGGCCAAAAGAAGACAAGCATTAAGAATAGGAGCAAATCACTAACATTCAATGAAAGAAGTATAAAATATTTAAAACATGATCAAATACATGAAAGTTTAAAGGTTACATCATCCCCAAAAACAAATGAGTTTAGCTCTCCATTTTCATGGAGAACCTTGGTGTACAATGGAAGAATGAATGAATGGAAACCCTAGAAAGTGAGAAGGAAAGCTCTCGTATCCCAATATGCCTCCAAAGAGTCGAAAATTGTGTTTTTATGCTTTAGTCGTCCAAAGATACCAACCCTAATGTGTAAAAGCCTTTAAATAGATCAAACATGGATCATGGGCCAACGTCACTAGTGCTCAACGTCTTAAGTGGGGAAACCAGGCGAGCTGCGTGACATGTATCTGGCGTTGAGCGCCCTGGATAGGGGCAAGCAGGCGACACTACGAGAAGAGTGGTGCTCAGCGCCCCAAATGGGCAAGTAGGTGTAACTGCGAGAAGACAAGCGCTGAGGGCCTTGGTTGAGGGCAACCAGACGTCCTACGGTGCAACAGACTGGCGCTCAGCGCCCCTAGGAGGGCAAGCAGGTGCAACTATGAGAAGACTAGCGCTGAGGGCTCTAGTTAAGGGCAACCAGACGTCCTGCGGTGCATCCTGCGCCGAGGGCCCCAAAAAAGGGAAATCAGGTGCCCTACGCCTTCTTCAGCCTTCTTCTCTGGTGCTTTTCTTTCCCTCTTGAGTTCTACTTCCTTAATACTTTTGCTCTTCTTCCAAAACATACCAATATCTTACAAAATAAAAGGGATTAGTGATAAAAATCATTAAGTCTAACCTCAATTCTCTTATTCACACAATTTAACTAAAAAACAAGAGTTTAAGCAAGCTTCAAAGTCAAAAAGAGTTGATTTAGTATCAAAATTGCATGACAGATAATGGTGAAATCAACTGTTACACCTACTCTACATAATATTTCTAATTTCTATAACTTGTTTGGGTATTCTTCTTTATGCTTTTAATTGTGTTTTTTTGTTCATCTTCCTACTCATGAAGGTCACAAAGTCACTAATAAATTTCTAGGCTATGCTCTTAATCAAAAGGGTTTATGTTTGCTATGATCCTCAATTTTTCGCATTAGAGTGTCCAAGAATGTGGTTTTCTTTGAAAATAAGTATTTCCTTTTCTCATATGTTGCATTTTCTCTTATGCCACATTTTTTAGAATCCTCACAAATTGTGGAACGGTTCAAGTTTGGTTTGATGTAGGAAAGACATTGTCCTCATCCTTCTGATACCCTTCATGATGATGCTTAAACACTTGATCCTAACCTACTTCCTGCAGTGGATCTTGTTTCCTCTATTTTACATCTTTGTTGGTTCACTCGATCATCAAAACCCCTTGATTGGTATAGTTTTATTACAATTGTTTCTTTATCAACTACTTAATCTTCTATTTCTATTCCTTTTGGTTATACCTAGGCTATGGAACATGAATGTTGGAAAAAGATAATGCAAGAAGAAGACCAGGCACTTCAAGAAAATTACACATGGGACATTGTGTCTTGTCCTACCCCGGTCAAACCTATTGAAAGTAAATATGTCTTCTTTATCAACCTTCAATTTGATGACTCTTTAGATCACTATGAAGCTTGATTAATAGCTTTTGGTAATAAACAAGAGTATGGGATTGATTATGTGGAGACATTTACTCTTCTTGCCAAGATGACTACAATTCAAACAATCCTCGCTCTTATTGCTTCTCAATCTTGGCCACTGCATCAAATGGATATGAAGAATGCATTTCTTCATAATAATCTCAAAGATTAAATATGCATGAAACTTTTTTCTGGTATGCTTACTTCTTCTTTTATTGATGTTTGTAAACTACGACATTCCTTGTATGAGCTTAAAAAGGCTCCTCAGGCTTGGTTTGAGAAGTTTTGTACTACTTTACTTCAGTTCTCCTTCATGTAGAGTCAATATGATTATTCTCTCTTCTTTCACAAGTCTCCTATTGGTATAGTTCTCCTTTTAGTTTATATGAATGATATAATCATTATGAGAATTGATCATGACTTAAATAAGTTACACATTGAGCTACATGCAACATTTCGCATGAAAGATTTTGGACAACTCACTTATTTTTTAGGATTGGAGGTACATCATCAATCCAATGGAATATTTTTAAATCAAGAAAGTTCAATTGGTAGGTTTAGATGGAACTACGTTAGTTGATATATTTACCAAAGCCTTGTCTCGTCAACATCATCAGTTTCTTGTTGACAAATTATTATAAGTTGACTTACCAACATCAATTTGAGGAGGGATACTAATGTATTTGATTATTTCTTTATTAGATTATTATTTTCTACCTTTACTAGATTTTTGTTAGGATTTATTCGCATTTACTCAAAGTAAATAGAAAATCTCCTATAAACTCGTCCTTTATTGCATATCTCTTGCAATCTCCAATATTAATGTAAAAGTATTTTATGTTTCCTATTTAAGAAAAAATGAGTTGCAAAATACAAGCAACTAATTCTAAACAAAAAAAATATTTCATATGCTCTCACTTATCTAAGGATTCATACTAACTAACATTATAGAGAAAGTTATCAAAATAATTTTGAATTTCATTGAAAGAAATAAGACTTGTATAGAATTTATTTCCCAAGACAATACAAATATTGCATTCAACCATAACTAGACAAAATGCCAGAGGGACCAAGTGAAGCATATAAACAGAAGACCAAATACCTTGCGACAAGAAAAGAATATAACGCTAGCTTTATTATATTTTAAAATTCATTGAAAAATACTTATGATTGAAGAAATTGTAAAGAGATGGGTATAAAACAAATCTCCTTTTCATAAATGCAATTTAATATTCAGTTTTTACAAGCTCTCTTATTTAACTTATTCATAAATTCATAACTAAATATAAGTTTTTTTACTAATATGACAAGTTTGATTTGTTTTTCTTCTCTTATAAGAAATTTTCCACAATTCAAATAAGTGGGGACCTACGTCTAAAGTTTTACACAGAAAGGTGCATGATGAGTTAATATTTTATTCACTTCACTTAGTTTATTGTACTAGAATTAATCGAGGAATTGTGCTTAAATGTCCGGTATTTTCCCATTTTTCCTAATTGTGCTTAATTTGATCAGAAATTCTTATTTTAATTAATTTGAATGATTTGAGCTAATTATTTGCATTATTAATTGTAGGGAAAATTTTGGAAATACAATTTGGGACATTTAGAGGCTAAATGAGTGAGGAGGTGTGAATTTCATATTTGGGGGTGCACTTGGAGATGTGCATGTTGCTTGCTGGAACGAAAAACACATCACGCGCGGCACACATCTTTCATTTTCCAGCAGCCACATGGGAGCAGGGAGGTGCATCCAGCATTCCAGCTTGGAAACGTGGAGTCACGGGAGGTGCACACGGAAGCGGTCCAGCAGCGGGCAGCAACACATCCAGGAGGTGCATGAAATGAGAAGCAAGCACGTGATTGGGAAAAAGAGGGCTGCACCTCCTCGCCCACGATCCAACAATGCATCCACCAGCAACACCACACGGATGGCAGCAGCGGGTGTGTACGAGGAAGCCATGGCCCAGCACACTCCACACACACGCCCAGGAACTCATTACACGGCCCAGCAGCCACTTCACGGTCCAGCCAGCTTTCACGTGGAGAATGGGAAGCACTTTGGAGGTGGCATCCAGCAACGCGGAGGGGCACCAGGAATTAGTTCAGAAGCTTTGAAGAAAGCGCTCACGGTCCAGCAAGGAAAGCAGCGGTGCACCCAGTAACCTTGGTCCAGCATCCAGCAAGTGCCTCATGCTTCCAGTAGTTGATTCACGGAGAGAGGAGAGGAATCCTTCACTCGGTCCAGCGGCTACAGCAAAGAGTAGAAGCAGTCCAGCAAAGGTGGGGTGTATCCAGCAAGAGTGCAGCACGTCCAGGACAGCAACAAGCACCAAGCATGGGCTTCATCCAGAGGGAGGTGCACATCTTCACGCATTCAGCAAAGAATCCACGTAGGTCAAGTAGCAAGGCATGGTCCAGTAGCAACTTGGAGAGTATGATGGGCTTTAGGCGGTAGCACGTGAAGCAAAGCTCATGTGGCAAAAAGAAGAGCAAGTCCACCATGGCCTGGGAGCAGTTGCACGCAGAGGGGACACGAGGGTTTAAAAAACCCTTAGACGAGAAAGAGGGAGGTCTCGGTTGAGGAGCGTGACCCAGCCGCCACTTGTTACTTGTTTATTTTCTCTTGGCTTTTGAATACTGTTTTTGGGCTGGAATCAATGAAGAGCTGATGTTTATTATTTTTGCTAGATTCTCATTGCATTTTTTTATTTGGTTGTGTCCACGGAAGAGCAAGGAGCTGATTTATTTTGGCTTGGAGAGTTCATTTGGCTGTAGTAAAATTGGTGGTGTGCACGGTGATTGAATGATGGGACGTGTGAAGGTATTTGGCAGTCGAATGTGTACCACTCATTTTCTTTATTGATTTAAGAATGAAGAAGTAGAGTAGGTGAATTGTGTGGTGCACGGTGATGGCTGGAAGGGTGGCCCACGGCTATTGGATGCATTTCTTTTATTTTCTTTTTAAGAATGAATGGATAACTTAGGAGCAGCAAGGTACGGTGATAGCTTCAATTTTAATTGCTTTAAATTCCTTTTGCAAAAATGAGTGGACCATATGCGATTAAAAGATTATAGAAGTTGGAAGTTCATGTCTGAAAGGAAGAAACATCCAAATTGTTTTGATATTTTTTCTTTGCTTGCCACATAATGTCACGGTCATGGAGTAGTTCCTTATAAGCATTTGCAATTTTTAATTTTTGTTGGTAGATGAATTGGTCACAATTAATAGTAGAGAAATTTTACTTTCTTTATTTGCTTAAAATATTTTATATCTGTTGTAGTTTCATTTTAATGCTTTTATTTATATTCGGTTGTGTTTAATTTTCATTTTTTTTAGTTCAATTGCATTCACAAAAACATTTTCAAAACCCCCCCATTGCGTGTTTGACCTGAGACTTGAACCAAATTTGGTCCTTGAGAGACGACCTAGGAGTTACTTCCTAGAACTATACTGCATTATTCTATGCACAACTTTTGTGGGAGGTGCGACCTTCTCATTAGTGCACCCACTTGTTGACAAATTTTTAATAGGAAAAGTATTCATTTCGATGTTAATGCACCCTTAAGTTTGTCAATGGTGAGAATTAACACCACATAATAAATCAAACCTATCAATAGAACCTGTTGAAGTTCATCAACAAAACGTCTCATCGATGATCTTACGAGCGCATTAACATAATCAAAAAAAATTCTATTAAAAATTTATCAACAAGTGGGTGCACCTTCCGATGCAAAATTTTAGATGTGGGTACCCACTTATTTGAACTATGTTCCCCACCCTATTATGCAAGTTTTTTCTCCTCATTCTATTGATAGATTTTGTTTATTATGTGTTGTTAATTCCAATCATTGATGACCTTAGGGGTGCATTAACAAGTAAATGATGTTTTTTCTATAAAAAATTTATCAACAAGTATGTCAACCTTCTTATGCAAAACTTTAAACATACTTCCCCACTTATCTCCCCACTCAATTCTGTAGGTTTTTTACTCATTTTGAATGTTTCGTTGACAAATCTGGTTTATTATATGGTCTTAATTCCCATCATTGATGAACCTATGGGTGCATTAACATGAGAACAAATATTTTTTCTATTAAAAATTTGTCAACATATGTGTGAACCTTCTTGTGCAAATGTTTACACATAGGTCTCCACTTATTTTGTGCTCCCTACCTAATTATGCAGGGTTGTTTCTTCATTTTTTATGTTTTGTTGATAGATTTCATTAATTATTTAGTGTTAATTGCAACCATTGATGACCTTAGGGGTGTACTAATAAGTAAAAAATATTTTATTCTATAAAAAAGTTATGAACAAGTATGTTGACCTTCCTATGCAAAAGTTTAAATGATGGTATTTTTACTCACTTCCATGTTCTGTTGACAAATATGGTTTATTTTGTGGTCTTGGTTCCCATCATTGTTGAACATAGAAGTTTATTAACATCAGAATGAATATTTTTTTCTATTAAAAATTTGTCAACAAGTGTGTGGACCCTCACGTGTAAAAGTTTACATGTAGGTCCACACTTATTTGAATTGTGCTCCCACCCAATTCTGAAAGATGTTTTTCCTCATTTTGGATGTTCTATTGAAAATTTTTGCTTATTATGTGGTGTTAATTCCAACCATTGATAACCTTAGGGGTGCATTAACAAGTAAATGATTTTTTTTTTTAAAAAACATTATGAACAAGTATGTTGACCTTGTTGTCCAAAAGTTTAAACGTAAGTCCTTACTTATTTGAACTTTTCTCTCCAACCATTTATGCAGGGTTTTTTACTCATTTTGGATGTTCTATTGACACAGTTATCTGAACCCACAATCTCTGTGATATCTATTTTTGATGACAACACATAGTTAATAAAAACACATGTATATGTATTGTGTTATATGTGTTATATGCTTATATGCTTACTGTGAGATTTGTACAAGCATTACTGTGAACATATCATGTTGATTATTGCATACTATTATGCTGGAAATGTGATTATAGTTGTGTATGCATAATATGAGTTTTGAAATGTGTTGAGATTGTTGGTAGGGGAGCGTTGGTTTAGCTGAACCCACAATCTCAGTAATATTTGAGTTTTTGATGATGACAACGCATAATTAATATCACGTGTGAATTATGTGTTACATGTTCTATGCTTACATGTTATATGCATATATGAGAACATGATTGTGTTGTTGATGTGATGTCCATTGCATTTCAATTTTTCATTGTGTTATATATGTGATTTTATACATGAATGCATGACACATGTTTCTGGATGAGAAAAACCACAAGCACTTACATTGAATTTCAATTGTGTGGCAAAACAACAGTTTTAAGTCGATTTCATTATGGGGTTAGTCGAATAAAACTTGTGTCTTTGCACAAACCTTTTTCAAAGTGTGCTGTGAGATTTTCCAAAGAGAAAGTTTTCCAAATCTATTATTTACGATGTTACATAGTCGATTATATGTGTGTTACATTCGACTAAGTCTCTTACTATTTTAAAATTCTGTTAATGCTTGATATAAATGTCTAACGGTCATATTTTTAAATATGTTGACCAAGCATTAAATGTCATTCGACTGCATTAATGGCGAATTCAATTAATTGTTTTAATTGCTACAAACTGCTATAACATAATTGTTATATTCGACTACATTAGTAGCTTAGTTGATTAAAATGCGTCACACATGTGTTATATTATAAATTGACACGAATTTTATTTCTATATGAACTTTTATGAATCTAACAGTTTTTGTGATATTTTTCAGAGAGTACTATCTTGTAGAAAGAGAAACAGAGATCCAAGAATCAAGAAGTGACCGTGGTGATCAACTCCTTGTGATTTCTTGAAGAGCAAGTTTGATGTGTATTCAAAGGGCTGATCAATTCTGCACACTTGGGTGTAACTGTGAGATCAGAGTCTACAATGATGTGAAGATTGGATTGAGGTTCCCTATTGTGACTACAGGAAGAAGAGTGTGCGGCGTTCTTGACTTTAAGAGGTGTCTCAAAGGGTTTAGACAGCAGGATAGGGGATTCTTGCTGCTGGTCTAGTTATTGTACTACCTATATTTGATTAGAGGGTTAGAGAGGTCTTTTATATTTTTGACGGGAGGTCTCTATAAAAACCTCGTTTTAAAAACCTTGATCATTATAGTGCATTTGCTTCCCATGGTTGGAAGGACACTAGATGTAGGCAGGTTGGCCGAACCAGTATAAAAAACAGTGTTTGAATTTTCTGATCCCTACTCTTTTACTTTTAATCGACTTTACTCTGTACTTATTGCATTAAGTTTTCGCTGCATTAGAAAGTATTTTACCTTGCGTTTCAAGAAAGCTTTAAAGGCATTACCTTTTGAGAAAAAGATTTTAAAAGACTTTGTTTTTAAGTTTCACCAATTCACACCCCCCCCCCCTCCCCCTCTTGGTGTATGAAATTGAGCCATTCTATTTTAAAAATTGTCACCAGAGCTAGTTTTCATAAAATATTTGAAAAACTAGTCGATTACTATTTTCGTTAAATCGACTGATTCTGGAAAATGACTTTAAATTCTCAAACCTTTGGTGAAGGTGCTTCGACAAATAGACCACCACTATTTGCTGGAGAAAATTATGCTTTTTGGAAAATAAGGATGGAAATCTTTCTTGAATCGGTGGATAAAGGTGTTTGGGATGCAACTCTAAACGGTCCATATGAGCCCACTTATGTTTTAAATGGAAAAGTTGTTTTGAAAAAAAAATTTGAGTGGACTCAAGATGAGAACCGCAGAGCTCAATATGATGTTAAGGCTAGAAATATGATTGCATCAACATTAACAATGGATGAATTTTTTAGGATATCACAATGCAATATGGTCAAAGAGATGTGGGAAGTTCTTGAAGTCACACATGAAGGAACGAATGTTGTAAAGAGAGCCAAAAAGAATTCTCTCATACAAGAATATGAGTTGTTCAGAATAAAAGCAGGAGAGACTATCTATAAAGTATAGAAGCGATTCACACACACAGTAAATCACCTCATGGCTCTTGGAAAAGTGTTTGACAAGGAGGAAATCAACATCAAAATATTGAAAAGCCTCAACAGAAGCTGGCAGCTGAAAGTCAAAACCATATCTGAATCAAGAGACTTGACCAACATGAACATGGCCACCTTATTTGGAAAACTCAAAGAACATGAATTGGAGCTTGGAAGGCTAAAGGAGGAAGAAGAAATTAAAGAAAAGAAATTAATCGCTCTAAAAGCCACAAGCAAGAAAGTTGCAAAGAATCTTGAATTTGAAGTTGACTCAGAAACAAAAACTGCATGACAAAGAGATAATGAACATGGTGGTAAGGAAGTTTAATCGGTTTATGAAAAATAAAAGCTCCACCACTGACTATGCAGGTCCTGTAAAAGGAAAGAAAAGTTCAAGAAATATTGTTGTACAATGCTACGAGTGTGGAAGAGAAGGACACATCAAACCAGATTATCCAGACTTGAAGACCAAACAAAAAAGAAGCATAAATTTTCCACATGACAAGGAAAGGAAGCAAAAGAGTGCATACATTTCTTGGGAAAATAGTGATATTGATTTTTCAAGCGATGAGGACTGCAACATTGAAGAAAAGTCAAATATTTGTTTCATGGTTGGATCTGCACGGGCTGATTATGACAGTGATGAGGAATTTGAAAATGAGCCGATAGAAGTAAAGTTTGACATGTTGCTAGATGCGTTTCAGGAAATACACGCAGAGGCTATGCGACTCCAATATAAGGTAAATCGACTTACCTCTGATAGAAAGGATTATGAATATAGAATAAATAATCTGGTAGAGGAAAATGAAAAATTGAAAAAGGAGTTAAAAAATGCCTTTGAGTCTGCCAAGATAGTCAAAACTGAAACAAAGATAGTTGAAAAAGAATGTGAAAAATGTCTTGTTCATATTGAAAAAATTGATTACTTGACTAGCACTCTAGCAAAATTCACACAAGGAAAAGAAAACTTAGATGTTGTTCTAAGAGCTTCTGGTAGAGCTGTCTACAGACAAGGAATTGGTTATAAGGCTCAAAGTAATAGGTTTAATTCAAAGAAATTTTTTTATCTTAGTAAACTTGTTACTCATGCATGCTTTTATTGTAACAATATTGGTCATAATGTTAGAAATTGTTACTATAGAAAAGTTGGTGTTCCAGAAGGAAAGTACAGGTGGATCCCTAAGGAACAACTCTCTGAAATTAACAAGACAGGACCAAAATTCAAATAGGTACCAACATCAAAAAACGTTTAACTGTTTTGTAGGGTAGTAGTTGATGCTGAAGTAGTATTCAACTCAAGGATGAACTACCATGATGAAATAAAAAATTCTTGAATTTCTGAAAGTGGTAACTGTTGTATTTTCACTACAGCATGCATAATAATTGTTTGTATGATTGATTGATGAATGCATGTTTGTTGAATGATTGATTAACTAATTGTATTTTGTGAAAAACAACTCGCTCGAGTTTTAACCGATTATATTAAGTATAAAGTCGAATATTTTTGAAGTATGTATGCCTCTATTTCTAGAAACACTATCAAACAGGAGTCGACTCTTGACTTAATAAAATCGATTGTTAATCTCTGTTTCGTATTTTGTGTGTTTTGGAAAAATTTAAACTCTAGATTAAATCGATTAAGTTGAATTTTTGGAGCGAAAATGAATTTTAATTATTCCCTCCAAATTTAATCTTGCTAAGTTTTAAAACCAAAAAACACATAAGCAGGTCATTCACTTTCTCAGAAGGCATCTGAATCTTTCCCTTCTAGCACTTTGGGAGCAATATTTTTTTTGAATAGCAATGGCGTCTAGTTCATCTCAAAGGGAACGAGTGAAAACCTTGGGTACTAAAAACATGAGCTGACCATCACAGCTTGAAGGATGGATAAGCGACGATGACGCTCAATCAAAATTTCTGGACAGTTAGAAAATGAGAAGTCTTACTTCGCATAAATTCCTGAAACTCAGTTTCTTCAAGAATGAAGGTTTTCAATTTCAAAGTTGGCTAAAACGTCAAGGGATAAAGAAATTTGCTGAGATGGCAGATCCCTGGTATCCAGAATTGGTAAAAGTGTTTTACTGCAATCTAAGGATTAGTGAAGGGACGCTATGCTCCAGGGTAAAAGGAATAGACATCAAACTCACAAATGAAATTTGGACTGGGATAGTTGGTCTCAATTTGAGAGGAGAAAGATGTCATTTGGGTATACAAGGCTTTCATAACTTCTCTATATATATCAGGACAGCCTAAGAAATCCTAAGGATATTCAAGATTACTCCCATTACAAAACTGGTGGAATGAAAAAGGATGACCGACTGGCTATTTTCGTCATCTCCTGGATATTAATGCCTAGAGGAAGCAACCATGCACAAGCCACTACTGAAGACTTGTATCTCCTGAAAGCACTCAAAGAAAATATCAAAGTAGACTAGCCTGCAGCTATTTCAGACAACATGCTGAAAGTAACCAAACTGGAATCAGCAAAGCTGCCTTATTGTGTGTTCATTTCCAATTCATGTTCATTTTGGAGTTGACTACATTGGTGAGTCAAGCGAGTCCTACAGCAGAACAAGCATGATTAACAAGTCTTCTCTACAAAAGATGGGTATGCAAGATACTCTAGATGGTTGGCAATTCAAGAATGAAGTTGTTGAAGAAGATGAAGAAGTAGGACAATCATCTTCAATTCCATATAGGGCTCGTTTTGAATTTGAAAGAACTCTGCTGAGAGAAATAAGATCTCTCAAGATCATGTGTTAAGGGACCAGGGATGATGTGACTGAAATGAAAGAGCATTTATTGTTTCAAAACCAAAATGAGGAAGAGGAAAATGAAGATGATTCAGGTGAGGAAGGGAGTACACATGTTGAAACTAATGCTATGGAAGAGGAAGAAAGTGAAGATGATGATGATGTCGTTGAAGAGAGTAACAGTGACATGCTTCTTAGAACCTATTTGAAGAAAAATAAGAAGAAAATCTAAAATTTTAATCAATCTAGAATGTGTTGTTTTTATGCTGGCTTGTTTTCTTTTGTAATAGACTGCTTTATATGCCATTTTTGTCTTGGTTTTATCTGATTGTACTCTTTGGTTGATTTTAATGAAATCAGAAGTTATTAAAATCGATTATGCTATACCTGTATGCGAATGAACTATTGATTACTGTTACATTCATACATTTGCATACTTATATTATACCTGTGTTAATTCTTGTATCATATTGATTCTAAAATACTTGATCTAGTATGATCTTGAAAGGTTTTGTAGGAACATTGCTTACTGGATGCATAAAACTGGCAAATCAATTCACGAGAAAGCAATGAAGTCGATTATGACTGACGGGCAAATCGATTGTATATCAACGGGGGTTAAATATTCCAATATTTGAATATCTGATATCTTTAACTATTGATATATTTGCTATTAATTGTTTTCTTTCCATATATCTCTTTGCTATAGTTGACTTGAGATGATTAAGAGATTATATTGCTTTTGATGAATGATATTGTATCATTGTTGCATTGATGTTTTTGTATTGTTTCTAATCTGATACAATTTTGACATATACTGATATATACTGTGAATATTGTATTGTGCATCTGTGTTTTGAGATTAAAACATGCATAGTGACAGGGGAGCATTGCATATACATTGAGATGTTTCACATGCCTACATTTAAGGGGGAGAGAATATATTATATCATGTGAATATCTTTAATAGGGGGAGCATCATTATTTGTTTTTTTATGATTATCTGATGCATCTCTGTATCATTGATTATCTGTATATCAAAATCATTGTGCTTAACTTTTTTGCTAATTCCCAAAGGGGGAGAATTATGTTGATTGCTAATTGATTGATAATCTGTATTGAGTTGTACAACATGGTTGATTATTAATCATGGTTGTGCATCATCAAAAAAAGGGGAGATTGTTGAGATTGTTGATAGGGGGAGCACTGGTTTAGCTGAACCCACAATCTCAGTAATATCTGAGTTTTTGATTGTGACAACGCATAATTAATAACACATGTGAATTATGTGTTACATGTTTTATGCTTACATGTTATATGTGTATACGAGAACATGATTGTGTTGTTGATGTGTTGTTCATTGCATTTCACTATTTAACTATGTTATATATGTGATTTTATACATGAATACATGACACATGTTTCTGGATGAGAAAAATCACAAGCACTTATGTTGAATTTTAATTGTGAGGCAAAACAACAGGTTTAAGTCGATTTCATTATGGGGTGAGACGATTAAAACTCGTGTCTTTGCAGAAACCTTTTCCGAAGTGTGCTTTGAGATTTTCCAAAGAGAAAATTTTCAAAACTATGATTTACATTGTTACATAGTCGATTATATGCATGTTGCATTCGACTAAGTCTGTTACTGTTTTTGAAATTCTGTTAATGCTTCATATAAATGTCTAACAGTCATATTTTTAAATATGTTGACCAAGCATTAAATGTCATTCGACTACATTAATTGTGAATTCAACTAATTGCTTTAACTACTACTAATTGTTATAACATAATTGTTATATTCGACTGCATTAGTAGCTTAGTCGATTAAAATGCGTCAGAGATGTGTTATATTATAAATTGACAGGAATTTGATTTCTGTAAGAACTTTTGTGAATCTAATAGTTTGTGTGATATTTTTCAGAAAGTGATATCTTGCAGAAAGAGAAAAAGAGCACCAAGAATAAAGAAGTGACTGTGGTGATTAGCTGCTTGTGATTACTTGAAGAGCAAGTTTGTTGTGTATTCAAAGGGCTAATCAATTCTGCACACTTGGGTGTAACTGTGAGATCATAGTCTACAATCTTGTGAAGATTGGATTGACGTTCTCTGTTGTGACTACAGGAAGAAGAGCGTTGATGAGTACATATTTATGCCCACATTTATGCTTTAAAATTCAAATTTTTGATGGGATAATTGTGCTTAAATGGTTGATTTTAAGTGAATTTGTGATGATTGGAATTGTTGGGTTTGGGAAATAAAGAGACGTAAAAAGTGAGTTTTAGCGCATAAATTATTCTTGGATGTTCTAATGTTTATTTTTGCAGCTGAGAATATAAGTTTTATTGGTTCAAATTGCAATTCAAGGCCCAAAATCAGATTTTATTTGGAAAATTCAAAAGGGGCTAAAGTGCAGATAGAAGAAATTTCAGGGTATTTGTGCAATTTTGGAAAGTCAGAAAAGCTGAAAGATAAAATTCAGTTGTTGAATTAATGTAATTTGGGAATATCAACAGAAAATATCTTCCAAATAATGTTATAATTATCTAAATCTTTTAGTTATTTGGAATATATAAGATAAAAGATTTTGTCAACTGAATATTCAGAGTCCAAGCCCAATCAAGCCCTAGACCCAGGGGGGACTTCACTTAATTCATTCATTCTCTCATACTCCTCTCACTTTTCTTTCATCTTGTATTCAACTCCATTCATGGAGAGCTAAGCCTCTAGGGCTATTCTGCTGTAATTCCATAATGCAATTGTTTACTTTGATTGTTAATTTAAGTTGTTCTCTCTATGTCTTTCATCTCTCTATCTTGTTAAAAGTAAAGATTTTTGCATCATAATGTGTTTGAATCTACATGCATATTGATTATATGAGTATTAGGGTTTCTAGGTTTAATTGAGAATTTACTTTGATTTAATTTAGGAACTTTCATATGATTAAATGGTTTTTACTATCAATTGAGAATGTACTTTGGTTGGTAGTAATAATTTCAACTATAATCAATTGAAAATTTATTTTGATTGATTAACTTTTAACTTCGTTAGGAGATTTAAGAATAGACATGATTAAACACAATAGAATTTGATTGAGAATGTACTTTGGGTGAATTTATTGTGAATAATCTAAAAAGGTTTTGCATTTGATTGAGAATTTACTTTGGTTAAATGCATGATCGCCCTCAAATTAATTAAGAATGTACTTTAATTAATTTGAAACTTAAACAATAATTAATTGAACAATTATTCGTGAATAACCGATGACGAATCTATCTTGGAAAAGTAGTGGAATTACACTATTTAATCATAATTGTTTTTAAGTTTCTTATTTATTCTTTAAACATTCTTCAACCATTACTTTTATTCATAAGCATTGCATAACATTCATAAGAGTCAGATATTCGAAAGCAATTATGTGTTCGTTGGGAGATGACTAAGGGTTACGTTAACCCTATCTACTTTCTTAAATACTACTTTCTTAAATACTACTTGGCAATACTGAAGTTGCCTTAAAAAGTAGTATTAATTTGATAGCCTCAACGACAGCTATCAAATTTGGCGCCATTGTCGGGGAATACGGTTAGTATTTTGAATATTTTGATTCTTATTTTTATTTTTTATTTTATTTTTTATGTTTTGTTATTTTTTTTTGTTTTTATCTTTATTTTTTTTTATTTAACACACATATATTTAATTTAATTTGAGTTATTTTGTAGCCTTTAGTCATTCTTCTTTTAGCAAGAAATTTTTGTTCTTGTTTTAATTAAGAATTTCTCTTGAGAAATACTTGAGGCTAGTTTGAATACACTCTGGCTAGGAAAGACTTGGTACTTAAGTTGTCCGTTGTGACGCACCTCTCTTTCTTGGGAGTGGACCCAAACAAAGTCTCTCTTATATCTTATTTGAAATCTTTCTCTAAAACAAGAACAAAAGAAAAAGAGAATTCAAGAACAGAGAAACAACTTCAAGCAGATTGCGTAGT
Organism: Vigna umbellata; assembly: GCF_029865625.1. NCBI lineage: Eukaryota > Viridiplantae > Streptophyta > Magnoliopsida > Fabales > Fabaceae > Vigna > Vigna umbellata. The sequence goes on from NC_142166.1 coordinate 19,793,704, forward strand.
GCATGACCAGAGCTAACACGGGAGAATTCTATCCAATTAACCCGGAAGTTCAAAAGGAATTTGCGTAAGCTGCGGAGAAGTTTGAAATTTGGGTGTTCTACTGAGGGAACACTTCCTACATCTGAAGCCATACCACCTTCATTATCTTCAGTCACAAACATACCATCAAATCCTTTACCTGATCCTAACCCAAACAATATGGCACAAAGAACCATCAGGCAGTTAGCCACCTCCCACAATACAGCTATCCGAAGTAACATTAAATATCCTAACGAGGAGTGGGAGTTGAGACCTGACCTATTAAATGCCTTACCAAAGTTCAATGGGTTATCAAGGGAGAATCCATACAAGCACTTGAGACAATTCCACATGTTGTGTGAAAACTTTAGATCTCCCAGGATCACAATAGAGAGCCTTAAAATGAGAGCTTTTCCATTTACTCTTCAAGGAGCAGCTCAAGATTGGTGGTATTATCTCTCTACACGTATTACAAATTGGGAAACTATTGAAAGACTCTTTCTTGAGAAGTATTTTCCTGCATCTAGATTATCAGCTTCAAAAAATTTTATCTGTGTGTATGAATATGACCAGATCTGTGAGTGTTGAGAGCAGATATTGATTGAGAGATATTGAGTTGTCTAGATATGGAATTGGCTTTTGCATGATTTTGATTCTACGTATATACACACACTTTTTGGTTAAGGATGAAAATGGCCCTGTTTATTATTGATTATACAGCTACTTGGCCAGATAGCCAACCTTTAGACACTATGTTTCATTTGTAAACCCTCTTTGAGCCTTGATTTATTTCTTTCACCTTGAGCCTATTGTGTGATCCTACCTTACACCTTAGAAGAGAACATGTACAGGTCATATATATAAAAAAAATATTAAGGTTGAATTCAAGTTTGGGGGAAGAAAAGATCAATAATAATAAAAAAATAAAAATAAAAAATTACAAATGATGCTCATAATGAAAAAGAAGGTTGAGCTGTGAAAGAAAACGGTATTTGATGAATGATATAGTGGGGGATTTGAGTACTGGTTGGGAATTGAAGTTGTTCTCTTCTTAATAGGTGTCTTTGAATCCAAGAAAAACCATGATTCTTTTTCTAGCCAAGCCAAGCTTTAACCTGAAAAGACCTTTGGACATAACCAATAGTGTGTGAAGTTTGTGAATCAAATGAAATGCAAAAGCTGATGAAGTTCTATGACAATTCTACTGTCATGTGAGGACAAACACTTGAATGTAAGTAATGATAAATGTTGATCTGGTTTTTCATATTCTATGCACAGGTGATTTTGTGAGTGATGCACCATGTCATACTTGTTGAAATCTTTGGGAATGCATGTGATTTTTTCTGTTGTCCAAAGTCATTCTATCAAAATGTCAAATGTCTTTTGTTTGTGTTGTTCAGTTTCTTTCTGTGATTTCCTGAGGGCATGAAATAGTTCAAGTTTGGGGGAGTTGATAAGTGTGAAAAAGAGTTGTTTTTACACTTATAAATGATCTCAATCTTCTAATTATTCATGTTATTACTCAATGAAATGTTGTAATAGGAAGTAGATTGTTATGTAAATTATTGTACAGGAAAGGATGTATAATTGGGAGTCTGTCAGCCAATTCTCGCATAGCGCAACCCAAAATTCGCACTGCTAGGAAGCGGAAATTCGCATAGCGCACCAATACTTGTGCGCTGTGCGAATAACATCAGTTGAGAGGTAGCAGTTACAAGAAATTTGCATAGCGCACACACACCTGTGCGCTGAGAATATTAATGAAGTTAAGTGGCTTTAAAAGGCGTGATAGAAAGGCAGAAAACATCTTCTGACACTGGAAAATAGCAGAAAAATACTGGAGAACTGAGGGGACGATCAGGAGACCTTTCAAGACATCAAGACGTCACTTTCTGCAAGGAATTGCTGAAAAGAGTACGTTTGAGATGTCTAGGATAGGCTAAATTTTCTGTTCATTGGAATTGGTTGTATGACGAAACATTAATGTAAATTTCCTATGCAATATATGTTTTTGTTTTTGTTCTTTTCTTGACTTGCTTTTGATTATACGGAAGTATTAATCTCTTTAAAAGTTCTATTGTACTGGAAAGTATTTTTAGAACCAGAAACGTAAGAAAAGAAACTATAAGTAACTATGCTAGGAATAGTTTATGTGCTTTTGGTCATTCTCAACATCTGAAGTCAATGCAAAATTATCTAATGAATTAATTAAGGAATTATTAATTCAATAGATAATTTTAGAGCTTGTTTTAAGGAATTAAACCAAGATACTCTCTTGTGAATGCTTGAACAGAGAATATATGTTTTCCAGGATTTTACTGTAATGTTAGTCAAAGACCAATTCCAATGATCTTTTATCGCATTTTTCAATCTTAATTTTTTTTTACGTTGTTAATTTCATGCTTAATTTCAAATTGAAATCACAAATGTTATCATCAGTAATTGATCTTGATAAACAATTTTAATTGAATAAAGTAACTCAAATTCCCTTGGGAGAACGATACTCTTTTACTTATTCACTGTATTACTTGAAACGATTTGGTATACTTGCCAAAAAGTTAACGATGTCCTAACTTGGTGGAAACCACTGTGGAAAACCCATCTCAAGCTTTTGCTGCAAACATGATTGGAGGAAATAGACCATACCAGAATTATCATGACTCATCCTCCAATAGGTATCAACAGAATAAAAAACCTTATGTTCCACCTCAACAAAGGCAGCAACCTCAACCTGAAATGTCACTACAAGATTTCATGAAAACAATACTTGAGCAAAATTCAGAAATCTAGAAATCAATTGTAGAGTTGACTCAGAGGGTGGAAAAATTAGAGGCTAAGGAGTCAAATAAACTACCTGCACAACCAATGATCAACCCACAAAATATAAGTGCTATTACTTTGAGAACGGGTAAGCAAGTAGAAGGCCATGAAGGAGCCCAAAAGGATGAAGATAAGGAGAAAGAAGGAGTGCAAATTGATGACAATGGAGGACCGAGTGAACCATCACTTGAGACTACCACTGATAAATCCAGGTTAGTATCCTCTAACTCTTCTTCTAAAAATTCTTCTTCATCTTATTCTCCACCTCCTCCATATCTAAATCGGTTGAAACCGAGAAACAAAAAAATGGAGGAATTAGACTAAGAGATCTTAAATACTTTCAAAAAGGTGGAGATCAACATTCCCTTGCTAGATGCTGTTAAGCAAATCCCTAAATATGCCAAGTTTTTGAAAGAAATTTGCACAAATAGAAGGCGTTTTAGGGATATTCAGGTTGTGAATTTGGGAAGAAATGTGTCAAGCTTGATTAAGAAGCATATTGAAATACCGCGAAAATGCAAGGATCTAGGTATGTTTTATGTTCCATGTGTTACTGGAAATTCAAAGTTTGACAATACCATGCTAGATTTAGGGGCTTCCATAATTGTAATGCCTTTATCAGTGTTTACTTCTCTATCTTTGGGACTCTTAACACTACTGGTGTGGTCATTCAACTGGCCAATCGTAGCACAGTTAACCCTGCAAGTGTGCTTGAGGACATTCTTGTCCGAGTAGACAAGTTAATTTTTCCTGCAGATTTCTATATCTTGGACATGAAGGATGATGAAGGAATCAGTCCAACAACTATTATCTTGGGAAGACCTTTCATGATGACAGCACGAACCAAGATAGATGTGCATGCAGGATCATTGACAATGGAGATAGGAGACAAGAAGGTGCGGTTCAACGTGTTGGAAGCTCGGAAGCACCCGATTAAAGATCATTCTTTGTTTTGTATTGACTTATCAAGTGATGTTGTAAACAATTTTTCTTTTTCAAATAAGTCGTGCCTAATTTTGGACGAAAAAGGAAACTGTAAAGCAGGTGATATTGAGGACGCGGTATTAATAGATGATACATCTGTGGCATCCGAGTGTGATGTTGAGGTGGCTGAGATTACCTTAGGCAGTAAAAGTTTGTCATATGTGGTACAACCACCCATTTTGGAGTTGAAACATTTACCGTCCCATTTGAAATATGCTTATCTTAAGAGGGATGGGAAACTCCCTGTTATTATATCTGCATTGCTTACTGATGAGCAGGAAAAACAGCTATTACGGGTTATCAGAGACCACAAGAGAGCAATAGGCTGGACTTTAGCAGATATTCCTAGTATTAGCCCTTCTTTCTGCATGCATAGAATACTTTTGGAAGATGATGCTAAACCAGTGAGACAACCTCAAGGAAGACTACATCCTCAACTGATGGGGGTTGTAAAGAAAAAGGACATCAAGTTGCTACAAACAGGTCTTATATATTCATATCATGACAGCACTTGGGTGGGACCTATACATGTGGTTCCCAAGAAATATGGAATCACAATGGTCAAGAATGAGAAGGACAAGTTGACTCCTATTCAAGACGGAAGTGGGTCACATAATGTAGTAGTTGACCATCCTAGTGGGATTGAAAAGGGAAAAGATAACATTCCTATCCATGATGACTTTTCTAATGAAGTCCTACTAGCATTCCTTCCACCATGAAGGAGGTAAGTTCCCTCATACTTTTTCTTTTCATTTTATATATAAGGCATACATTGAGGAAAATGCATAGTTTAAGTGTGGGGGTGTGGGGAAACAATTAATTGTGTTCTTTTTGTTTGTCTATTTTGTTTGTTTTTAATAAATATTTGCATTGGATTTGAAAGTTTGAATCAATAACTGGAATGATTATGAATTCAAGGAAAAAAAATGAGTCATGTTGATATGAGTAAATTGCTTCTATGATTTGTTGATTGAGTTGACTTGAGAATTTTCTGATTAAATCTTTTGTGAAAGAAATTTGAACCATGTGAGTTTTGAACTTAATGTTAAGGATGGACCACCATGTGCCATACCTATTTTTCTTGTGTGAATTGCCCATGTTTTGTTGATACTCTAATAGTTAGCTTGATTCTGTGTTGTGCAAATAAGGAGAATATGCATGATTTGATATGATTGAGGCATTTCTTGTTTTAGCTACTTGGCCAAATAAACTTGTCCCAACAATAATCCGTTGGAACCTCCTTTGAGCCTTAAGCCTATTTTTCTTGTTTCCAGTCATTGTCAAATGAGAAAAGAAGAAAAATCATATGTTCCTTACCTTAGGAAAGAAGAAGGAGTAATGGATTCTGTTAGAAGTAAAGTGATAAATAAGTGTGTGGGTGAGGACCTCACCCACAAAACAATAAAAAGGGTAAAAAGGAAGATGAAAAGTTGAAGTTTTTTTTAAAAAAAAATCTTCCTTAAAAGAGCAAGAAATAGAGTTGTTTTTGAAATCAAGTGTCATTACTCTTTCTATATCAATTTCAAAAGCTCAGAAATTCCAAGAAAATTTCCTACCTTTGCCTTGGCCTCAATACAACCTTTAAAAAGCCCTCATGATCAATAATTGCATGTTTTCTGAAGTATGCAAATGATAGAGTCTTGTTAATATCAAGGGTGTCTACTTACATGGGTATTTTGAGTGTAAACACAAGCCAAAAACACTTGAGAGATTTGGAGAGGAATAGATACATATTGACTTGAGTGTTATCTTTCATATTTTATTTTCTTGGGAATTCAAAAAGGTCAACTTATGTGTGAAGAATAGAGTGATTTCATTTCCATGTCCATGACAAAGTAATGTCTACATGATTGATCTATGTCTAGTGTTACTCATTCTTTTGATCCAAATGCAAATATGGAATAAAATGACTCAGAACAAAGTCTTGGAATTAATCAATTTTGATCCAAATGCAAATATGGAATAAAATGACTCAGAACAAAGTCTTGGAATTAATCAATTTTGCCTAGGAGTGCAAAAGGATAAGTGTGGGGGTGTGATGAGTGCATATTTATGCCCACATTTATGCTTTAAAATTCAAATTTTTGATGGGATAATTGTGCTTAAATGGTTGATTTTAAGTGAATTTGTGATGATTGGAATTGTTGGGTTTGGGAAATAAAGAGACGTAAAAAGTGAGTTTTAGCGCATAAATTATTCTTGAATGTTCTAATATTTATTTGTGCAGCTGAGAATATAAGTTTTATTGGTCCAAATTGCAATTCATGGCCCAAAATCAGATTTTATTTGGAAAATTCATAAGGGGCTAAAGTGCAGATAGAAGAAATTTCAGGGTATTTGTGCAATTTTGGAAATTCAGAAAAGCTAAAAGATAAAATTCAGTTGTTGAATTAATGTAATTTGGGAATATCAACAAAAAATATCTTCCAAATAATGTTATAATTATCTAAATCTTTTAGTTATTTGGAAGATATAAGATAACAGATTTTGTCAACTAAATATTTAGAGTCCAAGCCCAATCAAGCCCTATATAAAGAGACCCAGGGGGGACTTCACTTAATTCATTCATTCTCTCATACTCCTCTCACTTTTCTTTCATCTTGTATTCAACTCCATTCATGGAGAGTTAAGCATCTAGGGCTATTCTGTTGTAATTCCATGATGGATTCTGAGGTCACATTCAGTTAATGCAATTATTTTCTTTGATTATTGATTTAAGTTGTTCTCTCTATGTCTTTCATCTCTCTATCTTGTTAAAAGTAAAGATTTTTGCATCATAATGTGTTTGAATCTACATGCATATTGATTATATGAGTTCTAGGGTTTCTAGGTTTAATTGAGAATTTACTTTGATTTAATTTAGGAACTTTCATATGATTAAATGGTTTTTACTATCAATTGAGAATGTACTTTGGTTGGTAGTAATAATTTCAACTATAATCAATTGAGAATTTACTTTGATTGATTAACTTTTAACTTGGTTAGCAGATTTAAGAATAGACATTGATGGAAGACCATCTAAGACACACATTGGACCTCTTACTAGAGCCATGGCAAAGAGGATTCAAGAGGAAGAAGGATCACCTACCATTTTGCTTTTATGGAAGGTAATTTACATTGATTCTTTTTCCCATAATTAAAAGCACATTTTTCCTTGCTTTGTAGGATTTATAAAAAGCAGCTGCCAATATAAAGACTTGGGGGAAAAGCTTGCTGCCCAAGCTATCAAACAAAGGTGTTTTACATGTGTGCTGCTGGCCAAAACCACCAAAATAGAATTTGGCGCTTTCCATTTTCAAACTTGCTGCCCAAGAATTTGCTGCCCAAACCAAAATTGGCGCCATTCATTTCAGCTTAATTGTCATTTCATTTTGAATTTCATTTCAGATCTGAGGCTCTTATTTCCCTATAAATAAGAGACCTCTTTCACCATGTAAAGGACTTTTGAGCTTAGTAAATTGCTGTTGAAATTAACTTCCAGCCCTATTGCTCTTGAGTCATTTTTTTCTCTCTACTTTCTCTTCCCTTTCCTCTAGCTTCCTTCCATTGTAGGAAGGCCTTCTGAGCTGTGAGGTTCCCACACATACTCATTCCACTAAAACACACCAACCATCAATAAATCTCACTCAATTTCCGCTGCATCCACACTGCTGATTTCAATCCACTGCACCAATACTGTTCTCGGTTTTTGAAGCTTTGTCTGCAAGGCCCAGGTCATTCTAAGCATGGCTAAGCTTCCATCAAGTGGTATCTAGAGCCTTGGTTGTCCACGCAAACCAGAGCTAAGTTCCTCTTCCATTTTCTGCTTCCAATGGTGATCTAATTTCTATTTCAGTTTTCCAAATCAGTGTGTTCTGTTTTGTTTCCAGAGGTGCTGTTTTTTTCATTTCTGTTTTGCTGTGTATTACTTTTCCAGTAGTTGAATTTGAGTTTCCTTTGTGTGTTTATGTTGTCTTTTCATTTTAATCGGTGAAACTTCATTGTTTGAGTCAATTCCAGCCTTATAATTCAAAATTCAGTGCTGTTATAGTCTTGTGCAATTGTTGTAGTATATTTTTTCTGTTTTGTTTAGTTTCCTGATTCTGCTGGAGTATTTTGTGTTAATTGATTTGCAAGTGCTAAACAAGCTGTATATATACCAAATAAGGCAATGAGGACTTGATCTAACCTGGGTTATACAAGCTGAAGCATTAAAAGTGCAAATCAGATTTGAATTTGGTGTGAATTCTGTTGTAGAAATTAAATCTGGTGCAACACGTCTAAAACTGTTTCAGCAGTTTTTTTTTCTTTGATTCTGGAGCTTGGTACAACATTGTATAATGTTGTTGAATGTGTCTTAAGGTATAGCAAACCAGAATAAGCACTAAAATGCAGTATGCATAGTGTTGTTGCTCAAAATCCTTAACCATTCACCATTTCAGCTTGAAATTATAGCTCTTCACCGTGCTAATCTATTTGAATTGGTCTAATCTGAATTTGGTCATGCTAAGCACATTAAATCTAGCTTAGATCTGTGTTTATACACTTCTTAGAGTCATTGCATTTGTTGTCCAGTCTTTGATTCCATGAAAAGCTAAATTTGGTTGGTTCATTGATGGTTTTACTGCATAATTGAGCATAGCATGCGTGAAATTCGGAATCTGCTGTTTCTGTGTGTTTGGACAGTTTGAACAAGTCTAAATGGATGATTAAAAGTTGATAATACTGTTCATTTGGTCAAAATTGAAGTTAAATGCATATTGGATACTTAAACCATCAATTTTGAGTTAAAATTGGAAGTGGACCAGTGAATTTGAGTAGTAAGCATTAATTCAGCTGTTTAAGAGTTTAAACATGTTTAATATCATGAATAAAAGTTTTTTGAACATTCATCCAAGCTGCTGAAACACTGCTACTCATTTTGGGTTCCAAAACCACCATTTTAGTTCATATTTTTTTGTGTGCAGATTTTGATTTTTTTCCAGCAACTGTTTTGGTAATTCTGATTTAAATTACATTGTTGGATTGTGAAAAAGCTGGTTCAATGTTTAAAAATGAAAATACATGATCAAAAGAAGAAGAATCAAGTGTTAAAAAGTTGTTAGAACCAACCAATCCAGATTACAAGTCTTGAAAAACAAAGCTGAAACTCAGTGAGGCATTTTATCAAACACTTTTGAAAATTATCAAACAGTTTGTATTGGAAGAATTTCTGAACTGTGCTTGTGTTTTTCTTGCTTTCTTCATCCATTCTAGTGCCTTTGATAAGTTCCCTTTGTGTACCTTTCATTGGTGTGATGTTCCAAATTGCTGTGTCTATTTTGTTTGGCCTCCTAAGTTTCAAAACAGCAGCATAGTTTGGTGCAAACAGCAGCATAGTTTGGTGCAAATTTTAAACTGATTGGTGTGATTTTGCTGAGTTTTGGAGTGTATGTGCAAGCTGTTTGGCGCATCCAGCACCAGAATCCTTCTCCTACTTTGGTAGCCTCCTAGGAAGTGGTTTGAGCATTGAAAGTGGAGCAAGAAGGAAGACTCAACAGCAGCTAAACATCACTGTCCAGCAAGCTGTAAATTCTATTACAGCAGCAACTTGCATCTCCAATTCAATTAGCTTTATGCAGCAGCAAGAAGACAAAGTTTTCATTAAATTCTTGGTCTCATTTCAAGTCTATATCACGGAATTTGTTGTTTGAAAAGTGTATTTCAGTTCACTTTTGCTGTTTTGAGTTAAGTGACTTGGGAAAATGCTCTTGAAGCAATTCCAAGTTCACAATTGAACATTGTAATAGTCCAATTTCGTTTTCTTTAGTGTGGAAGTGTGTCAAGGGGCTCCAAGTGTCACTTGCACTTTCACTTAGGGCCGTCTAGCATTTACATTCTTGCATCTTTATTGTTTTCATTACTTTGTTGCTTAATCTTTTTGTCTCCGTGATATATAGGATTGCATAGCATTTAGAAAACCTTTCTTTGGTTATAGGTTCATTTCATAACATTTGAAAAGAATTTGAAGAATTTCTAATTAGAAACTTAGGTAAAAGATAACTCTAAGGAAACTCTGGCTAAGGAAGAACTTGGTTTTTAAGCTTGTCCATTATTGACTCACCTCTTCTTCCTGGGGGCTACTTAGAAACATCTTTCACCTTTAGAATCTCTTTAGAAATTTTTCACCAAAAACAAAGAAAAAAAAATTGTGAAAATCTTTTCATTCATTACTTGTCAAATATTTTGAAAACCTTGTAAAAACCTTTTTCATTTGACAAGAATGAGTCAATCAAGTGTGCAAGGTAGCATCAAACCCAATAGTGAGAGTTCTTTAAGGGAGGAATTTCAACAAAAATTTGAACAAAGGGATAGAGAGATTAGTGAGCTCAAAGACATTATTAGTCAACTTTTGAATAATCAAGACAAAAGAAAAGAGAGATCTTCCCATAGGAGAAGAGAATAATCATCATCTTCTCCTAGTGAGCTTGAGCAATATAGTAGTCATCACAATGATGACCACTACCAAATGCCTCCTAGAAGACATCATAGAGTGAGAGAACACCATCCAAGAGAGCCCAAAATTGATCTACCTTCTTTTCATGGAAAGGATGATGTGGAAGAATATCTAGAGTGGGAAATGAAAGTTGAGCAATTGTTTGAGTGCCACCAAATAGATTATGAAAGGAGAGTCACCATGGCTTCTCTAAGCTTTCAAGGCTATGCCTTAATTTGGTGCACAGCCTTGGTCAAGGATTATAGGCTAAGACACTTACCTCCCATCAGATATTGGAATGAGTTGAGAACTGCCTTGAGAAGAAGGCATGTATCAACCTATTATGATAGGGAATTAATGGATAAGCTCCACAAACTCCAACAAAGGAACATGAGTGTTGAGGAATATAGACAGAAAATGGAGTTACTCATGTTGAGAGCTGGGATAAGAGAAGAACCTAGGATGACAATTGCTAGGTTTCAAAGTGGACTCAACTATGACATAAGAGATAGGGTTGAACTTATACCCTACAATGATCTCAATGAGTTAGTCTAACTTTGTGTGAGGGTAGAGCAACAACTCAAGAGGAAAAGCTCCACCAAGAAAGATTACCCTCATAGTTCTAATCATAAAAAAGATTACCCTCATAGTTCTAACCATAAGAAAGAGTATAAGAGGGAGGGTAGTCTAACCAAGCCAAGATATGAAGAAGTTAGAGAGAGAGAGAGGAAAAGAAAAAGTCAAAGAACCTTCAAGAGATCATAAGAGTAAGGAGACTAAGTGCTTTAGATGTGGGGAAAAAGGGCACTATGCATCTGAGTGCCGCAATAGAAGGCCAACTTACATCCTTGAGCATGAGAGTGAAAGTGAGGGTTCTTCATATAGTGAGTCTGAAACATCCACTTCTAAAGAAGAAGAAGCTTTACCTTGTGATGGTGACTTACTTATGGTAAGGAGACTCTTGGAAAGTAAACATGTAGAATTAGAACAGTCACAAAGAGAGAACCTATTCCACACAAGATGCAAAGTTTTGGAAAAGACATGTCCAATGATTGTGGATAGTGGTTCTTGTTGTAACTGTTGTAGTTCTAGAATGGTAGAGAAGCTTGGCTTAACCATTACTCCTCATCCTAAACCTTACAAACTTCAATGGATCAAAGAGGATGATGGAATAGTAGTTAAAGAACAAGTAAGAGTACCCATTTCCATTGGCAAATATGAAGATCAAATTGTTTGTGAGTACCAATGGAAGCTGGGCACATATTACTTGGAAGACCTTGGCAATATGATAAGCAAGCTTTACATGATGGAGTCACCAATAAAATCATCATTCAACACAAGGGAAAGAAAATTATTTTGTGTCCTCTTACACCTTCACAAGTAAGAGAGGATCAAATAATTCTTAAAAAGAAGTTGGATGGAGAAAAGAAAGGTAGGAAAGAAGGAAAGGAGAAAACCCTAAACCATGCCTCAAATAAGGAAGTTGTCCAACCTCAAACTTTGAACATTTCTAAAAATCTTTTTCTTGGACAACCTCATTTTCTTCTCTATTGCAAAGAGGCACTTGTTTCAATAAATCAAGAACTTGGTTCTCTACCAAAGGGGTTGCAAAAACTTTTAAAAGAATTTGATGATGTATTTCCTAAAGAGGTACCAAGTGGATTACCACCTTTAAGAGGAATAGAACATCAAATAGATTTAGTGCATGGGGCCAGCCTTCCTAATAGGCCAGCCTATAGGACCAATCCCATGGAAACAAAAGAAATAGAGAAACAAGTCAATGAATTGTTGAATAAAGGGTGGATCCAAAAGAGCTTAAGTCCTTGTGTTGTGCCTGTGTTGTTGGTTCCTAAGAAGGATGGATCTTGGAGGATGTGTACAGATTGTAGGGCCATCAACAATATAACTGTCAAATATAGCCACCTCATTCCTAGATTAGATGACATGTTGGATGAATTACATGGAGCAAACATTTTTACCAAAATTGATCTCAAAAGCGGATATCATCAAATAAGAATTCAAGAGGGAGATGAATGGAAAACTGCTTTTAAGACCAAGTTTGGTTTGTATGAATGGTTAGTCATGCCCTTTGGCTTGACCAATGCTCCAAGTACATTCATGAGGTTAATGAACCATGTTCTTAGAGAATGCATAGGGAGGTTTGTAGTGGTCTACTTTGATGATATCCTAATTTATAGTCAAAGCCTTCAAGAACATCTTAACCATGTCAGCAAAGTCTTGCTTCTTCTTAGAGAATATCATCTCTTTGCCAACTTTGACAAATGTACTTTTTGTCAAGAAAGTGTGATTTTCCTTGGACTCAAAGTTGGAAAAGAAGGTGTACATGTTGATCCAGAGAAGATCAAGGCTATACAAGAATGGCCAATTCCCAAAAATGTAGGAGAGGTGAGAAGTTTTCATGGATTAGCAAGTTTTTATAGAAGATTTGTGAAAGACTTCTCCACCATAGCTGCTCCTTTAAATGAGCTAGTCAAGAAAGACAAACCTTTTCTTTGGGGTGATAAGCAACAGTTGTCTTTTGAGACTTTGAAGCATAAGTTAACACATGCACCTATTCTAGTTTTGCCTGATTTTTCCAAAGCCTTTGAACTAGAATGTGATGCATCTGGGGTAGGTATAGGAGCTGTTCTAATACAAGGAGGACACCCCATAGCTTATTTTAGTGAAAAACTTAGAGGGGCAACTTTGAACTATCCTACCTATGACAAAAAATTGTATGCCCTCATTAGAGCTTTAAAAACTTGGGAGCATTACTTGGTAACTAGAGAATTCATAATACATACTAATCATGAATCTCTCAAGTACATTAAAGGGCAAGCAAAGCTAAACAAAAGGCATGCAAAGTGGGTGGAATATCTTGAGCAATTTCCCTATGCATCAAACACAAAAAGGGGAGTACTAATGTTGTTGCGGATGCTTTATCTAGAAGACATGCATTGTTAATAACCCTAGGATCTCAAATATTAGGATTTGATGACATAAAAGATTTATATGAAAATGATGAAACATTTGCATCTACTTATTCATCATGTCTTAAGAAGCCTTTTGATGGATTCTATCTTTCTGAGGGGTATCTTTTTAATAAAGGAAAACTTTATATACCCCAAGGATCCATTAGAAAACTTCTTATCAAAGAGAGTCATGGAGGAGGTCTCATGGGTCATCATGGAGTTGATAAAACTCTAAATATTTTGAAAAGTAAATTTTATTGGCCACACATGAGAATAGATGTTCAAAGGCATTATTCTAAATGTATAGCTTGTTTACAAGCTAAGTCCAAAATTATGCCTCATGGACTCTATACACCTCTTCCTATAGCTAATACCCCTTGGGAAGACCTTAGCATGGACTTTGTCTTAGGATTGCCAAGAACTCAAAGGGGGTATGATTCTATATTTGTGGTAGTAGATCGTTTTAGTAAAATGGCTCATTTTATACCTTGCCACAAAGTAGATGATGCTAGCTATATCTTTAGACTCTTCTTTAAAGAAATAGTGAGATTGCATGGCTTACCCAAAACTATAGTGTCTGATAGAGATGTGAAGTTTCTAAGCCATTTTTGGAAAACTTTATGGGAAAAGCTTGGAACTAAACTTCTATTTTCTACTACATGTCACCCACAAACTGATGGGCAAACTGAAGTAGTAAATAGATCTTTATCTACACTATTAAGGGTAATATTAAGAGGTAATAACAAATCTTGGGATGAACATCTACCTCACATTGAATTTGCTTATAATAGAGTAGTCCACAAAACTACTAATCTTTCTCCTTTTGAGGTTGTTTATGGCTTTAACCCTATCACACCTCTTGATTTACTAACTCTTCCAGAATCATCTTCTTTTTTTCATAAAGAAGGTAATTCTAAAGCAGAGTTCATCAAGAAGTTACATGAGAACGTCAAAATCCAAATTGAAAAACAAACTCAAAAATATGCAGAATACAACAACAAAGGGAGAAAGAAAATAGTTTTTGAAGAAGGAGACCTAGTTTGGCTTCATTTGAGAAAGGAAAGATTTCCCTCTCAAAGGAAATCCAAACTTAGTCCAAGAGGAGATGGTCCATTCAAGGTGGTCAAAAGAATAAATGATAATGCATACATCTTAGATCTCCCTGAAAGTTATGGTGTCAGTCATACTTTTAACATCTGCGATTTAATTCCTTTCACAGGGAATGATCAACAGGGTGAATCAGATCTGAGGACAGATCCATTTCAAGAGGCAGGGTCTGATGGAAGACCATTAAGACGCACATTGGACCTCTTACTAGAGCCATGGCAAAGAGGATTCAAGAGGAAGAAGGATCACCTACCATTTTGCTTTTATGGAAGGTAATTTACATTGATTCTTTTTCCCATAATTAAAAGCATATTTTTCCTTGCTTTGTAGGATTAATAAAAAGCAGCTGCCAATATAAAGACTTGGGGGAAAAGCTTGCTGCCCAAGCTATCAAACAAAGGTGTTTTACATGTGTGCTGCTGGCCAAAACCACCAAAATAGAATTTGGCGCTTTCCATTTTCAAACTTGCTGCCCAAGAATTCACATCAGCTGTGTGAGCTGCTGCCCAAACCAAAATTGGCGCCATTCATTTCAGTTTAATTGTCATTTCATTTTGAATTTCATTTCAGATCTGAGGCTCTTATTTCCCTATAAATAAGAGACCTCTTTCACCATGTAAAGGACTTTTGAGCTTAGTAAATTGCTGCTGAAATTAACTTCCAGCCCTATTGCTCTTAAGTCATTTTTTTCTCTCTACTTTCTCTTCCCTTTCCTCTAGCTTCCTTCCATTGTAGGAAGGCCTTCTGAGCTGTGAGGTTCCCACACATACTCATTCCACTCAAACACACCAACCATCAATCAATCTCACTCAATTTCCGCTGCATCCACACTGCTGATTTCAATCCACTGCACCAATACTATTCTCGGTTTTTGAAGCTTTGTCTGCAAGGCCCAAGTCATTCTAAGCATGGCTAAGCTTCCATCAGACATGATTAAACACAATAGAATTTGATTGAGAATGTACTTTGGTTGAATTTATTGTGAATAATCTAAAAAGGTTTTGCATTTGATTGAGAATTTACTTTGGTTAAATGCATGATCGCCCTCAAATTAATTAAGAATGTACTTTAATTAATTTGAAACTTAAACAATAATTAATTGAACAATTATTCGTGAATAACCGATGATGAATCTATCTTGGAAAAGCAGTGGAATTAGCCTATTTAATCATAATTGTTTTTAAGTTTCTTATTTATTCTTTAAACATTCTTCAACCATTACTTTTATTCATAAGCATTGCATACCATTCATAAGAGTCAGATATTCGAAAGCAATTCCGTGTTCGTTGGGAGACGACTCAGGGTTACGTTAACCCTATCTACTTTCTTAAATACTACTTGACAATACTGAAGTTGCCTTGAAAAGTAGTATTAACTTGATAGCCTCAACGACAGCGTATCAAGCGTGCGGCGTTCTTGACTTTGAGAGGTGTCTCAAAGGGATAAACAACAAGAGAGGGGATTCTTGTTGTTGGTCTAGTAATTGTACTGCCTATTTTTTATTCGAGGGTTAGAGAGGTGTTTTATATTTTTGACATGAGGTCTCTATAAAAACCTTGTTGTAAAAACCTTGATCATTATAGTGCATTTGCTTCCCGTGGTTGGAAGGACACTGGATGTAGGTAGGTTGGCCGAACCAGTATAAAAAGTAGTGTTTGAATTTTTTGATCCCTACTCTTTTGCTTCTAATCGACTTTACTCTGTACTTATTTGATTAAGTTTCCGCTGCATTACAGAGTCTTTTACCTTGCGTTTCAAGAAAGCTTTAAAGCCATCACCTTTAGAGAAAAAAGATTTTGAAAGACTTTTTTTTTAAGTTTCACCAATTCACCCCCCTCTTGGTGTGAGAGCCATTTTATTTTAACAAAATGGAAAAACCACATGCACCAAGCATATCTTTATGACTAAATCGATTACAATGATGTGATAATCAATTAAAGTCATCAGACAACTTAAGCTTTAAACCGTGGCAAAACAACAGGTTTTAAATCGATTACATTATTGGTTAAATCGATTAAAACTCGTGGATTTGTTGCACAAATCTTTTTCAAGTGTGCTTGATGGATTTCGAGAAGAAAAGTTTTCAAAAATATACTAAGAATTAAAACTTAATCAATTACATGCATCTTGTATTCAATTATGTTTGTGAAAGATTTGAAAACTATTTCATTACTTGACATAACGGTCACAACGGTCATATTTTTAAATATGTTGACCAAGCATTAATTTCAAACCGCTTACATTAATTGTGCATTCAATTAATGACTTTGACTGTTGTTAAGCTGTTATAATTGTGAGATGAAATCGATTAGACTAATATCATAATCGATTTAAATGGGTCTAATTTGACTTATACTATATGTAGACGCATGATTTGAAATTCTGTAACACAATTGATTTTAACACTTTCATATCTGTTTCAGATAAATGCTTTAAAGTTTTACATAAGAGGAAAACACTCCAAGAAACAAGAATTGTCGTGGTGAACAAGTCTTGATGGTTTCTTGAGAAGCTGGATTGATTGATTCAAACTATCTGATCATTTTGCACAACAAAGGTGCATACTGCTGGATCACGAAGCTCTTGCAAACGCTTTAGCGTTGTTGTTTCCCTATGGTGTATACAAGAAGAAGAACGTGTGCTTCTTGACTTTAAGGGGGATCTCAAAGGGGTTGACAGCAGGAGAGGATTGTTCTTATTGCTAGTATGTTGTAATTGGCTATTTTAGGTTAGTGAGTTAGAAAGGTTGTTTACATTTTGACGAGTGAGGTCGTTGTAAAAACCTTGTTTTAAAAACTCAGATCTTATAGTGCAATTGGCTTTCGGTCTAAGGTTGATCGAAAAGACACTGGATGTAGGCTTGGTCGAACTAGTATAAAAACTCGGAGTTTGAATCTTCTTCTCTCTAACTCTCTACATTTAATTGATTGCATATTACTTGTATTTGAATACGCATACTGTCACATTGCATACACTTTTACTTGCGATTCAAGAAAAGTTTAAAGACTTGTAGTTTTGCGAAAAAAATTTCAAAAGCAATCATTTTTATACAACACCAATTCAACCCCCCCCCCTTCTTGGTGTGAGAAACGAAGCACATCTTTTTTAACAATCTCTACCACGGGAACTATCATATAAGCACACGTACCTTCTTGTTGCCATTACTATGTTCACCAACTTCACCATGTTTCTCCATTTCAGAAAAAAAAAAACAAAAAAGGAAAAGCCAAAACCATTGAACAACAAAAGCGCAAGAATGAGAAAAGATATAACTCCATAAGCAAATTCAAAATAGCAAAGCCCAATAATAGAGGACATCAAACAAGAAACCTACAATACACAACCAAGAAAGAAAGAAAACAAACCTATACAAGAATGTAGAACCAAGAAAGAACAAAAATCTAATCTTGTCAAGAAAATGTTTTGAAAAGTGAAAACAAAGAAAAAACCCCAACATCATCGATGTTGTGAAAAAGGGACCGAAAACCTAAACAAAAGACAAACACGAACACCCACGGCCACGAAACGAAAAAACTCGCCACGAACCGTAGTGGGATAATGGTTCAACGAACAGAGCTCCTCTGGTAACGACGTTTAAGAACGAAGACAAACTTTTGAACCTTTCACTTGAACCTATGAAACTAAATACCTCTAAATAAGCTTTCCCCATGACTTATTTTTATTTTAAAATGGCTTAATAGCTTACTTAGTCCCTATGTTAAGGGATTTTTTCCAGTTTAATACCCGGTTTTAAAGGTGCATACATTGGGTCCCAAAGTTGTAAAAATTGTATGAATCAAGTCTCTTCCGTGAAATTGACAGAAACAAAGTTAACTCCCCGCTAACGTGACGAAGAAATTTGCACTTTTTCTTCTCTCTCGTCTACTTTTCCTCCAATGCACAGCTTTCCCTGTCTTCATCTTCCTCACTCTCCCTGCTCTTCTGCATTTCTGACATGCAATTAATATTTTGGAGTATTTTCTTATAAAAATTCGTTCGTTCTTGTTTGATCAGCTGACATCCTGTTTTTAAGCTAATAAGCTATTATGAAGAACTACATATAATATAATATTTTTATATAAATCATCAATTGTGAGCCCACCTACACCTAACTATGCACAACCATACTTAATAAATATTTTGTTTAAAAATATTCCCTATGTAATTTCGTTAAAGAAAATGAGATCAATTATGTTTTCATATTGGATAAATTTAAAAAATAATTATAAAATAATACATAGAGTACATTTTAGTCATACTAAAACATATGAAATCTCATTAAATAAAAAATGATGATCTATTTTTAATTTCCTTAACAATATATAACTAAATTTATTGTTTTCGTTGATATTTTAATTTTATTTCTCATTTGGATAAAAGTGTTTTCTATTAAAAGCGGTATAAAATTTTTATAATATTATTTTACATTTGGAAATTTGTATGATTGTAGTTTAAAGTTAACAGAATCCTTTATTAAAAGATAATTTTCTGTTTACACAGAAAAAAACGAGAATCATTTGAGTTTGTATCTATTAAGTATTAATTAATTTTTCTACAAACAAATCATTTATTTATGTTAATTTTTTACTCTAACTCCTTTAATTTAAATAACGTCACTTCTTTCTTTTCAATAAGGTGGAATTCAATTTTTCACAGACAATACCACTGATTGCAAGACTATTGCTTCTATCAATGTTGCTTCCTTCTCCGACCTCAAGACCCAGAACTATTGATTGTCTATTCAACTTTGGTTTTCCTTCTTCGATTTCAACTGGTAAGCGTCGAAACATTCTTCTTGGTGGTCTTTGGTATTTTTTTGGGCTTACTTTAGATTGAAGCAAAAGAAGAAGGATATTTGTATAATTGTGATGGGTTTGGGTTTTGGGTTGGATTAGATGAACCAGACTACTACTTTGAATAGTGAGTGAATTTGTTCTCGTAAAGGTAATTTTTGGAGGAAGAGAGACAAAAAAAGAAGTATTTAATAAAGATATAGAAAAGAGAGAAAAAGTTGGGGTATTGTAGGAAAAGGCAGAGAAGAGAGTAGGAAAAGGGCAAATTCCTTCGTCACGTCAATTGGGAGTTAAATCTGTTTCTTCCAATTTAACGGAAGTGACTTGATTCATACAATTTTGACAACTTTGAGACCCAATGTATTCACTTTTAAAACCAGGGTACTAAACTGAAAAGAACCACTTAACATAAGGACCAAGTAAGTTATTAAGCCTTTTAAAAAAATGCCAATTGGACCAATTACCTGTGATCAACAAATCCTTAATGCAACTAAGGCATTCAAAACCTACTGACACATTCAATGATTTCAAGTGTAGGAAGGTGTGGGAACATGTTTTCCACACCCTCTCTTGATATCCTTGTAGGGTTTTCCCCATATTCATGAGACTCCTCGTATAGGTAATTTACATTACTAATGTTATGCAAGCAAATAGTCTTTAAAGAATACTATTTTCTCAATTATGGAAGTTGCAAACAATTTTCAAAGTAATTCAGCTCTAAAAGGTTTAAGAGCTGGAGAGAAGAATTGGACATCCATTATGGGAAATAAGCACATTTATATCCATCCACTGTCACCCTCTCAAGTTGTTTGGACCAGGTTGAAGCACTTCAAGAATCTCCTCAACATCTTTTTGTAACTCAAATTCTTCGTCATATTTATCCCATGATAATCGCAACTTATTTAGTTTCTTAGTAAACATATTGGCTTTTTTTACGTCCTTTACACTTTTCACTTTACCCATATGCTTGATTAAAAGGTCTCCTTTCAACTTCAGTGGTCCAAGTTCAGCCAAAACTAGCCCTATTTCCTTGCCAATAATTTACATGCTTAAAATTTTTAAGGATTTCAAGTTCCCTACACTAGGAGGCAAGCTTGATAATGAGAAATAACCTTTTTTATTTTGAGTGTATGAGTTGAGTGTTCACTTCAAGCTATTTTTCTCACTCCCTAACTCATTTTCTTGTTGTTTGAATTCTCTAACCGAATCAGGTATACTTGCTAAAGATATTACGATACTTAAGAGAGTTTGGTATTCAATCGGTTTAACAATTAATGATGTAATAAATGTGTCGCTGAAGTTCCAACAATCATACATTTAACCTATATTTATAGGTTTTTTCATGACCTTCTGATAAGGGTCGGTCTAATCACGATTCAATTCTTTTAAACCTAATTACTGACTTGTTTAGCTAAGTTAGATGATTAGCTCAATTTGATCAACACCAATCGATTTCCACCCACTCTGGACAATCAATTTGGGAAGTTCGGTTAGTATATGCATCAATCAATACATATATAGTACATAGACCCTTCAAGCCTTAAGCATGGACTTAAGTCAACAAACATAAATGTTTTGTTTATATGACCATTGGTGATGAAAGATTGTATTGCTCTGTGAATCGTACCGACGCCTCATTATCGATGAAACCATTCAGTTTGTCTTTAAAAACATGATCATTGGATCAAAGATTTGATTGTTGTCGATGAAGCGTCACGTTGCTTTGTTAATCAAGCTATCAAGTTTGACGCTGAATGCAGAGTATCACATCATCTTTGTTGTTGGATGCTGTTAGATTTGATGATCATGAGAACATTGATAACAGTTGAAAAACTGTTATTTTTATACTTAAATTTGACCTTAAAGACAACCTTTATGACTTAGAAACTAGCTTGGAATCATGTTTTTGTTGAAGTTTTGGAAATAAGAGAGTTGGACAGGTTTTATGCTTGATTTCCTTGTTTTTGCAGGTTTTTGAGATGAATTGAGTGAAAGAAGTGAAGGAGCTAAGAGTTGGATTCAGAAAAGGAAGAAGCCGCAAGTACCGCTCAGCGTCAGTTACCGCTGAGCGGCACTTTGAAGACCCACAATCACCGTTGAGGGGAAAAACTGTAGCTGAGGGGCAGAATAGCAGTCACGCACTTACCGCTGAGCGACATTCTTATGGGCTTGGGCTTACTTTTCTATAACTTTTAGAATACTATATAAGGTTTTAGTTAACCTAGGTCAGTCATCTTTGGCTGGGACGAAGCAGAAACACACTCTTTCGCCCCTTGGAGGAGAATTTTGGATGTTACAGCTCCTTTCTCACCTTTCTAGGGTTTTATCTTTCACTCTTTCATTGTATTTCATCTAGTTTCACCATGAATATGGTGAACTAAACCCTTACTGTTGTTAGGGAATCAATGTAATCCTTTGAAGCTCTCATGTATTGAATTTGTTCTTCAAGATCTTTTTTAAGATACATGCTTTCTTTCTTTAATTGTTAGGGTTTTTCCTCTTTGCTCAAAGCATGCATTGTTTAACTCATTCGATGTCATGATTATTGATTTTGTCGATATGGACACATATGGGGAAATCTAGATCTGGGGAATCTCTCCCAATAGTAGTATAAACCTAGACATAGGAGTATGATGGTTGGTTGCTTTAAGCTTTTGAGCTGTGTAATGCAGGAGTAATTGCTAGGGAGACAAGACATTGTAAACTAGTAATTATGATTAAGCTTTCTTCGCCGAGACATCGGGTTTAAGGTAATTTAGAAAGTGACATTAATAATTAATGAAGAAAGATGAATTCTTGATTACATGAGAGTGGATAGGATGAAATTGATAAACCCCAACAATATATTCATTCATATATTTCAAACCACGTGTTCTATTTCTTCTTGCCCATAGATCAATACATGCATTCATATTTACTTTTCAGTATTTTGCATTTAAAACTTACAAGAATTGGTTCTACAAGTCTTAGATAATCAATAAATCACATAATTGTCTAAATCGTGAGTCCTTTGGGAGAACGATACTTGGTCTTACCAGTTTTATTACTTGATACGATTCGGTTACACTTGCCGAGGGATAAACAAACATGTATCCTTAACGTTGTGTTCACTTGAGCGGATTTGAGGGAGATGATTTGGAGAAGAGTGATTGAATGAATTTGAGGGTATTTGAGGGTAAATTTTTTGTTGTTTATTTGAGTGGATTTTGAAGTAATTGAGAGTGGATTTGGAGGTAAAGTTTGTGAGAACTAGTGTAGGATTTGATTGATATGAGAGATAAAAAAATGTTTAATTGGTAGAAATGAAAGATTACCAAAATGCTCCTAGTTATTAAAGTAATATACAATGATAATTGTTAATGTTATATTTAATTATAAAAATGTTTATAAATAGTAAGAAATTAACCTTAATTATTTAATTATTAAAATTTAAATTGAAGAGCCTATTTAATTAATATTATCAAATTGTCTTAATTAGTTTTTAAGGTAATATTAAATGTTGTTAAATATTTATATATTAGAATTTAAATTTTAGAGACAATTTAATACATCAAATGCATTTTATAGGTTATAATAATCAATTACAATAGAAAAACAAAGAATATAATACTACATTAATATTGAAGAATAAAAGAAAGATTAAAAAGAAAACATTAAAAAAACTTCTTCTTTCTTCCTCATGTCCTTTGGATAAATAGACACATCAAACGTTATTTTGATGTTAAAGCATTGGGTTTTTTGTTTAACTCAGAGAAAAGAAAAGGGTGTGTGAACATTTCCTTCAGATCTGCTTCCTCTCTAATGTGCTCTCTTTCGCATCACATACATGCCTTCTCACTCTTGAATTTTCAACCACCTACATCTCTCTCTTCCTCTCCATCTCTCTCGCAATAAACACCAATCTCTTCCTCCAACCACTTCCCTTGCATGTTCTTCCCTCTCCCTTTTCGGTTGTGCCACTCTCCAGGTGCTTTTCTCTCTATTTCTGCGTTTTCGAAATTCGATTGTCTGAATAGTTTGATTTAATTAATTTCTTTATCGTTCAATTCCTTCTATGCAGTTACTAAGAGAAAGTTTTTTAGTTGTTGTGTTGTGTTTGTTTTTTCCTTTTTTTTATCTTGAGAGAGTCATTCTTCCCACCCCTCGAACCGAATAGGATGAAGGGAACCAAATACACCTCCAAGATATTTCATTTCAGCAACTCTTCTTCATCTTCTTCAGCATAGTGTAGCTATGCATGCTTCTTGGATTCGATTATGAAACTTTGGGATCGAATAAAATCGTGGTATTTTGTAAAACGAAGGCAGACATGACATTTGCATATAAATCACCGCAAATCTTCGCAACACAACGAAATGCTTAAATTGAGTTTATCTTGCAAATCAGTGCATTTTCATTTTCACAAATCTACGCAAATCCACACAAATATTGAACAAAAAGAATCTCGCAAATCATCGCTCGCAAGTTCTCTTCTTTAAATAGATCTATATATTTAACTTTTTTAAATTATATATATATATATATATATATATATATATATATTAAGTTTAGTGTTTGTAGTTTATATTTTTAGTATCAATATGCTATATACTATAAAAGTCTTCTCACTTTTATAGAAAAACTGTATATTTTAATTTGAAAATATAAAGAATATATTGAATGATGCAAACGCTAAGAAAAATATCTAACGTTGTTCTTGTTGTAGAAAAAAAATTAAAAATTTCTATAAAATGATATTATATTCCATATAGAAAATGTTTCTGTGATTGTAGATAGCCAGTGATAAGTGTTAGATATATATTTCTTTTAAAAATTAGTCTTAACTTTAATATTGTTTCTACTGCTATTTTTGGTGTTATTTTTCTTGTGTTTTTTTGTTATTGTGCATGAACATGTTTAAGCCATGTCATTTACACCAAAAGAAAGTGAATCAACAAGACCAAATGTTCGTCGAATGTCGTGCTCGACTCAAATTAATATTGCAGATTAAAAGCAGTAACTAGGGAATGACTCCTAGGTCGTTTCTTAAGGACCAATTTTTGGTTCAGTCACAGGATCAAACACGTAGTGGGGGGTTGAACAGATTGTGTAAACTTAAATTAACTGAACAGTTAACACAAATTAAACACAGATTAAAAACAGGTTGGTCACTAGTTCAATTGGAATGTTTCATATCCTTGATTAACAAAAAAATTTCACACTCTTCTCACCCCTAATCCAACACGAATTAACCAACTAAGCGAAGATCAATCCAGTTTTCATAAAAATGAATTAAGCAAACGTAATGCAGCTATTTAATCAATTATGCACTATCACAGATTAAGCAATTATGACTCTAATTAACTAAGCAAATATTAAGCACAAATTAGGCAATTAAGTGTGTACCTAATTGCAAGAACAGAACATAGATTTAATATGATGCAAGGCAAGACAATAGAGATAATGGTACAACAATAACCTCAACGAACCAATATAATCTCCCTAATTACAAACCCAAGAAAAGTAAGTTTTCATTAGGAACAAATGCAAAACAGAGAACATACAAAGGAAAGCATCATTAAAACGCAACAAAATAAAAACCTAAACGTAGCATAATCAAAACCTAACAGAAAACATAACAAAATGAAAAGGAAATTGAAACAAAGAAAATAAAATGTAATACTAGAAATGTAAATGAAAATGAAATAGAAACCGAAAAAGGTAAATGGAAACGAAATAGAGAAAAACGAAAGTGTAGAAAAGTCAAACACAAATCAAATTTGAAATTGAATTGATATAAAATTCTAAAATGTATTCAGTTCATGAAAAGAGAAGGGAAAATGAAAATAAAACCTAAGGGAGAGCCCCTTGCATACGCTCAAAGAGAGGAGGGGAGAAGAGAGGAAAACCCAAAAAAGCAAAAACCTAACCTATTCTATATTTCAAAAGAGAGGGGAAGGAAAGAATACCCTCCAAAATTAGATTTTGGGTCTCAAAAATCCCTATGCCAATTTTGCCCTCCCATTCTCCAAATTGGTCCAAATCATAATTCTGACCCAACACAAAATTACACCGAAATACAATACAAACGAAAATAACAATACAAATGACATGACATCTCTCTTTAGGTCCTAAAATATAATTCCAAAATTTCCCTAAAAATAATAATGGGAATAATTATGCTCAAATAATTCAAATTAATTAAAATACGAATTATTGATCAAATTAAGCTCAAAATAGCAAAATTTAGAGAATAATGGACAATTAAGCATAATTCATTAATTAAATCTGATGCAGAAAGTTAAGTGAATAGGAGAAAATAATGATTCATCACCAAACCAAACTTTTTGATACAATCCTGTCCAGGAAATAGTATGATATTTTCTGAATTTGAATCTCAAAAGGTACAACAACAAAAATCAGAGAAGAATAAGGAATAAGACAGAGATGGGAACGTCACAATCTAGCAGATTGATAAGTCAAGTGAATATTCGCCACAAAGATGTCAATCTTTGATAAGAATCAAAGTTCTAATCCAAGAACAAGAGAATCTTCTCTAAAAAAATGCAAATTCATATATTATGAATTAAAAGTGTCTACATATGTATTTAATGTCCCTATATATCGACACAAATGCTTAAGGCGCCTAAGAAACTCGGAAAGAAAGCCCAAAGACATTTGGCCCCAAAAAAAACTCAAAAATTAAAAAAAAAATAGGAACAAAATGCTTGCAATCAAAAGAAAATTACAAATATTTTTAATTGCCTAAATTATTGTATAATTATGCTTCAAGCCATGATCTTCATGTCTCTTGAATTCCAATGTTCATAAAACATCATGAGCCTAGAAGAGTTTTTTCTTCCAACTATTTTCTCCTTGACCTTGTCATAGGTCTTTGAATTGCAAAGGCTCTTCCTTAAGTTCTTCTTCTATAGGGTCAAGGGATAGTCCTTTATCAATGTTGAGTTTACTGCATTAGTTGCTGAACATAATTTCTTATCTAGGAATGGCGTTGCACTTCAAAAGACATTGAATGAGATGATTGAGGGAGCAACAATTAGTTATGAGTTGAAGTATAAATTAATCAAGATGCTACTCGTACATCATTAACTGGTTTGAGAATATCCACACAACCACCTATTGATGTTCCATGAGGTGTGCTTAACAGGGAAGACAATTTATGAGAATTTTCTCAAGAGGAAGACATTAATTTTTTTCTTTGAATGACAAAGCTAAGCAATGACTTATGTCACATCCAACTATGATCACTACTTAAGATGAAATGCTACGAAAGTTTTTTGGAAAAAAAATTCCATAGCCTCAAGAACAACTGATACAATAAATTATGTTAGTGATATACAACATCTCTTAGAAGAGAGTCTTTATCACTAGTATGAGAGATTCAAGAATGTGTGTGTTGCTTGACCTGGTTAATATTTTTTGGAAGGATTAATCATAAAGGATCAAATTAAGATAGTTACACTTAGTGGTGGATCAATCATGGACAAAACCACTCTTGAAGCTTGGTCTGTGATATTTGAAATGACTAGAGGCGTTGTTGAAACTTATTCAGAGTTGGAAACTATTGAAACCAATCACTTTTTGGATTATACTAGGTTTGAAATTCAAATTGATTCCACTGTTCTTGACGATGCTATTGATACACTAAGTGAAGTGGCTAGTAAAAAACTAGTCCAAGTTTACTCCGAACTTAAGGTTCCAACTTGATGACTTGGGTCCCAAGACAACTCATGGACCCATCACTTGGAGCATGGCTAGGAAGCTCCAACAAGATTTGGAAGAGTTAAACCCAAGAGGACAAGCATTATTCACACGCTTTGAATAGAAGCCAGGAGCGCAGCCAGAAGGATCAACAAGAGACAAACCAACCCATGGAGCATTAGATTCACCCACTTCATGCTTGTCCATGGGGCATTAGATTCACACTTGTAGGAATGATTTAGCACCGTAGATGTAGAGAATAGGAGGGGAATTTCTCCTATAAATTCCCCCTTGCTAAGCCTTGTACGTCACTTTTGTTGATATATGAGTTTTACTCTGCTGAAGTATTCCCAGCCCAAAACTCTGTGTGAAAGTCACTCTAAATTAAGCTTTCCTCCTCCTCCTAGCTTCCTTCTAGTGCAGGTTGCTTGAGCTAGAGATCTCATCCTCCATACAACTCTTCCTCCACCATCTACAACCACTGTTTCACATCTGCACATTGCTGCCAAACCCCAAGCAATTTCTTCCGCTGCATTTGGTTCGAGTTCTCGTATGCAGCAACTCATCATGTTGGTATCAGATCCAGGTTTGTTTCACGGCATGCTCTAGATAAGTCTAGTTTCTTTAATTCCATATTTTCTTCACCATTCCATTCGTGTTTTGCTTGTTCTGTGCACACTATTTCATTGAGTATTTCAATTCTAGTATATTCCATGGTGTTGATTCGTTTGTTCCAGCTTTAATTGCTTTATTTCCATCATTTCAATTGGTCCATTTCTTTGCTTGAGTATTTTGAGTTTTATATCTAATCTGTCATGTTCAGTCATGTTAAATTGGTTTAAATTTGTCAAATTATGATGTAAATTTGTGTCTGGATAAATTTGTGTTACTT
The DNA here is from genome assembly GCF_029865625.1 of Vigna umbellata. Lineage (NCBI taxonomy): Eukaryota > Viridiplantae > Streptophyta > Magnoliopsida > Fabales > Fabaceae > Vigna > Vigna umbellata. The sequence continues at coordinate 19,821,445 of NC_142166.1, forward strand.
GAATGTTTATTCAATAGTTGCACATGATAAGAGCAATGATTCAAAAAGCCCAAGTGTAGCCTGATCCCATCAAGTGCAGTACCAATATTCACAATAATCAAATCTGCTTTCAATTTAATTGAACTGCACTGTGTGAATCTGTTTCTGACTGTGTTTGCATTACTGCAACCGTAGAGTGTGCATACCATATGCACAGTAACTTGTTCAAGACAAGAAAATTGGTTGAAATATCTTGCAAAAGTTTAGAATTCATTATGCTAGCAGCTTGACCGAACTGCATTTTCCTTGATTGTAGTTTTTGAATTTTTTGGTTTTTCAATCTGTCCAACTTAGAAATTCACTTCTGGACATCTTTCAATTCATTCCTAGAGTCTTTTTCTAGTTTCATTTGCTGTCCTAGAGTCATAAAATTTGTTTCTAGTACAGTTTGAATCATATGTTGAATTTTTGTTGGTGAATTAGCTTAAATTTAGTGCTAAAGAGCAACTGAACTAGTGAAAATCTGAATTCCAAGCTTTTAGCCTCTGCTGGGAGTTTGAACAAGTCACATTTGGTAAAACAAAGTTGCTCAAATCATAAAATTAAATGTTCAATCTTGTTTGTGCAAAATTTCCATTTAAACCACCAATTTTCAACACTTTTTCTGGTTTAAGTTGCAGAATTTTGTGAATATGTGTTAATATGAATATTGCACCGAATTCCACCTTAAATTGGCAGCAAAAGCTTGGTTCAATTGATTAAAAAGAATTGCATAAGTCAAAATTAACAAAAGATTTCGTTGTAAAAGGCTGTGTGAACCAAGGCCAAGTAAATTTTCAAATCTGGTGCACCATTCACAGAAATTCACTTAGGCATTCCATCAAACACTTTTGCCTATTTTAAATTTGATTTCGAATTGGCCATATCTGCAACTTATAATTTTTTCTTGATTTTTAAATCTACTCTAGAGCCTCTCCTAAGTTCATTTTGAGTGTCACCCTTCGTTGCAACCCACTTAATTGTTCGATTTGAATTGTTTGAAAATTCTGCACATAAGTTGTTTGATAAAATCACAGTTGTGCATTCTGGTTCTACAATTTTTGGCAGCAGCAGTGTTGTGGTCTGAATTCGAAACTGATTGTTGGTGATCTGTGTGAGCTCTATGTTGGGTGCAGAACTATTCCAGGTTGTCCTACTACACTTGTAGCATCTTAGGGAGAGGATTGGAGTAAGGAAAGATCAACATTGGAGTTGATTTCTGGAGCAACAGAATCACAATTTTGGGCTGTACAAAATCTGGTTGCTACAAATAGCAGAGTGTTTCACTACAGCTGTGAGATTTGCGTGATTCAAATTCATTTGAGAGAAGCCAAAGCTGTCACACATCATTTAATTTCCATTTCTTTGTTGTTCAAATTCATTTATTTTGCAAAATACTTGTAATTGGCCATTAAGCAAGTCATTTGGAAGAATTCACAAGTGTTCAGTTCTTCCATCACTTGCCAACTTTGCTTTTATTTACTCATTCTAAAATTGGTAGATAGTGAGTGTGTCTTGAATCCAAAGTTCCAAGCCTCACTTAGGAGACCTCACTTCTTTCTAATTCTTGTAAGCGCATAGGTGAAGTCTTAGAAGTCCTACTTTAGAGTCTAGATTTTTCCTTGTCTTTGTGTTTGTTGTCTTTAGACTTTTAGTGGATTTAAAGGTAATTTTGATTTAAGAAATTCTAGCAAATAACTACGGGCATATTTGGCAAGGCAAGATTTGGTACTTAAGCAACCTATAAGGTTCACCTCTCTTACCTGGAATATTACTCTCAAGTGAAATCTCATATTCCTTACCTCAAGAAAACTTTTAAGTTCACAAGATGTTTGGAAGACAATCCCCTAGGATTAATGATCCCCTAAAGAGACATTTAATTTCCAAACTCTTGTCAACCAACTCAGTGAGATTGAGAGAAAAAAGAGTCAAGAAAAAGTCAATAGAGAGCTACATAGTTCTATGGTCGAAAATGAGTTGAAACTGCTCAGAAAGGAAAAAGCCCAATATATGGAGAGATCTAGGGGAAGTTACAGTGAAGACTCTCAACATGAACAAGATTCCTTAAGGGTAAGAGAGTATTACCAACAACCCTCTTCATCAAGGAGACATAATAGGGAACTTGAATCTCCTCCTCCCCCTAGGGAAGTTAATGTGGTATTGCCTCACTTTCATGGAAAAGATAATGTTGAGGCTTACCTAGATTGAGAGATGAAGGTAGAGAAAATCTTTGTTTGCCATCAAGTAGGAGAAGAAAGAAAAGTCTCTCTCGCTACCCTAAGTTTTCAAGGGTATGCAATGTATTGGTGGACTGCTCTAGTCCAAGAGAGACTAAGACAGCGAGTCCCTCCAATAAAATATTGGAATGAGCTTACAAATGCCCTTAGGAAGAGACACATGCCCTCCTATTACAAAAGAGAACTCATGGATAAGCTAAAGTCTATGTTTGTTGAAGAGTACAGACAAAAGATGGAGTTATACATGATGATAGCAGGGAATAACAGAGGGAGAAGAGACTACCTTGGCCAGATTTTTTAGTGGGCTGAATCTTGATATCAGGGATAGGGTTGAACTCCTACCTTATAGAGATTTGAATGACCATGTTCAAATGTTTATAAAGGTAGAACAACAATATTTGAGAAAAGCTTCTGCTAAAAGAGTTTAATCCCCCTTTAAACAGAAAATTGTTAAAGAAAAAGAGCCCTACAAACCTCTAGCCAAGATAGTTGAAAAACCCAACAAGAATCCTCTTCACACACTCGCACTAGTGAGATCAAGTGTTTTAAATGTTTGGGTAGGGGTCACTTAGCTGCCTAATGTCCTACCAAAAGAACAATCATTTTAAGAGGTAGTGACAATTATAGCAGTAAAAGTGAATCCCCCACCAATGAGAGTGAGAGTGAGCAAGAGAAAGAAGAGGAAGTGTTTGCTGATGATTGTCAACTTCTCATGGTGAGAAGGGTGCTTAATAGTCAACCAAGCCTAGAACACTTATCAGAAAGACAGAACATATTTCACACAAGGTGTCAAATTCAAGAAAAATATTGTTCTCTCATTATTGATAGTGGATCTTGCTGCAATTATTGTAGCATAAGGTTGGTTGAAAATATGAATCTCCCTGTAACACCTCATCCAAAACCTTAAAAACTTCATTGGCTAAATGAAGATGGGGATATAGTAGTAAAGAATCAAGTAAAACTGGAAATTTCTATAGGGAACTTCAAAGATGAAGTTATTTGTGATATAGTTCCCATGGAAGCTTACCATGTGCTATTGGGAAGACCATGGCAATTTAATCATAATACCACCCGCCATGGTCTCACCAATACCATAACCGTGCACAAAGATGACAAGAAATTTGTGTTTCATCCTTTGTCACCTACTCAAGTGGCCAAAGATCAAGCACAAATGAAACTCAACAGGGAGCAAGAAAAGGAAGAAAAAAAAAGTCAAAGGACAAGAGTGATCCTTAGGGATGAACAAGAGGTGTGGGAGAAAAGTGTTCCCTCCCACAAGGTCACCCAACATGAAGTCCTTTTGAACAAAAAGACTTTAGAAAATATTCTTCATGTTGAGCAACCTTCATACCTCATCTTGTGTCAAGGAACACTAACTTGCACATCTAATGAGTCTCAGACTTCTACTCTTTCTCTTTCCATCCAAAAACATTTAAAGGAATTTGATGATATATTTCCCAAAAAAATTCCCATTGGGCTTCCACCTTTAAGGGGAATAGAGCATCAAATTGACTTTGTACCTGGGGCAACTCTTCCTAATAGGTTTTCCTATAGGACTAACACCCAAGAGACAAAAGAAATTGAGTCACAAGCCCAAGACTTGTTATATAAGGGTTGGGTTCAAAAGAGCTTAAGCCCACTATTAAGACTCTGGTAAGTGTGCCGAATCGTATCAAGTAATAAACATGGTAAGACCAAGTATCGTTTCCCTATAGACTCACGGCCTAAACAGTTATGTGATTTATTGATTAAATAAGACTTGAAAACAAACTCTTTTATAGGTTTAGAATGCAAATACTGAATATCAATTGGACAAAAGTGCAAAGATGAACGGATTTGATATTATGGAATGAATATGTTGTTGGGGTTAGATTTCACCTAGTTTACTCTCATGTATATACGAATTCTACTTCTTCATTAATGTTAATGTCACTATCTAAAATACTTAAAACTCGATTCCTCGGCGAAGAAATCATATCCTTAATTATTAGTTCATACGATTCCTAGCATTCCTAATAATTAATTCTGAAGATCAGAAGCTTAAGACAACTAGAACCCATACCCTCATTCTTGAGCAATACTGCTTATAAGAATAATTCTCCAGAACATGAATTGTAAGTTACCTTCTAGTACTCATGCAAATCATAAATCATGCTAAAGAATGAGTTAAACAAAGCAAGCATTACGCAAAGAAGAATTATCCTAACAATTAACGAAAGAAGCATATATAATCAAGAATCAATTCAATACATGAGAGTTTACAAATGTTACATCATTCCCCAACAACAAATAGAGTTTAGTTCACCATTGACATGGTGAAACTAGATCAATAATGAAAAAAGAATGAAAGATAAAACCCTAGAAATTGAAGATAGGAGCTTCCGCATCTAAATCCGCCTCTGAGGGATCAAAGAGTGTGTTTTTGTGCCTCTTCCGTCCAAAGATGTGAACCCTAGGACGTCTAAGTCCTTAAATAGAACAAAAAAATAACAGAAAATGGGTCCAAGCCCACGAGACTGGCGCTCAGCGTCCCACTTAGGGCGCCCAAGTGGTGTGCCGATCAGAACTGACGCTCAGGGTTAGCTTAGAAGGCAAGTAGGCGTGATGCGACTCGAGGATGTTGCGCTCAGCGCCCCTGAGAAGGGCGCCCGGCGCGAGCCAAGGGTATCCTGAGTTGAGGGCTCCAGAAAAGGGCAACCAAGCATGAGACAGTGTACTCTAGCGTTGAGGAAAAATGGCTTTTCCAGTTCTTTCCTGAGTTCGAACTCCTTACTACTTCAACTCTTCTTCCAAATCATCTCAATTCCTGTTGAAAACAAGGAAATCTAGCATAAAACCATTAAATTCACCTTCAACTCTCTTATTCATCAAAACTATGATTCCAAGCTAGTTTCTAAGTCAAAAATGGTGTTTTTAGTATCACAATTAAGTATCAAATAACAGTAAATTCAACCGTTATCACCCATGTGTGGTGCCTGTGTTGTTGGTGCCCAAGAAAGATGGAAAATGGCGCATGTGTTGTGATTGTAGGGTTATCAACAACATCACAATAAAATACAGACATCCCATCCCTAGGCTTGATGGTATGTTAGATGAATTGCATGGAGCCCAAATATTTTTCAAAATATATCTCAAAAGTGGATATCACCAAATCAGAATCAAAGAATGTCATGAGTGGAAAACTGCTTTTAAGACTAAGTTTGGATTATATGAGTGGCTAGTGATGCCTTTTGGCCTTACTAATGCTCAAAGTACATTCATGAGACTTATGAACCATGTCTTAAGGGATTGCATTGGGAAGTTTGTAGTTGTTTATTTTGATGACATTTTGGTGTATAGTCAAAATTTGCAAAACCATGAAAAACATTTGAGAGTTGTCTTGACAATTCTTAGAACCAATCAATTGTTTGCAAATATTGACAAATGCACAGTCTGTGTTGATAGTATCATCTTTATAGGGTTTCTAGTTAATAAAAATGGGTCCATGTTGACCCTAAGAAAATAAAGGTCATCCAAGATTGGCCACCCCCAAAGAATGTAGGAGAAGTCAGGAGCTTTCATGGTTTGGCAAGTTTTTATAGAAGATTTGTTCCTAACTTCTCTAGTCTTGCTTCACCTCTCAATGAGTTGGTGAAAAAGGATGTTACATTCCACTGGGAAGAAAAACAACAAAAAGCCTTTGAGCTACTCAAAGAGAAGCTGACTCAAGCACCCATTCTAGCTCTGTCCAATTTTTCTAAAACTTTTTAGCTAGAATGGGATGCTTCTAGTCTTAGCATAGGTGTTGTGTTATTACAAGAAGGTCACCCCATTGCTTACTTCAGTGAAAAACTTCATGGGGCCACTTGTAATTACACACCTATGACAAAGAGCTTTAGGCTCTTGTGAGGGCTCTTCAAGCTTGGGAACATTATCTTGTTTCTAAAGAGTTTATCATTCATAGTGATCATGAATCACTCAAGTACTTGAAGAGCCAACATAAGTTGCAAAAGAGACATTCTAAGTGGCTAGAATTTATTGAACAATTATCTTATGTTATCAAATACAAGAAAGGAAAATCTAACATAGAGGAAGATGCTTTATCAAGAAGAAACAATTTGTTGGCCACTTTAGGTGCTCAGATTCTTCGTTTTGATAACATAACTGAATTATATGCTCAAGATAGTGATTTACCACTATTTATGAGGAATGTTTGCACAAACCACAAGGAGGATTTTATATGAGAGATTAGTACCTCTTCAAAGAAGGTAAAATTTGAATACCCCAAGGATCACATAGAAACCCTTTTGTCAAAGAAATGCATGAGGGAGGCTTAATGGGGCATTTTGTGGTAGATAAAACCCTAAGCATGCTAAAAGACAAATTCTTTGTGTCCCACATGAGAAGAGATGTCCAAAGACATTGCTACAAGTGCATTACTTGTTTAGAAGAAAAATCTAGAGCAATGCCTCATGGTCTCTATACTCCCTTACCAGTTGCTTCAACTCCTTGGGAAGCCATTAGAATGGATTTTGTCTTAGGACTCCTAAAAACTTCCAGGGGTTTTGACTCTATCTTTGTGGTAGTGGATTGTTTTAGCAAAATGGCTCATTTTATACCTTGTCACAAGATAGATGATGCAAGTGATAACGGTTGATTTCACCGTTATCTATGATGTAATTTTGATAGTAAATTAACCCTTTTTGACTTTGAAGTTTGCTTAAATTCATGTTTTTAGTTAAATTGTGTGAATAAGATAATAGAGGTTATACTTAATGATTTTTACCACTAATCCCCTTTATTTTGTAGGATATTGGTATGTTTTGGAAGAAGAGAAAAAGTATCAAGGAAGTGGAACTCAAGAGGGACAGCAAAAGCACCAAAGAAGAAGGCTGAATTGGTTGCCTTTTTTGGGGCCCTCAGCGCAGGTAGGCTCGCATGGATGCCTGGGCGCCCTCTTCAGGGGCGCTGAGGGCCAAGGATCTCGCAAGCACGCTTGGGTGCCCTTCCAGGGGCGTTTAGCGCTAGTCAGTTACACAGTATCACACCTGCTTGCCCCCATTTGGGGTGCTGAGCACCACTCTTCTCGTAGTGTCGCCTGCTTGCCCCTATCCAGGGCGTTGAGCGCCAACTACATGTCTCGCAGCTCGCCTGGTTTCCCTACTTAGGGCACTGAGCGCTAGCGACGTTGGTCCATGATCCATGTTTGATCTATTTAAAGGCTTCTTCACATTTGGATTGAGATCGTTGGACGGCTGAAGCACAAAAACACAATTTTCGACCCTTGGAGGAATATTGGGATGCGGGGGCTTTCCTTCTCACTTTCTAGGGTTTTCATTCATTCATTCTTCCATTATACACCAAGGTTCTCCATGACAATGGAGAACTAAACTCATTTGTTGTTGGGGATGATGTAACCTCTAAACTTTCATGTATTTGAGCATGTTTTAAGTATTTTATGCTTCTTTCATTGAATGTTAGTGATTTTCTCCTATTCGTAATGCTTGTCTTGTTTTGGCCACTCATGACTTGATGTTTGATTTGTTTGAGTATTGGGAAATATCTTATGAATCATGATCTGGAGGATTTCTCCCAAAGGGAATATTTCCTAGGAATAGGGATAGGACGTTTGATTGTCTTAAGATTTTTTTCTTAATGCGGAATTGGTTATTAGGGATTCAAGGGATTGAGGTCTAACAACTAAGGCTAGGCTTTTTACGTCGAGGGATCGGGTTCTAAGTAATTTCGTAAGGGATGATTCCAATGAAGAAGATGAGTTCTAATATGCATGAAAGTGATGTAGGTGAAATTTAACCCCAACAACATCATCATCTCATATCATCTTAAATCATTCATTCATTCTTGTTTTAGCCTCAATTGATCAATTTTACATTCAAGTTTTTATGTTTACTTTTACTGCAATTAAATTTCATTCAATGGAATCGTTCTTTAGTCTTAATTAGTTAAGTGATTATACGATTGTTTAGTAACATGAATCTCTTGAGAAACGATACTTGGTCTTACCATTTTATATTACTTGATACGATTTGGTACACTTGTCAATGAGTTAATAGCAAACAATGTGGCTAAGTTATTCTTTAGAGATGTGGTTAGACTTCATGGACTACCTCGCGTTATTATTTCTGATAGAGACACCAAAATTTTTAGTCACTTTTGGAGGACCTTATGGTCTAGAGTGGGAACTAAGCTTTCTTTCTCTACTACTTTTCATCCGCAAATAGATGGCCAAAATAAAGTAGTAAATAGGTCTCTATCCACTTTGTTGAGAGTAGTCCACAAAGGAAACCACAAATCTTAGGATGAGTATCTTTTAGATGTGGAGTTTTCTTACAACAGAGTAGTTCATAAAACTACTCAAATCTCTCCTTTTGAAGCTGTATATGGTTTTAATCCTCTTACACCCATGGATTTAATTTCCCTCCCTTCATCTTCTGACTTTGTTCATCAAGAAGGGATATCTAAATCCAAATTTATCAAATATTTCCATGAGAGGATTAGAAAGAAAATACAACAGCAAAATGAAAGATATACCATGTATAACAATAAGGGTAGAAAGGAAATGATCTTCAATGAAGGAAACTTAGTTTGGCTTCATCTTCACAAAGAAAGATTTCCTCACCAAAGGAAGTCCAAACTAAGTCCTAGAGGAGATGGTCCTTTCAAGATCTGTACGAAGGTCAATAATAATGCCTATCAATTAGACCTTCCTCTTGAGTATGGTGTCCAGTCCACTTTTAATGTTACTGACCTTCGTCATTTTGCAGGAGAAGACAAGGATGATATAGACCCTTTGGATTTGAGGACAAATCCTCTTCAAGGGGGAGGAGATGATGACTTGGGTCCCAAGACAAGTCATGGACCCATCACTCGGAGCATGGCTAGGAAGCTTCAAAAAGATTTAGAAGATCTAAACCTAGGAGGACAAGCATTATTCACATGCTTTGAATGGAAGCCAGGAGCCCATCCAGAAGGATCAACAAGAGACATACCAGCCCATGGAGAAGGGTAGAAAACTTGGAGCTTCACCAATCCATTGGCGCCTGAGCACCCTGCCTGTTGTCGCTCGAGCGTGCGACGTCTAGATCCAGCAAACCAAGACATCCTGACCGAGTCACACTGGGTGTCATTCTCTTATCCCGCCAATTATGCAAATTTCACATTTTTGCATGTGTATCTTACGCGCTCTTCTAGATCTTCAGCACCCACTTCATGCCTGTCCACATGGCATTAGATCCACACTTGTAGGAACGATTTAGCACCATAGATGTAGAGACTAGGAGGGGAATCTCTCCTATAAATTCCCCCTTGTTAAGCCTTGTACGTCACTTTTGTTGATATATGAGTTTTACTCTGCTGAAGTATTCCCAACCCAAAACTCTGTCTGAAAGTCACTCTAAATTGAACTTTCCTCCTCCTCCTAGCTTCCTTCCAGTGAATGCCACCTGAGCTAGAGATCTCATCCTCCATACAGCTCTTCCTCCACCATCTACAACCACTGTTTCACATCTGCACATTGCTGCCAAACCCCAAGCAACTTTTTTCGCTACATTTGGTTTGAGTTCTCATATGGAGCAACTCATCACAATTGGTCTACACGAGCCTAAAAATATTATAGTTGAAGTTATTGTTATTTTGCAAATTCAGTTTTTAGATTGTTGATTTAGCTTTAGACATTGAACCTATTGGTATATATGTTGGTGTTTATGACTTAGGCAGCCATGTTGATGATTTCTTTGACCTAGATGTTATTATAAATTATGATAGCTTTTAAGATTAATGAAAATGCAGACGCTGAAAGTACTTTGACAATTTTGTTTGAGGAAGAGTGATAGATGTCACTGTTGTGAGTGAGAAAGGCTCCTATTCCATTTCACACATTCAACATCTCTCACAAATTTTGAAAAATCTCATATTATAATAAAATATTTAATATAAAAGAGATATGGAGTGTCAAGATAGCACTCCTCAATGACATTACCAAATTTTGATTATAAAATGCTTATGATAAGACATAAGATCATTGTGTCAATGGTAATGATTTTCTTTACGCAAGGTAATGATAGTATAAAATGTGGAGATATAGAATCAAGTTTTACCTAAGTCCACAGTGGACACCATATGTTCTTACTAGATCCAAAGTGTAAATGTTTGGACAGGTGACAAGATTCAAGTGGTCGCTTGAACACTCCTAATAATCCCTTCGTTGTTCAAAAAAGAAGATTCCTTATAAAAGTCTCTCTAATGCTCATGTCACTAAGAAAACTTTAGGATATATGATAATAGAGTAATGAATATGAATTGTACTTCCTAAAAAGATACAATGTGTATATAAAGAGATTCTTTTAAGCTCATAAAATATATTATAAAATAAAGAACATAAAAGAATATCTATAAATAATAAAATTTTACCACATATATCATAAATTAACATAATAATAATAATATATTAGTTAATCATATATTTTATTGATATAGGATATAAAAGGATATTTATGATATCGATACATCATATAATCAAACTACTAAAGATTTGACCATTATTCTACTGTAAGAGGACCGATAAATATTTTATGTTAATATTATTTAACCACTTTAAACTAATAATACTAAATAACATCTTGAATATATTTGTTAGACTCTACAACTTCATTAATTTAATCTTTGTAAAGAAAATGATTTATTTAAGGATAATGATACTTTAACAACATTTTTTTAACAACATTTTAACATCATCTATGTGTCATTCTATAATTGGTCCAAAATTACTTTATAATCAATAATAATAATCATAAACACCAACATAAACCAATTACAGAATAACACGTAGATGGTGTTAAAATATTGTCAAAAAATGTTGTTCAAGTATCATTATTCTTTATTTAATTAAAAAAATCAATTAGCATTAAGATAGTTGTACACTTCTCATTTGAATATTAAACTTTTTTTCTAAATTTTTAATTATAAATATTTAATTTTAAGAATATATGACAAGGACTCCTGCTATAAAAACCCTTTTTTTGTGTTTACTACGTAATATCACCAAAGCATAATAAACGCATTAGAACTTTTTTTACTAATATATATATATGTATATATATATATATATATATATATATATATATATATATATATATATTAAGTAGACTAAGTATGAAAATTTTCATTAATTTAATCTTTGTAAAAAAATTTATTTAATTAAGAAAATCAGTTAGCGCAAGGATAGTTGCATTTCTCATTTGAATATTTAGGTTCTTTTAAGTTGAGTAATTTGATATATAAATTTTAACTTAAATCTAACGTTAATTTAATAGAAAGAATGTAATAGAATATTTTTAAAAATTAAAAAACTAAATTGAATTAAATAAAAATTAAAAATTTAATTGAAATTTTTATAGGTAACAGATGTGAAAATAGGATTTTAGCCTATTATATATTACAGTTTAAAAACATCGAAAAGCTCTCATACATATTAACCACACTTTTGACACAAATTGCAACCTCAATTCTGATCTTCATCACCGTCCCATTTCCTCTTTCGAGCTTTGCAGTTCTTGTGTTCTGAAACTTTTTGTCCAGAATCAACACTCTCCAGCGGTTACCACAATACGTGCCTTTTTTGATGCATTATACATGTCCTTCACCTACCACTTTCTGCTACACCTGGACACTCATGTCGGTTGCTCCTTTCACGTGAACAGATTCCTTAACCAACATTTTACTCCTCGGACACAACATTGTACGCTAATATCATACTTTATTTCACTTTTTTTAAAAGCAAATCCTACTTTAAACGACTAAAATATATTTTGTGTATAATAATAACCAATATCTCTAGTAACTTCCCTCTAACATGGATGAACTTAGATTTACGTCTAGTTTTAGAAATTTCTGCTACTTACCGATTTGTTACTTTCTCAACTAGCTATAAATAGATGGGAGTAACACCCTTTTGTTTATATTGATCTGGGTGAGAGTGTGGTACATAAACCAGCAATGGACAAGGCACGATTCGGGTTTTTCTTCATGTTGCTCATTATCCTTGCTTCTGGTAAGCTTGTGCATGCAATATATATACCACTCAATAGGAATAGATAGTAAGAACGTAATTATAAACTGTGTTTGTTTGTGATAATGCAGAGATGATGGTTCAAACGGAGGGAAGACACTGTGAGTCAAAGAGCCATCGATTTAAGGGGATGTGCGTCAGCCACCAAAACTGTGCTTCGGTTTGCCATGTTGAAGGCTTCACTGGTGGCCACTGTCGCGGATTTCGTAGACGCTGCTTCTGCACCAGGCACTGTTAGTTGCTCCATGCAATTTCATCTCTCGTTGCTCTTTCAAGTTAATGTTTCTGGGATTCAGAAAGAATAAGTAGCCCTTAACCCGTTATGTTTGCCTAGGTTCAGTTGGGTTGGTTTCATGTGTTTTGGTTTGGTTTGTAACTTGATGTTGCAGCTTTAGCGTTGAATGTTTCGTTTCGTGGCACCAAAAGAAGTGAAATTACACTTTCTTTCTTGTAATATTGTTGCTGCTTCTGGTGCTACTAAGATGTTTTCGTTCGAAAATTTTGAGGTCAAATAATGTATTTGGTATTTTGTTCTTGAAGATATGTGACATGTTCAAATTTTATAGTATCTAAAAATGATTCGCGCTAATTTTGAAACAATCATGGGTAGAGACATGACCAGTATTAGTAAATGGGCCTACTGGCAGTTTCCGATGTTGTGAAGTCCAAGTTGGAGGTTGTTGGACTTTTCATATGCAAGTTGGAAACCCGTAGAACATTAACACTTGATATGAACCCACGAGTTGACCACAAAAGCAAAAAACCCATAGAAGATAAGAGAAGTGGAAATATTGCTTTGAAATGTAATTAAAAAAGCACGTTCAACTTTTAGTTAGAGTTTTTGTCCTTATCTCAAATTCTGAAATTCTCGATGGTCAATAGTGTCTTGCTTGCCGTTAAGGGTTTGAACTTTGACTCTGGGGCCATCTATAGTGATAGACTATTTGTTTCCAAAAACATTAAGACCAAACCTTGATGAGATGAGACAAAAATCATTGTGTGTGACATGTCTGGATCCTAAACTCAAAATACATACTCATCATCCTTTGCTGATGTTCTGTTCTTTTTGGGTGAATATTTCTGGCAGCACAGAAGAGCTTTCACCCTGAAAGTGAAATATTTTTTTAAATAAAGGCAACCATATAGCAGAGCGTATCATGTTAAGTAATTAAGATTGATGGAATGAGATTGTGGAGATCTGATTAAAAAGATTTTACAGAGGTATTGAAGGTAAGCTGAAATGAATTAGGAGATGGATTGGTTATTGTCAACGTGTTATGATGCCCTTTTAATGATTTTAGAATTATGGAATATATGCGGGCGTTGAATAACGGGAAAGCAAATTACATTGGTCCTTCACTTTTGGGGGTGTTCCTAATCTAATCTTCATGAGGAGGGACCACATGGCAAGATCTCTTGGTCACAGTCAAAATACCGGAAGATAAGAATAGTAGGCATTTCATGATATATAAAAAATGAGTGTGTTGGAGTGTGGCATGAGAGGAGGAAGAAAGAGATGAGTGGATGATGAGGTGGGTCACCAACCTTGGAGATTCTTGCACTTATTTTAAAAGGTTATTTTGTTCTAGTGCTTCTAGAACCAACAAAAAACTAAGGTTGGAAGGTGAGGGTTACCAACCATGTCCATAAAGAAATTAAAAATTTACATGGCCGGCTCACAAAATCCCATAACTCTGTTATGTTGGTTCAACTTTGAAAATCATTACCAATCTTATAACTAGATCAAATTCATCAAGTCTTCTTCTCACTTCATGCTACACCCTTCTTTTCACATGACTTTTACTCACAACATACTCATAAATATCTTCTGAGTAATTATCAGAAAGGAGTGGCTTAAATATACATTAAATCCTTTCTACTCATGCAAACCATGTTTTTATATTAAAATTTATAACTTTCACATTATATTTCCACAAGTTTTATTTCTTTCTTCTCAAAGTTTACCAAAATTTAATTTCATTATTTATAATATATTTTTTAGTTTATTTCAACCAATATCTAAAATGGGAGAGATTTCGTTATCATGTCCAAACTTAATAAGTATGAAATTTTTCTTTTATCCCTACGTAATAACGAGTATACTCTGTACTTTTTCCGTACTCATACTATTTTAATATCAATTAATTAACTTTTATAAAATTATAAGATATTCTTATAAAGAAAATAAAAAATTATCAAATATTCAATATTAATGAACTTTTATTTTTTAATATCAAATATTTAGAAAAAAATTGTAATTATATATCTTTTAAATTAAAGTGTTAAATAAAATTTCATGAGAACTAAAATATTTATGAAATTTACAAACATTAAAATATATTTTTATTCTCATTTTGTAAATCATAATACTTTTTACATATTAGTAAAAGTTATAATACATTTGAATGAAATCATACCAAAAAAATATTTAATTAATAATAATTAAAATTTAACATTGACTTTTTATCTTTTGAACTTCAATATATATTAAAGGGTGATAATAAAGATTCATGACAATAACATTAAAAGTAAACAAAATTATTTTATACAATTTTATTTATAAAATTACACTTCTAATGTTTAAAAAATAAAAATAGTTATATAAAAAATATCAAAATAATATTCTATATGATAAAAATAAACAACAAATAAAAATATCAAAAAAAAGTAAAAATAATTAAATGTAATTAGAAATAATTTGATACACCATTAAATGAAAACAAATAAATAATTAAAGATATAATAAGACCAAAATACCTTAGAGATCTAAGGAAATTTATTAAATATGAAAATAATCAAACTGTTAAAAGATGGTAAAAATGTTTTAGTAAAACTGAAAGAGTTTTTAAAATAAAACAAAAAGTAAATATAAGAAAATAAAAAAGATAAATTTGTTATATTACTAGTAAATAAAAAATTTATACAATTGAATACTTAGAATAAGAATTAAACATTCTCTTGAAAAAAAATAAACAATAAATAAAAATATTGAAAAAGAGTAAAAAATATTCAAATGTGAGAACATAAAATATATTTAGTTTATATATATCATTTGAATGCAATTGCATAAAGTTTATGATAAGATAAAGGATCTTGGAAATGTGAATTAATTTTATGATAAGCCCAATAATAATAAAAAAGAGAGACGAAAATGTGTAACTAAAAGAGAAAATAAATAAGTACAAGAAAAAGTGAGAAAAAAAAGTGGAAAGGTAAGAAAAAGTGAAGAAGAAAAAAAGTGAAAAGTGTGATTGATAAAAAGTGAACTAAAAATGAGTCTCCAAAATTTAATAGATTTAATTATGAAAAATAATAGTTAAATAATATAAAAAATTATAAAAATATTTTTATTTAATATGGTTAAAGTGGATATGAATTAAAATTTTAAAATAATTAATTTAGAAAATTAAAAATAATATTTCAATTTATTTTATAGATAGCATTTCATGAAATTATATTATTTAAAGAATAAATTTTTTTTTAATATAATTTTATAATTTTATATAAATTTAATTCATTTTATCAATATTTATTCTTCATAAAAGAAATAAAAATCAGTAATATCAAATTATTTTTTTCATTAAACTTAATTTTCTTTTAATTCAAATAAAAACATTATGATCAATTTAATTTAGCAGTGAATGCAAATATTATATCAAAATTAGAGTTGTCAAAATGGTCACAACCTATGGACTAATCTAGTTCACCACAGGTTTGAGTCGGGTTAGATTTGAAAAAAATATATTTTTTCATGTGGGTCAGATTATAACCCGGTTCATTTAAACCCGACTCATGCGGGTTGAACCTGTGATGGGCCGGGTTGGCCCACCTACCTACCTAATTTTATTTTATTAAAATTTAATTTTATAAAAAAATATTTATTATTTTTTTTTGCTTGAAAAATTTATTTAAATTTTTTATTTTCAAAATTAATTAAACACTCATGTTGGGAGTGAAATTTGTTTATATTTTAATTATAGAAAGTTTATAAATTTTTTTATTTAAAAAAAATTGTAATTAAGTAAGCCAGTGAGTCAACCCGTTTACCCACCAACCCGTGGTGGATCAGGCCGGGTTCGAATTTTTCTGGCTCGCTAATAAATGAACCGGGTTGGATTGGCTCACTAAGTGACGAACTCATGGTGAGCCGGGCCGGGTGGCCCGTTTTGACAGTTCTAATCAAAATGCTTTTATCTGTCATGCTTTTTTATTATATTTATCTTTTATATTAATTTTATGAATATTTTAATTAAATTCATAATTAATATAAAATAATTTTATTTTAGACTTTTTAAATCAATGACAACAATTTTTAAGAAATTTAATTATAAATAATATATAAAAATAATGTTTAGTATTTTAAATTTGAATAATTGATTGTCTAACTTATAATAATAAAGCACAAACTTTCAGAATATTTTTTTCATAATTACTTAACTCTTAAAGTTGTGTGTCTTTAAACCTCCTACCCCAATTATAGAATTATGAAATATAATTAATTTGTATGTGATTATGTAATCTAATTAATTTTAAACAAAATAATTAGATCAAAATTTTCAAAATCTAATTTCGATTAAAATATATTTGGTTCAAAATGAATAATTAAATTATTTATAACACTAAATTTAAAATATAGTAACAATTATCTACAAATTAACTGTTGTATTAAAATAATCTTATAATATAAATACAATTTTCTAGAAGTCATCTCATTATCTAAAATCTTTTATCTCTCTAAAACACTATTCTCACTTTCTTTGACCTTTCTCACTCTTGGTCATCTATTCAACGATCAGGAAATGTCTAGAAGATTAATGTGTCAAGCGCTACCAATCTGACTGATCAATTGATTGAATCGAGTAGGTAAGTAGTAAACCCCTTTCTTTGGTAAGCCGCAAAGAAATGTCAATTTAGAGTCCATGAAATAACTTATAAATAGAAGACTAAGTCGCAAAAGTAAACATGTTGAACTAGTTCTGAGTACTTACTTTCTATTAAATATTATCACTATTATCACGTAAAGTCATTGACTTGAGCGTCGGAGTACCTTTTGCAGGTACCCTAACACTCGGTTAGGACAAAAAAAATTTAAAATAAGAGATTCATAGGTCAGAGAATAAGAAAAGCGACAACAGAAAAATGTGTCTCTTGACCTACACAATTATATAAATAAACAAATTAAAATAAAAAATTTAGAGTGATAAATTTTTTTTAATGATATTCTAAATGATCGATAAATGTAATTATTAATTATGTTTATATATTTGTCATCACAATTATTTTCGTGAAAATACTTTTTAATACTTTATTTTTTAAACGTATGTGTGATGAGATGCAATCCATGTCCTCTTTGGTCTTTTCCGCTCATGTTACGATGAAATATAATATTCACACCCTCCCTTACTTTCACAATTCACCTAAAAAATTGAGTCAAAATCATATAAACAAACAATCAGTTTCTCTTTTCAAAAGTTATGAGAAAGAAGTTTATTATATATATAATTAATAAATTATAGAAATGAGTAGTTGTGTAAAATATATGAAGAATTTTGTTAATAGTTGTGTAGTTGATTTGACATTGAGAATGAGAAATCCACGTTTAAAATAAGTTGAGTTTTGATTAAACGTAGATTGATATCTGCCAAACCAAACATGGCCTGAATGTTTTATGTTGATTTGATGATTTTAATAATGTGGGTAGTGGGTGAAAGAAAGGGATACTATTGATGAGCACTAGGTAGCAATCTCAACCATGGATGGTTGGGGACGTTAGTAACTCCTATCTAACCTGAATTGACAAGAGTAAGTGGAGTGAGTTGAGACTTGAGACGTGCTTCTAGAATTCCTCATCACCAAACAAAATAAGACAAATAATAATTACAAAAACAACTACTTACAAAACACTGCAAAGGTGGAACCACACATACTATAAAAACATCGGCCAAACAAATAAGCCAACATAAAACTGGGTTTTGGTTTTCTACACTCAACAATAAGTTTGGTGTGCATTCCCACATTTTTTAACTTTTACTTTCTTGTTAGGTATGGTTTTAACATTTTAGGTTGCATACGTTTTTATTTTCAAATTTTTTAAGCAGGTACGAGTTTAAGTTTTTCATTAAATAAAAATGAAAAAAAGTAAAAAAAAAACATGATTCTTTAATTTATTGTTTTACAATTTTAGGCTAAAGAATGTCAATAAAAATTAAACTCATATTTTATTGATATCTCAAAATTCAAATTCAAATTAATTTTACACCTACTTTAGATACATTACAACTTAAATGTCAATATAAAACATCACATAAAAAATTATTAAAATAAAAGAATTACATTTATTATAATTTTAAGGATAAAAATATATATAAAATTTGAGACAAACAAATTTTAATTTTATATTCAAATTCATAAATTAAAAATATATTTAACCTCAAATTATAATATATTTTTTATGTATTATTTCTTATGAAAGAAAATTTATATAACTTTAATATTTTTACCTTTGTTATACGTACCCATCTACTCTTCATGTATATTTTATCTCCACATATTAATTAACTACTAAAATTCAGTTAAGCAGAACATCAAGTGCACTGCTCACTATCTTCTCACTATCTTCTTTAACTTTGTCATCACTATTTACTAAACAAAAATTTACTTCTTTTTTTGACCTATTTCCTGTAGTGCTTTTCAAGATGTTAGCTTTAATTTTCTAGTTTTCATTCTTAATCTCCTGTCTTCATAATGCCTATTAAATAAGTTTTTATTCTTTTTAAGTTTGATAGAATATACTATAATTTAAAATGCTTAATGCAAGTATGAAATTTATTTGATTGAGTTCTTTCACACATAAAAAGAACTACAATAAATGTATACTTTTTTTAAATAATAAGTTTACCGTCTTACTCTATTTTATAAATGCATTATTTTGGTTGACGTACAAAATACCACTACTTAGAGAACAAATTAGGAAAAAAAGTAAAGAAAATCGACACTTTTGAAAAATTACATAAACACATCGAATTATTATTTGATTTAAATTTTGTTTAGTAATACTTTAATTTTTGGTTGCATTCCAAAATATATTTATGTTTATTTAGGAGTTATTTTGTTTTAAATAATATATTTGATATTTACTTCGGTGATTATATTTCAAGTAAACTCATGTTTAAAATTAACTAAGATCTAAAGAATAATCTGTGTTTAGTTAGTGATTAAGATTAAAAAATAGTCAATTGTACATTGTTGAACCAACCAATTTTATGTATTTTAGAACTTATCACTTAATTAATGTGAGATCATTAAAGTGATAAAATATTAATTTTGTTTAAATAAAACCATCCAACTTATGTTACTAAGGACATAAAAAGGAATATATATCAATTAGGTCATTCTACTTCTTAAAATAGACAATAGAAACCGTGCTACATATATATAATAGAATAAATTAAAAGATATTGATTAATGTATCAAACTTTTGAAGCAATATTCAAGAATAAAACAAAAGAACCAAGAAATAAAACCAGTAGAAGAAAAGTTAAGGGACGAAAAAAAGAAGATAGTAAATCAAAATTGATTAATAAAAAAATAGAAATAACAAATCAATTTTTTTCTCCTAACAAAACATTATAATTTATTGAAAAAATTTATTAGTTTATTAAATATATTTTTAATACCAATAAAAATTAACAGTTATTTATAATTTTTTAATTAATTTTATTTTCAAATATAATTTTATAATTAATTTAATAGAATATAATAGTATTAAAAGATTTTTTTTAAAAGATCTGTTTTTAGAAAATCGAACAAAAACTTTACTTATTTCACCCTTAAGTCGATTTATATGCATGTGTGATAAAAACACATGTATTTAAGTCGAGTTGTATGTGTGTGATAAAACACGTATATTTATATGATTAATGATGATATTGAGATGTATGTACAAAATAATGTTTTATATTAGATGTGATATGAACTTGAGGATTATCTTATTTTTAATACAAATAATTTAATTATAATTTGTGTGTTTTATAGTGAAAGTGTGATTTGAGTAATATGTATTATTTGTATCATATATTTGCTGTGTGTGTTTTTTTGTCTGTGTAATTATTTAAAATAATTAGCTCATTCTTTTGTACTTGTAAAATTTAAATAATCTTATTTTGTACATAAATAAGAAACTAGAAATATTGAATAGATTAGAGAAATCATGTTTATATAGTTTTTTTAATTGATATTAAATGTGTTTGTTGTATTCATTAAAAAAAGCTATATTTAAAAAATAAAATTTAATAATTTTAAATTATCTTATATGAAATAATATATTTAAATAACCGAACATAAGTCTTTGATTTAGTCTCATACATTCCTTATTATAGATAAAATAACTTGTTTGTTCTTCCTTAGTACTCGTATAGTAATCAGGAAATAATCTGCAATTAATTGTGAATAAAACTTGTTATAGGAAGCGGCTTCTAATATAGAAAATTAAACAATAAAGTATTGTCATTTTCTAAAAAGCACACAGACATAATCTTTTTTCTCATCGTCATCATTTCTTTCTGTAAATAATGGCTGTAATTG
This sequence comes from Vigna umbellata, assembly GCF_029865625.1. NCBI lineage: Eukaryota > Viridiplantae > Streptophyta > Magnoliopsida > Fabales > Fabaceae > Vigna > Vigna umbellata. Next base: position 19,842,349 of record NC_142166.1, read on the forward strand.
AGTTAGAAAGATATAAAATATTCGTTGCACCAAACTTTACCTAAAATCAAAAACCCAAAATTCTTTTTCGTTGACTTTACACCTAATTTCATCTCCGTCCAAATCCAAAATTTATTTTCCTTCATTAATCAAAATGGAGTCGTCAAAACCTCAAATTAGGGTTTTGACGGCTGATTAAGATGGTGCTGTCTTCGAGACATTTTTCCATAAATCATGCTAATTGTATCTTGCAAGTAACTTATTTACAAAAATTTGAATAAGAAAGCTTCGAATTTCTATGTCCACAAGTTGTGATAATATATAATTATTTATTTCACTAAACATAGATGTTCAAAATTTATTGTTTAAAGATCAATGTAAAATTAATTACATTGATAAGTATTTGTAGTTTTAACCTTCAAATTGCTTTGTTTTTTCTTGCTTAAAGAATATACTATTTTCATGCACAAAAATTCTTTTAACTACATAAAATATCAATGATTACCAGTCTTATCTTTAATGCTTACAGTAATAAACTTTTATCTCAGAAATAATTTGTAATGAGTTGTGACGAAAGGAAAAAAATAAATAAATAAAAAACACCACATTAGCTAAGTTGTTTAATATATATATATATATATATATATATATATATATATAATTCTTGTTATTAGACTTATATTTTAAAAAAATTAGTGTTAAAGTATTTATTCAGATTAGTATCGATCACTATTTTCGATCATTTACTCCTTCTGACTTTTTAAATAAATTCAGTTCACTAGATTTTAATGATTAGGGAAATTGTTTAATTTTTTTTATTATATTAATCACAAGTGTAAAATGTTTATTACTTTTGAGAAAGACGGTTTTAAAGTGAAGAATTTGACTTTTTTGATAAAATTTCTCTTCCTAATTGTACTTTTTTATTCATAAAACTTAAATTGATGAGTTTTACTTTAAGAATTTTAGTCAAACCCCATTTTGTCCAATGATATATAGTAGCCAAAATGATTAAATTTAGTTAATGACACTAACATAAGATATTTATACATTGTAGATTTAAATATACTTCTAGTTTTATAAAATAAAAAATAATTATTTTTATTTAAAATTTATTTTCTATTTTTCAAATATTAAAATCGGTATTTTTGTTGTCTCTAGAAAGAAAGTGAATAAAATATTTTCGTTGAATTTTATATACCTGTGAGTGTGTCCTAATCCATTGAAACAAATTTTGAATTTTGAATAGAATTTTGTTTTATTAAATGGATTGTTTTAACAACCGTGTAAGTTGTGAAATTATTTTATTTATTTATATTGTTTTATGCATGGGAGTAAGTGAGGTATGATTGGAAAAATAGATTTGATTTAGTATTTATTAATATTTGAGAAGAAAGAAATATTATAATATAATGTTTTGAAATATATAGAGGTAAAAGTGAGGAAGAGTAATTAAGGGGAAAGGGAAGTAATAAAGTTAAAAGAAATAGTTAGTTAGAGTTGGTTAATTAGTATGAGGGGTGAAAGTGTGAATAGAGGAAAGAAGAGGGGGGAGATGGAAAAAAGAAGAAAGAGAGGAGAGAGAAAAAGAAGTTGAGGAACATGAAAAGCAGAGCTACCTACCAAATCCAGCACTAACTTAATTGTAACCACTCGTCTTTCTCACCAACTCGGTCAAATACTCTCTTTCTCTTTCTTTTTCTCTTTCTCTTACATTACATTACTTCTCAGAAAAAGAAGGTACCCGAGTCAATTGCACCTCCTCTTGTTCTCCACCACCTCCCATTTATATTCCTTCCACCCGCTTTTCTCACCAATTACTTTCCAGCTTCCATTCCCCACACACCACAACACAACACATCACAACACAAAACATCTTATTCTCTCTCTTTCTCTCTCACCAACCAACCACAACCATGGGTAGATCTCCTTGTTGTGAGAAGGAACACACAAACAAAGGAGCTTGGACCAAAGAGGAAGACGAACGCCTCATCAACTACATCAAACTCCATGGCGAAGGTTGTTGGAGATCCCTCCCCAAAGCTGCCGGTAAACTTTTCAAATCAAATTCAATACCAATTCTTTTCTTTCTTTCTTTTACACTAACCCCATTTCTCCTTTCTCCTTTCTCCTTTCTCCTTTCTCCTAACAGGCTTGCTCAGATGTGGCAAGAGTTGCAGACTCAGATGGATTAATTACCTCAGACCTGATCTTAAGAGAGGCAACTTCACCGAAGACGAAGACGAACTCATCATTAACCTCCATAGCTTACTTGGAAACAAGTATTAACACCATCTTCCTTTTTTCCCTTCTTCTTCTTTCCAATCTCTCCCACACTGTCACATCATTTCAATTTTCCCAATCATAATTTCTCATTTTTCTTTTTCTTTTTTTCTCTCAGATGGTCTCTGATTGCCGCCAGGTTACCGGGCAGAACCGATAACGAAATCAAAAACTATTGGAACACTCACATCAAGCGCAAACTCTACAGCCGCGGAATCGACCCGCAAACCCATCGACCGATCAACGCCGCCTCCACCCCTCCGCCAACCGCAGCGGTTTCGCCTCCCTCCACCGCCGCTGTCCCTGTGGCAACGTCATCGTCCAACAAAAAAATACACAGCGACAGCATTAACAGCTCCAACACCCTCGCCCATGATGTTGTTATTAATAACAACATCAACGGTAACAACAGCAACGGTTTTCATTTGGTGAGCCATACTGGCTATGCCAACGCCATAACGAAGGTTGGAACCGACGAAGATTCTAACAGCAGCAGCGGCGTTACCGTGGAAGAATCCCTCCCTCACCATCAAATCAACTTGGACCTTTCCATTGGCCTTCCCTCTTCTCGGCAAGTTTCTTCTTCGGTGAACCCAGAAAAGTTGAAAGCGCAAGAGCATGATCAAAAACCGCATGTGTTGTACAATTGGTATGGGAACATTACTGGCCAGAGTGTTTGTCTTTGTTACAGTCTAGGGCTTCAAAGCGACCAAGCTTGTTATTGCAAAGGCATGGGTGCTACTGCTACTGCTACAACGGTTACTACAACTGCCACAGACAGTAATCTATATAGATTTTACAGACCCATGAATATTTAGACCGTGAATGTCATGTTATTTGGTGTGACTTCTCTCTGTTAACAACATGGAAATAGTAGTTGTAGAATCCCAAATTTTGAGAAAATCCTAGATAATTTTTTGTCTCTAGCTTTTCATTTTGGTTTTCATCTTTTATATATTCAATTGAATTTCAAACGTGAGAGGATGTGAATTCTTTGCTGGTCGAGATTTTTGGTTGAATGCTAAATTGAAGCCTCTTAAAAACTGGGTTTTGTGCTTTACTTTGCAGACACTCTAAAAATGTTTACTGGGCTATAAGAGATTAAAAATTCACACCGTTCCAACTCTTCACCACTGTTCCATTATTCTGGACATAAATACTTGTTCGTGTTGTTTAATTTTAATTAGAAAGTAGTGTTGAATTTAACACAAACAAAAATAAGTACGCAGGATGTTTATAGTGATGCTGATTTTACTGTTGATTCAAATAATGAAAATATCACTTGTCCTTGTTTCTTAATGTCTTTAAATTCTCCCAAAAACTAGCATGGAAAGCATTTGCAATGGGTTGGGTGGAGGGATTTGGATATGAAAGAGGCAGTTAATAGAGAGGTAAGTGGTTATGATTGGTTAAAATTTGAATATTCTTGGCGTTGTAGTGGTGGGTCAGTAATGAGTTGTTAGACATTAACTATGTTTGGTAAGTTACAGTAAGTTTGATACATATGATCTAAAGTGAGCAGTGGCAGCAGGAACAGTGGTGAAGTTAACTAGCTGAGGCTAGGAGAGAAGGATGCTACAGAAAGCAAATTCAATTCATTGATGTTTGTAATATCTTATAGCTAGTGTTTAGGTAGGAGACAGCTTTTGAATGCATACCTACCGTTTACTGTCACCAGAACAAGACAATTATGAGAAAACTGGACTATACTTGACAAACTTTCCTTCACATTCATTCATATACATGCTACAATTCAATTCATTCCTCTATCCTCTTTCTTGGTCTACGCAAGCTAGATATTGTTTTTTGTATTTATGTACTGTAAAGTAATAATACCACATACTCATACATTTAACTTTTTCAAATTCAAGAATGTTTTTTACAAGATATTCTTTTTTAAAATTTGAAGTATGTTGATGCAAATGTAACAGATTATTGCTTGCTATTTTTCCTTTCTTAAACCAAGTTTTAAAGTACAATTTACAGTAACATATACAGATTAAACTTGTGTTTTGCAGTAAACTACATTTTCTCATAAAACAGTAGTATGAAATATAAAAAACAAGACATATTTTCCCAAATAAAGTCCATTCGCATTTAAGCTTATAAACTTTAACCAAATAGAAGGCTTTGATTATAATGTCTTTTTAAAATAGAAGGAGAAAAATTATATATATATATATATATATATATATATATATATATATATATATATATATATATATATATATATATATATATATATATATATATATATTGTCATTATCTCGGGAAAAACAAAATACCTGTGTCATCATATTTCATGTACCAAAAGCCTTTGTGGGTAAAAACACATGCAGGTTTATACACGAATGAATGGATATAAGATTAGTAAATTTTAATGATTAATATTTGGTGTTTGTTCCAAACATTACTCGTTGTGGAAGAATTCCCTGCGTTGATCACTTGTTGATTAACAATAAAAAGATTGTTGGTAGAGTCGGAAAAAGAAAAGGGTAAGTGTGATGTAGCAATTTTGTTGGACAAAACTGGAACAATGCTCGAAACATAAGTGTGGTCAACGTTTGAATTGTGAAGGGAAACAAAAGTCGAAGTTGAAGTCCTACTAAGCTAATTAAGAAAATTAGGTTCTGTTTGAAGGTTTCCCGTCTTCTAGAAAGGAAATTATGAAGTACAATTAATTGTTGGAAGATAATTTTATTATTTAGAAGGGAATTAGTGAATATTTAGTTTAATAAATAAAATGATTATGAAATAGATAGGTGGGAAAAGGTGTTTGGTGGGAAGTGGGACCCATGGCACAAAGACAGGAACAGAAGAGGAAGCGAACATCGAGCGGTTTGGGTAGGTAGATGTTGGTGACGTCAGCTACGACACCCACCCTTTTGTCTTTCATGCTTTTGCTTTATTACATATCTTCTTCACTTACTTCCTAAACCAATTTCTTTATTTTCAATTTCCAGTAATTTCAACTGTCATTATTTTGGAAGATATAAATATTTATTACGAAACATAGTTTTTTTTTAAATATTTTCTGACTAATAAAAATGAAATATGAGTAAGTAATAGTTTAGTTAGTGGGTAAAGAAAGAAAAGTGCGACGTTAGCGGCACCTAATTCTTTCGTTTTCGTCTCCACGTGACTCTCCAACACTTCCACGCTACCAATCTCTCTCTATGCGATTATTGCTTTTTTTTTTTCTATCTCCACTTATTTACTATTATTTTTATGATATGCTCTCTCATGTTTAGTTTAACAACATAAATAATGCTCCTTACACACACACACACACATATATATATATATATATATATATATATATATATATATATATATTTATATAATAACCAACTTTTGTATTCATTTATATGCAAACAACTAATTATTTTTATTTACTCATCATTCATTATTACTCATTTAGACGCAACAAATTAATTACAAGTGTCTATTCAACTCTCCACCCATCATTCCAGGATGACAAAAAAATCTGCACCCACGGATATCTGCGAATAAAATCCGCGACGAAAATTACTATCTGTGGATATTTATTACGAGCGGGTAACAGATAGTGGATATTTTAATACTCGCTTCTAAACAGGTCGGATATAGGTATTATACTATCCAACCCGCGGATACTCGTTATCCAAAAAAAATAATAAAAAAAATTTAATTAATATTTTTCAAAATTAAATTTTTTTTATTACTCTAAAAAAGGGAAAATTTTAATAATAATGACTTAGGATTCCTTTCAATTACCTTTTTTTTTAAAAGAAGAAAAGAAAAAAAAGGGTTACATTACTTTTGAGCTAACCCTAATAGAGATATCAAACATATACATAGAATCCCATTAGAAAATTCTCTCTTAACGGAGGACTCTTTTCTTCTTCCTTCTGGTTCAGCTCGCGTAGGAAGTAGGCTTCATTCCCTCTTCCTCTCTCTCTTGGTTCTGATATGGGTTTTGTTCCGATTTGGGATTTGAAATTAGGGTTTTATTTGTTTTCTAATTTTGGGGGTTTCTTTTGTACGTTTTGATTCGCGTTTTGGGAGTTCGTTTCTTGATTCTTGATTTATTCCCTGTTGATTGGTGACACGATTTTGGGGTTATGATTTGAATGAGTGTTTTGAGTTTTTTTGGATTTTAGTTCATTGATGCAGATTGGATTTTTGAAGACCCTGGTGGTTATCGCGGTTTGGAGATTTATGTGATTGCGTTCGTTTTCGGAATTTGGGTTTAGGATTCCTGTTTGCGTTCTCTTGGAAATTTTTTATCTCTCTGTTTCATACAATGATAGGTATTTGTGGGTTAATCCTGTGACTAAATTGAGACTTTAGTTACTGGGTGTTCCTTCCTCGAGTTAAATATAAATTTCGTCCCTTAAGTATCACACGATTTTGGGTTTAGTCCCTACTCGAAACTTTGATGGTTTTCAGTCCTCATAGTTTTAAAACTCTTAATATTAGTCCTTAAAATTGTACGACGTTAACTTTTAGTAGATGTGGCAAACGACGAGGCCACGTCTTATGCCAGCTTGCCTCTTCACTCTCTGCCACGTTGCTTGTGCCGTTCGTCTTCTCCGGCAGAGCAGAGCCTCCATCGGACCAGTCGCTTAGTCTAAGGCGTCGCCGACGACACCAATCGCCACCCGGGACTATTGCCGGATGCGGCGTCGATTTCTTCCTCCTTGCCGTTTCTCCGCGCGCGAGAAAAGCTCTCTCGTTCCTTTGCCAATCACCGCCTGATAGAGCCTAGCCTCCGCGAGGCACAAACTTTAATCTTTAATCTGTACTTCCTTTTCTCTGTTTTCTTCCCTGCACAATTCATTCACTAAATTAGAAACCTTCACTCTCTTCATGAAATGGCTTCCCTTTTCACCTTCGTTTTGTCCCTCTTGCTTGTGGCACAATGCTGCTGGTGTCTAACATCGCCCAAGAAGACATACATAGTTCACATGAAACAGAACAACAAACCTTCAATCTACCCCACTCACACCGACTGGTACACTGCAAATCTTCAATCTTTAACCACTGATTCCGATCCCTTGCTTTACTCTTATACTCATGCCTACAACGGCTTTGCGGCGTCGCTAGCCGAGGACCAGGCGCAGGAGCTTCTCAGATCCGAGGATGTTCTTGGAGTGTACGACGAGACAGTCTACCAACTGCAATCACGCGTACACTGCAATTTTTGGGGCTCGAGAGAGAGACGGGGCTGTAGGAGGGTCACACTGTGCAGGACCTCAACCAAGCGTCGCACGACGTTATCGTGGGGGTGCTGGACACAATAGTGTGGCCTGAATCTCCAAGCTTTACTGACGCCGGTATGCCTGAGATTCCTGCTGGACCGACGGCTGCTTTGCGTCAGACATTCTCGCCGGGATGGACCACGCCATTCAGGACGGCGTCGACGTGCTCTCACTCTCCCTCGACGGCGGCTCTGCGCCGTACTTTCACGACACCATTGCTATAGGCGCGTTCGCAGCAGTGGCAAGGGGGATCTTCGTCTCTTGCTCCGCCGGGAACAGCGGCCCCGAGAAGGCCTCACTTGCAAATGTTGCACCCTGGATAATGACCGTTGGGGCTGGGACGTTGGACCGTGATTTCCTCGCCTTCGCCGTGCTCGGCAACAAAAAACAGTACTCCAGTGTTTCGCTTTACAGCAAAACTGGAATGGGGACCGAATCGGTGGGGTTGGTTTATAATAAAGGGTTGAACCAGTCCGGAAGCGTCTGCATGCCCGATTCACTCGACCCGAGTTTAGTTCGTGGGAAGGTGGTGGTTTGTGATAGAGGGATTAACGCGCGCGTGGATAAGGGCAAGGTGCCGCGTGACGCAGGTGGGGTGGGGATGATTCTGGCGAACACAGAAGCGAGTGGAGAGGAGTTAGTAGCAGACAACCACCTTCTACCGGCTGTGGCGGTGGGAAGAATCGTGGGGGATCAGATCAGGAAATATGCTTCCTCAGATCCTAATCCAACGGTAGTTCTCGGTTTCCGTGGAACGGTTTTGAACGTTAGACCTTCACCAGTGGTGGCGCCTTGGACTGAGCGGCTGGTCCGATGGAGGATCTGCTCTGCTGGAGAAGACGAACGGCACAAACAACGTGGTAGAGAGTGAAGAGGCAAGCTGACATAAGACGTGGTCTCGCCGTTTGTCACATCTACTAAAAGTTAACTCCGTCCAATTTTAAGGACTAATATTAAGAGTTTTAAAACTATGAGGACTAAAAACCATTAAAGTTTCGAGTAGGGACTAAACCCAAAATCATATGATACTTAAGGGACGAAAAACATATTTAACCCTTTCTTCTTCATATCTTTTTTTTTTCAAAAGTTGTTAAGTATTTGTTTTCTTTAACTTGTTTAAAAATTATATTGTGTCTTTTTAATATGTAACAAATATATTAAATTGTTCTCTTTAACTTGTAATTTAATTTAAACCTTATTTAAAAATTCACAAAATATATTTTTTAAATATTTGTGGGTTGAAAATGGGTATCCAACGAATATCCACGGGTTGAAAATAATTCGCAAATTTTTTTTATGCGGATATCCAGCGAGTAACGGATCGGATTGCGGATACGATTTTTTGCATGCGGATCAGATTGCGGATAGACATTATTCATGCCCGACCCGACCATTCCTATCCAAATTCCATCAATGTGTATATAAGTATGAGAGAGAGAATGAATCCAGTTAATAATATTAAAATAAATATTTTGAGTTAAAAAGTGTTTTTGAGATATTGAATAAGAAGTGTGTAATGTTTTTATTATTTTTCTAAACTGTACGAAAAACATTATTTTTGTTTTATATAATATCGTTTTCTTAAATATATTCTCTGACCGCGTGTTATTAAGTGTGCTTTTCTTTTTCCGTGTGGATTTTTAATTATTTTCAAATCATCTGCAGTGAGTTCTTTATTTATGCGTACGATTAACTAAATTTATTTTTTCTCTTCATTTTGGGGACCTAAAGGAATTTACATGTATTATATAAATATTTTTCTTCTCAGATTCACTATTGAAAACACCAAAATTTTCCTAATTAAAATGAAAATACCTAAACTTTTCCTCCTTGAATTTTAACAAAGTAATTAAGTTAGTTAGTGGCTTTAGACCAAGTCTTTGATTTTAAACAAGTTCTACAAAATAAGCATAAAAAATATACAAATATATAAATGTACAGTTTATAATACTAACACTACAAAAAATTAGATTTTTATCGGGGGTTATTTTTTCTGTTTTCGGCGGTTTTAACCCCCGGAAAATATGTTACCCGCGGTTAGGAAAACTGTTGGGAAAACCTGCGTCGCTAAGTAATTACCGGCGGTTTTTTTAAAAACTGCCGCAATTAGCGGGAGTTTTGAAAAACCGCCGGTAGTAGTGGGGGTTTTACTAAAACCGCCGGAAATAACCGGGGTTAAGCAAAACCGCCGGTAATTTGTGAGGGTTTATGAAAACCGCCGGTACTTTTGAGGGTTTTCCAAAACCGCCGGAAATGTAAATAATTTAATTTTTTTATTATTCAAATGACTTGATTATCATTAATAAACCAAAATTAAATAATATGAAACCAAAATTAAATGTAAACATTAAATATAAACCAAAATATTATTATATAAATTGTAAACATTAGAAATACAATTAATGTTTCTTAAAAGTTAAAATTAACATGTTATGAATAATAATTATAGTTTTGTACTTCTTCAATTGTCTTCATCATTTGATACTTTTTCATTGTCTTCGTCATTTGGTACTTCTTCATTTTTTATATCATTTGATATGCTTCCTTTTTCAAATACCTAAAATATAAAACAATAATTAGTTAATATTTTAAAACGGTTCAATTCACTAATATCTCTTCTACCCTCACAAAGTAAGCTAGTACTTGCAAATTACACAACATATCAAGATTTTCTAATGGGTTTTACCGAAGTTTTTTAAGGCTAGGCTTCAATATCTAATCATGAATATAAAAGAGAATGAAATACATGAGGGGAATTGAGTGGAATAGAATGAAACAAAGTCTTTCAAACGTATTACATTAAAAAAAATGTGAAGATATAAACATTTGGAGAATTTTTCTATATTTTCCTTGGATTCCTAATTCTAGAACATCATTAGTTTTCTATTAAATCACAACAATATAAATAATACACAAGTTAAACTAACTAGTCAATTAATATATAAAATAATTAATCAATTTAAACGTCAGATAAACATAATTTATCTTATTCACTATGCTTAAAGTAATTAAGTTCTTATATTATATTAATAAATATAGATTTATCTTTCTGGTAAGAGCTAATTCATTTAAATCCTTAATATGTGATTTAATAATAATTACTCACTACTTGTCTATAATCTTAATATCTACCACTTTTATTGATTGTTTAGAAATTATTCTCTTGTGATTTATTATTGTATCATTCATTTATGATCTCTCAACAATTTATTTTCATTGTCAAAATCTCCATTTTGCATCAAAATTATTGAATATCATACATTTATAATACAACTCATTAAATTCAAGTAAAACAATATCAAAGAGATATTTCATAGAAACGTGATGGTCATTTGAGTGGCCTTTTTTCAAAGGAGATAGAATTGATGCACTTTATTTCTAGTTCAAATGTACAAGAACGGCTTAAGGGTCCACATTTAGTCACTTTAGGATCTTCAAAATGCTTGAACAACCAAACTCTTATTATGGCATAGAAAATTGTTCATGTTTCTCTCTCACTCAAGTGGTTATTTATCACTTGAGTAACCAAACTTCTAGATAAAAAGAAATTGACATGATCTCTCTCACTTATTTAAGCTACCAAAAATAGTTTGTAAATAAAATTTCTTATTTGAGTGACATATGTTACCCGAGCAAGAGAGAGACATTTTCAACCTAAAACAAGCTCTCTCTTTTACACTACTTAGATATACTTGTTTTAATTCATTTGAATTCAAAGTCTCATACTTAAATAACATAAATACAAATACCAACTTCAAATATCTCACATGTTAAAGCAACATGAATAACTTAATATGAATTAACACATTTAAATGCACAAACCAAATACGCTCATAAACAAATACTTTTCATCATAGATGATCTTGCTAAAAGTATTTCTCATTTAATCATTTAATTATATGCATTCTAAATTAACTACCCAAATTCCAATTTCAATTGCAAAACCAACTATAAACCTATAACTTACTATCCTCCAAGATTTTATAGTTCTTCAAGATTTTATTATTACAATATCAATTCTTTCCAAACAAAAAAAAATTAACTTCTCTTACCTTAGATCTTGTAATTTTTTAAAAAATACTCAAAAAAATTAGAAAAGTTTCAACTTGTTCTTAGAAGACCTAGTTCATAAACAAAATATATCATTACAAAAGTAAATTAACATAATTTAGTTGACACTAATGGATTCCTCAAAGAACCTCTTTGTAGTCATTTTACAGCTTATATCGAACAAACTTGATGAATAAAAAAGCAGCGGAAGAAATTAGGAATTTTTGTGAATTGGAAATAAAATCAATGAAGGTATGGTGAGCAAACGAAATCTCAACACATCTAACCAATGAAGGAGGCTAGAGGAGATGAGAAGAGCTATTTGAGCAAAGTGATTTTCGAGCAAAGCAAGGCTATTTTTTAAAGTTATCTCATCCGGCTTTGTGAATATATTTCTTTTTATTTATTTAGTTTATTTAGTTTCTCTTTTGTACTAATCCTTGCTTGAGATGTTTTGATTTATGTTCTTAAGATGTCAGGTTTCTAAAGATCAATTAGCATTTGACCAAGAGATAGAAAAAACTACTAGAAGAAATAGAGGCAAAAATAAGAAGAAGCAAGGAAAAACAAAGGAAAAATCTTCCAATACTTTCATCACACATCTGGAAACAGAATATGGCGGAAGAAAGACCAACCCCACCTAGAAGAACACTAGAAAACTATGCTATGCAACAAGGGCCAAGATATTTTTCTAGCATAGTAATACCGCCCACCACTAAAACATTGGAGATGAAGCCAACTTTCCTTAGCCTAATCAGTTCTCATCAATTCACTGGAATGGATAATGAAGATCCATATATTATCTTTCCACGTTCTATGAATTGATAGGAACTATGAGATTTGAAGAAAGAGATTTTGACCATGTATATATGCGTTTGTTTCCTTTTTCTTTGACAGGAAAAGCAAAGGAATGACTTAAATCACATCCAAACCAAAGTCTGAACAAGTGGAGTGATGTAGAAGATAAATTCTTGAATAGATTCTTTCCACCTTCTCGTTACATTAAGGCAAAAGCTGAGATTTCTACTTTTAGGCAAGGACCAGATGAGCCATTCTGTGAAGCTTGGGACGATTTAATTCTTTATTGAGGAGATCCCCAAATCATGGGTTTGAAGATATTGCTCAACTAAATATTTTCTACAATGGTCTGAGGCCAGACACCAAAATGATATTATATGCAGCAGCTGGAGGAACAATGATGTCTGTAGATGCAGAACAAGCAACAAGAATCATTGAGGCATTAACATCTACATACCATCAAGCTCAACATAATAGACGAACAATTCAACGAAAAGGAATGCTTGATCTCAGTACTATAGATGCAATTTTAGCTCAGAATAAAATTCTGACTCAACAGATGGAAGCATTAACCAAACAGATGGCTAATCTACCTAAGCAATTAAAAGCAGTACAATCTTCTCGTAGTCAACAACCCATGAGATGTAACTTCTGTAGAGGTGACCATCCCAATGGTCATTGTTCATATCAAAGTGGCCCACAAGAAGGAGAAGTTCAATATGTGAGTAATCAAGGAACAAAATCAAAGTTAGAATAACTTTACACACGGGTGGAGAAACAATCAAAGTCAAAAGTTTGGATGGAAACAAGATGTTGGTCCTTCAAATAGACAACCTCCTTATCAACATCAACAACAAAATCCATCTATGTATGAAAGAATAACCAAATTGGAGGATACTCTTGAAAAATTCATGCAAGCCTCTATGACCAATCAGAAAAATACAGAAGCTTCAATCCGAAATCTTGAAACACAGGTTGGACAGTTGGCTAAACAACTATCAGATCAACATGTAGGTCATTTTTCAAACACCCAAACTAATCCCAAGGAACATTGTAAATCAATTACTACTAGGAGTGGTAAAATTGTGGGAAGAGGGATCAAAGAAAATCTAGTTGTGGAGGAGGAAGTTTTGGAGAAAAAAGAAAATGAGAAAGAGAAAAATGAGTGTGAGGGAGAGGAAGATAAAAATAAAAGTGAGTATGTGAATAAAAGAGAAGAAAAAGAATAAATAAATAGAAATAAAGAGAAAAAGAGGAAGAAAGGTGAGAAACAGGTACCACAATTGAAGAACCTACCTTACCCTCAGAACTCGTCCAGAAGGGATAAGGAAAAGCAGTTTAAGGTTCATGGATATTTTCAACCGACTGTAGATTAATATTCCTTTTATGGAAGCTATGGAGTAGATGCCAACCTATGCAAAACTTATGAAAGAGCTCCTGACAAAGAAAAGAAGATTTTCTGAAGAAACAATGGAGCTTGAAGCAGGCTGCAATGCTATAATCCAAAAATCATTACCTCAAAAGTCCAAGGACCCTGGAAGTTTCACCATTCCAGTCACAATCGGGACATTGCCAGTAGGTAAAGGATTACTTGACTTGGGTGCCAGTATAAATTTGATGCCTTTGTCCATACTAAAAAGAATATGGGATTTGGAAGTAAGGCCTACACAGATGACATTACAGTTAGCTGATAGATCCATGAAATATCCCTATGGTGTGGCAGAGGATGTCTTGGTTAAAGTTGATAAATTCATGTTCCCAGTTGACTTTGTGGTGATGGATATTGAGGAAGATGTTGAAGTTCCTATAATACTGGGAAGACCTTTTATGAAGACTGCTAAGGTCATTATTGATGTTGATGATGGAAAACTAAAGGTCAGAGTGCAGGATGATGAAGTCAACTTTAATGTTTTTGAAGCAATCCAACACCCTAAAGACAAACAACAGTGTTTCAAAATGGATGTGGTAGATGAAATTTGTTTATCAACCAAGAAATAATTGACAAAAGCAAGTCCATTGAAGAAAGTTTTAATTGGTGTTTGTGATGAGTTGGAAAAAGAAGATGAGATGAAAGTTGATGAATATTTGATACACTTGAATTCAACAAAAGCAATTGCATTGAATGAAATACAATATGAGAAATTGCAGTAAGAAAAGAAAACTGAAAGTCAAAAGCTGGATGACGCACTATGGCATATAGAGCTGCTTATAAGTCTCCTACTGGTTTATCCCCATTTCAGCTGGTATATGGTAAGTCATGTCACCTACCAGTCGAGTTGGAGCACAAGGAATTCTAGGCCTTGAAATTTTTAAATTTTGATTCAAAGGCAGCAAGAGAGAAAAGAAGATTACAATTGCAGGAATTTGAAGAAATGAGATTCAATGCTTATGAATCCTCTAAGCTCTACAAGGAAAGGATGAAAGCTTATCATGACAAGAAAATTTTCAAGAGAGAACTCTACCCAGGCCAATCAATGTTACGGTTCAATCCCAGGTTAAGGTTATTTCCTGGAAAACTCAAATCAAAATGCTGAGGACTGTTTCTTGTCAAGGTTGTCAAACCTTATGGAGCTATTGAGTTAGAGGATCTTGAAACCAAAAGAAGTTGGGTTGTAAATGGGCAAAGATTGAAGCCCTCCTTGGTTGGTGAGATTGATAGACTTGCCACAATCATCCAATTGGACAAAACATAATGATATAGGCGTCAGGCTCGTGACGTTAAACAATCGCTTTCTGGGAGGCAACCCAATGTTTAATTATGTTTTCACATTTGAATTTTATCTTGTGTGTTAATTGTGTTTGTGTGTATATTATGTGTTTGTATGCAAAAGGGTGAGGTTTAACATTTAAATGTCTCAATAGGGCAAACCATGCATGCCTAAGTGCTTTTTGTACAAAAATGTTTGTGTCATGCATGATAATAAGTTTTGTTGCCAAAATTGAGTTCATTGAATGTTAAAAATTGCCTTGTTTTGGCCAAATTGTGAAATTTGAGTTTGGAGTTTGGAGTTTGATTTTGCATTTGATTATGTGAAACTTCTGGAAATGATAGATAATTGGTTGAGGAATAGATTTATATGTGTCTCTGGATTAGTTAGATTGAATTCATCATGAATTGGGTGAGTAAAGGTTGAAAATTTTCAAAAGTGGCAAAAACTACATTATTTTCGCCTAAGCTAAACCTTCTCGCCTGGGCTAGATATGTAGAAAACTGAAACACAAGTTTTTACTGATAATTGTACTTATGCGAAAGAAGACTTGCCTAGGCGAGAATTGAGTTTCAAATTCCAATTCCCACTAGAACATTTTCGCTTGAGCTAAAATTGAGTTTCCTGGGCGAGATTTATGCTAAAATTTGGGGTGCCCAATGGAACATTTTTGCTTAAGCTAAACCTTGCTCGCCTAGGCGAAAATGTCCTGCAATTAAGGTTGAGCCACTAGAGCTTTTTTGCTTGGGTGAAACTTGGTTCACCAGGGCAAAACTTTTGAAATCCTGTCAATCTAGCTTAAGCGAAAAAGTTTTAGCTTAAGCGAGAAAACATGACCCTATGTTAAAACTCAGAAAAGGAAGAGTTGGTTCATAACCCTTTTCTCTACAAAATCGTGCTTTCTCTCCTAAAAATATAGGGCGCAAATTATTGGTACAGTGGCACAAAATTAACTCACCGATGACTTCCTCCCTTTGCTAATTTCCCTTGAAGGTAAGTTCTACTTCCCTATCTTCTATTTCCACCGAACAAATTTGGGGTTTTTTTTTCTCTGTATGTTTTGTGGAACCCTAAGGTAGTACCCATGTTGGTTGTTGTTGTCCATGAATTGTTTTGAATGTTTAAGTGTGAGTTGTTGGTATAACTAAATAGTGTAGGTTGTTTGTGCATGGATTAATTCATGAAAATTTTATTTATGAAGATGCACATGAACTGTTCAATGAAATGCCTAACTTAATTGATGAAATGCACCATAAAGGACAACTCCACCTTTATGAGTACCTCTATAACAATGTTCGAGGACCATACCCAAGCATGACTCCACCATAATTCTTGGCATACTTACAGTGGCCTAGGGACAGTCCAATTTTTCCAAGGGGAAGTGGACCAACTAGATCTGACATTAGTTGTGCAGCCGGATTCACATCAGGCTTGCGACCTTCAAGAGGAGGAGTTTTAGACTGATTTTGATAGAGTTATGAGGGGAGATTGACACATAACAATATTCAAACCTCCAAAACTCAATGAAATACGTTTTTTTTTACTGCAGAACTTTTATTTTAGTAATATTATTCTTTATTTGTTTTGGTTAGAATGTACAATTTCGATTACTTTTTGCTTAATATTGCACAGAGCACACACACAGCTAAAATGAATTTTTTTGGGAATTATAAGAAAATATTTCTTGAGGAAATTGGTTAAAGAGAAATCAAGTTTCAAAAAGTGTCCTAAGATAGTACAACTGAAAAAAAAAGGAAAATTTTGGTTGAATCCATATTTAAATGGGATTAAGATATTAGTGTTGGATAATTGGTTAAGATAATCAATTGTAACAAAGTGATATACTAAGGAAAGAAACCAAACACAGAACCCAGTGAGTGTGTGAATCCTTAAACAGTTTAAGAGTTTCCACTGTTTGTTGTCAAGTTGATATTGCTTGAGTTTTCATTTGGATAACATCACACTTGAAGCATGGAAATGATCAAGGCAGTTTTGTTGAATTTAAATAACTCAATGCCAAACATCCAACCTAGGAATAATGATCCTTTTGTGATAGCCCATTTGAGCCTAATTGCTTTGAATTATGCACCTTAACCTTAACTTTAATTAGTATCCTTTCCCTTTGCACACTTTAGGGATAAAGAGCATAGCTGCATTTTATTCAATTTTAAAATGGGAATTGGTTGGTGGAATTGTACTTAGAAAAGAAAGGGGCTGAGTATTTTGTACTATAATTCACTTCTTAGTATTGTATAGAAATGTATTAAAAAAAACAAGAAAAGGAAAGAAGAAAAAGAAGGAGTGAATAATGAATGAAAAAGAAACATTAGGTTTTGAGGTATGAGATGGGATGAATTGAGAGTAGAATTGGAAGTGGGTTTAAAGTGTAGTTATGCTCTCTTTTCTAAAGTTGTGATTTTGTTATCTTGAAAAAACATAATTCTTGGAAGCCCAGCCTCATTGCAACCTTTAAAAGTCCTTGAGATTCATGTTGATTATGTGTGTTGTTTGATTGAAAATGAATGGCAGTTTTAATTTGTTCAATTTCAGTGGAAATGAGATAAACACATCCTTGTAAGATATAAGAGAGAATTTCCTTTGTTAGAATCAATGGTTCTTATAATTGATTGCCTTGAAAAATTTGTTGCACTTTTATCCTGCTTTTATTTGATAATTGGATTCACCATTTGCTTCTGATTTTGAATATGTAGTTTGGAATGCACAATTTGTCTTGTAAGGACTATGAAATTGATTTCTCAAATAACCAATTTCAAGGTTTGAGTTTTGAAAAGCTGTTGGGATCTTATTACTTTGCTTGAGGACAAGCAAGATGCTAGGTTGAGGGAGTTGATAAGTCCAAAAAAGTAGTAAATTTTCATATGAAATTTTGACACTTATGTTTTAAATTGTGTACATTTGTATCAATTCGCCCCAATCTAAGAAAGATGAAATGTAATCATATGTTTCTGAGTTATTGATTAAAAGGAAATCATTTGATCCCTATTTTGTATATGTTCTAGGTAAATTAAGAGAGAAGAGAAAAGAAAGAAGAGCAAATCCTGCAACAATTCGTCCAAGCTAACATGATCTCGCTTAAGCAAGATTCGTCCAAGAAGCCATTACTTTATAAGTCATTCTCGATTAAGCGAGAATAATTTAGCTTAAGCGAGAATGACCCATCTTCTCCAAGAAGTTTCTTCTCGCTTAAGCGATAATCATCTAGCTTAAGCGAGAATTCACGCAATATATATACTCACGAGTTAGAAAGAAAGAAAGAACAGAGAGAGCAGCAGAGAAAAATCACAGAGTTATCGAAAGGGTTGTTCTTCCGCTTTAGCTGGAGAATCTTCTTCTTCATCTCTTAGAATGCTAATGGCTACCATGAGTGGTTAATCTTTTCTCTTGGGATTGAATGTAATCGACTTGAACTCGGATGTAATCTGGTGATATTTATATATAGCATTTATGTTTTTATTCAATATTGGTACTTTTGTTCGGCTCTTAGTGCTTGATTCTATCTGATCAATAATTTCATGAATGTGGGTTTTAGACGTGACTGGAAAATATTTCTAAAATCTGATCTGAACAAGAATACTTGATATCTTGTGATGCTAGGGGTAGATTTTAGTTTATCAATTGCTTATAACACTTGAATATAATGTTGGACAATTTGTTGGATATGTGAGGAATCAATATTCAAGGAACTAATCTTATGAATTTTATACGCGAGGAATCAATATAATTGACTTTTGTGTGTTGCATCAATATTGGTAATTTCAGTTGCTATATGTTTATATTAATTCAGATTGCAGACGAGTGAGATAGATGAATTCAATCCCAACTTTTCATATTAAACTTTCTTTAACTTATCTGCTGTTACTATTTTACTTTTAGGCAACATAGTATAAATTATCAAAATCCATTATGAATCAGATTGAATACCCTTGTATATATGTTGTTTGAGATAAATTTATCTATTTAATTGAAGTTGTTCCTCGTGGGATCGATACTCTTACTTAAAAATCATTATACTACAGTTGACTATTGGTACGCTTGCCAAAAGATTCAACAAGAGGTTTACTTAAGCAACAAAAAAAAAAGAACACAAGTAAAGTAAATGGTTGAATAGTAAAAGATCATAAAATGAACCAAAAGGAAGCAAACATGAAGTAAAGGATGCAAGATATGAAAACGAGAGGGCAAGCTCAAGGATGGCATGCCACTTAGAGGGACACAAACGCTTACCAATTTAAGATGAGTAGGGAGGTCACCACTTGACTGTTAGCTCAAGATAAGGCTAGAGAAGATGACACTCCTGTGAGAGCATTCACACAAGGTCGAACAAAGTGTATAAACTTCAAAATATTCAACCCTTTTACAAGTTTTGCAAAGCCCCTTATATAAATGTTAGAAAAAACAAAGTATAAAGGTGTTTCTACAAAAAGACATAAAAAGTTTCTAGTCACTCTTCTTGGAAGGTCCCTCATTACTTCATGGTGAGTCATGTACACATCACTTTTTGAGGTATTTTAATTTTTAAGTTGTTAGGGCTATGCTTGTGGCTCAAAGACACTCTTATGAATCTATGTTGCTTTATGATTTAGCTGACATGTTTAAGTCTCTAATTAGTGGTGGTGGTGAGGGGGGGGGGGTGTTGTTGTCAAGTTAGGTCTTATGTGAAATAGAGCTCTAAAGAGCATCTTTGAGAGCAAATGTTGTTTTTTTCCAAGGTACGGGAAGTTAATTAAATTTTCTTCTACTTTGAATTGTGCTTTTGTTGGTTAATCTTACTGGATTGTGATTGAAATTGTTGAGTGGTGCTTGGATTGAGCTAGTTTGGTGTTAGGTAAAATGTTTGAATGTGCCTGTTTGATATGTGTGTTGAATTGACTATTGAGAGTCAAAGATTAGATTGATTGTGTGAAATGGTATATTTTATTGATCATGAGTTGTTTAGATTGGAAATTGGTATGTTGATGTGTTAAATGAAGCATGTAATGTTAATTGTTAATGATGGGCGTTATTTGAAGTGCAAATTTACTATTTTATGTTACACAAACTCACTAGGCAAGCCATATTCTTGTTAGGAGAGTGTGAAAATTGAGTTTGGTATAGCGAAAGCCAAACTCGACCTTGGTAGAGAGTTAAAGGAGGAGACCTCACTTGGCGAGTCTACTCTCGTTGGGTGAATAAACTTGTATTTTTGTTCTAGTGCTTAACTCGTTGAGTAAGACTATTATTCTATGAGTGAGGGTCCCTTCAGAGGAACTTGCTGACCAAGTCTACTGATTTTATAGATGACTTTATGATATTAAAATGTGAGGATCCTTTGAGAAATATGGTTCTATGGAATATACATGAGATTTATGAGTATAAAGTGGAACAATGAAAATGAAGATTGTAGATATTTGAATTGTATGATTGTTTGGTGTTTTGACTTCTAAGGAAGAAGTGCAAGTTCTTAATAGTTTAGTGTTATGCATTAACTAAGGATACATGTTGGTCAAAAACTATCTTATACTCTACCAGGCTTACAAAAACTCACATAGAGTGTAATAATCTAGGTGGTGAGAGTTGAATGAAGTTTTTATGACAGTATTTGGGATATGACTGTTTTCCTGGTGAAGCCATATGATAACTTACCTTGATAATGAGGGGTTTAAGAGTGCACAGTTTGGTATGACCGATCTTATAATTTGTTTCACTATTATATGGCAGGTGCACGACTTATTGTGTCTAAGTCAATTCATAAATCTAGATATTGAGTCTAGAATAATATATCATGTATATGACTTATTTGTTTTAAAGTAGAATGCATGGTTTGGTGTTTCAAGTAATAGGGACTGTTTTGTTTTATAAATTTAAAATATATGTATGTTCAAATTATAGTTAGCTTACCCTTTTCTTGTTTGTGCTTCTTTTTTTGCAATGATCATCATATTGGTCTAAGTAAAGGAACTTACAAGTAAGAGCAAAAATCAATCACAGGATGAATGATTCCAGTAGGGAGTCTCTAATCTTGACTATCATATTTAGACATTGTGTATAATGCAATAAAGTTTTTCCTATTTGGTCTAAGTTCTGTAAACAAATTACTTCTTTTGAAAAAGGCTTAAATACTATTATGGTTCCTATTTTCGTTGAGTTTGTTCAATGTGCCATTTTTGGTAAATTTTGGTCAATTTGATTCTTTTCTGTAACGATGTTTAAATTGTTAACGAAACGTAAACATTGTATGTCACGTCTCAATTCATAGTTTTTTTTAAATCTTTTTTAACTTTTTCATAATTATAAAAAAATTTCACGTGTCAAATCAACATGATATCATGTGTCACTGTCAGTCTCATGTGTCAAGTTAGTGTCATTGTTATGTGTTAGTATAAGTGCGACATGTTAATGTCTTATATTCAATTTAGTCACAAGTTTTGTTAATTTTGTTCAATTCAATCCCAATTTTAATTAATTTTATTCAATTTAGTCTCTATCTAAATTGAGCCGAAATTTAATTTGAGTTAAGAATGTTTTTAGTCCCTGAACTATCAAGCGTTTTTGGGTTTAGTCCATCTTCCAAAGTTTGCTTCATTTTCATCCTTCTCCTTAATGAAACTGTAATATTTAGTCCTCGAGAACCAACAACGTTAATTTTTAAATGAGCTGGCTAACGGTGTGCCACGTTTCATGCCATGCGTACAGTTAGAAATTAAGTTGGTGGGGATTATTCACGCTGAGCTGAAATTAGGGGTTATTCATTTTGAAGGATAATTAGGGTTCTTTACGAAACTTCAATCCAATTTAAGAAATGACGATTAGGGTTATTTTGTTCATCTAATTGTGGTAGTAGTGTTTGGTTTGGTTGCGGTGCTTGGTGGCGTTGCGATTCTTCGTGTGGTTGTCGTGGTTCGTGTGGTTGCGGTGCTTGTTCGGGTTGTTGTGAAAAACGTCTTTGCAAGTATTGGAAACGTGTAAGCAAGTAAATTTTTTTCCTTTTCATTTTCGTTTAGGGTTGCTGTTATTTGTTAGAAATTGTTGATGTTACAATGTAGGTTTAAAAATGATTTTCGATGTGTCTTTGTATCACATGGGCAAGTTTGTTAACAATAAGGGACTACAATATGTTGGGAGAGAGATACACGTTATAAAAGGAGTTGATCCTGATCGTTGGTCGTACTTTGAAGTAGTGGGCATTATTAAAGATTTCAAGTATGATGGACAGTTCAAGCTATGGTTGAAGGGCTCCAAACAAAGACTAATGAACAATCTCAGAATAGTGAGT
The DNA here is from genome assembly GCF_029865625.1 of Vigna umbellata. Classification (NCBI taxonomy): domain Eukaryota; kingdom Viridiplantae; phylum Streptophyta; class Magnoliopsida; order Fabales; family Fabaceae; genus Vigna; species Vigna umbellata. The sequence continues at coordinate 19,864,683 of NC_142166.1, forward strand.
GATGACAAGGAAGCACTAAACTTGGCTAACTATGCAGAGGCGCAAATGATGAAGAGATTGAAATATATGTCGAACATGTTCGTAGTGAGGCAGAAGAAATTATGTTTATTACTCTTGGTGAAGAGGTAGAGGTAGGACACATAGACGACATGGAGGAAGAGGTAAATGTGGGTGACAATGAACTTAACTTGGTTGAGGAAGAGGCGGATGTGGGTGAGGATGGGGTTAACATGATTGAGGAAGACGTGGATGTGGGTGACGATGAGGTTAACATGGCTAAGGAAGAGGAAAATATGGATGAGGAAGAGGTCAACATGGTTGAGGAAGAAGAAGGTTCAGCCGAAGATAAAATGGATGACAGTGAAGAAGAAAGAATGACAAATGATGATGATGGGTTTGGGATGGAGAATGGGAGGGTGCTACATGATCGTAGAAATATCAATCTTGTATTGGATAGGTGGAGTAGAATGAAAAAGAAGAAGAAAACGGTCAGGAGAAGAAGCAATGTTGGTGAAGGTTCATTTATCATTAATGAACAAGTTGAAGACCATGACATAAATGAAGAATAAAATAGTGATGAATTGTCTTCAGATGTAGATAGTGATGAAAGTGTGAGCTTGAATAGGGGGAAGTTTCCAAAGTATAAAGCGGATGATATGAACAAGAGCTTCAAATTTAAATTGGGGATGAAGTTTTGTTCACTGAAAGAGTTTAAAAATGTGTTAATGGAGCATAGCATTTTGAATGGAAAAGTAGTTATGTTTGTGGAGAATGATCTGAAAAGAGTTAGGGCAGTGTGTAAAAAGAAGTATGGTTTTTTAATTATGGCTAGCAAGGTAGGAGGCAGCCATACTTTTAGGGTGAAAACTTTGGTTGGGCGTCACAAATGTGGAAGGGTTTTTGGAAACAAAAGTGCAAGTGTACATTGGATTGCACAAGTATTAGTAGACAAATTTATAAATGTGGGTAACATGACAGTGAACCAAATCATTGATGAAATTAAGAAGTCATATAGTGTTGGAATAACTCCTTGGAAAGCTGGAAAAGCAAAAGAAATTGCAATGGATTCTTTAATAGGAGATGGAGAACGACAATATGGTCGTTTATATGATTATGTGGCTGAATTGTTAAGAGTTAAGGCTGGAACCTTCAAGATTCAAGTCAATCAACCCCAACCCAGTTTGCCACCAAGGTTTGGGTCATTTTACATGTGTTTAGAGGGCTGTAAAGAGGGCTTCTTAGGTAGTTGCAGGCCCTTCATTAGGGTAGATGGTTGTCATCTGAAGACAACATATGGTGGTCAGTTGTTAGTGGCAGTGGGCAGAGACCCTAATGACAAATATTTCCCACTAGCTTTTGTTGTGGTTAAAAGTGAATGCAAAGACACTTGGAGGTGGTTTTTGACATTGTTGCTGGCTGATATTGGGGACATAGATTGTCAACGTTGGGTATTTATTTCTGATCAACAAAAGGTAATTTGTTTGTTTTATTATCTAATTTCATTTAATATAATTTTCATTATTAAGTAAAAGGTTCATCTTCTTATTTTGTAGGGATTAATGACAGTGTTTGAGGAGATTTTGAATGGGGTGGAGCACAAGTTCTGTTTAAGGCATTTGTACAACAATTACAAGAAGAAATTTGGTGGAGGAGTGATCATTAGAGACCTTATGATGGGGGCTGGGAAGGCAACATTTGTTCAGGAGTGGAAAAAAAATGGGTCAGTTGAAGAATATTAATATTGATGCATATAATTGGTTACTTTCAATTCCAACAAAATCTTGGTGTAAACATGCATTCAGTAGTTATCCTAGATGTGATGTCTTGATCAATAATTTGTTTGAGTCATTTAATAGTACAATTTTAGTGGCAAGAGACAAACTTATCATTACTATGATGGAGTGGATTAGGTCATACATTATGAGTAGGTTTGCAACACTAAGAGAAAAAGTAAAGACATATGTGGGAGATGTTATGCCTAAACCAAGAAAAAAGCTTGATAGGGAAGTCGAAAAGAGTGGGAATTGGATTGTTGTTTGGGCTGGGGATGCAATGTTTGAGGTCACTCATGGCTTTACAATGGACAAGTTTGTAGTTGACCTAAGTAACCATACATGTAATTCATTTAAATGTCTCAATAGGGCAAACCATGCATGCCTAAGTGCTTTTTGTACAAAAATGTTTGTGTCATGCATGATAATAAGTTTTGTTGCCAAAATTGAGTTCATTGAATGTTAAAAATTGCCTTGTTTTGGCCAAATTGTGAAATTTGAGTTTGGAGTTTGATTTTGCATTTGATGATGTGAAACTTCTGGAAATGATAGATAATTGATTGAGGAATAGATTTATATGTGTCTTTGGATTAATTATATTGAATTCATCATGAATTGGGTGAGTAAAGGTTGAAAATTTTCAAAAGTGGCAAAAACTGCATTATTTTCGCCTAAGCTAAACCTTCTCGCCTGGGCTAGATATGCAGAAAACTGAAACACAAGTTTTACTGATAATTGTGCTTACGCAAAAGAAGACTTGCCTAGGCGAGAATTGAGTTTCAAATTCCAGTTCCCACTAGAACATTTTCGCTTGAGCTAAAATTGAGTTTCCTAGGCGAGATTTATGCTAAAATTTGGGGTGCCCAATGAAACATTTTCGCTTAAGCTAAACCTTGCTCGCCTAGGCGAAAATGTCCTGCAATTAAGGTTGAGCCACTAGAGCTTTTTTGCTTGGGCGAAACTTGGTTCACCAAGGCGAAACTTGGTTCACTCATGGCTTTACAATGGACAAGTTTGTAGTTGACCTAAGTAACCATACATGTAATTGTTACTTTTGGGATTTGGTAGGAATACCTTGCAGACATGCTATGGCATCCATTCATTATAAATTAGAGAACCCAGAAACTTATGTTCATCCATATTACAAGAAACATGCTTATGAAACTTGTTATGGGCCTCAAATTATTCCAATCAATGGACAACAACTGTGGCCTAGAACTGATTCTGCATCACTACTACCACCCATTTATAAAACACCTCCTCGGAGGCCTAAAAAGTTAAGAAGAAGGGAAGTTGATGAGCATGTCAGTCATACAAAGTTGTCAAAAAACTATATTATTATGAAGTGTAGCAATTGTCATCAATATGGACATAATTTAGAACCTGTACAAAGGGAAAGAAAACCACAAAGGTACAACTTCCTATTATTTTATTTTGAACCTCTGTTATTTACACAATGTCAAATCTAATTACCTTACTCCATTGACAGACCACAAGGGCAATTGCGAGTGGAGGAAGATCTGCATTAAGACCACAATCTAGAAGAACATCAACAAGGGGAACTATGAGTGGAGAAGGATCTGAAGGAAGAACAGAAGCCGCAAGAACATCCACAAGGCCAATTGCGAGTGGAGGAGGATCAACACCAGGTAACGAAGGGGGTAGAAGAACATTTACAACAAGAATGGTTGCACAAGTTTTAGGGTCTCAAGCTAGTAGCAATATAAGTTTTAGACAAGCCATGTGATATATTTAATGTTTTGTTGTAGTCAATGTCACCCACTTAGGGAACAACCTAGCAGTGGTCATCTCTTTTTTTGGAGCTCTTTTTTGTCATGTACTAGCACATGTATGAATCAGTAAAGTGCTAAGGGACCACTACAATGATGTAGCTCAATTACTTCTGCTATTTAATGCTAATGGACCACTTTTTAATGTTACCTGCAATACCACCCATTTATTTATTTTTACTACTTTAGCTTTATTTATTTGTACATGAGGGACCACACAATGTTTTAGTCTCTTTTGGTTTGCAGAGTTTTAAAACATCATTTTATACTGCTTTAAACTGTCACATAGAAATCTGCACTTCATTTTGAACTCTGCACTAGATAAATGGCTTCATTTTGAACTCTGCACCAGAAATGTGTTCAAACTCTAAAATGTCTTCAAACCAGACTGTTAGAGAAAATCACCTTTCCACTTCCAATTTTGGCTTAAAAATGATGGTTTACTATACTATTTTGCACTTAGACCAATATGTCACCAATTGAACCTTGCTAACAGTTTTAAAACATCAATTTATACTGGTTTAAATTGTCACACAGAATAAAAATTCTTTCATTATCAAATCTGCACTTCATTTTGAACTCTACATTAGAAAATTGGCTTGAAATAGGTGGTTTCACACCTAATTTTGCTCAGAAGTGCTTCTAATTCAAAATTGATTACTCCAGCAACTTTGTTTACTCATTTGGAATGTGTTCAAACTCTAAAATGTCTTCAAACCAGACTGCTAGAGAAAATCACCTTTCCACTTCTAATTTTGGCTTAAAAATTATGGTTTACTATACTATTTTGCACTTAGACCAATATGTCGCCAATTGAACCTTTCTAACAGTTTTAAAACATCATTTTATACTTGTTTAAACTGTCACAAAGGTTACAAATGCTACCATTCAAAATCTGCACATCATTTTGAAGTCTGCACCAGAAAAATGGCTTGAAATTGGTATTGGTGGTTTGACACCTATTTTTGCTCAGCAGTGCCTCTAATTTAAAATTGATTACTCCAGAAACTTTGTTTACTCATTTGAAATGTGTTCAAACTCTAAAATGTCTTCAAACCAGACTATTAGAGAAAATCACCTTTCCACTTCCAATTTTGGCTTAAAAATGATGGTTTTGCTATACTATTTTGCACTTAGACCAATATGTCACCAATTGAACCTTGCTAACAGTTTTAAAACATCATTTTATACTTTTTTAAACTATCATGAAGATTACAAATGCTACCGTTCAAAATCTGCACATCATTTCGAAGTATGCACTAGAAAAATGGCTTGAAATTGGTGGTTTGACACCTATTTTTGCTCAGCAATGCTTCTAATTCATAATTCATAATTCATTACTCCTACAACTTTGTTTAGTCATTTGAAATGTGTTCAAACTTTAAATGTCTTCAAACCAAACTGTTACACAAAATCACCTTTTCACTTCCAATTTTGGCTTAAAAATGATGGATTATTATACTATTATGCACTTACACCAATACGTCACCAATTCAACCTTGCTAGCAGTTTTAAAACATCGTTTTATACTTGGTTATACTGTCACACAAAATAAAAATGCTACCATTCAAAAGTCAAAGGGATGAAGCATAATTTAGTGTTAAACATAAGTACCAAAATTTTATTGAATTAAACACTTAACAGTACTGTTACAAGACAAAATTACAATACTAATTACAATTTATCTTCAACGAAAACATAATACAAAACATAACTGTTAATGCCCATGATAAAACAAACAACAACAATATAATTTTTCCAACTTTTCTTTGTTCCTCTAATTTCCTCTTCAACTTCTCGTTCTTCTTCCTTAGATCTAGTACAACCTTTTCCTTTTCCAAACAAACTTCATCTTCTTCAGTTTTTCTTTGTAAGCTTGCTTTAATTTCAGATTCTCCTTCATCAACCCATTAATTCGAAGTAGTTACAATGTGAATTACTCTACAATAAAAATTACAAACCATAAATAAAAAATTTATCACCATAACTAAAGCATTTATTCACTTACTGCCCAATTTCTACATCTCAAAAATAGTCTTCCTTTGTTCTTCAAAGTAGTTGCCTTCAACAACAACAATCTTTCCCCACAGCCATAAAATTTGGATGTTAATTGAGAAGAGGATGCACATGTTTGCGACATTCCCAAACCAATACTCCTTTGCGTGCAACCAATTCCTCCACTATCAGACTTCATTTCACTACAACAATGATTTCTTTAAAGGTTAAATGATGATTTCCTCTTTCGCAAACTGCGTAGATAACAAACCTCTAATCTCAGATATCAATTTCACTTCAACCAAAGAAACCCCTGTATAACACTAATCTGAGTTTCCATTCAAAAATATGAAACTTGAATTTTAGATTTTCAATTTCTAACTGTACACATGGCATGAAACATGGCATACGTTAGCCAGCTCATTTAAAAATTAACGTTGCTGGTTCTCGAGGACTAAATATTACAGTTTCATTGAGGAGAGGGATGAAAATGAAGCAAACTTTGGAAGATGGACTAAACCAAAAAATGCTTGATAGTTCAGGGACTAAAAACATATTTAACCTATTTAATTTTTATATACATAGTGTACTTAAACTTTTATTAAAATGCACATGTTTATTAAATATTTCTTTCATTACTTTTAAACCAACTTTAACTATATTATTAAAATATAATTAGTAGACTTATGTTTGATTTTTTCTACATGTAAAAAATAGGGCTAGAGTTAGTTTAAAATTAATGAAGAAATTTCGTTCTAATTTTAAACTAACTCTAACCCTATTTTTTAAAACAAGTGTAACCTTATTTTTAAACCAAGTTTAACCCTATTTTTTCCATTTAGCAAAAATAAAACATAGATCTAATAGTTATATTCTAATTAGATAGTTAAAGTTGGTTTGAAAATAATAAAAAAGTATTTGATATATATGTGAATTTTAATAAAAGTTTAAGTATAATATTTATATAAAAATTAAATTTGGTTTTAATTTGGAGAGGAGACTGAAATGAACAAAATTAACGAAAATTGAGACTGAATTAAATATAAGACTTTGACTGACTTGACACGTGACACGATACTGCCTTAACATATAAATACTTTTTTTAAAATTAAGAAAAAATTCAAAAATAATTAAAAAATGAGAAAAAAATCATGACCTCATATATGATATACCATTGTCCATGTCTTATTAACAATTTCAATGTTGTTAAAAAATGATTAAATTAACCAAAATTTACAAAAATTAAAATTTTATTAAACATGAAAAAAAATAAGAAAATTACATTGAATAATCTTGACAAAAATAAAGATCAAAATAGTATTTAAATCTTTAAAAAATTATGAGATTATAAACTCTGACTATATGTTTTTATATCTCTTTTGCCAAGTTTACTCAATACTCTAAATTGTTAAAACTCTATTAATAGATAAATTCTACTTTTAAGGTGTTACGTCTAAAACAACGTTTAATTTAAATATATTATTTTAACTGTGAAAATTATTAGCCACATCTATGACTAGTTCTAACGGTTAGCTGAGTGAGAATTTATAAATAAATATATTTTAAATAAAGCCATGTTTTAGTCACCATAATAAGCTTTTGAAAGAAAGGAGAGAATCGGATACTTGCAAGTTGTGAAATCTGAATTGAAGAGCAAGCCTTTTGAAATTTTTAATGCTAAATTGTGTCTTATTTATTCGCGAGAATATGCAAATTTGTTATGAAGCTCATAATTTATATATGTTTCTCATAAAGGATGTTAAAACTACTCTGCTCACGACCAATAATGGAAATTAGGTTCAAAACCATCAAAAAACGTAGGAATAAAGTAACGCATGAATTCCACATATCAAATCATAAAAAATATTTGCTAACTTTAAAGTCAAGTAAAATCAAGTTATATCATATTCCTCAAACCAAAATTTACATCCATAAATAAAATCAAGATGCATATTTAAATTTATTTTATTTTAAGGTTATGTTAAAAATTTCACACACTCTAAATTGTGACATAAAAAATCAAATTCGATAGCTTAACTTATAACTAATCATATTTATACAAGAACAAGAAATGTATTTAATTTTAAAATTAAAATAATTTCATTTGTCATATTTATTCATAAATAATGACTTTTGATTTCTTCAACCTAGTTTGGTTATAAATAAACTATATTATATTAAATCTCATTTCTTCATTATTATTATAATAGTCATGATACATAATCATATAATTTTTTATTGTATGTACCTATTTTAGTCATTATATTATATTCATTACTAAGTGATATTCCATAACACTTTTTACATAATAAATTACAAACCATCAAACTAAACCAAAACAATTCAAACTATAATAATTCAAACTAAATCATTAATACGCATGCTAGCTAATATTCAATTGAAAATTTTCATATAGAGTCAATCCACAATTTAATAATATGCTTATTTCACAATCTAATGATAACCAAGTAAATATATAACAAAGTTGAAATTATACACAGTTTCAGAAAATAAAAGATAAATGATTAATATGTTAGTCTAACATGTGAGCTAATTTAGAATTTTAAAGAACGAAAAATCTAATTTAGTTCTGGTCAAAATATGCAAGTTGGTTCCTAATATATATTATATAGCTTTATGTGATTTACCGTCGGTTCAACTTTTAAAAATGTATTTTAGTAATAAAATACTACAGAACTTATTAATAGAGCCTAATTATAGGACTTTTTTTACACATTTTAAATATTGAAATTGGTATTTTCTTCCTTTAATTATTACTTTGAATACAATTGACAATCAATTTAGTCATTTATCCTAAAGTAAATGGCTCTAAAATACTAATAATACCTATACAAATATATTAAACTATCAAAATTATGAAGAAAAACAAAATCAAGAAACATATATATTGAGAGAAATAAAAAATACACTATGTTGCAAATTCTCTTTTCTTCTTTGAATTGATAGCCACTAAAAGATTTTTCTTCAAGCTCTACTCAATGAAGAATTTTTTCGTACCACAAACGAAAAATACTATAACCAAGATGTCCACTATTCATGCTTCAAATAAAAAATAAAAAATAAAAAATAAATTAACTGAACTACATTATAAATTTAAATCAAAAGTGAAAACAATAAAATTATTTTATCAATATACTTTTAAAGAAAAAAAAAAGGCTTAATATCTATCTTGGTTCCTATATTCGTCATTTTTGTTTAAAGTAGTCCTTAAGATTTTTTCGACATTCAAAGTGGTCTATTTTTCTGTAAAATGTGTTCAATTTAGTCTTTTTCACTGATGACGTTTAAATTAGTGTCGTCAAAATGGGTTGAAACTCGTGAGCCAACCCGGCTCACCACGGGTTTGAGCCAGGTTTTGGGTTGGAAAAAAATGCAAAATTTTTTATGCGAGCCAATTTTGACCTGGCTCACTAAGAACCCGGCTCACCCGTAGTGGGTTGGGTTGACTCACCAATCCACCTATTTCTTTTAATTAAATTAAATTAATTATTCAAATCCTATTTTTTTATTGAAATCAAATTAATTATTCAAATCCTATTTTTTTATTGAAATCAAATTAATTATTCAAAATGCACAACCTTTACCCCCTCTGCAAATAAAACCCTAAGATTATATATTGGATAATATTATAGATGGAGATAAAAAAGAAGATGCTTCAAGAGAGCATAATACTGTGGATTTATCCATTCAAAGACTCCAATTTAATAGATGGATAATATTATAGATTGGATAATTCAGGAATATATCATTTGTTTTATCTTGTTTTTAGACCTATCTACAAGCATGTCAATTTTATCTTGTGCTATATATTTTTGTTAACGGCTATATGTAGTTTCTTGGTCAAACAGTTGTGTAGGTCTCATTAAATTAAATTGACAAATTTTTATACTTGATAGCTTAAAATATATATAACAATACATTTCTTTTGTTTCATTTTCTTTTATATCAATTGGTCCAATTATTACTGTTTCAGTTTGATCGATCAAAGTAACATGTTATAAGAATTTGAGAAGAAGAGGGTGGAAAAAAAGTTAATTAAGTGAGTCAATGAGCCAACCCGTTTAACCCACCAACCCGTGGTGGGTCGGGTCGGGTCGGGTTCGAATTTTTTTAGCTCGCTAATAAATGAGCCGGGTTGAGTTGGCTCACTAAGTGGCCAACCCGTGGTGGGTTGGGTCGAGTCGGGCCGGGTTACCCGTTTTGACAGCTCTAGTTCAAATTGCTAACGACACCCAGTCCACGTAAAAAAATGGAATGAGTTGTCACACATCTCACCACGTCATCACCATCTTCCCCAAATCAGAAACCCTAATTTTCCTTCCACCAGCACGGTGTCGTGCACCACACTCAGGCCATCATCTTCTCCACGTCGTCGGACCACTTTGAATGCCGAAAAAACTCGAGCAACTGCACAAGCCACCACGAATCAATCAAGAAACCCAATCTGCAAAAGAAACCTTCAACTACAACGAATCAAACCTAAATCGTTATGCACCATGAGAACCACCATCAACATCTCACCATCTTGATCTTCCTCATCGCGAACTAGAGAACTACAACTTCACGAGAACTTGCAAAGTCAAACCCAAAAGTCACAAAACCATTGAACCTGCAGAAAACCCAGAATTCCCAAATATGCTTCGAACATCAAACTTAGTTCACGCAATAATCACAAATTTTTTGAACTAAACCCTAACTTATACAAATCTCATTCACCCCTAAATCGAAATAAACATCCTTCATCGCAATAGGTTGTGCAACCTTCACCATCTTTCTCATGCACTATCATAAACACAAATCGCAAAACCCCAATTCGCGATGAACTCCTAATTCGCGAAATCGCGCCTTCCGTGAAAACCTGCAATCCCAAATTGCACCACTATTGAACTTGTTCAACCTCCATTGATGATGCAAAATCATCTGCAAGGAGCGAAACCCCCAAATCGCTTTCCATTAAATCACAAAAAACCTACAAAAGTCAGAATCAACCACAACTTAAAGAAATTAGGGTTTTTTATTTGGGAAAGATGGTGATGATGTGGTGAGATGATGATGTGAGTCACCCACTGTGAGCACTATTGTGTGACAACACATTTTGTTTTTCTTACGTGGATTATACGCCATTAGCAATTTAGACACCGTTATCGAAAATGACTAAATTAAACAAATTTTACAAAAAGAAGGACCACTTTGAATGCCGAAAAAAACTCGAGAACCACTATAAACAAAAGTAATGAATATAGGGATCAAAATAGATATTAAGCAAAAAAAGGTTAAACCCTTTTCGAAGTCCCTATTTATATGGGTTTGTCCTAGTTAGAACCATGTCTTATCAATTTCGCCAATTTAGTCATTTTTAATGAAAATTTGACTCAATTGGGCCCCTACCGTTAAATTGGCTTAACGGGGTTAAGTTTTTGGTGACCTAGGATGTTTAGGTGACCAATTTTTTAAACGTGACATTCACAAACCTTTATACGTGGCATTTCATAAAAGAAACATTTTAAAAATAGGGTTTCTGAATGGATTTTAAAACTTTGGCATATGTAGATGGTGTAAACATGAGAATTTAGGGATTTAGGATTCGTTGTTCTTGAAGATTGGAAAGCACATGGAGGTTCAAAAGAGGGAAGTAGGAAAGTGCAAGACGCAACAATGTCTATGGGGTTAAAATTGGGATTAAAAATCATCATGGGCAATGTCGCTGTGTTACTCGTTGTGGTTTCTCTCTCCCCCTTCGTGTTAATGTCCCTCATCGAAATCCCCATGATTAAACCCCATAGGTGGGTTAGCTTGGGTCAGAAGGGGGTTAAGAAAGATTGGAACTTGTTCTTCAACATGCTCTTCTGGAACCTCAACTTCTGGGACAATGTCAATACCTTAGTCGGAGAAGTTGATAAACCGAACAAGACTTTCCCTTTGGCTCTTTTTTGTTGCAGTCCTTTTCACCTGCATCTCCTACTTGATCCCTCTCTTCGCTGTCATTGGAGGAGTATCGGTTGACTAGAGCCAATGGGAAATTGGGTTCCACGCGTAGGCTGCGGAAATTATTGCAGGGAAGTGGTTGAAAATCTGGATTGAAGTCGGGGTAGTGTTATCGACATTTGGTCTTTTCGAGGCCCAGTTGAGCATCAACGCATACTAGGTTCTGGGCATGGCGGAGATCGGGATTCTATCCAAGTTTTTCGGAGTTAGGTCAAAGTGGTTCAACACACCTTAGTTGGGGATTCTGTTATCGACTTTGATATCTATTGGTGTGTCTTACATGGACTTCACCGACATCATTTCTTCGACGAATTTGTTGTACAGTTTGGGGATATTGTTGGAGTTTGCATCGTTTCTTTGGCTGAGGTGGAAGTCGCCCTCCATTGAAAGGCTTTACCGTGTTCCTCTAAAGCTGCCACGGTTGGCAGTGATGTGCTTCATACCCTCTGGTTTTCTGGTTTTCATAATGGTCATTGCTATTAAAACTGTTTATTTGGTGAGTGGTGTCATGAGTGTAGCTGAAATTGGGTTTTTCTTGTTCATAAAACTCTGTAAGGTTGCGATACACTATCTTCTTAGATTTTTAATCCCAATTTCAATTTCAATTTCAATGAACCCTAAATCCCAATTTTAATCTGCAAGCGCAATACTATTTTTAAAATGTTTCTTTTATGAAATGCCACATACAAAGGTCTGAGAATGTCACGTTTAAAAAATGGCCACGTCAATGTCTCACTTAATAAAAAACTTAACCTCGTTAAGCTAATTTAACGGCAAGAGCTCAATTGTCTCAATTTTTCATTTTTTAGGATTAAATTGGGGAATCCAATAAAACATGAATCTAATTGAAAAAAAAAACCCACATAGATGGGACTTCCAAAGGAGTTTAACAAAAAGAAATATATATCTAAACATGAGATATTATAATAAGTTATTTAAAGTTTATTACCATTGTTCACTTACATGCTTTGGATCTCTATTCTTAAGAGAGGAAGAGAACAAATGCTCCTAAGTATTCTTTAAAGAAAAGTTTAATATGTTTAAAATCTCTTTTATTTAAGCCTTTTTTATTTTTTTTTTAATTTTGATATTATAAATGTTTAAATATTATCCCTACCACATATAATGGATAATATGCATACCTATTTAGATGCATGTCACGTTATTATTAAATGGTGATGGATATTTTGTTTTTTGAAAAAAACAAATATAAAGACTATAATTATCATATCTTTCTAAAGACAAAAACTAAATTGTAAAAATTATAATCACATTTAACTCTTTGAATAGTTCTCATGTACACAATACTTTTTACAAAACTTACTATATCATTTTTCTATATATTTATTTATCTATCATATTAATCATCTTACCTCAATTTTTTTTTCTCTTTTCTCTACTTTAACTCGTTGAATTAAACAAATAAAGTAGTTAAAAACATACACAGACAACCTTATTTTAAGGATTTGCAAATAATAAATCTAGGCCGTACAACAATATAAACGGTAAAACTTAAAAGTTAGTAGTTACACGGTTAAAAAGCTCCTGTGTGCTCACCTTTTATTTTGATGTTTACATACAATTTAACTATTTTTATTGTTCATAGTAAAGACAAATCCTTACTTAATTATAATTCTTCTATTTTATAATTTAACAATACATAATATTAAAATTAATATACTAAACCTACAAATTTTATAATATCGTCTTGTCTCGAGCTGTGTTTAATCAAATTGAATAAAAAAATTGAGGGAAACAATAAGATAAAATTCATTTTCAACCTCTTTTAATATAATTTATGTTTTCAGATTTTTTTTTTCTTTCTCTATTGAAGGAATAAAGGCTTTATACGAAGTCCTCGTTCAAAACAGCCCAATCGTCCGTGAAAAGGCCCAGAGAATTTGCTGGCTCACCAACACTCTACATTGCTTCCTGCACCCCATGTTTTCTTCCTATAGATATTATGAAACGACCATTTTATCCATAATGAAAAAATTAATGAAAACCTAAATTATTTATTAATATGGAAATAATAAATTTATTATTTTTGAATGCATTCCAGATCAATTTAGAATATAATTCCAAATTAAAAATATATTTTGGAATGCATAATCTCTGTAATATATTTCAAAAGTTATTACATTCTGGATTATATAATTCAGAATGCATTTTTATATAAGTAAATACATTCAGAATTATACAATCTAAAATATATTATGCAAATTTATGCAAATTCATTCCAAGTTCTTGAAAGCTTTCAGAAAATTGTAATCCAGAAGTCACAACTACAAAGGGGAAATGGTCATTTTAAAAAATGTAAGGGTGCATGAAGAAATAGTTGGGTGCTGGAAGTAAAAAGCGTTTCTAATTTAATAACCGTATTTACTTTTATAAACGTTTAAATGGTTTCTTTTAGTTGTATTAAACGTTTAAATTCTCTGTAAATACGTTTCATTCTAAATATCCAAAAATATCAATTTATAATACATGTTTATGATCAACGTGCAAACATTCTCAAAACACCACCACCGATGTCAACAACATAAAAAGTTGTGGATCGAAAAGCCTACTAAATCAAAGGTTGTGGGTCATGAATGTTGAAATCAGTGTTCAAGTAAACCCCACGAAATGCTTCATAATGACAGCATTTGGTAGAAATATTGATTTCATTTCAAGAGAAATTCAGTGCATTCAATTTTGTTTTTCATCCAAAGTTATGTACCCAGATCAAAGCAATCAGGTTTAAAGCACTTTGCTTGTTTAATGTCTGCTCATAATTAGAAAAGACAAGAAACCTAGTTCTAATAGAGAAAAGAGATCATCAGAGACAAATGGTATATTACCATATACAATTTATTTGCCTTGGTCATGATCTCCTAACAGTTGTCATGTTAGGAAACAAGATATTAACAGTACGGGAATGCTGTATATTTTACATTTAAGTGCAAATTTCTTTTGTGATTCTGAATGTAATACATGATAAGTGTCCTTACACAATGCTTTTTGGAATATAATGAACTTTAAAGAAACCTGAGGATTTCATCACAACCTCCACCAAAAGGAAAAAGCTAAAGCTTTAAGTGTACACATGCACTAGCTTTAACCTCTTAGTTTGCCAAATCCAATGGATGCTTCCAGGTTCCAAAGCAATATTCTTGTATCAGACATGAATTTTGTTATGGGTTTTCAATCAGACAAAAAAACCAGTAAACACTCCAGAATATACGTTGCCGAAGAAGATGCCAACCAACCAAAATAATAACACTAATAATCTAAAGTCCTAAAAGTAAAATAAGCACCAAAATCAAGGGCCAGAAGCTCCTGAAGACCCAGCAACATCCTCTAATCTTAATGTTATTGGTACTTCTTCAATCCCTTTACCTTTATCTGCTGAGCCTTCCACAGCTTTGTTCAATCTTTTCAACCATATATCATAGTCAACAGGGTATGGAGTTCCACAAAGGCTATCCACATAATCAGCAAATGCTTTCAAGAGAGCAGAAACATGACCAATATGCTGCTGGATCAAACGCTTTGCCCAGCTTCTCTCTCTCCATTGTAGAGCAGATTCAATAGAATCTTGTAGAGACATAGTCCCTCCACAAATAAAATACAGGATGTACACAATGCTTTCAGCATCAGAAGAAGGACACAGCTTCCCATGCTGAAGTGCATGAGATGATGAGAATTGCAAATTTATTGCTGGGCTGTCCCTATCTTCCAGCACGGCACGCCCCCAAGATATGGGAACATACATGCTACCTTTGTTTCTAACACCTTGTTTTTCGACAACACGTATTATGTTTTCAGGACAAATATCACCATGCTGCACATTAGCCATGGCTGCACTTCTTAGAGCAGCTAGACAATCCCGGCACAGGCGTGTCGCTTCATCTGCAGAAAATGACCCCTCATTAGCAGCCACAGATGATAGTGGCTCCCCTCTTGGAGATGTCACCAGTATTGGAGTTCCACACCAAGGGTGATCACACCTTCCCCCAGGGCTCTCTTTATTGCATGCTCCAGAATGTAAAATCCTACCAGAAGCAACAATCTCAGGTAAGTACTTGCTCAGGATTCCCTGATTCCTCAAAATGTTTAGAACCTTTGTTTGGCGTTGCACTTGGTACCAGAGGCTCATATCCTCCAAAGAAGGTTCAAGTCTAGATGGGTGAGCACCCACGTATAAAGTCAATAACTGTGAGGGATGATCAAGACAGACTGCACTGTAGAGATAATAGTTCCCTCCCACAAGAGATTCATGAATTTGGAAGCTTTTCTGTCCCTGCTGTGGATCATCCAAGACCAATATGTCTCCACACCTGAGCTTCAGGCGTGATGATTGGCCATTGGAAAATAGTTCATTTTGATCAAGCTCAACAATCTCTCCAGCTTGATAATCAGTTGTCGCATGATAAGGAACCAGTGCATTTTCAGTGTCAATGAGGCAGCATTCTGTCCTCCGCTTCTGAAGGCGGAGGCTATGATCTGAAATCAACGAAGCTACTGATTTTCGTGGTGGTCCATTCCATTGTGCCATGGAGTAGAAAGTTGCCAATAGTACCTGTAGAGTTCCTATATCCCCCCAGTTTGGATTTCCTAACCGGTTCCATATTGGTTCCACTGGGGTGATGCCAATTTCAGCATAAGTTTTGATCCATTCAGCTACGGATAAATATGGGTCGCTTGAATTCAATAAATCCAGTTTGCCAAGGTCACCACTGAACTTCATCACTGCTCCACATTTGGAATCTAAAACTAGAAGGAAAACAGAGTCACTGTTGACAGAACTAATCTTGCTCAAACTCCGAGATACAAGAATATGGAAACCATAAAAGAGAGCTTCACAAACGATGCTGACTGATAGTCTTGAATCGTTGTCCAAGAAGACTTCTGGCTTGAATAAGGCAAACTCTACCATATGATCCCATTTAAATCTTGAATCAGTGACAGTTTTTGATATTAAAGCCAAACCACGCATTTCCCTCACCCTGCCCCTGGATATTGCCTTTTCAACACTACTGAACTTCGAACCAATATGAGACGGGCAAGAGACACGTAATGGTAGTGGTCCACTTTTATGCCAAAATGTACGCCAAAGTCCAATGATAATGGCATGAAGGAAATCTTCTGCTGCTAAATACTGATCTTCCCTAAGCTCATCAGAAATGTCAGAGAAGATTGGCATACGGACAAGTTGCTGAAATGGAACCCCCTCTATTGCCAAATCAAGTTTGCACAGTTCATCAGTTGTGAAAGGAGAACAAAAACCCTGAATCCCATCTGCTGAATCACCATTTAGATTCTCCAAGACCCACTCCTCAAGATATTGAGTGAATAACTCCAGATCAACCAGTTTCCTTCCACATTCCTTCAGCCCCTTCAACACTCTTCTTGAAATAGGAAGAATTTTGTTCAATCCTGAGGTCCCCGAGATAGTACTAGCAGAAATAACTGCCATTAAGAAACCATATCAGCAACATTTTGCTCCATGAACCATTTGAATGATACTAACATTAGATGCATTACGGTGTGTAAAAACACAAGGATAATGGCATTATTCAATTTTTAGAGTAGAACAATTTCACAGCTTGTGTATATCATAAAAACCAATTCCATACACATTTGTCTAAACATTATAAAAATGTGAGAGGTTAAAGCATTGGAAAGTCAGTAAATAACCACAAGTGTAGAGACATGAAAAACAAAGGAAGCGATGAATACAAACCAGAGCTGGACTTCCTGAAACTTCCATCCAGGCTTTTTCCAGGAGATAAATCCGATCCATTTTGCAGAAATCCTGATTTGCATAATTAATACAGTTAAGCATTAGAAAAAAATCTTTAACATGGATGTCCTGATCAAATAAATAATTTAGCATTTTCTCTTCAAATATAAATGCAGTTATATTTTCTTTATCCTTTTCTCTTTCTGGCTTCAATTCTCTCCTCTCCCAACTAATTTGTTTTTATCATTAATTTTATACAAAAGAGAGTTATCTTCAACGACAAACCAAAAACAACCCAGGTGAGGCTGTAAGTGAAAGTAAGGCTGCACGAGCAATTTCACAACAATAAACATTTATTTATTTATTTGAATTCATGAACTATTTTGCCAGTAGAATGAAAGGATCACGTTATTCAAATGCCAGGTATATAAAAAGAGAGAAAAGAAGCTCTGATCAATCACATGATTAGCAGGAACTAGGTCCCTTTGGTTACCCAAAAATGAAATTGTTTTTAGTGATATAGAGCTCTAGACCATAATTTACTTGGATGGATAAAAGTAGACCTTGGAAATGAACTAAAGCTGCAAGATCTGGATCCTATTGCTCCCATGAACGGGCTTCTGATCCTATTTTAAGATACCCATTATAGAAGAGTTGGTATTTGTTTCAATTCTTGTGGAAACAACACTGCACTCACAATTTTATTGCTTGATACGACCAGAATACTTTCCTTGATTGAAGAAAAATCTTAATTTTACAACAATCTTCACAAAAAATTTTAGATATAATATACACTCAGTTGGAAAAGCTGTAGAATATATTAAGCGGCCAAAAATAAAAAAATAGTAGAGAAAAAGTAAGAAAGTGGCTTTAAACTCCAGCAGCAACTAGTAACTGAATGACGCTGCAATCAGTAGTTTAGCACATGAAAAGATAAGGGATGTATAAATGTCATGCGAGTGAATTTCATCTTGAGTTCACTGAAATTATTTTTCACAAAGCCAACCAAAGATGCCGTGGCTTAAGTACACATAGCACAAACTCTAATCCCTTATGGCAAATATGCAGGAGAGCCTTTTCATTGATTAGAAGCCAATTTTTACAGAGTAAAACACCGGTTTTACTTTTTAGTACTCATATTCTATAGCGATAGTTAGTGTACACTTTGTTGTTGTCAATTGTGATCTTTCTTTTTTGTATTGGTTCGTAATTCACATGTACAAAATATTCGTCACGCAACAACGCTATCCCACAAAAGACAAACAAAAGGGTAAAATTTTCACACTGCCATTACAAGAATGAAAATCCGAGAAGTTGTCACAATAGTAATTCGAGAAAATAGAAGACATGTGTTGAAAAACAAAACATATCAGACGAGTCACAAAAGAACAAGAGCATTCTTCCATTCCAGATTCAGACTGGTGCGGATTATCATACCCATCACATAATTTTACAATGCAAGTCGCATTTGGAAGGCATGTCAACCCTTGAAAGAATAACACAACGAAAATCACAAAACAATTACTTAATCTAGTTAACAAAGAAGAGGAAAGAGAATACACTGTAAACAACCCCCATTGAAAAAAACAAACATTCCAAATAAAAAAAAAAGCACAAAAACTAAGACGAAAGTGAAAGTCACCTAATTGCATCGCGACCCAAAAGCTGAAAACTCTCACGGACAAGATTCCAAGATATCCTTAAACCTGGAAGCCCACATTGCTCAACCCACAAGAGGAAGTGAATGTGGAGGGTGACAGGCAGGGACATTAAAGCCAGAAGGTAAACATGAACAACAACAAGAACAAAATGGGACGACACCGAAAGTGAAAACGACCAACGTGGTAGTAGATCTCAACAAGGCATTATTATTAACGAGGGAAAGCAAGGCGCAAGGTGTCATCTTGCAGTAAAAGCCAAATGAAAAAAGACACCCAGATGGTGTTTCGGTTCTCTAGGGGGAAAGGGTAGAAGAAAAAAAGTGAAAGTTTTGTTTTGGGTGTTTGTGGTTACATGGTTAGAAGTTGGAAACATGAGACACTGTTACGGAAGCAGACATTGTAGGAGAAAGAGGAGAAAGGAGAGGAGAGGAGGAAAAGTGAAAAAATATTGAGGCGGAAGCAGAAGCAAAGCAGCAGCATTAGGAGGAACAGGATTTGAAGCTATAAATAAAAAAGCTGCGGAAAACCCAATGACCTTGTCTCCAACCCATAGGCCATAGCTCTTTCTTGGCAGTTGGTCCCATTGATAATGATGTCTCACATTTTCGAATTTTTCTTCATCCACCTTCCAATCCTCTAGCGCGTGTTTCCAAACTCCTCACCTTCTACTAACAGACTATTTGTCTCTTCGCTCTTACCTTAACTCACATTTAATTTTATCTTTAAACATTGATTTAGACTTTATTATTACTTAACTTTTATATTAACAACCAATGTTATTCAATCACTTTACATTACATCACTTAATTAAAATACTAATTATTTTTTAGAAATTTATCAAAATGTTATATTTTTAATTAATTTTAAAAACGCATATTACATACAAATGCTTTTACAAAATTACAAATTTAAAATTTAAGATAAAAGTTTTGAAAGAAATAAGTTGACCTGACATGATCTTAAATATGAAGAAGAAAACCTTATACAAAATTCCAAGTCTTTTTCACGGCATTATTTTTTTTCCTTTTTGATTTATTATTAAAATAATTAGGCATTATTAAAATAACAAATTTCAAGCGATGATAAAATATGGGTTAGAAAATTTATGTTTGAATGTTTTTTAAGGGCTCTGTGAATTTTAGTTTGGTAAATTGAAACATGGTTTTATCTCGTTTATAATCAGGTTCTTTCAATATTATTTCATCAAATATTCAAGTCCTTAATTCCTTCGTAGTGAAAATGAAATCTTTTTTGTCATTTATTATTAGGGTTAAATATGTTTTTAGTCCCTAAACTATTGGCCGTTTCTGGTTTTCGTCCCTCTTCCAAAGTAAGGTACAATTTGGTCCTCATTCTTTAGAAAAACGTTCGTTTTAGTCCTCAAAATTTTGTTTTTAGTCCTCGTTTTAATCCTCAAAACGTTCGTTTTTTCGACTAAAACGAACGTTTTTTAAAGATTGAGGACTAAATTGTACCTTACTTTGGAAGAGGGACGAAAACCAGAAACGGTCAATAGTTTAGGGACTAAAAACATATTTAACCCTTATTATTATCATAAAAAATATTAATTTACTAATAAGTATCATTAATAACAATTAAGTTAATATCAATATAATTTTTAAGTGACAGACAATGCCACAGAACAAATACTTAAGTCAGATTCCAACTTCTTCTTGATTACATTTTAGTTCTAACACATCACTGTTATATGATTTTGAATTTTCATATTTTTAATGCAGTGGTATGATTGCATTAAATATTTAATTAAATTGCTGATTTTTTAAAATGAAAGTACACAGTCTTGGTAATTTATTACTACCATATAAAATATTAAATCATTTACAAATATCATGATTTTGACAATTAAATTACATTCTTATTGTATATTTTTAAGTTATATAGTCGAAATATAGTGTGTTTTTAAGTAACGTATTAATAACTTCATCTATTAAAAAAATTAAATATTTTGTTTTGTTTTAAAAATAAAGTTGTTTTACAAATTCAAAATAGCATTTATAATGTTTTTCCAGCTATATCTTTGTATATATTATTAAATTATTACATTGTACAAATTTGATACATTAAATAGGGATATTTTCTATATATGAAATAGTTCATTTTTTTTCTTAATGAAGGTATTCTAAACTAAAATAAATATAATTTGGGATCAAAGGATATAATTCGCTATTATATATATTTTAGTTTAGCATGTCAGTTTAATTTAATAAAATATTTCGGATATTTAAATAAGTTTCTATTTAAAAACTTCAAGGATTAAAAATTCTAAAAAAATGGGTTTGATTTCTCTTTAAATTAAAATTAGTGTATCATGACAAAAAAAAACGACTTCTACACAAAATTAAAGAAAAAAAATGCTTGCAACAGGATAAATTTTACGAGATTGAATATCAATGATTTCATACAACTAAAGTTTACTAATAGACAGAAAAATGAATCTCAGAACAAAATTCAAATTTTCTCCCATAGTTATTGACTAACAAGTGAATACAGACATGGATATTCAAGTTGTATTATGTTTGGTTCCAAAATAAGCTATTATTATGCTCTCAATCATCTAGAAACCAAAACACTCCTCACAGAAACTTCAATATCATGGTATTCAGTAAAAAATTGTAAAGATTAAAAAAATCCTTATAGTATCACAATTTTATTCAGAGTATTAAGAATTTCTTATTTAGATACTCAAATAAAAATAATTCAAATTAATAATATATGAATTAAACTTTATAAAGAAAAAAAATACACAATGCGAATTATAGAACTTATTGGATATCATATCAATAGTCTACAAAACAAAAACATAGATTCTTAAGAATAGAAGAAAAGAGTGATTAGCACACTAAACCTTACTTTAAGTGAATCCAAGAGCCACAAAATGATTTTAATATCGATTGATTTTGAATCTAGTTCCCTCTAAAACATTTCTCTTATAATTAGTTTATCATTTTCCATAATCACAATTTTTTGAGACAAATGCTAAATACTTAGTGTACTAAAGTGAAATGAGCATGAATATTTTGTCATATATAGTTAACACTTTCTTACTTTTTTTTAAACTTTAGAACATAACTAACTAGTCATGCTCATATTCAGCACTAACGAAAGAAGTACAAGGAACACAACTGAAAAGTGCAGTGTGCCACACTCGCTCCCTTGGAGCGTGAATCTTCCTCATAATTTGCTGTCATGTTATCTCTATGCTTTTTCATGAATTTTATAATCACCCTCTTCCTGGCCCAACACTTATTTTTTCGGGGACAATGTGTATTCTGTTATACGTACTTTTAAATTACCCAAATATATTTAAATAACAATAAGTTAATGTTCAAATGATATTCAAGTCAATTAATTTTATTGAACACGGCCTTCCTGTAATCACAATATATAAATGATTTCAACTATTGCCTCATAAAACAATTTTATAAAATTTAATTAAATTTAAAATTTACTTTTTAAACATAAATTACATATCACTTGTCATAACTTTTACTATTTTTTGTTAAGTTTAACTTAAGTTTAAAGTCACGTTCTTCTATAATATATCCCATGCTTAAATGAGATAATCTAAAATTTCACATTAACTGAAAATATACCAATAAATTATAATGTACAATAAGAATTTTTGCATTAAATTTTGGGTGGTTGAGGAGGAAATTCCTTACATAGTGAGGCCAAATACATAAGCTGTGTCACGTTGTGTTTGAGGTAAGGGAGAATTATTGGAATCTCTTGATTAAGAAGATGTCCTAAACACTGATTATATTTATGTGTATGGAAGGGTTTCGATGCATATAGTAATTATGAGAGAATGTGCATTGAGTGTTATTCATTACTATTAGCACGTTGCCACTATATTGTCTCGTTCTTGAAGCAATCTTCAATCATTTTATTTAATGTTTTTGGGAAGAATGATGACTTATTTCAACCACCAATCTATAAAATATTTACTGGGTAAAAGCTCTGGTTTACCATCACAAATGCACGAATCCATCATAATCGATTTTGTAAAACTAAGATAGATATTCAAGATAAAAATAAGATCAATTGATTTAATCTACGAAATTATTATTTTTAGTTTGTTTGCTAATAATTGTAGAAGAAGTTATTAAAAGGAGAAATTTATTTAAAGATTTTATTAAATTATGATATATTTTAAATATAATGATTGAAATGAAAAAAAAAAATAGAGGACTAAAATCAAATTTAGAAATTAAAAAAGAATCGAAATAATTATGTTAAACTTTTTATATAAATATTTTTTAACTATTCTTTTCTAATATTATTTTTAATTCTCTTTTTTTCATCCTATTTATTCACTTTTCGTGCATGTTCTCTTCGTTCTTTTTATTTTTCCTTCTGGTGTCCTAGTGTCCTTGTCCATTGTGTGACTTTCTTTTTCTTAAACTAATACTTTGATACTTATATACACGAAATTATTTATGAGATGAATGAATTTTGTTTTCTATAATAATTGAAAAAAATTAAGAAGTTAAAAATAGATATTGGACTTTAAAAGAAAAATAACTAAACAAAGATCAAATAAGTTGTCAAGACCTATCAACAAGGAGTATGTAAGAAAGACCAACCCATCAAGGCTTTCTATAGTCGTCCAATGACGTGGCCAGATTGCTCAACGGAAACCTGAGACTGCACAAGGCAAACGTTTTAAGAGCTTCTTACACTTATTGCGCATACTAGACACCTAGAGACTAGTGTTGTCAACTCAATGCTCACGTCAAAAGGTTTCTACCATATTTTTTATGTTTAAAATGCATTGTACATGTGGGCTGCCATGTGACACTTGATCCATGAATGTAAATTGATGATCAACTAGGCAATTATGTCTTAGGAGTGTTGACATCATTATAAAAGCCAAGCTCCTCCCATATGTATTCTAGACTTTTGAGCTTTGAATTGATTCTCTGTTGAGAATACTCTAAGTTAGTTCCTACTTGAGAGTCATGGTTAGAAGATCTTCTTCTAGCCACCTTCCACTCATGCTAACCAGTTCTTCATATCCAACCTCTCTTTGCTGCATAACCTCCTACATACATCAAACACCTCTTATCCTTAAGTTCTAGTTCATTCCACTGCATCTTCATCTATGATATAATTAGTGGATGCTTCCATTCCAGTTTTGGCTACTGGTCTCACCAAGCCAGTGTGTGATCACTAATGACAGTAATAATTGTCTTGTCGAATATGAAGGTTCAATTTTTTGAACATTTATGCATCTACATGTTATCAAACATATATACACAACTCCTTATTAAATCTCCTTGTACAAAATTTCATTGTCAATTTCCCTGTATAACATATTCAACTTTATTACATTTAAAATAGGATTCAAAAAACAAAAAGAATAAAATACTTGACAAATAATCAGAATAATGTAAGATTAATTTGTATACCTCTTATTAAAGATGTTCAAATATTTCTTTGTAAACCATGTTTGTAGTTGTAGTAGCTACATTTCCATCTTTATCCTGAATTAGTATTTTCAATCATTCTTTTGTTTTCACCTTAGAAATTGTTACATATAATAGTTGTCCATGGATGAATACGAGATGAAGAACGACAAGATAAAATCCAACTTCAAAGAGAGTTTGCCCTTAACTTTTGTTTATTGTTATTGCAAAGCATGTACATATAAGAAATTTCTTTTTTTGAAACTCGAAAGGCATGCTTGAATCATAAGGAGTCAAGTTCATTCTTAGTATAAATATTTTATCACTAACATTTTTGTCTATTATTACTATAGCATAAATAACATTCTTTTCCAAATCATTGAATTACAACCTTGTACCATTACAAAGACCATTTGCTTGATCAATGTTTCTTAAGAGCATGATCATACACCAACTTTCAATTTAATCGTATGATTGGGAATCCCTGAGCATTTAATATCATTAAGAAACTCTAGAGTAACCACTCATCTTGAATTTCTTTATCTTCATTAGATGGGCAAGGAGCGTCTGAACTTAAATAAGTATATTCTTCACCAAGTTTCAAAGATAAATGAAGTGATTTACCTATTCAATAGACTCAATTGTAGGACAAAGTATACACCATAAAAGAAACCATGATTTATGATATTCTACAAACTAAGATAAACAAAGTTCATTAAAGAAAGTAAAGGTGTTTAAGATTCATGGATTAAATAATTAAAAGATTTGGTGGTATATAAATGTTACCTTCATCATTTTCATTCAAATCCATATGTTCGTCTCCAATTTGTAGAATCCAATCAACAAATTCTTTTATTGCACTTTCATTTGAAATTGTAGTCTTTAATCTTATGTTTTGTGAAAGCTTTAGAATTGTGCAATATTGCTACAAATTAGAGTAGTTTATTGATGTTCACAATATCATATCTTGATCCCTTTTTTACTATAGGCAAATTTTGTCTGAAATCATCTCCTAACACCTCAATTTTCCACCAAATGGTATTTTAGTATTATCTTCATTTTTAGCTCTCATAACATTTATCAAGGTTTTATAAAAAGCTTCAAAATATAACCTATTCATCCTAGATGCTTGATCCCATATAATGTTTTGTTTCCATCAATAGTTTAGCATGAATAATTTCTTGATTGATGTTGTAAGTTGATTCATCATTGATTGCCTATGCAAAAAGTAGAATGAGTAATTTTACCTTTAGGAAGTAATAAAGATGCAATGTCGTTTAAAGCTACATTTAGGACAATCATTCCCTTTGGCCTAATAGAAGTTGACAAATTTTCCACAAAAAAAGTCTTTCATGTACCATCATAACCATATGAGAAAAATAAGTGTCCTACTTTTGAATGTATTGTTGTCATGATCTCTTTATACACATGTAGTTGTTCATGAGTAAGTGATTGGAACAGAGATTGATGAAGATTCTCCATCTCTTTTTTTTTATCATAATTCAATTCATCAATAATAAACATATTTTGCAATTTCAATGAAATTAGAAGTTCTTTTACTTCTAGAAAATAAAGATGATGTAAATCATGATTACCAATTTTAAGACCTGCATAACAAAGACATATTATATAAGCATTTAAACAAATGATTAGTTGCAAATGATTTAAAGTTAGTACTTGGTAGGTTCACGTCCTTTCTTTTTTGATATAAAATCGCCTTTGCCAACAACTTCCAAGTTGAATCTAAATCACATTTGGATTTGACATTATATTCATGATTAAAAAAATAACAAATAACTTTCTGAGTTGATTTCCACATGTAAATTCGCTAGCCTCTTTAATTGCATTAATGAATTCTTTATCATCTACCAACAATCCTAAAACCTTGTTGGTGTGTAGGAAAAGTTTTTTCATTAATTGTCTCTATGCTATAATGATTAATGCAACATTTATGCTTTATCAATAAAATTCTCATGTAGTAGCATTCACCTGATCTTAGAGAAACATATGTCAACCAATATGATAACTCTGCTTTCTTGGTTTTCATTCTTTTTGTTATGTCATCCAAACAAACTTTGTTGGAAATTCAACATAGGTCAAGTTCATGTCTTCTTGATACTTTTTGTTAGCTTCAAACCAAGCTAAAAACAATGTATTCATATTCCCATTCTTTTTAAATACATCATAAATTTGATCATCATCTTTAAACAAAACCGGTTATTGGTCTTGGAGTTGAAAAGTTAATCTTTGAACAACCATCATTTTATGATGAATATCAAAACCAAAAAATTTGATAACTACCATAAATTTTATTTTAAGTTTGTTATTTTGAGTTTTTTAAGTTTGTTTTAGAATAAATTTAAATTCAACAGACTTAAATTTAAGTTTTAAATTTTAGGTTTAAACCCTCATTTGGTCCTCGTATTTGTGTGTCAATCTCAAGTGGGTCATCATTTTTTTTCGGTCTCAATCGGGTCCATAAACTTGTTAAAATGAGCCAATTAAACCCTCTCCGTTAAGTTTTCATTAACGCCATCTGCACATGCTGAGGTGTAATTTTTTTAGATCTCGTGGCATGCTGAGGTGTATTAAATTTTTTTGAATGGCTTATTTGTACAATCAAGCACGGGACTCCTCCTCGCCCACCGCCCACTACGCCGCGCAATCTGGAGTCGCCACCAAGACAATGTTGTGGCTATCGTACGACCGAGCATTATCACCGGAGCACCGTCAAGGGTCGTTGCTCCTCACCTCCTTCAACTTTGCCACGCGCCCCCTCAGGCACACAATCTCCTATGTCGCCGCCTCGATCTGCTGCAACAGCCGCTTCTCCTCTTCCTGCCACACGTTTCAGTGTGACGCGAAGATCTCCATCACTCGAGCGTTCGCCTTCGAGTCCTCCTACCGCTGCGACTTCATCTAGGGCAGCTCCTCTGCCACCTACACCACCTGGGGTTTTCAAATTCACACTCTTGGAGACTTTCCTTGCCAATTCCAAGGACAACCCACATGAGTGGATGAGGTAAAGCCCGGTAAAGGTGTCACCTTTGCGGCTGTCCCCACCATAGGTGAATGTATTGAACCAAAAAAGAAAAACATTGTGCTTGTGTTGCAGCAAAGAACCCAACTGAAATTGGGTGCTTTTGTGGTGTGTGAAGGTGCATTGATTTTAATGTCTTTTCCTGATCTTGGTCTTTCTTTGAGAAGGTTTCGTGGTTCATGATCTCATTGAGAAAAAGACTACTACTGTGTCCAACCTTTGGTTCACAATGTGGTTGAGATTGCATGATATTGTTGGAGAACTGAGGATAGAAAACCCATGCGTTGTGATGGTATCGTTAACTATTACACCTTGACAATTATTGTGCAAAGGAAAGGAGAAAGACTCGATCGCTGGTGGCAGCAAAGCAGTGTTATTGTAGTTGTGAGACTGTAAATAAGTCTGATTCAAGGAGATGGCATTTGGGTGCACTAATTCTTTTGAGGAGGATTTCTCAGAGGAAGAGGATGAGGTTGAAAGTGATATGATTTGAGAGAGAGAAATTGAGTTTGGTTGTGTTTCTGTGTTGTGGTTCTTTGAGTTTTGGATGTGGCTGAGCTTGTTCTTGCTCCTGGATTTGCGATTTTGGAACCAATAGAACACATTGGCATCACCAACTTGGCCATACTCCTGCAACTGCACCCGAATCTTCCTTATCTCATCCCTTGGGGGATTCACCATCCTAGAATTGAAGATGGCTTATAGAATGCGAATTTGTTTGGGTTTTGGATTCCATCTCGACTTTGGTTCTGGAGTTTTCTCTTCATTTCCCTAATGTCCCTCGGCAATGGGGAATGCTTGCCCGGATGGAACTGAAGTGTTAGTTTCTTGAAAGCGGTTTTGATTTCCTCCTTGGTCGCGGTTCGGTGCAAGCCGAGAACCTTGTAGTGATCCATTTCGCTGGACCGAATTGAGATTGAGATTGTTTCGGTTTTCGTTGATTGCTAAGGTTTATGGAATTTTCCTCCCCTCTCTCTAATGAATTTTCTCCGAGAAGTGGCGAAGGAGAAGTACAGGAAGAGGATCTTCCGGTTTAGAAGATTGGAGATTTTGTTATTCATGGCATGAATGATGACAAATCGTGGCCGTGTTGTGCCTGCTGCTTTCTTTGAGGTACAAGTTTAAAATGTTTTTATTAAAATTTAAATAAAAATTCCACATAATCAAACCATACACATCAGCATAAACACTTCATCACAGTTAGACGCCGTTAGTGAAAACTTAACGGAGAGGGCTTAATTGGCTCAATTTTACAAGTTTATGGATCCTATTGAGACCGAAAAAAAACGAGGACCCACTTGAGATTGACCAACAAATATGAGGACCAAACGAGAGTTTAAACGTAAATTTTAAGTCTCTTGTTAACCAATAGACTTAAATCCTACTTGATCTCTAAATAAGAAAACAACAAATTTAAGTATTTTTTTAATATGAATTTTGTTTTAGCATGAAACCAAAATCTATAATAAAAAAAATTATAACAAAATATATTTTCAATACATGATAAATAATTCCAAAATCAAAATAAACAAGACGATATCTTAACTTTAAAATTGATACTCTACAGCTTAAAACAAAACCTGTAGCTTGACGTTTTGTAATATAATTGGAAGATTTGAATAATTTAATGTTAGATTAAAAAAAAGTGAAGATTATTTGTCAGATTATTATAGTTTATTCCAAAGGGATTACCCTATTAAAACTCTATAAAACTAAAACAAAGTTAAAGCATATTCATAGCTCTAAATTATAAACTCTTGTGCAAAAACCAGTATTGAGATTCATATCTTTCTTGGTGGATGCAATTATAACTTAAATTGAACCTGTTTCCTTTGTAAAGTTTCTGATAAAATAGCAGAGTATAAAATTGACCTAAACATGTTATAATGTCATCACAGTAACATATTCAGATCAAAAACAGTGGAAGCAAATATGAAAGAATAATGTGCATACCTCTTGCCATTGCGATTTTGTAATCCAAACATAAACAACTTTGTGTTTTCTAAACCTTAACTCACTCAAACTCGATGGTGTGTTTTCTAAATAGAGGAGTAGACTTAGTGATCAAAACTGAGAGTAACACATTCACTTATATAAAGTCTGACCATCACAGGTTCAAAATAAATGGGCTTTACCTTTAAAATTTAGTAACTGCTCCATAACCTCTATGCAGTTAAAAGATAAAAATAATGGCTTAATGGACCATTTATGTTCCTTAAAATAGGAACTAAAAATGCTATAATATTTATTTTATATTTAAAATAATGCTAACATTCTCCCACTTGGTCCATTTATCCAATTATTAACCACAAGTGACAGAATATATTCGAGTCATAGCGATAGGTCCTCTGATAGTGAGTGTTATCTTCCATGTACCACAACATATATTTCTCTCAACATTAGCTCTCAACTTAATGCATAAACCATATGTTTATGCTAGATCAAAAATAAATGATATCTTCTCAAAATAAATGTGCACAAAAACATATGAGAAAAACATCAAACTGAATAAGAGTTTCATTGAAAATAATAAATGTACTGATAATGAAATTACATCGTTGAACCAAGTCCCATTTGCACTACATGATCCTTAAAATTCTTTGGTGGCATGCCTTTAGTTAAAGGATCAACAATCATCAACTTAGTGCTTATGTGTTCAATGACCACTTTCTTTTCCTTAACACGTTCTCTGATGGCTAAGTATTTGATGTCAATGTGCTTACTTCGACATCCACTTTTACTGTTCTTAGCCATAATTACCACAACAGAGTTGTCACAATACAACTTTAATGGCCTAGAAATAGAGTCCACAACTCTAAGCCCAAAAATGAAACTCTTTAACCATACACCATGCGAGGTAGCCTCAAAACAAGAAACGAACTCAGCTTCCATAGTAGAAGTAGCAGTTAATGTTGGCTTGGCACTTACCCAAGATACAGCTCCACCAGCTAACATAAAAATATAACCAGATGTTGAGTTTCGTGAATCAACGCAGCCAGCATAGTCTGAATCGAAGTAGCCAATCACTTCCAAACATTCAGTTTGTCTATATATAAGCATGTAATCTTTTGTCCCTTGAAGATATCTCATTACCTTCTTTGCAGCTTTCTAGTGGTCAACACTTGGATTACTCTGATATCTTCCCAAAACTCCAACATCATATGCAATGTCAGGTCTAGTGCAAACCTGAGCATACATAAGGCTTCCGATAGCTGAAGCATATGAAATATTATTCATGTGTTCCCGCTCAAAATCATTTTTCGGACATTGATTCAAATTGAGTTTATCACCCTTCACGATGGGAGCTACACTTGGTGAACAATCCTTCATGTTAAACCTCTCTAAAACTTTGTTGATATAGGTCTCTTGAGACACACCCAAAATGCCTCGAGATCTTTCCCTGTGGATCTTAATGCCAATGACATAAGATGCCTCTCCCATATCCTTCATGTGAAAGTTCTTTGAGAGAAATTGTTTCACTTCATATAGCAAACCCTTATCGTTGGTTGCAAGCAAAATATCATCCACATATAATACAAGGAAACAAATCTTACTCCCACTGACCTTTTGGTATATACATTGATCCATGACATTTTCTTCAAAACCAAATGAAGTGATAACATCATGAAATTTTAGATACCATTGGCAGGAGGCTTGTTTTAATCCATAGATGGATTTATTAAGCTTACAAACTAAGTGCTCATTGTCTTTAGAGGAGAATCCTTCAGGTTGTTTCATGTAAACCTCTTCTTCTAGATGACCATTAAGGAATGTTGTTTTCACATCCATTTGATGTAACTCAAAATCAAAATGAGCTACTAATGCCATAATTACTCGGAAAGAATCTTTCTTAGATACAGGAGAAAAAGTCTTTGTGTAGTCAATTCCTTCTCTCTGAGTGAACCCTTTGGCAACAAGTCTTACCTTATGTCTCTCAATGTTTCCTTTTGAGTCTTTCTTGGTTTTAAAGACCCATCTACATCCAATGGATTTTACACCATTAGGCAACTGAGCGAGATCCCAGACTTTGTTGGATGCCATAGAATCCATCTCATCTTTCATGGCATCATACCATAAGTTTGACTCTTTAGAACTCATGGCTTGTATAAACGTTTCAGGATCATTTGCAGCTCCAATATTGTAGTCAACTTCTTGCAAATACACTACATAATCACTAGGAATTCCTGGCCTTTTAACTCTAGTAGATCTTCTTAATGTTGCCTCATCATTTTCTTGAGAAACTTGTTGCTCAAGCAACTGTTCAGTAGGTTGTTCAACATCATCTTGTTGTTCCTCATTAGCAACTTGATCTGTAAGGTCATTTTCAACAGGTTGTGAAGCTTCAATTATTGTTTGTCTAACACCCATTTGTGTTTGAGGGGTGTGAATGACAACCAATCTATCACTTGAACTAGAGGGTTGAGCTTCATAGTGATCCCTTTCATTCCCAATGTTTGGAAACTGATCACTCCCACTAACTAAGTCATTCTAAAGAAATTTTTCATTTCTTGACTCCACAATCCTAGTGTTATGCGATGGACAATAGAATCTATATCCCTTAGACTTTTCAGCATATCCAATGAAATACCCACTAATAGTCCTTGGGACTAGTTTCTTATCTTGTGGATTATAAATTCTCACTTCAAACGGACAACCCCAAACGCGTATATGTCGCAAACTTCGTTTCCAACCTTTGAATAACTCAAACGGTGTCTTTAAGACGGCCTTGGTTGGGACTCGGTTTAATATATACACAACCGTCTTCAGTGCTTCAATCCACAAGAATTGAGGAAGTTTTGGATTACTCCTCATACTTCTCACCATGTCCATTAAAGTTATGTTCCTTCTTTCTGCCACACCATTCTGATCTGGAGAACCAGGCATAGTGTATTGGGCAACAATTCCATGTTCTTGAAGAAACTTCTCAAACGGACCAAGTGCTTGTCCATTCTCCGTGTATCTACCATAATACTCTCCACCTCTATCTGATCTCACAATCTTGATTTGCTTTCCGCATTGTAACTCAAGTTCAGCCTTAAAACTTTTAAAGGCATCCTAAGCTTCATCCTTAGAACGAAGTAAGTAGAGATACATATAACGTGAGTAGTCATCTATAAAGGTAATGAAGTATTTCGGACTACTTGCGTCCATATCTGGACAACAAATATCTGTATGAATAATTTCTAGTAAACTTGAACTCCTCTTAGCACCTCTTTTGGACTTGTTAGTTTGCTTACCCTTTACCAATCCACGCAAGTCTCAAAATCAGTAAAATCCAAAGTACTAAGTACTCCTTCATTTACTAATCGCTTAATTCTCTCAATGGAGATATGTCCCAATCTACGGTGCCATAAAACAGAAGAATCCTCATTCATAACACATCTTTTTAACCCGACAGAAACGTGCATAGAATCATAAGTGATATTGTTTTGCAAAATAATGGAATAAAGACCATCACACAATTCACCAAAACCAACAACTTTAGATTTATTCATTAAGGTAAAACCAGAATCTAAAAATTAAAAGAAAAACCCAAAGGTATAAGTCTTGAAACAAAAATCAAATTCTTAGAAAAACAAGGAACATAAAATGTCTTTTCCAAATGCAAAACAAAACCACTACTTAAAACTAAGCTGCACGTTCCAATGGCCTCCACATGTGAGCTCGTCTTACTTCCTAAGTAGATATATTGCTCACTTCCCACTGGCCTCCTTAGGTTTTGCATACCCTACAAGGTATTAGAAACATGGATTGTAGAACCAGAATCAATCCACCATGTGTTATGATTAAAACTAGTCAAATTAGATTCATAACAGACAAAAGCAAAAGGAGTACCTTTCTTATCAAGCCAATTCTTATATTTTAAGCAGTCTTTCTTCATGTGTCCTTTCTTTTTACAAAAGAAACATCTTGACTCCTTCTTAATAACTGGCTTAGCAGGAATCTTTCCCTTCTTATTAACTTTGATTCTTCTTATTCTCAAACGAAGTGGTCAAGTTCACCTTCTCCCCTTCTTCTATCAATATCCTTTCTTCTTCTTGAACACACATGGTCAATAATTCATTAATAGAC
The DNA here is from genome assembly GCF_029865625.1 of Vigna umbellata. NCBI lineage: Eukaryota > Viridiplantae > Streptophyta > Magnoliopsida > Fabales > Fabaceae > Vigna > Vigna umbellata. The sequence continues at coordinate 19,898,176 of NC_142166.1, forward strand.
CACTTATCCTTATGCGTGTTGTAACAGATTTTAAAGGGGCATAATGGTGAGGCAAAGTGCACAAAATATAGTGTACCAGAAAAGAGTCAGACATGGTAACTTCCAAAACTTTTAGTTGAGCCACAATGTCCCTAATGCGCATGATATGATCACGTACTCCCTTAATTCCAGTGAGCTTTAAGGATGAAAACTGCATTATAAGGGCGTTGGCAAGAGACTTATCAGATGTCGTAAACTGCTCATCAAGAGCCCTTAGTAAATCTTTGACATTCTCATACTGGTCAACTGAACCCCGAATTCCAGCAGAAATGTTGGTTTTTATGAACGTTACGGAGAGATGATTTGACCTCTCCCATTTTTCATAAAGATCAATAGCATCTAAAGTGCTAGTCTCAGTAATAGCCGGTGGTTCTGGTTTTCTAATAGCATAGTCAATGTCCATCCAGCCTAAATGAAGAAGAACTTTTTCCTTCCAAACCTTATAATTATCTCCTTTCAACTCGGGAATACCACACTTGATATTAGAAAAATTCACAAATTGAGAAACTGCAAATTCAAAATTACATGCTCATTATTATATAATTTGAGACTAAAATAAATGTCATGTTTACCAATGCAAACATGTCTTTTCCAATGAGTTTATTAACATAAAACTTGCCTGTGGGCTAAAGTCTTACTCAATTAGACTCATTATCTTAATGATAAAACTATCAAATTATGTTCCTTTTTCTTAATTCATGTGGATAAATTAAGAAATATAATTTAATATTTTATCCTAATTAATCATATAAATATGAAAAAAAAAATTCCTGTGAGTAGATTTTATCATATTAAATATAATTATTTACAACTAATGTTTCTCATGTAACAAAACTTTATACACAATTTTAATTGATTAAAGATGTTGTGGCTACTCTTTAATTTATTAAAACATTGCTACTTAAACATTAATAATATATAAATATTTACATAAAATTCATAATATGCAAATGTAGTAATAATAATGTATATTTTATTTGCACGTATAACAACAAATATATACATACAAATAATATTCATAAAATATACATAATTATTAACCCAAAAACATTTAAATATATATATATATATATATATATATATATATATATATATATATATATATATATATAACATGATATGCTTACGTATCATAATAAAACGTAATATTATAAAAACATATTCTATATAATATGTTAAATAAAAATAATAATAATTATTATATTATTATTTAAACATAAAAGCATGCATTAGCATTTAATGTATGCGTGCGAAATAAAATTACAGAGCATTCATCAGGTCATTAAAATGACCTATAAAAATAAAAAAAACAATTTCTGAATTCTCCAGTACGTGGCAGAGGATTAACCCTCATTTTCATTATAATATTGCAACGCACAACAATCAAGAAAAATAATAGGGTTTATAGACTACAAAAACCCTTTTAAGCAATATGATCATGTACGCATCCCAATCAAAATAATTGCCTTTTACTGCAATTTTGTAGAGGGGAAAGCTGAGAAATTTTCTAAGCCCAACAATTAAATTGGAGACATGCAGTATGAAAAATTACAATGCTGTAACATGTCATGAAATGACCCAAAAACTGAAGCGCAGAAACAGGGTTCCCTCTTTATATTAAAGAGGTGAAGTCTTGAAACGGGAGAGAAAGAAAAAATGAACAGACAGAAACTGTTCAGCGGCTTTAGACGAATCCTCTTGATCCGGTTTCAGTTTTTATATTTCGCTTTTACCGTTTAAGATTACAAAATTTGTAATCAGGTTTAATGTTAATTTGGGAATTTTGTTTGGATTAGATGAATCGAAATAATAAAACCCATAAATTAAAAATTCAAATCAACGAAAATATGCAAGGCAGAGGAATAAACAATGCTCTGATACCAAATGATAAAATAGCAGAGTATAAAATTGACCTAAACATGTTATAATGTCATCACAATAACATATTCAGATTAAAAACAGCGGAAGTAAATATGAAAGAATAATGTGCATACCTCCTGCTATTGCGATTTTGTAATCAAAACACAAACAACTTTGTTTTTCTAAACCTTAACTCACTCAAACTCGATGGTGTGTTTTCTGAATAGAGGAGTAGACTCAGTGATCAAAACTGAGAGTAACTCATTCCCTTATATAAAGTCTGGCTATCACAGGTTCAAAATAGATGGACTTTACGTTTAAAATTTAGTAACTATTCCATAACCTCTATGTAGTTAAAAGATAAAAACCACTTTTTATGTTCCTTAAAAATAGGAACTGAAAATGCTATAATATTTATTTTATATTTAAAATAATGCTAACATTTTCAACAAGTTTGCAAATTGATATAAATAAAGGAAAGAGAATTATTTCACATTGTTGAAATTGCCATTCAATAAAGTTTGGGCTTGTTGATTAAATACGGAACAGTGGCTGCAAAAAGTTAAACTCCAAGGACTTTCAGAATCAGATAAACAACAATTTTAATAACTTCTATGCACAAAAATGAGACATCTTTAGAACCCCTATCTATCATCTTCTTCAACCATGTATTCATCTTCTTTAGCTAGCAATGTCCCAAAAATTAAAAAATGCTTCTGCTTTCGAAATTTCCATGTACTTGGCTAATCAAAGATAGTTGGGTGTAACACTAGGAAACAAAATTTCCAAACACTATGCCGAATGTTCTACGGAATCTTATAATGTTTTTGGTTATAATTAATTGAGAAACAATCATCAAAGGTAGACCAAAATTTATATTACCTTGAAATTTTTCTCTCGAGATAGAAATTGAAACTAAGCTCAAAATTTTCCCTATTTTAAATATCAGTTTGGGGTTACATATTATAGAAATAAACTTAAATTTAGGAGTTATCAAATAATTATTAAGAGTGATAGTGTTTATTGCATTGGGAGAGGAAGTTACTCTATTATGTTTTACAATCATTATCGCGTATTATCTGTTATAATTGGGAGCATTATGGTCAGTAGATGAAAGACCTAATGTTAGTCCTATAAATTGTAGAGAAATGAAAATACATCAGAAGTATATTCAGAAATATCTAAGTAAGTGTCATTTTCTAACAAATTGGCATTAGAGCTAAGAGAGCCGAGTGTCCAAATGAGAAAGAGATAGTGTGAGAGAGATGACCAGCCTAGCAAACAATATGTCCCTGCATCAGTTGACAAAGAAAGTTAACTTTGACAATTGGAGTGCGCAGATGAGAGCCCTTCTTGAATCCCAAGACGTTTGGGATGTTGTAGCAAATGGCTATGAAGAGCATGTGGAAAATCTAGACCAAATAGTGGCCAAAGTTGCCGCATTAAGAAAATCACGGGTGAAGGATCAATCAGCCTTGTACATATTGTATCGAGATGTTGATGAGTTTGGCTTTGAGAAGATAGTAAATGCTAAATCTTCAAGAGAAGCGTGACAGATTCTTGAGAAAGTTTACAAAGGCGATAATCGTGTAAAGCAAGTTAGACTTTAAACTCTCAGAGGCGAGTTTGAGAGTCTAAGAATGGAAAGTAGAGAACGAGTGGCCAAATATATATCCGAGTGGAGGCGATAGCAAATCAACTCGGACAAAATGGAGAGGAATTGCTTGTCAACCGTAGTGTGGAGAAGATCCTAAGGTCATTGACTAAGGACTTCGAGAATATTATGTGTGCAATTGAGGAGTCCAAGGACTTGACCATGATCTCGATTGAAGGGCTTGCTGGGTCTTTAGAGGCACACAAGCAATGAAGGAGAATGTTGTTTAAGCCACCTGATCAGGTACTTCAGGCAAAACTTGACTTGAAGAGAGGTGCTCGGAACACTCGAGGCAAAGTGGTCCTTGAGCAAGAGGCCGTGGATAAGGAGGTTATGGCCAAGGTGATCGTGAAGACGAAGATGAACAAACTGGGCAACAAAACTGGAGAGGTAGTGGAAAAGCGAAAGGTAGAGAAGGTCGGTCTATTAATTATGGAGTAGAATGCTATAACTATGGCAAGCATGGCCACTATGCCAATGACTACTGGTCGGCCAAGTGTTATAATTGTGGTAAGGTCGCCCACATAGAAAAATATTGTCAAGTTGAAAAAAGAAAGGAAAATTTCCTTACTAAGGAGGCTAATGATGAGATTGAGATCTTGATGATGTCAAGAATCTGAAAGGACGAATTACCGAGCTATAAGGTCGGGTTGCCAAGTTGGAGTATGGAACTTGAGTTGCTTGATATCTAGGAGTACAAAAGTCGAGGTGAATATAAACAAAACAACATATGTCAAGTTAAAGTCGAGCTGTTCAAACAACTCGGTTTGGTATCTAGATACTAGGGTTAGTAATCACATGTGTGGTGATGAAATCATGTTTAGAGAGATCATCAAAGTGGATGCTGGACATGTTTCTTTTGGAGATAATTCAAAGGCAGCCCGACAGGGGAGAGGTACAATATGATATCTTCAAAAGGATGGTCGATTTGGTGAAATGCGAGATATGTATTATGTACCCGATCTCAAGAGTAATATTCATAGGCATAGGATAATTGATGGAAAAGGGAAACTCAGTTCTAATGAAGGACTGAGTACTATACTTGAGGTATAAATTTTGTCGCCTGATAGCCCAAGTTGAAATGAAGAAAATTAGAATGTACAAGATGGAGCTAAACATAGAACAAGAGAAATGTTTGAAGATGGATGTGGGAGATGAAGTTATGATGTGGCCACTTAAATTTTGGAGGATTGGCTGTGCTGTTAAAGAAGCAGTTGGTGCATGGACTACTAGATATAAAGTTTTTAAAAAGAAGTTTTATAAAGACTGCATACTCGGAAAGCATCCAAGGACAAAATTTTCGAAGATTGTTGAGTACCAAGTAGAGACACAACTCGATTTAATTCACACGACCTGTGCGGACCATTCACCCCTAAGTCTTTCAGTGGTAAGAAATAATTTATCTCGTTCGTGGACGACTTTTCACGGAAGACATGGGTATATATCTTACAAGAGAAATCCATGGTGTTCGAGGTGTTTAAGAAGTTGAGGATGATGGTTGAGAAGGAGATTAGGAAGCCAATAAAAGTTGTTCAATCTAACAAAGGAGGTGAGTTCATATAAGGAGAATTCATGGAATATTGTGAGAAACACGGAATAAAGTGTTTCTTAACAGTTCCATACTCACCACAACAAAATGGTGTAGCAGAAAGGAAGACTCGAACCATTCTCAACATGGTTTGAACCATGCTCACAAGTAAGAACATGCTAGAGAAATTCTGGGTAGAAGCAGTACAATGTGTTGTTTATGTCCAAAATAGATGCCCACTGAAAAGCTAGAAGATAAGACGCCCCAAGAAGCTTGGAGCAAGAGGAAAATGAGTGTGAAACACCTCAAAGTATTTGGTAGCATGACCTATGGTCACATTCCAACACAACAGAGAACTAAATTGGAAGACAAGAGTAAGAAATATGTGTTTATTGGGTATCACCTAGTCAATCTCAGTAACCCCCATTACTCTAACTAGAACCAAGTATCACCCACTCCTGGTTATGCAATATTCTTTACCATTTCTGGTATCCCTAGACAATCATATCCTGATACGTTGTCTAGTTGAGTTTCACCCACTCTTGGTTTTCACTTGACAAATCTTGTATCAACCTAATACACTGTTTAGCTATCGTTTAACTCCACCGAGTTAATCATTAAGTGTTTGTATTCGCTTCAAAGTATGCAATCAATTAGATTGCTTACAAGTCCTTAGACGATTACTATCACAGAGAGAATGTGTTTACAATATAATTCAAACTAACAGACTTTTTAGAGTATTCTCTCTTCTTACAAGTGTAAGCTTATGATACTATGATACTAGAGATTATTTTCTTTCTTTTGTATTTTTTTTTCTTCTCAGATGATTTTTTTCGTATTCGTGTGCTTATTCTCTAGATTTTCTATTCAAGGATCTACATTTTGTAGGCTTTAAGAGAAAATATCTGTTAGATAGTACTTGTTTTTTTATCTTCGGATTGTGTTTGTCGTTTCGTAGGTAACAATCATAGGTAGAAGTCAACTTGTCAAGGCGTTTCCTAATAGCGCTTTGCTTAATGATCTTAGTTTGGTTTAAGACCGCATTTAGCAAGATGTCCTTCAACACATGTTTTGAGAACAATGTTTATATCTTTTAGCGTGCTTATCAAAATATAATTTTGTAATATATAGTGAAAGCTCGTTTAGCATTTTTTTAACAATGCATAGCAAGAGCTCATTTAGAAAGACTCTTTAGCACATTGACACATTTTGTGAGGAAATCATTTGGTAGTGTGTATACTAAAGCTTTTCTTCAAACATTTTGTTCTTCACAAAGCTTTTTGATAAGAATCTTTTCTTTCAACAATATTATTTTCCACAAAGATAACATTTTGTCATATGCTCATTTTGTTATTGTTGTTTGTTAAACTTCAAAACATATGAGGACCTTAGACTATCCAGTCTTATAGACAATCTTGTCTTAACACAAAAGTGCTTTTTTTTTATTTTCCTTTTTTTTTGTTTTTTTGGCTTTAAACGTGCATGTGGGATTTAACATGTGAAGAGAGAAACAAGAGAACTCACTCTCTCCTGCCTTCAAAAAATCAAACCTTGTTCCTCTGCCTTTTTCTTTGATTTCTTCGAATTATAAGAACTCTAAAGGGCATGATGCAACTAGGGAGAGCAAGAGCCATTAATGTGCAAGAGAGAAATAGAAAATGAGAGTGAATATGAGTTAAGGAGCCTTACGTTTTAATGTTACAAGAGTGATGGAGGATGTGCAGTTGATGAGAATAACTTTTTCCTAATTGAAGAACTTATGTATGAGTTGTGGGTAGGGCGTGTAGAAGGATAGAATGTGTAGTTTCTTTTGAGAGTAGCAAAGTGAGAGTGAGAAGTGGAGTGAGAGTGTGGCTGTTAGGGAGAGCTGCGAGGATGGAATGCTTAGTGAAGAGAGGGCGTATTTCAGGTATGGGAAGTTAAACTCTTTTTAATCATTTTATCATGTTATTTTGTGTTTATAATGACGTTTTGATTACAGAAATGTATTGTATTGTTGATAATTATTGAATTATTGTGGAAATATACTTATCTTGAATGTTGTAAGACCCAAGAAAATGTAAAACTTAGAAATAATATTGTAACAAGACTTAAGTATGTTTTATTGAAAATTGCATGTTTTTAAAAGGTGTTGTGTAGCTCAATTGGTGAAAACTCTTTGATGAATTAAGTGGTCATTTGTTCAAGTCTTCGCTAGAACATAAATATGTTATTGTATGATTATTTAAATTGTGATGTGAGGGAGAAAAGGGGGACCTTTTATTTATACTTTTTTTGTAAGGGCTAATATTAAAAAACATGCCCTTAATGATAAAATTTGAAAAACCAAAACATTGGAACGTAGAAAAGAATGCTCAACAGTTTTATTTTTAAAAACCAGGAAAAGTAGGAAGCATGATCTCGTGGTTTCTTTTAGTTTAAAAGAGATTTTTTTAGGAGGAGATTTTATTGAGTTGGAAATAAAAGAAAGAGGGTAGTAGAGAGAGAGAGCCACGTTTTTGAAAACTAAAATCTTACGTGAAAATCAAAAGGAAAATAGAGAAAGAGCATATGAGAGAAGGAGGTTGGTATTTAAAAGAGGAAAAAGGAACTTCAAGATAGATAACACAAGCGTGTGTGAATTGACTATGATGTTGTGTGTAGATAAATCCTTAAAATTGGCTAAGGGAGGAGAAACTAACTTTTATTTGTTTAATTGTTAATTTAATTTTGAATAATTTAAATGATCTGTTGTAGTGCTTGTGGATTGTTTAGGTAATTTGTGAGATTTTAGTAGTCTTTGTAACCATGGAAATTTTGCTCTGTGACCAATAACTGTTGGCTGTCATTTTTCGTGTACACATGGAATTAATTTTACAAATGTAAATATTTGAAAAGTGGTTTAAATAAAAGTGGATAAGCATTAAAAATTGGAAATGTGGCTAGAAAAATAAATTAGGGGCACTTTGGGTTTCCCTTTTAATTACTTCTAGATTTCAATCGGTTCATGACAATTGAACCCACTGAATCTCAAAGAACTAAAACCCAAGCTTGGGTTCTTCGTATCGTTTCTTCGTATCGTGCAAGGAGTAGTGGCTAGGGAGGTTTTCGTCTTTTTCATTTTTGTTTATGGTTCAGTTTTTTTGGTAAGGAGGAGAAGCACCCTTCTTCTCATTTTGTGTTCATGCAAACAAGGTATGCCGTCATACTTTACTTAGTGCACTCTCTAACGATTTTTTCGATGTGTATGCTTCCTATAAGGAAGCGAAAGACATTTGGGATTCGTTGATTCTCAAATACACTGTTGAGGATATAGTCAGAAAAAGATTCATCTATCGCTGGGAAATGGTTGAAGACAAGGACATAAAGTCGCAAATTAATGAATACCACAAGCTACTCGAAGATATCAAAGCGGAGAACGTTATTCTACCAAATGAGTTTGTTTCAGAGCTTCTGATCAAGAAATTGCCGCCTTCCTGGAGTGATTACAAGCAACAACTAAAACACATGCACAAACAAATGTCACTTTCAGAGTTGATCACTCACATAATTATTGAAGATACCAACAGGAAAGAATGTGCTACTGCGAGGGCCAAAGCTTTGTTTGTAAAAGCAAACATGATAAAAGACAAACCTGATACAAAAAGGTACGAACACAAATCTGATCACAATAAGAAAAATAATTTTCGTAAATATCGCCCCAACGCATCTAACCCTGCCTTTAAGAAGAAAGGAAATTGCTTCGTATATGGGAAGCCGGGCCATCATGCACTGCAGCGCAGACACAGAGTAAGAAACGACATTCCTCCTAAGGCGAATATAGCCGAAGGAGATGACATTATTGTTGCTGTCGTTTCTCAAGTAAATCTGATGACAAATGTGAGCAAGTGGGTGGTAGACTCTGGTGCTACCAGACATATATGTGCAAACAGAAGTGCTTTTACCTCTTACACTAGTGTAGGGGATGGAGAAGAACATGTCTACCTCGGTGATTCCAGGAGTTCTTCTCAAACTCACATCTGGAAAAACTCTGGCTTTGAGTGATGTGCTACATGTGCCATCAACCAGAGTTAATTTAATCTCTGTAGCACTACTGGGAAAAGTGGGGGTTAAAGTGTCATTCGAGTCTGACAAGATTGTAATGACAAAAAATAATTTTTTGTGGAGAAGGGATATTGTGATCAGGGTCTCTTTGTACTTAACATTTATGAAAATATTAATGAATCATCTTCTTCTGCTTATATTATTGACTCATATGATATATGACATGCTAGATTAGGACATCTGAATTCTTCCTATGTTATGAAATTAAAACAACTAGGATTAATTAATATGCATGATAAGCAGAGTAGTAAATGTGATATTTGTGTAGAATCTAAAATAACAAAGAAAACCTATTTTTCTGTAGAACGTCAAACTGAACTGTTAGAGTTAATTCATACTGATCTAGCTGATACGAAACAAACCATGTCAAGAGGAGGTAAAAATTATTTTGTGACCTTTATAGATGATTATTCTAGATACACCAAGGTATACTTAATCAAACACAAAGATGAAGCCTTTGATGTGTTTTTAACCTATAAAGAAAAAGTAGAAAATCAATTGAATAAGAAGATTAAAAGGATTAGATCAGATAGAGGTGGTGAATATGTTTTGCTTAATAACTTTTGTGTTAAAGAAGGTATCATACATGAGGTAACTCCACCATATTCACCTGAGTCTAACGGAGTAGCGGAGAGAAAGAATAAAAGTCTTAAGGAAATGATGAATGTTATGCTTATTAGTTTTAGTGCACCTGTTAAATTGATTTTTGTCGCCTAAAATCAGAACAAACTAAGTTTCCCCACTAATGAAGTATAGGGACAACCTAGGTATCAATCCAAACACTCGACTAGAATTAAGCTTTAGAAATGTAGAGTTTAGTCTTGATTTTATTTACTACCTAATTAACTACTAATGCAAGGTGGGGAAATGAAATATGAAACAATGAAATTAAAGAGAAAAGAATAAAGAAATCAAATTTGTATAAAAGCAAAATCAAGAAATAAAATGCAAAGAAATAAAAAAAACTGAAACCTAAGCTAAAGTATAAAATGAATGCATAACAGAACAGAACCTAACTAAAATGCGAATTGAATGCAATTAAAACTAACCTATGAATGCTAACAGTTAACAGTGCAAGGAAACCAAAACTAAAACTGAACAAGATACTAAGATGCCTAAAACAAGTCGTATGTACATGTATCAGATCCAAAAGAGTGGACATCCAACATCTAATCTACTGAACCTAATCTATATTCACAGGAAGACAAAAATCAAAGTAAGAAGTACTGCCTAAAACAGAAATCAACTTGCAATGAAACCAAATCAGCAACACAGATCACTCTATCCTAATCTATATATCATCAAAAAGCAAATAAGAGCATAAATCAGAATTGAAACAAAGCAAGAATAGTACCTAAATTCTAACTAATCAAAAACAAAATAACAAACTCACAAATATAATTGAAGTTGTAGGTGAAATGTACATTGGACTGAATAAAAGAATACTTAGAGTTCTCAGGAAGACATCCTGATAATGTGAATCCCAATCCAAGGTATTCTAAGTCATATTTCAGAACTTTAAATTGACTCTTTTCACTAATTTGTCCAACCAATGTTCATTAGTCTACTCATCAATCTAAAATTCACAAACAAATGAGCTGAAGCATATAACAAAATTTAAATGTACAAATGATTGAAGATAAAGTTTCAATTATACTCAGAAAAACATTCTGACTAAAGTAAGCCCAATCCAGGGTCTTATAGTTCATATTTTAGAACTTGAAATGACAATTTCCACTCATTCTCAATCAATGCAAATCTAAATCTGATATACACTAAAAAGAAAAGAATAGAAACATAAATTCAGATGAATCTTTATGCATTGCACTCATCTCTGACTCGAGAAGACATCTCGATAAAAAAATGCTCAGTACATAGTCATTTAATTCCAAAGAGAATAATAAAATTGCAAAGAGTTAGAGTCCAATTCATTTTCAATGAAACAACACAAGAAACACAAAAACATTGAAGAAGAACAATCAAAACACAAGCAAGAATAGAAAAAGAACTTTATTAATATGAAAAGAAGATTACAAATATACCGGAAGTCACCAAGATTCTCACGGCTGTCACTCTCGCAATTGTCTCGGCGAAATCCAGAAGCAAATGTAAACCCTAATCTATGAAAGCGATAAACCTATAACTACTTTTTATTCTACTCAAAAACTAAAACTGTAAAAGCTCTGTGAAAGTAAAAGTGTAGAGAAGTATGTATTTTACATGAGAGAACCCTTTTTATAGGGTGGAAAACGGAAAAAGAAAAAAAATTTGGGAGAGGGGAACCTTGCTTGACACGCTGTAATCTTCGCCCTCCACGTGGCAGCTCCGGTCAGCTCTTCTTTCTCACCGGTCAGCTCCGGTCATCTTCTCCGGGCAGGTAATGTGCTCCTCCCTTCAGCTCTCTTCACTCACGGGAGCCCTAGCTTAGCTCGAAGGGAAGTACTTTTTTTTCTTTCTCCAAATGTAGTGCTCCAGCAAAGAACCCCTAAGGTAATAGTGCACCAAAACGCTCCGCATCAGTAATTGGATTTCAGCCCACCAACGTTTGCAACAGCAGTGCTCCCAAAACGCAGTCGTTTCTAGCAACCCAGTAGTGTAGTTCAAAAGTGTTTTCAGCACTTCAGTGCAATTTAGAATCAAGTGCAGTGTTCCAGGCCCAAGTGTTTTTCCAACCGCAACCATCAACCCAAATGCTTTTCAATGCCCAATTAAAAATCAGCGCATTCCAATTGAAGGCAACATTAGTGCACTTCTTCAAACAACATCACCAGCCCAATTTATAAGGGTTCATTCTGCAATATAGAAAAAAATGAATTAAGGCCATCAACAATTAAAAAAATATTTCAACAATTCAAAAATAAAGAAAAATCTTATTATTAAAAGATTTCCTAAAAATTAAATTCCTAATTATTTACAAATATAAAAAATACTACTAAAAATCTATTTGTAACTACAATTTTACAAATCTAAAGATTTAAAAGAAAAACCTAAAACTATCCTAATTCTAAGCAATTAAAAAGAAAAACAAGCTAACCTAGACTTCTAAACACAAATAAAAGTGCAAAAATAGAGAGTTATCACACCCCCACACTTAGACAACTACCCTCCTGGGCAGGGACAAACTAAAAAGAAAGACTCAATCTACAAAGGAGAGAAAACTAAAGACACACATCAAGGAACACTAGACTCTTATCACAATCAACAAAACTCTGCTAATTACACAACTACCAGCTACTTCTCTCTAATCAGAACTGCACAAACAGAATCACCAACTCTAAATCTAAGTTTCAGTAACTCTAGCAAGTAAATAACAATTAGATTCAACCAAAACAAGAAAAAAATTACAATTCAAAGAAGTAGCAGCCCAATTTCAACCTTACAGGATAAGGTGTTTCTCTTAGATTCACTCAATTGTTTAGGTTAGCCTGTGTTTCACTCCACATAACATGATAAACCACAATTCTTAACTTTGGAAAAACTCTAATTGACACTGCTTGAATCAAGATAACTCTATATCACTAGGACCTTCATGGCTTGTAATGTAATGGAGAATGGAAAGGCAAGATGTATGGAAAATAGAAGCTGGAATGGATTAGAGAATGTGCAAGAAAGAAAGGAGAATTTGAAACTCACTACAGGTATTTCCTTTTAGCTTGGCCACAATCTATTGTTTTTTTTCTTCTGATTTTCTCTCTTTCTGATACTTTCTTTTTCCGGGTCTTTTTCTCAATCAATTTTCTCTTTTTCCAAACTTCTTCTTCTCTTTTTCAGATCAGATTTTTCTCTATTTAGAGCTATTTTTCTCTTCAATTTCACCTCTGGCCTTACTATTTTCTGCTTTCTGAGTTCCAAATTGTCCCTACCTCTCATAAATCTCTCAAGGTTGTTTATTTATTTGGTTGGGGAATGGTTTGTAATGGATGGAAAACAAAGCAATAGCTAAGGCTCAAATGAGGGTACAATGGAAAGAAATGTATGTGAATGGGAAGAAGAAAGAAGGCCTAGATCATATTTAAAGTTCTACCAAGATCAAGCACACTCAAAGAGAATCAATGCAAAGTCAGAACTATGGCTATACATGCATGCAATCACACTAGAAAGAAAAAATTTGGCCCAAAACTCTCCAGGGTTAAAAAGTTGTCAAAATTGAACTTGCTACTCTCTATAATGCAAAAACTTCTTAATTGAATTAAACTAATTGCAAAAACTACTGCTAGAGCTACCTCTACTCAAATCTAGAGCTAAAGACACTATTGGAAATCTATCTTAAAGAGACAAAGCTAAGAAGTTAAGTAAATCAGCAAAAAGTTAAGTAAAATGTGAAATAAAATTTAGAAATACCTACATAATATTACCTAAAGCTATTTACAACCTAGACAAACTAAAACATAACAAAATGTAACCAAAAAGAATCTAAACTAAAGCTCTACAAAGTAAAACAAAAAAAGGAAAAGAAAAGTATCTAAACAAGATCTAAACTATCAAAACAGAGACGTAGAAAGAAGAAGAAACTTAAAACAATGCTTAAAATGAAAAGAACCTAAAGGGAATTCTAACTAAAGGCTAAAAACAGGACCTAAGTAAGAGAGGAATCTTAAAGCAAAGAATTAAAACTAACAAATCCTAAAGAAGCTTCTATTTACATGCTAAAACCAAATCTAAGAAAAATGAAAAACACCTAAGGGAATTACTAAATGGAAACTAAAACAGAATGTAAAACAAGAAACAAAAATAGAAGAAGAAAAAGAACCTAATGTGAATTCTAAGAAGAAAAAGAACCTAATTTGAATTCTAATTACAAAAACAATAGAGTCTCAACAATCCGAGAAAACAACTTCAATGAATCCTAAAAATAACAAAACAACTAGGTATTTACAAACTAGAATGAAGTATTTACAAACTAAAACTAGAATGGCTATTTACACCTATGAGCTTAAATGTTTACAAACACAATCAGACCTAAACTAAAGGGATCATAACTCAGGAATTATTTTTTACCCCTATTCTACTACATAACATATCAAACATTATACACAAAAGACAGAAAACGAAAATTTTAAACTATACTCTCTCACCCCCCACACTTAAGAGGTACATTGCCCTCAATGTGTGAGTGAGTAAGGTTTTATTTCAACACAAACATATGTAATAGGTATATACAAGACAAACAACAACAAATATTTACATAACAGAAACTGAAAAACACAAAAATAGCCAGAATTGAACAAGAACAGAACAAGTATGTACAAATCAAACATGACAAACATCATCAGACTTATTCAAAACAGAAGTGAAAAAGAACTAAAATTGAAAAAGAATGCATATAACATAATAGAACTAAGAAAACTAAACTCAACAAATCACATAATGTATATGAACAAGACTAAGAAAAGTAAACACAATAGAACAGAACTAAAAAGCTAAACTAAACTACAAAGCTACAAGAAAAAGAGAATTTATTCAAATGGGCCACAGATCAAAGTTAATTCTTTTTATTTTTATGAAAAACAACATATTATCTATCCTACTATTTACTATGCTACTTAAAACTATGCACATTACTAACAAATACCTATAACTATTATTTAAGAGTAAGGAAAAGAAAATTCTTATGGGTTTTTCTCCATGCTCTGCCCAGGTGCGCATTGCTTCCATGGCTGCATTGAAATCCTTTTTCTCAGTCATTTGTTGCAGCATTCTCAGCTCTCCATTCAGTGTTTGCAGCTGGTGGTTGCTTGGAATTGGTGTTGAGCGTGTAAGCTTGCCACCATTAGCAGCCCTCCTTCCTTGCACAGTCAGGACTGCATCTTTGCTATTAGTGTCTGCATCTTTATTACAATCAATGTCTTCCATAGGTATATCATCTGCCACATCATAATCAGCACACATGAGTGAATCATCAAATAATACAGAGCTGTCAAAAGTGAAATCAGAATCACCCAGCAAATCATCAAAATTTAATGCATTAACATCTGAACACCCATCAGCAGGTGTGTTTCTATGATTCACAACAAAATTCTCATCCACCAATTTAGAATAGCTAAGCATGACACTAAGAATATCAAGTA
Source organism: Vigna umbellata (assembly GCF_029865625.1). Taxonomy (NCBI): domain Eukaryota; kingdom Viridiplantae; phylum Streptophyta; class Magnoliopsida; order Fabales; family Fabaceae; genus Vigna; species Vigna umbellata. The sequence goes on from NC_142166.1 coordinate 19,913,408, forward strand.
AGAGTTTCTGAGACTCAACATGCACATGATCATTAATTTTAATTTGCATCTCACCCAAACAAATAGGAAGTTCAAGTTCAGAGTAAAACTGTTCTAGCTCCTCAACAATTGCCTTATTAAATCTATCATAGAAATTGATGTTAGTGCAAGGATCATGAACAATCACAGGTATGTCAATGTGTTTTATTTCAAGTGTTGAATCACAAGTGTGAGAATGTATAGGCATGACAGGGACACTATTCAATGCAGGTTCTATGAGTTCAACTTTAAACATATCAAAAACGTTAAAATCAAGTTGAACCTTGTCTATATCAATTGGAAGATTCAGTTTAAAGAAAACCTGATGTCTTGATTCACCAGCTACCCTTTCAGGATCATTCCCATCCAGCTTACAGATAATGAACTCTTCCTTGGCACCTGCAAAACAGTTAGAAGCAGAACATATGGCAGAACTTATTTCTTCACAAATTTCACAACCACCCCCAAGGCATGTACAACCAGTGAGTTTTTCATTGCCTAATTCCAAAGAAGTTAAGAACTCAGCAAACTCAAGTTCAAGGTCTAATCCTAAATCAGTACAAGCATTTTTAAAATCAGCCATATCAACTTTCACATCATAAAAAACTGCATATCTATTATCATGAGCATCTAATTCATCATCAAGAAGTGCATTTAAATATGTGCAATCATCAAAAACACTAGATGTAGGTATATGAACTTTATCAATGGAATATGCTGAATTTATGATATTAGTATGATCAAAGCAAGGACTAAAATCAACAACTTCTATAGGCACATCATGCATATGATCAAATACATTGAAATCAATTCCAGGCTTACACACATAAGCATCAAAATCCATTTCATAGTACTGAAGCACCAAAACATGGTCAGCAATTTCCCTCATTTTCTTCAAATACTCTTTAGACTTTCTGAAATCAGTTTGTACTTCCAGCACAGTAGATTCAGCTTTTAAATCAGTAGTATAATCAATTTCATTGAAACAAGAATGAGGTTCAATACTATCACCATCATAATACACATTTTCACTTAATTGAGCACTAGCAGTGGTAAAATCATATATAGGAACAACAACAAAACTATTACAATCATGGATCACAACCAACTCCCTAAAACCATCAACTAGCTTTTCAAAACCAGCATCAGTGTAATTATGGTCATAAGGTTCACATACACATTTAGAAATATCAACAAATGCATCCATACAATCATCACTCATCAGAAAATCATCATTAACAGAATTCAAAGCAGAATGTGAATCAGTGAAAGAAGGATTAAAGTATACAGAGGTGGTTGGACAATGAATCTCTTGAAACACTGGGCATCAGCTACCATCAGTGGTGCTTCATTGGTTGCTGCCTCTTTCTCCTCTTCAACTCTCCCAGTCAACTTGTTGACTACAACTACTAACTGAGCCACTTGAGTGGTCAACCCTTGAAGTTCAGATGCTAGAATCCCCTACTGCTGATAATAGAATTGTGGCTGCCATGGTTGTTCTGCCTGAAAATTCTCCTGCTCTGGTTCAGCACACTGATCCCAGTATAAGTGTGGCAGCTGTTGTTGCATAGGCCAGGGTGGCTGCTCACAAATTGATTGAAAATATGGTGGTCGTTGCTGCAAAGGATGCTCAATAAAAGGTCAAAACTTTGTGGTTGAGCATTATAAGGGAAAAGATGATTACCATATGCAGAGGAATGATCCATGCTTACCAAATACACACTGGAAGAACACCAACCAGACCACTGAAATCTCTAGGACAGAACTAAAGCAAAAATCTATCAAAGAAAAGAAAAAAACTAAACAAGACTAACCTAACACTCTAAGACTTAATTCGTCGAGTCCCCGACAACGACGCCATTTGTTAAACTAATTTTTGTCGCCTAAAATCAGAACAAACTAAGTTTCCCCACTAATGAAGTATAGGGACAACCTAGGTATCAATCCAAAGACTCGGCTAGAATTAAGCTTTAAAAATGTAGAGTTTAGTCTTGATTTTATTTACTACCTAATTAACTACTAATGCAAGGTGGGAAATGAAATAGGAAACAATGAAATTAAAGAGAAAAGAATAAAGAAATCAAATCTGTATAAAAGAAAAATCAAGAAATAAAATGCAAAGAAATAAAAAAAATTGAAACCTAAGCTAAAGTATAAAATGAATGAATAACAAAACAGAACCTAAAGTAAAATGATAACTGAATGCAATTAAAACTAACCTATGAATGCTAACAGTTAACAGTGCAAGGAAACCAAAACTAAAACTGAACAAGATACTAAGATGCCTAAAAGAAGTGGTATATACATGTATCAGAACCAAAAGAGTGGAAATCCAACATCTAATCTACTGAACCTAATCTATATTCACAGGAAGACAAAAATCAAAGTAAGACGTATTGGCTAAAACAGAAATCAACTTAGAATGAAACCAAATCAGCAACACATATCACTTTATCCTAATCTATATATCATCAAAAATCAAATAAGAGCATAAATCAGAATTGAAACAAAGCAAGAACAGTACCTAAATTCTAACTAATGAAAAACAAAATAACAAACTCACAAACAGAATTGAAGTCATAGGTGAAATATACATTGGACTGAATAAAAGAGTGCTTAGAGTTCTCAGGAAGACATCCTGATAATGTGAATCCCAATCCAGGGTATTCTAAGTCATATTTCAGAACTTTAAATTGACTCTTTCCACTAATTTGTCCAACCAATGTTCATTAGCCTATTCATCAATCTAAAATTCACAAACAAATGAGCTGAAGCATAGAACATAATTTAAATGTACAAATGATTGAGGATAAAGTTTCAATTACACTCAGAAAGACATTCTGACTAAAGTAAGCCCAATCTAGGGTCTTATAGTTCATATTTCAGAACTTGAAATGGAAATTTCCACTCGTTCTCAATCAATGCAAATATAAATCTGATTACACTAAAAAGAAAAGAATAGAAACACAAATTCAGATGAATCTTTATGCATTGGACTCATCTCTGACTGGAGAAGACATCTCGATAAAAAATTCTTCAGTACAGAGTCATTTAATTCCAAAAGGAATCATAAAATTGCAAAGAATCAAAGTCCAATTCATTTTCAATGAAACAACACAAGAAACACAGAAACATTGAAGAAGAACAATCAAAACACAAGCGAGAATAGAAAAAGAACTTTATTAATATGAAAAGAAGATTACAAATATACCATAAGTCACCAAGATTCTCGCGGCTGTCACTCTCGCAATTGTCTCGGCGAAATCAAGAAGCAAATGTAAACCCTAATCTATGAAAGCGATAAACCTAGAACTACTTTTTATTCTACTCAAAAACTAAAACTGTAAAAGCTCTGTGAAAGTAAAAGTGTAGAGAAGTATGTATTTTACATGAGAGAACCTTTTTTATAGGGTGGAAAACGGAAAAAGAAAAAAAATTGAGAGAGGGGAACCTTGCTTGACATGTTGTAATCTTCGCCCTCCACGTGGCAGCTCCGGTCAGCTCTTCTTTCTCACCGGTCAGCTCCGGTCCTCTTCTCTATCTTCACCGGTCAGCTCCGGTCATCTTCTCTGGGCAGGTGATGTGCTCCTCTCTTCAGCTCTAACCTTAAATATCTAAGAGTGTGGGGGTGTCTAGCTAAAGTGATGTTACCCGATCTTAAGAAAAGGAAAATAGGCTCTAAAACCTATGACAATATGTTCTTAGGCTATGATGAACATAGTGCTGTCTATAGGTTTCTTGTTCTTAAAAGTAATATACTTGAAAGAAATTCTATAATGGAGACGAAAATGCTGAGTTTTTTGAACATGTTTTTCCTTTAAAGGTTAGTGAGACGTCTCAACCTATAGATAATAATAGTGATGTCTTGTGTGAGGAATAAAGAAGAAGTAAAAGACAAAGGAAGGAAACTTCTTTTGGTAATGATTTCTATACCTATCTAGTTGATAATGATCCAAGTAACTTTGTAGAAGCCATTAGTGCTCCTGATGCAAAACAATGAGATAAAGCCATTAAAACTGAAATTGAATCAATTCAGGAAAATAATACTTGGACCTTGGTAGATTTGTCTAAAGGAGCAAAACCCAGTGGTTGGAAGTGGATCTTTAAGAAAAAGTATTATCCTGAATGATCTATAGAGAAGTATAAGGCAAGATTAGTAGCAAAAGGTTTTACTCAAAAACCCAACATAGATTATTTTGATACCTTTGCCCCTATGACTAAGATTTCATCCATTCGAGTGTTGTTAGCTCTAGCAGCTATCCATAAACTAGTGATACATCATATGGATGTTAAAATTGCCTTTTTTTAATGGTGATTTAGAGGAAGAAATTTATATGACTGAACCGGAAGGGTGTGTTGTACTTGGTCAAGAGAATAAAGTTTGTAAACTTTTAAAATCTTTCTATGGGTTGAAACAAGCACCAAAATAGTGGTATGAAAAACTAGATAATGTATTGCTATTTGATAGTTTTCAATTAACGATGCTGATAAATGTGTGTACTCTAAATCTGAAAATGGTGATTGTGTCATTATATGTTTATATGTGGATGACATGTTAATTTTTGGTACATGCAATGAGATTGTCATTAGAACTAAATTATTTTTAGGATCAAATTTTGAAATGAAAGACATGGGTGAAGCCAATGTAATTTTAGGTGTTAGAATCATAAGGAAGGGAGATAGTATATTACTATCCCAAGAACAATACATTGCGAAACTTCTTAAGAAGTTTGGGTATTTTGATTTCAAACCCATGAGTACCCCTTATGATGCTAACTCTAAATTAATGAAAAATAGAGGAAAATCATTATCTCAGCCTCAGTATGCCCAGATAATTGGGAGCTTACTACACTTGATGAGCTTTTCTAGACCTGATATTGCTTATCCAGTAAGAAGACTGAGTAGGTACACTCAATCTCCTAATTAAGAACATTGGGATGCACTTTCCAGGCTTATGAGATACTTAAGAGGTTCAATGGATTATGCCATTGAATATAGTGGATTTCTCGTTGTACTAGAAGGGTACAGTGATGCTAACTGGATCTCTGATTCAGATGAGACAAAATCCACTAGTGGTTATGTATTCACACTTGGGGGTGGTGCGATTACATGGAGATCAGCCAGACAAACTATTATTGCAAGATCAACAATGGAATCTGAGTTTGTCACTCTTGAGATGGTTGGTAGTGAGGCTGAGTGGTTGAAAAACTTCTTAGCAAACATTTCACTAGGAATGAAACCAACCCCATCGGCGTCAATACATTGTGATTGCCAATCGGCAATAACTATAGATAAAAACAAGAATTACAATGAAAAGAATAGACATATCCAATTGAGACACAATTTGGTGAAGCAGCTGCTAAAGAGTGAAACTATTTCCATTGACTATGTGAAGTCAAAACGAAATCTAACAGATCCTCTGACAAAACCCTTGGGAAGAAATATGATTTTAGAAACATCGAGGGGAATGAGACTTAAGCCACTAGCAAACAAACAAGTGATGGTAACCCAACCTTTGTGATTGAAGATCCCATGAATAAGGTTCATATGGGTAAAAGTAAGTCACTTGTTAGTTCTGATAGCACTAATTTGATTTTAAATCAAATATGTCCATTCCTATGGTGTGTGAAAGTGCTAGAGACTGCATTATTGAGAGGTTAAACTTTGTAATTAAACAAAGTTTTTAATGATCTTGATATCCCTTATGGGTGGTGTATGATTTGCAGCATACACTTGATGAAATCACCTATATGAGTGTCAAGTGGGGTCGCTTGCATGAGATCTTTGCATGATCTCTAGAGCACTTATGAATATCAGGCACGCGCATGGCCTAGTAAGCGCATCACAACGATAACAGCAAGGATTGTGGGGTGTATTGTGATTGATAAACCTCTAACACACTCAAGTGTCTTTGGTTCATATAGCTTGTTATACCAACTATATTGTGTGTTAGTTTCTTGATCTAAGACTGGTCCATATAACTTGCTATTTGAGCTTTGATGCATTACATCTTGTGAAACCTAGAATAATTTCTTTTCTCTTTAATTTTTATATATCTTTTGCAATATTTGGGGGATTGTTATTATTTTGAATATAATATTGCAAAATATATTTTAACGTAGATACATTCCGCAAGTCTCGTGTGATGCGCTTGCCAACGTTAAATTTTTTAATGTGCAACGTTCAAATTGTTGCTGCATGGTCAAAACCACTTCCGCAAGGCACAAGATTTTTCCCGTTGGCTTTGGGCCTTAGGTCAATCTTTGTTGATTTCCCACTCTATAAATAGAGTGGCTTTATTCATTCCAAACACAGACTTTCACACTCTTCCCTTTCTCTCATTCTCTTATTATCCTTTTATTTTCTCTCCTTTCTTTTACTTCTTAAAAATATTTTGGGTTTATTTTTATTCTCTTTTTGAGAGATCCTTGCTAGTTTTGAGATCCTTAGAAATTCTGAGAAGTTCTTGTTGTATCCTGGGGGCTTGCGCAATACACCGTGGATAAGTCCTTAAGGACAATGATCTACACGCCTCAGGAAGTCTTTTGTTTGTGATCTTTATTTTATTATTGTCAGCTTCTACAACATATGAAAGCACTAATAAAAAGACAAAAAGAAAGTAAAATAAAAATAAAATTTGAATTAAAATTATTAATTATAAATAACTATAGATCACTAATAAAAATGTGAATCAAAATAAGATTCATTACCTACATGTTTGTACGAGACGTCAAAAAGAAGAAAATGGATAAGTAAGGGAAACAAAGTGGGGTCCACACTAGAGTGTATGGATGAGGCTTTATAATTTGTTGTGTGTAGGATGGAAAATGGGGTGTGGTCAGTATTTACTTTGACTATTTCATGTGTTTGGTTGACTTCATATGATAATGATGTTGTTAATACAATTATGTGAAGACGAATTGAATGGGTTACTATTTAATATATGAACCATGATATTTTGACAATTTTTTTAACAACTTTTTCACAATGTGTCACTATTTTATTGGTCCGAATATTTGAAATGGACCAATCACAAGCTATCACATAAGTTGTTGTAAAAAATTTGTTAAAAAAATATTTTCCTTAAGATATATTTGAGAGTGAAGTTGAGAATATGTGGGTTTTTCCTTTTGGTTGTATGGATATGAGATATTGGGAGTGTCTATTTGTTATACATAGTAAATCTTGAGTTTTGCGCTTTTGACCATGCGATACGGAAAATATTTTCTTTTCAGTCGTGCAATGTAGGAAAACAGTGGGGTTTAAGTGTTGCACCCTTTTCGGTCGTGCGATGCGGGAAGAGGATAATGATGTTTTAGTTGGACTCTGGCTCGTTTGTCTAGTATAGTGTCCACACTACAATGCACCTATGTTTTTACTCGTAAGTCCTTGTGAGCAAGGAAACAGGTCCTTTAACGGTCACTAGTGCAACGAAGGGAAACGACCGCGGTTGTTTTTGAATATACGCTTCAGTTTTAGAACCGCAGCATATACGAGCGAGGTAAAAAGGTCTAGGACTTTTGGCCGCGGTTCCAACCGAGGTAATATCCTGAAGGATACTGCCTCGGTTCTTCAGCAATCGAAGTAGTAAAGAAGAGAGAAAACGGGGGGGGGGGGGGTTATTACCTCGGTTCAACCAAGGTAATAACGTGGGGATATGACAGCGGTTCTAGCTTGAACCACGTCTAAAGCCCTATTTTTTTGTTAAAATCACGTGCACCTTATGACTTCGGTTGTGGCTGAATCGAGGCCATAGGAAGGCTTTCTACCTCGGTTTTGGCCACAATCGCGGCCTATTCTCCTACAATTTTTTTTAATAGCAGGTATGTTTTTGTTATATCCACTATCACGAAAACAGACCTGTATATCGAACAATATCATAACAACACAGATTCAACAAATTCAACACAATAGTCAATATTTACATCACATAATGTACAAAGTCTAATAACTATAAATCAACATGTTTTAATGTATTTTAAATCTAATAATTATGAACTATTATATAATTTAACTAAATGTTTTGCAATTGCCTTCCTCAAGAATGTAAGTGGCTTCTCAAGAATTGGAGTAGGAGTCTTGAATCTCAACACAAGACAATTGATATTAATTAGTGTATATAAATTCCAAATGTGGAGAAAATCAAGATTCATTAAATTTAAATATTACTGTTTTCCAGCCTCTTGTGATATGGGCACGAATAATGTAGGCCATCCAATACATTACATAGTATCTGCACTCATATGACCCGCTTTGTCTGTTACACTACAATATATCATCACAGTTGTAAATAGTTAGTGAAAATCATTATAACAAAACAACTATAAGAAAGTATGGCTTTAGCATATGTCAAACCTTGAGAGCAATCCATGCAAGCTTTCTACTGTTGGCAGTTGATCTCCCAACCAAAATCATACTTGCTAAATAGAACTATATATAAAAAAAAGGTTTTAGCATTCATTTATATAACAAAGAAAGTCCAAACATTGAGGTTCTTACCAATCAACTGCTTGTCTGAGATGTTTGGGAGGAGACTTGTGCAATGAGCAGAGCCACAAAGCATAGCTCTCCGATACGGAAATAACAAGTAGCTGCCAATGATGCCTAAAATTGATAATAACTTAATTGTTATATACTAAAATCACATATGAAACTTTATTAAGTTAACAAACTTCACTTACCCAGATATATAAGGAATAAAATGTATGTCCTTCCCGCTTGCAAATCTTCTTGTGAGATATGTTGTGATCTCATCAAAATCATTTGCTTCGTGAATGACTTGGGGATCAATGAACCCATAGACATCATTGTACCCCAAGTTGTTACTGACACCAAACATATACCTGAAATCAAAAATTACCTTTGATATAAGTATACTTGATATATAAATCAATTTTATATAAATAATTGCTCATAGACTTACATCATTCATAGCTAAACTAATGTAAAATTAAAAAAATAAACTTTAAAATCATACCATCATATTAAATTATACGATCATACAAAATTTTTCAATCCTAAATATTATACACATATTATATGATCATCCAATCACATATTCAACCACACAATCATACAAAATTAAATAATATTATTAAAAAGTAAACTTTAAAAATTAATATAAGAACCTGATAGTGTGAAAAGCCAATAACAAAAAACAACCTGCGATCCAAAAGGTAGAAAATTGAACTCTGCAAAATTCAAACATACAACAATATACAAAAAAAATATTAGTTTTAGAAACAAAATCAAACATCAAAACACAAAAAAAATAGAAAATTTACCTCTAAGGGGGAGAATCTAAAAAACCAAATCAAAACGACGTTTAGAACGATTTTGATCAGTTAAAAAGCTTCCTAAACGTTGACGATGGCCACGACAACAACCAAAATCAAGATTAAACGGTGAAAAACACAAGAAAATGGCAAAGAAGGCGCGAAGCACAATGGTCTCGAGAGGGAACGCAGAGAAACTGTTTCTCGCGAGGAAGACGACAATGTTCGTCTCCTGTTTTCTTGTTTTTAACCTACGAAAGGATATTACCTCGGTTCTCAGTAAAACCGTGGTAATATCAGGGATATGGCCTCGGTTACCCACACAACTGAGGCCTATTCTCTTTAAAAAAAATTCAAAATCAATTTGAAATGGCAATTTTGAAATTTTTTTAAACCTTTTTTTCGCGGTTCCCCGCCAAATCGAGGCCAAATCCTTATTTAAAAATTAAATTTTACTTAAATATTTAGATTTTGTTCAGATCAAGGTCTATGGTCGCGGTTCGAAGGGGAACCGAGGTCATATCCCTAACGACCTAAGTGTTATTAATTAATGTATGACTACAAACATCGAATGTCAAAATTTTGGTAGGGGTCTACGGTCGCGGTTCTGAGGGGAACCACGGTCATATCTCCTGCACAAGGATTTTCAATAACTAGCAGACTGGACTGTCAGATTCTTGCAGGGGTTTATGGTTGCGGTTCTGCAGACAACCGCGACCATATCTTCTACACAGGGATTTTCAATAACCAGCAGACTAGACTGTCAGATTCTTGCAGGGGTTTTTGGCCACGGTTGTTTGTAGAACCGCGGTCGTACACCCTCTTTGGCATTGGTTCATTTGCAACCGAGGCCTATACTGTCGAGAAAATTTCAAAAATGCCACTACGTCATTTTATGCTTCGGTTTCTGGTGAACTGATGCATAACGTGCGCGGTAATATCGCATTTTTTTACTAGTGGGTGAGAGGAGGATGACTCCAATGACACTGTTTGGTATAACAAGTGTGAGGTTGGGTATAAGAGATATACCAAGGTCCTTTACGATGACGGTGAGGTTCATGATGATGATGTTGGGGACCGTGTTGATGAGGATGACAATGATGGTATGGTCATGATGTTGTTGATGAAGTGTTATCATGGTATGGAAATGATGATGTTATTAAGGATAACACTGTGTATAAATTTTGTTATTATGTCATGTTTATTTGCTATCCATATATTATATTGTTATTGGTTGTGTTAACGGAAGCTTACGTGTACTTGTTTGTTATTGTTTGTTTTTGTTTCGATAGTATAATGGTTTATACGGGAGCAGAAGTTACAGATGTTTTGGATGCATGATAGAGACATGAGAGGATGGGAAAAACTTGGGCTTATTTAAAGTTTCCTTTATGCTATAAACATCTGAAACAATATAATTTTGTTTATCTTATTTTTTGTTTATTTTGATTAAATTTGGAACTATGTAATTCGATAATGATTTTGGTACAATTATGGTTTTGTTTCAATTCCGCGCATTTAAATATTAAAGTTTTTGCGAATAAGTTTTGAGCATAATGAAAATTTTAAATATTTCAATTTTAATTAGGATTCGTGACATCCTTAATTTGGACGTCACACGAAATATACGTGTATTGGGTTTTGTTATATTCATTTGGGTTCATGTAAATAGTCGAAAAAAATGACATAGATGACTGATGATCTATTTTGGAAATGAAGTAATCGAATGGATGTTAAACAGAACAGTGTGGATGAATTTGATAATGAATTGGATTATTAACAATGTTTCTGAAGAATCTATATTATACAAAGTGTGAACCCTGCTTGTTTAAGGTGTGTCGTGAGCAGAATGCTTAGTTTTGGATGTTTTATATGCTCTGAACACTTGTTTAACATGTATTAGAATTTGGAATATATGTGCACTGGAATTAGAAGTGAATATTTGGTTATAGTTGTTGTTACGCTGGTAAATTATACATAAATATATTGTTTACTGAATTGAGGGAATGTGGTTCTGGTGTAAAGTAAATATAATGTTGGTTTTGGGTTAAAGTAAATATAATTTTCTGTCATGGGGTCACTTTGTTTTTGGAAAAAGGGCTAGAAAGACTGATTATTTTTGAGTTTATAAACATCATATAACTACTGTTTTTCGTATTCAAATTATTAGAGAATTATAAGGTCACTTTTTATGGTTCAATTTGTCATAAATTATGAGTTCTAGAATGTTAAGTTGCTGGAAATTAATTTAAAGTAGAGTTTCGTGTGAAAGTAGGTGCAAAGGTTGTTTCAGTTTTGGACTTTATTGCATTGGATATGTTTCTAGGAATTAAATATCAGTTTTGATTGAACTTGTTATCGGTAAAATCTGCATAAAAATGTTGGTTGCTTGCTAAAAAGATCTGCAGAAAATGTTTGCTGTTTTGGTTATAAAACTCTGCAGAAAAATCTTTGTTACATTGTTGTAAAATCTGCACAAAAGACCTTGTTGTTTGTTGTTTAAAACTCTGCATTTTCTGTTTGCTGTTTCTGTTGGTTCAAAACTCTGTATATGCTGTTTTTGCTGTTGTAATTTTGCAATTGTTGTATTGTTGTTGTGGTGTATAAATTATGCAAAAAGTCTTGCTATTATATGAATGTAATTGACATAGGAAGGATGCTTAACTCTGAATAAAACTCTGTGGGTCTTGAAAAGAGAAAATTGGAAGTTTGTTATGGCTATTTAAATTGATTGAGTACGTGAGTCAGCTTTTGATAATGGTTTTACTCTATTTTGTATAAAAGAGAAACTTTATTCCATAGTTCCAAATGTGTTCTGTAGAGATTAATTGTAGTCTGTGTTTTGTTCCTTAAAGCAAAATTGGTTGAATGAATGGAAAGGTATTACTATGAGCGTATAGACTTGTATTTGGCTGTTTGATGTATATGATTAATGAATGTTTGTAACTGCTTTAACTTTGTTAATCTGTGCTATATGTGTAAAGACAACTCTGCAGTATGAAGGGATATGGATGTTAAAATGAAAATGTTGGTACCTTTATATTTATATACAATGATAGTGAACTTGGGTGATTCGTTAGCATATGATTTAGAGATGTGTGGCTGATCTTTAAATGCTGTTTAGTAAATTCCAGATCGTAATGGTTGGTTGAGATAAGAATTTTGGTGAGTTGGTGAATATAGATGGATATGGTTGTGATGTATGAATAATCTAATGGTGTGTGTGTTATATTCGAACATGTTTCGAAAGTTGCTTGCGATCTTAATTAACTTTACTACATTACGTTGCTCTTATAAAGGTTCAATATTGACAAAGTGGTTTGGTCCGTGAGTACCTTGGTTATTTTGGATTATATGTGTTATTGTGTTACTATTATTTTGATTATTTTAATATTAATGTTTCCATTATTATGTATAGCGATGATTGTATAAATTTGTATTATATGTGAGCAGTTGTAGTTAATGCAGGTGATGAGTACATGCATGGGAATGGGATAATGATGTATGGGATTTTAATAAAAATTGTATTTTAATGTAATGGGTTTTAAACAATATTTTAGTTGTGTACATTTGTATTTGGTTATCGAGTCTTCTAAATAAATAATACATGTTCTTTTATAAACGTAATTAATTTATTTGAAAAATATTCATGAATTTTCGAATTTGTTAAAGATACCTTTTTTCCATAATATTTTTAAATCATTGATCAAAGGTTTCTGGTACACATCAATGTCCTTTTCACTTGTCTAGGAGCCAATATCATCATAGATAATATCATATATTTTCTCTTCATGAATAACAAAGGAGAAAGATAGTATATCATCAACAAAATTAACAATGAACTATGTTTGCTACTTAAGTTCTCATAAGAATTCATACTATATGTAGGTAGTACAAGTCTTAAGTTTCTTGATTCTACACTAAATTCTGAAAATATTTCATCAATCTTCTTCCATTATGGGGAATCAACGGGATGTCGAAGAAGATTATCACACTTTCTTCCATCAACTAGGTATTATAGGCAATATTTAAACTCTTCTTTAATGGAAAACAATATTTTCAACCTTGGTATTATAAGCAAGTATCATGTCACCTTACCAAGTGGACCATCATTGCCTTCATCACCATTATTTCCATCAAATTTATTTTTAAACCGTGACAAACCACATGTTGGACACACCTTCAGTGAAGCATACTCTTCTCTATATAAGACACAATCATTGGGGTGTGCATGTATCTTTTAGTATTTCAAACCTATTGGATATAGATAACGTGTTATTTTCAGCAAACATCTCCTTTAGCAATTTCAACAATTCTATGAAACTTTTATCAGTCCATTCATGCCTTGTTTTTAAACTAAACAGTTTCAATGTTTCCGACAACTGTGTAAAGTTGGAGCATCCTGGATGCAACTATTCATTTGAATCGTTCTTAAGAGAATCATATAAATGAACTCTTCTAAAATTTTCTTCACCAACATCACGTATCATGTTCTCTAAATGATCATTTATTCATTCATCCATATAATCTATTCCTCGTGACATTGTATGATTGTCTCGTACTTCTCCATGCCAAGTCAAACTGTATAACTTCTCATATACCATAGATGAATGATCACACATGTTGCCCAAGTTTTGAAGTATTTGATTAAGACAGTGAGCACAAGGAAAAAAATGTCTCGTTCACAAAGTTTGTGTGTTCTTCAACATATTGTAGAAACTCAGAAACTTCCTTTTCATAATCTTCATTGATGTGACGGTCATTCATCCAACTTCATTCCATACTATGTTTGTAACAAACTCCATCAGTCTTAAATTTGTAACTCTCACAATGTTAGGCTTCTAACCATTCAGAAAAATTATTTTTCATAATTACTAGCACACATACAAAAAAGTCTAACATGATAATTTTGATAAAATTTCGACAACATTTCGCATTGATCTCCGAAATACATGAAATAAAAGTGATCAAGGATGACCATAATCAAATATGCATACGGAGAATAATACAAAATGATCTCAACCAAAATTTTATCAAATTTATCCGTAAACTCCAACGTACATGTTATAGCAAACTATGAAAAGTAATTTTTCTGAATTTTCTGATCGGACAATTCGAGATTTAATACAAACGATTAAAAGTTTAATCATTTATATTAAATCTCAATTAGGAACTAAGTTTCACTTAGTGCTTAACTATCATTTCATACTACAAATATTTTAAAAATTTAACCAAAAACAAAATGCCAGAAACCACTCAAAAAAGTTTGTCTAACATAACAACCATAATGAACAAGACAAACTTAACCAATTAACCAATGACATATACACATGACACAATGCTCAACAACAAAACTAAAAATTACATCTCCAATAACCAATCAGTACATTGCAATGTATGAAAACTAAGAAACTAACATTTTCGGATCGGCCGAAGATCGTTGTCGCCACTAAAGAATGGAGGGGGATCTTTTTTTCCAACAATGGAGAGTGGAGAACTCATCGCCGTTACCGATGGCTAGTGGAACACAAAATCAATCCATGAAAACTAAAATATCATTTCAATTCAACTTCTAAATGCTCATGGCAGAAGATATGATATCTAGTAGTCAGAAGTCCGACACCAAAAAAGGATATAACTTCGGGTTTGAAGGTAGTCGACATCTAATATGTTATTTTATTTATAAAATTATCACTAATTATATTTAATGTTGACTATTTTATGATATGATGTTGTATCTGTGACGTTGAATTCACACTTGTGTTTATTTTTATGATATTATATTTTGTCAATAGTTTGTTAGGATTTATTTTCTAATATCAATTAAAAAACTTTCAAACAATATTAATTTATATTTTTTATCAATATTAATGGGAAACTTGTTAGATAATTTTGATAAAAAAAAAGTTGGTGAAAAACTCACAGCCTTCACTATCATAAAAATAACATTGATTAATTACACCCTAAATAGCTGAAATCGATTTAAAAACAATTTCAATTTACACGATTTAAAAAAGGTTTTTAAAATTATCATATGAGAATATATGGACGAACTAAATCACGATCAACTACAAGAAATTATCAATATTAATACTTTTAATTTTTTAATAATCATTTATTATTTTAATAACCTTTTAAATTTGTTGGTAATTAATACTTTACCATTAAATTCACTAAATTTAATTATGTTATCTATAAGAGACTAGAAAATAGAATATTAGAGTTGGTAGGTGTATTAAAATAATGAGAACGAATATTTTATTTTAAAATAATTTCATAATATAAAAATAGAATTTTCTAAACTCGTCTCATTATTTAAAACACAAGCTATTTCTCTAAAACTCTTTCTCTTTGCTTCCTCTCACATCTCTCTAAATGTTCTTTTTGCTAAGTCATCTGTTTGACGATCAAGATGTGTCTAAACAACAATGGCGTCAAGGTCTACAAATCTAACCCATCAATTTTTATCTTAGAGTAAGTAAGTTTCTACTCATTTTTACCTTTTAGCTTCGATCTATGATCATGCATGTATCATTTAGTCTTCTTTTCTTGTTCTTGGTGGATTTAGAGTTCTAAGGACTCTGCCATTTTCAATTTGGTGTGTTGTAGGTTCGTAGAGATTTCTTGGGTTTCAAGCAATCGGCAAAACGTTTCTTTGAGTTGAGCTATTATTTTTGAGGTAAAGGAAGCTAGACCTTGTCTTAGTTGTGTTTGTAGTATAAATTGACATTTCTATGATTTATAGACTTTTTCGTGAAATTGGTGTGATTAGGTAAATGTTATGTATGTTAAATTGATGTTTTGATAATATGATGTTGATTATAATTGGTAGGATGAAATAATGATGTTGTATATTTTTATAATTGTGTGTGATAAGGATGTTTTATTGATTAAAACATAATTGATGTGGTTGTTGGAAGTATTGGTTAAGTTACTTAGGTTTCAAACTTAAAAAAGGGGGGGAAGGGGGGGGGGGGGCGATTTTAGTTAGTGAAATTTAGAAATATGTATGGAAGTGTTATGGTAACAGATTTGGTATTGCATGAGGTAAAATGGAACTTGGTAGGAGGGCTAGATGGATGAAAACTGTATGCAACAAAAAAGATAGTTCATAGTTGATGTTTTCAAGTGTTTTTGGTGTAAAATGAGGGTTTTAAGTAGTAAATTGTTGAGCTTAGTTGCATACACTGTTTTGGAAGGTTAGAGGTCTGTTATTACACTTATTATGACTTGTCTAGGTGCTAAAATCAGAAAAACCTGTTATGAAAGTGTAAATGACTTCATATGTTGAGTTTTAATCCAATTTAGAGGTTTTAAGAGTTGGAAATAGAAAGTAGGATAACTAGGATGAAACTGAGGTTTTGGAGAGTGCTAGCAAGTATGTTTAGACTTATTTATGCAGGTTGTAAACTAGTATGAAGGTTTAAACGTGTAGAATTAAAATTGGGTAGATTGTAGGAGTGAATTTGGGTTACAAAGGGTCAAGTTGAGTTACATTAGGGTTTTCTAAGTTTTCTCAAGATCTGGAGGGTCCTAGGGGTCTTTAGAAGTTGAGGGTGAAGTGTCACAAGTCTAGTTTGTCATGTTTAGGTTGCTGTCATGGCGCTGAGTGCCAGCCCTCTAACGCCTGACACTACCTTATTGTCTTGTGGGCGCTAAGCGCCAGCTTCTAGTGCTAAGCGCTAAGCAAACAGAGGTTAGGGTGCTGAACGCCAACTTCTGGGCTCCTGAGCGCCACCCTGGGTACTTCTATGTTTTTGTTTTAAGTGATCTGTGATGTACTATTGGGTATGTTTTAATTGTTTTCAATGATTTGTTTGGTTGTTTAATGCATTGTAAAGTATGATTGAAGGTTATCAATATTAGTGTGCATTGTAAAAGTGAAAAGATGTATGTACATGGTTTCAAAGATTTTCAAAGTTGTGAATTGAGTTCCAAGGTGGAATTCTTGGTGCAGTTAGTTTGAATGCAAGGAGCTTAGTATTGGGGTTTATCCTAACACTTTAATATAGTCATTCATTCTTATATAGAGAAGATTGATACATGTGATGAGAGTAATAGGAGGTCTTAGTCTTGGGTGCTTCCAGTATGATCCAAGGCGTAGAACAGACTGACATTGTGAGTGTGGTAGGGTGAAACTCATTGACAATGGCTTTACAAAGCAGTAGAAGTCATCACCACAAGTGCACAACTCGCCATAACTCGACATTCATTCTAAGTTCGGATAGTCCATTCATATTAATTAGTGTCATGCATAAAGTGTTTGATGATGGTGTAGTGATGTGTTTATTGTATGTGAAATGTTTAAATGCGTTTTATATGTATAACATTCCTTAATTTTAAACTAGCTCACCCTTTTATTTGTGCTTGTGTTTGTATGTGTTGTTTTCTTTACTTTGTTATGATTGTTCTGTAGGTGTGAGCAAAAGAAGATGAGGTTTCCCTAGAGCATGCACTTGATGCTGGAGATGTTGCTGTTTAGTTTTCTTTAGATTAGCTTTGT
Organism: Vigna umbellata; assembly: GCF_029865625.1. Taxonomy (NCBI): domain Eukaryota; kingdom Viridiplantae; phylum Streptophyta; class Magnoliopsida; order Fabales; family Fabaceae; genus Vigna; species Vigna umbellata. The sequence continues at coordinate 19,931,204 of NC_142166.1, forward strand.
AAATAGTTTTGGTTAATCTGGTTGTATATAAAGTTTAATTTTATGGTTATTCTTCAATGACTGTAATTTCTACTTTATAATATTGTATATAACTGATCTATCTTATTAAATCTGTAATTAACTCTTATATAGCTAAATGTTATATTTTGGGATGTTATATTATCCAAATAAACATTTAAAAGTAAAACAATTTAAAGTAAAATAAGTTGAAATTAGATACATTTGCATGAGTAAGAAATTGTGAAATTCCCTTAAACACGTCCATGCCCTCTAAATTTGAAATTTGAAGAAAGGAGTGATGGAAATTAAAACTCTTTACATGAGCAATTTTATGAAGCCTTTTAACCAAGGAAAATGAAACATGCGCTATCTTATTTTGGACTTTTAGAAATAAGAAAAAAGAGGAAGATGACATATGTTGACATATTTGTATTTTGTGAAAATTATTTCCCCCTTACCCTACTTAATATTTATTAAGAAAAATAACCACTCTTATATTATTCTAGTTTTTATCTTCCACTATTGAAGTCACATTTATCTTACATTATTTCTTCCATTAATCTATTTATTGTTCTAAAAATTCAATTTTAAAAAGATGAAACAACACTACCATCAAAATCATAAACAAAAACGAAACTCACATTTATCTTAATTTTAAGTATTTTCTAGAAAATAAACCACTCCAAAATTATAGCCAAAAAATTTATCCAACCTATATATAGTCCCACATTTCCCCTAAATTCTTAACCAATAATACCATTATTCAATTCCTTCTTTAATTCCGTAATTTTCAGCAATATTGCAAAAATGACCTTATTAGGATCCTAATTTCCATCCAAGTAAAAAAGAAATCCTACAAGATGCACATTATTTACTCCCCAAGTTAAAATAATGATATATAATAAGTACGAAGATTCATAATTTTCATTCAATCATTTTTAATATAAGTGTCTGCAATTAAGACTAAAAGACACGACACACTGGAGAAAGAAATTTTCACAAAAATCCGGTATAAATTGAATTTATTGCTGTAATGAAAATGATTAAAAGGAAAGTTCAAAAATTGAAATCATCAACATCATTGATCATAAAAAAAATGTACCTGAAAATATATTAAAATCTATATAACATTAACAATATAATTGTTCAATAACTTTAGTTATCTCATGCCTTTGTATCGATTAAAAATAAACAATTAGCATAACATCAACGAGAAAATAATTACAAATAAATAAACTTATTTATATTACAGTTTAAGTCAGTTCAACTATTTAATTCCATCATTACTTTCTTTGTCTCACTTGTCGAACGACGATTACAATTTTATTTTCTAAACAGGCGATTTTTACTACGAGCCACCCTTGCATGGTGGTGTGGCCGCTAAGAACGCTGCCCCGGTAACCACAACACACAAGAGAGAAAGAGAGAGAGAGAGAGAGAGGGAAACTCTTCGTTCACAACACAACTCCTCCTTTATGCATTCATTCGCATCATCATCATCTTCTTCATCTTCATATTCAATTTCATCATCTTCATCCCAACCCTATCTAATTCAGTTCTGCAATGAATTCCTTCCGAGGATCACAAAGCCGAAACAAACACGCTCCAATCCCGCGTCAACCCGGATCCACCACCGACGACAAACCCATGAATCCGCCGGCAGGGCCGCCCGCATTGCGCTTCCGCTCCCTCTCAACCTGCAGCCACAGCCGCCCCTCCGTCTCCCGCGTAGTGCAGCGCTCCGCCTCCGCTCGCATCACCCGCCAGCACACCACCACACGCGGCGAGGTAATGCTCAGCGACGTCGTCGGTAACGGCATCTCCGGCATCCTTCACAAGTGGGTGAACTACGGGCGCGGGTGGCGCCCCCGCTGGTTCGTCCTCCACGACGGCGTGCTCTCCTACTACAAGATCCACGGCCCCGACAAACTAGTCCTCAACCAAGACGTCGAGGACGGTTCCATGGTCATCGGGGAGGAGTCCCTCCGCCGCATCAACAGCCACCGCCACTGCCCCTCCCGCAATCGCAAACCCGTCAGCGAAATCCATCTCATGGTTAGTTCTCTCTCTCTCACTCTCTCTCTAAAATCAAAGCTATCGGAACTTTAACCCTAATTATCAAGTTACGTTTTGGTTAGGTGTAAATCACTCGTAACCGTTCGTTCATTCATGTTACGTTGTTTTAACACAAACATCATGTCATAATCAAGTTTAATAAACTGAAACACGTTATCAGCAGTTTAAAAGTAAGTTATTAAAAAGTATGCTAAGACGGTTTAGACACATTAATTTCTCATTAATGAAATATTAGTTTGATATATAACAGTATTTATTAAATTGAAAAACTATGTATTTTAAAGACCTATTTTATCAATTATATAATAAGAACCTGCTTAATTTATTCTCATTAAATTTGACTTTATATGGATGATAATAGGTTGATCAACATCTCCATAAAAAGAAATTGTCTGTTATGCGAGTAATTTTATACTCACGGTAATAGATGGATCACGTGAATATTTTTTTATTCTTTTGTAAGTTTTAAATAAAACTATTTTAAAACGTATTCTTTAAAATGCAAACTTAAATTAAAAATGAATTTTAAAATATAATCTAAATAAAATAATATGTAAAATATTTGTATCAATAAAATTTTTGTTTTCAAAAAGACAAATTAAATAAATTGCACAACAAAAATATAAGTTTAATATCATTATATACATTTAAAAACAATTTTAATTTATAAGTTTAAATAAACGTATAAATTTGTAAAATTAAATTATAAATAATTCTTTAATTATTAATAATTTTTTCATCACTAACCTTATTTTAGTCACTTAATTCTAGAAAATTATTCGTATACAAAAATATTCATCTAAGGAATAAGAAATATTTATATTTACATACTCTAATTAATAAACATATCATTAAAATATTTATTCTTATTATTTCCATACATAAAACTATTAAAATTACATATCTATCCATTGTCAATTTATATCCGCTAAATCCATTCAAGGATATTTTTGCTATCCTTAGTCCCATTCAAATAATTGATTTTAGATATTAATTTCTTCAATAATTTTGGACGAAATTATTTAACATTATTTTTACTCGGCGACAAAGTAAGGGAAAGTAAAAAATATTTAAGATATATATAGGTTGTGTTGAATATTTTATTTACAAAAACAGCAGATATAAATAAGAGAAATGTAACTAGAAAAGATTGATGATTATAATGTAATAAATAAAAAAGAGAGATAAAACGATGAGTAAAGAGTGATTGAATTAATAGTCAACTGAAGTAACGACAAATAGTTTTGGGAAAAAAGTTTTTTGATACTATTAGACTACCATGACCTTTATGGGGGTAAAATAGTTAATTATAGTTTTGTGGTTAACTCACCCCGAATCTATCTATTAGTTTCTTCCGAAACAAAATCATGGTAAACACCCTTAAACATTGAAAAAGTGAGAGTGTTGTTCTAACAGAAGTGAGTTAATTCTTCAGTGGTTCAATAATTTATTTTTCATGTTCATTGTATAAATTTGCAGGTGTGTTCGGTGCGAGAGAACAGTTCAGATAAGAGGAGGTTTTCTGTGTGTACGGGGACGAAGAAGAGACTGCATTTGAGGGCGGAGAGTAAGGAAGATAGAGCAATGTGGGTGGATGCAATGATGGCAGTGAAGGACATGTATCCTCGGTTGCCCCATGCAGAGGTTTTGTCACCCGTGGCATCAGTGGCTATTTCCACTGAAAAATTGAGAGAGAGGCTTTTAGAAGAGGGTGTGAGTGAAGCTACAATCGGGGAATGTGAGGAAATCATGAAATCCGAGTTCTCTAAGTTGAAGAAGCAAATGGTGGCTCTCAAGCACAAGCATTTGCTACTAATAGACACGTTACGCCAGTTAGAGGTACTCGCTTCATTGTGTTACTGTGACTTAACCAAACCATATATTGTAATATCATATTCATTCCTTCATACATATAGTCAGAGAAAGTTGATTTGGAGAACACACTTATCGAAGACCAAAGGCAATCAAAGGATGGAGCAGATTCTCATCCATTAATGCAAGACAAATATAGCGGTACGTGCATGGAAATTAATTAATGCACCCAGTTTATGTCCTAGTGCACTTGTTCATTGAAGTAATAGGAAAATGGAGAAAGTTTTTTTAACAACTTGTTTCAAATATCATGATCATAGGGAAATATAAGGTTAGTGAATGTTGAACTTCATCCTTATTCATATAATCTTTTCTTTCTGTTGCTTTCTCTTCGTCCTTAATCGAACATATAATCAAAATTATTAGAATGAATCTGAATGTAGCTTTTCAGTTAGCACACCTTTTGCCATTTTCAACTCATTAATTAGCACACTGGTTCCTCCTTCCTTCTCAATTTATAATGCACATTTCTCTGCAATAGTATGTCTCGTGTTATGCTTTGACGCCTCTTCCTTATAAAGTTTTGCATTGGTAAACCAAACTATACAGAAACTTCATGTTTCACGTATTGTGTTTTCTCCTCAGCGACTTACTTTTACTACTTTTGCAAACAAATTTTTAGCAACGATATTTTTATACCACTACTTGGATTTCTCTTCGACCTCATTTTCTCTAATTGCTTCTGATTACTTTTGTAACATTAGGTGTACCATTTTTCTTCTTCTCTTGGTCTCTCTTAGTAGGTGTATGCAGTTACTGATAGTGTGGTCACATTTGTCATCAATTTTAAACATGAAATATTATGATTGTGACAGAGGGAAGTGGGGAAGATTCTTCTGATGAGAACGATAGGCTGGATCCCTCAGACGACGACGACGATGCATTCTTTGATACATGTGAAATTCTATCAACAGGCTCAGATAACTTGAGATCCTGCCATGATTCTGAGCAGGATGATAGTTGTCCAAATGAGATATGTGATGAAAAGTCTCCCATTGGATCTGTTGGATTTAACTATCCTCATACCAAGCGACGAAAGAAGTTGCCCGATCCTGTTGAGAAAGAAAGTAGCATCAGTCTATGGTCAATCATAAAAGATAATATCGGGAAGGATCTAACAAAAGTTTGTCTTCCGGTTTACTTTAACGAGCCTCTCTCCTCACTGCAGAAATGTTTTGAAGATGTTGAGTACTCTTACCTTCTAGACCAAGCATATGAATGGGGTAAAATGGTTAGTTTGTTAAATCTTCTTATTTAGTATATAGATCATTTATAGTTAGTGTCGTAATTCACTAGGAGTTGTTATGTGTGAGATTTGTCACATGCATACTTATTTGTGTACAGGGTGATGGTTTGAAGAGGATGATATATGTAGCTGGATTTGCAGCTTCGGCATATGCTAGCACCAAAGGTAGAAGTTGCAAACCATTTAATCCACTGTTGGGAGAGACATATGAAGCAGATTACCCAGACAAAGGCATTCGCTTTATCTCTGAGAAGGTACAAAGATATCTTCATTCATATAATTCCAAACCATTTATATTGAATCCTTCATGATGATAAGCCATAGACTTGCTTATCAATCAATAGCTTGGAGTGTTATTTTTTCTTGTGTAAAGTGGTTTAAAGAAACATACTTACGCTATTCATCTTATGATAGGTCAGTCATCACCCCATGATTGTAGCATGCCATTGTGAGGGCAGGGGCTGGAAATTTTGGGGCGACGTCAATTTAAAAAGTAAATTTTGGGGTCGTTCCATCCAGCTTGATCCAATTGGTGTATTGACAGTGGAGTTTGATGATGGAGAAACCATTCATTGGAGCAAGGTATATATAGTTTTTTGCATGAAGTTAATTAGTAATACATGTACCTGTCAATCTCTTCCAAAATACACTCTGAATATTAGCTAATTCATGTTGTATCACCAGGTAACAACATCTATTTACAACCTCATTTTAGGAAAACTCTACTGCGACCATTATGGTACAATGCGCCTAGAGGGGAAAAGTAACTATGTAAGTAAGATCAAATTCAAGGAGCAGTCAATCATTGATAGGAATCCTCACCAGGTGCCCTTTCTCATATCTTATTTTTATGTTCTTATTTGGTTCCTGATATATTGGTCGAAATTTAAATGTGTTACATTTTTTTGTACTATGACTTGTGCCACCTGTGGCATTTTGGACAAAAGTTCCATTTCAAGTCGGAGAATTATGTTGGTAGCATGTTATTTTGTTCACACATATGCTAGTAGTGTCAATTTGTTCACAAGGGTTTGGTCCTAGTTCACGTAGACTAGGTCTAAAGAAGCCTACAAGAAAAGAAAACCTCCATTATTAAAAAAGTCTACACGACTTTCATTTTAAAAATAAAAAATATTAACTTTTTTAAATGTAATATTAAAATCTTCGATTAAGGCAGGCCTATCTAGACTTTAGCCAAATTGGTGAGGATGGATCTTCAATCTAGATCGATTCATCTCAACTTTAAGAAATTCATGTTCACTTATCTCGAATTTTAGATAGAGTCAATTTGAGTAGACCTTAGCCCCCTAAAGTACAAAAAGATAAAAATTGTACATGGTTCTTGACTCCATTCGTTGTTTGTTATAAATGATAATTGCACTAGGAAGTTAAACTCGCGTAGTAATTGTAGTTTCAATCGACTCCTATCAATGTCACTGTTCGATTTCAATTACCATGAACTTAATTTTACAGTTCTATGTTGTTGAATCAAATGAATTCATGTCAGTTTTAGCTTGACAATGGATGCCCGCTTTACCATTTTCATAGGCTAAAGAGATGTAAGATTACATTATGAATTACATAATGTTCTTAAGTATATATAGTCCACAGACATATTATGTAACTTATGCTTTGTAATTTAAGTTCTGCTGCAGATTCATGGCGTAGTGGAGGATAAGAAAGGTAAAACAGTGGCAACTCTAATTGGGAAGTGGGATGAGAGTTTGCACTACGTCATTGGAGGGGGTTTTGGGAAAGGAAAAGGGTCCGATGAGTCATCAAAACCACATTTTCTGTGGAAGAAGAACCCGTCACCAGAGCACCCGACAAGATATAACTTCACACAATTTGCTATTACACTCAATGAAATCACACCTGAACTAAAGGTGAGTATGAAATCACACAATTGCACACTGAAATTTACAAAACTGATTTTCCTTTTTTTATCCGAATACTTATCCAAACTCACAATAACAACAGGGTTACGCTGTTCATACTAAATGTTCACATCTTTAGATTTTAAAGAATTGATCGTGCACTGAAATTGATTTTAAATAGCTTATCCGTTCCATAAGAAAGGTATAATAATTTGTACTGCTTGTATTAAAACATCCAAGCATAAAATGACTTTTTTCTAAAATCATTACAGTTCAGTCAAAAACTCATCAGATAGTAAATAATCATGCAGTTCAATGGAGAATCACATCAACAACGAGCAATCAAACACATTGAAATAATGTTGGTTTGTACTAGTGTCTGACATTTCGTGTTAACAAACAGGAGAAGTTGCCACCGACAGATTCAAGGCTAAGACCTGATCAAAGGTGTTTGGAAAATGGACAGCATGAAATGGCCAATTCTGAAAAGTTGCGGCTGGAACAAAGACAGCGGCAGGTACAGATGTTGCATTATTGGACCCTGTCCTGTATTGAAATGCATGATGTTATGCTGGCTAATGTGCTCTCATTCATTAATAAATAAGAGACTCTCCATAATTGCAGGCACGAAAGATGCAAGAAAAGGGTTGGAAACCAAGGTGGTTTGCTAAGGAAAAAGGCAGCATCTCTTACCGTTATATTGGAGGGTACTGGGAGAGTAGGGAAAAGGGGAATTGGGAATCCTGTCCTGACATTTTTGGTCAATTCTCAACCGATACTGATGTTAACCCAACTCCATAAATTCTCATCCTTTTTTTACCTGAGATTTCTACCTGCTGCCCCTAACACCACACCCTTTTGATCAAAATATACATTTGTAACCATATTTATGATCACAACTTCTTTTAGCATTCAACAAATATGGTTGATTACTGCCTTCGTGTACAGAAACAGTGGTTCTCATTTCTTCTCAACAAGGCAACCTCCAATTTCCCTATTCCAACTTCTTTTCTTGCTGTCAGATGCTTGTTTCAAAGTTGGACTGAGAAGGGATGATGCGGAGCTTTGTATGAAAATCATAGTTGGTATCCTAATCATTTCAGTATCATAACATTCCACTCTGGAATAGAATGAAAACTCATTAAATGAACATGCACCTATTTTAATGCTTACTCTGATAATCCATTCAAACATGTTTAACTGTTTGCACACGTTTATTCCAATTTGGTGCAACTTAAATTTTGTAAGTAGTCCACCACAAGGGACAACAGAAAAATGCTGCGCGTGCATGAGAAAACATAACTGACTAGAATCTTGTATTTATTTATTGTTTTTATTCGATGAAAGATGGGGTTGTTGTGTGAAAGTTCTTGTTGAAAGTATTAAGAAACAAGGGAGAAATAGTGATCTTTTATGTATAGCAGCTGCCAAACGATCAAGCCGCTATGCCTGTGATCCTTGAGATTGTTGTAGATCAGACCATGTCAAAGAAACAAAATGAAATTTTCACAGTACTTTGTTCTGTCAGAACAAAAAACAAGTTAACGGTGGGGGCAAAAAAATTCTATCCACGTGATTTCTTGTTCAGTAGCGTGCTACCAAACCTAGTTCAATCTGTTCATCGTCCAAAATAAACATTTGCAAAGAAAAATATTTCTTCAAACATACGTATCTGACAAAAGACTTTGTGATATATACTATTATGGAAGTTAGGTTAAAAGAAGAGTTTTTCGTTTTTTTTTGTTTTTTTTAAAGCGAAAGTAAAATATATAAAATGATAGAACACTATGGATGCTTTATCCCTACAAAGTCAAAGTATGTAGAGATGGCTAAATCTCATACATAATATTTTTCTCTACCAAAACAGAACAATAGTTGTATAATATGGATATTATTACACCTTATGAATACACAAGTTTCCGGTCACAAGGCAAGTCACCTTATACTTGAGGTTACAATCCAAAAAGAAAAAATGTTTGTGTATGTTATATCTGGATTAAAATACCACTACAATCGTGGTCCTTGCATTAGCATTGACTGCATATCTTGTAATAAAAAAAGAGTGGAACACCTTGATTCCCTTAGCAAATCTTCCTTTATAGTAATCATTCCATATCATTTCACATACTTCTTCACAAGACCTTGTATATAACTTCTCCACACATACTAAAACACTTAAACACAATCCGTACCACATTTTGTAGTCTCTATACTTAGTCCTACCCATGCTCATTCTCTAAACAATCTTTGCACGAGTCCCTTGTTGTACAACCCTCAAGCATGTTACTAAGCTCATACACATTCAAAAAATGTGAAATTAGCCTTATTGTGCCCAACTACTTATCCTCCCTTAGAATTTACTCTATAACCTACTTTACACGCATACACAAGCTTCAAATTAAAATATCACAGTAGACATTAGAGACAAAAGAGATATTCACAAAATGTTGTTCACTTGAAACGGTGTCTAAAAGAAAGTACAACCTACTTCAAGCAAAGTATTGAAAAAACATGTGTACTCTAACAAGTTGAATTTAACCAATGATTATTGTACACGAAGAAAGAGAAGACACAAGAATTAAGGCCAAGAGCTTAGTCTAACATACACTTATCCAAAAGCCTTTAAATAGAATATCATTCAGATGAAGAATCAAGAGGATAACATACAACGAAAATATTCATCTTTTGAAAAACATTCAAAAGAAAAGCATAAAAAGAGATAATATATGAGTTGAAAAAAAGAACAAGAGAAAAGAAGAAAAGCAATACTCTTGAGCTTCAGTTTAATATTTGATTACTTGATTACTGATTGTAAGAAAGAGAAAAAAAGAAAAGAGAGAAACACTTGCGGTGTTTAGACTGCATTGTATTGTAATCACATCCTCTCTGCGAGAGTAATAGTCTGAACGACTTGTAAGCAATCGTTCATTGCAATTCTAAAGAGAATTGAAACACTTTTTGAACTTAGTTGAGTTAAGGAAATCTAAGCAAGGTTGCTTAGTACCAGGAGTGGTGTGCAAATATTCATCTAGTATACTCATCTAGTCTAGAGTAACAAGGGGTTATTCGCTGACTAAGAAGACCAAAAGTGGTGAGAATACTCATCCAATCTAGGGTAACAGAAAGTTATTCGCTAACTGAAGACCATGAGTTAGGCAAATACTCAATTGTAATATTTTTGAAGATTATAGTGGAACCCTCTACAGAGGAGATTAGACGTAGTTCAATTGGAGTGAACTAGTATAAAAATATTTATGCATTTATAATTTTTCTCTTGTCTAAAAGCTTCTCTTATAAAACTTGCAACTGCATATTTATTTCTACATATAAGAACATTTCGCACTAAACATTTATTATTCAACTAAGGAAGTTCTTACAAACAATGTAGTGTACATTCTGAATAACACGTTAAAAGAAACTATATTTTAAGATCATTTATTAAATTGGGCGTCTAAGCACTTATTTGATAAATCCAAAACTCGAAAAATGTGTGATACATTGTTGTTGACTGATAGGCTGTCGTTGAATCTATCAAATTAATACTACTTTTCAAGGCAACTTCAGTATTGCCAAGTAGTATTCAATAAAGTAGATAGGGTTAAAGTAACCCTGAGTCGTCTCCCAACGAACACAGAATTGCTTTCGAATATCTGATTCTTATGAATGCAATGCTTATGAATAAAAGTAATGGTTTAAGAATGTTTAAAGAACAAATAAGAAACTTAAAAACAGTTACGATGAAATAGGCTAATTCCACTGCTTTTCCAAGATAGATTCATCATCGGTTATTCACGGATAATTGTTCAATTGATTATTGTTTAAGTTTCAAATTAATTAAAGTACATTCTTAATTAATTTGAGGGCGATCATGCATTTAACCAAAGTAAATTCTCAATCAAATGCAAAACCTTTCTAGATTATTCACAATAAATTCAACCAAAGTACATTCTCAATCAAATTTTATTGTGTTTAATCATGTCTATTCTTAAATCTCCTAACCAAATTAAAAGCTAATCAATCAAAGTAAATTCTCAATTGATTATAGTTGAAATTATTACTAATCAACCAAAGTACATTCTCAATTGATAGTAAAAACCATTTAATCATATGAAAGTTCCTAAATTAAATCAAAGTAAATTCTCAATTAAACCTAGAAACCCAAGAACTCATATAATCAATATGCATATAGATTCAAACACATTATGATGCAAAAATCTTTGCTTTTAACAAGATAGAGAGATGAAAGACATAGAGAAAGAACAACTTAAATCAATAATCAAAAGAAACAATCGTATTACATCAATCTAACCTCAGAATCCATAATGGAATTACAGCAGAATAGCCCTAGATGCTTAGCTCTCCATGAATGGAGTTGAATACAAGATGAAAGAAAAGTGAGAGGAGTATGAGAGAATGAATTAAGTGAAGTCCCCTCTTTCTGCCTCCCTTGGGTCTCTTTATATAGGCTTGATTGGGCTTGGATTCTGAATAGTTTGTTGGAAGATATTTCTGTTGATATATTATATCTTTCAAATATTCATTAGATTAAATCAGTTTTAAAGAATATTTGATAGATATTAACTCAATTCTCTTATATCCTATATCTTCCAAATAACTAAAAGATTTAGATAATGATAAAATTATTTGAAAGATATTTTCTGTTGATATTCCCAAATTAAATTCAACAATTGAATTTTATCTTTTAGATTTTCTGACTTTCCAAAATTGCACAAATACCCTGAAATTTCCTCCATCTGCACTTTAACCCCTTCTGAATTTTCTAAATAAAATCTGATTTTGGGCCTTGAATTGCCATTTGGACCAATAAAAATTAGAACATTAGAACATCCAAGAATAATTTATGCACTAAAACTCACTTTTTACGTCTCTTTATTTCCCAAACCCAACAATTCCAATCATCACAAATTCACTTAAAATCAACCATTTAAGCACAATTATCCCATCAAAAATTTGAACTTTAAAGCATAAATGTGGGCATAAATATGCACTCATCATTGACGCAATAAAATTAATACTATTAAGCTATAACAACTTCAGTATTGCTAAGATAGTAGCCAACAAAACAGAAAGGGTAAATTCAACCCTAAGTCGTCTCCCAATGAACACGAAATTGATTTCTAACAAATTAGTTCTTATAAAAACTATTCAAAAGAGGCTAGTCAAATAAAATAATAGAAGTAATAATAGAAAATAAAAGATTAAAGATCCAAATAACAAAAGATAGAAAGAAATAAATTTATAAAAAGATTTAAAAGATAAAAAAGCAATGATAAAGAAAATAGGTTGATTTCACTGCTTTTTCAAAATAGGATTCATCATTGGTTATCTAAAGATTATTGTTTAATTAATTACTATCCTAGATTTTCAAATTAATCAATGTAAATTCTCAATTAATTTGTTGGCAGTCTCACTCTTAACCAAAGTACATTCTCAATTAAAAGTATGAACTTTGTAGATTAATCATAGTAAATTTAACCAAAGCACATTCTCAATTAAATATTATTATGCCTAATCATGTCTATTATTTTACCTTTTATATAAAGTAAAAAAATTAACTAAAGTACATTTTTGATTAATTCTTGTTAAAGTTTTTACCAATAATCAAAGTTCATTCTCAAATATTGACAAAAACTCATTCAATGATATGAAAGTTTCTAACTTTAAGTAAAGTAGATTCTCAATTAAAAACCCTTGGACTCATATGATTGGTATGTTATGTAGATTTAACATCATGCTGACTTGCTATAATGTAAAAATCATTACTTTTACTTGATTAAGCAGCAAAAGACATAGATAAAAGTAAATCATAACAAGAATCAAAAGAACAAACAAAATTTATTCATTTAACCTCATAATCCAGTTAAGAAATTACAACATAATCAACCTTAGAGGCTTTGCACTCCATGGAATACTCAAATAACATGAAAATATAAGAAGAGAGGGTAGAGAACATGAGAGAAGAGAGGGGGGGGGGGGGGGGGGGGCGAAATTTGAACCACCCGAAATGGTTCCTAAGCTCCCTTAATGTGTTTCCCTAAGTCTCTTTATATAGAAATGTTTCAGACTTTTCTGTTATTGTAATCTTCTTTATGATAATGTAATCTTCTCCAATTATCTTCTAAATATTCCAATATCTTCAAAATATATTTGAATTTTGTGGAGATCTAAAAATATTTAAGAAAATATTTGCTACATTTAAAAAGATTTGACAAATATTATCTTTTGATATGTATTGATATAGTTAAATAAGATAATTATTTCACTAGTACAAAAATCGCGTACAACGTCGAATATTTTGGGCTTTTGAAAGCGAATTCGTGAACGACGTTATATCAGGAGAGTTTAAATTTATGTCGAATTTAAAAAATTCGACGTTAATCAATTTTTTTGTTTTTTTTAATTAATTGTAATCCTTTATTACAACTCTACGAGACCTGAAAAGCTAAAAAACAACAAATTTCAGTTTTTAGTATTTTATAAAACATGAACTATGAACGTGTAGTGTAGTATCAATCGCAAAGAATAATAACTAACAACAAACAAGTTCAATCAAACAATAACAAACAAGTTCAACTAAACAACAACAACAAACATGTTCAACAAAAAAAAAACAAAAAAGTTCAAATAAACAACAACAACAAACATGTTCAACAAAAAAAAACAACAAACAAGTTCAACAAATAAGTTCTTCAAAATGAAAACGAAAACTAACCTTGAAAAGGTGGGTTCGTCGGAATAAAATTTCGTCACAGTGAGAGAGAAAGGAGAATGCGCCTATGAAGAACAAGAGCATGAAAATAATTGGTTAAAACAAACAAAAATTATACATAAAGTAATTAATTAACATGCATTTGTATCAAATGAAAGAAAGATTACATGTGATAGTCATCAAACTTTGTTCGAGAAAAGTTTGAGAAGAGAAGAGGGTATCGTGCGCTAAGATAAAGTGAATGAATTTTCAATCTCCCGCTCAAATTTTTATTGAATTCACTAACCTTTTGACGTCGAATTTAAAAGTCATTCGACGTTTTATATCCTTTTACGTCGAATTACAATTCTAAACAACGTTTAATAATTACATTTATTTACAAAAATGTCACTGTTCATCTTTAACGTTGGTTATTCAGTGGTTGGACGTTGAATGTGTGACGTTATACGCTGTTTTTGTACTAGTGTTTCACAATATCAAATAAAATATCTTAAGATATATTTTTCCAAATTATCTTTAATCATAAACATTTATTAATTATCAAAGCCCTCTTGGTAGAAAAATAGAGAAAACTCCAAGATCCAATTTTTGTTGCCTATTCCCTTCTCTTGGCTTAGCCAAATTTCTTCACTTTTTTTATGCTATGCTTGGATTGAATTCTTGTGGTCTTGATTATTTGCTATTCTTGGCTTTATCTTTAAGTTGTCATGAAACTTTAACCAATTTATTTACACACACCTCAATGAGATCAACATAGTTGCAACTGCACTAACACAGTCAAAATATCCAAAGAACATTTATGCAACTTAAAAGCTATTTTTAACATGCTTTTTTATCGCATGCTAAATAAATCAAATTATAACAAATGCTAATTAAAATATTTTATTAAAGTACGAAAACCAATTAAAAATCCAATATTAAAGGCTAAATGAGGGCATAAATATGCACTCATCAACGTACTATATTTGATGGATTGTGAAAATAATTTTTCCATTAACATTATTCAAACCCCCTCTTCTAGTGTTTTTCAAGTACTTCAAAACCAAAGCTAGTTCGAAGAACCTTAGAATGTTCTTCACCACTAGAATGTTTTGAACATTTGGCTCACACAAAATAGAGTATCGTTCATAAACTAGAGAATGATAGTTGTAATTGCACTAGCTCCCACTTTTACTCCCTTTAACATTTTCTTTCGTACTACTTGTCTAATCAAAGAAAGCAAATTATATGATCTGATTTCTTTGTTTAGAAATGCTTGCATGTCAAAATATCAAGGTAAAAGAGAGCATACAATATAAATTGATTTCTTTTTTTAGAAAAGCTTGCTTGTATTCTACAGCCCTCTTGATGGAATAGGGTCAACCCATGAAACTCTTACTAGAGGAATGATCAAGAGGATGCAAGAAGAACTAGAGGATGAAGAACCCACGGACAAAGAAGCCTTATACCTCAAGGTAAGTGGGCAACTAAAGGACCACTCAGCAAAAGTAGAAGGTTGGCTACTACAGGACACACACTAGTGCAGTAAGAGGAAATGGCACCGGTTATTATTGCTTATAGGCACCGGTTCACAACCGAGGCATATCTAGGCGAGGTAAAAAGGGGTAAGTTTTATGCCTCGGTTATGAACTGAGGCGTAAAGGGATAGGATTACGCCTCGAGTCATTGTAACTGATTCCATAAGGTTTTGTTTTTTTATTAATACCCTGCTACACTCTCCCACCGTTTCGAAACCAACCACACAAGGATAAACACAACCCTCATTATTTTTGTAACATGTTTCATCCGCAAAGAGACCAAAAACCCACGATTTCTTTTCCTTTGTCGAATGGAAATGGAAGTTCAATTCAGAACAGGGTCAAAGGTGGTTGATGAATCTGGCATGTGTTCCCCTCCTTTTTGGTCCACAAGTCCATCAAAGAGTCCCCGTCACTGAAAAATTGAACAACAAAAATGTCTTTGGATCAAGAACAAAACCAAGAACAAGATTGACAGTGGAGGGTTTTATTTGAAAATGGTGTTTCCAATGTCTCTGGATCCAAAAAGAAGACCAAGAACAAGATCCAAAAAAATTTCACTTACCAAGCCAAGGAGGACCACTGTTGCGATGACTAGGATCGTGGGAGCGATTGCGGCAACATAGACAACACGGCATGGCGGTGCAGCAAGAACCCAGGAAGACCATGCGACGATGGCGGCAATGCGGCGACAACATTGTCTTCAGCACGCGATGGCAAGGCAGCAACGGGGAGGCAGCGACGGTGACGTTGTGGAGCGGATCTGGAGCGAATCTGGAGCGGATCTGGAGCAGTGGATGAAGATAAAGATATAGAGGGGAAGAATGGCGGAGGCAGCAGCGACGGAGGCAGCGGCAAGGCAACAGTGGAGGCTACAACAGCGAGAGAGGGGAAGAATGGGAGAGCACAGAGGGGAAGAATGGGAGAGCACAAATGGGAAGAAGGGAGAGCACGAGAAAGAAGAAGTTGTTGGGCTGTGCAAATGAAAAAATCAGAGGGATGAAACGAGTGTATAGGGAACGGTCGTCTAACAACCTAAGGCAATACGAGTGTATAGGCAGCGGTCGTCTGGCAACCCGAGGCAATAGGGGCTTTTTAAAAAGTTGTCAGACAAAAAGTGTGCTTAGGGCAGAGCTATAGGTCTTGGGTCTTCTTCTAACCGAGGCAATATCATCATTCTGCCTCGGGTCAAGGTGTAACCGAGGTATATAGTCTTTTATGCTTCGAGTTTTGCGTAACCAAAGCGTATATGGCGCGTTAGATTGCACTTTTTTTACTAGTGATGAGGCTGCATAATTTGACTTGTGGACCAACCAACGGCCAACGGAGGCTGACGGGCACCTAGCACCAGCAGATGCTTCTAGATGATGCATGTTTTTCTTGTTTTGTATACATGGTTAGGTTGATGTAAAACACGTTGTACACGTGTCCTGTGATCCTTCTGATACGACTCATAATCAGCCATGGGTGAATCTCGTGCAATGGTGCTGAATCAACTATAAATTCAACACCTCACCCCTTGTAATTCTTCACTTTGGAGTTCTAGTAATGTTGTGTTATTGAGATCACTCCAGGCTTTGCTTGCTTCGAGGGTTACTTTCTCTGAGTCCTCTTCACCCTCTTTTAGCCTCTTTCCTTTGTTAGGTTGGCAGATCTATTGCTAAATTGAATGTTAGAGTTTGATTTCAAGTGCAAGATAAAGTAGCGTTAGAGTTTGATTTCAAATCTATTGCTAAATTGAATGTTAATCAGTTTTTATTTCTAAGTTCATTGCAAGTGCATTCTAGTTTACAGATTCAGTTGCATGTCAGTAGCAAATGCAGGCCATACAAGTAATGAAATGCTTAGGATAACTTGGTTGCAATTTGTGAACACAACAGTAGAACCTGTTTAAGCAATTTTCACCAAGCTATATTTCGTAGAAGTGTCTAATTGTTTGGGTCTTATTTTACTTAGCATTAGTTCATTGCTAAACTTCTTGCATTATCTTTGAGTCATTGCTAAAATTGTTCCTTTGTTTCCATATTGCAGAAATAATATGTTTAAGAAATTGTTACTACTTTAGAAAGTCATAATCAAAATCTAAAATTTGGTTTGGTTGTTATAAAAAGAGGCAAATCTACAAAATAGAAACTCAACATATGAAAATGAGAAAAAGCCAATGTAATGTTTCAATATGACTTCAAACAACAGTAACAAGTGTATTGTGACTTGCTTGGAAGGTTTCCACTAATTATAATGTGCATTAAACTGCATTGAAAAATTGACCATTGCACTAAAAATCTAAAAAGCTAAAATTTAGGTGAAAATAGTAATTACTAGTTTCTGATTATGCATTTATTTGTGTGATTTGTTTAATTCCTTTATTCATCTATTCTAGAGCCCTTCCTAAGTTCCATTTCACTGATTATGTTACTCAATTCCTTTTCTTTATTGCTTGTATCAATTTTTGTCCATCTCAAGTCTCAATTTACGCACCAAAATTGGCTATTTTCCAGTATTCTTTTTTTTTATTTTGTTTGGTGTTTATCATTTCTAGAAAGTGTGGTGTTGTGAAGTCTTTGTGGTGTAGACTTATCTTGAAGGCTTGTCCTAACTAAGGTAGTATCCTAGGAGGTGGAATATGAGGAAGACTTATGGGTTAAAGGTGTTGTCACTACAAGATTTAATTCGTTCTAGCAACATACAATTTGTCCAAGTTTGAGAGTTTCAACCATGGGAGTGGAATGCTTAAAACACCAAAGGCAAAGCATATTGTGAGACTTGTGTGACTGTCGTTGGCCTTCCATTCTTTGACCAAGAGAGAAAGTTTCCATCTTTGAAATTTGCTTCTGCTTACTTTTTGTTTTGTTTAATTTTGGTGTAACAAGGCCTTTTTCAAGTCAAGGGCTTGAAAGAATCCTTGGTGTTCTTCCTTCACTTAGACCATTTTTTTGTAACTTGCAAATTTAAAATTAGACCTTAGACGGTGAATGTGTCTTGAAACCAAAGTTTCAAGCCTCATCGTAGGAGATTCAATCGTGCTTGTGTCTTGTTTACGTGTTAGAGTGATCTAGGCTAAAATAGATTAAACTCTAAGTCGTATCACATTAGGGGTTCAAATTTGACTGTCTAGTTATTTTACTTTTGTTCTTTGATTGTGTTTATCTTCATTTGAGTCACACATTTTAGATTCAAAGGTGATTTTGATTTATAAGGGATAAAATCAGTTGCCTAAGATAACTTTGCTAGGCAAGACTTGATACTTAAGTAGCCTCTTGGCTCACCTCTCTTACTTGGGACTTGTCGTTTGGTGAAGTATTACAACCCTTTTGAGTTAAGAAAATTTGGGAAATCAAAAGATGTCTAGGCGTCATTCTCCAATGATAAGTGACTATGAGGAGCCTGTAACCCTCAAAGACATTTCAAAACAACTTAAGGAACTTAACCTTTGGAGAATGGAGGAAGAGTAAATGAGAAGGAAAGATAAGATTGATAAGGAGTTACAAATTGTTATCCTCCAAGATGACCTAAGATTGCTAAAATAAGAGAACTCCAAAAGAAAGAAAAATCAAGGGAGAGTAGGAGTGGGGAGTCACAATTTGATAAGGAGAGCGTGAGATTAGGAGATCACTATCATCAACCTTCTTCTTCTAGAAGGCAAAGAATAGAACCCCTTCTTCCTAGATAAAAAAAAATGAACTTGCCATAAGAGATAGAGTGGAACTTCTACCTTATCGAGATTTAAATAATTTGGTTCAAATGTGTATTGATGTAGAACAACAAAATTTGAGAAAATCTTCAATGAAATCTCAAGTTCCCTCCACTTATGACAAGAAAAGTTTAAAAAGAGAAGAGCCAGTTAAACCTTCAACCAACATTCCTGAGAAGGGTAAGCAAATAGCCTCAACACACACTTGCATTAGTGACATCAAGTGTTTTAAGTGTCTAAGAACATGACACATAGTTTCTCAATGCCCTACCAAGAGGAAAATTATCATGAGGGGAATTGATTTCTATAGTTGTAAAGAAGAGTCAAAGTATAGTGAGAGTGAAAATGAACATGTAAAAGAGTTAAGTGGAGAGGACGCTTATCATTGTGATGGGAACCTTCTCATGGTGAAAATGGTACTTAGCAACCAACCAAGTGCTGAACACATTTCCGAAAGAGAGAACATCTTTCATACAAGATGCGAAATTCAAGCAGAAGAGTGCATACAACATGAAGAAGGTGATGGTTGTTTCTTTTAGCAACACCATTTTGTTATGGTGTGGAAGGACAAGAACGTTAAGATATAATCCCCTCATTTTGAAGAAAACTATGAAAAGCATTAGACATATATTCTCTTATGGAGTTTGATCTTAAGATTTTATGTGAGTAGAGAATTGAGTCTTAAGAAATGAGATAAAATTGAAAAATAGAGAAAAATTGTGTCTTAGACCGAAGAAAATACACCCAAATAAATCTATTGTAGTCATCTATGAATGTAACAAAATACTTATAACTTGTATGAGAAAGAACATGATAAATCTGCCAAACATCACTATGAATAATGTAAAAATAATGATTTGTGATTAATGCATATTTATTCCCTCCTTTAGCCTTTAATATTGGATTCTTAATTGTGTTTTTTACTTTAATAGAATATTTAAATTAAGACTTGTTATAATTGGGTTTATTTAGCATGAGATACAAAAACATGTTATTTCGTCCTCCCTCTCTTTTATCATGTTCTGCATCGTCTCTTCTTCTATTTTCATGTTTTTTCAACATTACATGAAATGTTAAGCCTCTGGGTTGATTGTGTTGTAATTTCTTAACTGGATTCTAAGGTTAGATGAATAAATTTGTTTGTTTTTATTCTTGTTGTGATTTATTTTTATCTATGTCTTTTACTTCTTAATCAAGTAAAAGTAATGATTTTTACATTATAGTAATTTAGTGTGGTGTCAAATCTACATAACATATCAATCATATGAGTCCAAGGGTTTTTTATTTTAATTAAGAATTTACTTTGATTAAAGTTAGAAACTTTCATATGATTGAATGGGTTTTTGCCAATAATTGAGAATGTACATTGATTAGTGGTAAAAACTTTAACAAGAATTAATCATGAAAGTACTTTGGTTAATTAGCTTTTTATGTGGTATAAGAGGTAAAAGAATAAACATGATTAAACATAGTAATATTTGACTAAGAATGTACTTTGGTTACATTTATTATGATTAATCTACAAAGTTCTTGTTTTCAATTGAGAATATACTTTTGTTAAGAATGAGAACACCAATAAATTAATTGAGAATTTCATTGATTAATTTGAAAATCTAAGATAATAATTAATTCAACAATAATTTTTAGATAACCAATGATGAATCATATTTTGAAAAAGTAGTGAAATCAACCTATTTTCTTTATCATTGTGTTTTTATCTTTTTAAATCTCTTTATAAATTTCTTTCTTTCTATCTTTTTGTTACTTCGTTCTTTAATCTTCTCTTTATCTTTATCTTCTTTATTATTTTACTAACCCTTTTGTATAGTTTTTATAAGAATTAATTTGTTCAAAATCAATTTTGTGTTTGTTGCGAGACAACTTGGGGTAGAATTTACCCTTTCTATTTTGTTGGCTACTATCTTAGCAATACTGAAGTTGTTATAGTTTATTAGTATTAATTTGATTGTGTCAATGATATCATTATTAATTTTGCATGTGATACATTATGGGGAAATGGTAAAGGTTTTCTTTTACCAAGTTTACATGTAGTACAATCATGGATTTTTATTTACTAAGGAACCAATTTAAACTGGGTACTAGGTACATGAAAATTTGGATTTCCTAAAAGATTATTCCACATTTTATTCAACTACGTATCATTTATACCATAGTAAGAGAATTTGATTGAGGTTTTTTAAGCAACTCGCGCAATCGTTGACCTCTTGCTAATTGATTTTGAGTAGCTTTATCTAGATCAGAAGCGAATTGTGCAAAAGCTTCTAATTCTGCGAATTGTGCTAATTCCAATTTTAATTTACCAGCTACTTGTTTCATGGATAGAGAAAGAATATGACAATATGTGGAAAAAGATAAGCATAGCGGAAAGACATAGAAGAATTTTTCATATGATTAGATGTTATAAAATCAAGGTACCAAGGTTGAGAAGAAACGTGAGTGTTACTTGAAAGACTAAAGGCAAAAAAAGCAGGCATAACCATATGTTGTACCACTTTTGAAGTATGTTTGCATGAGGTGTAGGAATAGAAGATGGGCTAGGCAATGCAGTAGAACTCAAAGCACCAACAAAGGCATGATAAGCAGTTCCTTGCTACTTTTCAGGATGAATTGGACAAGTTGTAATGATATGCCCTTGCTATTTGCAATAGTTATAGAACTTTTGTGTGCAAGCCTTCACAATATGACTAAATCCTTTGCACCTGTAGCATTGGACATATCACATATCTCTAGTTTTATTCTTTCATTGTGCTACATAGGCCACATTAATAGGAGGAGTAGAACTGGTGTTATGTTCCATGGTTGTGTGAGTTGTTATACATTGTTCCTTGCAAAGAAGTTCACTCAAGAAAGCATCCAAAGTTGGCACTAGGTTGCAGTCCATCAAATTAGAATGAGTGGCTTCAAAATACGATTGCAACTTGTCATAACTGAAATCACAACGGGGTGGCAAACAAAAAAGGAACGATTTTAAAAAGAGGTTTTAAAGTCACCACCAGAGTTTATTCTAGAAAAACTATGGAAAACCATAAAATAAGACATGGTCTATGACAATTGAATTTTGGGTTTGGGAGTCGATTATGCATAAGGAAGGTTGTTAGCACAAAGATGAATCTTACAAGTTTTGATGATATCTCAAAGTCAAGTCTTAAGTTCTCTTATTGCAAGAAGATCTTCATGAAGACTTGTTTTTATGTTAAAACTTTTGTAATTTCATAGTCTTATGTATAGGAAGTTGATTCCATGTATTGTGTGTTTTTAGTTTGCTTTAAAATTCGTTTGAAATAAAAAAACCTCATTTTTACTTAGAATTATCGATTATCAATTAATGATAATCAATTATCAGTAATCGATTATGACCTGCCATACGATTATCACGAGTGTTAGAAATAATGAGGCTTGTTTCTCAACACTAAGAGGGGTGGTGAATTGGTGTTTTTATAAAAACTTGCACCTTTTAAATATTTTTCGCAAAGTATAATGTTCTTGAAATCTTTCTTGTGCAGTAAGCAAATATGTGTGTAATGAAATAGTAAATGCAAATGTAAAGAGATAAAGGAGAGAAAAACAAACACAATTTTTATCCTGGTTCGGCCTTAATGCCTACATCCAGTCACCCTTCCAATCAACCTTGACGCATTGTTTGAGATAAACTTTGCGTTAAGGTTGATTGGGAGGGTGCCTGGTGATAACAGTTGAAAATACCATTATCTCTTATTCAATTTTGATATTAAACCAACCCTTTTTGACTTAAAGGCTTGCTTGAACTCATGCTTTTAGTATAGTTTTATGAATAAGTGAGTAGAGGGTATTGTTTAACCCTCGGCAAGTGTAACCGAATCATATCAAGTAATAAAACTGGTAAGACCAAGTATCGTTCTCCCAAAGGACTCACGACCTAGACAATTGTGTGATTTATTGATTATCTAAGTCTTGTAAAAACAATTCCTTGAGATTTTTAATGCAAATTACTGAAATGTAAATATGAATGCATGTATTGATCAATGGAAAAGAAGAAGCAAAACACGTGAATTGAAATATATGATGAGTATGTTGTTGGGGTTTATCAATTTCATCCTATCCACTCTCATGTATTCAAGAATTCATCTTTCTTCATTAATGTTAATGCCACTCTCTAAATTACCTTAAACCTGATGTCTCGGCGAAGAAAGTCTAATCATAATCAATAGTTTACAATGTCTTGTCTCCTAGCAATTATTCATGCATTATAAAGCACAGAAGCTTAAAGGCAACCAACCATCATATTCCTATGTCTAGGTTTATACTACTATTGGGAGAGATTCTCCAGATCTAGATTTCTCCGTATGTGTCCATATCGACAAAATCAATTATCATGCTATGAATGAGTTAAACAATGCAAGCATTAAGCAAAGGAGAAAAACCCTAACAATTAATGAAAGAAAGCATATATATTAAAGAACAAATTCAATACACGAGAGTTTCAAAAGGATTACATTGATTCCCCAACAACAAAAGAAGTTTAGTTCACCATATTCATGGTGAAACTAGATGAAATGCAATGAAAGAGTGAAAGATAAAACCCTAGAAAGGTGAGAAAGGAGCTATAGCATCCAAAATCCTCCTCCAAGGGGTGAAAAAATGTGTGTTTGCTTCGTTGCAGCCAAAGATACTAACCCTAGGAAGACTAAAACCTTATATAGACTTCTAAATATTACAGAAAAGTAAGCCCAAGCCCATAAGAATGTTGCTCAGCGGTAAGTGCATGACTTTTATTCTACTCCTCAGCTGCAATTTTGCCCCTCAGCGATGACTGCGGGTCTTCAAAGTGCCGCTCAGCGGTAAATGGCGTTGAGCGGTACTTGCGACTTCTTCCTTTTATGCACTTTTTCTTCCTTTTCTGAATCCAAGTCCTAGCTCCTTTACTTCTTTCACTCAATTCATCTTAAAATCTACAAAAACAAAGAAATCAAGCATAAAACCTGTTCAACTCTCTTATTTCCAAAACTTCAACAAAAACATGATTTCAAGCTAGTTTCTAAGTCATAAAGGTTGTCTTTAAGGTCAAATTTGAGTATAAAAATAACAGTTTTTCAATTGTTATCAGGTATACTTGATGATTTTATCACTAAATTCCCTTGATTTTGTAGGTTATTGGAATGATTTAAAAGAGGAGTTAAAGTACCAAGGAGTTGGAATGTAGAAAAAGAGAAAAAGATGTAGTGCATAAAAGTCAAGCTGGGGCTGAGCGGCAAAAATCAGGGCTGAACGCCAGTTTCATGTATCACACAAAGCTTGAGCGCCCTTTTAGGGGCACTGAGCGCTAATTTTCTCGCAGTTTCGCTTGGGCACCCTAAGTAGGGGCGCTAAGCGTGAGCGACGTTGGCCCATGATCCAATTCAGCTGTATATAAGGACTTGGACGTTTTAGAGGGGGAATCTTTTGACAAAATTGACACAAATTCAGATTTTTTTCCAACTCTTTAAAGGCAGAAGTGGATGCGAAAGCTCTCCTCTTCGGTTTTTAGGGTTTCATCTAGTTTCTCCATGACAAGGGGGAACTAAATTCAATTTGTTGTTGAGGGATGATGTAACCTTGTGAACTCTCATGTATTTGAATTGGTTTTAATTAATATTTGCTTCTTTCACTAATTGTTAGTGTCAACACCCAATTTCGTCCGGGTAAGTAAATATTTAAAAATAATAAAAAAAATAAGATAATAATAATTAATGGTGGGTAAAAAGGGATAAAATAATGACTTTACTACAATATTTTTGAAATGTTAGTTTAATATGGTAAAAATTTGAATTAATATTATGCTAATAATTATAAACAATAAATTAAAATAGTATATTAACATAATTTGTTGCATCAGTTGCTGTTAAAGAGGAAATTATGATTTTCTGACAATAATGATAATCAATGTTTTGAATATTATTTATTTTGTTTTCTGGCAACCATGCAATTTCTTTCCCTGTTTTGTTTTACTGTCAATTAATTCACAATTAAGGCAAGATTTTCATAATATTACAATGTGTGTATATAAATACGCACTCTGCCATAGAGAAAGGGGAAAAAAAAAGAGAGAGAGAGACACTATGAAATAATGGAGATAGAAAAGGGACGAGAGAGTATAGAGAAAAGTAAATTATCACGCTAGAGGAACTCTGCCAACAGAAATTACCAAGGAAGAATTAGAGAGTATTGAAAGCTGAAAAGGTACGTCATCTTCACACCTCTTTTTTTTCTTTTTTGTTGCAATTTGAAGGTTTTTTCTAAAGGTTTTATTTTTTATACACAAATGACGTTCTTTTAAAAATCATGATTTTTGAAGTATAGATACGCGTCGACATATGGTCGGTTTCTTTCCTTTTTTCCCACCGTTCTTAAAAATAAAAAATACAAAATCTTTAAAATAAAAAAAATATCAATCTTGTTAAACCAAATCTTTTTTCGTGTTCACTTTTCAAAAATCCAAATCAATCTATAATATTTTTTTTTAACAAACTCACAAACCATTTTCTAGATAAAGAACTACGTGATCCCTGATTGTCCATTAAATGGATGTACGTAGGACCAAGATCAATTCTTGTCGGGTTCATAAAACAAAAAATATATTTTTGTCTCTCAATAGTTTATTTATATTATTTTTTTAGGGAAAATTAAACATTTAAAAAACCACTTCAATCTTTATACATTTAATTAAAGGTACTGCCTTTGGGCAGGCGCGATAGGGTGCTAACACCTTCCTTACGCGTAACCGATTCCCGAACCTGAAAATCTCTTTTCGCAGACCGTGTCTTATTTTTTGGTTTTCCATAGTTTTTCCATAATAAATTATGGTGGCGACTCCACAAATCTATTTCTCAAACCCGTTTGTTTTTCGGGTCGCCGTCCCGTCGCGATCCCGGTTGCGACAGATGGCGACTCCACTGGGGATGCTAGAGAATCAAGCCTTCTTAATTAAATATGCAAAATTGATGTGGTTTTTTATTTTACTTTATTTTATTTATTTTTCCCTTTATTTATTATATATGTTTGTCTTTATTTATTTTTGTAATTTATTTAACTCATTTTTTTTATTATTATTATTACTTTGCATATCATGAGTGAGACCTTATACCCGGGTCTGAGTGTAACATAGAATTAGAGGGGTTGTGTAGCGGTGTCACGTCTGGACTATTTCCAGTTTGGCTATCGTGAGAACCCCAGCCAGTGTCTGTTCTCTTTACATGCAATTTCACACCTAGTTGCATTTCAACTGTTGTGGAAAAGCTGTGAAAAGGACCATAGCTCTGGTGGCCTCAATTTTAGGTTTAGGAAGCTTTCCCTGTGAGATTGCATATGCAATGCTTAGACTTTAGGACGTCGGACCTGCCTTAAAAACATAAAACATGTTATCTTTTAATCATTATTTTGGCATAGAGATCTTCATGCATCATATGCATTAGCAACATTTTTATCATTTTCCTTCATTTTCTTTATACATAACAATAAATGTGTCTTGTTTTTATTTTAAAAGAAAAACAAGAACAAAAATATCATGCTTTAATGAATAAATTAATAAGGAAAAATAAACACTTTTTAGTCAAATGAATTAATAAAACTTTCATTTTTTTTTGAAGCATTTATTAACATGAAATCGTGAAAATAGTTTTCTTCTTCATCTTTTTCTATCATCCATTTTTATCCATAAAAAAAAATCAGTTTATAAGGGGCACTGTCTCAAAGTGATCGCAAGCAATCTTTTTAGCAAAAAATAAAAAAATAAAAAATGAAAAATGAAGAAAACAGGGGCAACTTATCTAAAGTTAAGATTTTCGAAAATAAGGCGATCATAATTTAATAGGAAGATATATTTCTTCATAAAAAAAATTATCATTTCTTTCTAACCTATGTTGAGTCTTAAAAATAAAAAATAAAAAAATGTTTTTGAACAAGTCAGGTTGACAGCATGTTATTTAAGAAAAAATTGTTTTTTTAAAAAAAATCAAAATTTCAAAACACAAGGGAAAAATGAAAATGAAAACTTAATTTTCATTTCATTGTAACAAGAACTTCTTTTTAAGCCCATTGGGCCCAATTGATAATTTTCTTCAAATTCAATTTCTTGAAAAAAAAACAAGCGAATGTGATAAGAGGAAAATAAAAAAATATTTCTCAAAAAGTTTTATCATTTTCATTTCGCAAAAAAAAAAAATAAACATAGAAAGGGAAATCATTACATTTTTTAGTAATTTATACGTTTTTATATAAACAGTAGCTTTTTCTATTGAGACATGTGTGTGTGCATTGCTTGAAAACACTCATTTTCCAGCCTTCCCCAAAAGAAAAGAGATTGACTCTAACAAACAATAACGCTACCATATACTAGAGCATATTTGTCTTGCCAAAGTTATTCTCGTTTGTGTTATTTGAGAACTCCCTAACTAGTCATGCAAAAGAAAATCAAACCATTTGGAGCAATCCTTTTTCAGTAAACCCTTTCCATACCCGTTCCCTATCATGAGCAAAACCCATGCCTAAAAACTGGGGCAGCTTTGACGTTCATGGGTACATATATATTACACACCAACGTGGCTATCCAGTGTCCTTTAAATCCTTACCACTTTCAACTTTTCTGTGATTTTCGTTTATTTTTAGCATGCATCATTTTTGCATTTTCGCATATTTCGTTTTCATCTAATCCAAGTTAATAAAAACAGTATAAAGTTTAAAACAAAAAAAAAACAACGGCGAAACTTCCACGACATCCTTATAAGACTCGAGCAAACTCCAAAGCTATGGAAGATTGGGAAGAGGAACGTGAAACTATAAAGGCCGATATTAGTCAGCTAAAGGATCAAGTCGGTCAAATTTTAGAAGCGTTGAAAGCCATGAAAACCGCAGGAGAGACTCCGTCTGCAAAGGCTGATGATAATGCTCACACTCCAGTACATGACGCTGTGGGCACACAATTCACATTTCCAATATATGGTTTACCACCAGGTTACACACCGCCAATTGGAGATTATTCAGAGGCAGAGCATACTTCTTTGGCTTTTCCCGTAACCAGCAATGTACTTCCCATTAGTACCCAGGGGCCTATCCATACAACTGAGGCAAATCTGAATGAAACGTCCAAGCTTCCCCACACAATTGTCGCACAAGATATTGCTTTGCAGGCGAACGTAGAAGGAGCGAAGGATAAACTCGAAGTTCTAGAAGGTAGATTGAGAGCCATAGAAGGGTTTGAAAGTTACGGGTTTGGTGACGTGGCAAAGTTGAGTTTGGCTCCAGGAGTGACCATTCCACACAAGTTTAAGGTGCCAGAATTTGAGAAATACAAGGGAAACACATGCCCTAAGAACCATTTGACCATGTATTGTCGAAAAATGGCTGCCTACGCATACGACGATAAACTACTTATTCATTTCTTTCAAGATAGTTTGGCTGAAGCACCGTTGAGTTGGTATACGCATCTGGAATCCTCTCATATTCATTCTTGGACAGATTTGGCAGATGCCTTTGTAAGACAATACAAATACAACATGCATGTCGCGCCAGACAGGTTACAATTGCACCATATGGCAAAGAAAGATGAGGAGTCTTTTAAAGAATACGCACAACGATGGAGAGAGCTGGCAACGCAGGTTGAACCACCTCTATATGACAAGGAGATGGTTGCAATGTTTGTAAGCACACTACAACCACCTTTTTATGAGCATATGATTGGCAACGTGTCTTCCAATTTCGCCGATATCATCATCATAGGCGAAAGAATCGAAATCGGACTGAAAAGTGGGAAAATTATATCTCAAGCCACCACTCCGAAAGAGAAAGAAGGGGGAGTGCATGCAACATCAGCAATACCCATGTGGGGAGGTCATGCACCCACACATAGCTATCAACCAAGCCCGAGTTATCCTCCTTATGTGAACAATACAGTGTCTGGTCCCCAAATGAGACCTCGACAACCAGGATATTATCAACCACAACAGGCTAATGCCAGGGGCACTGGAGCCGGTTTAGGTCCAGATCAGAATGTTGGTCAGAACACTCATCCTAGGAGAGAACCAGAGAAGAATTTCACTCCCATTCCTATGACATACACAGAATTGTTACCTCATCTCTTAAAGAAAGGCATGGCCAGTATTCGTCCCATGAAACCTTTACAACCTCCATACCCTCATAATTATGATCCAAATACAAGATGCAATTTTCATGGGGGAAGCATTGGCCATTCGACTGAAAGGTGCATGGGTCTTAAGTTCAAAGTACAATCGCTAATTGATGCAGGATGGTTGAAGTTCCAGGAAGACAAACCTAGAATTGAGGTCAACCCCCTTGCCGAGCATGGAAACGCCTCAACCAATGCCATCGAGGTTGGACGACACAAACTAGTAAGGAATGTAAGTGAAATTCAAAGCTCCAAAGAGATCATTCTTGATAAATTGGTAAAACTGGGTTTGCTCAGGAGCAAAGGTGACCTTGAGAAGGCATGTGGAGTACATCTAGGATCCGAGCATTCCATTAATGAGTGTACCAAGTTTAGACTCATTCTCCAAGATTTGATCGACAGAAATTTCCTACAAGTATACCACAAGGATAAAGAAGAAGATGTATTTGCAAACCAAAGACCTGAAGGATAAAGAATTTGCCTGTGATGCTTATTGAAATGTAATCATTTTTTAATTAACCTCACTGCTTTGCCCGGAGCCTTGGGGTTCCTATTTTAGGGTTGATTTTTTTTTTTTTTTTTTGCATTTGGTTTAACATTAAATCATGTTTGTTTCGTTTTTTATCATCATCTCGTGTCTTAAATATTTTTTAAATCGAATAACATGGATATGACAATAATGTTTTTCCTAATTTTAAGCACCCTATCAATAACATGGAAGATGATTATGACTGACCCGGAACCCTCTCCAGAGTTAATGATATTTGTGAAGCAAGATTCTAAAGAAATAAAACTCCATCAAGTAAAGGTTGAAGTCTTTAGTGTAAGAGAAGAAAGCGAGAGAAAAAAAGGTAAAAGTCGACACTAGCACGAAGAAAGAGTTCAACATGAGTGTCTTCAGAATCAAAGATGTAGTACAAAAAGCAGTTCGATGTGAGATTTCTAGCTGGGGCAAGATACTCCCAAAAGGTGGCAAGTATCGTGTTGAAGAAGGACTATAATGAGCAAATTCATGTCGACTATCATACTTTAAAGACAATTTCTCATTGCCGCAAACCTGAACAATCAAACTTCCCATCGTCGTCCAAAGATGAATGGGATAGTCAAGGCCGCTAATAAAAATATATCAAGAGGAATATACCTTCAGTTACCTCACATCGGTACGCATATCGACTGGGGCAATACCTTTTTCTTGGGCATATGGAATCGAAGCAGTACTACACTTTGAGGTAGAAATCTCATCCCTACAAGTGTTAGTGGAAACCAGTTAGAAGAAGCAGATGGAGTTCAAAATCGGTTTGATCAGCTCAATCTCATTGAAAAAAGATTGACCACAACATGCCATGGGAAACTATACCAGCAAAGGGAATTCCAAGAAGGTGAATTGGTCCTAAAAAAGATTTTGCCAATACTAAAGGATCATAGGGGCAAGTGGACTGCAAATTATGAAGGTCCGTATGTAGTAAAGAAGACTTTTGGTGGTGGTGCACTTATTCTCACCAGAAAGGATGGAGAGGGGTTACCTTTGCCAGTTAATTCTGGCGCAGTAAAAATTTTCTAATGATTCCATGATAGGGAATGCTTGTAAGGTGGAATTGACAATATTATATTATTCAATAAATTTTTTTTTTTCGTCTCTTTCATAAGGTCGTTCTTAACTTTCAAAATCCCTCCCGAAAATAATAAGCATCACAGGCACATTCACAGGGTGCGAGCTTGTCCTTAAGGGATGTCGTGGATTTAAAACAAAACAGGAAATATAATGCCATCTTTGGGCTCAGCTAATTTTTCACCCATACATGCATGCATTCATCATAGTGTAGGTATCATCATAGGAAAAGCATGGCACACCATTCATCGCCAACAAGAATTTGTAATTTCAATAGAATACAGTTCAAGGAAAATACATCAGTGACAAAATTCAGAATTTTCAAACAAAAAAAGAGACCAGTTTCTATCCTGGTACCTAAGCCCAGTTTCTATCCTGGCACCTAAGACCAGTTTCTATCCTGGCACCTAAGACCAGTTTCTATCCTGGTACCTAAGCCCAGTTTCTTTCCTGGCACCAAAGACCAGTTTCTATCCTGGCACCGAAGACCAGTTTCTATCCTGGCACCAAAGACCAGTTTCTATCCTGGTACCTAAGCCCAGTTTCTATCCTGGCACCAAAGACCAGTTTCTATCCTGGCACCGAAGACCAGTTTCTATCCTGGCACCAAAGACCAGTTTCTATCCTGGCACCTAAGACCAGTTTCTACCCTGGTACCTAAGACCAGTTTCTATCCTGGCACCAGGGACCAGTTTCTATCCTGGCACCAAAGACCAGTTTCTATCCTGGCACCTAAGACCAGTTTCTATCATGGTACCTAAGACCAGTTTCTATCCTGGCACCAAAGACCAGTTTCTATCCTGGCACCTAAGACCAGTTTCTATCCTGGCACCTAAGACCAGTTTCCATCCTGGTACCTAAGCCCAGTTTCTATCCTGGCACCAAAGCCCAGTTTCTATCCTGGCACCAAAGCCCAGTTTTCATCCTGGCACAAAAGGAGTTATACGAATTTTACGAGGTTTCTGCACTCACCATTTAATTTTACGAGGTTCCTGCCCTCATCATTCAAGTTATGCGAGGTTCCTGCCCTCACCATTTAATTTTACGAGGTTCCTGCCCTCACCATTTAATTTTACGAGGTTCCTGCCCTCATCATTCAAGTTATACGAGGTTCCTGCCCTCACCATTTAATTTTACGAGGTTCCTGCCCTCACCATTTAATTTTACGAGGTTCGTGCGCCTCACCATCAAATTTTACGAGGTTCTTGCCCTCACCATTTAATTTTACGAGGTTCGTGCGCCTCACCATCAAGTTTTACGAGGTTCCTGCCCTCACCACTTAATTTTACGAGGTTCCTACGCCTCACCATCAAGTTATACGAACAAAGTTCATAGGGTATGGCACACCCTCCACAAGTGTCACGGCTTTTTCAGCGAGCTCCACAAGGTCGCCACATGCTCTACCAGGTAAGCTTCGAGGTAACCTCTCTCCTTTTCTTTAGACCCGAACGAAATTAGCGTCTTTATCTTTATTTAGCTTTTACTGTGATAACACAAAAACTCTAAGGTTCATGTTATCCAGCAAAATCCAAATAAAGAGGGGCAGCTGTCAACACCCAATTTCGTCCGGGTAAGTAAATGTTTAAAAATAATAAAAAAAAATAAGATAATAATAATTAATGGTGGGTAAAAAGGGATAAAATAATGACTTTACTACAATATTTTTGAAATGTTAGTTTAATATGGTAAAAATTTGAATTAATATTATGCTAATAATTATAAACAATAAATTAAAATAGTATATTAACATAATTTGTTGCATCAGTTGCTGTTAAAGAGGAAATTATGATTTTCTGACAATAATGATAATCAATGTTTTGAATATTATTTATTTTGTTTTCTGGCAACCATGCAATTTCTTTCCCTGTTTTGTTTTACTGTCAATTAATTCACAATTAAGGCAAGATTTTCATAATATTACAATGTGTGTATATAAATACGCACTCTGCCATAGAGAAAGGGGAAAAAAAAAGAGAGAGAGACACTATGAAATAATGGAGATAGAAAAGGGACGAGAGAGTATAGAGAAAAGTAAATTATCACGCTAGAGGAACTCTGCCAACAGAAATTACCAAGGAAGAATTAGAGAGTATTGAAAGCTGAAAAGGTACGTCATCTTCACACCTCTTTTTTTTCTTTTTTGTTGCAATTTGAAGGTTTTTTCTAAAGGTTTTATTTTTTATACACAAATGACGTTCTTTTAAAAATCATGATTTTTGAAGTATAGATACGCGTCGACATATGGTCGGTTTCTTTCCTTTTTTCCCACCGTTCTTAAAAATAAAAAATACAAAATCTTTAAAATAAAAAAAATATCAATCTTGTTAAACCAAATCTTTTTTCGTGTTCACTTTTCAAAAATCCAAATCAATCTATAATATTTTTTTTTAACAAACTCACAAACCTTTTTCTAGATAAAGAACTACGTGATCCCTGATTGTCCATTAAATGGATGTACGTAGGACCAAGATCAATTCTTGTCGGGTTCATAAAACAAAAAATATATTTTTGTCTCTCAATAGTTTATTTATATTATTTTTTTAGGGAAAATTAAACATTTAAAAAACCACTTCAATCTTTATACATTTAATTAAAGGTACTGCCTTTGGGCAGGCGCGATAGGGTGCTAACACCTTCCTTACGCGTAACCGATTCCCGAACCTGAAAATCTCTTTTCGCAGACCGTGTCTTATTTTTTGGTTTTCCATAGTTTTTCCATAATAAATTATGGTGGCGACTCCACAAATCTATTTCTCAAACCCGTTTGTTTTTCGGGTCGCCGTCCCGTCGCGATCCCGGTTGCGACAGTTAGGGTTGTTCTTCTTTGCTCTATGCTTGTTATGTTTAACTCATTCATGACATGATTATTTGTTTTCGTGATATGGACACATGGGAAAACGTAAATCTGGAGAATTTCTCCCAAAAGTAGTATTGCCTAGACATTGGGATATGAGTTTTGGTTATCTTAAGCTTGTAATCGTAATGCAGAATTAATTATTAGGGAAACAAGACATTGTGAACTAGCAATTAAGGATAGGCTATCTTCGCCGAGACATCGGGTTTTAAGTAATTTAGAAAGTGATATTAACATTAATGAAGAAGATGAATTCATATATGCATGAGAGTAAACTAGGTGAAATCTAAACCCCAATAACATATCCATCTCATATTTTCAATATCACCCATTCATCTTTGAGTTTTTCTTCAATTGATCAAAAGTGCATTCATGTTTATTTTTATTGTATTTGCATTCAAAACCCTAAAATTGTTCTTCAAAGTCTTAATTAGTTAAGTAATTACATGAGTGTTTAGTGTCGTGAGTCTCTTGGGAAACGATGCTTGGTCTTACCAATTATCATTACTTGATATGATTCGGTACACTTGCCGAGGTCTTAACAACTAGATGTAGGCATTGAGGTCGAACCAGTATAAAATGAGTTTGATTTTCTCTCCTCTATCTCTTTACAGTTTCATTATCATTGCATATACAAGTACTATTTCATTGGACACATATTTGCGTACTGCACAAGAAAGATTCCAAGAACCTTTTAGTTTGCGAAAAAGATTTAAAAAATGCAAGTTTTTATAAAACACCAATTCAGCCCCTTCTTGGTATTGAGAAACAAAGTGCATCAATTCTAACATATGACCATTATAGTAATTATGACAAGCATGAAATCAATTTTCAAAGCTTAACAGACTTAATTGAATACACAACACATGTAATCGATTAAGCTTAACACTTAAACATATTTTGAAAACTTTTTCTTCCAAAAAACTCATCACAACACATTTGAAAAAGATATTTGCAAACACATGAGTTTCAATCGATTTAACAACTAATGTAATCGATTCAAACTAGTTGTTTTGCCACAATTCAAAACATAAGTTGTCTGATGACCTTAATTGATTACTACAACACTGTAATCGATTATGTCATGTATATATGCTTTTGTGCTTATGGTTTTCAATACACATTAACATATTGTGTGCATACACATATATACTCATATCATACACATAGTCGTATGCATAAATCACATGGTATGTCCAACATATGCATTTGTCATAGAATATACATTTATCACAGTAAGCATGTACAAATTCACATATGTATAACACAACACAGAAACATTTTTCTGTTGTGACATTTACAACATTCATGTGTTGTCTTATTAATGTGTTGTCATCATAAAAAACAACATAACAAGGATTGGGTTCAACTATCACATTGCTCTCGTTATCAACAACGAGCAATTATAAGAATTTTCAAGCAAGTTTTTTACAGTTGTGCATTCATTAAATGCATAATCGATTACCTCATTTAGATAATCGATTATCATACGTTAAATAACTAACAACAGGATTTCAGAGGTATCCATGAGTGAGATCTCTATAAATTAGATTGGGACTCTCATTCTAATATACGAAATATGTGAATTTCGAAAGGCTTATATGTTTTGTTGTATGCTGTGATAAGTGTGTTCTAGGGTTTGTGTAACCCTTGTGCTTGTGGATTAGAGAACTTGGTGTTGGCATATAGTGATAACTTTCACGGGAGTTGTGATTGAGTGTTGTTGTTCTTGCTTAGTTAAAGCCTGTCATCCTTTCTAAAGATTCAAAGGATGTGTTCATCCCTTATTGCTTTCAGGGGAAGTGAGTTTCATCTCTTGGGATAACAAGATAAGTGTTCTAACCTTAAACTTGTTTATTTTCTTTGTGATTGTAACACTATGTTGGTGTGTGATAGTGTATCATTAATTCTCATTTGAGATTAACAACTAGATGTAGGATCTCTATAATCTAAACTAGTATAAAAATCACATGTTGAATTTTCTCTCTTCCTTATTCTCTTATTTGTTTTAATTTATCGTTAAGGAACTTAATTTAAAAGAGAAACTATTTAAAGGCACGATTTGCGATAAGAAACCAATTCAGCCCCGCTCTTGGTTTGTTGTTCACGCTAACCATTATGTTACACCACTCTGACAAAGGTTGTTAAGACAAGATCATCTAAAGAGAATATATTATCTAGCATCTCAAAGTTTTTTAGTTTAACAAATAACATTTAACGAAATATTTATTAAATTTGAATAGCGTCTAGACGTGGTGCACATCAGAACACTCTTACTAAATGCTTATAAGATAGACCATGAAGTGTCAAGTATAAAAGAATTAAACAAACATTTGATAAAAGCGCGTCCAATGAAGGAAGTCATAAATGTTATATCTTATTAGTTGTGACTACTTGAAAACAATCATACTTGCATTAAACCCTTATTATACTAAACATGTTTCAATACTATATCAATGTATAGATCATTAAATGCATGTACATATTGTACCTTGTCTTCTCTGCTTTTTCCTTCTTTATCTGTGTAGATATTGACAACACCATGATAAACTTAAAAGCATTGATGAGGACCAGAAAGACATTGTGAGATAGAAAGGCATTCTTGAAATGTTTCCTAAAGCTTTATCCTACCTTTGTCGTACAAGCTCTAACTATGAAAGCAATGTTCTTACCAAGGCGTAGAAAAGTACATATATTTGTACGAGAAAGCCAACTACTTTCAACAAATTCAACTATCTCTAAGTAACGGTCATCTATAAAAGAAAGCTATAAAAGGAGGACTTGCATAAGAGAAAATAAGAAGTTTTGTTATCATTGTATCGTTATGCTGTTATTCTCGCAATAGGAAAAACGAAAGAACTTCACAAGTTCTCAAAATTCTATGTATTGTATTTATCCTCTCACTAAGAGTTATCAGAATTTGTACTTGTAAACGAACACTGATTGTGTTTAGATATTCTAAAGAGGACTAAAATACTTATATTGTTTAGCTCAGGAGAGTTAAACTTTTTAGAAGAGGAGTACAAAAACTTACTCACCTTTGAAGGAGGTAAGGAGATGTGGGACACTTTGATTGTGACATATGAAGGTTCAAATGAAGTAAAGCAAAACAAGCTAAGCCTGCTTTCAAATATCCAGAGCATGTTTAGCAAATTTTGAACGATCTTAAATGAGTTAAGATCATTAAGTAAGGTTTATTTGAATTTTGATCTTATTGATAAAATCTTACGAAGACTCCTAGGTAGTGGAGACCACTAGATCGCTCTAAGAATCTCAAAGAATCTTGATAGTTTAAGATTAAAGGAGCTTGATGGAATCCTAAAGGTACACGAACTTGAGCTTCAGCAGGATGAAGCGTTAAAGAAAGAGAGGAATATCGCTTTGAAAGCACAAAAACCCACCAAAAGAACACCTATAAAGACATTTAGCTCTGAAAAATCCTTAAAAGAGTCAGATGTTATCCTTAAGAATGATCAATCAATCAAGCAAAGATGTAATCAGAAATTCAAAGAACTACTCCTCACCAAGGAAAGTGTTTCACTCAAGCACTCAAAAGTGTATCACTCAAGCACTCAAAAGTGTATCACTCCACTAAAAGGTGTATAGTGAGGTGTCGGTGTCTTTTTCACTCTGCTATCACAATGTCACACAAATTAACTTTGCCTTTCATTTAACCACAATCAAACATACTCACAAGCAAGTTGTCATCACAAGGGCTTTTCATGGCTTGTAACTTGGCAGGGCTAAGAAGGAAATTGGTTTTTCTGGTCAGCAAAATCCTTGAGTTAAGAGAGACATTTATGATTTCATCATTCAAGTACAAACTCTCTTTCTTTTTCCCAGCTTTCCCTTGCATTGAGCTTTTCTTTTCTTTTCATCTTTCTTTTTCTTTTTCTTTTTATTTTGCTTTTGCTTTTCAAGTACTTACTGCTTAGCTCAATGCTTTTTCTTTTTAATTTTCCCAGTAACCCCAAACTTGAACCTTAATCAATACCTCATCAAGTGTTCTCAACTTAACTCAAGGTAAAGATTTCCACAAAGAGTTTTCAAAACATTCATAAGGCTCAAGGTTCAAAGGTTAAGACAAATTGTTTTCTTTTCAGTGGACAAAAATCATGTGAAGGCTAAAACCATAAGGGGTAACAAAAGGTGACCTTGATCATATGAAGCCTGCAAGCAAGTAGTTTAATCACAGAAAATTTGGGCAAAATCATTCATGCTTCCAAAGTAATATCAATTATTCACAAAAACTCTAAGGCCCAAAACTCACATAGGTAAACTCTCAAGTCCCAAAATTCAGAAAAAAAATCCTCCTCAGTATCTCAATCAAATTTTACCTCAAGCACCTGTTTGATACTTTTTGAGCCATCACCTATATATTATCACATCATGCATCATCTCAACATCAATCAACACACCAGAGCATCACAAAGCACTACTTATCACAAAACACAACAGTTGAACCTAAAGTAGTGTAATTTATCCAAGTAGAGTACAATAACAAAACAAACAATTAAAAAGAAAGGTTTAGAAAGCTGGGTTGCCTCCTAGTAAGCGCTTCTTTAACGTCACTAGCTTGACACCATAAAATCAATGTGGATCAACCAACTCCATAACAGTGGAAAGGCATTGCACCTCACAACCCAAATAATGCTTGAGACGTTGTCCATTGACCATCCAACTTCTTTGTGGGTCTGTAGAGGATGGATCTGTCAACTCAACTGCTCCATGTGGAAGGACATTCTTGACCATAAACGGACCAGACCACTTGGACTTCAACTTTCCAGGGAAAAGTTTTAGTCGGGAATTGAACAGCAACATGCTGTCCTGGATTGAAGATCTTTTTTATCAACTTCCTGTCATGATAAAATTTCACCTTCTCTTTGTAATTCTTATAAGAATCATAGGCATGTAATCGCATTTCCTCAAGTTCAATAATTTGCCTTCTTCTCTTTTCTATAGTGTCACCAGGATCATAATTCAAGAATTTTAAAGCCCACAGAGCTTGATGTTCCATCTCCACCGGAAGGTGACATGCCTTTCCATAGACCATTTGGAAGGGAGATAATCCAATAGTTGTCTTCAATGCAGTCTGATATGCCCAAAGAGCATCCTCTAGCTTTTAAGACTAATCCTTTCTTGATAAAGCAACTGTCTTTTCTAGAATCCTTTTTATTTCCCTATTAGATGGTGGAAAAGGTCCAACAATGTCACTAATATGTATTCATTATTGAAAGATGGTGGAAAAGGTCCAACAAAGTCTATGCCCCAACAATCAAAAACTTCAACCTCTAGGATGCCTTATAGTGGCATTTCATGACGTCTGGAGATAGTACCTGTCCTTTGACACTTGTCACAGTTCCTGTGACACCCCGGCACTGACGAGGGCGGGGAGTGATCGCCGGTGCAAGAGGCACGATGTGCATGGGGCACAAACAAGGAGCGACTCCTGGCAGGCTTCTAGTGGAAGGGACACATGGATGAATCGAGCATACACCGGAATGAGATGGATCTAGAGACTGTATAGGTATGGGACTATACAGTTGAAGGATTGCTTAAAGGGATTGATTTGGCTACTCATATCACCAAATGCATTTGCTTTTCGGTAGCCTAACCCATAAGAACTCCATGGTTAAGCGTGCTTAGCCTGGAGTAATTTAGGGATGGGTGACCTTCTAGGAAGTTTTCCTGGCAGGCTTCTAGTGGAAGGGACATGGTGATGTGTGGGGGCAGTTGATATTTTTTTAACAAATAGCATTCTCTGTTCACTGCTTTTGTTTTTTTTTTTTCACTCCTTTACTGTATTGAGTTGGTGGTTGTCATTCCCTGACTGTGCTGGGAGATCTGGTGGTGTTGTGGCATTGTTGGGCGAGAGGAAGAAGAGAGGTATGATATTCGCGGAATCCTAACCGCACTTCGAAGTGCGTTTCCTAGTGGTCGCACTTCGAAGTGCGTTTTATATGTTTATATCGCACTTTGAAGTGGGTTTCTTATATGTGCACGTTTTTCTTTCATTATGTTTTATGCTACGAATTTTATGAATTTTTATTTTAAATTTGTTGTTTATGGATTATGTTTAGTTAGTAGGCAGTGTATTATTAGTCTGGCAAAAACCTCTTTAATAATATTTAGGTTAGTTAATTTTTAATAATATTTTTTAGTTAATTTTTAATAATATTTAGGTTAGTTAATTTTTAATAATATTTAGGTTAATTAATTTTTAATAATATTTAGGTTAGTTAATTTTTAATAATATTTAGGTTAGTTAATTTTTATGTTTAAAAGATGAATATGGAAGTTAAGATCCCACCAGACTCAATATTATTCTCTTGCCTTATCCAGCAACTCAATATTATTCTCTTGCCTTATCCATCAACTTAATGTCCACTTACGAGAGAAAGATACTCTATCTAGTTCGGGGCTTAATTTGTAGTTCTAAAAATATAAGTTTTCATTAACATTAGGTTAAAGATCTTCTTTATAGTTTCATTTTAATTTTAAAAGTGCTTTTTAATTTTTTTTTGTTATTTAATAAATTTTTAAATTGTAATATTTATTGTAGGTCATATTTAATTATATCAGATGGATAAGTATCCATATTTGGATTCTGAAATAAATTCTGATTTTATATCGGAGTTTTCTTATTTTTTAAAAGAAGTGGGTGAGGGTGATTACGCAGATCAATTTTCCACTAATCAAATATTCCCAACACGCGTCGATTTAGTTGAATGGGTTCGAAAGATTGCATTTGATCTTGGATTTGTTGTCGTCATTATAAGATCTGACACAGCAACTTGTGAAACTGGTAGAAAGACATTTATTTTGTTAGGCTGTGAAAGAAGCGGGAAGTATAGGAAGTATAAGCCAGATGTTCAACCTAGTGTCTCTGGTACAAGAAAATGTGAGTGTCTGTTTAGGTTGAGGGGTAAACCTAAAGGACATGGTTGGGTGCTAAAGGTTATGTGCGGCTATCACAACCATGAATTAGCAGAGACTTTGGTCGGTCATCCTTTCGCGGGTAGGTTAAATGCTGCTGAACAATCAATTCTTGTGGACATGACTAATAGTCAAGTAAAGCCGTCAAATATTCTTTTGACTCTGAAAGAACATAATGAAGATAACGTGACCACGATAAAGCAAATATATAATGCGAGGTACAGGTACAAACGATCTTTGAGAGGGTCTAGAACTGAAATGCAGCAGTTGATGATGTTGTTAGATAGAGACAAATACATCCAGAGAAGTAGATGTTTGGACGATTCTGACGTGGTAAGTGACTTGTTTTGGACACATCCCGATTCAGCGCACTTAGTCAATTCTTTTAATATTGTTTTCTTAATGGATACGACGTACAAGACGAACAAATATCGACTTCCGTTGCTGGAGATTGTGGGAGTCACATCAACTGGTTTGACATTCACAGCCGCCTTTGCATTACTTTCAAGTGAACGCCAAAGTAATTTCACTTGGGCATTGGAAAGGTTCAAAGGATTATTATTGACATCAGAGGGCGGTCCACGCGTTATTATCACTGACAGAGACCTTGCTTTAATAAATGCAATTAATAATGTCTTTCCGGAGACTTATCAGATGCTATGTACATTCCACATTGTGAAAAATGTTAGAGCGAAATGCAAGATGTTAGTGGATAAGGTTGAGTCAGTGGATGTGTTGATGGAAGTGTGGCAGAATGTCATGGATTATGACGACCAGTCCATGTTTAGTGCTTATGGTCATCGTCTTCAGTGTGCCTCTTCTGCATGGCCTCTATTTTTTTATTATGTCAACCGCACTTGGATAATTCCGTACAAGACATACTTTGTCAAGGCGTGGACGAACAAACTTATGCATCTAGGCAACACTACAACAAACAGGTAATTTTTATTTTCATCGGCTTCTGTACTTATGTATTTCATATTTGTGTGTAATGTATTAATGTGATATGTGACAGGATTGAGTCTGCGCACTGGAACCTGAAGAGATTATTGGGATCTAGTATGGGAGACCTATGCTCGTGTTGGGATGCTATGCAGAACGTCATAGTCCTATAACATAACAAGATCAAGGCATCCTTTGAAAAAAGTCTGAACGTAATGAGTGATGCTTACAAAGGTTTAATATATAGAAGACTTGTTGGGCGTGTTTCACGATAGTTCTTGGACTTATTGCTGATGAAATTGAGCGAGTCAATAAAATAGGTATGGACAGTTGATAACAGTTGAAAAACTGTTATTTTCATGCTTAAAAGTGATACTAAAAGCAACCTTTAGACTTAGAAACTAGCTTGAAATCATGCATTTTGTTTATATTTTCAGAAATAAGAGAGCTGGACAGGTTTATGCTTGATTTGAGTGTTTTTGTGCAGGTTTTGAGGTGAATTTGGTGAAAGAAGTGAAGAATGAGAGAGAGGACATTAGAAAAGACAAGAAAGAGTGCAAAAAGAGAAGTCGAAGGCACCGCTCAGCGGCAAACTACCGCTGAGCGGCACTCAAGAGGTGGCGTTGGAACCGCTGAGGGGCAAATGGCCGCTGAGGGGAAGAAAGAAGACGCGTAACCACCGCTGAGCGGTAAATGGCGCTGAGCGGCACTTTTTGGGCTTGGGCTTTTGTAATCTTTTGTAACTCTAGATTAGTATATAAGGGCTTGCACGTCCTTTAGTTAGAGATCTTTGGCAGAAACGAGGCAAACACTCTCTCTTTCACCCCTTTGAAGGAGGATCTTGGATGCTCAGGCTACCTCTTCACCTTTATTGGGTTTATTCTTTCATACTTTCATTGTTATTCATCTAGGTTCACCATGAATATGGTGAACTAAACCTTGTATGTTTGTTGGGGAATCAAAGTAATCTCTTGAAGCTCTCATATATGGATTTGTTGAGTACATCTTTGAATTAAGACATATGCTTTCTTTCATCATTAGTTAGGGTTTTTCCTCTTTGCTCAATGCTTGCATTGTTTAACTCATTCTAATGCATGATTATTGGTTTTGTTGATACGGACACGTACGGGGAAATCTAGATCCGGGGAATTTCTCCCAATATTATACTGACAATATTATATTGGTTGCCTTTAAGCTCCTGCACTCATGAACTAATCATTAGGAATGCTAGGAATTGTATGAACTATTTGATTAGGGAGAAGCCATCTAGAATGGTACATTAGAGAGTGGCATTAACAATGATGATTTGAATGTTGAATTCCTAAAATATATGAGAGTGGATGAGATGAAATTGACCCCCAACAACATATTCATTCATATATTTCCTTGAAAGTGTTTATCTTTTGTCTTTGTCATTGATCAATTCATGCATACATATTTAATTTTCGTCTTTGCATATTAAACTTCAATTATTGTGTTCTTAAGTCTTAGCTAATCAACAAATCACATAACTAAACTAGGCCGTGAGTCCTTTGGGAGAACGATACTTGGTCTTACCAAGTTTATTACTTGAAACGATTCGGTCATACTTGCCGATTGTGAAACAAGTTTGTGACATCATATTTTGGTGCTTACAAATTTGTCCATCAAGTTTTTGGCGCCGTTGCCGGGGATTCGTGGTTTAACTGGTTAATTTGTGTGATTATTGATTACCTTTGACTTTAATTTTGAATTTCTGTTTTTATTTTTTTCTGTTTTTATTTTTTATCTTTTTAGATTTGATTTTATTCTTTTAGGTTAGATTTTATTTTTTTTAGATTAGCTTTTATTTTAATTTCGAATTTTTATTTTATTTTTCTGTTTTCTGTTTTTCTGTTTTCTGTTTTTTTATTTTTCGGTTTTTATTTGATTTTATTTTATCTTTTTAGATTAGATTTTATTTTATTTTATTAGATTTTATTTTTTTTTATCTTTTTAGGTTAGATTTTATTTTATCTTTTTTAGATTAGGTTAGATTTTATTTTATTTTATTTTATTTTATTCTATCTTATTCTATCTTATCTTCTGAATCTTTTATCTTTTGAATCTATATCTTCTTCTCTATCTTTTTGTGCTAACAAATATTTTCTAGAGTTTTGTGCCTAATGTCTGCAGAATGCAATTTGGTCAAGAGTTTAACTATAGGGGCACTCAATTCTACCAAAGTAATCTCAACCAATGGTGGGAACCTCACTCAAGCATGGATCAAAGCCAATTTTGGCAAGCTGCTGGACAATTTGAGAACCAACCACAACAACAATGGCAG
This sequence comes from Vigna umbellata, assembly GCF_029865625.1. Classification (NCBI taxonomy): domain Eukaryota; kingdom Viridiplantae; phylum Streptophyta; class Magnoliopsida; order Fabales; family Fabaceae; genus Vigna; species Vigna umbellata. The sequence goes on from NC_142166.1 coordinate 19,975,015, forward strand.
CAACAACCCTTTCTATCAGGAAGTTTGGATAGGTTGGAGGACACCCTTCAACGATTTTTGAAAAATTCCGACTCTACTCAGAAAAGCATTGAAGAATCATGTAAAAGAATGGAGATGCAACTTCGTCACATTAGTCAGATATTAAATGATGATGTTAATACTGATGTTAACCTTAAGGAGGAAGGGCAAGTCATTATCACTGAAAGTGACAAGATTCTTGATGAGGAAAAATTAGAGGGAGATGAGGAAAGGGTAGAGAGAAAAGAGAAAGAAGAGTTGAGTGAGAAAGATAAAGATGAAGAAAAAGAAAAAGAATTGGTTGAGAGAAAAGAGAGAAAGAAAATTTGTGTGAAGATAAAGAAGTTGAGGAGAAAAAGAGAAGGGAAGAAAAAAATAAAAGAAGAGAAAAAGAGAAAATTTAGGGAGAGAAAAAGGAAGAAAAAGAAGATGAGAGGAAAGAAGAAGAAATCACATGAAAAATCACATCCTCATCTAAAGAAGAATCATAGGAAGGAAAAGAAATTTAAGTGCTTCATGGAAATCTTCAAGAAATTGGAGATTAAAGTTCCTATGATTGAGACACTGCAACAGGTTCCTGGTTTGATCAAATTTCTGAAGAAGTTCAGTAGGAAGAAGAAGAAAAAGAAGAAGGAACATGAGCTTTACTGGGTCAAGCTAATGACGTTAAAAGAGCGCTTGCTGGGAGGCAACCCAGTGGATTTAAAAACTTTTGATTTGGTTTTGTAACTTTTAAATTGTGGACATTATTCTGTAAATATTTTTGTTGGATCCAGCATCTACTGAAGGATGCTAGGTGGTTAAGCATCTACTGAAGGATGCTAGGTTTGTAACACCTACTGATGGGTGTTGGTGAGAAAATTTTGCACCTACTGATGGGTGCTGGTAAGTTGGAAACACCTACTGATGGGTGCTGGTGGAATTTGGGTCAGGCTCGTGACGTTAAACAAGCGCTACCTGGGAGGCAACCCAGTTGATTGATTGTTTTTGTTTGTTTATTTTAGTTAGGGTTTGCATAAGCATTTTTAACATTGAATTGCAGGGAACCTATGAGGGGTATGCTAGGAAGGCACGTAGGTCAAGAAAAGAAGGAGAAGGGCACATCAAGAAAGTGCCGCTGAGCGGCAATTACCGCTGAGCGGTACTATCGCAGATGGGCTTAAGTTCCCCTTAGCGGAACCCGAGCCCATTGGGGTATTTTTAAACCCTAAGCTGCGCGTTTTTACATTCTTTCAAGCTCTTCTCTGCACTAAGACTCCCACATATCTCCTCTTAGGTTTCCCACATCTTTTTACTCTTCCCTCTTTAGAAAATTTCTCTTCCACTCACTTTTATACTAGTGTGCCATCAAAGTTTGGGGTTGGAAGAGAGCATTCTAGTTTGGAAGCATTCTCATATCATCTAGCATCTCCACCCAAGTAAGTAAAATGCATTTTGTCCATTCTAGGGTTCTTGAATTTGAATGTGATTGTCAAAGCATGAATACTTAGGGGTTTTAGTTTCTATGCATGATTTGATGATATATTTGATGTTTGAACCGATTAAACTGCTTGATTTTGAACTGGAAAACTGAAAATTGCATTTGGGTGGAGTTAGGACTGTTTTAAAAAGAAGATTTGCAAAAATCTGCAGATCACCGCTGAGCGGCATTTACCGCTGAGCGGCACTTTGCCAGATTTGTTTTTTCTGGTTTATTGCGTGTTTGAATGTGGCACTGGTGGCGCTGAGGGGAAATTCTGGCCCTCAGCGGTGGTTTAGCTTCGAAAGGAGTTGTGTTCTGAGTTTACTAATGATGAACATCATGTTCTGTGGTTTTGGATTTGTGTTTGAATGCAGGAATGGCATCCTCTTCAGGAAAGAGATTGAAAACCATGGCAACCAAGAGAAAGGAAAAGGAACCAGAGCAGCCCCATAATGGCAGGTTCCTCTCTAGGAAACATGAGAAGCACTTTAGGGTGGTTCAGGACAGGAGACTTCTAATGGAGAGAAAGGTTGGAATGATACCTAACTTTGCTCCTCAATTTGGAGAGCAAGTGTTAGGGAATGATTGGGGGAAGCTAGCCACCTATCCAGCACCTGCCAACATAGCTGTGGTCAAGGAATTCTACACCAATGCAAAGAAGATTGGTGATCATCCAGCTGAGAATTATTTGGGCTATGTTAGAGGCCATGCTATCAGGTATGATCCTGACTCCATAAATAACTTTCTGGATACTGTGTGGGCTGGTGAGCAATGCCAGTTTGCTCTTAGCATGGAGGAAGGTGCTGATTATGAGGATGTGGAGAGAGTATTGTGTATACCTGGAGGACACTTCCAAAGGAATAGATCTGGCTCAGTGGTTAACATTAGGAGGACAGATTTGACTCCTCTTGCAAAGTATTGGATGGCGTTTTCTCATGCCAACATTCAGCCATGTTCACATGTGTCAGATATTACTCTCAGCAGGGCACTATTCATCTACTGTGTTATCAGAAACTTGAATGTTAATATTGGGCAGGTGATAGCTGATGAGATTAGTGTGTGTGCTAACACCTCAAACAACAAAGCACCACTGGGACATCCTTCTTTGATCACTCACCTTTGCAAGCTAGCTGGGGTGGACACTTCTGTTCCACCATTTGAGAGGCCAAGAAAAGCTATAGATGAGGCCTATTACAGACAGTACTGTGGAGGTGAGGAGGCAGCCCAGCCAGTGCCACCACGCCAGGCTCGTAGAGAGAGAAGGCCAGCACAGGGCAGGACTTCTGCTGATACTCATGAGGCAGAACCATTCCAGATGAGGGACATGTATATGTCTCTTATAGGTGCTCAGTTGCAGTCCATCCACAGAGGGCAGGTGGCCACGGCTGAGATGATAGTGGGGATGTATGATACCCCTCCAGCACACAGGTGGACTATGGATGAATTCCATAATGTGGTAGCTTGGCCAGAAGAACCAGTATATGGAGGAGCTGGAGCAGCTGAAGCTTCAGCCAGAGATATGGAGGAAGATGAAGCAGAGGAGGAGGATGCATTTGATGAAGATGATGATGAAGAGGAAGAGGAAGATACAGAGAGCTTGGACTGATGAGGAGCTGAGATAGCATTTACTGATGAATGCTATCATATGATTATGCTTTTATGGTTTAAGTTTTCTGAACTTATTTGTTTTTGTTTTTAGATTAGGGTTTGATGTACTCTATTGAACACCTGGTTTGTTATGATGGTTTGCTATTAACTGTGATTGTGTGATAAGTAATGCTTGATGATGCTTATTGATTGATTGATGTTGAGATGATGTGCACATTAAAATGCTTATACAGGTGATTCACAAGCTTTGTGAACAAATGCATAATATCATGATTGTGATTGTGAAATTAAGCAGGATGTGCATGTCAAATGTGAATGAGCTTATATGTGAGGTTTTGAGCTCCAGAGTTATTATTGTTGAATGCTATTACTTTGAAAGCATGAATGACTTTGCCCAGGTTTTCTATGATTGAATCAATTTCTTGTTTTGCATCATATGATCAAAGGCCGTGTTTTTGAAACCCTTTTTATTGGCCAAATTCATAAAGTTAGCCTTCTAAAAGAGAACACGTTGTGTTCTATCCTTTGAACCCTTAGCCTTAAATATACACTGAACACCCTTGATTGAAAATCTTTACCTTGAGTTAAGTAGAAGATCTTGTGTGGTATTGTTAAATGTTCAAGTTTGGGGTTATTGGGGAAACATGAAAAAGGAAAAAGCATTGAGCTAACAGCTAAAAAGTAAGAATATGCAAAGAAAAGAAAAGAAAAAGAAGCAAAGCTCAATGCAAATGCAAAAGCAAAGGCAAAAGAAAGTTGGGAATGAATAAGAAGATTGTGTTGTTATGATTCTCTTAACTCAAGGATTTTGTGATCCAGAAAAACCAATTTTCTTGTTAGCCCAGCCACATTATAAGCCATTGAAAAGTCCTTGTGATGATGCATGCTTGTGAATGTTTTTGATTGTGGTAAAATGAAAGGCAAAGTTGATTCATGTGACATTGTGATAGTGGAGTGAATGAGTGAAACACTTTACCTCTTATACACTTGTGTGTTGAGTGAAAAACTTTACCTAGTGAGGAAAGATTCCATAAGCACATGAACATCCATGCTTAATTGATTGATCATTCATGAAAAATAGCATTTGTTGGAACTTAAATGACTTTGTGAACACTAAAGCATGTGCACATCTTGAATTAACTCTTGGTCATAAGTTTGAGTGAAGTTATTACTTATCTTGAAAAGAGGATTTTGAATGAGTGAACCATCATATGAATTGGTTGGAGATGGAGTTACATTTTGTTTGCTTGAGGACAAGCAAAGTTCTAAGTTTGGGGTTGTGATAACAGTTGAAAAACTGTTATTTTCATGCTTAAAAGTGATACTAAAAGCAACCTTTAGACTTAGAAACTAGCTTGAAATCATGCATTTTGTTTATATTTTCAGAAATAAGAGAGCTGGACAGGTTTATGCTTGATTTGAGTGTTTTTGTGCAGGTTTTGAGGTGAATTTGGTGAAAGAAGTGAAGAATGAAAGAGAGGACATTAGAAAAGACAAGAAAGAGTGCAAAAAGAGAAGTCGAAGGCACCGCTCAGCGGCAAACTACCGCTGAGCGGCACTCAAGAGGTGGCGTTGGAACCGCTGAGGGGCAAATGGCCGCTGAGGGGAAGAAAGAAGACGCGTAACCACCGCTGAGCGGTAAATGGCGCTGAGCGGCACTTTTTGGGCTTGGGCTTTTGTAATCTTTTGTAACTCTAGATTAGTATATAAGGGCTTGCACGTCCTTTAGTTAGAGATCTTTGGCAGAAACGAGGCAAACACTCTCTCTTTCACCCCTTTGAAGGAGGATCTTGGATGCTCAGGCTACCTCTTCACCTTTATTGGGTTTATTCTTTCATACTTTCATTGTTATTCATCTAGGTTCACCATGAATATGGTGAACTAAACCTTGTATGTTTGTTGGGGAATCAAAGTAATCTCTTGAAGCTCTCATATATGGATTTGTTGAGTACATCTTTGAATTAAGACATATGCTTTCTTTCATCATTAGTTAGGGTTTTTCCTCTTTGCTCAATGCTTGCATTGTTTAACTCATTCTAATGCATGATTATTGGTTTTGTTGATACGGACACGTACGGGGAAATCTAGATCCGGGGAATTTCTCCCAATATTATACTGACAATATTATATTGGTTGCCTTTAAGCTCCTGCACTCATGAACTAATCATTAGGAATGCTAGGAATTGTATGAACTATTTGATTAGGGAGAAGCCATCTAGAATGGTACATTAGAGAGTGGCATTAACAATGATGATTTGAATGTTGAATTCCTAAAATATATGAGAGTGGATGAGATGAAATTGACCCCCAACAACATATTCATTCATATATTTCCTTGAAAGTGTTTATCTTTTGTCTTTGTCATTGATCAATTCATGCATACATATTTAATTTTCGTCTTTGCATATTAAACTTCAATTATTGTGTTCTTAAGTCTTAGCTAATCAACAAATCACATAACTAAACTAGGCCGTGAGTCCTTTGGGAGAACGATACTTGGTCTTACCAAGTTTATTACTTGAAACGATTCGGTCATACTTGCCGATTGTGAAACAAGTTTGTGACATCATATTTTGGTGCTTACAAATTTGTCCATCAACAGTGGTTGTTGTGGATGCATTTTGAGCTCAACATACGGCCTACCATGTGCTTGTGTATTAGCATGATATCAACCTGGAATAATTCCACTTGGTGAAATTCATGTTATGTGGACCCGTTTAAGCATTTCAAGTATTGTTTCTTATGAATCGCTTCCAGAGTTTAGATTGATCGTGAAGTTGAATTGGTACAAGAAAGATTCAACAAGGTTGACATCGGTGAAAAGGTCAACATAAAGCAGAAGATGATCGAAATTGTTTGCCCAAAGATGACATCTATGGTTGCTCCTTCGCATAAAGTGAAAATAAAGGGTGCACAGAAGTCTAAAGTTGCACGGCATGAGAGGTCTACGAAACATGACCCATCATATTTTGAGCACGTTGACACTTTACATTCGATGACAGAGTCTTCATCACGAAAAACAAAAGTGAAATCGAAGGCCAAAGAAGAAACGCGAAGGACAATACCTATGTTAAATCAATTTCATCCGATTTGTCATCCATACATTGTAGATGTTGTTGATGTTGTTGCCGATGGTCATTGTGGTTATCAATGTATTGCTGCTATGTTGGGCCTAGGTGAAGAGGCATGGCCCGTTATCCGACATGACCTCTACCAAGAATTAACTCAGTTGCGTGATGAATACGCACAATTAGTAGGAAGCTACGATCGATTGGAAGAACTACGACAATCATTGATTGTCCATGATCGATCACAGGTATTTCTTATTTACCTTATAAACATGTAATATATTTATAATTTTGTATTTCTTTTCATAAGTATTTCTTATTTACCTACATGTATTACAGGTTAATGCTAAGAAGTGGATGACCATACCTGACATTGGCTATGCAATTACAAATCGATACAATGTCATCTTAGTATGTTTGTCATATGTTCAGAGTTTTACCATATTTCCACTACGAACTTCACCGCCTACAGATGTCACACAACATCGGATGTTATGCATTGGATTTGTTAATGGATGTCATTTCGTACAGGTAAACCTCCGTATCACAAGTGAAGCGTTACCCATTGGATGTTATGATTTACTTACGAATATTAATTTTTCAGGTTCAATTACAACAGGTTTGTCCCTTACCCATGGTGGACATAATTTCGTCAAACCATTGTTACCCACAAGCGCGAGCATGGTCTACATTTTATACACACAGGATGCAATCATTTATGAATTTAATGACAGTTAATATGACTTATGTAGATCTTAGACTCATACTCCTTAACAGACCTACGAGCTACCTGTAGTGTCTTAGTAGTACGTTGATAAGCTACAGTGCCCTCTGTGACGTCTCGACAGGTTAACATGCCCTGCAACATCCTGATCACACGCCTCATACCCCCCTGAAATTAAGATAACCAAAAAAAATTTATTAAGTAAACAAGAACAAAAATTGATGAAAAAAATCAAAATCAGTTAGTTTCAATACATACCAACAATCCTAGCTCAGCCGACCGTCTACGACGAACTGGAGGCACCAGCCTGTCATCTGGAATGTCTCGCCTCATGCGCGGTGCAAGACTAGGTCGTTCATCGTCGTTGCCTGGAGTGATGTACGGGTGCGACACCCGCCTAAACCACGTTATGTATCCATCAACACACGCATGTGGCTCATGAGCTTCAACGACACTGTAATGGCATACTCTACATACCGCAACCAATTTAGATCAATCGTAGCAATGTCTGGCATCGGAAGACTATCAGGTGATCGTGGTATGATATGCTGAAAACCAAATTGACGCAACACGCGTTCAGGTAGATGTCGATGAATCATGTCGCCTAATCGGATCCATCCCGAGTACATAATTATGGCAATGAATGGGCATGTACGTCTGTGCAAAACATATGGATTCCAAATAACTACATCGTAAGTGAAGGCATCCAGAAATGTTCGGCCCTCTGTCAAACTCCAACCCACCCTCGGGGGTATGTATCGTGAAGCACGTGGATCAAGTTCTGTGTACCTCTCAAACACTTGCCTCCTTCCCATTGCAGGAAAGTGCTCATATATCCAACTCTACAAAAAACATTACTTCAATTGTTTGATTCATTGTCAAACAATATTAAAATAAACTTAGAAGATGGTAATGTACCTGTAGAAGAGTGGAATATCCAGCTATCTGTCTGACCTCACTGAAGCTAGCATCTCCTAGCTGCTCATATGTATGTGCAAGTGCTGTTGCTCCCCAAGCATATCTCGAACAAGCATTCAAGTCTCGCAAGAGAAGGAGATACGATACTCGAATTAGAGTCGCACTCTTATTCGTAAAATTGCATCCAAGCAGATGCAACAAGTATGCCCGAGCAACACACTCCCAATGCTTCTGCTCGATGCACTCCTGGTAGACCTCGCGTAGCCAGCTGAGCCTAACTTTTGGACCACGTGACTGTTTCATCTCAGCTAAAGCTCTAGCGCGGTCCACGCCAAGCAGCTCCATGATATGAGATCGAGCCTCATCATACTCTAACTCCTCAACCTCCCATGATGGGTAGGTGGAGCAAATTCATAACGTCAACTAATGTGACACTCATCTCACCTATCGGTAGGTGGAAAGTATTAGTCTCTAGGTGCCACCTCTCTGAAAGGGCAACGATCAATCCATGATCGGCATACTCGTATGATAGGTTCACTAAACAACCCAACCCCGACATGGAGATATAAGGCTCAATGGTCTCATGATACATTCCAAAATGCTTCAATTTTTTGCCATGGATGACAACCTTTATCCCTCTTCGATCCTAAATAAAAACATAATTATATAAAAAAATGTAACATTTATTAAACAATTAAAATTTAGGTTGATGACTAACCCGGCCTTGCCATATGGCAAATGCAACATGCTGGGTATAGTGGGTAAGTAAGGAGGTGTCATGTGGACCTCCTGGGAATCCACCATCTTCACCTTCAGCTTCATCTTCATCTTCATCTTCATCTTCATCTTCATCTTCACCTTCACCTTCATGTTCTTCCTGACTAGAGTCATGCTGCTGCTGAATATCCTCCTCTTCAACGTAATCATCTTGACCATGTCCATGTTGTAATAACTCCTCCTGCTCCTCATAATCATGCTCATCAACGCGATATTCTTCTACTCGTCTTCTACGAGCAAATGCCGTAGGTTGTCTTCTTTCACCATGTGATGAAGATGATGGCTCACCACGAGAGGATGAAGCCTTACCATGATAAGATGATGCACCTCTAGTTTTAACCATATCTATTAACCAATTATATTATTAATATATTATATATAAAAAAGTAATTAATTATATAATAAAAATATTCAAACAAATAATAAGTAATCAAAGAATATAAAATTTCAAAAAAATACATATATAATAATTAAATAATTACAAATAAATCCAAAATAATATTTAACAAAATTTACAGATGATAATTATTATTTAATTCAATAAAAAATGTAATAATTATTTCAATTTCATAAAAAATTAAAAAAATTAAATAAAATTAAATACATAATAAATAATATATTACGAAAATAATAATATGTTAAAAAATAACAAATTCAACAAAATTTAACAAACAAATAAAATAAATAAAAATATATTAAGAAAACATTTTATTTATCAACTAACAAAAAAAATTAAATTTATTATACTAACCTAATAAAAAATAAACCTAATTAAAAAATAAACATAATAAAATAAATATATACTAACCTAATAAAAAATTAACCTAATAAAATAAATATATACTAACCTAATAAAAAAAATAAAAAAAACCTAGAAATCAAACCTAAACGCTATTCGAAATGCGGCGACAAGTAACGCACATGGATGTGCGGTTAGTGTGAGCCGCCTGGGAAGCCCTCCGCATATCGATATGCGGTTTCCCTACTTTCCGCACTTCTAACTGCGGAAGTCTGCGACCACTAGCGTTTAAGCAGCTGCTCTCCGGCGACCAACACCAACCCCCAGCGAACTCAAAAAGCACATGCATATATTTGTATGATAGCAAATACCTACATTTTATCAAGATACTAACCTGGATGCCAGAAAGCACCTGAGATTTGTAAGAAATCAAGCACGGAGGAGAAACGCAAACAGCTTGGCACAGGAGGGAGGAGAAAAGAGGGGCAGAGGAGACCGGAGAGAACAATGGGAGAGGAGGGAGGGCGGAGGAGGGAGGAGTGATTAGAAGGGGGTGTAGGGTTTGAGGGTGAGATGCGACAGAGTTCAAGTTTCAAAATTAGTCAGCCTTTTAAAAATTCAAAATATTCTTGTTGACTGTGCTGAGGGGTATACTTTGGAATTAAAATATATTTTGGAGGTGCAGGACGAAGGTAGTGAGGTGTAGGGAGAATGTCTCTCGCGGCTTGGAATCCGGCTTGGTTAGCAAGTACTTTATGGTTGCATGGTCAGTGTAGATAATCACTTTAGACCCAATGAGGTAAGGTCTAAATTTTTCCAAGGCATACACAATAGCAAGCAATTATTTCTCTGTAGTGGCATAATTCAACTGGGCTTCATTTAAAACCTTGCTTGCATAGTAAATAGTGTGAAATACCTTCTCTCTTCTCTGGCCAAGAACAACTCCTATGGCATAATTACTGGCATCACCCCTCAGCTCAAAAATCTTGGTTCTAATCAGGAGCTACAATAACTAGGGCAGAAATCAATTTTTTTTTAAAACATCAAATGCCTTAAGGCACTCTTCATCTAGGTTGCTTAAGGGTTTGGCAATTTTTGAAAAATATTTGATGAATCTTCTGTAAAACCTAGCATGTCCCAAAAAACTTATGATTCCCTTCACATTGGTTGGTGGTGGAAGTTTTTCAATAACCTCCACTTTGGCTCTGTCAACCTCAATTCCCTTGGAGGAAAATTTATGACCCAAGACAATGCCTTCCTTTACCATAAAGTGACATTTTTCCCAATTAAGAACAAGATTGGATTTGGTGCATCTTTTAAGTACAACATCCAGGTTAGACAAACACTCATGAAAGGAACTACCAAACACTGAAAAATCATCCATAAAGACTTCAATGCATTTTTCTATCAAATCTGCAAAGATTGCCTGCATACATCTCTGAAAAGTGGTTAGAGCATTACATAACCCAAACGGCATTTTTCTGTATGCAAAGACCCCAAGTGGGCAAGTGAAAGCCGTCTTTTCTTGGTCTTTTGGATCCACCACAATTTGATTATTTCCAGAATATCCATCCAGAAAACAATAGAAAGTCTGACCTGTCAATCTCTCCAGCATCTGATCCATGAAAGGAAGGGGAAAGTGATCCTTCCTAGTAGCATTGTTCAACTTTCTGTAGTCGATACACATCCTCCATCCAGTAACAGTCCTTGTGGGTATGAGCTCATTTTTTTCATTATAAATAACTGTCATCCCACCTTTCTTTAGTACCACCTGTACTGAACTTACCCATGCACTATCAGAAATAGGGTAAATAATGCCAGCCTCAAGTAACTTTAGCACTTCCTTTCTCACCTCTTCCTTCATTATTGGGTTTAACCTTCTCTATGGTTGAGCAACTGGTTTGTAGTCATCTTCCATGAATATTTTCTGCATGCAATATGTTGGACTTATGCCTTTGAGATATGAATTTGATCATCCAATAGCTCCTTTGTTGGCTTTGAGTATTTCTACCAACTTTTCTTCTTCTTTGGAAGAGAGAGAGTTGCTGACGATGACTGGTTTGTGATACAAGAAGGTCTAACACCATAGGACCCATCACAAGAGGAATGGCCAAAAAGCTCCAAGATGAATATTCTCCTCAAGGTCAAGTACTATTTGCTATCTTTGGATGGAAAATTGGAGAACAAGAAGATATGCCAAATCTGCCAAAACATGGAGAAGGGTAAAAAGGACATTTCTATACAAAAGGGGTGTACTTATCCTTCTATGGGGCTGCATGAGTAATTGTTTTTCTTCACATAAAACTTGATTTTCACGTGTTTTAGACGCTATACATGTAGCACATGGGTTCAGATCTGCCACGTGAAAGTTGAGTGCTTAAAGCCTTGAGATTAATCTATAAAATCTCATAGGAAAAGCTTGTAAATCACTTTTGGATTGTAGTAAAGAATTTCTGCTGAAATGCATAGCAAATTCCTTCTCCAAGAGTCACTTCTTAGCTTGATTTCCATTGCAACTTCCTTCCACTCTAGGAAGCCTTCTGAGTTGTGAATCACCTCTCCAAGCTAACCTCCATATCCATTCATCTTAAATTCCAAACATCCGCTGCTTCACATCCAAAACTCTTCATCAATCTGCTCACAAAACTCCAAGTCTGCAGCTGCCCATGCTACTGTGCCATTGGTTTCAGCAAGCTGTTCAAGCCTCCCTGCACCTCCAATCTCACGGATCTGCTTCTCCACATCTCCTAGGATGTATCAAGTGGTATCAGAGCCAGGTTCTAACTAGAACCGTGAGATAAGTCCAGATTTTCTTCCATTTATCTGCTGTCAAAAAATTTCCTGGTTGTCTTGCTGTTTTCTGAAAAACTTCTGCAATGTTTCATCAATCATTGCTTTGTTTAGGATCTACTCTTAATTTCATTGGCTACTAGCTGTCGTTGTTTGAGTTTTCCTTCATTTTATTCGGCTGTTATTAATTGTTTGAGTCTATTTTACCATTTAAACATCATTTCTGTTTTTGTCTTAAGTCTTGTTAGTTACTTTGCTGTTTTGTTATCAAATCTGGTTTTTCAACCAAGTTTTACCAAAAATCTTAGTTGTTTGAATGTGGCTGCACCAAGTAAGAGCAATGAATACTTCAGAAATGAGCTCAGGTGTTTAGATTTACCATTCAAACTCAAAATCTGTGCAGGTTTGTATTTAAAAATCTGACAGCATTTCAGTTCTGTTTTTGTGCTGTATTGCCATGGTTTTAGGGTCATTTACTGTTCTATTGAATAGCAGCTGGTTGATCCATTGTCTGAACCATTTGGAAGATGAAATGAGTTGATTCCAAATAGTTTGTCATGTGGCAAGAGTGTCCAAGCATTTGGCCGAGATGCATGTGTTTCATTGAAGTCAATTCTGCTTAATTGTGTGTGGTTAGTATTAGACCATTGCTAACCATCATCAACACTGAATTTCTGCATTTGTGCAACTTTCAAATACCATTTCTAACTCCTCTTTGCTGTTTTCAAATCAGAATTACTTTTGAATCAAAATTTGACCATGCTAGTTGTTGAATTTAGGAGAAATCTGGTACTGCAGTAGTGATTTTCTGTTTTATATAGTTTTGATGCATCCAATTAGTTCCAACAAGTCATCATTCATCATCAAAACATGTTTGAATCATTGGAAAACAATTAGGTGCAGTACTGTTCATTTGGTCTATTTTTTTGCATTGAAAAATTGACTCTGCTGCCAAAACTGTGCTGGTTTTTTTTGTCAAATTCTGCACTACATTACTTTGCTTGATTTATCATTTTTAGATGCAGTAAAAGCCATGGTCCATTAAAAATATTAAGATAACAATTCAAAAGAGATATTACATATGTTAAAAGGCACTTAGGACCATTGCATCATCAGTTTCGAAAGTTTGAAGTGTATAAAAATCTGGTGCAGAAATCTGGTTCAGGAATTTCATCAAACAGTTTTGTCAATTTTCAATGCATAACCAATTTGTGTGTGATTCTGATTTAAAGTCTTTTCTTGTGTTTTAAATCTGATCTAGAACCATTCTTAGGATCTATTTGAGGTACCACCGTGTTTGAAAACCCTGTCATTGATTGATTTTCGATTTTTTTCTACATTTTGCACACCATCTGTTTGACAAAAGTCTTGGTGTTGCTGTCACTTGGATGTGATTTTGCTGGCAATTGTGGTGGTAGTTTCTGTGATTAATTGGTTTGTTGGATAGGTGAACTATAACTCAAATGGCTCACTGCAAGTGGAAGCATCAAAGGAAGTTCAATTGGTGAAGAAAAGTGAATGAAGTTGAGCCTTGAAGAAGAAAAAAAAAACCGAGACTTGCAGCAGCATTCTATACTGCAGAAAATTAATTCTTGGTTTCGGCACTTTGCAGCTGAGAGAATTGTTTAGAATCCAGTAGATTCAAGTTCTTTGAGAGCAACCAAAGCTGCACACATTGATTCCTTAGCCTATTTTAACTTTTCCTTTCCAACTTACTAAATTTCTTTGTAATTTCCATTGGTTTTTTTTTCTTTGGTTGTAAGTTCCAAACCCAAGCAAGTGAGGTGCTAGAGTTCACAAGTGCTCTTCCCTCATTTGTAACTAGACTCAAAAGAAGTCTCACAATCTAAAATTGAGTAGTCGGTGAGTGTGTCTTAGATCCAAAGTCTAAGCCTCACCTAAGAGACCTCACTTTAATGGTTTTTTCCAATTTTCGACTAGATAACATATATCTTGTGCGAATAGGAAGCTCTCTTAGGGGTCCGAATTTAGAGTTAGGTTGTGTTATTTCTTTGCTTTGTGTTTTCTTTATTGTCTTTAAGACTTAAGTGGATTTAAGAGTGATTTTGATCTAAGGACTCTAGTAAGTAGCAAGAAGCATATTTGGCAAGGAAAAGGCTTGGTACTTAAGCATTCCTAGTGAATCACCTCCCTTACCTGGAATATTGCTTCAAGTGAAAATCTCTAGTCTTTACTTCAAGAATAACATTTAAGTCCATCATAATGTCTAGAAGGCATTCTCCTAGGATTAGTGATAGTGAAAAAGAACATTTTTCTCTTCAAACTTTAGTTAATGAATTCAAGGAAATAAGAAGAGAAATGAATGAAGAGAAAGTCAATAGAGAGCTTCAAAATGCTGTTATTCAAGATGAGTTGAGAATGATAAGGAAAAGTAAGTCTAGGGGAAGTCAGAGTGAAAACTCTCAAGAGGGAGGGATGTCTATGAGTCTGGGTGATTATTACCCTCATCAGCCTTCTACTTCTAGAAGGCATAGGAGAAATTCTCATGCACCCCCACCCCCTAAAGAAGTCAATGTGGTGTTGCCTCACTTCCATGGGAAGGACAATGTAGAGGCTTATCTTGATTGGGAGATGAAGGTAGAACAATTGTTTGAATGCCATCAAGTGAGTGAAGAGAGGAAGGTCTCTCTAGCTACCCTAAGTTTTCAAGGGTATGCAATGTATTGGTGGACTGCCTTGGTCCAAGAGAGGCTTAGACATCAAGCCCCTCCCATCCACTATTGGAATGATCTCAAGTCTGCCCTTAGGAGGAGACACATTCCCTCCTACTACAATAGAGAACTCATGGATAAACTCCAAAGGTTACAACAAAGGTCTATGACAGTTGAGGAATATAGACAAAAGATGGAGTTGTATATGATGAGGGCAGGCATAGTAGAAGGTCCAGAAACTACTTTAGCTAGATTTTTAAGTGGGCTCAATTTTGACATAAGAGATAGGGTTGAACTTCTACCTTATAGAGATTTGAATGATCTTGTTCAAATGTGTATAAAGGTAGAACAACAAAACTTGAGAAAATCTTCTTCTAAAAGAATTCAAGTTCAACCTACTTGTGAAAAGAAAATTTTTAAAGAAAAAGAGCCATTTAAACCTCTAGCCAAAATAGAAGAGAGACCCAAGAAAGAGACACCCTCACACACAAGAACAAGTGAAATCAAATGCTTCAAATGTCTAGGAAGGGGTCATGTAGCTACTCAATGTCCTACAAAAAGAAACATTATTTTGAAAGGCAAGGACATTTATAGTAGTGAAAGTGACACCCCAACTAGTACAAGTGAGAGTGAGGAAGAAGAGAGGGAAGAGGAAATATATGCTGATGATGGACAACTTCTCATGGTGAGAAGGATACTTAGCAACCAACCAAGTCTTGAACATATATCACAAAGAGAGAACATCTTTCACACAAGATGTAAAATTCAAGAAAATCATTGTTCTCTCATTGTTGATAGTGGGTCTTGTTGCAATTGTTGTAGCACAAGGTTGGTTGAGAAGTTGAAACTTGATATTATACCTCATCCAAAACCTTATAAACTTCATTGGCTAAATGAAGATGGGGATATAATAGTCAAGAATCAAGTGAAGTTGGCATTTTCCATTGGGAACTTCAAAGATGAAGTTTTATGTGATATAGTTCCCATGGAAGCATGTCATGTGTTATTGGGGAGACCATGGCAATTTGATCATCAAACTATCCATCATGGTCTAACCAATA
Source organism: Vigna umbellata (assembly GCF_029865625.1). Lineage (NCBI taxonomy): Eukaryota > Viridiplantae > Streptophyta > Magnoliopsida > Fabales > Fabaceae > Vigna > Vigna umbellata. Next base: position 19,990,852 of record NC_142166.1, read on the forward strand.
CCATCACTATCCATCAAAAGGACAAGAAGTTTGTGCTTCATCCTTTGACTCCTACCCAAGTGGCTAAGGATCAAGCACAAATGAAGATTTTAAGAAAGCAAGAACATGATCAAAAGAAAAAGTCAAAAAGAAAGGGAGGTATAGAAACAAGTGTGCCACCTAAGGTCACTCAACATGAAGTCCTCTTAAACAAAAAGACTTTAATCAATACACTTCAAGTTGAGCAACCTTCATATCTTCTTCTTTGTCAAGGGACACTTACATGCACATCTAGTGATTCAAAGACTTCAACTCCTTCTCCATCCATTCAAAAACTTTTGAAAGAATTTGATGATCTATTCCCACAAGAAATTCCAAAAGGGCTTCCACCCATAAGAGGAATTGAACATCAAATTGATTTCATTCCAGGGGCAGTTCTTCCTAATAGGCCAGCCTATAGGACAAATCCCCAAGAAACTAAGGAGATTGAGACACAAGTCCAAGAGTTGCTAGATAAAGGCTTAGTTCAAAAGAGTCTAAGTCCCTGTGCTGTACCAGTGTTACTTGTACCAAAAAAAGATGGGAAGTGGCGCATGTGTTGTGATTGTAGAGCTATCAACAACATCACAATCAAGTATAGACATCCCATTCCTAGGCTTGATGATATGTTGGATGAATTGCATGGAGCACAAATATTTTCAAAGGTAGATTTAAAAAGTGGCTATCACCAAATAAGAATTAAGGAAGGTGATGAATGGAAAACTGCCTTTAAGACCAAGTTTGGATTATATGAATGGCTAGTTATGCCTTTTGGTCTTACAAATGCTCCAAGCACATTCATGAGACTTATGAATCATGTCCTTAGGGATTGCATTGGGAAGTTTGTAGTTGTTTACTTTGATGACATCTTGGTATATAGTCAAAATTTGCAAACTCATGAAAAACATTTGAGAGTTGTTTTAACAATTCTTAGAACACACAAATTGTTTGCAAACTTTGACAAGTGTACCTTTTGTGTTGATAGTGTCATATTTCTTGGATTTGTGGTCACCAAAAATGGGGTTCATGTGGACCCAGAAAAAATAAAGGCCATCCAAGATTGGCCTCCTCCAAAGAATGTAGGAGAAGTAAGGAGCTTCCATGGGTTGGCAAGCTTTTACAGAAGATTTGTTCCTAACTTCTCTAGTCTTGCTTCACCCCTCAATGAGTTGGTGAAAAAAGATGTTACCTTCCATTGGGGGGATAAACAACAAAAAGCTTTTGAGCTACTCAAAGAGAAGCTCACACAAGCACCCATTCTAGCTTTGCCAAATTTTTCCAAAACTTTTGAGCTAGAATGTGATGCTTCAGGATTTGGCATAGGTGCAGTATTATTACAAGAAGGACACCCAATTGCATACTTTAGTGAAAAACTTCATGGTGCCTCTTGTAATTATCCCACCTATGACAAAGAACTCTATGCACTTGTGAGGGCTCTTCAAACTTGGGAACATTACCTTGTTGCCAAGGAGTTTATCATTCATAGTGATCATGAATCACTTAAGTATTTGAAGAGTCAACACAAGTTACAAAAGAGGCATGCTAAGTGGTTGGAATTCATTGAACAATTCACTTATGTTATTAAATACAAGAAAGGAAAATCCAATGTGGTGGCTGATGCTTTGTCAAGAAAAATTAATCTATTAGCTACATTGGGAGCTCAAATTCTTGGATTTAATAACATTCTTGAATTATATTCACAAGATCTTGATTTTGCTCATATCTATGAGGAATGTCTCAATAAGCCTCAAGGAGGATTCTATGTGAAAGAGGGGTATCTTTTTAAAGAAGGAAAAATTTGCATTCCCCAAGGTTCACATAGAAAACTCCTTGTTAAAGAGACACATGAGGGAGGATTAATGGGACATTTTGGGGTAGAAAAGACCCTTGGCATGTTGAAAGAAAAATTCTTTTGGCCTCACATGAGAAGGGATGTTCACAGGCATTGCTTTAAGTGTATAACTTGTTTAGAAGCTAAATCTAAATCAATGCCTCATGGACTTTATACTCCTTTGAATGTTGCTTCCACCCCTTGGGAAGAGATAAGTATGGATTTTGTGTTAGGTCTTCCCAAAACTTCTAGGGGTTTTGATTCTATCTTTGTGGTGGTAGATAGGTTTAGCAAAATGGCTCATTTTATACCTTGCCACAAAGTAGATGATGCAAGCAACATTGCAAAGTTATTCTTTAGAGATGTGGTTAAACTTCATGGTCTACCTAAGGTAATAGTTTCGGATAGAGATACAAAATTTCTTAGTCACTTTTGGAGGACCTTATGGTCTAGATTAGGGACTAAGTTATCTTTTTCTACTACTTGCCATCCTCAAACAGATGGTCAAACTGAGGTAGTAAATAGATCTCTTTCCACTTTACTAAGGGTAGTTCTAAAAGGTAATCACAAATCTTGGGATGAGTATCTTCCTCATGTTGAGTTTGCCTACAATAGAGTAGTTCATGGAACTACTAAATTGTCTCCTTTTGAAGTTGTTTATGGTTTTAATCCTTTGACACCCATGGATTTAATACCCCTTCCAAATTCTATTGATTTTGTTCATCAAGATGGGGTATCTAAATCTAAATTTATTAAAGATTTACATCAAAGGGTTAAAATTCAAATTCAACAACAAAATGAGAAATATGCCAAGAAACATAATAAGGGCAAGAAAGATTTAATCTTCAATGAAGGAGATTTAGTTTGGATTCATCTTAGAAAGGAAAGATTCCTCAACTAAGAAAGTCCAAACTCAATCCTAGAGGAGATGGACCCTTTAGAGTGATCAGGAGGATTAATAACAATGCATATCAACTTGATCTTCCTCCTGAATATGGTGTTCATGCTACCTTCAATGTATCTGATCTTAAACCTTTTGCAGGATTTGATAGTGAAGATGAAGATCTTTTGGATTTGAGGGCAAATCCTTCTCAAGAGGGAGGGGATGATACAAGAAGGTCTAACACCATAGGACCCATCACAAGAGGAATGGCCAAAAAGCTCCAAGATGAATATTCTCCTCAAGGTCAAGTACTATTTGCTATCTTTGGATGGAAAATTGGAGAACAAGAAGATATGCCAAATCTGCCAAAACATGGAGAAGGGTAAAAAGGACATTTCTATACAAAAGGGGTGTACTTATCCTTTTATGGGGCTGCATGAGTAATTGTTTTTCTTCACATAAAACTTGATTTTCACGTGTTTTAGACGCTATACATGTAGCACATGGGTTCAGATCTACCACGTGAAAGTTGAGTGCTTAAAGCCTTGAGATTAATCTATAAAATCTCATAGGAAAAGCTTGTAAATCACTTTTGGATTGTAGTAAAGAATTTCTGCTGAAATGCATAGCAAATTCCTTCTCCAAGAGTCACTTCTTAGCTTGATTTCCATTGCAACTTCCTTCCACTCTAGGAAGCCTTCTGAGTTGTGAATCACCTCTCCAAGCTAACCTCCATATCCATTCATCTTAAATTCCAAACATCCACTGCTTCACATCCAAAACTCTTCATCAATCTGCTCACAAAACTCCAAGTCTGCAGTTGCCCATGCTACTGTGCCATTGGTTTCAGCAAGCTGTTCAAGCCTCCCTGCACCTCCAATCTCACGGATCTGCTTCTCCACATCTCCTAGGATGTATCAGTTTGTTTCCACCTTCTTCTAGAAATACATACTTCAAGTGCGACGGTAGCATCTTTAGCTCCACTTTACTTCCCTTGACTTTTTCTTCTGTGTTTTGCAAAGGACTCTTTTGTAATTCTTCCAAATGAGTCAAGTTCCCATCAATTAGTTCTTTTTCTTTTTCATTTAACTCTTCATAATTGTCAACTAGTATCTCCTCCAAAGAAAGAGTATTACTTGCGTTATTTTCTTGTATCATGCAAATTTCATCAAGAGAATCCAGATGAAAACATTCCTTATAATCTTTTAGGTGAGACATAGCTTTAAAGACATCAAAATTTACTTCTTCATCTTGTACTCTCACTTTTAGTTTGCCATTTTCCACATCAATCAAAACTCGTGCTGTTTTCATAAAAGGTCTCCCAAGAATAAGAGCTACATTCACATCCTCCTCCATCTCCATGATGACAAAGTCCACAGGAAAAAGAAATTTATCTACCTTCACAAGCACATATTCAACTACCCCATAAGGATATTTTAGGGATCTGTTTGCAAGTTGAAGAGTCATCCGAGTAGGCTTGAGTTCCAACCCTGCAATCATTTCAAACATGGAGAGCGACATGAGATTAATACTAGCTCCCAAATCAATAAGTGCTTTCCGAACAGAGATATTCCCTATAGTGCAAGGAATAGTGAAGCTTCCTGGATCTTTATACTTGGAGGGTAAGAGCTTTTGTATGATAGCACTGCAGTTTCCTTGAACTTCAATGGTTTCTTCTTCAATGTACTTTCTTTTCTTTATGAGGAGCTCCTTCAGAAATTTAGCGTATGAAGGCATTTGTTGCAGAGCCTCAGAGAAGGGTATATTAATCTCCAATTTCTTGAAAATTTCCATGAACGCTCAAACTGTTTTTCTTTTTCCTTTTTGGAATAATTCTTTGGGTAAGAAAGGTGTTTTTCATAAGATTCTTTCTTTCTTCTCTCATCTTTTTCCCCTCTTTTTTTCTTTTCTTCTCTCTCTTTTTCTTTTTCCTTCTCATTTTCATCTCTTTGTTTTTCACTCAACCTCTCTTTTTCTTCTCTTTCTATTTTTCTCTCATCTAAAACTTTGCCACTTCTAGTAACAGTAGCTTTGCATTCCTCTTTGGAGTTAGTTTTCAAGTTACTCCCCAGGCCATCCAACTTCTGAATCATGTGACAGAGTTGCTTCTCTATCCTCTTGAATGATGCTTGATTGCTTTTATGATGAGAATCAAACACCTGCATGAACTGTTGAAGGGTGTCATCCATCTTCGCCATTCTTTCTGAGAAGGATGGTTATTGTTGCCATTGTCCAAATTGATCTGATCCCATGTTAGAATGAGATCTCCACTGGTGGTACAAATCAATTTGTCCGTATTGCATCCTACAAACTGGACACAAAACTCTAAAAAATTCGTTAGTACACAAAAAACAAAAATACTTAACACAAAACAACTTAAGAATAAAAATTAAAAACAAAAATAAAAATAAAGTCAAAATTAATCAAGAATCACACAAATAGAATAGTTTAAACCGTGAGACCCCGGCAACGGCGCCAAAAACTTGTTGATGGATTGGCAAGCATACTAAATCGCACAAGTAATATAAAATGGTAAGACCAAGTATCGTATCCCAGAAGACTCTCGACACTAAACAGTTGTGTGATGACTCAATTAATTAAGACTTAAATAAAATTAGATCATTGGTTTAAGATGCAAAGACAGAAAATTAAATATAGTAGAGTAACACAAAGATGAACGAATGTTGTTTAATATGAGATGAATATGTTGTTAGGGTTTGATTTCACCAAGTTTACTCTCATGTATATAAGAATTCTTCTTTTTACATTAATGTTAACGTCACTCACTAAATTACTTAGAACTCGATCCCTCGGCGCAAGCCTGCCTTAATTCCTAGTTCATGCAATTCCTAGCGTTCCTAGAAAATTAAGTCTGAAGATCAAGAGCTTAAGACAACCAAGTACTCATAGCCTCATCCTTGAGAAATATTACCCTTGGGAGAATTCAACAAGAATCTGAATTGTAAGGAACCTCTCCGCACTCATGCAATTCATAAATCATGCTACTAAATGAGTTAAATAGAGCAAACATTAAAACAGATGAATTCCCTAACAATTAATGAAAAAGCATATAAGTTAAGAATCAATTCAAATACATGAGAGTTCACAAGGTTACATCATCCCCCAACAACAAATAGAGTTTAGTTCCCCATAGACATGGAGAAACTAGATGAATAATGGAAAAGCATGAGATAGTGAAACCCTAAAAGTAGAAAAGAAAGCTCCCACCTCCAGATCCGCCTTTAGAGAGTACAAGAGTGTGTTGTTGTGTTGCTCTACCCAGAGATACCAAACCTAGGACGCTCAAGCCTGAGTCGCCGGCGCTCAAGCACCCCAATTAAGGCGCCTGGGCGGCGGGCAGTGGTCTTCCACGCTCAAGCCTCGAAGAGGTCGCCCAAGCCTTCTACATCTGGCACTCAAGCGCCCCTAAACGTTGTGCCCGAGCGGTGAGCGGCACTTCCTACGCTTAAGCCTTCCAGAGTACGCCTAAGCTTTCTTCATCCGGCGCTCAAGCGCCCCAAAAAGGGGCGCCCGAATGGAAAGTGGCACTTCCTGCGCTTAAGCTTTCCAGAGTACGCCCAAGCCTTCTTCATCTGGTTCTCAAGCGCCCCAAAAAGGGGTGCCCGGGCGGTGAGCGGCACTTCCTGCGCTTAAGCCTAAAAAAGGGCGCCCAAGCCTCGAGCTTCTTTCCTTCTGGTGCTCTTTCTAGACCTTTCTGAGTTCTATCTCCTTAGCTCTTTATCCCTGCTTTCCATATTAACTCATTTTCTATCAAAACAAAGGAAATTAGTCATAAAATCATCAAATTCAACCTCGACTCGCTTATTCACATAACTTAACAGAAAAACATGATTCCATGCAAGTTTCTAAGCAAAAAAGGGTGCATTTAGTATTAAAATTACATGACAGATAACAGTATTTTCAACCGTTATCATTATTCAACAGGAAGGATAAAAAAGGTCCTCATAATCACTTAGGAGGACCTAGACGCCTATTAATTTAAGGAAGAAAAGGAAGTAAATCTTTGCCTTATGGCAGATAGCGTTGCATACTCATTAGATGACTGTGACGAAGAGGTAGACTTCTCTAACATTCACTCTATTATTCAAGTATATCATGAGTTATTGTCAAACTCATCAAGGCTATCAAAAGCCTATCAACTATTACGAAAACAAAACAAAAGGTTTTCAAAATATCCAAAGAACATTTATGCAACTAAAAATATATTTTTATCATGTTTTTGTATCACATGCTCAATAAACTCAATTATAATAAATCCTAATTGAAATATTCTTTTAATGTACAAAAACCAATTAAAAATCCAAGATTAAAGGCTAAATAAGGGCATAAATATGCACTAATCAGGTAGATAATTGCCTTAGCCATGGTCTCGTAGTTAGAGCGTGTGGTTAAGGTCTTCCAACCGACCATTTAAGAGACTTGCAGGGTGTCCCAGATGAGAGGGTCGCACCTCCCAACAAAAGTTGTGCATAAAAGAATGCAGTATAAACTAGGAAGTGACTCCTAGGTCGTCTCTCAAGGACCAAATGTGGTTCGGGTCTCAGATCAAACACGTAGTGGGGGGGGTTGTGAAAGATTTGGTGAATGCAAATCGCGAAATTAAAAATAAGAATTAAACACAACTGAATACAATTGGAAACATTAAAGTGAATGAAAACATTAAACTGAAAACTAAAACAAATAAGTGTCCAAACAGAGTTCAAGCTATAAAAAAAAAAGCAACGTTTAAGCTAAAACATTAAAACACTTGCGAGAATTTAAAAGAAAATATACCAAAAAAAATGCTTGAACCAAATTAAAGTAGCGAGAACTAACTTCAAGAAAACTCATTAGGTTTCAACTTTTGAGCTGGAAGTAAAATGTCATTTTGCAGCAATCCACAATGTCACATTCGGCAACTATGCAAAGACAAGAAACATAAGAAAGTTGTGAACAGTAAAGGAACCAGAACGTGGCAGCAAATAAAAAATAACTAAGCACCTAAGCTACTCTAAGCTGGAATAAAAAAATTAAAGCATCCAAAGCAAAATGAAAGTGTGCTTCTCTTCCAAGCCATGACCAAGCTGCCTGCTCTATCAAAATCATCCGTAACCTTCCATATCTCAATCTCCGTTACTTCCTTTATTTCCAAACCAAAATCCTACTTCTTAGGTGGCATTCATTCTCTTCATACGCGTGTTTTTAAAATGAAAGATCTTCCTCACACTTTCGGTGGCAGCCCTCTTACCATGCTTCCAAAATGAAATATACTTCTATTACTCTCAGCAAACATTAAGCAAATATTCAATGCAACAGTGAACTTCTGTGATGATGAGCTTTGAAAGACAAAAATGAAGAATCAACAAAGATAAGAAAAATGCTTCTAAGTGGGTGGCAGCTGTGAACGTTCTTCAGATTAAAAAGTGCATGAACCAAAGAAATAAAAAAAAAAAGCATGTGTAATCAGCAAAATAGAAAGTGAAGCTTTTTATCCATCTCAGTAACAACGTTCCACCAAACAAAAACGTTCCTAGCTAAGAGAAAAGAAAACTGAATGAGTGTGGTGGCTGGTTCCAGGCCGTGTGTCTCCCGCGTGCTCTCAGCTCCAGGCCAAGACACCTCCTTCCAGCACACTCTCCCTCTAGCCGTAACCCTCCATGTGCGTGGCTTTCTCTAAGTGAAAGATGATGCCCTCATTCAAGGTGACGGCTCTTCTTTTTTACCCCCTCCAGCTCTCTCCCGTAACCACCTCTTCTGCTTGCTGGACCGTGGGCGTGTTGAAGCTGGGCTCGTGAAGTGATTCTGCTGGACCGTGGACTCCAAATCTCATCCTCCTTGCTTTGGACGTGCTGGACTGCACCTCTTCTTCGTGCACCTCCAAACTCAAGACCGTGAAGGAACTGGATCTGCTCTACCTCCTATTAACTGGGCTTCGCTGCTGCTGTCCATTGAAGCCTCCCTCTTTGTGCCAAGCTGCTGGACCGCTTCTGGATGTAGAATGGATGAGCTGCTTCACGTGCTGGAGCGTTGCTGGATGCTTCAAGTTAATTTGTCCGTGGGCCCCTTGTGTAGAGTGCTGCTGCCCTGGACGTGTGTGTGGAGTGTGCTGGGCCGTGTTGCAGCTGTTGCGTGTCCAGGCCGTGCACCACTTCTCCCCAGGACGTCACCAAGCAGCTTCAATTCCCTTCACGTGTTGCTTTCTTCCCTTGATGGACTAGGCCGTGATGTCCAGCCTTTTCCAATGCTCTAGCGCCACTCTTTTAAAAACCCAAGAATTCCTTTGTCCATTGTGGGCCGTGGCTTCACTCTCTGATGATTGCTAAAATAAATTTTCCATGGGCCCAAGCCATGTGTAACCTGCTGCTGGTTCCGTGTGTCCATCATACAATTTTCAATTGGAAATTCAATATTTTGCTGACTTCTTTCCTTGTGCAAAGTGAAAATAAATTTTCATTTTGTTTCTCATTTTAGTTTAAATTGAAATTGATGAGAAATTTCTCTTTCAGTCCCAAAATATTATCCAACAATTTCCCTACAATTAATAATGCAAATAATTAGTCTCAGATAATTCAAATTAATTAAAATACGAATTTCTGATCAAATTGAGCACAATTAGGAAAAATGGGAAAATACTGGACATTTAAGCACAATTCCCCGATTAATTCTAGCACAATAAACTAAGTGAAGTGAACAAAATATCGACTCATCAAAATAGACCACACTTAGTCTTTTGCACTCCTGGGCAAAATCAAGACGCAAATCAAGGAATAGTTCAGAGGACATCCAGGGAGATGACACAACTCAGCAAACACAAAACAAAGACTAACAATGACAGAAACAGAATTACACAGTTCTCAAGGAGTCTGGACCAAGAAAGGAAGTAGAAAATATCCAACACAAAATCAAAGATAGCAGATACTCATGAAATCATCCAAGCAATTCAAAACATGGTAAAATGATCAATCAGTTCAAGAGGTGAATCAAAAGTAACAAAACCTCACAGATGCACTATCAGTGTTTCTCTCAAGTGTTTAAGGTAAATCCATGTCACTCAATGCACTCAAGAAAGCAATCACAAATAGACTTGGCAAGCCTCTAATATCAACACTCAAGCACATACGCATGTTCAAATCAAAAGGTCTTTTCATGGTTGTAATGGGGCCAAGGAGAAGGGAGGATATATCTGGATAAGAAGCTACAAACCATAAGGAACAAAGGAGCAATGGGGAACAAGTGTAAACACAATCAAATCACACCCAGACCTCTAATTCAATCCTCTTCTTGACTCCATTATTCACAAAATATTTTTTTTTTAATTTTTTTTTTATTTTTCTCATTTTTTTCTATTTTTTTTTTCATCTTGTCTCTTTCCTTTTCTCTCTGTTTAGCACACGACTATAAGAGACAAGATATAAATCATATTTCCAAAAACAAAACAAGAAGAGGAACCAACTAGCCAATTCATCAGAAACCCCCAAGAGACCACACTTGTTCCCAAAACACTTCCAAAGCTCCAAAATTCCCTAAGGTTAAGGTAATCATGGTTTTTCACTTAGGGCTAGTGTATGAGCATTCAAAACAAAGAAATGGGGGAAAGTATAGGCTCAAAAATGGTTTTCAAAGGATCAGAGCAAGGTAAGCTTATTTGGCTAGAGAGGCTCAAAAACAAAACTGCCTTTATCACTTCCAAACATGCATATCAATCAAGAGTTATCAACAAGAGTCAAGCCAAGGCATATGTGCAAGCAATCAAGAGACATATCACACACAAGAAAGAACATAAAGTGGCTCAAATCTCACACAGGATAATTGTCACAATCAATTCAACCTCTCAAACATCATAATCATCTTCCCAAGCAAAGAAAAGCAAGGGATTTCAAACCAATAAGTATCAATAAAGTGAAGTGAAAGATGAGTCTACAACTTTAACACAGTCCAGAAATGAAGAGAATCATGCAAAATTGTATACAAGATAAAACAAAACTACCTAGAAAAGAAAAAAAAATTTAACACGAAAAACAAAAACTAACAAAGAAAAATAAAAATCTCCCCCAATAGACCACACTTAAAATACACAGTGTCCTCAATGTGTCACAATCAGCAGATCAAACAATCAGAACAGTCATCAGATATCGACAAAGTGCAATAAAAGTGAGGAAAAGGGGAGAAGAGAGAAAGAAAACTCCCCTGATCATGGTGGCAGTTGCCAATTTTGGACTTGTAGGGAGATGTCTTCCACCATTGGATCCAGCCAGGAAGTTTTGAGGACGAACTGCTTCATCCTCCAGATTTGATCTAGCAGGAGATATCATCCACAGCTGGATCTAAGAAGTGATTGTTGATGAGCGGGTTCAGCTGGTGCTTATTGATGTTGAAACTGTTGTGTATGTAAGCACCTTTTTCTTCCCACTGTGGGTGGCATGTTGGTCAAATTCATGTGTACCTCCTGCAACATGGTTAGTGCAATGTGGCTCCAAAGAAAATGACATGTAGAGGTACAACACCCAATCCCAATTTATCAGACTGAACCTCAGATACATCCTCAGAACATGAATCAATTTCAAAATCACAAGCAATATCAACTACAGACTCAGATTCATGTTCAATGCATGGAGAATAAACATTCGGATGCGATAGCAAAAATTGTTTCTCATCATGCATATAGGGAAATTAAAATCAGACTCAACAACAATACAATCATCAACATAATCTCAACAACATAATCCTCAACATAATCAATTGAGGTATGTTTACCTCCTCTTCCTTGAAGATTGCTAAAGTGTGGGAAGATGAAGGTGGTCTACCTGGTTCAGGGTTACTGCTTATTTCTGCCTGCTCCTCAAAATACTCATCACTCTCCTCAGGTGCAAGAGTAGGGACATAGGATGATGGGAAAGTAGATGGCACAATAGTAAGTTCATGACTCTTCTCCCCATCTTCTATGTTGATGCCACTATCATCATCATCTGGAATCTGAACAGTCTGAAATGGTAACTTTGAATCTTGAGACTGTTCCTCAGTGAGTTGAGTGGCCATCTGCCCTATCTGATCAGTCATACTCTGAATGGCAGCTCCTATTTCTTGCTGGAACTGCATGTTCTCTTGCCTAAACTGAAGGTTCTGCATGGTCATCTGCTCCAACAACTCCTGCAATGTAGGCTCAGAAGTAGAAGGCTTTGGAGCTGTTTCGGCAGAAGCATCATAATTGCTGACTCTGATATTGCTGGACTGGTGGAGGCATGAAGGTACTCTGAAATGGTGGTTCTTGATATTGATGTTGTGGAGCATTGTACCATCCCAAGGTAGGGTCATTCCATCCAAGACCGTTGTCGTATCCATCTTGCACATGGGAGAATTTACTCAGAAATTTATGCTCAAGATCTTCCCATCTGGTAATGGATCCTGGAGGAAGAGAGTCTTTTCCAATCTTTTGGTGCTCTTTCTAATGAGTGCGGGAATGCTCTTAAGAAAACTAGATCGTCCGGGACATTTGGAAGTTTCATTAAAGAGCAAATTCGATAAAACCTATCCAAATGTTCATGTGGGCATTCACCTGCAAGACCATAAAACTTGGGCAACAAATTCATCAGTCCAGTGGTGAGAACTAAATGATCACCATCCTCATTAGGTGGAACCGGCTCCCAAAGAGAGCTCTCAGAAATTTGAGGATGAGCCACATTGTTCTCAGCATAAAAATCAGCAGAATTACAATCAGAGTAACATGCAGAAGGAGAATCATGATCAGAGGCACTGGCAGAATAAGCACTATTCACATAACCAAAATAGGTAGACATGGAAAAAGAAAAATACTAAAAATTACGAAACAAATAAAACACAACACATTTATACATGCACCACACACACCAAACAGAACATCACATCACAACACAAGACAAAACACAACACACACTGACACAACAAAAAGACCTAAGACCGAACCATTGGTCCCCGGCAACGGCGCCATTTTGATGAGAGGGTCGCACCTCCCAACAAAAGTTGTGCATAAAAGAATGCAGTATAAACTAGGAAGTGACTCCTAGGTCGTCTCTCAAGGACCAAATGTGGTTCGGGTCTCAGATCAAACACGTAGTGGGGGGGGGGGGTTGTGAAAGATTTGGTGAATGCAAATCGCGAAATTAAAAATAAGAATTAAACACAACTGAATACAATTGGAAACATTAAAGTGAATGAAAACATTAAACTGAAAACTAAAACAAATAAGTGTCCAAACAGAGTTCAAGCTATAAAAAAAAAAGCAACGTTTAAGCTAAAACATTAAAACACTTGCGAGAATTTAAAAGAAAATATACCAAAAAAAATGCTTGAACCAAATTAAAGTAGCGAGAACTAACTTCAAGAAAACTCATTAGGTTTCAACTTTTGAGCTGGAAGTAAAATGTCATTTTGCAGCAATCCACAATGTCACATTCGGCAACTATGCAAAGACAAGAAACATAAGAAAGTTGTGAACAGTAAAGGAACCAGAACGTGGCAGCAAATAAAAAAATAACTAAGCACCTAAGCTACTCTAAGCTGGAATAAAAAAATTAAAGCATCCAAAGCAAAATGAAAGTGTGCTTCTCTTCCAAGCCATGACCAAGCTGCCTGCTCTATCAAAATCATCCGTAACCTTCCATATCTCAATCTCCGTTACTTCCTTTATTTCCAAACCAAAATCCTACTTCTTAGGTGGCATTCATTCTCTTCATACGCGTGTTTTTAAAATGAAAGATCTTCCTCACACTTCTCGGTGGCAGCCCTCTTACCATGCTTCCAAAATGAAATATACTTCTATTACTCTCAGCAAACATTAAGCAAATATTCAATGCAACAGTGAACTTCTGTGATGATGAGCTTTGAAAGACAAAAATGAAGAATCAACAAAGATAAGAAAAATGCTTCTAAGTGGGTGGCAGCTGTGAACGTTCTTCAGATTAAAAAGTGCATGAACCAAAGAAATAAAAAAAAAAGCATGTGTAATCAGCAAAATAGAAAGTGAAGCTTTTTATCCATCTCAGTAACAACGTTCCACCAAACAAAAACGTTCCTAGCTAAGAGAAAAGAAAACTGAATGAGTGTGGTGGCTGGTTCCAGGCCGTGTGTCTCCCGCGTGCTCTCAGCTCCAGGCCAAGACACCTCCTTCCAACACACTCTCCCTCTAGCCGTAACCCTCCATGTGCGTGGCTTTCTCTAAGTGAAAGATGATGCCCTCATTCAAGGTGACGGCTCTTCTTTTTTACCCCCTCCAGCTCTCTCCCGTAACCACCTCTTCTGCTTGCTGGACCGTGGGCGTGTTGAAGCTGGGCTCGTGAAGTGATTCTGCTGGACCGTGGACTCCAAATCTCATCCTCCTTGCTTTGGACGTGCTGGACTGCACCTCTTCTTCGTGCACCTCCAAACTCAAGACCGTGAAGGAACTGGATCTGCTCTACCTCCTATTAACTGGGCTTCGCTGCTGCTGTCCATTGAAGCCTCCCTCTTTGTGCCAAGCTGCTGGACCGCTTCTGGATGTAGAATGGATGAGCTGCTTCACGTGCTGGAGCGTTGCTGGATGCTTCAAGTTAATTTGTCCGTGGGCCCCTTGTGTAGAGTGCTGCTGCCCTGGACGTGTGTGTGGAGTGTGCTGGGCCGTGTTGCAGCTGTTGCGTGTCCAGGCCGTGCACCACTTCTCCCCAGGACGTCACCAAGCAGCTTCAATTCCCTTCACGTGTTGCTTTCTTCCCTTGATGGACTAGGCCGTGATGTCCAGCCTTTTCCAATGCTCTAGCGCCACTCTTTTAAAAACCCAAGAATTCCTTTGTCCATTGTGGGCCGTGGCTTCACTCTCTGATGATTGCTAAAATAAATTTTCCATGGGCCCAAGCCATGTGTAACCTGCTGCTGGTTCCGTGTGTCCATCATACAATTTTCAATTGGAAATTCAATATTTTGCTGACTTCTTTCCTTGTGCAAAGTGAAAATAAATTTTCATTTTTGTTTCTCATTTTAGTTTAAATTGAAATTGGTGAGAAATTTCTCTTTCAGTCCCAAAATATTATCCAACAATTTCCCTACAATTAATAATGTAAATAATTAGTCTCAGATAATTCAAATTAATTAAAATACGAATTTCTGATCAAATTGAGCACAATTAGGAAAAATGGGAAAATACTGGACATTTAAGCACAATTCCCCGATTAATTCTAGCACAATAAACTAAGTGAAGTGAACAAAATATCGACTCATCAGTCCCGACCATTCGACATATTGGTCAACCACCCTTCGAAGCGTTTGAAAATATCATCGTTGGAGGGAAGCACGTAGCACTTCAAATTTTGTGCTTGTTAGAAATGTAGAGTCAGATGATCTCAACCATTGGATTCATCTTGATTTGATAATTGAGGACGGTACACAGAGAGGTTTATGCGATTATAGATAACGGGTGAGCCTTCCCTATCATTTTCAAATTTACTCTTTTGCTTTCTCCTATAGATAGTTCATTCACCAAATATAGGTAATAATGTTGATTGTTCAATTATCTTTGTCCGAGGAGTCTTTTGGAGGGAGTGGCAAAGGGTATGTAGATGATGCTTCTTCGTCATCAGTGTCATTGTCAATCACTCACCTATTTTAAGATCAACTAAGTGGGACGAGGATTCAGTCGATAGTGTGGCCATTGTAGATACAAATTAGGCCACCAGCTCCGACGACACTAAGGTTGGTGTTGAGTTAGATGTCAACACAACCAATGAGAGGGATGAGCCCACTTGTTCTCTCCTAATCGTCCTGGGTTATGACTAGGCCTCTAGCGATGTTGAGGAATACATAACTTATTTTTGTTAGGGACATGTGTTGATGGATTGGGTTAGGAGGACAAACCTTGTTGAGGTCGATCAAAGTGCCAAGATGTTCAGCCAAATCATTTACAAGGGGAATGAATGGGTATTTCATGGGAAGTAGAGTTGTCCTATGCACTTCTTCTAATGGAAAACTCCTAGCCAAGGGTCCAATCACCAAGAAGCATGACCAAGAAAATCCAAGAAGAGTCATCCATGGAAGGTGAAGTCAAGCTCTTCTTCTCTTGGGCCATCATAAAGTAGAATAATTTTGGGCTTTGTATTATAGGACTAGTAGTGTAGGATTTATTTTTGGGCCAAGTAGAATACGGTTTTTGACCACTTAAGTCAGCAAATGTTGACCCAAGTGGACGTCCAAGCTTGTTTGACCAATGGGTTCAACATTTTCGAGCTAGCTTGGTGAGCAAGGGAGTAGGCGTCCCACCTATGTCTTAGAGGCCATGTGTCACTCTCACATTGGAGAGGATTTCCCATAGGTAGTGGCCACATGTCTTCCTCCAAATGGAGAGGATTTTGGCCACATGTCCTCTTTCTGCTGGAGAATATTTTCACCTTGCTCTCCAACCTAACCAAGTTTGAGTTTTTGGGTTTTGCTTTTATAAATTGGAGACACTCTTAACCTATAAATAGAGGTGTCTCACACTCTTGTAATTAACTTTGGGTTTGAGTGATGGTATGTTGTCCTTTTTGAGACATACTACTGATCTTAGGTCATCCAAGGCTAGAGCATCCCAATTGGTCTCCTCTAGTCACCTTTGTCATAGAGTTGGCCTAACCTCTCTTTGAGCATCATCAAACACCACTCCTTTCCACCTTATATCACCTTTAGCCGAGAGCATTAGCCTTTTCCCTCACCAAATTTCGCACCTCATCACTATTTCAACCATCTTCATGGCATTTCTTTTAGTTTTGGCCTAACCTAGTTAGAAGGAGTGTTATCATCTTCTACATGATGTCTCTCTCTTTCAATATTTACTAACTTGTCTTCCTTTCAATGAATTCCAGATGGGCATACTACAAGAGCTAAATGTGGCACTCACGTAGCTGCACTCGAACAATTGAGCTTGGATATAGGCCTTTAGGGTGCTCTACTCGACCCCCAACATCACTCAAACTCCCCTCATCTTTCTACATTACTTTTGTACCCACCTAAATCCCAAGAAGGGTTGGGTCTCTTTGATATTCAGAAAGGGGAGGTGGTTATTTTCTTTGTACATCACCTCCTTCAAAGGGTTCAAGACCGGGTACTTCAAAGTGGGAATAATAGAGACGAGTGAACTTATGTTTTTTTTATGAGGCTAATCGACCTAAGTTTTGTTTGTACTGCACTCTAAGTCCTAAAAGAATAACCTCTTGACACAAGTCCATAATGACACCAAACGAAGTGACTGTAGTGGAAATGATCGATTAGTTTCTTCCTTGGCCCCTTCCCGAAGACTAGTCATGTACCACGAATCTGTAACTTTATGTAACAAAGTGTTTGGTAAGCTATCTTCTTTATCTAATTGTGTAGTTCTAATTATGGGCATATTATTAATGAGAAGTATAAATAAATAATAAATTAACATTTTGTTGGATGAATTTAATATAGTATATGTTATTTTAAAAAAATTTGTTGAATAATTATTTTTAAAAGAGTTAAAGAAATAATTAATTTCTAAAATTCGAGATTGATTCTTTATAGAAAAAATGTTATGAAACTCCTTATAAGAGACAAATTATTTGTAAACATTCAATATCATCATGTTAGTGTGTACCATATTAAGAATATTATGATGTTATGCATCTTCAATTTCAAAAAATTCAAAATACATTACCAAAATAAGAAAGACATATATGAGATTAAATATGGGTTGACTTTAAGTAAATAAGCTTTTTTTCTTTAACTAACATTAACAAAAATATTTAGAAGATTTAATCATTTCGGAGGTACCTATTTGTACATAATTGTCTCAAATAAGTTTTCGTATTTTTTTATCTCAATTAGGTCCCTATTCTTGTAAAATTGAGTCAATTGGAACCTTGTCGTCAATTTCAGTAAACGACGTTAAATTTGTTGTGTCATGGCATGCTCATTATGCATTGTTATACATGTGGCACACTTAGAATATTAATGATAGGGGGTTTGTAATTTTTAAATAAAAGAAATTTGGGATTTGATTGAAACCATGACAACCTCTTCTCATCGTTGTTAAATTGTAAAGGAGAAAACAAAAATTTTTGTTTAAGAAATAAATAGCAAAAATAATGATGTAGGAACAGGATTCATAAGAGAAGAAACTTGTTCGAAGATGGTGGTTTTGGAACAACATGCCTAATTCCACCAGGGAAGAATTTCACTTACATTCTTCAAATTCTTCAAGTGAAGGATCAAATTGGAAGCTTTTATTACTTTCCATCTCTTGCGTTTCACAAAGCTACCGGTGGTTTTGGAGGCATCAGGATTCTAAGCAGAACAAGGATTCCGGTGCCATTTCCCGATCCTGCCATTGTCCCTGTTCCACAATAGCATCGCCGTTAGCCTTGCGGCTCCACTTCCGACCACAAGAACTAGACGGCACAACAAGCTGATGACGCTTGTGTCCATCCAATGTATGCATGTCTTCAACAGAGCCAAAATAGTCATCCTCATCCACATACGTCATTGCCATTGCGACTTTGAGATTAAGGTTTTTTTGGGAATTTTGGGGGTTTTGGAATCTGTTCATGCAATTTTGGGTTTTTTGAGTTTTTTTGCGATTAGGGTTGGTTCTTGTTTCTCTTTTTGTGTCTCGTGATGTTGGGTGAGACCGTGGGAGAAAGGGTTTCCAATTTTGACAGTCATTGATGTTGGTGAACTCTAGTCCAATTCTGGCAATGTTGGGATGCGAATGATATCACGGTGGTTGCAATGGCAGGCAACCTGTTTCGTGTGGTGGTTGGCAACGGAGTTGCTCCATTCTGACCCTGGTGGAGTCCTTGTGGGCTTGGTTTGGATTGACAGAAGTTTGGTTTGTATTGGGCTGTGCTGTTTGTTGTCGGGAGGATGCACGACTCCGAGACCTTCGTTGGCGTTGACGGGGATATGTATCACGATGTGTGGCTCTCAGACAGGAAGCACATGTTCGGGGAGAAGTGATATGGAACAACAACGTGTACGAGGGTTGGTGGCGATGCAACCTATAGGAGGGGGAGGGAATGAGTATGTCCGGAAGTGGAAGAATGGCGCCATCTTCAGGAAATAAATTTAACTTATTTAAATGTTAAAATAAATAAATTCCACCTAATGCGAACTCAGGTTGCCACATGACAAATAATTATGCAGTCAGCATGCGGCACAACAAATTTAACGTCGTTTACTGAAATTGACGGCAAGATTCCAATTAACTCAATTTTACAAAAACAGGAATCTAATTGAGATAAAAAATAATACGATAACCTATTTGAGACGATTATGCACAAATAAAGACCTCCAAAATTAGAAAGAGAAGTTAGACTTGTATAATAATAAGTAATTTTGTATAACTACTTTTGGTTTTATTTTTAATTAAATGATTTTGCCTTGCATTAAATTAAATAAGTTGTATTATTTGATAAAATACATACGTTAGAGTCTCTCACCTAAAAGTCATCACATACTCTAAAATAAAAAATTGTTTATAAACAAAACATAGAATATTGTTCAATAATCGATTAATGGATAAAAAGTGAAGCAATGGTGGAATACATTTAAGAAGACATGCTATGTCGTCAACTGTCCCCTCCAATCCAAGTATTGATTAAGCAAAAATGTGCTTAGTTGATGACATTATTTTATTTCCAAAGTAAAAGCGCAATGCATATTCCATTAGGTCATGTTTGGTTGATATCATAATTCGTTTTCTTGAGTTTGAGGCCACCTTGTGTTGTGGCCCAGAAATCATTGCAACAAATATGGAAGATCTCAGATATGTTTTGTTATAATTTCTTAAAATCAAACCAACACACAACTTTTTCCTATTTCTCTAATAACTCAATATGCTTCACTTCACATAATAATAAATATCAAAACGCACATTTATAAGTTGTTACTAGCATGAAAACAAGTGTAATAACATTCTTTCACATTTCACACTTTTCAAAAGGATACACATAATACCCACGTAGGTCATGAAAATGCATGTCATTTGGTGTGATGCAGAACCTAGCTAAGAATCACATTGTTTGTTCATAAAATAGTAAATGCTGCATATGATATAGGGATGGTAACATGACGCAAAGTCACGTAACATATGCTACTTTCGTATTTCATTCATTCTATCGCTTTCACCAGCCCCACCACTTGGTGCTTCTCCTAATTTCATCGTGCCACCATTTTTTTACATCAAAGTTCACAAAAACATGGTTAAGGTAAGGGTGGGTGGGATTATTATGCGTGACGCCAACTATTTCAGTGTTTCTAATTCAAACAGTTAACTATTGTTATTAATAATGTTATATTAACACTGAGATTTGTTCACAATGTTTCTCAAATTGGATCGGCCCCCTTCATCTTGGAATTTGCCCCCTTGCAAAAGTAAGTTAGTTTTTTTTTTTAAAAAAAACATTTCGACACAGTTTTTTTTTATAATATTTTCACACTATACACGTATTATTTTTTTTATTAATTCATTCTTTATTTTGTTACTTAATGACATTCTCTGACATATTCTAAATTTAATGAAAAAACAATAAATATGTTCTGTTTTGTCAAAAAAATCTGTTCACTGTTTTTTTTTTACTTATGAAAAGAATTGTATTCTTAAACAAAACATTAACTCCTTTACGAAATTAAGGTGCAAGCCATACGTAAAGGAAATCCAAAACAACAGAAAAGCTAATGCAGATGTTTAGTATGGAAATTAAAGTGAGGAAGAGGAACAGAGTGGTGCTTTTGGCGCCTGCTATGGCAATGTTCCTGGGAATTAACCATAACTATAACTATAACCACTTTCTCTCTCTACGTTTCTTGTCCGGTTATTATATCTCTTTTCCCAAGGCACTGTAACTCACTTCTCTTCTCTCTCTTTCTCTGTGGATAATCTCTTCCATTGCTCACAGCAGGAACACCATTATTACCGTTAGAGAGTTCGCAACGGCTTTTCAAATGTGACGCTGTCTTCAGGAGCTTAGGAAAAATGCAAGAGACGCTACTCACACTGTCGGAGCAACAAGAGGACAACAACGCAACCACAAAGGACATCGAGCTCCTACTGCCACCGCCGTTGTGTCGCCGTCCAACGAGGACGCGCCGGGTGTCTCCCGAGACTGTGGAGAGGGCGCTCCCGAACGGATACATCTACAGCGGCAGCCTCTCGAGAAACGCGCTGCTCGGCAGTGGGAAGTACCTCTGGTTGAACGGGTGCATGTACGAGGGAGGGTGGAGGAAGGGAAAGGCGTGCAGCAAGGGGCGATTCTCCTTGCCCTCTGGCGCAACCTACAAGGGCGAGTTTGCCGCCGGGAGGATGCACGGCCCCGAGACCTTCGTCGGCGTCGACGGGGATATGTATCGCGATGCGTGGCTCTCGGACAGGAAGCACGGGTTTGGGGAGAAGCGGTACGCGAACGGCGACGTATACGAGGGGTGGTGGCGGTGCAACCTGCAAGAGGGGGAGGGGAGGTACACTTGGCGCAACGGGAATGAGTACGTCGGGGAGTGGAAGAATGGCGCCATCTCCGGGAAGGGCGTGCTGGTGTGGAAGAACGGGAACCGTTACGAGGGGTGTTGGGAGAACGGGGTTCCCAAAGGGAGAGGCGTCTTCACATGGCGCGATGGGAGCACCTCCTCTGGGAATTGGGGGAAGGAGTTTGTCAATGAGAAACGTGTGTCGGTGGATGAGTGTTGTAACAAGAACCACAACATAAAGAGTGTGAGTTTTCCCCGGATTTGCATTTGGGAGCTTGATGGCGAGGCTGGGGATATCACTTGTGACATTGTGGAGGCTTCTGTGTTTTATGGTAGTGGTGGTGGTGAAGGAGGCACAGGGTGTGAGAGTGATGTGCAGTTGCAGAGGAGTCCTTGTCGTTCTGTTGATGGGGACGTTAAGAAGCCTGGTCATACTGTTTCCAAAGGGCATAAGAATTATGATTTGATGCTCAATCTTCAACTGGGTATTAGGTATTTTACTTGATTTTACCTATATTAGTTGTTTAATTTAACTAGATACATCCCTTTGAGGACTGAATTGTTCTTGTGTAGATACTCTGTTGGAAAGCATGCTTCTGGTTTGCGAGAGCTTAGGCCTGGGGATTTTGATCCGAAGGAGAAGTTCTGGACGAGGTTCCCTCCGGAGGGGTCTAAGTTTACACCTCCTCATCAATCTGTGGACTTCAGGTGGAAAGATTATTGTCCTATGGTGTTCAGGTATCGACTAATGGACATGATTTTTCATTTTCTGTGAACTTTGTTGGATTGGTGTTGTACTAATTATGGCTATGTCTTGGTGGGCATTTAGACATCTAAGGGAATTATTTGGAATAGATCCTGCGGATTACATGCTTGCTATTTGCGGCAATGACACACTGAGGGAGATGTCTTCTCCTGGCAAAAGTGGAAGCTTCTTTTACCTCACTGAGGACGACCGGTTCATTATCAAAACCTTGAAGAAGTCTGAAGTCAAGGTTAGTTGCCAGCCTTAACTACACTTTAAGATGCATTCATTTTCTATGAGAAAGAAAACCATAAAACCTATATTTAGTACGGTGAGGTCTCACTTTCAGTTCTAGGCCACCGTCCATTTTTCTGTGGTTATTCACCATTCAATAATTAGTTGGTGGCCGTTTCAGGTGCTCATCAGGATGCTTCCCAGTTACTACCAACATGTCTGTCAGTACAAGAATTCGCTGGTAACAAAATTTTTGGGGGTTCACTGTGTCAAACCAATTGGAGGTCAAAAGGTACGTATGAACTTACCTTATTTGAACTTTGCTTTCCGCTGGTTTACTGTGAGTGTATACTTGTAACAACTTACAACTATATTCACACTTGTAAATCATATTGTGGATAACAGACTCGGTTTATTGTGATGGCCAATGTATTTTGTTCGGAGTATCGGATCCATAGGCGGTTTGACCTCAAAGGTTCTTCTCATGGTCGAACAACCGATAAACCTCGGGAGGAGATTGATGAGACTACCACTCTTAAAGACCTTGATCTTTGTTTTGTCTTCCGCCTGGAACAGTCTTGGTTTCAAGAGCTAAAATGGTATAGAATCTGCTTCCAGTGTTTTACATATTGCTTTTACTTTGAAAATTTTTTATGCTCTCAATTTTGGTCTCGTGTGATGACTTCTGTTCAGGCAACTTGATAGAGACTGTGAATTCTTGGAAGCAGAGGGAATAATGGATTACAGTTTTTTGATTGGCCTTCATTTCCGTGATGATAGCTTAGTTGATGACGGGAAGAGTTTAACCAATGAGTTGTGTTCAGGTTACTTCCTCGTTGTTCTGTGTTTCTCTTCATTTGAATTAATTGATTGAGTCCGAGAAGTAATTTTTTTTTTGGAATTTATAGGTATAACAGGCAAGAGAGACATGCAAAATGATGACACACAAGATATGAAGTGGATACCCATAGGCCGGTATGCCCTCTACCCTTTAGCCACAGTACCTGACTGTTTTTGTTGTTTCATCATGACGAATAAATTCCTATGAAGTTATGGAAATAAACAGAAATTATTGTCTTCCTTGAATTTTTCATTTATATTCCCAAAACAAGGAAAATATTTAGGGATTTTAGAGATCTATGTGCAGTTCTATTATTAGCTTGAGCGGTCATGTGACTTCCAATCCAACCCCTCATTTCTTGAAGATGGACTATTCCAAGTCAATTAATGATATTTGCTTCGGGAAAAGAAGGACCATTCTAAGTTGCAATATTTTATGACCATAGATGGCTTAGTGGGGTTATACCTGTATTAGTCTCTTGATACTTACACCCATTGATAGCCATAGCTTTCACTTCTATGACTAATTTTGCATGCATGTGCCATGTTCTTCGAGCCTTAGTCTGTCTGGACCCAGTCATAAAACAAACAAAAGCAAAATGCTTACGTCTTAAACTATCAATATGGCCCATACGCATGTAGAAACAAAGTAATTGCAAATGAATTAGCCCCTCCATTGGTGATTTAGGAGCAGGTAACTTGCTAGTTATCTCCATTTTGGAATATGATTCCGTTGGTGGAGATGGACCGAAAATGACTTGAGTTATCATTGGCAAAATTGGAGGTAGTTTTATTGACAACAAATGCTGGTGGGGTCTTCTGATTTTTCTAAGAAGGGCAAACCCTTCTTTGCAAAGCTAGTTGTTAGTTGACTCGCGATTGCGATTGTGATATTCATAAAGCAGTGGTTGCTGTAAGGAATTTTGAAGCTCGGGAGATATATATTATGTATGTATATATAACATAAAAATGTGACCATTATTTGCTAGTATATACAAGTATTTTTGTTTTTGATTTTGTTTCTACTTTTAAGATTTTATCTAATCAACTGAACTATAAAATTCCTTATTAACCAAATTAATGTACAAATTTGTGGGTTCTCCCTTCCTGATGGTTGGTTTACATACCAATTATGCAAATATTTGATTTGAATTCTAATTCTAGTATTTCAGTAAATTATGGTGATTCTTGGTATTTCAGGGGACTTCTAATTCGACTGGGAACAAACATGCCTGCCAGAGCTGAGAGAGTGTGTAAAGCTGGGTTGGATCAGCACACTGGTACTGGAAGTAGCAATTCTATCCCTTCAGAGAGTGGTGGTGAGGTCTCTGATGTAATCCTATACTTTGGCATAATTGACATTCTCCAAGATTATGATATAAGCAAAAAGCTAGAGCATGCATACAAGTCGCTGCAAGTGGATCCCTCCTCCATCTCAGCCGTTGATCCGAAGCTATACTCCAAAAGGTTTAGGGATTTCATACATAGAATCTTTGTGGAGGACAAATGATAGATATATTTGGAGAGAGACAATTGGAACTGAAACGGGACCAGCTTTGGCGTGGTGACACCTTAGCATCAGGATCAGGACATGTCAGTGAATGCTGCAAATGTTGGCGATTTAAAGTTTGAACAGAGATGTTGGTGCCAAAATTGATGGCTAAATTTTTCTCATAGCCATTGCAAATGGAATGAAAAGTGAAAACTGGTGGGGGGTGTTGGTAGATGATAGACATGGCAGGGGATGCTTTATTTAGTTTAGTTTTTTTTTTTTTTTTCATTGAGGGGAGAGATTGTGACGATAGTTGGTTGTACATGTAAAATGCATCATAGGGCATGTGATGAGGTATTCTTTTTTGATGACTTTTGGTTGTGGTTGTGGAGAGAAGGGGATATAGTGAATAGAAAAATGGGTATGGAGAAATTCATATTTGACCGGGGGGTGTACAGTTAAAGATGAATAAAGGAATTGAATTGAGTGAACATACATTTTTGGTTGGTTAGATCAAAAACAGAAGGTTTGCCTGTTGAACAACAAAGAAAAGTTCCCACAGAGGACCCCTCTGTCTCAGTCTCTCTCTCTATCTCTACTGTATGCATTCAAATGGGTGTTTTCGCTTTTGCAGTGAATAAAGCATAAAAAGAAGAGAAAAGCACAAGAAAGAAAGAGTTGGGTGATTCCATGGCTCATGTTCTTTCTTTGTCACTCTATATAAACCAAGTTTAAAAAAGCAGGATGACAATAATACAAGGGTGTGTCCTTTTTTCTTCTTTTGAACAATACCAAGAAGCAAACAACACGACAAAGGAATAAATTTGGACACGTAATGTGAACCTGTTTGGTATTTGAGAGCAATAGCTATCCATGCATGTTGTGCTGCCCCTGTATTTTAATAACAGAGAAATAGTGAAACTTGATACCGTGTCTGCACAGTTAATGGTTTTGTCAAATAGTTTTTTTACTACAACTAACATTGAAGTGCAGTCATTCGTGTTTAGATGTTTTATTTGACATAACATGATCTAATGATCTTGTGAACAAGATGAGTGGAATAAAGTCGAGAAGAGAAGGCTGCTTTGATCCAGAAGCTGGCAGGGCTTATTTTGTTGTTGGAGTGAGTGATTGTCTCTTGCATGGAATAGTAAACTTTTATTTCTTCTGCAAAACTAAACTAACCTTCACTAGACCCAAGAGAGCAATAAATTTAACCCCATCAACCAAAATTCCCCCTGCCTGAACATGGATTTGTTTTGCACTCCTCAAATGAGAATTATAATACTGTGAGTGAAATTAGCCAATAGTCTAGTTGGGAAGAAAACAATCCATAACAGAAAAATAAAAAAGATATTCAATATCCATCCTTAACTAAATAATATTTTTGTTAAATAGTCGTGGATATAAATTTTGAGGTAACGAACCACATCAAATTTATGATGTGTTTCTATTTTTGTTTTTATTTATGTGTATACTTTCGTTTCAAAAAGATTATTTTCTTATCATGTGATTCTCAACCAATATTATTAATATTTTTCTTTCATTTCGTCTTAGCTTTGCTTCTTGCATTATGTTATTAAACTTTACATTACTTGACTTGTTTATAATTCGCAGAAGGGTTTGACTTTTAGCTCAACCAATATAAAAATCGAGTTGAAAGTGTTGCCTCAGGTTAATACTTGGTATAAGACTTTTAATATACAATTGTGAATAATGAATAACAGTTACAACAAGATTACTTTGTTGAAAATATGTAAATATAAACTGTTGGCCATATTGACTTGTCAGAATTTTAATATCATCATCTTAATGTACAATTTTCTAACACAATACATTTGAAACTATATTTTTTGGACAAACGTTTTGTTTTGAACTTTTTCAAATTGCAGCATAATCATGAGCACAACACACGCACTAGTGAGCAGTGACAGAGATACAATCACTACCAGTGGATCTGATTCATTTTGTAACATGTGGAATGAAACAGGAAACGAAATAAAAGCAATTAATTACTCATACATCATTGAAATATGGAATATCCCAGCAAGCAAATTCCTTCTTGGTGATGGTGAAGAACAAAGAATCAAATGAGATGATATATAGTGGGAACAAAAGTGGTCAGGAAACAGCAGAAACAGCAGCAACAGCAAATCAAACAATTGACAACACAAAGGAATAAGTTGGCACACAGACACATCAGAGGCGTGAAGCCGCACAAAAGACTATCTTTCTAACATAATGTGACGTTCAGATTTTTATGTTTTCATTTTCTGACGAGAAAAAATGGACCCTATTGCCAATCAAAACCATGCATCCAAAGTCGGTTCATGTTAGTTAGTTTGGTTTGGTTGATTGCCTAAAAATGATTCATCAAACTAATTTATAACATGTTTTCTTCCTTAATATGTGGTTGAATGATTTAAGAGACAAAGAAAAAAAATGAATACTATATACATATATATGAGCAATTGATTTAACTCTACATATAACATGCTTTGCTTAACTATTTTACAAGTTCGATTGGATTGCACCTGCTATGATGCTGACCCTTGATATAATCTTTCCAGCATAACTCTTGAGTTGTGATAGGGGAAGTAGGTGAATGTCGGTTCATTTTTCTAAATTATAGTTTTAATCCTAAGTTTTCGAAAGCATTCACATAAATTTATTTCATGTATTTTATACAACTCACTACCTAATATTAAGGAAATGACAACATTTAGATGAAAGTTGTGTTTGTAATAGGGATTTCAAATATAGAAATCACATTGCAAATTGAAAAATAGAAATAACCATAAAAAAGTATGAAAAAAACCTAGAGTAGTGCAGGTGTCCCACACATGATCAACACCACACACAGAATGATATGTATCCGTGTGGAGTCCTTTGCGAAGGTAGAACAATTTTTTCCTCTTAACATGCACCGAAGACTTCAACTTAGCTTAACTCATAAACACAATCACACTGTGACAGGTACAAAAATTGGTGTGGCAAATCATAATGCTATAAGCAGCAATTGTCATGATAATAACAATAATGCAAAAAAAAAAAAAACATGTTGGGGAGACTTTGGAAGCTTTTAATCAAGTTTCATTTGTACCAACTCTGTAGTGATACGTGCTTAAGAAATTGATAATGTATTTTTGAATAATTTATCTAGAAAGATTTCTTTTGATAAAGGAGGTATGAAAAGAAAAGAAAAAACACGTCAAAGAACAAATTGAGTTGTTCTTGGAGAAAAAACACGTCAAAGAACATTCATACTTTCTTACAATACCTATGGGAGGTGTAGAAAAAGACCAAGTTATCTCCGACTTGCAAACATTATGAATTGCGCAATTGATAAGTTTATCCGAAATTAAAAAAAGTATTTACAATATGAATTGTACAACTCTAAATATATTTTTGAATTTCGTAATCTAAAACTATATTACGAATTTTATTATTTAGAACTAAAAAATGTAGTTTAGATTACATAATTTAAAAATTTAAAAATGTATTACGGATTATATAATCTTCGATACAATCAGGTTGTGGAAATACATTGGTGTAGGAAGCAAAAACCCATATAAACGGGCCTGTTCAAACAGATCGAGCCCACCCAATTCCACTGAGCCCACCCAATTCCACTGCGCACATTTACAAACGTTAAGTTTGGTGTTCCATTGGCAACGGAGCAGTAGACTAAAACTTTCAATGGCCGCAGAAATATGTGGCGCGTCTCTATTCTTATCCGCTAAAACTCAGCTGCAAGTGCAACTGCAACTGCAACTGCAACAACGACACCACCAGCGACTCGCGTTCATCCATGCTCAACGAAGCAGAACAAGAAAAATCACTACCAGGTTCCACTCATCCAAACGCTGCTTTAGTTCCGGCTTTCCAAATGCTTCCACGTTTCGCCGCAGTGTTGTGTGCCAGGTCGCCAGCACCGACTTCGAATCCGCCGCCAAAGCCGGCGAGCATCGGCTCTCTAAGGTATCGTCAATTGCTTTTTCTCGTATTTTCCTCAAATTGCCCGTCGTTCGTTGCAGTAAACATGTTTGGATTGTATTGGTTTTAGGTGCCGGTGCGTAATATAAGAAACTTCTGCATCATTGCGCATATTGACCACGGGAAATCGACGTTGGCGGATAAGTTGCTTCAGGTTACTGGCACGGTGCACCAGCGAGAAATGAAGGACCAGTTTCTTGATAACATGGACTTGGAGAGAGAAAGAGGCATCACTATTAAGCTCCAGGTTCCACCATTTCGTAATCCCGTATTATATTAGCTTAATCTTGTGTAAGAGATTGGGAAATGTGATTTTAAAGTTGTCTTTCGATGTTTAGATATTTGAAAAGGTATTTTTGGCTGAATTTTATCATGGCAGGCAGCTCGAATGCGTTATGTGTTTGAAAATGAACCTTATTGCTTGAATCTAATCGATACACCAGGTCATGTCGACTTCTCGTATGAGGTATGTAATGTAGTTAGTTATACATACATGCTAACTGCCTGACTGTTATATGCTTCTTTATATTGTATTATTCTGCGGCAGTCTTGTCTCATTTCATTTCTTTCTTTATTCAAATTTAGGAGCCATAATGACATGCAACATCTATATGATTATGGAACAAAGAAACTTAAGCACCACTTGTCTTGTCAACTCTGTCCATCAAAGTAGTAGTTTCAAGAATTTGTTGCCTTAAATGGCGAGTTTTGAAAATAATTTGTTTTTAAGCTAACAATGAGAACTAAAAATTCATTAAAATGGAAAATAAAACGCTATATATTAATCACATTTTAGAATTTATATTTGTTCTTTCTAAATGACACTTCCCACTCAATTGAGTTCAAGTGTTAGAAATGAACATTATCTTCTTTTCTTTCTTTTCTGGTCGAGGTTAAACCCTCCTCGGAATCAATACAATAATACATTGGGACTATTCAACTGTGATCAGGTTTCACGGTCACTTGCTGCATGTGAGGGTGCTCTTCTAGTAGTAGATGCTTCTCAGGTGAATCTCTATGTTTTTATGCTCTTCTTTCCCCTCTGATTTTATGGCCTTTATCATGTGGGAGTGATCTTTCAGTAATTCTTGTTTATGCTTTTTGCAAAAAATTGCTTTCAAATCACAGGGTGTTGAAGCACAAACCCTAGCTAATGTTTATTTGGCTTTGGAGAACAACCTAGAAATTATCCCTGTAAGTACATTATTTTTTTTATTCCACTTTTAACTTATATTTAATTTTTGTTTTAGTTTACTGAGATACACATTATCCTTTATTGATGCTATTTTTCAATTAATAAACCCATATATATATATATATATATATATATATATATATGTGTGTGTGTGTGTGTGTGTGTGTGTGTGTGTGTGTGTGTGACGTTGGATTTTCATCACTTTTCTCAAGTCATAAAATGATAAGATAAAATGTCCGAATGTCTTGCATGTTTAGTAACACTAGATATTCTGTAACAGGTTTTGAACAAAATAGATCTTCCGGGTGCAGAACCAGATCGAGTTATCAAGGAGATTGAAGAGGTTTGTCTGCCTAGTTAGACACCTGACATCATTTCCTTAGTTAAAAGTTTTCACTTTCAAAGGGAGATAGTCTAGGATACTTCTCATTTAAGTTTGTGCTCTTATGACACTATAAATTACCTTTTTGGGTAAGAAATGAATTGATTAAGATAAGGCAACCATGAACATAAGGGTAGGACAACACAGGAGGCTAGAAAAACTACTCTGTCCTAAACGAACTCAATAGAAGATTGCTGTCACCGAGATTCTAACAATTTCTTTCCAACCAAATACACAAAAGTGAAGCTTGAGAATGCAACCAAACTTTTTGGCATTATACAGTATACATTTTGGTTACAGTAATAATTTATAGTAGTAATTTCATAGTTTAGTTACTACTGTTAGAATGGTTACAGTATACACTGCCCCAGGTATACATTTTGGGATTGGGTTAACAAGGCATCCTTTCGTGGGCATTGCTAATTCGTTTATTTATTAATTCTTGAATTATTCTTGTGATATTAATAAGAAAAATCGTGAGTGGATATTATTTTTTGTGTAGATTGTAGGTCTAGATTGTAGCAATGCGATTCTCTGCTCTGCAAAGGTTTGTTATTATTCTTTCATTCCCTGTTGTTTTCTTTGGTTTCTGATTTTACATTAATATGTGCATGTTTCTACGTGATGAAGTTACTTTCTGCTTTAGGAAGGAATTGGTATAATTGATATTCTCAATGCAATTGTTGCAAGAATGCCCCCACCTGAAGATACATCTAAAAGACCATTGAGGGCTTTAATATTTGACAGGTACTTTACTATTTTCATTCTTTTCAAAATGTTATCAGACTAATCCATTTAATGATAAATGTCTGCAATATACTATAGATTGGCATAGATTGTCATTTTAGATTTGGATGACTTTGATACCATGAAATAATTTTGGTAAGGTAAGGTCCCTACAACCTAAAAATGATAACAGGTTGAACTGAGAGTTGGTAGACTTATTGTAACATTTTAGGATCTAATTTGCATGTCTAGGCTTCATCCCATACTTTAGGTAATTCTTTTTCCCATTAATTTTGTTGTTTTGTGCTTAATGCAAGTTCAGATACCTGTACTTTATGCATCTAGTTGTTATGCAATTACTCTCTACACAGACATCCTTGGATGCATTAACTTCCATAAAGATGTGAAGTATTTACGTGGATAAAATTCCTATAGTATGTATAGCCGGTTAACACTCCTTGCATGTTGTATCAGCTAAAGTTCTTTTACATGTGGTATATATCCTTCAGGCACTCATATTTATTATTTCTTTTAATTCAGCTACTATGATCCATATAGAGGTGTTATTGTATACTTTCGAGTTGTAGATGGGTCTATAAAGAAAGGTGACAGAGTTTATTTCATGGCTAGTGGGAAGGTATAGTACGTTTCCTATTTTTTGATCCCTTATTCTTGCCTTCAAAGATACAGTTTGGTGGTGACAAGCTGTGGTATAATTGTCTGTTCGTAATTGTATTCAACATTTATCAAACCTTTAGTTATGACTGCAGACAAATTCAAACAAGTTTTAACATGTCATCAGTAAAAACTTGGTCATTATGAAGTCTGAACTTATCTAATTATTAATTTACAGGATTACTTTGCTGATGAAATTGGAGTTTTGTCTCCCAATCAACTTCAAGTTGAAGAACTGTATGCTGGTGAGGTAAAATAGTACTACTGGATGGTTAAATTAGCTGGTTGATGTATTTCATATTGCTTATGGTATTTTTGGTTTTCTCCCCCCTCCTTTTTTTCATAACATATCTTATGTACTCTCTCTATGAGAAATGAGATAAAATACTTAAAAAGGGGAATTAAAAAGATGACAAGACACAATGCATGGCAGTGGTGTATTGTTTCTGCTGAGTAACTAAGCATCTGTATGTGCATATTTTTTTATGTCATGTCAATTCCGTTCTGTGGTAAATTCATTATTGTTATTTTTGTTCTCTAAAGAAAGATAAAATAAACATTGTTTACTCACTATGACCAATGATATCTCAAGTTGTCTTTAATAGGTGGGCTATCTATCTGCATCAATAAGAACAGTAGCTGATGCGAGAGTGGGTGACACTATTACTCACTATGGAAGAAAGGCTGATAATTCACTTCCTGGATACGAGGAAGCCACTCCTATGGTGTTCTGTGGCTTGTTTCCTGTTGATGCTGACCAGTATTTATCTCTTGTTGACCATCTTCTTTCTTTCTTGAGCAAAACAATTTGATTATTCTTTAATGTATCTGAAATTAATCATTAATCATTTCCTTATTATCATTTATTGTCAGATTCCCTGATCTGCGTGATGCACTTGAAAAGCTACAACTCAATGATGCTGCACTAAAGGTTATACTGATATGTTGGAAAATACTTCATCTTTGCTTCTAGACTTTTGGCAAAGGAACATAATTTTCCTTTTCCTGTATATGCTTATTCAGATGTTTATTAAATTATTCAGTTGTACTTTTGAATTAGTTTTCTTTGGTTAGAGAAGCATTCAAAGTCTTCCAGCCTTGAAGTTTATTTAAACTACTCCATTGAGATCTTTATGCACAGCTGTCTTTTGACATTTGATGGATTATAATACAGTTTTATCTAAAGTTTTGTACCAAACAATTATTTTCCTTTATTATCCAATTTTCTTTAGAGTCGGGCTGACAATGGTAGGGTTAGTGATAAGTTATTCAAAGATTTCATTTTCTTTTCTGATTTACAGTTTGAACCTGAGACCTCGAGTGCCATGGGGTTTGGCTTTAGATGTGGGTTTCTGGGTCTTCTTCATATGGAAATTGTCCAGGTTTGCATTTTTTGAAGCATATACTCTTTGGCTTTCAGAGGAAATGCTTGAATGTTCTTATACAGGGTATAATTCCCAGAAATATGATTTATCATTCTGATTAACTATGGAAACCTGGTCTTACTTTACACTACAGGAGAGACTTGAGAGAGAATACAATTTGAGCTTGATAACAACTGCTCCAAGTGTTGTGTACAGAGTAAACTGTGTAAATGGTGATACTGTAATTTCTTCTCATTCCTAAGCTCCCTTTCTATGTACTAGATTTTTGGTTGAACTATTCGTTAAAAATGAGTTTACACTATTTTTTAAATGTCATATTAATGCCATCATTTTGTCTGAATCACAAAATCGTTGAAGGTTGAGTGCTCAAACCCATCTTTACTTCCTGAGCCTGGACAAAGGAAATCAATTGAGGAGCCATTTGTTAAGGTTAGTTCTTGCACTTCGTTCTATTTATTGTTCACCATTTTCAAGAATTGGAACAGTTAGGGAAGAACATTTTAATTCATAAGTTGTATGTGTGTGTGTATTGTTTTTATTTGTAATTAATGTAGTTGTGTACAGATTGAGATGCTTACACCAAAAGACTACATTGGTTCACTTATGGAGCTGGCACAAGAAAGAAGAGGGCAGTTTAAAGAATTGAAATTTATTGCTGAAAATAGGGCATCAATTGTCTATGAATTACCATTAGCAGAGGTAATCTCTTTAGTTCTTTTCGATGGACCTAAAAACTCATGCTTCTGTTTGACTAGTTTTTCTTTCAAGTATCTGAATTGTTTTTAATGTCAATTTTGTAGATGGTTGGTGATTTCTTTGATCAGTTGAAGTCAAGAAGTAAGGGTTATGCTAGTATGGAGTATACGTTTGTTGGGTAAATGTCTCCAAGAGCATAATTTATAGATAAAATCCACATGAGGTTCTGTTGGTTTTCAAGATACTGTTTACTACTGTGAATATTTTTCGCTCTCTAGTGTAATCAGGGTAGTTTTGATAAAATAAGACATACCTCATGTTTAGGGACTGTAAGTTAATGCAGGCATATCTGCATTTTGGATTGGCTTCTAGACATGGAAGCTATTCAATTGTAAAAACCTACCATTAAGACATTTCTAAGGCAAGAATGATGGGCTTCTTAAGTTAGTAGTTGTCTTTGAAGAAGTTAGACGAGAGGTCTAAAAGGGTTGAGGTGCATAAATAAATTTTAACTTAGTATGTAATTTTATTTTTCTATATGGTTGTACTCTAACAAATATGTGAAATAAATTTTATGTCTGAACTCTAAATATGTGATTAGGTGCAAAGTGATTTTTAGGTTATCTATTTCTTTTGAATTGTCTGAAGTTATAATTGTTTTAGTGAAATTACTAAAAGGGGTATGAAATTATTTATATCTCCAAAAACAATTCAATCCTAACACACTTTTATATGGGAATTTTAATTCATTTTATCCCCTAACTTATTTTATTTTCTTTTCTTGTAAGTGTTTATTTAGAAGTTTATCCAAATTTGTGATTTATCATCTTGTAAATAATGCAGTCTTTGCATGACACATAACTGTAGAATATATTATTTAATATACCTTTAACTCTGCATCATAAGAGGACGAGCTTTATTTTTTTAATATTTGAAGCACATAATAATTTTATATATGGTTGTAAAGTTATCCTTGCGTATTATTAAGTATTTATATATTTATATATTATTTCCTATACCCTTAGCTCTGCACCAGAGGAGGATGAACTTTATTTTTTTAATATTGGAAGCACATAGTACTTTTATATAGTTTTAAAATTATCCTTGCGTATTATTAAGTGTATATTATTTCATACAGCTTTAACTCTGCACTAGAAGAGGACGAGCTTTATTTTTTCTAACATTTGAAGTACATAAAATATTTTTTTTATATTAGTTTTAAAGTTATCCTTGCTTATTATTAACTATTAATGTTGTCTTTTCAAAGATTCTTCTAAGGCTCTAATGCTTTCTGATAATTAATTTTCAGGTACATCGAAAGTAATTTAATTAAACTTGACATAAGGATAAATGGTGACTGTGTGGAGCCATTGGCCACAATTGTGCACAACGATAAGGTAACTTGTAATTCTCTCTGTTTTGGTCTATGCATGGGTTGGAAATACATACATACATATATATATATATATATATATATATATATATATATATATAATATATATATATATATACACACACACACATATATATACATATATATGTATGTATGTATATATATTATATATATTTATTTATTTGTAATTTCCATGTGAAGAACTTAAGGAATCATACTGATTTGGAGAAACCATAATTGAATGTATTGTCTTCTATTTTTCAGAAAAAAGTTCATGGTAAATTATTCATTAACTCTGATTGCAATTGTTTAAATACAAGTACTCGGGTTGAAAACGAATACAATTCTCTAAAGTAATTTTCACTGTCCAAGTCTACTATATTATAATCGTACAGGCATTTAGACGGAAGAGAAGTGACCCATAATTCAGTAATCAGAATAGTTGGTTAGACCTGTAATTCTTATTTTTATTCAATTAGAATAATAAAAGAGAGTTGGTATAATGAAAGATTTTTAGTTAATAGAGACATTTTAATGAAACTAATGAAAAACATGTTAGGTTTCTTGATTGAAAGAAACCCAAAAAGTGCTGTTTCACACCCAAAAACACCAGTGACACCCACACCCAGCACTGAATATGGATCTTTTATTTCACCACAACCTGAGTACAAGAAAACAATCAAGGGAAAATGTTTCCCTCACAGGATGCTACTGATCCTGTCCAGCCTCTCAAACTTTCAAAAAATGTAACCCTCCAAAAGACCCAATCACACCTATATATAGTCTACTCACTAAGGAGACTATAACAGCCCAAACCTCCTAACAACAACCTGTAACAACCTATTTGTTAACAGCCTTCCTCCTAACATAAACAATCAAAACATTTTTAAGCTATACAGCTTGAAAATTGCCAAAAAAACTCATTGGATGAGATTCTCCTTAAGGACTTCTAATAGATAGATATATGAAGAAAAATTAATGAGTTTGAATTCTCATTAAGTTAAAACTAGTTTATGCATAAGTTAAAAATAAAATTTTGGAGAAATTGTATGAGAGTGCTTCTTTAAATTTGTTAGTTTATGCATAAACTAATTTTAACTTGTGGAGAAATATATTTTTTGTTCTTTTCTGGTTTAGAAGTTCTTATGGAGAAGTCATATGAGAGCGCTTCTTCAAATTAGTTAGTTTATGGATAAACTAGTTTTAACTTATGAAGATATATATTTCATATTTTTTCTTTTCTCTTCTAGAAGTTCTTATGCAGAAGTTCGTCTAAATAGATCCCAAGTAATCTCAAGATTGTGTTGTATATATTTCATATTTTTTCTTTTCTCTTCTAGAAGTTCTTATGCAGAAGTTCGTCTAAATAGATCCCAAGTAATCTCAAGATTGTGTTGTCTACTCTAGCTTTTCTTACTGTTAAAAGATCTCAATTATTAATGCATGAGATAGTGGCACTATCATGGGGTTGCAGCCTCCAACTTCTACAAAAATCTTGTTGTGAAACATTTGGCTTCATGGATGTTGTGCCTGCTTTTGCACCAGAAATGAGAGCACCTCACGAGTATCTTGGCTATTACTGTGAACAGAGGCCAGCCCCTCCAATTTTCTGTGTATCTGACCTGTTTTGTTGAGGGATTGTTTTATAATTCTCCCTTTTTTCATTGGAGTGCTGTGAAGTGTTTGGATACAATCATTATATATCCTACATTTTCTTGTGTGGGCGTACATTTATCTAAACATTCTCATTTTGCTTCTATTTTTTCTCATACTGTGATAGGTTTCCGAAAGAGAAACCTAATCAAGAACGCTCCAAACACCACACGTAACAGGTACACAATAGAGAAAAAAGAATTAAACTGAGTATTATTCACAAAAGAATGGTCTGTGCAACTACAGATACAAAGGGCTTAACCCCCTCCACAGGACAAAGCCTGTCAACAACCTAACTGCCAAAAGTCCCCCCTCCACTAAACAAACAACTATTTATACAACTCCTCTGCCTCCTATCCTAATCCCCTTTCCCATTATATCCAAATACCCTATGTCCTAACATTACCCTTTTCTCCTTCAACAACCTTGTCCACAAGGTTGAACTCAGGATATTGATCCTGGATAGTCACCAGGTATATAACTCCAATCCTCACAAACCCGAATTGCTGTTCCAGACGAATCGCAATGAATACTAGACTCAACATGTTAGCAAGCAAATGAATAATCCCAGCGTGTAACCAAATGCAAGTGACAAGTCTCCATCCTTGATGCCCGTTCTCAACATTATCCCACCGAAGGGCTCCCATCTTGGTCAATGTTGAATAAGAAGGACCAAGCAACGGATTCTCCTGCATAAGTTCGAAGGAGAACCTTCCAAGGAACTTGGCCATGCAGCCACCTTGGGGACCGAGGTTATTCTTGGGACAATTGTTGATGTACATGGAAATAAGAAAAACAACAATATTAGCAACCACAAACATAGGAACCAGCCATGATGTCCAATTGGTATCAGCTTCGTAAAGATTAGAAGACTCATGCGCAGTGTAGTTTTCCTCTGTTCTGTTGTTCTTGGTTCTCCCACCGCCAGTCTCAAGATCTCTTCTGACCATAATTTTTTGTCTCTCGATCAAACCCAATTTCCAAGTCTCAAATTTTATTCTGTAAGGATGCTTTGTATCACGAGGTGGTGGTAAGCCCTGCACCTCCTGAAATACTCGGTAGTGCGCCTGCAGCACTGCCTCTGCTTTCTGCTCACCTGTCAAGTCAACTGGTCCCTCACCGTCCACCTCTTTCTCCACTTGGCCCCGATCCCAAACCATCACCCATGACTCAGCATCTGTCAACTTTAATAAAGCCTGAGGTTCAACCAACTGTCGGGGCAAAGCGGGGTCACCTTGTATCATCACCTTCTTACCCTCCAGGTTATACCCCATGGTCATTTCTTTCCAATTTATCATCACCTCCCCTAGTTTAGCTAGCCATTCAACCCCCAAGATGACATCTACACCGCCCAGTTCGAATAAATGGAGTCTCTCCTCAACTGCTGCCTCTGCCAGAATAATTTCTACCTTCTCACAACACCCTCTCGTCTCCCTTCTCTGACCATCGCCCAAACTCACCTGATAAGGAGGTGTGTCTTCTATGGACAACTTCAGCTCTTCCGCCAATCTCCGGCTAATAAAGTTGTGACTGGCCCCGCTGTCAATGAGTACTAGTACCCCCCGGTCTCCTATCATTCCATTCAACTTCATAGTTTTGGGCTGAGTCAACCCCTCTGCCGAGCAAGCAGACAATTCCATAGGTTTCAGCTCCGATTCTACCCGTCGCTTGCGTCATCCTCCTCATCCTCCGCCAAAAGCAGAACGCGTAAACTCGTCTCCGAGCAGCGGTGGCCGGGAGCGAAAGGCCCCCCACATCGAAAGCATCATCCTTCTTCTCTTCTTTTGAGGAATTCGGGGTATGGTAAGTTCCACACCATCCTTCCTGTATTAACACTTCCTTTGATCGTACTCCCTTTCATGCTACTTGTCGTTGCGTTTCCATCTCTCCTGACCGACCCATGTCCCTCTGTTTCGCCTGACCGATTCATTGACTGGCGATCGGTCTCGCCTCGTACAACTGTCTTCATAGTTCGCGTCCTCGCTGGGTTCACCTTAAAGCAGTTCCAACCTCCTCCTCTCGCTCTGGACATCGCGTCTTCCACATCCCGCGCAATCCTCATCGCACCCATCAATTCTTGAGGATCTTGAATGTGAACCTGCCCCTTAATGTCTTCTCGTAGTCCGGAGAGGAAATATCCCAATACCAGTTCCTTCGATAATCCACGGGTCTGACCCAATAATATTTTGAAATTCCTGACGAACTCCTCCACTGATTTGTCTTGTCGCAGCGTTGCAAGCTGCTCAAACACAGTTCCCCTGAACCCTCCTCCGAACCGACTAATCAACGCTGCTTTCAGTGCCGACCAAGATCGGTTCTTGGCTTTGTCTTTCTAAAATCTAAACCAATAACTCGCACTACCTTCCATACTAATGTATGCGACCTCCACCTTGTCCTCCTCCGCCACCTTCTGAATATCAAAGAAGCGTTCCGCTCTATTAATCCAACTGTGAGGCTCCAGTCCTTCAAATGCCGGCAGATCCACTCGTTTTCGCCAATTCTGCTGTATCCCCACGTTATCGCGTCTTCCTTCATTGTCATTCACCGAGATGTTGCTCCCTTCAGAATTTCCGTCATGATTGTTAGTTGGCCCCCCATTATCCTCATAAGTTGTTGCATGTCGTGACGCATAGCGGCGGTCTCGCCTTTGTCCCCTCCATCGTGATCTCAAGATTCTTCAGTCTTGCCTCCGTAGTTCCCTCCATCTCCGTCACACGCCCCTCTTGATCCGGCAGGTCGGACCAATTGATAGGTTTCCGAAAGAGAAACCTAATCAAGAACGCTCCAAACACCACACGTAACATGTACACAATAGAGAAAAAAGAATTAAACTGAGTATTATTCACAAAAGAATGGTCTGTGCAACTACAGATACAAAGGGCTTAACCCCCTCCACAGGACAAAGCCTTTCAACAACCTAACTGCCAAAAGTCCCCCCTCCACTAAACAAACAACTATTTATACAACTCTTCTGCCTCCTATCCTAATCCCCTTTCCCATTATATCCAAATACCCTATGTCCTAACATACGGTCTCTTTAAAGCTATGGTTAAAAAATAAAAGGAAACAAATTGTACGGCTTTGATTCAAATCTAAGTGGTTTATTTAACTATTTAAACTACTATATTCGAATCAATGACGGGTAAACAACAACAATCCTTACAATCCTCACCCTCCTCTTAATTCCTCGCATCTCAACGTTAACTGCTATTTCACTACACTACTATCACTGATTCTTTCCCTTGCACATACCTCAAGTGCTTTTGCCTCTAATTGCTGGACTTTTGAACCATGAAATATCACAAGATACTATTTTAACTATTTAAAAAATTATCTATGGCTCACTTGGTTTACTGTTCACGTCTCACTGCTAGTCCCGTCTGCATAAGCTATACTTCATCATGTATTATATAGGCTACACCATTATAGTTAAATTTGGGGCATATCTTGTGATTATACTTTTTAATTTTGATGTCTACAAATTATCGGAAAATCAGCTGAAGCTTTTATTTTCAGGCGTATTCTGTGGGAAGGGCTTTGACTTTGAAGTTGAAGGAGCTCATACCACGACAAATGTTTAAAGTACCA
The DNA here is from genome assembly GCF_029865625.1 of Vigna umbellata. Lineage (NCBI taxonomy): Eukaryota > Viridiplantae > Streptophyta > Magnoliopsida > Fabales > Fabaceae > Vigna > Vigna umbellata. The sequence goes on from NC_142166.1 coordinate 20,031,043, forward strand.
ATTCAAGTAAGCATTGAGTACACTTCTATTGTTAATTTTTCAAAAATATTTATTCAAAATCATTAAGCTAACCATGATAACATTAACATATATGCTTGGTCACTTTATTCTAGGCATGTATAGGATCAAAAGTGATTGCCAGCGAAGCGATATCTGCAATACGGAAGGATGTACTAGCCAAATGCTACGGTGAGATAAATGGAAAACCTTAGGGTTTGTCTTGCTTAAACATGCTTAAAAATATTTAAATCATTATTACCACCGCGATGAAATCTCTTAACTCGTTTTTTCGTGTTCCTCTTCCCACATATTTTGAGAAGAATTCCTAACCATGTGACTCTTCCTATTATAAGTGAAATTTCGTTCTTATGTAGATATTTAGAAAATAGAAACTACGAACAATATTGTATTTGGTACAAGACATCCATCTTTCACTTTATTTTTTCCTCGTACTGATCCGATTGCCTGGATTGCCTTGCAATTTTTTCTCTTTGATCTTCTAGGTGGTGATATTACAAGAAAAAAGAAATTGCTTAAGAAACAGGTATAGTCTAGTATATAAATTCACGAATCTTTTGTTGTATTAAGGTTATCAAAATGGATGTCTAGCTATGTATACATGTATCTATAGATGTGTGTTCTCACTTCAGTTCCAGTAGTATTTTTCGTACAAATAAGTATGGTTATTACTTGATCAATATGCATGGTGGGAATGGAAAATTACTTAAACGCATTTGATGTTTTAATTCTGATTTATGCCTTTGATTGCTCTACTATTATCGTCTCTTTCTAACCAGGCTGAAGGAAAGAAAAGGATGAAGTCTATTGGTAAAGTTGATGTTCCCCAAGAAGCTTTCATGGCAGTTTTGAAACTTGAAAAGGAGGTAATATGAATGTGTTTCCGTGTAAGTTGCAACATGATCTGAAATTGTAAATATATTAAGAAAATATTAGAATCTTGGTCTCTTTTTGTATGGCATAATTCTTCCATTGTAATTCTATTATTCTTAATTGCATCATATATAATTTTGGATCATTAGCAAATTCTGTTTAGCTTTAAAACTTGATATATTAAGGTTCTAGTTAATGCCTTAATCGTCAAGACTTATCATTTATTGCCAGAATTCGGCCACCTGAAATGATCACTTACTGGTTGCTGTATGGACTCTGTCAATGCTAAGTTGCTAATATACACATATACACAAACAGTAGGGACATAAGTGGGATAGAGACAATAATGATGATGAATAAAGTGCATTTTTTATTATTTATAATTGTGGTCTCTAATATATTTTTAATCTTTTCGTCCTTGATAAATTTTTCATTGTTTTCTTATCGCAATCAGATTTTGATAGTTCTTTATACAGTTAACTAAAGTGATTTAACAATTTAATTTAAGATTTTTACGTAAGCTTTTAGGGACCAAAAATAAAATAAAATAAAATTAGGTTTAAATCCTCGGATAGTCCTTATATTAGTTCATGAATCTCAATTCGATCTTGTTCAAAACGGTCTCAATTGGAACCTAAATTTTGTAAATTATTAATAATTAAACATTTTTTGTTAAGTGGTATGAAACAATGTTAAGACGTGCTGAGTTGTAATATTTGTAGAGGACAGGTCATTCTGGATTAATTTTAGTGGTTGATGTGTCGCATGATGATAATTTACATGTGGAGTGAATTATGACTTGTAATTCTCCACCTAAATTATGGTTCTGATGTGAAAGGGATTCTTAGGACGCGAGGACATAGAGAAGGTTTTATGGTGATTGTTTTGGTTTTATAACGATGGCGCATTGCAAAGTTGGGTTATGTGGCCTTTTCCTTTCTGTTGGTTGAAGAAGCTAATGGAAGCAGTACGCGAGGTTTCTTGGAGAAGATGAAGTTTGTGTAAAGCTTGCGAGAATTTCTTGTTGGTTTCGATTTGCAGGTGATTTGCTGTTGTGGCGTGATGGAGAGGCTATGATGGTGTGATTAAGCTCGCTATGAAGGACGATTGCGTGAGGATTTCATACTAGGGTTTCGTTTTCTCTGCAGGTTGGAACGCGATTTGGGTTTTGTTGATGATTAACAACGAGGTTAATGGTTTTGCAGTGAGGAGCTTGCAAATTCGCGAGTTAAAGTTTTAATTTGCGTTTTTATGGGGTCTTTTGGTTTTAGGTTATTTATGATTACATGTGCATGACGATGGAATTGAATGTTCCATGGTCCCTGTAATTGCACGATTTGGGTGGCGCAATTCTCGCAAATTGGTTTTTGCAAGTTCGTGAAGATTATTCACGGTAGAAGAGGAATGAAGACACGAGATTGTGGTGGTGCTTTTATAGTTTGCGTCTTGGTTATGATTTTGGGTTTTTCACAATCTGAGTTTTCTGGTTTTCAAGTCTTCACAGAGGCGCGATCATGGTGCAATGATGGAACTCACGATTTCTGTGATTAGGGTTTCGTCATGGTGGCAAAACGACTGCTTTGTGATTAATTTGATGGGTGTGTGACACATGAAAGATGTTGCTCGTGGTGGTGATTGAAACGAACATGGTGGAGTCGAGGTAGTCTAATGGAGATGACGACAGTGCGAAATTTGCGGTGGTACGATGAAGATGAGTGTTTATAGTTTTATTAATAGCACTATTTTAAACGAAAAGACTGAATGGAGAATTTTAAACAAATATGAGAATCATCTGAAGATGTAAACCATAAAATAATTAAGAAGTAAACTAGTATGCGATCGACCGAATACATAGAAACGTAGTGCAATGTCGTGCCTTGAAATTGGTTTAATAACATTGCCTAGCTACAAAATTATGGTTTTGGTAAAATTTATATTGTTTTCCTAAAATTATATTTGACTGATAAAAACTAAGTGATGATAGAACTTGAATCATAAATGAGATAAAAGATTATTTGATCTAAAAATTTAATTATATACTATGCATTACCTAAAATCAACATTTTATCCGATTCAACCAATTTGTTATGTAAAGAGTACATACCTCTTTCCTAGCTATGGTAGAAAATAATTTTAACCGAACAAATTATTGTGCAAAATGACATGCACTTCCTTAAATTTGATAGGCTGTCGTTGAAGCTATCAAATTAATACTACTTTTCAAGGCAACTTCAGTATTGTCAAGTAGTATTCAAGAAAGTAGAAAGGGTTAAAGTAACCCTGAGTCGTCTCCCAACGAATACGGAATGCCTTTTAATATTTGAATCTTATGAATGCAATGCAATGTTCAAGAATAAAAATGATTATTCACAATGAATTCAAAGATAATTGTTCAATTGATTATTATTTAAGTTTCAAATTAATTAAAGTACATTCTTAATTAATTTGAGGGCGATCATGCACAACCAAAGTAAATTCTCAATCAAATGCAAAACCTTTCTAGATTATTCACAATGAATTCAACCAAAGTACATTCTCAATCAAATCCTATTGTGTTTAATCATGTCTATTCTTAAATCGCCTAACCAAATTAAAAATTAATCAATCAAAGTAAATTCTCAATTGATTATAGTTGAAATTATTACTACCAATCAAAGTACATTCTCAATTGATAGTAAAAATCATTTAATCATATGAAAGTTTCTAAATTAAATCAAAGTAGATTCTCAATTAAAGTTAGAAACCCTAGAACTCTAATAATCAATATGCATGTAGATTCAAACACATTATGATGCAAAAATCTTTGTTTTTAATTTGTTAGAGAGATGAAAGACATAGAGAGAGAACAACTTAAATCAATAATCAAAATAAACAATTGAATTAAGTCAATCTAACCTCAGAATCCATGATGGAATTACAGCAGAATAGCCCTAGATGTTTAGCTCTCCATGAATGGAGTTGGATACAAGATGAAATAAGAGAGAGAGAGAGAAGTGTTGAATGTATGAATGAAGTCAAGTGAAGTCCTTTTCTTCCTCCCCTAGGTCTCTTTATATAAGGCTTGATTGGGCTTGGATTCTGAATATTCAGTTGACAGAATCTTTTATCTTATATCTTCCAAATAACTAAAAGATTTAGATAATTATAACATTATTTGGAAGATAATTATAATTGAATTTTATCTTTTAGCTTTTCTGACTTTTCAAAATTGCACAAATGCCCTGAAATTTCTTCTATCTGCACTTTAGCCCCTTCAGAATTCTCCAAACTTGCACAAGAAGCCCCTGCTGACCAACTTTGACCAGAGAGGTTGCGCCCAATGAGGGACTGACACGTGTCAGCCCCTTTCCCACCCAAAATTAGGGTTCTGCAGATTGGGGGAAAGGAGCTTTCTTTGTGCCGCCACGCCTATTCTCTCTTCGCGTTAGGTTTCGCTCCTTCTCTACAGGTTTGAATGCTTACGGAGGAGAAGATGTTATGGCTTGATCTCACGATTCCCATGGTGGCACAATTTGCTTCTGGTTTTTGTTGTAGTTTTCTTGATATGGGTTAGGGTTCTTGCAGGTTTCGAAATTGAAGGCGTAACGTTGGTGAAGGAGATGACGACCATACGAGGAGGTGTGAGTCCCGATTTGGTTGCGCCAATGGTGATCGTCGATGAGGATGATGGTGGCCGTGCAAGATGGTCGCGGCGTGGCAACAGGAACTTGCGAGAAAGAAGAAGTTGGCCGGCGGTGAGGATAGTTGCGGCGGCTTGAAGGTTGACAGTGGTGTCGCGGCGGCTTCACGGCAGCATGGAGATGGAGGTTTCAGAGCGAAAGAAGTGGTAGTCACGGTGGAAGCCCGAGAAGTGGTGGTGGTCCGGCGAGAAAGGTGTTACCAATGAGGAGCATTGGTAAATTTGAAGATAAATGATTTTGATGATGCTGCAACAAGATAGACTGTTCTAATTGTTTTAAAAGCACTTTGTAGATAATAAATGTATTAGGAAAGGCTTTAAACATGTAATACTTAGAAAAACTTGTACTTCTAGAACTGTTACGCATTTAATCGATTATTAGAAGCTATAATCGATTATCCTGAGCTTTTCTGAAAAACCCTGTTGGTCTGGAATAATCGATTATTCCTCAGGATAATCGATTATCACTTTTGAAAAACCCTGTAACGGACTCAAATAATCGATTATCACTAACAATAATCGATTATCTGCGGCAGTTACAATTCATCTCTGCGAATTCAGAATAGTTGGCTATATAAGGTTCTTCCAAAACTCTAAGAAGAGAACTCTGAGCATTTGAGAATACAGTGTGATCTGAGGAAGTTCTAAAAAGCTAGTTCAAGTGCTTTGCCTGGTCTCGTGAATAGGAGAAGCTCGCGTTTCGTGTGTCGATAGTCGGAGCGGTTCTCTTCGAGTTGGCAAGGTGGTCATCTTCCGGTTCGTTCGTCGAAGGAAGGTTTTTTATTTGTTTTTATTCACTCTTATTGTAATTTGTGAAACTATTTTTAGTGAAAACGTTAATCACTTTTTATAGTGATTAACAACTGGACGTAGATTCTTTTGAATCGAACCAGGATAAAAAATTCTGTGTTGAATTTTCTTGCTCTCTATACTCTTTACATTTTACGCATATCAACTGTTTGATAAATTTTCTCTAAGAAAATTGTTTTTCTAAAACGGACTATCAAAACTTGATTTGTGACCGTAACACGCTTTCCAAATATTTTATTCCGCTGCGCGACTCTATAACGGTACCGATTGTTCCGACAAAAGGATGGTGGTGTTTCGCGAATGGAGGGGGAGCTCGCGGGTTTGACGGCGGCGGTGCATTCTGCGTCGCGGTGTGGTTGTTTGGATCTGCGTTGTGGTGGCGCAATGATGACTGGCGACAGTTGTGAATTGTGCGGCGGTGGCTGACGATAACGACGTAGTTGCGGCAAGGTGGTGGCAGAGTTGTGCAGCAGCGTAAAAGGGGATTAGGGTTTCTGGAGAAGGGTTAAAGAAGATGATGATGTGGCAGAGGAGGTGATGTGGCAGCATGTGGTTGGATAGCACTTAGGGTTTTAGATTGCCACATGGCATGATCTGGTGGAGTCTAGTTTAGGAGGGGTGTGTATAGGAAACTTATGGAGGTGTAGTAGAAAAGGCTTAGTGTTTAGGCTTGGTTGTTGGCCTGTTTCAGAAATAGGAGTGTATGTAGGGATTTTAGGAGGTGCAAGGGTAAAGTCTGTCTGTTTGGCCCATCTGTACATTATTTTTCAAATAAAACCTGATTTTGGGCCTTGAATTGCCATTTGGACCAATAGAACTTATAATTTCAGCTGCACAAATAAATGTAAGAATTTTCAAGAATAATTTATGCAATTGAAATCATTTTTTAAGTCCCTTTTAATTCCAAACACAATATATCAAATCATCACAAATCCTCTTTAAATCAATCATTCAAGCACATGAATTTCATCAAAAATTTAATTTTAAAGCATAAATGTGGGCATAAATATGCACTCATCACACCCTCACACTTATCCTTTTGCACTCGTGGGCAAAATTGATTAATTCCAAGACTTTGTTCTGGGTCATTTTATTCCATATTTGCATTTGGATCAAAAGAATGAACGACATCGGACATAGATCAATAATTTAGGCAAGGACATGCAAATGAAATCACTTTATTCTTCACACATGAGTTAACCTTTTTGAATTCCCAAGAAAATCAAATATGGAAGATAACATTCAAGTCAAAATGTATCTATTTCTCCCCAACTCTCTCAAGTGTTTTTGGCTTGTGTTTACACTCAAAATACCCATGAAAGTAGACACCCTTGATATTTAGCAAGATTCTAACATTCACATACTTCAGAAAACATGCAATTATTGATCATGAGGGCTTTTTAAGGTTTTATTGAGGCCAAGGCAAAGGTAGGGAATTTTCTTGGAATTTCTGAGTTTTTGAAATTGAAAAGAGTAATGATACTTGATTTCAAAAACAAATCTATTTCTTTCTCTTTTAAGAAAGATTTACTTTTCTTTCTTCTTCTTTTCTTTCTTTTTTTCCTTTTTAAAACTCCAACTTTTCATTTTGCTTTTTGCTTTTTTTTTATGGGTGAGGTACTCACCCACACACTTATTCCTCACTTTACTTCTAACAGAATCCATTACTCCTTCTTCTCTCCTAAGGTAAGGAACATATGATTTTTCTTCTTTTCTCATTTGACAATGACTGGAAACAAGAAAAATAGGCTTAAGGTTCAAAGAGGGTTCCAATGGATTAATGTTAGTACAAGTTTATTTGGCCAAGTAGCTAAAACAAGAAAGGCCTCAATAATATCAAATCATGCATATTCACCTCATTTGCACAACATAGAATCAAGCTAATTATTACAGTATCAACGAAACATGGGCAAATCACACAAGAAAAATAGGTATGGCACATGGTGGTCCATCCTTAACATTAAGCTCAAAATTCACATGGTTCAAATTTCTTTCACAAAAAATTTAATCAAGAAATTTTCAAGTCAACTCAATCAGCAAATCATAGAAGCAATCCACTCATATCAACATGACTCATTTTTTTCTCTTGAATTCATGATCATCTCAGTTACTGATTCAAACTCTCAAATCCAATGCAAATATTTATTTTAAAAAAAAGAAAATAGGGAACAAAATTAATTGTTTCCCCACACCCCCACACTTAAACTATGCATTGTCCTTAATGTATGCCTTATAAATAAAATGCAAAGAAAAAGTATGAGGGAACTTACCTCCTTCATGGTGGAAGGAATGCTAGTAGGACTTCATTGGAAAAGTCATCCTGAATAGGAATGTTATCTTTTCCCTTTTCAATCCTACTAAGATGGTCAACTACTACATTATGTGACCCACTTCTGTCTTGAATAGGAGTCAACTTGTCCTTCTCATTCTTGACCATTGTGATTCCATATTTCTTGGGAACCACATGTATAGGGCCCACCCAAGTGCTGTCATAATATGAATATATAAGACTTGTTTGTAGCAATTTGGTGTCCTTTTTCTTTACAACCCCCATCAATTAAGGATTTAGTCTTCCTTGAGGTTGTCTCACTGGTTTAGCATCCTCCTCCAAAAGTATTCTATGCATGCAAAAAGAAGGGCTAATACCAGGAATATTTGCTAAAGTCCAGCCTATTGCTTTCTTGTGGTCTCTGATAACCTGTAATAGTTTTTTTCCTGCTCATCAGTAAGCAATGCAGATATAATAACATGGAGTTTCTCATCCCTCTCAAGATAAGCATATTTCAAATGGGATGGTAAAGGTTTCAACTCCAAAATGGGTGGCTGCACCACAGATGGCAAAATTTTACTGCCTAAGGTAATCTCAGTCACCTCAACATCACACTTGGACACCACAGAGGTATCATCTCTTAATACCACGTCCTCAATATCACCTGCTTTACAGTTTTCTTTTTCGTCTAAAATTAGGCACGACATATTTGAAAAAGAAAAATTGTTTACAACATCACTTGATAAGTCAATACAAAACAAAGAATGATCTTTAATCGGGTGCTTCCCAGCTTTCAATACGTTGAATCGCACCTTCTCGTCTCCTATCTCCATTGTCAATGATCCTGCATGAACATCTATCTTGGTTCGTGCTGTCATCATGAAAGATCTTCCCAAGATAATAGTTGTTGGACTGATTCCTTCATCATCCTTCATGTCCAAGATATAGAAATTTGCAGGAAAAATTAACTTGTCTACTCAGACAAGGAAGTCCTCAAGCACACCTACAGGATTAACTGTGCTACGGTTGGCCAGTTGAATGACCACACCAGTAGTCTTAAGAGGTCTTAAAGATAGAGAAGTAAACACTGATAAAGGCATTACATTTATGGAAGCCCCTAAATCTAGCATGGCATTGTCAAACTTTGAATTTCCAATAACACATGTGTCAACACTCAATTTTGTCCGGGTTGTAAAAAATTCTATTTTTATTGGTTATTTATTATTTTCCTTTTTATTATTTTACCTTTTTGTTTTATTCTATTTTTTATGTATTTAGATTTTTTTTTGTTTTTAATTCAATTTCTATTTTTCTTATCTTCAATTTGTTTTAATAGAGTTAATTAATCCAAATAATTAAAAAATTGAAAAATATTAAAAAATAAAATAAAAATTAAAAAAGGGGGAAATAAAAACACAACAAAAAAAAACGTGGAAAAGGGGGTACGTGGGAGGCGTGTCTGGAAGGAGGGGACAAGGTGGTTACAAGAGAATATTTTCCAAGATTTTGGGGGAGAGGATTTTGGTTGGATCAGGGGGAGAAAAAGGGAGAAGGAGGACACACACGGGGACCATCATTTGGAGGAATCATCATCCAGATTCATCATTGGCACCGGCAGAGAAAACGAAAGGTTAGGGGAGGTCACCGGATACAGAGTGATAGCAGCAACCATAGCAGCAGGTAAGTTTCTGTTCACTTGTGCATCCAGATTCATGGTGTATGCTTACTGCTTAAACTCCATTCACCCCATTCTCGCCAGCCCATATACCATCATCACAGAATCAATTATCCCCTTCACGCTCATATACACACAACACACTCATCTCTTCCAGTACCAAATTAAAGGAAATCAATCAACATTAAACCAATCAGAAAACAATAAAATTAAGGGAGGCAGAGAGGAAAAATGGTGTTCCGGGGGGCATTTGGCAGTTGAGAAAATACTCGAATGGGGAAGAAGAAGAGTGGCGTTGGTGGCACCGGTGAGGTTAGTGGCGCGAGGGTATTGAGTCCCGGCGGCCTGGAGCTGTTGAGAAGGAATCTGGTGGCCGTGGAGGTGACTGAGGAGGTAGACGAAGGTAGGCACGGGGAGCCTTATCGCGGCAGTGGTCGTGGAGGTTTTAGTAATAGTGAAGTTGATGATGATGGGTGTCGATGACGCGAAGGGATCGGAGATGAACGTGGAAGAAGACCCTCCCTGAAAATCGCTGTTTTCGAAAAGAGAAAGGCGGAGACAGTGGCGTCATGACTGGTGGTGGTTCTGGTGGCGCGAGGTGTCGCCGGCGAGGCCAAGGCTTATTCTGGTTGAGGTGACGGTGGCCGGATATGGCAGAGGTGGTGGTGAGTTCATGGTGCAGAGCTTGGGACCTTGGGTAAGAGAAGACGCAAGCTGGGGAATGGAGAATGAGGATGAACCTCCTGAACCCCTAGAAAATTCTAGGTTAGAAAGCATTGGACTGGGCCAAGCCCAGAAATGAGCGTACGTCTGGTGCATTGGGCCTCTTTTGGAGCGTTCGTTATTTGGCGTCCGTTCGCCATCTCCCCACAACGAACGCCCGTTATCCAAACAACCGAGCGCTCGTTAAAACTGAAGCCTTTTTGACCGTTCGCTCAACCTTCTCTCTAACGAGTGTTCGTTCTCCAAGCGAATGAGTGCTCGTTAGCTAAACGAATGAGCGTTCGTTAGCCTTAAGCCTTTTTGACCGTTCGCTCAGCCTTCTATCTAACGAGCGTTCGTTCTCCAAACGAATGAGCGCTCGTTAGCTAAACGAATGAGCGTTCTTAGCCTTAAGCCTTGAATGACCGTTCGTCATGTCAATAACGAACGTTCGTCCTTAAGCTTCCATTTTTGAATGACCGTTCGTCATGTCAATAACGAACGTTCGTCCTTAAGCTTCCATTTATGAACGTCCATTCGTCGTTTCAAACAACGAGCGTTCGTCCTTAAGCTTCCATTTTTGAACGTCCGTTCGTCGTTTCAAACAACGAGCGTTCGTCCTTAAGCTTCCATATCTGAACGTCCGTTCGTCATGTCAATAACGAACGTTCGTCCTTAAGGTTCCATTTTTTAACGTCCGTTCGTCATGTCAATAACGAACGGTCGTCCTTAAGGTTCCATTTTTGAACGTCCGTTCGTCATGTCAATAACGAACGTTCGTCCTTAAGCTTCCATTTTTGAACGTCCGTTCGTCGTTTCAAACAACGAGCGTTCGTCCTTAAGCTTCCATTTCTGAACGTCCGTTCGTCATGTCAACAACGAACGTTCGTCCTTAAGTTTCCATTTTTGAACGTCCGTTCGTCATTTCAATAACGAACGTTCGTCCTTAAGCTTCCATTTTTGAACGTCTGTTCGTCGTTTCAAACAACGAGCGTTCGTCCTTAAGCTTCAATATCTGAACGTCCGTTCGTCATGTCAATAACGAACGTTCGTCCTTAAGCTTCCATTTTTAATGACCGTTCGTCATGTCAATAACGAACGTTCGTCTTTAAGCTTACATTGTTGAACGTTCGTTCGTCATTTCAATAACGAGCGTTCGTCACAGCCTCAATTTCTCAACGTTCGTTCGTCATCTCTTCAACGACCGTTCGTTATCCAAGCTTTTCGGCTGACCGTTAGACATCATTTTATTTTTATTTTGGTACCCCCATTTTTATTATTATTTAATTATTCATTTGCTTTTTTTTATTTATCTTATTTCATTTCATTTTTTATTTTATTACTTTATTTTATTTATTTCTTTTAAATATCCACTTATTTCAAAATATATATATGCACATATAAAATAGAAAATTACAAGAAAAGTTTTAAAGGTTTTAAGCACACGTGTGACCGCTCGCGTCGTCCTTGTGCTAAAAACCTCTTCTTCTTCCTTAAATAAATTTACAAAAATATGTTTTAAAGGTTTAAGCACACGTGTGACCGCTCGCGTCGTCCTTGTGCTAAAAACCTTTTCTTCTTTTCTTAAATAAAATTTCAAAAATACGTTTTAAAGGTTTAAGCACACGTGTGACCGCTCGCGTCTTCCTTGTGCTAAAAACCTTTTTTCTTCTTCCTTAAATAAATTTACATAAAAAATAGGTTTTGAAGGTTAAGTACACGTGTGACCGCTCGCGTCGTCCTTGTGCTAAAAACCTTTTTCTTCTTTTCTTAAATAAAATTTCAAAAATACGTTTAAAGTTTGAACACTCGTGTGATCGTTCGCATCGTCCTAGTGTTCAATACTTTTCTCTCTTATTTACGTAATATTAAACGAGGGTATGAGTGCTCGTGCGATCGTCCGCATCAGCCTAGCACTCAATACTCTCAAGTTTTTCTAAATAAGTAAATAATGGTATGTGTGCTCGTGCGATCGTTCGCATCAGCCTAGCACTCAATACCCTTAAGTTTTCCTAAATAAGTAGATAACGGTATGAGTGCTCGTGTGATCGTTCGCATCGACCTAGTGCTTAATATCGTTATCTCTCTTTTCAAAAATAATTAAAAATATTTAAATATCATTTTAAAGGTATGAGTACTCGTGCGACCGTTCGCGTCGGCCTAGTACTCATTACTTCTTTTTCTCGAAAATATTAAAAACATAAAAATCTCCAAAAATTAAAAACATCTGCTTTTTCAAACAAACAAACAGTCTTTCACTAGAACTACGTAACCCTGATTTCTCATTTTGAATGAGAATACGTAGGAGCAAGGTCAATCCTTGTCGGGCCCAAAAAACTAAAAATATATTTTGTTTATTTATAATTTTATTTTAGGGGATAGTTAAACATTTTGAAAACCACATCATATTCGCGCATTTAGTTAAAGGTACTGCCTTAGGGCAGGCGTTGTAGGGTGCTAACACCTTCCCTACACGTAACCGACTCCCGAACCCAGAATATGGTTTTCGTGGACCGTGCTTTATCATTTTGAGGTTTTTCCATAGTTTTCCATAATAAACTATGGTGGCGACTCCAAATCTCTTTTTAAAACCCGTTTCTTATTTGGATCGTCGTCCCGTCGCGATTCCGGTTGCGACAGATGGCGACTCCTGGGGACGTCTAGAGAGTCGAGCCATTTAATTAGAGCGCGAATTTGGTGTGGTTTTGCTTTGTGTTTTTCTTTCCCTTTTCTCTATCTATGTGTGATATTTGGAATAACTGCAATAACTGTGGAATATTGAACCCTAGGGTAGACAATATGTTTATATCTGCCTGGGAATTTTTCTGGTTGTTTTGCAGGTGAGGGTTTGGGTGTGCATAATTTCCTCCCTTCACACACACACTTTTGGCATATCATGAGTGGGGCCCTATACCCGGGTCTGAGCGTAGCTTAGAATTAGAGGAGTTGTGTAGCGGTGTCACTCTGGGATGTACTTCCTGTTTGGCTATCGTGAGAACTCCAGCTAGAGTCTGTTCTCTTCATATGTGTTTTCACACCTAGTTGATTACTCGACTGTTGTGGAAATGCTATGAAGGGGGCCATAGCTCTAGTGACCTTTGACCTTTAGGTTCAGGGAACCATCCTTGTGAGATTGCATATACTTGACCTTGAACTCAAAGCAGTGAACCTTTGTTAGGGCACGATGGGAGAAATATGTACTTCTGTAACCCTCACGCTGTTCGTTTTTTTTGATATTACATTTCATACCATGCATGTGCTTTGTTTTGTCATGTTATTTTATTATCATGCATCATATTCATACATCATTTAGTAACAGGTTAATTTTAAGGGAAATCACAGGTACCTATTTGACTTCATACGAGATGGATGTTAACACAAGATCCGATGCTACACAGCACACCGACTCTTCCGATTTAAGAAAGAAGTATAGTCTAAGGACCCATGTGGGAAATTTGACCGGGCTGATAAACTTGGGCAAAAGGCTTAAGACTATAAAGAGAGAAACCTTTCAGAGAAGATATGGAAATTTGTTGAATTTAATGGAGGTTGAAATACAAATACCCGCTATCACAGCCTTGGCACAATATTATGATTCTCCGCTTCGATGTTTCACATTTCAAGACTTTCAGTTGGCGCCAACCATAGAGGAGTTCGAGCATATCTTGGGTTTGCCATTGGAGGGCACCACTCCTTTATCAACATTTAGAACATCATGCCTCTATACCCACTATTGCTACCATCATGAAATTACATCCCAAGGAGCTTGAAGACAGGATGATGATGAGGAATCAAGTGCATGGGTTATCACAGGGATATCTAGAGCAGTATTTACATCACCTGGCTGATAAAGAGGATTGGGAAACTTTCATAGATGTATTAGCCCTTGCCATATATGGCATCGTCTTGTTTCCAAAATAGAAGAATTCGTGGATTATTCCGCGATAGACGTCTTCGTGGCGAGTAAAACTAGATCAGAGAATCCTGTAATATAGCAGTTCTTGCGGATGTTTATGGGACTTTGAGTTTTTGCCATGAGAGAAAGGGAAAGAAGATTCTATGTTGCTTACCGGCGTTGTATACATGGATGACAACGCGCGTGTTTAAGGAAATGGTCGACGTTAAGAGTCTATCGGAGACTTTGTCACACCAAGGGCTTAAAGGTAAAGGAGGAAACGATTGGGCCCGATTCCTTGCCGGCTTGAGCGAAAGAAGTATAAAATGGCGCCTTCCTTGGCTCGGAAATAAACTGGCTATACAACATTGTGGTAGTTTTCCTAATGTACCTCTCATAGGCGCCCGGTACTGTATAAATTACAACCCTCTTTTGGTGCAAAGACAATTTGGGCATCCTATGAAAGGGGCACCTTCATCAGATTACCTGGCTACCCTATTCATTTATTACGAAGACGGGCATTTCATCGAACTGTTAAGAAAGGTTAAAAGCGCCTGGGAAAATGTTGTTCGAGCAGAGAAGGACTTGAGGGATGGATTAGTGGATAGCAGGGTTAGTTATCACACATGGATTCTGGAGAGAGTGAAAGTGGTCAAGTTGCCTTTCAAGCCAATCAAGGATCAATTAGCTAGTGAAGGACCATCTCAAGCCCCAGAAAGTGAAGAGGTGCAACAATTGAAGGCTGAGATGGATAAATTGAAAGTGAGAAATGCTAAGTTGGAAAACGAATTACAAAGGGCGCGTAATGATCTTGTGGATATGAAAAATGATAATGAAGAAAAGTCGCGGGCTTATGAAAACCTTGTCAAAAGCCAGAAGGCTGAGAGGGATTACACATTTCGAGTGAAACAGGATCTAGCTGCCGAGTAAGGAATTATCCATGAGGGTAAATGAGAAGAAGGTGGCTTTAGAAGAGGGAAGGAGTGGAAGCACCTCTACGAAGAAGCCAAAAGAGATAAACGAGAAGCCCTGAAGAGATTAAGAGAGCGCAGATTCAGATAGAAAAAGCGGGGCATGAGATGAAAGAGATGGCCATGTCGTTTGAGGCGGATATGAATAGGGAGCGTTGGAAGCTAACAGAAGCAGAGGAAGAGCATCGAACTCTGATAAAACAAATGGAGGAATATATCGAGGAACAGGAGGAGCGATGGAGGTCGATAGATTTTGAAGAAAGGCATCAGGCCTTGATAAAGCGAATGGAAGAGCACATCGCCGAGCAAGAAATGGCTGTAAAGCACTGGAAGGAAAGATTCTCTCAGTTGGCTGCTTTGGCAAACGGGGCAATTGAAGACATCCCCAGGATGGTGTCGAATGCTGAAGCAAGCACTCATTTTTGTAACTCACCAGCGGAAATAAATTGTTTATTAATCATTGTAAATGGTTGGTGGGAGAGATGAAATCTTTCATTGCCCGGGCGCGGGATTGATGTACATCGGAATATGTGTTTTGTTCCTTAGACTATGTAATGGATCAAATTTCCTTTAAATGAAGATAAGGGATGTTTGTTGGTATCGGCTTGTGTTAATTTTCATCAGTATTGTCATCGTTATCCTGTGATTTCCACTTATCACTAGCATGCATCATGTTTTCTTTTGTTTTGCATTTTTCATCCTTATCTAATTTAATTTAATAAAAAAAATAATAATAATCACAGCATACAAGTGAGAAAACAACGGCAAATTTTCCACGACATCCGTACAGGACCAGAGCTAACTCAAAGGTCATGGAGAATTGGGAGCAGTCACACGAATCTATTAAGGCCGATGTCAACCAGTTGAAGGATCAGATGGCCCAGATTTTGGCGGCTCTCGAAGCCCTAAAGACTACGGGAGGGGCGACGCCTGCGCAAGTTGAGGGAAGTGCTCATTATTACCCTCCGGTGTTCAGTTCTGGGAGCCAATCTGTTCCGTTCCCAATGTATGGATTACCTCCAGGTTACACCCCACCGGTGGGAGAATACACAGAAGGGGAGCAGACTTCATTCTCTTTCCCTACCACTGCCAACGTACCGCCAATCAGTATTCAGGGACCTGTTGTAATGTCCGCACCCATGATAAATGAAGGAATGCATGCAAGCATGTCTGATGGAATACGAGTAACTCCGGTGCCGCCTGTGATTACCGGAGAGGGCTTTTCTACAGGGGCTGCACCACATACCTCGTTTCAGGGGGTAACTAGTAATGTTGATGGGGCGAAGGATAAACTGGAGAGCCTAGAGGCAAGATTGAGGGCTGTGGAGGGGTATGAAAGTTATGGATTTGGGGATGTTTCTAGATTGAGCTTGGTTCCTGGCGTCAAAATTCCACATAAGTTCAAGGCGCCAGATTTTGAGAAGTATAAGGGAAATACATGCCCTAAGAGCCATCTGACCATGTTTTGCAGAAAGATGGCTGCATATGCTTACGATGAGCAGCTGCTCATTCATGTTTTTCAAGATAGTTTGGCTGGAGTGGCATTAAATTGGTATACCCATTTGGAGCCGGCTCGAATTCGTTGTTGGGCGGACTTGGCTGATGCTTTTGTGAAGCAGTACATATACAATACCCATGTTGCACCAGATCGTTTACAGCTGCAAAATATGTCAAAGAAGGACAACGAAACTTTCAAGGAATATGCCCAACGGTGGAGAGAGTTAGCTGCACAAGTCGAACCACCTTTGTATGATAGAGAAATGGTGGCAATGTTTGTGAACACTCTCCAGCCACCATTTTACGAGCACATGGTCGGGAACGTGTCTGCCAATTTCGCTGATATCATTATAATAGGCGAAAGGATAGAAATTGGGGTTAAAAGTGGGAAAATTGCATACAGTTCGCCCGCAACTGCAAATTACAAAAAAACCAATTTCAATGCGGGAAAGAAGAAGGAAGGGGATGTGCATGCGGCATCGGCAATGCCTGTATGGAGAGGTCAAGCTCCCGCTCATAGCTTCCGACCATACTTGGGGCAACCCCCTCTTACAGCTAATACGGCATTTGCTCATCAGGCCAGGCCTCAACAACAACAAGGGTATTATCAACCGCCATTGCCCCCAACTGATACTTGGAGGGCTGGGGGAATTGCAGGTCCAAATCAGAATGTGGGCCAAAATACTTACCCAAGAAGGAACCAATTTGTTAATTTCACCCCTATCCCTACAACTTACACAGAATTGTTACCCCAACTCGTCCAAAGGGGTTTGGTTGCTATTTGTCCAATGAAGCCCATGCAACCTCCGTATCCCAAGGGTTATGATGCAGAGGCCAAATGTAGTTACCATGGGGGAGGTGTTGGTCACTCAACTGAGAGGTGTCTGGCTTTTAAACACAAAGTACAGACTCTAATCGACTCTGGGTGGTTAAAGTTTCAAGAAGATAAACCCAGCATTGAGATTAACCCACTTTCTGGGCATGAGAGTGCCTCGACGAATGCCATCGAGGATGAAAAATATGAGTTGATAAAAGACGCGGGTGGAATCCGAAGTTCCAGAAAGTTTATCTTCAAGGCGCTGATAAAGGTGGGCCTTTTAAAAGGTGATTATGACGAGGATGTAACATGCGCGCTTCATCCGGATGATGGGCACTCTATTGAGGAATGTGGTGAATTTGAGTATGTTTTGCAAGACCTGCTGGATCGGGGTTTGATGCAAGTATGCTACAAGGATAAGGAGGGGGAAGTGTTTACACAGATTGGTGGAGAATCCGACGTAACTCTGCCTGAGCCGTTGGTGATCCATTTCACTAGAACCACCCCTGTGCCAGAGGCTGAAGAAAAGTTGTCTGTCATCATCCGGGCGCCGTCTCCCTTTCCTTACAAAACGGGAAGGCTGATGGAAGAAAGGAGAGAGTGCGGTCTAGCTCGTGTAGAAAGGCGTGAACCCAGGGTGGAAAAGATTCGTATTCGTGACATCAGGGAAAAATTTCGTAGTGCTGGTTGGATCAACACGGGCCATATAACAGCCATGGAGGATGAAGATAGCTTTGAATGCTCAACTTTCGTGCGGGCCGGCTCCCCAGATGCACCACTCAACAATTGGAACTCTGAGTTTACCCGTGATGCTTAATTTGAATAAAATGTAATAGTTTTAATTAATCCTATAGCTTCACCCGGGGCTTTAGGATTCATGACTTACGGGTTGACGTTTAGTTTTGTGCTCAGCGTGATAATCGAATCGTGTTTGTTTTTATCATCATTTCGCATTAGTCATCTTTTTTTCTTTTTTTATTTATTCCTTTTTTTTTTCATAAATTTAAATAATGCAGATGTGACAATGAAAGTTTTGAAAATAACAATGTCGATATTCCTAATTTTGAACACCCTATCGATAATACGGAAGATGATTATGAAGATAATCCGGAACCCTCTCCAGAGTTCTTGAGATTAGTGGAACAAGAGTCTAAAGAAATAAAACCTCATCTGGAAGAGGTTGAAGTACTCAACTTGGGAGAGGAAGAAGAGAAAGGAAGTAAAAATCGGTACTGGCATGAAAAAGGAAGTGAGGAAAGGGTTGCAAGCCCTATTGAAGGAGTTTAAGGATGTGTTCGCTTGGTCTTACAATGACATGCCAAGTTTGGATACCAATATTGTGCAACACAAGCTCCCACTTAAACCGGAATATCTCCCAGTCAAGCGAAAAACTAAGAAGAATGAAAAATGCATTTGACAAAAGGGTGCATCCCAGAGAATTCCACGAAGGCGAGCTGGTGTTGAAGATGATCTTGCCTGTACAAAAGGATCATAGGGGCAAATGGACCCCGAATTATGAAGGGCCATTCGTAGTGAAGAAGGCATTTTCTGGTGGGGCACTAATTCTCACAAGGAAGGATGGAGAGGAGTTACCATTACCGGTTAATTCGGGTGCAGTCAAAAAGTTTTACACATGATGATTCCGTGATAGGGGATCAATATTAAGGGATATTGACATGATCTTTATAGTTTGTTGTACTCTGTGTTATTTCATTCAATAAATACTGCATGGTTTCATTCATAATTTTTGTTTGCACGCTTCTTGAAATATTGCATGTCGCGCTGAGCTTTTAGGTAAATAAAGGAAAATAAAGGTAATGATAATTAAGCACACATGAGTAAAAGCATCACGGGTATATTCGGTTGGCACCAGCTCGTTCCTGAGGGATGTCGTGAAAGACTAAAAAAGGAGAGAATAAAAATGCACATGTTGAATTCATTGTCAATTAGGTTGTCTAGGGCATAGTACGTTCAAAAAAAAAAAAAAAAAAAAAAAAAAAAAAAAAAACACAATAACTGGAAATGGCAAAGATGCAGAGTCTTCTCCTAATTCAGAGTTTCGGGGGTAACCTGTGTTCATTTCTCGTTAAAGCATCCGCTTTCTTATTGCGTGAACCCCTAACCTTTTCATTTCCCTTCAAAACAAAAGATTGTTGTGGATATAACACTGGGGCAGTTGTCATCATTGTGCCCATGCTCAATGATTCGTGATCGGGGAGCAACACAAACAAAAAAAAAAAAAAAAAAAAAAAACCGAAAAAAAAAATGAAGTCGATGTGTCAACCGCTACAGAATTTCGTCTCATGGTTAAGGTTGTGGAAAGCAAGTCAAGCAAGCTTCAGGATGACGTGTGGCCGTTTTTCTTTATCCAAATGATAAAAGAGGTTTAATCAATTGCACCCACTTTGAGCCGTAAGTCGTAATCATTTTTCATCACCCTAGACAAGGGTCATTCGCATATCAACGTCAACCTAAAAGATACATCAAGGACATCCAAAATCAATGAGAAAATTGTTGTAAAAAAAGAAAAAAAAAAAAAAAGAAGCAAAAAAAAAGGAAGGCTACAACAGAGGCAATAAAACAATTGACCAAAAGGGAAAGAAAGAAAGTAAAGGAATGAATGGAAAAATAATAATAGAATGTCCAGAGTTTTAAACTCTTAGAAACTGGTTGACTCAGCACTTTGCAGATGATTCTTGTAAAATGGTTTAGCCGTTAAACACTTATTCGAGCTTTCATTATCCATTTCTTTCATAACCCGTTTGCCTTTTAGCCACGTTACAAGCCGATTAAAGTCCACGCTGACTGAAGATTGTTCGTCCTGGTCTTTCTTACGAACTTAACTTTGGGAAGGAATGATGTGGTGACTGATATCATCACTAGAAGAAAAGAAAGGACATTGAAAATGAAAAGTGAAAATACAATGTAAAGTCTCCCCGTCAATCGTCATGTCAAGAAGGAACCCTCAACTGGGGCAATCCTTCCTACCCAAACCTTTTCACCTCCCCAAATCGTACTTACTGTGCACAACAAAATTGGGGCAGTCTTGTGGGCCCTACATGTTTCTATGTTAACCATACCTCCCCAGATGAGGAGAACACAAATGTTAGCTCCACATACAATCATTCAGCTATCTACTTCTCGTCCCTATTTTTCCCTCACCTTCTCGGGTTCAGGCCAAATTGGATGGCAGGAAGCGATAAAGAGAACTTGAACTCATGGTTACACCCTTCTCTTTCTCATTAGAGGGCTCACTGTCTCCTGACATTTTATGATTACGTTTTGAACGTACATTAGGTTTGTTGACAATGTTGACAATGAGTTTCAAACAAGGGCAGTCTAATTAAGAGAGAGTGGCAAGAAAAAAAAAAAAAAAAAAAAAGGTTTCATGTGTTTATTCATTCATGCACCCTCATGACATTACATCATACATTTCATAATAAGCAAGGTATTTTGTTTGAAAAATCCTTTAGGCACAAGAGAAGTTGTGAAAAGGTTAATACAACATTTGCTTTTAAGTTTATTCGATGTTTAGCTAAGTGTTTACCAACGTTTCAGAAAGTTTCAAATCCAAGTTTTCTTCTGCGATACCGACTCTCTGCTTCGCAATGGTCGAATTCAAGTTTTTCTCCTACGATATTGGCCCTCTGCAAGGCATTGGTCGAATCCAGTTTTCGCTTTATGGCCCTCTGCTAAGCAATGGTCTAATCCCATCTCGTTGTTGTATTACTGGCCATCTGCTCGGCAATGGTCAATTTCAGCTCGTTGCTCTGTATTGTTGACCCTCTGCGTGGCAATGGTCGAATTCAATTTTTTCTCCTCTGTTATCGGCCCTCTGCATGGCAATGGTCGGATTTAAATTTCCGTTCTGTGAGTTTGGCCCTCTGCGAGGCAATGGTCAAATCCAGGTTTTAGTTTTCTGTTATCGACCCTCTGCATGGCAATGGTCGGATTTAAATTTCCGTTCTGTGAGTTTGGCCCTCTGCGAGGCAATGGTCAAATCCAGGTTTTAGTTTTCTGTTATCGACCCTCTGCATGGCAATGGTCGGATTTAAATTTTCGTTCTGTGAGTTTGGCCCTCTGTGAGGCAATGGTCAAATCCAGGTTTTAGTTTTCTGTTATCGACCCTCTGCATGGCAATGGTCAGATTTAAATTTCTGTTCTGTGAGTTTGGCCCTCTGCGAGGCAATGGTCAAATCCAGGTTTTAGTTTTCTGTTATCGACCCTCTGCATGGCAATGGTCGGATTTAAATTTCCGTTCTGTGAGTTTGGCCCTCTGCGAGGCAATGGTCAAATCCAGGTTTTAATTTTCTGTTATCGACCCTCTGCATGGCAATGGTCGGATTTAAATTTCTGTTCTGTGAGTTTGGCCCTCTGCGAGGCAATGGTCAAATCCAGGTTTTAATTTTCTGTTATCGACCCTCTGCATGGCAATGGTCAAATCCAGGTTTTAATTTTCTGTTATCGACCCTCTGCATGGCAATGGTCGGATTTAAATTTATGTTCTACGAGTTTGGCCCTGTGCGAGGCAATGGTCAAATCCAAGTTTTAGTTTTTGTTACTGATACTTTACTTGACATTGGTCGTTTGGTATCGTGATTTGAATTATTTTGTTCGTTTTCTGTCATGATTGAAACCCAGACAAAATTTGTGTTTTTATCTTTACTTAGCTTTACTTAAATAATACGAAAAGATTAAATTTTCATATTATTTAGTAATATCTAAGTAAAGAGGGGCAGCTGTCAACACTCAATTTTGTCCGGGTTGTAAAAAATTCTATTTTTATTGGTTATTTATTATTTTCCTTTTTATTATTTTACCTTTTTGTTTTATTCTATTTTTTATGTATTTAGATTTTTTTTTGTTTTTAATTCAATTTCTATTTTTCTTATCTTCAATTTGTTTTAATAGAGTTAATTAATCCAAATAATTAAAAAATTGAAAAATATTAAAAAATAAAATAAAAATTAAAAAAGGGGGAAATAAAAACACAACAAAAAAAAACGTGGAAAACGGGGTACGTGGGAGGCGTGTCTGGAAGGAGGGGACAAGGTGGTTACAAGAGAATATTTTCCAAGATTTTGGGGGAGAGGATTTTGGTTGGATCAGGGGGAGAAAAAGGAAGAAGGAGGACACACACGGGGACCATCATTTGGAGGAATCATCATCCAGATTCATCATTGGCACCGGCAGAGAAAACGAAAGGTTAGGGGAGGTCACCGGATACAGAGTGATAGCAGCAACCATAGCAGCAGGTAAGTTTCTGTTCACTTGTGCATCCAGATTCATGGTGTATGCTTACTGCTTAAACTCCATTCACCCCATTCTCGCCAGCCCATATACCATCATCACAGAATCAATTATCCCCTTCACGCTCATATACACACAACACACTCATCTCTTCCAGTACCAAATTAAAGGAAATCAATCAACATTAAACCAATCAGAAAACAATAAAATTAAGGGAGGCAGAGAGGAAAAATGGTGTTGCGGGGGGCATTTGGCAGTTGAGAAAATACTCGAATGGGGAAGAAGAAGAGTGGCGTTGGTGGCACCGGTGAGGTTAGTGGCGCGAGGGTATTGAGTCCCGGCGGCCTAGAGCTGTTGAGAAGGAATCTGGTGGCCGTGGAGGTGACTGAGGAGGTAGACGAAGGTAGGCACGGGGAGCCTTATCGCGGCAGTGGTCGTGGAGGTTTTAGTAATGGTGAAGTTGATGATGATGGGTGTTGATGACGCGAAGGGATCGGAGATGAACGTGGAAGAAGACCCTCCCTGAAAATCGCTGTTTTCGAAAAGAGAAAGGCGGAGACAGTGGCGTCATGACTGGTGGTGGTTCTGGTGGCGCAAGGTGTCGCCGGCGAGGCCAAGGCTTATTCTGGTTGAGGTGACGGTGGCCGGATATGGCAGAGGTGGTGGTGAGTTCATGGTGCAGAGCTTGGGACCTTGGGTCAGAGAAGACGCAAGCTGGGGAATGGAGAATGAGGATGAACCTCCTGAACCCCTAGAAAATTCTAGGTTAGAAAGCATTGGACTGGGCCAAGCCCAGAAATGGGCGTACGTCTGGTGCATTGGGCCTCTTTTGGAGCGTTCGTTATTTGGCGTCCGTTCGCCATCTCCCCACAACGAACGCCCGTTATCCAAACAAACGAGCGCTCGTTAAAACTGAATCCTTTTTGACCGTTCGCTCAACCTTCTCCCTAACGAGTGTTCGTTCTCCAAGCGAATGAGTGCTCGTTAGCTAAACGAATGAGCGTTCGTTAGCCTTAAGCCTTTTTGACCGTTCGCTCAGCCTTCTATCTAACGAGCGTTCGTTCTCCAAACGAATGAGCGCTCGTTAGCTAAACGAATGAGCGTTCATTAGCCTTAAGCCTTGAATGACCGTTCGTCATGTCAATAACGAACGTTCGTCCTTAAGCTTCCATTTTTGAATGACCGTTCGTCATGTCAATAACGAACGTTCGTCCTTAAGCTTCCATTTATGAACGTCCATTCGTCGTTTCAAACAACGAGCGTTCGTCCTTAAGCTTCCATTTTTGAACGTCCGTTCGTCGTTTCAAACAACGAGCGTTCGTCCTTAAGCTTCCATATCTGAACGTCCGTTCGTCATGTCAATAACGAACGTTCGTCCTTAAGGTTCCATTTTTGAACGTCCGTTCGTCATGTCAATAACGAACGGTCGTCCTTAAGGTTCCATTTTTGAACGTCCGTTCGTCATGTCAATAACGAACGTTCGTCCTTAAGCTTCCATTTTTGAACGTCCGTTCGTCGTTTCAAACAACGAGCGTTCGTCCTTAAGCTTCCATTTCTGAACGTCCGTTCGTCATGTCAACAACGAACGTTCATCCTTAAGTTTCCATTTTGGAACGTCCGTTCGTCATTTCAATAACGAACGTTCGTCCTTAAGCTTCCATTTTTGAACGTCTGTTCGTCGTTTCAAACAACGAGCGTTCGTCCTTAAGCTTCAATATCTGAACGTCCGTTCGTCATGTCAATAACGAACGTTCGTCCTTAAGCTTCCATTTTTAATGACCGTTCGTCATGTCAATAACGAACGTTCGTCTTTAAGCTTACATTGTTGAACGTTCGTTCGTCATTTCAATAACGAGCGTTCGTCACAGCCTCAATTTCTCAACGTCCGTTCGTCATCTCTTCAACGACCGTTCGTTATCCAAGCTTTTCGGCTGACCGTTAGACATCATTTTATTTTTATTTTGGTACCCCCATTTTTATTATTATTTAATTATTCATTTGCTTTTTTTTTTTTATCTTATTTCATTTCATTTTTTATTTTATTACTTTATTTTATTTATTTCTTTTAAATATCCACTTATTTCAAAATATATATATGCACATATAAAATAGAAAATTACAAGAAAAGTTTTAAAGGTTTTAAGCACACGTGTGACCGCTCGCGTCGTCCTTGTGCTAAAAACCTCTTCTTCTTCCTTAAATAAATTTACAAAAATATGTTTTAAAGGTTTAAGCACACGTGTGACCGCTCGCGTCGTCCTTGTGCTAAAAACCTCTTCTTCTTCCTTAAATAAATTTACAAAAATATGTTTTAAAGGTTTAAGCACACGTGTGACCGCTCGCGTCGTCCTTGTGCTAAAAACCTTTTCTTCTTTTCTTAAATAAAATTTCAAAAATACGTTTTAAAGGTTTAAGCACACGTGTGACCGCTCGCGTCTTCCTTGTGCTAAAAACCTTTTTTCTTCTTCCTTAAAGAAATTTACATAAAAAATAGGTTTTGAAGGTTAAGTACACGTGTGACCGCTCGCGTCGTCCTTGTGCTAAAAACCTTTTTCTTCTTTTCTTAAATAAAATTTCAAAAATACGTTTAAAGGTTGAACACTCGTGTGATCGTTCGCATCGTCCTAGTGTTCAATACTTTTCTCTCTTATTTACGTAATATTAAACGAGGGTATGAGTGCTCGTGCGATCGTCCGCATCAGCCTAGCACTCAATACTCTCAAGTTTTTCTAAATAAGTAAATAATGGTATGTGTGCTCGTGCGATCGTTCGCATCAGCCTAGCACTCAATACCCTTAAGTTTTCCTAAATAAGTAGATAACGGTATGAGTGCTCGTGTGATCGTTCGCATCGGCCTAGTGCTTAATATCGTTATCTCTCTTTTCAAAAATAATTAAAAATATTTAAATATCATTTTAAAGGTATGAGTACTCGTGCGACCGTTCGCGTCGGCCTAGTACTCATTACTTTCTTTTTCTCGAAAATATTAAAAACATAAAAATCTCCAAAAATTAAAAACATCTGCTTTTTCAAACAAACAAACAGTCTTTTACCTAGAACTACGTAACCCTGATTTCTCATTTTGAATGAGAATACGTAGGAGCAAGGTCAATCCTTGTCGGGCCCAAAAAACTAAAAAAATATATTTTGTTTATTTATAATTTTATTTTAGGGGATAGTTAAACATTTTGAAAACCACATCATATTCGCGCATTTAGTTAAAGGTACTGCCTTAGGGCAGGCGTTGTAGGGTGCTAACACCTTCCCTACACGTAACCGACTCCCGAACCCAGAATATGGTTTTCGTGGACCGTGCTTTATCATTTTGAGGTTTTTCCATAGTTTTCCATAATAAACTATGGTGGCGACTCCAAATCTCTTTTTTTAAACCCGTTTCTTATTTGGATCGTCGTCCCGTCGCGATTCCGGTTGCGACAACATGGAACAAAAAACATACCTGGATCCTTGAATTTTTGCGATATTTCAATATGCTTCTTAATCAAGCTTGACACATTTCTTCCCAAATTCACAACCTCATTATCCCTAAAACGCCTTCTATTTATGCAAATTTCTTTCAAAAACTTGGCATATTTAGGGATTTGCTTAACAACATCTAGCAAGGGAATGTTGATCTCCACCTTTTTGAAAGTATTTAAGATCTGGTCTAATTCCTCCATTTTTTTGTTTTTCGATTTCAACCAATTTGGATATGGAGGAGGTGGAGAATAAGATGAAGAAGAATTTTTAGAAGAAGAGTTAGAGGATACTAACCTGGATTTATCAGTGGTAGTCTCAGGTGATGGTTCACTTGGTCCTCCATTGTCATCAATTTGTGCTCCTTCTTTCTCCTTATCTTCATCCTCTTGGGCTCCTTCAGGGCCTTCTACTTGCTTACCCGTTCTCAAAGTAATACCACTTACATTTTGTGGGTTGATCACTGTTTGTGCAGGTAGTTTATTTGACTCCTTAGCCTCTAATTTTTCCACCCTCTGAGTCAACTCTACAATTGATTTCTTGATTTCTGAATTTTGCTCAAGTATTGTTTTCATGAAATCTTGTAGTGACATTTCAGGTTGAGGTTGCTGCCTTTGTTGAGGTGGAACATAAGGTTGTTTATTCTGTTGATACCTATTAGAGGATGAGTCATGATAATTCTGGTATGGTCTATTTCCTCCAATCATGTTTGCAGCAAAAGCTTGAGATGGGTTTTCCATAGTGGTTTCCATCAAGCTAAGACATTCATCAGTATAATGGTCAGTTGAAATGCATATTCCACATTTCTTAGCAATTTGGGGAGTTGAGGTTTTAAACAAGCTTACAATATGATCGAGTTTGCTTTCTAGCTTATTTAATCTTTCACCTATCTTCTTCCCATATACTGCACCATTTTCAATTTCATGCACTCCCTTCAACAAAGTCACTGATTTTCTCTTGTGCCATATTGTTGATTGTCTACTGCCTTCCGTTCTATTAGATCTATACCATCTTCTGGTGACCTGTCTAAGAAAGATCCTCCGCTTGCAGCATCTGCCCATGACCTATCAGTAGGACTTAAGCCTTCATAAAAGCTTAGAATAAAATCTTCAATTTGGAGTTGAGGGCATGAAGAACATAGTTTCTTGAATCTTTCCCAATATTCACTAAGATTCTCTCTATCTCTTTGTCTTATATCTTGAATTTCTCTACGTATAGCTGATAATCTAGATGCAGGAAAATACTTCTCAAGAAAGAGTCTTTCAATAGTTTCCCAATTTGTAATACGTGTAGAAAAATAATACCACCAATCTTGAGCTGCTCCTTGAAGAGTAAAAGGAAAAGCTCTCATTTTAAGGCTCTCTATTGTGATCTTGGGAGATCTAAAGTTTTCACACAACATGTGAAATTGTCTCAAGTGCTTGTGTGGATTCTCCCTTGATAACCCATTGAACTTTGGTAAGGCATTTAACAGGTCAGGTCTCAACTCCCACTCCTCATTAGGGTATTCAATGTTACTTCGGATAACTGTATTCTGGGAGGTGACTAACTGTGTGATGGTTCTTTGTGCCATATTGTTTGGGTTAGGATAAGGTAAAGGATTATATGGTATGTTTATAACTGGAGATAATGAAGGTGGTATGGCCTCAGATGTAAGAAGTGTTCCCTCAGTAGAACACCCAAATTTCAAACTTCTTCGCAGCATACGCAAATTCCTTTCAACTTCCGGGTTAATTTGATAAAATTCTCCCAGGTTAGCTCTGGTCATGCACTAGGCAGTCTACTTGAAGTTGTTTCTCTGTTCTTAACTTCTCTTTTTCTTTAGTTCTTGCTTTAGAGAAAGATTTCAACTAAGAGATAAGAGAGACTTTGTTTGGGTCCACTCCCAGGAAAGAAAGGTGCGTCACAATGGACAACTTAAGTACCAAGTCTTTCCTAGCCAGAGTGTATTCAAACTAGCCTCAAGTATTTCTCAAGAGAAATTCTTAATTAAAACAAGAACAAAGATTTTTTTTCCTAAAACAATAATGACTAAAGACTACAAAATAACTCAAATTAAATTAAATGTATGTGCGTTAAAAAAAATAAAAAATAAAAATAAGAATCAAAATATTCAAAATACTAACCATACTTCCCAACAACGGTGCCAAATTTGATAAGAACTCGTTGAAGCTATCAAATTAATACTACTTTTCAAGGCAACTTCAGTATTGCCAAGTAGCATTCAAGAAAGTAGATAGGGTTAAAGTAACCCTGAGTCGTCTCCCAAAGAATACGGAATTGCCTTTTAATATTTGAATCTTATGAGTGCAATGCAATATTCAAGAATAAAAATGATGTTTGGAGAAGGTTTAAAGAACAAATAAGAAACTTCAAAACGATTATAATGAAATAGGCTAATTCCACTATTTTTCCAAGATAGATTCATCATCGGTTATTCACAGATAATTGTTCAATTGATTCTTATTTAAGTTTCAAATTAATTAAAGTACATTCTTAATTAATTTGAGGGCAATCATGCACTTAACCAAAGTAAATTCTCAATCAAATGCAAAACCTTTCTAGATTATTCACAATGAATTCAACCAAAGTACATTCTCAATCAAATCCTATTGTGTTTAATCATGTCTATTCTTAAATTGCCTAACCAAATTAAAAATTAATCAATCAAAGTAAATTCTCAATTGATTATAGTTGAAATTATTACTACCAATCAAAGTACATTCTCAATTGATAGTAAAAACCATTTAATCATATGAAAGTTCCTAAATTAAATCAAAGTAGATTCTTAATTAAAGTTAGAAACCCTAGAACTCATATAATCAATATGCATGTAGATTCAAACACATTATGATGCAAATATCTTTGCTTTTAATTTGTTAGAGAGATGAAAGACATAGAGAGAGAACAACTTAAATCAATAATCAAAATAAACAATTGCATTAACTCAATCTAACCTCAGAATCCATGATGGAATTACAGTAGAATAGCCCTAGATGCTTAGCTCTCCATGAATGAAGTTGGATACAAGATGAAATAAGAGAGAGAAAAGTGGTGAATAAATGAATGAAGTCAAGTGAAGTCCTTTTCTTCCTCCCGTAGGTCTCTTTATATAGGGCTTGATTGGGCTTGGACTCTGAATACTCAATTGACAGAATCTTTTCTTATATCTTACAAATAACTAAAAGATTTAGATAATTATAACATTATTTGGAAGATATTTTCTGTTGATATTCCCAAATTAAATTAATTCAACAACTGAATTTTATCTTTTAGCTTTTCTGAATTTCAAAAATTGCACAAATGCCCTGAAATTTCTTCTATCTGCACTTTAGCCCCTTCAGAATTCTCCAAACTTGCACTAGAAGCCCCTGTTGACCAGCTTTGACCAAAGAGGTCGCGTCCAATGAGGAACTGACACGTGTCAGCCCCTTTCCCACCCAAAATTAGGGTTCTGTAGATTGGGGGAAAGGAGCTTTCTCTTTGCCGCCATGCCTATTCTCTCTTCGCGTTAGGTTTCGCTCCTTCTCTGCAGGTTTGAATGCTTACGGAGGAGAAGATGTTATGGCTTGATCTTACGATTCCCATGGTGGCATAATTTTCTTCTGGTTTTTGTTGTAGTTTTCTCGATATGGGTTAGGGTTCTTGCAGGTTTCGAAATTGAAGGTGTAGCGTTGGTGAAGGAGATGATGGCCATGCGAGGAGGTGCGAGTCATGATTTGGTTGCGGCAATGGTGATCGTCGATGAGGATGATGGTGGCCGTGCAAGATGGTCGCGGTGTGGCAGCGGGAACTTGCGAGAAAGAAGAAGTTGGCCGGCGGTAAGGATAGTTGCGGCGGCTTGAAGGTTGACAGTGGTGTCGCGACGGTTTCACGACGGCATGGAGATGGAGGTTTCAGAGCGAAAGAAGTGGTAGTCACGGTGGAAGCGCGAGAAGCGGTTGTGGTCCGGCGAGAAAGGATGGTGGTGTTTCGCGAATGAGGGAGGAGCTCGCGGGTTTGACGGTGGCGGTGCATTCTGCGTCGCGGCGTGGTTGTTTGGATCTGTGGCGTGGTGGCGCAATGATGACCGGCGGCGGTTGTGGATGGTGCATCGGTGGATGACGGTAGTGACGCAGTTGCGACAAGGTGGTGGCAGAGTGGTGCGGCGGCGTAAAAGGGGATTAGGGTTTCTGGAGAAGGGTTAAATAAGATGATGTTATGACAGAGGGAGGTGATGTGGCAGCATGTGGTTGGATAGCACTTAGGGTTTTAGATTGCCACATGGCATGATCTGGTGGAGTCTAGTTTAGGAGGAATGTGTATAGGAAACTTATGGAGGTGTAGTAGAAAAGGCTTAGTGTTTGGGCTTGGTTGTTGGCTTGTTTTAGAAATAAGAGTGTATGTAGGGATTTTAGGAGGTGCAAGGATAAAATCTGTCTGTTTGGCCCATCTGTACATTATTTTCCAAATGAAACCTGATTTTGGGCCTTGAATTGCCATTTGAACCAAATAGAACTTATAATTTCAGCTGCACAAATAAACATAAGAATTTCCAAGAATAATTTATCCAATTAAAATTATTTTTTAAATCCCTTTTATTTCCAAACGCAATATATCAAATCATCACAAATCCTCTTTAAATCAATCATTCAAACACATGATTTTCATCAAAATTTTAATTTTAAAGCATAAATGTGAGCATAAATATACACTCATGACACACACTTCCTTAAAGAAAAGCACACTTCCTTAAAGAAAAGTAAGAGGAAGATATGGTGTTCACGTCCTGTTTCATCAGAAAAATTGACCATAAAAATGTGTAAATATAAGTTACAATTCCTAATATCAAAGATTTATTTGGACGGTTATTCAGCCACCAATAGCTACATAAGAAACGGTTATTTGGCCAAGCGATGAAACCATAAGAGAATTTCAAGAATATAATGTTCCACTTTGTCTTTATCTGCATGGTGGAATGTCTCAATCCACATTAAACCACTCTTTTTGTTTACCTCGTACCTTTAAAAAGGAGGGAAGAAGTATTTAAGTAAAAAAGAGAATTAATATAAAAAAAAAGAAGGAAAAATGTAAAGGATTTGTAACTCAAATATAGCAGTGGATACTTGCTGCTTACCTTGTGTTTGCCCACTGGCCAAGCCAACCAAATCTATGATGTGCTCTGAACCAATTTTAAAACAACCAAAAGAAACGGCCATACAGGATTAGAATTAACTTGTATGAGGTAAATAAATATACCGATGATTAAAGAAGGCTTGTCATATGGGTGGTAGTTAGGACCTAGTTTACAACAAGCCAGATATCTTACTTGGATGTGTTAGTGGCCATGCGGACCAACCAACGTAAGGTTTTCTTTATCTCCCTTCTTACATCAGCTACACTTAGCTGCAAGACTCAAACAACAACCATGAGGAAAGAGTAAAATAGAACAAGGGAAAAAATTAAGTACATTTTTTTGGTCGAAAATGGAAAGATGAAACTAGAAGAAAAGTTATTCTTCAAAAATTAAGCGTTTTCTGCAGTGTTTTAAATATTATCATGTTATGTCGTGAGTAACCAATCTAGGCAAGTATGAAGGCATGTCCTTTCGTGAAAGAATAATTGGTGTTTCGGGGAGATCCGAGTTATGCTGTATCGTCCAAAATCTAAATCTGATTTAGAAGTTTAAGTATTGTATCAAACCATTCGTCCAATGCTAAAGTTAGCTTAATGGTAAAGTTAGCTTAATGCTAAAGTTAGCTTAATGTTTGACAGTTAATAATCAATGTAATCATAGATGTACGTAACCTACTTTCTTACCTCAAACTTCTATTTATATAAGTTTAGGGATGGGCTTTTGATTAACGTTGGTTTAATCAGTCCAATAATGAAGGCAGCTTCACATTACTCGTCCCATTGCTATTAGCATGAAGCTCAAAAACTTGTCCACTCTAACACTAAAGGTACATTTGGAGGAATTTAATAGCATGCTATATCGCCTAATTTGGTCAAAGACTTGCTTATAACTTGGACCCAAGCCCATACTATAATCAAGGGCCTATCACTCGTAGCATGATAAGAAGATTCCAAGAAGACCTTGAAGATACATCCAAAGAGGTGAATAACTTATTCACTTGGAAGAAAGGAGTGAGTATGATGAGTGACTACTTGATGTTAATGACGAGGTTGATTGGCGTTATTGTTTAAACCTAAAACCTTTTTGTCTGTTCTAAACTTTTCTTTTATCTATTTTTTGTGGTTTTTTAACAAAGTGGTAATAGTAGAAACTATCAGCAGTTAATCATACCTCTTCTGCAACATGAAAGGATGGTAAATTAGAACGTAGAACTAATTTTATATTACGAGGCAAGCTTTGATATAGTGAATCCTTTGTATTTGCAGCAGGCATGGTTGATTTGGCTACCTGAGTGTCAATACAGGACACAGTAGAATGTTACTCAAATGTATTTGCTTAGAATGACACAAAATTGAACAACTTTGACTAGTATATATAACTACACCTAATTCAATCTAAGAAAATGCAGAGGGAATCATTAGTGAACAAATCATATCCCAATATCATATAACTAGGTTTGAATGTGAAATCTGATTAAAACATACAAAATCTCATGAATATATATTTCAATATCCTAAATTATTTTTATAGGAACCGTGGTTCGTTATGATCTGGATCAGGCTCAGGTGTTCTGTGACTAGAATGTGTCATGTATGAGAACATGATGCTGAGCAACTCAATCCGTTAAAAAGAAAATTGAAGGTATATATTGTTTGATGCCTTGACAAATTGGGAAGTTTCAACTACCGCCAAGCATGGTTGAAAACAAAAAATAAATAAAACGGAGAATTTTCCTGGCACCAGCTATGCTATGATATAGGTGTTGGATCTAATGCAGCATGGAAAAAAAAGGCACGACAACTACTTTTTCATTTTTAAAGTACCTGTAGAAGGGCACTGAGGCAAGTTGAAAATAAATTAACCACGAAAATACTAGATTTTCTTTTCTTATAGGCAGTGTGCATTCAAATATTTCAAATTACTAGATTTTCTTATTTACATTACATTACAAACGTGATTGACAAAAGACTTGAAAGGGGATCATCTAGTTTCAAGTACATCCGTTTTCACTTTATAAAAGGGGATCGACCATCTACTTTCAAGTCCAGGTCACAGGTGGTGTAACAAACTGATAGCAGTTTGTATCAGAAACTTGAAAGCACACTGAAATTTTCTACCAAATTATCACCGTTTGATAGGAATGACAGCAAAAACTTGTAGAAGTCAAATGCTTCGCTTTGCTGCTGATTCTTGGCTGAGTTTTCCTCTTAATATTAATGATTAAAATAAATAAGTTTACAGTCAAATCCAAATATTTAATTACACCAATATTAAAAGTAATTAGGAAGGACGTTACAGAGAAGTGGCACAATAGAAATTCAAGCTCACCTGGTTCAAGATAATAAAATAACAGAGATAGAATGTATTAAATATAAAGATTAACTCACAAGAGTATCAATTTGAAGCACTATATTTGCATAATGCAAAGCAAGGCCGGCAGGGCCCAATCTTTGGCAATTGTTCATGTGTCCAATTGATTGTTCGTGGTAATCTGCAGGTGCCCATGGATAAATATTACAGGTATGTGGAACATAGATTTCATTTAAAGATGGATTTCACCAGGAATTTGACTGGAATATAAACAAAACACCCACCCTATTCTCCCTTTGTAATTTAAAATAAGAATATGTTAGGTTTCCAATCAAGAAACCTAAAGAAAATCTCACTAACACACGACTGAACACTGAATAACCTCCACACGTATTATTAACAGCAAGAGAGTCAGATACAGGGCAGCTATGGGAGCCTAACCTCCCCCCACAGGAATAACGAATCCTGTACAAAGAATACAAGTAGTCTAAAGTGTCTTTCAGCAGATAACTATTTCCTATATATACAAGTCTAACCCGCGCCCTTTCTAACTGTTAAGACAGTTAGAGTAACTAACTCTACTAACTCTTCCTTCTCCTCTCATAGACTCTTAGTCTCCTATCATTAGCCCCTCCCTCTTCAACAATCTTGGCCCCAAGATTGAGCTCCGGATATTGGTCTTGGATGACCAATCTATCTTCCCATGTAGCGCCTTCTCTCGCACCTTCTTGCCATTCGACCAGGACTTGGTGTACTACATCTTCTCCTTGTTGTAGCTGCCTTTCTTCTATAATCCTGATTGGCCAAAAGGTTGGCCCTTCTGCCTGCAGTTCTACAAGTAATTCCTTCTCCGCCAATTTGTCACCCACCGCTTGTTTTAGTTGAGACACGTGAAATACTGGATGTATACGAGCTGAGTCTGGTAGTTTGAGTTTATAGGCCACTTTTCCCACCCTCTACAACACTTGATACGGTCCAAAATATCTGGCCGAAATCTTGGGGTGTATTCTATTCGACATGGAGGCCTGGCGATGAGGTCTAATTTTCAAGTAGACCATATCACATTCCTTAAAGCTGATCTCCTTTCTTTTCTTGTTGGCCTGGTGCGCCATTCTGTCTTGGGCCCTACTTAAATGGAATTTTAATTGTTTAAGTGCCTCATCAAGTCTTGTGCCTTCGCTTCCACAGCCGTTTCTCCGGGAATAAATCTGCTGAGTGATAGGGGGCCCTACCATACACCGTTTCAAACGGTGTGCAACGTGCTGATATCTGGTAACTGGTATTGTACCAGTATTCTGCCCAAGACAACATTTCATACCACCCCTTTGGTTGTTCCGAATAGAAACAACGCAGGTATCCCTCAACAATCCTATTCACCACCTCCGTCTGCCCATCCGTTTCGGGATGGTATGCAGTGCTCATTTTGAGTTGCGTTCCTTGCAACTTAAACAATTCCTTCCAAAAGATGCTTAAGAATATGGGGTCTCGATCACTCACAATCGACAGGGGGATCCCATGCAATCTTACTACCTTCCTTGCAAATATTTCTACTACTGTCTTGGCCGAGTAAGGGTGTTTTAATGCAATGAAATGGCCATATTTGCTCAATCTGTCTACGACCACAAGAATCGCGTCATGGCCGTGTGATTTTGGAAGTTTAACTATGAAATCCATGCTCACCTCTTCCCGTACCACCTGTGGAATAGGTAAGGGTTGTAGCAGCCCTTGAGGGGAAGCAGCCAAGTATTTATGCTACTGACACACCTCACACCTAGCAACGTAATCGGTAACCATCTTCTTCATACCCACCCAATATAATGACTGGGCGATTCTTCTATAAGTGCGGTAAATTCCAGAGTGACCTCCTGTTTTAGTTACGTGGAATTCAGCTAGCAGCTTAGGGATCCATGTTGAACTCGCAGATATCACCATTCGACCCTTGTAGTGCAGCCTATCATTCTCTAGTGTATAAGCCAGATGACTATCAGGGTTCTTCTTAATATCATCAATCAGCCTTTTCAATAATTCATCCAACTCCACTTCCTTCAAAACGTCATTAAAATCTGGGCAGAATGGCCTGGATAGCAAGTGCAACTCCCCTTCCTCCGTATTACCCTCTTCTCTCTGAGATAGAGCATCCGCCGCTCTGTTTGTGCTCCCCTTCTTGTAGACGATTTCAAAATCATACCCCATCAATTTAGCCAACCAATTCTGTTGGTTTTGGGTGACTATCCGCTGCTCTAGGAAGTATTTCAGACTTCGTTGATCCGTATGAACAATAAACCTTCTCCCGACTAAGTAGGGACGCCAATGCTGAATGGCCATGACTAAAGCCATCAATTCTTTTTCATAAATTGATTTGTTCAGTGACCCTTCAGATAATGCTTTGCTGTAGAAAGCAATGGGTCTGCCCTCCTGAGTTAACACCGCCCCTACGCCCCCACTGAGGCGTCACATTCTATGTGGAAAGCTTGCTGGAAATCGGGTAATGCCAAAACGGGAGCTGTGGTCAAAGCTGCTTTTAACTTGGCCATGGCGGTGCTTGTTGGTTTTGACCACGCAAACTGACCCTTCTTCAATAAATCGGTCAGTGGTTTTGCTATCCTTCCATATCCCGACACAAAACGCCTGCAATATCCTGTGAGGCCCAGGAACCCACGCAACTCCTTCAAACTCCTCGGTTCGCCCCACTCTAACACTGCTCTCGCCTTATCCCCATCCATTTTGACCCCCATAGCAGAAATTTGGTGGCCAAGATAGCGAATTCGTTGCTTCTCGAATTCACACTTCTTACGGTTTGCTACCCAACGTTGTTGTTCAAGTATTCTTAGCACCAACTCCAACTGCTCTAAGTGGTCTCTCCATGTGGGGCTGTACACCAGTATATCATAAAAAAAAACTAGCACGAATTTCCTTAGATAATTCTGGAACAGCTTATTCATCGCTCCTTGAAACGTGGCTGGCGCATTCATGAGTCTGAAGGGCATCACCAAGAATTCAAAATGACCCTGGTGAGTGCGAAAAGCAGTCTTGGGTACATCGTCTTCATTCATTCTGATCTGATGGTAACCGACTTTTAGATCAATTTTGGAGAAGTACTTTGCCCCCTTCAATTCGTCCAAAAGCTCTTCTATGACTGGAATGGGAAATTTATCAGGGACGGTGGCCCTGTTTACGACTCGGTAGTCTACACAGAAACGCCAACTACCGTCCTTCTTTTTCACCAATATTACGGGACTGGAAAATGGGTTCGAACTGGGTCGGATGAGCCCCGCCTTCGTCATGTCTGCAACTTGCTTCTCGATTTCGCTTTTCATAAAGTGAGGATACCTATAGGGACGGACATTTATAGGATCCACTCCCTCCTTAAGTGTAATTCGATGCTCCTTGTCACGTGATGGGGGTAACCCTTTTGTTTCTTGGAAAACGCCATAGTGCGCCTGCAACAGCACCTCCATCTCTGCTTTCTGCTCTCCCGTCAAATCACCTTGCCACCTGTCACCCCTTTCCTGCTCCACCACATTCAGACTCCACACTAATGCCCATGACTCAGCATCCACTATCTTGGATAAAGTTCTGGGCTCCACCAGCTGTCGCGCCAACGTGGGGTCACCCCTTATCTTAATCTTCCTGCCTTCCACGTTGTAGATCATGGTCATCTCCCCCCAGTTAACTCTTACTTCACCCAATCTTCCCAGCCATGCAACGCCCAAAATGACGTCCACTTCCCCTAGTTCGAAAACAAAGAACTCCTCCTCTACTGTGGCTTCTCCCAACTCCACTCTGATTTTCTCACAGCGGCCACGCGTCACCCTCTTGTGCCCGTCCCCTAAACTAACCGAATATGGCTGCGTATCAATCGTAGGCAGTTCTAACTCCTCTGCCAACTTCCGGCTAATGTAATTGTGGCTTGCGCCACTATCTATGAGCACCACTACTTCCCTTTCTCCAATTCTTCCTCTCAGCTTCAGGGTCTTGGGTGTTGTTAACCCTTCAGCGGAGCAGGCGGATAACTCCATGGGTTTCTCCTCTAGGCTACCCACTTCTTCGAATGCATCTTCCTCCTCATCCTCCGCTAACAGCAACACGCGTAGGCTCTTCTCAATACACCTATGGCCGGGTGCAAACGGTCCCCCGCAACGGAAGCACCGGCCTTCCTCCTTTCTTTTCAGAAATTCTGGATATGGTAGATTTCTCACCATCCGTCCTCTGTTTTCGTTCCCGAATGGTTGACCTACTCTCGCATTTGCATGCGTCGTCGCACCATCCCTTCTCACCGATCCTGTTGATGAGTGCAAATTTATGCCCACATTTATGCTTTAAAATTCAAATTTTTGATGGGATAATTGTGCTTAAATGGTTGATTTTAAGTGAATTTGTGATAATTGGAATTGTTGGGTTTTGAGAAATAAAGAGACGTAAAAAGTGAGTTTTAGTGCATAGATTATTCTTGGATGTTCTAATGTTTATTTGTGCAGCTGAGAATATAAGTTTTATTGGTCCAAATGGCAATTCAAGGCCCAAAATCAGATTTTATTTGGAAAATTCAAAAGGGGCTAAAGTGCAGAGAGAGGAAATTTCAGGATATTTGTGCAATTTTTGAAAGTCAGAAAATCTAAAAGATAAAATTCAGTTGTTGAATTTAATTTGGGAATATCAACAGAAAATATCTTCTAAATAATTTTATCATTATCTAAATCTTTTAGTTATTTGGAAGATATAGGATATAAGATAATTAAGTTAATATCTATCAAATATTCTTTAAAACTGATTTAATCTAATGAATATTTGAAAGATATAATATATCAACAGAAAATATCTTATCAACAAACTATTCAAAGTCCAAGCCCAATCAAGCCTATATAAAGAGACCCAAAGGAGGCAGAAAGAGGGACTTCACTTAATTCATTCATTCTCTGATACTCCTCTCATTTTTCTTTCATCTTGTATTCAACTCCATTCATGGAGAGCTAAGCATGTAGGGCTATTCTGCTGTAATTCCATTATGGATTCTGAGGTTAGATTGATGTAATACGATTGTTTATTTTGATTATTGATTTAAGTTGTTCTTTCTTTATGTCTTTCATCTCTCTATCTTGTTAAAAGTAAAGATTTTTGCATCATAATATGTTTGAATCTACATGCATATTGATTATATGAGTTCTAGGGTTTCTAGGTTTAATTGAGAATTTACTTTAATTTAATTTAGGAACTTTCATATGATTAAATGGTTTTTACTATCAATTGAGAATGTACTTTCGTTGATTAGTAATAATTTCAACTATAATCAATTGAGAATTTACTTTGATTGATTAGCTTTTAATTTGGTTAGGAGATTTAAGAATAGACATGATTAAACACAATAAAATTTGATTGAGAATGTACTTTGGTTGAATTTATTGTGAATAATCTAGAAAGGTTTTGCATTTGATTGAGAATTTACTTTGGTTAAATGCATGATCGCCCTCAAATTAATTAAGAATATACTTTAATTAAATTGAAACTTGAATAATAATCAATTGAACAATTATCTGTGAATAACCGATGATGAGTCTATCTTGGAAAAGCAGTGAAATTAGCCTATTTCATTATAATTTTTTTTAAGTTTCTTATTTATTCTTTAAACATTCTTAAACCATTACTTTTATTCATAAGCATTGCATAACATTCATAAGAGTCAGATATTCGAAAGCAATTTCGTGTTCGTTGGGAGACGACTCAGGGTTACGTTAACCCTATCTACTTTCTTAAATACTACTTGGCAATACTGAAGTTGCCTTGAAAAGTAGTATTAATTTGATAGCTTCAACGACAACCTATCACCTGTACTCTCCGCTCTCCCCGTTTGCGGCGTAGTGTTTCGACTAGGTTCCGATCGCAGCACACTCCCCGTTGATCGTGTTCCCAGTAGGTTAAATTTGAACCCATTCCCGTATCCTCCTTGTGCTTGCATGATAGCCCCCTCGACATCCCGAGCAATCCGCATCGCCTCCATCAACTCTGATGGGTTTTGAATTCGCACCTGGCCCTTCACATTGTCACGCAATCCCGCAAGGAAGTAACCCAGTACCTGCTCATTAGGTATGCCCCTCGTCTGACCCATCAACACCTCAAAATCACGAACGAACTCCTCCACCGTACCCGTCTGGTGTAAGGTCGCCAACCTCTCGAACACCGTTCCCCTAAAACCTCCTCCAAAACGGTTGATCATGGCTGCCTTCAGTCCCTCCCATGATCGATTTCTCGCTTTTTCCTTCCAAAAGGTGAACCAATATGCCGCACTCCCCTCCATACTGACGTACGCAATTTCAACTTTCTCATCGTCGCTCGACACCTTCTGTATATTGAAAAATCTCTCGGCTCTATTGAGCCAACTCAGGGGTTCCGCACCGTCAAAAGTGGGTAACTCCACCCTTTTCCTCCACGGTTTCTGTTCGTCACTCCCAACGCCGGTTCCTCCGCCTCCCATCTCTCTCCCCACTCTTTGTCGATTGTCATTTAAGGACGTATCATCGGAACTCCCTTCTGCCTGATCGGCTTGCTTACCCAAAATCTTCATGATTTGTTGTAAGTCCCGCCGTACCGCCGCCGATTCCGCCTTCATCCCTTCCATCGTTATCTCAATCGCTTCAAATCTCGCCTCCGTCGCACTCTCCATTTCTCACGTCATCTCCCCAAATTTGGATCCGGCAGGTTAGACCAAATTGTTAGGTTTCCAATCAAGAAACCTAAAGAAAATCTCACTAACACACGACTGAACACTGAATAACCTCCACACGTATTATTAACAGCAAGAGAGTCAGATACAGGGCAGCTATGGGAGCCTAACCTCCCCCCACAGGAATAACGAATCCTGTACAAAGAATACAAGTAGTCCAAAGTGTCTTTCAGCAGATAACTACTTCCTATATATACAAGTCTAACCCGCGCCCTTTCTAACTGTTAAGACAGTTAGAGTAACTAACTCTACTAACTCTTCCTTCTCCTCTCATAGACTCTTAGTCTCCTATCAGAATCACTACAAAATAAGGCTAACATAAATGAGATTTGTAGCAAATCTTGTGTTAAATAAGTCCTGACATGGATAAGAAAGAACTGCTATTTAATAATTAATATTAACTGGCACAGAACAGCATTACAGATCAAGGGAAGCAAACATAATCTAAGGGCATACCTGTATTGCCAAACACAGTGATTATCTCCAAATGCAAAAAAAGGACAATATCTACAAGCTTCTCCACAACCTGTAATACATCAGATTTGAATCATATTCAACTTTTACAGGTTCTCTATTTATAATATCCACAAGATGAACCCACATTTATAAATAAAAATAATTTCTATACAGTATATTTGATTATACGTGAATCGGAAACGATGAAAATCTAATTGAGGATAAAACAAACAAGGAGGACAACATTGAGCGACAAATTAAACATAATTTTGCAGAGAAGAAATCTGATGTTACCTCCTCCAAATTTCTAGACCAGAGTGATTTTTTCTTTAAGTGATTAATTTGCTTCTTTTTTCGGCTTTTAGTTTCCGCGCTCAAGACTGCAAGATCATCATCACCTATATGATAGAGACATACTGAAGGTCAAAAGTATATCTAAGGTACTACATAAATACTGCTCAATATACTGAAAGGTTCTACACATTCACCACCGACTAAAATGATGGCTCTATTTTCAACAACAACAATAACATTAATTCCAATTGTTCTTCACTTTAAATTAAGTCTTTAAGAGCTTCTGATTTAAGATTAAAAATTGTTACACACAAAGACAAGATGAATATTATTCTATGGCCCATTGGTAACATTGAAAAACTCCATCTTTGATTCTCCAACTCACACTTACGCTGAAAATGTTGTTGAAGTTTATCCCAAGCATCTAACTCATGGTACAATTTCTGCAGCCAGACAATTTTTTCCAATTTTAGAACTAAACCCACCTAAAGAAAGAATATGCATAGAGAACTTGGTTTCGGCAAAGGAAAGTAATAGAAAATCTAGAAGATCAAGTAACTGCAAAATGGTAGAAAATGAGCAGAGATAACAAAAGGTGCAGTAAATATGACACCTCAGGTAATTTATTAAACTACCAATTTATACAAGCAGTATATAACACATTTCCACGATTACTTGTAACAGTGTATTCCTTCTATAACACGTAATTTGTACAATCAAATTAAATGGGTAAAGATTAGATTAATCAAGAAGGTATCATAACCATCATATTGGTTTCACTTGTAGAATACATGTGTCATTGTGATACCATGGACCTCTTTCCTTTTCAAGTTTTCTTACACTATCAGCTTCAAAAGTTACTATTACCAGTTAGTGATACAAAGAATACACTCACAAATGTAAAATCAACCAAAGTCATCAATCGTTGCATTATTGATTCTGCCTCGTCTCTTGATAGTCTTTCGGTCTTTAATTGTCCGCTAGTTCTAAAATTTACAAAGAAAATACATCAAAGAATAAAGGAGGCTAAATATTTCTTTGATGATGAATGAAAGGCTAGACAAATTGAAGGAGAACAATTTGTATTACTTTTCTAAGTAACGATCTAAATTGTGCCACTGAGGATCCTTCGAACGATTTCCAAAACGAATCACCTCATTAGAAAAAACTTTCAACTCCTTCCTGACAACATAATCCAAAATGACATACAGTTCATATTTCTGTTTTACAGAGCCATGGGAATGCAAAACAATAAAGTAGTTAAGGTCTATTTGCATAAATATCTTCAGAAGCACATTGGAAGAGAAAATATGAAGAAAAGATTAAATAAATTTCTCCAAAACTAAAATGATGTTATGCATTGCTAATTTGTAAAAGTTCTCTCTCATGTTATTTTGTTAGCTTTTCCATAAGTTAATTTTATCTTTTTGAGAAGTTTATTCCATTTTTTTCCTCTTATTTTCTTCCCCAAGTAGTTATAGAGAAATTGATGCAAACCCAAAACTCTTGGTTTATAGATGGTACAGAAGTCATTCTTAGTAATTTAATTTAACCAATATTTTACCTCTTGTCTGCTGCAACAATCCTAAGAAGTTCATTCATATCTTCTGATATTAAATTTTGCACACCATCTGAAAGAAGCACCTTTTCTTTTAAATTCCTAACACTTTCTGCGGATAGAGATCCCAGAAGATTAAAACCTTTGACAATTGTGTTTGCAACCTCGAATGCCAAAATAGAAATTCCATTCCCCTTAATTGCAGCTCCAGAAGCAAACCCACTACCAGCATTTAAATTTGTGATGCTGCTCCCAATGGTATCCAAAACCTTTCCACATCCAATAGTGCCAGCTCTGCTCAAGAGTAAACTCATCTCTGAGACCTGAAAATCAGCACTAGTTTGGATAAACTTCCAAATAAACAGTCACAGGAGAGAAAAAGAAAATCAAAATAAAACAAACACACTCTAAAAGCTGAAGTGCACAACTTGTGGAAACATTTTAATTCACTGTCTTCAAAGTTTATCCAAACATGTCATGTCCAAGATAAGAGACAGTTTCAAAAATAATAATTGTTACTTACAAATATACCTTAAACCCAGTTATATTTAGCATAACAGACATCAATGAATGATTTGAAATCAAAATTAAAAACCAAGCAATCAACCTTTGAGATTGAGCTTGACTTATGGAGAAAGCAAACATCGGCAAAGCATGGGATTCCATCATAGAAATGTTGGTCGAAAACAGTAACACGTTCTTGCACTTGCGTATGTGGTTGCAGATTATTCCCTTCAATTATACCCTGTGTGTTTATGGAATCAGTGCCCCTATTGACAGGATGCCTCTTTGAATTTGAACCCCCTGCCATCTGCTACACCAAAGACTAAGAGAGTTCAACCTCAACAAAATGGAACATCACCTTCTAGATTATAGCACCTTCAACCATGAATTGCTTAGCTACAAATAATACCTTCTGCGCAATTTCTCATTAAAATGGAAATTGCTCGGTAACTGCGTTTCAAGATCACACAAACGCACTCACGTTTGTACCAAGAAGAAATTTTGCCTTGTTTTCTAGAAACAATTTATCAAGGATAGTAACTCTTTTAATATGACAACCTTAAAATTTGGTATTAAACTCTAATAGATTATTAGCTTTTAATAATTATTCACGTAAAACTATATTCCATTATACTAAAAAATTTATGAAAAAGCAGTCTCGGTCATTTCGGTTGAGGTTTTAGGCGAATATAATTTATTCATAATAAGATTATAGGGAATTGTAAATTTTTTATGTATAAATTGTAATGATTATTATACATAAAAATAGTAGAAGTGAAAAAATAAACAATCTTTCCCCCTTTTTATTCATGTGGTCTTTAATTTCTCGAAAATAATAGAAGTAACCAATAATCAATCTATCTAGCAATAAATTTCTTATTGCCACAAAGTTTTCTTGTAAAAATGAAAGTTTTTAAATTTGGGATTACGACTACCTATGTGACTAAGAACTATATAAGTGATTCAATCAAGATTGGTTAAATAGGCAATAGAAAACTCTATGAAAGGTTCAACTAAGATTGTCTAGATAGGTGACAGGAAACTGCATAAAAGGTTTAACCAAGATTGTCTAAGTACAGAGTAGAGAACTATGTAAAAGGTTCAATTAAGACCGCCTAGATAGGTGAAAAAGAACTTCGTTGATTGCTTACAAAATATCCTAAAAGAATGTAAAGTAGAAACCTTTTATTTTATTGATTAAGTGCCTTATTAAAACCTTTTAGACTAAAAACCTCCTTAGAAAAAAAAGACTATTAACGAAATAGTACATTTAGGATTATAATTAGTCACCCATTCGTCATACTAGGTCACTCATTCTAAACCTTCTGGGTTATAACTTAGAGTTGTATCTTTTGATCGTCATTTGCTTTGTAGTTGTTTCATAATTTGGGTCTTTTCTCATTTTTTGACTAGCATGTCCGAGTTACTACCAAGACAATTTTGATTGCGCTCTTCGTCATTCTTTTGTCACTGCAAAGATGGTTCTCCATTCTCTACAAGAATCATGGATCAATGTCATATACCAAGCTGGACGGTGTTTCTTTGGGACTGGGGAGTAAACCTATATGCCCATAATACTTCTAACACGTCTTGTGACTATCTTTCCTTGGTCGAGTCCAATCCTTTTTTTAATTCCACCAAGATGACTTTATTGGCGGTTTTGGGTTGCTCGTTATATTGGGGGTGCTCAAACAAGTAAAGAATAACATAAATTACGATGTGATAATCTTATAAAAATTAGAAAAATTAGGAATTATAATTATAATGTAATGTATTAAAAGTATTTTTAATATTGTAAATTTTATTA
This sequence comes from Vigna umbellata, assembly GCF_029865625.1. Lineage (NCBI taxonomy): Eukaryota > Viridiplantae > Streptophyta > Magnoliopsida > Fabales > Fabaceae > Vigna > Vigna umbellata. The sequence continues at coordinate 20,075,736 of NC_142166.1, forward strand.
CAAAAATAAATATATCTTTAGGAATGTTACGTTGTGTTTTTTTTCATAGAATTACTATGTAAAGAAAATAGGAAGCAGTGATGTGAGGGGTTTATGATCTTTTGTAGAGATTAGGAGGTAACGGAAAGAGGAGAATTGCGAGATTGATGTTAATTTGTCATCTTTCTTCAATGAAGATATTTATTTAAGAGTTAATTTAGTACTTTTTTCCTGTTGTGACATCCCAATTATATATAAAGCATATATAATAAAGACATCATCATTTATTAATATAAGAAAGCAGTCAAGAGTAATTTAAGGATTACAATCATCCTTAGAATAACATGTAATTGAAAACTTAGAGTATTAGGGTTTCTCCCTAGAAATTACATAGAATTTAAAGCTTTAAACGTACAAAAGTTCATCAAAGCTAACTAATAAAAGCTAGCGAATCTAATCTGCAACATTGTCTTCCCCATCAAGTGTTGTTTCCAACGTATCCTCCTTGCCATCTGCTCCCGTATAACGAATTATACGATCATCGCACATACCCAAACACAAACACAAACAAGTAGGGTGAGCTAATATGCAACCAATCATTTATGAAACATGCATGCAAACCTCATATAATAATTATGTCATACATACTCATACCATCATACAACAATCACATCATACATATTCATCCATTACTTTGATACACATGGTAAATTGACATCACAAGACTTGTTACTTTATAACCCGACTCGTCCGGACTAGAATGATTACCGAGCTATGACGGGTCTTGCACTCGTGGTGGCTTTATGAAACTTGGGCACTACCGCCCGGCACTACCGCCTTATGAAACTTGGGCACTACCGCCCTACCACAGTCACAAGGTTAATCCGTCATCACTCACCTTGGATCATATGGAAGCACCCAAGACTAGGACCTCCTGCTACTCCTCACCATATGGTTCAATCCTCTCTACATGAGAAGAAAGACCACTGGAGTTTCAGGATGACCCCCAAAACTGAGCTACCATGTAATCATTCTATACACCCCCACATCACCACCATGTATCCTCTCCTTGAGGATCATGGAATTACGTTCATGAATCATACTGTCACTTTGAAACTTAACCCAAGACACGAATAACCATATACCATCATATTATCACAATGAATCTAACATATCTCATACATTCACATACTTTTCACATAAATCACATCATTATAATTCACAATCATGTTCAGATACATAAATTCAAATCTAATAAAATCCAATCATTTCATAAATCATACAAACTAAATATATTCCAACAAGATATATTACATAATAATTTAATAGTACAAAATCTGTTCAATAGGATTTAAGTTAAAAACTTATCGAGTAGACTTCCAGGAAAGAGAGGTGCATCACAATGGACAACTTAAGTACCAAGTCTTTCCTTAGCCAAAGTGTTCCTCAACTAGTTTTTAACAAATTTCTTATTTACAGATTCAAAACAACAGCATATAATATTTACACCGAATTTCAACATAGATAGATATACAGTAAGCATTAACAGTATTCACACAGAATTTCAAGATATGAATAGTAATAAAACAATACTAAATCATAATATAAAAACATAGAAAGGTTAGCTCCCCTACCTCTATTCCAGACTTAATCTCCTGCTCCGAATTTGTTTCCCCGAAAACTCTTCAGAACCTCTACTCTTCTTGCAACTAAAAATTTCTCTCTAACTCTTTCTTCTCTATTTCTCAAGCTCTCACTTGATTCCTCTTCTCTTGGTGCAGAATACCCTTCCCTCCCATGACTATTTATAGGTAAAAAAATTTACTATTCATTAATTTTTTAATATTATTTATTATTTTAATATTATTTAAAAATAATATTTTAATCATTCACTTGATTAAATATGATCCTAATTTCTTCCATGCTAAGGAATTCTTATTATAATTCCTTTCATGCTAAGGAATTCTTATCCTTTTTTTTTACTATTCACTATTCACTATTCACTTTTTACTATTCACTATTCTATTCAATTTTCTTAAAAAAATCCTAAATAAGTTATCAAAAATTTGAACCTCTCCTTCTATAATTACTATAATTTTATATCCAAAATTTACATTTTTCTATCCATTAAAATTATTATTACTAATAAAATGCTAAAATTTACTATTATAAATATTTTTCATGAGTCTTACACCTGTCACAATTTGAATGACATCATGAAGAATGGCGAGAACCACATATGTCAAAGTTAGAACCTATTTCGTTGTGCTTGAGAAAAGAATTAGAACCTATTTTGTGGTGGTTGAAATCGATTCTAGAGGTGTGGGAATCAAGTCTATTGTGCTTGGAATCTGTTTTATTATGGTTCTGTTGTGCTTGGAACCTGTTCTATGATGGTTGGAACCAATTCTAAGAATGTGAAAATGAATTTTGTTTTATATCTTTTTTATTTCAATTAATAATTTTTTTAAAATTTTATTCATTAAAAAAATTCTAAAATAATTCTAACTCATCCAAATATAATTTTATTACTTTTAACATTAAAGACAATTTAATAATCTTAGTTTCAATCTATTAAAAAAAATCAATTTGTAGTTAAATCTATCACAAACTTCTATAAACCTTATTTCTAAATCCATGTTTCACTGTCACCTTCAAATTTTTTAAAAAAATATCTCAAACTTCTAACTTTAAATTAATCAAAATCCATCAACTTCATCCGTCTCCCATCATTCCTTATAAAATAACACAACCTTAATACTTGTATGAGATCTAACTATTTTAGGAAAATAGGTAAAATTTTAACGCTGACTTTTTTTCCTATTAATTAATTTGTATTAAGAATTATTATATGAGTTTATCAATATTTCCAAAACAAAATTTTTCTTTTTATTTTTATAATTGAAGGGTTTAAAATATTTTGTTATGGAAGATTACCTCAATCAAAAAAATGAGATTAATGGAATTGCCACAAGTCATAAGTCAAAGGCGAGTTGTACGTTGCCCAATTATATGATATGACATGAGAAATTTCATGGAAAAATGAGAATTCATCATTATTGAAGTCAGCAAATGAATGAAGGTGAATGGAAGCTAACTTTGACATTTCAACTTCTAATTAATGACTAAAGATTAAGACAGGCTTTGTGAATATATATTTTTAGTGCGAGAGAAATATCCTTGTGCTGTCTTTCCCACTTTTATTTTGTGTCGGCTATGTTAAATGCTATGGCCCCACAAGAGTTACGAGTTGACAGTTACATACTGTAATAACTGATTAAGTCTCATATTTCACATTGTTACTCGCGATGAACCAGGGTGTTTGCTCCCTATACACCACCATCATCTACTCCTTGTACCTTCTCATTCATGTTTAAAGTTTTATTTTTAGAGTTAAAATTTTTAAATTTCTACCCACTCTTGCGGCAAGCACATAAAGGTCTTCTTTCTACATGAATTCATGCAGAGACAAACACAAACTCTTTTTTCTCTTTAAAGTTTATCTTTCTCTCATTGTTTCATTGTACATCGAAAAGTGTGATGAAATTTCATTAAATGGTATGCATGGAAGAGGTTGCAAAGGGTGGTGGTAATGGAAGAAATTGATCGAACGATGCCAGAAGTCGGTCTTGGTGGTGTGGTAGTGCTTGAAGGTGTAGTGGAGAACTTTGTCCAGGTGCGTAAAAAACCCTAAAACAAACCCTAAAAGTAAGTAAACTCTAAACGAATGTGAGCATCCGTCAGCGAATGTGAACATCCGTTTAAGGTGAAAAGGATGTTAACATCTATTTTACCTTAAACGGATGTTGACATCCATTGACGAATGTTTAATCCGTTTATAGTTTACAATTTTTTAAGGGTTTGTTTTTATTAGTTTATTATTTTATATTAATTTTGGAGATATTTTAATAATGTAATTTATATGTTTTAATGTATTACTTTTTAATATGTTTTTGATATATTTTAATAATGTATTTTTGAAGAATTAGTTTATATTTATATTTTTGTATTTTGCACGTTATATATAATTAGTTTTTAAATTTAATGTTTTTGTATAATATATATTTTTTATATATGATTTTTGTATTCTTTAATTGTTTAACAATTTTATAATTATATAAAAAATTACTTATTAGTTTTATTATACGAAATATATAATTTATTTATATTAATATTTTTATATTTGTTTGATTAATTATTAATTATGTTAATAAGACTGATTATAATTTTATAGGTGATTATTGTTTAAAATGGATGAATATCTTCATATGGATTCTCAAATTGGTTGTAGTTTGATATTCGATTTCTCTTCATTCATTAGTGAAGCTGTAGAGGGAGATTTGACAAATAAATTTACCACAAATGAAATATTTTGTTCACGGGAGCACTTAATTGAATGAGTAAGAGGGATGACTTATGATTTAGAATTTGTTGTGATAATAGTAAGATCTGACATAGCTACTAGTGCACAGGGATGAAAAATGTTCGTCACACTTGGATGTGAAAGAGGGGGAAATATCAAAAATACAAAGTCAATGCGGTGGCTAGTGTATACGACACTCGTAAATGTGAGTGTCCGTTTAGATTTAAGGGTAAACCATGTTCAGATTGGGACGGATGGATGTTGAAGGTGATGTGTGGACATCACAACAATTAGTTGGCTGAAACTTTAATTGGTCACCCTTATGCGGACAGGTTAAATATGAGTGAGCAGTCATTACTGGTTGATATGACAAAGAGTAAAGTTACTTTTATTAACCCTCAAACAAAATGTTAACTTTTTGGCAAGTATACCAAATCATTCCAAGTAATATAGAGTAAGTTCAGAGTATCATTCTCCCAAAGGACTTGTGCAACACATGACAATTCTTCCTTTTATAACTCAATTAGACATCAAAATGCACAAAACAACACAAGAAACTCTTTTTGGTATTTTATCATACAGTTGGTGTGCAAGGAATTTATATTTAAAAGAAACTTCGTTGGAATTGGGTTTCATGAATCATATGAATATAAAACTCTGTTCAATATTTCATTATTTCATTCAAACATTCACATCAAGGCATACTAGTCCTAATCCCTTAGCAACTAGTTCTAAATTAATATATCAAAATGTTAATCCCTTAGTCAATTTAACATACAATTTGCATTAAGTCTGATGTTAAGAATGACCAAGTTATTAAGTCTATCCCTAGATCCCAAATCACTTAGGTGCTTTATCTATGTTCATGTTCAAATTTACTTTCTAGTAATGACATTCACATGACATTATGTTTTCATATAATGTTATTAAATTCAAGAAAGAGCATATGAACGAACAACGATATATTGAAAAGGAAAATTACATTAGAGTGAGTTCATTACATCCAATTCCAACAAAAGAAAAATTTAACTACTCCTAGACATCTAGAATGTACACATTTGAAGCAATCTCTTGCAACAATGATGCTTTTATATTACTTGAAGTAGTCTCCGGAAGTTCCTGACATGTTTTCGTTTCTTTCCTTTGTCCGGAACTTTTGTCTGACGTTCTTTCTGTCTATTTCCCACTTTAAAAGCCAATTGAAAAAATAACTAATTCACTAAGCGCACAACTCTTTATGCGCTAAGCGAATATTCAACTGCACCATATCTTTAATAGTCATTTATTCGCTCAACGAGTTGTGTTGGTGCACTAAGTGAATAAAACTCTATTTAGCTGAGCGATTTAATGTTGGCTTAGCGAGAAACATCTGATAGCACTCCACTTTGATGTATAAATTCCTGCACAACTTACTACAAACTTTCCTACTTCTAATTACCACTTTTCAATGAGGAACACATTATTTCATGAATAAATACAAATTTTGAGTTAATTAATAAGTCTGAAAACATGTATTTTTCATACTTATTAACTTCCCCAAACTTGAATTATTTCATGTCTTCATGAAATCACAATACAGACACAACCATAGACATCTGACATATTGATAAAATGACCTTGCACATCAGAAAAAGTCACATGTATTTCTAAAGATTTCAAGCAAATATGACATGGTGCATTCATCACCCAAAAGTTCACCTGTGCATAGAATATGAACATCCAGATCAAAATTTAACATCCTCACCAGTTAAGTGTTTGTCCTCACATGACAGTAGATTTGTCATGGTTTTTCCTGGATTCAAAGTCACCTCTTTTGAAGAGAACACAAGTACATGCTTCAATTCTCAATTCAGTCATCAAATCCCAATATATATCACTCATTCCATACTATATTCTTTCACAATTCAACCTTCTTTTTCAATTCAAGCACCCTTTTGATCAATTTTTTTTTATTGAACAATTTTTCTTTCCCCAAACTTGAATTCAACCTTACCCTCTTTTAAAGCATAATACATGTTCTCTTCTAGGGTGTAAAGTAGGATATCATCTAATAGGCTCAAGGTGGAAAGAAAAAATTTTCAAGGCTCTAAAGGGTTCACAAATGTATCATGATGTGTTAAGGTTGGCTGTTTGGCCAAGTAGTTGTATAATCAATATCAAACAATGTCAAGGCTCAAAAGGGTTCACAAATGTATCATGATGTGTTAAGGTTGACTGTTTGGCCAAGTAGCTGTATAATCAATATCAAACAATGCCTTTCTAATCCTTAACCACACAAGTGTGTATGTATGTAGAATCACAATCATGCAAAAGTCAACTCCATATCTAGACAACTCATCATGTTTCTCACCTTCAACACATGCTCTTAACACTTAACAAATCTGGTCATAGTTCATACTCACACACTGATAAATATATATGAAACACAATGCAACCACAGTCATATGTGTTATCATTTTCAAGAATCACATCAACTTAATCAAGACAATGCATAACCATTAAATCAAAAAGTCACATGTCTTTACAACTAACACATAGTTCAAAACATATTACAAAACATAAATAACATAACAAAACATTGAAGATAACTCCATCTATACCTGCATAATCATCATCTGCATATAAGGCACTTGCACTCCCTCACCTGAAGTCTGGCCTGCCCTTAAGCCATGACAGATGCGCAAACTCAAAGGAGAACCTATGTTAATCATAGTTTAAAACAAGGTTTTCTTCCTGTGCCTCAACACGCTGTACTCTTGAAGAAAACCCTCTGGTGGTCTTAGGAGAAGTTATCTGCATAAAATTAGCTAAGCACAAAAGAACATTGAACATATGGTGAGAAATGCATAAAATCAAAAAACTGCAGCGAACTACTCGTTGAGCAAATAAGGTGACAAACAGAACCAAAGTTGCAATAAGAAATTCACAGAGCGAACTGCTCGTTGAGCGAATATTTTTTTTTTCATATGTGTGTTTATTCGCTGAGCGCACCGAAGCTATGCACTAAGCGAATAAAATTAAAGTTTTTTTCTTTTTTTTTTATATATTTGTGTTTATTGACTGAGCGCACCAAAGTTGTTCGCTGAGCGAATAAAATTACAATTTTTTTGTTTTAAATTTGTGTTTATTCACTGAGCGCACTAGTGCGCTGAGCAAATAAAATTACAGATTTTTTTTTTTACATTTGCTCAATTCACAAATTCGTTAAGCGAATAAATTCTCTTCCTCATTAATTCACTCACCTCATTGCAGATACTCACAAATATATTCACTTAACGCACTATATATATATATATATATATATATGCTTAACGAATATTGCAATATTGAACATACATTACAGTTAACAACAAAACACAGAACTTACCAACACAGAAACTTCAACAATTTCTTACAAAAACTAAAACATAAAGATAAAATTAAAAGTAACATATAAAGAAGTGAAATAGAAAAAAAAAACACAAACAAAGAAATAAGGAAAAGAAGAAACAAAATTGCAAAATGTGAGCACACCAACCAAACAACAATTCCAATATGCAAAATGATTGAAATGAATTTTCTAAATAACCTCACTCAGATCCCTCTTGTTGCAAGATCACTTAGTACTCCCCTTTCAGCTGTTGAAATTCCATCCCTAGGATCTTCCAACAACTAGAAACATCTGTAGGCAAACTGCATAAAAGAAATTCAAACAAAAGAGACATACAATTGGCAAAGAATTCCACTTTACCTATTTTCTAAAGTTAGAATACTCAGATCCCTCTTGTTATGCCTACCTAAGTACGATAAACCCTCACCCAATCCCTTGGTGTAAGACGTCCATCAAACTTGCCTTAAGTTCCAAAACAGTAAATCCAAACACACAACCCCATCCCTGGTGATTTGCATATCTGGTTTGATTTTTTTTTAGTTCCGCTACTGAAATCTCATCCCTTAGAAATTTCAATAGCTACATCAAGCTCAAAGGCGTACCCCGAGAATGGCATAAAGTTCAAACTAAATCAATGGAAAGTCTTAAAAAAATTAAAGGCAACTGCATACATAACAACATTAAAATACAAAATTCACAACAAAGTCTAAAAGAGTCATAAATGCCCAAATTACCTTGTGTTGGAACACAAGTCCCCGACAATGATGCCAAAAACTTGTTAACTTTTTGGCAAGTATATCATATCGTTCCAAGTAATATAGAGTAAGTTCAGAGTATTGTTCTCCCAAAGGACTTATGCAACACATGACAATTCTTCCTTTTATAACTCAATTAGACATCAAAATGCACAAAACAACACAAGAAACTCTTTTTGGTATTTTATCATACAGTTGATCCCTTAGGAACTAGCTCTAAATTAATATATCAAAATATTAATCCCTTAGTCAATTTAACATACAATTTGCATTAAGTCTGATGTTAAGAATGACCAAGTTATTGAGTCTATCCGTAGATCCCAAATCACTAAGGTGCTTTATCTATGTTCATGTTCAAAGTTATTTTCCAGTAATCAAAGACATTCAAATAACATTATATTTTCATACAATGTTATTAAATTAAAGAAAGAGTATATGAACGAACAACGATATATTGAACAAGAAAATTACATCAGAGTGAGTTCATTACATCCAATTCCAACGAAAGAAAAATTTAACTACTCCTAGACATCTAGAACATACACATTTGAAGCAATCCCTTGCAACAATGGTGTCTTGATGCCTTGAAGTAGTCTTCGGAAGTTCTTGAGATGTTTTCGTTTCTTTCCTTTGTTCAGAACTTTTGTCTGACGCTCTTTCTGTCTATTTCTCACTTTAAAAGCCAATTGAAAAAATAACTAATTCGCTAAGCGCACAATTCTTTATGCGCTAAGCGAATATTCAACTGCAGCATATCTTTAATTGTCCTTTATTCGCTCAGCGAGTTAAGCTGGTGCGCTAAGCGAATAAAACTCTATTTAATTGAGCGATTTAATGTTGGCTTAGTGTGAAACATATGATAGCACTCCACTTTGATGTATAAATTCCTTTACAATTTACTACACACTTTCCTACTTCTAATTACAACTTTTCAACGAGGAACACACATTATTTCATAAATAAATACAAACTTTGAGTTAATTAATAAGTTCGAAAACATGTATTTTTCATACTTATTAACTCCCCCAAACTTGAATTATTTCATGTCTTCATGAAATCACAATACAGTCACAACCATAGACATTTGACATTTCGATGAATGTCATTGCAAATGTATTCCCTAAGTCATATGTTATGTCGATTCCACATCCTTAAAAATGTTAAAGCTAAATGCAAAATGTTAGTTCAATCTACTAAGGCTTGGGATGTGTTGATAGATACATGGGAAAATGTGATGGATTGTGCTGATGAGAGCTTGTTTGCTGAGTATGTGAATGATCTTCAATACGTGAGCAATTCATGGCCTTTGTGGTTTGAATATGTGAATCAGACTTGGATTATTCCGTACAGTACTTACTTTGTAAAGTTCTGGACGAACAGAGTAATGCATTTATGGAACACAACCACAAATAGGTATGTTGTAATGTTATTTTATTTATTTGTTTTGTAGATAAATATTTATTTGCACTTGTTGATGGTTTTTTTTATTTCAGAGTTGAATCTGCTCATTGGAGCCTGAAGAAAGTTCTAGGCAATAATATGGATGATTTGTGTTCTTGTTGGGATAGTATTCATAACGTCATTATCCTACAACACAACAAGATTAAGGCGTCATTTGAAAGAAGTTTGTTGCTCACAATGGCCATTTTAAAGGATACATATATAGAAAACTTATTAGGCGTGTCTCTCGCTATGCATTGGATCTCATTGTTGATGAATTGGAAAGAGTGCAGCAGATAGGATTGGACTCATCAAAGTGTGGATGTGTATTGAAACGTACATTTGGTGTCCCCTGTGCATGTGAATTAGCATGGTATGATCCTAGGATGATCCCTGTGGGTGAATTTCATATCATGTGGCGAAGATTGCATTTCTCAAATGTTGAATTAAATGAAACTGAGCCCCAGTTAGCCATTAAAGATGAGTTGAAACAAGTAGAAGAACGATTCAATGAGGTTGACATTGGCGGTAAAGTCACCATCAAGCAGAAGTTAGTTGACATTGTTTGTCCTACATTGATATCAATGGTCCCTCCATTACATAAAGTCAAGACAAAGGGTGCACAAAAAAGTAAAGTTCAACGAAGAGAAAGGTCTACGCGAGATCCATCATATTTTGAGCATGAGGACGTCTTTCATTCAACCATAGAATCTTCATCTGTGAGAAGTAAATTACAACCAAAGCCAAATGCACTGAAGAAAAGGAGAGTTCCAATGATAGACGAGTTTCATTCTACTACTCACCCCTTCATTGTGGACGTTGTTGATGTTGTGGTTGATGGTCATTATGGATATAGATGTATTGCTGCGTTGTTGGGACTCGGAGAAGATTCATGGCTCGTTATCAGAAATGATTTGTACAAAGAACTTAGTGAATGACGTGATGAATACGCAAGCCTAGTAGGAGACTATAATAGATTAAAAGAACTGAGAAACTCTTTGTTGGTGCAGTCATAGTCGACGGTAAGTGTTTCTGTTTTATGTATTTTATTTATTACATTTGTTTTTCCTAACAAATTGTTTTATTCATAACAGGCTAACAAGAGCAAGTGGATGACATTACCAGACATTGGTTATGCAATTGCTAACCGATATAACGTCATCTTAGTGTGTATGTCATACTCTCAAAACATGGCTTCCATCTCGCTCAAGGTGGTCATAATGTCCTTGGCCAAGGAACCACATTTCAACAGCAGCAGACCATGATAGATAATTTTTTCCATTTAGCTTCTCGAAAGTGATTGATGGACTTCCGGAGAAGGAAAGAGTACTGCTAGACGTCATCTCTGAAGAAGACGAATCGTAACAAGAAAACCCTAAGGGTTTAGACGGACGAAACTATGACAGTGGCTTGCAGCAGCTGGCTACGGACGGTGGCCGACGGTGTCAGACGACGGTCGACGATGGTGGTTGTCGGAGGACAGCGACGAACAGTGGCGAGCGACAACAGACTTTGACGCTGGACAGAAACCAGAGCAGGATTAACCCACCCTGATAACAATTTGAGAATTAAACTGTAAAATAATTCTAAAAAGCTTGATTGATCTTCTCATAATCTTCTATTTATAAGAATAAATTGATACAATAGTACATGATAAATAGGTAACCCTAAACACAATATAATCATAATAAATAGAATAACCCTTGACACAATATAATCATGATAAATAAGGTAACCCTTGACACAATATAATCATAATAATAGAGTAACCCTTGACACAATATAATGATGATAAAATAAGATAAATATCCTAACACAGTAAATAACTAAAAATACATTATTTTCTTCCTATGGTATCATAACTTCCACTATGCTCAACAACCAGAACAAATTATAAGGTCAAAACCGCCTCATCACCAAATATGGTGATGATCATCCATCAATTCCAATTAACATATGCTCTCCCAGCCGAAAACGGACAACAAATGTTCTATCTCTTTTACAAAAGTAATTTTGTTTTTATGGATGCGATTTTTAAAAATTTGCTTTTGCTATTAGAAATGTAAAAAATCATCTTCAAAGCACGATGTTAACTATCAACTTAGATATAATTTAATTAAACTCACTTATTAGTACAAAAGCTAGATGCAATTTCATAAGAAATTTGTCATGTTCTATTTAATCTACCTAATGATGTATGCATTAAATGACAATAAAAATGATAAATGTAATATATATATATATATATATATATATATATATATATATTGTGTGTGGAAATTAATTAAAATTAATAAAATAAATATAAAAACTGAGATGATGAAACTCAGCTAATAAAATTTTCTACATTGGATAGCCAAACCAAAAGAAGAAAAAGACAAACGTGAAAAAGGATGAAGGATGGACAGTGTATCCAGGCTACACCATAATATATACACTCAAGAATGAACTAGTCCACTCCGCTCCTACACTAAGTGGGCTTTACAGTCATATTCATTCAAGCATGAATGCCTACCGTCTCAACAGTTACCTTCTTGGTGCCATATAAAGATATCTACATCACATGTAACTTCCCCCAAACGAATCCAAAGTACCAAAGGTTCCGCAAAAATATGGCATTCAACAGCAAGAATGTTGCATGTCTATAAGACTATTGCTCCTTTCAATTGATTTTAAAGGCAGTCAAGAAAGCTTGCAATTACCTTATCACATCCAGTCTGTCAATCACGTTCAGTGCTCTTTCTTTGTCAATATCAAAATCAATCACTGGAAGCTTAGACAAAATCCTATTGAAACATATCTCCTTGCTTTTACTTGATGAATGACTTCTACTCTTGGTCAATCTGTAGTTCTCCCTGAATCTAATACTCACACTGCCAAAATCCAAGCTTTTACTGATTCGTCTAACAGGTTTCTTCATATTTACATCCTGCAGCATGTTTTGCTCGTCCAGTGTCAACAATGATAATACTGCATTTGTAGACTGTTCATTTGTCTTTTGCAAAGCAACGCCAACAGGGTACTTGGTGGCAGGCCTTACTTTGCCAGTATCACTTCCTGCCTTACTCCTGATGACCAAGCGATGAAGCCATACAAGAAGTTCAAGAATATAATGTTCCACTTTGTCTTTATCTGCATGGTGGAATGTCTCAACCCGCATTGCACCAGACTTCCTGTTTATCTCATCAGAGCTTCAATAACAAAGCAAGTATGAAAATAGGAAAGGATTAAAAACACAGACAATACAAAAAAAGGAAAAACGGACAAATTTCTAATTCAAAAAACTTACCCTGTATTTGCCCACTCCCCTACCCAACCAAAGCCATGATGGGCTCTGAACCAATTTTAAAACAACCAAAAGAAAAGGCCAAAAAGGACTTGAGTTAGCTTGTGTATGAGGTAAATAAACTGAGGATAAAAAACGCATGGATAATAAGGAGCCAGGGGACAAAATGCTAGATATCTTACTTAGATGTGTTAGTGGCCATGGGGGCCAACCATTGTAATGTTTTCTCCATCTCATCAGTGATATCGGCTACAGTTAACTGCAAGAATCAGACATTATGAGGAGCTAGCAAATAAAGAAAAAGTTAAGTTGACATCAATCTTTGGTTGAAAGTGGAAAGCTGAAAGCAAAAGAAAATTTATTCACAAAAGTTGTAGATCATTTTCCTTGCCATTCTATATGTTTGATAGTATTGACTTCTGGTGTAACTAAACTCAAGAAAATCAACCAATAAGGATGAGACGATTGTCCAAACTTTAAACGTACCATTCAGACCTAATCTCTAATTGAGGTGGGATTTATCTTCGTATGTGTTGACGTCTCATTGTCTCCACGCTACGACACTCCATTTAGCATCCAAACTTTTTCATAACCTCCCTACCCTTTAAAATATCCGAACTCATTACTCCAACATATCCATTTAGAATCCAATACAGGTTTACTCACATATATCGAGGGTACAAAATTTTCTTGTCATCCCTAGTTCCTCCATACCCCTCCAAAAATAAACATGGAGACTCATACTACACGGGAAAATATTGCATGCTACTCATCAGGTATTGGCGAAAGATTACCTGTGAATTTGTGTTACTCCCCGGGTGTCCGGGTGCAAAAAATTTAAAATATAATAAACTCAGATAAAAATAATAATTCTAAAGTACAATTTAAATAAAATTGCACAATAAAAAATTAATGTAAATAAATTTAGTCTTTTCAAAAGAACAAATTTAAATGAGTAAGTTTTAAAAAATTAATTTTTTTTAACAACTTCAATTTGATACGTCTAAAATAAAAAATATAAATATATAAAATAAAAATATAAACAATTCTTCAATAGTTAATAACTTTATTTTGATTACTTGATGTTTTAGAAAATGCATTAATAATTAGCAAAGAGCGGCCATGATATCCATACCTTTCCGAAACGGATCAAAATATTTGAACTCATTTGTATATAATATCCATTTCTTATCCAATACAGGAGTTACCCCACCAAAAATAAACATGGAGACACATACTTGTCTACATCAGAAAATATGGAATGGTAAAGTATTGGAAAGATTGCATGTGAAACTGTTTTACTCCCCAGGTGTCAACGAATATATACCCACAAATATCTATTTATTTTAAATAAAATTATTTAAAAACAATTCTTTAAAATATAAACTCAAAAAAAATCGTTTTAAAATACAATTTGAATAAATTGCACAATAACAAATAATACAAATAAATTTAGTCTTTCTATAAAGACAAATTTGAAAGAGTTGCACGACTAAGTACAAGTTTTAAGAAAATTGTTTTTTAAAAAAAAATCAATTTCATGGATCTAAATAAAAAAATATAAATATATCAAATAAAAATCTAAACAATTCTTCAATGGTTAATAATTTTATTTTGATCAATTAATTTAACAAAAAATACATAATAAAATTCACTATCAATGATTAGCAAGGAACTAGTATCCTCAAGTTAAATACCATGATACCCGTACCAATCTCATCAACAAAAAAAATAATTAAAATATTCAAATATCCTCGGATATCCATTTAGTATTTAATACAGATTTTACTCATGGATATCAATGAGTATAAATTTTCTTGTCATCTCTGGTTCCTCTGTACCCCTCCAAAAATAAACATGGAGACAAATACTATGTCTACACAGGAAAATATTGCATTTGCATCACAGTAGGTAATTCTAAAAATTATCCAAAATGCAAACCCTGAAACCGCATTAGAGATATCATTTGTATCGGTTGGAGGCTGCATGGGAAACCCCTTAGTTCATTCAATATTTCCCATACATCTATTGTTGAGCCTTAACACTCCTATATTACCAGATAACTAATCTTGCATGACTCCAACAACATAAGAAAGCTTTATCAAATGGTGAAACTTGCCAATCTACTAGTAACAAAACCTTGGCAGCGCACAGTGCAACTGCTCGAAAAGCTTAAATTTGAAGAAAATTCTCAAATACAACTTACATTTGACAATTAGGTAGCATTGTCTCTAAAAGAGCAAACACATTGAGATAAATTGTCATTTCATAAGAGAAAAGTTGGACTCTGGAGGCATCACTAAATTTGTCAACTCCAGCGAATAGTTGGCTGACATTCCCCAAACCAAGCACATACAACTTATATGGTCCAGTTTAAGGGGGAATGTCACAAGTATATAAATAAGGTGCAAATCCTTTACAATCAGGAATAACTACATTATATATACATTAGGTTTAATACCCAATTTTGTCCCCACTTTGGTTCGGAAATCTCAAGTTAGTCCCTTTATAGAAATGTGAGTGCAATGGATCCTTACTTGTAATTATTTGAGTCTAATGAGTCCCTTCCGTTAAATAGAAGGAAACGAAGTTAGTGGACTGATGATGTGGCAGTTGTCTTTGGTGAGGTGTCAAGACGCAATTGTTTGCGTGCTTACGTGGTGTTAGGGTTCCCCATTTTCAAATTGGATTTTATTAAAAATTGGGGATAAAAGGATTTCGGGGTGTCCGTGTGTATTTTCAGCTGCCATGTATTTTCAGTTGGATCTTCTCCTAAACCCTGGTGTTGGATCTTCTCCTGGATGTTGCGGTCAACTTCCTCGACGGCAT
Organism: Vigna umbellata; assembly: GCF_029865625.1. Classification (NCBI taxonomy): domain Eukaryota; kingdom Viridiplantae; phylum Streptophyta; class Magnoliopsida; order Fabales; family Fabaceae; genus Vigna; species Vigna umbellata. Next base: position 20,091,758 of record NC_142166.1, read on the forward strand.
CGTCGTCGCCGCGGATGTAGTGCATGTAACTGTTGACAGTGTATTGGTTGATGGCGTTGTGCTGTTTGGGAGAAGAAGAGACGTGGAAGTGAAATTTGGCGATCTGTACTAGCCAGTGAATGAGAGCGAGGAAGCCTGGCCATTGGTGAGGCGCGGCTGGGGAACGGAGAATTGATTTGTTGATTTTGAAAGGGTAATTGAGGCGTTTGAGGAGGAAAGGAAGATCCTCTTCTAGTTTGGAGGAGGGGAAATCGAGGAGGGAGAGGAGGAATTTTAGGGTTTCGAGGATGTCTTTGGCAGAGGGGAAGGTTGTTTTGAAGGTGATTGGGAAATTGTGCGAGGAGAGGAAGGAGTTGATGGTGGAAACTACCGTTTGCTGGAACTGGCGGTCTTTGTAGAAATCGAGAGTGGGGCGTCCGCCGACACCAACGGATGAGGGGCGGCTGCTGACGTCGGAGTCGCGGGAGGGGTACTGGCGGCGGTGGAAGTCGACTGGAGTGGGTGGCGGTGGAGGAAGGAAAGAGTCCTTGGGTTGGCGTCGCGCGGTAGGTCTCATCCTCCCCCAAATCCTTTTATCCCCAATTTTTAATAAAACCCAATTTGAAAATGGGGAACCCTAACACCACGTAAGCACGCAAACAATTGCGTCTTGACACCTCACCAAAGACAACTGCCACATCATCAGCCCACTAACTCCGTTTCCTTCTATTTAACGGAAGGGACTCATTAGACTCAAATAATTACAAGTAAGGATCCATTGCACTCACATTTCTATAAAGGGACTAACTTGAGATTTCCGAACCAAAGTGGGGACAAAATTGGGTATTAAACCTATACATTATTAGAACCATTTTTATTCATTCTCACATCATACATTTATTATTCATCTCCTCTATATATTGTATTGATTTTGTTTTCTCTATAAAAGAAAAGCACTCATGTTTGCTTAGAAACACCTAGTTTCAATTCCCTATATCTATATTTCTTGTAATTGAACACATTGTAGAACCAATACTTAACTCAATTTCACAAAAATCAACTTGTAAGGTGAATATTGTCCAGTATCCTCCATGTACTACTCAAGACTTATCTCTAATTGATATAGGATTTCAATCACCTCTCAATGGCTCCACCCAATAGTGCTTAACCAAGTCTTTCTAGTTGCACCCCACACAAGTTGCCCTTTTCTGAGACAGCCGCTTAGGGGTGACAACAACTAAATTCAAGATGTTATTCAGTGAATTAGCAGTCTAGGAGAGCATAAGGCACATCTTACAGTTAAAGCAAGAATTGGCTAACAAAATTAAGGGCATTAAATGAGGATTGAGTGTGAAGGTAAGACGGATGACTAATGAAAGTCAAATAGAAGACTAACTGAGTAATTGATTTACAATGATATTATATGTTGTGGGCTTGAGGCAGAGTATGTTTCAACCTGAATTTTTTTTGTTTCTTCTAAACTATCAACTTATTTCTTTATATGATTCTTTTAACAAAGTGGTAAAAATAGAAAGTAGCAACAGGCAATCATACCTCTTCTACAACGCGAAGAGATGGTAATTTGGAGCGCAGAGCTAATTTTATATTAGGAGGCAAGCTTTGATATAATGAATCCTTTGTATTTGCAGGCACAGAGGATCTAGCCACCTGAAAGTGCCAACAGCAGCACCAGACCAAACACAATATTAATCAATGTATTAACTTCGTTAGACATAAATTTGATCATCCGTGAATAAATATATGTATGTACACCTTATCAATCCAGGAAAGGACAACGGCAATCAGGAGTTAAGAGCAAACATAGGTTGGGTTGAGTTAGGTTTGGGGGAGAATCTTGATGCCAAACCAAATGAAAATGGTTTGGTTAAGTGGTGAGTGGCTCAACCCAACCCAAACACAACCAGGTTGTAACAGAGTTGGACTATTGGGTTAGATATTGTAAAGAAAATGGAAGGAAAAAGCACAAAAGGGGGAAAACAAAAAATAAAAAGGATATAGATATCTATTCCAAGTAAATATAGAAAAACAATAAACAAATAGGGTTGAAGATCAAGGGTAATTACATAATAAATATTGTATATTTTGCTATGATTAGGTCAGCTCAGGTGTGAAGTTTCCAAACGAAACACAATTACTTCCAATTAATCCAATTTTGAAACCAACCCAACCCAATCCAGTGTTTTTACCTCAATATGGTCAAGTGGAACCAACCCATTATGATTAAACTTATTCCATAGAGAAGAAATCATATACCAATTATCATATAGTCAAGCATAAAAGCACAAATAAATCAAAGCATAAGAGTCATGAAATAATATATAAAGATGCCCAACTCTCTAATCTGTTAGTTGTGAGCATACTCTCTGCACCAAACAGATTCTGATAGGGTTAGACAGTTGGTTAGACAGTTGCTTTAGGAGGTTGTTTTAGGAGTTAGCTATATAAGGGGGAATAAGTGTCTGCCAGGGGACACATTTGTATTGTTTTGTACTTGCGTCAGGATCTGTGCATCCTGTGAGGGAGGAAGACAGGCTTCCTTGAAAGAGTTGAACATTGTTGTGTTTTTCTAAAATAAAGAAACCATTGTTCTTTGTTGTGTTTCGCTTTTCTGGAGTTAAACCAGAATAGTATCCAAGGTTTCTTGCTCTCAAGAAACCTAACAATGGTCTGACCTGCCAGATGTCAGAAAGGGGTAGTGATGGAGGGAAGAAACAGCACAATTGAAAGGTTGGTCAGCGAACATGGGAGGGCTATCGAGGGGTTAAGAGACAGGCAGCAAGAACTCAGAAATGATGGGAGTTCTAAGGAAAAACTCCAAGAAACCTGACAGAAGTTCGGAGGACAGCCAAGGGTCTGTGAATGGGGAGAAGGATGAGAAATTTGAAGAAAGGGGAGAAACGCAGAAAGGCTGGATGAAGAGAGTGGATTTGTCTACATTTGAAGGGCTGGATCCGGTGGGATGGTTGTCTAGAGCAGAGAAGTTTTTTGAGATCCAGAATGTTTCAGCAAAGGAAAGACTAAGACTGGCCTTCTTCAGCATGGAGGGAGGGGCCAGCCACAGGTTCCAATTCTGGAAAAAGAAAACCAAGAACCCTTCTTGGGAGGAGCTGAAAGAGGCATTAATCTGGAGGTTTGGTGGTAAAGATAGGTGCACAGTGTTTGAGAAACTGGCTGCGATAAGGCAGAATGGGTCTGTGGAAGATTATATTCAAGAATTTGAGAGGCTAGTGGCACAAGCCACTGAATTGGCAGAGGAGCAGCTGCTGGGGTACTTCTTTGTAGGACTGCAGGGGAATATCAGGAGCCAAATTAGACCCCACAACCACAGAGGACTACTAAGGGCTATGGAGATAGCCAGGGATGTAGAGGAGGTTACAGCAGATCCTAGACTGGACAAGGGGGTGGTCACAAGGGGAAATCAATCTACAGAGAGATATCAGGGGATTTTTGGGAGTGTTTCCAGAACTGAGACATACAAAAGGACCAAGAGTGGACAGGGTAACACCAGTGAGATGAGTACAGCAAGGAAAGAGGGGGCCAGTACTGCGGGAATATCCAAGAGTGGCAGGGATATGACAAGGGATAACTGTAGCAGAGGGATACGGAACCTGCCTTATCCAGAATACATCAAAAGAAGGGAAGAGGAAAGGTGTTTTCACTATGGAGGTCCCTATAGTCCAGGCCATAGGTGCCCTGAAAGGAGTATCAGGATTTTGATTATGGCCGGAGATGAGGAAGAAGGTGAAGGTGAGAAGGAGGGGGAAATGGGGCAGGAGTGTATAGAGCTGTCAGCCTTCTCGGTAGGAGGACTGACTCAGACAAACACTATGAAATTACAGTGATGGGTGAAAGAAATAAGGGTGTTGGTGTTAATTGATAGAGGCACCAGCCACAATTTTATTTCAGCAAAATTGGTGGTTGAATTAGGCCTGGAGGTGGAAGAAACCCCATCCTACAAAGTATGCTCGGGGGATGGCCACAAGAAGACTACTAGTGGATGTTGCCATGACATTTTGGTGGCCCTGGAAGGAGTATAGGTGAAGGAGAAATTTTATCTGTTTGAACTTGGAGAAGTGGATCTGATATTGGGAGTATCATGGCTGGCCTCATTAGGGGAAGTCAAGATCAGTTGGAGAAAATTAACTATGAGTTTTGCCCAAGGAGAAAGGGGGGTGATGAGTAGAGGGGATCCTACTTTGGCCAGGAAAATGGTGACTCCGGAGGCTTTATTAAAGGAAACAGAAGTTGAGGCTGTGACCTTAGTTTGGAGTCTAGAAAAAATAGAGTTGGAAGAAAAAGAGGGAAGGGTGGATCAATTAACACCAACACAGTCCCCAGAACTGGAGAAGATTTTAGGGAAGTACGAGGAGATTTTCAGGGAACATGCAGAGCTACCACCCAGAAGAGACCAGGATCATAGGATCCCTATTAAAGCCGGAGTGGACACTATCAACGTGAGGCCTTATGGATATCCTCACCTCTTGAAATTGAAATTAGAATAACAGATAGATGAGATGCTAGGTACGAGTATAATTAGACCCAACAACAGCTCCTACTCTATCCCAGTGATCTTCGTAAAAAAAAAGATAACAGCTGGAGGTTCTACATAGACTACAGAACTTTGAACAAGGCCACCATCCCAGAGAAGTTCCCTATTCCGGTTATTGAAGAATTGTTGGATGAATTTCAAGAGGCCAGTTTTTTTTCAAAGGTGGATCTACGGGCAGAATACCATCAAATAGGGATGAAGGAAGAAGACATCCACAAAACAGCATTTTGCACTCACCAAGGACACTATGAGTTCTTGGTCATGCCTTTTGGCCTAGCAAATGTATCTGCAACATCGAGAACACCTCTAGCAAGTGATGCACACATTATGGCAACAACAATTTTTTGCCAACAGAAAGAAGTGTGAGTTTGGGCAAAGACAAATCAAATACTTGTTAGGATATTGTTCTAGAATAAATCGATGTAGTTCTGGAATGGCCAATTCCTAGATCAATAAAAGCTCAAAAGGGCTTCCTGAGCCTCACCAGCTACTATAGGAGGTTTATAAAGAATTTGTTAGGATATCTACCATATTTATCATATTATATTGTGTAAAGGGTTACCCTATTTAACATAATTATATTATGTCTAGGGTTACCCTATTTACCATGTTCTACTTGAAGAGTTAGAGAAGCTAAAAAGTCTTATTTTTTCACTTAATAAATCTGATACAACTTACTATTGTATTTATTGGAGACAATAGTTCTAAAGAGTAAAAAGGTGGGAAGCCCCTAACAAAACCTAACATAAATATTAATAATAATAAAGACATTATATTTCAACACTCCCCTCAAGCTGGAGCATATAGATCATATGCACCATGTTTGGAACGTATAAATTGAATTATAGGCCCCCTTAGAGATTTGGTCAAAATGTCTTTGAGTTGTTCAATAGAGTTGACAAACTCAGTAACAAGATCCTTTGACAACAACTTCTCTTCAATAAAATGACAATCAATCTCTATGTGTTTGTTCTTTCATGAAACACTGGGTTGGAGGCAATGTGAAGGGCGGCTTGATTGTCACAGTACAACTTCATCTGCTCATTTTCACAAAATTTCAACTCTTGAAGGAGTTGTCTAATCCACACAAGCTCATATGTAGTTAGAGCCATAAATCGATACTCAGCTTCAACACTAGATCGAGCAACAATACTTTGTTTCTTACTTTTCCAAGATACAAGGTTCCCTCCAAGTAAAACACAATATCCTGTGGTAGATCTTCTGTAAATTGGACAATCAACCCAATCTGCATCACAATATCCTTCAACTCGAGTGTTTCCCTTGTCCGCACACAACAATCCCTGTCCTGGGTTCCCTTTTACATATCTAAGAATATTTAGTAGCATTGTTCAACAATTTAGTATGACTTGAAGTGAGACAAATCATTCAGTCTTTTACCATCATTCAAGTATTGGATGTGACTATTTTGATGACATTGTTGTTATAGGTAGTGACCATTATGGTATCTCCTAGATGAAACAACACATTTGCCACCATTTTTAGACCAACAATCTTGGCAGTCTCAGATATTTCTTAGGTATTAAGGTAGCACAATCCAACGATGATATTGTTATATCTCAAAGAAAGGATGCATTGGATATTTTAGAGGAAACTAGGTTGGTGAATTCAAAATTTGTTGACACGCCCATGAATCCTAATACCAAACTCCTACAAAATCAAGGGAGGCATATTTCAAATCCTGAGCAATATAGAAGATTGGTTGGGAAATTAAATTACCTTATAGTTACTCGTCCTAATATTTCCTTATAGGAGATATCACTCAAATGACACTTATATGTGGCAATCATGTTGCTCTTCATATAGTTTTTTAATCTTCTCTTTCATGAAAGGACCAAACACATTGAGATTGATTATCATTTAATTCGAGAGAAGATTGTGTCTAGAGACATCAAAACTGAGTTCGTCAATTCAAATGATTAGTTAGCAGATATTTTCATTAAGTCTTAATTGATTATATTTATAACAAACTTAGTACATACAAACTATATAACACTGGCTTTAAGGAGAGTGTTAGATATATTACGTTTTTCTGTTAATTAGGAAAACATAATTCCTATATTAATTATGTTATTTTTACATATTTATTTGTATTTGGGCTTAGCCCAGATTCTCATTATTATAAATACATTACCCTATATGTATTTTCTACATAAAGGAGATTAATCGTATACCTAGTTTTACTATATTCAACATAAATCACAAACATGATCAACCTAAGACATTGACCTCTTGGTATTGAGTTCACTATCACAACTTAGAACCCACATATCATAGAATTATTACGCCATTAGAAATTGTTACAAAGATTTAAATTTAAGAGGGTCATCCAATTTTCATTCTAACAATTAGGATCATTAACTTTCAATGCCTGGACAAAGATTGTGTAACAATCTGAGGCAATTAGTAATAGAAACTTCATCCCATGGAATTATCTATCTAAATTGTCTTATGTCAATGACGGCCAAATTTATAGTAAATGCTTAGTATACTACTAGTCCGTGGTTGAGTTTCCCTCCTAATATTAATGATAAAAAGTTGCATTCTGATACAAGCATCCAATTACATATATCTTAAGTTAATAGAAGGACGTAGCAAAGAAGTAGAACAGTAGAAATCATAGTAAATATCCTACATATAATAGGGTAAGTCATTCTTAGCCAAAGGGAGATTAGTGTGTGTATTAATACACACAGAAAGATAAATGTTTTAAGAGTCAAGTGAAATTCAATACGCAACAAAAGGAGAAACTCCAGAACTCAATTAATTTTGACCTGATCCAAGTTAAGGAATAAAATAAACAGACATGGAATGATGAAGTAAATACAATGAAGTTTAACTCACAATAGTATCAATTTGAAGCACTATATTAGCATAATGCAAAGCAAGGCCTGCAGGGCCCAGTCTTTGGTGATTGCTTCTGTGTCCAGTTAATGGTTTGTGGCTATCTGCAGGTGCCCGTCGATAAACAACATTACAAATATGACTGATTTCAACAGCAATTTGATAAGAAGACAGACTGATATTTAATACTTGTACATTAAGTGGCTCAGAACAACATTTACAAATCAAATGAAACAAACATAATATAATGGCATTTAGTGGGTACAAACCTATATTACGAAAGACATTACTTATCTCCAAAAGCAAAAAATGGACAATATCTACAAGCTTCTCCATAACCTGCAATCCATTAGATTATGGATTATATTCAACCTTCATCAGTTCTGCATTTGTGATATGCACAAGATAAAACCACGTCTATAAATAAAAATGATATCTCTACGCTATTGGTGTTTCCTTCTTTATTTCTTTACATAGTTCAAGTGTTATATTTGGCATTACACATGGATCCGATACAATGACAATCTAAATGAGGATAAAACAAACCAAGACGAGGATACCAAGGGACAAGAAAACATATTGTGAAGAGAAGCAATCTGATGTTACCTCCTCCAGACTTCTAGCCCAGAGTGATTTTTTCTTTAATTGTCTAACTTGCTTCTTTTGATTTTTAATTTCCGCCCTCAAGAATGCAATGCCATCACCTACACAAGAGATATACTAAAGTTCAAAAGTATATCTATAAGAGACTACATAAACAAATACTGCTCTATATACTGAAAGGTCAAACTTCAGAATCAGAATTACATCGTCGACAACAATATGAAGGGATGATTGTGGAAAAAAAAAAGTAAAGGTATTGAAACTGCTACAATTTAACAGGATGATTTTCAATGAGACGAAATGGCAGGTGAAGACATTCATAACAGAATAGCAAAACCATAGAAAAAGAAGTATACAGCTAAAGCAATATAAATAGCTAGAATTCAACTTAGATTCATTTCAGAGTCATTGATCAAACTGTTGTTGATGCTGGCGTATATCTTTTTAAACATCTCAAAACCAACTACATGATCATTGTTAACTCCACATATTTATCACCATCTGAATGTTGAAGAAAATACTAATAATCATACCAAAATCATCCCAATGTTAAACTAAAACTCTTCAATAGATTCAGATATACACTTCATTTGGTTGGAGGTGTGGAAAGTGGAGGACAAATTTGGAGTGCTTTGAAGAGAAATTAAATGAAAAGTGAGGTGGTTTGGTTTAATAGAAAGACAGTAGAATTGAGTAGACAGTTTCTTGATATATATGATTGATTTGATTGGTAGGTTATTTTTTAGTCTAATGTTAAAAACGCCCTTAGGTGTACTTTTAAAATACAAACATTTTATGCTAAATAAATATTAGTTGAGAAAATGAAAATAAATTATTTCTTAAAAAATATTATTTATTAAATTCCAATAATAATTATAAAAATATTATAGAAAAATCCAATAAATAGAATTATTTTGAAAAATGATGGACATAAGAGTAAATTAGTAATTCAACAAACAATCTACACAAATCCATCATTTTCTCCTCATCTCACTGCATTTTTTCTTTCAAAACTTTCCCCACAAATCACCTAAATACACACTATCCCTCACAAATCAATCCCCACAAATAGTAAATGTTGTAATTAGAGAAGATATCTTTAGAATCTTCCTAATTAGAGAAAATAGATATATAATCTTCTATTTTATTTTGTTTACCTAGTTTCCCTATTTCCCTTTTTAGGAGAATTAGATTGTTACAAATACAAGATATGAGAATGTATTTTTTATGATTCTAAATAATAAAATCAATCCTATTTTCAACTTGGTGTCAGAGCTCCGATCTTGGGGCTCTGTTCCGATGCATAATCGCGCCGCCGCCGCCGCCGCTATCTGACCATTGTCGTTGTCGCCGTCCCCGGTTGGGGTCGTTGATAGGGCAGAAAGGTGCGCCCAACACCGGCGACCACAACGCCGGATGTCGCTCCATGAGAGAAGCCGCCATTGTCGCTGGCGCATGTAGCCCACGCACCCACCTCCAACAAGACCTACTCGCCGCCGTAGCCACAGACAGAGTTGTCGGAGCCTCCTGAGTTTGTTCCTGGGTCGGTGACGACCCATTTGGCCTATATTTGAGTAGATCTGAGTTTTAAGTTCTCCTCCTTTTTCTCGATGTGACCCACTCGCCGTCGCCGCCACAGATAGAGTCGTCGGAGCCTCCTGAGTCTGTTCCTAGGGTTGGTGACGACTCATTTGGCCTATATTTGAGTAGATCTGAGCTTTTAAGTTCTGCTCCTCTTTTCTTGGTGTGACCCACACAGAGTCGTCGTCTCGAAAAAGGTCACCGGATACTCCTAGTTGCGATCTACAGGATGTCTGAAGCAAAATATATTCCTTTGTGCCTTCATTAAAAAAGGATCTTGAGCACTTGAAATCAATGGTTGAATCAATGAGTAAGCCCTCTAGATCATGTACTCTATCCATAAAAGGTAAGATTTGTCTCAATACTATTGGTCATATGTCTAAAGGTATTTGGATCCTTGATTCGGGTGCAACTGATCATATGATACCTTTTAGTGTGTCCTTCGACTCATATGGTAAAAGAAATAAAGAACAACTTATTACAGTGGCAAATGGTCAGGGTATACCTATATGCGGCTCTGGGAATATAATTTTGGACTCATCTATTGTATTGAAGGATGTTTAGCATGTTCCTCAATTAGCTAATAGTTTTATCTCTATGCAAAAGCTCACAAAAGATTTAAATTGTTTAGTAACATATTTTCCAACTTATTGTGTTTTTCAAGACCTTGCCACGGGGAAGACAATTTTAACTGCTAAGGAGCAAAGTGGGTTGTATTTTTTAAAGTTTGATGACCAAAGCAACACGAAAATCTTGAGTCAACAAGCAACATCTGAGACGTGGGCAAAATCCCAAATATGGTTACATCATCAAAGGCTTGGGCATCCTTCATTTAGTCTTATCAAGTCCTTATTTCCCCACTTGTTTACCAAAGAGTCTGTTGAGTCTTTTAATTGTGATATTTGTCAATTTTCAAAACATCATCGTGCATATTATCTTATTAGTCATAAAAAGAGTATTTCTCCATTTGATTTAATTCACTCTGATGTTTGGGGTCTTGTCATAGATTATATTTATGGAGCCAAATGGTTTGTTACCTTTATTGACGATTGTACCCATGTCACGTGCACATACCTTATGAAAAATAAATCTGAAGTTTTTCAAATTTTTCCTAATTGTTTCCATCTTGTCCAAAATCAATTTGGAAAAAGTATCAAAAGAATTAGGTCTGATAATGGTACTGAATATGTGAATCATGAATTTCTCAATTTTTTGTCTCATAATGGTATTGTTCATGAACTAACCTGTGTTAACACCCGTCAACAAAATGGGGTTGCAGAAAGAAAGAATCGTCATCTTCTTGAAGTAACTAGAGCTCTTCTTTTTCAAATGTTTGTTCCAAAAAATTACTAGGGAGAAGTTGTGTTAACTGTCACATATCTCATCAACAGGTTACCCACTCGTATCTTAAATGGCATTAGTCCTATAAAGTCTCTATTGTCTTTTGTTCCTTCTTCCCTACTAACGAGTCTACCTAGTGGAGTCTTTGGATGTTTTGTTTTTGTTCACTCTCATCATCCTAACTGTGGTAAATTAGATCCCAGAGCTCTTAAATGTGTCTTTATTGGGTATCCTTCTAATAAAAAAGGGTACAAATGTTATCATCCTCCGAGTCGTTACGTCTTTATCACCATGGATGTCACCTTTCATGAAACACAGTCCTTTTATGTCAGTCCACCACTTCAGGGGGAGAAAGCATTTGAAGTAGATGAACTCTCCTTCTTGTCATTACCATGTTTGTCTTTGCAAGATGCCTAAGACCTGAGCAATGAAGCTACCATAGTCCATAGTGAGGAAGAAGAGGAAGAAGACAATTTTTTTGGAAAAAAGTATGAAAGAAGAAAACAACCCACTTCGACTCTTGAGCAAGAAGAATTGTCTAATCTGGAGGTGAGGATCCTTGAAGATATCAATGAGAAGGAGGTAAGTATTACTGAGGATTTACCCATTGCATTGAGAAAGAAAAGAAGATCATGTCCTAAATATCTTATTTCTCGGTATGTTTGCACTAACAATCTCTGTGATAAGCATAAAAGTTTTATTGCTGCCATTGATGCCACAGAAATTCCTACCTCAATCTAGGAGGCCATGAAACTTGAACATTGGAATCGAGCCATGAAAGAAGAGATGAATGCACTAGAAAAAAATTCAACTTAGAAGATTGTTGATAAGCCAAGAGACAAGAAGGCAGCAGTAGGGTGTAGATGGATATTCACAATTAAACATAAGGCAGATGGGACAATAGAAAGATATAAAGCTAGATTGGTGGCAAAAGGATATACCCAAAGATATGGGATTGACTATGAGGAGACATTTGTCCCAGTGGCAAAGATGAATACAGTTCGAATTATTCTCGCTTTGGCTGCTCATTTTGGATGGGACTTACACCAGCTGGATGTGAAGATTGTCTTTCTTCACGGAAATCTAGAAGAGGAAGTATATATGGAGATTCCCTCAGGCTTTGAAGTGAAAAATGAAAGAAACAAGGTATGCCTCCTGAAGAAAGCATTGTATGGGCTTAAGCAATCCCCTAGAGCATGGTTTGGAAGATTTACAAAAGCAATGGTTTCCTTGGAATACAAAAAAAGCCAAAGAGATCACACTCTATTCATAAAGCACTCTTCTACAAGTAAACTCACTATATTGCTTGTCTATGTGGATGATATGAGTATTGCAGGAGATGATGAAACAGAAAAATTGGCATTAAAAGATAAATTGGCAGCTCAATTTGAAATGAAAGACCTAAGAAAACTCAAATATTTTCTTGGAATAGAGGTTGCCTACTCCAAGATCAAAATTTCCATCTCTCAAAGGAAATATGTACTTGATCTCCTCAAAGAAACAGGAAAACTGGGATGTAGAACCTCAACAATTCCTATAGAACAGAATCTTAGAATTGGAAGTGAAGAAAGTGCTCCTGCAAGGGAAGACCCAATATCATAGATTGGTAGGAAAATTGATTTATCTATCACACACAAGACCAGACATTGCTTATGCAGTTAGTGTTGTAAGCCAATTTATGCATGATCCAAGAGAGAGAAGTTGACAAAATTCTCCAATACTTGAAGTCAAGTCCAGAAAAGGGGCTATTATTCAAAAGGAAAGACATATTGACTATGAAGATATATATTGATGCTGACTATGCAGGTTCTATTACTGACAGAAAATCTACTTCTGGGTATTGTGTGTTTCTTGGGGATAGTCTAGTAACATGGAGATGCAAGATAGAGTATCTCGTTCTAGTGCAGAAGCTGAATTTCGAGCTCTTGCTCAAGGAATGTGTGAAGACTCTGGATGAAAATCATTTTGGATGATCTTAAAGTCAAAGTGGAGAACCCGGAGCAACTACACTGTGACAATAAGTCTGCCATGATCATAGCCCATAATCCAATACAGCATGACAGAACCAAACACATTGAGATTGACAGACATTTCATCAAAGATAATCTTGACAGAGGCTTTGTGATTACAACTCATGTTCCTACAGAACTTCAAATAGTAGAAATTTTTACAAAAGGGCTTCCTCCGGTAGATTTCAAGCTCTTGTAGGCAAGTTGGGAATGATTGACATTCATTTACCAACTTGAAGGGGAGTGGTGTAATTAGAGAAGATATCTTTAGAATCTTCCTAACTAGAGAAAATAGATATATAATATTATATTTTATTTTGTTTACCTAATTTCTCTATTTCCCTTTTTAGGAGAATTAGATTGTTACAGATAGAGGATATGAGAATGTATTTTTATGATTCTGAATAATAAAATCAGTCCTATTTTCAACTGTAAATGACCCCTACCAAACAATGCATAGTACTCATAGCTCAAGGGTAACATGCCATAGTTACCTCTTTCATCATCATCCTCACACTTGCGCTGAATATCTTGTTCAAATCTATCCAAAGCATGTAATTCATGGTACAATTCCTGCAGCCAAAGAAAATTGATTTTCCAATTTCTTAAAAACTCATATAAATGAATGACTACAATGAATAAAAAGCAAATGCATGGAGCAAAAGTTTCAGCAATGGCAAGATAATAGAAAATCTTGGAGATAAAGTGACTGCAAAATGGGAGAAAATGAGCAAATGCAACAAAAGGTGCAATAAATAAGATGCATACTTCAGGAAGATAATGTCTTTAAAAAAAAATACATCCAGAAAAACATACATGTCTTTTCTAAATATGGCAGATAATGTCCACTTTACATTTGTGATAATAGAAATCAGAATCGGAATGAATTTTTAAATGTACCTGCAGGTTACTAGTACTACAGAGCTATTGCAGATGAACTCAAATTCTCCTCTAAATCTTTGAGTAAAAATCATGATTGAAGGTATTGGGTAAGAAACAGAGTAAGGGATGGAAAGAAAGAAATCTCTGAACAAATGTAATACATAGAAGATATAGTCGATCAAAATCCTTAAAAAAAAACCCCCATAATACATTTCCAGGAAATTGCAAAACAGAATTATAGGATAAAGTATTTACTATTTAGGGACAATCACTAACTAAACTGCTTAACGACATTGAAAGAGTGGTTTAATGAGTAATCAATTATAAACTTGATTAACCCTTGAGTTAATTGTTCTTAAATTATAAATACTTTTAGCAAGAACTTTTTTATTTATTTTCTTATCTTTTCAGCTTCAGGAGTTACTATAAGTCCTCGAGCAACATTAAGCGTCTTCTTTAGCGACACAAAGAATACACTCACGGCTGTTAACTGAACCAAAGTCATCAATTCTTTCATTATTGATCCTGCCTCGTCTCTTGAGGGTCTTTGAGCATTCAATTCTCCGCTAACCCTAAAATTTAGGATGAAATCACAGCTTAGAATAAATACAAGAAAGGCAAATGTTTATTTGAAAATGAATGAAAGGCTAATAGAATTGAGTGAGTACAATTTATATTACTTCTCAAAGTAACGATCTAAGTTGTGCCATTGAGGATTCTTCGAACGATTTCCAAAACGAATCACCTCATCAGAAAAAACCTTCAGCTCCTGCCTGACAACATAATCCAAAATCATATACAGTTGATATTTTAATTTTACAGTCAAGGTAATGAAAAATAAAATAAAATCCATATTTACCTCTTGTCTGCTGCAACAATCCCAAGAAGTTCATCCATATCCTTTGACACTAAATCTTGCACGGGATGTGAAAGAAGCACCTCTTCTTTTAAATGCCTAATACTTTTAGGTGAAAGAGATTCCAGAAGATTAAAACCTTTGACGATTGTGTTTGCAACCTCAAAAGCCAAGATAGCAATTTCATTCCCCTTAATTGCAGCTCCGGAAACAAACCCACTGCTAGCATTTAAATTTGTCATGCTGCTCCCAAGAGTATCCAAAACCTCTACTGCTTTCTCAATTCCAATTGCAATTCCAGTAGTACCAGCTTTGCCCAAGCGTGAACTCACCTCTGAGACCTGAAACAGAAAGAGCTCAGTAGATATTTTTTTTTTTTCAGTATTATTCAATTTAAGCAGGAGCAAAATAAGGATTTTATACATGCTCCCTTGCCTATATCAGAAATAATGCCTACTGATATCAAAAGCCCTTGAATAATTTCCCTTTCCAGCACATAAAACATATTGTCAAGCCTCAAGTACTTAAATACAACCATAAACAATATAAACGATACAATCCTAAAACTCATAATTACTAACAAAAAACAAACCCTAATCCCAACCACAAACCTTACTTCCGAATTATACAAGTCACCAAAATAGTCACTAGTATTCTCTAATTCCAATCGCGTCCTCATTAAACTCATTAATTTATTTCCTTGCGTCTGTGAACTACCAGCCCTACATGCGACTAAACCATCAACAACGACTCAAACACGCTATACATCACTCCAGTTCAGCACAAATTTATTCACAACAGAGAAACGGTTTGTTTTGTTTAACCTTTGACCTAGGCTTCTGAGGCAAGGAGTCCTTAGGGAAGCGCGGGATTCCATCGTAGAACTCTTCATCGACAGCGGAAGAAGCTCCGCCGTTAGTTCTAGAAGGTTCAGGAAGATTCCTCTCCATCCTCTGAGGCGCGGCTGAGAAAACTACGGCGTCATCAGCGGCAGGTTTACTCTGAGCAGCAGAATCGGCGTTGACAAAAACTCGGTCGTCGGCCGCGGAGCGCGAACAGAGTCCTCCCATGACTTGCGACAACCACACCAAGAATTCGATCTTGGAATTCGAAGCCCCTGCCATGTAGTTGTTCCCCTAAGATCGCAAGGCTCATTGATTTTTGGTCATTGCATTAGTTGGTAGCAGTAATGAATAGTAACGGAGAAAAAAAATTAAAGAGAAAGAAAAACAAAATGTAGCACAAGGTGTGTGAGTAAACTAATAAAGGAAATCCAAAAGGTAAGAAGAAGACAGAAAGAGAAGAGACTGGGTGATCAGTTATCACGTGTGGGGTAGTGCCCTAAAAGTCCACCCCTCCCATTGGGTGCCAACGATGTGAAATTCAAAACTAGTCCAGTTGACTATCACCCATTCGGTCCAACCGCTGTGACTCACTGTCACTCACCACGCACCCTACCGTTTAGGCTAGGCTTTAAAAAACGTTACAGACATATACCCTTAATTTTCGTTTATGGTTCCCCTTTTTCCGTTCGAAACTTCAACTCTCGTCTTGCTCAACCAATCGCTTTCGCTCTTACCTTCACGCTAAACTCAAGTAAATTTAATTTATTATAGAGTTGCAGATTCAGTGTGGAAATAATCTAATCATTACAACGAGTATCAGATAGATAAATTTATTTTAGTCTCTCAAATTTAAAACTCATTCTTCAAATGTTAAATTAATTTTTCAATATAGGGGCTTATACCTTCCTATGGACGGAGTTTAAATTTTTATTTTTAATAATAAAATATAGTAATTATAAATAAAAGGTGTAAGTAAATAGGCTTTTTTTTCTTTTCATTACATTTAAGAACATTGTTCAATAATTTAAATTTTAGAAAGTTAAATTATTAGAAAAATATGTGGTTAGTCATTTAAATTTCTTCTTATAAAAAAAAATGCGAACAGAAATATTATGGGATTAATTTAATGTTTTTTACAACAATTCATTCACCCTAAAGTTATTGGCATTACCTACTTGTCGTGTGGATTTTTCCATAACCAAATTAATACGCCGTTTGATAATAGACCATCTGAAAGATCTAGTAACTGGTTTTCTAAGCATTCCACCTAGTTTAAACTCTTATGCCAAGAACCCTAGCCCAACTAAGATCTAACACCAAAAGTTACAACTTAGATTCAAAGACTTTCTTTCTGTTCCAAGTTCTCTTCTTCTTCTTCTTGTATTTCAAAACTTTTATAAATGTTTCATCTGTCTTTCCGATTAAGATAAAAAAAAATTCTCTCTCCTTATATTTATTTCACCCACCCATTTTTATTTTCACACTTTCTCCTTTCTCCTAATCTATCGGCGCACCACCCACCCACCTTCAAAGAAGTGTTCTTCCTCTACATCTCCTACACCACATCTCTCACCACCACAGCATAGAGCACACTTCAACCTTCAAGCAATTCCTATCACTCGAAAAAGATAAACATTTGTAACACCCCCAATCCACAGCGTCACAAGTCTTTACAAAATTCAAAATGTTACTATGAGCTTATGAGTTGATCGATCGGATACGCTGCAAACTGGATGGAAAGGATCGAGAATGTTACAACAACTACTGATGAGTGGTTAAAGTTTGAATTAATGATCATTAAGAGATAAATTAATTGGTCAGATTCTTATAAATTCACTCTTTCTATAATTGAATTATTATAGATGTTAAGATATCGGCAAGTGTACGGAATCGTATCAAGTAAAAATAAATGGTAAGACCAAATATCATATCCCAAGAGACTTACGGCACTAGACAGTCATGTAATTACTTAACTAATTAAGACTTTGAAGAACAATTTTAGGGTTTTTGAATGCAAAACAAAAAAGTAAATATAAATGCAAATTGGTCAATTGAGGCTAAACACTAGATTGAATGGATAAAGTTGAAAATATGAGATGAGTATGTTGTTGGGGTTTAGATTTCACCTAGTTTACTCTTATGCATATATGAATTCGTCTTCTTCATTCAATTGTTAACATCACTTTCTAAATTACTTAAAACCCGATGTCTTGGCAAAGAAAGTTTATCCTTAATTACTAGATCACAATGTCTTGTATCACTAGTAATTAATTTTGCATTACGATTAGAAGCTTAAGATGACCAAAACTCATATCCTTATGTCTAGGAAATACTGCTTTTGGGAGAAAAGTCTACAGATCTAGGTTTCCTTGTATGTGTCCATATCACGAAAACCAATAATCATGTCATGAATGAGTTAAACATAACAAGCATAGAGCAAAGAAGAATAACCTTAACAATTAATGAAAGAAGCATAAATAAATTGGAATCAATTCAAATACATGAGAGTTTAGGGTTACATCTTCCCCAACAACAAATAAGGTTTAGTTCTCCATTATCAAGAAGAAACTAGATGAACAATGGAATGGAAGAGATAGAAAAACCCTAGAAACTGAAGAGGAGAGCTTCCTTATCCCCAAATCTGCCTCCAAGAGGTGAAAAATGTGTTTTTGTGCTCAAGCCATCAAAAGATACAATCCCTAGGACGTCTAAGTCCTTAAATAGAACAGAAAAATAACAGAAAATAGGTCCAAGTCCACCACATTGGCGCTCAGCGCCCTAAGTGGGGTGCCCGGGCGAAACTACGAGAAACTTGGCGCTCAGCGCCCCTGGAAGGGCGCCCAGGCATGGTGCGGGAAAAAAACTGGCGCTCAACCCTGGCGGTAGCATTCCAAAACTCACTTTTTTTGTTGTTTTGCTTGCTTTTATGGTTGATTCAGCTCTATACATTGTTGGACATTCTTCCAGGCACATTATTAGCTACAAAATAAAGGGAATTTAGTGATAAAATCAGTAAGTATATCCTCTACTCACTTATTCACAAAACTAAACTAAAAACATGAGTTCAAGCAAGCTTCTAAGTCAAAAAGGTTGATTTAGTATCAAAATTGCATCACAGATAACGGTATATTCAACCGTTATCACAACCCCAAACTTGAAACTTTGCTTGTCCTCAAGCAAAACAAAACCTGGCTTAAACAAAATAATCATACTACAATGGTCTAGCACACCAAAAAGCATTTTCTTTTTAGACAAGTAAATCACTCATGAATGCTCATCATAGAAAGATTAGTCATGATGTAATGATGCTTTAGCCAATCAAGCTTCAATTATGGTGCTCACATAATCAAGACATACACAACAGATGCAAACCTCATGAATAATCAACAACCAAGCAAGATTGTTATCATACAGTGCATGGAAAAATTCCTCACCAAAGACAGTGTTTCACTCAAGCCATCAAAAATGTTTCACTCAAGGACTCAAAAGTGTTTCACTCAAACTCAAAGGTGTATAGTGAGGTGACACTCTCACACTTTACCATCACAATGTTACATGAATCAATTTTGCCTTTCATTTAACCACATATCAAACACACTTACAAGCTAGTTATCATCACAAGGGCTTTTCAAGGCTTGTATTGAGGTTGGGCTAAGAACCAAATTAGTTTTTCTAGACAACAAAATCCTTGAGTTAAGAGAGTTCATAATTCATTTATTCTCATTAACAATCAACTCTCTTTCTTCTTTTATGTGAGAAACCAATTTTTGAACTTATTCCCAACTTTACTTGCATTGAGCTTAACCTTTTCTTTTCTTTCTTTTCTTTTCTTTTGCTTTTTGTTTTAACTCAATGCTTTTTAATGACTTTCACAAAGTTCTTTCCGGTTTCTCACAACCCTAAACTTGAACCATTCTCCATTACCATATAAACATACTCTACTCAACTCAAGGTAAGGATTTCAAAAGGGTTTCATTCAAAATTCAAATTTAGGCTCAAGGTTCAAAGGTTAAAGAGAAACATTGTTCTTTGTTGGGTTCACCTATTGGCATTGGCTCTTAGGGAAAAGAAAACATGGCCTTGATAATATGTAACAAGCAAACAAGTGATTCAATCATAGAAAATTAGGCAAAATCAATCATGCTTCCAAAGCAATAACATTCAACCAATCAAGAACTCTAGAGCCCAATCTCTCACAGGCTAAATCAAGTTCCATAATTTAATAACATCCTACCCAGCAAATTAATCACAATTGACATCATGCATCAGTTTCTAAAATCATAAGCAACCACCTGTCTATGCTTAAAAGCCTCACCAATCATTAACTCAACATGCATCATAGAACAATATAGCAAACACAAGAATATTACTCATCACAAACAACAGTTTATCACATCTACTAAACCATTGCAACATAATTCATTAAACCAAGTACATAACAACAAAATAAACTCAATTTAAATAAAAAAAATCCTGATCGAGCAGCATCCATCAGGAGATGCTTTCATCTGAATCTTTCAGCATCCATCAGTAGATGTGAATCCTTCTCATCAGTATCCATCAGTAGATGCTGATCTTTCTCATCTTTATCAACGTCCCTCAATAGATGTCGTCAGTAGCATCCATCAGTAGATGCTCTCATCTGACTCATCCTAACATTTATCAGTAGATGCTATCATTTGAGTCCTCGTAGCATCCCTCAATAGTTGTTGTCCAGCATCCATCAGTAGATGTTGTCATTCCTACAATGCATAATCAAATCCAAACCACACAAATTAAAAAGAAAAAGTAAGAAATTGGGTTGCCTCCCAATAAGCGCTTGTTTAACGTCACGAGCCTAACACCATTAAGCTCAATCTGGATCTTTGATGTTGGCATTCTTCTTTCTTTCATGACACCAACAAAATCTCAGCAAATTCCTAGTCACCAACTTGACTCTCCTAGAGTAAGGATCCTCAATCTCCAAAAAATCTCTTTACTTTAATATCCTTGATAACCCATAACCTGTTCTTGAATTTCACTAGTGTGTCAGGTTTGGGTTCACCACTTTTCACATCACGGTGTTGGTGAACCAGTCTTTCTTCCTTCTCTTCGTCCTCTCCTTCCACTTTTATAGAGAAACGGCTAAAGCCCATTTTGACCAACTTGGCAACTTTATCAGGTGGACTAGTTGCTGATAGAACTTCATCTGTTGTTTTAAGACTAGTATGCTTTTCTTGAATTGGCTGCCCAGCTTCAAAAACATTAAAAGTTACCTCTCTTTCTTGGTCCTTCATTGTTAAGACTCCATCATCCACATGAATGACAACCTTAGCTGTCTTCATGAATGGTCGTCCAAGGATGAGTGGTACCTCTGCATTTTCCTTCATCTCCATCACTACAAAGTCCACTGGGAATTGGAGTTTATCAATCTTCACCACCACATCTTCTACCACACCATAAGGGTATTTGACGGACCTATCTGCCAACTGAAGCATCATTCTTGTTGGCTTGATTTCAAGACCACCAATATTTTTAAGCATAGATAGGGGCATCAGGTTGATGCTAGCCCCTAAATCAATAAGAGCCTTTCCTATATCATGGTTTCCAATGGTACAAGGAATGGTGAAAACTCCCTGAATCTTTAAATTTTGGAGGGAATGTCTTCTACATAATAGCACTGCAATTGCCCTGCACTTCAATTGTTTCCTCTTCTAGATATTTCTTCTTCTTATTGAGGAATTGCTTCATTTGCTTAGAATAAGCAGGAATTTTCTGTAGTGCTTCAGTCAAAGGCATAGTAATCTCCAATTGCTTGAAGATCTCCATGAAACGCCCAAATTATTTCTCTTTTTCAGTCTTTGAAAAGCTTTTTGGATAAGGAAGGGGCTTCTCAATTATTTTCTCTTTTTTTCTCTCATCCTCTTCTCCTTTATTTTTCCTCTCATCTTTCTCAACTTCTTTCCTCTCAACCTCTTCTTTTCTCTCTTTATTCATCTCTTCTTTTTCACTGAACTTAGCTTTTTCTTTTCTCTCAACTTTTCTCTCATCTAACATTGTGCCACTTTTAGTCATAATGGCATTGCACTCCTCCTTAGAGTTAACTTTAGTATTAGCCCCAAAACCCCTGTTAGGCATCTCCTCCAACTTCTTAACTAATTGACCAACCCGTATCTCCAAATTTCTAATGGCAGCTTCAGTGCTTTTGTGATTGGAGATTGACACTTGCATGAATTGTTGAAGTGTCTCCTCTAGCTTTGTAGTCTTGTCAAATAAGGAGGGTTGTGGTTGTCATTGTTGTTGTGGTGGTCTATTGAATTGTCCAACTTGCCCTTGACCCATGCTTGGGTGAGGTTTCCACCCTTGGTTGTAGTTACCTTGGCGGCCTTGATTACCCATAAAATTGACTTCTTCTTGGGTAATAGCTTGCATGGCGCATTGTCCATTGATATGATCTCCACAACACAACTCACAAAGTTGATGTTGAGCTTGAGAAACATTCTGCAATTCCTTTGGAAATTGAGAGATTTTCTTCATTAGAGTCTCAAGTTGTTGAGTCATAATCTTATTCTATGCCAGTAGAGCATCTTGAGATAGTAGTTGTAGAACTCTTTTTTGTTGAAGTTGAGTTCTTTCACTATGCATCTCATTATCATTTGTAGCCATATTTTCAATCAAATAATAGGCTTCCTCTGCAGTCTTGCACTTGATATTACCTCCATCTGAGACATCTATAACATCAATTTAGTTTGTGAGCTTAGACTTCCAAGGAATAGAATGACTACTGTAGGTTCATCAAAACCACGAGTAGGCATCTTTCTCAACAAGCCTTTAAATCGGTCCCATGCTAGACCTAATGTTTCATCCATGCCCTGCTTGAAAGAAGAAATTTCCTGCTTACCTTTGTTCACCTTTGACTGTGGGAAGTATTTGTTCAGAAACTTTCCAACCACATCTTCCCACTCAGTAAAATCGTTTTCTGGAAAAGAGTTCAACCACATCTTAGCATTGCCTCCTAAAGAGAAAGGAAACAAGCAAAGTCTAATAGCTTCATCTGGCACACCATTGATCTTCATAGTATTGCATATTTCAATGAATGTGGTCAGATGCTCATATGGATTTTCATGTGAAAATCCATTAAATTGGTTGTTCTTCACCAATTGAATCAAAGCATGCTTCATCTCCATATTTGCGGCATTAACCCTCGGCCTTGCAATGCTATTAAAATGATGAGGGCCAGTGATTGTTGCATAATCTGTTAGGGTACGTCTACCATTTTGCTCTTCAGCCATATTTTATGTTTCCTGGTCAGATCTTTGAGGTGAAGGTTGTAAAAGAGTCTCAGGAGAAGGGAAAAGTTCTTTGGACGTCCTGTTTCTTCTTTTTCTACTACTATTATCAAGCCCTGCAAAAAGGGATTCATTTTGTGCTTTTAGTCCGGATTTTACCCTGCATACACTAGAGAACAAAACACTAGAGCACCTAATTAGCACTAACAGATGGAAAAGATTAAAAAAATAAAAAAACATAAAAATTAAAGATTAAAAAGATAAAAAGATAAAAAGATAAAAAGATAAAAAAATAAAAAGAAAAAAAGATAAAAAGATAAAAAGATAAAAAGATAAAAAAGTGTCAACACCCAATTTCGTCCGGATTAATTAAATAGTAGGTCTTATTTCTATTTTTGTTTTACTTTATTTTATTTGATGTCTTTTTTTTTCATTTTAATTCCAATTTTTTTTACTATTATTTTACTTTGTTTTTATTATTTTATTTAATTTGACTTCCTATATTAGTCTTTTTGAAAAAAAAGAAAGGAAAATGAAAGAAAAAGAAGTTTGTTCATTGAGGAGGACACGTTTTGGAAGGGTAGCAGTGCGAGAAAAAACCGTTAGAGGGAATTGGTTTTGGGGAGCACCATCATGATTCAGGTACACGGACATACACTCCATTTTGGCTCTCCAGCCGCCTCACTCCCTCCGTCGCTGTGAACGCACCACCATCACTCACTCACTCACTCACTCGTAACCGCCCTAACAAACATCACACATTCACTTATTTTTCTTTGTCCCTTAAGCCAAAAAAGATCACTCGTCCATTCTCTCACCAACACCTACTAAACAACCCCAACCAATCCATTTCTCTCCTCCTCTCACGTCTCACTCTCTCCGATTACACCACCGCGCCGCGTCGCTGTTTAGGTTTTCTTCTCTCAACCGAGCTCTTCTCTGGATTTTACTTACTCCGACGACAACCACCACTTCCCGACCAACCACCACCTCAACTCACTCTCACCCTTAGAGACCCCCTAAAAAACTCACACAAGTTCTCCTCCTTCCCTTTCCCTAGTTCTCGCCGTCAATCCAATGGTGTCGTTCTCACCAGAAGAAGTCGCAACGCCAGGGTCTCTGCCATGGCTGTCCCTGTGGAGCTCTCAGACCGCGACTCGCTTGTGAAGTCCGTCAGCACCTCTCTCAACGGCAAAGTCGTGAGCCAGTACGCCACGCTTCTCGCGCCCCTCGCCGTCGACGCTGTCAACAACAACGACTACACCCCCAAGCAGAAGCACGACGAGGAACAACACTAGGCAGATCCTGACTTTTATTAAAGGAGGCACGATTCCTGCTTTGGTGAAGCATCTTCAGGCGCCGCCTTTGATTGTCCATGTCCAGAAGCCATTGTCATTCAAGCACGAGAGAAGAAGATTCGAAACAGATTGAGTCGGTATTCAGTCCGATTTGCAATGACATTGACATTCACAACATTTCCTACGATGACGACAATATGAAAGCTGTCAAAGTTAGAAAATTTGAAGAAAATGTTAATGTTGAAATGTCCGATAGGATGCAGTAGGATGATGATTGTTCTTGGAGTGAGTGGTATTTTGCAGAAGATCCTATTAAAGGTTTTGAACTGATTGCAAATATGGTCAGAGGAAATGATGGAAGCGCCGACCAGTTGTAGCTTGCCGGTTTGGAGGAAAGGGAGGCTGCCTCCTTTCTCCAAAACACTTGTGTAAATAATTTTACTGTTTTTTTTATTTTAAATAGTTAAGTAAATACCATTTTGTGTTACGTATATAGCTAAGTGATTATTATTTTTAGACTTATTTTAAATAGCTAAGTAAATATCATTTTGTGTTACGTATTTTTAGACTTTATTTTAAATATGCATGAAAACATTATTTTAATCTTATAAAATTTACGAAAAAAATGAAAGACAATAAGTAAAAAATGATGAAAAAATAAGAAATTAAATAATGGTATGAGTACTCGTGCGATCGTCCGCATCAGCCTAGTACTTAATACTCTTGATCTAAAAATTAAATAATGGTATAAGTACTCGTACGATCATCCACATCAGCCTAGTACTTAATATTTCAATCTTAAAAAAATTAAATAATGGTATAAGTACTCGTGCGATTGTCCGCATCAACCTAGTACTTAATATCTTCTATCCTAGGGTAGAAAACATGTTTATATCTGCTTGGGAATTTTTCTGGTTGTTTTGCAGGTGAGGGTTTGGGTATGCATTGCATTCTCCCTTCACACACGCACATTATGGATATCATGAGTGAGACCCTATACTCGGGTATGAGTGTAACTTATAATTAGAGGGGTTGTGTAACGGTTCCACTTGGGACATACTTCCTGTTTGGCTATCGTGAGAACCCCAACTAGAGTTTGTTCTCTTCATATGTGTCTTCACACCTAGTTGATTACTCGATTGTTCTGCAGATGCTATGAAGGTGGCCATAGCTCTAGTGGCCGTTGATCTTTAGGTTCAGGTAATCATCCTTGTGAGATTCCATATACTTTACCTTGGGTCTTAAGTGTTCAACCTTCATTAGGGCACAAAGGGAGATGTGTGTAGTCTTATAACCCTCATTTTTGCTTAATAAAATCCAACACCTTGTACATATCACTATATCTTTTGATACATTTTTTTTTCTTTCTTTTCTTTCTTTTTCTCATGCATTTTTATGGTCTTGTCACTGGTTCTAGTCAGGAAATTATAAATTTGTGACTAAGCCTTTGAGATAAAATGGAAATTAACATGAGATCTGAAGTCAAGGGGGGTTCAAGTTCAGACATTTTAAAGGAAATTTTAGCCATTGAAGTAAAGGAGGGTAATATGGATGGCCTGAGAGAACGACTGAAGAAAATGAAGACAACCTAAAAGGATGCATTCAGGAAGGAGTAGGGGAATTTGTTGAGCCTGTTAGAGGTGGAAGTTCAAACATCGGCCATTACTGTTTTAGCCCAGTCTTATGATCGACCATTGAGATGTTTCACTTTTCGGGATTTCCAATTGGTGCTTACGATGGAAGAATTTTAGCAAATCTTAGAATTACTTCTCGAGGGCAAAGCTCCATACAATTACCTTGGGTAGTTTACCCATGTCTTGCAGCTAACGAGAATTATAAAAGTACACCATGTGAAGTTGGAGAGAGAGAGAGTTCATGCTTAAGGGTAAAGCGAGGAGCCTTCCTCAGGGTTACCTAGAGTGGTACCTGTATCGTTCGACTAAGGAGGAAAGGTGGAAAACAATTACGAATGTACTAGCTCTTATCCTCTATGATGTCATGCTCTTTTCTAATATCATGGATTTTTTCGGCTACGTCGTCATGAATGTATTTGTGGGATACAAAGTTCGCTCTAAAGAATCCAGTCAGTATTATCCTAACTGAAGTTTCCAAGACCCTAAGTCAAGGTTATGAGCCATGTAGAAAGAAGATCTCTCGCATGAGTAAGGCCATTTTGAATGCCACATGTCCCGTGGAGGAGTTGTTGCGACGTAAACCGAAGATGAAAGAGGCAAATGAATGAGCGCAACTCTGTGCAGCCTCGGAGGAGGAAAGGTTTAAGTGATGTGTTTTCTTGGCAGCGAAGACCGCATATCATATATCATTGCGGGAAGTACCCTAATGTACCCCTCATGGGTATTCGATGTTGTACTAATAACAATACTGTGTTAGCACAAAAGCAATCTGGGTAACGCCCACACCTACATCTCTTGCCATATCGCAGATCTTAAGAGGAAGGAACCTTTGCTGAATTGCTTCATCAAGTTAGAGACGCTTGGGGCAATGTTCGGAGGGAGGCTCAAGATTATGGATTATTAATGAAAGTTTCCCTTAGGAAATGAAACATAGAAAGGGTTAAAATAATCAAGTTGTAATTCACATTAATTTCGCCTACCCAAATTGTGAAAAATAATTTCAAAATGACGAGCAGTGGATAAAAGCAGCAGTGACAAAACTGAATAAAGAATGTTGACATCAAGCTAAAAAGGAGACATAAAGAATTGATAATTCAGATGAAGAAGCATATTGTTGAGCAAGGGGGAATTGAAAGAGAAGTCTCTCATAACTAGCTTCCCTCGCCAATGAAGCCATTCAAGGTGTTCTAAAGTTATTAGTTGATGTTGAGTCTGCAATGCCGATCTTTAACCCACCTAAGGGGATTGAAACTTTCCTCAATTGTTGCAAGAAACAGATCGGAGAAATGAAGAATCTGATGGATAAGGCCCGAGTCAATTGACCAAGACTTCCTATTACTCACTTTTTCGGAACTTCTGAATGATGAGCCACCCTATTGACTCTGTTTCGTGTTAATTTCCAAACTATACCGGGGCAATGTTTTCACAACTTTATAATTTCCGACAAGAGTATTTGAACTAGATTGTCTCTTCTTTTTCTTTTCATTTTCATTTTCTTTTTCTTAATTTGTTTCATCTAATAAAAAAAAACTTCAAAATACGGCTAAACATCCAAGATACCCTAAAGGACTTGAACCAGTTACAGAATCTTGGAGAACCAAGGAGAAGTTCAAGAAGGGATGAAAGTTGATATCCAACAATTGAAAGAACAAATGAGCTGAATCCTAGAGCTTCTGAATGTCTTACAAAGCCTTGTAGATTCGCGCGCATCACGAGCGCAACAAAGAGTTCCAGGAGCACAAACTTTGCCTCCTTATGGTCTCCCCTAGAATTACATTACACCCTTGGGAGTGGACTCGGGACAACTTTGCATTCAAAAGGCCAAAAATAATACAGTGAAGGAGGAAACAAGCTTAGGGCAACCACTTTCATGGTCCCTACAAAAATGATTCAGCCCAGTGTAGTGAGCAAGACAATGACAAAGCAACCCGAGTTGAAATCTTCTCCTCATGTCATTATGCCAATGGATGTTGAGGCTGACAGACGTAAATTGGAAATGCTGAAAAAGGGCAAGAGTCATAGAAGTTGGAGGAAGCCTTAACTTTGAAAATGTCGTAGGGCTATGCTTAGTCCCAAATGTGGTGATACCTCCCAAAGTATAGATAACAAGGAGAGACCACTTGTCTTAAGACTCATCTTATGTCATATGGGAAGAAAATGTTTGTTCATGCATGTGATGAAAAGTTGCTAATTCATTTTCTCCAAGATAGTTTGGTTGGCATGGCACCAAACTGGGGCACTCATCTTGAATCTTCGTGCATCCGGTCTTGGGAGGATTTGGTGGATGCTTTCTTGAGGTAGTACAAGTACAACCTGGATGTAGCACCGGATAGATTGCAATTGCAGAGCGTGGTTAGAGAGTTCAAATCGTTCAAAGAGTATGCCCAAAGGTGGAAAGAGATTGCTGCTCAAGTAGGGTATCCTATGAGTGACAAGGAGATGGTTGTCATGTTCTTAAAAACTCTACAATCACCCTTCTATGAGCATATGGTGAGTAGTGTTTCCTCAAACTTTGCAGACTTGAGGATACTTGGAGAAAGAATTGAAATTAATGTGAGGAAAAATCCTGCACGATCCTACCATGACGGTAAATGTTAACGAGTTCGGGTTTAAGCCTAGGGAGGGAATAGAAGCAAGAGTTTAACCATTTC